>NC_133005.1:25307500-27807500 GCF_048564905.1 Vicugna pacos | reverse complement strand
CACCCCGCCCCCAGCCTCACCCCCAGCCCCCTCCCATGTCCTGGCTTCTTTCTAGAGCTCCGGACCTATCTGTCCGTCACCCTCCAGACCTTTCCCCAGGACACTCTCCCAACCCCACTCTGGTTTCCTGGATGTTCTGCTTATCTTAAGCAGAGCACATCTTCTGTTCCCTGAAACTGACCCCTCCCCCAGGGTCCCCAGCTTAGGAATAGCTGTTCCACTCTCTCAGGTAGGTCAGCCAGAAAGCCCGCACCCCCAGCCTTCCCCCGGTGCCCCCACACCTCTATCTCTACCACTCTAACTACTCCTTCTGTTGCCCCTCGCCCATGCTCAGGTGGGGCCTGCACCTCCAGACACCATCCTGGCCTCCTCATGGTGTCCCAACCTCTGGTGTCCCCATCCCTGATTCATCCTCTGACACTCTCCAGTTCTTCTTTCCAGGACACAACTCTGGTTCTTCAGTGGCTCCCCTGTAGCCTCAGGCTGAAGCCCATTCAGGAGGCCACACAGGGCCAGACAGCCTCTCCAGTCCTATCTGCATCTTCCCCCAGGGCTGAATTTCTGGTCGCTGGCCACCAGTGGCACTCTCTCACCTTTGCTCTTTGCTCCACTTGGGAGGGACTTCTCCCAGCTTTTCCTCCCTGGTTAAGGCCATTCATTCTCTGGCCCCTTGTCTGACCCTCCAGCCTGGGTCAAAGCTACACGGACCCCATCTGCACGTCTCACAAGGAATGCTCATTTCACTCACCCATTTCCCCACCACAGGCCAAGAGCTCCAGGGGGGTGCAGTTTGGGCCTGGGTCATCCTTGTGCCCCAGCGCTACCCTGACTGCGGCTTGACACTGAACAGGCCCCATGCTGGTGGAGACAGGAATCTCAGGCCTGGATTCCCCAGGTCCACCGGAACAGTGCCAGGCCTGTCCCAGCCCCTGCCTGAGGCTAACACATTAACTCAGGCTTCCAGGCCAAGCACTGAGCCAGCTACTCTGCCCCAGGTCACATCTTAAGTCTGGCCTCACCTTCTCCCCAAACCCCTGACTGCTCAGGGAGGGTCTCAGGGAGATGTGGATCC
This sequence comes from Vicugna pacos, assembly GCF_048564905.1. Lineage (NCBI taxonomy): Eukaryota > Metazoa > Chordata > Mammalia > Artiodactyla > Camelidae > Vicugna > Vicugna pacos. The sequence goes on along the minus strand of NC_133005.1, from coordinate 27,806,428 downwards.
CAGCAGTAGCCAGGAAGGAACCCAGTCCCTGTGCTGGCCCAGGCCTCAGCTCCCTGGGGCCGTGGTCCCTGGCTGAAACCTCTCCCATCCAGATGGGTGGCCCTGGGAGAGTCTCCTCCCCACAACCCCAATTTGAACCAGGCCTCTTGCCGCCTTTTGTGGTCTGTCCTTGACTTATACCACAGCTCCCTCCCAATAATTAAACATATGTAATCATCCAGTAGTTAAATGAGCTCCATGGGCCTTAAGCTAGCTCCCCTGCAGTCTTCTCATTCCTGGGGTTCTGGCATCTGTGTTTCCAGGGCCTTGGGGCAGGGCTGTCTGACTCAGTCCAACTCAGCAAACACTGTGAAGCATCGTTTATGTCAACAAGAGGAAACGTGGGTGCAGAGTACACAGTAGGTGACTGGGCCAGCCTGGGCTACTCGCCTCCCCCCTGCACCTCAGGCCAGGGCAACGAGGAGTCCATCACAAGCCAGGCCCCTCTACCTGCCAGGCACTGGAAACTCAAGGCCCAGAGAGGGTGAGAAACTTCCCCAAGGTCACAGAGCCCAGGTGTGGCGATATGGCTGGGTCCTAGGGAGTTGATGAAATATTTACCATCTGATGGTTGTGGACACTGGCTGATAAAACACAGGCATCTCCTGCCTTTGGGAAGTTCACAGGTTGGTGTGAGGGGTGGTGGATAAACCAGAGAACAAATTTACTAATTGAGCATGTGCTACATGCTAGGATGGGAGTGAGCCTGGGGCGAGATGAGGACGATGGGGGCGGGGGAGAACTGACTACAGGTCAGAGAGGGCTTCTCAAAGGAGATGAATTTTGGCTGAAGTTTGAAGGATAAAAAGAGTGGCCCTACAAACATTCGAGAGGGAAGAGCATTTAGGTAAAGGCCCGGAGGTGAGAAGAGGTTTGAATTGGTCTGAGTGGAACAGCAGGTCTTGGGGGAGCAGTGGGAGATGAAGCTGGAGACTGCAGCCAGGTCTGGAGCCTCCTGGGCCCTGGGGAGAGCCTTGAACTTGACCTAAAGGCACTGTGAGGTCTCCATAGAGGTTAAGCAGGAGTGGGTGGGGTGGTGACACAATTCAATGTATGATTTTTGAAAGATCCCTCTGTCAGCTGCGTGGAGGGGGATTTGAGGGGGCAGGTAGAAGCAGGGAGGCCAGCAAGGAGGCTGGGACGCCCTCGGGGAGGGGGCGAAGGTGGCTCAGCCCCGGCAGGGGAGGTGGCGGGGAGAGCATGATTCAAGTGCGCTTGGAGGAAGCACCCACAGCCCTTGCTCAGATTGGGAGCGTGGGCGCACAGAGAGGGCGGAATTGAGATGAATTCCCAGGCTTTTGGTTTGAGTGGATGGAGTTGCCATTTGCTGAGATGGGGAGGCCTGGGTAGGAGCCTGCTGAGGGCAAAAAGTCAAGAGTTCAGTTTTGGCCAAATTATGTTGGAGAAACCTTTTAGGTATCCATGGCGATGTTGAAAAAATTAATACTTCAGCCGACACTTACTGAACACACGCTGCATCGGGCACTCAGTGCCTTATACATGTTAACTCATTTAATACCTTCATCAGCCCCTTGGAATAGGTGCCATTATTATGCCCATTTCACTGATGAGGGAACTGAGGCGCAGGGTAGGATATTGTGTATAGGATAAGAAAGCCAGGCAGAGCTCCAAGGAGCCCTCACATCTAAAAGGCCACAGGAGGGCTTCCCGGAAGGGGGTTCTCCTGGGTCAGCCTAATGTTGCCAGGGGTCACATGAAAGCAGGCAGGGATGACAAAGTTACCAAGGGATTGAGCTACAGAGCAGCTGGAGCTGTCCCCAGGCACTGCATTTGCAGCAGTGGGGAGGGGGAGCTGGAAAACAAGAGGTCCGGAAGGAATGGAAGGGGAGGAGGTGGACAGGACAAGTGGCCTCACACTTTCCAGCCGCTCCGTCTGGCTGTGAAGGGCAGGAGAGAGACAGGGACAGCTAACAGGGACTCAGGATCCTGGGACACTGCCCTGCCCACCTGGGGTCAGAGACTCCAGCCGTTTGCCAGAGACATGGACACTTCCGAATAACTTCCTTTTTGATATCGTCCAGCTGGCAGTGCACCTAAGTCCTTTGTTAGCACAGAGCTCTCTCCTGCCTGCAGCCATTCTCCAGCGACCGAGGACAGGGTGCAGGGTCAGGGGAGGCAAGGGTGACTCACTCTCACCTCTCTCAGCTCAGGGTGTTTCCACACTAACTGGGACTTGGTCAGAGCCAAGAGATCTGTAGGGTGCCCTGACACTCTCTGGGGACTGTGGGTAGGAGACCAGGAGGGCCAAGTCCTCAACGGCCAGAACAAGGAGTCTCTCCCGGCTGCTGGACCAGGCTCTCCATGCTCAGAAACTAACATCAACACTTTCCCCACCTCCGAAGTCCAGAGTAGGGAGACCCCAGCCCTCAGCTGAGTTAGCCATCCCCACAAGGGCACTTTGGGGAGACTTAGGCCCAGAATGGGGAAGGGGCTTGCCTAAGACCTCATTCCAGTGGTCACCCCTCCTTCATCAGTGCCACCAGATGCTAATCCTCTGGGACTGCCACCTCCCCCTGGAAGCCCTCCCTGACTCTCCTCCAGTCTGAGTTAGGGCCCTCCCCTGCATTCCCAAAGCCCCTCGGGCATAACATCACCATTCTTGCCACAGTCCATCGTAACTCTCTGTGCGCCTACCTGACTCCAGAGATTGAAGGCAGAGGCCACATCTGATCCTCCAGGGTCTAGACAGAGCCGGGGCACAGGTATGTTTGTAAAACAGATCTCATCTGAACTGGAACCCATTGGTACCTTGTGAAGGGCCACAGGCCTTGAGCTTTCTCTGGCTCACAGGGCAGAGTACCACATTTCAGGGTCAGCATCTTTACCAAGCGGCCATGCAGATGCCTAGGCCCCTGGATGATAGGAAACCAAAAGAGGCATCAGGCATCCCACCCTCGTTTTCCAGAGGAGGAAGCTGAAGCTCAGAGCCATGAAGGCACAATCCACGGGCCGATGATCAGAGGGGATGAATCACACTCAGATGGCCTTGGCCCTGTTCCAAAGCTCGCCTCCAGGAAGTGCTAAAGCCTAGGTTTCCTCATCTGCAAAACCGGGCTGGACGCAGCAGCCTCTAAAAGCCCAGCCACCGTTCTATGAACTCACAGGGCCCAGGCGCCACAGTAGGGGGAGGAGGGATCATTCAAGAGGCTATTTATCATCTGGCTGTACCCCCGTGAGCTCTTGGAGCAAAACACTCCCAAGAAGCAGGGTGATTCATTCACAGCACCATTTGCCAGTTCCAGAGAAAAGGCAGACCACGAAATACATTCTGCAACTTTTAAAGCGGAGACAAAGAAATTTTAAGATGAAGTTTCTCCTTAGTGGACAGAGGCCGAGGGAGGTAGGACATATATATTTTTCCTTCCAGAGATTCAAGGTTTTGGGCGAGGAAACTCTCATGGTTTGAGACAAATTCTCCCAAAACTCAAGGTGGTATCCTCCAAGAACACTAAAGACAACATTGCTTTTTAAACCACGTGATAGGCTGAAACTGACAACAGCCACTCTTAAGGTTGACTGATTGGGTGTGGGTTAAAAACCAAATTAGACTTGTTGTTTTGTTTTGGCGCTAATCTGTCCCAGAACTCTGACTGTCAAGGGGAAGATGAGAAACTCATGTTTGCTCCTCTTAAATTAAGCAGAAGGAAGCTTGCTGAATGTGTTGGAGGGTTTGGACATCTTGCAACCCAAGAAGACGTGGAGGGAGGTAACAGGTGAGTCTGTTGAGGGGAACAAGTGGGTAGCATGGTTTAACTGCAGGGAGAGTGAATGGTGAGCTTCCATCACTCAGAAAACCACTGGAAACACTCTAGCAGTGCAAAGACAGATGGAAATTTTAATCTCTCATTTTGAAGTCACAGGATGTCTCTGCCCTGAATTTGGGTCTCTTAAAATATGAATGTTATACTCAACTTTTAAAAAATTGTACTTTAAGCTCTCAAGCCCCCACTGGGCAAAAGTGGGAGTGAACGTGACCTCTTTGCCCAAGTGAGAATGTGTGATATAGTAAGAAAGTTCCAGAGATCCTGATTGTAGTTTGACTCTGATGCCAAAGAGCTAAGTCTCCAGCCCTCTCTGGGACTCAGATTCCCCATCTGTAAAATGATAGGAAAGAGAATGTGTAGAGGGAGAAGAGGAGACCCTTGAGGCATGGGCTTTGGAGTCATATTACCAGGGTTCTAAACTCATTTCTCTAGCTGTGTGTCCTGAGGCAAGTTACTTAACCTTTCTGAGCCTCAATTTTCTCATCTGTAAAACAGAGACAATAACATCTACCTATAGGATTTACTGACATAATGTGTATAAAGTACATAGCCTAGTGATTGGTCCACACGAAATTTTTTTATTCAGGTGTAATTTACATGTAGTGAAACCGCTCAGACCTTATGTGTTCAATTTTGATGACTGTGTATCAAGATACAGAACATTTTAATCACCCAGAAAGTTTTCTCATGTCCCTTCCTAATCAATACTTCTCCCAGGAACAACCACTGATCTGATTTCTATCACCACACATTAGTTTTGTCTCTTAGAATTCCATATGAATAGAACCAGACCATGTATATTGTATTTGTGTGTCTGTGGGTACATTTGGCTTCTTTCCCTCAAAATAACAGTTTTGAGATTCATTCATATTATTGTGTGTATGTGTAGGATGACTCCTTTATGATGTGTGTGTATTTCATCATATAAATCTTATCCATTCTACTGTTGATGTGCATCTGGGCTATTTCCAGTTTTTGCCTATTATGATGAAAGCTGCTAGGAACATTCTAGCTAGAATTTAGTACAAGACTTCCATGGACAAATATTTTCATTTCTCTTGGGTAAATACCTAGGAGTGGAATGCTGGCTCAGAGGGTAGATGTATGTTGAATTTTTAAAAGAAACTCACAAATGGCCTTTAAAGTGGTTGTACCATTTTACACCTCTACCAGTGATGTATGAGAGTTCCAGTCACTCCCCAATGTTTGGTGTGGTCAGTCTTTTCAATCTGAGTCATTCTGGTATCATACTGTGGTTTTAATTTGCATTTCCCCCGTGTCTAAAGAACTCCTTTCATGTGCTTACTTGGAATGTTTTAAAGGTAATTCCTCTCCCCTTCGCTGCCATGTAGCTTTCAACCTCCATGATTTGAAAGACTGTTGAACAAATAAGGAAGGGAAAAACTGATGACAAAATCTACTGGAAATGTAAAGAGCTCTACAAATACAAAAGCAAGCATGAGCTCAGCCCTGGAACCCCTCTGCCGACTTTGGTTTCCCAGGACTGGGGGACTAAGGACGTGCTTATTTTCCAAGGAAGCCAAGACCCTGGCTGACTTGAGATCAGAATGTTTACATGATAAACTTGCCCCTGATTGAATAATCATGTTCACTGCTGCCATTAATACACTGCCTACTATGCTCTAGGCACCTTAGATATACACAGTATGTCTGCTTCTTACAATAGCCCCACAGTCTCTATTTGGTGGACTCTGAACATCATAGACATGAATTCCTTTGCCTAATACCACATAGTTAGATCTCCATGGGATCCAGATTCAAAATGTGACTGTCTGGCTCTAAAAACTCATTCAAGCTGCCTTCCCCCCTAAAAAATACATACATGTGTGTGCGTGTGCACGCGTGGACACGCACACGCACACACACACAATGGAATATTGTTCAGCCATAGAAAGGAATGAAGTGCTGATACATGCTATAACATGGACGAACCTCAGAAACATCACGCTAAGTGAAAGAAGCCAGGTGTAAAAGGTCACATACTGTGTGATTCCATTTAGATGAAATACCCAGAATGGGTAAATCCACCTATAGAAAGAGAGCGAACTGGTGGTTGCCTGGGGCGGGGGGAAATGGGGAATGGGGAGAAACTGCTTACTCGGTATGTGGTTTTCTCTTGGGTGGGAACTCGATGGAGATGGAGGTTTGCACAACATTGTAAATGTAATAAATGCTACCGAACCGCACACTTCACAGTGGTTCATTTTATGTTCTGTGCAGCTCACCTCAATAAGATTAGAAAAACAAAAAACAAACAGCACTCCACCCTGAAGTCTCTTCCTCATTAACGAGCATGATTTTACCATCAGTGATTTAGGCCTTTGGGCACTAAAGCCTCCAGCACCTGGGCCCAAACTTTTCCTCCCACAGGAGCCCTACCCCCACCCCCTGCCCTTGAGGACTCCAGGGCAGAAAGGGAGGAAACAGCAGCATGGCTCAGAGAGGGGGCACCGGAGTCAGCCCGCACGAGTGCAACACCAGGCACCTCCATGCCCTCATCTGTAAAATGGGGATGCTAACGCCACCGACCTGATGGGGCTGCTGTGAGGATGGACCAGTATCAGGCACGTGAAGTGTCTGGGCACATGTAGGTTTAGTCACTAAGCTGCATGGTTAGGGCAGGCCAGCTCCTCCGATCACCCAGGCTACCAATATCCACTGAGCACCTACTATGTACCTTGGGATTCATCTATAAGCAAGATTGACAATAAAATTCCTTTCTCCTTGGAGCTCACATTCCAAATGGGCTGTAAGACAATGAATCAACTAAGTAAAATGTCTAATATGTTAAATGGTGGTATCTGCTAAGGAGAAAAATAAATAAGGGGTGAGAGATAGGAAGTTTCAGGGAAAGGTTAAAATTTTAAATTGGGTGGCCAGAGAAGGCCTCCCTGAGGAATGCACTGAGGAAGTGAGGTGTATTCATTTTCTACCGCTGCTATAGCGTTACCACAAACTTAGTGGCTTAAAACAACACATATGTCATATTTTACAGTTCTTGAGGTCAGGAGTCCAGAAAGGGTCTCTGGGCTGGAATCAAGGATTTGGCAGAGCTGCATCTTCCTGCAGCCTCCGGGGGAAATTCGTACCTTGCTGTTGCCAGCTTCCAGAAGCCGCCCACATTCCTTGGCTCATGGCCCTTCATCATTCCAATTTCTGCTTCTGTCATCACATCTCCTTCTCTTTGACTTTCCACCCTCCCTCTTTTCCTTATAAAGACCCTTGTGGTTATCTTGGGCCCACCTGGATAATGCTAAGTAATCTCCCCATCTCAAAAATCCTTAATTAGACCTGCAAAGTATTTTGTCATGTAAGATGACCTAATCACAGGTCCTGGGGATTAGGATGTGGACATATTTGAGGGACCCATTATTCTGTCCACTACATGAGGCACAGTGACTAAAGGACAGCAAGTTCAAAGGCCCTGACATAGGGCTTGCCAGGCACGTTTGAGGCAGATGGAGGCCAATGAGGATGCAGTACAGTGAGCGAAGGGGAGTGGTCCCTCATGAGGTCAGAGAGGTGAATAAGGTGGAGTGGCTCTTGCAGGCCCTTGTGGGTCCCAGTGAGGACTCTGACCTTTATCTGAGTGAGGTGGGAGCAGGTGAGGGACGTGATCTTACGGGTTTTAATAGGATGCCTCTGGCCGCTGTGTCTAGAACAGCTTCTCCACAAGTAGTAGGCTGCCGCAATATCCGTGAGACATCACCAGTGTGATGACGGTGGCTGGACCATGGGAGCAGAGGGAAGTGGTGAGATGGGTCTCATTCTGGATTTTGAAGGTCAAGTCACAAGGAAGCACTTAAGGATCAAAAATGGAGCATCACAGAAAGAAGGGAGTCAAGGATGACGCCAAGGTTTTTGGCCTGAACAATTGAAAGAATGAAGATGCTGTTTAAGATAGAGATCACAAAAAGATCAGACTTGAGGCTGCTGGTGAGGTCAGGGCTTTGAGATGCTTGTTGGGGATCCAAGTGGAGATACCGAGAAGTCAGATATGAGTCTGGAGCAGCTTAGGAAAGGGGTCTGGAGGGATTTGTTTGGAGACATCAGCACAATGGTGGTATTTAAAGTCATGAGCCTGGAGATCTCTGAGGGAGTGTGGGCAGAGAGCAGAGGATCAAGGACTGAGACTTGGGCCCCTTTGATGAGGAGGAGCTAGTGACGTAAGAGGAAAATCTTCCAAGAGGGGTCCTGGAAGCCAAGAGCACCAAGTGCTACAAACTCTATCCATGTGGAGTCAGGGGCTGGTGGAGCAGAGGATGCCCACGCTTGCTTTCCTGGGGCTGTTCTCTGGCAAACAGCCTTAACGGGAGAGAATTTAAGGGAGTTGGACGCACCGAGGTGGCCCTGCTCCTGTGAGCCAGAGCCACCGCCCCTCCAAGAAGCTGGACGGGTCTGCTGTACAGGTCTGGCTCCTACTCTCCCAGCACAATTTCCCTCTGGTCTCACCTCCAGCTGGGCCTCTAAAACTCAGCTAAGTTCCCTCCCCTCTGGTGGGTGGCTGTGCAAGACTGAGCTGGGAGCCCCAGTGCTCCCCCGCTGGACAGGTCTCCACATCAGGCCTGCTTACACATCTCATTCTCCCGCGGGCCAGGCATACTTTGGGCTTCTGGAAGCCTCCTTATTTCTGCATCCCCTATCCTAGTGTGGCATGAGGCATCTCAGAGACTCTCAGTAAATGTCTGTGAACAGAAATACTCCACAGAAGGCCCTCCTGCTAGGATCCGGTGCCCAGCCCTTTGTTATGCAGTCGCTCCAGTCCCCAGACTCCTCCAGAAGCCTAAGGTGCTGGAATCGCGCCGGCCCTAAGCAGCAGGGCAGGGCCCTCGCACCACCCATCTGCTGGCACTGACTAAATACTTGTTAACTCTGAGAAAGGGGCCCAGGACTGGGTTCCAATCTGAGTTCTGCACTCCCAAGTCATCAGGCCTTCAGTCTCCCGTCTCTAAAAGGGAGGAGACACACGCTCATCCCTTAAGTTCCTCATCGGTGTGACATTTGGGAAAGTGTTCGGCAAACTGCACACCAGCCGGGTGTCTGGAGGTAGTGTAGGTTGAGGTGCTTCCTTGGAGGCTGATTCAGGGCAGGTGACTGGACCTGTGTGACCCGCCCCATGCCACGTGAGGCCTTCGACCTGGTTTTCCTCAACCCCCTTTAAGGACAAGCAGCATCTTCCCCAGGCGGCAGGAGCCAGGGAACCAGTGGGGCCTGGCCCCAGTGGAAACTCTAACACAGGCATGGACATTTGTTCACAATGTTTCCAGTGACTAAGGCCACACAAAGCAGTTGGCTGGGCCCTTCCTGAAACTAGTCCCAGAGCTGCCCCCACTCCGGCCATCCTGTCCCACTTCTATGGGGGGCACCTTCCCTCACCCCCCAGGGCAGGGACCAGGCTCCCCCTCTCCCTCGGCAGCAGGCAACACACAAGAGGTTCACCGTGTGGGGCAGTTTATTGACGTTTACTTCCCCAAATGACTTTTCCTCACTGGTGGAGGTTGAAAAGAACTGGGGGGTTTGGAGGGGATACAGATGGAAGCCAAATGGTATACCTTGAATGCGCTGTGATGAGTTGAAAAGAGGTTGGTCTGAGATTGACAAGCCTCCCCTTTCAGAGGCTGAGGAAGTTTGGGCCCATGAATACACCTTCATTCAGCCAAATCCCTTCCATGTGACCCGGTAGAACCAGGCATCACCCTGGCCGCGTCTTCCGCTCGCTCTCATGCCAGGCATCTTTCAGGCCTGCCTGTTGCACTAGTGGGACCGGGGACCGCGAACATCGCAGTGACCTTGGGGTCTTGACCTAAACAAACAGGGGAAGCCTGGCCTGGCTCCATCTACACAAGCAGAGACAAGGGTGCCTGATTAGCAGGAGATCTGATCTGCGTGGCACAGGTATGGGAGAGGGCAGTGCCTGTCAGCATTAGATAATGACTCTAAAATGTAGTGTACATCTACAAGGTGTTGACTAAAGGCAGGACACAAGGATTAAGTAAGAAAATGTAACTTGCTGAGCTGACCTAACGTCCGAACAGACTTCCAAGACAGTCTGTGCACACAGGGGTTCCAGTCCCCTTCGCTCTAAACCATCACAGAAGCAGAAGGGAAGGGAAGTGGTGGTCTGCCTAGCTGGGGCCTGGAGGCTCTCATGACTGTCCAGGTCTCTGCGGTCAGAGGGCCCACCTCAGACCCTGAGCCCGGAGCGAAGCGAGGGTGTGGAGCCTGGCAGGGCTGCCCCCAAGGCCCTCACCCCGCCCGCTAGAATCCGCAGGCCGCCTCTTCTACCGCTTCTTCTTGGCCTCCTTCTTGGGCCTCTTGTTCGCAGAAGGAGCAGCAGTCTTGGGCTTCCTCGTCACCTCTGCGCTTCGGGGCTCAGATGGTTCTGCCTCCTACGTGGCGAGAGAAAGGAGAGTCCTCCTGAGACAAACCAAGCCTGACACCAGCAAAATGAGATCACGATGGGAGGGGCTTTGCAAACGGAAACGTCCCACAGAAATACAAGGGGTGGAAACTGTCACTGCCGGGACCCAGGGTCCACAGCATGCGGGATTGCCCCTGGGGAACAGGGTGATTCTCCGTGTAGGATAAGAGAGGAGGCCCAAAGGGAGGGGGCCGCCTCTGGAGTCTCACAGGCCTGTGTGGAATCCAGGCTCCTCCACGTTCCAGCTAAGAGACCTTGTAGGCAACTCGCTTCCCCTTTCTGTGTCTTGGCTTACTCACCTGTGAAATGGAAATAGTGATGCATACCTCGGAGCACTGATGTGAGGAGGCAAAAGTGCATGGAAAGAGCTCAGTGAAATGCAAATGCAGCCGGTGGCTGGCTGGTCACCCTATGCAGGGACTGGGCAGAATGTGAGCAAGGAGCCGGCTGCGGGCAGACCTACTGTGGCTTGCTCTTCTGGCCCTGCTCCTCTCCTCCTCCCTTTCAAGCCACAGACTGCCAGGGCCGGGGAGGGTGGAGAGCGCCAGCCGGCAGACGGGCAGCCCTGACACTGTGTTCTGTGGCGCCTGGCAGAGGTGCCCCGCGGGAAAGGGCAGAGGGCAGCCTCGGGGCAGAACTGCAGACTCTCCCTACATATGCGGCAGCTCTGGTTTTTATCTGTCATGTACACTGTGATTTGTTCCCTGTAAGATTTGGTTTAAACAAAGGTTTTACTGCTGAAAAAAGATTCAAAACCACAGATCTAGCTCAGCCTTTGCTGTGCTGATAAACAAAGTAGACTCTAGGGAAGGGACTTGGCCTGTCCCAGCCCCACAGGCTCACATCAGAGAAGAAACCAGAGTGGCCTCAGTCCTGTTGAGTGTCCCCTCCTCCCTGGGTGATAAGTCACACTGAGCCACAGTCAGGCAGGATGTGAGCGAGGCCCATCCAGCCCAGAGAACATGAACTATAGTCCACAGGCCTTGTCCGGCCCACAGGCAGACTTCACTTGGCCTGCAGCATTTATTTTTAAGAATTTGAGCCAAATGGGAGATTTCCTATTCAATCTGGATTCCTTGCTTTTCTTGAAGACCTTAAAACATCCTGTGACACTGGCCCTGAGTCCCTTCATGGAAGAAATGACTGAGTGGTGGCTGCACCTTTCTTCAGGTGCCCACCCCTCCATGGCCCCACTGCCCCCAGTACTATAGGAAGGAAATATTTCTCAGTACCTGTGCTCTTTTATTAAAAATGGGAAAACAAAAAAACTAAGAATACTAGGAGGGATCACACTGTTTCTAGAAGAGAACAGTATTTCTTCGTGTTTAGTTGGCCAGCTCCCAGCTTGCTTTACTCTCTGTCCTTCCCTCCTCACTGTCGGCCCCTGGCCTAGGCCACCATCAGACAGAAGAGGCAGGACTACGGCTGTGGAGGGCAGTCCCCACCTAAGGCCCAGTCCAAAGGTCTGTTGGCTCTCTCTTACTGGCCATCATTGTCTGCTCTCCACCCTGCGAGCCTGCCAACCCTGTCCCAGGCACCCCTGGGGGATCCTCCCAAGATAACGAGGGGGCTGGCCCCTCCCCAGCCAGGTCTCTGCTTGCGCCCTGGACTCGGCCAGCCTGGCCTCTGGTGCTGACACTATTTATGTAACCTGGCAAAAAAAAAAAAAAAAAAAGAAAAAGAAAAAAGCAAGCAAGAAAGAAAGAAAGAAAAGAAAAAAGCTAGCCCGTTAGAAAAACAAACAAAACCAAACCTCAGAGGAGCCAGTGTGTCAAGTGCACAGGCTGACTGATGGCCGCAGAGCCCGGCAGGAAGGGCTACTGTTTAAGGCAAACTTCACACGACACAATGCCTCTGGAGACTTTCAGGGCTGGAAACCGTCCCCAGCCCAGCACCTATGAGGCCAGTGGAAAGTGGTCAGTCCCTGCCTGCGTGCCCTGTTTGGGCCTTATGAGATGCATGGTTTATGCACAGGGAACTTGCCGAGGTCTGCCAGGATCTCCAGGGATGGAGCCCAAAGCTGAGTGCCTCCTCTGGTTTCAGTGGGGCCTGGATCAGAATCCAGAGATAAGGACACCCAGTTGTCCCCAGGACATTCCTTACTCCACAGACCTTCTCTCGGGCACTTCATCCTTTCTGTCACCTCCCAGACCTCTCTCCTGACCCAGCTGTCTGTCAGATGACAGGAACTGGCACCTCCCCGGCACCTCCAATTCAAGTGTCCCATTCAGAGCGTGACCCCTTCTCCAGCTGGCCTGGCATCCTCCCTGCTGGTGGGCAGAGCAACCAGAGTCCCAATGACCCTACCTTCTCCCTCCTCCCCTCTGTTCAGTCAGACATCAAGTCCTGCTGATTCGACCTCCTCCACCTCTTGACGTGGCCACTCTCTCTAGCATCCAAGTCCCCACTGCAGTTCCCCCACTGCCAACTGGCCTCCCTGTCCTCTCCAAGCCATTCCTCATGCACCTGCCAAAAGAATTTTTCTCAAATGCAGATCCCCCGCCTTCAACCTTCCAGTGGTTTCCATCACCCACAGTCTCGTGTCCCACACCTGGGACAGCACCTAAGGAGGCCACTTCTCCAGCCTCCCCTAGTCTCTCCTCCAGGCCCCACACTGGGTCAGGCCCCAGGGCTTTCTCTGCTTACCCCTAAACAAGAGGAGCATCCTTCTCTCCTTGGCCACCCAGCAAAGCCCTCCCATGGTTTGGCCCAGCCCAAGAACACACTGCTACTCACTGTCTAGCCTTCCTCCTCTGCCCCTCTACCTCCGGTAGGGTGCATGCCCTCCTCCCACCCCTACGCCCCAGGTACCCAGGAACCTTATGATGCCACTTTTATTTTACCAAAGTCACATGTTCTCATGTTGGTCTCCCCTACTGGCCTGTGAGCTCCTCCAGACAGCTTCAACTGTTCCTGAATGAATGAATGAATGAGTGAATGAAATGAAATGAAAGAACACACAAGAGCTCCCCTAATCATGGGAACTTTGCTCTTGTTTATTATCATGAAAATGCACTTAAGTCTAGGCCTTGCTTTTTCCATGGGCACAGAGGACACAGATACCCTAAAGCATGGCTGGACACGGACACCAATAACAATAGTAATAATAACAGCCACAACATCTGCTAATATTATTTACAATATGCCAGGCCCCAGGTCCGTGGTCTGTACATATCTCACTTTTGCCTCAAAAATTGCCATAATCAGCCCCATTTTATAGATGAAAGAGACACTCAGAGAGGTTATGTGACCCAGCTAAGGTCTCAGCTGGTGAGCAACAGAGACAGGATGAACCTAAGCTCTTAACGTCCGTGTGGTATAGCCTCTCCCGGATTTCCTAGGGATCTCGGGGCTGATGGCAACCAAGAATCTGAGTCAACTGTGAAATATACTTTCTCTCCATTGAGCAGCGCCTGGAAGCACAGGTGACTGTGGGATGACAAGAACAGCTTGTTCTAATTCCTGCCGCTGGGTCATTCAGGAAGCCCTTGCTTGTGACTGCAGTTCCTACAGGAGTCAGGGAAGTGGGTTAGCGCTCCTCGAGTCAGGCTTTGTTTTCTACAGTTGAGAGCAGCTCTCTGTGGGAGTGTGGACAGTGTACAGTCATCGAGTCATCTGAAGGCATTTTCTGTCTCCTCCTCACTCCAGACCTCCTCCTCTCTTCCCCAGCGCAGTTTCTGGCATTATCAGCCACACAGGTACCCAAGCTAGAAACCTCCAAGTCATTTATGAGTCCTCGTGCCCCCACATCCAATCTGTCCCCATGGCCTGTCCATTCTGCCTTCCACGGGGCTCTCAACTCTGCCTGGTCCCCTCTGGTCCCACACGACCGAGCCAGTTCAGACCACACGTCTCCTGCCTGCCCCTCCCACAGGTTTTCCTCACCGTCTGCCACACTGCTTTCAGAGTCTATTCTCCTAAAACTGTCCTGACCACGTGTCTTCTGCTTTAAACATGTTGCTGGTTCCCTCCTCGTATAAGACAAATTCCAAGAACCCCCGAGAAGCCTCCAGAGCCACTGCACTGCAGCCCTGGCCCTGTCTCCAGGCACACCCCCTTGTGCAGCCCACTCTGTCACTTCTGGGCTACTGGCCAGCCAGTATCCCCCAGATGCTCTGTTCTCTTTCATGCTTTGCACATGTGCTCTGCAACCATCAACTATCTGTCTGCGCCCAGTGGATGCAGGTTCTGTGCTGGGCAGCACAGGATAATGAAGAAGAGGTGCACACTTAGTGATGTGCACCACGTGGGTACTTGACAACATCAGCTCACTAAGCCTCCCATCACCCACATGAGCCTGTCACTCTGAGCTCCATTTTGTAGGCAAGGAAACTGAGGTGCACCAAGACTTAGCGACTGGCCCAAGAGAGCACGGCTTCCTTCCCCACAAGCTGCAGGGAAGCTGTTACACACATGATTCAGATGCTGGGGTCCTAGCCATACAGAGCTGTAGCTCCGAGTTCTTAGCTGGCAAGAATGATTGAATAAATGGCTGACTCTTAGCTTCTCTTCAAATGTACATTGCTGGTACAAGCCAGGTAGATGGCGGACACCAAACTCTGCAGCCCTACCCTTAAATCTGGGAACACCTCGCCTTCTCTGAAGCCAATTTGCAGTTTCCCCAGCGATTCCACTTTGGAGAGTAAAAGAAAACCTCCCTCCACCGCAGGTGGTTCCTGGGTCTGCAGAGGCGTCCTCTGTGGACACAGGCCTCATCAACAATAAAGAAGCTCCGAGCCGCTTACGAGGCCAGAAAATTGCTGCTATTCATCAGATTCAAATAATCGAATCTGTGCCACAGTAGATCAAATCCCTTCCAGCAGGGAAGGCACATGGCATTTTATGATTTCCACTCTACAGTTCAGTGTGGATTTAGTCCAATAAATCAGGACAAAATGTCATTTTACACAGACTGAAACTATTCTCTCCTCTAAAACGGTCCAGGGAAAGAAAACCACCATAGCCTCATGCTCAGGTAGGCCCACACACCTCTTCTCACTCCATCCTCAAGAACAGTGTGAGTCAGGTGTGAATGCCCTTTTTACAGCTGGGGACGTGGGCTCAGGGAGGTGGAGGCTGGCCCGCACTCAGCCCACGGCCCAGTGCTGAAGTCTGTCCTGCTGTGTGCTCTGGCCGGAGGCCTCAGGCAGATGGGGGCTGAGAAGACCTTGCAGGGTCGGAACTAGCACTGACCTTGAGGGGAGGACAGGACTAGCTGAAACAGAACGGGGAAGGCCATCCATGTGGGCTCCACAAGGCGAAAGGAGACACAGCGTCCGGGACGCACTTGGCAGGCGAGGAGAACTGTGATTAGAGAGCACAGCCTGGGAGCTCACTCCAGACACGACTCAGCATGGCTGCAGGCCCTGCCCACAGGCTGGTCTGTGGCTCCTTGTGTGCCCAGACGTCTCTCCCACAAGCCAGTACACATCTCGAGACCGTGTTTAGACCTTCGCCCTGCCCACCGCACAGCCCTCTCACAGGAACGGCTCATTAAGTAAAAACCACCTTGCCGCCCAGTTCAACTGAGAACTCCTTCCAAGCTTAAGAAAGTACAGGGCAGACACGCAAAGTTGGTTCTGCGAGACTGTCCCCTGAGGTGCTGGGAACAGGTGTGCGCTTGCCTGGGTGAATTATTTACCACGGCAGCCGTCACTGGCAGTCAGGGGCCTAGTCTAAAATCAAGATCCCCAAGGAGAATTTTCCAACAGGGTCTTGAACTCCTAAGGCCACTGCCCCGCTGCCCCTGGGAAGGCTCCAGCCCGTTCAGGGCTCCAAACACTTCAGGGCTTTCTGGTTGACAGTGAAGGCTCCACGGGCATCACATGGAAAGCTACCACCCTTGCCATCAATTCTGAGGGGCTCTCCTCCGCCAGATCACAGTGCTGGGCATCAGTTGTTTCTGTCTGCCCAACACCCCCTCTCTGTCAGGGCCCTGCCCTTTCCCTGTCCCATGTGGTTTGGGGGGGGGGGGTTCTCAGTCACTGTGGCCACACGAGTGGCCAGTTAAACATGGCCTGGCCAGAAATGGTACCCAAACCCCTTCCCACCAATGAGGCAGGATGCAGACACGTGGCCAGGACAGAGCCAAGCAGAGGTCTTCCGTGAGATTTGGAAAGTGAGCATAGGCAGGGAAATGGCTTCTCTTACTTGTACATCATGAGCAATAAGGATGTAGACCGGGGCTGCTGCAGCCATCCTCGAGACAGGTGGCAAGGGCCTAAGAATGAAGCCAGCACTTGCAGGAAAGCCAGGAAATGGAGAGACAGACAGAGCCCTGAAGACCTTTTGAGCTTCTGAACCCAGCTGTGCCTTGAAATTCCATTTTAAGAGCCAATACAGTCTTTCTAGGGAAACCACCAGAGCTGAGTATCTGGGCTTTCAAAGAGAGGGCCCTCATTAATGCAAGAAAAGACTACAGCAATCACACAAAGATGGCAGGGTGGGAGTGAAGGCACCTGCCTAGGGGCTGGCAGCTGGCTGAGCAGATGTGACATAAAATATGAAGAGATGTGAATAGTCAGCATGTAAACTACTAGGAGAGTTGGAGACTAACTACCCAGTGAGCTAATACCACCTGCTCCACGAGTCACTGAACTGAAAGTCAACACCCGCTTGCTGAGGGTTGGTGGGATCAAATTCCAGGTGAAAACAGATCCAGAGGAACCTCGGAAGTCCGCTCAGGCAGGCTTTTGGGAAGGAGGAGAGGATCTTCCGACCTTCACTTCCTCATTACCTACTCTTTCACTCCTGGAATTTGGCTCCCACCTCATTAAAACTACTGCTCTCCACTCTGAGAAAAGCTCTAGACTATCTTCCCAGAAGATGTGCCTAAGCATAAAAACATCACGTTTGCACACAACTGCAGGGAGCTCACAGACGTCTGAAGCCTTTATCTAGGGATGCCCTAGGGATCCAGGAACTTAGTTCTACTGAAACCAAGTTCTGAAGGAGGGCAGCCGAACAAGGCATCATTATCAAACTGAGCAGCCTTTCCTCCATCACTCAGTGGGTCTCGTTTTACATGGGAGACTGGGTTTCGCATGTGCCCTCCTTGAGCCACTTGGGGTTGTCTGGGGAGACCACAGTCTCCTAGTCCTCTGCCTGCTGCTTTGCCCATCTCCAAGAGAGCAAAAGGAATGGAGCCTCCAGCTTCATCTGCACAGCACTCCTGCTCCTCTGGGAACAGACCTTCCCCTCCACCCTATGAGGTCACTTCACAGGATGCTCCCCTCCCCCAAGCTGGGTCAGCTACAGTTCCTTCTCCAGGGAATTTGGAGCTGGGACCAAGCAGGAAGGCAGACTCCAAACGCTGCAGCTCAAAGACAGTAAACTTTGGGAGCTGTTAGTGGCCACGTTTCATCTCATCACAGGGACAGCAAGCAGAGGAAGCAGGGCCCTGGGAAGAGGAGTGAAAGACAGGAGATGGACAGGAGGGGAAGGGGAGAGATGCAGATGGTGAGTGAGGGGGTCCCCGGTGAACCCTCCACTTCCAGAGGCCCAGCTGCATCCCTGCTCTGGGGCAGCAGCCACATCTTCTCAGTATCTCTACACTGCATAGAAACTACCTCAGGCAGGTTGGGAGTGGCTGAAGTTCAGGCCTTCCCTGGATCCTCCTTTCCCTTGAAAAGCTTAGCAACTCATTGAAAGTTTCAAGAAGTCATGCTATGTTGGTTAAAATAATTCCCAGGTCTCTATCCCAAACTTCTTGCTGGTTCTCCCTTTCCCACTTGGATGCGGTGCTACTATTTCAAACGTAACATATATAGAACACCTCCTGTCCTGCCTAAAACGGTTTGTGCTTCAGGGAAATGGTCTAAGGACTAGACCAGTGGCTACATAACAAAATCACCTGGGCACTTTAAGAAAATACTGATCCAAGGCTTCAAAGAACAACTGAATCTGAATCTCTATGGGTACAGCCCAGGCCTTTGAAAATCCCCCAGGTGGGTGCAGGCAGATGGAGAATCATGGATTCCAGCCAAAGGACAGGCAATTCGTGCTACCACTCCCCAGTCCCTTGCTCGTGGAAGACATGAATGAATAATTTCTTTCCTCTGGAGCCTAGAAGCAGCCCCAGAATCTTTTCCACCACAGCCACCATACAGTCAATCCGACTGGCATGAGACATGAAACATGGCTGCACCCTGGAATAGACAGAAACGGTATAAGGATTTACCTTCTTATATTTTAGAATCCAGCCTGCAAGAAAATGCTTGGATTAAGTGTGGACCAGGCCTCAATCAGGCTCAAACAAATGTTTGTTTTTTTCGGGTCTTAGTTTAATGAGGTGTCAATGAACAAATGTTCTCATTTGGCTTAGGATTCTAGGGACTTTGGTTTTGATTTTACGAATTAGTTCTCGCTCCTACTATGAAAAGAAAGGGGGTGGGGTGGGAAGCATTTCTATGTGTTCCTTTTTTCTTCCCTGATTACCCCCCAAAGAGCTTTCAAATAATCTGGTATGTATTGAAGTGCTGAAGTCATAAACTAGTTGCAAAAAATCGGCTTACTGGAACAACAGGAAAGACATTCTTTAGCTTTTCAAAGCCGTTCCCATCATCTGGAGCCAAAAATATTATCTTCTGACCCAAAAAGCCACTAATAAACCTTGCTTCTATAGGCCAAGCAAGAGGGACGATTTTGCCCTAAGGAAAGCAGCAGAGAGAACAAGATTGTTCTCTGGGTCCTCCCACCCCCACTTCCACCCTCTCCCACCTCCTTGCCACCTTCCACTTCCAGCTACCTCCCTCCTGCCCTTGAGCTGCCTAGAGTCCCCATAGCTGTCCCCATTCCCACAGGCTCCCTTCCTCCCTACAAGCTCCCTAGCCCCAAGTTAAAAGCCCCTTCTTACCCCTTCCCCATCCAAATTCCAAATCCCAGCTAGCTGCTAAGCACAACCCCTAAGCACGGCCTTAGTAAACTCACCCTCTTTGTAAGACTGTTTATACATACAGAATACTGTGTTTCCTTTACATTTATTTAGGAGTTTGGGGAGTGAGAGAAGGCTGCCCTATGGAGGCACACAAGAATCCTTGCATAACTGAGGACCATTTACTGGTGTGATGCATCAATAAAAAGTGAAATTAATGGTACTGTATTTTTTGCCACTGATCCATTGAGAAACTAAAAACAAACAAAAAAAGCTAACAGAGTAACCTTCAGTTATGAAGACATTCACTTGCATGAGCCTTATTTCCCTAAACGTCAAGATAAATGAAAATGAGATGTTCTATATTGACATTTTAAAAGATGAGACTATTGATACCAAAACCAAGGATATCACACACACACAAAAAATTAAAGGGCAGTATCACTGATTTAAATCCTCAAAATATTAGCAAACCAAACTCAACAATACATTAAAAGGATTGAACACCATGATCAAGTGGGATTTATCCCAGGAATGCAAGGATTTTTCAGTATCTGCAAATCAATCAATGTGACACACCACATTAGCAAATTAAAGAATAAAAACCATATGATCATCTCCATAGATGCAGAGAAAGCTTTTGACAAAATTCAACAACAATTTTTGATAAAAACTCTCCAGAAAGTGGGCACAGAGGGAACATATCTGAATATAATAAAAGCCATATATGACAAACCCACAGCTAAGATCATACTCAACAGTGAAAAGCTGAAAGCATTTCCTCTAAGATCAGGAAGAAGACAAAGATGCTCAGATGCTCACTCTCGCCACTTTTATTTGACATATATTTGAAGTCCTAGTCACAGCAATCAGACAAGGGGGAAAAAAAAGAATTCCAAATTGGAAAGGAAGAAGTCAAACTGTCACTGTTTGCGGATGACATGATACTATACATAGAAAATCCTAAAGATGCCACCAGAAAACTGCTAAAGCTCATCAATGAGTTTGGTAAAGCTGCAGGATACAAAATTAATATACAGAAATCTATTGTATTTTTATACACTAACAACACATTATCATAAAGAGAAATTAAGAAAATAACTCCATTTACCATCACATCAAAAAAGAGTAAAGTACCTAGGAATAAACCTACCTAAGGAGGTAAAAGATCTGTACTCAAAACTGTAAGACACTGATAAAAGACACTGAAAACAACACAGATGGAAAGATAGCCCATGCTCTTAGATTAGAAGCATTAATGTTGTTAAAATGATCATGCTACCCAAGACAATCTATAGATTCAATAAAATCCCTATCAAAATACCAAAGGCAATTCTTTCTTTCCTTCTTTCTTTCCTTTCTTTCTTTTCTTTTCTTTTCTTTCTTCTTCCTTCCTCCCTTTCTCTCTTTCTTTCTTTCTTTCTTCCTTTCTTTCTTTCTTTCTTTTACAGGGGGTAGGTAATTAGGCTTCTTTATTTATTTGATTTTTCAGCAGAGGCACTGGGGATTGAATCCAGGATCTCAGGCATGCTAGGCATGTGCTCTACCACTTGAGCTATACCCTCCCCCTTACCAAGGGCAATTTTCACAGAACTAGAATAAATAATTTTAAAATGTGTATGGAAACATAAATGACCCAAATAGCCAAAGCAATCTTGAGCAAAAAGAACAGAGCTGGAGGAATCACACTCCCTGGCTTCTGACTATACTACAAAGATGCAAGAATCAAAACAATATGGTAATGGCACAAAACAGACATATAGATCAATGGAACAGAATAGAACCCAGATATAAACCCATACTCTTATGGTCAATTAATTTACAACAAAAGAGGCAAGGATATATAATGGAGGAAAGACAATCTTTTCAATAAATGGTGCAGGGGAAACTGGACAGCTACATGTAAAAGAATGAAACTAGAACATTCTCTAACCCCATATACAAAAATTAACTCAAAATGAATTAAAGGCCTACATGCAACACCGGAAATCATAAAACTCCTAGAGGAAAACATAGGCAGAACACTCTTTGACATAAATTGTAGCAATATTTTTTTGGATATCTCCTAAAGCAAAGGAAATAAAAGCAAAAATAAACAAACAGGATCTAATTAAACTTAAAAGCTTTTGCATAGTAAAGAAAACCATCAAAATGAAAAGACAACCTACTGGATGGGAGAAATATTTGCAAATGATATGCCTGATAAGGGGTTAGTATCCAACATACATAAGCAGCTCATTCAACTCAACATCAAAAAAACAAATAACTCGATTTAAAAATGGGCAGAAGACCTGAATACACATTTTTCCAAAGAGGACTTGCAGATGGCCAATAGGCACATGAAAATATGCTCAACATTGCTAATTATCAGAGAAATGCAAATAAAAACCAGGAGCTATCACCTCACATCTGTCAGAATGGCTATCATCAAAAGAACACAAATAACAAATGCTGGCAAGGATGTGGAGAAAAGAAAACCCTCGTATACTGTTGGTGGGAATGTAAACTGGTGCAGCCACTGTGGAAAACAGTATGGAGTTTTCTCAAAACACTAAAAACAGAACTACCATATGACCCAGCAATTCCACTCCTGGGTATATATCCAAAAAAACCAAAAACACTAATTTGAAAAGATACATGAACCCCAATGTTCATAGCAGCATTATTTACAATTGCCAAGATATGGAAGCAACCTCAGTGTCCATCAATAGATGAATGGATAAAGATGTGGTATATACACATACAATAGAATATTACTCGGCCATAAAAAAGAATGAACTGTTGCCATTTGCAACAACATGGGTGGACTTGGAGGATATTATGCTAAGTGAAATAAGTCAGACAGAAAGACAAATACTGTATGATACACTTATTTGTGGAATCTAAAAAATAAAACAAACTAGTGAATATAACCAGAAAGAAAAATACTCACAGATATAGAGGACAAACTAGTGGTTACCAGTGGGGAGAGGGAAGCAGACAAGGGCAAGATATGGGTAGGGGATTAAGAGGTACAAACTATTATGTGTAAAATAAAAAAAGCTACAAGGATATATTGCACAACACAGAGACTATAGCCAATATTTTATAGTAACTATAAATGGAGTATAACCTTTAAAAACTGCGAGTCACTATGTTGTACCCCTATAACATATAATATTGTACATCAACTATACTTCAAAAAAATAATAAAATAACAAAAAATAAATATGAAGTTGTTATCTCAAATTAACCTCTAAATGTCTAAATGCAGGGTGAGTTGAGGGGTGGTGGGGAGGCATACTGATTAGCCCTTTGTCAGTTCCCTGCCTCAAAAGGCCTCAACCCAAGGTGCCACTAAAAACCTGAGCTCAATAAAGGACACCCCTTTTTCTGAAAGTTCCCTAAATGGATCTGGGCCTCTACAGCTAGCCTCGAAGGATTAAGAACACAACAGGAGCTGAGCGACAGCTCTCCAAAAGGCCACACAACTCTGACTCTACATCTCCGTCTGTAAAACAAGAACATTCATCACCTCCCTCCCTAAGGACTCTTAGCAGGCTTCATCAGTGGCCAACGACAATAAAAATGTTTGTTATTTTTAATACCCAATGCTGTGCCGTGTCTGTAAGGACAGAGCCACAGAGCACAGGGATTATCTTTTTAGAGTATGATACAACTGTGGGCAGAAAAATTCCAATTATGACCTCCTTCTGAAAATACCAGAACAAGTAACAGAGATGGCCAAAACAATCCAGAGGCCACATGCCTGTCCACGTTCACCAAGGTTTTCCCCACCTTCGCTGGCTGCTCCAACCCGCCAGTTCCCTGCATGCTAGAGCTCCTCAAGGCTCCCCCCAAGGCCTACTCCTCACCTCACTCCATATTCCATCCTTAAGAGACCACATCCCCTCTCGTGGCTTCAATTACATCTCATTGACTCTCAAATGTTGATCAACTCCTCCTGATACAGACCTATAGATCCAGCTGCTTACATAACAGACAGAACCACCTGGACATCTTACAGACACCTGTTTAAAACTGAACCCAGGATGCTCCTTCGTGTCCCCAACCCAAGCTTGCCCTTTTGCCAGGGTTCTTCCCAGTTACACCAGCAGGATCTCTGGGACACAATCATCTCCAAGATACGTATCTCCAGAATATACTGTATATTGTTAAGTGGAAAAAATAAAGTGAAACTGTGTTTACTAGGATACTATCTTTTATGTATCAAAGGGAGAATATAAATGAATAAATAAATATCACACACATATCCATTTGTGCATATTTTCAAAAAGAAACAAAGGAGGGATAAATGAAAATAAAAACGGTTGCATATGGAGGGAAGAAGGGGAAAGGGTGGAAGATACTGAGATTAAAGGAAACTTCTGTGACTATCTTGTTATAGAGTATTTTTTTATAGCTTTTATTTTTTTTATTTATTATTTAATTTTTTTTTAAATTTTGGTATAACAAGGGGGGGAGGTAACTAGGTTTATTTATCTTCAGAGGAGGTACTGGGGATTGAATCCAGGACCTCATGCATGCAAGCAAGCGCTCTACCACTTGAGCTACACCCTCTCCCCCATTGTTATACAGTTTTGACTTTGGGAAATGTATATATAGAAGTTTTATATAATTTTTAAATTAAATCAAAAGAAAAAATATCTAAAAATTACAAACAAATTGAAGCAAATTAATATATGTCATGGTGGGAGTATACCTACATGAAGAAAAGGCTTACTGAACACAATATTCTGACTATACGTTCCCAACTGGGACCTATTTTGGGGTCCCAAAAGAACCACAAAGAAATCTTGAATTTCATTCTGAGTCTTATTGTTAGCAGAGAAAAACAATATAGTTATTTGAAAACTATAATAAGTATATTGGCAGTGTGCAAAATAGAGTTAACATTAAAAACAACTGCTATCCTTAGAAAAGCCAGCTTGCAAGGTTGGCCCTTGGCTGGCATCTGGGAAACTGGATTTGGGTGGTTCCCGTAATTCCCAGAACTGATAAGAACAGCTCACTGTGCCTAACCTGTCTGTGCAAACAATATGGTTTAATCTGAATACCTGCTTTCTTTCTGGAAGTCTGGAATTTTGGTCCATACTAGGCAGAGGGTGCTTATGTGGCCTCTCCGCAAAAAAAAACCCAGGCAATGAGTTTCTAATGGTTTCCCTGGTAGACAATATTTCACACGACTTGATGCAGCTCCCACTAGAGACCATGTGAGCATTAAAAAAATCAAATTAAAACATCAAATATAAAAAAATTTATGTTTAAAATGATATGAAAATCAAAGCTTTATTGGTCAAGATTGGAGGTTGCTAGAGCCCAAACTCACTACTCTGAAAACTAATAAAGGAAAAGCATCAAGCGCTTACCTGCCTTTCACTATGAATAGCATTTGAGAGTAACCATATAGGCGATGAGGAAAAAGGTCTCCTTCACTGAAGAATTCCAGCTCATAAATGCAGAAGGAAATAATGGATCTAGCAATGATCAATGGATGCTAAGACCATTCAGATCAAAGACTGATGGAGATTTTATAACAGAGGGAGAAACCATTACCAACTAATATATTAGAATCTCTGTGTGACAACCAGACACCACGTGCCTGTTGATGACACAGAACAGGAAGTACACAGCACTAGCCACAGGGGTTCTCACCAAATAACCTGATCTGCACTGAATCAAGCCTCTAGATCGAATTTCCTATCAATAAGAAATATGGGGAACAAGGGAACATGTCAGATAACACCACAGAGAAGCAATCAGCCAAATCCTGGATGTGGATACTGTAGATGGTAACGATCTGCTTTCCTAAACAAATAAATGTCATGAGATAAGGGGAGATGGGGTGGAGGAATGCGGGTGCATAGCTATAGAATAAAAAGACGTATAGAACAAGAGTCAAAACAAGAAAGCCTATATGATCATGTCACCCTCTTCCTTAAAACCCTTTGGGCCCCACCCACTCCTCTGGCTGCACCTCTCATGTCCCCTCTGTGCTCTGGCCACAGTCACCTGCATTCAGTTCCTAGCCCTTTCCTTCATTCCTCGGGTTCCCGGGGAGGGAGAAGAGCACAGCCCCTGTTCCGGTATAACATCAGGTCCTCCTCCTTGTTTTACACCCTCACAGTACCCTGCCTCCTCACGGAAACATGTGTCAGTATTTGTTTCATATCTGCCCTTCCCCGAAAGACTAGAAGCTCCTTGAGGGCAGACACCACATCTTTCAGCAGTCTGACATTAGTATACAATGTAGGCACTAAATAAAAATCTGCTTAACGCATATGTGAACAGAGAAGGTACTAACCATGTGGGCCAGTGCCCCAGGTGGGAATCTGGGGATGCATTCAATCAGTAAAGCCCAGCATAGTCCCTGCTGGTCTTCACTGCTGTGACATCTATTTTTAGCACCTAGAACCCCGCCTGAGGAGCTGAGGCTCACAGGGAAGGACTCACCGCCTCGTGGGACTTGGGAACAGGGATGATGATGGCCAGCACACAGATGAGCTGGAAGATGGCCCCCAGGAAGAGTCCATACCGTAGCAGGTTCTCCAGGAATGTGGGCTCCGGCACCTCGGGAGGAGAGAAGTCCAGGTCGGAGGCCATGGCCCCAGCTGCCTGCTGCCTGAGGTCTCCTCCGACTCACCACTCTCCAGAGCCAATTTCTAAACAAAGAGTTAATGTCAAGTTTCTACATCTGACATTTATTTACATGGTTCCACTTACACAAATACACTCACCTACGTGCAAGAATATATAAAGCAACTGTAGTGAAATGTTAACAATTCTAAGTGGAGGATACACGGAGGTCAAATTGGACAATTTTTTCAACTTTTTTGTACATTTGAAATTTTTTCAAATATAAATATAAACTTACGAAAAATAAATAAATGCGAACACTTCAACAAAAATCGCAAATCAACATGTGCCTGTTGATGACATAGAACAGGAAGAATGTATTTATTGAAGGCCTGCTCTGTTACAGGTTTTGTTTATTCGTTCATTATCCAGTCATTCATTCAACAAATACTTACTGAACACTAAGCACTGAAGACTGAGCAAAACAGATAAATACCTGCTTTCTTGGGGCCTACATCTCAGGACAGATGCAGACAAATAGCGCACCCAGATGTGATATGCCAGACAGTAATAACTGTTTTGAAAAAAACTTCAGAAGGGCATCATCTTATTTTACGAAGGGTGACAAGAAGGGCCTCTCTGAAGAAGAGACAGGAATAAGGTGGCAGAGAGACGATGTGTGAGAGTGAGCCGGTGGAACATCTCAGGGAAGTATCTTCCAGGCAGACAGAAAAGCAAGTATAGAGGCCCCAGGGCAGGGATGTGAGGCCAAACTGGCCAGAGAGGAGTGCAGGAGGGAGAGTGGAAGGGGGCAAGGTCAGAGGGGAGTGGGGGCTGAACTTGTAGGACCCTGACACTCCCGATTTGATGGAGTAAAATGTAAAGCCACAGAAGGATTTCTGAGTAGAAAAGTGACATGATCTGATTTACATTTTAAATGGGGCGGGGGCGCCGAGAGGGTGCAGAGTGGACAAAGGGAGACCAGTGAGGAGGCTCCTACCAGTAACCCAAATAAGAGATGCTGAGGACAGGGGCGACAGCAGCAGTGGTGGCCAGAGGTGGCAGGTCTGGCCTCAGCCCACCCCGTAGCCTCTCCTTTCACCAGGGCCCCCCTCTCCTAACCCCCGGCCATGCTGAAAGAACTGCCTGTGGCTCTCCAAGAGCATGGGGCTCTTACACAATCCTGGGCCTCCACCCAAGCTGCACACTCTGCCAAGAATGCCTTTTCCCACTTTGCTTGGCAAAGCCCCCACTCTACCTCCAAGGCCAAGCTCGTGTCTCCTCCCCAGCATGCCTTTCTTACTGCCCTCCTCCCACCCTGGTGTGACTGATCCGCTCTCCAGAGCACCCACGGGTGGCTTCCTTCTGCCTACCCCAATGAGAAAGGGGAAAACTTACTTTGGAACCAAGCCCACCTGATTCCAAAGCCCTTTGTGTTTTCAGGGACCTCTGTGACAAGACAATTTGCTGCTAAATCTGAGCTGTCCAATATGGTGGCCATGAGCCACATGTGGCTATTGAGAGTTGAAACACAGCTAGTCCAAATTAAGATCACTGTTAAGATAGGTACAACACTCAATTGAGAAAATAGTATGAACATAAGAATTTAAAATAACTCATTAACAATGTTTTATTTGATTGCATGTTGAAATGATATATTGGATTACAGCCACACTAGTCACAATAGCCAGAAGATGGAAACAATCAGGAATCTATCAACAGATGAATGGATAAACAAGTGGTACAGACATACAAAGGAAATTTATTCAGCTACTAAAATGAATGAAATTCTGATATGTGCTACTACATAGATAAACCTTAAAAACATTATGCTACGTGAAGTAAGACAGACAGGAAAGAACAAATATTGTATGATTCCACTTATATGAAGTACCTAGAACAGGCAAATTCAGAGAGACAGAAACTAGAACAGAGGTTACCAGGGGCTGGAGGAGGGGAAATGGGGAGTTACTGATGAATGGGTACAGAGATTCAGTCTGGCGTGATGAAAAAGTTCTGGATACAGGGGCAATAGTTATACACATCATGAACCACTGAATTGTACACTTAAAAATGGTTAAATGGTAAATTTCATGTTATGAATATTTTATCACAAAAAAACTAATTATATGTTTCTTTTTACCTTTTAAACGTGGCTACTAGAAATTTTTAAATGACACACGTGGCCTGCATTATATTATGGATGGCTCTGGACTAAAGAGACTGTCCTAAAACCTTCCCCAACCTTGGCTCCGTGGCTTCACTGATTTGCAACATTTTTCCCACATGGAGGAGTGACTAAAGGATAACAAAGATGACCTTCTAAGTGAACAAACTAGGGTTTATGTAAATGTGCACTGTCTCCCTTTCTACCTGGTCACTTAGGAAGGTCGTGTGCCTTCCCAATGGCCATTGTTTCACACCACTTCTGTCTTCTCTGGGAAAGGCCTTCAAAGCCTGAGGCCCTTTTTTTTTCCCCTCTAAACTCCTCAGGGCTGGCAGATCTTCATCCTCCCAGGAAGGATTTGACTTCTGGAAAGAACCCAACACGATCTGGATCCAAGTGTGGTGAATCAGGTGGGGCCTCAAGCGCAGGACCATTTTTGGTCAAATACAAGGTATGATGCTCAGAACCCAGGCTGATCGTTTACGGAGGCTCAGAAACTGGCCCTGAAGTGAATTCCAAGGCGGCTGCAACGACAGCTTCACTGGAGGAAACATACAGCCCCGAAAGGACACTATATCCTTATGCCAAGTGAATAGCAAGGTGTGAAAAAGCTCTCTTATTTCTTCAGCTGTACCTCATTAATATATGTTTTCAAAAATGCCCCTGGCCCTAAGCTTCATATTTAAGACTGTGACAAGCCTCCTGGACTTACCAATACTTAGATTTATTACTGTTACAACAGCAACATTGTTAAGAATACTCGCAGTACAATAAAAACATGGGGCCAGGAGTCAGGGATGGGGAGTGAGGGGAGGCGAGCACAAATCCTGCCTCCCTCAGCCATGAGCTATACTTTGGGCCAATTCCTTGACCACTTGATGTTCTCCTGACCCAAACAACAATATCTACCCAAAGCTATAATGCTTTTAAGCTTTCTTTCCATTAATGGCAATTAGGCAATATATAACAAGAGTCATAAAAGTGATTATATCCTTTGACTGAAGAACTCACTTCCTAGAATTTACAGTAAGGAAACAATTCAAAAGAAGAAAAAGGCTTCGGGTACAAAAAAGCTCATGGCAATGTTATTCATAATACTGAAAAACAGGAAGCAACTTAAGTGTCCAACAATAAAGCAGTTAAGCCATGATGGTACATAGCACGGCATATGCCCCCTTCACTAAAATGGCAAATACAAATGTGTATCAGGCCAACAGAAAGAAAGCAATTACATAAACACTGTAACTATAACCATGTATAAACAGTGATTTTATTGGCTAAAGGTCAACAGGCCATAAGAACATGTAAATAGTTACTGTTAAAGTGAAGGGGTCATAAGCTTTCATTTCGGGGGGAATATTACTGAAAAAAGAAATACAATTTAAAAGAAAAATCCATGCCCTGTCTACTCCCTTCACAAGACTTTTATAAATTCTAATGAAATGCTACTCAAGAGAACTTTCTGCAATGATGGAAATTTTCTATATTTGCTCTACAATATGGTGGCCACCAGCCACACGTGGCTATTGAGCACTTAAGTGAGGCTACTAAGGAACTGAATTTTTCACTTCAATTTTACTTAACTTTAATTAATTTATAAATACTCATATTGAACAACAGGTATAACCAGAGGGTGGTTGTAATAAAGTTCTGGAAAACATAAAACGCTCTACACATCTTGTGTCTGCTCTACAACTCCCATTTAATTTTCTCTGCACCCTGTGCTTTACTTCCCAGCCTGTCTGCTGGGATTTCTGGGCTTTCCTTTCCTGATTATAGAAGTCACAAGAATCCTACTCATCCTTCCAGTTCTCAGCTAGGAGGCACTTAACCCTGACTCCGTGACAGGCTCTGCCCACCCTCCCGCCACTGTCAGAGTAGTCGCAGTAAGGGTGAGTGAATCACTTGCCAGATGTGCACCGCACTTTACACTCAGCATCTCATGCACTTCACGACCACTCCGGCAGGTATTATACCAGTGGTCTGAGATACTCATTCACTGGACACACTTACTAAGCACCACTCTAGTTCCTGCCATGGAGTTTTCATCCAATTGGAGGCAAACACACACATATAGATATAATGTTGCGTCAAGTATGAATACTATGAGAAAATCTAATGAGAGAGATAAAAGGTGATATTTTATATCAGGTGGTCAGGGAAAGGCCCCTCTGAGAAGTTGACACTTCAGCAGAGGCAAGAAGAAAGTAAAAGAACAAGTCATTTCAGTATCAGTTAGGTAACCCAGGAGGGAGAAACAGCCAGGGATAAGCTCCTGAGGCAGGAATGAACTTTAGGATCAAGGAGAAGAGTAGAGTGAGCAAGCCTGTAAAGCCAGTAGGGCTTTGGCTTTTCCTCTGAGTGAAAGGGGAGCCACTGGAAGGTTCTTAGCAAAGAAGTGCCGTGGTCTGACTCATTTGTAAATGGTCACCCTAGCTGCTGTGTTGAGAAGAGACTGCAGACAAGAGTGGAAGCAGGGAGACCAGTTAGGAGGCCACTATAATAGTCAAAAAGACACACTTGCAGCAGGAAGCAGGGGAGGTGGTGAATTCTTAGGTTATAGATATATTTTGGAGGGCCAACAGGATTGCTGAGGTGAAATCTGAAAGAAAGAAGTTAAAAATAATACCTGAAGGTGAAACTCTTCTGTACGATACTGTAATGGTAAATATAAGACATTAAGCATTTGTTAAAATCCATAGAACTTTACAGCACAAAGAGTAAACTTAAATGTATGCAAATGATTTTTAAAAAATCATTTAGATATCCAGGATGGAACGCAGAATGTGATATTCTGAATCTAAATGTATTACAAATGGATTAAATAATTTCACTGAAAGGGTAGGGGAAATCAGGTGCTGACCTCCGCAACTCTGGAAATGAGTGGAGTCTGTAGACTAATGGCAAAAGGAACTGTACATATGCAGTCTACTCTAATTAATAAAGTTTTTCCCACATGGGATATAGGTTAATAATTCTGAAACTATACATGTACACCAGAACTGAACAATTAAGTAAATGGATGGTATTTGGTGGGAGCAAGGTTTGTCACAATTGGAATAGGAGGTTACAGATAAGCCAGAGAAGGCTGGAATGATCCACTTGGAATGGATGAGTTGCAGACATAAATATGAACTCATATTTAGCTCAATATAGATACAAATGGCTACATAAATATTTATAGATATGTGAGCATATAAGTAGGTTAGGATGTACACACGTATCTCTTGCTGTGTGCTGAGAGGGCCTAGAAATGGGGGGGGGGGGCATATCAGTGGCAATGAGCACAACTAGCACCCAGATCTTGGTGTCTAATATCATTCTCCAATAAAAGGAACCAGGGCTCCTTGGAGAAATGGTTAATTCTACGCCCCAAGCAGGAAATATATAAGATGAGCCTGAAATAGAAAGTAAGAAAGTGTTAAAAAAAAAAAAACACACACACATTGATTGGGGAATATCAAAGGGATACAGGAGCCACTTCAAAGAGCGCCCAACTGCCAAAGTCAGAACAATTTGCACAACAAAATATAGTAGTGGATTATAATTCAAGGTATGAAAATAAATATCCAAGGCGCTGATATAAATGATTTAATAAGTGGACAAATTTCCCACGGAGAAGAATTACAAATTATTTATGTACATAATCTGCCTTTAAGCGTGAAATATAATTCCACACTCCTTAAGCGTGGGCTGTGCATAAGGACTTTCTTCCAAGCGCAATATGGAAAAGCGGGGGAAGGAGAGTAACTGTACAGTGGAAAAGCTTGACTACCCCAAGCTAGTTATCTGGGTTAACATCAACTATGATAACTTACACCGATAGTACATATTCCTGATGTGATGTGATGAGAATGGCACTTTACCTCTAGGGTTTTCCTCCCCCAAACCTATAACTCCAATCTCGTCATGAGGGAAACACCAGACAAATCCCAACTGAGGGTCATTTTACAAGACAACTGACTGGTACTCAAAAACTGTCAAGTTTCCCTAAAACGAGGGAAGTCTGAGAAATCATCACAGTCCTAGGAGCCTAAAGAGACACAACTAACTAAATGTAATGTGGGATCCTGGAACAGAAAAAGAACACTAGGAGAAAACTCAGCAAATCTGCATAAAGCATGGGGTTTAGTTAATCATAACTTACCAATGTTGGTTCACTAATTGTGACAAAAGTACTATACTAATGCAAGATGTTAATAGTAGGGGAAATTGGAGGGGTGCATGTGGGAACTGCAGTATCTTCACAAGAATTTTGTAAATCTAAAATTGTTCTAAAGTAAAAAGTTTACTGGGAAAAAAAACCCCAACACTTCAAAATAAATAAATAAGCCCTGAGACATGAATAGCTGTCCAGACTTAGCAAATAGAAACTAAAATTCTCTAAGACTGAAAAACCCAGATTTTAAGTATGTTGGTAGGGGATTCTTAGCTTCTAATGAAGTGGTTTTAAAATTCTGTTCTGAGAATTCCACTGAAACACACTGCGAAATAGAAAACCAGTGTCAGGAATTACTGTCTTATAGCCGTGGACTGCATACCCAGACCCATCCCATTATAACAAATTCTCAAGATCTGCTCTAAACTGGGTTAGAATTTTGTCCTATGGAAAAGTAAGCCATCTCCCAGAGCAGTCAGAACCGGCATCCAGTGGGCTGAAACTGGTGGGCAGATGTCCTGCAAAATATAATTACTAAATCCGAGTTTGTTGCCACCACTTAAAAGGTGTGGGGTTTCACATACTCGTTTCCCACTTGTCTTAAAAGAAACTAATTCAGCAAACACTCTCTGTGCATTCACTAAGCGCTTTGCATTCACCATCTCATTTAATTCTTAGAACAAGCCTATGGGCCCATTTTACAGAGGAGGAAACAGAACCAAAGAGGCAACCAGAGATCACCCACGGTTACACAGCAATACAGGTACACTCGGGGGTCGAACCCCAGCGAGACTGACTCAGGAGCTCTGGCTCCTCCTAACGCTCCGCCCGTGGAAAGAAAAGCCAGGTCACACCTGTGAGAAGCACCGGGTTCTGGCCCCGGCTGCGAACAAAAGCTCTGGGCGGCAGCAAGAGAAGCCTTCCGCCTCCCTCAGACTCAAACTCCCCTCTGCAGTTAACTTCCGAACGAGCGCCCCAGGAAGTTATTTGAGCCGCTCGCCGAGCGCCACCCGGGCGGGCAGAGCAGCGCCGCCGTCACAGCCGGGCCGCGGCGCCTGAGCGCAACCCCTTTTCGGTTCCCGCAGCCTCTGCGACTCCGCCCCGCCCCGAAAACCCGACCCGGCAGCAGGCAGCACCGCACTCACCTCCCGCTTCGCCGCGCCGCGCCCCCGGAAGTGGTTCCCCGCGACCCTGGATCCCGGAAGTGACGTTCCTTAGTAACCGGCGGGCTCAGCTCCGCCCGCCCCGCGTTGCTAGGGTTGGTGGATCTTGGCCACTTGGCTTTGTCAGACCTTTGTCCCTATTCTGTGGGTTTGAGCAGAAGGGAGAGGCCGGCAGAAGCAAGATCCAGACCTTCTGGATTCTCCAATCCCCTTTATCACAGCCCATTTCAGCAAATGTTTATATACGTTTATAGAAGCCTTAATTCTATATCAGGCCCTGAACTAGGAGCCTATAATGCAGAGAGGAGACAAACAAGCAGTGTTGTAATTCAGACGGAAGAAAATTATCAGTATTCGTTGAAAACTTTCACCGAGTACCTACTCTATGCCTTATGCTGGTTGCTGAACCAGACAGATGCAGTCTCTGCCCTCATGGGGCTTACAGTCTGAACATATTATCCTATGTGATAAATGTTTGGATGACAGTAAGAGCTCCTGACTGAGTATGGGTGGGGCAAGTAATGAGGGGAAAGGAGATCTAGTAGGACGTGGTAAGCAGCCTCCACTATGGATCCAGATGTTTCTTGACTCTGCGATCCATGCCCTTGTGTAGTCCCTTCCCACACTGAATAGGGCTGACTGATACAGCCAATAGGATATTGTGGAAATCATGTATGAGACTAAGACATAAAAGAGATTGTTCTTCCTCTTTGCTCTCTTTTGATCACTCATGAGGGATCCATATCGTGAGAACACTCAAGCAGCCCTGGGAGAGGTTTGCATGAGTAATAACTGAGATTCTTGTCAGCAACCAACTCCCAGCGTGGCTGCCACGTGTGTGAGCAGTCTTGGGAGTGGATCCTCCAGCCCCAGTGAGGCTTCAGATGACTGCAGCCCTGGTCCAAATTTTTTTTAAATTCAGATATATGTATTTTTTTCATATTCTTTTCCATTATGGTTTATTATAGGATATTGAATATAGTTCCCTGTGCTATATAGTAGGACTCTGTTGCTTATCTATTTTATATATCTGATATATATTAGTATCTGCTAATCCAAAACTCCTAATTAACCCATCCTCCACCCTCTTTTCCCTTTGGTAACTATAAGTTTGTTTTTTATGTCTGTGAGTCTGTATCTGTTTTGTAAATAAGATCATTTGTGTCATATTTTAGATTCCACACATAAGTGATATCATACGATATTTGTCTTTCTCTTTCTGACTTACTTCACTTTGTATGATAATCTCTAGTTCCATCCACGTTGCTGCAAAAATGGCATTATTCTTTTTTGTGCCTGTAGTATGGCTTTCATTTTTATGGCTGAGTAGTATTCCAGGGTGTGTGTGTGTGTGTGTGTGTGTGTGTATCACATCTTCTTTATCCATTCATCTGTTGATGAACACTTAGGTTGCTTCCATGTCTTGGCTGTTGTAAATAGTGCTGCTATGAACACTGGGGTGCATGTGTCTTTTTGAATTAGAGTTTTCTCAAGATGTATTATGCCCAGGTGGGTTTGCTGGATCATATGGCAACTCAATTTTCAGTTCTTTGAAGAACCTCCACACTGTTTTCTATAGTGCTTGCACCAGTTTACATTCCCACCAACAGTGTAGGAGGGTTCCCTTTTCTCTACACCCTCCCCAGCATTAGTTACTTATAGACTTTTTAATGATAGCCATTCTGACTGGTGTGAGGTGGTACCTCATTGTAGTTTTGATTTGCACTTTTCTGATAATTAATGATGTTGGGGAACTAACCCTGGTCCCTCGGAATGTGATCATATATGGAGACAGGGTCTTTACAGAGATAATCAAATTAAAATGAGGTTATTAGAATGGGCCCTTATCCAATATGACTGGGGTCCTTATTAAAGGGAAAGATTTGGGCACAGATGCACACATAGGGAGAAGGCCATGTGAAGATGAAAGCAAAGATCAGAGTGGTGCTTTTACAAGCCAAGGAATGCCAAAGATTGCCCTCAAACTACTGGAAGCTGGGGAAGAGACACAGATTCTTCCCGACAGCCCTCAGCCTTGATTTCTGATTCCTAGCCTCCAGAACTGTGAGAAAATATCTGTTGTTTAAGCCACCCAGTCTGTGGTATTGTGTTAAGGCAGCCCTAGCAAGCTAATACAGATGTGCAGGTGCTTTGAAACCTGTTACTATCTGTATCCAAATGTGAAAGATTCCCCAGCATGGCTGCTGCAAGCACAGCTACTTTCTCACTCTCTGGAAGCTTCTGGAGGGATCCAGCTGAGTCTTGCTCATCTCTGTGCCCTGCATGGCTTCATTAACAACACAGCACAGTGGAGAGCTCTGTGGCGTGCTTGTTCCTATCCATAACATCCATGCAAGACACACTGCTTACATGATGAAAGAGAAAAAGTTGAAAAAGGCATGGTGTCTGCTCTAAAAAAATTTTTGAATAGTTTAACACATCGGGATGAACCAGTTTGAAATTATTAATTGTAGCTGACATTCATTGAGTATTCACCAGGTGCCCAGCACTTCACATATATTAATATTCTCCCCCAGCAACCCTATAAAGTAGGTATTATTATTCTCATCTACACGTGAACAAACATAGGGTTGGAGAAGTTAAGCAATTCCCCCAAGTCCTCACAGAGACTATGTGCATAACCACTGCTCTACCCAACCAACCTGTTCCAGCCAGAAAAGCGCGCCAGGCATGAGTGCTCTAGGAAGAGGGGAAGGATCAGCAGGGACTGATGTATCTGGGAAGGCTTCATGAGGGAGGTAGCTTGATGTGGGTCCCAGATGATGGGCTGGATTTGGATACGGGAAAAGGAAAGTAGGGGTACAAGACTCGCTTTTCCACCTCCCAGCCTTTGCCTTTGTTGGTGTCTTTGCCTGGAATGCTCTCTTCTCCCAGCTTTTTACAAGACAGGCTTGTTCTCATCCCTCAAGGATCAGCCTAGATACTAACTTTTTTAAAAGGGCTTTCCTGATCATCCTTTCTAGCTAATTACTTTTTCTAGAGATGGCTCCAGCAGTATGGCCTAACCCACAAGCTCTTCTGCCCCAGGACTGCTTTGACCAGTAGCGTGCAGTGGAAGAGATGCTATGTCCATTTCAGGCATGACACTTAATTGGCCTGGAATCAGCTACCATGTAAGAAGTGCGGCTAGCCTGAGACCACTGAGCTGTGAGAAGCCCAAGCCACATGGGGAGAAAGGGACTCCAAGGAGCATCAGATACCAGACCTGGGAGTGAGGAAGCCATCTTGGAGATGGGGAGAGAGGATAGATGTGTAATAAAGCAAAGATGGCAGAATGTGAAGTGTAAAATCTAGGTGGCCGGTATAATGTGTGCTGTACAATTCTTTCAACTTTTTTTCTGTATATTTGAAATTTTTCACTACAAAATTGTGGGCAAAAGAGAAACCAACTTAGAAGTGGATTCTTCAGCACCAGACACCTCAGCCAATGCTACATGGAGCAGAGGTGGACCTCCCAGCCCAGCCTCTCCCAAATTCCTGACCCACGAAATCATGAGCTACATAAATGAGTATTTTAAGCCACTGAGTTTTGGGGTATAGGTTACAGAAATTCTCTTTCTAAGTAGACATTCCTTACTTTCTATGTACATCAGTCTCTCCCCCAGTGGAATGTAAACTCTGTTTCCTTTGTTCATCGCTATCTCCCAGCACCAAGAGCCCTTCCTGGTACATACAGTTAGGTTCAAATGAGTATTTGTTGAGTGACTAACTGGGACCAGGAGATGAGCCCTTCTGAAAAGCACACAAAGAGAATATGGAGTTCATAGAGTGGGGGAAGCTGATATTTGTCACACACCCAATATCTGAACCCCCATTTGTGGGAATCCCAAGAGGCAGGAAGAGGCAGCACCTCCCCCCTAACCCCAGTCATGGCAGATGGATAGGATGGACACACGCCCTCCTCCATCCCTGCTGGGGCAAGGATACTATACCTAGCCATGACCCGTTTGAAGCCCCCACCCCAGACTTTGAACCTGGAGGCAGCAATGCCAGCTGCAAGGGTCAGCCAGAGACTGTGGTGAGTCTAGAGTCCAAGTTCAGAATAGATGGTTCTTGGGATAGGATCTTGGCCAAGTGCCTGACCTTGGGTGGTTCCTGCCTGAGCCCAGTTGTACAGTGCTCCATCAGCCTTCTCCACCCTTAGGTTCAGCTCCAGCATGAAACCAGGAATGCTCAGAGTGGCGCATCCTGACGAATTCAGAATGCAGGACCAAAATCAAGGGGCTGATTTCCTCCAAATGGAAGGGACATCTCCTATGTGCCAGAAAGGCCAAGGACACATTTATTTGGAGCCAGCAAAGCCCAAGCATCAGTGAGGGCTCATCATATTCCCGACTCTTAGGAAAAAAAGGCTCCAGGAGCCTTCCAGCAGATAACCAACTTTGATAGTTCAAGGCCTGTTCTCTTGCTTTCTACAAGGTGTGAACCAAGGGCTGGATTCCACACTTGGGTGTTTATAAACACTTGGTGCCCAGGTCCTATTCCTGTGCCCTAGGACTTTCCAGGAGCAGGTCTGCTACAAAGAAGGAGAGGTTCACATTTCAATGCTGGGCTCATCAGACAGAATTTCCATCAGAAGATAGATTACACGTCAACACCATAGAGGGTTTGCCCTTCCCAGGAAAATCCAAACGCCAGAACTTTTTCTTGAGACCCAAGATCTCCCACAATTCTGAAATCTGAAAGGCTTCATTCAGCAGAAATTCACTGAATGCCAGCAGTATTTTGGGTAAACCCTGGGGACAAGATCTTGTGCTCCGGTGGGAGAGACAGACACAGAAACTAACACAATAGGATATTTTGAGTTCTACAAAGGAAGTGTGTGCAGAATGACATAAGAACACAGGAGAAGCATCAGACTCTGCTCTCGGCAATCATGGAAGGCTTCCCAGAGTAAGTGGCATTCAATCTCCAGGAGGAGGTTACAGCTGAAGCAAAGGCCCAGGCCAGGGATTGTACTTCCAGTTCCCTTTGAGGAAAGAGTCCAGAACTTCATCTCCCTGAAAATGCTTCAGTCATGAAAGCAGCACAAAGTTCACACGCATCCAGCATCTGAATGGTGTTAATGACCTCCACGTTTATCAAGTATTGCATTAAACTGGACTCTAACCAACAGGAGTTGGCTCCCTGGGTTAAATCCACACTAAATAGTCAATTACACACAACCCCAGCAGAAGCATATTTGGTGGAGATCAGTTCATTTGTCCTGTGAAGGCGCTTTTCCCGCTGAATGGTAATGATGCCGTTTAATTGTGTGCTGTCTTCCTCCTGGGGGACTTTAAGTAAGACCATCTCCCCAGAGGCAGCCAGAAACTAGGTGTCATCATCTCCATTTTGTAGTTGGATAGACTCAGCAGAAAGATCTGGATCCAGCCACAGAAACTGGAATCCTACTCCTCCCTCAGGACCCAGCTCAAATTACCTCATCTCAAAAGCTTTTGTTTTTGTTTTTGTTTTTGTTTTTTTGGTTCCCCCATCAGAACTTCCCGGCCATACATAACCCTGGAAGAAGCTGAGAGAAATGGCTGAGCGCTCACTGTTTACAAGGCTGTGATGGATATTTGACCTGCATTCATTCACTTGATCCTCCCAACAACCCCAAGGGTGTGTTCCCATTTCACAGCTGAGGAAACTGAGACACAGAAGGTGAGTGATGGATCTTGGATTACACAACTAATAAGTGTTACAGTCAGGATTCAAACCCAGGCCTCCAACTCCATTTTCTTAGCCACACACAATCCTGGCCCACTCACTCATTCAACAAGTATTTCTTGAGCACCTACTGTATACTGAGTGCTTGCTAAGAGTATAGCACTCGCTAGGGATGCAGTAGGGAGGAAAACATGGTTCCTACCCTAACAAAGACTATCATCTCACAAGGAAGACAGATTTGAAACACTTCCATAAACATTAATTACATACCAGGCATCAGGCAATGTTAGCATACTTTAACTGAACTAGATAAGACACTAGATTCTGTAGCTAAGTAATTCCTACAGATGCCCACAATTGCTTTAGGAGTTTCCATGTATCACTTCCCTCTCTGAATCAGTTTTCCCAGCTGTAAAATGGGGATAAAAATAGCAAAAGAATGGAAGCAACCCAAATATCCATCAACAAGAGGCTGTCTAAATAAGTAATGGTACATCTACACTGTGGAATATGCAGCTATTAAAAAGCATAAGGCAACTCTAAATGCTGGAGAAGGATCACTGAAACCTGGACCCTGGGGGTCATGGGGTGACTTACTCTTAATGTGTGCCATTTTGTACCTTTTGAATTCTGCACTCCATGCATGTACCTTATCAAAAGATAAATTAATCAATTCAAGACAATTTTAATACAATATTTTAATGGGGGTAAAAATGTAATCAAATAGCCCTGCTCACATCAGCCCACCTCGTGGTGTTATTGTTAGTTTCAAAGGAGAGGTTAGATTTGGCAGCCCTTGGAAAATCTAAAACAATTAGAACACATGTTGCTCCTAATGAGATGAGGGAGAAATAAAGGCCAGAGAAGAAAGGAGGAGGAAAAGAGGAGAGAAACAGAGAGGCCAGGCATAGACTGGCAGAAGAAATCCACAATTACTTCAGTGCCACTGAGACCCCAAGGCAGCTGTGCTTCCTGGTTCTTTCTAGCCAGCTGCCAGGTTGCCATGGTAATGTAATAGCCTGTGATAAGCTTATTTATAATTCTGAAAACATTTAAAAAAAAAAACCCACCAGCAAGCTGCAGATATGCAGCAATGAGCAGACAAGGTGCCCACATGAGAGGTGGCATTAAGGTGACCTTCCTGGAGCTTGAGGTCCCCCCTTGAAATCTGGTGGGGTCAGCCTAGAGCAGCGGGTTGCAAACCTGAGCTTGCAGCCAAATCACCTGGAGGGCTGGTTAAAATACAAACTGCTGCACCCATCCCCAGTGATTCTGATTCAGTAGGTCTGAGGTAGGACATTTCTGACAAGTTCCCAGGAGATGCAGAAACTGCGGTCTGGGGACTGTATTTGGAGAACCATCGTCCTAATGATCTCTAATGGCCTTTCTGACTCAAGATTCCACAAGCTATGAGTTCCAGCTCCTGCTTGCCCTGAAATAGGAAATAATGCTTAAGTATTTAGAGGTAAAGCACATCCATCCCCTCCATTGGCTCCTCTGTTAACTAAGTAGCTACAGCATCCTGACAGATGGCCCAGCACGGGTTGTAAGGTAGCCCAAAGCACCTGGTAGGCCAAGGGCTTAGAGGGAAGTTTCTGAAGCCAAGGTCAGCACCTCATACAAGCAGTTGCGTGGGAAGATTGGCCAGCTCTCCAGCTGCCTTTGCCAGAACTCTCTCATGGGGCCAATTAACTGGGTGTGATGGCCAACAGGTGCCACTGGGCCAGAGGAAAGGTGGCTGCCAGTCAAAACTGTGGCTGAGCAAAAGACAGAGCTGGTGGGAGAGGATTTGAAAATCACAGAAGCCAAATCTTCAGGCACTATAATTTACCACAGTGGGATTCTGATTCCCCACAGAAATGGAGACAGGCAGACAAATCCCAACACCCAACCCTATCCAACACGCACAGCATCCTGAGTGAGAAAGCTCATGGCTGGGGCAGAATGCAACATTAGTGACAAGTCCCTCCAAATTCAGGATTTCTTGTACATTTGACAAATATTAATAGGGTACCAGCAATGTGCCAGATACTACGCTGGATGATGCACACCTGGGCAGTGGGCAAGAATGGCCCCTGCCCTCATGGAGCCTACGTATAAGTAAAAGGAGACAGACATTATTCAAAGAAACAGACAGTTTAATTGCGCTGTGGTTATGTAAGTGAATGATCTTGTTCTTAGGAAATGATGCTTAAGTATTTAAGGGTAAAGGGGCAAGATGTCTGCAAATTATTCTCAAGAAGTTCAAAACAAAATAACAATCATGTAAAATACATTATCTATACATGTATGATCATTTATATAACCTATATAATCTATACTGTATATACACACATAGAAAGAGAGACAGAAAATGACAACGCAAATGTGATAAAATGTTAAAAATTGTTGAATCTGGGCAAAGAGTATATGGGAAGAGGTTCTTTGTATTATTCTTGTAATTTTTCTGAAAGCTTGAAGTTATTTCAAAATTAGAAATTTAAAAAAGGATCACATTCTGAAACTGCAACTGGTCCTTTTTCTTGGCATTACAGGTTTTGCCAAAAGAACTTTTCTGTATCAAATATTGCGTGATATGTGAAAGTGAAGGAGCTGGTCTGCTGAACCAGGAGCAGTCTGAGATACTGAGCTGTCATTTCTGTATATTTGAATACTTTTCAGGCTGGCTTTGTAGAAATGTATCCTCTAACTTCCTATGTGTTGTAAATATTTAGGCCATAATTTCTTTATAAATAAATGTATAAATATTCAAAAAATTAGGGGGAAGATAACAGCTCAGTGGCAGA
Organism: Vicugna pacos; assembly: GCF_048564905.1. Taxonomy (NCBI): domain Eukaryota; kingdom Metazoa; phylum Chordata; class Mammalia; order Artiodactyla; family Camelidae; genus Vicugna; species Vicugna pacos. The sequence goes on along the minus strand of NC_133005.1, from coordinate 27,764,766 downwards.
GCATATGCTTAGCATGCACCAGGTCCTGGGTTTCATCCCCAGTACTTCATTAAAAAAAAAAATTCAACCTTCAAAAACTAAAAATAAAAAAGGATCACATAAATACATGACAAATTATAAACAGTGAAGAGTGCTATTTTTTCAAGTTTGTAATGGTGTAAGGATCTGAAAATGGGGTGGTTTGTCTTATATAGGGAAGTCAAGGAGGGCTTCCTGGAGGCAGCAGTTTTGAGCTGAGGTCTGAGTGGAAGTTGACTAGAGGAAGAGAGCTGCTTTCTAGGCGGAGGACCCAGCGCCAGCAAAAGCCCTTGAAGAGCAGAGCACATTGGAAGAACTGAAGAAAAGAGATCCAGGCAGCTGGAGCTGAGTGCCATACATCTTCTCCTCCCCAGAATGTCAGCGAGGAGCTTGGTCAGGGGCAAGGTCTCTGTAAAGGGCTGCTCTTCTGGCCCAGGATGCCGTCTGTTTTGTTTCTCCCCTACCCTTTCTGGCTCAGGTTCTCATGTATCTTCCTCTGGCTCCCCTCCAACCCCAAGTCTTAAGACTCTGCTCAAATGCCACTCCCCAGGCTAAGGTCGAGAATCCCAGCAACATATGGCAATGTGATCTGAGAGCTTCTCACAGGCCCCTTCCCTTTGGCTCCATCTCAGCCCCAAGTCCCTGGCTGCCATCCATCAACCCCTTTACCTGCCATAAAAAAACCATGGGGCTGTCATTTAAACTTATTTCTACAATTTGCTTCCTGGGCCTCAGGCAACCGGCTCCATCTGTAGATGGCTCTGTGCAGTTTCCATCTGGTCTCCATCCACCGCTGGGTTCCCATGAGCTCATACGAAGCTGCCTTTTGGATTTCCTCCTGGGGCTCAGCCAAGTGCAACCCTGGGTGATTCTGGAGCACAAACCCGCATTATAGACGCGTGGCATCTCCATGGCATCCTTCAGCTAGGTTAACCACACATTTACAGATGCAGGGTAACATCAAACCAAATCCTGGTAACACTTTCTAAACTCAAGGAGATGAGCACCATTTCATTAGGCGTTCATTGAATCCCAGAATTCAGAATTTAAAAGGAATTTTGAGAGCTTGGAGCCTAACAACCACATGTTGAAGACTAGCTCAGAGAGATGAAGTAACTTGGCAAAAGTCACAGAGCAAGTTCGTAGAGGAGCTGGGCGTAGAAACCAGGTTTCCTGATGCCCAGAGTAAGGACAGAGTCCAGCTAATGCACCAGTTAATAAACAATATACAGGACCTCCTGGGAAGCTAACATACTACACAGCAGCAGCGTTCATAGTCCTTTTCTGTAAAGTGAGCATTCTGGAGAGCCGTGGTGAAAAACCAGCCCCATGAATCTGTCTTGTTGCATTTAGCAACTACTCGTTGTGTTATGTTTATCTGTTTGGTTTCACTTTAGACCTGGTTCCTATTTCACAGTTATGACCAAAGGTCCTTGGGTGAGGAAAAGGGAAGTCAGGAAGAAGATTCTTTTCTTTTGTACTCTGCAAAGCTTTCCAGAGTCTCTTTATTTTTCTTCTTTATAACATTTCCTTGCCAGGGCCCCCAAAGCTTCTCAAATCTCCTGCATTTCCAATCCCCTGTTCAGCCTTCACTGTAATTATCTTGGGAAAATTTAAATTCCTTATCATGGCTTTGTGACAATACCGGCTCAAGATAAGCACATTCTAAGGTCTTGTCAAATTGCCCTCAATTGGCTCGCTTAATAGGAATTACCGTTGGATTTTTCTTTAAGCGTGATAAAGGTATTGTGACTATGATAAAGAAAGAGTCCCTATCTTTTTGAGATACATACTGAAATATTTATGGACGACACGATAGGAGGTCTGGGATGTGCTTCAAAATATTCTCATGGGGAGAGGTAAAGAAAAATATGCTCTCTTAGTACACTGCCTTCCCCTGCCTTTCTCTCGCAAGTTCTTTTCGCAGCATCTTCCCCACTCCCAATCTATGAATCTGTTTATTTCATATTTGTGGATGGGATTTGCCTCCCGGGGTCATAGCAGAGAAGAGAGTATAGGTGCTGGAGCCAAAGAGGCTTAGGTTCAAAATCCCAGCTCCGCCCTGATGAGTGCGGTGACCAAGGACAAGCCATTTAAGTGTCTTAGTTCTAGTTTTTCATCTGCAAAGTGAAGATAATATATTGACAACAAATAGGCTATTTTTCTAATTTGTTTTTTTCTCCTACTTTTTCTAATGCTCCCTCCACCTGCCCTGATAATGTGTACTCTTTCTCGGATCCTACCCAAGCCCCTTGGCTCTTCAAAAGCTCTTCCCACCACCTCCACCGCCTTCTATGCAATGGACCCTGACCCAGATGGAGCTCCAGACTGGATCCCAGTGTCTGTTACCCACTTCCTCCTGGAGGTGCTGTGAGTCCTAAAAACTCAACACATGTCAACTGGAACTCATTGCTCTTCCTCCCAATCTGGCCCCCAAAGCATCCGATCACCCTGCAAGGCCCTCGGCACCTCCCCTCCTCCCCTCACTCATTCCATCTACCCCAGGCCCGTGGTCTCATCTTCCAGAGCCCTCTCGAATCCACCCCAGCTGCTTCCCACCACCTCCTTAGTGGGCCTTGGCTCAGGCCCTCAGGACCGCAGGCCTGGCCAGCTAGCTGTAAAAGCTTCCTAACCCACTCCTTCCATGGGGCCGCTCTGCTTTCCAGCCCCTGCTCCACGCTGCTCGCAAAAAATCTCCTTCCAAAACCGTCACTCTTGGGCTTGAAAGCCTCCCATGGGCTCTCTCCACAAAGGAGAGAAAAGGCCCGAATTCCTTAGCACAGTGTCTGACACCGTGCGCAGCCTGGCCTTCACATATTTTTCCAGAATCATCATCTTGCGTTCCCTGCCAAGGTAGCCCTAGACCTGGGTTTCTCAGACTGTGCCCCCTCTCACATCTGCATCAGAATCACCTGGGGCTTGGTGAAAAATGCAGAACCCTGGGCCCTACCACAGAAAACTGAACCTGGGGGTCTGGGGGTGACGCACATGACGGCTGAGGACCAGCACTCAAACCACACCAAACGACTTGCCACTCACTGACCATGCCTCCAGGCCTCTGTTCCTGCTGTATGGATGTTTCCCCTCTCTTCAAGGCTCAGCCTAAATGTCATCTCCTCTGCCAAGCCTCTCCTGCTCCCTAGCAGAGCGAATTCCCCACCCGCTGCACTCCTGTAGCACCCGGCACACACCTCTATTGCAGACCCTGTGTATCACACTGTATGTAATTATCTGTTTGCCTGCCTGCCTGCCTTCCTAGCTAGAATGAAATCTCCACCAAAGTGAGTGCACAGAATGCCTAGAGCCCCCAACACAGTGAACGGCACACAGCAGGCACTTGATAAATATTAATTAATTTGAATTGTACCTTACTATTTCTTGGCTCCTGGCAGGTTTTTATTGCATTGATGTCAGATGGATGAATTACCAAAGGGTGGATGAGAGCCTGAATGAATGAAGAAATATGCAAATAAACTAATGATGAATGTTCATTGTTGATTAAAATTCTGGAAAGCCTGAGACCATCTCCAACCCGAAGAATGTGTGAATTGGGTCATATGTGAACCTGGGTAAAATCACCAGACCAAAGTTCTGATGTTAATCAGAAATGTCACTACCACCATGACGAGTGCATGTGCAAAGTACGGGTCCATCCTTCATCACAACTTCCTGGCATCAACCATGGGAAATCCTCACTTGATGCATTTATCACTCCGCTTCACAGGATCCACAGAGACCTACTGATACTGCTCAGAGGGAAATCTGATCCCAGTCGTGAAAAGCGGGCAGAAATCAGCTCAAAGATGCTGAAGCTGGGGTAGGAGGGAGACTGCTGGAGCAAGGGAAGTAAGGCTTGTCTGGAGGCAGACAAGTACCACTTCTAGCCGTGGTTTTTCCATTTACTGTCTGTGTGAGATTGGACCAGTTACCCAATGGCTCCAACACTCAGCTTCTTCCACCATAAAATGAGATCACTTTGTGCTCCTAACCTTTAAGATTATTGAATGAGATCATGTATGTTATGTGACTAGCACATGGTAAGCATCAAGAGATGTTACTGCTACACTGCTATGATCCAGAATAATTAGATTCCTGTAAATGATTGGGTGGTGATGAGTGGGGCTAACCCAGGGGCTGGAGTGAGAAGGAGAAGGAAGCGCGGTCCCAGCCGTCTATCAGGGGTGGATTCTGAGATTAGAGGAGAGTTCTAGCTCCAAGGGTGGGGCTGGGCATGGAAGCTGATCTTTATTCTGCTCTGTAGCCTGGGTGTTCAGGGATCAAATGACACAGGGTCGGGGAAGGCCAGGAGGATGTGGCCAGACTGGGAGCTTCCGCCCCAGACTGGAAACCCCAGTAACTCTGCTTTCGGTCTGGAGTAAGGGCTCTTTGGCCCTGACTCTGGAGTCCAGGTTTGCTGCATTCACAGCTAATGGAGCTCCTATAACTGCACTGTAACCACAAAGGGGAAGTGAAGCCATAACCCGGCCTCTGGCGCTGGGCACCCATTTCAGATGGGAACCTGGAAATTAGAGTCCCAGGCGGGCCTTGGGTTTTTCCTGTAAACACTCAATTAATGGGCAGTTCCTCTCTCTGTGTCTGCAAGTCCTGTTGTCGCTAAGATACAACTCAGACCCCAAGTGAGAAGGGGCCTCCCAACAGATGCCTCCGTCCTCACTGGATCATGTTCTTGCCTGAGGAGCCGGGCTGGGGGGTGCTCCAAGTGCTGGGTTTTCTCCTTCGGGCTTTCTCCTGGAGATCCTGGGGCAGGGGCTGGGCTTGAGGGTCACACAGCCTCCCCTGACTGGAAACACAGCTGAGAACCCAGGGCAGGAACCGGGCAGAGAAAGATGAGAGGCCCAGGTGGCTGAGGAGGGGATGGCCTGATGGATGTAACTGACCTGGACCCCTTGGTGCTCCTGGGATTTCAGTGCGAACAAAGCCCTGGCTCTGGGGCCTCTGGCTTTCTTAGCAAAGCCCGATATCACCAATGACTGGGGAACAGCGACATCTCCCGGCTGCCTGCGGCCACGGCTCTTCTCTGTGGTTGGAGAACGACAGGGCGTTCAGAGACCATCTTAGGGACTGGATGCCTTTAGAATCCTGGAACAAAGAAGATCAGTCGTCTGGGGTGAAGCCCAAGATTCTGCATTTCTAACAAGCTCTGGCCTAGGGATGGCGCTTTGATTAGAAAGCTTTGTATATGTCAATTATATCTCAATAAAGCTGGAGGAAAAAAAAAGAAAAAGCTTTAGGGGGCTCAAAGATGAGTCAGATCTGGTCCCAGACATCCCTAAGATCTCAGGGAGGGAGATGATTTTCCACATATGAAATCGGTCAATCACAAGGCAATATCAGGATGGAGGAGCAGGGCATGGGAATGCTTCTTGGAGAGGTGGAATCCAAAGGGTGCTTTGAAGGGTGGTCAGATAGACCTTCACTAGGGACAGCTTGTCTGAAGGACTGACTAGGGACAGCTTTCCTGTGCCCTGTGCCTGGTACTTGCACTGAGTCTACTAACCCAGAAGAGCAGCCCGGTTAATAGCTATAGTAACTGACTTGGTACAAAGATTCCAAACAAAGTGACTGTTGTGGTCGCTTCAGCAGCACATATACAAACAGGGTGACAATTTAAAATACTCATGGGATGGGGGGAGGGTAGAGTGCATGCTTAGCATGCACGAGGTCCTGGGTTCAATCCCCAGTACCTCCTCTCGATATAAATAAGTAAACCCAATTACCTTACCCCCATAAAAAATAAATAAATAAATAAATAATAAATAAATAAAAATTTAAAAAATAAAAATAAAATAAAATACTCATGGGAGTAACATTTCCAAGCAACCTAGTCACTTAATTGATTCGCTAAGTATAATCGACTTCACCTATGTAAAAGAGCTCTTCTAATGACCTTCTCAAATGCAGACTTTTCCAGAAAGAGATGAACATCTAATGTTTATAGACCACCCAACCAATCACAGGCCTTTCTGCTTGGGTAGGATGTGAAGTAGGAGAAAGGACCCCATTTCACAGAAGAGGAAACTGAGGCTCAGGTCAAATGACTTTGCCTGAAGCCACTTCACAAGGGCAACCCTGGCCCCTCACTCTGACACAGCACTCATGAGCACTTCTGTGATATCTGCTGCTGCTGACTCCATAGAAACAGGGCTAGAAGGACAGAGTCAGGGGCAGGAAGTGTCAAGGGAATCTGGGAGTCTGGGGTCCAGGCCTCCCATCCCTACACGGTGGCCTCGGATTGGGAACACTGCCATCATCCAGGGAGGGAGATGAAAGCAGCTTTTACAAAGCAAGGTCTGAAGCCTTGGGACAGGCCCCCTTTGTGGACTTCCTCTGCCCTCCCCACCCCAACGCTCATGACTTCAGCATCCCTCTCTGTGAATGGCTGGCTCCAGCATGCTAGAAATTTGCAACACAAATGCACGGCTTGTCTCTCGGTGGAGCCTCACTGCCCCAGCCTTTTGGAGTCTTTTAAAGCTGGCCTTTCTCTGGGGTGCTTTCTTTCCACAGCTTGAGCCCCCAGCCCTTACACACAGGCATGATCACTAATTAGCACTGGGTTAAAACCCATCCTGGGAGGAGAGCCGGGTGGTGAGTGAGCCGTTCCCATCCATCCCAGAGGATAAGGATGAGGGGGCTGGCAGTGGGATTTGGTGGAGGGGACTGGGCTCTCACTTTCAAGGCTTCCTCCATTCTCTTCTGTGATGGATTTGAGAATTTACAGCAAATTAAGTTCATCACCCAGGATGGCTCCAAGCTCTCCCTGCCCTGCTTTCAGAGCTCAGCTCTGATCATAAGAACTACACTAATGGCTGCCAGTTCCAAAGTGTATCAGACACTTTACAAGTGCGTTTCTGATCCTCACAACAACCTGGGGAGGTAGGTATTATCACGCCCATTGTACAGATGTGGTAACTGAGGCTTGGGGAAATTAAAAATTTTGCCTAGAATCACACAGCTTGCAAGTAGCAGATCTGATTTTTAAATCCAAATCCACTGGCCACACAAACTCGTGCACCCATTTTAGGCAGTTCTCTGCTCCTGTCTGACACTCTCCCAGCTTTACCATGACTGCTCCCTTTTCTTGATTCTTGGAACATTTAATGGTGTGTCCCTCTCTGGGTCTACCTGAGGTGATGGTGGCACGATTGCATAAACTTACAAAAGCTCTTTGAACCATAGACTTCAATCAGGTGACTTTTATGGGATGTGAATTGTACTTCAATAAAACCATCCAAGTTCTTTTTTTTTTTTTAAAGTTAAAGAATAAAAATTGGTGGGCCAAGGAACATTAGCTTCTTGTAGAGCCTTAATTTGCATGTCTTAATCCCTGGGAATCTGGCCTGACCTGACCACTTTGGGCATGCAGGGTGACATGCCACTCCATCCCTGCTTCCCTGGGGGAAATGGCCCATGTTTGCTCTGTGTCAAGAACATGGCTCAGTGCAGGCTGAGACGCAGGATCACAAAGTTTCACTGCTGGGAGGTTCCTTCAGAGACGACTGGTTCTAACTGTGAACCATGAAGTCTTCCCAGGGGCAGGCAAAGAGAGTCTCCACTCTCTGATCTTCAACCAGAGCAGCCCCATTTAAAAAGTCTGTTGTATCTACTGCACTTCCATAGAAGATTTCCAAAGAAAGAGCTATGCTATTCATTTTTTTTGGTGGGGGGTGGTAATTAAGTTTATTTATTTCCCAGGACCTTGTGCATGCTAAGCATGCGCTCTACTGCTTGAACTGTATCTTATCCACTGTATTATTCTTTTAAAAGTTTGAAAGCAGCTGTTCTCTGCCAATTTTCGCTGGAGCTGGGTTGGGAGGAGGAACTGATGGTATAGAAACTGAGGCCTGGAGGGCAGAAGTAACTCGCTGAGGGTCACAGAGGTCATGACTGACGGACACAGGAGGGGTAGCAGGTCTCTGGACCCGGAGCTTAGAGCTATTTCCACTCCTCCGCAGCCGCCGTATGGGAAACCAGCGCTTCTGCCTCACGCGCTTTCTTGCCATTCTTGAGGATTCTTTAGCTGTAGGCTAGAGAAATCCAGAAGCACAAGTCTCACAAGGTTTTCCGCCTCTTCCCTCTCACTTCACACACCTCCCAGGCAGCTATCCGTGTTTGGCTTTCCTGACGCGTGAGGACGATGCTCCCTGGGCTAGCTGCCTGCCCCCAGCCTGTGACCGCAGCAGAAGTCAAGTAGAGGAAAATCTTGATAATTGGATGACAGGGGAAATAGCGAACAACTTTCCTCACTAAGGGGAGAAAACTAGTCTGTAATGTTGACTGCCCTAAAGTGAAATAAAGTTATACACGGACAAAACAAAATTATATGAACTTTTTAAATGGCGCCGTTATCTCAGACAGTAAATGAACCCTTGGGGTTTCACAGTTACGGGTGCTCCAATTATCAGAGTAGCAGTATTACACTCCCTGTTCCTCTTGGAATAATATTATAACTTTTAGCTCTGTCCATTCTCTCAAAGATAAAGGGGAAGTTCAACACGAGTCTTAATTTGCAAGGGGTGAAACCTCTTCCCCCATTAGGGTTTGTCAGTGTGATGCTAAAAATGGTCCTTTGGTGGACTTGTGAGTAATTGATTCTCTGACGCTGACAACACTTAGGAAAATGAAGGTATAAATGGTAAGAGCGCCTCGCGGCCGCTGGAGCAAACACTGAGCCCGGGGTCCGTGGAGCGGGAGCAGCATCTCATAGCAGAGGGAGATCTGCCGCATCAGAGGTGAGAGCGGGTGGCCCTGGGGGCTGGGCTGGATGGGGGCAAGAAAGCTGACCTTCTCACCAACTCAGAGACACCACGTCAGAGAGGCCCACTGCCATCCTCTTTGTCCATGGACTGGTGAGTACATTTTAGACCCCTCATTAGGGGCTCTGGAACATGCTTTTGATGGTTGGTGCCATTTTGAGGTTCTCTTGGATGTGTGGACCTCAATCCATGAAGATGTGACGGGCAAATACGTGCCAGGTGTCTGTTGGAGGCAGATGAGGTCTCAGTGCTCCTTCGAGGATGTGCAGGTAGGCTTCTGGGGCAAGACGTCAGCTGGCTAGATTCTCCTGTCAACAACAGGATTCTGCAGTGGACCAGAAGGGAACCAAGTGGCTGTGCAAATCAATTCTGCTCACTGATCACTCAATACCAATTCAACATAATTGCCTGGAAATTAATAACATTTTTGCTCAACTGCAGCCATGCTCCTTACTTTAGACACAATTATCTGCCCTTGGAGAGCTCCATTGCCTCCCTGCTTGTCTCTTGACCCGTACTTTAATGGTCCTGAAGTATCTGTATCTTTTACCTTCTGTTTCTGGGAAGGAGGTGGGGTGTCACTCGTTTGAATGACCATTCAAGATGCCTCCTTATTAAAAACTTAGATCTCCTTCGACTTGGCACACTATTGGCAAAACAACTTATAGACTGGATCAGGGTGTCAATGCTTTAGCGTTCTTAAATTACACAGCAGAATATTTACGAAAGGTGTAAGTTTATTCCCCTAGGAGTTCAAAAATGGCCTTGTTGGTATGGCACTGGAGACCTGACCCCTGCTGTTAGCTGAAGGGTCATCGGTAAAATTCTTGTAGTGTTCCTGGCATGAAGGCTGGCAAAACGGTGCCAATGGATGTAGATCCAGTGCCCATTTATCCTGAATCCAGACGACCGCAAATATATTTCATCACAGAATCAGTTTGTAAGCCCCACGGAGAGCTGATGCTCGTAATAATAGCTACAAACTCTGAAATGCCTTTGGAGCCACCAAGGGGTCATCGACGGTGCCGTCAGACTCGTGCTGGATTTAATTCAGTGACTTCCAGCTCCTTAGAGTAGTCATGTGGAAGATGTCTACCAACGGCTCTTGTATCCTTAGTGACACACCCTCTATTCTTATACGTAAGCTGGATAATTCTCATTGTCTTCCTTCTTGGTCTAGTGGGATGTTGCAACCTCATGGATAAGGTTCTCATAGCCCGGAGATTACAATGGTGTCTTGGTCCATCCCTGGGCCATGCGGCTTATGGCAAATGTTGTGCCTCTGGGTTAGCCAGGTTATAAGGTTGCCTAGCCTCATTCTAAATGACCAGGGTTTACTGGATTTACTATGACTTGCCCCACCTCAAAGTCTCCCGTCTTATCAGATTGTTTCCAACTCTCTAAAACCATTGGATGTGCACAGGGACGCACCAACCAAGCAGGTGTTTCTATTCGTTCCCCTTTTTTCTTCCCCAGAGACCCAGTAACAAAGAACAGAAGCTTTCAGTCTTCTCAGGACGGTTTCCCATGTGCAGGTGATGAATTCTCAAGCTCCCCATGAATAGGGAGTACTGTGAATAGGGGACTGTATGTGAGAGGCCGCTTCACGGAGCAGGAGGAAGTCTGCTGGCCTGGGAATGGCAAGGCCCATTCGGAAGTGCCCACTCCAAAACTAATTTGTTGGAGGACCACGGATAAAGGCCCTTCTCCTCTGCAGATTCATTTCCTTGGCTGTAAAATGGAGATCATGATACATGTTCCTGTGGGCGAGCGTGAGGGTGGGCTGTGCAGGGGGACACGGGGCCTGGGAATCACTTGTGCCAGCCCTGGGAGAGAGGGCAGCAGGGAGGGAGGCCACAGGGGAGCTTAGATCAGGAGCGGGGGTTTGGGCTTTACTCTGAAGGGGGTGGGGTACAAGTGCTTCTGAGAGGGGAGTGAGGTGACTGGGGGCCTGGACGTGCCCAGGTCATTAACGAGTCAGCAGGGAAGAAGGCAAGAAAGCCCAGGCTGCGGCTGGGGGACAGAAAAATCTGTGGTTGTGTCAGGGAGACCTCTTTGCCACCAAAGATCTTCCTGTTTAGGAAATTCCGCAGTGGAGCTGGTCGGGAAGAGGGGAGCCAGGTGGAATAGGGTGTGATGAGAAGACAAGACTGAAAGCCCCTGGTCCCGGAAGCCAAGGCCTAAGTCAGAGGCAAAAGTCTAAAGGGCTTGTCATGCGGATGAAGGTGCAGAAGCTCTGGGAGGCACAGCAGGTGGATGTCAACAGGGAAGCCCTTGGAAGCAAATGCCATGTTCTCATCTTTTCTCTAGCCCCAGTCCTTACCAGAATTGTAGAAGTTTAACAAGTGTCTTCAGGATAAGGAGACTTGGGCTTGACATGATGAGAAAAACTTCCTAACAAGAAGAACTGCCTGGAAGCAGGACAGACTCCCTGTCTCTCACCGGCAGCAAGTGTCTGAGCTGAAACTGGAGGACTGTCTGTTGGGGGAGGGAGATGGAGGGATGCACATCCAAGAGGGTCTGGTGACGGAGGCTGGGCGGCTGCTCCCTCCAGCACTGGAGGTACAGGGGTCTCGGGTAGCACTGAGTGGTCCCCATGGATGCTTCCTGAGGTCTCAGGACATTCCTGGGTGAGTTGAGACCCCAATGACTGGGAGAAGGTGGGGGTGTCCTGGGAGGGCACGTGAGCCCAGAAAAGGAAGTGGGTTCCACCAGGGCCAGCTCTGTCCCCTGGAGACAGAGTGATGTGGGGAGATGGTGGAACCTGAGGGGTCCTTCCCTCTCCGGGGCTGGCTGAGTCTTGGAATAGGCCTGTACCCCATGGAGTGGACATCCTGCTGAGAGGGGGTGCCCATGGGAGAAGAGAGGACCCAGTTCTTAGGTGGCTGAGTCATCCGAGGCCAGCCATTCCCACATGGCCGCTGGGCTGACAGCAGAGTCACCTCCCAAGCCAAGGCGGGCTCTCTCCTCTGTTGACTGTTCCTCCCCTAATTGCCAAGCACAGTGTCAGCAGGCCCCAATTAAGGGTAATTAGTGATCTACTAGATGATTTTGCCACATGGGCTCCCCAGGCTCCTTGGTCCCTTCCAGGGCTAAAACTCTTCTGAGAAATCTAACGGCCTGGAGCAAGATGTGTGGCCAAGACAGCCTGCCCTCTGAGGGTCTAATAATAGGTCATCAGAGCAGAGGTTTGTGGAGAACTCCGCACGTGCCAAGCATTCACTTCTGGTGCCTCAACTCATCTACCGCTCACAAGGGCCCCGTGCAGTGGGTAGAGTTATCAACTCCATTTTATGAATAAGGAAACTGAGGTCCAGAAAGGAGAAGTCCTGGGATACACAGCTAGTGATGGCGGTGCCCAGATGAGAACTCAGACTGCTCTGACTCAGAGCCTGAGCTGTTAGTCCCCCGTCCCCGCTACTGTCAGTGCCACACTGGGGGAGGGCGGTGGGGGTGCCTTAGGGGACGAAGGAAAGGTGCTTGCTCCTCCCCTATTCCTGGCTGAGGTCTGAATCCCATGTACAATGGCATTACAGGAAGGGGCAGTTTCACCATTATCCTTCATTCTGTGTTCAAGCCTGTGAGGTCAGCAGGGTAGCCTCACTGTACCCATTTTACAGATGGAGAACCTGGCAGAGGCAGAACTTGAACCAGGTGTGTCTGACTTCCAGAGTCTGTGTTCTTTTTCCCACCCCACAGCTTCCAAAGGACAAAGACCAAAGCTTGCATGGAGCCAAGCCCAGGGCTGGGCCCAGCCAGCAAAGGGCGTCCCAGCGGCTATGGCCACCCCTGACCTTCTCCTCCTGTCTGTCACTTCCCAGGTGCCACCGCAGGGGTGAAGGATGCTGCTCTGGGTGGTCTTCCTCGTGACCCTCACCCTCAGCAGCGGCTCCCACGGTTCCCCACCCTCCCAGCCCCTCAGGTAAGCAGTCCCGATAACAGGGCTTGGATTTCTGCCACCCCAAAGCCATCCCTGCCAGGGGTAGTGCTAGGGGATGCAGAATTGAGCCAGCCCCTGGCCCCCAGCTATCTCCTCAGGCAGCTTCCACTGCTCCTCTCTGGGAGGAAGGCAGACTGGAGCCCCAGAGAGGTCACCCAGCCTGGATTCCAGCTCTCTCTGGGGATGAGCAGGACAAATGGCAGCAGAAGAATGTTACAAAGACCCAGTGAGCACAGCTACCTCTGCCCCTACCTGGGTCTCCCACTCCACCCTTTGACTGACTCTTTCTACTAGGATGCCGCGGTACGCAGATGCCATCTTCACCAATAGCTACCGGAAGGTGCTGGGCCAGCTGTCTGCCCTCAGGCTGCTCCAGGGCATCATGAGCAAACAGCAGGGGTGAGCAGATGTTCTAGTGACTTCTCCCCTCTCTCCAAATGCATCACAGTTTGGAGGGTCTCTTTCCTTGCATAGCATCTGTCATTTCTGGACTTGCCTTAGCAGAAGGGCTCCAATGTCAAACTTCAGCTTACCTCTAACTAATAAACGATCACTGAACACCCGCTATGTGCTCGTCCCTATGCTGGGCTCCAACAGTAACAATGCCAGTGGCAGTTACCACTTGTTTGTGACTCTGTGCCAGAAACAAAGACTTTGCACTGGGACATTTACATGTACTCAGCAAATACCAGGCACAGAGTAAGCCCTTGGTATTATTAGCCATGGTTCTCAGTTTCTTATGTGCTGTTTCTAACAACTCAACAAAGTAGGTACTCTTATCCCCATCATACAGAAGCTACAATAATGACCTCTAAATGACACACACGAAAGAATGGCAGAGTTAGCGTCCAAACAGCCTGACTCCACAGCCTGAACACTTCTTAGTTTTTATTTGGAATTTGAAAAAATTCCAGACGTACAGAGGAGTTGCAGCAATAGTAAAAATATTAAAAACAGCTTCCAATACCCTTCCCTATATTCAACAATTCCTAATATTTCTATTGTATTTTCTTACTCTATGTCTATACCTAGATATAGATCTAGGCATACACACACAAACCATGTACACATTATTATTATTATTATTCTTTTGCTGAGCTATTTGAGAGTGAATTGCAGTCATCATAGACCCTTTACCCTTAAGCACTTCTGCGTGTGTGTCTCCTAAAAGCTAATCAAAGGATACTCTCTTACATAATCACGGTATAATCATCAATTAGAGTCTATATTCAGATTTCACCAGTTGTCCCAAAATGTCCTTTATAACAGTTATTGATCTTCCTCATCCAGGATCCAATCCATCATCACAGGCGGCATTTCATCGTTGTGTCTCTTTAGTGTCTTTTAATCTGGCCCATTCCTCAGTGTCTTTCATGACACTGACATCTGTGATTCGTAAAGGCCAATTCTTTATAGAAAGTCCCTCGTATCAGACTTGCCTGGTGCTTCCTCATGATTAGATTCACGTTATGCACAGAACTGATGGTGCGTCCTTCTCAGTGCAGCCTATCAGGAGGCACATGGTATCAGTGTGTCCCATTGGTGACAGTAACTTTGATCACTTAGCGTGGTATCTGCAGGTTTCCTCCTCTATAAAGTTAACATTTTCTCCTTTGTAACTAGTAAGTCATCTGTAGGAAGATATTTTGCAAGTGTGTATTTCACATCCTGTAGTCTCCCCTCCTATAAACACTGCCTTCTTAAATGTTGCTGAGTCTAATTCATTTGGATGCAAGAGTGTATGCCAGATATTGGAATAGGTACATGGACCCGTCTTGCTCTGCCTACCTTGCCCTGGCCTTTCCCAGGCCTCTCCGCGTCCTACCCAAATAGCAACCTCAGTTGTTTCTCTTTTTCAAATCAAATAGAGAGAGAAACCAGGAGCAAGGAGCAAGGGTACGGGCTGGCCGTCAGGTGGACGGTGTGTGGGCAGACCAAAAGCAGATGGTATTGGAGAGCACCCTGTGGCCCTGCTGCAGCAGCACAGGTAGGAATATGTGTGTGTGTGTGTGTGTGTGTGTGTGTGTGTGTGTGTGTGTGCGCGTGCACACACATGTGCAGGTGTGTGTATGTAGGGACCTCAGAAGCTTCCCTCCCAGGAGGTGACCAGGAGAAGGAAAGACTCTCCTCCTCTCCAAAGGTATGGGGCCCTGCCAAGCAAACAGGGAGTGAGGTCCCTCCTTCCACACATCAAGAACCAGAAGAAGGGAAGAAAACGTGTGATGGAGACTCAGTCTTATTCACTGCTGTATCTCCAGTGTGGAGCAAGAGGGCAGGCTCAGTGTCTGTGTCCAGAAATGCTCCTTACTCAACAGTTCTGGGATGGGACCCAGGAACCTGAATTTTAACAAGTGTCTCAGGGGACTCGGATGCTGTTGGTCTGAGAGACAGGCCTTGGATCCGTTGCCAAGTTCACAAAACCAGAAAGCCAAAGGGAGAACAGCCCCTCCCAACAGCCTCAGATGGACTAGGGTGAGCAGCACTCATGAGAGAGAGAGAGATGGAAATGACAGTCATTCCCCTCTCACTGACCCTCACATTCCCATCGGATGTCAGGGAAGAGCAGGAATGAGTCTTCCCATTTTACAGAGGAGGAAAACTGAGGCCAAGAAGGGGCAGCATCTGGCCCCATGTCAGGGACTAGGCAGGCCCAAGACCTTCCTTGTTTCCCTGAAGCTCCTTCAGTGAACTCCACTTTACAGACAAAATTTCCCCAAAATGACGTGACTTCTTTAGGGAAACTGCTGTATTTCAGAGCCCGACTTTGAACTGTGAGCACAAACATGCCCCAGTGTGCCTCTGACAGGCACTTCTGGACCAACCTATTAAGCAAATCCAGTTCCCAGCAGAGCTCTCCATGTGCTCCCTCACTTTCTTCTCAGCCTAATTAGACCCCAAGAGCTCAGAGATCACACCAAGTACAGTCCTGGGGAGATGCAAGTAGCAGCAGGCTGACAAGCAGAACGCAGGAGGGGCGAGAACCAGCCTGGCAGGCAGGATGGGTACCTGAGCCCCACATCTGGTTCCACAGCCAACAAATTGGCTTCCTATTTCCCTCCTTTGGAAGGAATGGGTTAGCTCGAACCTCTGTCAAGGTCCCTAAGGTTGGAATTCTAAAAACAATGCCCCAAAGAGTAATGCCTCCCTAGTCATGCTGGGCCCCGGTCATGCTGGGATTCGGTAGTCATTCACCTGCTTTCTGGCTCCCACCAGGCCCCAGTGGGGCGGAGTGGCCCCAAGGAGGGCCAAGTCCTAAGAATGCAGGCTTTGTTCGTACAGGTTAAAAGCCAGAGGCTTCACAGGGCTCGAAGTCATGGAGCATCGGGAAGGGGCCTGAGGCTGCAACAGCCATCCATCCCCCTGCAGCTCAACTGCTGCAAGTGCCAGGACATGACTGGTGGGCCGGAGAAAACACAACATCCAAACGAGTTCTTATACCTTGAGAGTGCAGAGTACAGTGATTTGGCAGATGGCTTCCTTTTGCACTCACCACACTTTATGTCCATGTAACAACCCTGTAAGGGAACACGTTCAGTTTTATCCATCTTCCCATCCCTTAAAAATTATCCAAAGACACCTATGTGCCAGGTGCTGGGGGGATGACAGGGACAGCAGTGGATGGGACAGCAGTGGTCTCTGCGTTCATGGGATTCATAATGCACTGAGGCAGGCGGACATGAAACAAGTGCCTGTCCGGTGGATTATTTAATTTGTGATAAATAGTAAGAGATGTTAAGGGGTGGTGAATGTATGTGCTGGAAGGAACGACCTAATCTAACCCCATCTGGGGAGGAGAGGCGGCTTTTTCAAGGCGAAGTGATGGGCCCAGGATCCCCCTGGGAGTGGGCTGGGGGAAGCTGGGGCGAGACTGAGGTTCTTCTTGAATCCAGTCAGTCCGTCCTGACACTGGAGTCCCCGGCACCCTAGTTCCAGGTGTCCTGTCCTATCTTGCCCTGACTTCCGTGCCCCCAGCTTTCTCTTTTTTTCTGCAACAGGAATTCCCAAGGGTGAAGATTCTGCCTGTGTTCTCTGCTAGCTGCAACTGAGACACCACTGCATCCAGTTAATCCTGCTTAATTTCTGACCTACTTTTCCTTAAGAAATACAATAAAATTCCCCCATACTGGTCTGCATTTCCATTTTGTTTTATCTTCACCCTAATTTTTTCTATTGTTTTACATAGTTACATTTCCCAAGGTGGTGTTACAAGGTAGAATTAAAAAAAAAAAAAGCTAACACATACCAAACCCTCGCGTGCCAGCCGGGCAGCTTCACGTGGGGTGTCCCGTGTGCTCATCACACAGCCTAATGGGAGACGTTGGCCTCCTTGTCATTTTGCAGACAAGGAACTGGGGCACAGAAGGGTTAACTGAATTGCCACAGTCACAGCTGATAAGGAAACAGCTGGGGTTCAAACCTAGGCGGTCCAGCCCAGAACTGGGCTCTTAAACCTATTCGTCTACTCTGAGCAGAAGTCATCCTTCATCCACTGGTGACTAGTTCATCTATGAGCAACACCATTTATTCATTCATCAAATGTATCTAGAGCTCCCACATTCCCATGTGCCAAGCACTGTTCCAGGCACTGGGAATTCAGTTGTGAGCAAAGCCTCTGACCTCGAAGAGCTCATATTCTAACAGAGGCAAGAATAATAAAAACAAGTAAATGTATGTGAGATGGTGGTGATTGCAAAGGGAGAAAAATTAAGAGGATGGGGGTGCTGGAGAGCATTATTATATCTATAAGGAATGCATATGCTGTGTAGTGTTTACAGAAGGCCTCACGGATGAGGGATGATTTGAGTAAAGTCCCTCAAGAGTTGGCCTTGAGAACATCCGGGTAAAGAACAGTCCGAGCAGAGTGGAAACCCAACACCAGGGCCCTGAGGCAAGAGTGTGGAAGGAGGAAGAGCATGAAGGTCAGGGTGGCTCGATGGCACAGAGTGAGGGTGTGAGTGGGAGGGAAGGAGGCCGAGAGGGAACGGGAGGCCAGCTCACAGGGACCCTTAGAGGCCACCGTAAGGACTTAAAAGATCTCACTTGGCGAGACGGGAGCCATCAGAGAGTTTAAGTAGAAAAATGGCACAATCTGACCTGCATTTAATGTCACTCTAGAAAGGGTCAAATACTGGACACATTCTTAGGGTAAAACTTATCTCTGATGGATAGGGTGTGGGGACTGGAGAAGAGTCAAGAATGACTCCAGAGTTTTGGGCCTGAGCCACTGCAAGGATGGAGTTGCCATTTAGGAGCTTGGTGGGGGGAGAATTAGGAGTGTAGGTTTAGACATTTTGAGTCTGAGATGCCTTTTAAAGGTCCCACTGGCGATGTTGGGTAGACACCTGGGTGTACTTTCTTTTGAGAAGTTTTGCTGTAAAGGGAAGCAGAGAGCTGAAGCAACCAACCAGAGGTATCTATGTCAGTGATTGCCCAATTTTTTCTATTCATGAACCATTTCACCTGGGCCAGGTATCCCCACACATCACTTACATTTATCACACTCTCTGGGGAGGATCAAAGTGGTCTGTATTTTGATTTGGGTAATGGTTACACTACTGTAGTTAGATGTAGAAATTCATCGAGCTGTTTACTTTAGATTTGTGCATCTGAAGATAAGTAAATTAAATCTAAAAAATAAAAAAAAAAGTGAAGAGTCTGGATGATGGGATGTCTGTTTTGATTAAAAGTACGAGAAGATTCACAGCATCTTAGCACTGATGAGGACTCAGAGGGGAGCGACCTCACCTCTGTCATTTTCCAGCCTGGGGCGCACAGCACTGGACCTGTAGGCCTGTCTCCCACACTGGGGCTGTAGAGCCAGCTCAGGGCTTCACAGGGTTCAGACCACCTGCTCTCCCCAGGAGCCCCCAGTTTACCCTCCAGGAAAGAATGTGAAGCGTGGGAAAGGCTCTGCAGGGGGCCACCGTGGCTTGTTGGAGGAGACCATACTAACAATGGGGAACAAAAGCCCCTTCCAAAGGAGAAGGCTAGCCATTGAGGGCCGCAGTCCACTTCAACCAAAAACGAGCCTGCCGGCCGAGAACCTGCCAAGGAAGGAGAACAAAGGAGGAGGCTGCTGAATGGTGGCCTCGCCGGGCCAGCTTGGGCCCCTCCTTCCCCCGGACCCACCTGCTCATCTCTTTCCTCAGCCTGTCCAGACAAAAGCAAAGACTGAGGGCTCTCTCAACTTCCAATTAGCTTTTCAAATGAAATAATGACCACTGGGACCCGCCGCTCCTTGTGGTTTTCGAGGTGAATGCAGTTACAAAGAAAAAGACTGTGATGACAACAATTCCGGTGCTTCATCTCCATTAACTACGACACTAAGTGTGGCTTAAAGGACTTAACCCCTCCCCACAGAGGTGCTGGGGGCTTCCCATTCCCTTGGAGGTCCCACTTATGATGGAGTACTACTTTTTTTCCCCCGAAAGAAATGCTCTAATCAATGGGGGACTTGCCACTTAACGATAATCCCTTATGTTTGTTATTAACTTGAAGTTCACAAAGTGGTTTTCCATCCATTGCTCCCTACCACCGTCCTTGGGGGCGGGCAGAACAGAGCTAAGAGGCCGGGTCCTATAGCTCAGAGGGAGCGAAGCTGGGAACTGACTCCTGATTCCGGGACATGGCTCTCGTGCTGTTTCAAGACTCCAGGCCCCTCAGGTGGGGAAGCAATTGAATTCAACCAACCAACCAACCACCCAAGAAATGTGGACCTGGTACAAAGTGCTTAGTGGGCTCCTGCTCACAACCCACAGAAAGTAACAGTGGTAATATCTACACTAGTCAGAGCAAACCCTGAATCAATGCTAAATGCCAGGCACTATGGTACGTGTTTTGGGTGTGACCTCATTTAATCCTTACAAAGCCCTCAGAGGTATTATCCCACTTTAACAGATGGTAAACTAAGGACCAGGAGGGTGAAGAAAGGTAAGTTAGCCTCTGACCTGCTGTGCTTAGGACTCTTTAGAGACGGCCAGGTCCAGGCACTACTGTGGTGTCCAATTAAAACCAGAGCTGCACAGGAGTTAAAGCAGTTAAATTCAGGATTATTTTAACAGGGGGAAAGAGACCTCAGTATAGAAGTGGGCTCCACTCAGAATAGCGCAGGGTATAGCAGGAACTTACAGCCAAGGAGCAAGGTGGGCATCAATGGATGGAAACTTCCTAAGAGGAAAGAAACATCAGGGGTTAAGGGGATTCTGGCTAAACCAACCGAACAGGATTCTTGCTGAAGACCGGCCAGGGAGACCAGATATCACCTAGGGGATGGTGGGAGAGGAGGAATCTGGTCAGCTGTCAGGGTGGGAGGTTCTGGTTAAATTGTTCAACAGGGTTCTTGCTAAAACTGGGCATTGGAGAAATTTCAGGAGCCTGACTAAAGCTTGGTTAAGCAAAGAATATTTGCCAGTGGTGATTAATTTGAGCAACAAACCCAGGTGATTTCATAAATCATAGGAGTTAGGCCTGTTCTCAACTGTAGCCTCCCCAGGCCCTCCATTAGCTATAAGCAAGTAGACTCTTTGCTGCAGCCTTCAAGAGGCTTCTCCTAGTGGGTAGGGCCAGAAAGACAGCACATGAGCCATTCTGCCTCTGCACTATCCCAGCGTAACATTCAAGTTCCCTAAAATTTGCTGTTGTTCCTAAAACAAAATCTACCCTCCTTACCACAGCCCCTGAAAGCCGTATTTGTTCTGCTCCCGAGGGGACTCTCCTGCGCCCTAGTTACACTGGCCTGCTTTCAGCTCACATGTGCCAAGTGCTTGCCTCAGAGCCTTCGCTTACGTTGCTTCTCTGTCTAGAATGTTCCTCCCCAGCTCTGCAAAGACTCCTTTTCCTTCGATCATCAGCTTAGCCTTCCTAAACCTTCTAGATAAAAACTGCTTCTCACAAAATCACAATTTCCTCACTGTATCGAAGTCCAGCTAAGTTGGAAAGCAATCTGATTAAAATAATTTCTATCCCCCAAACTCAATAAATACTCTTATGATTATCTGTATTTCAAAAGTTATCTATTACTATGTTTCAATTAATAGAAGTAAAGGTAATGAGCCAAAGTATAGGGCAGATGCCAAGTATTCTAGAGGCATGAAGTTCCTTCAGCCATAGGAGGAGGTAGTTATTATCTCTCTTCTATGGAAGGAAAAAGGGAGGCTCAGAGACATTAAGCCACTTGCCCAAAGTCCTTCAGTGGTGGGCGAGCCTGCTCTTACCACTTGCAGGGTGAAGTCCGCACACGTAACCACACTGCGCGATATTACTTCTCTAAGTGACACTGTATAACCTGCATGTAACGGTGGTCCTGGGCACAACTTCAAAGGGGCATTCCTGAGATGTGTGTGTCCCTCTAAGAACCTAAGATAACTCATGAGGTCACTCTTTTTTCAAAATAGTCCCTTCCCTTCACCACTGCATACCAAGACTAAACTTTCAAGGCAAAAGCAGAGGGGCCTTCATATATCAACGGGGCATAGTTGGCACCCACTGCCAGAGAAGAAAGGATGCTGGCTTTTCCACGCAATTCTCAGTTCTGTTAAGAAAGAGGTGAGACGGACCAATGTAACGGTTCCCGGAGAAACACCCTGGCCACCGTGTTAAGCACACTCCCCAAGTAAGGCCTCCTGTACATGCCCTGGGGACCATCAGCCCCAGAGAACCAGCATAAACTCTCAGGTCTTCGTTCCTGTTATTCTCTTTATTCCATAACAGGTTAATTACAGATTTCAACTTTTCAATGCAACGCGTGGGTATGTCAGAGTATTCACAGCATCTTGCTAGGGCGCCACGCCAAAGAAACAGGGCTCACAGGTATCTGCACTGTGTTGGGGAAACAGAAACAAGCAAAAGTACAACCACAATTTAGACTTTTTTCTCTTTAAATAAAGTTTTGTTTCATTCCTCTTTTCAAACTGAATTGTTCTTGACTCTTTTCTTGATTTTTCACTTCAGCTTTCAGAATTTCCTTCCTTCTGCTGGAACTAGTGTGCTGTCCTGAAAGAAAATGGAAACAAACACAAAATTACTGAAGGTTTCAATTCACTATTACAGTTCCTAACTGGTGACAACAGAGAGACCAAGGTTCTCTCCCACTACGAGATCCCAGTTATAAGGGAATAATATCATTTATCTATTAATTCCATTTACGTATGCCCCATCTCATCTCACAAAAGAATGTAAGACAGCTAGCTCAAACTAAAGCTGACGACAACTTAAATAAAAATGAAACACACCTGATAACTAAGTAAGCATGGAATGTGGAAACACAAGGAGATGCGGTAAGTCCAGGCACACCTCTCACAGTACAAGGCCAGGAAGACAGTGTACATTTCAACTAGATGAACAGTTTAATGAACGCTCATCTTCAATTGCCCAGACTCCAGGTCCGCCAAACAACACGCGGCCCTCATGTAGCTCGGAAGATGACATTCTGACCATTCGGTACAGAAATCTGCACCACATTGCTGCCATGTGGTCATGTTCCTGTCAATGATCAGACTCGGTGTCTAAACTTAAGAAGGAATGATTCTCAAAAACTGAACTCAGCTCACAGAAAAATTTTAAAAGGGGATAAAAACACTAAATCTCTTTGTTCATTCTCTCTCCATGCCTGCCTTCCCCAGACCCCAAGAAGTGATGGGGAAACATGAGAAAGAAAATGACAATCTAGGCGGACACTGTGCAGCCAGGGGGTGACAGCAGCAAGTGAGGGACTAGAGCGGTTCCAGTGAGCAGAGGCCACATGCTGACACCCATGTCATCCTCAGCAGGCAGCTGTGCCCCATGCTGATGCGATGACAGGGCAGTTCTGTAGAATGGCAGCCCCAAACCAATTACTCAAGAGTTCCAAGGGGCACGCACAGGCACAGAACCAATCCTGAGTGCTGAAGTGAGTGCCCCTAATTCTCTGCCAACACTGAGGGCTTCCCAGGTACGTTAAAATGTGTGTGTTCCAACACGTTCACACTGAGGGGACAGGGTAATTATGAAATAAGAACAGCAGAAAGGGTAGTGACTCACAAGCCTCCATCCTGACTAAGAAGTATGTCCTCTCTCATGCCTGATCAAATCAACACCCATCCTCAGATCAAAAACCCTTAGCTACCAGGGCCTTTCCTTTAAAAGACTAGGTCCCAACCTCAGGAAGCCCCAAATGTCCAAATGATCAAGTGACTTTTCCCTCTCTCAAGCAGTATGAGTTGGGGGTAGCAGGGTGGGGACAGAGTATCTAAAAATCAAGAAAAACAAAGTCAACCCAGAGTTAGTTTCAAAGAATGAAAGAGCTCAATATTTAGCAGAAAAGATTAGTTCTGAAAGCAAATCTCAGGCAGAGCAACTATCATTCAGGACAAAACCAAATGGGTAAGGCTAAGGAATGGGGGTTGGGAGAAGGGACGGACCACAAAGGCACACAGGAACTTGCTGGTGTGGGGAAATAGTCTGTATCTTGAGTGAGGTGGTGTTTACAAGATTGTGTAAGTTTTTCAAGATTCACGGAATTAACACACCAAAAAGGGTGAATTTTACTGTATGTGAATTACACCTGAAAAAAACAAAACCAAAACAAATATAGTTGCTTTCTGTGTTGAGAACTGGATGTTCCAGCTTATGCTCACACATGAGTGAAAAGGCTCTACTTCCTATGCTTTTGTTGATTTCTCCTATTTTTCAGAGGAGTGAAAATTAGATGGCTTTGTTGCTTTGGCAAGGAAAGCCATTTCCATGGCAAGGGACAAGAGAGAACGTGACTTGAAAATTCAAACACCTCCCTCCTCTTTGTTGGTCTAGTACAGGGGTCAACTAACTGTGCCCCACGGGCCAAATCCAGCCCACCACCTGTTTTTGTAAACAAAGTTCCACTGGAACACAGCCATGCTCATTTGTTTACATTGTCCATGGCCGCTCTCAATTACAGGGCGGAGTTGAGTGGTTGTTCCAGAGATCGTACGGCCAGCAAAGCTTCAAGTACTATCCCGCTCTTCCTAGAATACTCTTGCCAATTCTTGGACTGGAGGAGCTGATTAATGAAGCACCAGACACCCTCTCTCCTTCCCTCCCTTCACCTTGCCTCCACTTCCGTCCTCATCCTAGGACTAATACGATGGAGAATGGGGGATAGTTCACTTGACATCCGAGTCACACAGGGAGCAGCCCTGAACCACATCCTGAGCTCCAGGAACTCGGGTTGTGATGCTGGCTTTGATCTGTGGCCATTAGTCTTCATGATTGAGTCTCACCAAACCACACTGTTTGGCCCAACCAGAGGTTAGTGTTACAAAAAAGCCTAGAACAGCGACAAGGTGTGCCAGGATTTGCCATTGGACCATCGTTTAATGAACTTAGACGGTCTGAATGGAGTCCCCTTTTAAGAAGTCCAAGGTTGAATCGGTCTCATCCTCAAGTCTGCTCTCCTATGAACACAGAGAGAGGGGCTGTGTCTATAAAGTACCTTGTGGGACACAAGGGAGGGGGGAGCCTTACAGCCAAAGCCAGGTCAAAGCTGCCTGCCGCAAAGGCACCCCGTCGGCTGGGCTAACTCACAGGGCTGCGGCTTTCACCCTGGTCCGGCGACAACCTGGGCCAGGAAGCGGGGAGACAGCCTCAGAATCGGGCCTCAGCTTAGGGAGGGATGGGGAAGAACCAATGAGCTGAAAATTAGATAAATAACTGACATGCATGAGGTGGGCAAGATGGCAAAGGGGCCCTGCTTCTGGGATGAGTCCGCCCTTCATCTTTACCGTAGTGTCCTATATTTTGCCAATCTACTGCTCTGCTCTGCAGCGATCCTGCCAAAGGAAAGAGGGTTTGAGAATCAAGAAAGGACAGTAAGAAGAGAAAAAAGCTGAGGAAAGAAATGGCAAACACCCGACCAGAGCTTCTGCCAGAGGCACTGTTTCCCCTGGTGGCACAGTTTGTTCTACGACTCACGAAGACGCCAACAGAGAGGGGCTTTAACCTTCTATATGGAATGGGGGGCGGGATGAGAACCATGGTCTTCCTCCCCAGAAAATGGACACAATTTTAGCATTCCAGATTGGGAACTCCTGCTCAACGGGATCTAAATCAGATGGTTTCCACTCCTATCTCCCCTTGATTTTGTCTGTCTGTGCAGGTAACTTCCAGAAAAGAGCCGAGCACAGCCCTTGGGCTCCCTGGGCCAGGCCTGGCTGCTGTGCAGAAACAGGGCTCTGCTTAGAACAAAACAGGAGAGTCCCCGGCTCTTTCTCAGCTGCAGTGCAGAACCACCAAGTTAAGGCTGCTGGAGGGGCAGAAAAGTGAACCAGCTGCCGCTGCTGGTACTAAGGGAAGCTCTGGGGGAATCTGGATTACTACAGGGGGGACAAGGAGCACGTCGGGGCCAGGTCTCCACTGAGAGGAACTCAGAAAGCTCACGATGCAGACGCAAGCAGGTATGAGACAGGCGGCTCTCCCGCCCACAGTGGTCTCTGAGAAAGCCTCTCTCTGATCTGACCAACTTAACTGGCAGCCAGCCACATTGGAGGGCGTACTAGTGAGTTACATTCTTCCAGCAAAAGTCCTGGAGAGGAGAAAGCAGGGCACGTTTAAAAATGTTAACTTCCAAAGGTGAAAGCAATTCTGACCTTTTCTTATTGACCTTTATGTGGCTGAAATCACCCACGTTCTAATAAAGTCAAATCAATGAAAACACCTATGTGACATTTAAATTCGTTTTTAATCCAGGTTCGAAAGTCAAGCTGCCAGCAAGCTGCCATCACGTCGAGACCAACCATTTGTGTGAACCTAAGCTTGTCTGGATTTGGGGACGTGATGTGGGCCACTGAGCAGTGCTCCCTGAAAGCCGGACGCAGCTTCTGGGGGAAAGAGCATGGACTTCACACATAGGAGAAAAAGCTCTGGGGAGCTGCTGGGGTTACAGAGGACTAACTCTCTGGGACACAGGACGAGGCGGGGCAGGACCCTCTGGGGCGGCAGAGGAGAAAATTGTTATACAGCCAGCACGTTAACAACAGTCTTCTGCCATACGTCCTAATCCATCTTAGTCTTCACAAAGCAGTTATTTTCTTCTCTTGCTCTAATGTGTTGTGGCATAAACTGCTGTGGTTTTAATATATTTAAAACTGATCACCAAGGCTCTTTTCTGACTTAAAAGGCTTCTGTATCAGGCTGGATTAAGGTGTCATACTTGCCCCTAAGGATATGAATCACTTTGCCACATTCCGTTGTTCAAAGAGCTGGGTGAAGAGAGCTGACAAAACTATTCCTAATCCCACTCTGGGTCCCTGGCCCATCCCCAGCCTTACCTCTTGATTGCCTGTTGGGCCAGCATCCGATTGCCAGCCAGAAACGTCACGCTGCCCAGAATGGCCAGGTACTTCAGGGTCTGGAACATGTTGAGTTGAGTCCAGTAGACATACATGAGCCCTAGCATAGCTACAAGAACAGGTGTCATGACAGCCAGTTAGGTGAGACAGTGACATCACCCTGGGGCAGGGGACAGTTAAAAGCCAACAACTGCAGGATTCTGAGAAGGTCTGTATTTATAGACCGGCTTGTTTTATTTATTCTTTTTATCTGATGCCAGAAAATAAATAACTCAATATACTTGCTTCTCAACTTTGGCTACCAGGAAATCCAGAGGCAGAAACCAGATCTCAGTTACTTTATCTTGTTCCACGTTCCAGCTCACATCTTTTCTCTTTAATGTTGGTTTTATTTTAAATTTTTTGTTTTAAAATTACTGTCATGTTATATTTGGGATTCCGCTGATTTTTCAAATTCTGAATGAAAGCCCACAGGATTAAAGAAATGAGTAATTTCCTTTTTATTAAAAAAATTTTTAAGGCTAAATTGCCAGTCTGACTAGGAAGGAAGCAAGGAGGACTGAGGAGGAAGGTTTAGTCAAAAGGGCTCAGAGCTGGGCAAGGAGAACCCTGGGTCCTGGTCCAAGCTCTGCCTTTGGCAGCCACTTAATTTCTCTGAGCCTAAGTTCTCCCACCTATCAAACGGGGATCATCATTCCTGCCCTGGTCACCCCCATCAGGGCTGTGATGAGAATCAAATGAGGGAATGTGCACAAAAAGCACTCTGGCAAGAAAAGTCATGGCTCTACATAAATTTATATTCAGGTTTTATTTTCAGCCTGACCCGGGAGGGCTATCGCTCAAATCCAGTAACTGGGCTGGAGAGAAAGGTCATCCCGTCAATTTTGCCCCGAAGGATAATGGATGAACTACGGCAGGGGTTCTTGGTCATTTTTGAGGTCATGGACCACTGTGAGAATTTTGATCAAAGTTACAGAATCTCTCTTTCCCCAGAAAAACAAAGACACACATTTGCCTCGAGTTTCAAGGGATTCATCTGTGGACCCTTACAGAATCTGCACACTTTGGACACAGAGAGGGTGACTCCCGAAAGAGTCAAAGAAATCAGAAAGGAATATTGAAGTCTCAGTGAAATCCAAGGCGCCTCTGATCCAACAGTGTTGAAAGTTACTGAAATGCTTAACAGATTTGTGAATTTACTGTCTTGTAACATGTAGGTCCTAAGTTCTCAAGAGAACAATGCAGGCAGTGTGTCTGACTGTAGAAGGGACTGTTTTCTATTACTGTCCAGACAAAGCCGCCAGCAAATGTGAAGATCGATACGGTGGGGGAAGAGAACCTTTGGAAACTGCATTAATGCTCTCCATCCAGGAAGATGGCTCAACCTAAAGATACGATAAGTGAGCAATCTCTGGAAATGAACAGAGCTATTAAATGAGGTAAAATGGCCTGCCAACGGCAGCCTAGTACAGTGAAACCCGATATAATGACAGCTGTCCTAAGCTGATCGGCCAAACAGGTTTATCATCATATTAACTGCCGTAAAAGGCCAGGAGGAAGAGGGAAATGTTATGCTATTAAGTCATTATAGTTAATAGGTTGTGGGTCTACTTAACAGGGCTTGTGCGTGGGCAGGCTAAATGTCAAAGGAGGTTAAATGGAATTAGCAGCCTGGGGCGCTTACCAGCATGTCCCAGGTGAAAGATAATCGTGCTTGGAGCAAAAGTGAAGTTGGAGACATTGGCCCCAATCCGGATCCACTGAACGATGGGGAGAAATAAATTAAAAAGACATTAGAACATGAAAGGGAGGCAACCGGTGCCATGCGAATGCTAATCCAATAAACAGCCCTAAGGGCTTAAAAGTTCATGCATACTTGAAGGACAGGGAATTTTTCTAAGTGACAACCACCCTATTATAAGTCCTCAGGAAAAACTATTCCCTTTTTTCTTTAGAAAAGCATTCCAACACCTGCTTTCAAATGTGCTTGGATAACTCAAACCTGAACATTATTTTTTTTTAATTGAAGTGCAGTTGATTTACAATGTTGTGTTAGTTTCTAGTATACAGCATACTGATTCAGTTATACGTATATATGTTCCTTTTCATATTCTTTATCATTATAGGTTATTACAAGATATTGAATATAGTTTCCCGTGCTGTACAATAGGACCTTGTTGTTTATTTTATACACAGTAGTTACCATCTGCAAATCCCAACTCCTAAGGTATCCCTCCCCTCAACCCCCAAACATCATGTTTTATGATAGTAAACTTTTCTATTTTAAAACAGATGAAACCATAAAGCTGAAAGGTCAGGAACTGTATTTATGATGAAGTAACTGGCACCCCTGCTAATGTCTCTAAGTATTGGTAAGAAAAACCCACTGGCAGCTGGTACAATGTTTGCTCTTGCTATGAGTTCTGTGCGTTCTGAAATTCTGATCACTTGAAAGAACAGGTGCCCATACCCTAGGCCTGGTTTCTGAAAGCCTGTGGCATGCCTTCCAGATTTAGATTGACCAATAATTCTTCTATTAAAATCAATTAGTGAATTAGGAACACAGGCAACTTTCTAAAAGTAAGATCTAATGAGTTTTCCATACAGTTCTTAAAATTCTCTGAACTTTTGAGGATATGAATTTATGTTTATAATTTTTAAAAAGAGACAAGGGGAAAAAGTTGGTTAAAAAAAATTCAAACACTACATTAAAATATAAAAGGTAAAAATTTCCTTCCACTCTACTCCCTAAAAGGTCCTCTTCTCTCCTTAGAGTTAACCGACAAAAATAGATAATGCCCTTTTAAGGTTTTTAAACAAAGAGGATTGTTCTAAACATAGAATTATCCCTTGCCTTCTTCATTTGATAGGACACTTTGGCAATCCTGTCATATCAGTACATAAATCTATCCGTTCTTTTAATAAGCCGCACATTAGTCCATTGTATGGATATACCGTAAGTTAACATTTGCTTCTATGTAGACTTTAGATTGTTTACAGTTTTATGCTCCAAACAGTGCTGAAATGCACATCCTCTGTTCTCTCTTTTTCTACAGATATCAGCATTGGGCTGCTTTTTCCACACTTGACCTCATCTGAACATTCCTGCAGAGCATCCCCGTCCATACACTTTTATCATTTTAAACGGCTATTAGGTACTTTTTCATGCCCCTTGTTAATGGATTTTTTTTTTTTTTTGGCTGTTCCCCCACAGTGGGGAATTTTAGTTATCCTAAAATTTTTTGACCATTGGTTCAGGTCACAGCTGCTGGACCCCTTTGGAGCCGCGCTGAGGCCGGAGCACAAAGCCTCCTTTGGAACGGCTACATCTGTTGAGTCTGGCGCCAGACACATGCTGCCCATGCTAATTACAGCTACTCACCAGAGCAAAGAGCAGAAGCAAGGGTGAGAGGATCAGGGCGGTGAATGTATTGGACACCACTGTGGGGGGCCTCTTCTCAGGCTCGCGGAACAGGTGCTGTCAAAATAAGACATACCAAGAATATTTTAAAATGTGCTCTTCCCAGTAGAGGCTGCCATGTATACTAGGGATCAACATACCAGTGACAGTCAGGAAAAGGAAATACCTCCGAAAGGCTAAAATCTCCTGGCCATGAGCGGCCTCTTGGCCTTTTGCCTCTAACACTAGCTTTTGATCCCAGTGGTCTCCTTCCAAAGACACCACACCAGTCCCACCCACCTCACTATTTGGCCAATCCTCTTTTTCCCTCCAAGATGCACTGCCATTCAGAGGTTGGAGAACGCAACCTATCAAGTGGCATGTGCCTAGTATCAAAGAGGGTGCCGTCTGGGTGGTGTGGGTGACATATCCATCCAAGGCAGGACTGGATTTCAGCATGCTTCTGGGCTCCTCGGGTGACATTATCATATTTTGCTAACCAACCTGAGTTAGCTAAGTGGTATACTGTAACAATTAAAAATTTTAAAGGGGGAGGGTATAACTCACTGGTAGAGAGCATGCTTAGCATGCCCGAGGTCCTGGGTTTAATCCCCAGTACCTCCATTAAAAATAATAATTATAAATAAATAAATAAATAAATAAATAAATAATAAACCTAATTCCCCACCTCCAAAAAAATTTTTTTTAAATAATTTTTTTTAAACTTTCTTGCCTGCCAGCGTCCAGCCAACCTGGTTCCATGACAAGGTAGAGCCACCTGAGACTCCTGTTTCCAAATTTTCCCCTCAGCTCCTCTTTGCTGCCACTGCTGCTGAGGGACTTCTAACACTGCCTGCGGCAGCTGTTGCTGCCTCCCCCACCGATCCTCTGTCATCACGGTTATCTTCTACTCTTTAACTACATTTTACATTCTTAAATGCCGCTATAGCAACACTAGGAGGATTTTTGAAAAAGAATCCTATTACTCTACCTTTCGGGCCCTTGTCCTTCTTTTAACAGTGAAATGAGAGTAAGTGGTCTGTCTGGAACACTTCAACATTAATTCATATGTGGGTCTCCATGTTACTGCAGTATGCTCATTTCTCATGATTGCAAAATAGTCTACTGAGTGGATCCACCTCAGTTTCCTTAACCAGCAGCATTCAAATTGTTGAACAATTACTGTGTTTATTTTGTAAAATGCTTTAGAAACTTTTAAAAGTTCTTCTTTCCTTCTCTATTAACTATTTTGATCCTCATAACAGTCCTATAGGCCAGGCTGGGTATGGATTGCTAATATTTGTGTGCAAGGAAGGTGAATCCCAGGAGAGAGGAAGGGCTTGCCTCGGAGAGGAAAGCCCTGTTCTCCAGTTGAGTTGTCCACCTGGAGGCCCCATCAGCCCTGATCTATGCAGGAGTGGAGAGGAAGAAAGGCAACTCATTTGGGCTGTAGTCCCAGGCAGTGATCTCAGGGCTGAACTTCCTGGATGTTTAGGAAAAACAGACCCAGGTTCTGATTTTGTCTCCAGCTCTCTGCTTTCTGGGAACTGGTCAGTGGGCAATTTGAGCCTATTTTTTCAGCTCTAGGATGGGACTGATATTTGCCTGGCCTGATTCAAAGGGTGACAAAAACAAAACTATAAAATATCATATAAACAGGTTAAAGAAGGGACAAGAGCCACAGTCCAGGGGTTTGCTGCCCTCTTCCACTGTGCCCACCCCACACTTCTCCCCCGTGTTTAGAGAAAGAGTTGCCTGGGATGTACCTGAATTTCCTGTTTGGGGGTGAAAAGGTTCTTGGATAGGACAGTTGACGGAGCATCTTCTTCAGGGAACCTGATGACCACATCAGCCTAGAAAAATAAAGGAAGCCATCAAAGGCGCAGGGGCAGAGATGGGGGTGAGACTCATCAGCAGGAAAGCACCCCCAACTCACATCCAGGACCATAACTGAGAAAGCTCCAAGCAGTCAAATCATTTCTGATCCACTAGTCAATAAATTGAGGCAGTAAAAATTTCAAGAACAAAGTAAGTATTTATTGAAAATGCTTTTTGGAGCAAGAGTTCCAATTTTCTACTGGTCTGGTGAGCCCCACAGAGCTGTTTAATACAAAAATCCCAGCTGGTACTCAGGCTGTTACAGTTGCAATCAGAAACTACTCCCTGTCCCTGGGAAGTGTGATTTAGTCACAAAGACAAAGACAAAAAAAGGAAAAAGAAATGAAAATGTGCTTGCATACAAAAAGCAGCCCAAAGTCCAAGGGAAGAAAAGAAGCTTTGAATACAACATAAGAAAATGCAGCTGCCCCTTTGTCCGGCACAGGCAGCCAACCACCATTCAAGACCTACAATTTGGCCTCTGCCACCTTTCCAACCTCAATACCAACAGCTCTCGACCAGACTCAGGTGCTCCAGCAAAATGGACTCACTCATGCATGTCTCCCTGAAAGCACCTCAAGCTTTTCTGGAGCCCCCTCTACCCTGTGATCACCCCACAGCCTCCCAGATATTATTCTCATAAACACCTGCGATTCTACAACCCCTAGTTCAAATGCCATGTCCTTCAAGAAGCTTTCTCTCATCACATCAATCAAAGGTGAATTACGTAAGTAAAAAGCACTATTTAAAGGATAACACACCATGCAAATGTTGGTTATTAGTTTATTAGCATTTTGTACACCCTACGTATCACTATCCCCCACCATCCTGTATTATTATCAAAATTCAAATCTTAGCTCCCTACCCGCCCACCCTGTGAGGCTATACCATATCCCGAAGACCAGAGCCTTTATCTTTTAATCTATGTATTCCCCCATAGTGCTTTGCTATAATATGAAAACCTCCTTCTAATACAACTTTTATAGAAATTTGCTAGAACCCACAAGGGCAAATTTATACTTCATTCACTCACTTCACTCAGTCACTGTTTAATTAAGCCCCTACTACATGCCAGGCCATGCACACACCCCTAAGACTACCAATGGGGACAGCACACAGCTCCTCACCTCACAATGTGTACTTACTGCCCCCTGGGTGTCAGGGCGAGGCTAGGGGAGGGAGCCCACCCCGTGGAAAGGAGCCGTCTGTGTCTGACAACGGCACAGCCACTCTGGCCTGGGTCAGGGTATATGTAGGCACGTACCACATTCCAAAGGATTGGGTTCTTCAAAGTAGCATCTCCGATGATCAAGTAGAGAGTGTAGGTGCCGGATGCAGAGTCAAATTCGATCTTTCTCTCGGAGGTGTCCAGTTCAAACTTGTATACATTCTTGCTGTCCGGCTCTGCAACAAACACCACTTCCTGGCCAGTCTTCTGGTTATGGAGTCGGACAAATGTCTGGATGGAACAATAACACAACCCTTCATCTGATCATTTCAAAACTCCCTCCGGGCCCAGCATGAAATCAACAAGGCAGCAGACTGTCAGTTCCTTCGTCCGAGTGGGAGCTCTGGGACCTGCCAGGCCTGCCCGAGAAAGCAGGAGGAATGGCCAGCCCACCCTGCTAACCAGCCCAAAGACCAGAGATAACTTCTCACTAGTATAAGAAATTTAACTTAGGGGTCCAGCCAATTCTCAGTGACTTGTAGGCCAAGTGCCCAGTTTGTGGATGATTTAAGCCCTTTGCTGTTGCTGTGATTTCTTCTTCCTGCCAGCCTTTTGGCCACTTTGCTGCCCAATTAACTTCTTCACCAGAGGGTGAAAAGAAGGGAAATGAGGTGGAACTGTAAGAGGCCCATTTTCAATTTCCTAGTGCCTCCAGCTAAAGACTTAGGAGAGGAGGCTTGGGGACTGATAGTAGGCAGAGTTCTCACCGAGGAGAGCAGCCTAGTGTCAGAAAGAGAGCCTAGACTCGAAGACAGATTTGGTTCCACTACTTATTAGCTGAGCAGGTTACTTAACCTCCTTGGGCCTTGATTTCGTCATCTTCGAGATAGGAAGATAAAACTTCTACAGATGTGGTGTATCTGTGTGAAGAGTCTCAATAATGTATGCAAAGCATTTCTCGCAGGACCTGCTATATACGAGTCGGTTGACAAACATTCATCAATACGATGATACAAGTCTAATCGCCTTACCCTCCCAGTGGCATAAGAAACTAAGGTTTCTGCACATTAGAACCGCAGCAAAACTTAATACCCACTTAGCTTTTCTCTGGAGTGTTTCAAAATAAAGAATTCAATAAAGCAGGTAGATTGGTTCCATTTTACAGATCACAAGGCACGAGGATTAAAAGAGTTGCCACAGTCAGACAGCTAGCACTGGATCCAGAAAAAATATAAATCTCATTTGTTACTCTACACCTGGGCAACAAAGAACAACCATCAAAGTATTTAGGGAAAGAGGCTCAGAGATGTGAAGCATCCTGACTACAGCAGTGCTGGCCAATAATGGGATTTAGGAACCTGGATGCCTGATCTTCCTCCTGTCACAGTCAAGTGCAGGCAGCCGCCAGGCTCATCTGCAAAATGCCACCTCTACCTGGGAGGTCTGTAAGCCACAGTTTCTAAAACAGAATCTTGGATGAGACAAGTATTCAGTTAAAGTTAAACTTCCTCACTAACTCTCAGGGCCCTACCCCTAATCCCACCAATTTAGTCTTGTAATCACTTCTCTTTTCACTCTTTCTTCCGCTGTGCTGTTTGGCTGGCAAACTGCTGGGAAATGCTAAGGGGCTGAAGAGTTAGTCGTGGCTAAGCGTCCTGACCAAGCTCTCTGGAGCTCAGGTGTTAGGGGGAGAGAGAAGAGACAAGGGCTGGGCTATGGAGCTAGGGCAGCTGCTCTGGGCCTGGGCACAAGTGAGCAGCAGCAGCTGTAAGAAACAGAAAGCAAATCCATCCACCTCAACGGTCTGCTCTGAAGCTGCCTCTGGGCATGGATGCAATTCTGCTAGCTCTTACTAAAGCATGTCTGCAGAGACCCAAACCAAGGCCACTAGGTCCCAGGGTCTCTCCCGTCTTTCCACATTCAAAGTGTTTATCTGAATTTCCCTTCACGATACAACTGCGGACAGGGCGGGGATCAGAGCAGTCATCCTCAATCAAGTCGGGTAACAGGGGTAGGAGAGGAGGTGTCTGAGAGGATAAGGGGCCGTATCAGATTTTCCGGGGAGACGACATGGTTTGAAAAATCTTCTGAATAATCATCATCATTTTTTTATATATGAAAAACAAACATGAAGCCTACTGCTTTCATAATACAAAGTAGGCACAAGTTAAAAAGTGCTGTTTTTCAGATTCCTACAAATAGAAAAATCTGCTTCGGCCAGAACAAAAATATACTTTGGGCTCACTGCCTGGGTTTTCCTTTTTTCAAAATTATTTCAATATATGTTTTTTTAGTCAGAAAGAAAAAAGCCTCAATTAAGTGCTAATCGGCCTTAAATATATCTTTTCAATACCAGCTAATCTCTTAAAAACAAGAGTGTATTCCAGGCTCAGCGTTATAACCAGTACGAGAGGCGGCAGGAGTGTCACATGGGAGAACCTGGTAGACCGTCAGGGTTTAGAGTGAAGATGTGAAAGCAGGAATTCGGGACTGTCTCCAGTCAGTGTTATAAACCATATTAACAACAATCGGGTACGTCAATATTTCAGGCCAAGAGAACTGTCTGGGCTTTTTCCTGACCTGGTGAGGGGTGAGTTCAGCACCAGTGTTCACGTCTACCAGCTGGAAGAACAAAGCAAAGTTCTGGTGGCTATCTGCGATGAATGTGCCCTTGGCCTTGGCTGGGTAGGTCACCCTGAAAGAGACATTTATATAATAAGTCTTCAGAGAGGATCTGCGGCTCTCTGAGAAGAGAGGGAATACAAACATCACTTCACCGCCTGGCCCTCCCTCTCCCAACCGTTATCTCCCAATTGTAACACTTTTCTGTTGTGGGCAGAGTGGAGAACTGTCTGTGGCCTGAAGCAAACTGGACTGATAGAGCCAGGACTGAGAAAACCACAGCATGAACTTTCATCAGGGTCTAGGGAAAACGCTATGTGCAGTCGCTCCAGGCTTTCACTGCAAGGACCTAAGGGTATCGACACCGGTGGGGTTCACGTGTGCCCCTGCAGGCTCACAGGTGGACTGGCGAGCTGGGCTGGCAAAATCACACGGAGGACAAAAAAATCACATGATCGATATTGGCAGCATCTGTGAGCGAGGTCAGGCGATGAGGGAGGAGGAGATGCAAAGGAAAGAAGGGTACTTACAGCTTTTTCTTTTTTTAATGCTGTATTTTATTTTTCCTGGACACTGTTTCAATTTATTTTTCTGCCTGAAACTGAGCTTTAAAAAGTCATTTTCTCAAAAAGCAGACTTGCCGAGAAAACTGTTCTTTTCACAGCTATCTCCTGGGATTTAAGGTGAAGGTGGCCAGGGGATAAAACAAGCCAAATGGTTACAGGGCTCACAACCGGCCATATGTCATGCTTAGGCTTTTCATTTACTTATGAGTAATAACAACTCTTCGTCTCTACAGAGCACTAAACTTTGCAAAGCACTCTCACAGACGTTAGTTATTTCAGTGGATTCTCAACAGTGCTCTCATTTCCAATGTCACTATAAAAATATCCGAGCCAGAGGCAGAAAACCTAGCCCTTTCACACAACTTAAAAGGAGGGAATGCTTGGCTCCTAGTCTCTGGCTAACATTACATCTTCAAAATAGCCTTGAGGGTTCCCCTATTTCTTTGGCCTCTACAGCTACCCTCACTGAGTAAAACTGGGGTCTGAACTATACCCAGTAGTCTAGATGGGCACCCTCTCCACCCATCCAATAAGAATGTGGGAGAGGCCTGAGAAATGGGCTTCATACAGTGTTCTGGCCCAACTCTGATCAATTGCTAATGGTTACCTAGAAGGTTGTGTTAAAAAAGATTCTGAGTTCAGCAGGAACAGTGCTGTGACTGACTAGTAATGCCTTCTGTGGACATGAAAAGGAATCACAGCCCTAGTTCTGGGTATCTGCCAACTCACTTCTAAGGACCTGTGAGACTTCCAACCAATTTCAGACCCACTGTGGACCAAAGAGAGTTGCCGTGAGGCCAATAAAAAGCAAGTTCAAGACTGTGAAGTTAAAGAGATGAATGTAAGTTAATGCATTGCTTCCTTCATTGAGAAAGTCTTGTTTTTTAAAAAACTGTTGTCTGAACTAAATGTTGTGCTTGATGACACAGCTGGCTGACGCAGACTTACACTGAGGTAAGTTCTTCATCTCGTCGTGGACTGTTAATAAACAGTTTGCTCAGGGGCTGACCACTGATACAGACAACCCCCAGATTTGCTTGGATGCCAAGCAGCACCCCTGATGTAGTGCCAGCGGAATGGCCACCTCCTTAATTTGGAGTACAAGCTGATCACTGCTGACACAGAAATGACATATGGAGGGGCTCAGTGCCGAAGCCTGGTCCTCTCAGCTCAAGCCTGGGCTCTCCTTGTGCCCAGGAGGCATCCCATGTACCTTGTGGTTTTGGGTGCAATGCTCTGATCCTTATCCACAGTGGAAAGGTCGACATTTGTGATGCCAACTTCAGTGGAAATCTTGACTCTGAGCTATAGTGAAACACAGAAGAAAATCATCAAGTTAACTGGTAAATATGCCAGGAATTAACGTACATATCCAAATTTTTCTCTTACTGATGAGTAAAGGGATGAAAAAAACCCCAGGACAGGAGTCTTCAATGATCTTAGTAAACTGATCCAGCCAGGTAGTACATCTACCTCTCCCATCCTGAGGCCTAAAAGTAACTCCTTGATTATTATTCCTTGTTCCTTTCTTTGGCTTTAGATGTATATTATTAAAAAAAAAAAGAAAGACAAGAAAAGAAAGTAGATCTTTTCCTGTGTACTTTAAAATAAATAAGGTGAAAAACCCTTATGCAGTAACCTTCAAACAATTTAAATCAAGTACTCAGTTCTAACGACAGCTAATGTTTATTGAGTGTTTACTACGTGAAAGACATTGACTTTATAACGATGATCTCATTTTATCCTTACAGTAACTCTGTAAAGTAGTGCTATTTCAGAAGAGGAAATTAAAGATTAGAGAGATGAAGCCATTTGCTCAAGTTCAGATAGCCGGTAAGACAGAGCCAGCGTTCAAGATCAGGCGTCCTGACAGAGTCCGTGTTCTTAGGCACTCTGCTGTCCACTTTCCCAGCCAACACTTACTTTGTGCCAAGCAGTACTGTAAGTTGGCCCATGAAGATCTAAGAAGCTATGGCAGTCATCTGCACGGTTCACCAAGTACTTCTGCTTTTCATTCTGAGCATGGGACAGAATTGTATTTCCCTGCCCTCCTGGAATCAGGTGTGGCCACGTGACTTGTTCTGGCCAGTGAAATGTGAGCAGAAGTGTATGACTTCCAAGTGGAATCTTAAGAGTCAATATGTGATTCTGTTTTCCTCTGACGTGGACATAGGTAGGCGGTGTGCAGAGGCTTGCTACTCAGCCTGGGGTCCTAGAGTGAGGACCACACGAAACATAGCCCCCAGCTGACACATTAAAGATATCTCGTGTGGGCAAAAAAGAAACTTCTTGTTTTAAGCCACTGAGATTTGGAGTTTGTTACAAGCATAAAGCTGTCTGTCCCTTTTGACTCTTAACAGTGTTTAAAAATTCTATACGTTCCTTATAACACTTTCACAAAGAGGAGCTAGCCAATGCCAGTAGATAAGAATTTTCAAAAATT
Organism: Vicugna pacos; assembly: GCF_048564905.1. Lineage (NCBI taxonomy): Eukaryota > Metazoa > Chordata > Mammalia > Artiodactyla > Camelidae > Vicugna > Vicugna pacos. Next base: position 27,726,656 of record NC_133005.1, on the reverse strand, counting down.
AGATTAAAATAAATGTAAAATTCCAAAAGAGATAGAAAACACGCTAAAAATCTACTCAGAGGAAATTTTTTTTTAAAAATCTAAGTTTGAAAATGGAAATTATGCAATCCCAAGGCACTTTTAAAATTTAAACATATCTGTGAGAATTCCAAATATTTGATAACCTTGAATCTAATGCTTAAGGAGATCCTTGTCAAATCTATTGGTTTATAGTCCAAGTCAGGATCAAGGAATAGAGATAGAAGGTGGGCAAATAATTGAAGGACAGCTTCAGCATATTTCTAAAATGTACTATCAAGGTTTGACAGCCTCAAATCAAGGGCAAAAAAGAAAAATTAAAAGGGGATAAAGATAGCTATCAAGTAATTCCTTTTAACAGCCTCCATAATAACTATTTTGTGACAAGAGCCTCAATTATCAGGTTGAATAGGGGTGTTCTGTTGCTAAAACGAAAAAGAAAAAAAAAACCTAAATGTAAAAGATTTCCGGGGCTATAAGGATATTATTACCTCCTACTTTTGAATACACAGCCACCTATTGGCAGAATTAAATTTAGCATCATAGCTTGTCACTGAATCTAGGCAACTGAGTGAATTACTTTTAGGGGTTGGGGGTGGGAGGACAGATGGCCTTCCAGTTAAAAAAACCACCAAGGAGAGAGCTGGGATCCTCTTCTTTCGCTCTTTGGGCTCTTTGCTGAGCAAACAGCTTCATAACTCAAACAGGGCTCAAAACCAGAGCCAGTTTTGCTATACAAAGCTCAAGCCAGAGAGGCACTGACAGCACTTCTATTGAAGAAAAACTGAAGTGGAAGGCTCAAGCCAAGAAGTTGCCAAAGAGCTTTGATTAGCAAGACTTTTAGCAAGACACCCCACTGAGAAACCACTCCCCTATGTTCCCTCAGAGCATCTGGAGCACTAGGTGCAGGGGTACACAGACATGGCAAGGTGTACTTCCTGTCCTAAAGGGAAACATAAAGGCAAAGCTAAACTGTAACAGATGAGGCTGCTGCTTCAATGAAGGGATGAACAAAGTGCTACAGAAGCACAGCAGAGGGAACTGTGACCCGAGTGGGCCTGGGGCAGCCCTTGGTGGGTGAGTGAGAAATGTGCAGCAGGAAGGCTGAGGCAGTCCTCCAGTTTCAGGAGAGGTAGGAGCTTAGTGATACTCCATGCTATAAAAATAGACTGTTTTCATAGGTAATTACTCTGGAATCTTCATCAACATTAACTAGATAATTCACTCTTCACTTTGTGACTCATTCCCTTAAGGACTCCCTCACTTAAATTGTAAATGTGATCTTAAAATCATCATCCCACCTAAATGTCCATAAACAGGAGATTGGTTAAATAAACAATGGTATATATACATACACTTTGAATTACAGTGGAGCAATTAAAAAGAACAAAGTAGGTGTCTATGGACAGATACGGAGATACTACCTCCTACTTTTGAACACAGAGCCAACTATTGGCAAAATTGTATTTAACATCGCCTGTCAATGAGTCCAGGCAACTGTGTGAATTATGGCAGGGAAGCACTGGGGGCACAGAGGAGGCCATCAAACTGAATAGACCCCTGAGGGGAAAGCTGGGAGCCTCTACTCTGTGACAAAAGCTAAGAATACTAATGTTTATAGAATGATCCCTTTTGTGTAAATAAGAAAAGATGTGCATACATTCAATGACGCATGCATCCTTTCTTTTCAAAGCACATACAGTTAACTGTTAATAATGGATTCCTCTAAGCAGAGACTAGACTGAAGGGATGAGAGAAGGCTCTTATATTTTATTATATACCTCTTTGTACTTTGAATTCTTTTTTAACCATGTCTATTATTTTGTTCCAATTTTTTAAAAATAGGCATTATCTGAGCAATGAGATTGTGTACCATATATTTTCTTCTTTATAAACATTTCTGTATTAAAAAGTACCATCCAATAAGTAGGATTTAAAAAACAATCACTCGCTCATTCAACAGATGGATAAACACAAACATGTTTAAAGACTTGTGTAAGGCTCCTCAACGTATCCTAATTATAGTGGTAAGGAAGCCATTGACTTGCCTGTTTTTACTTAGAATCCTAACTATAAAGTTTTACCAAGACCATGGTCACCAAGGCCTGCTAAACAAGATTCAACTGTGTGTTTTGTTCATTATAAGCATTCATGGTACAGACATGACGAAAGGGCAAATTGCAGTCAACTCAAGTCATTTGGGGTTTGCTCTCAGCCCTTATTTTAAAAGGCCCCCTAAGTTACAGCTTTCTTTGTTGCACAGAAACACTGTAGGGCTGTTCTTGAATAGGAAACAGTTGAAAACAAGTCCTTCTGCTCCTAAAATCTTACTACAAATGGGTCTCTGGAAACATTTAAAAGAAAAGCATTTTTATGCTACTCTCTTAAAGCAAATTGAGAAATAAAATCATCGTAATTTTTTTCAAAGCATTGATGTAAAAAGTTCAGAGTAGGATCCCTGTTGGTTAGCTGCTTCTTCCTTCAAACTAACACTGCAGGATTAGTTTTTATAATAGGAAAGGGACTTGTTTAGCTACTTTAAATGCAGCTAAGTCTGCTTTACAGTGAATCAGCTACTCCTTCCTTTGCCTGCACATATACCTCAAAAAACATTTTAATGCCAGGAAATGCAGTCTTTCTGCTGAGAGTAATAACCTCCCTGTTTAGCTCATCATTGTCAAAAATGATGGTGCATTAGGGGCAATTAATGCTAATAACAGCTTCTAAAACCCATGCTTCCCCTGACAGCAAGTCCAATGTCAATGAGTGCTATTACAGGCCTTCCACACCAAACCACCGTTAATGCACTCTGACCAATGTCAAGCATCTCTCAGAAGAGTAAACAGGACCTGCTGACCCACTCAGAGGCCCCAAGTGTGACTATTACTGAAATGACAAAGTAAAGTTGCGTATGTGACAGAGGTCAGAGCACGCATGTGCACAAATACACACACGCATGCATACATAAAGCTTAACACATTGAAGAGGAATACAGGAGATTTTTAATGCTTATTCCATCACCGGAAAGGAAAAGGACAGCAATGGCCTCAATGGGGGCTTCTTATCATTGTATGAGTAATAGCTATGAGCCATCTCTGCTATTTTGTACTTATTTAGTTTTTCCAATGACCACAGAAACACTTGTGCAAACACCAGATTTGATGTTACAAAAAGCCAAGCTGTTATGGTAATCAAGACAGCACAGTACTGATATAAATACACAAATACAGGTTAATTGAATAGAACTGCAAGTCTAGAAATTAACTTTATATTTATGGTCAACTAATTTTTGACAAGGATGCCAAGACAGCTCAATAGGGAAGGAACAGTCTTTTCAACGAATGGTGCTGGGACAACTGCACATCTATATGTAAAGGAAGGAAGATGGACCCCTACCTCACACCACATACAATAATTAACTCAAAATGGATCAGAAACTTAAATGTCAGAGCGAAAACTATACAACTCTTATAAGAAAACATAGGAGTAAATTTTCATGATCTCAGATTAGGCAATAGTTTATTAGCTACAACACAAATCACAATCAATGAAAGAAAAATAAAGAAACTGGACTTTCTCAAAATTAAAACCTTTTGCGTTTCAAAAGACAACATCAAGAAAGGGAAAAGACCACCTATAGACTGTGAGGAAATATCTGTAAAGTATGTATCTGATAAAGAATTTGTATCCAGAATACACATAGAAGTCTCATAACTCAAGAATATATAAAGACAAATAATGTAATAAGGAAATAAAAAGTATACAGTTTGGAAAGGAAGAAAGAAAAACACAAATAAAATATTTTTGATAGGGAAAAGATCTGGATAGACATTTCTGCAAAGAAGATACATAAATGACCAACTAGCATATTAAAAAGATGATCCACATCATTGGCTATCAGAGGAATGCAAATCAAAATCACAATGAGGTACCACTTCACACCCATTAGGATGGACTAAGTGAAAGAGACAGATAACAACAAGACTTGATAAGGATGCAGAGGAATCGGAATCCTCATACATTGCTGGTGGGAATGTGAAATGGTGCAGCTTCTTTGACAATCAAGTTTGTCAGTTCCTCACAAAGTTAAACACAGTTACCATATGATCCAACAATTCCATTCCTAGGCATAAACCTCAAAGAACTGAAAACAGGTGTTCAAACAAAAACTTGTACATGAATGTTCATAGCAGTATTATTTACAACAGCCAAAAGGTGAAAATACCCCAAATGTCCATCAACTGATGAATGGATAAACAACATGTGGTATGTCCACACAACAGAACACTAAATTATTCAGCCATACAAATGAATAAAGTACTAATAAATGCTACAACATGAATAAACCTTAAAAATATTATGCTAAGTAAAAAATACAAAAGGCTACATATTGGATGATTCTAGTTATATGAAATGTTCCAAATAGGCAAATCATAGAAACAAAAAGTAGATTAGCAGTTGGCAGAACTGGAAAGATAAATTCCACAGAATAAAGGCTGTCTACAAATAGACACAGGGTTGCCTTTTGGGGTGATAAAAATGCTCTGGATAATGGAAAAGAATCTGAAAAATATATCTATATGTATACGTGTATGTATATTCTATGTATATGTATAACTGAATCACTTTGCTGTACACCTGCAACCAACATTATAAATCAACTACACTTCAATAAGAAAATCAAAGGAAAAAAATGCTCTGGAATTAGATAGTGGTGATGGTTGTACAATTCTGTGAATACACTAAAGACGCTGAATTGTATACTTTTAATGGCTAATTTCATGGTATGTGAATTACATATATCCTCAGTAAAGCTGTTATTTGAAAAGAAAAAAAGCTACTTTGTGTAGGGTAAAAGGCTTACTCTAAAAGATGAATTACCATAATTCTAAGGGCCTTGGAATGTGGGCAAACATCTTTAGACCACTTCATCCTTTTCTTCTTTTAAGTGGTCTGAGATGGAAACTAAGCATTGAAAAAATGAGACTTGGCCTCCACCCATAGCGAGCTCTCAGCCCAATGAAAGAGCAATACGTACAAGCAAACAACGGTAATACAATGCAATAAGAGCAATTATAGACAGGGTGCAAAACACTATAGCAACAAAAATAAATCAAGTAGCCTGAAGCCCTCAATATAAGGGGAAAAAAACTTAAAAACTGTTGGAAGAAAATATTAGAGAATATCTTTTTGATCCTGGAGCAGCGTAGGCTTTTTTAAAGAAGACACAAAAAGTACAAACAATCTAGGGAAAAAAAGACTTTAAAATTAGGCTTCACTGACATTCATTTCCGTGCATCAAAACAGCAACACCGAGGGACGCTACCTGATGCTTATAACTAAGGATCCAGAAAACATATGGTTCCTAAAAATCTATAATAAAAAGACTAACAAACCAAAAGAAAAAGACAAAAGGTCCACAATTCACAAAAGAAACCTAAATGGCCAATAAACACAAGAAGAGATGCTCGATCTCACTAGTAACCAAAGAAAAACATTAACACTAGAAGATACCATTTAGTATTCATCCAGTAGATAATCAAAACTCTTAATACCAAATACTGGTAAGAATATGAAGAAAAGAGCAATTTGGCAATACCTAATAAAGCTAGAAGATGAGCACACCCTACAACCCTGTAACTTCATTCTACATAAAGAAAATGTGCATAAGGAAATATGTACTAGAATGTTCACAGCACCACTTTTTACAATAGAGAAAATCTAAATGTCCAACAATAGGAAAATGAATAAATCTGATTCATTCCTAAAAGGAAGACAATGTTATGAAAAATTATTCATATTTATGCATATAGCTCTAGTTCTACATGCATAAATATGGCTGTCATAAAATTAATATTGAGTGAAAACAAGCAAATTGCAAGAGGCTACATACAGTATAACATAGTGTATATATTTTGAGAAGATGCAACTCAATGTAATATATGTTTAAAAGTACATATGTAGCAGAAATATAAAAGCTGACATTAGAACAATAAACCTCAAATCTGGGGAAAGAGGGAAGAAAAAGTGTTCGAGGAACATACAGAGTTTACATCCAATCTATAGGGTTTTATTTCTTACTAAAATAAAATAAAGGAAAAAAAATAGCAAAATGTTAGAGTTTGAGGGAGCTGAGTGGCTGGTGGGTATATGATAATCATTGTATTATTCTCCATTCTACACTAAAAAAATAAAAATAAAACTCTATGGGAGCACAGATGAAGGAGTCACATTTGAACTAGACCTTCAGGATGAATAGTTCAACAAAGGAGGAGAAGAACATTCCCCATGGAAGAAACAAGAGAAGAAGTCCAAAGGCATGTGCATGTATAGTGTATGTGAGGACCAGGATGCAGTTAAGAGCAGCTAGAGCTGAGGGGATGGGGATGCACCCACAATGAAGGATGTGCACGTGCCTTATAGAGGACCATCTAAGGCCACAAAAAGGAGTCTCAACCTCACTCATAGTCAAGAGGGGAACAAAGAAATATTTAACCAGAGGAATAATGTGATTTTATCTTGCTAGTGGTGCTTATGGAAAACTAAATGGAAGGGGCAGAGACTGAAGACAATGAAGCTAGTTAGAGACCACCTACCTACCTACTTGAGAACCATCCAAGTGGGAAAACTGGGACCAGAGAACAAAGGACTCATGCAAAGGACATTCAAAGACGGAATCAACAGGACTTGGTGACTGACCAGAAGTCAGAAATGGAAAGGAAGGAAGAGGTTAAGAATGGCTGTGATGTTGGGTAAGGCACTTAAACTGGACATGTTGTTATTAAGATTGTACAGGTAGAAGGAAAGAGGTTTCACGCAAAACAAACAAACAAACAAAAAGCAAACCTAAAATCAAAGTTTGCCATTCAAGGTGTTGAGTTGCAAATAAGGCCTCTTAATGCAAGAAACTAAAACGGAAAGAATCTAGATTTTAAAGATTCAAGATACACACTACAATAGTTTCTATCCAAATTTTTTGTTAATAAATGGACTAGGATCAGATGTCTCCCGCCCAAAAAGGTCAGACATGAAGTAGAGAAAAGGCAGAGAGACTCGAGTTCCAGAAAATAGCTTCCTTTCTGCCAAACTTTAAATGTAAGTGTTTAATATACCTGTGTTAAATAATGCCCCGCTTTTGAAAAGGTCAAACCTTCTAGCTGCCTTGTCTTTTCATTAAAAGAGAGTGTCATAGAAGCCAACCTGAGGAGCTCTCCAAAGGCCAAATCTGGAATAACATGAGGGGAAAAAAGTGATCACAATAGCGGATTATGAACTATAGAGTAAAATAAATATCCATCAGTCCAAAGTGTTATAAATAATTGAATAAGTAAATGAAGGGGTGGGGGAGACAGCTTTTTCTTACAGTAGAATTCCAATTAATAAATGTAGAAGGAATAAAAGAGAAAAATCACCTTTTTTGCAAATGAACAACTCTTGCAGGAAAGATCATCAGGGTTATTTGCAGAGTCTCAAAGCATTACTCTCCCAGACATTTAATTACAAAGCAGAAGAACAGCAACTTTACAATGGAAAAACCTAGCAGACACCACCTTAACCAAGTGACCGAGGTTAACATCACTAGCAATGAGACGTATCAACATCATTTACTTCCTAACAGGATGCACTGAGAAGGGCAGAGCATCACTTTTGGAGTATTCTTGCAAAAAAAAAAAAAAATGCATAACCTGAATTTAATTATGAGGACACATCAGACAAATCCAAAGTGAGGGACATTCTACAAACTAACTGGCCAGTACTCTTCAAAAGAATCAAGCTCACAAAAGACAAACTATTCTGAACTGGAGGAGGCTAAAGGCGCGTGACAACTAAAGGAATATGCAATCCCCAGGTTGAATCCTAGACCAGAAAAGCGACATCAGGAAGATAATTAGTGGAATCTGAATTAAGTCTATATAGATTAGTTAATCATATTGTATCACTGTTAATTGGCTCGTATTGATAGTTGTATCAGAGTTATATGAGATGTTAACATTAGGGAAAAGCTGGGTGAAGGGTATATAGGAATTCTTCACACTATTTTTGTAACTTAAGATTTAAATTATTTCAAAATGAAAAAGCTCTGTTAAAAAAGAAAAGTGAGTGGAAAATGACATCTGGATAGTGAAGACAACAGCTGTCACAAATAGCATGTATTTAATTATTCAGGAAAGGCACAGTACCACTTCAAGTTCCCCTGACCCAACAAAATGCACGACAGGGTGGTCAGGTAGATGGAACAAAGACACGGTGGCAGAAATATTGAGAAATGACAGCCGAAAGGAGAAAGTAACATTATAAAAGGCCAGCGGCTGGAGCCGCACGCAGCTCTGCAGCCTCTAAGCAAGCTCAGTGTTCCCAGGGCACGCTGACTAAACTGGTGTTGTGCAGGGGATCCACCCAAGCACAGATAGGCCGGATGATCTCAGACAAGTTACTCTACCCCTCCGAGCCTCATCTATGAAATGAAGAGAACTCCACACATCTGCTAGGGTTGCTGTAAGAATAAAATAAGCAGAAGCACACAGAACTGTAATTCTCACGTCATAGGCATTCAATAAAGGCTTCATACTGATGATCCTAAGCCAAAACAAGAAGAGGTTAAATCATATCCCATTGTTTAAGAAAGTGTAATTCATCTTAAATAAACTTCTACCCAAAAAGGTTAAAATGAAAACCACAGTGACTGAAGGGGTAAACTTCAATTAGACGGGAAAACCACTAATGTGAATTATCTCATTCCCACAAAGCATCAGATAAATGAGGCACAGCTTTCCATCCTGAAAACCACTTGGATCTTCAACACAACTAGAGTCAGCTACACATCTGAAACACAGTCCATTATGATAGATTGCCAATTTTCTTTTGTACTTTACCCAGATAGCCTCACTGGTGCTATAGGTCACTTGATGCTTCTGGTCCCCTAACTAGCATCAAGCACTTTTCTAAATCTATCAAGGCCAACCACAGAAAGCATCTTAAGAATATTTATACCTCAGTGGAATTATGGGTGGTTTTTATTTTTTCTACTTTTCAAAGTTTGTGTAAAATAGCAATGTTAATTTTAATGGCAAATGAATAACTTACAAATAAAAGAAAACTCGCTACATTCAAGTTCTTGGCTAAGCCTGTCAAACAGCATAGCTCAAACCAACTACTCTCTTAACATAGTCACATTAACTTGGTTGTAAGTGAAGTCAGTATCCCAGATGGTTAATGCTGTGTGCCTATTTGGTCATTTCCTTGGGTATATTAACATGGCAATGGGGATGATAAGAAAAGCACTAACCTCTACAGTATTTGCAATGTAACGGCTGTCACCTTCTACTTTGACAGAGAAGTCATAATAACCACTGGAAAACTTGACATTCACGAAGTTGAGCTCAAAAACATCCCTGTGAAGAATGACAACAGAGTTAGCAAGAACTCACACAGGAAAGTCATGAATGTAACTAAGTTACAGGCTACAAAGTGAGGCATTCCATGAGACAGTTCAGGGCTACACCACTTCACTTTTCCACTTACCACTCACCTTGGGCCACCTCCTGCTCAATCACAGATTATAATGAGGGGCAAACTTCAAAATGATCTAAAATGACCTCTTCCTTCAAGTCTCCAAAATCTTCTTTATCATTTTCTCCCCACTCTCAGCTCCTAAAAATCCCACCTCCTTTGGGTAAGCCTTCCACAATTAAATGCAAAACAGGTAAGTCTACAGTGTGATACCAATTATGTTAAAAAAAAAGAATAGAAATGTTCAAATTGGTGTAGAGTAGTACAATTGTAGGTAATTTTCTGTATTATTTCTACTTTGTGTGCTTTGTGAATTACCTAAAAAAGGCATATCTCACTTTTAATTTAATTTTAAAATACTAATAATTTTTATTTTAAAGGGGAAAAAAGGTAGAGAATTCTTAATTCTAACTACATAGCAAAATCCCCAATGTCGTTTACCATTCCATTGATCATTCCTAAAAATGATTTTGCTTTTTAATTTCACATATTTCCTATGTATCTTTATGACTATCTAACAAACACATTTTCTCTCTAAAACTCAAAAGCTCCCAATCTCATTAACTTACTAATTTAGCACTTACCGAAGTTCCATATAAAAATTGACCCTTAATTTTTAAAAAAAAATTTACATAACCATAATATGCAGTCATTAAAGATAAGACTGTAGAAGAATATTAATCCTATGGGGGAAATTTTCCTGACATATTGTTACGGATAAAGCATAATCCTAAATTTAGGGAAATTTGATTTTATCATCTTGGTAATAACCACATTAATCTGGGTTATGCTGGCTGCAGGCTAACTTCCCAAAACAAATGTATTGGTGCCCTGCAGAGCTCTGCTCAAAACTTACCCTACAGGGGTGAAAGATGTTTTCTGGAGGACGGTGGCTCTAGAAGCAACGGATTTAGCATGTTCTAGCTTAACAGTGGCCTGAGTCAGAGGCTGGGACAGAACGTTGGTGACCTGCAACTGGAAATACATTTTAAAAGTATCTGTAGCAACAAAGGCTGAGGGAACACAAAATTTTGCTTCTAAGGTGCTTTCCCCACGGGGATCATGCTCTGCAGGGGAAGAACCATCTCAGTTCAGGAAATCATCGCTGACCTCTGGTCTACTATCTATCAGGGATCAAATACCGGAAAATACAGCTAGGCTGGGACTACGGTAGGTTATGGGAAGTTAGAGGTGGGGAAGATCTTAAAGGTGATTTTATTCAATGATTTCATTTTTCACATAAGGAAACCAGAGACCAGGGAAAGAAAATGACCAGCCCCAGATCACACAGCTAAGGCTTCCTTCTTTCTGATCCCTTGAATGATCCACTCTACTAGTCGACTAATGTGTCTTTAAAAAAAAAAAATTATTAGCAAGAAAATTACTTTAGGAAGGTATGGGCAATGGGAAAGCTGAAGAAATGTAGATAATATTACTAACTTTTATATGTTGAAAGTCAATTTTGCCAAATACCAGGCCAGGCCTTATATATATATATAAATATATCCTCTCACCGACTGTCTGGGACAGAGAATAATCTTTCTTTTACAGGTGAAGAAACTGAGGCCATGAGAGGTTATGGGGCTGCCAAAGGCCACATGGTTAAGGACCCAAGCCCAGACCTACTTAGCTTCAAAAGCTAGTATTTTTCCCCGTACTCATGGTGAACTATGGTAATCAGGTTAGTTCTCCCCGCCAGTCTTTGCTGAGGGGACGTGACTTGTAAGTAGGGAGAGAAGAGGCAACTACTCTGGAGCACTGGGCACTTCTTCAGAAGAATATGTGTAGGGCCCACCAAAATAGAACTGATGGGATGGATGGGGCTGTCCTGTGTGGAACCCGCGCGTTTAGACATCAATAAAATGCTAACTTCTCATAAAGATTTTAACTTACCACTGGTTTCCAAACAATAGCAACAAATGCCTCATTTGAATGCAAAACTCTAAGCATGTGCATTTTGCTCTGTTCAAAGAGTTAACACACAAAAACAGTCTTGCTTACTGCTGAGTGAGAGGGAGGGCTATGCTCTGAAGAGGCAGAAAGGTATGCTGTCAGTTCCAAGGAAGAAGAGATCTGACAACTGACTTTAACAACTGTAACTCCCAGAATTTCTTGGGAATTTAAAAAGCTGTTTTAATGTATTTAGAAAGTTCACGTACTGGAAAATACATTTTAGAGTAAGACTTCTCTGTACCTCTGGGCTTATGAATCCAGAGATGCAATTTTCTTGCACTTAATTTTTTGAAAGTCTTACTATTTAGATTACTCTAGAAAAAAAAGCGGGGGGAGGTGTGGGAGAGATTTGAAGGGTTCTGTGACTAGTTCCCCCAGTGGCCACCCCCATTTCCAGGCAAAAGGAAAGGAGCCTTGCTCTTCATTTTAAGGGTCTGTTCTCATGGGGGTTACAATGGGCTGTGTACCAATCTTTGGATTTCCGGAAGCCTTACACTGGAAATGGCAATCAGAACAGCACATCTGGGGCACGAGTGTCATACCCGAAGGATAGCCTGTTCGTGAGTATCGGAAGGAGAGCCCTCAGGTACAACCACAACGGGCACATGGTAGTGATTCTGGGACAGGGCGGCAGCAGCAGAGGCCACACTGAAGGCTTCTGAGAGTGACTCAAAGTTCTTCTTGCTAAAGATGGCATTCATTAGCTGGATGACCTGATCCTGAAAGAGAAGAGAAACGCAGCTCCGTCAGGAAGATGGGACAGCCACCCCTTCCTCCCTACCTGGCTCAGGTCATTCCTTATCTGTTTCCAGGTGTTCACATGGAAGGTCTTTGAACATTAATCCAAAATAGTAGGGGTGGGGGAAGCAAATAAACTGCATTTAAGCTTAAAACTGGACTGTGGTTGGTTTTTCCCCATTCTCTGGTACGAAGTGAAATTTATGCATTTATCTGTCAACCATTTATGGATGCTTACTATACAAATACAAAGTACTTCTAATTACTGAGATATGAAAGTATATTATCAAATACCTGTAACACTACCCATCTGTTCAATGCCTATACGTGGCAGGCACTATGACAGGTACTTTACGTGCATTAACTCAAATCTTGACAAAAGTCCTGAAAAGACTGATATTTCAATCTTTTCCAAATAAAGAAACCAAGGCAAGGTTAAGTAACCCCTACAAGTTAAAACAGAAAGGGAAAAAAAAAAAAAAGACCAAAACTTGTATGTAAGTCTGTTTGGCTCCAAAGTCCTTCCACAATAGAATATATTAGGAGGTAATGGGCTGCTTAAAGAAAAAAACTGAAAGCAATTTTTTAAAAAAGCAGAACCTAAAAGCATTATTAAAATTCTAGAGGTTGTTTGCTTAAGAGGAAACATTTTCCACTTCAATCAGTTTTGTTTTTTAAAATCTACCATCTAACAAAAGAGCCCTCTTGTTCCCGACAGTGTTATTCACAGTCGACATGAAATAATTTTCTTTAATTGTACCAATTACATTTTCCAACACTAAGCTGTTGACATGTTAAAATGGGTGACTGTTCACCAGAATGGTTATGTCAAAAGCAGTGACAGCAAAATTATTCCAGCTAAATACCTGGTTAGTAGAAGCTTGGGAATAAAGCAAGAAAAAGTTTAAGTTGTGCATGTAGAATATCACCAATTCATCACTGTACCATGTATAAGAGAATCCCTAAATGATTTGCATTATAAGACCCAGATGCCTGCTCTTTGACCCATAACAGAAATATAAATAGAGTGTGGAATCTCTAGACCTCCCACACTTAAGATAAAGGAACAGATAACATAAAAATGCCAATATGTGGAATAAATTAGTAGATTGTATCCTCCAGGGAAAATAAGAAATTAATTCAAATTACTCAAGGCAGGTAATTATTTATAGTTTACGTGAAACTCAGCATAGAACTCGCAATGCATTGATAATACATAAAAGAAGTGAAACTTCTATTCTGGAACCCAAATCTCTCCTCCTAAAATTAAAACCGCAGCAGCTTGTATTTTAGATCAAAGGTTGGTAACCTTCTCTCTCCCAAACAAGGGGTATAAAGAGGGTCCTACTCAAAAGACGTCCCACACACATTTCAACTAAAAGTTCTTTCAGGTTAACAAGCTCCTCTTGAAAAGAAAAAGAAGAAAAGAATGAACTCTTGGTAGATGTCTGGTAGGCACACATGCCTCTCAGTGAACTATGTCAGTCTGTACAGAGCAGCTCTGCTTTAGCTATTGCTGAGGATCGGGGGGAGAGGGGAGCACAGGCAATTGTGAAGTGCAGGGCACTTCTCAAGAGAAAAAGGATTTGCACGGGCCACCAACATGGAAAGCATTCATGAGACAAGCAGCAAGGAGCAGCAAGGAGAAAAGGGAGGTGAACGAGAGTAATGCACCTGGCCTCTGACCACTACCTCACAGCCTGTCTCTACCTCATTTAAAGCAAGTGAAACAATTTGTTTACTTGCCCATCCCACTGACAGCCAGTTTTTCAAGAACAGGCTTTGTATCTTTCTGTTTCTCATTCTCAGTGCCTAAGCCAAGACACCCTAAAGCTAACTGAACAACCCTCTCTGAAGAAAAGCTATCCCTGGCAGATAAAGTCAACTACGCCTTTGGGTTCCATGCCCAAGAACTGCAGCATAGACAGGCACCTCCTTAATGGACGGTTCAGTCCCCACGTGGTCCATGAGCTTGTAGGTGGCAGCCACAAATAACGCCGTTGTCTCCAGCCCTTCTTCAAACTGCAGGTACACACCTCCCAGTTCATCCAGGCGAGCAACAAGGTCCTGTCACAACAAAATGGAGGCAGGTTGGAAGTTAAGTGACAACAGAAATGAGACATACAAACCACTGTCACCCCAGTGCAGACACAGCTTTCAGAAATCTCCCTCCAAATCTGTGGACCACCTGAGTCACTTAGTACTTTCTCAAAAAAATGTGCTCAGGCAGACTACAGTGTATCACACAGGCATCTGAAGAGAACACATCTTCTGCCCCTCGGGGAGTGCTCCTCCCCTGAACCCCTGTACTCAAGTCCAAGCCCAGGAGTTGTGGCACCGAAGGCACCAACTGCTCTGGGCAGAAGGCCAGTGGGCCAGGCTGCGCTGCACCCAGGAAGCACCGTGACACAGATGAATGTTCCGGCCATCCATCTGGATATAGCCTAGAGAGCAGAGCACTTCTCTTTCCTACTCAGTGCTCTCAAGGATGAAGAGACATAAGCTCTCCCGGGCAACGTGATACGGCAGCTCACCTGCCTGCAGGGCCACCCAGTGATGACAGTTGGGACTGCCTGTCATCACGGGCTACGTGGTCCTGGAGAGGAGTCTCTGAACAGCAGGAGGTCCAGGCAAAGGAAAGGATGGAGTAACAACAAAAACCACAGTGACCACTGCTGAGCACCTCTTACGTACTAGGCACTTTACTTCACTTGTTCCTAACCACCACCGGGCAAGGAAATGGAGGCTCAGACATGAATAATTTGCTGGAGATTACACAGTAGTAAGAAGTAGAAAAAATTGTTTGAATTTCAGGTTTGTTAGGCTCTAAAACCAGTGGACTACAAGACTGTACCTACAGGAGGCTGAAGCAGTTTGCTGTCTAGTTGATGGTGTAACTATACTAGCCTAACAAATACTCCCTAGGAAATGGTACAACACACCAAAGCGTGCCTTGGATGCGGAAAGAAATGTCACTGCCCGTAACAAATCACTCACACCCATCTGCTAGACTCCTCTAAAGGGTGTCAAAGACAAGAGCTGGGAAATTCACTTGGCAAAATAAATTCGCACCTCAATCTCCTCCACGATGCTCCTCAGGTCAGCCTGCTGGGACAGGTAGGATGCAGTCTGCAGAGCCTGGACCGTCCTGGAAGGAAGAGAGTAGGACCCCAGTGAACAGCAAGTCTCCCTTTCCTCTAGCTGTAGTCAACCTTCCTGCGTCAGGATGCCTTCCCAGATAGCCCGCTCTTGTTCTTAAGAAGTGTAAGACAGTCCTGGCCCTGAAGGAGCTTATTTATAATCTACCTGAGAAAGAGGCAACAAAGGCCACTACAGCTGGAGAGAAGGCATTCTGGACAACAGGATTCGAAAGACTGCGGGTAGATAAGAGAGGGTACACCCGTTTGCCCTCCTCTGAAATCTGTTTTGTTCCAACAGCATCACATGCAGACCACTAGACTAAGACAAATTAGATTCAGAAGAGATATGCTCTTAGGTAGAACAGGATTCAATGTGACCAAGGTATATATGGCATCCCCATGTTGTACGAGGCACTGTGCCAGGCAGAGGTTGGTGGTTCATAAATTTTCAACTTTTCTTATTCCAAGACCAAAGAAATACTGTGGATCTACATATGTAGATTGTTGGGTAGAATCTGGAGCAACTTTTCTGAAACCAGACTGATGCAGTACGAACAAGAAGCATTCGGTAAACGCATGTTGAGAGGCTAACGCTTGCGCTGTCATCATCTTGCTGGAAGACCTGAAAGCCGCTCATCCTTTAGGCATTAAATAAGATGAAGGGAATAAAACATTTGGTTCTCAAACCAAAATTTATTCTCTTGTTCTTTTCCTACCATGTATTTCTGATTATAAAAATACGTATTTGTTAAAAATTCAAGTACATTACTAAAGAAGAAAGTTAAAATTCCTATAACACCCACTCCTAAAAGATAATCATTTTCCTATTTATTTTGAACTTAATAGATTGTATATATCTTTCCAAACGAGTACATATAAATGTATTTCATTCTTATTAACAATGACATAGTATTGCACTGCTTAGATGAACTGTAATTTACTCATTTACTCTCTAAATGGTAAACATTTGTTTCACTAGGTCATACAATGCCATAAATCATAACCCTTATTCATAGTTGTACATGGATATACGTTTTTTAACTTATGGAAGTGAAATTCACATAAAAATCACCATTTGGAAGGGAACAATTCAGTGGCATTTGTTGTATTTCACAATGTTGTGCAATTACCACCCCTATCTAGTCCCAAAACATTCCTGTCAGTTTAAAGTAAAACCCCATACACATGAAGCAGTTTCTTTTCATTTCCCCCTCCCTCCGCTGCTGGCAACCTGTGTTCTGTCTCTATGAATCTACCTATTCTGAATATTTTACATAAATGGAATCATACAAATGTGACCCTTTGTGTCTAGTTTCTTTCACTTAGCATAACGTTTCCAGGGCTCATTCATTTTGTAATATGTATCAGTACTTCATTTCTTTTTATGGTTTATTGATGTATTTTTACCCACTTATGGCTGTATTTCTGTAAGATAAACTTTTTAAGGTGGAATATAATAGGTATGTCCATCTAAGAGTTTTTATTAGGTTCTATTCTCTTAAAGTGCATAACTTGGAAAATATAAATCGTGCTTTTCAGGGTGGAAGGGAAAAGGCCGAGGCCCCCTAGTGGTTAAGATGACGCTGCTCAACCCTGGAAAGGTTTGCTAATTCCCGAGATGACCAGGCCTTTGTGTAAAACCACCATTTATCAAGTCAACGTGTTGGGGAAGGTAGAGAGAAAATTTGTCTGCTTTCATCTCAATCGTAATAATTTAGATTCCCTCTGTGGAAAACTAATTCCATTAAGATGGCAAGTGGAAAACAGAGGAGTCACAATTCACAGAGAGGCAAGCCTCAGAGTATTCAATGACCCCTCTGGGATGCTCATTGTTATAATGCAGTTGAGAAAATGAAACCTGAATTTTCAAATAAGATAAAAACCCCACATCTGTCCACGACAAATGCTGAGCCCAGGAAAGGCTGCTGAGACAGCCTAGAAAGAACTTTTCAATTGAGATATTCTTCTTCTCTTCTTTGGAATGAGTGAGCGTCATGCTGGTAACAACCTCAGAAGTTTTTAGGATGAAATTAATACAATTAGCTTTTGAAAAGTTTTGTCACTGGCTTTAGTGACTTATTCCCCAGTCAGCAATTTCTCCCGCTCTGGAGCACTATATTCAAACACTGATAAAGCAGATCCTGTCTTGCTGATATACAGCAGATGATTCAAGGAAATTGGGTTATGAGAGACCACAAGAGCATCTTTTCAGACAGTTCATTCAAACCTACAAATTTTTTTTTCCATTCTATACAAGTTTATGAACACTCATCTCCTAGAATAAGTCCAGTTAAATGTACAAGGCCCACTTAGAAGAGCCCTAACTTATATGAGATGTCCTTAAACAGTGCAAATTAGTAGTAATATGTAGGGCATCCTGCCAGTTTGATCTTCACAATAATCCTGTGAGACAGATACCATTCTCCCTGTTTTACATATGGAAACACTAAGGTTTAGGGAGGTTAAACAGTCAGCTCATGGTCCCAGAGGTATTAAATAGAAGCATCTGGAACTGAACACAGTTCTCTCTGATCTCGAGCGTGTGCTCTTTCTACCTGAAACTTTTTCAAAGAGAACAGACTAGAAACACAAAAGTATAGTTGCAGGCTTTATTAACTCTTTCTTGGGCACCTACTATGTGCCAGGCTCTCTGGGCACTATAAATAAAGACGCTTACAATCTAATACAGAAAAAACTACAGTACAACCAAGGAAGTAATCAGCTCCCTAAGAAAGGGACCTGAGAGGGAAATGCTCTAGAGGAGCAAGAACTCCCACTAAGAACCAGGCACTGCACTGGGCTCATTGCATGGATTATTTTACTTAATCCTGACATTTGTTCCAGGATGTAAGGATTACCAGCCTCATTTTATAGATGAGGCTCAGAGAGGTCAGCAACTTGCCCAAAGCCCCACAGCAAAGAAGAGCTAGAGTTCAAACCCAAGTCTAACTGACTCCAAAATAGGTGTACTTTCTTTGCACTTCTTCCTGTTCTAGGGTTTAGAGGAGGGAGATTTTCCTTTTTGCTTAGAGAGAAATGGAAAGATTTTTCTGTAGAAGGTGGCATCAGAGTGAGGCACTGACAGTGATTTCATGACATGAGATATGGTGATTAGAGAAACATTCCACAAGGGATTATGAAAAGAGATCAAAGTAATGTGACCTGAAACCAGAAGACCACAAGGGCCAAGCACTGGGTAAAGTGTGCATAAAATGTCCTTCCTGGGAAAAGCATCAGCCCCAAAGTCACTGATTACTGACCATGTGAATATGAGGAGGGTGTGAGAGTAACAGAGAGAACATTAAATGACTGTGAACCCTGCCCCTGACAAAGCTTCAAGTTTAGAAACATTTTGATTCTTAGCAAAAACAAAAAGCAAACAAAAACTGTGGGAAACCACTGAACTATTCTTCAGCAGGGAATTGGTGTCACTAACATCTTCCTGAAAAATGAACAGGAGTCCAGGTGCTCTGATTTCTTGCAGGGTTGCAATTAAATGGGGGATACATAGAAAAGAAAGAATATATATACTAGGTTAAACAAGGAATTTCAGTATTAAAGAAAAAACTATAAACTACATATACTGTTACTTTTAAGTTTAATAAACATCCTTAAGTCAGTTACAACATTTAAATTTACAATAAATAGGAAAGTTGCTCAGCATTCCTTCCTATAGGGCGCTTCTCCTCCACCCGGGCCTTCTATAGAAAAGCAGGGTCTGATTCCTTTAACAGGTTCCGCCTCTGAGCACCTCCTTCTTCCACCCGGTGCTGTCTCGCACACTTCCAAGGGGCCCCGGGAGCCCTCCTCCAGTGCAGAGCCTCCACTGCCAGCATCCCACTGGGGCCTGGCCAAGCCTCAGTAAGAGATGCACGTGGCTCCTGGGCCTCACTCTCCCCGGTGACTCCTACCCTGGCTTTAGTCCCTAATCTCAAAAGGCAACTGTGTCCCTACATGGCAGTGTGTTTATGTTCTCACTCAGTCTTCACCTTGTGCCTGAGCAGCTTGAGGAAGACCATGTCTAGGTGAGCTGCACGAGGACAGGGACCTCACCGGCCTTAGTACAAGATGACGTCTGCAGAGCCAGCAGAGCACCCGGCACAGAGCACGTGCCCAGAAAATACCTGCGGAACCGACGGCTGAAGCCTCTGAGGACGGCAGCCGAAGCAAACGAAGGCTGAGAAGCGCTCGAGGTGGTGACTTACGCTAGCACGGTCTCCTCTTTGCTGAGGCGGGCGGTGAGGGCACCGAGAGCTTCTTGGGAAGCCAAGGGGAGGCCAAAGCCACTCAGGGCTGCAACTGCATGGTAGATTTGGGCAACAGACGAGTCTTCACTGACAGCTGCCAGAAGCAGATCTTTGGTCTCATTTGAAACAGAGATCTAAGAAAGGATTGGCAGACACAGAGTTCAGAACAGGTGCTAGCAGTCTGTGGCAGGCACACCAAAGAGGGCATGAAGGGCGACTGCCCAAGTCACACCACCCACCTGGGACGTCATCACCACCACCCCTCCCCCCTGCCCCTGACTCCTCAGACACCAGAATTAAATGTCTGTAAAACCCCAGCACTACACTTTCGGGAAGATTCTGGCAAGTTACTTGTCTACTGATATGGTTCCCCTATGTTCAAAAAAATGGATTTCTGGAAATCTCGTGTGGGGGCACCCTTTCTTTGCTTTAAACATTTTTAAATGTTAAAGGGAGACAGAAAGAAAAATCAAGAGAAGAGAAGGCAACTACAGGAAAAAGTTATTTAAAATCCGCGAAAAGTGAAAACTTGGGGAAAGAAATGAGCTCCATTTCCTTAAGAAAAGAAAAAAATCACAAGAATGGAGTTCTGACCTACACAAATGGATCCTCATTGTTAAAAAAATAGTCATCTGACATGACCCTCCTTCTTTAAAAATACAGTTTACAGTTGAAAGCAAAAGTAAGTGTAAAAAGCTGGACTCACCTCGCACCCTGAAAGGGCCTGGCTGGACTGGGCAGCGTAGAAAAGGGAATCCACGTTGCTGGGATCAAGGTTTGACTTAATGAAGGTGCAAGCTTTCTAAATGGGAGAAAGTCCATGATAAGTGTTGATACACACAGTGATTGGGGAAAGTGTACATGGTTTTTGGATGACAAATAAAATGCCAAGCAATCTATGATGGCTTAAAGTCTGAGCTACAAGAGATTTCATTTTTCAAGCAGTTATTTTCCACAGGACACTGTACTGCCCCAAATGCTAACTTCAGAGAAAGAGCACCAAACCTGAAGGCACTCTAGTCCTTCTGAACCTGGAAAGGAAGAAGAGACACCACTTTCACCAATCACCTTCTCTGGCCATGACCTGTGCGGGGTGTTTATGATGCTTTTCGTTTTAAAGAACACAAGGACCCTGTTGTAGATATCATCATCCTCCTTTAACAGAGAGAGAAATTGAGGCTTGGAGTTTGTAAGTAACTTAATGGAAGTGACAAAGCTAATAAATGGCAGTGTCTCCTCTGATGCTGTTTGTACTGAGGTCTCCTCTGAGATGTCTCCAAAGCTAAGTCAGGTTCAACACATCTACAATGAGCTAGAAACCTATTTCTTCACCTGGACTTTCCAGCTCACGTACGGGTATCACCGTGCACCTAACTACCTAGAAAAGAAACCTCAGAGTCATCCTTGACCTTTCCCTCATCCTCCAAGCCTATGGAGCTGATCTCCTTTTAGGTCCTCAAACCCAATCCTGGGCCCCTGGCTCCTCCCCTTGCTTATTTCAGGCCCTTGCTGTTTTTCAGGTAGATTGTTACACTCATCTCCTAAGCGGTCTCAAGCCCTGCAAACCATTCTGCATCCTCCTTCAAGAGCAATCTTTATAAAATACAAATGTAACCATCTTACTCGGGTATTAACACCCTTGGGTGGTTCCTTATTCTCAGAACAAGATCCAAAGTTTCTGATCTGGCAAAAATGCCCCCATGACTGACCCTCACTTCTGTGCCAGCTTCATCATCACAGCCCCACCTCCAATTCCAAAATCTTACCCTCCAGCCCACTGCAACTCTCCAGATACACCACGCTCTTGCCATTTATGTTTTTGACTCTGCCGTCCCCCCTTCCAGGACCACCTCTCCCTCGTCCTTTTTGTCTGCTGAACCAAGTCCTATCTTCATCTCTGCTCAGATGTCACTTCCTCCAGAGAATCTTTGTTGACATCCATCCCAGGATAGGCCAGCTGCCCTCCCTCCCAAAAGCTCTACCCCAAAGCACTTACCACACTGCACTACCTCCACCAGGGACTAGTTACTTGAGAGCAGAGACTTGGATGAACTACCATCACAGTGCCTGGCACAGAGTGGGCACATAACAAAATACATACTATTCTTACCATATCAAGAAATATCACTTAGTAGCTAGTTATATCACCAAATACTTTGGTTGAGATAACACAGAATTCAGCTATTCAAGATTAGATGGTGGGGGAAGGGTATAGCTCAGTGATAGAGTGCGTGCTTAGCGTGCACAAGGTCCTGGGTTCAATCCTCAGTACCTCTGTTAAAAATAAATAAACCTAATTACCCCCCCTAAAACCCAAAGAATTCTTTAAATGTGCAAAATTAGTAAGTCAGCTCAAAAAAATTACACAAATTACAAATTAGTTAATTAATTAAACAGTAACAATAACAGTTGAAAGTGGTGCTTCCCAGTAGGACAAGGTGGGCCATGGGATGGATTGTTGCTTCCCACTAACAGCTGTTCTATATTACCTGATAATTTACTGTGTGCATATGCTACTTCAACCAAGAAACTTTTGTTTTTAATTTTATGAATAAAATTTAAGAGTCTGAAAATAAACGAGTTTCAACCAGAAGTCTGAAAGAAACCAAAGAGAGAAAGAAAAGAAACAAAACACTTCATAGGCAAAAATCAGGGATCTGAAGGAAACAATCTACTCAGGAATCCTTCCAGCAGAATGTGGGTTACGTGTAAGACGTGTGCTTTGTCGCCATCTGGTGCCTTCACAACAGAACAACACACAAAGCCCCAAACAATGATTATGGTCACGGTTACCACATTTTGAGCACATAAACTGTCCAAATGATCCATATGCATTTCTCATGTAATAAGAGGATCTATGCATCAGGTTCTCCTATTACCTTAAGTTTACAGACAAGAAAACTGGGGAATTCGAGAGGCAAAAGTAACTTGTCCAAGGTCTCCGAGCTCTTCATGGAGGAGCTGCAATTCAAACCCCAGCAGCCTGGCTCGAGCCTGAGCTAGACAACCTCCATCTCTCAAGGCAATACTGAAAACGACCTGTTCTGGGGTAAAACCAGCATCATGCCTACCCTAATTCTTTGCACACACAGATATAGGTAAACAGTACCAGCGGCCAGTGGCTTCTAAGCTCAAAATGTTGACAGCTCGGTTTTAGCAGCCAAAGTGAGGGACGGCATGAAACACGCTCTGGCCTCTCAGGAAGCCCATCTGGTGCCGAGGCTCTGGCTGGCTGCTCGCAGGGAACCTGTAACTGACTCCCACCGCCCTCGCTGCACATTCATCTATCCAAATGAAGGCTGAAATTCTCCCCTAAAGGTCCATGCTCCATCTGTTCCCCTCCAACTTTGTGCCCAATTATCTAAACATCCTTCTGAGTGAAGAACATCAGTGCTTTTCTCCATCCATTCTTCTCTGCAACTCCTGGAGCTGAATCAGGAACCAAGACAAGACAGTCAATCTCTGTCTCTCACCTGCCCCCTCCTCTCCGTTAACAGCTCCCAACTCTTGTCTCCTCTCAGACTACACTTTGTAACCTTGCCAGACTATGTCACGCAGGTCACATCGAGGGCCGCCCCACCAGGTCCTTGGTACCTGGGCCCACTTTTTTCATGCGTTCCTTACCACACATCCCCTTACACCTCTGCTCCAGATGCTGGACAACTGACTCACTGCCCCCAAAACACAACTAGCACTTTTAAGCCGCCAGGCTTAGTAGAGGCTGTTCTCTCCACCTGGAAGCCCATTCACCTCATCGATTCAACTTCTCCCTCTCAAGTGGTAACTCTTAATGCACTAACAAAACTCAAGACTTATTTTAAAATAAACTCTCCTTGATCTCTCCTCTCTAGCTGCTACCTCCTCTCTTCCCACCAGTGACCTCCAAATTATGGAAGCTAAAAGACATTTTCCAGTGCTCGTGCCCTCAACGCTGGACAGAACCAATCACTTCCTTGTTCTGAGACAGTCGCTTCCCTTCACTTCCAGGACTCCCCTGCACTCCCCTGGCTCTCTTCCTCCTCAGCCACTCAAATTTCATCCTCTTCTGCCTGACCACTCAACACTGGAGTTTTTCAACTCCTAGGCCCACTTCCCTCCGTTTCCTCTCTCTCTCTCTAGGCAATCTCATTCATGCCCATGGCTCCATCCAGAACCTCTACACAGATAATTCTCAGATTTGCACCCCCAGCTCAGACTTCTCTCAAAGGCCACTTATACAATGCATTTTAAGCTCAACATCTTTAAGATCGAATTTACAATCTTTCCAGCACAAACCTAATTCTCCTCCTGTGTTTCCTATCTCAAGGAATGGCCCAACCATCCAACCATGTCACAAAAGTCAGAAGTCCAGGTGTTATTTTTTGCACCTCTCCAGCATTTAACCCTGCCCCATGTTCTCCTGTCAAAGTCCCTCCTCCACTAGGCAGGAGAGAAATCTTTCCAAGATGAAAATTGGATCCTGGTACTTGCTGCTAAAAATCAACTGCTCTTCAGAGAAAAAGTACAGTCTTCCCTGTGACCACCAAGGGACTGAGGCTTGGCCCCAGCTGTCCTCTCTAGCTTTACTTCTCTCTCTCCCATTCTCCACTCGATGCACAGCCTCCTTTCAGTCTCTCAAATATAATCTGCTCCCTACCTGCACAGGTCCTTTGCACATGCTATTTCCTCTGCCTGCAGTCCCTTCCCTCCCGTCTCCCAGTTAACGCCTACTTTCCTTTTAGAATTCAGATCAATCAATACCTTCCCTCATTTAATAAACAGCTACTGAGTACTAGTATGTGCCAGGTGCTATCTAGGTACTGGAGATACACAACAAATAAAATGGACAAAGTTCCTGCCCTCAGGGAGCTGTAATTAAGGCAGATAAAGAGTGAGATTTAAGGTCAGAAACTTCTTTAGAAAAGCACCCCCTGACCAGGTCAAAGTCCCCTATTTTACACCTATAGAAATGCCCTATTTACAACGCTATAAATCTCACCTTCATAAAACTTGCCATTGTTACAAATATTCACATATATATTTGATCACATGAATAGTGCTTGTCTCCACTATTAGAGGATACATTCCAAGAGGCAGAGGCTCTCTTTGCGGTTCAACACTGAATCTCCCATGCCTCGCACCATGGTTGGTGCACAGTAGAAACTCACTAAATATCTGGTGAATGACTAAACGAATCAGGCAGGTCAGCACAGTGGCGACTCCTCCGGTGTAAGGCTGAGGCTGAGACTAAGTATTCTCAGCGGACAGGGTGAGTGAGCAGCGCCCTCTGCTGGACTCCCATGGTTCTTTCCATGCACTACACGAGTCTGTATTCACACTTAGTCTCCATCTGGTGCCTCATCACTGGATGAGCTCTGTAGTCTCCTTTGCACTTAGCATAATGCCTTGCACATAGCAGATGCTCCCTAAAATGATTACTGCCTGAAGGGATGCCTGATTCTCTACTATTCCCACCTATTAGCTGGGTGCCTGGCCTTCAACAAGCACTCAGAACCTATTGAATGGATACAGATATATTATACTTACCTATATTATATGCACTCCTGACGTGCCAGACACTGATCTAAGCACTTTATCCATACTATCTCATTTAATTCTCACAACAATCCTAAAAGGTAGGTTTTCTTATCACCTTTCAAAGATCAGGAAAGTGCTTGGTTGACTGACAACCTGTGAACACTGTCTAATGTATGCTGATTTCAGACATTCGAATTTAATCTATTATCACAATATTTGCATCGTATGCCTCCCATCTACTTAATATTTTTATTAAAATGAATATAAAATAACCCCCATTGTTCTTAACTCTTGTAAAAAGCTAAGCAAAATCTATAAAACTGCCATTCTCATGTGCTTAAGTTTTAAAAATATATACACACACTACCTGACTTTCAAAACAAAAGCTGTTCACTCTTCATAACACTTAATATCTACTCTCATTCCACACTCTGCTGCTCCCAGAGCTGCCTTCTACTCTCACATTCTTATTAAACCCCATTTCTCTCAGTTCTGTTGCTAAAATTAAAATCTCTTGTGACAGAGTAACAAAAATCTCCCCTAAGGATCCATCTTTGAGAGCAACCGACTCAGTGCCTCTAGCAGGCCTGAGCGAGCTCTCGCTACTCTCGGCAGAAAGCAACACCAGCTGAGCGGGACACGGCCCAGCACGCGGAAGTGGCAGTACGGGAGACCTCCTTTCAGTGGATTTACTGAGTGTGCACGTCTAATAAGACAATGCAACCGCTCTGCAACGTCCATACACTCCCTTCCTTCCTCTGCTTACAATGCACACACCACATCATCACCACAGCACAGTTCAGACGTGATCCGGAGAATGAAGTATGTGATTTACCCACTTATTTTCTGATTAAGAGGCACATTTAGAGAGCTTCTGTTTCTATTAAGCTAAAGTTTCCAAGTCATTCATTTCATAAATATTTGTGGAACATCCTCTGTTTATTAGGCATTAAGCAATGAGGATGACAGTTTGAAAAAAATAAAATGTCAGTCAATGTATGTTTACTGCTACTACCATCTACCACTGAGAGACAGTACTGATTACACAGTACTGCCTGCCATCACATGCTAACTACCCTCCTTCCATTACCTGTAAGCTGAGTACTCTTACTATCTCCATCTTACAGATAAGAAAAAGATTCTGAAAGGTTCAGTAAGCTGCACAGATTACTCAGTGGTGCAGTTGTGAAGTCAAGATTTTAAAGCCAAGCAGTGTGACTTGAGAGTCTGTATTAGAAACAAAGCCATGGCTGGCCTAATCGTGCAATTGCCCCCAAATCACACTGCACTGCTGTCTGGATGGCTTCAGTCTACATCTTCAGCCCTGATCAATGTCCCCTCAAACTCATGACATCAGCAGAGAAGACCCGTAGTGGCATGAGTTCAACCTAAATCCATGTGCAACGCTAGTTCATGAGACAGTTGACAAAAAGGCATCATTTCAGTTAGAGTGACAGTGCCTCACTCCTCCAAGATGCCCCTTGCTGAATCCCATGGTTCCACAGAAATTGACCAGCAGAAACAGCTCATCTTGCATTCAAATCCACCAAAATTTAACATTAACCTACTATTCCAATTTTATCTCCTACACTTTAGGACATAAAACCTCTGCTGGCCCAGACTGCTCCAGTCTATGTCTCACAATTAGTCCTCTCTCTTCCCCAGGCCCTTTACAGAAACTGTGGGCCATCTATATACCCGTGCCAGCATTGTCTGAACTTGCCTGAATAAATTATAAATAGAAACAAAACTTTTAAAATATTAATAACAGTAATAGCTACCATTCGAGGGACCTTTCGTGGGCCAGTCACTTACTAGGCATTATGTGATTTCACTTTATCTTTATAACGATCTAGTGAGGAAGGCATCTCAACTCCCATTGGACAGAGAGGTGGAGCCAGAATTTAAAGCTTCGGCAAGTTGACTCTGCTGCCTGTACTCCTTCTTTCGAGCGAAACTAATTTTATTAGGAGGTACATTCACCTAGAGGGTTTATAGCAGTGTGATCACGAGGAAAGTCTGTTTTGTCAACATGGTCACACACAGGGAGGAAGCCCCAGGCAGGAACAAGAGACAGCTGTCAGGGAAAGATGTGAGTGAGCGCGGCTCTCCTACAGCAGGATATGCAAACTCTCTGCAAAGGGCCAGAGAGGAAATATTTTAGGCTTTTTGAACCAGACAAGTCTCTTTAGAAACTACTCAACTCTACTGTTAAAAGTGTACAGGCAGCCATGGGCAGTAAGTAAATGATGGGTGTGACTGTGTTCCAGTAAAACTTTATTTACAAAAACAGGCTTCAAGCTGGATTAGACCATGGAGGCCACAGTATCTGACTGGCAGATACTGGGCAAGTTTCTTAACTTCTCTGAGTTTCCATTTCCTCCTCTATTACATGACAGTATTCCTGACCATACGGAATTAAGACAACTCAAGATAACACATACAGTATACGTGGCACGTATGAGGCATTCAATACATAACAGCAATTACTGATTGTAGTCTCGGCCAGGAAATATAAAAGATAAGCCCAGGACATCAGAAACTCTAGTTTAGACCTTGACTCAAACCAACTAACAAACAAAACATTTTTTGCTAACTCAAGATAACTAAACATAGAATGGGAATTAAATGACATTGAAGAATTACTGTTAATCTTCCTAAGTAAAACAAAAGAATTGTCATTATGTTTTTTAAAAAAAGTATAAATACAAGTCAAATGATTTGTCTGGTATTTGCTTTAAAACACTCCGGCAAAAAAATTAAATAAATAAGCAGAGATGAGTAAATGTAAGAAAAATGGCAAAATGTGAACACTTGTTCAAGCTGGCAAATGGTACAAAGAGGGCTCAATGCATGTTTACCACTTTTGTGAATGTTTGCAGACTTCCATAATGAAAGTTTGAAACAAAAAGAGTTGCTGTTCCTTTAACTCCCGCTAGACTGTGAGCTCTATGAAGGCAGTGACGACTGGCTGGTACACCACTGCACGCCTGGGGGCCCAGCCCAGGGCAGTAAACAACCTCAGTGAATGAGGAGTTCATGCAAAAGTGGGCTAAACTGTCAATGCTTTTAGTCAGGTGCTCACAGCTCTCGTCAGAAGAGGAACCGTTAGTCTTGAAGAAAGCAAAGGGCAGAAGCTCTGAGACCAGAGCCAGGGAGGGTCCCAGGAAAGCTCCAAAGCAAAGGGACTCAGGTGACTAACTGGACAAGTTACAATTCTCTAAAATATACAGTCCTCTAAAGAAGGATTACACTTCCCTCATCTGTTGAACCCAGGCAAAGCAATGAGAAAGATAAAAGAAGTGAGCTTTCATTTCTACAGAGCATCTCTAGAGAGCAGAAGTTTTAAGAGCCATGCTTTCATTCACACAAGCCCGTTTAGAAACAGACTGCTCCATCAGGCTAAACTCTGGACTAAAGAAACAGAAAGAAGCCCTAGCTGACCCACGAAGACCATATAGTATGAGCAAGAAATAAACCAGTCATAAGCCATTTGGACTTGAGGTCATTTCTATGCTAATACAAGAAAGGATGGACAGAATTCTGAAGATGCCATCTTTAGATTTGCATCCATAAATTATTTATTTCAACACGAATATGTAAACTAAAATAAAAAATGTGCAGTATAATGTATATATGTATTTACATGCAATATAATGTGTATGTGCAGTCGAACTGTAATAATTCTACATAATAAAACTGAGAAAGGAAAAAATAAAAAATAAACACAAATGGAGGAACTGCTGTGAAGGGATTCTGCAGGTGTAATTAAAGCCGCAAATCAGCCCGGTGGATCTGACCCAAACACGTAAGTCCTTTAAATCGAAGAGTCTTCTCCAACTGGTAGCAGAAGAGGTCAGAGAGATTTGAAGAGAAAGAAGGACTCAACATGCTGTTACGGACTTAAATGCAGAGGGAGCAAGATGAGGAGAAATTACAGTGGCCTTGAGGAGCACAGTGTAATCCTTGGCTGACAGCCAGCAAGAAAATGGGGACCTCAGACCTACAACCACAAGGACGTGGATTCTGCCAGCAACCTGAAGGGGCCTGAAGCAGATTCTTCCCCGGAGCCTCTAGTAAGAGCCCTGCCTGGCCAACACCTTCATTGCCACCTTATGAGACACTAAGCAGAGAGCCCAGCCAAGCCTGCGTGGACTTCTGATCTACAGAACTATCTGCGCATAAATGAGCATTGTTTCAAATCATTACTTTTTATGGTAATAGGTTACACAGCCAAAGAAAACTAACACACAAAACTTACGTGAGAAACCTGACCCTAATTCCTTACCCTAGCTGCCCACGCTGCTGTGATGAATAAAATGTAAATTCATGTAAGACTGTTTCTAAATCCAGGAAAGGTTTCAGTCATGTTGCATTTTCCTCATCAAATGTCCAAAAAGTGTATCAAACTACCTGATGCTATGACTGTCCCTGTTTCATAAAGGTGAGTGCTCCCCATCCTGAACTCCTTTATCATTTATTAGTCACATACACAGGGCAGAGTCTCACTGTAAAAGTTTCAGTAAAAGCTACAGTAAAACTTTCTAAAGGATCTATGACTTGCTCTTCTTTATTCTCTACTGAAATACCTGGCGTGGACCTAACATACATTAAGTATTAAAAAAAAAAGTATCTGTCAATTGATATAAGTATTTATTTTATTGGATTAGCCAAAGTTACCTCAAAGGAGCAAGAAGTACAAGAAAGGAACATAGTGAAGGGATGAGGCCACCAAGATAAAAGTGGCTTACCTTGACATCTGGCACCTGGGCACCAAGGCTGCTGAGTCCCACGATGGAATAGAAAGCCGCTTCCAAGCTTGTGAAAGGGCGGTCCAGCGAGGCTTTCAGTCTCTCCACGTCATGCTTGGTGAGGTAGTGAGTGGGCATCAGAGCCTGGGTGCTGGCTATGATTGTCAGGGCCAACAGGAAGACAGTGCTTGAACCTTGGGGGGAAATGACCATTAAATAAATACACTCCACACCATTCCAAAGTTCTGTATATAGTTCTGATGATGAAGTGCACCAAGGTCTGGGAACCAAACCATGAGGAAGGGTGAGGGAACCTGGAGGTTCAACCTGGAGAGATGCCTTGGGAAGTGGTGGGCACAGTCCTCAGCCCTCTGAAGGATGGTCCTCCCAGGAGCCTCTGTGTATCTAAAGCACAGGACTCATCATACCGGTTTCAAGTATGTCTGTAACTCCTATACCTCTTAGGACAGATCCAATCTTGAATCCTCACCATGACCTTGCCCACCTCTCAAACGGATCTCTTCCCTCACTCTTCCATCCGTGGCTCCTTGTTTCTCTAAGGAGACATGTTCTTTCCCACCCAGCTGTAATGCCATCCCCTACTTCAACTTTGCTTAATTTTTACTTTCAGATTTCAGTTCAAGTATCTCTTCCTTAAGAAGCCCCTTAACAGCCCTCCTTTGGAAAAGGTCCCCAGCAACCACAAAGTAGTGAAGGACGTGGCCTCTGGGGCCAGGTTTAAATCCTAGCTCTGTCACTTATTAGCGAGGTGGCTGTGGCAGTTCCAATGTGACCAGCCGTGCCTCAGTTTCCCCAAGTTAACAACAGTATCTACCTCAGGGTTGTTATGAGGATCACATGAGTTAATACAGAAAGACTTAAGTGCCTGGCACGTAACGTGCTATAGAAATGTTAGCTGCTACTACTATTACCTTATTATTGTTGTCGTTCCTATATTCACTCACAGCAACCTGGACTTCTCCATGCAGTACTTGTCACAACTATAATTAATAGTGTAATGTCTGATTCCTCTGCTAAACTGTAAGCTCCCTGAGGAAAGACTATTGCTTTTATTCATCCCAGTATTTCCAAGTCTTGCACATTGCTTGACACACAGTGGTACTGAATTAGTATTTGCTGAATAAATGGAAAGAAAACTTAATCCTCATCTATTATGCTCCAGGGGACAGAAAGAAATTATAGGAGTGGGCCATTCTTACTTTTCATTTGAAAAAAAAAAAAAAAACTTTCAAATGAGCAACTTCATGAACTGTCTGCCTTCCAAGTAACAGTAATCACAAGGCTAACATTAATGATTAATGGTCCTTTGCCTATAGTGTCAAATTTAGTTTGAACTAGAATTCCTTAAGAAAGGCATTTTGCAAATAAGAAAACTGAAAACCAGAACAGCTTGGACATAGCCAATCTTAGATTCAATCCCTGGTCTAGCTATAGAGTTCATGCTCCAGTTTTTTTGGAGAATGTTGCAGAAGGGATGCCTATTTTGGCATGAATGTTGGTGCTATTTAACTGTGTGTGTGTTAATAACCTAAAGAATGTAAACACTCTTTTAAAAAAAAAACTAGAAAGAGATCTATAATGTGGATTATCATTCATCAAATATTTATTGAATGCCTACTACATATCAAGCACTATTTTTGGTGTTAAAAATGCAACAGAAAACAAAATCCCACTCATGGAGCTTACATTCTAGTGAGAAAAGACATTACATGAAACAGTTAAGAAACGTGATTTATCACATTAGAAGGTGGAGAAAAATTAAGCACAGAAGGGATATATGGAAAGAGCTGCAATTTCACATACGGTAGCCTGTGAAGGCCTGACTAAGAAATAAAGACATTGTGTATAAACCTGAAGAAAAAGAAGGAGCAAGTCATGAAGATATTTGGAGGGAAACTAACCCAAGAAGACAAGCAACTGCAAAGACCCTGAATTAGGAGTGTAGCTGGTGTTTTTTTGTATGAGCAAGGAGGACAACATGGCTAGAGAGGAGTAAGCAAGGGGTAAGTGCCAGACATAGCACAGGCCAAATCCGGAGGGCCTTAGAGGGACTTTGGCTTTTATCAAGTGAGATGGGAGCCACTGGAAAATTCTGAGCAGAGGAGTGATTTGACTTACATTTTAACAGGAACTTTGTATTGAGAACAAACAATACTGTGTTGGGACGACAGAGGAGCAAGGACAGAAAAAGGGACACCAGTTAGGAGACTACTGCCATAATTCAAGGAAAAAGATGGTGATGGTCTAAGCCAAGGTGACAGCAACGGAGGTGGTGAGAAGTGGTCGGAGTCTGGCTAAAATTCAAAGTTAAAGTCAGAATTGCTAATGGGTAGAAAGATGTAAAAAGAGGAATCAAGATACTAATGCTGAATCCCAGTGCCTTGAATGTATGTATGTACTCAATGCTTTAAGATCTAGTGAGTGACTATAATTAGCATTTTCCCAGCTAGACTATAAGTCCGCCTAACACAGCATCTGTGCCAGAATCCTGATCTTCCCACCTCATATTAACCATAAAAACTTTGGGGGCCAAAAATTGAGCATTTAACGTGTGTTGGGTATACCCATACTATACTAAGTACTTTGTATACATTGTGTTGTTAAATCCCCACAACATCCAAAAAGGTAGGGTTTACAGACCAAGAAACTGAGGCTCAGAAAGTTACCTGCCCTAAGGTAACTAGATGAGAATCTAAATGCAGAAACTCTATTATCTTCAACCTCTCAAATAATGGAGCAGTGAGCCACTGATACTGTTACCTTGGGCAAGTTACCTCCCTTTTCTGAGAGTCCATCTTTCCCATCTGTCAAATGGAAATTCTAACAATAGTACGTATTCCCCAAGTTGTGGTCAGACTACACGAAATTTCATGGTGCACAGAACCTACGCAATAACTAGCAATATAGTTAACTTCACTGAGTGGTTACTTAGTGCCACGCACTGTTTTATGCCTCGCAGGAGATCATCTCATTCAATACTCACACTTATTTATGAGGCAGATAATGTGACTAACCTATTTTACAGATGAGAAACAGGTGCAGGGGAGTTAAGTAACTTGCGCAGGGTCACATAAGGAATACGTGGCAGAGTGCAAGTTTGTACCAGAGACTGTAACTTCAGAACTTATGCTCTAAGCTCCCAAAGAGAAGTGAGTGATTTTCTTGCCCTTTCACTGAAGAGGAAACTAAGGTGCAAAAAAGGATGATTTGGCCAAAAGCTCACTCTTAGGCCGACTGGCCAGGAAGCCCGCAAGAGTCAAATGAATGAGTGAAGCCAGACCTAGGGTGATCCGTAGCCGCGGTCCCCCGGCTGGGCCTCGGGGGGACCCGTAGCTCGGCGCCGCACCCACCCCCACCCCCTCCCCCCCCTCCGCTCGCCAGCAGTCCCACCCGCTGGATCCCACCCGCTGGATGCCCCCCGTCAGACCCTCGACCCCAAAAGAGCCCGAGCCCATGCCCCTGCCCCGCAGGGGAAGGGGATCCCGCCTGGCCGGCTCCCGAGTGGCCAGCACTAGCCTCCCGCGAGCGACGGCCCACTCGCCGAGGCATGCCGGCCGCGGGACCCCGTGGTTGAGCCATGCGCAACGCCTCACCCGGCGGCGCC
The DNA here is from genome assembly GCF_048564905.1 of Vicugna pacos. Lineage (NCBI taxonomy): Eukaryota > Metazoa > Chordata > Mammalia > Artiodactyla > Camelidae > Vicugna > Vicugna pacos. The sequence goes on along the minus strand of NC_133005.1, from coordinate 27,693,157 downwards.
ATTCCTCCGAGCAGGTCCCACCAGGGCCCGAGCAGCAGGCGGACTTCCGCTCGGGAAAGTGGCTCCAAGAGCGCGCCGGAGGGGACGCCAGGGACTCGCGGCAGACTCTGCGTGCTGGGATGGGCTCTAGACACAGGTCAGTCCCTGCCGTCCAGCTGGACCGGACCGCTCCCAGCAGCCGCGGCCGGAATTCCAGTCCTCGCGCGCCCAGGGCGCCGCGGTCCTCGCGTACAGGCCCGCTTCTTCCCCCCCGAGTCCTGGTCTACTTGGAACCGACCGCCTCGCAACGGTCTCATTCGGGGAGCTGCCGGCGCGCGGTTGGGCGAGGGCTCTGGGTGGGCCCGAGACGGGGCCTCCTCTGATTGGCCCACTGCACTGTCACTCAATCGTCTCTCTGCACCCCGGCCGATTTTAAAGAAATGGAATGGGTCCCGTGGCTAGCAACTTTCCAGGGTTTTTGGTTTGGCGTTTTGGTTTTTCTGTTTTCATTAGAAAATTATGGCAATTTCCTCTAAGGGTTGTTTGGTAACTGACGTATGAGTGACGTTTTATTGGAATTGCAAAGCATTTGTGTGAGGAGCATATTAGCCTAATTTTGCATACTTGAAGTAACAGGCTCAAAAAGGGAAGTGACTCTTCTAAGAACTCAGTGATAGCTAACTGCAATTATTGAGCGTTTACAGAATAGCCCGACAGTGTTCTCAGCGCCCCCAAGTACGCTATTTCATTTACTCCTCATCACTATTCTGTGAGGTATGTATGTTAGTATTCCCATTTTAGAGAGAAGGAAACTGAAAGATTTGAACCTGAGCAGTCTGATTCCATAATGTGTGCTTTTTAAACTATTATGAGCATATGAATATTCACAATGTGGTAACTCTTATGATCATTATTAGTGTCCCAGATATTATTATCCCAAATAGGGCAGTCAGTTCTTTCTGTGTCTGCTACTGTGCTGTTGGCTACGGTATACTAGTTATATGTGTATATTTAAATTTGAATTTAAATTGATCAAAATTTAAAAGTCAGTTCCTTGGTTGTACTAACCACATTTCAAGTGTTTAATAGCCACATGTGGCTGGTGGAGGTTTTATTGGACAGCACAGAATCAGAACATTTCCACTATCACAGGAGGTTCTATTGGACAGTACTGATCTAGAATATATAACGAACTCTTCCAACTCAGTAATAAGACAACCAGTGATGTGCTGAAACCTCATACTGGCATGCGAAGGTCAGTTGTTAAATTTATTAGGAATTTTGCAACGCCTTCTTAGCACAGTGGGCAGCACGTCAGTCTCGTATCAGGAATTTTGCAAATTGGTTGTTAAATACAACTATTTAGAAAAATTAAATTATACAGACTTCCAATGAAATAAAGTATACTGAAAATGAAATTCATCATTTCCTAATTTAACATGGTCTTTGCTTTTGTGGTAGCTTATATGTATTGTGTCTGAATGGTGGAAACATTATATCATGGTGAGCTACTATACATCTCTTCCTAGAATAACATTGGCAGCTTGATTGTGGCTGCAATGGGAATATTTAAGCCATAGAATCAACAAATGCTACAAACCAGGGCTTGTCTTATTGCTTTGTTATTGTCTGAACTTAAATGTTGGAGAAAATGTTAATAGAAATTAAACTTAAAAGTATGTCACACCTATAGATTTTATGTTGTAAATAGCACAAAAACTTGAGGAAATAGTCTTCCCATGTTTGAAAACTATTATCCAATTCAGAAAAGAGGTCACTTCTAAAGTTTCAAATACACTTACTCATTAGTGAAAATGAAAATATTGAACTTAAGAACTACAGTTAGAAAGTCTGCTTTAAACATTTACCAGCATACCTTGCAAGCAACCCGATGAAAAACACAGGCAAAAGATTAGAGTAGACACTTCATCAGAGATATACAGATAGCAAATAAGCACATGAAAAGATGATCAACACCACTGCAAATTAAACCACGGTGGAATATTGCTACATGTTTAGTGGGATGGTTAAGATAAAAAAGATAATACCAAATGTTCACAGGTATGTGGAGCACCTGAAACTCAAATACTGCTGATGGAAACATAAAGTGCTATAAACACTTTGGAAAACAGGCTGGCAGCTCGCTTTTTCATTCACTCTTATGTGCTAAATATTCAGCAAATATAGATCTATTCAGTCATTCACTCTATCAGTTTTTATTGAGTATTACCATGTGTCAGGCACTATTCTAGTCTCTTAGAATACATTCATGAACAAAGCAGCCAAAGATCCTTGCCCTCATGGAGCTTACATTTTAGCAGGTGGAAAGAAGTGATAAACAATGTCACAGAGAAGTGAATGATATATTTGAAGATGTTGTGTGCTATAGAAAAGAGAAAAAAGTAGGAAAGGATAAAGGGGGTTGGGGAGGTGGAGGTGTGGTGTTCTACCTGTTTCTTTAACAGCAGCATAGTATCTCTTGCCTATCCATTCAGTCCCCAGGAGGCTGACAATATGATAGGTACTGGGGACACAACTGTGACCATGTAGACAAAGGTTTCTTCCCTTCTGGAGCTTATAGTGATGGAAGAGTCAGTAAACAAACACAAGTGAACTTGGTAACTGTAGGTAATGTTTAAATACTATGAAAACAAAAAACAAAAAAATGTGAGACTGAGGGGTGGGGCAGAGAAGCTACTTAACCTAGATTGGTGATCAATAAATGCCTGTCTAAGAAGGTGACATTTAAGCTTTCATTTGAATGATGAGACAGAAGCAGTCCTGAAAAACTAATTGTTCTCATCCCCTCTCATTCCTAGGATCTGTAGTCGGGAAGAAATAGTGATCCCTTGTGCTTCTGACACTGATTCAGGAAGTGTGGATTTGCAGATGAGCAACTTAGAGGATATTAAAAAAGGCTCAAGTAGCCTTGAACTTACAGGTGAAAAGGGGAAAGGAGTAGAAGGGCGAGGAGGGAGCAGGGGAAAGGGACTCTTTGTTCACATTAAGTTACAGGATGACCAGCCCTTGACTAGACTTTGACAACAAATTTGGTCCCTGACTTTAAGACCTCGGAATACGATTGGCAAAAGGGGATAAGACACATTATCCTAGACATTTTGAAAACTAAACTTGGTCCTGAGACAGATAATACTGAAGACTTGCACAGTCTAAGTCCTGGAAGGATTCTGAGAAGGGAAAGGTAGGTGTGGGTGGAAGCTGGATTGGACTACAGAATAACTGTCTTTCGTTTATTCTACAAAAACACTTACTGAGTACCAGCTGCTGGGCATACAATGAATAAGACCAACATGGTCCTTGTCCTCACAGAATTTACATTATAGTGCTGAAAAGGACCAAAAAAAGTAAACAGACAATAAATAAATTACAGGTTGCAGCAAACACTATGAAAAAATTGAACAGAGGCTGAGACAAAAAATAAGGGTGATGGGAACCTGCTTTAAACCAGGGTTGTCAGAGAACACATGTCTGAGATGATGCTGTTTAAAGCTAAAAGAGGCCTCAAGGACCTGAAAGAGCAACCCAGGTAAAAAGTAGAGGGAAGAACATTCCAGGTGGATGGAACAGCATGAACATGGGACCACAAAGACTGGTATGTTTGAGGAACTACATTTATTCACTTGTGCATTCAACAAATATTTATTGGAGTTCTAAGCACCGATCTAGCTGCAGAACAGATACAACGTACTTATAAGCAAGTGATTGGAACTCAGTATAATGCATGTGATTAGGGGTTAGGAAGATACTTAGCCAAAATGGGCAAAGAGGGGACTCAGGAAGGGCCTCCTGGAGCGGAGCCCTGTTGGATGAGTAGGAGTTAGCTAGGCAAAGAGGGGTAAGGGTGGGTAGGGGAGAAGGAGAAACATGCAGGCAGAAGGGAAGCCTGTGCAAAGCTCAGAGGTGAACAAGAACACAGCTTCTAGTGGATGACAGGAACGTGGCAGGAAAGGGGAGGAGTCTCCAGGAGGGGCTATTCAGGAAACCGAGAGGAGTACGAAAGTAGAGTGATAGAAACCCTCAGGCGAAAGTTGTGTTAGGGAGAACTGGGAAGACTAGTTGCCCAATAGGAATAAGGGGTTTGGTATTAGAAAACGGAGGAGGCAAGGATGTAAAGCTCCGTGAAAAGGAAGATGAGGCCACCATGATCATTGTCACTCAGTAAGCAAAGGAATAACATTTGCCAACACTTCATTGAAGCTGGCGCCGTATCAGCCAAATGAGGTAGGTTCTGTCGTCATTCCCATTTTGGAAACGTAGAAGTAGGCCCAGAGAAAGTAAGGTCCTGCTCCAAAGAGGCAGAACAGGGATCCAAGGCTAGGCAGACTCTGGAGCCTGGGCCCTTGACCAGAGTATACCCCGGGTCAGGACGGAGATAGCTCAGGTGCTTACTCCGCAGCCTGGTCCAGTGGGAGGAGATCAGCAGCAGGGGCTGATAAATTTTCAGCTCTTGTCGCCACAGGGTCATAGAGTGTTGAATATGAATAATAGTATTTATCATTTAAGTGCTTACTATGGGCCATGTACTGGGATAAGTCTTTTGTATGTATTATCCCACTTGATCCTCACAGTAATCCTGTTTTATAGATAAGGAATCTAAGGTTCCAAGAGACAAACTGTGATCAAGCTCAAATAACTAATAAACAGCAGAGCCAAGATTCAGATGAGTCTCAAACCGAGATACAAGGTCCACACTCTTTAACAGCCTACTACAGCTCAGTCTTAAAGGTTTTTGTAGCTTTGGAGGCCCTTAGAGAACACTGAATTTGTCATTGAAAAAAACTGAGCCTCAGGAGGGGAAGGGACTTGCCCAAGGTCACAGAGCAAATAGTAAAGGAGAGAGCAGGACCTGTGTATCCTGATGTCCAGCCGTTCTCCCCACTAAACCATGTGGTACAGAGACGTCATCCAGTGTCTTTCTTCCTGTGTTAGACTCGGACATCTTAGACATCCCTGAACTCCCTCAGGAATCCCTCACAGACACCTTCCAATGCGTGACCCACCAGGGCCCCCTTGGCCAGGCCATCGTTGAGAGTCTGATCCAGTCCATCCAGGAGTTTTTAAATGGTGAACTAAAGGTATGCACAAGCAATCTTACAAGTTACCCAACTTATTCTTCCATTCTAGTAAATATTTTAAATTTTTATTATATGAATAATTGATACTATAGGTTACAAAATTTGTTTATATTTATACTGTTGACTGAAAAAAATACACAACCTAGAAGTTGAGAATTATGGTTTTTTTTGGGTGGCCTTACTGAGACCCATAGCCTGGGATGGCAGCCTCTCAGATTGCTCTAGGGGGCTGTCCCAAAGAGGTAAGGGAGGAGCCAGGAGGAAAAGGAGTTTTTCTGAAAAACAAAAAAAGATATATAGTGGAACATCAAAAGATTACTGCTAATCACAAAAACAGATATCTCAAGTTCATGATTTTAGTGCTTTCCTGTGTATGAGAAGGTGTGGGGCAGCTGCCAGTTGCTGATGGCTTGATGGCCACAACATCCTTCATTTACAGAAATGGCAGGAGACATTGTGTCCACAATACTTTTATGTTAATTTTTATATTTATAATAAGTATATTTATGTGTTCTTATAAGTTATATTTATATTTGTAAAACTTATAAAATTCCTATAAAAACAAAATGATGATAACAGTCAAAAGTTAATCTTCCTTAATCTCACTCTCCTAAGAAAACTACCATTAACATTTTGGTATATATATTTTCACTTTTTTTCTGTGCATACAAAATGCATGTGATTATGGAAAAATACATATCAGAGATGATGGGAGAGAAATTTTTCTAGGTCAATAACTATAGCTCTGTGTTGTCCTACTTAATGCAGTATTCCATTGTTTAGGTAAAACGTCCATCATTCTAGGAGAGCATGTAACAAGAGTTTGTCTTAACCTGGGGGTAAGGGAAGAGATTTCTGAGGAAGTACCCTTGAGCTCAAATCTAAGGAATGAGTAGGAGAAACTAAAAGTTAGAAGTGGAGGGACTGTTCCGGAGATAGGAAATGAAATGTTTAACAACCCTGTGGCAGAAAGGAGCGGCAGAGCATGTCTGAAGAACGTACAGAAGCCTGGTCTGTCTAAATCACAGTGTTGAAGTTGTCTGTCATTTGTCAGCAGACACTTGGGCTGTTTCCATGTTTTGGCTGTGAATAATGCTGCAGTGAACGTGGGAGTGCAGATACCTCTTTGAGACTCAGATGTCATTTCCTTTGAATATATATATGTATGGATGTTTTTGATTTGTGAAAATTCAACAAGCTTTACATTCTCTCTATGTATAATACCAATAATTTAAAAAAACAAAAACACTTAAAGCCAAAATGTTGATCTTTACTTTTGGCTTGGACTATTCTTTACACTTCATGTCAGCAAGACTTCATGAAAGTTTTTTTTTGTAATTAAAGGGCTTGGGTTGCTGCAGTGAACTGGAAAAAAAAAAAATTCCATTCCCTGCCTTGACCTGAACGCACATCCAGTCAGGGAAATAGATGAGTAAGAAGGTAATTTTGTCAGAGTGTCACAAATGCCATGTTAGCAACATACACATGTGGTTTATGGATACACGTAGAAGTGTACCTGATCCAGCGTCAGGAGAAAATACGTGCTCCAAGCCTTAAAGCATATATAGATTTCAGTCGGTAAACAAAAAGTGTAGAGAATTCAAAAGGCAGAAAGGCCCAGAAACGAGAAAGGGCAGCATGAAGCTTAACTGGGCTGAAGCTCAGAATGCTACAGGGCAAAACAAGAGGCGAATGAAGAGGTTAGCTGGGGTCACATTGGAAAGGGCCCTGACCTCCACGGGTGCTATTGAGAGAGTCTCAGCAGGGGAGTTACCTGATCAAGCTTGCGTTTTATAAAGATGAATCTGGTGATAGCTGGGGGAATAGATTGGGAGGGGGCAAAGCTGGAGCAGAGCAACCCAGTGTTGGCCTGTTACACTAATCCAGGTGAGAGAGAACCAGGCCGTGAAGTCAGCTTCTTGCTCTATATTGCTACTTGCTGTCCAGAGAGCTTAAACCAGTTTACACCATCTACACGCAATGGAGAAAAGACTGGAAAATTTTTTCTCAAGATTGTAGAGTTATTGGTGTCTTTTATTTTCTTCTTTATACTGTATTTTTTCAAGTTCTATGATAAATAGATATTGCTTTTATAATCAGAAAAAGAGAGTAATACAAAAAGATTTTATTCTTCATTAATGAATCTTTAATGACATCAGAAGAGCTAGAAGTAACAGCATCACAGGACACCTTTAGGAAGCTTAATCAGACAGCAGTACACAGGGTGGGTAGGTGGAAGGAAAGACTAAAGGAGGGGAGAACCACCACGGAGCACTTAGTAAAATCTAGCTGAGAGGGAAAGTGAGGTCCCAGACCGAGGCAGGACCAGTGGACAAGGAATTTTATTCCTCTATAACTTACTCATTCCTTATAATAAAAAACTAATATTGGATTGAATGAGATGTCAGATGTTTAAGACATTCCAGGAAACTTTTCAAAAGAGCTTTACAATTATCAAATGAGATTATAATGTATACTCGTGTTTTTATCATCTTTCCACAAACTCAGAGTGAACTTGAGAAGCTGAAATTCCTAAGATCTTTGTCTTCTCTCAGCCGAACTTTACCTTATGATGAAACCACAGAGTCATTCATTCGCAACCATATAGCAGACATTGTGCATAAGCTAAATGTAAGTATTGTGACCTTATCACAAATTATCAGGACCATATAAATTCAGTGACTTGGCTAACAAAATTTTTACTGACTTCACCTATGTTATCAGTTCCCTTAACCTCTTCTGTATCAGAATCTCTACACAGAGCAGAAATAGACCAGGTAATCTACAAATATAATCACCCTTGAAGACCAACTACAAGAAGAGTAGAAAGGAGAGGAACAGCATTTAAATTTCTCAGAAAAGACAGTGCTGCAAGCAGCAGCTTTGAGGCAGACTCTATAATCAAATGCCTAGGTCCTAGTGCCAGTTCTGCCTCTTTCTAGCCGTAAGTTACTACTTCTCCATGTCAAAGGATCCAGAAGGGCTTTTCACAGGAGGTGATGCACTTAAGCAAGCAATTAGCTTCCTGATGCTTTAGTTTTCTCATCTGAGAAATGTTCCCTTCAGTTTCTCTAAAGCTCTCAAATTCTGAATCTAGGATTTCTTGTACACTTCAGAAAAATGAGCAGTTCATTTTCAAACCACAGATCTATAAAGCTGATTAGATTGATGATTAGTTGTCAGAATTGAAGGCTAACCAGCTAACAAGTTTGTTAAGCAATGAACTATATCAAAGATCTTCTGTATCTAGAACACTATGGTGCTTTGAAAAGGATACAAATTTTCTAGAAGTGTTATTCCTTGCCCTCCAAGAGCTTACAATTAGTTTGGAAGTGAGTGCACCTCATAAGTAGGTTGAGAACGATTCCAAATAATACATCAAGAAGAACAGAATGATATAATGCACATTTCAGAATGGGTGCAGCTCTCTCCTTGGCTCCACTCTATAGAAAGAGGGTTCTACACAACCACAGGACCCAGCCAAAATGGCATGGTTCCAGAATCCTACTTCCACAAGAATTGGCAGCAGTGAGCTGCCACATGGTTCAACCAGCCAGCTCAGAAGATGCACAAATGCAAGTCTCAAACAGCAGAAACACACTGAATTTCCCTATGCTCTGCATCTGGATCTGTCCAGTCAGTAGTAAAGTACCCACTGTCAGATGTCAACTGAAGTTTGGACTCGCAAGAGGTTCAGCCTAGAAGAATGAAAGGTAGTCGCGTCCCTGAGAAAATTGCATGGATCAGTGCTTCATTGTTCAAATCTATAAAATCCCTGCAAGCCCATGTGTAGGGCTTTAAAGTGCTGCTCCCAACAACCAAGAGGAGAGACAGTTCTGCTGAGGAGAAAGCCAGGTCAGCAATTCCATTCCTAGGTAAAATGAAGCATATGTCCACACAAGGACTTGTACACAAATGTTCATAGCAGCTCTGTTTGTAATAACTAAGCACTGGAAACAACCCAAAGTCCATCAACAGATGAGTGAACAAACAAGTTTTAGTATATCCACTAAATGCGATACTACTCAGGAATAAAAGGAATGAACTATTGATACACTCTGCAACTTGGATGAATCTCCAAATAATTATGCTTAGTGAACAAGGCCAAATAAAAAGAAGATATGCTCTGTGATTCGATTTATATAGAATTCTAGAAAAGGCAGGCTTATATAGTGACATCACATCAGTGTTTTCCTGGAGGTAAGAGTAGAGTGGGGAGGGGGAGGAGGGAGAATTTACAAAGTAGCACAAGAAAACTCCTGGGAGTGATCCTTGAGTACAGTGCTCATGGTTTCACACGTGTATACATATGTCAAACATAATCAAACTATACACTTTAGATATGTACAGTTTATTATGTGTTACCTCAAAATCAAAAAAGCTGCAAAAAATATGATGAGAACTTTAATAGAAAAGAGAAGAACTGGGATATAAATTAAAGTAATGACAAGATTTGGGTGAAATTAATTCAGATAGATCTCCTGATCCAAGCCTCAGCAGATGCGATGGATAGGGTTGAGAGAAAGGACTAGTGGGTAGGGACTTTGGATAGTAAGTTACTAGCTGGTGATGCAAGGCCAGGGTTCTGCTTCCTGAAATATGGCAGAATGACCAAGAATATGGTTTTTAGAAACTGCTGTTGCCCAGCAGCTGACACAGGCACCAAGATATGCTGTAATAGAAATTTAACGTCGTCAGACTTGTCCTTAGTGCCTCCTACTTCTCCTCTGCCCGCTTGGGGCCCCACCCTAATTCTGCACTGGGGTCCTCCACAAATCCCTGCTGCTGTGTTGTTGTTTGGTAAATAGTTAAAGGGTGTACTCAGCATTGAAAAGTAACTGTATTACTTGAGCTGTGATGCAAGAAATGGATGAGAATGATGTTTCGGGAAGACTCCTCAGTGGTCTGGAGAATAAATGCTGAAGGAATTCGGAGGACAGACAGTTCTGTCAGGCTGGAGGCAGAGTCTTCCGCTTTGTCCCTTCCAGACTATAAAGTCATAAAACTAAGTAAGGTCCATGAAGAAATAAGGAAGAAGATCAAGCAGGCCACCTGTAAGATCCAACCAGAGTTGGAAAAATGAGAAGAGAAAGAAAGCTTAGAAAGGGGCACGAAAGAGAACCCAGTAATGTTTGTTGAGCGCTGCCCCCAGGCACTATCCTAAGCTTGGAGTGAGGTCTTTTTGTTGGCAGGTAAGCGAAATCTACTAGAAGCAGCTGAAACATAAAAGAGGAGATTTGTTCCTAAGATAACTGAGTGTTCCCCGGAATCCTGTGATAGGAAGAGCAGCCTGCTCCAGGAAGAGAGTGAAACCCAGAAGAACACTCTCGCACACTCAGTGAGAACTTTCTCTCCATCTCTTATTCTCGCTCCTTGGTACGCTTTTCCATTTCTCTCCCCTGCTCCCCCTCCTCTCTCCCTTCTAGCACTCTCTCACCAAAATTTGCTCTCTCGGTTACCCTGTCCATAGGGCAGTGCTCCCAAATTAAAGTTTTCTCCTTTTAATAGACCAGCCAAACTGAGATTGAGGCTCTTTGTCTCAGTTCCAGATTCCTGAGAAGGAGAAGCTAGTTGACCTCAGTGTGTACTCCTGGACAGATGAGTTGTGCTTAGTGGGACAGAATGACTTAGCAGAAACATAGCTGTGAGATGCCCACTCCTGATGGCCGAGGGCAGTTTCCAGAGAGGCTGGGTAGACAGTCCACTAAGGCTGCCACCATAACCATTTACATTTGCTCTTCACATCAACTCCCTGAGATACAGCTCATCTCCTCCATATGGATAAGGAAACTCAAGCACAGGGAAGTTAAATACTACACACAGGCTCACACCGAATGAGAGGCAGAGCCACTGCTCACACCCAGGTATCTCTAGTTCCAAAGCCTCTGTTTTATCCTGTCACTCTGCAGGTTTATTTAGCAATGCAAAGCAGCTTTCCCTCTGCCAGTGTGGAATTTGGAAAGTTAGTCCTTTTCTAGGATAAGTAACTTAGAATAATCTGAGGCACTATGGAAGAGATGACTGGTTTAGGAGAAAGAGGTGTTAGGATGCCTAAACTGGAAATAATCACTAGTAATAAGAATAATGAATAACAGACACTATCTAACAGTTACTGAGGTCGACTCAGTATTATGAATTAGCTCATTTAGTACTCTCAACCAACCCCTAAAGGTAAGTAGTACTGTTATCTCGTTTTACAGATGAGGAAACTGAGTTACAGGGAAGTTAATAACATGTATCAGCTCAAGCAGCTAGTTAGAGGCAGAGCCAGGCCTCAGGACCTGGCCTCAGAGACTGAACTCTTAGAGTGTCCAGGGTCCTGGTACCAGTCCTGTGGAGCCCAGGAGCAGAGCTGTCAAAGGGCCTGCCATTGTTCTTGCAGGCCATCCACGTCTCTCATCATCTGGCCTAATGGTTTAGCACACTCTCAACTCTCTATAAAGATCTTCCTCTCTCACTGCAGATACTGGTGGAGGAGGAGCCGCTGCATTCTCTCTTCAGCCCTGTGCGCCAAGAGGTCTTCGTCACTGTCGCTGACTTCAGGTGACACCCACATGCCCCCTACATGTGCATCCAGGTTCCTGATTCAGGGCCAGTACCAGAGCCAACAGATGTGTTTCATATTTTTAACTTCCGAAAACTATTTAGATAGGAAGGGGAAGCCAAATCCATGTTTTTATGTAAGAACTTTGATTTCATGTGTGCTACCATCTGTATCTTAAAGACCTACTGAAACCTCTTTGGAGTTCAGTTTTGTCCAGAGTATATTCAGTGGAAAATTATTCCCATATATGCTTCGTGACAGTAGAGTTCCATGGCCTGAGACATTTGGAAGTGCTGCCTGCTGTTTACGTCTCTTGAAGATTTGTACTGCACATTAACTCATTAAAGATCTCAAGAAGTCCTGTAGTTAAAAGGATTTTAAACTTGGTTCAGCCCACCATTCCCCAAACTAACAAGCGTTCAGCAGAACACACTTTGGAAAATCATGGTTTACTATATTAAACTGTAGCAGGCTTCCCTCTGAGGTTGAACGGGAGGAAAGTAAGAAGGATGTCACTCCAGGGGTGGTGATGTCTTGTGGATGGGGAGGGAGAGGGGAGAAGAATGGAAGCTCTGAGCCTGAAACTCTTCCTCTAACCTTTTGTGAGGTTTGTGTAGACAGCCTGACAAATGTACCATTTATCTCTTCCATCAGAGTGATACACCAGTCAGTGTGTCCTTCCCTTTTGGGTTACTTGGATTCCTGCTTATCAACATCAAATCAAACTCCTCCCAGCTTGCTGTTCCCAAACTGTCTTCTCTTAGCTACCAAGATGTCCGTTTGCTGCTTGGCTCTGATGATCGAGCTGACCTGTTCAGTCTTATCACCAGAAGTATAATCACTCTACCCTCCGTAACGACTCTTACCCAGATGCAGGAAGTGATGCCATTTGGATCCTACAACTCAGAGGTAACTCACACTTTGCTTTAGTAACTTGCCATCCACAGGGTCAGCTGATCTTGGCCTTTTGAAGGTGCACTTGGGTTTTTGGAATGAGCCAAAACCATTTAAGCCAACTCTGGTGAATAAAGTTGGTCATTAAATTAAATGCTTTTCTTATTTCACTTTATTTTGTCTTCTTTCTTTTTCCCCTTCATTCCCTCTTTTCCTGCTTTTAGCTTTAAAATAAGGTGGGAGTGTTCATGTGCTTAGCAGACCTTTAGGGTTATCATGATAGGCAGCAGAGACACAGCAGTGCACACGCTCATCCCGGGAGCTTACATCTTAGTGCAGAGATACAAACCACTGAAAAATACATATACTATTAGGTGGCAATAAGTGCTATGAAAAAAAATAAAACAGAGAAAGAGGAGGATACATAGTACTGTGGTTGGCAGGTACAGGGGCTTTTTTTAACATAAGGGGGCCAGAGAAAGCCTTCCTGATAAGGTGACGGTTGACAAGAGAGAGTATGAATATCTCTGGAAAAGAAGCTTTCGGGCAGACAGGAGAGGAAGTACTAAGGCCTTGATTTCCTGGAGCAGCTGGTGAACTAGAAGGTGAACTGATTTGGCAAGCTGACAGAAAGACTCACAAGTCAAACTTTAAAAGAATTTTCATGACCCAAAAGTAATTTCTCAGCTGTGGTTAGAATCAGTTAACTGTGCTCCCAGTAAGGCTGAGGTGTCCATTTGAAATGACTTATTGTCTCACCTCAGGTCACACACTGCCTGCTAGTACTTCATTCAAAGGTCCTCCACCCCTGAGTAAGGTCTGAGACAACAAGGAAAGCCTTAAAGGTGTGCAGTGTTGGGGAACTCCACGTGGGGCATTTCTCACTAATCCTGTGTCTTTTCAGTCCCTCTATAGGCAGACGTTCCAAGCATTCTCTGAGATGCTTCAGAGTTTGGTGATAAAAGACCCACATTTGGAAAATCTTGACACCATTTTTAAGGTATATCAGGAGAGATGTGAACAGGATATCGGGAGAGAATGGGAAATGGTTCCTATTTACTAGTGAAAGTGGAGCAGAAAATACGGAAGGGTTAAGTGGTAGGAGTCAGCAGTTAAGAGTATCAGCTCTCAGTTTTGAGTCAGACTTGGGTTCAGATTCTGACTCCCTGCCGTTCATTGGTTATACATTCAGCAAGTAATTTAATCTGTCAGTCTTTTCACCTTTAAATGGAGATAAGAATTACTGTGAGTATTGAATAAACGGCCTTCAATAAATGGTTTAAGTGGTAGCTATAATTATTCCTTAAATTACTAGTGCTTATTACCATAGAAGGGTTTCAATCAGTGACCAAGAGAACAGAATCAGCCTCATGAGTGAGTTGAATAGGCAGCTGCCTACCAGGCGAGATTCAAAAATCATTAATAACCACCTGCTCGCCCCTGTACCCATTCGAGTATATGCCATTCCATCAGTGGGGGTTTATTCATTGAAGTGCATTCACTGCAGTTCAAGTATCTTGCTCTCTTACCACTTTTTAAGATGCAGAGATCCCAGAAACAGATAACCCTTTAAACTGTTATTAATGATTTGCACCTAAATACAGATGGACATTTATCTTAGCCACAACCAACCTTAACATTATTTCTCATTCCTCTTCTATATATACATCAACACTCCAGCCACATTGGGCTTCTCTCCTTTATCTGGTTGTGCCTGGTACTTTCCTGCCTTGTCAGCTTAGTTCAAGCTGTTTCTTCTATCTGAGATGCCACTTTCTTGACAAAGTTCCTGCCCATGAATATTACCTTCTCCATGAATCCTTCCCTGACTGTCCCAGGCAGATGCAGCTTCCCATCCTCAGAGTTCTTTACTAGCACATCATTAGTTTTCTTCCTTTCCAAAGCAGATTTCAGAAGTCTAAAAACATGCAGATGAATCGAATAAATAATTGAAGAAAGTAGGATAAAGGAAAAACTAGTCTAGAACATAAGCCCCTGTAGAAGCTGGGCCACCTGGTCCCCTAGATCTCTGTGCCATGTTTGTCATCCCACTACCTTTGTTTCCAACCAAAACTGGTTCATCATTTACAAAAATATTTTCAGACATAGTAGTGACATGTGGACATCTCCCTCCACATTTTCCTCCAAACAACCTAGGTGTTATCCCAGGTCTTCCTTAATAAACCATTCAGGCTCCCTTTATTTTTCACAGCACATGGAGCCCTGGTTACAGTCACTCAAAGACCACGAGCGGGAACGGGCTGCAGCCAGCATGGCTCAAGTTCTGAAGTGCTTATCAAGAAATCTCAGCCTGAAGGTAAGCAGCCCTTCAGCTGAAGATGAAGGATCCAGAGCCGTCCTTTTACAACCTGTTTCCCCTCCTGTTTACGACTCCTCAAATTTGATGAGAGTCCTTGATGCTCACATGATGGCATTTAGTGTTATTCGTATGTCTGCTCCTCTCTTAAAATTTGAGCAGCATTGAGGCCAGGTACCGTGTTTATTAACTTTGTATCCCCATTGCTTAGCACAAGAACTGGAACATAACAATACAGTAAATGTTTTTCAATGAATGAGTAAATAAATGTGACCCGAAAATATCTAAGGACCCACAGTGATCTAATTTCTGTGCAGTGTTATATTTGAAGTAATAAAGTCCGGCTGGCAAATGTAAGTATGTAAATCAATTTAAATATCTCTCAGCATCTCAAAGGAAACGGTTCTATGGTACCTCTTTTCAAATCCCATTTTGCTCTTTCTCTCGCTTCTCAGTTGTTCTGAGTCCTCTCCTGTAACTCCTAAACAGCATTCCCGCAGATGAGATCCTCTGTCCTGCTCTGTTCCTTTTTTCATCTGCAGTTCTGTCTTCTTCCGAGTAGATGTTCTAGGCACTGGCGCTTCTCCTGTTCATTCGTCATTTCTCCAATCTGGTTAAGTAAGGCCCAGGAATTGGAAGAGAAGTTGCTGGGTGGGGACGCTAGGTTTTTATGCTGGAATCCCTCAGAGAATTTGTCCTTGATACAGCTGTTTTTAACAATCATGCTTAAAAAGGACAGCACTCCGCTAACTCTCTTATTTCTCAATTTGAAAATATATCCAAACTTTCTGTGTCCTCATTGGAGTTCAGTCCCTCAAACTATGCTGCTTTTTTCTTTCTTCAGTCAGTGAAAGCAGGTAACTTCTGGCTGTCAGTGACGACCTTACTATTCTGTCATCACTGACCACCCTGTCGTTAACCACAATGCATCATTCTTCCTCAGCCTCTAATTTTGGCGACAGATTGAAGATGCAAGAGTTTCAGGTGACTCCTTTCTATCCATAATCTCTCTCGAGGCCCTGCAGATCTTCCTTAGCGTTTCCTTCGTAGGGAAAACGTAGGTGCCACTGGGGTCTGTGAACACCCGCAAGGCTGTGCACAGAATTCTGGGTGGTTCAGTCTCCCGGATTTTTCTGAGGAACTTCCATAGTTTTTCTTAAATCAACTTTCTTGAATTATAATTTATACAATGAAATCCACCCAGTTTAACTGTATAGTTTTGACAAATGTATATTCCTATTGCCCCTTATTTTTTTCATATTCTCAGATAAGTCTTAAAAGATAACGAATTTTAAAAGAACATTAAAAAACTGGGGAGTTTGAGATTTACAAATGTTAACCACTATATATAAAAATAGATTTAAAATAAATAAATAAATACATAAAAAGAGAACATTAAAGAACTACTTAGTGGTCAGACTAGGAACATAATTCTCCAGTAGCCTTTTTTGTCTTAATAAAGTTTGAGATTTTTTTTAATATTATGAATATAAATATGCTCATTAAAGAAAAATTTTTATTAAAAATTTTAAGTAGAAGGAAGAAAAACTATCTCCTTGTCATCCGGAGATAGCCCCATTAACATTTTTTTTTTTATTCCTCCTGCGTACTTTCTTCTGCGTGAATGTGTTGGGGTGGAATCTTCCACTCAGTTCCTTCTAGTTTGTTCTCTACATGCAGCCAAGGTATTTTCTTAAAACCCAGCCACTCTTGACCCACTGATTTCCATCTGCTCTTAGGTGATCTAGCTCCTCCTGCCTCCCTGCGCATCCTGACTTATTGCAGCCACACTGACCTCTCTTATGTTCTTTGCCATATAAAGCTCCTCTTGCCTCAATGGCCTTTGTACTTAGTACTTCCCCTGCTTGAAATGACCTTCCCCAACCTTTCACATAGCTAATTCCCCCTCATTCTTTAGCACTCAGTTCAAATGTTCCACCTCAGAAAGGCCTCTGCTTACAAATAGATCTACCCTTGCTCTCTCTCTCAACTCTTTCCTTCCAGGAGCCTCTTAAGATCAGAGGTTATCTTGTTTATTTCTTTGTTGATTTATTGCCTGTTTCCCTCTGATAGAATGTAAATTTCATCAGTGATTCTTTGTCTTATTCACCACAGCATCCCCAATGCCTACCTAGCACAGAATATGCTACTCAGTAGATGCTCAATTTAATATTTATTGAATAAATGTCAATCAGCTCATGTCCCTTCTCTGCTCAAAACCTTTCAATGGCTAACCCTCCAGTGGCTTCCCATCTCACACAGAATAGAATCCAAAATCCTTACAATGTTTTATAGATTGCTATGTCATCTCGCCCCATCCTCACCTGCCTCCTATTTTTTTTTCACCCTTAGTTACTTTGCTCCAGCCAACCAAGCCTCCTTTTCCTCATAAGCACCAGACACAATCCCTTCTTTGTTCATGTGCTATTCTCTCTGCCAGAGTGCTTTTCACCCAGATACCTGTCTATGTGGCTCAGTCCCTCCTTACAGCCTGACTGTTCTAAAGTAGCATTCCCTATCCTTGTCCCCTGCATTTTTCTTCATCATAACATTTATCACCATTTAATATATAAAAAATATTACTTCTTTTTTTTTATTTTATGTTTCTCCAACTAGAATGTCCCCTCCATGAACAGGAATGTTAGCTTTTGTTCACTGCTTATATTCCCAGTGCCAGTCATAGTGCCTTACATAAGGGCCACAGTCATAACCAGTTTTGGGCTCAGCATTGGCACTCAGTGTTTGTTGATTGACTGAAGGAATGAACGTTATTATCAGAGAACGAAAGATGTTACACGGCTTTGTGTATGTGTTGCTGTGTTTACTGTAAATAGGTTGTAGAAGCTATTGTTCATAGTATCTTAGTATATTTTTCTGAAGAGCCACAGAAGAAATTCTTTCTGCCTCAGTCCTAGGAATAGCTGTGCTTCCTTTGCACAACTGTTTGCTTCTTATCTTATGGGTAGTGTGAATCATATGTGTGCACCTCTGCATTAGCCCTGAGGAAGTTCAGAGCCTAGTTTCGTGACCTACTTTGAGCAAATGATGATTATGCATTCTGCATGCTAACAGAATTAAAATTCTTAATTTCATTATTCTTTTCTGCCTTCATTTTTTAATATGTCCCATTTTCTTCACTGTTTATTTTAAATTATGCTTCCTTTTCTGATGCAGTTTTTACCAGCTACCTTACTTTTTTCCCATAATAGGGCAAAATATCAATAAATACATTTTTTTAAATTGTATTAAGTAGTGTACCTCAACTTTGAGTCCAGCTTTTTCACTTAGCAGACTAGCACATTTTCCTGCCTTATTATGAATTCCTAGGATAATTGATTCCTAATGGTTATATTCAGAGTTATCTTTACTGTTGGGCAATTATTTTCAATATGTGGTCTCTAAAAACAGTGTTAGAGTGAATATCTTTATATACAAAGCTTTTTCATTTTTCAGATTGCCTACTTGAGTTAAAATTTGCCCTGGATATCCGCTGGATATATTAGATCTACACATGCTAAATGTTAACCTGAAGAGATCCAGGAGCTGGATGTGACCCCTGCACTTATCTTGAGTAGGGGATGGAAGTGGAATTACTTCTCAACAACTTAAATCTAAGGCACCAAATGCACCTATATTCTAATGACATCTTTCTTTTGCTTCCTAACTAGCTTCCACTGCAATTCCAAAGACTTGGACATCTAGTGGCTCTGATGGCACTACTGTGTGGGGACCCGCTGAAGGAGGTGGCCGAGGAGGCTGCAGAGGGCACACACTACCTGCTGCATATTACCCTAAGGATGAAGTGTAAGGCACTGCTGGTGGCAGCAAGACCCTGAATTAATTCTCCAAAACAACACAAGCACCAGCCTCCTTATGCACTCACTCCCCACATTCTAGAAAGATCTTTACAGTAGTTCATAAAGAGAAAGATACATAGTCCATAGGCAGAGACAACACTGACTTACTGATCAGAATCATAACACTGGATCAGACTCATTAGTGTCAGCTACCTGCATGGCCATGGAGTTGGAGTAGTCAGCACTTGTCCCTGTGGACAAGCTGGAGTGATTAGTGTGGTCGAAAGTGGAGGAAGTTCTTGCCAGCATTTGGGCCTTCGTTTATTTATTTGTCCCATAAATGTTTACTGAGTACTTACTCAGGATCTAACAGTAACCAGAAAATAAGAGATCCAATCCTGAAGTACCACGTAGTCTAGTGGAGGAGTCAGACAATCAAAGAATCAACAAATAACTGTTACAGTATGCGAAGATAACTGCTATGAAGGGAAATTGCAGAGGCCATGAGTAAGAATCAGATCTAGTTATGGGATTCAGAAGAGTCCTTTCTGAAGATCACCTGAAAAATAAAGAACATTGGCCAGGTGGAGTGTCAGACGAGCACATTAGGCTGAAGGAATAGCATGAGCCAGGGCACTCGGCAGGTATGAGGTTGGGGTATTTGAAAAACAGAGCGGGGGCCACTGTGGTCAAGGAATCAATCATTGACGGCTCCTGCCCCCGCCTCCCCGCTACGTCCTGCAATCAGAAGGAACTTCAGACGGTATCTAAGCCAGCTTCCCCCCGAGGGTTTGAGTCTGTCTGCTCTGTTCCCACCAAGTAGTTGCCCTGCCTGGGATTGCTCATACGGGCGATAAGAAAGCTCTGTGCTTCCCAAAGCAGCAGCCTCACCTCTGGGCAGCTGTGAGTATGAGCATTGGCTACCAGACATATAGCCACAGAAATACAGCTGATTGTTCATTCAACAAATATTTTATGAAGTACTTCTTGTTCGAGGGATGCACTGGTGAACAAGACAAGCAATGTCCCTTCCCTTGATCCATAAGGTCCCTTATGGTTAGAGAGACAGTATCCTCAACCAAGGGCTCAAAGACTTCCCATAGATAAATTTCCAACGAACATGAATCACAATAAGACATGAGAAAAACAAGGTACCGTGAGGGAGTCTTGGCAGACTCAGTAATCAGCCAAACCAGACACATTTAGAATTCTTATAGCAGAATTATCAAACTCAGTACAAACTTGTGCAGTTTTTTGTGGGGACATAAGCTTCATAAGGAGACCCCTCAAAAGTCCCCACCAATGGAGAAATGAGTGGTTTAGCTTGCTTTGGTTGTACTCCCAAGTCACTTAAAAGCTCTACCCTTACAAAAAGCTCTTTTCTTTTTCCTTCAGCTCTTTATAAAAGCTCTGTATTGCCCTACAACAGAGGGGAAACAAATCGACCTAGCACACACTCCTTGCCCCAGGCATTTTTATTCAAGTGAAATAGAGAAGTGTGAGATCTTGGGATTCACTTCAACCTGGAGATCAACCAGACTTGCAAAATCAAGAAGAAAGAAGCCAGAAAGTATTAATATTTCACGTTTCCTTCTCAGATATCACTCACGACAAGAAAAATCGAAGCTTGAAAGAAGCAATGAAAAAATGTCGAGAACTCCTAGAACTCTACAGTATTCAACAGTTCTACAGTTGTCCCTTCAAAATTGCACAGGTAATCGGAATGGCTAAAATTATAAAGACAGACAGCTTGAAATGTTGGAGAGGATGGAAAGCAACCAGAAGTCTCATACATTTGTCCATGAGAATGTGAAATGGTAAAATCACTTCGGGAAAAGTTTAGCTAATTGCTTATAAAACTAAACATACAAGATTTCCCAGAGAATTTGCTCTCTAAACACTCCATAGTCTGGAGACGAGGCGCTGTGGTCATGACTCTTACACTCCTTGTCCTAACCCTACCCAGCCTCTTGCAAATGTAAACTTTTGTCCCAAAAAGGACCTACAAGAGGATATGGTTGACCCAACAAGCTATATGCTTTTTAATTAATGTATTTATTCAATATTCAACAAAATATTTTAGCACCTACTAGGTACCAGGAAGTATGTTAGGGGAAATGGAAAAAAAAACCTTATAGATCTTACTATAGGATCAAAAGTATGAGGTAATTTAAATTTTCTGAACATCAGTTTTCTCATCTGTATGATGAGGATCTATAAAAACTGGAACAATGCAGTTATTATAAGAGTTAAATGAGATGCTATATAGAAACACCTTTGCTTAGGGCCTGTCACAAAGTAAGTGCCCAGTAGATTATACATGTTATAATTGTGTGAAGGACCTTATACACCACTAAATGCAATGAAAAGCAAAATAACACATCTTTTTACTATATTATCTCCAGACAAGGTATTTTAGCTGTGCCTGCATCCCTGTCAGCTATATAGCATTAGGGCTTTTCCTTAATTCCTATCCGTATAAAAGTGTGACTCTTTCTGAGGATCTCAGTAATCAAGCTTCTTTCTAAAAGTCAGAGCTGTAAAAGGCCATGCACAGACCCTCACGGGGGACATTGGGTTGCTTCCAGTTTTTCACTATTGAGGTAAACAGCTTTATACCTCTTTGTATGATTCTCTGATCATTAACCTAGAATCTATTCCTTGTTCAGGGCTCTTTCTGTCATATTATATATCTTGAAAGTTTACTTTCCCTAAATCATCTCAGGTCTTCGAAGTTTTCCTCAATTCAAATGAGCTCTGCCAGTTTGTAATGACTACACTAGATGGCCTGAAAAACCTGAAACATCCCTGCACCCAGCAGTCAGCGGGAGAGTTGCTGATAACGTTGGTGAAGAGTGCGGAGTCCCGGTTTGAGAAGGTAAAGAGCCAGGTTTGGAATATTGGAAAGACCCCTCCCCTCCTGCCACTGATGAGCTCTCTTCTGCGGCTCCTGTCCAGCAGAAAACAACTACTGAAGGGAACCAGGGTCCCTCCTTAGTCCATTTGGTCAATGTTGAACATTCACCCATTCAACAAGTATGTATAAACAACCACTGTGTGTGCAACTAGGGAGGGCAATTTAAAATAATCTAAGACATGGTCCATATTTTCCAAAAGAGTGTAGTTTTTCTGAGAGGATATAACTAATACATATGAGAATGGTGACTCCAACAATTTAGATCCTCATTCAGGTTAGTTAGAGGTATCAAATTTTTTAAAAAGTCAAGCCATCAGTGATCCTAGAAGGAGGCCAACTTAATAAACTTAAAATCAAGAGAATTTTATTTTTAAAGGATAGGTATAGAATTTTAGATGAGTAGATATTTTCTTATAGAACACTGGATTTAAACCCTAATGATTATTGAAAAGTCAGCTGTTAATTTCTTTGAAGATAATCCATTTTCTCGCTGATTTTTCATTAAGTTTGCTGATTGCTTGTTTTTTCCTAAAATATATTTGTCAGTAACTTCTGCTTTCAAATTTTAAGTGATTGAATTTTTTCTAGTTAAACTTTTGAAACTGATACCTCATGTTAGCATATTGTGAATAAATGTCATAGAAAAAATCAAGAAAATTTATTTAAATATCTAAAATTGATACATGGAGAACTAACAATATAGTTACACTGTCTAGAAATATGAAAGGACATACTGGAAGAGGTAAAAGGGATAAAAGTAGTTGTCACTGGAGAGTGGACCTAAGGAATAGGCAAGAGAGAGCCTTGAAATACCACTGGACTTTTTAAATTGTGTGTGTGTTGCACTTGGATAAAAATAAAAAGTAATCTTTTAATGATGAAAACCCATTTTCTAATCTGTTAAAATAGCAAAGATGCAAAAAGAACAGTACTATTTTGAAAGATGGTGCAATGGGCACTTGTATCATTTGAGTGTTTTTGGCTGTAAAAAAACAATCAACTGTAAGAAGCTTAAACAAAGTTTTTATCATCTCATATAATAAGAAGTCTGGAAGTAGAGTATGTTTTCTAGGATTGGTTCAGTGACTTGACAGTGTTATCAAAGAACCAGGGGCTTTTCCATCTTTCCAACTTGGCTTGTTCATATAGTCATAAGATAGTCACCACATTTTCAGACTTTATGAGCAGATAAGACAATATGATCCAGCAAAGAAGGGAGAACTTGTCTTCCTTTAATCACAGAGAGAAATCTTTACTATAAGCCCTGAGTAGATTTTCCCCCATATTTTATTGGCCAGAACTGCATCACCTGCCCATCCTCAAATCAGTTTCTGGTAACTGGCGATAATGATGGCCATTTTATCTGAGGCTGTTAAGGACTGCCTCTCTGAGAAGCTGACATTGCCACAGAGAGCTGCAGCCATGCGTCTGTGAGTGCAAAGAGCAGTCTAAACAGAGAAATGGACCAAAGCCCAGTGGCTGCTGTTCTCTTTACCCGAACATGATAAGCATCTCCAGGAGGAAGGCGGGTATGACTCCTTTTCCATTCTCAGAGTCAGAGTGGTAAAAACACAACTTCCCTGCAACACTTTCATTAATCTGTCTTATTATAAACCAATACATAATCTTTGAGGAAAAATTAGAAAACATAGATAAGCAAAAAATAAATATCCCATCACTCAAAGGCACATTAATATCTTTGTATATATGTTCTTCCAAATCCTCTTATATGCATATCCATTCATATATGTATATTTTAAGTAGTTTCAATAATAAACTTTTTAAAAATAATAAACATTCTGCTTTAAAAGTTACCCCCAGGACCGTATAGAAATAGCCACAATATTCTCAGTAACTACCACTGCTGACAGGATTGGGGTCTTAGTTATTTCTTTTCCCTCTTCAGGTGCCAGAAATTATGGGGGTTATCTGTGCCCAGCTATCTGTAATCAGCCAGCCTAGAGTCCGCCGACAAATCATAAATACCGTGAGTTTGTTTATTTCCAGGCCCAAGTACACAGACACAGTGATCAGCCACCTTCTGTGTCATCCAGTTCCATATGACAGGTAACAGAATCTGGTACAGCCTCTGGAATAAATTGGGGTGTGTGACACAGCTCTGAGTATTGTAGAACGTGGTTGCCCTCAAAAGTCTAATGTTCTTATAGAAGAGGTAAGATATAGACAAATGCCTGCAATATAAATCAGAATATAATGCATAGAATAAAGAAACAATCCAGCAAGTCCAGAAGGAAGAACATTTGTACAGAATAGTTGGACTGAGCTCTTCAAAAAAGTTATTCTATTGATTGTAACCATGAGTTCAGTTTTGAACATGCTGAATTTAACATGCCAGTGAGATACTCAAGTGGAAATGTCAACTAGGTAATTAAATGTGTGGATCTTTTCTGACTGTTCCCACTATGCATAACATGCTGCCTCTCAAATTCAATGATCGGTTTAGAGATTGTTTTGACATCTTGTTTTGATTTTTGGTTTGTTGGCTTTAGAAAATAAAGTACTTCATACCAGCTTAAAAAAAGTTAATGTCATGAAAGTAAAAATTGTGCTGAGGGTACTGTTCTAGATAAAAAGACACTAAAGAGACATAACCAAATGCAACATGGGACCTTGATTGGATCCAGAAAGAAAAACAAAAGCTATAAAAGAAAATTTTAAGAAGATTTAAATAGAGACTCTATACTAGATTATTAAATTAATGTAGTTTTCTTAGGTGTGAAATGACCACATAGTTATATAGAAGAATGTCCTTATTTTTAGGAGATAAAATAATTTAGGAGATAGAGATTTAGGGGGAATGTCGTTATGTCTACAAAACACTTGAGAAAGATTTAGCCGAAAGATATATACATAAAAAGAAAGTATAAATATATACATGGGAGTTACTGTTATGAATTCAGATAGTAAGTCTTGATACCCTGAAGAACTGAGCAGCTGAGCATCAGAGAGGAAAACCTCTTATAGACTGGGTTCCAGACAAACTCTAGGAAGCTTGTGGTCTGGGTAAGCTCTAGGATAAGCCATTCTCCTGAACCCTCTCACTCTGGGATTTCCAGGCATCTGGCTGAGTTGTGGAGAACTCTGGAGGTGGAGCTGCCCAGCACAACCTGGATCCTGTGGAGGCTCCTAAGGAAGCTGCAGAAATGCCATAACTTGCCCACCCAGGAGAAGATGGCCTACGTGGCTGTTGCTGTAAGCCACTGAGCTCTGCCCTCCACCCTCAGCCCGCATGCTCCCTTCCCAGGATGACTGGCCCAGTACCCTCCCTAGCTACTGTTCCTTTGGTTCTTCTCAAAGTTTGCTTCTGTCATCTTTTATAAATCTATAATGTCTCCACCGAGGGATTGACGTGGAGGGGGCTGGGATGAGTGAAGGAATCAGTATGGTTTAATTTGTTTTAAACATTCCTTCCCTCATCTTTTAAAAAATGTGTATCATCATAGTTAAGAGTAATACAAACTTGTGAAAAGAATTTCAAATAATACAGAAGAGTATAGAATAGAAACCAAAGGTCTTGCTTGAGCAGAGGTTGTCAAACTTATCCTGTAAAGGACCAGATGGTAAGTAAATATTTTAGGTTTTACAGATCACATATAGTCTCCACTATATATTCTTTGGATATATTTTTAAACAATCCTCTAAAAGTCTAAAAACCATTCTTTGCTTATGGCTACACCATCTCCTTGAAATCAACTTTCTAGAAGTGTTCATAATATATAAACTTTTTGTGTACATACTTGTATACTTTTTTCCCCCATATTTTTCCTTTTAAATAAACTTTATTTTTTAGAGCAGTTTAGGCTCACAGCAAAACTGAGCAGGAAGTAAGAGAGTTCCTATATATTCCTTGCCCCCTACATGCACAGCCTCCCCTCATCCACGTTTACTTTTTATTTTCTTCCCTACCAGTTTATGGTTCAGCTTTCTCTGGCCTAAATTATCATACTTTTTTTTTTAGCTTTCAAACTTATTTTGATGTCTCTAGTCTGCTATTGTCTCCTCTGTTATTCTCTCTGTTGTTGTGGGTTTATGCCTTTTTAAAAATCCCTATAATGTCATTTTAGTGCATTTTTAGGAGTTAGGGCAGGTAAAAGTATACACGTAATCACATTAGTCTATAAAATTATATTATGTATTAATAGGCTCCTATTACATAGCGTTTGATGACATGCTGGTTTTCATTTAACAATATATAAACTACTTTCCATATCAATATACAGGGCTCTCTGTTCTCCTCTTCATGGCTGCATTGTAGTTAATTTTTAATTACCTTTTAAAAATAGGTAATACTTGATACCAAACTATTTATTTCATTGTTTTCTGTTAGTGAACGTTTTGACCATCTTCAAACTTTTGCCATTAAAACAGTGCTGTAGCAAACTTAATCATGCATACATAAATTTTGTTATACATACTGAATTATTTTCTTAGGATAAAGTCCATTGAAGGGGAATTTCTGGGCTTATTTAAACTTTTGATGATGTTCCCAGCTGGCTATCTAGAACACAGCCCTTCTGCAGTGGTGTCTGAGCACGCCCATTTACCTACTCCCTCACCACACTGAGCATTGGTGCCTAGCTGATAGGTGAAAAAGGAACATTGTTTTAATTATAATTCCATCATTGATGAAGTTCAACATTTGCATATGGTTTTTAATTGGTCATTTATGTTTTTTCTTCTTTTGTGACTTGTCAGCTTATGTCTCATACCCCAGTGCTTTTCAATTTTAATATGCACACAAGCCATGATCATCTGGGGATCTCATTGAAATACAGATTCTGATGCAGAAGGTCTGGGTTGGGGCTTGCTGTTCTCCATTTCTAACCATCTCTCAGCTGATGCCAGGGATGCTGGTGTATGGCCCACACTTTGAGTAGCAAGCTTTTCATTTTTCTCCCCTGATATGTAAGGGCATTTTATATATTAAGAATACCACATTGATGCAAATACTTTTTCAGATTATTTGTCATCCACCTTTGTTTATGATAAATGTCACCCTGGCTTTAAATTTGTGTGTGGTCAAACATGTTAATAATAGTTTCCTTATAGTTTACTTCTGGATTTCAGGACGCCTCTCACTCTGGTAACCTTCAGTGACCACTTCACTCCTGTTCCTATCCTCCCTCACTTTCGTGTCCCTGCGCAGATTACCACTCCTGTTCTGCCTGTGGGAGAACCAGAAGGCATGTTCTGGCACAAGCAGAAGTGAAGTGAAAGTAAGGATTAGGGCTAGCGGCTGTTCTGCTCCTTTTCTTCCACAGGCGACAGATGCCCTTTATGAGGTGTTTGTGGGAAACAGGCTTCGAGAAGCTACATTCCGACTCTTTCCGCAGCTTCTCATGACACTGCTCATCCAGATTCACCACAGCATTGGCCTCACCATGTCTGATGTCGCCATCCCAAGTGGCCTGTACACAGACCAGGAAATGTCTTCAGAGGTCACCCCTTTGTGGTACTGCCCATTGTGATTTCGCTGACCTTAACTCTTAGCACTGGGCACTGTGGCAGCTGCAAGGAGAGCCAAGAT
Source organism: Vicugna pacos (assembly GCF_048564905.1). NCBI lineage: Eukaryota > Metazoa > Chordata > Mammalia > Artiodactyla > Camelidae > Vicugna > Vicugna pacos. Next base: position 27,666,065 of record NC_133005.1, on the reverse strand, counting down.
GTGGCCCCAACTGTGGGAGAGCTTCAGTCTGTTACCCTCATGAGACATCAAGACGAAGAGCCCAGGAGTCATTCTGGGCTCTCATTGGCTGTCTTTGGTTTTATTGGTACCAAGGTCAACTTGGCTCTCTGGGTCCAGATGCTCTGCAAAATAATGTGAGATAGCGTGCCAGCCCTTTCTTTATAAATCAGAGACAGAGACCAGCAAAACAGCCTTAAACCCACCTCCCTAACCATGCTGGTTCACAGTCAACAGTTTCTCATTTCTGCTTCACTGCTTGGAGAGGTATTTTTAGTTCCCCACTAGGATCTCCATAGAAATTTCTTAGTGTTGCTGTGGCACATGGATTTCTTTTAGATGAAGTGCTCTAATGCAGAACATTTAAGAACACCTGACTAAGAGACAGGAGATCTGAGTTCTAATTCTCATTCACTTAAATGCCTACGTATCTTGGGCAAATCCTTGTGTTGTTCTGTTCCTCAATTTCCTTATCTGTAAATGAGATCAGGCTAGGTGTTGTCCAAGAACCCTTCTAGCTTTAGGACTCTCTGATGTTATGTCCAGAATATTAGTTCAATAAGTAGTTTTAAAAAGCAGTGGGGGTAAATTTTATGGGGTACAAATTGTATCTAAATAAAGCTTTTTCCCCCCCCTTTTTTGCAGGGAGCATCAGTTTAGCATCCTATATCATTTGTTTCATCAGAGATTTCTTTCCATACTCCGGGGAAACAAAATCTAGTTAGAGTTCTTTATGCTTAGAATTTGTATAAAGGACCTTTCAAGTTATTAGAGCAGTAAGAGTCTTTTGGGAAATCTGGAAAGGAGAGAATTACAGTCCAGCAGCAATTGATGCACGGCCCTTCTCAGTGAGAGCAGAGTGATTTTGTGCTGCTAAGCTGGAGAGACCTGTTCTGTTCACTTGTACTGTTTTTGTTTGATTTAGCTTTGCCATACAGGCTACAAAGACTCTCCTCCTCAGAACATTCTGCTGGCAGGAATTCAACATCATGGAAAAGAATAAAGGATGGGCGCTTCTGGAAGGAAAAGATTGCCATCTTCAGGGAGTGTCCCTCCTTGCCAAGTAAGGGTTCCCTGCCGTGCACACCTGCTCTCAATCAGCATCGTTCTAAGGTTTTGTGTGTGGAGGGGCGGGGTGGGATTGGGGGTTTTTTTGTTTGTTTTTTTTCCTTTTAGTTGCCACAGCAACCAAGGTTGAATAACCTTCTCATCACAGGGTGGGCAAATACCCATCATGCCAGCCAAATTTTTCAGAGGTGCTGGCCCTGCCTTACCCTCCTCTGAACCTAAAGCTGGGCGAAAACTTCAGAGGTCCCCAGCCCTGGGCGCAGTGCTGTCTGAATAGGAGCGCTGCTAAGAGTTGCTCTGTTGGTGTTCTGTTTTGCAGTGCGTTGCTGGAAAGGAATCACTTCCTTGCACATAAGGTCATGTACCTGTTGGTCCCTCTTCTTAACCGAGGAAATGATAAACATAAACTCACATCTGCAGGCTTTTTTGTGGAGGTAAGACTCACTTTTTAGAAGCTGGATTCAGGAAACCTATAAAGCAGCAGGACTTGCCTTCCTAGGCCCTATCCAACTTAGTGACAGGCTGGGATCCAGTTCAGACATGGGGCAGAAATAATTTCAAAATCAAGCCTATTGAAATTCTCCTGTCTATGTGTTCATTATTCAGTGTTCCTTATGTACCTAGGTGCAAGCATTACTCTGTAATGTATACGCTGTATAGTAGAGGATTCAAAGAAAAATATGTATTTTGAAGTTGGTGGGAAGGTGGCTCCCTTCATGAAAAAAGGCTTAAAGGTACCTTCTTTGGCTGATTCCTGGGTTCTTTCAGCTTCTCCAGAGTCCAGTGGCTAGGAGACTGCCCAGCATATACTCTGTTGCCCGCTTGAAAGACTGGCTACTTCATGGAAATAAGCTTTTTAAAGTTCTTGCCCTGAGGGGACTGCACTATCTTGTCAGACACCAGGAGACGGTAGGACCACTATCTTTTTTCAAATGTTTAAATTTTAATTTTTTTGGTAACCTGTAGAAATCTTTAGGACTGATAATTCTTAAGTCACAAATAAAATATATCCCAGAAATATACCCAGGAAACTAGTAACAGCTGAGGAGGTAAATGGAGTCACCTGCGAACAGGAGTACATCCTTTGTACATTGAATAGGGTGGTGTTCATTTGAATTCTGTGTCTACTGACTATTAGACATTTAATGAAATCAAAAAAGATAAAAAAGCCCAAGTCAGTTGTATCCATAATTTTTGAATCCTGCAGTTTGTATAGGAGGTACCATCATTATCATCACAACCTGGGTAACATTCAGGTGTCCTTTTATGCATTGCACCATGTTACCCTATGGAGTAAATTGGATAAGCCATTGTATCTGCTCCCAAGATGCTTATCATCTAAGGCAGAGATCACCGACATTCATATTGGAAGCTCATTTTCCACAAGCCCAGCTAGAAACTAAAACTAGGTCAGAAGAGAAGAAGATTAACCCCTGAATCTTCAACCACTTGAGTTCTCTTTCTTTTATTTAAAAGATAGATCAATCGATCGATCGATCTGAAACAAAAATGGCAAACATCAACATAAGTTAATTCTGGTTGATTGGATACATGAATATTTGTTGCGTTATTCTATTTAATTTTTAACATGTATGATTTAAACTTTAAAACCCTGAGACTCCTTTTGGGGGTTTCAGAAGAGCAGAATCCCAGTTTAGAATGGGAAGGACCCTTAAAGGCACTCAGTTAATTTCTGCTTGAATTCCTGCAAGGCATATTTTAGCCTCTGTTTGGATACCTTCCGTGTTAGGGAATCTCTGTGACCAGCTGGCCAGTCCACTTTCTCTCATTGCTAGGAGAGAAATTTCTTGCATTAAGCCCAAGTCCCTGTTGCTGGACCATCCCCACCTGGTCCCACTCCTGTCCTGGGAGGCAGCTCACAGCAGCTCTGCTTCCTTCTCTGTATGTCAGCCCTGCCAGTACTGAGAGAGGGCATCATGCCCTCTTTGCTTCTCTTGTGTTCTTGACTAGCCAGCACTACCACAAATTCAAAAGCACCAGGTACAGAGTACAGGTGGGAAGCCCTACTTTGGTACCAAATGAAGTGCTATCAGGATGAGTGTTGATATACTTCCTTTGGGCACACAGAGGGAAGACATCAAGAGCCTGTCTCCATGCATCTTAGACTTCTTACGTGAAACTGATGAGAAGATTGTTTTGTTGACCATCCAGATACTCCTGCAGCTCGTCAGGACAATGGATTTCACCACCCTGACTGCCATGATGAGGACCTCGTTCTCCTTATTTGGTGATGTAAGACAAGGGGAGAAGAGAGAATGTCCTAGGGGGACGTAGCTAGCATAACAGCAAATAGAAGTTGGGATAGTAATAAATACACTCTATTTTACATAGTAATTCTTATGTTCAGAGCACTTACAGATCTCCTCTCTTAAGACCCTTCCAGGTAACCTGTGATGTTAGTAGGGCTGGTGTTACTGTTTTTCAGATGAAAAAAACTGAAACATAGAGACTTGCCAAGGTACTCCCCTGCTTCATGGGGTGGAGAAGAAGTTTGAGAAAAGACATTGTCTTTTCCTTCCAAGAAACAGTCAGGACTGGGTCAAGATGGTGGACTGTACATATGTCCCCATCCCAAATCCCAAAGATGTGTCAAAAAGACAAGGGATGGAGCACAATGAACCACATCCTTGGAAGAGTCAAATATGCCAAGGCTGGGATTTTGAATTTCAGCAAAGTAGCTTGTGTGAATGGTTGATACCAGCAGTAGGTATAAGCTGTGATGACTTCAGGTGGGACTGGGCCCATTTCTCATTCGTGGAGTTAAAGAACAAGCCATGCAAAGCAGCAAATGTTGCCATCTGTAGTTGTATTTGGTTTCTCACCCTCAGCTGCCTACAGCTAAATGTCATCATGTTAGGACTGGTGTTTCAGCTGACCTCGAGCTCTTGTAAGTAGAGCATGAACACTTTCAGTGAGTTGCCTCCCTTTGAACACTCCCTTCATAGGTAAGACCTGATGTTCATCGTCTGTCCATGACCCTCTTTGGAGCCTCTGTAAAGTCTGTGAAATACACAGATAAGAAGCGTGTAGAGAGCCAAGTTCTGGGCAGCTTGGTCCCACTACTTCTGTATTCCCAGGATGAAAATGATGCAGTAGCTGAGGTAATGCCTACGCTCAACTTCTTTCAGCCCTGAATACGTCCAAATCCAGAGCCAAATCTGCAAATAGGTGTTCATATCTTTGAAGGCAGGGCTTTGTGCCATCTTTACTCCCCACTTCCTCTGACACAGGCTTCCTTTCAATTATTTTGCCTAAGTGAATTGTGTGAAAAATCTTACTGTTTATTTCTGTATAGCAAATCATGGCCCTTTGTGGTTAAGAATGACATACTATACCTTTTTGTATCTCCGCCTCAATATTCAACCTAGCACAGAGCCCATGTGTACATGTGTGAGAGTTTCTTGAGGGCGTAAACCCAGAAATGGAATATCTGGGTATCTATAACTTTACTAGCTATTTACAAATTGCTAAACAAAGTAGCTGAACTAATTTGTATTCCCATCAGTCCCCAAAGGAATTTTAATGGCCCAAAAATCTAGTGGAGACTCACCAGGGGTGTTGAATGGTGCATGAGAGGCATTCTGCGAGCGATGAGTAGTGAAGAGGCCCACTTGCTAAATTTTGCTCAAGTATCAGGATCAGGAAAGGATCAATACCCTGCAAAGTTTCTCCCAAGCTAGAGATTCCACAAGGACTATGAGGAGGGCATGTGTAGAGTGGCAGGGAATGACGTAGAAGTAGCAGGTGGGCATAGGAGCCCTACCTCTATAGAACATGGGGTGGTGGAAAGTGGGAACTCCTGCCCAAATCTCTGGTCTGGGTATTACACTTGATAGCTCTTGCTCTTGCCCTAGACCAGTGGTTTCTACCTCTTCCCCAGAACCCTGCAGATTTTATGGGTTCTCTTTAGGGACTGTTTGGGAAAGTTGGAGGAGGAGAGCAGAACTCTGGTTCCTTTCCACGCCTCCCCTCACTTCAACCAGGATGATTCTGAGTTTATCAGCTTTCTATATTGGACTTCAGTGTCAGTTTTATTTGAAGAAAGGTAACCCCAACTAAAAAATGTTTGAAAATGCTGATCTCTGGTAACCCTTTACACAGGAGAGCAGGCGAGTCCTAACCATATGTGCCCAGTTCCTGAAGTGGAAGCTGCCCCAAGAAGTGTACTGCAAAGATCCCTGGTACATCAACCCTAGTGACGTTGGAATAATCTGCAAATTCTTTGTATGTGAGCAATAATGGCTTTATTAACTCCTTAATATGCTGACGTGCTTATTTTTTTCAAACATAGTTTTTAATGGAGGAATATGACATAAAGGAAGTATTTCCATCCCTTCTCATATCAGCAACTGATACCTATGAACTGGCTTGTACTGTGAATCCAATTTTCTATAGTTCCCTCCCAAATGAGTCAAAATTCACTTTCTATTACCACCCTTTCTCACATAAAAGACTAGTTAACCCTGTGTCAGAGGCTACAGAGTCAGGCTGATAGTAGATGCTCAAAACACTCTTTATGGAGTGAACTGAAACGGGGTTGTGTATTGCCTTTATAGTGGGCTCTAATCTCTTCCTTGGATGAAGTGGGTTGTTTTATCCTCCATCAGAGCATGGGCCCCAAGCAAGGACTGCCGTGCTCTCGGAGGCCATGCAGCATGATGGCAGTACGCCACTGGCTGTGCCAGGATGCAGATGGCATCCTTTCTCTTCACAAACTTGACAGAAGCTACTGAGGCTGATCTTAGATGCACGCTTTGAACCAGGGCAGGCCCAGGAGGCCCATCCATGGTTTTCTAGACAACTGACTCTAGAACCACTGTGATGACACTTGGACTGACTGTTCCCAGGGATCTTCCATGTGTGTGGCCATTTAGGACCCAGTATGGGTTCCTCTGATCAGACTTACAGGGCTAGGAAGCCCCATGGTGCCCTCATGTCAGGCTTTCCATTGGGGATTCTTTCTCTGACCTGCAACCAAACCTATAGCTGATGCACTAAGAACAGTATTTGCAGCAAGAAATTCAGTGCTGTCAGTGGTTAAGACTACAGATTGTCCATCTTAAATCCTAAGTTCTATGAGAACAAATTCCTGTCCTCTTCCTCCTGTCCCTCAGGTGCTTTTCCTTGTAAGAAAGCCACTGAGAGCTGAACTCATTCATCTAGTAAGCATAACACATCGAATGTGTAACAGGCCATGGAGAACCCAGAAACGTACCAAGGACTAATAAAACTTCCTAAAGGGAGTTTACAAGCTAGTGAGGGAACTTAAACCTCTGTGGAACACTGAACAGAAACTCAAGGTGGAAAATGGTATGTGCCAGGAGAGGAGGACCTATACGTTCCTCAGAGAAGGGCTTGGTCAGGAAGGCAAGAGCTGTCAGGGAAGAGTTCATAGGGAGGCAAAACTCAAGGCAGAGCTTAGAGAACGGAGAAGACTTAGATAATGAGATACAGAGAAGTGAAGACATATTAGAGGCATTACAGGCACAATATGCGTGGATGTGAGCAAGGTGTATTTGGCAGATTTAACAGTACCTAGGGGCTTATTATTGTGGCATGATCGAGCAACTATAGTTATTTTAACCACATACACTTTGTATGTGTGTCTGATATAATCCCTGGCTCTAGAAACTGTGAGAGGCTGATAAAAATAGTGCTGCTACTTCACTCCTTTATACTCTTACTTTTTTTCCCCATTTAGGGAAAAAAATGCAAGGGGAAAATTAACATCTTAGCCCAAACACTGATGTTCTCCAAGAATGCAAAACTTCCTATCAGAAGAGCAGCAGTCTTGTTTGTAGGTACAAAGAAAACCCTTCCATTTCTACAGTCACTGTTATCCTCTACTTTCCCAAATTGTGTTTTTGAGTATCCCCATTCTTTATGAAGATGACTGTGAAAATACTTCTTTGGAGAAAGGGGCTACGTTATCTGTAGGTAACTATTACCGCTTAGAAGTTCAGTTTTTAGAATCTGTCTAATTATCAAAAGGCCAGTTCTGCCAGCTGCTTAAAACCAAACTTAGATCACAGACTCCCTGACTTTATCCTGCATTTAGGGCTCTTACCAAGTTACACGGATCACAGTGAGCTGAGGATGAAGGGTACTGACTGGATAGAGGATGGTAAGTGATAAACACTTGGGTTTAGGGTACCCCATATTTTGGAAGGTGTCTGAGGCAGTGACTGTGGGCAGGCTCTGTGACAGAGCTGAGACTCTGAGAATCAAAAAGTCTGACTTTCATGGTAAAAAAAGTCCTTGGAAACTTCAACCAAATGACAGTCTCATCCCAGTCCAATTCCTTCTTTAGGAAAGGACATGACACTCTTCGTCTAGAAACCAGCTTTGATGAATGTCTCAGGGATAATTCCTAAACTTTGTCTGTCAGGAAATTAGAAATTATGTAAAATACACTCTTAGTAAATTATGATGACCCCCCTTATAAGTACCACAGAAACTGACTGCAGCACTATTTTCTGTAAGTGGTGATTGTCCCGTAAGGGCCTAGGACTTGTAATGGAGAAGTTTTATACTCATGTAAGGCAACCATCATGCAAATGGTTTTCTGAATTGTCAATAAGTGAAATTTTTCTATGATTGTACACCTTTGAGGATTTGACATTCCAAGAATTATTTATTTCCTCTTAATAAGTAGTCCTACAATTAGAAAATGCCATGAAATGCTAAGTCTTACTGTCCAAAAGCATGTACTTTGAGAACCAAATTAAAATCCTGAACAATTCACTGCTTTTAAAATAAAAATATGTAACTGGTAAAATAGCCAGAAGCTGAAACTTATTTAAGAAAGATCATACCACTTTTCTGTAAGGTCTCCTACTTCCCCACAGATATCAGAAGCAAAAATAACTAGGAAAAGTCACATAGATTATTTTATTCTAAGGGTAAGATTCTGCATGGTTGATTCTGGTCAATTCAAAGGAAATTTTTTTTCTAATCTCAAAGACTGGGGAACCAAAGTTTCTTTTCCATTGTAAAGTTATCGATATAGAAGATTTAAGATATACCTATAAATTATGTGCATGTATGTCAGGATGAATCATATTAAATTGCCATTTTGTAAGGCAAAAACAGTCAAGTATCAGCAACTTGTGTGGTTCAACCTAATGGAATAATCCCACTCGCTATCTTCCCTGAAGTGGCTGATCTGTCCTAGAGATAGGGTAGAACATCCTAGCACTCTTTTTTGAATAAGTTTATGTCAGTTACCACAGGTAATTTTAAGCTAAATTTAAACAAAAGTAACAAAAATTTAAATATTCAAATCAATTTCATGACAAAATAGGTTTCAGTTCCTTTGTATTCCAAAATTGATGTCTGCTGTCTCAGATGTCCTGCAGAACACGTAGACAGATTTTCCTGTAAGAACTGAAAGAAACTAAAAGCTAGTCAAGTATTCCATTTTTGGAAATAAACGTGATGAATATAAAGGCTAAAATGCTACTTAAAGAAAAAACTCGGAACTATGAAGAGGCTCTAGCATTTCTGCAAACTTGGAGAATTAGAAATTCAAAAGAGACCTTTTTCTAATATAATACAAACACAGATCCATAAAGTGAAAGAATGATAAATATGTCTACATAAACATTTGTTTGAAGAAACAAAGAAACAGACAAAACCGAAAAATAAACAATAATATGGGGGTACATTTACATTATAATAAAGGGTTAATATCCTTAAAACAAATCAGTACATTCTCAAAAGAAACGTGGCAAATGATATGAATTAGTAGTTCACAGAAGACAAATGACCAATAAATATATATGAAAAATATTCAGTATTACTAGTAATCAAAAGTCTGTAAAACCAAACAATGATGAGATACCAGTATGTGTTTTTCTTTCAAAATGGCAAAGATTACTAATTAATACTGAACAGTGATGTGTTAAAGGAAAACTAATATTGTCATACACTGTGCTGGTATGAGCATAAATTGATACAACATTTTTAGGGGGAAGTTTGGCAATATATATCAAAACCTTTAAATAAACATATACCTTGACTTATCAATCCCACTTCTAGGAATTTTAAGCTATGAAAATAAGTAGAAATTGTTACAGGAATGTTCACTTCAATGTTATCCAAAATGTCAAAAATAGGAAACATCCAAGATTAGAAACAATAGGAAATTAGGTAAATAAATTAGAGCATATCCACACTGTAGAATCATATGTAGCCATGAAAAATATTTGTAGAAGACTGTTTAAATGACTTGGATAAATAATGATACAGTATTATTAAATAAAGTAAGCAGTGATTAGATAATATATACAATGTGGTTCCACTTGGACAAAAAATAAAAGCTTACCTATGTAAATGAATAAACAGAAAAAAAATAACAGTGATTTTTCTCTGATGGTAGATTATAAGTGACTTTGATTTTCTCCTAGTGCTTAGATGTATGTATTGTCTAATTTTTCTACACAATGAATATGTATTTCTTCTGCATTAAGAAAACATATATTAAAACTTATAAAGAAAAATTAAAAGAGAATAATGATTTAAGACTAACCTCTAGGACCAACGCAGGAACTCAGAAATTAACTGTATAATACATCACTTGGCAGATCTAGATAATTTGACTCTAGACTACTTGGCAGTGTGATTATTGTAAAAGAGTGAAATATTTGGCATCTCAGAAACAAGTTTTATAGGTCAGAATTGGAACTGATCTACAGATGTACAAACTTTCACACAGAGGCTTGGAAAAAGTTAGCCCTTCATCTCAGCTGCTATAGGCATATTGGCTGTTTTGTGTCTGGACCAGAGACCATTTCCATAGATGTTCATCTCCAACCTGGGTTTTCTTCCCCCTTAGATCTGAGAAAGCTGCTGCATGACCCCGAGCCCTCTCTGCGCATCATCGCCACCCAGGCTCTGTTGCAAATCCACAAGTTCGGGGCTGAGCGAGATCCCAGGGAGACAGCTTGAGGACTGAGAAAGCTCATCGGTTGTCTTCCTACCTAGAAGTGCAAGGCAAGCAACATCAGGTGGAAACTAATCCCTTTGGAAACCACAGAAGCAGCTGGTGCTCCTTTTTTTTTTTTTTTTCCAGGCATAAAGCAATGCCAGCATGAAGATACCTCCACCCATTTAATTACCTCAGAACATATTTTTTGCTGTCAAAATCTTTAAGAAATTACAGAGGTTTGGGAAAGGCTGAAGAGGCACTTAATGGTGATTATATTGACAAGTCTCTTTATTCTAAACATCTCCATTACTTTTATAGAAGTCTCTCTTCAGAGATAGGTTGATGTTTTTATGGAATTTTTTAAAATACACAAAACAAGTATTTCTGGACATTTAACTTTGTGGTAATATGTTGAAATAAAAGTTCAATATAATTAAATATCATTTTGGCTTTATTTTCATCATATACTATTAAAATGTATTATATTTGTTATCTATTACTGGCCCAACTGTGTGTTTATTATTTTAGACTTTGCCTTTTTTTAGAAGTTTGAGTATTGCTTTTCCTTCTTATACTAAGATACCTATTTTATATGAAATTTTTTTCTTTTATTGAAAGATTAAACTATCACGTAGGTAACAGATGGGATTAGGGAAGGGGAGAATCTCACAGGCATCAGCTCTGGCAAGTAAAACTATAGTAGGTAAAATTGTGAAGTAGGTCAGATCTCTGCCCCTTCCAGCTCCCTCCTTCCTTCTCCCAGATTCTTGGCTCCATGTTCCTTTTTTCTCCCTCTCAGGAAAGAGTCTGACGAACTGTGATGACAAACAGCACTGTACTCCCCCAGTCCTTGAATTGTTTTCCCTTGAGTAAAGGATATCAAACTTGTTGCTAAATTGTGTTATTTTTGTCATTTGACAGTACCAAAGAATCTTTAATGAGGGGAATGTCACACCTCCCCCGCCACCTCTATTTTAGCAGTGTAGATGTAGAAAGGGAAATTTTATTTATTTTTATTTTTTTAATTGACATATAATCAGTTACAATGTGTCAATTTCTGGTGTACAGCATAATGTCCCAGTCATGCATATATATACATATATTTGTTTTCATATTCTTTTTCATTAAAGGTTATTACAAGATACTGAATATAGTTCCCTGTGCTGTACAGAAGAAATTTGTTTTTTTTAATTTATTTTTATATATAGTGGTTAACATTTACAAATCTCAAACACCCAAATTTATCCCTTCCCACTCCCTTTCCCCTGGTAACCCATAAGATTGTTTAATATGTCTGCGAGTCTGTTTCTGTTTGGTAGACGAGTTCATTAGTGTCCTCTTTTTTCTGTTTTGCTTTTTTTCTTTTAGATTCCACATATGAGTGATATCATATGATATTTTTCTTTCTCTTAGGGAAATTTTTAAAGGAAGCAGGGATATGGCAAGAGGTTTGAGGAAGATGGAGCTGAGAATCCAGAAAGGATGTCCACCTGTGAATGAGATAAAAAGGTAGAAGGTTTTGATACTATAGAAGATACATCAAAATACAGTCTAGCCTTATTGGCCCCTAGGACTTGTTTTCAGTAAAATCTTACTCCAGACCACTTCAGAAGACCACAGTTAGGAAGTGTAAAGACTGCTTCCCCGACCACTCATTGGGTTTAAAAGGTTAGGTCACAGTTCTGCATATTCCATGTAAGGGTGCATCTCCCAAGCCTTTGTCTTTCAACCAACCAAAGCCATCCTACTAAATCCTGCTGAATTCAAGCTCTGATTGCGTATCAGTTGATCTTAGGAAATCACTTTTGGGGCAAGAAGGGCACAATTTATAGGCAATTGAAGTGTTGTGACTTTAAAGAAGTTGACTTTTCCAAGAAAGACCTCAAACCTTTCCCCTACGATAGCCTTGGTGATTTCTATAGAGTTTTTGTGTTGTAGTAATGCCCAGATTATTGTTTCTGTCCAAGACCCCTTGGAATTATAAAGTCTGACCAACCAATCTACTGTATTTTAGTAACTTTATATGAAAAAATGTTTTTAAATAGGTTTTTAGCCAAACACATTTCCATAACTACTTCCTTTGTGGTAACCTGTTTTAGAGCTTTAAATAATCTTGGCAGGATTTTTTTTTTCCTTTTTTAGATTTCTAAGCCTAAAGTCCTCTGCAAAACCATTTCTAACAACTGCATCATTAAAATAATTGAAAATTTTAAAAGTTACAAAAGGATTTTCTAATTCAAACTTTATAAGTTTTTCTATTTAACAATGAAATTGCTACAGCATCCTGGTTGCTAAAAGAAATCTTTTAAGATGTTTGAAATATTAATATCATAATACCACCCAGGTCTCATCTCTGCCAAAACAAAATAAAAGTATGAAATAAACATCAGTTAAGTGGTCTTGTTTTAAAATCAGTAAGTGACTGAATCTGAAAATAACCTCAATATACTTATATCTGCATCTGATTCCTTAAATGAAAGCCCTGACCTCAATGTACTGTTTTTTAATCAGAATAATTAAATCAGTCAGGGTCATGGAAACCAAAATACAGTATTTAAAAAGAGAAATTCAGATAACATTTTTTCTTGACTTATTATAAATTTATCAAAGTGATAATGCATATATACATCCAAAATGCAAAGGTTACAAAATATTTCCATCCATCCACTTCACCTCCCTGAAGGCACCCAGTGTTACCAGTTTCTTGTATCTCCTTTAAGATATAATTATGCATTTATGAGCAAATATGTGTATTATCTTCCCTACTTTTTTCACAAACTATAGTATTCTACACATACTGTTCTACACCTTGCACTTTTTCTCCTTAATATCTGAAAATTTTCCATATCAGTCCAAAAAAGAATTTCTTCATTCTATATTCCTGCCCACTATTTCATTGTATTTATTATATTAATGGACATCTAGGTAACTTCCAATCTTTGGCACAAACAATAATATAGTAACTATGGCCATATGTATTTCATACATGGCCAAGTGTGTCTTTAGGATAAAATCCGAAAAGTGGAATTACCAAGTTAAAGGATATGTCACTTGTAATTTCAAGTTAAAATATTGCCAAATGAGGTAGTTAACAGTTACACCCCAGCGATGTATGAGTGTGCTTTTCTCCCCACATCCTTGCCAGCACAATGTGATATTCATTCACTCTACAAATACTGAACTTATGCTATGGGCCAAGCACTGTTCTAGGTAATTAGGAAACACCAAGAAATAAAACAGAACAAAATTCCTGCCCTAGTGGGGTTTATATTCTAGTAGGAGGAGAGAAATAATGTAATGTATAATAACATATAAATAAACATAAAATCATACAGTACAGTGGAAGCTGGAATATACTCTTGGAAACAGATCAGAGTATGTGGAATCAGGAGTGTGGTGCTTGTGGGGAGGTGGGGCTGCAGTTTAAATAGAATGGTTAACACGAGGCTTCATTGAGAAGGTGATATTTGAGCAAAGACTTGAAGGAGGTAAGGGAGGTAGCTATGCAGATCTAGGGAAAGAACATTCTGGGCAGAGGAAGTAGATGTTTCAAAAGTCCTAAGGCACTAGGGTTGTCTAGGGTAGTCAAGGAAGCACGAGAAGGCCGGTGTAACTAGGGTCGGATGAGAAAGGAGAAAGTAGCAAGTGAAGGTAGAGGAAAATGAAGTGTTATAAGGGACCAGACCCAGATCCTTACTGACTTACAAGGCCAGGACAAAGAGTTGGGCTTAACTCTGAAAGAAATGGGGAGTCAACCGGAAGCATTTTCAAACTTTTGGATTTTGCCAATTGAATAAATTTTTTAAAAAATGGCTTTTCAGTGGTTTAAGTTGTATTTTTTCTTCTTAGAAAGGTTGAGCATCTTTTCGTGTCTAAATGTCATCTACATTTCCTTTTCTTAGGCTGTATTCAAATCCTTTCCCCATTTTGAGGAGATTTGTTGGTCTTTTACATGTTGAGTCATAGAAGCTTTTTCTGTTGAGGAAATTAGCCTTTGGTCTGTTATTTTAGTTAGAATTCAGTTAACATCTGAAATGGTCTAACCACCAGGGTTTTGCTTTTGTTTGTTGCATTTCAAACTTAAGGACCTTAGTAATGACGTTGCAATTGTATATGGAAATTCATGATTCTCCACCCCGTGTCTTATTTTTTTTAATCACATATACAGAGAAAAATAATTTCTGAAGTGACAAAATGCTTAGAAGTTCTTAGGTGCAGTTTTTAATTAACTGAACTTATCAATGAAAACAGGTAGTAAAAAAGGTTAAGTATCATAGAATACATAGGTGATGGTCTATTTCCTTTTATTTGATAGCATACATTTTATAAGTTAGCTTTGGGTGTTAAGTAGGAAGTTCAAAAGATACAAAAAGAAACAGTAAAAGTAATTTTTTATTCTTATCTCACTGCTTTCAAATTCCTCTTCCCTTAGGCAACACTGTTCCCAGTTTCTCATGTGTCTTTACGGATGTTTTATAGATACATGTGTATATATAATCCTCTGTCTGTTTGCTCTAAGTGAACCCATTCCTAACCTCAGTTATTCAACTTAAATTCCTGCATTTAAGAGTCAGTTATATTGATTGAGATGAAACACTTCCAGATGTAGAAACAAAGTAGATTAGAGTTGGTTCTACTATAATGATTAGAGTTGGTTGTACCTGTTTCCGGTGCAGTAAGGAAAACAATAGGGGAAATAGTAAGTTATAATTGTTCTTTGCATAGAACCTTCATGTTATTTTTTTTCACCTTGCATTAATTGTATAGATATTATTGTTATCGCCATTTTACAGATGAGGAAACAGGCTCAGAGAGGTTAAATCACTTGCAAAATCAGAAAGTAGCAGTGCTAGGACTTAGATTTGTATCTCTTGATTCCAATCCTCTGTACTTTCTTCAGTAGCTCCAGAGGTAATAGCCTTAGCTGTTTCTAAGAAGAAAAGGAAAATACCAATTCTTTAAATCGAATGAGGAAATTAAAAGGAGGAAAAAAGCAACAGTGATTATCTTACTGATTGTTTGCCATTGCTGTCTTTAGGTGTGACATTCATCCCTCTCATAGGTTTGACCTTTCCACCAAGACCTTCTGCTAAGAGGCTAATAATATCTGGGCTGGGTTTTAGCTAATGTGCAGATTTCCAGCTTCCCTGGGGATATCGGGGAGCAGGATTAACCTAAGTATGTATAGATTCAGGAAACAAAAGTGATCCTAAGTTTTGGTTCTGGGTAGAATGAGGTCTGTGTCAGGACAGTCTCTTAGAGGAAAACTTAAAAGAAAATGCTATTCTGAAATACCTTCTTGTGACCAAATTGAATGTCCTGGGCTTAAAGTTTGACAGATAAAGGCTTTAGAATTAACATCTTTAAGTTAAATTGGGCTTTTCGGTTTCTAATTTCCTTATCTGAAGTCTAAGCAAGGTACAAAAATCATTAATTGTCCTTGTGAGTAGGGCTGGCACTACTTTCTCTGTAGGGACCCAGTGTAAGGATCACCACTTCAGCTTTTCCTTGGAGAAACAAGCACAGTAAGAATGATGAGTCAGGTCTTGCCCCTCCCCCACAACTATTAACTGCTTTTTTTGACAGTTAGGTGGTGAAGCAGTTTTTCCCTAAGAGGTGCATGTGCAGACTAAGTACCTGCTTAGAGCAGAGCAAAGCTGGGGGACCCCCTACCCCCAATTTTTTTTTTTTTTGGCAAAAAATTTCAAAATGAAATAGCCAGGTTGGGAAAAATAATCAGGACTCTATTGTACTTTCTTACGCTTATTTTGTGGTTTGAATTGTTTATATTTTGAATTACAGTTGGGAGGAATCCACTAATCTTGGAGCTTCTAAAGGTATTAATCAGGCTTTGGACACAGGCTCTGGGGAACTATGAAATAGTAAACCACAACTGGGAAGCTAATGATAGAGGCGATCACACAATAGGATCAAAATAGAAACAACCTTCATGATGTATCTGGATCAGAAATAAAGGGCAGAGTAAATCTCTTTCACTACCCCTACTTCACTTTCTATTCAAAAAAGCTCAGCTGAATGTTAAACAGCAGGCCACTGGATACTAATGAAAAATAAAACCCAACACAACCCCTGAGAAAATGTAAGAATATATTGACAAAAGAAAAAAAATAAAAAGCAGGCAGGTGATGCTGGAACTGACTGATGCATCCTCGATGCTTAGTTGCCTGAATTTGATTCAACTGATAATAGTGAAGCCCTGAAGAGTTTGGAGAGACACAATACAAATGCTGCTTGAGAAAGACTAGATTAGTTAAGTAAATATAAGATGGATTGGAAGAGAAAATACAAAATGCTGAAAAACAACTAGAAACCTGGTGGAGGAAGAGTTGGGGATGAGGAGCAGGGAGTCACTGATAACAAAGAGGACCCAGCATGGGGCTGGGTTGTTTTGCTGAACATGGAAGCACTGTTCACTGAAAGCCAACGACACAATTGAGTTACAGACCAAAAGAAGGGGAGGGGGGGAGATTACTGCTTAAATCTGCTTTATTTCATAAGGGAAATAAGGGAACTCAAGAGTATTTTCCCTTTATCTTGGCCTCATTTCCCAGGCCTGCACTTCCAATAATTCAATTCAGGAAAGTCTGAGAATCACACCATGGAAAAGGAAAAGTCATAGAAGTGAGTGACTAATTGGATGTAAAGGGTGACAGATCAGATGAATCAAAAGACAGGAGATGAAAATGGAAGGCTTTACACACACACGATATGACTTACTAAAAATCCAAAGTTAGAGCCCAGATTCAGTTCCGAAGAGAAAAAAAAAAAAAAGCAAACATACAGAATGTTTCTCAGTTTTTGTTTGGTGTATGACCTTGGAGAGTTGTTTCTTTTGTTCTTGGATCATTTTCAAGCCAGCAGTGCTCCTCAGTTCAAGTTTGGATGATCTGAAAATCACAGCAAAGGAAGAATCAGTATCTGGCACATAGCAGGCATTCAGTAAACATTTGTGGAATGAAGAAATGAAGGGTTTGCAGGACTTAGTATGCAGAAAGTGGGAAAAGAATCAAGAGAATCACATCCAGCAGCAAAGAAGAAATGGTCTACAGTACATAGACTGCAACTCACTGAAAGCCAGACTACTTACTAAAGAGAGGAAAAATGGGGCAATGAATCTCTGGTTTTGTTCTGAGAGCTGTTTCTTTTTATCTTGGTTTCTTTTCAAGGCGAGAATGACCCACTGTGGTTCAGATCTGGATAAAAAAAAGAATTGATTAGTTATGGCAAAGGCAAAAAACGTGAGGCTTCTCTGCTCTTGCGGTCTTGTCCAGGACTAGCTATGAATGCCAGGATCTTGTGGGGTAGACTGACTTTCACTCTATTTTTCCTCAAAAAATTTTGACCATGATGTTTGCATTTGATAGAGCCAGTGATATTTCTCAACAGTTGTTCCCCCACCTTTACCACTCTCAACTCCCTACTGTATGTTGCTCTATTTTGCACTCACCAGAGTGTCTAGCAGGTCTGCATTAATCTGGATGTAAGGTGACAATCTCCCAGACAAGAGCTATGAAGAGGAGGGCCAGGCTCTGGATTCCTGATTTGGCCAACTTTTATAGGGTCTGGCTAACCTGATGATCTTTTTTTTATCTTCAGTCTCTACCTCCTCCTGTCCCTGATTAATTCACATGCTTGCATTTCCTAGAAAATACCCTTCCATTTGGCTGTCCTCCACCAAGCTACTTAAGAGGAGTTTTTACTTCCTACTTCAACTTTCTGATCTTCCTCCCACTAGCCCCTCAGTAATCTGGCTTCCACTCCCACTGTGTTAAAGAAAACTGCCTCTGGCAAAGACTAAAAACATATGAATGATAACATATGAAGTCTTCTTTGAATTCCTCATTCTATTTGAACTCTCTGCGGTGTTGGACTCTATGGTGTACCTCTTTCCTGGCTTCTGAGATATTGCTCCTTGTTTTTATACCTCTCTGGACAGTTTGGTTTTTTTATTCATTCACTCCTAAAATTCTTCCCACCCCTGAAACATTGGTGTTCTAGGGGTTTTGCTCTTGACTCTCTTCTCACAGCAACACATTCCTTGAGTGATATGAACCTGCTCCATTAGCCTCGGGTACTGCCTAAAAATTCCCACATCTTCATGTCTAGGCTGTCCCCACTCCTGGAACTCTCTCTTAAATAAGCACAGTAGGTTAATTAGAAAACAAAGGAGCCACTACAGGAGGACCTTCATCCATCTCAACCTCCACTAATCCTGACATTTCTTTGCTGACAGGAAAGGAAATTAGGAGGTGGGATGATAAGCCCTGTTACAGATCCCTTGGCACTGGAGATACAGACTTCCTTAACTGCCCATAACCAATCCTCTAAGTTAAAACTCATGAGAGGCGAGTCTCTGTGCTGACATTATGTGCCACCATCCCTTTCAGAAAATAATAAGATGGTCCTGAAGTCAGCTACAGCAGTAGCTTCTAGAAGGAAGCAGAGTTGGAAGTACCTCATGGGTGGTTCAGTTTGAGTTTTTAGGGGGGAGTTTGAGTTGTTACTCACATTGAGACCCAGCTTGTGGCTGGTTCCCAAGTCCCACCCCTCTCTATGTGTGGAGAATGTAGAAGACTGGGAAGTTGCCCAAGAAAGAGGGGTCACCTTCCAGGACCAACAGTCTCCTCTTAAACTTTCTGCAAGCATCCCACACATAACATTCCAGAAATGGTCTCATCACTCTGGTTGTATTCCCATTCTAGTTGACAGTCTCACCTTTCATCCTCTTGGCCCAGATGGAAACCTGTTACTGGAGACTCCTCCCCTCAGCAGTGCCCCCTTCAGTTCTAGGACAGCAACATCTCTCCTTCCCATGATGGACCAGCCCCCTACAATCTCCATACCTCTAGTCTCTACCCCATTCAACCCATGTGTTTCACTGCAGCCAGAGGAACCTGTCCAAAACACATACTGATCATCACCTCTTTTCATTAAAACCCCCACTGATAATGTCCAGGCTTTTAGGGGGTCATATGTGGTCCTTCGCAACCTAACTTGATGTGTCTCCCATTTTCATCTCTGGTGACTCCTTCACTCATCCAAGCAACAATAGGCTGTTTGTAATTTTTCAGACAGACCACACTAAGTACTATGAGTCAGGCACTGATCTAAACTCTGGAATACATTGAACATGAAAGGAAGGCCCCTGCTCTTATCAACTCACATTTTAGTAGAAAGAGCCAATGAATACACAAAATTTCAGATAGTGGTAAGGTGCTATGAAGATAACGAAATGAGGTGGTGGGGAGAATGGGGGTCAAGTATTTTAAATACAGTGCTCAGGGATGGCCTGACAAGGAGACTAAAACTAAAAAGTTGAATGACAAGGAACACCCAGACAAGCAAAGACCTGGCATAGAGTATCTGTGGCTGTTTGATCAGCATGTGCGAAAGGCCCTGAGTCAAGAACTAGTTTGGCAGCTTGGTGTTTCCAACGTTCCAAAACACAGCAGTGAGGCTGGATCTTCTTATATTCCTGAGGAGGGGGACAGTGCCTTAGATGAGGTGAGGCCAGATAACATGGGGCTTTACAGGCCACGGAAAGAAGTTTGGATAGTATGTTAAGGGCAAAAGGAGTCTACTGAAGGATTCTTGACAAACTCTGATTTACCTTTTAAAAAGGATCACTCTAGCTCTTCCTATGAGAAGGGGTTTTGGTAGCAGAAGGGTACGCTTCCACACCAGTTCTATACCTTCAGATGATGCTCAGGCCATTCCCAAGTTTGGAATGACTATCTTAACTGGGTTCCAGGGTCATATTTCCCAGGGTCCGGGAAGCTGAGACAGGGCCCCCCTCCTAAAGTTCTTTCAGCCTAAGTCAAACCTCGTTTAGAGATAAAGGAGAGGTGGATAGGTGTTCCCTTCGTCACTCAACAGACCACTCACTACGCGCTGGAGACGCTGAGGGAAGTCCGACGGGCCCCCCTCCTCCACCCCCTCCCCACTCGGTCTCCTAACTCAAGGAGCAAGTCTTGATCAGACTTTGGCGCCCTAGGGCAGTGACAAACCCAGGACCGTGGGTTGGAGGGGCAGAGGAGGCTTCTCCCTAAGATGAATGATGCCACCTCGCAGCATGCAGCCCAGCTCGGCCCAAACCAAAGAGTCACCAAGAAACGGAGGGGCCGCCGCTTCCAAGGCAGGATATGGACTACAATTCCCAGCAGACCCTGCGCGCTGGCTGCCGATCCCTCCGCTCCCAATTTGCCCCGTCGGCTGTGTCCACCGCTACCTGTCAAGGGCCAAGCCAGGCCTTTCTTAGGCCCCGAGGTCCGTCTTCTTATCACATTTCCGGAGAGGGACGGCTGGGAGCCCCGGAGGAGAAGCGGACTTTTTTTGAGGAGAAACGCGGATGCAGACCATGGAAGAGAAGTCGTACTGCAACCCCCGATTTTCGCGCGCTTTGGGCGCGGGTGGTTGTGGGTAGCGCAGCCAGGAGGGAGAAAGGAATCGGGGGGCTGTGGCCGCGCCGCCCGCCGGGCCTGGGAATGGATGAGGACGACCCCCACGCCGAGGGGGCGGCGGTGGTCGCCGCGGCCGGGGAGGCGCTGCAGGCCCTGTGCCAGGAGCTGAACCTGGACGAGGGGAGCGCGGCCGAAGCCCTGGACGACTTCACCGCCATCCGGGGCAACTACAGCCTGGAGGTGAGAGGCGGCAGGTGGGGACCCGAACTCGCCAGGCCCCACCCCCCGCCCCGCCCCTACCCCACCCTATGGGGCGGTGGGAGTTTCCCCACCGGGAAGGGTCTCTGCCCAACCCCGCGCCGAGGCGTGCGAAGCTGGAAGGGCGGGTGTAGATTAATCTATCCATTTATCTTGAGGCGGGAAACTGAAGTCCGGAAAAGGAGTGGCTTGTCCAAGGTCACGTATCACTCAGGGGTCCCCTAGACTCCAGACTAGCGCCGCAGACGTCATGGGACTGCCCTTAAGTCTATTTTTAAAAGTGAATAATGGTAAAAGTTTAGATGAATTTTGTGCCTAGACGCCACTGTCCAGCGCTTTAAATATATCATCTCGCTTAGTTCTCTCCACAACCCTCTGAACATGTTCTGTGATCCCCATTACACAGATGAGGAAGCTGAGCCCCCAAAGAGCTACTTGCCCAAAGTCACACGGTTAGTAGTAGAGCCAGGTTAAGGAGTCTGAGCCATTTCACCTCTCCGCCCTTCCGCCTGAAGGTGTGCGGGTTACTCGCTTTGCAGCCCTGCCACTGTACAGAAGTTTGGTCACAGCCAATGTGCACACAGCACTTGTCTCTTGGTGCCAGGTTTCTCCTCTCTCAGATGGGGATAATTAGATTGGCCTGATGCTAAGCACAGTATCTGTCTCTGAACAAAATAAATGTAGGCTATTTTTAGATTTTCCCCAACCGTTCTTGCATTTAGTCCTCACAACAGCCCTGTGAACGAGGCAGGGCAGTGAGTAGTAAACCCACTTTTCCAGGTAATAATATCAAGGCCCAGAAGATTGTCTTGCCCAGGATCGTTCTGCTAATTATCATTCGAACCCAGACAAGCATAAGCCCAGTATAGAGACAGAATTGTGATGCCTTATGATCAAAGATTTTCGTGATCCAGGAGGGCTGAACTCACAGAGTGCTCTACTGAGTCATCACCCGCTAAAATAATTGCTGGGTTCAAAGAGGTAGAGTTGGAAATTTGAAGTCGAGTGTGTGTGTTTATATGTGAGGGAGAACGGGAGACACTTGTATGTCTCCAGAGTAGGACTCGATAGATTGTATAAAGGACCATGGTCTGCATCTGAGTGGCACGCCTGGAAATCTTGAGGAGGAAGAAGAAAGTAAGGGAAATTCTAAATTATGGCCTCTCAATTGAAAACAAACTTCTAAAAAAGTCTGAGAAAGCATTCTGACATCCCAAATCTTCATTTGGTCTCATTGAATAAGCATTGCTGAGTGCAGGCTGTGGTCAAGGCATTCATTAAACAAGGCATCTCTTTCAGATTCTTGAATATGTCAAGCTTGTTGCTACTTGTGTGCTTTCTCCATGCCATTCCCTCTGCCTGGAAGCTTTTCCCTCACTCCCTACTCCAAGGAAAATTGAGCTAAATCTCCAGTTAGGTAGAATTGATCAGGATATCTTACATATTTGACTTAGCACAGTTGTGAAAGTTAAGAGTGTTCGTGTTTATTCTATCTACAATGCTTTATTTTCCTCTTTTTGTTTTGTTTTTGGTGAAAAGATTTTCATATATCTACTGCTTCCTAAGAATCTCTCTCCCTGGCTGGCCTCTACCCTCTCTCGACTACCTGACAAACTCCTGCCTATATTTTCCCCGTACCCACCCCTTTTCCCCCATATATTTTGGTGATTTACCACTTACCAGTTTTGTCTCCCTCTGTGAATCCTTCCCTGACTGCCCATCAAAATCAATTACTCACTACACTATATTCTCCCTTAACACTTAATCTTTAATTCTTCTTATAGCATATATATCATCAATTATAGATAATAGAATCTGTTCCTCTTAGCTCTAGACTTGGAGTTCCATGAGATCAGAACCATCTTTGTATTTCTAAGACCTAGAATTAAGGAACTAGATTAAATACTATATGTGCTTTTTTTTTTTAAGGAAAAAAAAATTAAAGCAGTACTTTTGGTTCTTCCCTATCTTAATGGTGTTTTCGTCTAGTAACCTGTATCCAAAAGCTCTGCAATAGTTGGATGCTATATCCAAACAATTTGTTAATCAAGACTTCTAAAAATACTCAACCTTAAGCTTATCTGCCTCACTTAATGCCTTGAGCAAATAAGAATTTTAGGGTAGGACCACTGGGTCTCAGTTTTATTGGTGGCTACCCATTTCTACCCACCCCTTTTGGATTCCTGCAAGAAATTTTTTTATCAGTCATCTTATTCTTCTAGAGTCTGATCTTAAAAAGGACCTGCAGAACAATGAATAGGAACAGTATTATATTGTGTAATGAGATTTGTGTCTAGTTCTTAATCCTTAAATTTCAGGTAAAGCTCAGTAATGAAGTCATAAAGTAAGTCTAGCTTGGAGATATCTCAAGTCTAAAGCAGAGAATTAGATGTTGAATTCCCAAGTGTCACTTTTTTGTAGCATTGTAAATTGAAATATCTGCTAAGAGCCATACTTACTATTTTAAATTTTGGGGTAAATAATTCCCCAAATTTTTACCTCACAGAAATGATAGTCTCCTTTATGTTGTGCAAGATAGGTATTAATTTATTTATGTGTGATACCTTTCTACTCTGTTCTTTCCTTTCTCTGCCAGACTAGTTAAAAAAGAAACAAAACTAAACTGATAGAAAGGAACTTCAGCACCATCAAGGCTGTGACTGGTGGTATAAAACTGAGAAAGCTAATGCTGAGAAATTTTGAGAGAACTCTTTTGATAATATTAGATTTGGGGTGTAGTGAGAGATCTGTCTTTAGATTCATACTGATTTAGCATCTTATCCAGGACTGAGAGTAGTTTTATACCCATTACTGCAACTAACCAAGCTTTGTTACCTTGGGCAAATGTCTTCACCTCTCTGGCCTGTTAATACAGAATGATAATTAGACCAGATAATTCTGAGATCTCTTTTCGTTCTAGAATTCAAGCATTTTAACATAATATATCTATTTTGTTGTTTGTCTTTTGTCTGCCAGGGAGAAGTTATACACTGGTTGGCATGTTCATTATACGTTGCGTGTCGCAAAAGCATTATTCCCACAGTTGGAAAGGGTATCATGGAAGGAAATTGTGTTTCACTTACCAGAATACTACGTTCGGCCAAATTAAGGTAAAGTACTTTGATTTTTCAAACATTGTTTTATAAGTCTTAAATTTAATTTTAGGATTTAATTTCTCTTTATTTTACATCATTTCACTTCATTCCATTCTAAATTTGTTATCATATAGGTATCTTTTCCTAATTCTCACATTCGTCCTTTGCCTCTCTTTCTTAAATTTTAACTTCAGAGGCCTCTGTACTACATCCTTTTTATCTATAAATTTTTCATTAGTATTTTAAACTTAAAAATATTATCAAGCTTTCAGAAAAGTTGCAAAAATAAGAAAAATACAAAGAACATCCATATACTCTTGACCTAGACTCACCTTTTATTGACATTTTACCCCATTTGCTTTGTCATTTTATCTTTTTCTCTTAGACAATATCTTTTGTCAACTATTTCAATTTAAGTAGCGTCCATTATAGCCCTTTACCCCTAAATACTTAAGTGTATATGTGCTTAAATAACTACAGTACAGTTATTTATTTATTATTATTGATAGAACAATCTTACCTAATCTGTTATCTCTATTCTAGTTTTATTAGTTGATCCAGTAAAATTCTTTATGGCATTTTTTTTTCTCGAGTACCATCTCCATTATTGGATCAGGTATTGCATTCATTTCCCCTGTCTCCTTAGTCTCCTTTAATCGGGGACATTTCTACAGCCTTTGTCTCTTAGGACATTGACATTTTTGAAGAGTATAATTCACAACCACCCTACCTCCCACCCTTTTTTAATAGATTGTCCCTTATTTTGTATTTGTTTCATGTTTCCTTATGATTAGATGCAGGTTTTACATTCCCAGATGGAAAACTACTTAAGTGATTTTGTGTCTTCAGCATATCACATCTGAAGGCACATGATACCCATCTGCCTCTCATTGGTGATGTTAATTCTGATCATCTACTAAAGATATTATCCTGTTTCTTTACTGTATGGTTAATATTTTTTCCCTTACAAATACTAAGCAATTGGTGGGGTCTCAGCTATAGCTTTTACTTGCTCTAGTATCAACCGTATGGAACTATTTGCATACAAAACAACAGAAATGGAGTGATCCACATTTGGATAGTTGCTAACGTTCTCTGTTTCTGCATTTTTTTTCTTTTGACCTGTGACAAAACTTTTTGAGGTCATTGTCTATCTGCTCTCCTGGGTTTCCAGAATAGAGGAGAAACAAACTGTAAAGCCCTATCCAGCAAGGGTTAGGTTTCAGTTCATGCTAAATTAGAGACGAAAAGAAAAATCCTCAGAACAATTTTGATTTCTATAAATGGAAAAATAATTAAGTCAAGACAATTTTAAAAACTTTAATAGATATAATTTTTGTCATTCATGATAAAAACAAATGGAGGGGAGGGTGTAGCTCAGTGGTAGAACACGTACTTAGCATGCACAGGATCCTGAGTTCAAATACTCAGTACTTCCATTAAAATAAATAAATAAATAAATAAATAAATAAACAAACAAACAAACAAACCTAATTACCTTCCCCCCTCCAAAAAAAAAAAAAGAGAAATGAAAGTATAACTAAGATGGATGGAGTTCAGGTAATTTTCTTAACTGAATAAAACCTTATTCGTTGTACTATCATCTTTTTCTATCAATGTTTCTCATCACTGTATAAAGTTTTAAAGTCAAACAAGATTATACTATATAGCACAGGGAAATATATACAAGATCTTATGGTAGCTCACAGAGAAAAAAATGTGACAATGAATATATATACATTCATGTATAACTGAAAAGTTGTGCTGTACACTGGAATTTGACACAACGTTGTAAAATGATTATAAATCAATAAAAAAGTTTAAAAACATAAAATTTTTAAGTCTTTGAAATAATAAGTTGTTGAGGAAACTGAACAAAAGAGAAAAAACTTAAAATTTAGAGCAGTATAAGCTCATGATAAAAATTTCAAATAATGAAAAGAGTTCTGGAGGTAGATGGTGGTAATGGTTAATGCCACTGAACTATAGACTTAAAAATGGTTAAGTTTTATGTTCTATATACTTTTACTACAATTGAAAAAAAGGTTTAAAATTTTTCAAGTGATACAGAGGGGTTGAAAGTAGAAAGATGTCTCTTCCTTTTTTCATTCTCCAGAATTTACCACTATTAGCATTTATTGTTATTAAATTGTTAAATAAGAAAAAAATCCGTTTTTCAGATTTTTTGTTTTTTTGTTGTAAATGAGATTATACTACATGTATTTTTCTGCACTTGCTTTTCTTACTTTAGATTCTGGAAATCCTTTGTATTACTAGTTATGGCTCTACCTCATTAACTTTTTTAATGACTGTAGAATATTTTAAGATATAAGGATGTTTTATATATTTAGCCAGCCCCTTTATTGATGGGCATGTAGATTATATCCAGTCATTTGTGATTATAGACAAGTGACCATTATTATAAATATGTATTTCAGATAAATTCCTAAAAGTATAGAGATGGGTCAAAAGATACATGTTTTTTAAATGTAAATTGGTTTAAAAAATTTTTTTAAGTGTCAGATTCTTAATTACTGGAAGAGCAATTGGCCAACATCAACATGTTCATTTAGACAAATGAAAAAGAATCACAAGCTTATACCAGAAAGTAAGGAAGTGCTCAAAAAAATGTGGGGACATGTCTAAGGAACATAGGAGCTAGTTTGAAAAGGCTCTCATTCATAGCCATATCTGGGATAATCTGAAAATCAAAATGAATAGAGACAGTAATGGATTACAACTCACTTAGTAAAATCTAGTTTGATAATAAATAGGACAGAAGGGATATCTCTTCCTTACATTAGAATGCCAAGTAATAAATGTAGAAAAAAATGAGTTAGAAAAAACACTCCACCATTTTGCAACCACTTTTAATAATTGACTGAGGCAAAAAATCACCAATGGATGCTAAAACTAGAAGTTCAGTTTGATGGGGAGCAAAATATTTGCATAATTGCAGAGTATCTCTCTACAAGTCACTTATCAATTACAAAGGGAAAAATAGTAATTTTGAAGTGGAAAACCTGGCAGATACCATCTAAATCAGGTATAGAGTTATTGTCAATAATGGAACAAATGGATACACACCTCTGAGAAGGATATGACATCACTTATGTAGTACTGTGTCAAAAATACATAGCCTGAATCTAATAATGAGAAGCATGTAGGGACATACTACAAAATAACTGACCTGTCTTCTTCCAAAATGTTGGTGTCACAAAAGACAGTCTGAAGAACAGATCTTTTTTTTTTTTTAACATTTTTTATTGATTTATAATCATTTTACAATGTTGTATCAAATTCCAGTGTAGAGCACAATCTTTCAGTTATACATGAACATATATATATTCATTGTCACATTTTTTTCTCTGTGAGATACCATTAGATCTTGTATATATTTCCCTGTGCTATACAGTATAATCTTGTCTGAAGAACAGATTTTGATTGAAGATTGAAGGAAACTAAAAGGAAATAACACATAAATGCAATGCATGCTACTTGATTAGATCCTAGATTAGGAAATTTACGATTGCTATAGAGAACATTATTGAGATAGTTGGTAAATTTTAAATTTAAATATGTACTAATAGTATTTTATCAATACAAAATTTTCTGATTTTGGTAACTATGCTTAGTCATGTAAGACCTCTTTCTCAGAAAATAGAAATGGAAGTATCTATGAGTAAAGGGGTATAAATAGCTATATTTCACTCTCAAATGGTTCAGAAGAAAATTATATGTATGTTATATTGGGGTTCACCAGAGAAACAAAACCGATAGAATGTGTATATATATATATAGAGAGAGAGAGAGTGCGAGCAAGTGCATTTGCGTGTGTACACATGCAGACATTCTCAGGTTGGGAAGAAGAGAGTGGAGGGGGAATTATTTTAAGAAATTGACTCACGTGGTTGTGGAGGCTTGGAGAGTTCAGAATCTCGGGTAGGCCAGCAGATCGGTGACCTAGGGATATTTTAATTTGAATCCAAAGGCAGTCTGCTGGCAAAATTCCTTCTTACTTGGGAGGAGGTCAGTGTATTTTCTGTTAAGACCTTCAACTGATTAGATGAGCCCACCCAAATGATGGAGAGTAATCTGCTTTACTCAGAATCCACCAATCCAAATGTTAATTTCATTCCCTTCTTAGTTTATATTTGGTGATGGAACCACACATTGAACACAAAACACGAATTTTATTCTCACTCTGTAACAATCTGGTGCTTTGTGATCCCCTTCCAGAATCCAGTATTGAAAGATTCTGTCTTTCCTCAAACTAGTTTTGTGAACTCATCAGTCTCTTGACTAATATTTACTTAGATTTATATCCAGAGTATTATCTACGTGCTTCAGGGAATAAAAGAAATAGGTAGATACTCTGTGCATAATAGAAGACACTTTATGTATTGACCACTAGTTCAAAATCTATATTCCCACAGTAATTCTGGGAACCAAAGTCATTTTGTAGCACATGAATTGAGGTTTTTGGGGTTTTTCTTCTCTTTTTTTCTTTTCTTTATAAAATTAGGCTTTTAAAAAAAGATTCTTAGGCATAGTTTCTTTTTCCATCTATTATATGGACTCATTTTAAAGTTGCTTTTTTTCTGTTTAGTTTAATACAGTTTTTTAGTAAAATGAAGAAGTGGATGGATATGTCAAACCTGCCACAAGAATTTCGTGAACGTATAGAAAGGCTAGAAAGAAATTTTGAGGTGTCTACTGTAATTTTCAAAAAGTTTGAGCCAATTTTTCTAGATATATTTCAAAATCCATATGAAGAGCCACCAAAGTTACCACGAAGCAGGAAGCAGAGGTGAGACACTTAATCCTTATGTAATTAACATAGACATTGCAATACAAACTTATTAAGGGAATTTGCATTTTTTAAAAGCCTACATTTTAACTTCATTTAATAAACCATAGATTGTCCTTTGTGAATGAGATTTTATATGTAATTTGATTTTACTATTTGTTATTTATATTTACTGTTTCAATTTGAATGACAAATGTGAAATGATATGTAGCAAGTTAGATAAAAAGTACATTTCCCCTCTCCCCCTTTGTAGGAGGATTCCTTGCAGTGTTAAGGAGCTCTTTAATTTCTGTTGGACACTCTTTGTTTATACTAAGGGTAAGGTGACACTTTCAGTTGTTTTACTTATCTACTGTGGGAACTTGGTGCTATTTGACGTGAAAGGTTTCTGGGTTTTATATCTTTTTTTTCTTATAAAGGTAATTTTCGTATGATTGGAGATGATTTAGTAAATTCTTATCATTTACTTCTGTGCTGCTTGGATCTGATTTTTGCCAATGCCATTATATGCCCAAATAGACGAGACTTGTTAAATCCATCATTTAAAGGTAAGACCTTATGTCTTTTTGAAAACCGATTATCAATTTTTAGAAAAAGTTTTAAAACTTGACCATATTCTTTTTTCCCCCATTGCTCTTCATACCCTGTCAAACTAGGTTTGCCGTCTGATTTCCATACTGCTGACTTTAGGGCTTCTGAAGAGCCTCCCTGCATCATTGCTGTACTGTGTGAACTACATGACGGACTTCTAGTAGAAGCCAAAGGAATAAAGGAGCACTACTTTAAGCCATATATTTCAAAACTCTTTGACAGGAAGGTACTGTACTTGCAATTAAATGGCTCTAGTTTGGGATGGGGAACAGCGGCAGCCTCAAAGGGAAAAACAGTGTTTTAAACAAGTTCTCAACATTATAGGACTCAGGGTCAAGATTCCCAGGTTTCAGTCTTTGTTGTGTTGCAGAATTGTCCTATGATCTTCTGTGATGTGTGAAACTGAGTTGTTGAAGAATGTGACCAACCATATATACTGTCAACTAATACACTGTCAGACAATTGTAGGAGGTTCTGATAAAGAATTATGAAGAATAGAACATCAGAGTAATTATGAAAAGCATAAGGTCAGAGTAAGCTAGTTTACTGCCACAATTTGAATAACTGCTATTTATTCAAAGTAGGATGATGTATAACAGCTGTCCCTTTAATCCTATATGAATCAAGCAGAAAATCCCTTACAGTTTTGTAGTCACTTATGGGCTACCTGCTTGCATTCTGGATCTTTTTTTACCTAGCTATTTCTATATTTATGAATTGCCTTATTCCTTTGGGTCTTAGTTTCTTATTTCCCCAACGTTGAAGCATTTAATCCAGCTAGGCCTTGAGTTTTCTTTGGTTAAGAAAAAAGGAATTTGAATTAGGGTATCACTGTGGTTCCCCTCTCTGCAAATAATATTATGAGATTTTTCTTTAAGCATAATGTCTGCCCTAACTGAGTTGTTATATAAACTTTTGTATTTAGTCTTATCTTTCAACAAACAAATATTTATATGTATATATACTATATACGTGTGTGTGTATATATATATATATATATATATATATATGTATGTATATAGATATATTTTAAATGGCTCTTTGTCTGTAAAATTTTAATCTCCAAGAAAGTAAACTTATAAAGGAGCTCAAGGATTATGTCTCTGTAAAGTAACACACTAGTGACCCCTGGGTACAATGACCATACTTTTTAGTTTGTCTGGATTATCTGGTTTTGGGCTTTTGTCTTGGCATAATTATTATAGTATCTCCTTTCACTCCAAAAGTATCCTGGTTTGGAAAGTGGTTCTCCTGCCCCTGGACCACAGATGTTTTGTTTGGCCTGCTAGGGTGTTTTCATTTTTATTTGCAGTCAAATGCTCTGCCCCTGAGCTATACCCCCTTCCTTTCATTTTTATTTCATTTTTATTTTGTTCAATTGTTAATTTACATATAAAGAAAGACCTTTTATATGAAAATTTTTAAAATCAGAAGTTATGGCAATATTGGATTGGAATTTCTACATGGGTAACTGTCATCGAGCTAAATGACAGCCACTTCTTTTAGGATGGGAAATGTGCTTTCTTCCCTCTTCATTTATGTATGTTGAATCCTGACCCCTGAAAACATTTGAGTTTGCGGCCTCTGATGTATAGTAATCTAAGTATAGAGTGGATACACAGAAAATATTAATAACAATATAGTTTTTCTTTCTCACCAGCAATAGTGCCTGTATTCCATTTGAATCTTTTTCTTGGCCTGACACACATCATCATTCAATAAATGTTAGTTTTCCTTCTCCATAGACCAGTGTTTAAAATTGGACAGCTTTCCTCAGAAGCACTTGGGGAATTTTTTAAAATGCTGCTATAGTTCAGGCCTTGAGGTCCGTCAATCTGCATTTTTAATAAGTTCCCCTGCATGATTGTTACGTCACTAAAATTTGGGAACCACTGCTATAGACTAACTTCAAAGTATTTTCAAAACTTGACTTTAAATATTTTTTGATATTTTATTTGCATGCTAAATAGAATTTACTGGTCTGAAAGAACTAATTCTATTTTGTGTGTGTTATTTATAACAGGTACCAATGTGAAAATTTAGATAAATGTCGTGTTTTTGTGTGTATGTTAATATGTCTAATTATACAGTGTCACAAAATTACTTTTTCTTCCCAGATTTTAAAGGGAGAATGCCTCCTAGACCTTTCCAGTTTTACTGATAATAGGTAAGTGTCTAGTACTTGTGGTGTCTGGCAAAGCATAGCCTGTGGACAATCATTTGTTGCAATTTGTTAAGTGAAACTTTATATCAAGATAGCTCCTCCAAATTCAGGTTCTTTCTGTGTTAGTGGCAGTGAGTGGGTGTTATCACTAAGCCTTGTTGTCTTTAAATTCATTTTAAGAAACTTTGGCACTTAAAACAGCTGCTTTCCTGAGCAGCTCATAAACAGACCCCATGACTTCTGTATTTGAGTTTACATTCTTTCATTAATCAAATGTTGGCAAATTCAGAATGTGCTTATATTTCAAAGCCGCATGTAGTTATTTCCTCACTGATCAGATCTTAATTAGGTTCAGCTAGTTTTCAGATTCTCTTTTCACTCACATTTCAAAGTAACTTGTTGCTATGTATGTGAATATGAAGAATGTCCGTAACCAGATAGAACCTCTTATATTGTTAGATGGGCAGAGTTAATAAAAACTAGAAATCATGAGCTTTTTCCAGGCTGTGGAGTTGAAATCTATCTTCAAGTCAAGATAAAGCCACTGTGTAGCTTAGTTTTACTCTGGCAGCTTAAAATAATTCTCTTTTCAGCAAAGCAGTGAACAAGGAGTATGAAGAATATGTTTTAACTGTTGGTGATTTCGATGAGAGGATCTTTTTGGGAGCAGATGCAGAAGAGGAAATTGGAACTCCTCGAAAGTTCACTGGTGACACCCCGTTAGGGAAACTGACAGCACAGGCCAATGTGGAGTGTAACCTTCAACAACACTTTGAAAAAGTAATATAACCTAGCCTGGCCTCAGTCTTGAATGATCTTTTTCTTTCTGTGTGTGATTCTACTAACAGCAGGAGCATCTTTCAAGTTAAATCTTGAGTTTCTTCTACTAATTCATATTTCTCATGAAAGCCTTAAAGGTAATTTTCAAAACTATGGCATTTAGTATTTTTACCTCATTTCTTGCTATTTCTAATATTCGGGTATTTTCCCAGGATGCCTGGGTTTTCAGTAGAGTATGTGTCTTTAGACATGAAGAAGGATTTTTGCTTTCTTCCTGTTCTTTCTTTGCATCACTTTAGCCACTGTTCTCTTGCTTTAAAATTTAGTTTGCTTTCCTACCCATGACAGACTATGTGCTCTTCCCAAACTTCAGCCATATAACCCTGGATTTGATTGTTAATAACCAAGGATTAATTCTATATTTACCCCCCCCAAAAAAGTTAAAATTCTATATTTATATGTAAGATGGGTTGGAGGTCTACTAGAAAATTCACTGGTCTAGAAAATAGAAACCTGTTTTAGTCCTGGCTCTGCCATTAACTTTGTCAGCTTTAACAAGTTTTTTAACTTCTCTGTGCCTGTTCCCTCATATGTAAAATGAAAATGTGTATGTTATATTTCAAATGAATGTTATGAAGATAAGGTGAGATTATAGATAGAAAGCACTTTGAAAAAGTGTTACTCAAATGTAAGGTTGTTATTAGCATAATATTGTTAAAAACTTGGTGAGTAACCAGAAGAGGAGGAAAAAGTAACTTACTAAACTTGAATAGATAAGATAGTGTATGTACTGAATTAAATACATAATGAGGAAGAAGGTAACTTTTTAATCTCATATATTTTTCTTTTGTGACAGAAAACATCATTTGCGCCTTCTACCCCACTGACAGGACGGCGATATTTAAGAGAAAAAGAAGCGGTCATTACTCCTGTTGCTTCAGCCACCCAAAGTGTCAGCCGATTACAGAGCATTGTGGCCGGACTGAAAAATGCACCAAGTGAACAACTTATAAATATTTTTGAGTAAGTACAATACTGTTATTTTTCTAAATGTCTCTTTTAGATTCTGTATTCCATTCTGTTTTCAGTATTTCAGAATTCTGGAGATAAGAGGGTATGGCAAGTTTTACTATGCCATTTCAGTCACAAAGTATGTTGACCTGAAGTGAGATAAATGTACCTGTTGAAAATTATATATAAATTTTGTTAGATATTACTATAGACTTTCAAGGTTAAATGCATCTTAAA
This sequence comes from Vicugna pacos, assembly GCF_048564905.1. Classification (NCBI taxonomy): domain Eukaryota; kingdom Metazoa; phylum Chordata; class Mammalia; order Artiodactyla; family Camelidae; genus Vicugna; species Vicugna pacos. The sequence goes on along the minus strand of NC_133005.1, from coordinate 27,632,662 downwards.
TGTTATTTAGCTCTTACATTTCACTCTGGTAACGCTCCTAAGTTATGCATTTTTGTTTTTCTTTTCACACTGACTTCTGATTGGTTCAGTCTAAATGTCCATCGAATGGAAGACTGGTTATATTTTGATGGTACAGCTACAAAGTGGAATTTTATGCACCTGTTTAAGAAAAAGAGACATATTTCCTAGTAAAGATGGTAAAGTGAAGCCAGATTAGAAAACCTGTTTTCCTAATACCTAAGGAAATAAGAGAATAGTAAAAATCAGTAAAATAATTACATTAGCAGCAACCAAATGAAGAGAGGGATAGGATTTCATGCTATAATTTTCTAAAGTGGTGGTCAAGAAAGGAAATGGATGATTCTGATATGCCCATCCCCAAGAAGCATTACTGGAGAAAGCGAGTATGTTAACAAGACCTCGTGAATGCTCATTAATACCCCAGATGTGGAGAGAAACAAATGGACTGAGTAGGCGGAGGGATAAAAAGTCACAGAAACCTCCCCAACTGAAAGCCCTATATACCATCAAGAAGATAGCAGCAAAAATAAGATAAATTCCCATGACCTGCCATTTTCCAAGGTTTCCAGCTGACTTGAGGAGAGATCCTCATACAATTAGAATATATCCCTGACCTAGGTGTAATGAACCATGTAATGAGGACATTTAACTAAATCTCGGAGGAGAATGCAAAGCCCTGGTCCTCCAACAAAAGCTGAACGTTGCACCATCTAAGCTCTCTTCCTAGTCCTCAAACCTCAGTCTATAGCAGAGTGGACAGAACAATCCCCAGCTTCAACCATAGCTCAGAAGATAAGCAGAAGAAGATAAGGTAGGAGGACTCATGAGGTTCTACCCTCATAACATTTGTATAAATAGATCTGAACTGAACTACCCATCTAGCATGAATAAGTCATAAAGAAATGGCAAAGAACTATGCAAACATTTTATAGCAATAGAAAGGGAAGGAAGAAAACAGAATGCAAAAGATAAAGAACATAGAAACAAACAAAAAAAAATGGTAAGACATTCCATGTTCATGGATTGGAAAATATAATATTGTTAAAATGTCCATATTACTCAATGCAAGCTATAAATTCAGTATAATCCCTATCAAAATCCCAGTGGCAGTTTTTACAGGAATACCAAAAAAAAATCTAAAATTTATATGGAATTTCAAAGGACTTTTAGTAGCCAAAACAATCTTGGGGAAGAAGTACAAAGCTGGAGGCCTCACGCTTTTGATTTCAAAACATGTTAGAAAGCTACATTAATCAAAACAATATGGTAGTGGCATAAACGGATATGTAGACCAATGGAATAGACTAGAGAGTCCCAAAATACACCTTCTCGTATATGGTCAAATGATCTTTGACAGAGGTGCCAAGAGAACACTAGAGGGGAACGGATAGTCTCTTTAACAAATGTTGGGAAAACTGGATGTCCATATGCAAAAGAATGAAGATGGACTCTATCTTATACCATATACAGAAGTTACTTTAGATACTGGGTATAGGTAATCATGTAGTACTTGCCTTTTTGTGATTGGCTTAATTCACTTAGTATAATGTCTTCAAGATTTATCCATGTTGTAACATATGACAGGATTTCCTTCTTTTTAAGGCTGAATAATATCCTATTGTATGTGTATACCACATTTTCTTTATCCATTTATTCATCATTGGACATTTAGGTTGCTTCCACATCTTGGCTATTGTGAGTGATACTGCAGTGAACTTGGGTGTGCAGATATCTCTGAGATATCCACATGCAGAAGAATGAAGATGGACTCTTATTTTATATCATAAACAAAAGTTAAGTTAAAATGGATTAAAGACCTAAACATGACACCTAAAACTATACAACTAGAAGAAAGCATAGGGAAAAATCTTTATAATGTTGAAATGGGCAGTGACTTCTTGGATATGGCACCAAAAGTATAGGTAACAAAAGCAGAAATAGACAAATGTGACATACTTAAATATTCCTTTACAGCAATGGAAATAATCAATAGGGTAAAAAGGCAACCTACTAGAATAGGAGAAAATAATTGCAAACCCTATATCAGATAAGGGGTTAATAGCCAAAGTATTTGAAGAACATACAACGTAAAAAAAAAAAAACACCTGGTTAAAAATATGAGCAAGAGACTTGAATAGACATTTCTCCAAAGAAGACATACAAAGAAGACATACAAATTTCAAGCATATGAAAAAATTCTCAACATCATTAATCATCAGTTTAAATACAAATTAAAACCACAGTGAGATATCACCTTACCCCATTAGAATGGCCACTATTAAAAAACCATAAAATAACAAGATTGGTGAGTATGTGAAGAAATCAGAACTGGCACACTGTTGGGATTGCAAAAAGACGTAGCTGATAGGGTAAACAGTATGGAGGTTTCCCAAATAATTAAAAATATAATTTTTATGACCTAACAATCCCACTTCTGGGCACATATCCCAAAGAGTTGAAAACAGGATCTCAAAGGGATATTTGCACACTAAAATTCATTGCAGTATTACAAGAGCCAACATGTAGAAGCAGCCTAAATGTCCACTGATGAATTAATGGATAAAGAAAATGTGGTATATATGACAGAATATTATTTAGCCTTAAAAAGAAGGACATCTTGTTATATGCTACGACATAGATGAACCTTAAAGGCATTATACTAAGTGAGAAAAGCCAATCACAAAAAGGCAAATGCTGCATGATTCCACTTATATGACATATCTAAAGTAATAAGACTGATAGAAACAAAGTAGAATGGTAGTTGCCAGGGTTAGGGGAGGGGGAAACAGGGAGTTATTCAGTGGGTATAGTTTCGTTTATGCAAGATGAAAAAGCTCTGGAGATCTACTGTACGATAATATGCACGTAGCTAATAATAATATACACTTGAAAATTAAGAGAGTAAGTTCGTTATGTGATTTTACCACATAGTAAAGAAAACCTAACTGGAATAAAATATGACTCAAGATGTACAGTTTTGCATTAGAAAGACTTGACAAGAACAGAAAGTGTTTTGCCATGTATGCTGCCTACCCTCCCTTTCTGCACATGATGCTAGTCTGTTGGAACATGGGATTGGGGGTCTTAAAGCCTGCACTAGTTATTTGGCTTTGGGCAAATCACATTCTTTCTCACAGTCTTGGATTTGTTTGTCATTTTTAAATTAAGAACTGTATTCTGTGTTTGAATGATAGAAAGGTAACTGAGTTAATAACAGAAAAACGACAGGGTTAAATGCTTCTTGCCAAATATCTTCCTTTTCAGTGCTTTTTTTTTTTTTTAATGTGTTATTATTTTGGCTTTGATAAGAACTACATGCAGTTTGTTGTTCTGGCACAATATATGCATAAACACTGCCACATCATCTTTCTATTTGTCTTAAATCAAGTTTATTGAAGTATAATTTCTATAAAAGCTTTATCCTTTTTACTGTCCAGTTGTATCAGATTTGGCAAATGCATATAGTTGTATAACCATCACCACCACAATCAAGACAGAGAACAGTCCCATTATCTCCCCCAAATTTATGCTTCTTTGTAGTCAATCTCTACTCCATCCCAAGCCCCTGGAAACCATTGCTTTGTTTTCTGTCATTATAGTCTTGCCTTTTCTAGAATTTCATATAAATAGAAGCATTAATATAGAGGACATTGACTCCCCTATTGTTGAAATTCCAAAAAATATGCCAAATGATTTTATTTAAAGATTGTAGTCTGTTTTAAGATATGTTATGTTTACATATCTAGGCTACAATTGAGAATGGAACTTTGGTCATTAAAAACTAGACTAATTCTTGAAATAAGTAGTGTTGGTAATCTCAATTTTTCCTTGCTAAATAGGTTCCTTTTGTATTTTATAGATCTTGTATGCGTAATCCTATGGAAAACATTATGAAAATAATGAAAGGAATAGGAGAGACTTTCTGCCAACATTATACTCAATCGACAGATGAACAGCCAGGATCTCACATAGGTAAGAAGACAAAAATGAACTTGATACAGCATTGAAAGTAATTAGATTGTCCCAAGAAAAATAGAAATTCAAGTTTTTTCCTTCCCTGCTGTTTTTAATATATCAGATTTAAGGGTTCAATTCCCAGTACCTCCATTTAAATAAGTAAATAATTAAATAAATCTAATTACTTCCCCCCCAACAAAAAAGCAAAAAAAAAAAGTCAGATTTAAGTTTATGTAAGTTTTGTTCTCTAGTTTTTAACAGCTCCATTTCATTAGCTTGTGTTTTCCCTTTGTTTCTCCTTGTAGATTTTGCTGTAAACAGATTAAAGCTTGCAGAAATTTTGTATTATAAAATACTAGAGACGGTAATGGTTCAGGAAACGCGAAGACTTCACGGAATGGACATGTCAGTAAGTAAATCCACTCTCCCAGCCACTAGCAAGGTCCACCAATCCTAGGCCTGGAAATAGTATGTTGAGAGGCTCTGTAGTCATTGTGGGGGTCAACAATTAATGACAAACTTAGCCATGATGGCATATTAATTGGCTGTACTTGTCTTTGGCTCACCCAGTGCTAGCCACCTCTAGGCAGAAATGTGAAATACGTAAAATTCGTCTTTAGTACACCATCATTATCCTTTCCCTTTGGGTCCTTTTTTTGTCCTTCATTCCTAGCTAACTAATAATGAAACCCCCTCCCCACCACAATTAAGCCAACTGATAATTAGGATATGTGCCCATACCTCTCAGGGATTTTTGAGAAATAAAATGGAGGCTTTTTTTTTTTAATTGCTTCATTTTCTTTGGACATCTGATCAAGTCTGATTACTCTCTTCAATAGCTGTGTAAAGGAATTTTTCTAAAAAGTCGTACTTATCATATGATCTTTGTTTCTTCATCCTTTTCCTCCCTTGGAGAAACTCTTAGAGAAGTCTGATCTTCAATTCCAGTAGGAACAGGTTGATGTCTGGGAGTGCTGCATAACTCTTGAAATAAGATTTCTCTTCATTTACACCCTGAAAATTTTCATCTTTTCTCTGTTGGTTCCCCTTTTTTCCTGAATTCCATGTCTTTTCGTGATTTACTAATATTTGATATAAGATATGTTCTTATAGCTTCCTAAGAAAGAATTTCAATTTTTTATTTTGAAATAATTGTAGATTCACAGAAAGTTTCAAAATTAGCACAGAGGGATCCCATATATTCAGTTACCCCCAGTGGTTAGATTTTACATAGTATAATATCAAAACCAGGAAATTGATGTTGCAACAAGGTGTGTGTCTCTCTTTACCATTGTAGCACACAAAATCTAGATACAGAATTATTCTGTCACCACAGAAACCTCCCTCATGCTGCCCCTTTATAAAGTGACTCTTACTCTCTTTAACCACTAATTAGTTTTTCATATCTATACTTTTATAATACACTCTTATGATTTCATTTCTTTTATATTTGTTGAGGTTTATTTTATGACCCAGGGTATGGTTTATCTTGGTAAATGTTCTTGGCACTTGAAAAGGATGTATATTCTGCTGTTGTTTGGGTGAAGTGTTCTGTAAATGTCAGTTTTATCCTATTGGTTAATGGTGTGTTGTTAAGTTCGTCTGTATCCTTGCTAATTTTTGGTCTAGTTCTGTCAATTATTGAGAGGAGAGAAGGGTAGTGAAGTCTCCAGATATATTTGTGGATTTATCTATTTCTCCTTTCAGTTCTATCAGATTTTCCTTTATTCATATATTTTGAAGCTCTGCTGTTTGATGCATGGACATTGAGGATTACTATGTCTTCTTGGTAAATTAATCATTTTTATCATGACCAAATGTCCCTCTCTGAATCTGGTAATTGTCTTTATTTTGAAGTCTAGCTGATGTTCACATATAGCCACTCCTTCTTTCTTTTGATTAAAATTTGTATGACACAGGCATACCTAGTTTATTGTGCTTCATTTTATTGCACTTCGCAGATAGTGAGTTTTTTATTAAATTAAAGGTTTGTGTCAATCCTGCATCACTAAGTATTGGTGCCATTTTTCTAACAGCATTTTCTCATTTCCATTCTCTGTGTCACCTTTTGCTAATTCTCGCAACACTGCAAACCCTTTTGTTATTGTTATGTTTGTTATGGTGATCTGTGATTAGTGATCTTTGATGTTACTGTCGCAAAAAGATTACAACTCACTGAAACCTCAGAGGATGGTTAGCATTTTTTAGCAATGAAGTATTTTTTTAATTAAGGGATTTTTTTAGACATAATGCTGCTGCACACTTAATAGACTGTAGTAGAATGTAAACACAACTTTTACATGCATTGGGAAACCAAAAAATTTGTGTGACTTGCTTTATTGTGATATTCGCTTTATTGCCATATTCACTTTATTGCAAGTGGTCTGGAACCAAACCCACACTCTCTTTGAAGTATGCCTGTATATCTTTTTCTGTTCTTTTACTTTCCATCTACCTGTATCATTACCTTTGAAGTGAGTTTCTTGTAGACAGCAAAAAAATTCAGCTATATATTTTTTTTTAATCTACTATGTCAGTAGGTAAATTTAGATGGGTTACATTTAATTATTGATATGTTAAGGCATAAGTCTGCCATTTTTTTTGTTGTTTTCTGTTTGTTTTTTTGTTTCTCTGTTTTCTTATACTTACCTTCCCATGGGTTACTCTGAACATTTTTAGACTATATCTTAGTATATATTCTTTTAGTGATTATTCTAGGTATTACATTATACATACATAACTTCAAAATCCATTAGTATAGACATTTTATTAGTGAAGTGTGGAAATATTACTTTGCCTTGTCTCTTTTTAAAAACTTTGCATAACTATCTTTATTTTATATTCACACTTGATTAATAGTTCTCTGTGTATAAAATTTCTAGATTGACAGTCATTTTCTTTTATGATTTTGAAGACATTGCTCCATTATCTTCTAGATTCCAATATTGCTAATTAGAAGTCCAGTGGCATTCTAACTTAGTATTGGTATGTGACCTGTTTTTACTTTCTGGAATCTTAGTATTTTCCTTTTATCATTAATATTCTGAACCTTTTAATAAAGTGCCTTAATTGTGAGTGTTTTCATCCATGTGTTGGGCATTCCAAGGGGTTGCCTTTGTTTTGGTCCAGAAATTTATGTCCTGCATTTCTGGGTCATTTTATTGTGTTATTTCTTAGATACTATATTGTCCACTGATTTATCTTTCTGGAGCTTTTATTATTCAGATAAGAGACCTTCTAGATTAATCCTCTTATTTTCTTCTCTTATTTTCCATTTCTTTGTCCTTTTGTTCTACTTCTAAGGATATTTACTCAACTTTTCAAAATCCAATTCTAAAGAATTTTTTATTTTAGCTGTATTTTCATATCTAAGATCTCTTTCTTACTCTCTGAGATTCATTTAGATTTCTTTGAGGTTTTCTTCTGTTACCTGTATTGTCTCTGTTTCTTCTGAGTTTCTTTTCTGTTTGTTTTGATCTTTGTTTTTCAATTGGAGGCTTTCCTCAAATGTTCGCTTTTTGAATGAGGCACTGAAAATGAAATGCTAATTGATAAAACACTTTGGTTCAAAGCTCTGTATGCAAGAATGGAAATAAAAGTCCAATAGACTAAAGTGATCGTATAGTATAGGGACCCTCAACTGTTGATATCTTTAGGGCTTATCTGGAATATTTCAGTGTCTCTAGAGAAGAGTCTGCTAATCTCTTGCCTGGCTGTTGGTGTTAAAGGGCAGAACAAGGAAGGGAAACTTGGTCGCACAATTCAGGTTGCAGACTTTCACCTAAAACCAGTCTCTTCTATGCCAAGTCTTCTCAAGCTCTGGAGGAGCTGAAGAGTTCTAAATACCACAAACTTTCAAATCATCCACCTTTGTCAGCCCCTGCCTAACCTCTACTTTCCATTCTGCCTGTACCTTCAGTTGCTGTTTTTCCCTGGTTGCACGGAGCAAATTCTTTTGTTTTAAGTGTCTCTCTTCAGGCCCTTATGTTTGACCACCCTGCTTTCTGCTGAGTAATTTGTCATCTTTCCATCCACTTTTCAGTTTTCATACATGATTTGCAGTTACAGATAACTCCTTGTTTTATCAACGTATTTTCTGTTTCTTGTTCTCTTTGTTGATTTGGAATGGTATTTGAAAGGATGGCAACAACCAACATTTATAAAACCAAAAACTTACGTTAAATCTTAAACTCAATGGTGAAACAGGACTTTATCTTCTTAGTAAAATATTTTTCTCTGAACTTTTTAGAAGTCTTAGCTGTGATACAGTAATACCTTTGATACAAGTATTATGATTAATAAACACTGCCCTTATGTTGATAAAACTGTCATTTAAATGCACCAGTTTTTATACTCTTCTTTTGACGGGAATATTAATTATTATTTGTTTCAATTTCAAAGTAGATTGTAGATCTGCTGAGCAAGATTGTATCTTATAAGGAAACTCTTTACCAGTTCAAGAATTGAAATTTTTATCTCCAATAATGTAGTATAATGTGTATAAGTTATTTTATCTAGTTTCTGTAGTATTCTTTATATAATGGCAGAGACTGAAATTGCTGAGAAACTTATTAAACTGTGGTCTTTCTCTTCCCCAAGGTTCTTTTAGAGCAGGATATATTTCATCATTCCTTGATGGCCTGTTGTTTGGAAATTGTGCTTTTTGCCTATAGCTCACCTCGTACTTTTCCCTGGATTATTGAAATTCTTAATCTGAGACCATTTTATTTTTATAAGGTGAGATGAGAGCAAAGTTCTGTTATGGTGTTCCTCACATAAGCATTCTGTTTACCTTAGTGCTGAAAAAGTGAGCTGTAGTGATGTCTGGAAAATATTTCCAAAGGTATTCTGAAAACATACTCCTTTTGGGGTAGAATCAAGGACAAAAAGAGAAAGTGTCAGAAAATTATGCCAATCTTAACAGCTTCAGTTCTTCCATTACTGATTTGCAAATGTGACCAGGATCTAAGTAGTTAACTTTAAATTTTCCATGCTATAAATGAAAATCATAATCCTATGAAATATATGCATGATGAAGAACAAAAGCTCTTTCTCTTAGGAGAAAGTAAAAATTTAAAATTGATTGTTGTCATGGTCTAGCTAATGAAACTGTAGTAACAGATTGTGCTCCTTCCCCAGATTTGAGCTAATTCATTGTGAATGAATCTTACTTACCTGTTTTTCCTGCTACAACCTTTTTCTTATAAAACACAGACATCACAGCTACAGGAACATTTGTTACCTAATGTCTGAATTTGAGACTGATGCTATGATTACATTTGTAGGCATGATTTAATTAGCATTTTGTCATATGTGTGCATTTCAATCTATTGATTATAGAAAAGTTAGTTTAATGAGTTAAATTTTTATACCTAAAGTATGCCTAAAGTTGTAGAAATGCAGGTCATTGAAAAGCTTATCCATCTGAATTGTTGACTAAGTGGAATTAAATTTCTTTTTAGTTTCATAGGGAAAATTGCTTCTCTGTATTTACTTTAATGTTGATGTGTGTGTTTAGATTTTCCATTAGGAAATACATGTAGTTTTATTCAAGGAAAAAGTTTAGTTTCTGCCCTCAGCTAATAGCAATTCAATTTTATTTATAACATCCTTTTTTCATTCAAGAAGTTAAATATATTTATTTTTTAACCACATAAATAATATATACTCTTTGAAGAAAAATGGAAAATACACATAAATGTAGATATTAAAATTATACATTATAATCCTAATTCTAAATAATAATAATCACTATTAATATTTTTCTATATATGCTTACAGAATTTGTTCTGGATATTTACTCTTTTAAAATCAGAACTATAGTATATATAAGCAAAGTTCCTTTTAAATATGTTATTCATTCTGTTCTTTTGAGCTGTTGGGAAGTCTGAAAAGGGGCAGTCAATTCAAAAATAGTGCAGGACTAGGAACCCAAGACTTGACTTCTACCACTGTTGGGCTGCTGACCAGTTTTACCTATCATGGCCTCAGTTTTCCATGTACAAAATAAAACATGAAAAACAGAAATGTATGTAAAAGTATTTTGAAGATCTTAAAAACTCCTTTATAACTTAAAATACATTAATAAGCCATAGAATTATGGTTCAAAGGTACTCTTGGTTCTGTGTCATTAATAAGACCAGAGCTAACCATACATGAAAGCCTAGTCTAGAACTTACTGCTTGAGACCACATTACTTTCTCAGTTTTCTCTTCTCCAGGTCATTGAGGTGGTGATCCGGTCAGAGGAGGGACTCTCTAGGGACATGGTGAAACACTTGAACAGCATTGAAGAACAGATTTTGGAGAGTTTAGCATGGAGTCATGATTCTGCACTATGGGAGGCTCTCCAGTCTTCTGCAAACAAAGTTCCTACCTGTGAAGAAGTGAGTTAGGGGAAGGCTAATAATAATTTTATAAAATAACAACTTTATTGGGATACAATTTCCATACTGTATACAGTTCACCCATTAGTGTACAATTCACTGGTTTTTAGTATATTCATAGATAGGTGTAATCATCACCACAGTCAATTTTGGAATATTACTACCTCAGTAAGAAACTTTAGCTATAACTTCCCTCATCCCTCATCTTCTTCCTAGCCCTTAGCAACCAGTAATCTGCTTTGCCTATTGATTTGCCTATTCTGGACACTTCTTGTAAATGGAATCATACAATATATGATCCTTTGTAACTGGTTTCTTTTATTAGCATGATGTTTTCAAGGGTCATCCATATTGTTCTGTGTATCAGCACCTTATTTCTTTTTATGGCTTAATAATATTCTATTGCATAGATATACCACTGTTTATTCATTTATCAATGGGTGAACTTGGTTTGTTTCTACCTTTTGACTATTACGAATAATGCTGCTGTGAACATTCATGAACACATTTTTGTGTAGATATGTGTTTTCACTTTTCTTAAGTATATGTCTAGAATTAGAATTGCTGGGTCATATAATAACTCATGTTTAAGCTTTGGGGAACTATCAGACTATTTTCCAAAGTGGCTGCACCATTTAACATTCATACCATCAGTACGTAAAGATTCTAGTTTGTCCACATCCTCTCCAATGCTTATTATCTGTCTTTTTGAGTCTAGCTATCCTAGTAGGTATGAAGTGTTATCTCATTGTGGTTTTTATTTGCATTTCCCTGATGGCTAATGATACTCATTATCTTTTCATGTGCTTATTGGCCATTTGTATATCATCTCTGGAGAAATATCTTCAGATCCTTTGCCAATTTTTTATTTGGGCTATCTTTTTATTACTGTTACAGGAGTTCTTTATATATTTTAGATTCACTCCCTTATCTGACACATGATTGGTAAGACTTTTCTCCCATTCTGTAGGTTGTCTTTTTTCTTTCCTAATGATGCCCTTTGAAACACAAAAGTTTTTAACTTTGATGATGTCCAGTTTATCTTTTGTATTATTTTGTTGCTTATGCTTTTGGTGTCATAGCTAAGAAACCATTAATCTGATCATTAAAAATATTTCTAGTGTCCATATAAAGCATTAAACAGTTTTTATTAGTAATATATAGAATAAAAAGATCAAAACTTTCTGAATAATGCACACAAGTTGCACATTTAACAGTTTAGTATCATTTGAGAAATTGAGTTTTTCCCTCCATTTCTGTTTTATTCTTTTTTAACTCTTGTCTATAGATCCTTTCTTCTCTGTCTCCTTACACTTCATTAATCTTGAATTTTTCCCTAATCTCAAACTACTGGAAAAACTGTTTAAGCCTAGGAAGAACTAAAGAGATGATTTCTTAAAACCTCTCTTCCATGCTTCTTTGGTCTTTTGCAGCAGACTATGTGATTAACTAGGCAATCTTCAGTATTCATCAATATTTCCATTATAGAATCTGTTAGGAAAGTGAAAAAAAAAGCTATGAACTTAAAGGGAAAGGATTTGGGTTGAAACTCTTGCTCTATTACTTAGAAGTGTGACCTTGTGCAGATTTCACATTTTGAGCCTCAATTTTCTTATCCCTAAGTGAAGAATAGTAGGGCTTACATCATAGGTTTACTTCTAGTGGCCAATAAACTTAACCAGATATAAGACCGAGATGAACTCTTTACATTACATATCTTTCACATCATTAACTATTGAGCACTTTGTGCAAGATGTTATATATTTTGTGAAGGAGAAAAAAGGAAAGGGAAATAAAACAGTTAAAAAGTTAAGACTTTTTTCCCCATTTTTTCTGTTATGTTTTGATCAGTGGTTTTATCTATATGTAAAGCAAATGTTTTTATTTTCTATAGGTTATATTCCCAAATAATTTTGAAACAGGAAATGGGGGAAATGTACAGGGACATCTTCCCATGATGCCAATGTCTCCTCTAATGCATCCAAGGGTCAAAGAAGTTCGGACGGACAGTGGGAGTCTTCGAAAGGGTGAGTTCAACATTGGTAAAACAATGAAAAAATAACAAAGATCTTTTGTTTTTCAGAAAAAATATCAGGTGTTGCCTAATATATTATTAAGAAGCATAATTTTTTTTAATCAGGATTTGAAAAGGGATTAATGTTTATGCCAACAACCTAGCTCATTGTATACTTTTTTTGTTTTTAATAAGATTTCCACTCTGATTTTGAATATAATCTATTTTGTTTCATTGCAGTGTCAATTATTGTGGAAATTGTGTTTTGGCCTTCTCATAAATACACACAACTTTTCCTCAATGCTAATGGAAAATTATTTAAACTAAATACCTACTTTTTCAAATGTAACAAAAGTTACATCCTTTCGCTATGTTTGTCTCTATAGAAAAATAAATGTTTAAAGCAGAACAGAGAACTCTTTGGGATACTTAAAGTCATCTAATCAATTAATTATCTCTCAAAATAGTTCATTTGCGCTTTCCTAATAGAAATACATTCTTCTTTATTTTCCCTTGTGATGTAGCAAACAGGTGTGCATCTTCTGGACTGTATAGCTTTTAATTTTTAAAAATTAGTTATAATCTTCTGACCACAGAATATACCTGAACAAACATCAGATGAACAAGTATTCAGGTTATGTAGTAAGGTAGCTCTAAACCCATTTTTGGACTATAGTTGTGTGTGTGTCTTGCTTCACATGTAGTGCAAGATCATAAAAATGTGCAATCTGTACATGCATAACAGTCTCCATTAAGCAACGGGATTGGGATTGTTTTATGACCTTTAAAAATCTTATCAAAACTAAAAACTGTCTTACTATCAGTTATTGATATTAATAAAAGGAAAAAATAGTAAAATTATTTACTTAGTACACTATAATTTAAAACATTGGAAACGTTGAGAATGAAAGTGCTTTATTTAATTTTAAAAATTTAAGGTGGATAGTTTAAACAATGCTTGCCAACTTGTTCTCATATAACTTATGACACTGAGAGAAGAATTTCTTTCCTGACCTTGGTGAACTGTCACGCTCCTTTCTCTTTGAATCAGCTTTTGACATTTATCCTTTGAACTCTCAGTGTTTTGAAATATCTCTGAGATATCCTTTATAAAGTGAAGTTTTTTTTGCCATCATAACTTCCTGTTGGACATATTCATTCTTTTCATTTTAGTAGCTTTTTGCATTTATATCAGTAAATTTCATTTTCACACAGTTCTGGCTGTATATCTAATCTCTTGAACAGTAGCAGTGGCAACATTCCTAGGGTCAGTTATTTATTCCGCAACTTCATTCACAATTTTAATTTCATTTTCAGCATTATCACTTTTCAATTCTTTGTTGCACTTTCATTTTTTTTTAAACAATTCCCTCTTTTATTTGTCTGCTTTTGTAAAATGTTATGCGGGTTTATCACTGGAAAACAAGGAGGCACCATAACTATATGCTTTGCTGCATACATAAATTGAATAACAGATGTGCCCTGACCAGTCACTGACAGAAAGAAGTGATAGGATTGGTCACTGATCCAAGTGCACATCTATTATTTACATAATGATTTGTGAGAAAAGTTTATAGTTTATGCAAACACTCAAAGTTACCATGGCAACTGAAATTTGAAATTTGAACTGTTTTGCTAAGGCTGTTGTTAATTTAACTAAGCTATGGTAACTGAAATCCATGCAAATACTGTAACTGCACAAAGTATGAACTCTGTGTGTGTATCTATGACTATAATTTATATATATATAAAGTATATATGTGTGTATGTGTGTGTGTGTATTTTTGCAGCCTACCTAGAGATCTCAGAACCAAGATTACGAAGAATGGTCTATAAAATGTGATTCTCTCCAGGTGGTGGGATTTTGAGTGTTATCTTCTTCATTATAGTTTTTTGGTATTTAAAAAAAATTTTATTGAAGGATAGTTGATTTACAATATTGTTAATTTCTGGTGTACAGAATAGTTATTTAGTTATACATTTTTTGGTATTGTTTGAATTTTTCCAGTGAGCTTTTTTTAACTGAGGTATATTTCACATACCATAAGTTTCACCCTTTTACAATTCATTGGTTTTTAGTATATTCACAAGACTATTACCATTATCTAATTCCAGAACATTTTTATCACCCCCAGAAGAAATCCTGTATCCAGTAGTAATCACTCTCTATTTTCCCCTCTCCCAAGACTCTGGAACTCCTAATTTATTCTTTTTCTCTATAGATTTGCTTATTCTGGACATTTCATATAAATGAAGTTATATAATATGTGACCTTTGTGATTAGCTTCTTTTACTTTTCATATTTTCAATGTATATCTATATTGTAGCATGTATCAGCACTTCATTAGCCTTTTGGCTGAGTAGAATTTCATTGTGTAGATATGCCACATATATTTTATTCATTCACTAGTTGGTAGACATTTGGGTTATTTCCACTTGTTGGCTTTTATGAATAATGCTGCTGAGAACATTCAGGTGATATATTATTTTTGTAATTAAAAGAAAAAGTTATTTTCTTGTAGGGGTTCAAGCAAGAGAATCAAATAATGGAAAATCCTTTGAAAATAATAATATTGAGATTTGACTAAGGGGGAAAGACAGCTTATTAATTTATATGTTCATTAAATTTTTGTTGAGTTTCTACTGTAGCTTTTCCAGTACTGTGCTGGGCAAAGAATCATTTCAGGGGCTAAAACGTGTTTTCCCTTGAAATGTCAGCTCTGAACATTCCTACTCAGATTCAAGTGCTGCGTTGGTTTTCTTATATATGAGGCATCCGGATAGACTCCTGTTAAAGGATAATGGGAGCTACAATAGAACTTTCTACTTGTTTAGTGAGACTAGAAGTCAGAGTTGCTTTCATAACCCCCAGAATTTATGGAGAGATTTTTATTAAGCCATGACTATTTCCCCATTTACCTCAGTCATACAGACAGCTGTCAAATTATTGCCAGAGGTGATTTTTATACCTTTTAAACATGTTTTGAAAATAGATGACATGGCTGTCTAATTATCTAGTGAATGTAAAAATAATTAGTGAAGTACTTTTACTTTAAAAGCATATTATATACCTATAAAGAAATAATGGGTTGAGAGAAGTGGAGAAAAATTGTGGGAAAAGATTGGAAGGGGCTAGGAGAACCTTTGCACCTAGTGGAGAGGGAAAGGAGAGCAGCTCCTGCAGAAGAATAGCCCTAGATGAGAGGCATGATCCATGCCTTCCTTTCTTTTTGATTAACACACTAATGTCTCAGATGAAGGCAAGTTAAACAGAGCCATAACACTTTTACTCATTTTCATCTTCCAGTGGGCTTATAAAAGATGATTCTGTATCTACTAAATCAGGAAGCCACAACTACTGCCTTAAACTGTTTGAAGTGTGTGCATGTGGGAGGAGGCAGAACTGTGAACCAAATCACTGATTTTTCCTTCTTATCAGATGTTATTTTCTGGATAAGATTGGGAGACAGAGGCTAGCTGGACTACTTTTTAAGTAGTAGTCACCACATTCTACCTCTCAGCTTCTACTTTACCCTTAATATTTTGCTTCTTTAATATAGACAGAGGTTCAAGAAACCAGGAAGGTGAGCTGTCATAATTTTATTGTAAGATTTATTTCATTCTTTTCTCTCCCACTAGACTCGATATTCCATAAGGACAGAGGCCATGTTATTAGCATAGTAACTCAATATCTATTTGTTGAATAAATGAATAAACCTGATTTATTATTTTGGAATACATGTCAAACTGTTATACATTTTTCTCTTTATTAGATATGCAGCCATTGTCTCCGATTTCTGTCCACGAACGCTACAGTTCTCCTACCGCCGGGAGTGCTAAGAGAAGACTTTTTGGGGATGACCCCCCAAAGGAAATGCTTATGGACAAGATCATAACAGAAGGAACAAAATTGAAAATTGCTCCTTCTTCAAGCATTACTGCTGAAAATATATCCATTTCACCTGGGCAGGGTCTTCTAACAATGGCCACAGCCATAGTAACAGGGACAACAGGACATAAAGTTACGATCCCATTGCACGGTAATTTTTTGATGCATTTATTTAATATTTTTTATGAATTGGATAAAAATTTAAGAAATGTCTTATTGGATTAGATCACCTGATCTTTTTACCCCAGTAGTTTTCCTTGAACCTATACTTTTTTTTGAAAGACCAGTTTTAGGTTCAGAGCCAAATTGAGCCTTCCCTGCCATCACCATCCTGCGCCACAGTGACACATGTGTTACAGTTGATGAAACCTACAGTTGACTCATCATTATCACCCCAAGTCCATAGTTTACATTAGGGTTCACTCTTGTTGTACATTCTTAGATTTTGACAACTGTCTAATGGCACATACCTACCATTATACTGTTACACAGATTAGTTTCACTTCTCTAAAGATCCTCTGTGCGCCACCCTTTTGTTTTGTTTTGTTCTGAAACCGTAGGGATGTCCCTCATTTTGTTGTGCTTTGCTTTATTGTACTTTACAAATACAGACCTTTTTTTCCCCCAAATTGAAGGTTGGTGGTAACCCTTTTTGTCAGGAAATAGTTAGCATTTTTTAGCAACAAAGTTTTGTTTGTTTGTTTTTTAAATGGACATACTGGGGATTGAACCTAGGACCTTGTGCATGCTAAGCACACGCTCTACTCCTGAGCCCCCAACAAAGTATTTTGTTTATTGAGGTATGCACATTTTTTTAAGACATACTACTATTGCACACTTAATAGACTACAGTGTAGTATAAACATAATTTTAATATGCACTAGGTAATCAGAAAAGAAATTCATGTGATTCTCTTTATCATAACATTCACTTCATTGTAGTGGTCTGGAACCATACCTGCAATGTCTGTGAGGTATGCGTGCACTGTTTTTTGATTTTTAACATTTTATAACTTTACTACCCTCTTTGTTATTTTCTTATCTGAGTTTTACAAATGAATACATTGACCAAGAATTTTGTTTATTGATTAGAAGCATCTCCTTTGGAGCTCAAAACAAAACAATATTATTGTTTCACAGCAGAAATTGGAAACAAGAATATCATATCCTAGAATTACTATTTTTGTGGCTTTCTTCTCCTTTTCTAACATATTCCTATGCATAGATAGACAGGAGGGAAGGGAGAGGGAGGGAAACTTAACTTTTCTGAAACACATGCGGCTTATTTCTAAAACTGAGAACTCTTGTTTTTACATTCAGGTATTGCAAATGATGCTGGAGAGATCACACTGATACCAATTTCCATGAATACAACTCAGGAGTCCAAGGTTGAGAGTCCTGTATCACTTACAGCTCAGTCATTAATTGGTGCTTCTCCAAAACAGACTCATTTGACTAAAGTACAAGAGGTACATCCAATTGGAATAAGCAAACCAAAGAGAACTGGGTCCTTAGCACTGTTTTATAGAAAGGTACGTGTTTTTATAGCACCTAAAAAGGTCTCATTTAATCGATGCCAGAAAAATTGAGTAACAGAGGGCAGCTTTAGCCTTTTTGTGTGTGTGTGGTAAAATATATGTAATAAAATGTACTATTTTAACCATTTTTAAGTGTACAGTTAAGTGTCATTAGTACATTCACATTGTTCAACTTCCATCACCACCCAAAGTCCAGAGCTTTTTAATCTTTCTAAACTGAAACTCTGTACCTATTAAACAATAACTCCTCATTTCTTCTTCCTCACCCCTAGCCCCTGGTAGCCATCATTCTACCTTCTGTCTTTATGAATTTGACTACTCTAGGTACCTCAAATAAGTGGAATGATACAATATTTGTCCCTTTATGGCAGTCTTATTTCAGTTAGCATGATGTTTTCATGGTTTATCCATGTTGTAGCCTTTGTTAGAATTTCCTTCCTTTTTAAAGCTCAGTAATATTCCATTGTATGTGTATACCATATCTTGTTTATCCATTCACCTATAGATGGACATATGGGTAATTTTACTTTTTGGTTACTATGAGTGAATAATACTGCTATGAACATTGGTGTACAAGTATCCAAGTCTACCTTCAGTTCTTTTGGGTATATACAGAAGTGGAATAGTAATTCTAAATTTAATTTTTGAGGAGTTGCCATACCATTTCCCACAGTGGCTACACCATTTGTATTCCTGCCAGCAATGCACAGGGTTCCAAGTTCTTCACATCCTTGCCAACAATGGTTATTTTTTATTTTTCGATAATAGTCTTCCTAATGAGTATAAAGTGGTGTCTTGTAGTTTTGATTTGTGTTTCCTTGATGATTAGTGATGTTGAGCATCTTTTCATGTGCTTATTGTCTATCTGTATAACTTCCTCAGAGAAATGTCTATTCAAGTCTTTTTGCCCGTTTTTTGAGTTTTTTGTTATTGTTATAGAAGTTCTTTATATATTCTGGATATTAACCTTTATCAGATATATGATTTGCAAATACTTTCTCCCATTCCATGGGTTGCCTTTTTACTATGTGTATATAGTGTCCTTTGATGCACAAAAGTTTTTAATTTTGATGAAGCCCAATTTATATGTTTTCTTTTGTTGTCTTATTCTTTTGGGGTTATATCCAAGAAACCATTGTGCATTCCAGTGTCATGAGGCTTTTCCCCTGTTTTCTTGTAGAAGTTTAATAGTTTTAGCAATTGTATTTAGGTCTTTGATCCATTTTGAGTCAATTTTTTATATGGTAAGGACCCAATTTCGTTATTTTGCATGTGGATATCCAGTTTTCTCAACACCACTTGTTGACAAGACTGCCTTTCTCCATTGAATGGTCGTGACACCCTTGTCAGAAGTCATTCACCATCATATATGTGAGGATTTATTTCTGGGCTCTCTATTCTATTCATTGGTCTTTTCATGCTAGTACCACACAGTTTTGATTACTATAATTTGAATTAGTTTTGAAGTTAGAAAATGTGACCCCTCCAGTTTTGTTCTTTTTCAAGATTATTTTGGCTATCCAGAGTCTCTTGACATTCCACATGAGTTTTAGGATGGAATTTTTTTTATATTTTGGCTAAAAGAATCATTGGGATTTTGATAGGGATTGTATTGAGTCTGTAGATTGCTTTGAGTAGTGTTGACGTCTTAACATTAAGTCTTCCAGTCTGTGAATATACATTGTATTTCCATTTATTTGTGTTTTCTTCAATTTCTTTCAGCAACATTTTAGTTTTCATTGTACAAATTTTTGCCTCCTTAGTTAAGTTAATTCCCAAGTATCGTATTCTTTTTACATGCTATTGTAAATGAAATCATTTTCTTAATTTCATTTTTGGATTGTCCGTTGTTAATAGTGTAGGAATGAAAGTGATTTTTGTGTGTTGATTTTGTATCCTGCAACTTTGCTGAATTTGTTTACTAGTTCTTTTTTTTTTTTAATGAACTCCAGGGTTTTCTGCTTTTCTTCACATAAAATCATGTCATCTGCAAACAGAGATCATTTGACTACTTTTCCAATTTGAATTCCCTTTATTTCTTTTTCTTGCCTAATTGCTCTAGCTAGAACATCCAGTACTCTGTTGAATAGAAGTGCTGAAATTAGGCATCCTTATCTTTTTCCTGATCTTAGAGGAAAAGCTTTCATTGTTTCAATTTGAGTATGATGTTAGCTATGGAATTTTCATATATGATTATTTATTATGTTGAAGTAGTTTCCTTCTGTTCTTAATTTGTTAAGTATTTTTATAACAAAAGGGTGTTGAATTTTGTCAGATGCTTTTTTCTGCATCAATCTTGAGATAATCATCATTTTTTCCCTTCTTTCTGTTAAGGTAGTGTATTACACTGGTTGATTTTCATATGTTAAGCTATCCTTTCATTCCAGGAATAAATCCTCCTTGGTCGTGGTATATAATCCTTCTAGCGTATGCTGTTGCATTCAGTTAGTAGCATTCAGCTAGTATTTTTGGGAGGATTTTCACGTCAATAAGAAATTCTGGTCTGTAGTTTTCTTTGCTTATAGTGTGTTTGTCTAGCTTTGGTGTCACGTAACATACCTTTAGCCTTTTTAAAAAACATATTTGATCCCTTAAAGAACATTATGATCTTGATGAGCTATGTTTGGACTCGTGCTCATAGGATTTGATTCCATTTCCTGAAATAATTTATGTTTCCTGCTGGCTTGAATACATAACTTTGAGTAAGCAGTTGGCCATCTTGTGGCATTTACTGAAAACTCCATTGTGTTATGTTGCTTTAGATTGTAGTTCATTGTGGGATAGTATATCCTGGATCATGTGGATAAGCTTAAATTACTGAAAATTCATTATAAAGATTGGTGGAACACTACAGGGAAGCTGTATAATTTTTGTCATAAATCCAGTGTGTTACCTTTTAAGATTTGACTAGTTCTCATTATAATGCCCAAGCTATTTTAGTATTAATGCAATGGGACTAAAAGATTTAACATAGAAATAATGTCAACTTATACCTTTTACAATTACCTTGAATGAATCACTGGTGGCTTTGGAGTCAACCCTTGTCTCTCTTCCATCATGTTAGTGTATTGGATAGCTAAAATTCATTTTTGAGCTCAAATTTGTGGATTTTTTCCTCTGCCAAAAGATGCTTTTCTATAAAGGATGTTTTTTTCATTTTTTTTCCCCTGAACATTTAGATTTAAAGACTTTGTTCAAACAGTATAGATTGGTTTAGGAATACCACAGTAAGGTTACCAATTCATAAAATAATAACGCATAATGCTTCTTGGATGATTAGAAATCATTTTAGAATGTTGCAGGATGTTTGAGTCATTTGCATTAGTATCAGTTCATGTAAAGACTCTCTATGTAAAAGGTTCAGGACATTGAACTGAATTTACTCTGATGTGCTTAAAAACAACAACTTGACAGAGAAAGACAAATACTGTATGATCTTATTTGTATGTGGACTGTAAAAAACAAAAAAAATCTCATAGGTCCAGAGAATAGGTTAATGGTTGCCAGGGGCTGGGGGTGGGTGAAATGGGTGAAGGGAGTCAAAAGGTACAAACTTCCAGTTATAAAATAAATAAACCATGGAGAGGTAATGTATAACATGGTAGCTATAGTTAATAACACTATCTTGCATATTTGAAATTAGCGGAGAGATCTTAAAAGTTCTCATGACAAGGAAAAAAATTCTGTTAACGATGTATGGTGATAGATGTTAGTTAACTAGACTTACTGTGGTGATCTTTTCACAATATATACAAATATCAAATCATTATATTGGACACCTGAAACTAATACAATGTTATATGTCAGTTATAACTCAATAAAAAACAACAGCAACAACAACAGAATCTGGTATATCACTTACTTAACATTCCTTTTATGTGCTCATAAAAACAAGGTAAAACATAGGGGAAAGTTTTTAAATGATTTTGCTTTCTGACTCATTTTTGGAGTCTAACATTTTAGTGTGTTATGTGACATTTTAGGCCTTCCAGCCATTTTACCTGAACCAAAAAAAAAGAGAGAGAGACTTTTGAACACTTGAAAAAATTATGTATTCATAATGGCCATGATGCAGGTAGATCCTGCATTTTAATTTTAGTGTTTCTCATTTAACGTAGTTGGCAGCACAGAGTAGCACATAACATCTTTCCCCCCCAAAAAATGTTTAAGGTAGTTTTCCAAAGAGAATTTTGTTTTAATTGATACTCTTCTGCCATAGCAGTGAACTAGTACTGTAGAATAGAGATTTTATGTAATTTAATGTATCAACAGCCTAGGTGTTTGTTAATCTTGGTCTGAAAGTAAACGTTCATGGTAAGACATAAATTTGAGAAATTATTTACTTGTTTTTTTCGCATCAATGCCCTATCTTCCATCCTAGGTCTATCATTTGGCAAGTGTACGCTTACGTGATTTATGTTTAAAACTGGATGTTTCAAATGAGTTAAGAAGGAAGATATGGACATGTTTTGAATTCACTTTAGTTCACTGCCCTGATCTGATGAAAGACAGACATTTGGATCAGCTCCTCCTTTGTGCATTTTACATCATGGCAAAGGTAACGTGTAAGTTGGGGGAAGCTCTTAGCCCTATTTGCCTGTATTTGCAGCATGACATGAAAGTCTGTTCCACTTGACTGTTAGTTTGCAGTAAGTTCTATAAGCCAACTATGCCCACCATTGCTAATTAAGTGATAAATTCCAGCTACTGCATCTATTCTTTGGACTCTCCATTTAGTTTTATAATAATCAGCCTTCTCACTTCATAAGAACATACTGGTTGTAAAGAAGTTGGAAAAGATCTTAGAGATCATTTGTAGTAGTGTTTCTCCATACTGTTAATGTGAACAGCACCATTTCCATTCCCACCCCATGACACCTCTAATTTTGTACTTTAAAGTAAAATGATCATTACATTTAAGATAACTAAGTCCCAGAGCTGAAAGTAACTTGGCTAGAGTTACACAGTAAGTGACGACTTGTCATCTCCTGATTCACAATCTTGTGTAAAACAGCTTCTGTACTATATTGCTTTCCAGTGATCTATTACACCCACCTCAGAGGAGCATTTTACTTTCCAGCTATTACAACCTGTTTTAAGTCATAAAATAGCATATCTTACTTGTTTTTAAAAATTCTGTTTTATCTGAAACAATCATCTGTAACCTTGGGCTTAACCACATTAACCACACTGGCAGTTCTAGCAGATGTACATGTTAGGACCTTATTT
This sequence comes from Vicugna pacos, assembly GCF_048564905.1. Taxonomy (NCBI): domain Eukaryota; kingdom Metazoa; phylum Chordata; class Mammalia; order Artiodactyla; family Camelidae; genus Vicugna; species Vicugna pacos. Next base: position 27,609,630 of record NC_133005.1, on the reverse strand, counting down.
TTAAGCTTTTTGACGCAGAGGACATGTTTTCAAAACTCCTTTGTGATTCCCCTCTCATGTTGCCTCTTTAAAATCTCTATACAAAATAGGTATTAATAAATATTACTAACTAGTTATTTGTTTTCTTGAAAACTGTCAGAGTTCAGCCTTTGCCGTTTCTATGGAGAACATCATTATGAAGAATAGGTTTAGTACTAATGGACAGTGAAACAGAAGAAGAGAGTAATTTAAGTGAACTTTGTGATAACAAATAGACTACAGGGGATATTTTTATGGATCATTAATTTATCTTCTTTCTTTTGGCCACCATTGTGACTTTTCTATCAAAGCATTAGAAACCTTACAGTCTGTCCTGAAATGTTAAACATCTAATCCTATAGTAACTGCTCAGATTTATTGTGAATCACCACAAGAATTTTCTGTCCTTTAGTATGTGGTTAATTTACTTTTAAATAAGTACTTAAAAACTAATAAAACTGGAGACTGCAAGGGATTCAGCAGATCTGAGTTTTCTTATATCATTCTTTTTATAAAGAAGTGCATTTTCAGTAGAGTTATACCATGGCAATCTTAGTGCTTTTGATTAATGAAACTATTAGCTGAGTCCCCACAGGCCACAAAGCCTGAACTTTTAAGGTAGTAAAAGTCATAAATGGTAGTGAGTTTTAGTCATGGAATGGCCTGGGGTTAATGGCTTTCTGCAAGACTGCTCTCAGTGCCAGCCTATAATTGAAGTTTTTGTTCAGAGCCATTTTTCTTTTAAAAGCAGTTGATAAATGTAGTTTTTATTTTCCTTAGGTAACAAAAGAAGAAAGAACTTTTCAAGAAATAATGAAAAGTTATAGGAATCAGCCCCAGGCTAATAGTCACGTGAGTTACATTATTTTTCCTCCTGTCCAAAAATAGATTTGTACTATTTCTCTGCTGACAAGTCATATAAAAGGTAAACTTCTTTTATAGTTTTACTATAGATTTTTTGGTTTAATGGACACCATTAAACTCAAGACAGTTCCATTAAAGAACAGTTTTGGTAGAAGCCAGAAATCTTGCTGCCTCTGACTCATCCATATATTTGCGTATATTTCTCATACATTCTCTTATTCCATTTGTTCATTTGTTGAGTGGTGACATTTTCCGCTAGAAATCTAATAAAAAATATATGATAATCTTCAATTGTATGAGACTTGATTCTCTGATGATATTTAAATCCAGTGATATTTGAGGACTTATTAACTTAAGTTTAGCTTCTTTTGCCATCTGCTAAGAACCTTAATATTTGCATCTTTGAATAGATATCAAGCATTTCTGATAATGCTATTATAATAGCCATAGTGAGAATTCTGTACAGCCTTTCAGTCATGGAAATATAAAATGTTAGCATAGTGGCCTGGCACATAGTAAGCATTTAATAACTGTTAGCTCTATATTATTGTTATTATTGTACCTGAAAAGCAAAGGACTAGGTTATCTTAAGGCTTTGGCCATGCAGGAGCCTGATTCCTCTGCTGTAAAGGAGCATAATGGCTTCTCTGGCCCTGGTGATCTGCCATCTTAGACAGGACAAAAGATGTGGTGGCTCATATATCCCTGGCCCTGGTACCAGTAGCTGTATTCTCTTCTAAGAGAGCCCTGCAAATAATTTCACTTGTTTACTCAAGCCCCAAATACACTGATTGCAATATAGAGATATTAGAAGAGCCAGATATAGGCATTTGTTGTATCCTGTGACAGGCCAGAAGAGGCCTAATTTCTGGGCCTCATCAGAAAGATCCCTCCCTCAGGAACAGAGCTTTCAGAGGTTCAGAGTATCCCTAAAGATCATTAAGGTGAAGTTAGTGTGGGTCAGAAAGTGGGCCAAGCCACAGCTTCCTAAATATTCTCTCAATACCAATGTCCATAGGATGAGGGGAAATGGGTTGTGTCTTTCCACTATCTTGGAGGTGAAAAATAGTTTAGGGGCAGGGAGGCGGACAGATTTTCATGTGGCCATCTGAAAGGAGATGAGCATGGGATGGAAACAGGAAAATAAGCCCCAAAGAGACCAGATGATTCAGGAATTAAAAGGAAGAAGGGACAGGGTCAGGTCTTTGAAGTTGCTTTTATTTGATGAAACTTGCTCATGGTGTTTAGTTGGTACTTACTTAATTGTTCTATTTCGTAAACTCCTACAATGGCACATTTTAGGTGGTAGACTCTTCTAAGATGTTGGCCGTAATCTACATTTGCCAGGCTGCTAACATCTTGCCCTTGAATCTCACCCGTACATACAAAGACAAATCCTTTTCAACTGGCTAGATATCTTGCTCTTCTTATTTTGGCTTTGCTTAACTTGTGCCTCTTTGGACCTCAGGAGTCTTTTTTTTTTTCCTTTCTGACCTATAGGTCTATAGAAGTGTACTGTTGAAAAATATTCCAAGAGAAGTTGTGGCATGCAATAAAAACCTGAATGCTGATTTTGAAATGACAGATTGTGGTAAGTTGCCCAACTTAACATTATGTAGTACACCTTTGATTACATTGTACATTATACAGTGGATGTCAGACAACATGGAGTCAGTGATATAGGTGGGGTGGATAATGCATATGTGTTTTGGGAAAAAACAAATGAGTTTGAGATAAGGATGGGTCAAGTGCCTTCCTCCAAAGAGGTTGTGTATTGAAACCATTAATTTGTGCCTTGTTGATTGTGTTTTAAAAGTTTCCTAGTATACTTACACACATTAATAAAACACATATAAGACACTTAATAAAATTCAAAAATACATCTGAATTACAGGGAAAGTATGATAGCCATCAGTGATGTGCCTGGGGAGACAATTAAGGACACATCCTGTTACTAATAAGTGTATTGGTATTCTGCCACCACCAGCAAGGTTACCACCTTGTTGCTACCATCATGCTAAGACTTCAGGCACTAGTGATTTTTTTTTTTTTTAAGAAAGGAGAATCATAAACTGACTATACTTCAATTAAAAAAAAAGAAAGGAGAATCAAATGTTCAGTATTCATATGTTGTAAGTTGTGAAAATGCCTCTGCTGCCCATCTCCTTTTTCTTGTCTCATCTATCCATTTCTTAGTGTGTATATATGTGTATAGGTGTGTATAAGTACCATGATTTATTTAATTCCATAATGTGGGACATTTAGGTTGTTTCCAATTATACACAGCTTTGTGAGGAACAGTATTGTAGCTTGATCTTTGGTCTAGTTCTTAGAGAAAATTGACTGGGTCAAAGACTTTTTTAATTAAGGAACTGCTAGCAAGTATCTGGGATACACGGAGCAGTGAAGTTCAAAAGAGTAGAATTTGGGGGGAGGGTATAGCTCAAGTGGTTGAGTGCATGCTTAGCATGCATGAGTTCCTGGGTTCAATACCCAGCACCTCCTCTAAAAATAAACAAACACCACCCCAAACAAAACAAAGATAATTAAATAGTGCAAAAAGAGAGTAGAATTTGGTACATTACCTGCCAATAAAATTTGAGATAAGTGAGAGTTAGCTACTCTATCTACAACATAAAGATTTCAGATCCAATTCTGCTTTATATACATTTATTAACATTTCTGTTTTGAAATGAAAAAGTTCATAGCTAAATAAAATCATGTTTAGTTAGAATCCAGGGTCCCAGAGAATAACTGTTGGAATTGGAATAACAGAAACATGAAGACTATAGTATCTGCCTCCAGAAATTTCTAATCCAAGAAGGACATGAAATCGTTTTAGTTGATCCATATAACAAGAATAACCTACAAGATTGTCACTAAACCAGTATTTAGTGCCTTGGACAGTGTGTCTCAGGATGGTAATAAGTGTTACAGGGAAGAGGAACTATGCATAGAAAATTTGAGAAGTTTAGAATTAAAGTGAACATGTGTTTTTTTCTAACTGCAGAATTTCTCAGAGCCTGTAATATACTAACATGTATTCTGAGTTTCTAAGAGAAGAATATAATATGCAGCATTTCCTCAACTTATTTGGTTACATAGCTTTTTTCTGCTCTATTAAGATCCTGCAAAAGTAGCAAGAGTAAAAAAGACATCCAAACTGGGACTGAGAGTCCTCTGGTTATTCCCTGTGGCTGCTTGGCCCTTGGACCATGTTTGAGTTTTCTGGTTTTCCTAAGGTGGAAGCATGCTTCAACCCATATTCTCACTGTTTGCAGGCCAGTGCATTGAGAATGAGAACTTTTTTTCACATGCTGAATTCTTTTTAATTGCCAGTAGTTTTCTTAGTTCCTGTATGTACAGATAGGAGATGGCTTGTAATACTCTTTCCCCACAGAAAGTAGGCTAGAGGTCTACCTGGTATTGTAAACTTTCCCAGAGTTACACCAATAAATAGGAAAGCACCTTGGAGCAAGCTGTCATTTTATAGCTGAGGACACCAGCTATAGGCTGAGCATGGAGGGTCCTGTTGTGCATGGGAGATTAAGGCTCTTTGAGCACCTGTCACCTGCCATGTATTCGCAGAAAAATAAACACAAGCACTTCATTTTGCTTCTTCCTTGATATATGAGGATACACTTTACCTTTTAGGGTCTTTCCACCTTTCTCAAAGAGCCGGTATGAATATCTGCAGGCCCTGTTGTTAACTGAAGCTCGGGGTTTGCCACTGCTGCCCGTACTCTGAAGCTCAGTTTAGCTAAACTCCAGCCCAGAGCTGGTGCCTATCTCAGGGCCACCAGTGACAGTGAGCTCAACAGGTAAAGTTGTGAAAACAATCTTGCTGAAGTGGTATCTAGAAAATAGAGTATCACTTTAACTTTACATGTTTGCATTTCTCAAAACTCCAATTGAATTTACCCACAATATAGATGGATTTCTGAACCTTTTCTAAAAATACTGTCTTACTTTAAGATCTGGGTTTATTTGATTTTTTTTTCTTTTGTATTGTGGAGAGAGTTGTGATTCAAATCACTAATTTATAGATTAAAGTACACCTATCACAACACTGAATTCTTTTGACAGACTTGGAAGATGCTACAAAAACACCTGACTGTTCCGTTGGACCAGTGAAAGAGGAAAGAGGTGATCTTATCAAATTTTACAATACAATATATGTAGGAAGAGTGAAGTCATTTGCGTTGAAATACGACTTGGCAAATCAGGACCATGTGGTATGTTTTATATTTTACTACTTTATTAATATCTGTACTCATAATTGAATTACTGTGAGTTTATTTTTCTAGATAAGTGTTTCATAGTTAAAGCCTTACTGATGCATTTTATAGGGGAAAACATACTAATAATTAATCAGAGAGTGATTAAGGCTATGATATGACAGAGACCAAAGGAAATCATGGAAATTTTATCCATACTGTGATCATGTTGCTAGAAATTGTATATGCACATGGGCAAGGACTAGATGGGAACATGGGAAAATGAAAACAATTCTGGTAATTTTTTTCTTGGTTTTGATTTCTGTTGTTATATTTCTAAGATAAGTGTTTTTCTCAAGATAAAAAAAAAAGGAAATAAATAGGCTTGAATCAATAATAGAAGCCACACTACGAAATTTTTATGCAGACTCTAAACTTGGCAGTGCCAAGCAGATCTCTGAAAGTATTATCAGTGTATAAGCTGAAGTTGGTTCCCGGGAGACCAGACTTCAGTTATAAGAAAATGGGACTCAGTAGAAGCTGCATCCAGCCAGGAGCCATATATGTGTGTCTGTGTCTCTCTCTACATTTCTGTCCTTGTGCATTTCAAGGAATATGTTCTGTGATTATCCTCAGAAGCCATGACTACTCATCCTACTCCCTCACTTCCACCTCCCCTGACCATGTGCAGTACTGTGAATATCCCTATCATCAGCCAGTTGAAAAAAAAAAAACTAGTTTTATTAGCTTCAAGTGAAGATGATGAGTGAAGTATCAATTAAGGAGTCACCTCCATTTATTTTGGAATGGAATGGAAACACTGTATAGATTATTTTTAAAAAGTACAATCCTTTCTCAGGTAACTCTGTCCCTAAATCTTTTGCATTTTTGTATAAAGTCTTAACCATTTCGTTAAGAGATTTGTTCCATGTTGGATTCATCCTGCTGGCTCACAGAAATTCTCTGCTTCTCTTTTATTCTCTGTGCTGCTAATTTGCTTGTGGGTGTGTGTGTGGAGAAAGATTCTTATTGCAAGTGCTAGGACATAGATTACTCTTTGCCCCACTTTATGAACATAGACATGAGGTTCCTGTGCTCCTGGTTTACTGCTTTTGTTGTCTTGCCCAGAATTCTTCAAGATTTCCTGAAAGATCCAGGAAAATAAATTTTAGTTTGTTAGTAATTGTTGAAAAGTGAGGGTTAATAAACTATTTCCTTGATTGTTTCAGCCATAAATAAGCTCTGATAGTGTAACTGACTCCTAACTAGGAGATACCAATAAGAATAAAAATACACTAAAGAAAAAAAAAGAAAAGTTCCATGTTGACCCTTCACCCTTGCTGGGAAGGGACAGGTCAGAATAAAAATACGGTAGGATTAAAATAAAGAAAACTTTTATCTTCAAAATACTTCCTCTTGTGTTATTTCAGATGGAAGCTCCACCACTCTCTCCTTTTCCACATATTAAGCAACAGCCAGGCTCCCCACGCCGCATTTCCCAGCAGCATTCCATTTATGTTTCCCCACACAAGAATGGGTCAGGCCTTACGCCAAGGAGTGCTCTGCTGTATAAGTTCAATGGCAGCCCTTCTAAGGTAAGGTGCACGTGAACTCTACTCCAAAACAACTATGTACATGTGTTAAAAATTGGATTTCAAATATCCAATTAGTAATCTTTAATCTTTTTTTTTTACAAAGTTACTACTAATAAATATGCACTGTTACTGTGGCAAGTTTCCTGTGATCAAGAGCAGTGTATTCAGTTGAGGTAATTTAATCCACTGTGATTGATGTGGTATTGGGGGAGTTCACAGCCCATTGAATCCCTGCTCAAGTATGATCTTAAGAAGGACCAGTAAGGCAACACTTGCAAGTGGTCGGACATGGGGAACAAGTATAAAGAAAGGTCTTAGAATTGAAAGTTAATTTGGTACATGGCAACCAGCATAGTGAAAAGTCTGAAAGCAAAGGCCTCTTACTTACAAACAGCTCTGTGGTTATCTCCATGTTTATTCCTGTATAGTGATGAAGATGTGACAGGGACATGATTGCTGTTTTCAGATATTTCAAGGGCTGTCAAGCAGATATGTTTAGAATCTCTCCAGAAGCCAGAATCGCTACCAACTGGAAGAAATTGTAGTGGGACAGATTGTAACTCAGTCCAAATACATGGCAGCTCTTAAACTTACTAGTTTCTCATTTAGTTCTGCAAATACCTGTTGAGTTCCTACTATACTTAGCAAACAAACAAAGTTGACTGAGATATAATACCTCACAGATTTGCGTTTCTTCTTCATCGAAGTTGGTTTCCTATAAAAATGTTGAGAAGAAATTCTTGCATAAAATCAGAAATGGAATCAGCTGACTTCTAAGGCAGTGATTCCAAAATCATAGGTGAGAATTGCCTGGGCAGCTTATTGAACACAGATACCTGACTGAATCACAAAGCTCTGGCAGTTCCCTAGACAGTCGTGATGCACAGCTTTCAGGAACCACTCCTCTCAGGCTTGTTTATAGACCAGCAATATCAGCATCACCTGGGAGCATGTTGGAAATGCAGACACTCAGGCCTCACTCCAGCCCTGCTGAATTTGAATCTGCATTATTAACAAGGTCCCCCAGATGATTACTAAGCACACTAAAGTTTGAAAAGCATTGTTTCAAGAGGAGGATCTCAAACTTTAGGGAGAATCAGAATTACCTGGAGAGTCTGATAAAATATAAGTTGTCGGGTCCCGCCTCCAGAATCTCTGATCTGATTCAGTGGATACAGGGTGAGATTTGACAATTTGTATTCCTAATAAGTTCTTCAGTGCTTCTGCTGCTTCTGGTCCAATGTCCACATTTTGAAAACTACCACTATAAGGTAAATTCAATTTTTAAAATCACCTGAATAGATTTGTTCTAATCACCCTTATTAGATTGCCTAGATTCAAAAAATATTCTCTACTCCAGTGTTTGGCTTTGGATGGAGGATAGAGGGCAGGAAAAAGCAGTTAGCTTAGTTCTTTGCCACTATTTCCCCTTTTTCACCTTTTACACACATGTCCTCTATTTTTGCACAGAGTTTGAAAGACATCAACAACATGATAAGGCAAGGTGAGCAGAGAACCAAGAAGCGAGCAATAGCCATCGATGGTGATGCAGAATCACCTGCCAAACGCCTCTGTCAAGAAAATGATGATGTTTTACTTAAACGACTACAAGATGTTGTCAGTGAAAGAGCTCATCATTAGTGCCCTGCGCATTTCTATGATAAAAGCACTTTTAGGTTGTTTTGCAGAAAGTTGGGGCTCTATCTTTCCAAACATTCAGGTAGTAAGTATCACTGAGTTACAAGAAACATCACACCAAAATTAAGCATTTTGGTTCTTTTACATATATTCAAAACATAGTAGACAAAGATGTATTTTGAGTTGAATTGTAAAGGAATGTTTTAAGTGCCTTTTAAACATATTAATAGTCATAGAATTTTTAAAATATTTTCCTTGAGTTTTTCAGATGAAGTAAGGAGAAACCTCATAATTTTTTTAATATAATTTTTTAAATAATCAAATATCTTCCTCTGGGCTTTGTGATATGAGTGTGAATAATCTATTTTTGGTAAGTGTGCTTTGAAATGTTTGTACTCGCAATTTAATATTAAGTAGTGGTTGGGTCCCGTGGCATCTAGGCCAGAGGATGTTGCATCAGCCTGTGTCTGACCCAGTGTAGTAACTCCACATCCAGGCACCACTACCATTCTGGGCTGTCCAGATCACTTCTCGTGTCCTTCCTCTCCTTGAGCAGAAGTGGATTTGTATCTGAATCCATGCATTACCCCCACTCCTTGCTTTCCAACCCTAAGCCCTCTTAGCCTGGTGTCGCAACCTAATAAAGAGGTACTTTTTAAAACTATTATCAATTTTGTTTTCCAAACCATTAACTTAATTATACATGATTATACTATGTCATACAATTCTCAAAATAAGCTGCTTCTCAGTCTAGTAGAGTAAAATACAGAAAAGAAACTAAATTTCCTTAATGGGAAATTATATCACCATGATAATATGTGAGATACTGTTTTTGAGGTCATCATAAGATCAGTTGTTCTCAGTGTCTAATTGATTCCCTAAGGACAGTTGAAACCTTTTTCAAAACCACATTAATATCACCTCACGCCTTATAGTTACACTATACATCAGTAAAACAGCTGCTTATCACTATCCCCTCTTTGTTCTCAGTATCACTGAATTGTGAGTTTCCCTTCAAGTTTGATCACTGGGACCCCTTAAGGATGTTTTCCAGGGCTGGGGGTGCAGCTTTCCAAAGAATCAGCTGTTCAATATTCACTTTTTCTACTGTGTTTTCAGAATCTGGAAGGACATGGGTAAGTCATTGTTAATTAATTTTGAGAAGATGTTAACAAATGTATATTTTTTTAACCGCAAAACTACTTTTTAAAATGCAAAATATTTACCCTATGTCTAACCCTGGCTAATTTGAATTAGTCAAAGATTTGACTATGAATTAGTAATTACAATTATTAGGAACTTTATTTTTAAATTTTAAGAAGAAAAGTGATTTTGGTCACATTAAACTTTTCTGAAAATTACATCCTCATTTTTTGTGTAGTATCTACACATGTTATAAGCCAAATAACATCGAGTCTGCCTTGAATCCTTGTATATATTTTTATGTAGCTATAACTATTGTGTCATTTTCATCATCGTTATTAATGTGCAAAATGTTGTACGTTGTCTTTATAAGAAACTCTGGACATGTTTATCAGTTTTCAAGACTGGATATCAATGTACATAAAATGGTTAATAAAATATTGGCATTTTTGAGATTATTGAAAAAATTATACTTGTGCTCTTTTCAGTGTGGTTAGATGCAATTGTGCAGCCATCTAGAACCTATATCTCTTTAAATTTCTACTTTATATCTTTTAAATATCTTAGTATAACTTAAAACATAATGTTCTTGGTGCTTTCCAGGAGCTAGGAAAAGAATGGGGAGTGGCTGATGACTACAGGCTTTCTCTTGAGGTGATGAAAAATAATTTTGAAACTTGATATAGGCAGTGATTGTATAACATTGTGAATTTATTAAATGACACTGAATTTTACACTTTATAATGGTTCATTTTAGGTGAATTTCACCTCAATTGAAAAAAGGCCTTAGACACATATAAAGAAACAATTATTTCAAGGCCTGGAAATGGACCAAATCATGATACTAAATTAAGGAAAAGGCTTCTTCTTAGGAGTGCTTTCAGGTGTACGTCTCATTTTTTGACAGCTTAAAAGCTCATTTTTAATGACCATTTTTATGTGGTTAGATTATGTTAAATCAGATTTTTTTTAAAGGTAATATTCCTTATATGAAAAAGATTAAAGTTTTTGTATGCTTCCCTTTAAAACAAGCTTTATTGTCTGCTTCCAAGGACTTCAGATAGCTAACCATTAAAATTCATTTTCTTTACTCAAAAAAAAGGAAGTTAAATAGGTTCTAGGGGTGTAAAGTACAACATGATAAATATTGTTGTATTTTATATATGAAAGTTAAGAGAGTAAATCCTGAGTTCTCATCCTTCCTCCAAATCTGTATTTCTTTAATCTTGTATTTATGTATAATGATGTTCACTGAACTTACTGTGACGATCATTTCATGATGTATGTGGGTCAGATCATTGTGCTATGCAGCTTCAACTTATATACAGTGTTCTATCTCAATAAAACTCGAAAGAAAAAAAAGGTAATATTCCTGCATGTTTTAATTTTATTCCTTTACAGTACTTTCACTAAGTCAACAAACCTTATTGGCTGTTTACTGTATGTGGCCCTTTGCTAGGTGCTAGGGATAGAAGGGTGAACTAGGCACAGTTCCTGTCCTCAAGATACAATATTTGTAGCCCTTAATAAAATGAGATAAGTATAGTAATATAGCTCTACACAAAGAGGGATGGTGTTAGCACAGAGAAGGGAATGATTCACTCTGCCGGGACAAATGTGTCAGGGAAGTCTAAACTCACTCTAAAGTGTGGGCTAAGTGGTATTTTAGTCCTTAGGGATGAATAACTTTGCCAGGGCAGTAGAATATTCAAAGAACACAACTCAGTAGAAAGGCCCAGAGGCATGGAAGTACTACTGTAGGTTTGGGAAGTGCAGAAGTTTGGTGAGACTGGGAGGTAGTGTCCGTATGCAAAAGTGCAGGGCTATAAAGGGGCCTTCCATAGCTGGGCTCTAAGCCGGGTAGAGAGCTCAGGCTTGGTCATTTCCAGTGGTTCTTAGCATTGGCTGCAGTGAATAGGTTTCTCCCCAGAGATTTCTGATTGAGAACCACAGCTCTAGGCCATGAGGAGCCACTAAAGAGGTTTTAATTTTAAGTGGATAATGACAAACCTGATGTTTATTTATTTCAGAGCAGCAGTTCCCTAACTTGCCCAAAGATGAGGATTACCTGAGACATGTTAACAATACAGATTCCTAGGCCCCACCCTTGATGGAAGGAAATCTCCAGGGAAAGGACTTAGGAATTTTGTCAACTTGTTCCAAGTGATATTTACCCTCAAGCAAGTTAAAGACCTCCTGGCAGTACTTCTCGGACTTGCAGAGCATAAGAATCACCAGGGATTATTAATCTTGTTAAAAATGCAGAGTCTGGGGTTGGGCCTGAGATTTTGCTTTTCTAACAAGCTCTCACATCATGCCAATGCTACTAGGCCAAGGACTACACTTTGGTTTTTTGTTTGTTTTAATTTTTTTTTATTGAGTTATAGTCAGTTTACAATGTTGTGTCAATAGGACTACACTTTGAATAGCAAGTTCTAGAATCTGGAAGCTATGTGGAGGATAGACTATGTTAGACTGATATGATAGACAAATTAGTAGTTCTTGGTATTTTTGCACTTCTGATTGTCACAGCTGGGCATAGGGGTGGTGCTACTGGTATCTAGTGGGTAGAAGCCAGAGATGCTGCTAAACATCCCACAGTGCAGAGGACAGTCCCCCACAACAAAGAACTATCCAGCCCAAAGTGTCAGTAGTGCCAGTCTTTGAATTAATTAAACACCTGGGCAAGAAGAGCTGTAGGCTTTAGTTCATGTACTGGTGATGGGGATAGAAAAGGAACCACCGAGGGTCACCTAACTCTGGTCAGGTGTGAGGTGCCAGTCAGGGATGGCTTCATAAGGAAGATGACTTTCCAGAAAGGATTAATGGTAACAGATTCCAGGTTGGGTAACTAATGCCCACGTGGGGTTATTTGGCATCAATGACAGACTCTTAATATGTTAAGAGGAGAAAATATTCCTTAGGTTTCAGATTCTACGTGTAGCGCAATGGTTCCATCAAATTTCCCAGTGGTAAGAATCACCTTTGAGGGCTTATTAACTATGCAAATAGTGTAGTACACAAACAGGTTTGTTAAGCATCCCAGGCTACTGTTTTCCAGGAAGTTCAGAAGTACCTGTCTAGAGTCCAACAGAAGAGTTTAATGGCCGAGAATATGGAGATCCTGGTTCAAGCCTTGACACGATCCACACCAAACCAAGTCGGACTTAACTACTTACCTCAGGTAGGTCGTCATCACTTAAGGAACTAATTAATTATGGAAAATAACATTCATCATAGAAAAATTAGAATGTGTATAAGCAAAAAATGAAAATTCTATTCCCATCAACCCAAGGTGACCTTTTCAAATTTTAAAAGGTTTTATTGTGGTTGCTAAGGGGGAGGGGGGGTGGGAAGGGATAGACCGGGAGTTCAAAATTTGTAGATACTGACAGGCATATGTAGAATAGATAAACAAGATCATATTGTATAGCACAGGGAAATACATACAAGATCTTGTGGTAGCTCACAGCGAAAAAAAAATGTGACAATGAATATATGTATGTTCATGTATAACTGAAAAATTGGGCTTTACACTGGAATTTGACACAACATTGTAAAATGACTATAACTCGATAAAAAAAGTTTTAAAAACAAAAAAAAAGGTTTTACTGCAGTTATTTTTCACATGAAGGAAATTGTGTAAATCTTTTATACTATGATGAATTTTTTCCAGCTTTATTGAGGTATAATTTACATAGAACAAAATGTACCCATTTTAAGTGTATAGTTTGAGGAATTTTAGTAATTACGTATGATTCTATGACTACCACCACAATCCTCACTTAGTTGTGCTTTGCTTTATTGTGCTCCACAGATACTGTATGGGTTTTTTTACCAAATTGAAAGTTCATGCATCAAGCAAGTCTATTGGTGCCATTTTTCCAACAGCGAATGCTCACTTCATGTCTCTGTCACAATTTGGTAACTCTCCCAATATTGCAAACTTTTTCATTCCTATTATATTTATAGTCATCTGTGATCAGTGATCTTTGATGTATGATATTATAATTGTTTGGGGCACCACGAACCACACCCATGTAAGACAGTGAACGTAATCGATGAATGTTGTGTGCGTACTCACTGCTCCACCAACCTGTTGTTCTCCAGTCTCTACCCTTCTTGTTGGGCCTCCCTATTCCCTGAGACACAACAATATTGAAATAGGCCAATTAATAAGTCTACACTAGCCTCTAAGTGTTCAAATGAAAGGAAGAGTCAATCGATGTGGCAAACTTCATTGTTGTCTTACTTCAAGAAATTGTCACAGCCACCCCAACTTTCAGCAACCATCACCTTGATCACTCAGCAGCCATCAACGCTAAGACAAGACCCTCCACCAGCAAAAAGATTACAACTCACTGAAGGCTCAGATGATGGCTAGCATTTTTTGGCAATTAAGTATTTTTTAATTACAGTATGTACATTGTTGTTTCAGACATAAGGCTATTGCACACTTAGTAGACTACAATATAGTGTACACATAACTTTTATATGCCCTGGGAAGCCAAAAAATGTCTGTGTGACTCTTTATTGCAATATTTGCTTTATTATAGTGGTCTAAAACTAACCCCACAATATCTCTGAGGTATGCCTGTATAGAACATTTCCATCACTTTAAAAAGTTTTCTTTTTTCCCTCTAATATTCCCTGCCCTTCCCACATCCTCCCCACCACACGCCCAGGCAACCAGTGGTCTGCTTCTTGTCACCATAGTTTTGCCTTTTGTAGAGTTTCATATAAATGTATGTATGCACAGAATGTAATCTTTGGTATTTTTCTGTCACTTAGAATAATGCATTTGAGATTCGTTAACATTGTACGTATAAATGTTTCTTTTTATTGCTGAGCAATTTTCCATACCTTTGTTATACTATAATTTGTCTTATCTAATCACCAGTTCATGGACATTTGGGTTGTTTCCAGTTTGGGGCTATTAATAATTATAAACATATGCATGCAAGAGTTTGAACATATATTTTTATTTCTCTTTTATTCCCTTATGAGTTGGATTACTGGGCCAAACGGTAAGTACATGTTTAACTTCATAAGATATTGCCATGTGCTTTTTCAAAATGAACCATTTTGCATTCCCAACAGCAGTGTGTAAGAGTTCCATTTGCTCCACGTTGCATCTGCCTCTTTTTTTTTTAATTGAAGTATAGCGGACAAACAACATTGTGTTAGTTTCAGGTGTACAGCAAAGTGATTCATTCATATATATATGTACTTCACCCTGGGGCTCCCACTGGGAGCACCCCACTTGGCTGCTACAAGAAGCTGATGGAGACCTGTATATATATATATATATATATATGTATATAATATGAGAATGGAGACCTGTCCTTCAAATATGTGAAGACTTTCAACATGGATAAGTATGTGGGCCTTCCTCAAGACCACTCAGAGAGCTACCACTCCTTCATGTGGAACAAATTCTTCAAGCATGTTGACATTTACCCAGAAAAAGCCACCTTCTGGATGGGAATGCAGCTGACCTGCAGGCTGAGGGTGATGGATGGGATTGAACTGTTTGTTGGAGGCATCAGCCTTGAGGGACTCATTGCCTTCAACAAGTTGGGTTCTGGTCTGGTGTCCAGGATTTGTGTGAAGACATTGGCATGGACACTATCCTGGCCAAGGCTAGGTTCTTCAGCGGAGATATCACCATGGCTCTGACAGTAGGCATGGGCACTGTTATGGATGCTGGAGAGGTAGTGATCTTCATCACAGGTGCTCACAAGGCGTTTGCTCTGTACAAGGCCATCGAAGAGGGAATGAAAAATATGTGGACCATGTCTGCCTTCAAGTAGCATCCCCACACAATGTGTGTGATGAGGATGCCAGCCTGGAGTTGAAAGTGAAGACTTTCAAATATTTCAGAGGTTTAATGCTTGTTAATAACAAGTTGGTGGACCCCTTGTACAGTATCAAAGAGAAAGAAACAGAAAAGCCAGTCTTCTAAGAAACCATAACATTGATTAGCCTTTGCTAATCCTAATGTCAAGTACATCACTGGGACAGGTAGGTCTTTCTGGAATTGTTTTTAGGAGGACAGAATTTTATTTCTTTAATCTAGTGTGGTTACTCCAGATAAATGTGTGAATTTACTGTTCTTAGTATGCAGTATGGTATCTAGTATAGAGTTAAGCTATTTGTTCATAACTTAATCAGAAAAAAAAATCACTCCATAATTTTGATGTCTGCCCCACACATTGAGGGGTTTTAGCTTTTTATTCTGCCTCTGAAACTGCTTCACATGTACAATACACTCCCGTCAGGAATTTCTATCATTCTGTGCACTGGTTCTCAATTGAGAGGGTGTTAGGAGCTTATGTATATCGGGCAAAACCTCTTTGGAAAGTCTTAAGAGCCCCTCTTGAGCAGGCCTACCCCTTATTTGAGAATCACTATTCCATATTAAGAAATAAACTCTCTCAGTGTGTAAAATCAGTCTAAGGAAGCATCCCCTCTGGTCAGTGGCAAGTGCCGTGAGAAAAAAAACTAGCCCTTGCTTCCTTTCCCCAGTTTTTTCCTGCTCTCTCAGTTGGCCTTTCTGTGAACTCAGAGGACTCCTTAGGGAGGATTTGGATGGGTGAGGCTAAAGAGAAGGCTTTTGTTGACAGACTAAGAGCCTCAAGGGGCCCAGCCTTGTCAAACTCCCCTCCCTGACAGGCCCTCCCACACCAGGAGGAAGGCAGAAACCCTTTTCCCACATGAGCCTTGTGTTTTGTTCCAAGGTCTCACTGTGGCACCTCTTACACATTCATAAGGAGGCGATCCACTGGGCAACACAAACCGCCAAGATTCATGGTTGTGTTCAGCCAAGGCGATGGGGCCAGGGCAAACAGCTCAATTATGAGTTTAGAAACAACACTGGAGTGACATGTTTCCTGTGTCCCTAAGAGCTGAGCTCCAAGAAACATACCAAGTGCTTCTAAAGTTGCCTAATATCCTTTCCCCACTTAAAATACTCTGCCTTACTAAACCTCCCAAGTTCACGTGACATGGTCTGATGTTCCCAGAACATCAGGAAATATTCTCTCCCTTTATCCTTCACCCCTTGTTCACAAAATGAGTCAGTTGCTCTGCCTTCCTTTTACTCTTATGCCTTGATGGTTTGGTTGCTACCTCCTCCTTCTCCCTTTGAAGCTGCTGCTACCTCTGTTTCTGGGAGAGATCTTTCAGAGCCTGGCTCAGGCCTCCCTTTCACTGTTGTGTTTGGTCCCAGTATTTCATCTTTAGCTTTTATATGTGATTGTGCCATCATTCTGTTTCAAGCTAATGGATCGATGGACTTGTTTCCAACGTGGTATTTTTCTATTAAATCTAGTGTTTTCAAGGAAAAAAAAAACAAGGAAGAATTAAAAGGGTTTTGGATTTTTTTCTGAGTTTGTTTCAGATATTGGCATTTGGAATAAATTTTGTTTAGTGAGTCTAATGTTTGCAAACTTAGGAATCAGGCCTTATGTAATCTGCAAGATTATGGCACAAGGTTGTTAAAATACTAGGTATTCATCACATAGTGGAGTACCACACAGGCTTCCTGACTTCACTTGTTCAGGTGTCAGGACACAGCACCTCCCAGTCTTTCCTATACTTTTAGCGTGTTTTATTTTTCTTCCCAGAATTTATAATCTATTCATATACTACCTGAATCCATCACTTACAATTAAACTCCATGCAGGTAGTACATTTTTTCTGTAGTTTTCCCAGAGTGTAGAATGACACATTGAAGGAAGTATAGGCTTGACATTTGTTGAATTAATTAATTGAAGAAAAAGGCTTAGGAGTGCTTTTTATAACAATTACATCTCACAGATATTAAGCATTTTCTGTGTGCCAGACTCAATTCTCATAAAACCCTATAATAAAACTGTTTTACAGAAGAGGGAATTAACGCTGAGACAGTTTTTACTTTAAATCTTTTTTACTTAAAATTTACTTAAAAGTTACTTCTTAAAAAAAAAAAACAGTTACTTCTTGCCCAGAATCACAAGATACAAACCCAAGCAATTTAGTTTCATAGCCCAGTGTTGTTTTTTTTTTTTTTTAATTCAATGAAGTTGTGGGTTTTTTGTGTGGTAAAATACGTATAACTTTAAACTTACCATTTAACCATTTTTAAGTATACAGTTTAGTGACATTAAGTACATTCACATTGTTGTGCAACCAAGCTCCAGAACTTTTTCATTGCAGAAGTGAAACCCTACACTCATCAAACAACAACTCCCTTTTTTCCCTTAACCCTGTCCCTGGCAACCAACATTCTACTTTCTGTTTCTATTATTTTGACTATTTTAGATTTCTCATACAAGTGGAATCATAACAGTATTTGTTCTTTTGTGACTGGCTTATTTCACTTAGCATAATATCCTCAAAGTTCATGCATGCTGGAGCACGGTCAGAATTTCCTTCTTTTTAAGGATGAGTAATAATCCCTTGTGTGTATAGATCACATTTTGTTTGTCCATTCATCCTTGGATGGACTGCAGCCCAATTGTAAACTGTAAGGTCTACAGTGTCTTTTAATATTAATCTCAAGTGACAGATTTATATCCTCTGTATTCTGGAAAGTCCCAGGCTTTCAAGGGAAATTCCCTCTGTATTCTGACTTCCTTTGCCTGGGGAAACATTGTCATTTCTTTTTCGATTTTTCAGATTTTCTCACCCCCATCACACAGAGAGGAAACTCAGCTTATTGAAAGATTTCCATCCAAAAAGATGCTCATTTCAATTAAATATACATATATGTATATTTATATATGTATATTATATACAAAATATATATTTTTAAATTTATAAAAATTTATAAATATATATATATATGTATATATATACACAAAAAAAGTTGCTCAAAACAAATATGTGGGGGTGGGGGGGAGAGGTCATTCATGTGTTCCAATGACAATCTTCTCCCTTCACTCAACTCTTCATTCCCAAACCCTCTCTCCCAGTTGCCTCCTGGGACCCCCAGATTCCTTGATTTACTGCATCTTCCCTAAACTTCCCACCTTAGAAGCCTTAGCACCAGCTTTCACCCATGTCCTGAAGATTCAGTGCCACCTTGAATCAGGGGTCTTTTCTCTAAGGAACACTGCTCTCCTCCTCAGAATCTAATGCCAGTTTATTCCCAGGTAGTCAGAGCACACTAGATAGGGGAAAGTTCAATTCCCTGCAGCCTCTCACATGTAAATTATACTTCTTGTTAGTACGGATAATTGAGGTCTTCTCAGTCTTATAAAGAATGTGAATAAGAACATACTACGTGTACTGGTGTACTTTAAGTCACAATATAGGGAAGTACAGTATATTTGTTATGCAAATGCAACTCCAAAAACAGCCCTCTAGTCCCACCTAGTTTAGTGACTTTAAACCCCACCTTTATAGAAATTATGAAATTATTTTTCTTGTCAGTAACAGTGATTAACAAGTCCCTGTCGACTGAAAAACAAACAAAAAAAAGCACAACATGAGATTTGTGAGCTAAGTTTTATTGGAGGCAAAATGAGGACTATAGACCTGGAGATGGTTTCTCAGTTCCGAGGAACTGCTCAGAAGAGGTAGGGGGACGGTGAGTATTATATATGCTTTTAGTGGAGGCAGCTATGTGCAGTCAAGGACACATTTTGGCAGAGGCTTGCTGCTAGTAATGAGGGGGGTTGCTGCAAAACTAGCCACTGTACACTGCTAGCCAAATTGAGACTCGGAGGCAGAGTTTTGGGAGAATTGGAAAAGAACAGCTTTATTACTTTGCCAGGCAGAGGGAGTCACAGCAGGCTAATGCCTTAAAGACTGTGAGCTCGCCTTGGGGTAAGGGTCCTGGGGTTTTATAGAAAAATGGGAACATGAGGATGAGAACAATCAGGCTGTGAGCAGGGGTTATATTCCTTTCCTCCTGATAAGAATTGCTATTGTTATGAAGGAATTTAGGAGGGTCTCCCCATTTTCTTGAGGTTCAGTCCATGACCTTCTTTTAAGACCTCTAGGGTAAAAGGATAAGTTATTCTAAGAAAAGAATGCACAGGGAGGAGAGCATATCATAGGACCAGTTTAGCTAGAAGTACAGGCCTAAACAACTCAGTAGCCATCTTGTTAGTGTTCTATTCTTTCAAATCCACATTTTTATGGAAAAAGGGAAATGGGCACCGATCTTCTCTGGCTGCTTCCTGCTGAATTGGGGCATCATCCAGGGATTCTTCCAATGGAAGGAACAAAGATGATTATACCAATTCTTATGGGGTTTAGAAGAGTCTCAATGGTCCTTTTACAGAGAAGAGGAATACAACAAAGTATAAGTCAAAAAAGTAAATAGGCTCCTAGAACTATAAACTACAGGGAGAAAAGGAACTGAAATGTCCCTGAGAAAGTAGATCTTAGTTTCTGGGGAATCCAGGAAAACAGATTGGAGAACCAATTGGAGATTCTCAACATGACTTCAGCAGAGTAGGCATTGGAGTCACCTATGAATCTCACTTCTCATATCTCAGAGGAATGTTATGATACTGCCACTTTCATCTGTAATAAAAGTACAACATTCAGTGTGAATTATAGCACAAGTTCCTCCCTGGGAGTCAGTTGGAATATCCAAAGCCATTTGATTTTGTAGCAAACAAGAAACAGGGGACACAGAAAGGATTTGTGCCAGGGAAGACTCCCCAGGATCCTGCTGTTTCAGGAGCAGACGTCTCTGTTAATGATTTTAGTGCTTTTCGCTAGATATGAGAAGATGCAAGAGTTTGGGCTCATAAAATCATCTCCTGAAAATATCTATCTATCTGAAAGCCTTTTCTGCCAGCTTTTCCCAGAGCATAGAGTGCCTCATTCCTGATCTCCACCCTGAACTCCTTTCAGCATGTGTTGAAGGTCAGCGACTACAGTGGGTAAAAACTTAATCCTTGTAGAGGTGAAACACGAGGGAAGGGGACAGGGCACAACCTTTAAAAGAATGGCATAGCCATTGAGTATATAAACTGGTTAAAACCAACTAGCCCCAAGATGGTAGAAGATTCAACTTCCAGTATACGCTCATTGTAATACATTAGCATGGTAAATGACGTCATACACCCACAGGCACCATGACAGTTCCAAGGCTAACCATAAAAGGCCAAAAAGTGGGAAGGACCTAATTCCTGGGAATCTCTGGCTCTTCCCCCAGATTGTTGGAATAATTCTCCCACTTGTTAGCATAGGAAATTAACCAGTCCATAAAACCCAAAAACCCTGCACCCTGGGGCCACCTCTCGCTTCCTGAGACTGCCCACACTCCTTCTATGGAGTGTGTATCTCCCTGAATAAATCTACTTTCACCTTGCTATAGCTCACTCTTGAATTCTTTTCTGCCCAAAGCCAAGGACCCTCACTTGGCAGGGTGTGTCCCAGGGACTTGCCTGAGACCTAAGACATGACCATCCTCTCATGCCCTATTTTCCTGCAACAGAGGCAGATGGCAAGTGCCAATTTTTAGTTGACATTTCCAACATTAGAATTCCTTCAGATCTTTTCCTTGAGATAAGGGTCAAGTTTTTAGATGAGAAGGATTACTATGTAAGCAAGATATTTAACTTTGAGGAAGGAATGTAGAAAAATGATCAAAGTCTTCCTTAACACTTGAATCAATATCTATTTTGTTAATAGTGATCGCACACTTAGAGTGGAAAAATAGTCAAGTATATATGAGACTTTATTTTGCATGAGGGGTTCTTGGTTATAACCAACATTGACTGAAATAAACGCGCAGCCTAAAAATTGAGAGTTATGTTTTATTTGGCAGGAGGACTCGAGCTGGGATGACAGCCTCTCAGATGACTCTGAGGGACTGCTCTGAAGAGGTAGGGGAAGAGCTAGGATATATAGGAGCTTTACAACAAAGACCAGGTAGTTGGAACAATAAAAGGTTACTTGTTACCTAACGAAAACCAGGGACCTCAAGTTAAGGAATTTAGGCCTTTTTATGTATGGGAGGAAACAAACATTTGGGCTTATTGAATTCATTCCTTTGGGAATGAATCTAGGGCCAGTATCTTGTCCTTTATTATTCTGAATCCCCTCAGAGTGCACCATTGTAAGTGGCTGCAGAGGCTGGGCTGCAGGATTGTCTTCACTGGTGGGTAGCAGCAGCAGCTGATGACTTGATGGCTTCAGCATTCTTTGTTTACTGATATGGTTTGCAGTATTTTTTGTTAACACCAACTCCATTGTCATCAGATGCCTGAGGCCTAACGACTGATAATCACTAAGTCAAAATGTCCAACCTTAGGACATCAGGAGTGGATGTCACATAATACAAACATGTTGGCCATGTGTATCAACCTGCTGGGGCTGCCTTAACAGAAGACCACAGACTGGGTGGCTTAAACAACAGAAATTTAGTTTTTCACAGTTCTGGAGGCTGGAAGCCCAAGATCAAGGTGTTAGCACAGTTACTGTTACTGAACCAGGTCCATTGGCCTGACAAGCAACAAGCCAAACATGGAGATGACAAAATTTACAGCCAAGAAAGAGTTAATTCACAAGGCAGCTAAGCAAGGAGATGGGAGAACAAATCTCAGATCCACTTCCCTGAAGGTGAAAGGATTGGGGTATTTATGGGATAAGCAGGGTGTTCTTGAAACCAAGCAGGACACTACAGGGCCCTCCCAGGTACAAAAGCCCTTCCGCGTCCTCCATTTCTTGTTTGCAGGAAAAAGGCTTCAGTCTCCTAGACCTTCCCTGAGTTCCAAGGGCAAAGTCAAACAGTTATTAATTAGAGAAGTGAGGGGATGCAGAAGCAAAGGAAAAGCAGTTAAATAAGAAAAGTAATGACAAGAGTACAGCAATAAAACAATCTTAGTTCCTCCTCAAGAGATACACATAACAATCTGATACATATCTCAAGTTGTCCTATGAGAACTAAGGCCCTCACCCAGGTGCAGAATGGTGACCGAATGCAGAGCAAAAGATTTTTGGAACACCACCAATTACCTTACCATCCACCAATCAGAAGAAAATTGTACACCGTGTAGCCTCCATCCCAAAAGTTGCCTTTAAAAACTCTTTCCTGAAAACCAGCAGAGGGTTTGGGGCTTTTGAACATGAAATGCCTGTACTCTTTGTTTGGCGCCTGCAATAAATGCTGCACTTTCCTTCACCACAACCTGGTGTCAGAAAATTGGTTTTGCTACATAGCAGGTGAGTGGACCCAAATTTGGTTCTGTAACACTCTTAGGTGTGGAGAAAGGTGATTGGAGGTAGGGAAAAAGGTGAGGTAATCAGTGTTCTGCACAGGTGCTTCTGGGTTACATATTTCTGCAAATTCAAAATGGAGACTTCTAGCATAATCTGAGTGTGGAGTTTTCCAGTCCTCTGATGTCAAAAGGCCATTCATTGAACAGCTGCTTAGGCCCAGATTTAGAGTTGGTGGCCCCAACCAGCTCCCAGCTGGTTCATAGTGGACAGGAGCTGACTCCACATTCCTGTAAAACAACTGGTCTTCATGAATCTGGACAGATATGTAATTAAAAAGAAGAAAAAGGAAATAAACTAAGGTGAATTTAATCAATGGAGACAGTTTACAAGCAAAAGGGTTTTAACAAGCTGTTCCATTATCTATTGTCCTGTCAGACAAGTTCAAAAATCTCTATTAGCTATCAGATTCTGTTAACTCTATGGGGCATGGTTTTGGGACCCCTAAATTAGGAGGCCCACCAAAGTGTGGGTTCTTGCTGCCAGCTGTGAAAGAATTTGCACAGCAGAGGCAGAGGGACAAAGTGAACAGCCGCTTTGTTGCTCAGAAGGGGGAATAGAAGGAAAGTGCTCGAGCAGGAAGAAGGGAAAAAAAGCACTCGAGTGAGGAAGAGGTGCTCAAGCGAGGAGCTGTCAACCAAGATGGGTGGTAGGGATAGTTCCGCCTGGGTTGGGCCATGTGGACTTTTATGGGAAGCTTCTACCATCATGTCACCCCGGGTGTGATGGAGCCAATCAGTCCTTGTTCGAGTTTTTCAGTCCTTGTATGAGCTTTTCTGGTGGTTGTCATGGCAATGGTCAACTGTCGTGGCACTGGTGGGTGGGTCATTTAGCATGCTAATACATTACACTGAGCATATAACGAGGCTCAAGATCCACTAGAAGTCAACTCCTCCAACCATCTTTGATTCAACTCGATTCTAACCAGTTCTTGTTTCTTCTATGCAGCTGCCTCCTGAGACTTAGATAAGAGTAATGGGTCTGTAGTCGAGGGAGGGGCAAGGGTATAATCCTGGGGGCAATAGCCTTGGTAACAAGAGGAAAGTTGCTTTTAACCAGAATGGCTGCAATCTAATGGACCCAGCATCCCCCCAAAAAAATCATCTCCAAAGATTCTGTTCAGACCTGAAAGTTCTAAAGGGAAATGGGGGAGTAATCTCAGTTAATCATTGAGATCAGTGGTCAGAGTCATTGCCATCTCCCAGCGCCTGCAGACTTGTTCTAATCAACTGATTGAGCCTGCTCGTCTATGACCCAGGGAGGCCTGGAAGACTTCAGCTTTCCTATAAACAACAGTGGTGGGAGGGGAGGCACAGAGTCCTGCTCCCTTTCAGTTTCAATAGTTTCTGGTAAGACCTTTCCCTTTTCCTTACTTCCAAATAGAAGCCCTCTTGCTGTGTACTCACATGGCATTTCCTCTGTGCACAAAAGGAAAGATAGATCTCTGGTATCTCCTCCTTTCTTATGACACCAGCCCTATTTATTGGATTATGGCCCCACCCATATGACCTCATTTGTCCTTAATTGCCTCCTTAAAGGCCCTGTCTGCAAATATAGTTCAATTGGGGGCTAGGACTTCAACATATAATTTTGGGGGACACAATTCAATCCATAACACCATGGGTCCACTCAGTGAGTGGCAAGGACTTTCTGAGAGAAAACAATCTTTGTGAGTTTGGTCTACAGCAGCGGTATTCACTAAGGACTATAAGGCATGAACACTGAGGAATCAAGACTAGATTGAACTGAATACAAGGGTTACTACAGGGAAAAAATCATACAGATAACACTAGATATCAGAAACACTCCTGTTTGATGTTGAAGTTGTGAAGTTTATCAGGGATGCTTTCAGCCACAAATGAGAGAAAAATTCAAAAATTCAAAACACACACACAAAAGAAAAAATCCAACTCAAACTGGCTTAAGAACTAAGGAAGTCTATTGGCTTATGTAGTTGGGAGTTGTCAAACAACAATCAGTGTCATGCCTGTAAAGAACAAAGACCTTTATTTGGGTTCTTAAGAATTGCAACTCGGGAGACACAGATTTGGGTAAAACCAAAAGAGTGCTCTGAGGGAGAGAGTGAGTCAGATTCTTGTAAAGACAAAGGCCGCAAGATTGTTAAAGTAAAAACTGGTAAAAATTGTGATTGGCTGTGATACCAGTAAGGAAATATTTGTCCTTTAAAAATAGGCTGTCACTAGTTATTTTAGGGTTAGGTCAATGAGGATCTTGAGTTTCTGGCAAATGTTCCTGATACCTGTGTTAAGATGATAAGTGATTAAAAGTTCAGATTCCTCAGGCTGAGATGTGTATAAGTCCCACTTGCTCAGTGACCTCCCGGCTCCATTTTAGAGCCCTCCCTTAGTAATACTTACACCATTTTTGTTTTTGTTTTATATTTCCCCCTTTTGATCAAGATCTTTCTCTGGGAGGCATCAGTGATCCACTATTTGGTAGTTTTGGGAAGGCTCATGACCAGCCAGTCATGTCCCACAGAGAAGGGAAAGAGGTGGCTGGGTAAAAGGTATGCTTTTGGAGAGTCTATGGCCATATCTGAGCAACAAGGAGCCATGTAGGAAATGAGTCTTCAGTGGCATTCAAAATAAGAGAAGTTCATTTATGTTTATTAGGAGGAATCTTATAGGAGTGGTCAATCATTTCCAGATGTCTAGCTAGCTATTATTATTCCTTTTAGTATTTCTCCAAGCCTGGGTATTAGGTCTTTCATAACAGTTATTTGCTTTTTCATATGACTTATTAAGTGGATGACATTAGATGATTCATCTGATTCTGAGTCTTGGGAAAGCTGTCCACAACAGATGTCATCTGCTTCATTATATTGGCCTTTGTCTGGTTAATCTTAGTTTCAGTTCTCCAGACTGTTGTGACTTCCAGGCAGGAGGTGGTACCTTCTTTAAATAAGAAACATGAATCCATGAGTCAATGCATTTAAGTTTAGCAGCACAAGGGTTAGTTGAAGAGCCAAGCAAAATGGGAAAACTCATTGACAGAGATGAGGAATGATCTAACAGCTGTGCAAAGCCGACTAGTTAATGCAGAGGAACAAATTAGTGATCTAGAAGACAGGGCAACAGAAAGCACCCATTCAGAAGAACTACAAGATAAGCAAATAAAAAATAATGATAATAGCATAAGGGACCTATGGGATAATATAAAGCGTCCCAATCTTCGCATAATGGGGGTCCCAGAAGGGGAAGAAGGATCAAAGGGGATTGAAAAGGTTTTTGAAGAAATCATGACTGAAAACTTCCCAAACTTAAAGAAGGAATCAGATATACAAGTACAGGAAGCTCAGAGGGTCCCAAACAGGAAGAACCCAAATAGACCCACACCAAGACATATCATAATCAAGATGGCCAGAGTCAAGGATAAAGAAATGATTCTAAAGGCAGCAAGAGAAAAGCAAAGAGTGAATTACAAGGGAACCCCCATAAGGCTCTCAGCTGATTTCTCTACACAAACACTACAGGCCAGAAGGGAGTGGCAAGATATATTCAAAACCCTGAATGAAAAAAAGATGCAGCCTAGGATACTTTATCCAGCAAGGCTATCCTTTAGGATAGAAGGAGAAATAAAGAGTTTCACAGACAGAAAAAAGCTGCAGGAGTTTAGCAACACTAAACCCATGCTAAAAGAAATATTGAAAGGGCTATTCTAAATAGAAAAGCAGCAGGATGCTACAGAAATGAGAAACGTACAACTGGAAAGGTGATAACTCATGAATTACAAATAAAGAAAACACAAAATTATAAAAGAAGACATACAAATCACTGAGAGTGGGAGAGGGAGGCAGGGAAATATAGAATTTTTTTTCTTTCTTTTTTAAATTTTTTTAACAGTAGGATGGGTTTGAGATCATGTTATTATCAGTTTAATAAAAACGGGTATAGGTTAATAGATTTACAAAAAAGGGTAACCACAAGTCAAAAATTTACAAGGGAGTCACAAAAATTAAATAAAATCCATGATAATACAAAGGAAAATTACCAAACCACAAAAGGAAGAAGAAAGGAACAAAGAGGATATACCAATTCAACTGCAAAGATAAGTTCAAAATGGCAATAAACACACATCTATCATTAATTACTGTAAATGTTAATGGACTAAATGCTCCAGTCAAAAGACATAGAGTGGCAGAGTGGATAATAAAGCAAGAACCTTCAATATGCTGCATACAAGAGACCCACTTTAGGGAGAAGGACACATATAGATTGAGAGTGAAAGGATGGAAAAGGATATTCCATGCAAATGGAAAAGCCAAAAAAGCAGGTCAGACAAAATAGACTTTAAAACAAAGGCCATAAACAATACCTGGTAAGGTCCCCTCCAATGAAGGTGTCATTTCCAACAGACAGAGTCACCAGTCCTTTTTTTTTTTCCTTGAGGAAGGAAATTCTGAGGGCAGGGATCTGAGATTAAGAAACACCAAAGGCAGTGCTTTGGGCCATGGCAGCTTAAATGATTAGTCTTCTATGTGCCATGGTGGGTGAAGGAATGTAAAAATCAAAAAACGGAGTTTGCCAGGGAGCCAGGAAGAACCAAAAGCTGTCTTGGGTTTCCCATAACCCCCACTGTTAGTTTAATTTATAGCCATTGTTTACCCATCTTAATATCCCTGAGTCAGGAGCATACTGTTGCCATGTTACAGGACATCAGGATGGCAAAATTCTGGCAATGAGGGATCAATTTTCCTGCAGAAGCAGAATGGACTTTGTCCACATATGCCACAATATTTACAGATTCTATTGCTGCTGTCTTTGCATGAAAGTCAGCTAGGGCATTTCCCTTACATTCAGCCCTTTTAGTGTGAGCCTCAGTTTGATGACAGACAACATCCTATGCCAGGACATATCAGATTTCCAGGAATTTCACACAGTTTCTGGAACAGTTATAACATATTACCTATATAGACACAAAGAAGGCCTGACATTCTTTCTTTTTTTTGTTTTAACATTTTTTATTGATTTATAGTCATTTTACAATGTGTCAAATTCCAGTGTAGAGCACAATTTTTCAGTTATACATGAACATATATATATTCATTGTCACATTTTTTCCTCTGTGAGCTACCATAAGATCTTGTATATATTTCCCTGTGCTATACAGTATAATCTTGTTTATCTATTCTACAATTTTGAAATCCCAGTCTATCACTTTCCACCCCCTGCCCCCTTGGCAACCACAAATTTGTATTCTATGTCTATGAGTCTGTTTCTATTTTATATTTATGCTTTGTGTTTTTTTTAGATTCCACATATGAGCAATCTCATATGGTATTTTTCTTTCTCCTTCTGGCTTACTTCACTTAGAATGACATTCTCCAGGAGCAACCATGTTGCTGCAAATGGCATTATGTTGTCAGTTTTTATGGCTGAGTAGTATTCCATTGTATAAATATACCACAGCTTCTTTATCCAGTCATCCATTGATGGACATTTAGGCTGTCTCCATGTCTTGGCTATTGTAAATAGTGTTGCTATGAACATTGGGGTGCAGGTGTCATCCTGAAGTAGGGTTCCTTCTGGATATATGCCCAGGAGCGAGATTCCTGGGTCATATGGTAAGTCTATTCCTAGTCTTTTAAGGAAACTTCATACTGTTTTCCACAGTGGCTGTACCAAACTGCATTCCCACCAGCAGTGGAGGAGGGTTCCCCTTTTCTCTACAGCCTCTCCAGCATTTGTCATTTGTGGATTTTTGAAAAAAAATATGGAATGCTTCATGAATTTGTGTGTCATCCTTGCGCAGGGGCCATGCTAATCTTCTCTGTATCGTTCCAATTTTAGTATGTGTGCTGCCGAAGCGAGCATCATTATTTCTTATTTGACAGTGCTTCTCATTTAATGTAACATATCAAATACACCTAATTAGTTTAATATCTCTTTATAAGGAGAGGGAACAAATCTTTGAGATATTTCAGGGGCTCTCTGATATATCTAATATCTTGAAGTTAGTTCTAAGTCAAAATGAATTCATTTAGAATTTGATTTTGGGAATTTTGTCAAAAATATCAAAAAGGTTTTAAAACACAAATTGTCAAATAGGATCATAGGTCACTGTGAAACAATGCTTAGTTATCCATTTAACCAAAATAACACTTAAAGACTTCATAGGCAAGTATGGAAGGTTACATAGTTCTAAGCAAAACTTAACATCAGGAAGACTAGGATTACTTAAGAAATCCTCTGATAAAGACAACATAAAACATAAGTGATTAATTTGATTATTTTAATAAGACACACAATCTTCTTTTTTTTTCCCTAGGCACATTACTTAAAGGTAAAGAAAAATCTTCATTATCTCTTATTATCAAGAGCAGCCAGAAGGTAAGTTTCACTGGGGAAAGGACTTCTATTTCTTTTGTTCATTGATGTGTCCCAGGTGCCAGGTAAATTAGTAAGAACCAGTAAATATTAATATTTGTTGAATGAATGAATAAATGTACTTAAAACCAAATAAATCCAACCAGTATAATATCTATCGAATGAGGTTGTTACATAAGGATTAGAAATTATGGATATAAAGGAAAGCACAAGTGGAACATTTGACTCCTAATAGGTACTCAAGTGTGTTAGCTATTGTCATTTTGCAAGGTCTCTTTTTTTCGAAGAATTTTCAGGGAGACCTGGAAATAAGTTTCTACATCTATGAACAGAAAAAGACATATGGGGCATATACCAAGGATGACCTTTGGATCTGTGTGTATATACACACTTTGTTTTCTAAGTTTTCTTTCTTAAACGTTATTTTTGTCAGATAAGAAGATCAATACTTAAGAAAAAAAGAATTTTGACTTCGTTTTGGGATTTGGGCAGATGGAAAAAAAGAATGTCTTGAGGAGGTTAGGTTCAGTAAAGGATGAATAGGAAGTAAAAGAAAGATCCAGGAAGTGGTGGCAAGTGGCATTGAGAATCAGCAGTACTGGTTGAGGAGGAAGCTGTGGAGAGATGTAAAACCACAGGAGTAATATTGCCAGGAATGAAAAATGCTCAGTTCAGCTGAGTGGGTGGAAAGTAGCTTGGGAAGAGCAAGGAAGAATTGCTGGGGATATTCAAGGTCATCAAGCAACCGGCCTTAAATTAACTGAACTTAAGGAGCATTTTCTAGTCCTGACTATGATGAGACTGACATCCAAGGAGAGTTTGAACACCCATTTCTCTCAGTATGACCAGATGCAGAGGTCCTGTGTCTAGTAGGTATTTGTCCCCAGGTTGTGGAATGATTGGATTGCATAGGATCACCAGGACCAAGTGGAAGTGAAGTGAAGAGGCAGACTAGAAACCATCAAAGTTTTGGGGTCAGCTTTGAATCTTGATTCTGTCACTTAATAGCCATGTGACCTTGAACAAGAAACCAAACACTTTGTGCAAGATCTAGGGCCCCTATTAAGTACGGGATTAGGGGAAACATAATAAATGTGCCATTAAATTATACTCTTTAACAAATAAAAATAAATAGAAAATTAAATTCTCAAAAGCAACTGCTCTGAACAAACCCAAATGATTAAACTAAAAGCCCTGCGCATATCACCTTCTACTGCCCAAGATACCTTGCTGTCAGGGCAGATTTTCCCACAAATCTTATAAGCACAATTTTCAAACCAGCCAGTTCCAAGCTGAAATATAAGTCTTTCACACACATGCTATTTGTTGTCTAGTTGCCGCCTCCCTCACCACCCAATGCCTCACTTTGTTTTGGTTTCACAAGTCTTCACAACTGTCTGATCTTTTCTCAAATTATTCTGGGGTTTAAAGGTATGTTTTTCTGGGCCTGGCCCTTCTGTGCAGATGAAAGAGAAGGTCACCTCTCTATACCTTCCTCTATGGGACTATGGGGCAAGGGAAGCAATTTGAAAATTTTGGGTTAACTAATATAAAATAATTTTATATCAGAACTGCCATTTGCAAGCAATTGTTGGCAAGTGATAAGGAGCATGGTCTTTAGAGTCAGGCTAGATGGCCTGGGCTTGAATCCAGGCCTCATCACTCCCCCAGCTGTGTGACCTTGAGCGAATCACTTATTTCTCGGTACCTCAGTTCCTTACATCTTTAAGGTTATTGTCATCCTTAAATGAATTAATACTTGTAAAGTTCTTAGAACAGTGCCTGGTACACAGTAAGGCTTTAAGTGTCTACTAAGAATATTCTGCCCATCACTACACTAGTTCATGCTGCTTGATGATAATTGTCTCATTTGCCCTGTATCTCTTGATGGGTCTATGGCTGGGTTGATGGGAAGCTGTATGGCTTTTGCAGCGGTAGTAGTAGTCCTTTCACCAGTTAACTGCACACACTAGGAGTTAAAGGGAAGTTTGGGTCCTGCCCAGGATGGCAAAAATTAAGGAGAGATGCCTGCCATTTTCACAGGTTGTTCCCACCAGGTAGTAAAAGTCCTTGAAGATAAACTGTAACCAATCAGATAGGCCACTTCCTTTCCTCTGGGCAGGGAGTTGGGTTGGAGAGAAGGGTTGAGGATTCTTTTGGAAAGAAGTTTGAAGTCTGCTCACATATGGAAACCTGAAGGTAGGCTGAGTCCCTGGACAGGTATGCCCAGGTCACTCTAACTGCCTAGCAATTCCGTAAAACTCAGGAAATGCAGGAAGACACCTTCACATTGGATCTGAATTCATTCCAGCGTCTTCCAGTTCAGTTTCCCGCCCATTTTTCTCTTAATGGTAAGATGGGGGTAACCTTTCAGGTTTCTTTTCAGTTTAGGGCATCTGAAACAAGGCCAAGGGTAAGCTCCCTTGAAGTTTGGCTCACCAGAAGAGCCCCAGCTCTTGCCTATAGTAGGACTTCAACGAGTCCTGAGAAGTCTTTCCAGGCCCCCGCCCTTATTAACACCACCCTCAGTTCTGCTTCTACTCACTCCCTTTATTGTAAACGGCCGGGTGGGGTTTAGGGCCATTGGGCAATCACTGCGCCTGCGCAGAGACTGAGGGTTGGGTGAGGGGCTGAAGTGGGTGGCCTGCCTGGCCCAAGGTCTGAACTGTCAGTGCGCCTGCGCGGGAGGCCTCTAAACTGGTAGTTCAAAGCTGACTCGCCGCGGCTGTCGGGCTGTCAGTGCGCCTGCGCGCGGGTCGGGCGCCGGGGTTCTTGACTGTGCTGCGCCCGGCGCTGAGTGTAGCCATGCAGAGTGCGGAGTCGCAGCAGCCCTCAAAGCGGCCCCGGTGCGATAGCAGCCCCAGGACCCCGCCAAGCACCCCTCCTGCAGCGGCAGAGAGGTCCCCGGGCCCTGACCTCCACCCCGACCACCGGACCTGGGGCCCGGAGCAGGTGTGCTGCTTCCTACAGCGCAGTGGCTTCAGCGATCTCGGACTGCTGGAACGCTGCCGAGGTAGAAGGGCTGGAGGGCTGAGGGGCCAGGGGACGGCGACCTGAGGCGGGGCCAGTCGGGCCTGAGGAAAGGACGCCCTGAGGCAGTGAGCAGGGGGCCTCAAAGAGGAGCCAGAGCGGCCGAGGGAGACCGGACGCGAGAGGCACCAGAAGGGGTGGACCTGAGGCGGGGGCGCCCAGGAGGGGATGACCTGAGGCGGAGAACGGAAACCTGAGGCGGCGAGCCCTCGGAGAAGGGGGCCTGAGGCGGAGAAGGGAGACTTGAGGCGGGAGGCACCCGAAGGGGTGGACCTGAGACGACGGCGTCCACGAGTAGTGATACCCTGAGACGAAGAAAGGAGAAATGGGGCGTCTGGGGTTGGGGACCCGTAGGAAGAAAGCAGACTTTGGGGGTTGCGAACCTTGGGGGAGGGGAAATCTAACTTTGGTGGGCTTCTTCAGGAACCTGCCACCCCAACGCCAAACAGGCGGGACTCACGTCCTTTTTTTTTTAAATTAGAAGAACCTTGGTAGGAGGGTGGCTGTCATTCAGGCTCACCAGGCCCCGGAGACCCTTCTCCTATTGCAGCTCCATGAACACTTGCCCCGTTAGAGTATATTTGGGTGCTTTAAAGTTTCTATTTCCTGCGCTCCCCTCCCAACTCGGGGCTTTTCTACGGGGAAGAACTTTTTTGTGAATCTCTGAATCCACATCGCCCAGCATCCCAGTGGGGCTGAATACATGTTTGATGACTGTACTTGCAGAGCTTGGTAATGATCATGTTTTGTTCTTCAGAAGCGGTTTCCCTCGCTAAATTTGAACCTTTGGATGGTCCAGTTGACCACTGAACTCCCAGCAGCCCTTAACGGGCCACATCACATTGGGAGATGTGTGGGTTGTGAGTTGTGAGTTGTAAGCATCCACCTGAAACTTACCCGATTTCCCCTAAAGGGTGTGAGGCTTAACCTCTGCTTTACCCTCTGAAGTGTTCAATAGGAAGGTGGTGTGATGTGCACGTTCAGCAAACGTAAATGCGAGATGGAGCCCTGTTTAGGCTGGGGGACTAAGGTGGGAGGAACTTCAGTGGTTTAAGACTTAAAGACAGCTTGATGTGTGTAGGAAATTGTACTTCTCTTTTTTCCTTTTCCTCTTTTGTTTTCCTTCACTTCTGCGATGGAATTTTTCTTTGAGTAGCAGTAAGTGGGGATTAAGTAGTTTTACATTTTGTGTCTTCAAAATGTGATTAGGTATATTGTTGGCTCTCTGTTTCATTGGTGTCCTGTAGATTAACTCATCAGTCTTCAGAGTGATGTTCTCTTGACCCAAAGTCTAATGCTAGCAGAAGACATTAGCTTTTAATTGGTAAAAACTGACCAAGTGTTCACAGTTGTTCATTTCTTACTGTCTACTTTGTCTCGATCAAATTTTAGTCAGATTTCTCTATCCTGCTGGCCCCTGAACTCTTGCTTGCCCTCAAACTTGAACAAGCACTAAAAAAGTAGAAATGCGCCCTGATCATCTTCTCCTAGGAACTGGCTGACCACAGCAGTACAATGTTTTATTGGACTCGCGTCATTTCCCCTCCAAAGATTCTGCTTATCTCTGTTTGCCCTTCCTTTGATCTACTTAAAAACAAAAACAAAAACAAAAATCCACCTTTTCCTGTTTGATTTTGAGTCACTTACAGATTTCTGACATCAGAACATTCTACCTATTGCAGTAATTTTTTTCTGTGCGTCCCTATCTAAGTCCACCTTTGTTTTTATTTAACAAAACTAAGCATAAGGTGCTGGGTCCCTTTTCTCATTATGGAATACAGGTTAGAGGATATAATCCGTATTTTTTAACAGATGATGTGTTTGAGGTTCAAAGCTCACACAGCTAGAAAAAGCAGAGCTGGATTTTAAGGTTAGATCTTTGGACTCCAGAATGCATGCCGGCTATATCTTAACAAGTGTTCTCATCACAGTGTATTAGATTCCCTCAACAATAAGAGAATAAACGTATCAGTAAGAAAAGAAAAAAATTGGAGAACATAACCAAAATTATAAAGTCAACTAAAAGCAAGAAAAAAAAAACAGTAAAAAAAATAAGCAAAATACAACGACAATTGACAACCAGCCAGTAAACACAGAAAAAGACATTCAGTCTCGGCAGTAATTTTTAAAACACTGATTTTAAAATTTAGATTGAAAAATATTTAAAGATTGATAATAGGAGAAATAGGTAATCCAATAAAGTTGATGGAAGTATCAGTTGACTTAACCCTGAATCGTCTGGCAATACCTTTTTACTTTCAGGAAATTTTACTTCTAGGAATTTACAGAAACAATTGTACAGTGTCCAGAAAGATATATTCAAGATTATTCTTCTAACCACCAGTTATAAATAGTAAAAAAGTAGCAATGATCTAAATACTCATTGATAATAGTAATAATTAATAGTGATGGCTAACAATTTATGGAGCATTTACTTTGCATGAAGTACTATTCTCTGCACTTCGCATATTTTATCTTATGAAATCTTTACAGTAATTCTATGACATAGGTTCAGTTAGACTCATTTTAAGGAGCCTAAGGCTCAGAAAAAAAATTGGTTAAATATGGTACATCTATATTGTGGAATACAAAATAACCATTAAAATGATGTAGTTTAATAATTGACAATAAAGATCTTTATGACCTATTGGGTGGGAAAAAATATAGATTATAAACAACATAATTTCATTTGTATAAAATTGTGTAATTGCATAGGTAAATGTCTTGACTGATGTTATCTAAAATGTTGGTTATTGGGAGAATGTAAGTGAGTTGATATTTTATACTTCATATGTTTACATTGTTTGGATTTTTTTACATTGAATATTTTTTATGATTGAAAAATACCCC
Source organism: Vicugna pacos (assembly GCF_048564905.1). NCBI lineage: Eukaryota > Metazoa > Chordata > Mammalia > Artiodactyla > Camelidae > Vicugna > Vicugna pacos. Next base: position 27,574,704 of record NC_133005.1, on the reverse strand, counting down.
CCCAAAAATGCCATTTTCATTTAAACTGTTTTTTCTTTTTGGAAAATTACATCTTCATTTTCTCTTGTTACCTTTAGAAAAATTTTTGTCTGTTTGAAAACAGTCCAGTATTCTGGAATCTGACGTCAGGAAGGACAAGAATTTAAATTTACCTAATTTATCAAAAAAATCTTCTTGGGACAGTTATCTAACTAAATTAAGACTTTCCAAGTATCAGTCAAAAACGTGGTACTTGGCAATTCGTTGCTAACTGCTGGGTACTCAATAAATGTTGATATGAGTAAATTCTGGTGGATCCAACTTGAAAGAAATCAGAAAGCCTCGGCTGTGAATATTAAAATCATTCATCTTTTTTTCCCCCCCTTTTCTTCCATAGAGAAGAAAATCACAGGTTCAATACTGCCCTTTCTTGATGAGTCTCTTCTTGAAGATCTTGGAATAAGGTAAGAATGGTAAAATTCACATTGTAGTCAAGCACACTGTGACATTTCTGTTCACATTTGAAGGATAAAGCCCAAGATCACTGATATTAACTATCTTCATTTTAAATCTACAAAGTGTTTTAAAATAGGCCACACCTACTGTTTAACACAGTTGTTTCTGTTTTTGCTGTGCAAACTCTATGTTTAATGTTACTAATGATTCCTATTTTTAAAAATTTTGCTGACAAGCCTTCATTAAGTTTGTAGTGACCAACTTTTTATTCTCAAGTTCAGAACAATTGAATTATACACACTAGAAAAGAACTGATAGGGGAAAAAATGTTGGCAAGAAAAATCAAGATTACAACCTTATCTTGAATGTATTTCTGGGTCTTTCTAAAACTATCTTAAGACTGGAATGTTTCCCTGTTATTAGATTTAAAGACACTATCCAGAGTAGTTTGGCACTTTTTAGCTGTATGGTTTGGGACAATTTATTTAACCCTTCAGTTTCTGCACCTGTGAAATGGATAATAATGAGACAGTGTATGTTAAGTAATTAGCACCTGATAAGCCCTTAATAAATTATATATATAGGTTGAGATCCCTGTGTATGACTGGAGATTGTATGGTCTAGATTAGTGTAGGTCCACTTTAAAGATCTCAGTTGAGGATCCAATATTTAAATATTCCTTAAAACGAAGACTTTGTTTCTGTTAGGGAACTGGCAGCAATGGTAAAATATGGTCTTTTTTCCTAGAATTCCACTTAGCTAAGTGTTGTTTGTGGAAACAGTAACCAAAGAATCAAAACAAAGGATTATACTGAATTACTTCATGCACTGTTGCTTAGTAATTGATAATGGAAGTAGACTGAGGAAAAGATCACTTTAGGACATTTAATTGACTTTTAATAAATGTTCTTTGGGATCAGACTCCTCAGGGACTTTATCTTAATCTCTTTCATAATTACGTGTCAGTCCCCTCAGTCCCCTCAAAATTCCCCTCACTACCTATTTCTTTTGTGTAGCAGTTGCTTACTGTTTGAACTGAATGAAATTTGTTCTAATAGAAATTTTCTTTTAAAGGGGACCATATCCTTTGTGGACCCAAATACTATTGATTTATTCAGCAAATATTTATGGAGGGCTGACTATGTGTTAGGCATTCCTCCAGGGATGTGGGACACATAAGTGAACAAAATAATCAAAATTCCAAAAGAAACAGTACATGGCATGCCTTTTTGTGTCCGTCTCTTAACTCTGAGGTGGATTCTACAGGATTCTTTAGAGCTGTGTTTTCCTATACAGGAGGGAATAGCTACATGTTTAAGTTAATTAAATGAAATTAAGTGAAAATTTCAGTTCCTCAGTAACACTAGCCATATTTCAAATGCTTAGTAGCCACGTATGGCTTGTGGTTACTTTGTTGGACAAAGCAGGTATAGAACATTTCCATCATGGCAAAGGTCTAGTGGACAGAGAGCTCCCTTCGAAGATCCCAATAGGATCAACTGAAGTTGTTCATAGTGGTACCAATACAACCAGCCTATTAACGTACCCTTGAATTATTTTTCTCCTCATTTCCTGTTTCACCTTTCCTAGTCCCCAACTCCTGTTCCCAGAATTTACATCCCGAAGTAAATTACCTGTAATTGGGAATTCCCTTGTTTGAGAATCCAGTTTAGACAAGTACTTCCTGTATTTCCTCAATTTTATGATCAACTGTTGATCATAAAATTTTTTTCTGAAAAAATAAGAAACATTGTCACATTAAATGTATACATCAGTTATAAGAAACATTAGATTTCAAAAGTGATGAAGTCCAGAAATAAAATCTTATTATAGTCTAACTATCCCAGTCTGTGACTGTGGCCCAAATCTTTGTTAAAAGTATTTATTTTGCCATAGCCTTTGCCAAAACAAAACAAAAACACCTCCAGGGTTTAGGTGACTATTTTTATATACTTTAATCAGTGATTTTTTAAAAACTTAGGTTTTTATGGATGTATAATGGACATATAACCTCATTCTACTTGTTTCAGGTGTATAATGTAATGATTCGATATTTGTAAATGTTGCAAAGTGATGACCATAAGTCTAGTTATCCTCTGTCACCATACAAAAGTACAAAGAAAACTTTTTTTCTTGTGATGAGAAATTTTAAGATTTACTCACTTGTATTGATGAAAAATTAATCAATAGTTGATCTATATTATAAATCAACTATACAAAAATTTTTATTTTTCAATTTAAAAAAGTCGATCTAAATGAGAAATAGAAAAAAAAAAAAGAGAGAGAGGAGTAGAGAATTTTATTCAAGCCAACCTGAAGATTATAACCCAGGAGATAGTCTTTTAGAAAATTCTGAAGACTGTTCTGCCTATTAGGAGTTGAAGGCACAGTCATATACATTTTTGAGACAAAGGATCGTACGTCAGAGTGACACACTGACATTTTACGTAAAGTTCACCAAAGATATATAGTCCGGATATACAAGTACAAGGTGAGCAGTAGGTGACAATGACCCCTTACAGGATTAGGAAAGGAAAAATTATTCTTCTGAGGAGTCGGAAGAAGGAAAAAAACATTGATTTTTCAGTCAAGCAGGCATTCCCACCTTTGAGGAGGCCTGGTTAATGTATAATGCAGGTGCACATTGCATATAGGGAGGGCCCAGGACCAGCAGGGAACATGTACTTCCTCTGTGCAATGGTGCTTAACCTGTGTGGGTTATAGCTCTACCTGTAAGTACTTCCTGGAGCCTGGCCTTTCCTTGTGCTTGTTATATCAAACTGATGAGGATAGGGGAACAGCACAACACAAGGTATGCAGCTTTAAGATGTATCAGCTGTAATAATGCTTTTATCTATTCCAAGAAAATCATTCTTATTCTAGATTTTTGTAGTTACCAGAGGTCTTAGGGTATAACATAGAGGCCAGTTTTAGTGCTCTGACTCCAAGTCTATCTAGGACTTTTAGCAAAATATTTACTTTTCATTCTAATTATCTAGTAGATCGGTAAAGGCTAACCCTTTTCCTGCTGCTTCTGTTGACACTCAGCCAGGAAGCAGGCTAACGTGCCTAGACCAACTAGTAAGTGTAAATGGAGCAGGAAAATGAATTACAGGATTTTGAGCTGTTTAATTCCTATTAAATTCTTTCTCAAGACTGGAACATTATGAGGAATTACTGACAAAGGAAGATGGGTATAAATAGAGCGAAAACCTTCATATATATTTGATTCATGCATATGTCATGTTTGGTGCTCATAAGTCCAACTTGGACCTTTGTAACTCATTGCTATAATGAATGTCAAAAATCTATTTATGGACTAACTACGTGACTGACAGCCACCCCTGCCAAGGAGTCTTGTATTGTCCTGCGTTTCCTTTCATTGTATCCTAGATGTTTGCATTTGATGTGACTATGTCTTAGTTAATGTAAGCAACAATCATTTCTCTTTAAAAGTTATTTTGATAGGACAGAGGCTCAGTTTGTCAAACAAATGTAGTCCTCCTGTATGTAACATCTTTGGCCAATTTAGTTAGATAACTTTGTTCACACACTCACCACTTGGTTACACAAATAAACTCTTAGATTCTTGTATTTAAAACACTGCTGATGGAATAAATATTGAATTTATAATCAGCAATAATTTCTATAACACCTGTGATCATAGTTAAAATTCTCCTATAGTTCTTGAGGGCGGGAACTGAGTCTGTTGTAACCCCACTGCTGAATACACTGTTTAATCCATCGCCAGCCCTTTGAGGGAGATAGTGTTATCTCTGTGCTATAGATGAGAAAGAACATCAGTGTACTAAAAAGGTTAAGTGACCAAGGTCATATAGATTCCATGTGCAGATGTGAGCCATATCTGCCTGATTACAAAGACCTTTTTCATTATCGCTGTGCTCTATGTCAAAGAGTGCTATCTTGAGATTTCACTTAACAAGAGCCATGCAGATTTAAGATCATGAGGGAAGATGTTGACTTCAGTTAGGTCAAAATAAATTTAAAGTATAAATTGAGCATTCAGTGATGTAGAATGGGAGGTGCTGAAGTCTGAATTTACCAAGAGCAGAAGCCTGAGGAAGAATCTGATGTCTTAGAAGCAAAGGAAGGAGAGGATTTCTAGGAGGAGTATTGTTTGAATTACTAATTGTTCCTTTTAATCTGCCTTCTCTTTCTATTAGTATAGATAATCTAAAGTTCATTATATACTATTATATACTCCAGGGATTATTGTTAAGCGAATAATGATAGATTTGCTCATCTGTTATCATTTTAGTTCCCATGCGAAGAGAATGAAGCTGCTTAGTTATATCCAATGCCTAGGTCAAACTCATGTCAATACAATGAAGGTAAGAGGAATCTGAGTTTATTATGTTTTTTTTGAGTATAAAGTGATATAACGCAATTATGCAGAATTCATTTTAAAAAGAATGGAGAAAAAAAGAAAAAGAAAAAAGAGAAAAAGAGAATGGAGAAAAATCTCTTTACATAGTAGGATTGTGACTAATGGATTTTTACTTTTGTAAACTTTCTGCATTTTCTAAAATAAGCACAGAAAAAGTCAAGAAAGACTAAAATATTTTAAGCATACAGAAAGCATAAAAGACTGCTGACCAGCTTGTCAAATCTTGACATTTGGCCTAATTTGCTTCAGCTCTATTTTTTTTAGAACAAAATATTAAGAGACAATAGTTCTTCTTTGTACCCTCTTCAATCCTGTATCTTCTCTAGGAGTAAGCGCCATCCTGAATTTGATGTTTAATAATTTTCTTGAATTTGTAAAAAAAATTTACTGCATATGTATGTATAGCCCTAAATAGTGAATAGTATTGTCTTACATATTTTTAAAACATTATGTAAATGGTATTTCACTCACAGTAAATAACCTTCTGAACTTTAATTTAACGTTATTTTTGGGAATTATCCATATCAACACACATAACCCTAGTACCCCTTAATCATAGAATAAGTTTTAAAGTTGTACTAAATTTTCTTGTCAGTTTTGGTAAACTTTTTTGTCAAATAGTTGACCAAAGAGTGGACCTAATCATAAAATTTATCAATAATTGCTTATTTCTCATCCCCCAGCCCCTTCCAGAGATTTCAAAAGCCTTGTTTTTCAGACCCAGTGTCCCAAGAATCATTTTAACAAGCAATCAACTGCCTAGCTCCCATCCCAGAAATTCTGATTCTAGGAATTTATAATAGTGACCCAGGAATGTGCATTTTTCACAAGCTCTTCAGGGTGATTCTAACACCATAATTAAAGAAATATTTCTTGATTGGTTGGTGACAGGAAATGTACCTCATTGCTCACCCTTTTGACATCTTTGGGTTAAGAAAACTTAATTTCAGACCTGGAAGAGAGGATAGGATCTCATTCCCCTTTTACACAATCATCATTTGTATTTTTCATCAAAGGTATTTTATGTATTTCATGTACAGTATTTGAGTTATCTCATATCTTAGGAGAATATGTATTTCAACTTTACTTTTACAAGTTAGTCTGCTTATTTTCCATTGAAAATCACATTTGAAAATATTTAGTGAATGTGTTTGGTTCAATCCTACAATAATTTTTCTTTTACAAAGTAGTGGTTCTTAGAGCAAATAGGTTATTTGAAGAATGATCAAATCCCAGCCCTTTTTGAAAAAGTTACCTAATATTAAAATACTTCATTTTCATGAAGAAGTAAATAGAAAAATCATTTACTAAGTATTTCATCTTGCAGTTGGAAGAAAGTTGCTGTCCTGTGTTCTGTTTTGTCCTTCCTCAGTAGCAGCAGCTTGGGTGTTCTTTTCAGGCAGGACACAGAAACGATGCGTTTTCTTCATTAGTTGAGATCATTTCAGATGATCTCTAAGGTCACATTTTCACAATTTTAATTTGCAATAAAAATATTTGTGAAATAATATTCAAGGCAGTCAGTGGTTTCATTTGCCCCTTTTTCTTTGTTTTTTTCCTTCTATTTTTTCATTAAAAACAAAATTGTTTAACTTCATTTATCAACTATAGTTTATTGAAAATAGGTGTTAGTATCTGCTAGCCATCTTATTTTAAAGATAAAAACAAGGCCTAAGGTCACAGGGGTAATTGGCAGAGTTGGCTTTTGTATTGGGTTTCCCTTATCTTCATTTTCTAACACGATTTCAGCATATCTTAAATATTTCAATATTTCTGAACAAAATTGGAGAGGTTGTGAAGCTGACTTAGATCAAGAGCACAGGAAGTTTTGATTCACAGAGAATTCTGAGGTATAATTTAGCTATATGGAAGCTATGCATCCAAAACCTAGATGTCTATTATTATTACACTACAAATTTTGTGAGGGCAGGAATCTTGTACTTCCAAAAAAAAAAAAAAATCACACCCCTCCCCCGCCATGCTTTGTTGAATAAACGAATAAAATACATAAATACACGTGAATAACTGAAAAAAAAAAGAAAAAGAAAATAGGTGTTAAGCTACAGACTACTTGAGTCAGTGAGTCACTATCTAGTGATGAAATTGATACCTTTTTGACCATAGCTTCATCAGCAATATAGGTAAACAGAGAATTGATTCCTACCCTAATTTGACATCTACCTTTTATTCTTTTTTTAATAAAAAATAGCTTTAGTGATCTATAATTCATATAGCTTACAATTCACTCATTTAAAATATACAAGTCAGTGTTTTTAGAAAAGTCACAAAGTTATTCAGTCATTACCATGATCTAATTTAAATTGTAACATTTCTTTGTATATTCTAGATACAAATTCTTTATCAAATATATGATATGCAATTATTTTCTCCTGTTTTCTGGATTGTCTTTTTACCTTTTTCTGGACTATTTTTACTTTTTTGATGGTGTTCTGTGGAGCACAAAGTTTTAAATGTTAATGTAGTCCAGTGTATCTATTTTTCTCTTTGTCTCTTACGCTTTTGGTGTCATATCTAAGAAATGATCCTAATCCAAGTTCATGACCTTTTATTCTTGACTCAGTTTTCTTCTTGCTAAATTTAGTTCTGTTGGCCTCTGAAGCCAGGAATTGTATAATGGTGAGGACAAAGTGCAGTGTTTAACATAATAAGCACAATTTGTCAAATGTAGTGGTGAGTTTTAAGAGAGTGAAATGTCTGCTTTATGTACCTTCTCTTATCTAATATGTGTGAAATTATAGAATCACCACTGAATCTTTTTCTGATGGCTCCTTTCCCCCTTTCTTCTGGATAGAACTTACCACTCTATTTTGTTTCTTTTTTCCTATTCTCTTTCCCCACTACTCTGCACATAGATTCTGTTATATTTCCTGGGGGCAGGAATAGTATTTTATTCATCTCTCATCTCCAGTGCTTGGCATATACAGAAGATACTTAAGACAATAGAATTGTTTCATACTGCTTGGCTAGTAACACAGTAGAATATCATATACCTTTAAAAGTAGTAAGTAAGTGGACGATGTGACTGTTATATTAAATAATACCGGGAGATGTCAGATCTAAGACACCTTGGGTCCTTCAGCCAGCTGCCCAGGGATCTGACCCCACTCACCAGTAGGCTGACACAAGCTTGAGGACAGCCCAGACCCCACAGCAAGCTGTGTCAGGAACCAGCCCCACCCACCAGCAGTCTGATACCAGCTCTGGGATCCCTGGGACCTGCATTCAGAGACCCCAAGACCATGCTCTATCCACCAGTGGGCCAGCTCTAGCCTCAGGACCCAGCTTTACCCGCTGGTGGCAGACACCAGCCCTAGCATCTTCTAGACGCCAACTCCATCCACCAGAGTGCAGACACAGGAACCAGGGCCACTGCAGCCCCACAGCCTGCTGTGTCAGGACCAAGCCAATACACCAGCAGGCCAGCAGCAGTCCTGGCACCGTATCCCCTGGCCCTGCCCACCAGCAGGCCAACTCCAGCTCTGGGACACCTTGGGCACCGCAGGGTCCAGCCGCACCCATCAGTAGGACCCCCAGGGACCTGCATCCAGAGACCCCAGAACCTGGCTCCACCCACCAGTGAGCCAGCACTAGCCTGGGACCCCCAGGACCCTCTGAGGCCCTGCACCCCTCACCAGTAGGCCAACACCAGCTCTGAGATACTTTGGACTCCTCAGCCAACTGCCCTGGAGTCCAGCCTCACCCAGCAGCAGGCCAGCACCAGCTTTGGGACACCCTGGAATCCACAGCCAGCAGTGTCAAGAACTGGCCCCAACCACCACAAGGCCAACACCATATTCAGGAATATCAACCCCACAACTATGTACCTCAGAACCCAGCTCTGCCCTGGGGTTCTGCAGACAGCTGGCTTGTAACTTGGCCCTACCAACCAGCAGCTGGCAACCTCCACACAAGTTAGGGCCTGGCAGTCAACCGAGTTGGGGGCCAGCAATGCCTACCAGATTGCCCACAGTAGTCAGCCTGCCACAACAGAAGGACCATTGCAGCTCACATAGGGGGCACTCCTAGAGCATATATCTCTGGTGACCAGAGGTGAGTGCACTGCTGGGACACATACGCTGACTCCAACAAAAGGCCACTTTTCCAAAGTTGGGAAATGTAACCAACCTACCAGATACCTAGAAATAAAAACAGCAAATTAGGCAAAATAGGGCAACAGAGGAATATGTTCCAAATGAAGGAAGAAGTTGAAACTCCAAAAGAAGAACTAAGTGGAACCAAGCAATCTACCCAGTAGAGTTCAAAGTAATGATTGTAAAGATGTTCAAAGAACTCAAGAGAAGATTGGATGAACAAAGTAAGAAGTTGGAATTTTTAAACTAAAAATTAGAAAACATAGAGAAGAACCAAACAGAAATGAAGAATGCAATAGCTGAAATGAAAAGTACACTAGAAGGAATCAACAGTAGATTAATTTGATACAGAGGAAAGGATCAGTGAGTTGGAAGACAGAGTAGTGGAAATCAATGAAGCAGAATGGAAAGAAGAACAAAGAATAAAAAGAAATGAGGACAATTAAAGAGATCTCTGAGATAACATCAACCATATTAACATTCACATTATAGAGGTCCCAGAAGGACCTCTAATTATTATCTATATCTATAAATCTCATGGTAAGCACAAACTTAAAAAATCTGTAATATATACACAAAAAAGAGACAGGGCTCCAAACATAAAACTAACTGTATTCTTCAAATCACAGGGGAAGAGAACAATAGAAGAAAGGAACAAAAAAGAACTACAGAACAACCCTAAAACAATTAACAAAATGGCAATAAGTACCTACCTATCAATAATTATTTTAAATGTAAATGGACTAAATGCTCTAAACAAAAGACATGGAGTGGCTGAATGGATACAAAAACATGACCCATATATAGACTGCCTACAAGAGACTCACTTCAGACTTCAAGACACACACAGACAAAGTGAGAGGGTGAAAAAAGGAATTCCATGCAAATGAAATCAAAAGAAAACTGGGGTAGCAATAGTTATATCAGACAAAATAGACTTTAAGACTATTACAAGAGACAAAGAAGGGATCAATCCAAGAAGATATAATAATTGCAAATATATATACACCCAACATAAAAGCACCTAAACAACATGAAGCATATATTAACAGACATAAAGGGAGAAATTGACAGTAACACAATAACAGTAGGGGACTTTAAAAACCCACTTACATCAATGGACAGGTCGTCCAGACAGAAAAGTCAATTAGGAAACACTGGTCTTAAATGATACATTAGACCAAATGGATTTAATAGATATACATATAGAACATTCCATGCCAAAATGCAGGTGATACACTCTCCAGGATAGGTTACATGAGGGAACCACAAAGCAAGTCTCAATAAATTTAAGAAAATTGAAATCACATCAAGCATCTTTTCTTGCAATACTATGAAACAAGAAATCAACTACAAGGAAAAAAACTGCAAAAAAAACACAGATGTGTGGAGGTAAGCAATAGGCTACTAAATAACCAATGAATCACTGAAAAAAATCAAAGAAGATATCAAAAAATACCTGGAGATGATGAAAGCAAAAACACAGTGATTCAAAACCTATGAGATGCAGCAAAAGCATTTCTAAGCGGAAAGTTTATAGCGACACAAGCCTACCTCAGGAAACAAGAAAAATCTCAAATAAATAACCTAGCATTACACCTAAAGGAACTAGAAAAAGAAGAATAAATAAAACCCAAAATTAGTAGAAGGAAAATGGGCAGAAGACCTGAATAGTCATTCTTCCAAAGAAGACACACAGATGGCCAACAGGCACATGAGAAGAGGCTCAACATCACCAATGACCAGAGAAACACAAATCAGAACCACGATGAGATATCACCGCACATGTGTCAGAATGGCTATCATCAAAAAGACTACAAATAACAAATCCTGGTGAGGATGTGGAGAAAAGGGAATCCTTGTACACAGTTGGTGGGAATGGAAATGGGTATAGCCATTGTGTGAAACAGTATGGAGGTTCCTCAAAAAACTGAAAATATGACTACCATATGATCCAGTAATTCCACTCCTGGGCATATATCTGAAGAAAATGAAAATACTAATTCAAAAAGATACATGCATCTCAACATTCATATCAGCATTATTTACAATAGCCAAGATATGGAAGCAACTTAAGTGTCCATCAACAGATGAATGGATAAAGAAGATGTAGTATGTACATGCAATGGAATGTTACTCATCCATAAAAAGAGAAGGAAATGCCATTTGCAGCAACATGAATGGATTTGGAGGGTATTATGCTTAGTGAAATAAGACAGAGGAAGACAACTGTATGTTACCACTTATGTGTGGAATCTAAAAAATGAAATGAAGGAGTATAACAAAACAGAAACAGACTCACAGATAATAGAGAACAAACTAGGAGTCAGCAATGGGGAGAGGGAAGTGGGAAAGGGTAAGTAGGGGTAGGGGATTAAGAGGTACAAACTACTATGTATAAAATAAGCTAAAGAATATATTGTACAGCACAGGGAATATAGCCAATATAAAACTTTAAATGAAGTATAATCTTTAAAAATTTTGAATCGCTGTGTTGTACACCTGAAACAAATATAATACTGTAAATCAACTATACCTCAATAAAAAAATACTGTGAGAATGAAAATAACAGATCATAAACAATTATCAAAACACTTCAATGTCACATATACACACTAAGATTTGGGAAGGGAAAATGAAATTGAGGAACTAGAATTTCCATAATTCAAAGCCCAACATTAGGGGAATGTTTTTAAAATGTTTAGTTCATCAGTGAAACTGAGCCATTAAAATGATAATTATTAAAATTTGTAAAAACATGAGAAAGTGTTCATGAGGCATTTTGACATGAAAAGAGCATGTGTGTCATGATACTAAGTTAAAAATAATTTTCATTGAATTGTTTTAAAAAGTTGTTACACTTGACATTGAATTTGACATTGAAGAATTTTAGATCTTTAAATGAATTAAAAGTAGATTGTAGAATTTTTCTTTGATAATTTTTAATAATAAAATGAATTCTCATTTGTGGTGGTCACATTGGTCTTGTGTAAGGGAGAAAGAATAGATCAGTATATGAATTTGATATAAGGACTTGGAACTTTGTCTTAGCTGATAAGGACATTCGCAGGGTTGAATTACAACATCCTTCTATTCCTAATATACTTTGACATAATTCTTGGTGTATTTTGAGAGGTTTGAGAGGTATACTTGATGTACTTTAACTATAATAGCATGTTAACATATATTATTTTGCTATAGTGGTTCAATAGTAGGCATTCAAAACACAGCCGAGTTCCTGCTTTGTGCCAGGCACTGCAGTGCATCATGGATTCTGAGAATATGACAGTAAACAAAACAGACAAGGCCCCACAACTCCCAGAATTCCATTCATTTTAAAGGAATTTCATGGAACCATTTGAAGCAGCTTGAAAATCATGGATTAGATCACTTATCCTTTTTTATTCTGTAGCCTTCTCTTTAAAAGGCAGTTATGGACAGTTAAGAAAGATGTTATCTTTATTTGAAGAAAACATTAAATCTTCACCCATATTTAAGCCTCTTTTTAAGCTTACAGTAATGAATAATTGTGAAATTTATCTTTACTAAGTAACTATTTTTGAGTGACATTAAGTACTATAGAATTTTTTCAGTACTTCCTGCCTATGATTTCTTATCTATTTGGTAGGAGGGTTTCTTTCTTTTCTTTTTCTTCTTCTTTTTTTTTTTTTTTTTAAGGATTCTAGTGATGGGTACTGTATAAATGCTTTTAGAAAAAAATTAGACACAGTGCCTGGAGTAAAATGGCTTGTATGTTCTGAATGAGTTTTAAATGGGTATGTTTTACTATGTTTAACAAGACTAACTTACTAGAGGCTAATGAGATCGTATACATAACAAAAAGATTGAAATCTTTACCTTTGTTTTATTAGAGTCCATTAGGAAGATGTAAAACATACCCTGATCCAATATACTTTCTGGTAGTGATACCTAAATAAGATAATGATATTAATACCTTGTCATTTCCCTGAATATTATTCTTAACTTGAAAACAAATAGATTTGACTTTGCACTGTAGATAGAAATGACTGGACAAAAATTTTAGATGGTGTTACGTATTGTTACTCATATTAATTTTAAACATAATTTTCTAGGTGATTAATGATCCTATCCATGGCCACATTGAACTCCACCCTCTCCTCATCCGAATCATCGACACACCTCAATTTCAGCGCCTGCGATATATTAAACAGTTGGGAAGCGGTTACTATGTTTTTCCAGGAGCTTCACACAATCGATTTGAGCATAGTCTAGGGTAAGAAGGGAATTGGGGTAGGAAACTTACAGTTATTAAGTACCTTCTCTTATTGTATCTTCTAGAGAACAAATCATTTTGCAGAATGGTAATAATATCCTTATTTTACTGAAGAGAAAGTTGAGGCTTAGATTTACCTTGCTCTATTTTACTTATGTTATATATTAGAAGCCACCCCAGATCCTTCCTGGAAAGATAAACGTGTCTGACAGATCATTTGGATGAAATATTTGTGTTTAAATATTATTTAAAAGCTAAGGGTTAGTTACTGATTCAACTAACTGGAAGTTTATTTACTTTTCCTGCAATCTTTGTTTAGCCTTGCATAGAATTGCTGTTTGAAACCACATCATTTTCTTACTGATCAGGACATGTGTAAAATAGAAAAGCAATCACAAGCTTAGAGAAGGTGGCCCTTCTGTTATATACAACATAGTTGAAACTTTGGTCTGCTTTTTCATTACAAAATGTAGAGACTGGAGGACATGGGCCTGGAAGACCTGAACAGTTTTCTAGGTTTTCATGAAGTACTTATAGTCAAAGTGGTCCCCCCTTATCTGCAGGGGTTATTTTCTAAGACCCCCAGTGGATGCCTGAAACCACAGATACTATCAAACTTTATTTATACTGTGTTTTTTATTGTACATACACACCTATGATAAAGTTTAATTTAGAAATTAAACACCGTAAGAGATTTACAACAATTAATAATAAAATAAACAGTTATAACAATACACTGTAATAAAAGTTATGTGAATGTGGTTTCTGCCTCTCTTTCTCTGTCTCTCTCAGAATATTTTATTGTGCAGATTTAATGCCCTTTTCCCATCTTAATTAAGCACTTATGCACTGTGGCTGTAACTATATCATTTGAGTTAACAAAACTAGCATGATTCCTTTTTTTCTTCTTCCCAATTTCACCAATACAAAATTGTTCATATGGTAGATCTTAGCAACTTCAGCATACAATTTTTTTTCTGTCCTAATTAAGTCGAGAACTTTCACCTTTTCACTCACTTAAAGGAAACACTTTCTGGCTTCTCTTTGACATATCTGAATTGCCAGCATTACTATTGCACTTTGGGGCCATAGTTAAGCAAAATAAGGATTACATGAACACAGGCACTGTGAAACCTTGACAGTCAATCTGATCATTGTGCCAGCTACTAAGTGATTATTGTGGGGGTTATGCTGGACAAAGAATTGATTCACGAGCTGCTCATGATGGAGTGGGACAGTGCGAGATTTCATTATGCTACCTAGAATGGAGTGCAATTTAAAACTTATGAATTGTGTGTTTCTGGAATTTCCCATTTAATATTTTCAGACTGTGGTTAATTGCAGGCAACTGAAAGTGAGGAAAGTGAAACCAGTGGTAAGGGGGAATTACTGTATTACTTTGGAGGTTTTTGTTTGTTTAGAAGCATTTTAAATTATCCAGAACACATGCAATGCAAATGTTCATTTATTCATCAACAAATATTTATTGAAAACTTATTAGGCCATACGAAACCAACAAGATAGCAACTGTTTATCCTCATGGAGCTCAGAGTTTAGGGGGCAAGAAAGGTATTGTATTCATTCAAGAATTACTTTGGGGGGGAATATTTAACATTTATTGGACACTTCAATCTATGTTGTAAACATCACAACACCAGAGTCTTGCATTTTTTTTAATTGTAATAAAATACACAGAATATAAAATTTACCATCTTAACCATTTTTAAGTCTCCAGTTCAGTAGTGTTGAATATATCCACAGTATTGCGCAACTGGTCTCCAGAACTTTTTCATCTTGCAAAACTGAAACTCTGTAGACCCATTAAATAACAATTCCCCATTCGTCCTTCCCCCAGCCCCTGTTAACCACCATTCTACTTTCTGTTCCTATGAATTTGACTATTCTAGGTACCTCATATAAGTGATATCATAGAGTATTTGTCTTTTTGTGACTGGCTTGTTTCACTTAGCGTAATTTCCCTAAGAGTCACCCTTGTGGGAGCATGTGTCAGAATATCATTACTTTTTAAGGCTGAATAGTATTCCATTGTATGTATAGACTACATTTTGTTGATCCCTTCATTCATTGGTGGATGCCTGGGCTGCCTCCACCTCTGTGGCTATAGTGACTAGTGCTACTCTGAACATGGATGTGCAGATATCTCTTTAAGACCCTCCCTTTGATTCTTTTGGGTGTATATTCAGAAGTAGAATTGCTGGGTCGTATGGTAATTCTATTTTTAACATTTTGAGGAAATGCTCTACTGTTTTCTGTAGCATCTGCACCATTTTACATTCCCATCAACAGTGTACAAGGGTCCCAGTTGCTCCACATCCTGGCCAAAATTTGTTAGCTTTTCTTTTGTTTTATAATAACCATCTTAATGGTTATGAGGTAGTATCTCATTGTGATTTTAATTTTGCATTTCCCTAAAGATAAGTGGTATTGAGTCAAGAGGCCCTGCTTTTGGGGATCTGTATGTGCCTGCCTAGTTCTGAAACAGACTGTTCTGTTAAGTTGCCCTCAAGATATATTAGAACATTTGAGAATCCTACTAAATGTCTTGCGTGTTGACTGAAAGAAAAATGCACCATGTAAAAGTTGTGAGTTAAGTTTTATTTGGGGACCTTACTGAGGACTTTAGTCTGGGAGACAGCCTTTTAGATAGCTCTAAGGAACTGCTCCGAAGAGGAAAGGGAGAAGGCGGGATAGATATGAACATTTTTATTGGGAAAAACATGTAGTTGAGCATAAAAAATTATTGCTCATCACAAATGCAGACAAAAAATGTTGCCTGCCATTCTAGTAAACGGTGGATGTTGCCTGCCATCAAGTCATAAGCCACTGCAGCTGCCTCCAGTGGTGCACCCTGAGGGGCATTCAGGATGGAGATGAATAGGATACTGGCCCTAGATAACATATATGTCAAAGGAATAATTTCAGTGACCTCATACTCTTGCATCTTCCCATTTATAGAAAACCACTAAAATATTAAATTGAGATGTCTGGTTTTTGGGATTTGCAGTAATCTTTTTGATGTTTGGCTACTTTTTTTTCAGCATAAACGCCTATATATCCTGGCTCATCTTGTACCTCTTTGCAACAGTTCTCCAAGCTATCTGAGAGGTGTTTCCCAGGCTACAGTCCCCAAATAAAACATAACTTGCAACTTTTAGGTTGTGGTTTTCCTTCAGTCAACATAAAGAACAGATTTCTCAAGTCAGTTATTTTAGTGCTTTTCTACATAAGGGAAGATGCAAGAATATACAATTGTTAAAAAATTTTTCCTTAGGTATGTACATTAACTATCTAGGAGCCAGTATATCCAAAGCACAGAATGCTTCCTGTTTTTCTCTATCCTTCAAGGTGCACTGTACATTGGTGACTGCACTGGCTACTGGCTTGATCCTTGTAGAACTGGAATGGAAGGCAACATTTTTTTCTTTACATGGGGACCAGAAGCATCACTCATCTTGATGCAGGAAAACACATGTAGGGCATGAAGAAGGCCGTGTTCTAGGCTTCGGTTGAGACCCTGGGATGTGCCCCGCCAAGTGTGGGTCCTTGGCTTCTTGAAGGAAAGAATTCAAGAGCGAGCCACAGTTGAGTAAAGGTAGATTTATTTAGAGATACATCAAAAGGCAAGAGAAAGGCCATGAGGTGTGGGGATTGGGTGCTCAGATTAGAGTAAAAATTAGGTACACACTCCATAGACCAAGGGAGAGAGAAGGGGCCCTGAGGGGCGGTGTAACCAGTTTTTATGTAGCTTCATATGCTAATAAGTGGAAGGACCAGTTAACTACCCTGGGAAAGGGGCTGGGATTTCCAGAAAGTTAGCCATTTCCCACTCTTTGACCTTTTGTTGCTAGCCTGGGACTGTCATGGTGCCTGTGGGCATGTTATTCTCCATGCTAATATGTTACAGTGAGCATATAATGAAGCTCTAGGAAGTCAAATCTCCCACCATCTTGAGCCTCAGGGCCTATTGGGAGATGAATCCTCAGCCATCCTGATGTTAATTGTGTTATTCCTTGAATGGCTGTGCCTTTCCCCCTTCTTGTCTCAATCTTTCAAACAGAGGAGCAACATTTTGTTTTTCTTTCTTTTTTTTTTGCCCTGCAGTGTTGGGTATCTAGCTGGATGTCTAGTTCGTGAACTGAGTGAAAAACAACCAGAGCTGCAGATAAGTGAACGAGATATGCTCTGTGTTCAGATTGCTGGGCTTTGTCATGATCTCGGTAAGCTATAAAGAGCCAGAGCTCTAATGTAAAACCACACATTACCTCTTTTTGAAATTAAAAAATCCAACTAAGAAAAATATGAAAGTTGTGTTTTAATTCTTCAGTTAACATTAATGTAAGTGTGCCATTGCTTCTTCCTAGAATGGTTCATAATCCAAAGCATTGCTATTTAATTTTTTTGTAGTCTTAACGGTATTTTTCCCATGTTAAACATCTTTGCTGCAATTTATATGAAAGGACTTTTGGATAGTGATTTTTTTTTCTCACTACTGTGTGTTGGATGATGTAAATTTGATTTTTCCTTTGTCCTTGTTGAATAAAGTTGCCATTTTCCTTTAGTTAGTTTGTCAAATCTAGTCTTCTCATACCTAGAATACATAATCTGCTCTAGCAGTTTAACAAGATGTTTAGAGAATTCCTCCATGTGAGGTCTTGGGCCACTTAATCCAAGTAGAAGAATATCATCTTTTTCCTCGGACAAAGAAAGAGAAAAAAAAAAGACTGTCCTCTTTTATCACAGGAGTTTTTACCCCTATCCTTGTAATTTATTCCTACCTATTGGAGGATCCTAAGATTGTGTGCCCTCAGGGCAGGGAAAGGGAGGTTTCTGTGTTTCAGTAACCTGACACTTATAGGCATAGGACACTCTCCTTAGCATGTCCCCTTGGGGGGACATGATCAGCCCTAGATCATAAATTTAACAGATTCTTGATATTTTGAGAGGGAATCTTTAGGAAACTTTTGCCAGTCCCCAGAAGTCTGCACTGCAGTACCAAGCTTTTATGTACAGATTGCAACATGCAAAAAGGCCCGGGGCTGGGCCAGGTGGGCTCCCTCTTCTCTCTGCTGGGGAAAGGGCTGGGGGATTTGTTCCAGAACCCACTGTGGATACCAAACAAACAAAAAAATTGGATGCTCAAGCCCCTTACAAAAAATTCGCATGTAACCCACACACATCCTCCCATGTACTTTAAATCAGCTCTAAATTAACACCAATATAATAAATGATGTGTAAATAGCTGCCAGCAATGGTGGCAAACTCAAGTTTTGATTTTTGAAACTTTCTGGAATATTTTGTGTCTGAGTTTGAATCCTTGGATGAAGAGGGCCAACTATAACTCCTTCAGAAATTCTGATAATTCCAGAGTTGTACCTCAGCAAAGTTTTGTATTACTAGATGTTGTGGAATGTTAAGATCACTTATGAATAAGATAAACTAGTGATCTCCACTTTTGATTTTTCACATCATAAGTAAAAACCTAAGATAAGTCCTGATAGGTATATGTTTATTATAAAAGATATTACATACATTATAAAATTTAAATAAAAGTAGATGTTTTTAAAGGTTGAGAGTAATAAAGTTCTAATATTTTCTTCCTGCACCCCAGTGGGTTGTCTTAAAACTGCTGTTCTAACAGTACAGATGTTTAACCTGAAGAAGCCAGAAGTTTTTGTCATTAACATTCCTTTAGTCACACAAAACTGTCCTTTCATCAGATTCATGTAAGCCCTGGTGACTCAGAGACCCCTCTATGGAGAGCTTACTTCCCTGTACTGTTCTCCTTCCTGTTCTCTTGTTTTAGAAAATAGAGAGGAAGGATTCGTCCCTGTTTATGATGTATTTATAGATTATTAATTTCTGTTGATAGTCGAGCTAAACTGAAAAGATTTACTTTTTACCATTTTACAAGTTCTCTTTTTCTAAGGCTGCTTTTTTTTTTTTAAGGTCATGGGCCATTTTCTCATATGTTTGATGGAAGATTTATTCCACTTGCTCGCCCAGATGTGAAATGGACGGTATGTGTTTATATATTCAGGAGCCGGTGAAATAAAAACTATTTAAGCAACCACTGCTCTGTTATATAGTATGCTTCCCTTCATAGTTTCATTTGATCCTCCAGTAGTCTGTAGGGTAGAAATCATTATCTCTGTTTTTATAAGTGTAAAGGAAGTTGAAGCTCACAGAGGTGTATGATGCACCAAAAACCGCAGAATTGTTAAATGATAGAGCCAGCACTAGAAAACCAGATTTTCTAGCTGCTAATTTAATACTCTTTCTACTCCATCACACTAGTATAAAGTAAAAAATAAAAGTCTGGCTCTGGCTTTGACTCATTTTGTATGACCATGAAGTAACTGATACCAGCCAAGTGCTTGTGTAATTGTGAATTTGCAGGTGGCTGATCCTCATTTTTGAAATCAATTTTTGAGAAGTAAAGTTAGGGTGACTCCCATTTTTGGCCACACTCTATTTGGAGTAGGAAAAGATATTAATATGTATTGAACACATCTTATATGTCAAGTACTATTTTTTCCCTCTTTAAAGGTATAGTAAGTTGTACAGATTTCAGGTGTACAGTTTTGACAAGTATATACATCTACATAACTACTATCTAAGTGGGGATAGAGAATATTTTCATTTTCTTGGAAAATTCCTTTGTACCCCTTTTCAGTCATTTCCTACTCTCCCCCTGACCATCACCTTCTGATTTTTATAGACATAGGTTAGTTTTGCCTGTTCTTAGACTATAATAGGTACTCTTTTGTGTCTTACTTTTATTCACTCAACATGATTTTGAGAGTCATCCGTGTTGCATACATCAGTTATTGGTCCCTGCTTATTGCTAAGGTAGGACTCCATTGCATGAATAAGTCACGATTTGTTTATCCTTTCTCCTTTTGATAGAATTTGGGTTGTTTTCAGTTTTTCACTATTACAAATGAGGATGCTATATGTACATTACTATACATCATTTTTGTGGAAAATGTTTTCATTTCTCTTAGGTTCATTTCTTTTTACCTAGGAGTAGAATTGCTGGGCCATCAAGTAGATGCATATTTAACTTTGTAAGAAGCCACCAAATCTTTCCCATGTGGTCGTACCATTTTACTCTCCACCAGCAATGTATGCCAGTGCCTGCTGTTCCATGGCCTCACCAACATTTAGTTTTTTAAGTTATCTTTTCTAATGAGTGTGAAATAGTCTCTTGTAGGGATTTTTTTTTTTTTGACATTCTCTGTGATATGTTGAGAACTACTTCCTGTACTTTGTCACTGAGAAATCATCTTTTGTGAAGTATTTTTCCATTTACCCATTTAAAAAACTTGAATGTTTGCCTTTTAATCACAGATTTGAGGAATTATATATATATAGTCAGATACATGTATTGTGAATATTTTTTCTCTGGTTTTCTGACTTGCCAATTCATTTCTTCAATGAAAGTGGCTTTTGAGAAACAAAAATGTTTAATTTTGATGAAGCACTCTGGGCTCAAGACGGATAGTTTCTCTCCAGTTTGGCTGCCTTAGGGCCTCCCTCAGGCTAAAAGCCATAAAGGAACTGGAATACTGTCCACTGCCTTTCTCTTCCAAGTGTTGACTTCCCTCTACATCTGCCTGCTTTTGGTCATAATCCAATACCTTCAGGAAGTTGTCCAGCGTTAATGTTGTTTTCTCCAGCAGGGTTGATCTAAATAGGATCTACTCAGCCATTCCCAAGTCTTGTTTTTTAAATATTTTGCCTTTCACATGTAAATCCTTACCTCATGTGGAATTTATTGCTGTGCATGTATGTGGTAGAAATCTGATTTCTTTTTTAATATGGATAATTGTTTACTGAATTACCTTACTGATCTGTAATTTCAGCCCCAACATTTATTAACTTTCCATGTGTGATGAATCTTTCTGGATTCCGTTCCATTCCATACTTGCATAATTGTTTTTGTTTTGTAATAAGTCTTGATAGTTGGAAGAACAGCTGTTCACACCTTGTTCTTTTATTAGGTATTCTTTAACCTTTTACTCATCTATTGTAAATATCATTTTCTTCAGAAAGGTCTTATACATCTTTTGTTATACTTACCCCTAATTGGCTTATAATTTTAGTTATTGTCTGTGCAGATTATACTTGTGGAATTTAAATTTTTCTGTACATATAAATTTGTTTATGAACTGTTTGAAAGTGTGTTGTAGACATGCTCCTTTATTCCTGAATACATCAATGAGTATTTCCTAAAAATTAGAACATTCTCTGACATAACCTCAGTACATTTATCAAAATCAGGAAATTAATACTGTTGCACTACTGTTATCTAATTTACAGGCTTTCTTTCAAATTTCACCAGCTGTCCATATAGAAAAAAGGAAAGAAAACCTCTTTTTGGTCCTGATCCATATGTACGTTGTACTTAATTACCATTTCCCTTTAGTCTCTTTTGATCTGGAATAGTTCTTCAGTCTTTCTGTTTTATGACTTTATGTTTTTGTCATGTTTTGAAGTGTACAGGTGAGTCATTTTGTGGAATATCCCTCAATTTGAGTTTTGGTTTTCTGGTGTTTCCTCATAGCATCAAATTGTATATTTTTTTTTGGCAGAATGCCACATTGTGACCTTAGTGTATCCCATCAGAGGCACATAAAATCTATTTATGCCATTACTGGTGATATTAGCTTGAATCACTGGATTAAGGCAATGGCTGCTAAATTTCTCCACTGTAAACTTAAAGTTTTTCCTCTGTGTAATTACTATGTATCTTGATTCATTTTTTTAAAAAATAGTTATAGGACCATTCAGCATTTTGTTTTCATCTTCAGTTCATTTTTGGTAAGACCTGTATTAGGGCGGAGATCATTTGATTTTTTAAAATTTTTTAATGGAGTTACAGGGAATTGAACCTGGGGCCTTGTGCATGCCAGGCACGCACTCTACCACTGAGCTATACCCTCCCCCGATGTTTATAATGATTATAAATGAGAGGACAGGGACAGATGAGTAAAATGAAGCTAATTTAATCATCCAGCCCAGATCTTGACTTCAGATCTCTGAAACACTATTTTAATCAGCAAGTTTGCAGTTTCCTCTTTTCACCACTAGATGGAAGAGCTAACAGAACTTGTAACTTGACAAGTTCCAAAGCTGATGGAAAAATAAAACTAAATTTTATAGTGACATTCATTAAAAATGGACTCTATCTTTATGATCAGATAATATTCAACTGTACTGTATAATAATTATATATTATAAATTATTGTATCTCATTAAATATATGTATGAAGTAATGATGAACATGGTTTGTAAAGGTTTAGAGACTAGTAAAATATAGACAAATTTGGCAGAGTTTTTTAAAACATCCACAAGACTGTAGTGGAAAAGTAAATAACTAATATACAGTAGAACTTTATCTCTGAATTACCTGGAGCCAAGAATAATTTAAATAATTAGGGGTCCCTAACGGATTAAAGTCTATAACAGACCATACTGTGCTGACTTTTTCTAGCATGAACAGGGCTCAGTTATGATGTTTGAGCACCTAGTTAACTCTAATGGACTCAGAGATGTCATGCAGCACTATGGTCTCATCCCTGAAGAAGATATTTGTTTTATCAAGGAACAAATTACAGGACCACTTGACACACCCATCAAAAGTCCTGTGGTAAGTTTGTGTACAACTGAATTTGAATTGGCTGGTGCTTTTCATCTAGTCTTTTCTTAATTCCTTCAGATCCATTTGAGGAGGGGACATTTGGCTATTTTAGAGAGACTAAATGATAAAATATGTGATATATTTCTACTGTTTAGTGCAAAAAATGAAAGGCTTATATATTTCTTCCGGCTCCTAAGTTCTTCTGAAGTTATCCCCCAAATTAAAATACATATGTAAATATTTTTAAATGACTATATGCAGTATTTTATATAGAAGTCTAAAGTAACTTTGTTTAGAAAATGTAAAAGTATGTGTCTTGTTTATCCATTAAAAGTACCATATTTCAAATATTTAGATATATGAAGACCTATAAAAATGTTGAATTAGTTCAGAAAGCAATATGTTTTGTTTCCTTTTTGATCTTTTTTTAATTAAAAAAATAATTTCCCTTTGCGGTTTTTAAAGGTGTTTTTCCTTAAAATATACAAATCTACTTCTAAGGTGTAAGATAAAGAGGTAGATTTGTAGCAAATATCCTATTTCCAAAAAATGGAGCTCCAAAAATTCTTTGGTGCATATCATTTAGATTAGATGTGTAGCTACTTTGAAAGATAGTACTATTTTCATGCCTGAAATCAACATTAAAAGACAAGGAACAGTCATGAATTCGTAGTCAGGTCTTATATTTTTAAAAAGCCTTTAAACCTTGTTTAAGCTTGTCGGTTATGGGAAGTGTAATAGAGTTAGGATCCTTCTGATACCACAAGAAGTTTTAATATTAACAAGACATATACTTTAGCCTTTCTTTTCCCTTTTCTACTAATTTAGAAATTAAGCAGAAGAAGGAAAAAGTAGAACCTTATCACTTACCTCACATTTCCATTCAAGTATCTGTTTAGATAATCTTCAGATTAACACAATTGCTTTGCTTTGCTTACAAATAGGTTTTGCTCCTATCCTAAAACTTTCCGTGGCTTTTCCTGTCTTCCAGTGGCCGTATAAAGGGCGTCCTCAAGAAAAAAGCTTCCTTTATGAGATAGTGGCCAATAAAAGAAATGGCATTGATGTGGACAAATGGGATTATTTTGCCAGGTATGCACCGAACACTTCAGAAAAGTTGGTTAAAATCCTCGTATACTTTAAGTATATACAGTTTTTATTTAACTAAATAAACATACAGAAAAATAAAATCCTTATATAAGTTTCGTGTTGATATTTAAGGTACAGTTTCCTTTGTTGAAAAATTTCATCTCTCTGCTTTGGAATCTTTCTAGGGACTGCCATCATCTTGGAATCCAAAATAATTTTGATTACAAGCGCTTTATTAAGTTTGCCCGTGTCTGTGAGGTAGACAATAGGAAGCGTATTTGTACTAGAGAAAAGGTAAGCTTTGTCAGAGAACGACAAGGAAGGTGTAGTTCCTAGTTTGAAATAACCATTCAGTAATTTGGAAAAATTTACCTGGTAAATTGTCAATCTCTTTACTTCATGCTTAGCATTTGTAAGTATCTTAAGGTTCTTTTCACTTCTACTACATTGTTGCTAGGCTGTGTTTTAAGTGCTTTTGAGGGATTAACTGAATCCTCAGAACTGTATGAGATAGATGTTACTATTATCCTATTTAACAGATGAACAAATTGAAGCACAGAGGAGACATACAATTAATACACGGCAGAACTGGAATTTCAACCCAGAAAGTCTGACTTGAGTCTTATCCTTAATCACTGCATTAACTATATTAAGTATTTCATAGTAGTTAAAATCCTAAAATCAGTAGGTCCCTGCTACATTAGAGTCATGTAACTAAAGAGTGTTATAGTGTTATACTATAGAAAGTCTTTCTTTTGAGAATGAAGAATATAAGAATAATACCTAATTTCTAGAGTTACTGAGAAATTTTAAAAAGATATTCAAGGTGCCTAAAACAATGTGTCACAGAGTTTAAACACTCAATAGACTTTGGTTTACTAAGAACAAAAATTGCAAATTAATCCCCTTTTCTTGACTTATGTGATTGTCTAGTAACAAGAGCAACACAGTCTGATCCTACATTAATATTTGTTTCATGTTCTGCAGGAGGTCGGAAACCTGTATGACATGTTCCACACACGCAACTGTTTGCACCGCAGAGCTTATCAACACAAAGTTGGCAATATCATTGATACGATGTAAGAAGTTCAACTGTTATTTCCCTATTAAAATTTTCCATGATACTTTGCTAGAATATCATACTTGGTCAAGTTGAGATTCCTAGGTAAATTCAAGTGAATTTTAAGTGGGCAAATCTAAAATGGTTCCCTCAAACAAATGAAACCAAAACTAGCATAAAGTGAGCTTAATTTAGTTGGAGGTGAGGGGGAGAGTGGATGAAGGGGAGAGGTGAAGGCAGAAGAGCTGGCTTAGGTTAGGCAGCAAGAGGCCACACTGGGATGGCTCAGACCTCTGCACAGGTAGTTGCTTATGTACCAGATGTTAGTCATCGAGGTGAGAGATGGGATGTGGATAATTGACATGCTGAAATTAATTTTAAAAATCAGTTGTCTTTCCTTACTCTATCAATTATTTATCAAAATTGTTGATAGCAGATAGTGAAACTGACAGGAATTTTACCTCTTCTCCCGGATCTAGTGAGAACCAAATCAGAAAAGTACAGCCAAATTTCTCTGTGACTCAAAAAGACTCCATAAGGAATTACCAAAAATTTGGTGTGAGTCAAGTTAATTCCGTGTCTCTAAAATAGCTTTAAATTGATTTATTATAAGCCTTTCATGTTTACATTTGTGTTGAGAAAATTTATCTTCTTTTCTGTTTTTGTCCCCATCTTTTTTTATGAGCAGTCTAGTTAGAATACATTCTCCTATTTGTATGGTTGTACTTTGGTAAGAGGTTTTATTGTTTTGTTTGTTTTTAATGTGGAGAATCAGGGACATCTAAGTAAAAAACCTGGTACTGCTTCTTCCTAACCTGATTACATGAAAATTACTTAATTTCTACATCTATAAAATTGAGGCTAATTACACCTATTTTATTGTGGGAAAATGGTGTATCTAAAAGCTCTATCGTAATGCCTGGAACACAGTAAACATGGTAGTTCACAAATCACCATGGACTTATGATTGAAAAGCAGTTGTCTTTCTTTTTTTTTTCCTTTCAGTTGAAGTATAGTTGATGTGCAATATTATATGAGTAGTTGCAGGTGTACAATGTAGTGATTCACAATTTTAAAAGGTTATAGTCCATTTATAATTATTATAAAAATTGGCTATATATATTGGTTGTACAATATATCCTTGTAGCTTGTTTTTACTTAATAGTTTGTACCTCTTAATCCCCTACCTCTCTATTGCCCCTCCCTCTCCCAACCATATCCACTAGTTTGTTATCTATATCTGAGTCTGAGAAATAGTTGTCTTTAGAACATTTTATCTCAAGATGTTATTTCCCTAAAGTAGAAAGATTTCCTTAACTTTAAGCAAATTTTCTCATAAACATAAGTGTTTATAAAATGATCTTTAGGATTACAGATGCCTTCCTCGAAGCAGACCCTCACATACAGATAACAGGTTCCGAAGGAGAAAAGTATCGTATTTCTACAGCAATTGATGACATGGAAGCCTTTACTAAGCTGACAGGTAAGAACTAAAAGGTAACATCGACGGTCCATCTCAGATAAAGTATTAACTTTCCCTGGATTGCAGTGGGTTATTTTCCAAACATTCCAATGTATTTAGCTTCTAAAGTGATTGTACACTTTTGGATTTGAGTTTTGTCTCTGTTTTATGTTAACGAGGTAACCTTGATAAGGTTATTTAATCTCTCTGCATCTTAGTTTCCTCATCTATAAAATGGAAGTGATGATACCTAGCATATAGTTTTGTTGTGATGCTTAAAAGAGGCATATAGCACCTGGAATATACTTGGCACATAAGTACTCAATATTTTCAATTATTTTACTTTATAATACAGCTAGACTAATACAAGACTAATACCACAAACCTGGCTTGCCCTTTAAACATTATTTTTGGTTGCAAAACACAGAATGCCAGAAATATTTCTCAGTGTGTCAGCAGAAACAAAATCAGCAATTTAGGGTGGGAAGGAAGAGAGGCGGGGTGTCGCAGCTGGTTCTTTAATGTGGGAAAGTGCAGACTGAGAAACAAAGATCAGTAAAGCAAAAGAAGTAGACCAAAAAGCATATACCAGTCAGAGTTTTTTGTTACAAATCATGAAACTAACTCAGCTTAACTAAAAACAAAATGACAGGATCAGTGGAGAGGCTGGAGGTTCTGAAACCAGCGAGAACAACAGAAGCTGAGTGGCTTCAGGCACAACCAAAGTGACTACATCAGCTTCCTGCTTCATCACTGCTAGATTTTATCTACATTGTTCTTTAAAAATATACATGTAGGCAGTCAATATAGAGTCCCCATTACACTTAGAACTTTTTTGTCATTTTCTAATCATAACTAAACAAAAGTTAGAAGTGAAATAGTGATTCCGCATCACAAATGTCTTTGTGTACACTGAGAATGCTGTGTACATCAATAATAAAGGTTTGTAATGTGACAGATGAGTTTGCTTCTTGCTTGTTAATTAGTCTAATTTGGATTCATAACAAAGTTACTTATGGGGGATAATGCATCTAAATTGTTTCTGTTTTTTTTTAAGAACGTCATAGCAGATACACTAGTCCCCCATGGTTGTGTGGATACGAATGGAAGAAGAGATTATAAAACAATTTGAGCAAGCTGGGGACATTTATTTTTAACTTTTGCTCATAATAAAGCAGGTGATACTATATTTTAAAAAGTCATCTTCACTCTTCCCAAGAAACCAGTCCTAACAATTTATCCTGTAACATTATTACACTTAAATTATCTTTTGGTGAAAAGAAATGAATTCTGGATTTTATACACTTTTGGGTAAGCTGACAAACAATAAAATAGCATACATTTTAATGAGGTCTTAACTGCACATGATTGTAATAGCTCTCACTCACTGTGAAGTTTCTGGAACACCAAACTGGATTTTACCCTGTTCAATGAGATGAGTCCACTAGTCACTCACTTGGATATTGTTAACAATGTCAAAAATTCCAGACAAGAATTTAGTTCACATTTTTTGTGCTTTATCTGACAGTGTATGGGAGAACAGGCATGTGGCCTTTCCAGCTTTCGTTATTTGAGACATAGACCATCTTCCTTCTTGCATGTTACCCTGAGCACTCATATAATCCTTATTGCCCTAAACTACAGGACCTTCAAGGGACAAGACCTTGTGAGTCCTCCTTGCCTTTGCTGCTTTTCCAAAAAGCAACTCACTTTATCTTTATTTTTAAACTCTCCACCACCTTTTTAAAAATTTTTTAGAATGTTTTCCCACATTTTGGGGAAAAGTGTTGAAAACTTACAACGATGTTGAAAGAAGTTTGCAGCAAAAACCTGTATACTGACCACTTAAATTCTAGCATTTTCCGGACTTGTTTTATCATGTATTTATCACTGACCATCCCTCTACACATCTGTTAATCCATCTAAATTTTGATTCATTTTAAAGTAAATTGCAGACATCATAATACTTTACCTCTAATTCCTTCAACATGCAGATTAACTAAAGTTCAGTAACTGTTTATAGGTTTTTTTTTCTTTTGATGTAAAATTTACATGCAACTGTGTAAATGTAAAAATTGTAAGAGCACACTTGCTAGACAAATGCAGAACACAGAATGTTATCTTCTCCCCAAACAGTTCCCTCCTGCCCTCTCCTAGTCAATTCCTGTCCCCACCTCACCCCTAGAAACAACCACTATTTGCCTGTCCAGACTTTAATATAAGTGGAATCATACAGTATGTACTCTTCTGTGTAAAGCTTCTTTCACTCAGCATTGTGCATTTGAGGTTTCTCCAGATTGTATGTATCAGTAGTTCATTACTTTTTATTGCTGAGTAGTGCTCCATCACGTGATTATGCCACCATTTGTTTATCTGTTCTCTCTGCTTCCTAAATTCCTATTTATGATGGATGGTTCCGCTTACCTGGATGTAGCTATCTTAAGCATTGCAAATGTTATGACCACTGCCCTACGTAACAATTTTCTTGCTGTGGTCTTTATCCCTCAATATTCCTAAGCAATGGGTGGATCTTACCCGTCCCATCCCTTCTCCTGCAAGACCCTAACCCCAAATCCCTTAATTAAATTGAGATCTTAGAATGTTAAATTCAAATGGACTGTAGAGATCATCCACTTAAAATTCCTCAAGTGAGGGAACTGAGACCAAAGGAGGGAAGTCAACTTATCTTAATAAATGGCAAAGATGAGCTCAAACCAAGTCTTCTGACTCCCAAGTTGAATGTTGTTTACATTATTTTAGTGATAGTCTAGTCATTAAATTTAATAGACAAGCAGTTTCCTTTCTCTTGTATATAACTCTGTTCTGAAAACATGTGTGGAACAGACAGGACTCTCATAAATGGCCAGTGGGAATGCAGATGGTACAGCCACTTGGAAAAAGTTAAGCATTTTCTTTTAAACATACATGTATCCTGTGATCCAGTAACCCCTCTTCTACCCACTTAACCAACAAATGAAAATGTAGGTCCCCCTAAGAACCTGTACCTGGTGGAATAAGATGAAAGGCATTAAAAAGAGTATCAGTTGAGTTCTGTGGGGTTCAAAGGAAGGAGGAATTATGTCTCTGGTTTGGATGAATTAGGGCTGGTTTCACGGTTGGGTGCCTTTTGAGATGAATCTCAGGGATTAGATAGGTCTTCAAATAGTCAGATTCTGTCATGGGGTAAAGCATTTCATTAATTCAGCTGGAATAGGG
Organism: Vicugna pacos; assembly: GCF_048564905.1. Taxonomy (NCBI): domain Eukaryota; kingdom Metazoa; phylum Chordata; class Mammalia; order Artiodactyla; family Camelidae; genus Vicugna; species Vicugna pacos. The sequence goes on along the minus strand of NC_133005.1, from coordinate 27,545,003 downwards.
TAGATAAAAGCATCAATTAGAAAAGTGTGGTCTTGTTATGTTAAGATAAAACTGTTCACTTTTTCAAACTGTGGGTATGATATGTAAAGAAATAATGAAAACTGAAGATGGAGAGACGGTTTGCAGACAGCATCACTGAGCGGGTGAGGAATGTGGTAACCATGGATTAAGTAGGGAGGAACATACAAATACATGTAGGTGAGGTGAATGACATAGATGCTAATATTTTGTTTTGCCAAGAAAAGATATTTTAATAAAACTTTTTTCAAAGTGCAGTGACTGATTCTGTCAAGAATTACCAATAAATGCTAAGCCATTGGTTGAAAATTTATTGGGATAAGACCCTCTCAAAATATCACCCTGCAGGTTGTTAATTACAAAATGAAAGATAGATTTATAACAAAGAAACCTGGAAATTATTGCCTAACCAACTGTTGGAATTTAACATACCCCATAAAGGTAACAAAACTCATTATGTGACTCCTGACATAATACACTGAGCCAAGCATTTATACAGTGCTTATTATAATGTGTTCTTGGATGTTGTAACACTTACATAGAGTTCTTGACAATAGGGTTTAACTTGAATCTAATAGTAAGGAAACAGTCAGACAAGTTCAAAGTGTGGGACATTTTACAAAATGAATGCCTGAACTTTTCTAAAATGCCAACATTATGCAAGATTCGAAGTCAGAGGAATTATTCTAGTTCTAGGTGAAAGGAGATTGAAAAGCATGACAACTAATGTCGTCCCTAATAATTGATTGGCTTATCTATCTAGCAATAAAAATTCATAAATTGCATTATTGGAACATTTAAGCAAATTCAAAGGTAGACTGTAAGATATTTTTATATCAGAGTAAATTTCTTGGTATGATTGTGGTTATGTTGCGGAATGTTGTCATTGGGAGGTACATGCTGAAGCATTTAGAGTGAAGGGTCTTGATATCTCTAATTTTTAAACATTTCCTCAAAAATTTGCATGCACACACACGGAGATAGTGTGTGCCTATGTAGAAAAATGCTAACAGTTGATAAATTTAGGCGAAGGGTGTTTCATTTTGAAAATTTTTTTAAATAAAAAGCTGGAGGGAAAAGAAAGAAGGAAAATAAACTACCTTCTATCATCATGGAATGAGACTTTTGAAAACTTTCTATTAAGGAAGTTTGCATCACTTAGCCTCATCATTTAGCTGCAATAGTTACCAACACAGGGCAGTTTTGCTTCGTCCCTTCATCCCATCAGACCCTGGGCCATTTTGAAGCAGAACTCCAACATAATTTTGTAATTCCTTAAGTATAATTCTCTTTGAAAAACAAAACAAAACATAACAATAAATCAATACACCCCTTTGTACCCAAAACCCAACCCCAACTCTGATGCAGTCATCAACTCTAATGCAGTCTTATTTTCTCTCTCTCCTTTCCCACTCACTGGATGACCTTGAAGCAAATCCAAGACATAGACTGGAACACTTTTACAAAGGTTTTTTTCACTTCAGGCTTTGAAAAAAAATTGTTTCCACATCGTTATAATCGTAGCGTGCCTACATTTGTAAACTTCTGCTTGAAGTCATTTCAAAAGTACAGCAATGTATGAATCTTTTTAAATCTTGGGTTTTTTTTTCCTTTTAATGTAACTGATATTTCATCAAATTGGCAGATAACATTTTTCTGGAGATTTTATACTCTACTGATCCCAAACTGGATGCCGCACGAGCAATTTTAAAAAAAATTGAATGTCGTCATCTATACAAGTATGTGGGTGAGACTCAGCCAGTAGGACAAGTAAAGATTAAAAAGGTAAATTGAAAGGTCCTCTGTCCCCCAAGGGGAAACCATTAACCCATCACAATAGCATGACTCTGTTCTAAGACCTTTACGTTCATTCTCATTTCATCTTCACATCAGTCTTCTGAGGGCTGTCCTATAGGTGAAGAAACTGGCTTGGGAGAGATTAAATAACTTGCCTACAGTTAGTGAACCAGGATTCAAAGCCAAGTCTATCTTACTCCAAACCTTTACTCTCTCATCTTGGAGGGTAGGGGGCGGGGTCCTCAAATTTTGGCTAGATCCAAAGGCAAGAAAATGAATGTAAGGGAGAAGGACCTCGAAATCTGCTTGAGTGTCTTTGAGATCCTAAGGACCTGCTTTTAACTCCTTCCTTCTTTCACAGTTTATCAGGCTCTCCCAGGTGGTATTTGCCTGCCTTCTTTAGTTCAGTTATCTGTTTTCCTCTCCTGCTTGATGAAGGGTTTTCCCTGCCAGAAAGCCCCTAACACAAGCCATACTGATAAGCACACCCTGCCTCACAACACTTCCTTGGGTCTCACTTTACTCCTTCTTGTTTTACTAATAGGTTACTGCCACATTTTTTTCAATGGAAAAATTCTGTTATGAAAATTGCGCTATTGTGATTTGATTAAAAGATGGCATAGGCAGAAGCTCTGTGTTTGTTAGGGATATTGCTACCCGCTTTCCTTGGTAAAGTGCCGTTTTCAGGGAGGGAACCTTTTCGTGGCACAAACACTGTAGGATGAAGAACTGAGCTCTAACTAACAGGAGTCTTGTCTTTTCTAGGAAAGATACAAACGCCTTCCAAAAGAGGTCGCCGATGCTAAACCCAGTAAGATATTGCTAGAAGTTGAACTGAAGGCTGAAGATTTCATAGTGGATGTAAGTAGTTAGCCCAGCAACATACTCAGCAAAGAACTTTTTTAAGATAAAGCACCGCCCCAGTGAACACACTGAAAAAATTCTGGATATGTTAATAGTAAAATGTTAACATTGTTTTCCACTTGAGTGGTGGAATTGCAGGTGATTTTTTTTTGCAGTGAGTAATGTACAAGGGTTTCATAATCAGAAAAAACTTTCCATTTGAAGATGGGTAAAGCCCATCTATATTATGAGAAAGCAAGTAAAATTGGTAGTTAAATGTCTTATCATGTATTAGCAGCTAGTTTTAATTTGACAGTGTAATATTTTTATTTGGTAACTTTAACCATATCTGGCTCCTTTTAGGACTTTATGTATATAAAAGTTACTTCATAAACTATGATTATTTAGTGGGCTATAAAACATAATTTATTATTGGGAATTAGGGGAGGGGTTAGTTCAATGGTAGCATGCCTGCCCAGCATGCACAAGGTCCTGGATTCAATCCCCAGTACCTCCCCTAAAAAATAAATAAATAACTAATTATGCATTATGGGGAAAATAGGGATTGCCTTTTATTCCTCTTCTAAACCCAAGGAAATAAATATGAAAGAGTAGTGGTACTTCTGAAAATTGCTGAAAACTGGATTAGTGTTCATGCCTTACCATGATGGGTGAAAATGTCAAGGCTACATCAGGCCCCTCCCCTGTGGGACAGCACCAGCCCTGCGACCTTGGGGAGGACTGAGCAGTTCCCCATCACAGGTTCAGGCTTGCAGCACACGCACCACAGCCATCGAAGCCAGTACACCACACAGAATGGGAGGACCAGCCGTGTACTGCAGACCCCTGGCCTCACTTCTGGACCACAGCTGAATCTCAGATGTTCATCTTTCTCTCACAGGCCACAGGCAGCAAAGCCACCAAAATAGCCATTTTCTTCCGTCACCACTCACAAGATAGGCCCTTCTTGTCATCTGTCCTCTGCACTGTCATTACCACATTGCTCTATTTTTACCCCCTAATTTGATTTCCAGTCTCTCCCCTTCTCCCAAACCTGTCCATGAATCCCTTTGGAATTTCCACTCTGTAATTAACTAATCCCCTGTACCCACAGCCTCTTCGCTGACTATCTCTTTGCTTTTGTGCGGCCCGGCTGTCCCCCGAGAACGTGATTCCCCGGCAGCTCTGTCAGGAAAAGCACACTCCTCAGGGTCAGCAGACCTTCCTGTTCATCAGTCCTCTTGTTCCCTAGTAGCACTTCAAGACCTGATGTGGGACCCCTATTCCTTCGAGACTGGCACCTTAAGCCATCCACTGTCCTCTTGGGTGAAGATTTGGGCTTGGTTTAGCACTTCCTCTCTGCTCATCCTCAGTGACCTTATCCATTCCACCTCAGCCAGCATGCTCAGCAGATTACACTCTGAACCTTATCAACATTTGAAAATATCCTCCCTCTAAAAATCACTAATTTAAGCATCTCATCTTCATCCATGAACCCCTCTCTTCCTTATTTGCTTGTTTCTAGCTCACCTGGACCTCCATTTGATTATCTCCTTACTTTCTTGCAGCTTGTCAATGACCTTCTGTCTTTATTTCTCTCCCAGTCTCACTCAGATCCTGTGATCCATTAATTCAGTCATTTTCTGCAGTTACTCTCAACTCACTCACCTTTCTTTGCATTTCCCTTACAAAAGGCTGATTGACAACCTGTGGTCACCAGCCTTTGCTGAGCCCTGGACCTTCTGGCAGGCTTAGTGCAGCTCTTCCAGTCTCCCCAGTGACTATTTCAAACCATCTTCACTCTTCCCAAATCTTCAGCCCTGCTCCCCAACCCCAGCTGTATTCACTCTCACTAATCCCATTTTGGCTCTTATTTCTGAGATAAAATACAGATCTTTTGGTGGGAACCATCTCCGCCTACACAACCAAACAAGCAAACCTGCCTCCCTCTGCAGCTGTGCTCAGCCTTCCCCTCCCTGGCACAGTGGGAGAATGTCTCTTTTTATCAAAGACTAAGGGTAACCCTTCCACTTGTGTTCTAGGCCAGGGCTGTCCAATAGAGCTTTCTATGGTGAAGGAAATGTCCTGTATCTGTGCTTCCATTTTGGTAGCGACTAACCACATATGGCTATTGAGCACTTGAAATGTGGCTGTTGGCAACTTTTGAAGAACAAACTTTAATTTGAAGAACTAATTTTATTCATGTATTTAATGTTAATGACTTGACATGTACAATCCATATGTGGCCATTGGGCAGTGCAGCCAGAAAGCCATTCGTCTCAGCACATCTGCGGAACTTTACAGTATCCATTTTCTCCTTTCTTTCTCTGACTTTCCCATCGTCAGTTAAACAGACTTCTGTCATAAGAAAATAAGAAACACTACGCTCCTCTCCATCCCTCTCCTCTTCTTCAGAGTCAAACTCATTGAGAAGTTGTGTCCCCTTACCTTTCCTGGGTACCATGTTCCTCTGTATTTTCTTCCCTCTTGTAACTTCTTAACAGCCAAACTTATGAGTTGTCCTCTCTCTTTTATTTCTCATTTACTTCTGAATCTTTTTTCTGTCACCATCACTGAACAGGCATACCTTGTTTTTTTGTGGATCACTTTATTGCACTTTGCATATATTGCATTTTTTCAAATTGAAGGTTTGTGCCAACCCTTCATCAAGCAAGTCTATTGGCGCCTTTTTTCAGCAGCATTTGCTCACTTCATGTTTCTGTGTCATATATTGGCAATTCTCGCAAGATTGAAAACTTTCTCATTATTATTATATTTGTTATGGTGGTCTGTGATCAGTGATCTTTGACGTCACTATTGCAAAAAGATTATGACTCGCTGAAGGCTCAAATGATGGTTAGCAATTTCTAGCAATAAAGTATTTTTTAATTAAGGTATGTACATTGTTTTTAAAACATTATGTTCTTACATACTTAAAAGACTACAGTATAGTGTAAACATAATTTTCATATGCACTGGGAGACAAAAAATTCATGGAATTTGCTTTGTTACAATATTTGCTTTATTGCAGTGACCTGGAACAGTACCTGTGATCTCTCTGAGGTCTGCCTGTATTAAAACTACTCTCATCAAGATCGCCAAAGACTCCAGTGTTACTAAACCCAGCAGACAGTTCAGTCTTCTCTGTCTCAGAGCTGTTTCTTCTGCCTGGAATTCTTTTCTTTCCTACTTAGGCCTAGTTAATTCCTGCTCACTTATTAGTAAATTCACTTTCCCAGGAAAACATTTCCAGTCATTCCCCAAAGAGCCACAGACTGCTAGGTTCCCTGGTTACAGAGTTTCACAGCACCATTTGCTTTTCCTTGGTAACTCTTAGAACAAATGTGGTTCGATGATTGCTTTTATAATCATTTGTCCAGCCTCAGTCTAGGGCACGTGGCCTGTGGGGCTGGGATTGTATCAAGTGTCCTTGTAGTATCTCTACACATCAGTGCCTGCCATGTGTCTATCACATAGTGGGTGCTGACTTTATACCCTACTTATGTTGAAAGCACAGATGGTCCCCCCACCCCACCCAGATTTCAAAGACCAAATCCCTATGGCTCAGGCACCAGAGCTGTTTTGACTCCACTATAAGCCACCTTACCAGGGCTCCTACTTCTGAGCCTCCAGAGGGCTCTGCTTCGTTTCTTGTGATGCCCCCACACCCTGAGTTCAGTTCTCATTGCTATTATGTAAGTGACCACTTACTGTTTGTATTAAGGTTATCAACATGGATTATGGAATGGAAGACAAGAATCCTATTGATAATGTTCGCTTCTATTGTAAGAGTGACCCCAGCAAGGCAATCAAGATTACTAAAGATCAGGTAACTACTTAGGTAAAACAAATATATTGTAGTGGCATTTGGCAAATCTTTATAGTAGATTTGCATCTTGTATGAAGTTAGGTCCTAAAGTCAATGGCTACAGTTAAAAAAAAAAAAGAAAGAAAGAGAAGTATGTCTTTAAAGTATACGTGATTTTGTGTAGACTAGACCATCTTAACAGCCAGTTTTTCCTGTTCGCTGAACATGGATGAAAGCGCTGTTTTTTTGGTTTAGAGGCTAGGTTATAAAGCTGGTGGGAAGGGAGTGTTGTATGGTTGAAATCACATAAATTAAATGTGCTTATTTGTATATCTTCTGCGTGAGAGAGTCTGTGGTCTTTATGTAATTATCATACAAACGACTCATCTTCTATTAATTGACATGAAGTTGTGGGACGTTTTGCAATAAAACAGCTACATTGAATTCTTTTCTTTGGAGTATCACCATTGGGATAAAACAGCAAAACAGCATGGTACTTTTAATGTCACATCAGGCTGATCTGTCTTAAGTGTGTGAACTCAGGGTGACGGCGACATCTTTTCTTCTGTAAAAAGGTTTCACAGCTTTTGCCAGAGAGATTTGCAGAGCAGCTAATCCGAGTTTACTGTAAGAAGACAGACGCAGAGAGTCTGTTTGCTGCCCAGCAGCACTTTGTTCACTGGTGCGTCATCAACAACTTCACCAAGCCGCAGGTGGGTGTTCGGCACAGGCGGCACACGCTTTTATTTCTAAGTGAAAACAGAAAGAGATCCTTACTTCCCTCTGAAAAGCTCTGATCTAAATAGTGGTCATTTGGTTTTGGTTTGGGGCGGGGGGGAGTTTTTCCACCTCAAGCTTTCCTTTTAAAATGTCTGAATCTGTGTCAGCCAGTGATTTCTTCCCACAGCAGCTATGAGGGGGGTGCTCTGCTTGTCATTATTGTCTGTTAGGACAAATAGAAGTTTGAAGTGATGGGCGTGGGAATACTACTTGACAATGTTCTCACCAGTTGTCCCACCTAGTCCTCCCAGTGACCCTGGGAGGTGAGCTATCGTGTCCCCATCTTGCAGAGAAAGTTACACAAGCTGAGTTGTTAACTTGTTTAAGGCCACATAAAACTGACTTCTGTTTTCTAACTTATTTCAAACTCAGCATTCCCAAACCTGTAAATACTGAAATTCTCTAGTTGCCAATCCCATAGAGAATGTTGTTGAAACGGTCCCTTATTGACTAGCACAAGGTGGGTGCCATGACCCACCGATATCGGTCCACAGAATTGAGTCTGACTGTCCAGCAGGTGGGAAACCGTGCTCTACCTCCTAGTCTGGTACTCACTCTCTCACAAACTGCTTTCTTCCCTTCGTGCGTTGGGTGGTGAAGGAAATGAAAGGGAATGGTCAGACATGGAAGAGTAGCCCAGTACATCGGATCTTTGTTGAGTGCCAGAGGGAGGGGTGCAGGGGAGCTCTGTTAGGGCTCAGAGAGCTGGGAGAGTGGTCGGATAAGCCTTGTGAGGAGGGAGGACTCTACTCGATCCAGAAGGCTGGACTGTGCTTGGGTGAGTAGCAGAGAGAAAGGCAACACGAAATGAAACTGGAACAAGTTGAGTGTGTTTGGGGGCCGTGAGGAGACCTGTCTGACTGGAGGAAGAAAGTCTTACTGCTGAGATGAGAGCTGAAACAGGAAGAGAAGATTCGATTACAGAGAACCTTGGCTGAGCAGCTAAGGAAGTTTTTCTTATGTACAGTAAGAGTGGAATCGTCGACTGTATTCGAGACTTACCATGCTGCTGTGATTATCTACATCTGTGTTTTTGTCTCCGGCTAGAGTGAGACTTGTGGGAGTAAGGAGGCCTGTCTGTCTCAGGTACACTAGCTCCCAGTGAAGGAGGAATGTGGAGACACTGGAAGCAGAGAATCAAGAAGCTGTTAAGTTCAGCCATGTGGCTGAACTGTGCCTGAGACAGGCGTTTCCCACGGGTCTCGCTCTAGTTGGGGATAACAGACACGAGTAAATAACAGTTACAGGGACGTGGTAAGTGCTTTAGGGTGAGGGGCGGCGTGAACAATCTTAGGGGAGCAATAAGGAGAACGATTTAAGCCAGGCTTGGTTGGCTTATTTAAAGAAGGACTTGGAAGCTGAGACCTGAAGGATGGGTGAGGAGTTAGCTGGGTAAAGGGTGTTGGAGGGGAGGTCAGAAAATGAGAGAGAACGAGATGCATTTAGGCGAGGGATCTGGGGCATTGTGCACAGTCCCATAAGCCAAGAGCACCAGGAGCCATGGGAGTATTTTAAGCAAAGAATGACATTTTCAAGTTGGCATTTATAAAATTCACTAGAGTTGAAATTAGAATGGGTAGGAATAAGGATGTGGTAAAAACAGAGACGACTCTGAAGACAAATAATGCTGACTTTGAGATGGATGGGTCTTCCAAATACGAGTACATGGCAATTGAATGGCTGCTTTTAATAATAGCTCTAGCAAGTCAGGTCTAATGTAGTTCAACAGAAGAAATGAAATACGGGGCACGAGATACAAAAGCTTTAGCAGAGCTGAATGAGCTAACAGAGGACAGGGGGACAACTGCAGGGAGCTGCTGTCCCTTCCAGGTAGGAAATGGCAGCCAGGTCCTGGGCCACCTGCAAGCTAGAACCACAGCAGAGCCACAGCCACTGCTACCTGACCAGAGGGGCGAGAGGAGAAACACCCTGGCTTTTCACCCTCATCTCTTCCACTTTCTCACCCATGCCTCCCGTTGGCCAAACCCGCCTGGAAGCCACTAGGCATAGGAGCCGGGAAGCGTAATTCAGCAGAGCAGCTCCTGTTACACAGAGCAGAGCAAAGGAGGGCGGAGTGGATCTGAGAGCAAACAGGCAAACATGGGGCACAATAACCTGTCACCAGCATTCTCTTCCTTGTGCAGTAAACACAGATCCTGTGCCCTTATATAAATTAAGACAATCTACCCACAAGTTCAAGAACGGTTCAGAATAGAGTCAGATGTTAGTGGGCTCGCCTCTTACACTCTTTGCTTTCAAGTCGTAGTGTCACTTCACTTTGAGGCCATCTGTTGTTTTAAGCGGAGTCTGTGTGGATGAGGCCAAAGTTATGGCTTTGATTACAGAGCAAAGTTCAAGTTCTGCAGGTACACTCAATCCTTCCCTCGTTTTACCATCTTGTAGACCTGGGCCATCTTTTATGGGAGCGGGGCTAGGAAAGAGAGGAGCAAGGGTCCAGCGCAGCCCCTCTTCCTCCTGGCAATGCAGGACAGAGCGTGTTCCATGAAGGTGTGCAAAGGGAGAGGGTAATAGAACCGGGCAGTGTGCCGTTTCTGACCATCTTTGAAAAGAACAGGTCTGGTGGTTTTTACTCTGAAGGCCCTTTCCTTCTTAGGAGTGTGGTGGTCCTCATTTGGCCCATGCACGGAGCGTGTATATAATCTGGAGTTTCCCAGGAGTCAGTCTGTCTAGAAGCCATCTGTCTGCAGGGCAAGGATACATGTGCCTGAGATGTTTGCTCAAAGTCATGAAAACTGGCTCTTCTCTGCTCTTAGCTTTCCTCTCTTTGACAGGATGGTGATGTTGTAGCCCCACTCATAACACCTCTAAAAACGGAGTGGAATTGCACAGACTCAGCCCAGAGTCCAGCTCGCATCCAAGTTGTATGCAAATCCGGAGACCAGCTTTTTGCGGACAACTCGATGTGAATGTCTGCCATCAGGTGTTTACAAAAAGCCTCTCCCCTGTTCCCCAACGCAATTAATTTAGGGAGTTCAAATCACGGAGCTCTACAAATTTAGTGACAATTCGTGCTTTTTATTTCACATTATGAATGTACGCACAGGCGAAGTCATTTTTATTCACAGTAACAGGTATTAGGCAAATCTTGTTACATGAGCTATGGAAGGCACTGCCTTGCCTATTTTTTAATATTAATCAAAGCCTTTCCTCTTTAGCAGCCTATTTTCTTAGAATAACAGCTCTCTTATGTATTCTGAACTCTTATGACATACGATTGTTTTTTTAAAAAAATTGGATATATTATGACAAAGGTGCACACTGGAATTCGCAGTTGGGATTGTCATGAACAGCTGTGGCTAAAAGCAAAATGTAAAATCCTAGCCCCTTGAGGAGGTGCCCAGCACCCAGAGTTTGAGGGCAGCTCTCCCCGAGAAATCGGAGCATTGGTGAAAGGCACCTTCCCTCACCCGCTTGGCCCCCTGTAAGCTGCCAGGTTGGGGTGATCAGCAGATGAGGGCCAGGAGTGGGCTCCAGCCCTTCAGTGAAAGGCCTGATTGATCTGTTGAGAAGATCTGAGGGCTCTGGCCTCCTCTGAAGTGGGACATAAAACTACCTGATAGGAGACCCTTAGCCCCAGCGCAGAGGGAGCCCCCAAACCAGGCTGCCCTCTGGGTCGGTTGTGGCTCCAGCCTGTGCTGGTTTCTTTCTCTCCTGAGTACTTACTGCCCAAGCCATGACAGTTTTACCATGGCTCTGCCTGGAGAAGGCAGGTCCCCTTCCACCTGCCTTCTGCATCTCACTTGGGTGCTGATCAGAGGTCACCACAGGAACCATCCTCAGGGCTCCTCAGAGCTGGGACTTGGTTTTTGCCAGTTCAGTGCATGTTGTGGGTTTCAGAGCAAGCACTGAGCTGCCTGTGCTGAGATGAAGCAATTGCCTGGTGAATTCCAGATTCCCCTTTGTATCTCTACCTCCAGCAGCAGAGTCAGTACTGCTGTAGTTGAGCGGTGCTTCTGAGCTGAGGGCACCGTCCCAACCCATCCGTCCCCAGGGCTACAGAAATTCACCAAGAACAAAGTCTAGAGTTAGACCCAAAGCCGATGGCTGCCAGATGCAAGGCAGTGGGGAGTGTAGTCATGAGCCCCTAACATCTTATGCTTCTACACTCCCTTACAAAAGCTTCCCTGGCAGGCTGGGAGTCAGGGGGCCAGCCCTGGCTCTGGGCAGGAACAAGAGGGAGGGAGAGAGGAACTCAGACCACAGGCCAGCTGATTATCCACAGAGTCTCAGGAGTGCTGCCACCTTCCACTGTGCAACCAGGTTCTGTTGACACTAGGGTAACATGTGTTTGGAATGTCTGCCGTCCTGCCCTATCACCCCTCCCTCATCCCTCAGTAGATAATCAAGAGTTGACCCCTAATTCATAGAATAGTTAAAACCCTTCTCCTCTCCCACCGCAATGCTGTGTGGTGGGTGTGTGGTCACATGTGGTCTCACAGAAGCACAAGGAGAGTGGTCCATGGTACTGGTCATATCTGTTTTGGTCAAGGTACCCCTTAAACTTTCAATAGGGAGAATTATCCATCTCAGACCGAAGGTCAAGAATGTAATGTTTCTCTGCTAAGATTGTTTTATTTTTGTAACTCCTACTTTTAAATCATTGTATTTTACTGTGGAATGTTTTGGTCTCAATTGTATCATTATGCTATCTGAGAAACAACTTGAATCTGTTTTGTTTGCATTTTTTGTTACATATAAGGCAGCTGCACTTTATGCTCTTTGCAACTGTTTTAATTATGGGAACCACGTGCCATTTACAAGGTTAAGTTTTTCTTGAGGAAGTCTTCACTATTTGTATGAAAAATGGAGACTTACAACAGCTTGGCCTCTAGAGTTACTGAGCATTGTCACCCTGAGAATGTAAATTGAATTGCAGGTCAGAGAGACTGGTCACTTCATCTGGGTGAGGGAAACAGCTGCAATAAAGCTTCATGAATGTATCTCCATCCTGAAACCGTGTCTTCTTGATGACTTTCTCTCACACTTGGGTGCTCAGTTTTGACGCCTTTGTGCAAAGGAACTGTGTTTTGTCTAAGAATGTGCCAGATATTTCTTTATACCTTGTGTTGGGCCTGCACGTGAGGGGATGGTATTAACAGGACCTCCATTACTTGGTTTTCCTCATTCAATAATGGCAAATAATGACGTAATAAAGAATCTTCTTCTGGCAGGAGACAGGCACTAACATGGGAAGGGATATGGATTGGGGGGGGGGCGAGTTCTGAGCTCTGAGTTCTGAGAACATATCCTTCCTCCTTTTTAACCTACATGAGGTTCCCATCTACAGAATTTCAGCTTCATCCAAATATGCGTTTTGTTCATTTGCTGCTTTCATAGTTTCCTCATGGAATTAAATAAGAGATTTGTAGGCACCCAGCACAAAGGTGGCAGGCAGAAAGCCCTCAGTGTTCTAGGAAAAGAAGGATGCCACTGGAGTCTTTCTTTATTTCAGTGGTTGAGTCCAGATGTCCAAGGTTTGACAGTATTTAAAGTTAAAATAATTTCCAAAACACATAGAGTAGAATCTCGTAAGATGTAGACATGCATCTCCTTGGAAGATTGTCCGGAAGAGTGTGCATGAAGCTGTTAGTGTTTCGGGGAGTGGTTGAATTTTAGGCAATTTCTATTTTTTATATCTTCTGTTTTTCTATAATAAACATGTATTAGTTGTATAGTTTCTAAAAAGATCGTTTTCAGGAGGCACTTTGTGCTGCTCAGGTAAGGTGTGCATGTCTTTTCTTGGACTCCTTCAAAGTCCCCTCTCCAGGAGAACATTGCCTGTTCCCATGCCTGTCTTGGTCCTCAGGCAATGAGAGGCTGGCTCACAACCACAGTCAGCACTAAGACACTTCGCCGTCTGCGTTTGGGACAGAATAAGCTGCCCTGTGAGAGGGAGGTGGCATCCATGGGCAGATCCAAGCCTCAGGAAGCTGCCCTCCCCGGGGACATCAGCTCAGAACCCAGGCCTCCAGCTCCTTGATGCAGAACTGCTCCTGCCGGGCCAGCACCTCATTGTTGAAGGTCGCACAGGGGTGGCTGACCCCGTGATACAAGTCTCCATCCAACCACAGCCCAAAGTGGCCACTAAAGAGAAGAGGGAAGTCGGCATGGCTCACTGCTGGGTGTTGAGACCTTTGAGATCTGAACCAGCAGCCCTTGGCCACACCATGACCAATTTTTTCTTGGTTTGATCTCCCCTTAAATCAATTTATCCTGAACTGTTACAGACTCACATGTTGTTCCCCACAGGGTTTGGAGCATTTTTCTTTTTACAGTTCAACGATTTTGATAGATGGAGTGGTACAACCATCCCCACAAGCCAGCTTTAGAACATTTGGGACGTTTTAAGATGACGACGCTTAACCAAAGGAGTGACTCTCACCAGCATGGACTCTGAGCACAAAATACGTCAGAGAGCATCCACTCTAATCCCCACGTTTGACAGCAGACCTAGACGAGCTGGGACCTGGGTTACTGCAGATCAGCAATGGCTGCTGCGTTCTGTGCCAGGCTGCCTCTCAGTGGAGGCTTTTCAGGCAGTTGGGAGAGCAGAGAATTTGCTTGGTGCTAGTCAAACAATGCTTTCATCTCTGCCCTCAGGATAAGATTTATTCTGCCTGAATGTGCAGGTCACACCAGGGGTGAAACTAACCTTGTCTTCCTAACCCACCCCACCTCCCGACCCCAACACACACACAATGAGTGCCTGGACAGGTGCCTCCCTGCCTCCACTGAGATGTTCCCTAGGATTACGGGGCTGACAGGTAAATTTGAGGTTTGCTTATTCCTTAACTCTAGCCTCGTCCAACCATGGGAAATGCTATTCCCAAAGCTACAAAAATTCAGACTAATCTGTCACCAACTGAACACTAGGGGAGAGCTCACACCATCCTCTCCTCCTGATTTTGACTTAGAGTGAAGTTGAGGGGGTTGGCTGGGGGACTGGGAAGCACCCCAGTGGGGTGTTGAAGGGATAATCTTCAAGGTTTACCAGCAGCCTCCCCAGTTTGTCTGGGGCAGCCTAGCCCAGCCTTTCCAGATAGGAAAAGGGACCAGAGCACAGAGCACTCTGAGACTCCAAACTTGAGGACTGAGACACGCACCTGTCACAGCCCATCATCAGTGAATCCAAGTCTCCTTTCACAAAGAAGGAGTTCCTTCCTGTCCACTTAAAGACCTGTGATGAGAAAAAGAAAAAAAAAATTTTTAATTCAAAAACAAAGACCCATGAAGACAAGAGAGCCTCCGGTTACTGAGTCCTGCCCTTGCTGTTAGACTTTACACCACTGGGTGGCAGTGTTGTGGAGGGAACAGAACATCCAGGCCCCAAATAAGCTGCAGGAAGTACTCTTGGCTCCTGCTTCTTGCAATGTCTTTCTAGTCTCCCTGGAGTTCACCTCCTCTTGCCCTCCAGTCTGAATTCCCACAGCCCCAAAGCCCCTCTGTTCTAGGAATAGACCAGAACCCTCTGAGGTTTCCTGCTTCCAAAGCTGGAGAGGGGAGGGGGAAAGTTGAGGTCAGGAGTTGGGCCCTGATTCTACTATTAACTGTTTCCTCATCTCACTGGAGTAACACCAAGCCTGCTCTCCCTCCAGGGCTGCCTCACACCCAGTTCCTCAGCAAGCCTGTGAGACTCACCCCAACGAGACCCCCCCGCCTCCACCGTATCTGTCCCATCCATCCCAACCAGTCTTTCCTCCCTGGATCACAGCCTCCTAATGGGTCTCTGCTTCCACTGTCTCCTGCCCACAGCCCATCTCTGCACTGCAGTCTGAGTGATCTATTCAGAATCTAATCAGATATTAGTCCAACTCTGCTAAAGCCCTCCAATGGCTTCCCCTGGCAATAGGACTAAAATCTGACTCCTGACAATAGCCGAAAGCCCAGCCTGCTCTGCCCCTGATTTCCTCTCCTGCCTTTTCTCCCCTTTGCTGACTGCACTTCAGCTATACTGACCCTTGACCAGAGGATACTCAAAGCTGTTATTACTTTAGGACCCTCATGTGTGCTCATCCCTCTGCCTGGAATGCTTTCCCCCTCAATCTTCAGATGGCCCACTTCCCATCTTTCAGCCCAAATGTCATCCCAGAGAAATTTCCTGGACCATGCTCTCTAACGTAGCCCTTCCTCCCAGGCCCCGTTCATGTGCCAACGTGCCATTGCCTGCCCTGCTAACATGTAAGCATCTTTATTCTGGCAGTATTCCCAAGACACGGTATAGATGTTTGTTGAATGAACAAATTATTCTAGAGTCAACTTAGCTAATAGAAAGATTTTTAAAGGGCTGCACAAGTATGGCATATTATTACCTGTAAATCAGTTGCAAAAAAAATGCTCTGAGCAACCAAAATGTTTTTAGCAAGAAGATGGAAGAATAAAAGAAAGATAAGCCCTGGCTCAGAAGAGATGAGATAATATTAACAAGTGGCCAGGAGAAGAGAGAAACATTCAACTCCTCTAGTTTCCTCAAGGAACATGACCTTCAAAGTGGAAAAAAGGAAGATAAATATTGTTACAGAAGAAAATTAAGACCATGGTCATGGTGCTTCTTGGAATAGTGGTCAAGGAACTGCTGGGAATTCATGAAGAATACAAGAGGTGCCAGAAGACCAAAGATAGACAAAAACTTTTTATTAATTTTTTGAAAAGATGAGATTCTGTAACAACAGCATGGGAAGACTATAGTGATCCCCTGAAAAAATTATTTCTTCCATTCAAGAATTTTTTCTAATTTTTTTATTTTTTAGCATTTAGTACCAGACACTGTTTTAGGTGTCTGTTTAGAACAGTGAACATCACAGACAAAAATTCCTGCCTCATGGGACTCGCATTCTAGTAGCAGGAGGCAGGTAAGTAAAACAAATAGTATGTTAGGTGGTGACAACTGCAAAGGAGAAAAATACAGAGAAAGGTGATAAGGGTTTCCAGGGGCTGGAGTGTTGTAAATTTAAAGGGAGGGCCCTGCTGAGAGAGTGACGTCTGAGTCCTGAAGGAAGTGAGAACTGATCCACATGGAGGTCCCACGGAGAGCACACAAGACAGAACAGTGTGTGCAAAGGCCCTGAGGTAGAAATAGGCCTTCATGTTTAAGGGCCAGTTCAGAGGTCAGTGTGGCTACAGCAGAGTGAGGGAAAGGGAAAGTAGCAAGAAATGACATCAGAAAGAGGCCAGAAGGCATAGGGACTTGTAGGTTATTGTAAAGGCTTTGATTTTTCTCTGAGGGAGAAAAAAGCCACTGGCAGCTTGAAGCCAAGGAGTGATGTGGTCTGACTTACCTTTTAAAAGGATCACTTCAGATACTGTGATGACTGAAGGTGGAAATGTTAGGAGGCTGTAGCAGAACACAGGCAAGTAATAATGGTGGCTTGAACTAGGGTGACAGCAAAGGTGGGAAGTGGTGGATTCTGGATAGAGACAGAAAAAGGAGGAGCCATCAGGATTCCTCGACAGCTCAGATGTAGGGTGTGAAAGAGGAGCTAAGAAAGTTTCCAAAATGTTTGGTCTCGAGGGCCAGAAAGACAGAAGTTCCATTAGCTTTGTCAGGGAAGGTGGCAGGAGGTACTGATTTTCGGGGGGTGGAAATCAGGAGTGCAGCTTTGAACATGTGAGGCTCCCCATGCCATGTCTGAGATCCAGATGGAGACGCTGGGTAGTGATGGGGTGTGTGTGAGTCCAGACTCCAGAGGAAGAGGCCATCAGCACGTGGATGGCGTGGAAAGCTGTAAGGATGGATGAGACATCAAAGGAAAAGTGGGCAGTCAGAGAAGAGATGAGAACCAAAAACTGAGCTCTAGGACCCTCTGAAGGTAAAAAGTTGGAGAGATGAGGAGGAACCAGCAGAGAATTCTGCCAAGGAGCTGTCAGCACTACTGCCCTGGGGAAGATTGTAGACCTTTAGAACCCTGCAAGGCCAGTGGTGATGACCAGTATCCAGCATGGGTTTACTGTAAACAATGGACCCCTTTCCTCTTTTCTGATAAGATTACCAGACTGGCTGATGGAGTAGATACGGTGTGTTTTGTCTTTAGCAAGGCAGTCAGTCCAAGCTCCTTGTGACTGCCTTGTCATGTGACCAGGTGACTGTGTTGCTGGATGTATCTGTAGGTGTCTTGCTCTGTGCATTGGGGAGAAGGTCTCTAAGAGCAAACCAAGGCACCTGGAACTACTGCTTCCTCTATTTTGTATTTCTAGTCCCTTCAACTTCCTTTTCCCTCTCTTTGTTAAATCAGCTCGGCAAAACCCTAGTAGTGGATGAACCCTCCCTGTGCCTGAATCTGCGATGCTGAATATTGCTAGAGAAAAGCACACACCAAACTAAATGGCCTTTGAATTCAACAGTTGGCACTGACAAACTTCCTCTCAAGCCAGTCACTGGTTGCCAGGGACTGAGGCCAAGGGGGATGCTCTGCCTCCCACTGTCCGGCTGCACTCTGTCTGCAGAAGGATGGGAGGACCCCAGGCACCCAGCACAGGGGTTGGAGCTGGGGGCCACTGAGACCCTGGGTTCTTTGTCCTGCCATGGATCCCACTCCCGACCTGGAAGGTTAAGAACATCACCTTCAGCTGTGGATAGAAGGAGAAGAGGAATGTCTCGCCAGTACCATAGAAGCCTTTGCTGAGTCGAATGGCCGAGGAGGAGAAGGCCCCAAACATCTAGAAAGCAGAAGAGCTTGCAGTTTGCAGCTGGAAGGGAGTTGGAGGTCCTCTGGCAACCCTGCGCTCCAGACGTGGTAATGTAGGCTTGTCCTAGAGACGTGCTTGGGGAGTGTGGGGCAGAGCTGGGGCATGGAGAGGCTCTGAGAGGCCCATCAGCATTCACCATTCCATTAACCCTCCCTGGCATGGCTCACCTGCCCATCCTGGTCCCTGAGCACCAGCAGCGCTGGCCCACTGTGGCCCTCCATCTGCCTGTACAGGCTCCGCAGACTGAAGCCATCCCTCGACGTGCAGAAGGCCAGGCTCCAGGAGCGTCCAGTGAGCCTCGGGGGGAGGTGAAGGCTGAGCTGGGGACAGGGCTGGAGGTGAGTGAGGGCTCCTGGTCCTCCCCACTCCTTGCTTCATATCCTTGGGGTCCCAGAAGGACTGAGGTTAAACAGCCGCCACTCACAGGCATGGTGCTTTACAGAGTAGCTTACTGTTCACAGGGGACTTGCACATCTGTTAGCAGTAGCCCTCAGAGAGAGATTATTATTCCCATTTTACAGATAAGGAAACTGAGGCTCAGGGATGTTGAAGCAACTTGTCTAAAGCCCACTGGGGAGTATGCGGCAGAGCCAGAATTTGAACCCAGGTCAGGGGGTTCACCTCGGCCTCTAGCAGCCAGAGAACAGATGAGATGCTGAATCCCTCTTCCTGATCCCCACACCTCATCCTCCCACCCCCACCCCAGCTTTGACATCGGTTGCCAAGGACTGGTTCTACTAAAGAATAAGATTATTTCACTATATCCTTAAACTCCTGGCCCAGTGAAGATGGTTGTGCTAGTATCACTGGATCATTTTACAAGGAAAGAAAGCCCAGAGGGGAGAAATGATTCACCCGAGGTGACACAGTGAGCTTAAGACAGAGCAGGAATGGCCCAGGTGTCCTTGGACCTGGCCAGGGTAGGGCAGGAGGGTGGGACCCTTAGGCTCAGGGCTGAAGTCCTTGTGCCATGATCTGTGCCCGAACCTGCCTAATCTCCGAGGCTCCCAGGACCTGACTGGCTCCTGCCAGCTGGGGCTCCACGGGATCTTCAGGAACAGGAGCTGGGGCTGAGGCTGCCTCCTCCTCCTTCTCCTCTTCCCCTTTCTCTTCCTTACCCTCCTCCCCGGACAGAGCATCCTCCACCTGGCTGGGCTGTGAAGACACAAAGATGCCTGGTGAGTCCAGGGACAGGGAGACACCAGTTTCCACATCTCCACAGCCTGAGAGCCTCAGCGGCCTCATCACCCCTGCCCAGGCCCCTGCAACCGCCAGCCCAGCCCAGGGAGCCTGGGAAGCGGCCATGACAGACCAGCCCCTGCCCCTGCCTCCAGCTGGCTCCCTCTAGGGCTCCTGCCAGCCACGCCCATCGGATGTGGCTGAGGGCCCCGCGGTTTGTTTGCCTGTCTGCTCTAGATCCAGAGTGGGTGTCAGGGATTGAGTGCTAAACTAGGGGGCAGGAGAGAAGGGCAGGTGGCAGCCCAGCCCTGGGAGCCGCAACTGTGTGCATTTGCACATGAAATAACGATGATAGTGATAATAATGAATAATATACAGCACACATCATACAGACCTGTGTGAAATGCTTGCTGTGCGTGAGCTCTCTGAATTTTCCCAAGAATCCTGAGAAGAATGTGCTCATTATCCTCATTTCACAGAGGAAGAAAACAAGGCCCAGAGGCTTCCCTGTCAGCCGGTGAAACGATGCGTGGTCACAGGTGAGACAACGGGCAGGTTTGTGTAAAGTACGCATTCATCTGTGTGAATCTGTGTGTTGCTTAAGACAGAGTTGTGGAGGCAAATGAGTGTGAGCAGGTGTTGAATGCAGCTTTGTGTATTACCTATCAATGTGTTTGTGAGTGTGAGTTGGGATCGTGTAAATATGTGTCAGTGGGCACGGATGTTGGGCAGGGAGGGTGATGTATTCATTCATTCATTCATTCTCCCCACTGAGCTTCCACTCTGTACCAGAGTGTGTGCTTGAGTGTGTGTGGGTATGTGTGTGTGAGCACACACACGCCTGCACACGATGACCTCAGGGCTTTTCATAAGGAGAGACTTCCTTGAGATTGAAGGGGTGGACAGGACACTGCTCTCCTGTTTCCCAGGTTCAGGCCTAAGGAGGGGGTCCTAGCTGTACGGGCTTCTGGACAGAGCCCCATCTGACACCCACTCCAGGGAGGAAGGGATGGAGACAGCAGTCTGCTCCCTGAGGATCTCAGGACCATGGAGCTGAGCACTAAGGCGGCAGGTTCCTGTGTCCTTGCTTTGAACCCTGGGCCAGCTGGGGAGGGGCTTAGAAGGGGGACCCCCACCTGAATCCGACCCTGGCCCAGGCCCCACCCTGCCAGAGATGTCACCTCCCCCTGCCTTTCCTGACCGCCCCCCAGCCCAAGCTGGGCCCCTTACCAGCCGAGTGTAACGCCAGCGGAGACCTTTCATCCTCCTGTCAGAGCCCGGCTCTCAGCCCTGCCAGGGGAGGAAGCACCAGTGGGTGAGGCCTAGAGATGAGAGGGAGAGGCCTGGGGCACACCCGGCTGGCTCCATGCCCATCCCGCTGCCCTTTGCTCCCTCTCACCTGTCACTCCCAGGCCAGCTTGTCACTGGGTGCGTCTGAGGTCAGCTATACTCGGCATTCAAAGCCGCAGTTGTAACACATGTTAGCCGTAAATTCTAGTTGTGATTCCTCCCACCTCCTTGCCCTTCTGGCAGCCTGGCCTATGCACTGTGGCCTTTAGGCAGCTGCCTGAACCCCCAGACCAGGGGTCTGGGGCCTCTAACTCCCTGTATGACCTTGCATAAGTCCTTGGGCCTCAGTTTCCCCACATGTAACATGTCGGGCTGGATCAGAGGCCATCACAGTACTGATGGCCTGCAATTCAGTTTCCTCTCAAAGCTGCTATGACATCAACTTGAAAGGGGCCAAGCTACACCAAAGGGTAGACCTTTAAAAAAAATAAAATAAAAACAAACTTCATTCTTCTAATTAAAAAGCAATACATGTTTACTATAGAAAATTTGAGGAATCTAGAAAAGAATAAAGAAAAATATAAAGATAGTCATAATTCCATCTCTCAAAGATAAACTTTCAACCCCTAAAGAGTTTTCCCGCCTTTTATATTTATTTCACATATATGTGTATACACACATTTGTAAATAGATCATACCACATATAGTGCTTTTTCCACTTAACAAATGAAAAATTTCCAATTACATTCAGTACCTTTTGAACCCATGATTTTTAATGGCTGCATATGATTTCATCATAGGATGTACATCATTTATTTCTCAAAATGTTTGACATTTTGTTTGCTTCTAATTTTCTGTGATTATAAATAACATGTAATGAGCTTCCTTGTTCATAAATCTGATATCTTTTATGATGAATTTCAAAAATTGAATAATGGCTCAAAGGCATTCACACATTCTTTTTTTCTATTTTCATTCACACATTCTTCATAAATGTTTTAAACAAGACTTCCCAGCTGACTCATGTTCAGGTACCTTTAGGGAATTTCAGGATAATATCTTTCTGATCATCATGTCTCACACCCTTAAATTACAAATAAGGAGACTACCACTCAGAAAACAGAAGGGACTGACCTCAACCACATGAGAGTGTAACATGGTGGTTCAGAGCACAGGCTCTGGAGTCAGGGAGTTGAAATCCTAGTTTTGCCATTTACTTGCTGTGTGACCTTGGGCAAGTTACTTAACATCTCTGTGTTTCAGTCTCCTTTTCTGTAAAAATACTAATACCTATCTATCTGATTGGGCTATTATAAGAGTTAAGGAATATAATGCCTGAGGAACTAGGGTGCTGAGCCAGGCCCCCATCCTTCTGTTCTTAGTTCAGTGAGATAACCCACAGTACCTGGTGTTTGGTGAGAGCTGGATAAATGACAATGCTGATTGCTATCCTCTCACACTGCCCCTCTGAGAGATTCAGGGCTCAAGTCCCTGACAAACGGCCACTCAGTCTCTACACCTCTGAAACAGACAGTCACTCGGTCACTCACAGGCTGAGTAGCTCACTGGGGAGGGGAAAGGCAGGAACCGTACAGAATGTACTCACCTTGCCGGGTCTCAGCTTCTGGTGACCTCCTCTAGCCTCTCCAGCCTATGCAGCCTGATGGCTCCCTTAGTGTATCTCCTGGATCCCACAGAGAAGGGGCCACTTCCAGAACTGACCCTGTCCACCTGGTGGTCTGAACAAAGCAGATTTAGCTCTGAACCCTGGTCTCCCAGCAGGCAGCTGGTACCTCTGCCCCAGCTGGGCCCCAGCCCTCCTCCCTGGCTCTTATACCTGCCCAGGGGGTGGCAGGTCCTGGCCCTGCGCCTGCTCCGGTTCCAGCTGGGAAGGCCTGACAGTGATTATCCTTCAGCAGAAACTCAAATCCCATAAACAAGCCTTGTCACCTCTGGCCCCCAGCTCTGCCCCTGCCAGCCTAAAGAGGTGGGGTTTACTGAACTCCTTGGCTCAAACCTGGAGCCTCTCCCCACAGCTACCAGGTGCCACCTGGTGCCTGAAGCCCACCACGGAACGCCCATCCCTTAGGGGCGCAAATGTTACAGGAAAGGGTCATGCTGTGCAGCTCCCCATCAATCTCCCAGTGCTGCAGGGGAGGCCCCGGCTGGTGGGGGAGGAGAGGCGGCCCTGCTCTGTCCCTGCCGGCTTCCCCTCTCTCGGATGGGCTGGGGATTCCTCCCTCACCGGGTGGCAGCATGCCCAGGAAGCCCAGTGTCAGGCTCTCAGTGGGGTTATTTCTCTGTCCCTGCTCATCGTGGGACTTCAGTGAATGCTGTGCTCTTGAGAAACAGAACCTCAAGGTTGGAAGGGGCTTCAGCAGTCCCAGAGCAAGTGGCCTCCACTCAGGGCAGGAGCGCTTGGAAAAAATCTGCCCACCAAATGTCGCCCTACCTCTGGTGGAGCCACTCCCTTGGGGGCTCACTCTGTCTTCACACAGCTGAAAGAGACCCCACTTCTGCTGGCCGTGGTGGAAAAGACTTGGGTCCCCAGATCCTCTCCCCACGGCCAGGTCTCCTGGGGCAAGGCCCCCTCCAGGAAGGGTGGGACACCACAAGGACTTGTATTATGGGGCAAACAGGCAAGTGTGGAGCCCTGTTGCCACCTCAAACATGGCTATTGCAATATGTGTTTGAACTATACACAGCTCAGGGGGTCACACATCTGGTCCTTGCTGCTTTTAGGGCCCCTCTCCCAAGTCTATTTTCTCCATGCTCATTTCCTGAACCTTAGGGCACTTTGAGAAACCAGTGAGATTCGCCCTGCTGTCCATTCCTTGTCCTTGTGTCCAGGAAAATTCAGAATGTGACCTGGCAGCAACTCCAATTGCCATGGAATTAGCCTCTAAAAAGCTTCCATGACGAGATTCTAGGAGCCAGAGTGATGAACGTCCCAGCTCTGCATTGCAACCTGCCTTCTCCTTTCTCCCCCGGACCACACACCGCCTCTTTCAGAGCTGCAGAAGTCATTGCCAGGAAACAATTTCACTGTCCAATAAAAGGGGGAAAGGTTAAGTGACCCATGGAACATCCACTCTGAATACTTATTTCTAAGTATTAAAAGTGATGTTTGCTAAGAGCTTATAAATGCATGGGGAAATGCTTCTGCTACTAAAGTGGAAAAAAGCAGGGTATAAAACTGGGTATGCGGTACGGTTTCAGCTATGCGAAATAAACCTGAATTCGTTAAGAGAAAATGGCTAGATTACACCTGGTGTTTGCTGGGCTGTGGCTTCACTTTGGGTGGGTGCATCACGTACCCTCCTCACACACCCTGGGATGTCTGGTGTCCAGGCTCAGACCACTCTTACCGACAGGCTTTGCCCTCCTCACATAACTCCCACTCCTTCGTCTCCTCACTCTCAGCCAGAGACTTTATTCCTCATTGAGAAAGCAGAAGCCATTATCAGTCACTCCCTCAGCTTCCCGACAGACCACCTGCCTCTCACCCATCTCTTCTGCCTTCCCTCGAGTATAATGGAGGAAGGGTCCCTGTTCTTTTGGAAAGCCAGTCCTGCTCCCTGGATCAGTCCCTTTCTGCCTCTCCTGCCCTGTCTCTATCTTTGCCTCTTCCATCTCCTGTGTGTCCCCACCCCGACACAACAGTCCCCTCCACGACTGCTCCATCCTCTTCTCCCTACACTCCACTGCTACCTCCTGTTCACTCTTCAATCTGCCGCTTTTGGCATCTATCCCCCCACCCCTGCTCCTGTCAAGGTCCCCAGCAGCCTCCATGTCGCTCTGCAGGGAGCACTTTCCTGCTCTCATCTTCATCCAGCTTCTCCATTGCTTGACCCAGCAGTCCCCCCTCTTGGTACATTTACTCCTGACAACACACAACACGCTGTCTTGGTTTCCCTCCTCCCTCACTGGCCTCCCTCTTTGTCTTTTGTGGCTGGCTTCTCTTTCACCCACTCTCTAGAATGAGGAATTCTTTCTTCTTTCTTTTCTTTTTAATCTCCTCCTTTATTAAAGACATATTATGTGGCTATAGTATCATTTAATAAGATTCAAACAATTAATGATAGATGTTTTTGGAGTAATTATTGACAGCTCCCTTTATCTGTCTTCTCCCAATCTCATCCACTCTCGGAGGTAACAACTATTAATCTTTAAATTTTTTTTTAATTTAACTTTTTTAATTTTAAAAATTGAAGTATAGTTGATGTACAGTATTATGTAAGTTACAGGTGTACAATGTAGTGATTCACAATTTTTAAAGGTTGTGCTCCATTTATAGTTATTATAAAATAATGGCTATATTTACCTGTGTTGTATAATGTATTTTTGTAGCTAATTTTATACAGAATAGTTTGTACTTCTTACTCCCCTACCCCTGTATTTCCCCTCTCCGCACTGGTAACCACTAGTTTGTGATAGACCCAGGAATTCTTAACTTCCTGGTTCTAGATCAGTTTTTCATCTCTCTTTAGACTCTCTCCCTGTGTGACCTCACCTGGACTCGTGAATTTAAATATTGTCTAAATGCTGATGACTCTTTGTGACTCCAGACTAACTGCTTCCTTGGGCTCCACACTCATAGGTCAGTGGCCTAGATGGGTTCTTCATGTGGACCTCTCTATAGACATCTCAAACTGAACGTGTCCAGAGAGAGCTCTCCATTTCTCTCCAAGCCTGGTCTCTCTACCCTTGACCACCTCCAAGCTGTTTTCTTCAATGGTGCCATCATTTATCTGGTAACTAAAGCCAGAAACCTGGGAGCTGAACTTGACTTCATTTCTCTGATCCCCCACCTCCAACCAAGGGTGTCTGGCTCTTCAAAGCTCTAGAGCAGATCTCAAGACTACGCTCTTCTTTCCCTCCCCACTGCCTCCACCCTCATCCAAGTCACTGTTATCTCTCTGAGTCTCATTCAATAGCCCCTTAATCCACCTTCTAGCATCCTCTTGCCATCAGGTAGAGTGATCTATTTAAAACATAAATTAGATTCTATCATGCCCCTCCTTGCAAAGTCCCAATGGCTTGTCACTGCATTGATAATAAAGCCCCTGTTGAGGGCATGCCTGGGCCCCGCTGACCACTCCAGTTCTGTCTTTTCCTTTCCCTTTTATCCCTCATCAAGGGCCAGTCACATTGACCTTCTCACTCCCTCAAACATTTATCAAGCTTGGTCCTCCTTTAGGGTCTTTGCCCTTGCTGTTCCCTCTGCCTAGAATTCTCTTACTCTGGCTCTTTGAAGAATTCAGTTTAAATGTCACCTCCTCAGAGAGGCCTCCTTGACTACCCTATTTAAAGTAGGTTCCCCAACTAATTTCTTTAATTCTCCTTCAGCCAGTGGTTCGTATAAGGAACAAAACTTCTAGTTTTTTTTTTTTTTAAATCACATCCTCTTTGGAGCTTTCCAGAATTTAGTCTCCATTCAGTTTCCATCATGTTGGTCAATTTAGCTGCTTGAAAGGGAAAATAAACCATTTTCCCACTGGGTAATCAGCATCTTCATTTCTTACAATCTGATACATAATTGTTACAATCATTTAATGCTTCATGCCTTTTTAAATTTTTTTATTTATTATTTTTTTGGGTGTAATTAGGTATTTGTTTATTTATATCGTGGTACTGGGGAGTGAACCCAGAACCTTGTGCATGCTAAGCATATACTCTACCACTGAGCTATACCCTCCTCTACTTCATTCCTTCTTGAGTAGAGCTTTATATAGCACACACTGTCTTCCTGAGCCAGATACCACTCAACAGGCTCTGAAATTGGATGACCCTGGGTTCAAATCATTCCCAGCACTGCCACTTCCAAGCTGTATGACCTTGGACAAGCATTCCAGTTATCCATTGCTGCATAACAAACTACACAAAAAATTGGTGGCTTAAAACAACAACAATTTTTTGCAGTTTGAGACAGCTCATTTCTGCTCCACTTGGCATCAGCTGGGGCAGCTCCGAGGCTAGGGGCTGAATCATCTGAAGGTTCACTCTGTCACATATCAGGGGCCTGTTCGGGACCAGAGCTGGAGTTGTTGGCTGGAACACCTTCACATGGCCTCTCCACGAGGCCTGGGCTTCCTCCTAATGTGGTGGCTGAGTTCCAAGGGAGAGTGGATTGAGAGAGAGAGACAGAGACAGACACAGAGAGACTGAGGCAGAGAGAGACTGAGCTGGTCAGAGTCATACTGCCTTATATGACTTAGCTTTGCAAGTCACAGTGTCACTTCTGCCATTCTTCATTGGTTGAGGCAGTCACAGAAGTTTGCTCAGGTTCAAGGGGAGGAAACATAGACCCTGTCATTTAATGCCGTACTGCAAGAAAGAATAATTGGGGTGAGCTATATATTGCTGTAACTATCTTTGGAAAATACAATCAATCAGCCACAAGAAGTTCCTAACCTTTCTGAGATCCTCCACTAAGTGCTGAACACAGATCCTGGTATAAGTGCCCAGGGATCAGGAAGCCCTAGATGGCCTCCCCACCTGCCTGGAGTCAATTCTGGACCCCTGTCAGAAAGGACCCTGTCATCTGTCACACTAGACTAGACCAAGTAGGGTCTTCTGAGGCCCGGGAAGCAGGAGAGTCTGCCCTGGCCCTTGCCCCTGTGCCATGCCATGCCACACTGTTTGTGGTGAATCTTTGGTGGCTCATCTCTCCACCTCTCTATACTGTGTGTTCCACGAGGTCAGAAACTCACCACTGACAAGTCCACCACTGTGTCCCTCAGGGTCCTACTTCGTACCTGTGGATTGGGTGAGTGGACAGTGGGGGCAGGGAAGCTGGTGCCTTGCTAGGAGGAGGTGGAAATGCCCCTGAAGAAGTGTTTGCAGAGGACCTGCTGAGTGGCCCTGCTCTATATCTGGCTCCCTGCAGGGGTACCTGGAGGAGGGAGCTGAGGATGGAGGGGGCACTCACACACACAGACACACTTCCATGGGGTGAAGCCATGCCTCACAGGAGAGGGTGTACCCGGGAGTGTATTTGCTGTGGTGGGGGAAGTGGGATGGAAACAAAGAAGTGGACCTGATGCCAACTGTGTGTCAAGGGCAGGAGGAGATGCAGCAACAGGACTGGGGGGAGGAGGAGGAGGAGGAAGGAGAAAATGGGCAGGAGGAGGGAAAGGGAGAAATGGAAAAAGAAGGGAGAAAGGGGCAGAAGGAAGAGGAAAAGGAAATGGAGGGGAACAGGTGGAGGAAGAAGAGGCTGCAGAGGGGTAAACAGCCCTGCTCCACCCCCCAGCCTGGCAAGGGGGTGCCACCCTGAGGGTTAGTGCCAGCCAGCGGGGCAGCCAAAGGGCTTCAAGTGGCTCTGCTCAGCGATGGCTCGGCGGTGACGCGGAGCAGCAGCGAGGAACGGGGGCGGGGAAGGTGTGGCAGACACATGGGAAAATCAACAACATAACAGCACAATTCTGGAAGGAAAGAAACGACAGCCTCCAGAGCAGGGGCTCTGGGGTCTTCCAGAGTTGCTCTTGGGATGAGACGTGTGGGGATCAGGGCAACAGTGTCCAGTCCAGACGAGTCCCCACAGGAACCGAAACCTATTCCCAAAGCATCCGCTGGTCTGATTCCTCAGAACGGGTCGCCTCCATTTTAGTCGTGCAAAGCTTGGGACCCGGGTCAGGGTACGAGGGAGTATGCCTGAAATCACAGCCGGTCAAGGCGGGCAGAGCCGGGCATGCATCCAGGGCTCCACGCTCCCTACGGATGTAGGGAAGCAGCGGTGGAAGAACCGAAGCACGCCCTGGAGGTGCGAGGTTTGGGTTCCATCCTGGCTCTGCCACTGACTAATCGCGTGTCTTCTGTAGGCTTCAGTTTATGCATCTGTACAATGGGATAATCGGTCTCGCTCTGCGAGGTTCGGGGGGCGGAGTTTGCGCACGCTCCGCGCAGCCGCGAGGGGCGAGGTACTCGGCGCGTATATGGATGCTGGCTCCCGCGATCTGAGGTCCGGCCGGCCTCTGCCTGGAAGTACCCCCTCTCGCCGCTCGCGCGACCCCTGCCTGGACGCGGGGAGCAGGGGCGCCTCCTCCGGGTGCGTTCCCCAGGCCGGCAGGGGAGGGGGCGGCGGCGGAGCGGAGAAGGAGGGATCTCGGGCCGCGGCAGCCCGGGCCTGCCTGACCCTCGAGGGGGTCGCTGTTGCCTCGCAGATCCCTCCCTCGCTCGCTGCCTGTGTCCCTCCCTGTCGCTCCCGCCGCGTCCGCCTTTTGTTCGCGGAGCCGCGCGCCCCCGAGCCGAGGCGGCGGGGCGGGGAGCTGGCGGGGCTGCGCGGGGGGCGGGCCGCGCCGGGCGGAGCCGGGGCCCGGGCCGCAGCCGGACTCGGAGCCCGGGGAAGCGATCGGCGCGCAGGCAGCCGGGGCCCGGGCGCGCTCCGGGGGCGCGGCGAGGCCGGGGGGGCGGGCACCGGGCGGAGCCGGAGCCGGAGCCGGGGCGCCTGGAGGCGGTCGGGCCGTTCTCTCCGAGCCCAGAGCAGCGGAGAGACCGTGCGGCGGGGCTCGGGACCCGAGCGCAGCTCGGGGGCTGAGGTGGGCCGTGAGGATCCGCGGCCGGAGCGGCCGGAGCGGCGCCGGGAGACTCCCCCGGCGCGCGGAGTTCGGGCAGGCCCGGGCCATGCGCGCGGCTCGTTGAGGCCGAGGGAGGTCGCGATGGAGGTGCCGGTGGGGGAGGCCCCGGCTCGGGGCTGCGGCCCCCCGCCTGCGCCCGCCCCAGAGAGGAAGAAGAGCCACCGCGCGCCGTCACCGGCCCGGCCCAAGGACGTGGCCGGCTGGTCGCTGGCCAAGGGCCGCCGCGGCCCAGGCCCGGGAGCCGCAGCCGCCTGCAGCGCTGCGTCCTCGGCGCGGCCCGACAAGAAGGGGCGTGCGGTGGCGCCCGGGGCGCGGGGCGCAGGGACGCGGGTGGCCGGGGTCCGCACCGGAGTCCGAGCCAAGGGCCGTCCGCGTCCAGGGACCGGGCCGCGACCGCCACCACCGCCGCCCAGCCTCACCGACAGCAGCTCGGAGGTGTCGGACTGCGCGTCGGAGGAGGCGCGCCTGCTGGGCCTGGAGCTGGCGCTGAGCAGCGACGCCGAGTCGGCTGCGGGGGGCCCGGCGGGGGCCCGCACCGGGCAGCCTCCCCAGCCTGCGCCGTCCGCACAGCAGCCTCCGAGGCCGCCCGCCTCCCCCGAGGAGCCGTCAGTGGCTGCGTCGTCGGTGGGCAGCAGCCGCCTGCCACTCAGTGCCTCGCTTGCCTTCTCCGACCTCACCGAGGAGATGCTGGACTGCGGGCCAGGCGGCTTCGTGCGAGAGCTGGAGGAGCTACGCTCGGAGAACGACTATCTCAAGGTGGGGGTGCCGATAGAGGAAAGGGAGGCCGCGGGGAGGCGCCGGGTGTCACAGCCTCATCGGCCTGAGACACCCAGACGGCCCACTGTCCCACTACATGAGCTGGGAAAGGGGCCCAAACCCTCAGGGGCATCCTGAGGTCCGTCTAGGGCACCGTCACATCCCGGTCCCGTTGTATCTGGGAAACCCTCTCCTGAGGGAGGGACCTGGAAGAGGAGACTGCCCAAAGGACCCTGATTTGAGAAGGGGGCTTGAGAAAAGTACTTTAAAAGATACCTCCGTGGGTACTTGGGTTGGGGGTGGGTACTTAATGAGGGGCTGGACCTCTGATTCAGCTGCTCAGAGCCCCCACCTCCAGGCCAGACATCAGGCCTTTGGTTGACTCCTTTCTGGGACAGGCACTCATGTGCACTGCTGCCAGGAAGACCTGTGGCCATCTCCCGCCAAAGAGAGGCCAGAACACCATCCTGCGTCTTTACCCAGGGCTTTCCTGGCCCAGGCCTGTCCCAGCCTGCCTTTCAGGGCGGATCCCGTTTGAAAGCATGACATCTGGGAACATCCCCTTGGCTGGAGTCCGACTTCCGCCCAGTCTAACGGTCCCACAGCCCGAGAGGATGATGTCGTGGGAGAACCGGTTCAGAGGCAGCTTCCTAAATCCCAGGATATTGTCTTCTGCCTTTTTTGGGACAGGCCCTGTGCACACAGTGGCCCCATCGGTGCCTGAGGGCCTGTGCCCACCTCCTTTCCATGTTCCCAGTGAGAGGAGGGAAGGGCTGACATCTGAAAGGGGTACTCCCTCTGGTCGTGTGGGACCTGAGAGCAGCCTTTGCCTTCACACTTTCAGTGGATATGAGCACCTGCTGGGTGCAGACCAGGCTCTGTCTGCCCACTGCCTGGCACCCAGGCAGCTTCAGGGACAGCCCAGCCATTGTGTGTTGACATTGGCCTGGGAGACTGGAAGCTTCATGGGTTCTACTGCCTGGGCATGATTTTGGAAGAGGCCAAAATGTTACCTACTCTTATTAGTTGATGTCCTGGCATGACATCCAGACCACCCCTGGCCAAGAGCCGCTGAGTTAACGGCACTCTGCTGACTTACATCTGCCCAGCAACACTTAGCTTTGCGCTGTAGCTCTTCTGGCCAATAGGGTTTCTCTCTCAGTAGAGTTTTTGGGGTCTTGCTTAACTGTGTCTTTCCCTCCCCATTTCCTTCAGGATCTGCTCTCCGATGTGTGTTTAGTACCTGCTTGTAGAATAGAAAGACAAGGTCTGCCTGAATCAGGATAATCTACCCTTTTAGCCTCTAACCTTTCTTCAGGCCAGGCCTCAGTTTCCTCTTCTATTAAATGGGCGGCCCCTCAAGAGCCCATTCAGTGCTGACAGTCTGGGATTTGATCAGCTCCTGTAGTCTTCAGAAGCTAGTGGTGAGGAGAAGACAAGTGGAGGGTGGGTAGGAGGAGGGAGACAGGCCAGAAGGAGGCCTGGCCCTGCCCTCTCGGTCTCTGAGCTGCTTCCGTACTCACTGCCTGAGCTGCTGTAAACTCAGACACTGAGCTCCTCAGTCCCGTCTCCTGGCCCCGCTGCTCTCTCTGGCAAAGGAAGGGGGGTGCCACTGAGCTTTGCTTCAAGGTCTTCTCATGGACCCACCCCCATGGGCTCCTGTTCATCCCAAGAAGTCACCGGGCAGAGCTCTGGAGGCCGCCTGAGCCAGTCATGATGGATAAGATGAAAAGTAGTCCCAGAAGGCTGGGGATTGAGCCCAAGGTCTCACAGGGACTGGGACCTGGCTGGGGACCTCTCACTGCCTGGGAAAGGGCTCAGCCTCAGTTTCCTCATTCATTCAGTGTTTCCAGCTTCATGAACAGGCCTCAGGCTACTGTTAGATCTAGGGTCTGTGCCTTCCTGGCTGTGTGATCTTGGGCAAGTTACTTAATGTCTCTGGACCTCAGTTTCCTTGTTGTAAAAAGGTGCATCACACATCTTCCAACCTTAAGGGTTAAATGAGATGATGTGTGCAGATACCACTAACGTGCCTGGCATGCTGTGAGCCTCAGTGAGGGCAGCTGTGATCACTCCTGTTCTCAAGTGGTACGTGATGCGTTTCCACCACACTTATCATGTCCCTTGTGGACTCTGTGGGGGCTTCAGAATAGATCCTCCTCCCCACCGAAAGTAGTCCTGACCACTCATTCATTCATTCACCAACTATTTAATGCCTACTGTGTACCAGGCACTAGTGCAGGTCTGAGGATACAGCCATGGACAAGGATGGCGTGTCTGTTTTCATGGAAATGTTGGTCTAGTGGGGGAGACTGGGATTAAACAATAGTCCTACAATCCAGTACAGATTGTGATGAGGGTGGGGAGGGACACAGTGTGCCGAGAGCATGTGAAGGTGGAGCTGGGGGTGCTCAGGGAGTCCAGGGGTAGCAGGATGAGGTGAAATCAGCTGAATGAGGAGCTGGAGTAGGAACATTCCAGGCTAAGGGAAGTAGGAAGAAGCTTGTGGATTTTGAAGAACAGCATGGAGGCTGGAGAGAGGAAAGAGATTGGAAGGGAGAGCGGGACCAGATTGTGCTGTTACCACTGTATACACGTGGGTCAGTCCCTAAACTTCTCTAGAGCTTTGTTGAACCCAGCTGCCAACCTCACAGAGGCAAGGTGAGAATTTGGAGACAGTGGATAGGGGCCATAAATGTAGAGGCTGTTACAGGAGGTGTGGTTTTGTTCCTTCTACAGATGGATAAACTGGCCAGGGCAGGGAAGGGACTTGCTCCAGGTCCCAGAGCCAGTTCTCCAGGCAGCCAGGCGTGGAATAAGAGTACGTTGTACTCTTGACGTGTTTCCTGTCTCTCTGGGCCACTTTGCTTCCAAGGTGCAGGAACTGAGTTACCAAGAGAAGGACTGCAAATCCCCAGTGTATCCCTGACAGGCCTCGTGCTGCCTGGACTGAGTCCCAGGGAGTCTGGTGGGGCCCTGCTCAAGCTCATCTCCCAGCTGGTGCGGGGCACTGGGAACCGTCAACTGGGGAAGGCCTTGTGGGTGACGGCAGATCTCCTGTGGCATGAGGCTTGCCCTGGGGGCCCAAGCAGGGAAAGTGTAAATGGAGCAGCTGTCTCCCAATGAGATGATAGAAGGAGCTGCTACAGAGAAGAGGGTGAGCTGGCTGTCACTTGAGTTATTCACAGTTAACGCTGGATGACTTTGCATGGTGGGTAAAGACATGGGGTGGAAAGCAGCTTGTAAACTGTACAGAATGGTGCTAATTGTGATTACTTGAGGAGGATTTAGGGGGGCATTTATGTGGTGGTTATAGTTAAGTTGCCTTTCCTCAGGGTCCTTTCCAGCCAAGGAAGTCTGAAGGTTACTAACTTGTAAGGTTCAGGATTCTAAGATGCAGCATTGGCTGCAGAGCAGACACATTGACTGTTTGATCTTGAAAACCCTGGTGGTCTGAGGTGTTCCAGCTCCCCATCTTCACTAACTGTTGCCCATGTACCATGTGAGGACATGCTGAGAACCCACTGGGTATGGATGGAGCAATCTGAGAGTTGGAGCCCAAAGACTGGCTTTAAGACCTGACTCTGCCATTTACTCTGTGGCCATGAGTAAGTCACTTGGCCTCTCTGAGCTACATTTTTTTTTTTCATCTGTGTAATGAAGATCATGGAATCTGCCTGGGCAACTTCATAGGATTGTTTTCAGGAATCAGGGAAGTGCGAGTAGACGAGAAAACATTTTGCAAGCAGTGAAATCGTGCATCTTTTAGAGAATGTTATTACTGTTAGCCAACAAGCAGACAGGATGTCCATGACTTCATTCTTGAGGGAGCTGCAAGAAGCCAGGAGGGTGGATCCCCTTAGCTTTAGGATGTTAATAAATCAGGAGCTGCTCCTGGGAGGACAGGAAGGTGTGATCACATGCCATATTGAGTGGGTTCCATGAAGCAAGGCTGCCCCATGTCCTTGGAGGTTCTACATGTGAATGTTTCAAGTGTATCCAATCTAGATGTCAGCCCAGAAGGGCCCAGAGGAAGCATCTAGTTCAGCCCTAGTCCCCTTGTACAGTTGGGTAAATGGAGGCTCCAGATCACATAGCCAGGATTCCAAACCTGGGTGGTATAATCCTGGGTCCTCGTCTTTCCACAGTCTGACTGCAGTGTGAGCTTGTGGTCGCTGACAGTGTGTCTAGTCTGGGACATAGATTGGTGAGAGGAATCCTGTTATGTGCAAGGCTCTGGGCTAATTAAGCCCTTTACTCCTCGCAGCAATCCTGTGTGGAGGATTCGGATATCAGACCCATTCGACAGAGAGGAAACTGAAAGGTTATGTCGTGTACCTGAGATTGCACAGCTAACGTACTTGGGAACCTCAATAGACAACCCCAGGAAGCTCCCTTCCCTCGTCACTGTTGCACCCTCAGGAGGCAACCTGTGCCTCCAAGCTTCACAGAGCAGGATTCTCACTGGTTTTGTCAGTTACAGGCTGTGTAACGCTGGGTAAGATACTCAGCCTTTCTGAGACT
This sequence comes from Vicugna pacos, assembly GCF_048564905.1. Lineage (NCBI taxonomy): Eukaryota > Metazoa > Chordata > Mammalia > Artiodactyla > Camelidae > Vicugna > Vicugna pacos. The sequence goes on along the minus strand of NC_133005.1, from coordinate 27,510,725 downwards.
TTTTCTTCTCCCCAGGATCATGGGGATCCTTTTCCACGTGATGATGTAGATCAAGTACACATGTTAGTGCCTGTCCAAGTGGTCACCATTCCCTTACCTCCTTCTCCAGGCATTCATTCATTCATTCAACACATATTTTCCAGGTGCCTCCTGGGTACCAGGCCCTGTGCCAGATGTCTGGGGCAGTAGCCAGCAAACTGTGAGCTCTTCGCAGCTCCCAGCAGCTGCAGAGGGAGGACTGCAGTCTGTCTGTCACTGGGTGGGGAGGGGGTGGTCATCATGGTCAGCAAAGCTCCTGGCTGGTTCCTACCCTGAGTCCCAGCCCTACCTGAGACAGCTGACAGGTGGCTTGGAAGAAGCTGCTCTGAGAACTGGGTCTTTAAGGATCCTCAGCCATTTGCCTGTCATGGGGGGAGCAGGGCAGCTCCAGCAAGATGGAGAATGAGATGGAAAATGTGAGGCAGCGGCTGATGAGGCCTTAGGGGGACCACAGGGCTCCCAGCATTCCTTGCAGAGGGGCTGGGCCTGTGTCCCTGCGCACACACTCTCTTGCACACACAATCACATGTACATGTATTCACAGCACATGCTCAGTGATCCACAGCCACTCACAAACATCTCACATACACATCTGGTGACATGCTTATGCTGTCTGCTTCCAGAAGCACACCTCCAAACACTGGAGAGGATACCCGCTCCGAGAAGTACACAGACCCATGCAGGATCCACCACCTCCTGTCCTATCACTCCCACACGTTACCAAACAGACGCAACAGAGACTCACACCATCTAGGAGACCGCCGGCTCAGAAACACACCCCCACACATCCTCAGACACGCTTGGCCATGTCCCAGAGGTGGACACACCCTGGAGACACCCTCAGACATATCGGAAGTACACATGCATACACAGGCACACACACAAACCCACGCAAACTCATTACACACGGGTGCTAGCACCCGTGGAAATCCGCAGATCCGCCCCTGCCAGGAGGGCACAGACACAGGCTCATCACTGAGACACCCCCACTGCTTCTTCCATGGTGGGAGCAAGGGCAGAGGCCCTTGCACACCCAGGGCTCACAGACACACACGCAGGAGACACACACGGCCAAGACCCGCCGCCACGTACACCCAAGCAGGACACAAGCACAGAGCACTCAAATGTCAGACCTATAGCATTTGAGACCCACAAACCAGGAGCCAGAGACCCACAAACCAGGATACACACACACACACACTCACACTGGCTATGACATTTCAGCCACACAGAAACACAGGAAATCCTGGTCTGTGTCTCCCTGGAGCTAATGTGTACAAACTGCTGTTTTCAGCTCCTTCGTGAGGCCTCCTTCCACGAGTGTGGCGGGGGCTGGATTTTGTAACCTCTTGGCTCTGGGGGTCCTAGGAGACTGGCTGTGGCTAAGTGGTAGGGAGGTGGATAAGGGGCTGGCAGGTCCCCAAGGTGGAGAAGTTGGACCAAAGGCCCTCAGGCCTCTGATGCCCAGCCCTTGGGCCTGGGCCCAGTGGGCTGAGTGACAGGGAGCTTGCCAGGCCTGCCAGAAGGAGAAACACTGCCCAGGGGCAACTCCCTTCTAATCTCCTCGGAATTTCCTGCTTGCCCTCATCTTCCAAAGAGCTGGAGGGAGTGGTAGGTGGTAGGCAGTGGTGAGGGAGAGGCTGGGACAAGGAGTCAGGAAAGCATTGAATGTTGAGCTGAGGCATTGTGAGCACCTTGCTGGGAGGGGGCCATGGTTAAGAGCTGCCTCCTTTCCATGTGTCTGTAGCACTGGGCACAAAGCCAGGGGCCCAGGGAGGGAGGTGGACAAATTCCACATTGGGGCTCAGGTCTGAGGCCAAATCTTGCTTTGCCATCTCCTCGCTGTACATGATCCCCATGTGTAAGGCCCCTCAGCAAGCCTCAGTCTTCCTATCTGTAAAACGGGAATTTAATCCCTTTCTTGCAGAGCACTTGGGAAGATGAGCGTTCAGGTATGTGGTATATCCAGCACCATCCTGGGCAGAGGGAGGGAGTCCCACGTCTTGTGTAGCCTCTGGGGCTGAGGGAGCTCCCCAGAGAGGGGCCTGACCAGCAGCCAGCGTTATTCCTAAGGTCATTTCCCCGGGTGCTGCATAGGCATGACCTCATCTGCAGTCACATTCTCTTCCTTCTGGTGCCAGAAGGAACTTGGAGCTGAGGGGGAAAGAGCCAGAGACTCGGGTGTGCTGGGCCAGGTGGCCCTGACATTTACTGGAAGCCCACAGGTCGGTGGATAGTGCTGGCCTCCCTGAAGAATGGCGGGGGATCAGAGAAGTTGGAAACAGCAGGCCACCTTTCCCTTTTCCGGGGTCCAAGCTGGTGAAGAGCACTGTGGCCTAGGGCCAAGCCCACCTGGGCTTGAATCTTGGTTCTGCCTCTTCCTCTATGAGCGTCCCCTTTATGAGCCTCAGTCTTCTCACCTGTAAAATGGGGATGCTGATCGTGCTCACCCTGCAGGTTAGTGTGAGGATTAAATAAGAGAAAGCAGGTGTATAAGGATTAGCTAGGGCCTGGCTCATAGTAAGGAGTCAGCAGCTCCCTGCCCTCATCGCTTATTATCTGCAGGCTCAGGTCTGACTGCCCATAAGCCCTGGATCCTTGACGACAGGGGTTGTATGTGGCTCTGGATGTAGGTCTTGAATGGAGCAGGGACCTGAGAGGTGTATGTGGAGCTGAAGTGCATTGTGGGTATCTCCCAGCTCATCCCTCCCACCCATGTCAGTCTTCTCTGAATGGCGAGGCCAGTGCTGCAGACTCTGTAACGCGGAGATACACCTTTGCTGATGGAGGTCACCTTTGGGGCCCCACATTCTAAGACCAAGGTGAATAATCTCCCATTGCCTGCACCACAAAGAGAAGCTCAGGCTCCAGCAGGAAAACAATCTGGGGTCCTGTGATTAGGCTGGACCAGCAAAACCTCTTTACCGTTGTTTTGCCCCAGATCCACATGGGATCTTCTGGGTCAGTTGCATCAGCCTCTCCCGTCCACACCCCTCCTTGGCCCTGCCCAAGTGCCTGGGTGGCCTGTGTGCTCGTGCCTTTCTCAGCGTCACCTCATCCCTGCTCCACCCAAGCTCCAAGCGCTCCATGCACTCCAGGCCTCTGTCTCTGCGCTCTTCCCTCTCCAGCACCCGGCCTTTGAACTGCAGTTTCCTACCTACTCCCTTGGTTTTTTCCTTCACCTTCTCATATTCAGCTCCAGGCCAGGCTCCTGTGTTAGACACCCGGGAGCTTCCCTTGGGACATTTATCTCAACAGTAATTAGATTATTAATTTAGTAATTACAGGTTTCACACCAACCCCTCCCCCTATGTGTTCTGCATGAGAGCTGGGATCTTACCAGGCTGGTCCTTAACCCCTTCCTTTCACACAGGTGTAAACTGAGGCTCAGAGAGGTTAAGGGGCTTGCTAGAGGTCACACAGCCTGTAAGTGGCAAAAGGCAAAAGGACTAGGGTCTCATGGTACCCTTTGCAGGATGCCAGGCAGAGAGAGTGGCAGAGCAGAGGCTCAGAGGTGTGGAACGCTGGGGTGTGCTGGAGCTTCAGGCTGTGCGGCCCAGAGCCACACCCTTGACTCTCCAACCTCGATTTCCCTCCCTGTGGACCTCTGAGCCCTGTTCTCTCCTGGCTCAGAGATTTGGCTGCGGCCCAGAGCTGTTTGAGGGATGTTTTAAACACATCCAGATCCAAATGCTGCTTTCAGCTTCCTTCCTGTCAACGGAGAAAGGACAGGAGGAACACTGTCAGTGCTCCTGCTGTGAACATCCCCACTGAGGCATCTGGGGCTGCAGGGACTCCTTGCTGTGTTGGTTGAGGCCTGGAATGGGGCAGTGACAAGCCAGGTCTGGCCTTGGTGGGCAGCAGTCTCTGGACATTCCGCACCCCCTCCCCCAATGCACATGTGCACACACACACACGTGCACACACACAGCTCCCTACCAGAGGGAGTGTCTGTGGCTTTATGCCAGAGCTGTGCCGGATCTGGGAGGCTCACCCCTTATTGCCTTTGTCTCCTTCATCTTCCTGAGCCTCTGTTTGCTTATCTGTAAAATGAGCATAAAACAAATAGCACTTGCCTCAAAAGGACCGTTACTGAGCATGAGGTCATGGACATTGGTTCAGAACTCAGCCCAGTGTCTGGCGCATGGTAAGCCCTTGTCAGTATTTGCTGTTATAATCGTCACTCTGGTCCCATCACAGAGACCGTCTAGTCTAGTTCACAAGAGCTCAAACTGGACTCAAATCCTGGCTGTGCCACTGAACATGTGACCTTGAGTTGACCTTTCTGACCTTAGTTCCTGCAGTCATTAAGGATGGTTGAGGATACAGCGAGATGACATGTGCTACCTGGCACGGGGGGAGCGCTCAGAGAGCTGTGTACCCGTAATTATTTATTGCTGTTGGAGAGGCAAGTCCAAGACTGTCTTCCCTTGTGACTCTCTGGGTCACTGGGACCAGGCAGCCTCCGTGCCAGTGGGAGTGGGGCATCGTGTGGCATGGCCATGCCTGGCTGGGGTCCTGACTCTTTCTCCAGGACCTTTGACCCTGACTCCCTTAAAACTAGAGCCCAGCCTCTACCCAAGGAGGCTAAGTTGGGCTGAGCTCTGGGCTGGGAGGCAGGAGCCCAAGGTCCCTCCCTGCTTGGCTCTGGATTGTCTGGAGGACTACGGGGTTGTCCCCAGTCCCTCTCTAGGCCTCATTGTCCCTGCCTACGAAGGGGTGGAGTCTTTGGGTTTCTTTTCCCCTGCTGCTACTCCCAGAGGCTTTGTTTTTGAGCTGGGAGGGATGTGGGGCTCTGCAGAGCCTTCTGTCCTCCTTGGGGTCCAAGTGTGATGATCTCATCTGGAGCCTTGACAGATCCTGGAGGACAGGCAGAAGGGACAGCAGATGGCTGCCCTGGCCTCTTGGGGGGTTGGCATGCTGCCCTTGTGGCCACTGCTGGCCCACCCTGCAGGTCAGCCCTTCTGGGCTGGGGTGAGTGGCCCGGGCCAGAGCCAGGGTGGCAGATGGGTAGGCAGCCTGGGCTGCGGCCGGCGGGAGGGACCGTGGTGGCCAGGGCCGTGTGGGAGAAGGGGGGCCAGGCAGAGGCTTCCGTTCCCCTTTGGAGTGGTTGGTATCCTGCAGAGTGAAGGTTCTGGGTCCCTCGGCTCAGTTGCCATTCCTCCAGGGTCTGTCTGCCTATCGGTGGGTTGGGTCTCTAGAACCTGGGGAGGAGGTGACATATTTGGGTAAGGTTTGGAGTCTGGCAGGGATGCACTTAGGCTGGGATTTGAGGCCCAAGCTGGGATCCAAAGCCACCATGGGCATTTGCTTCACAGAATCAACTTTAGACACAGCAGCACTGACCAGAAGTGGTTTTCTGCAGGGGAGTGGAACTGAGGCGGGGTAGTCTTCCCCATTTAGGATGCTGTTGTTCATTCAGCAGCTACTAACTGAGCTGTTCCTTTTCATACCAGGCCCCGAGCTGGGCTCTGCCCTCCTGAAGCTCGCATCCTAGTGGTAGAGACTAACATTCCACAAGCAAACAGACCAACAAGTAAAATAATTAGTACCACAAATAAGCCTGGGATTTGCTCCATGTAGGAAACACAGGGTTGAGATGGACACGATGGGCCTAGAGGGGTCTGGAAGGCTTCTCCGAGGAGGTGGCATTGAAGTGGAGGCTTTTAGCAGGAGGGGGAGCTGGTAGTGGGAGATGCAAGGGAGGAGAATCCAGGCAGAGGCTTAGAGGTGGGACAGGTGAGGTGTCTTCCACCCAAGTGGCCGGAGTGTGGCCAATGAGAGGAGGAGTTGGGGGGAGATGAAGATGGACAGGTGGGCAGGGCCAGGCTTTTGTTTTGCTTTTAGGTCAGGTGATTTACATACCGTAAAATGAGTTTTGACAAATGCATACAGCTCTGTAACCACCACCACAATCAAGATACAGAACAGTTCCATCACCCCCTAGAATTCCCCCTGTGCCCCTTTGGAGTCATTTCCTTCCTCCTCCCCCAGCCCTTGACAACCACTGATCTGTTTTCTGTCCCTGTAGTCTTGCCTGTTCCAGAATGTCATAGAAATTGCATCATACAGTATGTAGCCTACTGAGTCTGACTTCCTTCCCTATAAAGCATTGGGGCTTCACCCTCGTGGTTATGGGTATCAGCAGTTCCTTGTTATTGCTAAGTAGTATTCCATTGTATGGATGTACCACCATTTAGCCATTCACCAGTTAAGGGGCGTTGGGTTGTTTCCAGATTTTGATGATCACTGGAGGATTTCAAATAGGAGAGTAATGGTTAAAAAGAAAATCACTCCGTGTAATGAGTGGAGAACAAATTTGTGGGGAGCAGACTGACCATCATGGGGATTAAATCCAATGATTTGGTGATGAGTCTGGCCCACCAGAGATCCTCACTAATTGTTCATACAAAAGGGCTGTGCCCTGGGGTCGGTAGCCAGGGAGGCTTCTTGGTGGAGGTGGCATTTGAGGTGGAGAGGTGAGGAAGTGGGAGACAGATACCAAGTAGAAGGAGGCCCAGCAGTAGAGAGTCCCCATGGGAGCTGGGAGGGGTGAGATACTCCCTGCTCCTGAACCAGCCTTGGCATATATACCAGGGTTTCTAGAATGTGGTCTGCAGGACCCATATCAGAATTCCCTGGGGCAGCTGGCTGAACAGGCACCTCCTGGTTTCCACTCTAGCCCAAGAGACCTCTGCTCTGAAACAGTCGTTTCCTTGGTGGCTGGTACGAGGCTGCCTCCTCCTGCCTTCAGAACGTCCTGTCCCCTAGGTTCCCATCCTCTTTGGGGCCACTGGGAGCTGATGCCAGGGCTCATCCCCCCATTGCTACTTGCTGTGTTTCTGCAGAGGGGCTTCATATTCAGTCACTTTCACTTCCAGCCCCACAGATCGGGAGACCTCACCACCTCACCATCTCCTCTTCCAGACCAGTTCCATCAGACCTGTGCATCTGGAGTCACTGTGAGTGCTCCAGTAGCCCCAGATCTAAATCCCAACTTCTGTCCTCAGTGTGCAAAGATTAATCCTCTTACATTGGTGTAGGTTTCCTGCAGAAAGCATTCCTTCCTGGAACATTTAAAATGTGGCTCGAAAGGGGAGCTCTGCTGCTCCAGCTTTATGCCCTGATGGTGGAGAGCGGGTTTGGGGTCTCCACCCAGACCCCACAGATGAGGCAGCTCCAGAGAAACAGCCTCCATCTTATTTTGTGCCATGCACCCCATTAAGCTCTCTGCTGAGAGTAATTCTCAGAATAATGTTTTCAAATGTTAAAAACAAAATACAAAGGGCACCAAATATATTGAGATACCGTTATCAAAGTATATTTTTAAATTATGATATAATAATATTACATGTTTATTAACTTGTAAGATCTAGTAACAAGTCTATTAACCACTGTAATTTCAAAGTACTGATGAGTGTTAACAGTATTTTGACATTTCTGTGACAACTGTTACGTGATATGAAAATATCTGTGGTTTCTTTTGGTGTCAAAGTCCTAAGCACTGCTGGTATAACCATGGCTTGTCCAGAATAGAAGGAAATGTTACTTTTTAGTTAGCATTAACGAAAGTAAAGATGTGGGGTTTTTTCCTTCCCATCCAAGTTCATGGACTTCCTACATTCTGGTGCAGACGAAAGAGCCTGAAGTCTACCACCTGAGTCCTGCTTAGAGGTGTCTCGGTGTGACCTTGAGCACAGCCCAGTTTCCCCGTGCTCCTCTGCTTCTTCTCCTCTAGAACAGAGATGGTGATTCCTGTCCTGCCTGTTCGTGGGGCTTTTGTGAGGACCCATGAGATGATTCACATGGAATGTCTTTGTAAACTGTGAAGCCCCGTGCTGCCGCGCAAGGCCACACTATTATTAGCGGTAGTGTGAGCTCATGTTTGTCCCTCTGGCCCAGCATGGACCATTAGACTCTTCCTGGCCAATTCCCCCTGAATTTCTGGGAACCAGTCCATTTTGGGGAGGGGGTCTGCCCCCGAGAGGCTGCAGGCTGACCTCATGGGTCATTGGAAGGTATGAGGGGGGATGGACAGAGATGCACTTTGTGGGCAGGGAGTGGGTGACCAGAGGTTCCTTGGGTAGAAAGACCCTGCCTATCCTCCTCGGGTGGCATGGGGGTCTGAGGCCAGCCCTAGAGAATCCCAGGCTCTCCCTGACTCTTTGCAGCTGGCGTGGGGCTGGGATCAGGAGGGCTTGCTCTCTCCAGCCTGTGGAGAGAGGGCAGAAGTCATACTCCTTTCATTTATTCATCTACCCACAGACAGCGATGGCTGCCTGCTCCATTCCAACGTCCCGTCCACGGCGATGCTGGAGGCAAGACACGAGTCAGACCCAGTATCTACCCTTCCCCCCAGCTCTTGGGGAAGATAGACCTAAAAACAGGCAAATGCAACCTAAAGTTGTCAGCACAGGAGGAGAATGGAGTTCTGAGTGTGAGGTTTTAATTAGACTGAGAGAGTAGGGAATACTCTGGAAGGATGAGAAAATGAGGAGTTAGCCTGGCAAAGGCCTTTCTAGCAGAGGGAATAGCCTGAGCAAGCCTGGGAGTAGAACACACAGTTCAGATGCACTGGCCCAGGGTCACAGGGCCCGTTTAGATTCCAGCTCCACCCCTCCTTTGCTTGAGCAGCTCTGGGAGGCTTCTGAGCCTCAGTCTCCTCATCTGCAAAGTGGGAACATTTTCACTACCTACCTGCCAGGATTGGTAAGGGATCAAACTATTGTGCATGTGCTGTGCTTAGGCCGGTAATTAGTGAGCCTCCCGATAGGGGGTAGCTATTGTTCGGTTGTGGCGTATCTGGACATGGGACAGAAGATGCAAGTGCCGAGGCAAGACAGGAGTGAGGAGGAGACCAGGGCCGGCTCAGATACCAGGATGAGAAACTTGGACCTGAGGCAGAAACCACTGGGAAGTAGTGGAGGAGACAGAAACCTATCTGGGTTTTTTTTTTCAAGTTTTTTTCCCCAATAAATAGGTATTACCTCTTTAATCAGAGCAAAATAAACATTTCTACAAAGGGAAAGGCCGACTACCCTGGCAACAGTGTGGATGCCCCTTATCTGTCCCCCCTCCACTCCCCGTGCTCAAGTCAGGATTAAATAATCAGGTTAAGTTTCAAGGGGAAGAGAGGTTGACTTGAAGGAGTGGCCAGAGGGGATGGTTTTGGAGGACCTGGCAGGCCGTGACGAGTCTGGGCATCTTTCCTCAGCTTCTTTAGTCCAGACTTTCTGACTGTGGGGTTGAGAATCGGGGTCCCCAGGCTCTGAGGTGGGCACTGCTGGGCAGTGTGGCCTGTACCTGTCTGCGGTGGGGGGTGAGGTTTGAGGGGATCTCTGACGACCTTGACGACCTTGTTGTGTAGCCATGAGGCTGGCTGAGTCCCGTGGAGTTTGACCCCTCCCTCCCCACTTCCACCCGGTTGGGGTGAGAGGCTCAGCAAGGCCACTGAGCTGCCTTTGAAGGCAAGGCTGAGCTCCCCACCCCCACCACCTGCTGATTCCCCATGACAGTCCCTGGATGGAGGAGTCCTGGGAGCCTGGGAGGCTCAGTGAGGTCTAAGAACCTCCGGTGGAAAGCAGGGTCCTGCCCTCCTGGGCCCCTCCCAGTGTCCCAGCAGCCCCTTTCCCAGCCTCTGCCTCAGACCCTGAAAGCTCAGCCTCTGCCTAAGTCCTGCCTTCACCAGCAAATGCTGCCCACGTCCCAGCAGACCCATACAGGCCACAAGCTGGCCTTTGTGGACGCGCCCTCTCACATGGACCGTGCCAGGAGGGGCTGACCGCATTCTGCCTGCAGCTGGGACAAGCCCCCAAGGGGCCTGCCCGGGCCCCTGTTGGCCACCGCAGAGAGCTGGAGCTGGCGTGAAAGCAACATCCTGCATTTTCAAAAACTGACTGTGGTGAAGGAAGAGACAGCTGCTTATGTGAGAAAGATCATTCATTCATTCACCTATTCACTAGATGCTTACTGAGACCCTGCTCTGTGTCAGGCTCTGGGCTGGGACTTGTGTGCTGAGAAACATGACTCTTGCCCATGTAGGGAAAAAACTGGAAGGAAACACCCTGCATTAGAGGCAGTCGGGGGGCCCCATTTCCAAGATTTCTAATTCATTGGGTCTCGGTTGGGACATGAAGATTTCTGACAATTTCCCCAGTGTTGCTAATGCTGCTGGTCCTGGGACCACACTTTTTAAGAACCACTGCAATTCAGGACCAGGTGGAGGAATTGAGTGCTCTATGTTTTCTGTATTTTCAAAACTGTCTCTATGATCATTGTTTACTTCTATATATAGGAAAATCAGTTATTTAAATGTTAAAAAAAAATAAGTGGTGCCCCCAAATGACTCCAGTGCCCTGGATGTGGTCCTATGTTGGGGGATGTCACCTCCCATGATCTAAATGCCATACATCTTTTAATGTAGCCCAGCATCATTAGCTTGTGTATCTCCTGCATTTCCCCTTTGCTCATCCTGAGCTTTGGATCCATTCAGACCCTCACATCCTCCCGATCACCAGGTTCTGTAAATAGTATGGTGAGGATTTGAACACAGGCCCATTTGGAGGCTAGTTTAGCTTGGATTCAGCCAACTGGCCTGTACTTCCTGAATGCTGTTTCCTTTACGCTTCCTTAATCTGCCAGCTGAAATGGCATGTGGACCCCTCACTTCCTCATTTCTGTAACTGGTGTGATCATTGACTGTCCCACTTCCTCCTTCTCCACTTTTAGTTCTGTCCACTGGGCATGGTGGTGGGGTGGTGCATCTGTGTGTATAACGCGGTAGAGGTGGTGAGGGGTCCTGGTAAGATTCCTCTGCAGCTGGTGCAGGCGGAATCATTCACTTTGGGAGGTGCTGCTGAACTCACCCCTAGGGGCGAGGCTCTGGTGTCCAGTACCCTTTAGCTGATGATGGGAATGGGACAGTATCTGTTGGGAGTTGGGAGAAGCAGATACCTGTCCCCCCTGTCTTCCTCTCCTGAGTTCAGAACTATTTGAGAAGTGGTCCCAGGAGTAACTGGGTACAAACGGATGTAAAAACCTCAGTGAGCTTTCATACTAAGAACCAGCCTGAAGGTACTGCTTCCTAACCCTAACCCTGGACCCACCCAGTCTCAGAGGGTGCTGGACAACCCCAGGCCATTCCCCTGTAGGGAGTCACCCATTTTCTTTGGGAAAAGAAGGGGCTCAGAAGCTGGTAAACACAGCTCTCCAGATTGTGGTCCCTCTCCAGGGCCTGCAGAGTGTGGGTTTTTTCTTCTTGGACCCACCCCACGTCCCACCAGCACTGTCCTTGGGTGCTTTCTCTGGCTCCTCAGGGATGTTTTTTGGCAAGTCATTCATTTCTCTTTGACTCAGTTTCTCTTTTTAGTGTACAATCTTGTTTAATCCATTCAGTCACACTAACAGTAGATAGTAGTATTTCCATTTGTGACTCAGCTTTCACATCTGCATTTGGACATAATAATCACCCATTTCTTCTGCTGGGTCTCCCCAACTCATCCCCTAACACTTTGTGTCTAATGATTGTTTCACATTGGTGTGTCTTTTTGTGACTGTCTAACTAGCCAGACATGCCTTCATTCATGTCGTGAATATTGTTGGGAGCCTACAGAATGCTAGGCCCTGTGCTGGGTGTGGGGGATACAGCTGGGAATAGACATGGGGCAGCCCCCAGGCACTCACAGTCTCTCTGAGAGACAAACTAGTAAATAAAGAATTGCAGACATGCTCATGATGACAAAGGGGAAGTGAAGGACATCTGGGAGCTGGTGACGGAGGTGGTCAGGAGTGAGGTCACCCCCCCCAACTCCCTCCACTTAAAACCCAAACTCAGATTCTTTACTCAGCCCTTCATGGCCCTGGGTGGTTGGCCCTTTTCAATTTCCCCAGCCTCAACTTACCCCTGTAGCTACCCTGGCCACCTTGCTGTATCTTGACACACTGAGCTCTTTCCTGCCTCTGGGCCTTTGCACACACTATTCCTTCTGCCTGGAATAACCACTTCCTGCCTCTTTCTCTGCATACCTGTTCTTGCCTCAGCTCAAATGTCCCTTCTTTTAGAGATGGCCTCCCTGACCGTGTCCTCTAACATAGCACCTTCCCCCATTACTCTAACATATTACCCAGGTGTTTTGTTTTGGTTTTTTTGGTTTTTTGTCTTCATAGCTCTTAAGCATATCTGAGGTTTTTTTTTTTTTTAATTTGCCGGTTTACTGTGTGTCTCGCCAGTGAGACTTGGGGCTCCACACAGATGATACAGAAAGGGCCACATTAGTCTTGGTCACCACTCTCCTTCCCCCTCCCCCATGTGCTTGTACAGAGCCTGGTACACAGTTGGTGCTCATAAATGCTTGTTGAATGAGCCTTTCCTGCTTCCCCAGTTTCCTATTTCTGCTATAATAAATCACCACAAATTTAGTGGCTTAAAACAATCCCAGATTATCTTAGAATTCTGGAGGTCAGAAGTCTAAAAACCAAGGTGTTGGCAGGGCTCCAGCCCTTGCATTCCCCTTTCCCACGTCTAAAGGCTGCCTGCACCCCCTGGTTCGTGGCCCTTTCTTCATCTTTAGTGTATTATCACCCTGGTGTCTGCCACGTCACCTTCGCCGACTCTGATTCCCTTGCTTCCCTCTTATACAGATGCTTGTGATTACACTGGGCTCACGCAGGTAATCCAGGAGGATCTCCCAGTCTGAAGATCCTTAATCACATTTGCAAAGTCCCTTTGCCATAAAAGGTAATATTCACAGATTCTGGGAATTAGGACATGGGCATCTTCAGAGGGCCATTATTCAGACTACCACACCCAGACCCCTGAGGCGTCTAGGACAGTGTTGGGTGTGGCCTGCACTCAAGCACCCTGGCCACTGCCACAGGGCCCAGCGACCTGGCCTTTCCTTCCCTCTGCAGGATGAGATTGAGGAGCTTCGGGCAGAGATGCTGGAGATGCGGGATGTCTATATGGAGGAGGATGTGTATCAGCTGCAGGAGCTGCGGCAGCAGCTGGACCAGGCCAGCAAGACCTGTCGCATTCTGCAGTACCGACTGCGAAAGGCGGAGCGCCGCAGCCTCCGTGCTGCCCAGACTGGCCAGGTGGACGGTGAGCTCATCCGCGGCTTGGAGCAAGACGTAAAGGTAAGCCTGGGCACCACCCCCCAACAACACTCACAAGTGCCCTTGTTGGGGGATAGGATCACGAGCCTGAGTGGGTCCAGGTCAGCTCACTCCTTGTGTGTCCTTGGGCAATTTCTAATCTCTCTTTGGGCCTCAGCTTCCTCATCTGTAAAATGGGCATCCCGAGTGAACTGATGGGCCATCTACCAGGGATGTTCCAAAGTGGCCTCATAATATGAATCCTACTTGCAGCAGCTGCTGTTTGAGTTTCAACCACACACCTGGTGCTGGACTCCAGGCTGTCCCTGCATAGTTCCATGGAGGTTTCTTTATCATGTTGATGGAGTGTAGTGAAGGCCTGGAGTTGAATGAGGCTGGTTTAAATTTTGGCTTTAATATGCTCTAATTTTATCATTTTGAGCAAGTCACCTAAATTTCAATTTCCTCAACCTGTAAAATGGTTGTGACAGCAGCCCTTGCCTCTCAGGGTTCGAGGATCAAATGAGATAAGGTAGGTAAGAGGTCACTGTAAGCACTCAAAAATGTTAGCTGTTATTATTATTCTCATTTTCTGAATAAGGAAAGTGAGGCTCAGAGAAAGGAAGTACCTGTCCAAGGTCACGTGACCCTTTGGGTCGCCTGCAGAGGACAGATGCATCAGCCTTCCAGGCCTTGCTGCTTCCTCTCGCTGCTCTTGGCCTTAGAGAGCAGGAAAGGGATGGGTTGGCGGCTGGCAGATGGGGCCTCTAGAAGAAAAGTCTGCCCTACCTATGTGTGAGCTCTGGTCTGGGGGCTGAGAACTCCGAGTTTCCTGGCCCCCCACGTCTCAGAACTCAGCCCAGTGTCATCGGGAATGTAGGAGCTGGGGATGGGGCATCTGGTGTAGACTTGGGGGGCCCATGGAGCCTTCCTGCAGTGATGACCTCTGAGCTGAGGCCTGAGGCAGAAGTTAGAGGAATATTGGAGGAAGAGGGCCCCTGTTAGGGGAGGTAAACAGTGAGCACAGCCCCATGCAGCTCTTGCATCTCCCATTGTCCTGCACATGCCCTGCACACAGTGGAATTATAGATCCATTGTACAGATGAGGAAACTGAGGTTGGAAAGATTATATCTCCAGGTTCAAAGTATACCTCTACCTGAGAAGGCAGCTCCTGGGTTAAATCGTTACACAATTATTCAAATTCCAGGCACTGGATTGGGAGATGTGGGGTGACGGGGAGCTCCAGGAGCTTGAACAAATGTGAGTTTTGATCCAGCTTTTGGGCAGGGACACAGAAAAGTCAGCCTTAGATGAGGAAAGGGTGGAAAAAGGCTGGGGCTGGGAGCAGGCTGGCTGGATTGCTGGAGCCTCCATGGGAGGAGCTGAGAGCAGCTGGTGCTGTGTGTGTGTGTGTGTGTGTGTGTGTATGTCTAGGGGAGAGGCTCTCTGGAGTCTGGGTGGAGAGGAGGGGCCCCTTCTGTTGGGATTTGAACTAGCCAATCAGCAACTGGCTTGCCCCCTTCCCTCCCTCCTCTCTCTGCGCCTGCAGCTGGAGTGCTGAGCTCATCCACGCTGGCCTGGGCTGGACAGCTTTGGTCACCTCACTCTGTCCCATGTGCTGGGGATGTTCTGGGGAATTTTTTGGAGGTTCTCAGAATACTGACTTCCCTGGCATCGCCTGGGAGGGCTTGATGGATCCAGGTGTGGAAGGGGACCAGTTGCAGCCTGGGAGGGTGTCCCTGGGGATCCTCTGACTTGCTCTGCCAGCTCCTTGGCCCATCCCCCGGCTGCCAGAGGCCACCCCCATGCCTTGGGGCCTCAGTTTCCCATCCTGTTAAATGTGAGGCTTAGAGCAGCTGAATCTTCAGGGCTGTTGCTGCTCCAGTGGTTTTATGGAGCTGGAGGTGGGGAAGGGGTAGAAATTTTTGTGAGGATAAAATGAAACAGCTCAAGCAAAAAGCATGCTGAACAAAGTCTGCCACGGGACGCTCCCCCAGCAAAAGAGCAAATGTTGATTGGGGTGTTACTGTTCTTGTTCAGAAGAAGAACTTAAAGGGCACTAGTGGGACAGGTGTCTGGGGCCGGTGCAAGGAAGAGGGACCAGAATCTCCACCTCCCTGAGTGGATAAGTATCACCTGGAAGGTCTATCACAGTGCAGATTCCCAGGCCCTCCTCTCAGGGCCTGGGATCCTGTGGGAGGGTGTCAGGTCTTAGGGAACTGGGATGAAAATTACCACCTGAATGGACTCTTGTCAAGGACACACCAGTAAAACATTTCTTAGAAGCAGATATTGCTGGAGAAAAAGTTCTGGCTTTGGATTTAATTCCTGCTTAACCTGAGCAGGTTATTTCCCCTCTTTGAGCCTCAGTTTCCTCCTCCACACAGTGGGGGTGACATTTCTGCCCTCCTGGGCTTCCAGGGAAGATTTAGCTACACAGAGCCCAGATGCTGCCTGGACAGGGAGTGCTTCTTAGTGAGAGTTCCCATCCCCCTCCCTGAGAAGTCACAGTGACAGGGACACCTGAAAGCCTTAGGTCCAGGAGCAGAGGGGCCCAGTGAGGGAGGTGGCTGTGGCTTGGAGGCTGCTGGTTGCATTTGGCAGGAGCCAGGCCCCAGTGCTGTAAACAGTGACCTCATGGCTGAGAGCATTTGTTTGTGATTTGGGGATTTGCCCTGGTTTCCGGAAGCTGCAGCTGCTTCACCTTCTGCAGTATCTCAGCCCCCCTACCTTGGGGGTAGTTGAGAGGATCATGAGAGGATCAAATGAGACAGGTAAGTGGGGCCCTGTGAGTCCCCAACACAGTGAGCCCACTGTTGCACTTATGATTAATACTTTTACTATTGATATTAATATAATGTGTCTTCAAGTCAACAGCAGGGTCAGATTGAGAGCGAGACTACAGAGCTGACCCCCTGATTTCAAATCTTGGTTCTGTAGCTTCCTAGCTGCATGACCTTGGGCAAGTGACCTTTTCTTTCTGAAGATAATCATCACAGCACTTGCCGAAGGGATGAAAGGCGCGTGGTGGGTGCTTGGGAAGTGACAGCTGATTCTATGATCATCTGTAGAGCCAAGGGGCCCAGAGAGGGGAAGGGACAGGCCTAGGCAACAAGGCTTCTGCTCTCCAGGAGGCGTGCTTTTTGCTCCTGTGGGCCTCCGTCAGGCGCGCAGGGCTCTGTGGGGATCTGAGATAAAGGGCTCTTTTGTCAACAGTGGAATTCTGTGATCTGCCTGGGACTAGGTCTTCTTCATAAAGCATCATGTAGGGGTGGAGAGCAGATGGGGAAGGGGGTCCCATGGAGAGTGGGACAGAGGCAACTGGGGACTTATGGAAGGGATAAAATCCAGTCACATGAACCCAGGATGATCCAGGAGTCCACATGGGTCATGCCTTCTTGGTAAGGAGGGCTCACCTGTCCAGGTTGAGGCCGTGGTGGGGATGGTGTGACCCCCCAGATGAAGAGGAGCCCTGGGCCCCAGCAGCTGATCCCTCATCCCAGTCAGGCACACAGCCCTCTATAGACAATGCAGGGTGTGGGCAGTTAGGAGGAGCATCCCCAGCCAAACTAGGGCAGGTTCATCTCCCATATTTCAGTCATTTGCTCTTCCATTTCCCTTCCTTTTTGCTTGTTGAAATCTTGGATTTGTTTGATCATCCAATAAGCATTTATTGCGCACTTAGTATGTGCCAGACCCTGGCTGCTACTGGGACACAGAGGTGTTAGGAGCCTGGCTTGGGGCCTTGACCTCTGTGCCTCACCACTCCTGCCTCCAGGGGCTAAGCGGATGAATGAATGGATGGACACTGATCAGGACAGGGCCTCACTGAGTGACCTAACAGCCTGAAGCTTGGGACCACAGCCAGAAGCCTGAGGGCTGAACACCTCCAGCAAAACCCTGATACTAAACTCCAGAGTGAGGTGGGGTGTTGACCAAGTCAGATAAAATCAGTGCACAGAGGTGAAGCAGTAATCTGGACAATGCATTAAAAATCATTATATTTTTGAGCACCTGTTGTGTTTCAGCCAGCCCAAGCAGAGTCCTCATTCTGGTAGTGAGGGATTGCTACCCCACTATGTGGACAGGAAAGATTTGGTGGCTTAGAGAGACTGTGGGAGGAGCCTCCTGGGCCAGCTTCTGGCTGTCCTTGGAGATCTTCAGGGGCAGAGAGAGGTGGTGGGCAACAGAGAGAGGAGGGGAAAGCAGTGCTGAATTTCCTTTCTGGCCGTTGTTTTTCCTGGCTTGCCTCACACACTGCCAAGAGGTCTGTGCCGAGCTGGGCCTGGGCCCAGGCAGAAGGCTGAGCCAGGGAGGGCCCGCTTCCCTTCCGGCAGGGAGGAGGTGCCAGGGTCATTTCCGAGACTGGCAGGCACGAGGCGCAGGGCTGTCTGCCCTACGCAAACCTCTTGCTGGCAAAGCCCTCATACCCCCTTTGCAGCCCTGGCTATGCTGTCCTCTTATCCAGAGCCTCTGAGCTGCCCCTAACTTGCCCCTCACTAGCTCTGTGTGACCTTGAGCAAGTCACTTGCATGCCAGTAAAATGGAAGCAGAAATGGGGTGAAGATGAGTGAATCTGGCACATAGTAGGTATTCAACAAATGGTAGTGCTTAATTTACTCAGGGATGGAGTCTTGTTATGATTTACCAGCTCAGAAGGGCCTTCCTCATCCCCAGAGAAAAGACCTCCTTTCTTGGCCTGTCATCCCAGCCAGCCGGGGACAGGACAGAGGGGTCCTCGAGGAAACGGGGTGCTGTTGCAGCAGAATCCTGGAACCGGGATTGGAGTTTGCAGCTCTGTTAGCTTCTCTTTGTAGGGATGACTTGGACTTCTGCCCAGCCTTTGTCATTCAGGGCATGTTCTCTATCCCAGACAATTGGAAACAGGCCTCAGGGTTTGTGTCACATTGTGACCCCTGACAAGTCATGCCCCCACTGGGCTCAGCTTCTCCCAGCAGCAGCCACCACTCACCCAGCGCTCACTGTGTCGGCACTGGGCCAAGGCTTTTGTGCAGTAGCTGATTCGGTCCTCCTGTTGGCCTGTGAAGTTGGTGCTATTATTATTATACCCATTTTGTGGTTAAGGAGACTGAGGTCCAGAATAAGGGAATGATTGGCCCAGGATCATATGCTGGTCACTGGCAGAGATGGGGTTCAGGTGGTTCTGGGACTGCCCATCTTGCTCTGGGTTTACCCTCTCTTTAAAATGAGTTCTGGTCTTGCCCTAGGCTCTTATGAGAACTGGGCAAGAGGGTGGCTGGGAGAGGCTTTTGGAAGCATTAAAAGCCCCAGATAAATGAAAAGGCATTGCTCAGAACAGGCAGGGCCTTTGTAGCTTCCAGGGGGCTGAACTATGATGTGGCCATCGGGAGCATGGGGTGCCTGGGTTTGGGTTTTAGTTCTACCACTTCCTGGCTGTGTGACCCTTGGTAAGTTACTTGACCTCTCTGTGCCTCAGTTTCCTTATCTGCTAAGTGAGAGTGAAGAGAGTACCTGCCTGCCCTGGGGTTGCTCTGCGGCCGAGGTGGGATGGCCCCTCGGCTCACTCATGCTCTGCTTATCACCTACCTTTAGGTCTCCAAGGACATCTCGGTGCGGCTGCATAAGGAGCTTGAGGTGGTGGAGAAGAAACGGGCTCGGCTGGAGGAGGAGAATGAAGAGCTTCGGCAGCGGCTCATCGAGACCGAGCTGGCCAAGCAGGTGCTGCAGACGGAGCTGGAGCGGCCGAGAGAGGTGAGGGCCCCATCTGCCCCGGGCAGGGCCAAGTCTGGGTCCGGTGGGCATGTGCCAGCCCCACCCAGCCAGTGTGTCCAAACCCTCTGGGCAGTCAGGCTGCTCACAAAGTATTTTATAATCGGACATTGTTCTGGGACACAATCCTCACCTTCCTGAGGCCATACACCACAGCCCTGAGGCCGGAACAGTCCTTCACCTGCCGTCCCCGCTGGGTGTGTTGGTGTGATGTGCCAAAAAAAGGCTTCTCAGTGTGGAGATCGGAGGTGTTTGCTACCAAGGGCTGCTTCAGGGTTAGGGGGAGGCCCCTCCTGCCCTCCATGGCCTGGCCCACAGCACAGGACAGCACCTTCATACATCTCATTGCTGCCACCCTTGATAGTGAAAAGGTGAGACTATTTCAGAAAATGCCTTGGAGGTCAGCCTGCTCCCATCGTAAGAGAGGCAACGGAGGCAGAGAGGGAGAGCTCGCCTGAGTTCACCCAGCCTTTGCTTGGCAGAGATGAGGCTGAGACCCTAAAGCCACCTCCCCTTTCTAAGTCTCACTTTCTTCATCTGTGACATCAGGGTAATAACACCCTGATATGTTACTACAACCAGCTTACGAGGTTGTTTATGATCATTACTAGGATTGGGTAACCACAGAACTCCATGAAGAAGTTAAAAAGAGTAAGGTAGTATGGCAGTTCCTGAAATAGATTAAACATAGGATCACCAAACAAGCCAATTCCACTCCTGGGTAGATGTCCAAAGGAATTGAAAGCAGGGATGTGAACAGGTATTTGTAACCTCATATCCATAGCAGCATTATTCCCAATAGTCAAAAGGCATAAGCAACCCAAATGTCCATCAATAAACAAATAAAAATGTAGTATCTACTTACAACGTATGTATAACTTTAAGAAAGATTAAAATTCTGACACACGACACACATGTGGGTGAGCCTTGACAAGATTATGCTCAGTGAAATAAGCCAAACGCAACAAGAGAGTATTATGTGATTCCACTTAGGTGAGATACTTAGTCAAGTTCATAGACCCAGAAGGTAGATTAGAGGCTACCAGGGACTGGAGGGAGGAGGGCACGAGGAGACGCTGTTTAATAGGTGCAGCATTTCAGTTTGGGATGATGAAAAAGTTCTGGAGATGAATGGTAATGATGCCACTGAATTGTACTCTTGAAAATGCCTAAAAATGGGAAATTTTGTGTTATGTATATTTTACTGCAGCAAAAAAGAAAAATGGTTAAAATGGTAAATTTTATATTAGGTAGACTTTCCCATGATTTTAAAAAACAGGGTAGCTACATATGCATTGACATGGAAGGATCTCTGAGGTATATTGTTAAGCAGGAAAAGAAAGTTATAGAAGCATATATGTTGTGCAATCCCAGTAATTATTGTAATTATTTTAGAAAGCCATAGAGAACAAACTGGTTTTGAAGCATGTGTGTTTATGTGCAGATGTGTAGCCTGGAGGAAAGTCTAGGGGAAAACTTGCCAAACTGAGGCGTTAGAAACGGTGGGAATAGGGTAGGAAATGACTTCTGCTTTTTAGTCTATGATTGCTGTGGTTAAGTTTTTTGAGAGGGAGGGGTTGGTTATTATTAGTGACATTTTAAATGTAGTCAAGCATGTAAAGAGCCCTTCGTGGTGCGTGGCACACAGTAGGTGCTCATGAAACACTGGTTCACTTCCCCTTTGAAGGTGATGTCGGCGAGGCTGGTCTAGCCTTCCCTGATGTGCCCCTTGGTGTCTTAGGATCTGGGCAAGGAGGTGTGGCCCTGTGTTTATTTGCTGATTGCCCTCTCCCTCCTCCCTCTCCTTCCTGATGTGGTTTCTATGGAGACGAGGGTCCCTTAGCAATTCTTCTGCCAGAGCTGCTCCAGTCCCATCAGTGAGATCTGCCTTTGCCATCCTGACAGGTTGCTGTGGCGATGCTGTCACCCGGCTGGGAATAGGAGCCCCTGGTCTGAGCTGATGTGGTTGCCATGGAGATGGCTCTTTGCTAGAGGAAAGGGAGGGTGGCCAGCCCCAGCCATGCGCTGCAGTGGCACTGTTGCCAGCTGGACTGCAGCTCAAAAATCATAATATCAGCCTTCCCCCAATCTAATATTATTCCCCCTCTTTATATTTTAGGCAGAAAGCCAGTATCAGTGTTGATGGGATTTATTATACCATAGTGGCTGTGTCTGAGTGCTTGCTCTGTACCAGGTGTTTTATGTCTTCACGTTGTGTAACCAGCAGCCTCCCGAGGTACAGTGATTTTTGTCCCCATTTTATAGGTGGCTCTTCTTGGCAATTGTTTAATTGTGATGTAGTCCACATACCATAAAATTTAACATTTTTGTTTGTTTTTATTTCTATGGAGGTACTGGGGATTGAATCCAGGACCTCATGCATGCATTCTACTACTGAGCTATACCCCCCACCCCTAGAATTCACCATTTTGAAGTGTACAATTCACTGGTTTTTAATATATTCATAATAATGTACATACATCACCATTATTGCTGTTGTTCTAGTCCCCAAAGAGTCTTCTGTGCAAGATCTTAAAATCAATAAAGATGGAAGGGAGAACTTGGAATGTTAAAAAAACAAAGAAAACACAAACATCACCGTTATCTAATTCCAGAACACTTCCATTGCCCCTAAAAGAAACCCTGTACCTCTTAGCAGTCACTCCCCGTTCCCTTTTCCTTCCAGCCCCTGGCAACCCCTGATCTACTTTCTGCCTCTATGGATTTGCCTATTGTGGTTTTTTTGTTTGTTTTATGAGGGGGAGGTAATTAGGTTTATTTATTTATTTCTATTTGGAGGAGGTACTAGGGATTGAACCCAGGACCTCGTGCATGCTAAGCATGGGCTCTACCACTGAGCTATACCCTCCCGCCCTAGGATTTGCCTATTGTGGATGAATCATGCAATATGTGATCTTTTGTGACTGGCTTCTTTCACTTAGCATCATGTTTTCAAGGTTTCTCTATGTTGAAACAGTTAATCAGTACTTCACTCCTTTTTATGGCCAAATAATAATCCATTGTATGGATTTACCACACATTGTCTGTTCATCAGTTGGTGGTCTTTTGGGTTGTTCCACTTTTTGGCTATTGTGAATAATGCTGCTATAAACATTATTGTACAGGTTTTTGTGTGAGCATGTTTTCAGTTCTCTTGGGTGTATTTTTAGGAGTGGACTTGCTGCATATAGATGGGTTGGGGGAAAGACAAAGATGGGATTCTGACCCAGACTCTCCAACTCCCAAAGCCACATTGATGGTTAGGGTGGTGCCCCTGCCCTCCTTGCCCCATTCAGGGGCGTTCCTGGGGCCCCACTGTGTTTCAGAACCTCCAAAGAGGCCACTCACTCTAGTAAGAACCTCCTCTGGCCCAGGCTTCTTGGCCTGATTCCCACTCTCATGGGGTAGGAAGGGCACTGACCACAGCATCAGTTCACCTGGGGTCTGATCTTGGTTCTGCTGGTGTCATCATCTGATGCAGCCTAGCCGTGGTCTGTGTGCTGCAGGGCAAACACGAACTTGGAGTCACACTAGCCTGAGTTTGACTCCTGGCTTTGCCACTTATTTGCAGATAACTTTAGCGTTGGGCCAATCATATCCCAAACATGAGCTCCAGTGCTTAGTTTGTTCATTTATAAAATGGGAATATTAATCCTTTCTCATAGGTGTTTGTGAGAATTAATCAAGACAAGCAGGTAAAATGATTAGTGGAGAGTAAGGGCTTGGTAAATGATTATCAGTGTTATCACTCTCACAATCTCTACAATACCTGTGGGTCTGGAGAAGCAGTTAGTTAAATTGACATTTCTGCTGCTCCTAGCCAGGAGCTCTCCATATCGCGGCGCAGGTTGCCCACGGAAGGAGCAGTTAGACGTTGCAAATCTATGCCTGTGGTTGGCAGCGTCTGTCCAGGGACTTGATTTGGGGCTCGTGTCAAACCACTGTTTGTTTCCTCCCTCCAAAAGGTCTCCCCTAGCCCCGAGCCACACCACCTCTCTGTGTGGCTGCCTCAGCCGCTCTGCGGGAAGAAGGCCTCAGTCTTTGACCCCAGGTCCCCCGTAGAGTAAATTTTGTACACACACAGCAGTCTGTGTTTTCAGGGAGATCTTTCCAAACATCCCCTCCAAACTGGGTGAAAATCTGTCCAGCTGTTTTGGCAGAAGGTTCATTTTATTCCTTGAAGGTTGGTCTTTGTTTCCTAGAAGCATGGAAGGTGTTCGACGGCAGGGGGCCTCTCCCCAGCTCTGCTCACGCAGCCTCTCTGTGCAGGCTGGAGGGGCAGGGACACCATCTACTAGTCTCCGGGAGAAGGGCAAGGGAGGACATAGCACCAGGAGGAGCCGTTAGACCAGAGATGCTCAAAGGCGCCACCGTGGCTGCTCAAAGGCGGCCTTGTGAGTTGCTGGTGGGTGGGGAAGCCCCTGCTGCATGCCAGGCCAAAGAGAGTGCCCTCGGGGTCCAATGCTTGTGACTGGCATTCCTGTTGGTGCCCGGGTGCTGTCCCGCCCTGCCCTATCCTGCCCTCCCAAGGCCCAGGGCCAGAACATCTGCCCCTGGGGGCTCCACAAAGAGGCTCTGACTGGCCCTGGCTCCCTGGAGGGGCACCACAGCCCCCCAGGCCGCCTGGCCAGCTGCTGCCCTGCGGAGGGGAGGAAGGTCTTTGTGCTCTGTGAGCCTGCCTTGTTTTCCCTCCAGAGCCGCAGAGCAGTGTGGGAGCCCAAATAGCTTAGATGAAGTGGGGGCAGGGTCAGTTCCATCCAGAAAAGGCTGGAACCACCGTAGTGCTGAAAAGCTTTGCTACTTCAGCCCCTCTTCTCTGCCCGCTGCCCTCCCTTTCTGGTGGGCACTCAGAGCTCACCCTCTACCTGTTGGAAAGGCGTTTATGACTTTTCTTGGGGGAGGGTACATTTTTAAAACGTTATGCTGTAACTTTCCCCTTCCATCCTACACGTAATAATATATGCGTAATAGGGAAAGACTAGGAAATCCAAGTAAGCCATAAGGAGAAAAGTTTTCACCTGTAATCCAGTATTCAGAGGGAATTCCTCTAAGTGATAACCAAGTTACTGTTTGGGGTGGGAGTACTTCCCAGTATGTTGTACCTCTAATACTTTTTTCTATTTATGTGCACACACATATTGAAATGTGTGTATGCTTTTTTTTTTTTTTGCTGAAAAAGTAATGTAAGCTCAATGAAGCAAAAATTTCGTTACAAAAGCACATAAATGCATGCCTAGCATACCTCAAAGGTTGGATACATCAGATTCTGGTTGCATTGATTGCCTCGGGCGAGAGAACTGGTGACTGGGTTCATTGAATTCCTTTTAGAATTTTTTGAAGTTTAAACTATGTGAGTGCATTATCCAAAATGTAATAGAAATAATAATAACCATACATAAAAGAAGAAAGCTTCCCCTAACCATCTCCCTCAATCCTACATCTGATTCAGCCTAACCCATGATTTGGTTTGGTTTGTTTCTTTTTAGGCCTTTCTCTGTGCCTAAATGTATATTTCTCTCTCTCTCTTTTTTTTTTTAATAAAGATGGGATTATGTTTTATGTAACGTACATAATAATGTAGCATGAACACAGACTGTCTTTTTAAATGCTGGATGTTTGGGGGTTTTCTTCTACCCAAGGTACTTATTATAAAAATCAAAGATCACAGAGCCAAGTAAACATAGGAAAGAAAGAAAGTCCAAAAGAACACCATCTATTTCAGTATTTTAAGTATAGCTGAAGGTTTGGAAGGAGCTCCAGCTGACCTTCAGCTGTGGTCACCTTCAAGAGGAAAATGGGTGGGGGTGTAAACATAGGGACTTCTGCTTTGTCAGCACAGCATGGATTTACAGTGAGAATGTATTTTTATATTTAATTTTTTTAATGTTGTATAATTTTTTTAAAAGTTAAGAGAAAATGCTGGAAGACTGTATCCTCCCTCCACCCAAAAAATGTGAGAGAAGGAAAGTGCAAAGTGCAAGTTCCCTGAACTGTTACTATTAACAGCCTGGTGTGTATTCTTCAGACCATTCCCCCCATCCCATATGCATGGGTGCACACGCGCGCACACACACACACATACACACTCGTGCATGTGAGTCTTATTTTTATAAAAATGGTAACATGTTCTTTTTTTTAAACTTTTTTAAAAATTGAAGTATGGTCAGTTTACAATGGGTCAATTTCTGATGTACAACATAATGTTTCAGTCACACATATATTCCTTTTCATATTTTTCATTATAGGTTACTATAAATTTTTTGTATTTTGGGGGAGGGCAGGGGAATCGGGTTTATTTATTTATTTATTTATTTGTTTTTTAATGGAGGTACTGGGGATTGAACCCATGACCTTGTGCATGCTAATCCTGAGCTCTACCACTGAAATATACACCACCCTCCAGCCTGTTTTTTTTTGTTTAATAACAGCTTTATTGAGATATAATTCACATACATAAAATTTGTCTTTTTAAATGATACAGTTCAGTGGTTTTTAGGATATATAGCGTTGTACAGCCTTCACGACTCTCTAATTTCAGAACATTTTCATCACCCCAGGAAGAAACCCAGAGCCCAACAACAGTTACTCCCCATTCCCTCTTCCTCCCTGGCAACCGCTCATCTACTTTCTGCCTTTGGGAATTTGCCTATTCTGGACATATCATGTAAATGGGATCAGGTGCTATGTGGCCTTTTCTGGCTGGCTTCTTTCACTCAGCCTGATGGGTTCAAGGGTGTTGTAGCATCTATCAAGACCGAATTCCTTTCTGTGGCTGAATAATATTCCCTTGTGTAGATATGCTGCATTTTATTTATTCATTCATCAGTTGGTGGACATTTGGGCTGTAGGTTGTGTTCCACAGTTTCCTTCTTTCCCTTACAGAGATGTCTCAGAGACTTTACCATGTCAGTGAATCTCACTCTCCCTCTGTCCTTTTGAATGGCTTTAGGCTTTATATTATCTTACTGCTTTATGTGTGATGGTTGGGACCTCTCAGTGCCTTTGGAGACCCCTTCCTGTCACCCCAGTTCTCTTCTCCAGGAAGTCTGTGGTGCTTGAAGAGGCTGTGGTCACCTAATCCATGGCTCAGTTTTGTAGATGATGAAATGGAGTTTCAGGAAGAGGAAAGGGTTCACCCAGGATCACAAACTCAGTATTGTGGGGGTCCCAGCTGAAGTCGCAGCCCCTTCCACTCAACTTGTGATAGGCATGCCCAGATCTGTAAACCTGACCTCCTGACTCCAGACACCCCTCCTTATCTCTCCAGGAGGGGGTCTCCCCCTGAGCATCCCCTTCGCAGGCCCCATTTGTGGGAGGGGCTTTTTGTGGAAGGACTTGTTCTGTGGTCCTCACCCCTCTTCCCTACACTTTCCTTATTGTTTTTAAAAGATCCCCAGTCAGCCCTTCTCAAATTCTGGCTCCCTGCTCTTGGCATCCAGCGTTTGAAATATCAGCTTCTGCCTTCCTGCCTCATTTGCATCTCAAAAGGTCTCTTTAGGATTGGATTGGTCTTTCAAGATATTGTTACCAGCCTTTCTGGAGTTCATCTCCCTGGCTCTGTGGCTCCAACCTTAGTTTCACAATAGAACACCTGGGAAGGTACTTAAAAATACTGATCCCTGGGACCTACCAGACCAATTACATGAGAATCGCTGGGGTTGGACCTTGGGCATCTTTTTTTCCCCCCTAAGTTCCCCCAGGTAACTCTGATGTGCACCAGGTTGAGAATCACAGTGCTGGCTCCACTCTGGCTCTTGTCAGAGAAGGCACATTTTCTCTTTCCAGGTCTTTGGAACTAGATCAAGAGCTCTGTCAAGAACTCGTCCCAGGTCAACTCTGGTTTAGCTGTAGGACCTCTCTCTTGCCTTCAGTAAAGTGGGGGCTTGGGATGGATCACTGGTTCTCACCTTCAGGGATGGGGTGTGAGAGGCAGGGGGTGGGTATCACACGTATTCATTCAGACCACCTGGGAGTGTGCTCAGAAATTACCTGCCTGACTTGAAAAGTCAAATGCAACTTAAGTATGGTTTTATATACCACTGATGTGAATCACCCTTCTCATGGGAAGAAGTGTTGGATGGAATCAGGCATCTGAGTGACTTTATTAAACACTGAGAAACTTTAGAGATGTTTCTTATGACAATTCCTCAAATTCCCCTCCACAGGGCTTGTGCCATTTTGCATTCTTGCCAGTGATGTATAAGTGTTCTTGTTTCTCCATAGCTTCATCAGTAGACTGTGTTGTCAGATGTTTGGATTTTTGCCAATCTGATAAGTGAGAAACTGCATCTCAGTGTAGTTTTAATTTGCATTTCTCTACTATGAATAGGGTTAAGCATCTTCCTATGGTTGGAGCCATTTACTTTTCTTGGCGTGTGAACTGGTTTTCATATCTAGCCCATTTTTCAATGGATTTGTTGGACTTTTTTCTCTATTTTGTGAATCTCTTTATGTATTTAGGATATTAACTTTTTGTCAGTGTCAAATGTTGCAAATATTTTTTTCCCAGTTATTTATATTTGTCCTTTCCTTGGGGTACTTTTTTTCCATGTAGAATTTGATTGTCTAATCAAATATATTGATTTCTTCCCCTATTGCTTCTGGATTTTTGAATTATGATGATTATTACAGGCTTATTTTACTTCAATCTGCAAGGAAACCTACAATTTAAGTTGTAAAAAATGATCAGTTCCTCATCATTCCTAAGCCTCCTGTGAAATTATAATTTGTTTTACCATATTCATTTTGTTTATTAGTATTCATTCTGAATTAAAGTTCTCACTAGAATGCCAGTTTCATGAGATCGGGATTCTGAGATGGAGTTTTGTATGCAGAGGCTTAGGGAAGAGTCCCTTGGAATCACGGCATCAGGGATCAAGGCAGAAGGAGAAGTTGAGCTGCAGGACATTCATACCAGTGGCCTCAACTGATCCCATGGGGAGCTCTGGAGCTGGGAGGCCCTTTCCAGTTGTCCCAAGTTGGGGAAGGGGACATGGACCAGTCACTGGATGTGGGCTTCCCCCACCCCCCAGAGAGGGCTCATGACCTTGGATGAGGCAGTTGCCCTCAGCCAGTGGCCATCGCTGGGAGGGGGACTCAGCTTTGAGGTCTTAGTTGGAGGAATGCCCAGCTCTGAAGGGGAAATCTGGGTGTAATACTACAACATGCCCCTCAGATAGCCTGTCTGTTGTGGTCTCTGCTGTGTTCTCTGTACCTAACTATGCCTGGCACATGATAGGTACTCAGGAAGTCTTTGGTGAATGGATGAAGGACAAACAAGAACAGAAACGCAGACTTCCAGATCTTGGGCTCAGGCCAACTGGATCACAATTTCACGGTTGGGAGAGAGGGGAGGAACCCTGGGCAGATGTAATCAGAATCATTTTAAATGTTTCTGGCCTGTTCCCTGTTTGCAGCCCACTGGGTGGTCTTGAGATTACTTGGGCTCAGTGGTTGATGCTGATCAAGACTCAGACAAGGCTGGGCTGATGGGGGGGGTCCCCACAGAACCCTAGAAGCCAGGACTGCTCTTTGGATTGTGCATCACCCCCATGAGCTTTCAGCTCAATTTTTCTCTTCTTTTTAACCTCTCTCCAGCATTCCTTGAAGAAAAGAGGAACCCGCTCCCTGGGGAAGACAGACAAGAAGCCTTCAGTGCAGGTACTTCCCATCAGCCTCCACAGCCCCTGTGCAGCCCTAGACACCTTAGTCTGAAGGCCCCGAGTCTGACTCCAAGTGGCCCCAGGAGTCCCAGAGGTGCCCACCCCTCCCCAGTTACTACTCCATCCTCCCCTTGCTCATTTTCTTAGTTTCGCTGCCTACTTTACTTCCCAAAACTACACCCTGAGCTCATGGTTCTCATGCTCTCTGCTAGATAAAGTGCCGTATATAGCACAGGTCAGGAATGGAATAGTCTCCAGTGGCCCTGGATTGTCAGGGTGTCAGGCACTTTTTATACATTGTGTCATTTAATTTTCTTAATGGTCTGCAAGGGAGCGAGTGTTATCGCTCCATTTTACAGATGAGGATAATGAAGTAGTAATGGTAGTAGTGGTAGCAGCAATAGTCACCTACTCCAGGAAGCCCTCCTGGACTCCCCAGGCTATACATGGTGCCCTGTCTTTGCTGCAATATCAACATCCCCCTCTCTGCTTCCCTTCTGGACCCTCAGCTCCTTGAAGGTCAGGGCTTTGTCCCCAGCACGTAGTTAGTGCTCCCTGAAATACTACAGCTGAGCCTCCCAACACTAACCTTCCTGCGTCCTGCCTTCCCCATCGGGTCCCAGGAGGACAGTGCGGACCTGAAGTGCCAGCTGCACTTTGCAAAGGAGGAGTCCGCCCTCATGTGCAAGAAGCTCACCAAGCTGGCCAAGGAGAACGACGGCATGAAGGAGGAGCTGCTCAAGTACCGCTCGCTCTATGGAGACCTGGACAGCGCCCTGTCGGCGGAGGAGCTGGCCGACGCACCGCACTCGCGGGAGACCGAGCTCAAGGTGCATCTGAAGCTGGTGGAGGAGGAAGCCAACCTGCTGAGCCGCCGCATCGTGGAGCTGGAGGTGGAAAACCGCGGCCTGCGGGCGGAGATGGACGACATGAAGGATCACGGCGGCGGCTGCGGGGGCCCCGAGGCCCGCCTGGCCTTCTCTGCGCTGGGTGGCGGCGGTGAGTGCGGGGAGAGCTTGGCGGAGCTGCGGCGACACCTGCAGTTCGTGGAGGAGGAGGCCGAGCTGCTGCGGCGCTCCTCGGCTGAGTTGGAGGACCAGAACAAGCTGCTGCTGAGCGAGCTGGCCAAGTACCGCTCGGAGCATGAGCTGGACGTGACGCTGTCGGAGGACAGCTGCTCCGTGCTCAGCGAGCCCTCGCAGGAGGAGCTGGCAGCCGCCAAACTGCAGATCGGCGAGCTGAGCGGCAAGGTCAAGAAGCTCCAGTACGAGAACCGGGTGCTCCTCTCCAACCTCCAGCGCTGTGACCTCGCCTCCTGCCAGAGCACGCGGCCGATGCTGGAGACGGACGCCGAGGCCGGGGACTCTGCCCAGTGTGTGCCCGCTGCCCTTGGCGAGGCCCACGGGCCCCACGCTGCCCGGCTCTGTAGAGTCAGGGAGGCCGAGGCGCTGCCTGGGCTGAGGGAGCAGGCCATCCTGGTCAGCAAGGCCATCGATGTCCTGGTGGCTGATGCCAACGGCTTCTCGGCGGGCCTCCGGCTGTACCTGGACAACGAGTGTGCCGACTTCCGGCTGCATGAAGCCCCCGACAACAGCGAGGGCCCCAGGGACACCAAACTGATCCACGCCCTCCTGGTGCGGCTGAGCTTGCTCCAGCAGGAGCTCAACGCCTTCACGCGGAAGGCGGACGCCGTCCTGGGGAGCTCCGCCAAGGAGCAGCCAGAGCCCTTCTCCTCCTTGCCCAGCTTGGGCTCCCAGGGTCCCTCCAAGGAGATTCTTCTAGCCAAAGACCTTGGCTCAGACTTCCAGGTAAGACGTCTCAGTCACAGGCCCTATTACTTTTTTCTTTTTCTTTTTTTTTTTTTTGATATAAACCTTTTACTGAACCATAACATATGGACTGAGAGTCCCACAAAGGAGAAGTGTACAGTTTAATGAATTTTCCCAAGGTGGGGACACTCGTGTAATCATCACCCAAAACAATAACTTGAATAACTTGACCGGCACCCCAGCAGCCCCTCCTCAGTTAACCACTATCCTCTCTCTGTCTTTGAGCTTTGCATAAATGAAGTCACACAGTACGCACTCACCTGTGCCTGACTTCTTTCACTCACCAGTGTGTTTGTTGGCTCGTGTAGCAGTAGTTTCTTTATTTTTCTGGATACGAAGTCGTGGAGTGACCATACCACAGTTCACCTAGTCATTTACTATTAATAAATATAGGGGTTGATTCTGACTCACTATCTTTTGGCCAGGTCACCCTTTCTTCTTTTCTTGTTTCTTTGCAATTTTGTATTTTAAGACAAGTATTATTAAAACAAAACAAAACAAAACGTCAGTCAGATCCTGTGCAAAGCAAGAAACGCAGCTTGTAAAGGTAATGAACTTCCAGCTTTGATGTCTATAAACTACTACTTAGAAAAATTAAAATAGCAAATGCATTTGTCTCCAAAAAAAGCATTACTGCAAAAGTAATCCATAAATGTTCAAAGAGTTTCAGAAATGCCTTGGGTAAAAAGACGAAGCCCCCATCCCCACTGCTTCTTACCGTTAAAGGTTCTGCTGTTCACCTTCTGGAGCAGTGCTGTCTGATACGGTAGCCACATGTGGGCTACTTAAAATTAAGTTAATGGCGGGGAGGGTATAGACCTAACTACCTACCCCCCCTAAAAAATTAAGTTAAAAATTATGTAGAATTGACAATTCAGTTCTTCAGTCATTTCAAGCACTCAGTAGCTATGTGTGTCAAGTGGTGCAGACCTGGAATACTTCATCATCACAGCAGGCCCTCTCCTTCTCTATGTGTATGCTCTCATATATTTGTTTTCCCCCCAAATTGTTTTGTTGTACCTACTGCTACCCACCACAACTTATTTCACTTCTGTAATGTGTCTACTTGTTCATTTACTTAGGGTGCTGTATTGATTGTTCACATGCCATTTGTGATCAGTGCTGGAGGTGCCATGTAAAGCAAAAATAGTTATACTTCTTGCCCCCCAGCCTATATCATCCAGCGGGAAAGAGGGTTGTTAATCAAAATGTCATGCCAAAGAATGTGAAATTACAAACCGAGATGAAGGCTGTCAAAGAAAGGTACTTGGTCTGGGACCAAGGAGCTTGACCTAGACCCCGGGCCAAGGAGGACCTCTGATCTGAACTGAGATCAGGAGGATGGATTACCAGGGGAAGAGTGTTCTAAACAGAGGGAATAGCCTGTGTAAAGGCATCATGGCCAGAAGGAGTGTGATGTGTCCAAGGACTAAGAGAAGGAGTGAGTCTGGACTGCAGGAAGGTACGAGGGTACAGCTCAGTGGTAGAGTGCGTGCTTAGCATGCGTGAGGCCCTGGGTTCAATCCCAGTACCTCTTCTAAAAATCAATCAATAAACCTGATTCCACCCCTTGCCAAAAAAAAAAAAAACAAACCCTAAAAAATAAATGGACTGCAGAGAGCATCAGGGAGGTTTGATCTTCCTAAAAGCAATGGGAAGGGTCTTCCCATTTCTGTACAGAGAGATTTAACTCCTTGTTTTTGATAACAAATTTCGTTAATCTGTACCTTGTTGATCTGGCTCAATCTTGCTTTTTTAAGCAAGCAGAATGCCCCATTGGGGTCTCCCTCTTGGTTCTTCTTGGGGTAGGATGAGCTGGGACCGCACATGTGGTAGGACAGTTGAGACTGGCCCAGGAGATTTGTGCGTAAGACAGACATTCACGGAATCAGTGTTTTCACTCACCACTAGTCATTCACCTTTTCAACAAACATTCGTTGAGTAGTTGCCATGCGGCAGCTGTGTCTGGGTCTGAGCTATAGAGGTGCATCCACCTAGGCCCCTGCCCTTGAGTGGGCAGTTAGAGCCTCTTCTAGAGCCAGAGGACTGGGTGGGTGCTGTTTCTGGCACCCCCTTGTGCCCCTCCCCATGGTTACCTTTAGTCTCTTCTGCCTGTGCCTCTAGGTGCAGCCATCTGACTTCAGGGACCTTCCAGAATGGGAGCCCAGGATACGAGAGGCCTTCCGCACTGGGGACTTGGACTCCAAGCCTGACCCCAGCCGGAGCTTCAGGCCTTACCGAGCTGAAGACAATGACTCCTATGCCTCTGAGGTGGGCCTAGACCTGAGTAAGAGGCGGGATGGCTGGGTGGTGGGGTGGAGGATAGTGACTGAGGCCTCTCCAGCGCAGAGTGATCTGTGGACAGTCCTAGCTGAAGATGATAGGGGGTTTGAGTATTCCATTTGTTTCCAAGCTTCCTGGCAGCAAGGGCTAAAAGGGAAACAAGGAAGTCTGGGCCATTCTCAGGGCCTGAGGAAAGGAAGCTTATAGACTCATCTGAAGAAACTACTCTTGTTTTCCTATACTGAATTCCACAGGGAACTTAATAATTTATGTCATTTTATGGAACCAGTCATGTCTTTAGCAAGAAGGCCACAGTCTCTTCAGTCAGGCTGACTGGGTTCAAACTGTGAATCTGTATATATATTGGCTGTGAAATTGTAGATGTCACTTTACTTCTCTGATCTTTAGTTTTCTTGCCTTTAAAATAAAGGTGATGTCTCACAGGGTTGTTGAAAGGATTAAATACATAAAAAGCCTTAGCTTAAGGCCTGGTCCCTGTGGGGTGAGGAGACAGAGGAGGAGGATGACCCATCACTGGGCCTCGAGGGACCTGCCAGCATGGGTTTGTGGCCTTGGGCACGTTCCCACTTTCTGGCTGCAGCTTCCCCATCTGTAACATGGGAGAGTTAGAGTGGATGGTGGCTGTCAAATTTCTGGATTTCCTGGTCCTTGAGGAATTCTGGGTGGTTCTGAGCTCCTCCCAAGCTTTCTGAACCTCTCCCCAGCACTTCATAATGAAGCTGAAGCAGGAAAAGGCTCCTATGGACTGGATGGGGCCTCCCTGAGATTCCTGAACCGTGGAGAGCCCTGTGTGTGCCCCAACCTGGGCACACTTTTCTACTGAGCATCACTGGGAAGGCAACTTTGTGGTCCCAGGAAGGCCAGTCTGCACCTGTGCAGGGGGAAGCTCCCTTGAAGCTGATGGATCAAATTCTCTAAGTGGTCTGAGTTTCCTAGCAGCCATGGCAAGGAATGTGTGTGTGTGTGTGTGTGTGTGGTGAGGGGGGAATCATGAAGTATTCAGTTCTTATTTTTTCAGAAAAAGAGATAGGCCAGCTCACCTGCAGAGAAAGTAATTTCCTACATGCAGTCAGTTATTGTCTCATTAAACCACTGTTTATTGAGAAGTTACAGTTTGCCAGGCACCATGTTGAGCACTGAGTTTAAGGAGAATACCAGAGATAGCAGATAATATTTAGTCCTTTAAGGATTTTTAATACAAAACAGGTGAAAATATATACCTCAAGCCAGAGTGCCATCTATTGCCAAACTTTCACGTTATTGGCCAGATAATAAATGTTTGGTTTTTTTCACAGTGGGACATCTTGCCATGACTGGAAATCTTTTCTGTAGGAGTTGGAGCTGACATTTCTCCTTTTTGTTTTCCTGCTTAACATGACAGCATTAAAATTTCCTTTTTTCATTAAAAATGCTTTTAGAAGCCTTAATTGAAGTATAATATTTATGCAGTAAAGTGCCCATATTGTAAGTGACAGCTCTAATAATTTTCCCAAACTGAACACTTCTGTGTAATCAGCAAGCAGATCAATAACAAAGCATGACCTGTCCCTGGAGGCCTCCCTTCCAGTCCCCATCTAGTCACCATCCTGACTTCTAACAAAATAGATTTGTGCTGCCTATTTAGCTACAAATCCTTATGAACGCAATTTCCTCTGAAAATGTATAGTTTTATTGTCTTTTTTGTAAAATTTCATTACGTAGTCATCATAAACAACAAATAACTACAACAAAATCCCTAAGCAGTGTTGCATAAGGAGGTAAAGAAGAAAGTCAAGATCACAAGATTATCACATAGTTCACCACTGTTAACTTTTAGTTTGTGTGTGTCCTTGTCCTTCATGTTTTTCTATTGAGATATATATTTTTTTTTAACTTTTTATTGAAGTATAACAGTATAATATATATATAATAGAGGACACTATCCTCCAGTGTACAGTTGAATGGATTTTTATAAGTGTAGACCCATTAAACACATGTTTGACCCCCATCATTAATTATCTAAGTTGTTTGTAAATTACTACAATTATAAACAATGAGATGAACATCTTTATGAATTAAACTTAATTTTCACAGTGTATTTTCCTCGAATTTCAGGGAGAAATTATCAAGTTAAAATGATAATAATAGCTAGATTTGATGTGCACTGTTTCTTTTAATCATTGTGACAACCCACCGAGGTAGGGACAGCCATTGTGCCTGTTTGGCACTGGAAGGACAGCTTGAGGCTGACTTACTGCTGTTGCTCCCCTACCACTCTCATTCTTTGACCACAGCTTCTGTCCTCCTCCTGCTCTCTCCCTCCTCATTATGGGTGTCTCTCATCTCAATCCCAGATCAAGGAGCTGCAGCTGGTGCTGGCCGAGGCCCACGACAGCCTCCGGGGCCTGCAAGAGCAGCTCTCCCAGGAGCGGCAGCTACGGAAGGAGGAGGCCGACAACTTCAACCAGAAAATGGTCCAGGTGGGTGGTGCCCAGTGCCCTCCCTGCACCTACTCCAACCTCTCTTCCCTGAACCGAAGGCAAAAACCTTAGAGGTCCATGGGTCTTCAGAAGGCAAGAATGTCAGGGGAGACCTGTGTCTTCCAGCCCCATGCTCCTTTGGTGATTATGCATTAGCTGTGCTGGGCTGGAATCCTAGGCTTGTCATTGACTGTGTGACCTCAGGCCCATCCTGTCTCCTCTCTGAGCCTCAGTTTCCCACCTATGAAATATTGTCCCCATCAGAGCTGAAAACCTGTATTAGAAAGGCCACAGGCCTGGTTGATTATCAAGATGGTAGTCTTGCTTGTAGACGGCGTTTACTAAGCCCTTACTGTATGCCAGTTTTGCAATGCACTTTCCACACATCGTATCCTTTCAGCCTCATGTTTCCCCCTGTGAGGTGTCCTCATTTTGCAGATGGGGAAACTGACGCCCAGAGGGCTGAAGTGCTTTGCCCAGAGTTGTAGTTACAGGGCAAGGTGGGGCTGGGATTCGAATTCAGATAATGGGCTCCCTCTGAGCTGCAACACCGCGTTGTTTCCTTGGGTATTGACATTCTCAGCCTTCCTCATTGCGAGCATGCCTTTGCTCTGCATGTGGGTCACCATCATTGCCTTCCCTCCCAGGTTCCTCATTAAATGTGAGAGCACACCTGGTGTGTGCTTATTAGCTGATGTTATGGTTTTTATAATCAGACAGAGCCAAGTTCAAATCCCAGCTCTTTCATTGATTTGTAACTGATTGCTGCTGTTTTTATGAGTTTCCCATCCCTGGAGTAGCCGAGGGAAGTGTTTATTTCCAACAGAATGAGCTGCTAGCGGTGGAATCCCTGGCAGGGTTCACCAACAGGCCTCTCCCGAATTTTCCTCTTTGCCCTTGTCTGAGGCCTGGAATGGGGTGGGTTTGTGGCCGGGAGACAGCTGGGGTGGCTCACGCTACTATCCCCCTCACAGCTGAAAGAGGACCAGCAGAGGGCGCTCCTGAGGCGTGAGTTTGAGCTGCAGAGCCTGAGCCTCCAGCGGAGGCTGGAGCAGAAATTCTGGAGCCAGGAGAAGAATATGTTGGTGCAGGAGTCCCAGCAGTTCAAGCACAACTTCCTCCTGCTCTTCATGAAGCTCAGGTGGTTCCTCAAGCGCTGGCGGCAGGGCAAGGTTTTGCCCAGCGAGGGGGATGACTTCCTTGAGGTACAGTTCCTCTGGGGTTCAGGCTGGGGCTGGGGTGGGGGAAATAGGACGGGAACGATACCCAGCTGGATAGACACAGCCCTGGGGCTCAGACAGTAGCCATCAGCTTGCAGCTTCCATCCCTGCTTTCCATCACTCATCAGCACCTGTTTATTGAGAACCAGCTCTTTACTGGGGACTGTAGCAGGTGCTGGGGATACCATGATGAGGACGACAGACTTAGTCCCAGCCTCGCCAGGAGGAAGGCTTTTGGGGGGCCAATAGGTCTTCAACACCTCTTTAGGTCTCTACTTGTTGGTTTCCTTTTTTAACAAACCTCAGAGTCTTCAGCAGGCAACAGTATCTAGGTGAATTAATAATCTAGTTTTGTTGTTTTTGCATTAGATGCAAACATGGTATATATTAATGTTTTTTACTCTTTTAAGGTATAACTTACGTGTAGTAAAGTGCACACATCGTAAGTCTACACCCCCCAGGTACACAGTATAGCCCAACCCAGATCACGATGAGCACATTTACAGTGAGGCTCCCACGTGCCCCAGGCAACATGCCTACCCCCGCAGCCAGATCTGTTCTGACTTCTCACACCATTTACACCGGAGTTAATTTTGCCTATTCCAGAACTTCATATAAATTCATGTTGTCTTTTGTTTCTGGCATTAGCTTAATATAATTCTTTGAGGTTCATCCATGTTTAGCGTGTGAAAATAGTTTATTGTTTTTTACTGCTATTTATTTTTCACTTATGCATATACCTATTTTATATTTAATGTTACCTTTGATTTATGACAATGAGCACTGGCTTTCCATTTTCAGTAATAATACAAACTTCCTTTTTTAGATATATTTGTTCAAGTAGAAAGAGTAGGTCGACTTAAAGGCATTACTGATAGTACAGGTAGTATTTGGGTGTGGCAGGAAACACGAGGAGTGGAGCTCTGGGAATGTGTGGAGTTTGGGAAGGACTCACATGGCCCATTTGTCCCTCAGCCTGTGCAGGACCCGTTGTCCTCAAAGCCCCTGCCTCCCATCAGCAGCAGCATGCTAACATTGCTAGGAGAAGGGGGGCGTGCAAGGATGTCATACCTCAGTCACATCCACCTGAGTCGGCATTCTCACCTTGGCTTTGGCTTTTTGGGTACAGGTACCTCTGGTCTAGCCCAGGCTTGGCCCTTTGCTGGTTCAAGCTACTCTTTGCCAAAGCCAGTGGGGACCAGTGGCAGTCCCAGTGTTCCCCTATGTAAGGCCCCCCAGAGTAGCCTGAATGTCCCAGAAGTGGAGGATGTTGGTTAGACCTGAATCTCTAGCAAGAGTTTCCTCCCCCAGCCCCAGTGGGGCTCATGGTTCTTCTCACAGGCCACCTGCCTCCTCCCCAAGGGCCTCTAGAGAGAGTCGCTGACCGTCATTTGATGGACATATTCCCTCCTGCTTTTTCCATGGAATGTCGGACACAGAGGTGCCCCTATGAGAAGCAGTTCGAAAACCTAGCATGCCTGCCCCTTGAGCATCACTCTTTATGACACCTGGAGCCTCATGTTTGAAGCCACTCTCTGCTTTAGGACCACCCCTCCTGTTTGGAAATCCCACACAAGCCTCTGGATGAAGCCCAGTTTTTTTTTTTAATAAATTTTTAAAATTTTACTTTAAAATTATACTAAAATATACATAACATAAAATTTACCTTGTTAACCGTTTTTAAGTGTACAGTTCAGTGGCATTAAGTACATTCACCTTGTCGTGCAACCATCACCACCATCCATCTCCAGAACTCTTTGTCTTGTAGAACTGAAACTCTTACCCATTAAATCCTTATTTATTCCCCCTCCTGCCTGCCCCTGGCAACCACTGTTCTACTCTCTGCTTGTATGAGTTTGACTTTTTTAGATTCCACATGTAAGTGAGATATTGTAGTATTTGTCCTTCTGTGTCTGGCTTATTGCACTCAGCGTAATGTCCTCCAGGTTCATCCATGGTGTCGCAAATGGTAGGATTTCCTTCTTTTTTAAGACTGAATAATGTTTGTATGTGTAGATCACATTTTTTTTATCCATTCATTCATAGATAGACACTTAGGTTCTTTCGATGTCTTGGCTACTGCGGGTAATGCCACAGAGAGATCCAGGTTTCATTTCCGCTGGATATGTACCCCACAAGTGGTATACCCACAAATGGTAGTTCTAGTTTTAATTTTGGGGGAAAACCACTGTACTGTTTTCCATAGCCGAAGCCTAGTTTTGACTGCTAGGGAAGATTCTTCCCCACACCCCCCAAAATGAATTGCCTGCAGGCCACATAGCTTATATTTTAAATCAGTTTGTCTCAGGCAAACTCCATATTTGGTGAAAATCTTTCTAGCCGTTTCAATGAACTGGAGTAACAGAAACAGAAACTTACTTGAAAAAAAAAAGTATAAGCATAGAAAATTAAATAATATATGTGCCTGTAATAAATAGAAATAAACATATTTCCTGAAGTAGGCATAATAAGATTTAAAAATAACCACAGATGTAAAATATATATGTACATATATGTATGTAATATGATATAAAGCACATGTGTATAAAAATACATATAAACAAATACACAATAAAATATGTATAACTATATAAGTAATAAACCTGATCTGTATGCATACTTGTAAAAAATGTGTGTATCCACACATGCAGAATTAAAACTACACACGTGAATGATAACTCTCACATATTGAGTATTTTTAGTGCTCTGGGCATTGTGTTAAATGCTCTGAGTGGACAATCTCATTTCCCTTTTATACATGCTCTGGAATGTGGAAACACTTATCCCCATTCTACTACAGTTAAAGATCTTTGATTCCTCACCCTCAATTCTGAAATCCAGAAGCTCTGAGAACTGTGTTTTGTTGTGTCTAACTCAGTTGGAAAGAATTGACCTGACATTTGTTCAGCAGCAAAACCTTTATTTATCCCATGTCACGTTAATATTCACATGTTTGAAGGGGCATTGTCGGTGCCCATGAGCACAGTGTTAACACCAGTCTGGGCTGTTGTACAGTATACCGTGTAGGTGCCAGATTATCTTTCTAAATCCCGATTGATTCTGAATTTGAAGCACACCTGGCCCCAAGGAATTTCAGAGAAAGAATTGTGCACCTGTGTATATAGATAATCAAAAGTCTGTATGTTTAGATCCTTGTGACCAGGGACAGAACTAGGTGTCTGTTCATGTACGCCCTGCTCCCCCAATATGCTTCCCAGCCTCATAACCTGCACTGACCCCAGAAATCCTTCTTCATTTGGTTTCTAGGACACCACACTCTCTTGGTTTTCCTTCCACCTCACTGGTTTCTCCTCAGTCTCCTTGGCTGGATCTTCATTTTCTCCCTGAACTGACCTCTTAACATCAGAGTCCCCAGGGCTCAGCCCTCAGATCGCATCTCTCCTTTACCTGCACTTACTGCCTCAGGGCACCTGTCCAGGCACTTGGCTTAAATGGCCTTTCTTGCACATTGCAAATCCAGAATCTACAGAATCTGACCCAGATGCACTGCCCACCCCTTCACTGCCCCCAACTGAGCCGTTATCACTTCCTGCCTGGATTATCACCGTAGCCTCCTAACTGGTCTTCCTGCTTCTGCCCTAGCACCTCATCCTTCCACCAAGCATCTTGTGTTCACAAGGGTACCGGGAGGCCAGGCAGCAAGTACTCCGTGCGGATGGTGCCGCCTGGTGTTGTACCACTTGGAGCTCTGTTGCTATCCTGTAAAATATCTTAACACAGCAGCTAGAGTGATCTCATGAAACCGGAAGTCAAGCCAGTGTCTCTCCTTGGCACCATCCTCCTCTGGTTCCCATTTCACCCAGAGTAGAATCCAAGGTCCCTGGTCAACCAGTCTTGGTCCCTGTATCCCTTACTTCCTCCTTGACTCTCTTGCTCTTCCTCAAACAGACATGTTCCCACCTCAGGACCTTTGCATTTGCTATGCCTTTTCCCTGAAATTCTTGACCTGCAGATATTCCCATGCCTTATTATTTTATTTCCTTTAGGACTTTGCCCAAGTATCACCTTCTCTCTAAGGCCTTCCTTGGCCACGCAGTGCAGCACATCCTAAGCCCCTTCCCGGCTCTCTTTCTCCATAGCACTTACTATTGTGGGACATTCCATATTTAGTGACATTTCATGTATTTCACATATTTGTTTGTTTTCTTACTACTGGCATGGAAGCTCAGGGGGACCAAGGTTTTTGTCTGTCTTGCTCACTGTTGTGTCCCCAGCTCCAAACACAGGGCTTGGCGCATGTAGGTGTTCAATAAATATTTATCAAATGAATGAATGAGTAATGAATGAGTGCCCCAGTCAGAAGGTGGCTTCTTCTGCTTCATTCTCATCCTGATCTAGACCCTCATCCCCTAGGCTGGCTCCTGCCCAGAATCCATCATCAACAAACCCCTCCTCCCAGGAAGTCCCTTCTTTTCACCCAAACCTCTGGTTGCCTTTATCTATAATTATGAGGGTGTCTGTGGCCCTTTTATTCCAACCATAGAGCCTACCTTGACAATGCAGCTGTTTATAAGTAGCTCTCAGGGATGCCTTATGGTCCTGGGGGCAGAAGAGATGGTGTGGGGGGCCAGCAGGGCCTGACTCGGCAGCTGTGCTTCTCCACCCAGATGGTGCCCAGGGATCAGAGTTAAAATTTGGGCAGTTGGTGCCTAGCTGGGGTGCCTTTGGTCCATAAACCTCCATTCTTTCTTCCTGCCTGGCTTTGCATCCCCCTTTCTATCTAGGCCACTAGCCTGTATCCCCTCCACCTGAGAGTCAGACCCCAGGCATGATGCCCTCCTACCCTCTGTTGAGTGTGGCTTCTTTTTTTTTAAATAGGTAAATAGTATGAAGGAGCTGTACCTGCTAATGGAGGAAGAGGAATTAAATGCCCAGCATTCTGATAACAAGACCTGCGCGGGGGACAGCTGGACCCAAAACACGGTGCGTTCTCTGCCCATTTCCAGTTCTGTCCTGTCCATCTGTTCCTTTGTCTGTCTAGTGATCACATCTTGCTGCTTTCCCTGACCCCAGTCCTACGCCAGGCACGGGGGCTGCAGTGAGTTACTGCCTGGTCACTGGCCCCAGATGCCCAGTAAGTCACCCCAGGGCAGTGGTTGAGGGTCAAATGATGAAGTGTGGGGTCACAGGTGAGGGAGCAGTTAATTCTGTTTGGAACGTAGAGGGGATGGTATTACAAAGAAGAGGGTCATAGGTGGTAGGGTTTGAAGGATGAAAAGGAGCTTGCCTAATAGAGAATAGCGAAAAGGCCATTCTGGACCAAGAGAACTGTGTGTGCAGAGGCGTGGCAAGGTATTCTGTGGCTGCAGCTTGGGATGTATACAGTGGGGGTAAGGACATCAGGCTGGAGTGAAGGATGGAAGGAGGAAGGGCTTTTGGCCTAGGATCAGGAACCCTTAAATCAAACCTTGGGGTAGTGAGAACAGTAGGGGCAAGCTCCCAGGGTCACCCACAGTAAGCTGGGTTACAGGTGGGAAATGGGTCATGGGCCCAGGAGAGAAGATTGGGACCAAGTCAGGCAGTCAGGGAGGCTCCCTGTTTCAGACTCCCTGGCCTATGGTGGATCAGAGAAGACAGATCCCAGGCAAGGAGAAGGACCCAGCTTAGACGCTGCAGAGCCTCAGAGAAGCTAGAGCTCAGCTCAGATTTAGGCTGAATAATTGTTGTAATAGCAGGATTTTGTGTTTATGTGAGGCTGGGGCACATGTCAGCCCAGGAGGGGGCCAGGGCTGGG
Source organism: Vicugna pacos (assembly GCF_048564905.1). Taxonomy (NCBI): domain Eukaryota; kingdom Metazoa; phylum Chordata; class Mammalia; order Artiodactyla; family Camelidae; genus Vicugna; species Vicugna pacos. Next base: position 27,468,613 of record NC_133005.1, on the reverse strand, counting down.
CTTGTCGTGCCTGTTTTATGGGGAGATGACCCAGCAAGGTCGTGGGATTTGCCTGAGGCCTGGTTGAGTCCCAGGCTGGACTCTGGATGAGTGTGCCCAGCCCTCCCCTCCTCGCCAGTCCAAAAGCTTCTGACCCAGACCTTGTCCCCGTCTGCAGCCCAATGAATACATCAAGACCCTGGCCGACATGAAGGTGACGCTGAAGGAGCTATGCTGGCTGCTCCGGGATGAGCGCCGTGGTCTGACTGAGCTTCAGCAACAGTTTGCCAAGGCCAAGGCCACCTGGGAGACAGAGCGGGCAGAGCTCAAGAGCCATACTGCCCCGGTGAGTCTCCCATGTGTCAGAGACACCCCCTGCTTGTTTCCCTCTCAGCCAGGGCCTCAGATCTGGGAGCAGGATGCCCAAGCTATGCTCTTAGAAGCATAGGAATCCCTTCACTTACCTTGTGGCCCAGAGACGGTGAGAGACTTGCCTAGAGTCAAGGGACCAGAAACAGTGGGGACTGGGGGGTCCCTGGTCCAGGGAAAGCAGGTGAGGGATTGACAGAGGAACACGGGGCCATCAGAGGCAGCTCTGCTGCACCCTGGGCTCACAGGCGAGGCCAGAACACTTAACTGCCTGTCTGCACAGGGTGACATCCTTCTTGCTCAAGCCCAGATTTCTGATGCCTGCTGTCCTCATAAGGATCCCCTTAACGCCCTGCTACCTGGCTCTGTTTTGCTCCCTCCACCCGTACTGGGGGACTCCCTCCCTACAGCCCAGATGATCAAAGGAGCCTTAACCAGGAGCCCCAGGTCTCTGCTGTGTGCCTGGAGGCAAGTTGCTACCTCCCACTCGTGTCTGAGAAGTGAGAGGGTGGGCCTCCTCCCACTCAGAGAGAATGCTCTCACCACCACTGCCCCGACCCCACGCCACAACTCTGCAGGGTCCAGCTGCCTCCATCCTGCCCCCGCTGCAGGCTGCCTTCCTGGGGATCACGGGCCCCTTGGAGGTGGGTACGCTGATTATCTCTATTGGACAAGTGGCAAAACAGGCACAGAAGAGTTATGTTTCTTCCTCAAGGTCACCCAGCTAGTAAGGGGCAGACTTGACCCTGACTCCCACAACCTCTGCCCTCCTGGCTCCCTATGACCATGATCCCATCTTCTCCCGTGTTCAGACTTCTGGCTTCCTGGGGTCACCATTCTTTCCTCCCAGTGCTCCCTGCAGATCTCATGGCTCCTGCCGCATCTGTACATCCACAGTGTCCACTGCTCCTGCTGCCCCCCAACCCCTGCCATTCCAGGCGCCCCTCCCCTCAAACCTGACCGCAGCCTGAGGGTGTGGGGTGCACTTATTCTCGAGATTGCATGTTTACCCTTTGCCCCTCAAGGTTTGGGGCCAAGAAAGCCATCATGCTGGGATGATTCCTGTGCAGTCTTTATGTGACTGTGCATGCTCCCCACTAACTGTAAGCCCTGGTAAACACTGGTAAGAGCTGTTGAAATACCGTGAGAAGCAATAACTAGGAACCGCTGCCATTTTGTAGCTATGTGACCTGGGCCAAATAACCTCTTCGAACTTCTGTCTTCTCTGTAAAATATCGAAAATGGCAGTTATCTTGCTGAGTTTCTTGAGGACACTGAGATAATGCCTGAAAAGCCCTTAGCACGGAGCTTAGTGGTAGAAACTGCTCCACACAAGCCTTGATTGTTAGGGAAGTTTAGTTCTAACTGAGGAGATCAGGGAAAGTTCCTGGGTGAGGGGTCCTCTGAGGAGCACTCCCTCCCCCTGCCCCCTGCGGGTGCCTGGGAGGGAAGGAGTGGGGAGGGCAGAGGGGAGGAGCCTCCTGGTGCCAGCTGTCCGGTTTGCTCTTCCTTCTGCAGATGGAGCTGAAGGCTGGGAAGGGGGTTGGGGAGAGAGCAGGGCCCGACTGGAAGGCAGCCCTGCAGAGGGAGCGGGAGGAGCAGCAGCACCTCCTGGCCGAGTCCTACAGCGCAGTCATGGAGCTGACGCGACAGCTGCAGATCAGTGAGCACAACTGGGGCCAGGAGAAGCTGCAGCTGGTGGAGCGGCTTCAGGGTGAGAAGCAGCAGGTGGAGCAGCAGGTAAAGGAGCTGCAGAACCGCCTGAGCCAGGTAAGGCCTGTCCCAGCCCGAGCTGGCTTGAACCACTAGGGGGAGTCACTGTAGGCAAAAGGCCAGAGGGAGGACTCCTTCAGGTAACGCTGGATCCGTGTGCTCAGAGACTGCCCTAGGGATGAGGTCTTTTTCTCCGTCAGTCTCGCAGAAAGGCTTGCTTTCCTCTGCGTTTTATTCTGAAGCCAGCTGTCCCTAAATAGGGCCTCTGTCAGTTTAGCAGTTACAGTGGAAAGAGAGTTTTCCTTTTCACAAGGCTTAATCAACCTGGTGGGAGTCATGTGCCCAAAACTAGAGACTGCCAAAACCCCAGAACCAAGAAAGAAGAACCAAGGCTGGTTCCCCATGGAAAATTGGAATCCTCTGACCAAAAGGAGGGAGATAAGAAAAACAATCATTGACCATTAACACCGCAACTACAGTCAGCACGCACCCAGCTTACCAGACTGCTTTGCTCCACTGTGACTTTTTCCTTTGTTTCACTTTTTAATTTTAATTGTATAAGTCAGGACTTCATCTTTACATAGGACTCAAATATTGCAAAAGCATACTCCAACCCATTCTCTCCCTTTCTTGCTATTTAAATTTCTATTCACAGAGTTTTTTATCATTAATTGAATCATAATATACGTATTGTTTATACTTTGCCTCTTTCATAGAGAGCTGTTCAGGACAGCGTGTAGAGGCCAGTCTCATTCAGTGTAATTGCTGTTTAACGTACCTAGTGTGGGAACACCACTTTGATGTCATTCAGCTGCCACTTAGCTGATATAGCTGTTCCAGGAACTGCAGCATGAATTAACATAATAATAACAACTATTACTGTATTTGATATCATGACACTTATCAGGATGCCTGTAAGTGGTTGGTTTCATGATCATTTTCCAAACCCACTTTGTTGGTGGCTCAGAGCTGCTACCCACTGGAAAGGTGGCTCCTAGTCCATGATCTGGGTCATCTGAGCTGAAGAGTGCAGCCTGGGGAGTGGCCCTGCACAGATCGGGACTCTGCTCACCAGCTTTGCCTGCCCCTGACTGCCCTCTTTACCCTTGCCCAGCTGCAGAAGGCTGCTGACCCCTGGGTCCTGAAGCACTCAGACCTGGAGAAGCAAGACAACAGCTGGAAAGAGGTGGGTGGGGTGATAGACTGCGTCACCTGGCTACACTGGGAACTCCTCATTTGTTGGGAATGTGACAAGGAGGATACTAATGTTGTCCCACAGGTCACACCCTCGCCCCTTAGGCTCCTCAATCCTGGGGTGTCTACTTCATGGTCCAGGCTGTGCTTTGGGACCTTGAAGGGCCCCTGCCAGCTCCACTGTTATGTGCCAGGAGAAAGGCTGAATGTCTCACTGTGTTTCAGCTGTACCTTTCTCTAATGGAGGGCCTCTAAATAGCTGTGTGGTCTTGGGCAAGTCACTCTCCCTCTCTGGGCCCCAGTTGCTTCATTGGTAAAATGAGAATCACGCTCAGCCCTGGTTGTGGAGATCAATTGGTGAAGTTTGCTTCTAAGCACCAGGTGTGCTGTCCATTTAGCAACACACTGAATAACCAAACAGTGAACATATGGGCCCTTGCTCATGACAGCTTGAGGAAGTGCTGTGTTAGGAGATTTGGTTGCAAGCAACGAAAACCAGTTCTGGGAAACTGTCTCAGGGGACCTGCTCTGGAACCAGGGTGGGACAAGCCCTGAGCAGGACCTCAGGTCACTGTTTTCACCTCCAGCTGAACAGAGGTCACTGGGTGCTTTGTTGCTGCCACCACATTCAGAGTAAGTTCTAAATGACTCTCTCTCCTTGGGTTTTCCTTGGGTTCTGATTGGCCCAGCCTCAATCACATACCTGTGGAGGGAGGTCAGATGCAGTGTAGCCAGGAACTGACCAACAGACATTCTAGATCGGTGCTGACATCACTCCTGCTCTCCAAGAGGAGACTCAGGCACGTGGTGTCAGGGCTCAGCTCCCACACTCACCTCCTGTTACCTTCCCTTTGTGTGCTAGTGGCCAGAGCTGACCCTTTCCTGCCTTTCTTCCTTGACAGACACGCAGTGAGAAGATCCATGACAAGGAAGCTGTTTCTGAAGCTGAGCTTGGGGGAACCGGCCTAAAGAGGTGCGGGCAGCCACCCCCACCCCATGCTCCACTCTGCAGCGCCTCCCCTGCTCTGCCCCCTGCTCTGCCACTTTGCCTCCCCTATGTGCCCATGACTGTACCGCAGCTAAGCTGAGAGAACACTGGGATATGGTTTCTATAGAACCCAAGCCACTTAGGAACTAGGAGATGGGGTGATGGCAATTCTAGCCTATGATTTTTTTGGTTTGATTCAGGGCGTGGAAAACCGGGACCCCAGCATATCCCAGCAGGGAAAGAAACTGTTCAGCTCCTGTTAGCGGTCTTTCTTCCTCTATCTGAAGTTGGGAGAGTCCAGCCGGTCATCTGTTCCTGGATTAGTGAACAGCATCCTCTGGGTTTAGCCAGGGAGACTTCCAGAACTATCAGGACCATCTCTCCACCATTAGGACACCCATGAAAAGAGTGAGGGCAACAGAATCCCATAGGGGCCATGCAAGCAGCCTAGACGAAGCCAGGCAGGCCCCAGGGTAGAAGGGGGCTCCAGCGTCATAGTGTGGGGTTTGAATTCCACCTCTGCCATTTCTGGCTCTGCCCTTGGGCTATACTTCCCATCTCTGCCTAGTGGGATAATAGGAAGTGCCCCATAGAGTTGTCGGAGGGCTGAATGGTCTGACATGGGTGATGCTGTCATGTATGCCTGGCACTTTCAGTCATCAGGCAGCACACATGCCAGATCTGTGACAGAGATTAAATGGTGTCCTAGTTTAGATTCCCCCAAAAGCAAAGCCTGAGACAAGGATTTGAGTACAAATAGTTTATTCAAGAGGGGATTCCAGGAAAAGCCTGGAAGTGAGACAGGGAAGGGAAGGCATCATAAAGGGGGTGCTATCAAGCAAGTTATATGTGGGTGATTGGAGCTCAGTTTCCAATTTCGCTGAGGATCTCTGGGAGCCAGAGCAGAATGTGAGTTCTCCTACCCAGGGGACAAGCCACCAAGTTTCACCCATTGTTTTTTGAGGGTTGTATGTAGGGCCACAAACTGTGATATTTCTAGCTTCCTCTGGCTGGAGGCCAAGTGTGCTCCTGCAGACAGAAAAAAGCCCTCAGATGGAAAATGGCAGGTGCTCAGTGTGCTTTGTTGGGTGTGTAGGTGTGATGAGGGGCAGGGCACCGACAGTATCTTCCAGGAGAGGTGAGCAGAACCCTTGTGGTCCCAGCCCTGGTGAAGCGCTGGGACCAGGGAGGAAGACCAGAGTGCCTGACCTGTGTAAGGCACCTTCCACTAACGCTGCTCTTCCTCCTCACTTTTCCCAGGACCAAATCTGTCTCTTCCATGTCGGAGTTTGAAAGTTTGCTGGACTGTTCCCCCTACCTCACCAGTGAAGCTGCCCGGGGCAAGAAGCTGCCCAACAATCCTGCCTTTGCCTTTGTGGGTGCTCAGCCAGTGGACCCGGAGAAGGCTGCCCCGGAACAGCCAGGGCTGTCGCCACGGGACTGCAACCGTCTGGGTGCCCTGGGCTGCCAGGAGCCGGCGGGGAGGCAGATGCAGCGCAGCTACACGGCTCCCGACAAGACAGGCATCCGCGTCTACTACAGCCCCCCGGTGGCCCGGCGCCTGGGCGTCCCTGTGGTCCATGACAGGGAGGGCAAGATCATCATCGAGCCTGGCTTCCTCTTCACCACGGCCAAGCCCAAAGAGTCGGCCGAGGCAGACCGACTGGCCGAGAGCTCTTACAGCCGCTGGCTCTGCAACTTCTCCCGGCAGCGCCTGGACGGGGGTTCGGGTGGCGGCCCCTCGCCGGCCGGGCCTGGCTTCCCAGCGGCTCTGCACGACTTCGAGATGTCTGGCAACATGAGCGACGACATGAAAGAGATCACCAACTGCGTGCGCCAGGCCATGCGCTCGGGCTCACTGGAGAGGAAGGTGAAGAGCACGTCCAGCCAGACGGTGGGCCTGGCCAGCGTGGGCACACAGACCATCCGCACGGTCAGTGTGGGCCTGCAGACCGACCCGCCCCGCAGCAGCCTCCACAGCAAGAGCTGGTCACCCCGCAGTTCCTCGCTCGTGTCCGTGCGCAGCAAGCAGATCTCATCCTCCCTGGACAAGGTGCACTCGCGCATCGAGCGGCCGTGCTGCTCGCCCAAGTACGGCTCGCCCAAGCTCCAGCGGCGGTCCGTGTCCAAGCTAGACGGGGCCAAGGACCGCAGCCTGTGGAACCTGCACCAGGGCAAGCAGAACGGCTCCGCCTGGGCGCGCTCCACCACCACGCGGGACAGCCCCGTGCTGAGGAACATCAACGACGGGCTGTCCAGCCTCTTCAGTGTGGTGGAGCACTCGGGGAGCACTGAGTCCGTCTGGAAGCTGGGCATGTCCGAGGCCCGGGCCAAGCCCGAGCCCCCCAAGTACGGCATCGTGCAGGAGTTCTTCCGCAATGTGTGTGGCCGGGCGCCAAGCCCCACCTCCGCGGCGGGGGAGGAGGGCACCAAGAAACTGGAGCCCCTCTCCCCCGCCAGCTACCATCAGCCGGAGGGCATGGCCAGGATCCTGAACAAGAAGGCGGCCAAGTCAGGCAGCAGCGAGGAGGCCAGGCTCTCTGTGCTCCCCCAAGTGGGGAAGGATAGTGTCCCCCGGGATGGAGATGGAGCCACGGTCCTTCCCAATGAGGTAGGTGGGTGGGGTCTGCCCTTTTTCTTGGGAGGTGAGGTTGGCTTATGAGGTTCAAACTCTTGGTTTTCAGACTGAGAAATGTGGTTGTGTGTTTCAAAAAGTCCTTGTGCTGATCTGGGATGGGGATTGGAAGGCCCCAGACCTGGAACAACAGACCTAATGGACACTCGGTCTGAATACAGGAAACTAGTGAGCATGACTTTCGTAGCTGCTTGTGCCACCACACACCAGAGATTGCCTGCATCCCCTCCAGGGGAGAGGCATGCTATCCGCTCTCCCGCCACCCAGCAGATGCTGGAGCCAGCTTGTTTGGTTTGTGAGAGCTGATCGTGTCCATCTGTGTTCAGTGACTTACTTCACCTTAGTACCTTGAGATCAGCAACTGTGGGAGGCTTTTTTTTGACACCATGAAAATTGGAAATGCTACAAATCAGGGCTTCTCCTCTCACTCCTGGAAAACTAGTTATTAAATATTTACCAGTACACCACTGCCCCCAGCCCACCAAGACTCCAGGCCTAAGTGCTTCCATATTCTCTGAGACTCCTTGGCTGCTCACTCCACTCCTGGTATCAAGTTCAGATCTAGGTAGGGATTATGTGCGTGTTGGTAAAAGAATGCATATAAGTTAGCTTTGCAGAAAAGGAAATGACAAGAGTATCTCATGGAACCCAAGGTTATACTCCACTTATAATTATTATAAAATATTTAATATGTTCCCTGTGTTGTACAATATATCCTTGTAGCTTATTTTATACCTATAAGCCCCCTACCCTTATGTTGCCCCTTCCCCCTTCTCTCTCCCCACTGGTGACCACTAGTTTGTTCTCTGTATGTGTGGGTCTGCTTCTTTTTTGTTATACTCACTGGTTTGTTGTATTTTTTAGAGTTCACATATAAGTGATATCATACAGTATTTGTCTTTCTCTGTCTGACTTATTTCACTTAGCATAATGTCCTCCAAGTCCATCCATGTTGCTGCAAATGGCAAAATTTTATTCTTTTTATAGCTGAGTAGTATTCCACCATGTGTGTATACCACATTTTCTTTATCCATTCATCTGTTGATAGACACTTAGGTTTCCATATCTTGGCAATTGTAAATAATGTGCAGCTGCACTGTTTTTGATTCAAGTATAATTGATTTACAATGTGTTAGTTTCAGGTGTACAGCAAAGTGATTTAGTCATATTTGGGTATATATATATTTTTTTCTTAAATTATTTTCCATTATAAGTTATTGTAAAGTATTGAATATGGTTTCCTGTGCTTTACAGTAGGTCCTTGTTTATCTATTGCATATATAGTAGTGTGTCTGTGTTAATCCCAAACTCCTAATTTTTCCCTCCTCCACCTTGTACAGCAGCCTTTAGCCATTATCCCTGTGTGTTGATAATATTAAAAAATTAGAAAATACCTAAAATGCACATAAAAGTGAATTGGATAAATAAATTAAGCTATTTTCACTCAGTGGAATAGTATGTGGCCATTAAAAAGAAGGAAATCTAGACATACATAACAACACAAAAGTGTTCATGTTTGCAATTGCAAAACAGACTGTAGGGGGTGAGATCCTTCTGGTAAATGTATGTGTGTGCAATGTTTTGAGAATTTATCTTTCATGGACAATGTCCACTTTCTTCCCTGTATATTCCAGGATTTATTACATTCGGGAATATTATTTATGAACAGGCATTAATTCTCTAGTGGGGGGAAATAATTTTTAAAAATTGGTCGAGAGAGGGGCTACAAACCCCGGGAACTGATCCCTGGGCACAGCTGAGTCCAGATTCCTTGCCTGGCTGGCCACCAAGTACATGCGTAGTCAAGACCTCCTGGTTCTTCCTGACTTCTTCTTCCCTCCTCCTAGGATGCTGTTTGTGACTGTAACACCCAGTCTCTCACCTCCTGCTTCGCCCGGCCATCCCGCTCTGCCATCCGCCACTCTCCTTCCAAATGCAGGCTGCACCCTTCAGAGTCCAGCTGGGGTGGGGAGGAGAGGGCAGCCCCCCACAGCGAGTGACGGAGCAGCCGGGCTCCCCACCTCAACCAGCCCAATCCCTGGATAGCTCATGGGAACCAGCGAAGAGGAGACGAGGCAAGGGGCCCCGACCCCTGCATCCCTCGTCCTGGAGAGACAGCAGCTGCACCACTGCCAGAGAAGAGCTTTGCCCTCCAGGTAAAGCGGGGCCTCCTGCTGACTGCTGGGTGGTGATCTCTGACTTCCCAGGGGAAGGCAGTGAGAGGGAGAAAGACCAAAACTGGGCTTCAGAAGCGTCTCTAGAGAGATCCCTTGGGAGCTGATCCACTGAGAGCTTATCCCTGGGTTGTAAGGGAGAGCCTTGCCTGGTTCTACCCACACCCACTTCTCAGAAGAGCCAAGGAAAGCATACAGTTCCGGCCATGCCCCTCAGGGAAAAGGGCTCACAGAGATGTTCCCTGCCAACCACATCCCTCTTCATGGGGAGGAAACACTGATGAGAAGAACAGGCTTTGCTCTTGGGCTCAACTTGGGGGTCCTGGTGGAGCTGAGCTGGGCATCACCCCATCCCTTCCTTCCCTCCACCACCTCCTCCTCCCAGCCCTGCTGCTCTGGACTGCTGTGGCTCAAGGGGATATGATAGGGCAGTAGCCAGGGGTCAAGTATCTGCTTGGAGTCCTGGAGCCCTGGATCTCCCTGCCCAAAGCCTGGATGCAGCAGCAAGGACTGGAAGACAAGGTAGAAACGTGTGGGGCTCAGGGTCGGGGAGCCACTGGAACTGCGTTTCTTGCCAAGGTGACTTGGGGGTCCCCAACCTTCCCAGGAGACTCCTTGAGGACAGAAATGGGTAGAGCAGTCTCAAGACCTGGTGCACATATACATGCCTGATTGCCCACTGCCTTGATTGCTGGGGCCTCTCTCCCTGGCACCCTGGGGAGGCTGTTGCATCTCCACTGTGTTTACATCCTATGGCCGGTGGAGGGTGAGGATATTCCCAGCAAGAGACTCCCAGTTGGCCGGGTCAGGCCAAGGAGCAATCCAAGAGGCTGGTGCCCCAGGACATGGCAATAGACTGGGGCCTGGAAACACATTTCTTGCCTAGGTTGTTTATTTGAATTTTTCTTACTATAAATATTTAAGGTGGTTTTACTTTATTTTAATAATTTAATTTACCCTAAAGTCCTTAAGGTAATTTATTGCAAGTTGAGACGTACTCTTGCCACTGGGACAACGTGAGGCTTCGAACGCAATGGACGGGTGTGGGGTCCCCCATGTGGATAAGGAACTCGCAGCTGAGCTCTGGTCTCCTGGTCAGGCTTGGCGGGTCCCCCAGCAGAGCCGGAGCCCTGCAGTTTGCTCCCCCAATGCCGCTGACCGTTTGACCCCGGATTACTACTTTACACTCAGCACCCGGTACTTACCTGGCCCCCAGCCGTCAGTCTGTGAATGTTCACTGACAGGGTGGGGGACTGGACCAGTGTCACCACTTCCCAAACATTTTCTCTTTTCCTTCTCATTTTCTTCTCTCCCTCTAACACCTTTTTTTCAATGAGTCAAACATGGATTCCTAAGGCTTTATCAAGAGCAGGGAGAGCTCTCCAAGTTCCCTAAGTGAGAACTCGCAGGAAAACAGGACTGAATTCTGAGAATGTTGTTTATTGCAGCTTTGCACATGGATGTGAGAGTGTCTGCCAGCCTGCTTCAGTTCTCACCAGCCTGCCAGCCTTTTCACCAGCCTCTCTCTTTAGCCTTATGGCCTCTCCTGGCTCGACTCCCAGCCCTAACTGTACTGCCCGCCCTTCCCCACATCCCATGAGAGCTGCATGAGCCATCGGATGGATTGCAGCATGGCTCATTGCAGTGTGGTGGTGGTTTTGGGGGGGTACTCAGACGGCCTCCCCCTTGGTGCCAATGAACCCATTTTGGATGTACACGTGCCCCCACATCTGTGTGTGATTGGCTGGAGGCCCAGATGGATAAAGCAACTTATCTGTGAATTCCCTATGAGGAAAACCATAAGCCAGCAGCTTTGGTAGTTTGCCCCCAGTACCCAGGAGATGCCTCTGCACTCCTACCCACCAGCTCCCAGTCTTACCCTTTCTCGGGCACCTGGACCAGTTATCCAAATCCCTTCATCTCCATTCCCCATCAGCAGAACTTTGGGGTCATATTAGTGCAACCAGACACTTCCTCACACCATAGTGACCTGTGTGGGCAGAACAGGCAGGCCGATGGAGCCGTGGGCCAGTCCCCTCGGGATGCCACTGCTCCCACCCAAGAGATCAGGGGGCCCCTCCAAGGTTGTCTCCAAGTGAGGGGATTCACACCAGGCCACGAGCCACCAGAGGCCTTCTCCCACCTTCCCAAGCTGCGAGGGCCAGGGAGGCTGTGCTTCTAGCCTTGGGGAGAAATCCTCGTGAGACCTGAGCCCTGCGGACCATTCAGCCTTACCGTCATCCTCGTCCAAGATTGTCCTTGCCATCCTCGGTGTCTTGGTACCTGGCCGCCCGGCCCCCAGCCAGTGTCAGAGGCCCCAGGTCATGGTTTTCAGTCAAGTCCCAGTTTCTATTTTCTGCATGCCACTGTGCGAGGTCACTCATCACTGTTCCGACAGAAGCCTCTGAACGTGGGGCTTGATGGGGTTCAACATGTTACCTGTAAATACTGGTTTGGTTTGATTTTTAGCATTTTAATTAGTAACAGTGTTTTCTTTTTTAGGGTGGGGGGTTGGTTTGTAAAAACTCTCTACTCATTTGGAATGTAATTTCTAAGTTTGTTTCTTTAAATGCCTTTTAAGTCTTGGTAACATTCCCAAAGCAGAAAACTGCCTGGCCCGCAGCGGGGACTCCCCTGGAGCATCGGGTCCCAGGAAGGAACACTACCCTTTTCCCCTTTCTTCCCCTTCCTACCACCCCTTGCTTTTTTACTCCTAGCAACTTCCTCGTCCTTCCCTTCCTCCTTCTCTACCAATCTTTTTCCTTTCCCCCATCCCCATTTTCTTCAACCAAAGTCCCAAGGTACCCTGAAGTCCTATTCCCTACAGACCGCCAGGCTTAGATCCATTGTGTTGGCACGAATTGGTTGTGGGGAAATGGGAGAACAGTTGGCATGGTGACCCCAAAATGGACCATCTTGTGTTTCTTATGTCTGACTTCTTCCCAGAGCCAAATTAGACCCTCCTGGGGGCAATGATGTCTGTATTCTAAATGAAAATCAAACTACTTTGTCACATTAGTGTCTCCTAGATCCTGCATGCATATGACATCAGTACCCAAGTTCCTGTCACCCTGGCAGCCCTTTGCCCCCAGTTCTTTCCCCGCCAAAGGCTGACCAATTGAAAAATACCCTCCAAGAGGCCTTGCTCAAAATGGGCCCTTCCCCTTGGGCTCCCCCAGAACACTTCTCTACCGGCTGCTCTCCCAGGCGACAAAGTCAAGGGCCCAAGGACTTGAGCCTCTTCTACCCTGATTGCAACATGGCTCTATCGTGCCTGACCCCATGCACCTTTCATGGTTTCATCATCCAGCCTGTTCTCTTGCTCACCCAACTTCCAGGCCCTTCCCAGTTACGAAGTGGGAGAATGTCCTTCTACCTTCTGCCTGATCACACTCCTTATCCCCAAGCCAACCCCCTAGTGCCCTGGCCCTGGAGGTGACACACCCTTCACTAGTGTTAGTGAATAGAAAGAGAGCCACAAGATAAACTGGACCAACCCCCTCACTTTTCTTTAAACTGTGACAAAACATATATAATGTAAAACTTACTATTTTAGCCATTTTAAGTGGCTTTGAATACATTAATAATGTTGTACAACCATCACCACTATCCATTTCCAGAACTTTTTCATCTCCCCAAACTGAAACTCTACCCACTAAACAGTAACTCCCCACCCCTCCCCTCCTAGGCTCTGATGACCTCTATTCTACTTCCTGTCTTTATGACTTTGCCTATTCTAGGTTCCTCATATAAGTGAAATCATACAGTATTTGTCCTTTTGGATCCAACCCCCCTCACATTTTTGGATGAGGAATCAGGCCCAGAGAAGGAAGTGGGTCATCTAAAGTCACACAGCAAACTAGAGACAGAGTTAGGACTCAGGTGTCCTGACTCCCAGCAGGCTCTGCATTCCCAGTGGTGAGTGAGACATCACCTACCATTCTGTGGTCTTGGCTGAACCCCTTGCTCTCTCTGGGCTCAGTCTGTTCGCTCCCCACCACCTACCCATCCTCTCTTTTATCATCTTCCTCCAAAGCTTCCCCTCCTCCTGCCTCCTCTTCTCCAGCTGGTTCCCACCAGCAGATGAAGTGGCCCTGGCCCATGGCCAAGGTTTTTCCTCTTTTGAGCCTGGGGCTTACTTGTAGCACCCATCCCTCAGCCCTCCCAGAATGGCCTCCCCAGCTCTGCTCCCCTCCCTGTAACCTCAGCAACCCCCTCCCATCCCCTCAGGCTCACATTCCCATAATTCTGTGTCTGTGGTCTTCCAGCTCCTGATGTTTGGTTTCAAATCTCATTGTGTCTTCTGAGTTTTATTTTGTGTTTTTTCACACCAAAGGAGGCACCTTTCCCCAGTGCCTCAGGCTGTGACACCCCCACCAGCCCAGAAAGATGTCTGCTTCATCCCACCCCTAAGCCACATTGTCTTTGTCCACAGCTTCCTGGCAGGACCTTAGTACTTTCCACTGGGAATGAGGGGGGTACTTGGATCCCCACTTTGACCTCCGCTACCCTGCCCAGTCCTGCATGGCCTTTTTTGGAAAGCAGATGCAGCCTGGCTAGGTTCTTCTCTCCTTCTCCCTGGGACCTTTCAACCATCTGTCCTTTTGACGTCACCATCTTTTGCATTCTCCCCTGAAAAAGCTTGTCCTAGCAGAACCAGTAGCTCACCCTGGCACTACCCCTTACCCCTCCCAACAGTGTTTGCAGTTTGCAAAGTCCACAGACCCAAGAACCAAAGGGGACTGGGGACATGATGCTGGGCCTGAGTCCCCTGCCCAGGGCTCCTCCCAACCCCTCCCTGACCCTCCTTAGACCCTCCCTTGTCTATCCCACCAGCCCTACTTCCTTCCCTTCTGCCTTTCACCAGCCCTCTGGACCCTAGGCTCTAAGGAAAGGAGCTTTGATTTCCTCTAAGCATCCTTGAAGGGCCAAAGTTGTCAGGGCCTGGCCACCTTGTCACTCTTCATTCTGATACCACTCAAACTGCTCCCATGAGAAGGAACCTCAGCCAGGAGTCTGGAGACCTGGCCCAGGTCTGGGCAGATGTCAACTTCTCTGCGTTTGGCTGGTGGTATGATTTTACGATGACCAGAAGGATGATCCTTAGGGCTTCAGAGCACCTCTCGTGTTTTCGGGTCCTATGTCATCACCCTCTTTCCACTGGGCCCTGCTGTACTGGCTCCTCTCTCAGCTCTGTCACTGATCTCTGTGCCTTAGTTTACTTCTCCACACAGGGGGGCTCACCACAGGTCTGTTCCTAGCTTTTTCCCAGACATTTTGGTACCTCTAATGCAGGGCCTCGCCAGCTGTCCCCAGCTCCCTGACACTGCCTTGGGGCACAGGTTGCTGAGGATGAGATGCCTGGACATTCTCAAAGAAGCAGGAGCATAACCTGGGAACCTGATAGAAATGAAAAGTGTTGGCCCCACCCAAGACCTACAGAAGTAGACCTCTTTTTTGGTGGGGTGCTCAGCAAGCTGGGGTGTAGTAAGCCCTCCAGATGATTCTGACATACATAGGAGTTTGCCAACTGTTGGTCTAGGCTAACAATTAGTGCGGCCTGGTGAGGGACTGAGGCTGGCCCTGACCAGGAAGGGGTGGAAACACCAGCCTCATCTGGACTCCTGATAGATTGGAAAACTCCCTCCACACCCTCCTCCTCCTCCCCAAGAGTAAAACAAAACTATATTCTCCTCTTCCTGGAAACTGCAGGTCTGGGAGAAGGCATACATTTTTCATTTCCCTGCCCCTGCCTTGGTTCCACTTCTACCCACCTCTCCCACTTGTCTGGGTTTTACAAAAGGTTGTGTAGGGTTGTGCCAGTCAGGCAGGGGGTGGAAGTCCTGGAGGGTGTGGGAGACAAAAGACCCTGATGGTTTATCCCTTGGGAATCTCACCATAGGCTTATGGCCTCTCTTCAAATAGAAAGAAACTTAACTCCTCAAAGAAAGAACCCTAAATCCCCAGCCAGCTCCTCCTCCTTCTCCCACCTCCAGGGAGACCTTGTAGACAGTGCCAAAAACAGCTCCAACCCCCAGCAGCTGGGGAAGAGAGCCAGAAGCTGTCCCTCCTCATCCTGGCCCCCCTCCCCAACCCCCACCAATACTGTGAAGCCCCCTTCCTGCCCAGCCTGGCTTCCTGGTGTGGCCTCTACAGTCGTGGGCCCTAGGGAAGGAAGGGAAAGGCCTTTGGGAAGGAAGGGACCAAGGGCATCCTTGGGCCAAACTGTCCACCTCTCCTGTCCACTGTTCTCTCCTCCCCACTCCTGTCTTCAAAAGGCTCCTTCCCAGGATGGATTGGGTGCTAGGACAACCATGGTCCAATCCGCCAGCTCTCCTTGCCCCCGTGTCTTATTTCAGACATGAGAATACTGTACAGTGTAAACTTACAAAGGGTTTTTAATGGTTGTAGATTGAAAATAAAGTATGTCATATGAACAGTTTCCGTGGACTTGGCCTCCTCTCTGATTTCTCTTGTAAGGTGGGTGGGGTCCCCAGCAGATTTGAAACCTGACTCTACCCCACCCCCAGTTACCTGGGAAGGAGGGAACCCTGGGAATGCCACAGCCAGCTGGCTGGTATGGGGTCACTTGGGAGGAGCCTCCAGGGGTTCCTGGCCGCTGACACCTCTGAGTCTTCCATGAAGGGTGGTATCATCACTGAGAAACAAATGCAGAGTACTCAAAAATGGAATTGAACCTTTCTACAAAAGACTTCTAAAAATTTATCATAAAAAAAGACACTATAGACATGAGTTGATTATCTATTACAGTATAATTAATTATCCCTAAACACATCACAGATGCTGTGGATCAGGAATTCAGGAGCTGGGTACTTCCGACTCAGGGTCTCCTGAGGTTGCAGTTAAGTGTCGATAAAGCTGCAGTCATTGGAATGGGCTTGAGTGGGGCTGGAAGATCCATTCACAAGGTAGCTCACTCATATGACTTGCTCCTGGGAGCAAGTCAGTGTTGGCAGGAGGCCTCATTCCCTCCTCATGTGGACCTCTCATTGGGCCACTTGAGTGTCCTCACAGCATGGCAGCTGGCTTCCCCCAGAGCAAGTGATGCATGAGAAAGTGGGGTCGAAGTTACAATGTCTTTTATGACCAAGTACACTATCATTTCTGCAATATCTTATTGGTTATATCGATCAGCCCTACTCCTTATGGAAGAGGACTGACTATACAAGGGCATGAACACCAGGAAGTGGGGATCCTTGGGGGCCATCTTGGAAGTCAGCTGCCACATGAAAATCATACAGAGCTCCTCTTTTTTGAGGGCCTAACAACAGTCAGTCCTGTGCTAGGCATTGAGGACAACAGTACATGGGCCTGAAAAACAGGAAAGCGAATGTCAATGGCAGTGGGGTGCCCAGGGAGCCAGGAGGAATCAGGAAAGGCTGCAGAGGGACCTCTGAACCTAAGGTTGAGACATTGACCAGATGGAGAT
Source organism: Vicugna pacos (assembly GCF_048564905.1). NCBI lineage: Eukaryota > Metazoa > Chordata > Mammalia > Artiodactyla > Camelidae > Vicugna > Vicugna pacos. The sequence goes on along the minus strand of NC_133005.1, from coordinate 27,452,111 downwards.
GGTAGGGTGTTGTAGGAAGGAGACTGAGAGGAGATGTTCCAGGGAAAGGGAACAGCATATATGAAAGCCTAGTAGAAAGCCAAGCAGAACTGGGGAAGTGAAAGAAGTCTCTAGTGTGGGGAGTGATGAAACAGGCTGGGTCAGATCATACAGTACCTTATGAGGGAAGGAATGTGCACGCCCCGTGGACAATGGGGAGCCATGTAAGAACTGAAAGTAGGGACAGGACATAGTCAGAGGATGTACTGGGTCTGGATTCCATGAAGCAGTACACTCACTGTGCCCCAGGATGGCCAGTTCTGGCTGTGTTCTATTCTTGGGACATTGACAAATAAGTGGTTGAAGGAGTAGGGTGGGCATTGAAGGAACTGGGCCCCAGAAAGTGCTATTCAGGGAAAAAAGGAAATCTCTGCTTTCAGATGGCTGGTGGGAGCCAACATTCTTGGAACCACAGGGTGGAAACTTCAGGAAGGCAGATTTCTGCCTACCACCAGAAAGCTTTTCCAAGGACCACAGCTGCTATGGAAGGATTTCCACAGTCACATTCCAGCTGCTGCTCACCAACCCTTCTTCCAGATTTTGTGGACTGTTCGTAATTCAATACTTGGACAGCTCAGATCCGAAAGGATTGCACACGCAAGGAGACATTTTGATGGCATCATGCTGGGTGCCGAAGCAGCAGTCTGCTCTCTTGAGAGCCCCCAAGCCAGCAAGGGATAGTGGACCAGGCACAGGCTGGACTCCTGGGAGCAAAGAAGGAGCATCTGGTTTTCAGCCTGGGGCCTCAGAGAAGACTGAAGCTTAAAATTTAAGAGAATTTTGCCAAGAAGAAGCAGGGAAGGGCTTCCCAGGCAGAGAGAATGGTAAAAGTAAAGGAGCAGAAGCAATGAGGGGTGACCAGAGGAGCAGAAAGCAGTTTGGGGAGGGGGTGGCCTGCAAAGGAGACTTCTTAAACTTTGCCAAGTATTGAAGGGAACCACAAAAGGAGAAAAAGTGTTAGAATAGGACTTGAAAAAGTGTTCCTAGTCCGCCCTGGGACAGTAATGGTCCACATTTTTTGGAGTTAAGAAGATAAAAGAGGGGGCGTGGCCTAGCAACGGGGCAGGGCATCATCACTGCCCGCCCGCTAGTGCACTATCTTCCTTTGGAAGGTACCGCTCTGGGCCTTTGTTTCCCCATCTTAGAAAAGCTCTGGGTATGTGTGGCGCAAAGGACACGATAGTGCGACGGGACTCCGTTAGTGACTCCCTGGGCATGCCATAACTGGGAATGTTGCAACGTGGCCAAAACTGGGCTGTGAAGGACTTGGCAAAGGGGGCGGGGCTGGTAAGAGCCTTGAACATCGGTTTGCGCATGCACCTTGAGGAAGCCGGCGTTCTGCGCGTGCGCGAGCCATAGAGGCCGCCGGCCGCGCATGCGCCCTTGGCTGGCGGGAGTTTCGCGAGAGGCGGTAGTGGCGCGGAAGGCGAATGGCGCCGCTGGTCCATACCGGGAAGAAGCAGCCACCTTCGCGCCGAGCGTCCAGGGGTAACCCCGGGCCGTGGAGAAAGTGACCTGCGGCCTTGTGTTTCGAGGACGAAGGCTCCGGGCCGGACGCGCGTCGCCCTGAGGTCAGGAAGTCGCAGACTTGTCCCTGGACTCGGCCTCGCTCAGCCCCGCGCCAGTCTTTTTGGAGTCGGAGCCCTCGGCCCCGCCCAGACCCGACCCGTCTCCACTCCCCGACAGCGGGGACTTGGGGGGAGGTCTCCGGGGCTCTGCAGCCTCCTCCTGGTGAGAGGAAACCCCAGGGCGGGCGTTTGTAGAGGCCGCTCAGGGCGTGTTTTGTAGAGCCAGCGGTCTGGACTCCAGAAGCGGTTGAGGGCTGGGGATGGGTTACAGGCCAGGCAGGGTTCGAATTTCATCTTTGCTCCAGGCTGGCTGCATAAAAAGTTTGGGCCAGGCTTTTGCCCCTCTGAACCTCAATTCCCCTATTTGCAAGGTGAAATTAATGTTGATTAAGAGCTGTGGAAAGGATTGATGGGATAATGATGCAAACAGTGTTTACATGCATTCATTGGTCCTGGCATATAAATTGGTACCGTTGTTGCTGCTGTTATGCAGGCTTTCATCTATGGGATACAGCCATATAGCTGGCGATTTAGATCCTTGACCTCCCCCTTGTTCTCTTTTCCTCGTTGTCCCTCCACATAAATTCTTTCCCTTTACTAAGCACCCTCCACGTACAGATTTCTGCTGCTGGGGAGGGGTAAGCACGGAAGATGTAGAGGTGCCTCCCTCATGTCCCTGCCCTCTTCCATTCAGTCGATTGTCTGTGACAGGCCCTAGGAATACAGTCTGGCCGGGAAGACAGACATGTGAACAGACTTTACAGCCAGTGCTAGGGAGACTTAGGGGTGGAGCAGCCAACTCTGCCAAAGAGAAGTGATGTGAATGCTTCATGTTTGAGCTAAATTGGGAAGGATGAATAAGTGTTACAAGCAACGTGTGCAGATTCAAAAGTGGTTCATGGAATGGAAGTGGCAGGAGAAAGCAGGAATGGGTAGTTGGGACTAGCTCCTGGAGGTGTTGAATATACTGGAAGAACCTCTGCTGCAGTCTAAAGAATGGACTGGAGAGGAGCAATACTGCATGGAGGAGAACTGGTGGAGAGGTTGTTAGATTCTTGAGGGGAGTGGGAGAGAGTGGTGGAAATTATGACACCTGAGCTAAATTGATAACTGGAAACGGAGAAGAGCTTTAGAGACTGTTGGAGGTAGAGAATTTTTTTTTTTAATGGAGGTGCTGGGATTGAGCCCAGGACATTTTGCCTTCTATACACTCTACCACTGAGCTACACGCCACCTCCAAGCTAGAGAATATTTCTAGCAATGAATTCTGTAGAAATTCAGAGAGTGATGATCTCTGCTGATACTCTCTGGAGGAGGTGGGGGAGGTGGGATTGGGCTGGGCCTTGTTAGGTAGAATTTCGTGGGGCAGAGATAGGCAGATCAGAGAGACTGGAAAGCACAATGCCTATTCTGATGTAGTAAAGCCCCAGCAAGACTGGGACTGAAATGTGAAGAACAGATCACCTCATCTTCCTATTTTCAGGGTTCTCCACCCAGATGACTTCAGTGACTAGATTGGAGATTGTAGAAGGTGAGTATTATAGTGAAATTCAGTACCTCTTGCCTTGGGTTCCGGTTCCTGAGCTATACCTAAATACCTTCCTGGCTCCTGGTGGATTTGGAATCACTTACTCATGTATTTGCAGATATGCTTCCTCAGTGTTTCCATGATCTCGGGCATATGTTTTCTTTTTCCACTTTTTTGCATACTTAGTTGTGATGGGTTTGATTCTGTATTTTGACTTTTTTATAACAAGTGCTAGAAGAAGAACCAGTGACATCCAAGACTTATGATCATCAATTGGAATCAGATCCCATCCCTGCAGAAGCGTGTCATAAATCATCTGCCTCCCTGGAGATGACTGAAGGCGTTTCAAAGGAACGAATTCACCTGGGCACTAGCCCCCAAAAAAGGGAAAATTGTGATCTCAGCCGCCAGGAAGGACTTCAATCCAGGTCCCTTCATTTGTCCCCCCAAGAACAGTCTGCCCGTTGTCAAGACAGGAGGCAATCCTGGCGGCGAGCAAGTATGAAAGAAACGAACCGGCGGAAGTCACTGCCTCCCTTTCATCAGGGCATCACAGGTGGGGTGCTATGTGCATAAGACAGTGGAGTTCCAGCTCAGATAGGAGGCAGTGAGGTATGGCAGAAAGGTAGACTTGACTTGGCTGCTTACTTGCTATGTGGCTGAGCAGATCACTTCACCTCTCTGAGCTTCAGTTTCCTCAACTGTAAGAGGAATATTCTAAGATTATAAGTACTGATGTCAAACACCTAGTAAGTATTCAATATCATTGTTATTTGTATCTTAGTATTAGCTGTCTATTGTAATTTATACCATGAGAGGAAAATGTGATTTACAGTTTTGTGCAGCATGCACCTCTGCTAAGTGAATGTTCAACATTCACTTCTGCTAGAAATAAAGATTTCTAACTGTGGCTTTCTGCTTTATATCCTAAAGTAGAACAGAAGGTGTATGGGTTGCTATCTGATTTTAGGCTTTATAACCGAAAATATCTCAGGGGGAAGAGCACATAAAAATAGAGTAAAAACCTAGTTTTTAGACATGCTGTATTTGGATGTGATTTTGTGTGAATCTTTAATAACATCTCAGTAAGCAGTGAAGTACAAGATTTGATCTGAAGCACAAGAGCACATTTCAGGAAGAACATAATAGCTGTGTGACCTTGAGCAGGTTACTTAACCTTTGCCTTATGGTCCTCATCAGTAAACAGAAAGGAATAATACCAGTTTTCAGGGTTGTGTGAGGATTAAATGAATTGATATGTAACACACTAGTTGGAATGTCGTAAGTAAGTAGAACAAGTGTTAAGCTGTTGTGATTATGTTAGAGCTATTACCTCATTTCCAGTTGGTCTGATGTCTAGAAGGAGACCTGGATAAAAACAGCCATTTAGCATATCAGAGAATTGCTATCACAGTTATGCTCATACACCTGACTCCTTAGATGTGCCAAGAAACTTCAATTTCCTAAGATTACCCTTACCTTCATCTCTGTTCCAGAGCATGTGGACCTAAAATTCTGTGTAATAGAAAATCACTGATGTAATAAGATTTGCTATTTCCTGGTTATTTCTGGCCACTTGCCAGGTTTCTTTGGTTATAGGCAGAAGGTATCCTGTTTTTCATGACTAACAGCAAGGAGAAGTAATCAAGAGAGGATACAAAAGAACTTTAAAAACACAGCCAGCTAAATCTGGAGGGTAAAAAGACATGTATCTCTCATAATTCTCAAAGCAGATTTCCTTTGCTGATGTTTTGAAGAACTGATGTTTTGAAATGGATGTAGTGGAAAAAACAGTGTCTACATCTTTTAGCTGCTTGAGAATTCACTGGAATAATTATGTGAAATGCCCATCCAATTCAGGCTGACTCACTGTGTGATCTTGGGCAAATTACCTATTTCCTAACCTTTGCCAAATGGAATTGATAAGATAGTTGCCTGAGTTTTAATGAGGTGTGTATGGCATTTAGTAAAATGTCTTTTAGATAGCAAGTGTTCAACAGATTACTATTAATATTATTATTAGGTCATAGAGAGGCAGCATGGTATTAGTGGGAACAACGCAGGTTTTGGTGACAGACTTGGGACTGAATTCTGGCTATACCAGTAACTAGCATCAAACAAGTCATCTCCCCTCTGGGCTTCAGTTTCCCCATCTGTAAAATGGACCTCATAGTTTATAAGAAGATTCTTAAGACAGTGGATTTAAAGCATACTGCAGTGCCTGTCATAAAAATACTGAAATGTTCCCATCTCCTTTGAGTGGTGAACATAAAATATAAAAAGAATTTAAATTTTTTTAAAATCTACCTTGTTTAGCAAGACAAGATTTTAATATAATACATAAAAGGTTCTTCTAACTTTTTAAAGTTAAGATGCACAGATGAGTAAATTTCATTCTTTGGTGATCCTGAACAAATTAGATGTGATTGTATATGAATTCTCCCTTTAATTAGAGAAGGCTGCTTGGGTTTTCTTACCTTAAGTTGGACTGCATCAAGGGGGAGGAAATTTTTCAGGTTTTTTAAGCTTTGCTCACTATAAGTATCCAGCTACTTAAAGGTGGTGCTATTTTATGTTAGAGCTCTGCAGATCCATCAGTGTCAACATGGCAGAAAGCAAACGGCTGGGCTCTCTTCTGCTTTCCAGTTTCCAGGTAAGATTCTCGGGATTGGGAAATGCTTCTTCCCTCCTCTCCCCTCCCCTCCCCTTTTTTAAACCTCTTACTGTGATAGCCCCAAAGAGAGATCAATACTGTGTGATTTATCACTTAAAATTAAAAGATGTTTCTTTCTAGTTGGGATTAATTTAAAAGTCAGATTTTATTCCAGCAGCTGATTTGTCTCTGGACTAGGCTCTACCAATCCCATTGGTGCTGCTGCCACTAACTGAGCAGTTAACAGAGATTTCCCCAGTCTAGTCTCTCTTGCACATTGGCAGCAAATGATGGGAATTTAAAGTGGGTGGGGGTCAAATCTAAGTTAAGGCAGATATTTGAGGTCTGACTACATTCTGAGTTGGTATTATATTGCTGCTTGGTGATCACATCAGTTTAGATAAGTCATTTGTGTGATTACATGACTATTTTTTCCTGAATCAAAAATCAAATTGTATAGTCTGAGCAACGAAGAGTTTTTTCCCTTAACTTTTTCTGTTTAATTATATGAAAAATCTTAGGTTAAAAATTAAATCATGTTTACTTTCATATTCATTAAATATCATAAAATTACATGAACTCAGGACTGGCCTGGGAAATCTTGGTTGTTATACTGAAAATGCTTTTCTTTATTTAGTTCTCTGTTCAGAAACTTGAACCTTTCCTAAGGGGCACTGAGGGCTTCAATCTTGAAAGTTACAAAGCCAAAGGTAAGTTGCTAAGACTAGATGAGTGAGCTTTGACCTTGGACTGCATCTTCTGTTAAGGTTAGTTGATCCACTCTCAGGATCCCCATTTCCATGAACTGCTGCCTCATAAAACCAGCGCCCTCCTTTTTTGGGGAATTGCATTTTAAAAAGGTAAGAATATGTGCTTAAGAAGTTCAGAAGGTCTAAAAAGTGAAAAGTAAGCCTCCCTTCCACCCTGATCCCCAGTCTTAGTTCCTCTCCTCAGAGGCAACCATAGCCATCAGCTTCTTGTGTATCCTTGCAGAGACATTACTTCATTTCCAAACATTTATAAGTTAAAATCTAATGGGTAATCCTGTCTGCACTGTTTTTTTACCTTGTCTTTTTCTAACTTAGTAATTTATCTTGCAGATTGTTTCATGTCACACAAATAGAGCTATCTTGATATTTTAGTAGCTACATGATATTCCATTTTATAAATGGATTATCTCTATCTGCTGCCCACATTGATTTAATCATCTCTTTATTAATGGGCTTTTGGGGTTGCTTTCAGTCTTTTGCTATTCCAATGAATAGGGTAATGAATACCTTTTTACACAAGCCTTTGGGCATGTATTCAAGTAAAAATAAGATAAATTCCTAGAACTGGAATTAGCAAGATCAAATGAAATTATAGAAATTACCAGATTGCCTTCCTAGAAAGTTTATATCAATTTATTCTCTCACCAGCAAAATATGTAAGTACCTGTTTTCTCATATTCACCACACAGTTTTATCCAGCTTTAGATTTTTTACCAGTTCATAGTTGATAAAAGGTATTTTTGTAGTTCTATTCTGTTTTTCTTTTTTCCTTTGAAAAGTATAACCATTTTTTTTGTATTTTTTAAAGCCATTTGTACTTTATTTTCTGTGTGTTGTCTGTTTGTATCCTTTGCTCATTTAAAAAAATTGGAATATTGGCTCTTTCATACTGATTTTGTAGGAATTCTTTATATATTAAAGAAATTAGCTGTTTGTTTCTGACATAAGTTACAAATATTCTTTCACAGGAACCAATTTTAAACTTCCTAGAAAGTAGATATTCTCCTTACTTTATGATGACACAATCATCCAGGTCAGAAATACTCAAGTGCTACCCACTTAAAAGACCTAGAAAATACATGAACTCAGACTAACTTGCCCGTTAAAATTGTTTATTTCAGAATTGCACCGTCACCATAATTAGAGTTGATGTGCCAAAGTTATTTTGATAACTACTTAACATAACCTTTCCCCTCTGCATTCCTCACCTGAATGTAATTGTAGACCCTTCCAAGTCTAAGCAGAGACCGTTTTTACCTTATGCCCATAATTCTTTGCTTCCAGCTATTTCTCATTACACTTTTGCCATTACCTGACTGCTCTAATATGTTCTTCCATCCAGTGCCAACAGTTCATATCTTGAAAAGAATGAAATGTCAGTGCAGATAAATCTTTTTAACTGCTTTTTCACCAGTCCAATGTAAAAGAAGAATAAATAAGTATCATAAAGAGGAATTGTCTTTCATTTTATCTTTATTTACCCAAAGGAAAAAGATAAAATCTTCCTGTATATTTATAGCATTTTTTCAAATGGGTGAGAGGGCCAGAGTATAACGGGTCCCTGGAGCTAAGACCACCTTAAGAATGTTATATCTTTGTCAGCAGCTCACTGAAAATTTATATTCTCTTTATTTTACAACATGTAATTTTGTTCTCCCTAGCATCTTCTCTTTCGGAAGAATTGAAACATTTTGCAGACAGTCTGGAAGGTAATGGAGCTCTACAAAAATGTTTTGAAGATCCAGAGGGGTAAGAGCAATTCCCCTTCTGTCCAAAATTGTAATTGAATGAAGACTTTTTAATTAGACAGTTGTACATTCACTCAGCAAACATTTATCCAACATCTCCTATGTATCAGGCTCTTAAGATACAGTGATAAATAAGTCAAACAAGATCTCTCTTACGTATTATAGTAGGAGAGACAGTCAAACAAATACATAGAAAATAATGATTTCAGATACCGATAATCCCAGAAGTCGCAGTAAATGTGATAGTGACTTGAGAGGGTGGGCAACTTTAACTAGAATGTTCAGAGAAGTCCTCTAATGATTTGACCTTTGCACTGAGACCTGAACGGTGAGAAGGAGCCAGCAATGGAAGGAGAGGAAAAGCATTCTTCAGATCTTGGCAAGCCTTGCAAATTGGAGATGAACTTATGTTCTTTAGCTGTTGGCAAGCAAGAATATTAGGAGAAATTTAAAATCCCACCTCCAAACTGGTAGTTCCTGTGCAGGAGTGCACATAACCCTCCACCCCTGTCTACAACAAATAATGTCACTTGGACTTACATTATGAACTCCTTAGTTTTGACTTCACAAAGGTCTACCTTTCCATGACTCCTTAGAATTAACATTGCTATTCAGGAAATAATGTCTATTGACAGATGACTGGATAAAGAAACTGTGGTATATTTATATAATGGAATACTACTCAGCCATAAAAAATAATAAAATAATGCCATTTGCAGCAACATGGATGGACCTGGAGGTTGTCATTCTAAGTGAAGTAAGCCGGAAAAAGAAAGAAAAATACCATATGATATTACTTATATGTGGAATCTGAAAAAAAAAAAAGACAAATGAACTTATTTATAAAACAGAAATCACAGACATAGAAAACAAACTTATGGTTACCAGGAGGGGAAGGGGGTGGGAAGGCATAAATTGGAAGTTCGAGATTTGCAGATACTAACTAACATACATATAAAATAGATAAACAGCAAGTTTATACTGTATAGCACAGGGAACTATATTAAATATCTTGTAGTAACTTATGGTGAAAAAGAATATGAAAACGAATATATGTATGTTCATATATGACTGAAGCTTTTTGCTGTACACCAGAAATTGACACATTGTAAACTGACTATACGTCAATAAATATATATATATTTAAAAAAAATTTTAGCTCAACATGGCTTCTCTTTTAATGCAGTGTATTTAAGCCACAGAGTGCTACATGTCAGCCAGAAGTGACGGAGGCTGTCACAGGCCTTGGTAGAAAAACATGAAAGGTGGCACAACTGATTTGCCTTTGCCACACAGAGTACCAAATACATGTGCAAATTTATGTTATTTTCAGTGTTTCCTGCTTTTCCATTAGGGTTAAGTACCTTACTGAGCAGAGCCATTGGTTTAAGTAAAACATATCCCACTGATAGCTTCAGTTTAAGTGGGAAGACAAGATGGTTGTATGAATAAGTATTGTTGGGCCTTAACAGAAGTTAAGGTTTTGAGTAATGAGAGGGGAAGAGGCTAAAAAATGGTGTGAACAAAAGTTTGGAGATTGAAACCCCCAGATACTTGAGGCTGAGTGGCATTATGTTGGACAGAACAAAGGGTAACAGTAGGAATCAAACTTAATAGCTAGACAGAGCTGGAACACAGAGAACCTTAAGTGCTGGGTTAAGGTGTTTCGGCTTTTCTTCTGAATGCAGCAGAGGATCACAGAATTTTTAAGCGAGGAAAAAAAAAATAAAGGAGTATTTTACGAAAGGTTAATCTGGCCATAGGTGAATTGGAATTGATGAGAAAAATAAATGATAAAGAGACCACTGAGAAAGCTGTTACTTAGTGCAAAAGTGAAATACAGTCCAAGAGTAAATATTTGTCCAGAGGTAAAGCCTGAACGTGTTTTGTTGCCATTAAAATTGTGTAAGGTATCCATATTAAAAGCAAATGTTCTTGAAAGATTTGAGTTTATCTCATAATCTTATCTGTATTCCAGAAGAGCATCAGATTTGTCTCTGGAAACATCGGTGGCTGAGATGAAGGAATACATAACAAAGTAAGTGAAGATGAGTGACCTTTGTTGGAAAATCTAGATTCATCTAGGGAAAATAGCTAAACCTGGGAAAAATGAATAGTAAACATCCTGTTCAGTGTGTCAATACTAGTATATCAACACTGGAAGTTAGAAAGCTGCACCTTGGGATGTATGGGGTGTACTGATGGCCAATTTCATAGAATGAGGTCTAGAAACTAAGGATGTTAATTTGATTTTTAAGAACTCATGTTTGATTGAATTAATATCCTCTGAATTGGTCATGCTTTCCAATCCTTTTATGACCTTTATATTCACATCTTAGAACCAGCGTAGACACCTAATATACTTGTTGTTGCTCTTAGTGATTCAGAATGAAATGATGAAAAATTAACTGCATTTTTTTCTGATTCTGTAGATTTTCTTTAGAACGTCAGAGTTGGGACCAGCTGTTGCTGCGCTACCAGGAGGAGGCTGAAAAGATCATATCCAGGTTATATCTATGACTAGAAATAGAAAGCTTTTACCTAGATTTGAATTGATTTCAGTTCTGTTAGCACAAATTGAATGATGAATCCATTCTTACAGGCCAATCAACTCATCAAATCTCTGTAAAGTGTATATTAGCATTCTGACTATAAATGGAGAATAAAAGGGAAGGGAAGGTAGAGTTTCACTATTATTCAGCCAAAGAACAGAACTGCCTCTGTTCTGTGACCTTAGCTGCTGTTCCACATCCTGCGGAACACAGGCACATCTCTAATCTGGGGCTGGGCCAAGAACAATATCAAAAGTCTTCAATGAGCACATAGCTTTTGAGTTGCAGCTGTGGGAGAGAACCCTGGCCTTGGAGATCCAGACATGAAAGAAGGGATGGAAGAGGGTGGAGAGAGAGGATCTTTGGGTCTTGAAGGCATAAGAAAGTGGAAAAGTGCTAGATTTTGATTTGGTTTTAGTTTAGTGATTTTAAGCTTTATTTTCCAAACAGAATCTTAGCTAGAAATGTCACTAAAATATTAGCCAAAATCGTAACTGCAAAACTGGCCTCTTATTAGAGAGCTGCTTTGAGGAAGACAGTTTGAAAAACTTACTCAGTCTAGGCATTGATGGTTATCATTTTCTTCACCCTTTAAATGTTCTATTTATGAAGATAGATAATGTATAAAATGGCAGTTTCAGAATAAAAACTTGATGGAGCATAGCTTAATAGTTAAGAGGAATGCTTCTGGAAACAGACTGTCTCTATTCAGATTGTAACTACTCCTTAGTTCTGTGACCTTGAGCAAACCACTTAATCTGAAGTTCCTCATTTGAAAATGGGGATAATATTAGTACATACCTCATTGGCTCATTATACTTGTTAAATGGAAAGTGCTTAGTGTTTGGCAACCAGTAAGCACTCAATAAATTGTAGTAGTTGTTATAAAGAGTCATCATCAATTTTCATGAACTCTCCATTATATTCAGTTATTTTAGATAATTGAAGTGAGACAGCATCTTTTTGGTAAAAGATCATAGACATTGGCTTCAGGCTAGCAAGCTTTGGCTTTATCCCAAGTGTAGTCCTTTTTGTAAATGGACCTTACTGTTAGGTGGAGTTGAATAACTTGAAGCCTCTAGCATCTCCTGGAGTCCAGTGGTATAAAAACATTAATACTGGATAATTATTTAAGAATACCCTGTTAATAAGAGAGCCTGTACTTAACAGTGGGGTAGAAGAATGTTGATTCAGGTTAATAAAGCCTTGTAGGAGGTTTTTTCCGAGGTAATCTTTACTGTTCTCCCCAGAAAATTACTATAAAATTACATGAAAGCTCTTTTTTGTTTTGTTTTGTTTTTAGAGGGTCAACTGAAACCAAAAATACTGAAGTTGAAGTGGGACCTACAACATATCTTAGGTCTTCCCAGAGTGAAGTCCTTAATACAAAGCCTGACTACCAAAAAATATTACAGAACCAGAACAAAGTCTTTGATTGTATGGAGTTGGTGGTGAGTTGGGTCATGATTCTGTGGTTGAGTTATCCAGCTTTGCTACCTTGTCATCCTTGGAAATTAAAAGACCTGGAGAGTATGTGTAATAAGATAAGCGTATTCAGCTCTACCTAGGAAAACATGGAGAGACAATAAAAAATAAATAATGTTAAGTGCTAATAAATCAGGTGGAGGGAGAGAATGTACAGAGAGCAGTTGCCGTATAGAGGGGTTGTTAAAAGCCCACTAAGGTGCCACTTTAATAGAGACTAGAAAGAAATGAGGAAATGAGCCATGAGTACATTTTGGAGAACAGTATTTTATCAACCCGAGTATTAACAGGAAGTAGATGGCATTTGATATAGGGGAATTCAAGGAGAGTCTAGTGACAAAGGGTCCTAAGTGTAAAGGTTTGGATATAAGGAAACCAAAAATGAAGTGAAGTGAACTGGGGCTTAGAGGCAGCTGAGCCATTACTACCCCTAGGCCTTGGTGGGGGAAGAACGGTTCCTGTAGCACCTGGCGGGGAGTCGTATATAGTGGGCTCCCTTCAGAGAGTCATGACCTTCAGTTCAAGATGACCCTCCTGGGAGCTGGCCTGGGTCAAGATACTCTGACCTCATTCAGCTGCCTCCCACTTGGCTCCCTCTTGGCCAAGCCCACCCAGAAGCCACAGGACATGGGATCCTACTGGAGGTTATGCAGCTCAGCCTGCTGGTGTGTAGAGCAGGGTCATGAGTGCAGTCTGGGTGTGGAGGGGCAAACAATAGTGTCTGGCATAAGCATTCCAGGTTGAAATAACCGCAGAAGCAAAGCTTCTGAGCAGGAGTGTGCCTGGTGTGTTTGATGAGCATCTAAGAAGTTGTGGACCCTTAGATTTCACCACTGTCTTCTCTGCAGATGGATGAACTGCAAGGATCCGTGAAGCAGCTGCACACCTTTATGGACGAAAGTACCCAGTGCCTCCAGAAGGTGTCAGTACAGCTCGGTAAGCCTGTCTGAAACGGACCAGAGCTCGCAGGGTTCTGTATCTAATAGCACTTCAGATACAAACTGCCTTTCCCTGTATCAGATGATTTTTTTTTCCCTCACAATAACTGTTATGTTGTGGGTATTCAAAATTGATTGGAAATTTGTAGATGTGAATTCCGTAGAAGCACAGTAGACTGATACTCAAATCTCTACAAACTGTTATTTTGGTAAATCCAAGAGTTAAGAAATACTCATTGCCTTTTATCCTTTTTCATTCTTCAGGAATCCACTGAGTGACACTGACATTGCTTCTCCATCACTTTTCCTGACCTCCTGCAGCCCTAAATTCTTTTCTGGGAATGGGTATAGCTCAATGGTAGAGTGCGTGCTTAGCGTGCACTAGGGCCTGGGTTCAATCCCCAGTACCTGCATTAAAATGAATGAATAAATAAATAGCTATACATACCTTCATTTTATTATTCATTGGATTGTGCTGTGGTTGTAGTTGCAGCTGGTTTTCCTACCAGACTGCCATCACATTTGAACTTGGAATGCCCTTTGGTATCTGGCACAGTGTCCAATATGGTAAGTTTTCAATAAATATTATTTGAATTAAATTGAATTTTTTTTCACTCCTTTTCTCTGCAGGGAAGAGAAGCACGCAACAATTAGATCCTTCACCAGCTCGAAAACTGCTCAAGCTTCAGCTGCAAAAACAACCTACCACACATTGCTCTAAATCTTGTCAGTGACCTTATGCAGCTTTTCTGCCACAAAGTGCTACTGTAGGTGAAAGAAATGGGAAGAGTGCCCCAGTGCACGGCAGCTGCACGGCAGTCTGAGCTGTGATGTCTGCCCCATTGCCTTTGAAGATAACTGGCTGACTGTATAGCACTTCAGTTTTTCTCTAAAAGTGATGGAATTTATGCATCTGAAAGGATGTTGTATAGACACTTTTTCCAAGAATGTTCAAAATGCTTGGCACTTCTGTTTTGGAATGACCTTCAGAACTAGTGGCCCATTCTTTTGAATATCCTTTGTGGTCAGGAACCTTCCTCTTGTGAAGATGTTTTGCAGGTTTTGAAACAACCCAAGTCATTCAGGACCAAATCCATGAAACATTTTAGGGGTCATTCTGGTAGTAAAGGAATGAGACTGATCTTTTAGTGTGGCTTTGAAGGTGATTTTAGGTAGAGGAGAGGTGAGCATTGTTTGCATTGTGTTGACACATATATCACTTCACAAGATGTCCAAATTGAAGGAGATACTACTCATTTTCTATATCCTGCTATCCATAGTGTGCTTTAGCTTTTGATAGTTGACATCCTAAGTTTTGGATTAGTGGTAAGAAGGGGTTAAGAACCTCTTTTCATTATTCTCTGTATTTGTTAATAATCTGCATTATAAGATTGCACATACTTAAAAGCTTTCCCTTGTCCTTATGTTTATTTTGAGTGTATAAAAAAATTAAAAGGCAGGGAAAGCTTAGCAGAAAATAGGATTCTTTGCCAGGATGCAGAAGTGAATAGTAGTGGAGAAACACCTCAGCATTAACTACAAATAAAACACCAACTACCTTATTGTTAATGTCTCTTATTCTGTGATCCTCCTATTAGGAGAAAACCCACTTCATTTAAATACCTGGCCATAATCCTAAGTCTTAAGCCTTGGCCTAAGTACCAGTTAGTGAGAGGTGGTATCTCCTTGCTTTGACTTACGTTCCTCACTCTCTCATATTTACAAAGCCCCTGCTATATGCCACGCACGGTTCCAGGAACTGGGGAGAGATCAAAGAACAAAAACAGACATGGGACCTCCTTTCATGATGCTCACAGTCTAGTGGGGACACAGGGAACGAGACCACTTCTCTGCAGAAGTGATGTTTTACTTGATTTGGGGAGAATAAATGAATTAAATAGGGCAGTTATTTGAGGTAAAAGGAGCATCATTTTGAAAGGCCTGAGGGGAGAATGAAATATTCTGGGATACTAAAAAAAAGAAAAAAGGTAAAGCAGAAATGCTGAGTGCCAATGTAAGAACCATGTGAGACAGAATTGAAAGTCATTGGTTTTAAGAGGGAGAGATGGGAATAGAACTTTATTTTTTAAAGAGCACTCCAGTTGATGTTTGGAGACAAGATAGAAGCAAGAAGGTGTGGGTGTGAGAGACCAGTTGGGCTACTGCAACGATCGAGGTGGAGAATGACAGCCTGTGCTGGGAGTTGGCAGTGGGTGAGTTGGGGGATTTGTTCATAGGTCTGGAACATAGACATGTCATCTGTGTTAAAAGCCTAACTCTGCCACTTACTAACTGACTGAAAAAGGTTATTTAACCTCATTTGTAAGATTGGGGGGACGACAGTATCTGTATCACAGGGATGCTATAAGGGTTAGACTAGATAACAGAAGTATAGAACAGCTGTACCAATGTGATGGAGGTGGGTAAAAGTTCTAACAACTGGGTGGGTGGGTGACAGCAGTTAATGACATGGGAAAGTTAGTAGTTGAATTTGGGATGCCAAACAGAAGTCACCTAGACTGTTGGAAATACAGGTGGAAAACCTGGACTAGAGATTAAAATTTGGAAGTTACTGATATCTAGTTATTAAAGCCTTAAGAATAGATAATATTGTCCGGAGTAGAGCAAGAAGGGAAACTGGACAGCCCTGGGGAAAGCTTTTAAGAATCAGAGGAATGGTGTTAATTGTCTATTCTTCCAGAAGCAGAGTACTAAAATGCAAAGAGTATAGAGATTGGAGTGAATCTTCATCCTTATCCTCAATTTCCTTATCTATAAAATGGGGAGAGACACCTCTCTCCAAAGGTGATTGTATCTCCCCTCATTTATTTATTACATTGTATTGCATTTTTTGTTGATAAGAATTTATTTAAACTCAAGAATAAGAAGTAATGTTTTTGTGTCTGCAACAGCGATACAAGATAGAGCACAGATACATTGTAAATCAACTATACTTCAATAAAAATAAAATATTATACGCACTAAAAAAAGCACAGAGAAAGAAAAATAAGCTCTGAGCACTCTATAAGCAGAGAGACCACAACGTGATGAGATAACTTCTACTTTTTGTCATTATAGATGAAGAACTCAGGCATGGAGGGGCTTAATAATCTAACTAAGGACATAGAGATAGGAGTGGGGTGTCACCTACAACCAATGTAGCACTCAGTAAATGTCAACAAACATAAATCATATGATAGTCTGTGTTCAAATTAATACTAATTTTCCCTCTTCCCAAATTTGGTTCAGGAATTGTGCTTAATAAATACAGACAGTTGCTCTCCTTGAGATGTTTGGTAGTATTCTTTCACTTGCCCTAATTTAGTTAAGAGAATATAAGTATTTAGTCAGTAATACTTAACACTAAAACAATAGATTAAATTATTAACTCTTTCAAGGAGTTCAAGGATTATGTCCTGTACATTTTGGTGTTACTGAATTTTGGGGTAATTAAGCTTAATGTGTATAATCATTCTGAAAAAAAGTCCATTTCTCATGCTGCACTCAAGGAGATGTGGCTAGCAGCTGTAAAAGAGGTGATATAGTGGAGCAGTGGGAATTAGGAGCCCTGCTTTGGATTCTAGTTCTTAAATTACTAGTTCATTCACCAAAAATTTACTAAGCCCTTTCTTTATGCCAAGCACTCTGCTAGGTACCGTGTGACCTTGGATACATCTTTAGGCTCATGCGAAAATAAAAAAGGATGCCATTTCCTGTAAGGGTTCTTAGGGGATTCATAAAGATGTGACTCAGCAGAAAGGGAGAAGGCAGCCAGACACAACACGGAGCGCCCCTCTGAGCAGTTCTAGATAAGATTCTCCAAGGCAAACCACCCCTTTAATCAGGGGAATACGTTCCAAGGCCCCTAGTGGATGCCTGAAACTGTGGACAGTACTGAACCCTATGTATGGTAAGATTTTTTCCTGTACATATGTGCCTACAATAAAATTTAATTTATAAAATAGGCACAGTAAGAGATTAACAACAACAAAATAGAACAATTAAATACAATAAGTTAGATGAATGTGGTCTCACTCAAAATATCTCATTGTACTGTACTCACTCTTACGATAATAGGAGATGATACAATGCCTTTGTGAGTGATTGGTTTGTGGTGAGTTAGGTTGGTGTTCCAGAAACAGCACGTGGCCTGAAGTTACATCCTTCACCTGGGTGTAGGGGTCTTAGCGCTTGTAGAAGAACTCAAATATACACTGTTATGTATATCCCTTGAGGAGGAACTAGGGACTCTTGGTGCACTATTTGCTTTTTCTCAGTTTCTGCATTCCCTCACATCCCTGAATAGTAACTGCTTGAATCTGCTCTTTGGAACACAGGGAAGGTCTAGGAGGCTGAAGCCTTTTCCCTGCAAACAAGAAACGGGGAACATAGAAAGGTTTTGTACCCAGGAGAGCCCCACAGGTTTTAGGTTCTGTTGGGCATCTTCTTCCAGAGAAGCCCAGTTTCATCACAGGAAGACCTGCTTTGGATGGTATCCCTTCTCTACAATCAGTTTCTTCAACTCTACTGGAAATGTGGCAGCAGATTTTTTGTCAGCAGATGCAGCCTCTCCAGTAATTTTTATATTTTTCAGTCCAAACTATTCCTGAATCCTTGTAATCCACTCCTTACTTGCAGTATATGGCTTGGTGTCACTTGTTTCAGGGGTCTCTTGCTGAAGTCTTTGTAAAGGCTTGAAACTAAGCAGGACACAATGGGGCTCTCTCGGGTGCAAAAGCCCCTCCATGTCCTCTGTTGTTTGTAGAAACGGGCTTTAGTCTCTCCTAGGCCTCCCTTGAGTTCCAAAGAGCAGATTCAGTTACTTAGGGAAGTGAGGGAATGTAGAAACAAAGGGAAGAAAATCAAGAAGCTATAGGGAATCCCAGTTCCTCTTCAAGGGATATACTTCACAATCTGACATTTATCTTTGAGTGCTGTGCAGAGACTAAGACCCAGGTGGAGGATGATGACTACATGCTGACCAGAATTATGTTGACCTCTGACTGACGGAACCAGAAGTTTGATGATTAAGATTCCTTAATCACCACCCTGTTACCTCACCACCAACCAATTAGAAGAAAGTTATGCATCCTGCCACCCTCACCTCAAATGTTTCCTTGAAAGTCCCTTCCCTGAAAGCCATTGGGGAGTTCAGGTCTTTTGACCTCCTGTAGACCATTCCTTGCTTGGCTCTGCAAGAAAACTTTCTCTGCTCCAAACTCGTGTTCAGTTTTTTGGCCTCGCAATGCATCAGACACATGGACCTGGATTCAACAACAGGTTCAGTGCTTGGGATGCAACACATTGTCAATCAGAATATGTAGTTTGTCCATGTCTTCTACCCACAAACTTAGTGCCTTTTCATTCTTAACTAAGCACCTTCTTAACTATGCACCGTGACCCTAACTTTTGCAGTTTGAGGTGTAACAGCAAAACTAGCACAAATTTCTTCTTTCTTTTTCACAATTTCATGGATAGAAAATTCATTCTTGTAATAGAAAAAAACAAATCTGATTCCATATTAGATTTATTCCTTTGGCTTTAACCCTGTTCTCTCTTTCCTAGGTTTAGTCTTGCTGGTTCTGCACCTTTTATAAAAGAATGTTGCCTATAGCCTGAAATATACAGCACAGCCTATTCTCAAGGCTCTGACCTTAAAGGATATTAACACTTTTCCATTCGTATAAAGATAACAAGTTGCAGAATAGAAAATAGTATTTGTTTTGTTGGAGGTTTTACAGGGACACCATGATCTGACCTGCATGGACAGCTGCAAGAACAAAGGATTCCCAAGAACAAAGAATTCCTACGCCAAGAAGTTTGCAACAACCAAGCGTATCCCCTCCCCTTTTAGTATAAAAGGAACCTGAATTCTGACTTGGGGAAGATGGTTCTCCAGGACATTAGTCTGCCATCTTCCCAGTATGCTCACTTTCTGAATAAAGTCGCTATTCCTTGCCCTAACACCTTGTCTCCAGATTTATTGGCCTGTCCTGCAATGAGCAGAACAAGTCTGGACTTAGTAACATTCTTATTGTAGATCTTAGCAACCTCAGCATATAATTTTTTTTCTTTCCTCATTAAGTTGAGAACTTTAACCTTTTCACTTAAGGGAAGCCCTTTATGACCTCTTTTTGGCTTATCCAAGTCACCAGCAATACTACTCTTGGCACTTTGGGGCCGTTATTAAGCAAAATAAGGGGTTACTTGAACACAAACAGTGTAATACTCAGATAGCTGATCTGATAAGAGCTCACCAGTAAATGCTCAAGGGGCAGGTAGCAATACACTCTGGGTATGCTGGACAAAGGGATAACTCACTTCTCCATGTAGGAGAGAGCAGAACCAGAGATTTCATCACACTTCTCAGAACAGCACAGCAATTTAAAACTTCAGAATTATTTATTTTCCACTCAATACTTTCAGACTCAAGTTGGCCCTGGAGTTACTGGAACCACGGATAAGGGCAGAAACAGCTGTACATCAAAGATGGCGCCGGCTCAGCCACCATCTTCGTAGTTCCCTAGGTGGGCACACGGCGCGCATGCGCCGCCAGGCGGCCACAGCGCGCCTGCGCGGATTCAGAGCCGCCTCCTCCTTCCCACTTCAGCCGCCGCAGCTGCCGAGCTGAGGGCGGGTATCCAAGCCTCAGGTGAGTGAGCGCTTCAGTCGGGCTGGTGGGGGGGGACGTGCCTTGCTGCCTGCAGGGTCGGTTGTCGCTCTCCTTGCCTTCTCCTTCCTCGCCTCATCTCCCCGGCGTGGCTGGTCACTGGGTCTGCGCTGCCAGCCTCCGCCAGGTGCCTGGGCGCCCTCCGCTCTGCTCGCGTGGAGACCCAGGGCAGCCCGGCCTCTCAGCCGCTGCTCACCTGGGCGGCGGGGCCGGCGGCAAACCCGCAGGCGACAGCGCATAGGCGGCAGCGGCTGAGCCTCTGGGTACCCAACCCCTCGGTCTTAGGGACCCACGCAAGCGCGACCCTCTTTCCCGCTCCTGCTCTGCAGGCGGCGGAGCTTGGTGGGCCTCGGGTCCGGCGTTTGTCTACCCCATGTGCCCGGGAGCCAGGGCGCTTGAAAGATGGGCTATGAGCTCGCCCTGCACCCGTGGGGTCTTCGCGCCTCAAAGAGTACCAACTGGCTGGACCCCACGATGCGAGGGAGGGGCTCTTAGCCCCACTGCACAGATGAAGAAACTGAGGCACAGAGAGGTGAATGCCCTGCCCAAGGTCACACGCCAGACTGGAGGCTGGAATGGCTCTTGAAGTCAGGGTCTGGGGCTCTCAGGCCAGGCATTCGAAATTTGCTCTTGCACTTTAAAGAAAATTTGAAATACACTTGCATCTCTGGAGTTGCTTCTTCAGCGTCATAAAAGTGTGCTGCAAAAACAGTATTTTTTTGTTGTTGGAGTACAATTGAGGTGTTACTGCAATAATAGAGTAATGTTATTAATGAGAGCTCACGTTCATTCAACGCTTGCTGTGTGCCAGGGAGCTTGCTAACCATTTTAAGATTATCTCCATACTTTAGCTCTTCCCAGTGCGATGCATCCTCCCTTTTCATGCAGCCTTTTTTCCTGCAGAGCTGGCCTCCCTGTCACAGGTAAACTAGGAGCCTCATGGCTTAGGAGGCAGGGAAGCTCTCTCATGGTGGCTTACAGGCAGAAGAGGGGTAAGCCTTGTCTGCCTGCATCTAGATTTTGCCCCCAGAGGATATCATTAGCTTGCCTTTTCTGGCTGCCAGGACAGCAAGACTGGGATAGCTGGGCTGGTTGAATTTGGAGGTGACAGAGCAAATCTGGCAAGCACTCACCTTACCCTGGGGCTTTCTGGCTTTATCCCAATGCTGGGCTTGAACATCTCATTTAAGATAAAGTAAAAAGAGAAAGAGAGCATTGACAAAGTAGTGCCTCACTGATTTAAAGTCTCAAAGGGACAGCTGTAAAAATTTGTGAATGTTTCTTCCCAAAATTAACCAGCTCAGATTGTCTTTTTCTCCTCTCAGCAAATCCTTCTACACATTTCAAAGCTCCATTAACTTGCCACCTTTTCTGTGAAGCCTTCCTTGGTTGATTTTCAATTAGAATTATACACACACATACATACGTATATACACAGGATAGGGTAGAGGCTTCAGTCTTACCCTTAGGACTTTTAGCCCCTTGAGGTCAGGGACCATCTTTGCAGCCCCAAGTGCTTGGCTTATAGTAGGTCCTAGGTAAAGACTCAGTGAATTTCCATTGCTCCTTTTCGTTGCTCAAAGAGTGATGTTTTCCTGTTGCCCTTCTGTTCCTCTTTCTTGCCCTTCAGTTTCTCTTTGCTGTCCTCTTTAGATTCAACTTCTGGTCATCACCGGCCACTCTAGTCCACCCTGTTGTGTCTGAAAATTTGCAGAAAATGGTCCCAAATGAAGAAGCCTGTTTATCCCCAACAGTGGAGTTGGTATATGTCACTTAAGTATACAGGGCAGCTTTTATTTGCATGTTACACTAAGGTAGCCTGAGGCTTTTAGCTTCTTAGTCTATCCCTAAACACATGTAAGATTCATTTTTACATTTTTTTGCCTTACATGGCTAACTGCCCAAATGTTATCAGAGTAATCCACAATTTTTTTTTTTTACCATAAATCATTTCATAGTATTTATACCAATAAATGTTCGGAAGGGCCCTTTGAGAGACAGTAGATCTGTGCATAGGTCCTCTACATAAATGAAGCTTTTAAAAGAGTTTTTCCAAATAATTTTCTGCAAATAGATTGAGCTGTTATTATGCTAAGACATGTTGCTGGGTATGATGTGAGATTCTCATGGTTCTTGTTGAAAGCACTTTACTAGCTAACTGGGAAACACCATGTCTAACTGTAAGTCAAGCCTAAAACAAGCCATGGTAGCATTACAAGCAAAGCAACATGAGTATAATGGTATATTCAAGTATAGAGGAATAAGATATTCCAACATGGGACATTTCATAAAATCATACATTGCTCAGGGCTGAAAGGAAGTGTCAGGTCATTGAGTCCAACCGTCTTGCTTTTATAGACCTCATCCTGAGAAGCGAACTTGTCCACGGTCGCAGAACTGGTGCTGCAACTTGAATCTAGACTTTTTATCCATTAAAGATTTATCAGTATTTCTCTCAGTGAGTTCATCCTTAAAAGACCAGCAACTCTATTAAAATTTGTGCTTAGGACAGGGGTGAGGAAGGGATAACAAAAATATGATTCATGTCTTCAGGGAGCTTATGGTCTGTTGGGGAATAGTAAAGAACTCTTCTCTTTCACTGAAGACAGCATGTAACTAATTGTTAAATTGTGGTAGAGGGACTAGGTAATGTCATAAGCGTTGGAAGAGGAGCAAGAGGGATCAGTATGAGCTACTGATGAGTGGTACTGATACCACTTTGGCTAGGATCTAAGACTTTCTGGACTTTGACAGATTGGTACAGTCAGAAGTAATCAAAAGGACAAGGAATGCATTTTGAAGTAGGGTAGTAAAACCAAAGCGAGGTAACAATGCCTGACAATAAAATGTTTAAGGGACAGTAAAAAAAAAAAAAAAAAACTGGCTTGACCAGGGTGGCTTGACTGTTAGAGCAGTGGTTCTCAACCTTTAGTGTGCATCAGAATTACCAGAAGAGTTTATTAAAACTCAGATTGTGGAGAAACACCTTCAGAGTTTCTGGTTCAGTAAGGCCTGGAGCAGGGCCTGAGAATTTATTTCTAACAAGTTCCCAGATGATGCTGGTGCTTCTGATCCAGGGACAGCACTTCGAGAACTTGAGCTGGATTAGAAAGTTGAGAAGCTAGAGTCAGAAACTGTCAAAGAACCTGTTCCAAAAGAGTGTGTGTGTGATACACCAGCATAGGAGAGTTCTGGAAAGAAACATTCCAAACTGTAATAATAGTCACTTCAGGAAGTGGGATTTAGGGGATTGGAGAATTCTCTTTTTACTCTGTATCTTTTAAAATTATTTTTGCATTGTACACATACTGCTTTAGTGTTTTAAAAAGGAAAGAAAAGTAAGAGTTCTTTTCGCAGGATATGTACTAAAATATTTATGGATTAAAAAAGAGCTTGCTAAAGTAATCTAGTGTCATACAACAAACATTTTTAGAGTGTCTGCTGTATGCCAGATGCTCCTGGTTCTGGAAATACAAAGCCTTTGCTAAAGCTTACAGTCTGGTGATCAAGATGGGCAGATAGCAGCTCTGCTGAATATCATGTGAGCTTCCTAAGATCAAGGACAAGGGTCTAGCTCTGTGCGTGGCAGATAATAGGCACTTGGTACATGATGAATGAATGAGCAAATCCAGACAAGAAGTGAGGACAGTCAGAAAGAAAAGGAAAGGGCAAATGGGAGATTCTGGAAGAAAAATTGATGAGCCTGTATAGGGATGATGAAAGGAAGGAGTGTGTCAAGGACTTTCAAGTCCAAAGATTGATAACATTTTGGGATGACAGTAGAACTTGGTGTCAAGTCATCTATTCTAAAAGATCTTTTTAAACCATCCCCCTAAGTCCCACTTTTTTTTTTTTTTCCAGAGACTGCTTGAAAATAGCACACAAAAACTTAACCTAAGGGGAGGGTATACCTCAGTGGTAGAGTGCATGCTTAGCATGTATAAGGCCCTGGGTTCAATCCCCATTGCTTCCATTAAAAACAAAGAAACAAACTTAATTACCTCCTTCCTCCCCAAAAAAGAACAAAGCAAACAAAAAAACCACCTAGATATAGTATGAGTATTTACCAGGGCTTTCTTCAGTAAATGAAAAAAAAATTTTTTTAATCACAGTGTTAATTCTATTTGTAATATTGACCTACAAATAGCCTTTAATCGTTCTCTTATGTATTAGTGTGAAATTAACCGAGATGTATGGAGGATGTTTTAAACGGATATTTGAATACAAAATGGGTATCCTGTCTTTTGATCTTATCTCTTCAGTGAAAGGATGGTGTAGTTGACTCAGAATTCTTTCATGTTCCCATAGTGCCTCACAGAGTTTGACACATTATCAGTCCTAAATAAATATTTGTGGTTGATAGCTGAACGGGGTGTACTTTGGAAGAAATATGGCTTCATTGCATTCTGAGTTGAATTCTGTACTAACACTAATTAAAACACTAACATGCCATGCTGTTAAACTTGGTAGAGATCATGATGCAGAGCGGACTTTCTCCCCAGCTTTTTGTTTGGAGGTGCTGCTTTTTTATATTCCTCAGAGATATGGAAATATGAAAATTAATTTCCCAGGGAGAGGGGTTTAGCTGTGTCTATTTGATCGTAATCCCTTCACCACATAAAAATGCCCACAGACTACAGTTTGAGTTCTCAGTTGGCCAAGTATAAATTTCTGATACAGCCACTCTTCATACTTGATTTTATTACTAATTATTTTAAGGGTTTTTTTGTGTGTTTTTTTTTTTTTGGTTGTTGTTATCAGTTTTGCAGTATCTTTTTAAAGGTAACACTGCTTCAGATTTGGAGACAGTACTTTTGTTTGAGGAACTGTGAGTGTGATGGCCCCGAAACTCATAAATACAGTACATCAGGAAAAGGAAAATTTAGCTCATGAAAACATACTTCCCATTTCTAATGATAGGATGAGAAGTCATATCAGCTTTTCATTTAACTGGTAATCGTCATATGGTAGTCTTTCCAGAAATACCATTTGCTTTCAAAACAGACACAGTTGTTTATTAAAAATGACAGATATTTCCTTACAATGCTTCTACGCTTTTAAGCCTGAACTTTCAACTTATGGATAAAAACTGAATGCTTTTTGAAATTGTGAGGTTTTTTTTTTTTTTCCAGCTCTGAAACCATTTTATGTGAAACCCTAATAATTGGCAGAGAAAGGAGAAGAGAGGAGTCAGGCTGGCTATTATCTCTTTATCTCTGCAGTTGAGAGAGCTCTGGGGACCAGGCCCCTCCAGCCATTCTTCAACTTTTGAAGATGTTGATTCTTTTAAACCTTTGTGTTGGGACAAGATTTTAACCAGAGTGTTGACTAAAATGTAGCTTTGGGTAATTTAGACAGTTCACAGGGTAGTTGCTTTTCATATACCCCCAGAAAGGCGCAGGTCTTTCCTATTCATTAAAGTAATAATGGTGATCATAGTGATACCAAAACTTTGTATGTGCTTTTCAATTTTCAGAATTCTTTGATCATTAAGATCCTGGTAGACTCCAGTAGCCAAACCTGAAAAAAGTAAGAAAAATTAATGGCCAGTTGGCATCAAGTGGGAAAAGTCATTTATAGAGAGCTGCCTAAGCTGTAGCTGCAGGCTGCTCAAGGTCAGATCCTTACTCTACCACTTGCCAGCTGTGTGACCTACAGCATATTACAAAACCTCTTCAAGCCTTAGTTTCTTCATCTGTAAAACGGGAAGGATTATGGTACCTATATCTTATAGGTGTGTTGGGAAATAAAATGAAATAACGAATGGGTAAATAAAGTGCATATTATTGTATCTGGCATAGGATAAGTGATCAATATATCATGAGCATCAAGGTAGTGTGAGTATTAAGTACTGCCTCTTAGGGCTCTTGTTTGTCCCTTACCTCCATTCCAGCAATCTTAAAGAACAACTTGTTTTCTGTCTTATAGCTGGTGGAAACCTAGAACCCACCCCAAGAGCACGTACCAGAGCCTTGCCAGCAGTAGCTTTCCTAGTGTCCTGAGCTGCATCCTTTAAGAGTTGAAGGCAGAAGGTAGTGCTTCTGCTTCTAGAGTTACTTTAATATGACCCCTTTTGTTAGAGCTTCAGGTGGTTGATGGGTGCTGGGATTAGCAAGAACGCCCCTTGATGTGTGTTGCTTTGTTCTAATAGCTATCTGTACCAGCACCCTGGAATGAATAGAATGGTTATACAAGCAGACTTAGATTCCCAGCTTGGCAGTCGCTGCAGACCTCCCGTTTACCACCTGCTGCCAGAATCCAGAAGTGACTCAACGGGAAGAGGGGCTTGTCGTAAGGGATACCACTTTTCCTTTCAGAAAAGCACAAGGTGTGTGGATGGCCCTTATCCAGGGCTGAGGACTGCTAGAGATACTTACTGGTAAAATGAGAGTCTGTGAGCATGTTTCAGCGGCTGCCTTTGGTCACTCCCTCTCGCCCCCTGGCTTATGGGAGTAGCATCTCTGAGTATTTTTTGCTCATGAAGAGTGACCTAGACTTTCCTTTACGTAGTGCAAAAGCTCAGTTAGCTATATTTTTAGAAGTCGTTCCACGGAGCTGGATGGTTTGGCTTGTTTATCTGGCTTTCTGGGGAGTCTCCTGAGATGCTTTCCTTTCCTAAGGGCCCCCAGGAGGCAGCAATGAAACCAGCATCCATTACCCTAGACACTTGCTGTTATGCTTAAGTCAGTCTTTTTATGTTAGATTAATTCAGGCTTTAACCTTGGCAAAACCTGAGAGCCAAGTAAGTCATCAGATTGTGCTTCTTATAGACCGAAGTATGGAGTTTAGCCCAGTGCTCTGCAATACCTTTCAGAGCCTGGAATAGGAGTCTAGATGCCATTCCCAGCCCCAAACCCAGCCAGCTGTGTGATTTTAGGCAAATCAGTTATATCTGTAGGCCTCTTTTCTCATCTGAGACTGATGGTATGACTGTGGACCAGTGGTTCCCAGCCCTAGTTGTATTTGAGAATCACCTGTGGAGCTTTAAAAACAATACCTGATTGGGAAGGGTGTATAGCTCTAGAGGTAGAGTGCTTGCTTAGCATGCACAAGGCCCTGGGTTCAATCCCCAGTACCTCTCTTAAAAATAAGTAAATGAGCCTAATTACCTCCTTTGCTCACAAAAAAATTTAAAAACAAACAAACAAAATACAATACCTGGGCCCTATCTTAACTGGATTAAATTGGACCTTTAGGGTCGGGGCCTGGGTATTGACATTTTTCAAAGCTCCCCAGGTCTTTCTAACATGTAGCTAAGAGAACTACGGGACAAGGTGCTACATTTTAAACAACTGTGTCATTTTGCTCCTCTGAAACCCTCAGAGGTTGTCCACACAGTAAAGTCTGATTCATCTGCTCTGTGTTCCGACCAGCCTTGTGTTCTTTCCCAGCTACATTGTTCTTTTTGATGTCTCTTGGATATGTTGTGTACATTGATTTCTTTCCCAGCTTGGATGTCCTCACCTGGAATGTCCTCTCCTCCCTTCCGCTATCCAAAACACAGCCATTCAAGGCCCATCACTCTCAACTCCTTTGGGAAGCTCCTGACCATCCCAGTCCTTAGTTATTTCTCTCACCTCTGCACTGGTTCTGAGCTGCGTTTAACTCTGACTTAATGCAGTGAACACTAGATGTAAGACGTGATACTCAGGCAACATTTTGTCCTTTTGGGGAAGAGGGATACATGGTTTGACTTGTGTATTGTTGAACATCTGTGTAGTATCGTGTATTGTTGGCTGTTTCATTATGTGTGTATATATTGTAGCTATTAGTTGATGGATATCTATCCATGACATGTCTCCAGTGGGCATTTTTGGCTTAATCACCTGTTACTAACAGCAATTTTCTGCTCTTGCCAAACTGGAACATTTTCCAGCAGACCTATGTTCTCTCATCTTCTTGCTTTTATGTTCTCCCTTTCTGGAATTCTTTCTTTTAAAAATTCGTCTCTCATCCTCACCTACAGTAGTTTTATCTATTCTTCAAAGTCCAGTTCAAATATTATCTCCTCCATGAAACTTTTTCTCAGCTCCCACAGCATGCATAAACTGACCTTGACCCTAAACCACTGTAACCCTTGGAGCAGTGGTTCTTAACCGGGGGTGATTTTGTCCCCCACCACAGAATATTTGGAAATATCTGGAGACACTTCTGGTTGTCACAGCTGTTGGAGGAGGGTGCTACTGGCATCTAGTGGGTAGAGGCCAGGGATGCTGCTGAACATTCTACAGTGTGCAGGACAGCTCCCATAACAAAGAATTATCTGGCCCAAAATATCAGTGGTGCTGAGGTTGAGAAACTGCCTCACAGTTTGTCCAATTTATAGGCTCCTGTTTATCCTGCCTTGAACTGTAGTGATTTGTTTATAGACTTAATCTCCCCTACTCAAATGAATTAATGGGTGAAGGCAGACTCCAGTTCCAAATCTGGGCTTTCTTGTTATTAACTTCATATTAAGGTTTAATCCTAGAGCCTGTGGCCTGATCCTAACTGCTCAGTGTAATTTAGGACCAGAGATCCTTAGTGTGGGGTGGGTGCAGGGAGGCAGTAGGCTGAATTTCTCTCCTTTCTACCTCCAGGTCTTTTCATCTGTGATAACCTGGGAGGAAGTGCAACACAGGGCATAGATAAGCATTTGGGAACAGAAGAAAATTGGGTTTCTGTTCCAGCTGTTGCATTTATGAGTTGTGTCATTTTGGTCAGTCCATTTTACCTCCGTAAGCCTCAGTTTCCTCATCTCTGTAATAGAAATGATGCAGTGCCCCAGTGTTTTACCTCACAGTGCCATTGTGATAAGCCAATGAGATGTAAAGGTGCTTTGTAAATTGTAAAGTGCTGTAATAGTCATTCAGCCAGCGGTTTATAGATAAAAGAGAGGATGTGAATCAACTTGCTGCAAGAGCACCCCGTCTACCCTCCCAGCCAGTCCTCTGGCCATTTCCTCCAGCTTTCCAGTCATACCTGCTTCGGCACCAGCTCCAGCTGGCCCATTCCAGCTCAGTCTCCTTAGCAAGCCTCCTCTGTGTGCTGCCTTCATTCTGTGTTGGTTGTCTGTGTGCAATCCTTGCCAAAACTAAAAATGACTGACTCTGCCCCTAGAATACAAACTAGTGGCCCGGTGTCACTACATCCTGGCAGAGCATGACAACGGCCAGGCAAATTACCTTGGTCATGGGCAAGAGCTACAAAATAAGACCGCTTGTAGTTTAGAAAGCCAATGCTGCATACAGTCCCTTACTGTCTTTTTAAAGTAACAAAGCTATGTTTTGGGGGGCGGGGTAGAGGGTGGGAAGGGATAGACTGGGATTTCAAAATTGTAGAACAGATAAACAAGATTACACTGTATAGCACAGGGAAATATACACAAAATGTTATGATAAATCACAGAGAAAAAAATGTGACAATGAGTGTGTATATGTCCATGTATGACTGAAAAATTGTACTGAACACTGGAATTTGACACAACATTGTAAAATGATTATGAATCAATAAAAATGTAAAAAAAAAAAGCTATGTTTTTATGCGCTCAAAATCTCAGTGAGATTTTTCTAAGTGAACTTCATGTAGGGTGTGATAAAAGCCTGAGACCCTCAGGCCCCTGGAATCAGGCCAAGTGCACCCTCCCACTGATTTGCTGAGTGACCTTCATTGAACCTCATTAGGTTGATAACTGGGTGACCTCTTAGGATTATAGTAAGAGCCCTGTGCAGCAGAGGATAGGAGAGTGCTTATCCTGGGGAATAATGGAAAGTACCGCATTGACAGGGAGCTCTTGGGTCACAGATTGTCAGTCCTGTCAGGGGCCTAAACTGTCATCCTGCCCAGCCTCTTCTCTTGACAGATGGGGAAGCTGAGGTCCAGAGAGGGAAAATGTTTCACCCAGTGCCACTCAACTAGGTGGGGGCCCACCTGGATCTAGAGTCCACATCTGATATGCTTATGGGCTCTTTCCATGATTGAGCATCCATTTTTTGTGAGTGAACAAACAGGTTGCACTGTATCATTGGACTTCTCTAGGGTTCTCACCACCACATCAACCAGGGCCCTTGCACATTTTTCTGTTTTCTATTTCAGAGTTTTGGCACAAAAATTAAAAGTCAGTAATCTTGATGATCTTTAAAAGCCCTCTCAGTGTTGACCCTGAGTATCAAAGAACACTGGTGCCTTTCCTGATCATTTTTGTTTGCACTTCAATTCACAAGTGTAATTTTCTAAATGTTCAGCAAGTCATAGTCATGGGCTTTTTAGCACAGAGAACTGAATCTTTTTTTCGCTGGATTTTAATGCCATTGACTTGCTCTGTCAGGAGAGTGTGGCTGTTTCTTGGCCTCCTCCTCCTCCTTCCCTCTTCAGCATTTGACAGTCTCCCTGCCCTTCCATGTAAATTTCTCTTCTCCCTTGACTTCTTTGGCATTGTATTTCTGCTTTTCCCCTTGCATCTTTGATCTTTTTTTCCTCCTTTGTTTCTTACTGGATCTGCTTTCTTTTCCATCACTGAATTATCTTTCAGAAGAACCCAGGGCCTGCAGCTCCTCCTTGTCTCTGGTTTGGTGACAAGCCTACACATTTTCCTCATTGATTCTCACTCTTTGGTGCCAAAATTTTAGCTCTGATTCAAAAAAAAAATGTTTTTCACCAATTTCTCTGTTATTGTTTCTCGGTTCCCCCATTTCTGTTAATTGTGCCATTCTTCTTTTTTATCCCTAGAAACCTTGGCAAAATCTGACTCGTCTGACCTCAATCTTTTTTTTTTTTAAACCAGATTTGTGCCCCTTAGATCCCTCTTTTTCTTTATGTCTGTGATTCCAGTAGCCTAGTCAGATTCTTGTCACCTTTCAGCTTGATTTCTGCAGTATCTACTAAACTCTTCTCTCTGTCTCCAGTGTATTCCCCCTCTAGTTGGTCTGGCCTATTGAATCTTTTTAAAATCCCATCTAGTTTACTGAAATCTTTTTGGAAGAAGGCAGGATGAAGTTAGATTCATAGAGTTTGTTTCTGCTCCATCCTCATCATCTCTGTTAAGCATTGTTGCTAATAATCAGGCCTTTAAGTTCTTCACCTTCACCTTCACCTCACATGATTCCATCTCCTCAGCTGATGAGGTCACATGTTGGACTGTCATCGCTCAAAACTGATTATATCTGAGATCCTAAACAAGATCCCCAGGTGACTGTATATTAAGGTCTGAGGCTTACTGTTCTAACAACAAGCAAGAAATAGCCCTCGTTTCTGAAACTGGGTACCAAGTAATAGCTGGGATTTTGTTTCACTTTTCCCTACTCATCCCATGTTCTCCTCATCCTTAGCTAAATACTGAGATAATGAGGGTTCTTGTCCTGGTGTGATGACTCAAGCCTTCATTATAAGGCATCTCGGAGTCATTGATGGTGTAGGATTGCTCTGGGCTTCTATTACCTTTACTTCAAGGAGGTGCCTCTGTGTGTAGAGTGGAAGAAACTTGCCCAGGGCCCTACAACCAGTAGATGGGGTCAAGTATAGACATAATGATATAGTGGGAAATGCAAAGTTTTTAAGTCCTTGCCCCGTTACTTACTTAGATGTGGATATTGGAAAAGTCACTTAACTTCTCTAAGCCCGTTTCTTGCCTATAAAGTAAGAGATGAAGATATCTAGCTGGGAGGATTGTTATGAGGACTAAACATAAGTTCCTTCTATTATAATTCCGGGCACAGAGTAAGAATTATACTTGTCCCCTTTCCCTTTCTAGCCCTTTGATACCAGGCTCACTTCCTCAGTTTGAGGATGGCTGTTTTTTACTTGTCACTTTTCCCTCTATCTCATAAAACTGGGAAAGAGTTCTTATCTACTACAGTTTATAAAATCGCTACTAAATTTAAAAAATATTGAAAGCCCTTAGTACCAGGATGGGATCTGGCAACCATACCATTTGTGCAGATGAGGGCACTGCAGGCCTGAGATCCCCAGGAAGGGGCCAGTCTGTGTAGCTGAGGAATCTGGAGATGGAGTTTTCCACCATGTGATCCTAGTTTTCTTATGGGTGTTATAAAACTGCTCATTGGCAAAGGTTCAGGATAATGAGACCTGAGCAAAAATTGAGTCTCTGGAAGAATGCCTCAGGTCCCCTGAGATGTGAAAGGTGAACATCTACTGTCTTGTTGCCAATTCCTAAGTCACGACGTCTGCACTGACTACATTGGGCCCAGCTGATAGGAACAGCCTTCTCATTTAATTTGCTTGTCCTGGCACAAACACTGAATTTTTCTTCATATTTGAAAAAATGCACGAGAACACTATGTGAAAGCGCGTCACTTGGACCTGAGGGCACCTCAGGCTTCCTTGTGTCCCTGAGGCTCCTTGACAAGCCTCCCCAGGTGAAGTCACATTTGAATGATTAACATCTTGCAGTGCCCTGCTTCCAAGTGTGTGAATTAAAATAGGGAATAAAGCAAGTGAGTTGAAAAAACAATTTCAGGAAGTCACCATTTTACATGGGGGGAAAAATCAAGTGGAAATAGACTACAGTGTTAATAGTGATTGTCTTTAGATGGAAGGACTATGAGTATCTTCATTATTCTGTGATTTCCACATTTTCTTAAGTGAGCACATGTTGCTTTTTTAATAGGAAGAAGAACCTTAAAATTGCCATTTTAAGTTCTGATTCTTTTTTTGTTTTTTAATTTTTGTTAGGGAGGAGGTAATTGGGTTTATGTAAATATTTATTTATTTATTTATTTATTTATTTATTTATTTATTTATTTATTTATTTATTAATGGAGGTGCTGGGGATTGAACCCAGGACCTCGTACATGCTAGGCATATACTCTACCACTGAGCTATACCCTCCCCACAAAATTGCCGTTTTAAATTACTGATAAATAGTGAAGTCCAAATGAAAAGCAGCTACAGTTTATAGTATGATTAATAAACACACAGTGAGTAGCTCTCACTTAGGCCAGTGTTTGGAGAGTTAACTGGATCAAAGTGGGGACTATAAAAGAGAGAATTTTAGATGCTGGCTGAAATTTGTGATAAAAGAGTCAAGCCATCTCATCCCCTTTTGAAGTGTGACTTATAAAAAATAAATTTAAAAATTCAATTTCTGAGCAGTCAGTAGCTCAACCAAATGTACAGGGTGCTGGGTTCTGAGAGAAGAGCCCCGTCCTGTAGGGAGGGAGGTGTTGGGCTTATGCTCTCTAAATGGCATGAAGGTTTGGGATCCTCACAGTTAGCATGTGGGTCCATAGTTTGAGCAGTGTTCCCAACTGGCATCCTCTGTGCTCTTCAAAGTAATGGTAGAAGGGCTTTTGTTAGTTGGATTTAAGTTAGTCACTGTTGAGAGCAGGATTTATTTTGGTGTATTGGTCAGTGTGAATGAACAATGTTACTTGCCATAACAGCAAACAATGGGTGCTGCAGCCACCAAGCCCTCAGCCACTGCAGCGACCCCCTCCAGAGGCGCACTCTGAGGGGACTCAGGATGGGGAAGAACAAGACACTGGCCCTAAATTGCTACGGTGCATATCAAAGGAATGATTTTAATGAGCCCAGACTCTTGCATCTTCCCATACATAGAAAAGCACTGAATTCATTAGTTTGATGTCTGGTTTTCTTTAATTAACAGTAATCTTTTGATGTTCTGACTACCTGGTCTTTGTTGCAAAACCCCCTGTATATTCTGGCTCCTCCCTTACCTCTGAGCAGTCCCTCAGAGCCTGAGAGGCTCCCTCCCGGTCTTGAAGTCCTCAGAAAGTCTGCCAAATAAAACGTAATTGTCAGCTTTTAGGTTGCGCTTTTTTTTCAGTTGACATCCTGGAACACATCCCTCTCCATTGCTAACTAAGTCAGAAACATACAGTCCTATCACTGGAGGGAAAAACAGAAAAATATTGGCCTAACTAGGATCTACTCACTGTGTGTTTGTTAATTACACTGTAAACTGTGGCTGCTTTTTATTTGGGCTTGACTATCAGATATAGGAAACTAATATCTTATAAAGGATTCCCACCAATCGGAAGTATTTGCTCCTCCTTTGAACTCCTCTGGCCCGTCTTTTTAATTCTCATTTGTAGCTTGCTGTCTCCTCTACTCTTTAGTAAGCTTCCGGAAGGCAAGGACCTTCTCTGTGTCTTCCATAATGCTTTCTTTGCACAATGGGTACTCAATAAATGGTTGATGAATGTCCAAATTCCTAAGTTACTGAATTAGGATTTTTCCTGACTTTAATGAATTCAGGGCCAAGACAGAGGAGATGAAGCCTACTGCTTCGGAGTCTGGGTGGGAATCGCTTGCATGCAACATCCAGGATTTGCAGCCTCTCCGCATGGCTTCCTGTACTGTGGGATGGAGGCTCTGCCTGCCTACTCCAACTTCTCTCTCCTCCTAGAACTCTGTTTCCCTAAATTCTCCCTCTCTGTATTAGTTACCTACTTCTGTGTAACAAATCACTCCAAAACAAAATCATTTATTATGTCTCATGGTTTCTGCGGGTCAGGAATTTGGAGCAGGCTTGATAGGGCAGTTCCAGCTCCAAGATCTCTCATGTGTTTGCAGTTAGATGTCTCTGGGGCTGCAGGTCATCTGAAGTCTTTTTTTTAAATATTTTTTTTAATATCTTTTTTTTTTGTTAGCAGGGGGAGGTAATCAGGTTTATTTATTTGCTTTTAGAGGAGTTACTGGGGAATTGAACCCAGGATCTTGTGCATGCTAAGCACATGCTCTGCCACTTGAGCTATACCTTCCCCCTCATTTGTAGTCTTGACTGGGGCTGGAGGATCCATTTGCATGGTGGCTCGCTCACATGGCTGGTAGGTTAGTACTGACAAGGTGGTTCCTTTCCCCAGAGGGCTGTTTGAATGACCTCACAATATGGTAGCTGGCTCTCCTCCCTCCCCTCCCTGCTCCAGAGCCTATCAATCAAGACCACAGCATCTTAAAGCAGAAACTATAATGCCTTTTATGATGTAGCTCCAGAAGTCACATATTGTTGCTTCTGGTATATTCTGTTACCTACCCAGGTGATCCCTGATTTATTTGGGTGGGAGATTACCCTGCCGTGATTCTCCAAGTGAAGGCTAGTGAGCTTAGCCTTGGTTCGTCTCTCTCTTTATCCTAGCCTACAGCATTAACCTTCGATTTTTGTTCTCCCTTAACCCATCCTCCAAACTGTTGCTTTCTTTTCTTTTTCTTTTTCTGGAGGGAGGAGGTAATTAGGTTTATGTATTTATTTTTAATGGAGGTACTGGGGATTGAGCCCAGGACCTCATGCTTGCTAAGCACACCCTCTACCCCTGACCTGTACCACACCCCCCCAAACCGTTGCTTGCTGAAGTGTAGCTCTGAGCATGTTGTTCCATTACTTATACATCTTCAGTAACTAAAATGGATTCTCCATGAGGGCGAAGACTATTATATTATCTGTTGCTGCATAAAAATCTTACCATGAACTTAGTGGTTTAAAACAACACACATATGTTGTCTCAGTTTCAGGGGGTGGGAGTCCATCATGGGTTGACTGGGTCCTCCGCACGGCTGCAGTCAGGGTGCCAGTCAGGGCTAGCTTCTCATCCGAGGCTCGACATGGGAAGGATCCACGTCTAGGCCCTTGTGGTTGTTGGCAGCCCTCTCAATTCCTTGCAGGTGGTTGGATTGAGGGTCCCAGTTTCTTGCTCTTCTGGCTAGAGGCTGTCCCTTGCCACAGGGCCCTCTCACAGCATGCCAGCTTGCTTCTTGAAAGCTAGCAGGTGAAAGTGTGTCACTGCAAGACAGATGTCAAAATTTTATGTAATGCAATTACGTACAGATACTCATGTACATTTCATCACTTTTGCCATATTCTAATGGCTGAAAGCAAGCCACGTGTCCCACCCACACACCCACACTCAATTTGGCGTGAGTGTGAATGCCAAGAGGGACAGGGATTACAGAGGACACTGTAGTGTCTGTTTGCCATGAGTATCTACTTACTGTGTTTTCAGCACCCTGAGCAGTGCATGACACGTACTAAGGTCTAATATTTGAATGAATGAATGGAGTGTGACTATTATGTTTCCAACTCCTTGTTTAAGCCTTTTGCTTCACTCCTCTTCTGTTTCAGAGACACTGATTTATCCTTGAGAATCTTCTACTCTCATCTGTCCTCATGGATGAACTTCAGGATGTTCAACTCACAGAGATCAAACCACTCCTGAATGATAAGGTAAAGACCGCTGATTTCACTAAAATATATGTAAGTCTTTTCTTCTGTGATTAGTTCATTCTCCATATTATCTGAATGGTAACTAACTCAAAACATATTTAGCTTGACTTTCTATGGAGAGAATGTTTCCAAGAAATATATTTCTTAACCTTCTTCTTGATGTCTTTCCTCCCTTTTCTTTCTTCCTACTTTTGTTTCCACAGGCCAAATTCAATTAAGTTATCTTCGAAATTTTCCTATTTTACAGATAGAGATGTGAAGCAGAAAGTGTGAGAGTAGGGGTTGACTTAGAACCCGAGTGTCTTGATTTCCAATTTCTACAGGAAGAACTTCACAGCCATGGCTGGTGCTGTACATGGCAGTACTCTCCCTAAAGTTTGTCAAGTCTGTGGTGTGACCTTTCTGTCCACGTTGAGGGTTTCCTCAGGGATGCCTGGGGTGGGTAATACACCTCATTTTTACATTAGTGTCAGAGAGCTACACAACAGCCACCAGGATTCTGCAAGTAAAGAGTGCTGTGATGATAGGAGTTACCAGAAAGCTAAGCAAGGCTTATCCTCTCTCACTCCCTCTCCATTCAGTAAATGTGCCTGAAACCCCTTCTTTTCAACTCTACTCTTTTGGTTTATTGTCATTGTCCCTATTAAAATACTGTTCTAGTTTGGTGTGAATGAGCCCCTGGCATCCTTTCCTGAGGGGAGTGCTGATGGAGAGTAAGGGTAAAGATGTGTGAGGTCAGGACGTTGGTGGGTAGGGCTCCAGAAGAAGATGCTGTTGCCTGTTACCTTTTTTGCTCAAAGCAAGACCATTTACCTGCAGCTTCTGGGGCTGATGACTCACTGTGTGTTAATTTGCTATTGAATACCCTCAGCCCCATTTTCAGCCCCATTCTCATCTCTGTGACCTCATCTCCATCCTCACCCTCGCTCCCACCTTTATCTTTCACCAGGTTTCTTGCCCTCTCCCTTGGCAAGCTGCACAGTTTAAATTCCCATTTGGTTTCTCCTGCTGCTTCCCTTCATGTGTTCAGAAAACTCTCTCCTTTAAGTACTGTCTTTTGGTGTATGTGAAGGGCTCTCCCCAAAATGATGTGCCGTGAAGAGGAGGAAGGAAGTAAAATCTGCTCCTGAAAAGCTTTAAAGCCACAGAGATGAATAGTTACAAGGCATGTTGCTGTAGGCAGTTTAGCTTCAGGAAGGTAGTAACCTGTCCTAAACCTGACTGATCATCAGAGTCAGCTGGGAAATTACGTAAAAATACATAATTTCGTGGGTCCCACTCTAGAACAACTAAATTTGAATCTGAGGGGAGGGGGATAGGACACACACACCGCTCTACAATCAGCGGTCCTCAGCCTTGGCTGCTTATTGGAGTTACTTGGGGGAGATTTTAAAATGCCCAATGCTTAGGTCCTCCCTCCAGAGGTTCTAATTGAATTGATCCAGGGTAAACTTTTTGAAAAGCTTCCAAGATCTGAGGACTGGGGCACAAGTAAGAGGAGGATCCTTCCCTGACCCTGGAGGTCCACAGGATGCCTAAGGAGGCACCTACATGAAGTGTTGCAGGAGTTCATTGGATATCTCACAGAGAAGGCAACTGGAAAAGAAAAGATTCGGTGACCGTGACCATGGAAAAGCATTGCTAATGTCTGGGTCCTCATGTCTGAGGCCACAGTGATGCTTTGGCTGTGTCTGATGTGTGCCCAAGTGCTATGAACAGAATTGTGCTCCTTTCCCTAAAATTCATATGGTGAAGCCCTAACCACCTTTCCCCCATGTGACTGTATTAGAGATAAGGCCTCTAAGGTGACTAAGGTTAAATGAGGTCATAGGGTAGAGCCCTAATCTGATAGAATTGGTGGCCTTATAAGAAGAATGAGGGAGAGAGAAAGAGAGTGACACCACCACCTCCTCCCCTGGCCCTGGCCGGGAGAGGACACTTAGATGGCTGCCACCTGCAAGCCAGAAAGGGATCTCTCACCAGAGACTGAACCTTGATCTTGAACTTTGAGTCTCCAGAACAGTGAGAAGATAACTTTCTGTTGTTTAAGCCACTCAGGCAGCCTGAGCCATCTAAGACACCAAGCGCTGTCTCACTTCCTAACATCTGTTAGCTCTTCTTGATGTGCTTGTGCTGTTCCTACCCACGTCCCACGCTCCCTCTCTCTCCATCTCGTTCCCCTCCCTCCCCGGGAAGTGTTCCCAGCGCATCACTATTCATGAGCGCCCCCTGGTCCAGCCAAGCTTTACAGAAGTAGAATTGGATGGTATCATTCCCAAACAAAGAACTCTACCCCACTACCCCCACGCACTCCCCCCCAGTGTGTCAGTGCTTCTACCTTAGCTCCGTAAGTGGGCGCTTTTGCATACGTTTTGAAAGGTATAATGATGACAGTGCTTCTCACCCATTATTTCATTTGATCCTCCCAATAGTCTGGTGATACAGGACACACAAATCAATTTGTTTACCTATTGCTGATGAGGAAACCAGGCTCGGAAAAGCGAAGCAGCTTACTCAGATTGCGTACCTAAGAAGGCCAGCTGTAGGGCAGGGTTTCTCAGTCTTGGCACCGTCAGTGTTTGGGGCTGGAAAGCTACTTGTTGTGGGAGACCGTCTCAGGTACCGCAGGGTGTTTAACAGTATCCTTGGCCTCCACCTACTAGATGTCAGTAGCACCCCTGAGTTATGACAACCCAAAATGTCTCCAGACATTATCAGGTGTCTCCTGTTGAGAGAACCACTACCATTAGGGTTTAAGCCTCCAGATTTGAATAGGAGGAAATGTCTTGAAATTTTTGTTTTGGGGAAGTTTTTTTTTTTGGCCTGTTCTGCTATTACTTATTAAGCTCCTTTTGTGTGCCAGGTGCT
This sequence comes from Vicugna pacos, assembly GCF_048564905.1. Classification (NCBI taxonomy): domain Eukaryota; kingdom Metazoa; phylum Chordata; class Mammalia; order Artiodactyla; family Camelidae; genus Vicugna; species Vicugna pacos. The sequence continues at coordinate 27,413,115 of NC_133005.1, read as the reverse complement.
TTACATCCCTTATCTCTTTTAATCATCAGAGTATCCCTTTGCCGTAGATGATATTATTCCTCGCTTAGCAAATAAGAATCTGACTGAAAGACTGGCTTGCCCAGTCAGTAAGTGGCAGAGCCAGGACTGATACCCACGCCTTTCCTGCTCCAAAACCTAGGGCCTTTGCGCTGTGTTCACCCTGTAGATGTTTTGGCATCCCCTCGGAGGCTTGCCCTCCCCCTTTAAGGGAAAGCCAGGAGATGCGTATTATCTCACTTCATCTTTCTGTCCGTTCTCCTCATAGATGTACTCTTAGCCAAAGACATCAGTACCCTTCCCGGCTTTGGGAAGCTAAAGGAAGTCTAGGCCCAGCCTGTTAGGCAGCAATTTGTCCTGAGATGACTATAAGGCAACATTCTCAAAATAGCTTTAAGCAAGGCTTATGTTAACTTTCCTCTTGTCATTTGTTGGTACTTTTCCCATTTAATTTTAGTATGCCTGAGATTTTGTCTATGGCTCAGAATTGCAAAGAAGTGGGTAATTTTGCCATGCTTGTTTTGGCTCCAGTGATGAAAAGAAGCACCTGCCAGCACTTCTGTTTGTTTTTTGGAGGCAGAAATTGCACAGGAATATGACATGATTTTTTTAAAATAGCATTTAACTATTTTCAGAGCATTTTCACAAATACTATCTAATTTGAATCTCCTAACCTCTTGTGAAATAAGTAAGCTAAAGGTATTTTTAAGTCCATTATACTTATGAGGCTCAGAGAGATTATGACTTATCCAGCGTTAGTGTCCAGTAAGGTGGTGAAGCCAGGAGTGGAACCCACCGCTGTTGACTGCAGCCTGATTCCGGGGGTCTAGGGCTCTTCCCACCATCTGTGGCCTCTCGTTAGCTGGTTGTTCCAGCCTTTTCAGCCAACAGACCTAGTACAAGCAGGAGAGAGCTGACTGGTTTGTGCTTCGTTATCCCTGCCCTCTTCTACCTACTGTTGGTTCAGATACTGCTGAGCCCACAAAAGCCAAAGACCAGGCGTGAGAAAACAAGCAGGTGGCCACAACTGGCTTCTGCAGAACTGAGGAAGTATCAAGAAGAAGAATAAATATTTAGTGGGGGGAACAGAAACAATGTATTTACTTTGTTTTGGTTGTTACAGTAGAAAGTGAGGTAGATCCTACAGCAGTTTAAGTTTTCTTTTTCTACTAGTGATTGGAAACATAAGCAGGGGAGGAATGGAGGATGCTAGAAGAAGCAGGGAGAACCCAGGGATAAGCCTTTTTTGTAACCTCCAGGGAAGCAGAGATAGGCAAAGGGTTTATGCCAACGTGTCTTTAAAAAAAAAAAAAGGGAAAGAAACATTTATTGACATTTTCATTAAAGAGTATTTGTGAAGTGCTCCAGTGCTTGGACTGTTCCCCATCTTTCTACTTTCTGATGGTAAGGATTATTGTCCTTTTTTAGTAGAAACGCCATATTTTATTCTCTTTGACAGTTTTTAATCAGCTTGCTTCTAAAACTTTTACTATTGTAACAGTTCCTCCTCCTCACTTTAGTTCCGAGCACATCAGTTGTATGTAACCCTTTCTCTTTGGTATTCATTTCTTGCTCAAATTGAGTATCTCTGTTTTGAGATGCTCATAACCTCTTCCAAAATGGTATTTGTTGCATTTTCTAAACGTTTGGGTAAGGACTGGGAAGAGAGTGGTGAATCAGACACAGCCCCCCACATCAAGTTCCCAGAACAGGTAGATTTGCTCCAAATATCTTCCTGTTACTAGTTAGTTCTAAGGTCTTAACGTATTGTGTCTTTCTTTCCATTATATCTGTTGCCTTCTGTCCTTTGAAACTATATGTTCCTCTTGGCTAGATCTCATTTTGGGAAACTACATTTCTCTTTTCTCTAGCAGTTACAATTAAACTTTCCTCCCTGCCTTCCCCCCTTTTTTCATACTTCTCTTCATACATTGGTGTTTTCTCAGTTGCTTTTTGCTTTTTCCCCAGGTTGAGCTGAGAGAATTACTTGTTTTTAATTTGCTTTCTTGAGCTGCTTCATTTACCTTCTGTATTTGGCACTGAGCCTCCACCAGGAAACACTCCCCTTAACTACTTCTATCTTGACTGCAACTTTCAGTAATGATTTCTCTTTTTCCTTGATTTTTTTTTTTTTGAGTAAAGGTAGATTTATTCAGAGAGATACATACTCTGTAGATAGAGTGCAGGCTGTTTCAGAAGGCAAGAGAAAGGCCATGAGGTGTGGGGGTTGGGTGCTTTGTTTAAAGTAAAAGTAGTTACACACTCCATAGACAGAGTGTGATCTGGCTCACTCAGAAGGGGGGGCAGCCCTCCTTGATTTATTCTTTTTTTTTTCTCTCTCTCTTCCTCCACATTATTCTTTTTTAATTTTTTTTCTTGAATCCCTTTCTGCTACTTAAGTCTGCTTAGCGCAAGAATCTCCCTGAACATGGAATTAATGGTATGTCCAAAATGGACAGAAGAATAAAAACACCCAGATCCTGAAATTTCTGGAAGTTTTGTTGGAGTGGAACCATGTACCACAAATATCAGAGGCAAATTCCTTCCAGAATGCACCTAGTGAGTAGTATTGAATTTTTAATGAGTTCAGAGAATTTGGCTACTGTTGACCACAGCCAAGTGGGGACCAGCTAATGCTCTCCATTCAGAAACTCTGGATGCCAAACATTGTCATAGCCTTTCTCCAGGATGATAGATCACTCATGAAGCTTGAAGCCATTCTCCAAGAAGATCTGGCATCCCTTTAAAAAAAAAAAAGACAGAAAAACAAGTGTTAGGTAGTGTTCCTCTGATTATTGGTACCTTTTCCCCGGGAATCTAGCTGTGTACATTGGATTAAGAACCCACAGTTGTTTTTCTGTGAGGTTCTCAACAAGGCAGAGATCACTTTGGTTTCTGGAGAGGATTGCCTCTTTCTGCTTTTGACATTTCTTTTTGTGCTCATCTCTGAGGCTTCAGGGCCTCACAAAATGCTTCATGACTGTGATCACATGCTTGTGAGGAAGGGAATTCATGCATACAAGGACAGCTGCTTCTCAAATTGCTCATCAGAATTTGTCTCCATAGGGAGGGTATAGCTCAAGTGGTAGAGCACATGCTTAGCATGCACAAGGTCCTGGGTTCAATCCCTAGTACCTCCATTAAAAAAAAAATTAAAAAATAAACCTAATTACCTCCCCCTACCCCCGCAAAAAATAAAAAATAAGAATGTGTGTCTCTATTCCATGACCAAGATTTTATTTTAGTTCAGACTAGAGTGATTTTCTCTTATTTTTTCTAGATGATCTCTAAAGGAACCTTTGGGGACTCTGTAAGATTGACGGTCTAATATGATCTGTTTTGACATCATTATAAATTATTACTCAAAAGATTAAGTGACTCTTTAAATCATATATTACTAAATACTAAGTTACAAATATACTTTTTGTGCCATAACAAATCCCTTTTTTCTAGTTTTCTAATAATGAAAGGTGAAGCACATGCTTATTGTAGAAAAATATAAAGACAATTGCAATTGCCATAATCTCTCTATTCAGAAATAGCTGCTATTGCTAATGTTTTTTTCATCTAGTCCTTTTTAGTGCGTATTTTAATATAGTTGAGGTCAAACTGTGAAGACCATTTTATAGCTTATTTTATTTTTATCTAATGACCATATCATGTCTTAAACTGGAATGCAGTGGAAGTTTTGTTTGTCCTTGATCCGAAGTCTTAACAAAAATCTTTTAACATTTAATTTTGTTATATTGGCTTACTCATTTTGTAAACATATATCAGGCACCTGATTTATACCAGGCCCTGTATTATATGTGGTGGAAGGTACAAATTGAATCAGGGACCAGGGACTCACTGGCTGGTCATTTATATCCTTCTACAAATGATCTACCCTAGTCTGTGAGAGGGCCCTTCCTTCTGCCTCTCACAGTCTAACTAGAAATTAAGCACAATGACTTCTCTGAAGGAGTTCTCCAGAATTTTATGGGGCTAATGGGACCGCGGGAACACTATGATCCTTTTTGCTGGTGGCAGCATTCCTTGGAAATGTGCTACCCAGTCCCAGCTGCATGGCATCTTAGTTATCTTTCCATGCTGTGACTGCATCAGGCTTTATTTTGTGAACTTGGTTTCATGCCAGGACTAACACTCCAGACTAGCTGCCCCTACCACTTTCTCGTGTTCTCAGTGTCATCTACAGTCTCTCTGTGATTGGTAATCTATTGTGACCTTACTGCCACCTTTTAAAGAAATACGGGCTGTTCATCCATAACCTTATTCCTTTAAAAGCTTTCTGTCTGGATCAGTGCTGTCCTGCAGAAGTTTCTGCAATTGGTGGAAATGCTCTGTATCTACACTGCACAATAATATAGTAGCCACTAGCCTCATGAGTTTACTGAGCATTTGAAATGTGGCTAATGTGACTGCGAGACTGAATTTTAAATTCAGGTTAAATTGGCACACGTGGCTAATGGCCGCCGTATTGGAGAGTGGACATTGTATTGGACAGTCTACATCATCCCAGCTGGCTCTGCTCGTTCCCTTCACAGGGAGGACAGTTTGTTTTTTGGGGTTTGTTTGTTTTTTTAACCACATTTGGCTGTGCTTTTAACCTCTCTGTTTTGTCCTGCCAGCAGTGTGGGTGGTAGGATACAGAACTGTTTCTACGAGGATCTCCTTCAAGTGGGGTGGGATTGCTTAGAACTCCCTTGGCATCAGGTATCTCGATCTGCTCTGGAGGGGCAGCTTTTGGGAAGGTGTTTATTATTATTGCAGCTGCACACCTTCTGGGAACTTGTAGACAGATACATTATGATAACATAGTTTCTGAAAAATGAGAGGTTTTTTTCAGGGGAGGGGCTTTTATTTTAAGAAAAATGAAATCAGAAGGTTTTTTTTTTTCTCCCAAACACATCACTCATCACCCTTTTTATAGTCTTACATCATGCTCTTGCAACTCTGGCATCTAAAATGCTACAAAAATGCCTCTGAGTCATCGCTACTGATTTTGTGTGTGTGTGTGTGTGCGCGCACAATCAAACATTACTATGATATAATCTCATTTTAGAAGCTTGGTGAATTCTCCCTAGATCTTTTGACTGTGTTCTACTTTTTAAATGATTCAGTGATTTGTCCTTTTTCTTATCAGCAGTTTCATGGGATGCAACAGATATGCCAGTGTATTAAGAACCCTGTTTTATCTTTCTTTCTTTCCCTCCTTCAGTGACGCTGTCTTTCTCCCTTGTTAAATTTCAGTCTTCCGTTTCTGATCCATCTACATCTTTCTCTTCTTAATTCTTTCTTTGCTTCCTTGTCCTGGGCACTCTGGCTCCTGCCTGCCTTTGCACCTCTCAGGGTTGGCCTCCAGCTCCTTTCCTTCCAAGTAACCCCCCTTGTGGGTTGTGAATGTGCTCTCAGGCTCTGACCTATGTCTTACTCTGCCCACAAGTTCTCCCTGCTCTCCTTAGGTAAGGAGACAAGAAGTTACAGACTTTACTGGGAAACCGGGCTCCTTTCCTTCATCTTCATAGGAAACCCACCAAAGTGTAACCTCACCTCCAAAGACTCACCTTTTACTGAGACGTGTTAGGAACCCACCCAGCTGCCTCTGAAGCCTTTGGAAGGGAACCATTTTGGTTTTAGGGCAACCAAGAGGCTGCACATGCACTGCTTTCACTGTGAACTGAATTTGCTGCACATTTGGGGAAGCCACATGGGGAAACTGACTGTGTTTTCTGCCTTCTGTTGACAGAATGGTACACGAAACTTCCAGGACTTTGACTGTCAGGTAAGGACTGTACAAGCACCGAGGAGGGCTGTGTACAGGACCTCTGCAGTGCTTCCCTCCCTGTGCTGGTGGTCTTGTAGAGGTGGAGCTCTCTTCATAGCTAATCATGACTCCTTCATGTTCTTTTGGTTATTGGATCTAGTTTATTTAAAATGATTAGCTATTGTGTTCAAAAATTGCCTGCCCAGTACCTGTTCTGTGGTTGCAGGTTATTGGGTGGAGCTCTCTTTTTGAAATTAAGATCTTTCCTCAAATGATGTTGGATACCCTGGTCACAGACATCAAATAGACGGTTGTCACCTCACTGCAGAAAAGGTGGGGGAGGGGAATTTGAAGGGGAGACTCACCAACAACAAAATCTTTTCCTAAAAGAAAAGGCCAAATTAAGCTTTATTAATGCAAACTGCAGCCATCTCTTGGTTTTATCTTTGGAAACGCAAAATTCAGCCTGACGCATCAGTATTTTCTTAAATGATAAACTGTTCTTCTTAGTCTGCTTTTGCCTGTAGCTCTATTGCCACTTTGGAAATCAGTAAAGTGAACCAGCAGCTAGCCGTCTTCCTGCTTTATCCCTTGACTGGCCCTGAAAGAAACGGGAAGGACTGAGTGCATGGAAATGGGAACCTTATAAGCCCGTGACTCTCCTACTTTTGAGGTAGAGGTCATAACAGTGGCTGTCCGCAGCAACGTGAAGTAGACTAGGCGGGAAGGGAAGGTGCAGGGAAGTGAACTTCCTTGCGTACAGGATTCAGCCAACTTGTACACCCCCAGGCAAGTGGATATTTTCAGGTATGCATTTTATGTTAAGCACAGTGAAATCTCTCCATATAGTATTAGCCTCAAAATGAAGAAGTAATATCTATCTCATAGGCAAACCAGTCATAGCATAATGACTTATTGGGTATCTACTGTAGATACTGAACATACATCATCTCCAGTCCTTGGAGCAGTATCACAAGGTGGTTTTTATTATAAATGAAGAAATTGAGAATCAGGTTCTGTAACTTTCCATTGGGTGGAATTAGGGTTAAGAAACCCCATTCGTCCTGAATCCATTGCCCGTTCTTTCTTACCTGGAAATGGCCAGAGCTGAGATGTGGCAAGGAGTTGAGTTGTATGTAAAGCTGGGGTTCCTTGGCAGGACTCACTTTGGAAGGGGAGGGCTCATAGCATTGTTACAGATTTTTGAATCTCATGCCAAACATCTCTTGGTGTGACTGTTTGGTGTACTTTACCTTTACAACAGAATCAGCCTGGTGTTGTTAGGGAATCAGTTGCTATAGACTCTTTGCTCAAAAACAAGAAAGTTATTATTTTTTGGTACGTGGTGGCAATCAAGTTTGGGTTTAGTTGTTTTTAATTTGATCTGACTTCAGTTGTGGTTTGGATCCTAGGTTGAACCAGTTGAACTTGATTGCTGTTAATATTTGATATAATTTACCTAGAAGGAGATCATTTGAGAGGTTGACAGTAACATTTAAGGTGAGGAATTCCAGAATTAGTATATATATACTCTCACCTAAAAGTGTGGAAGCATTTATTTCCATCAAATTGAGCATCCCCTCCCAAACCCAAATTGGACTATTTAAAAAAATGTGCTTATTGCAAAATAGATAAGAAAATACCAAAAAGTAAATAAATAAAAATCACCTGTTACCTCACCAGTGTTAATATTTTGGTATATATCCTTTAGGATTTTTTTCGCAGATAAATATACTTAGATATAAATGAAATTGAGTTTTAGAAATATAATTATCAATCACTTTTTAATATTAAGGCTTAAAAATAGTCTGGCAAAAATTCTTGATATTTTGGATGAAGTTTTAATATAACATATTCTAGCCTCATTAAATATAACTTTACATTCAGTTCTGATACAAATAAAATGATGGCAAGTGTTTGTCACTATTTGTCACATGTCTGTCACTGGTTTTGAATGTACATGGTCTCTGTGTTCTAAAGAAGGAAAAAAATCATAGGCTCTCCTTTTTTCCTCCTCTCAGCACTCATGAATACTCTTCTGTTGCCTTTCCCATCTATCTCTTTGTTAAAGGTTTATGTGATGTTCTGGAGACTGGGTCAGGAGTCTAGAGACAGATGATAAAAGATCCAGGAGGTAGGAACTGTGACTTGAGAAGTCTAGAGTGGCCCAGTTTGCCTGAAGGCTTCCTGGAAACCACTGTGCATTCTTAGGAGACAAAGCAGAGCAAATCTAAATCCAGCATTGTCACTTAGGAAAGGTATTCAGCCGTGTCATTGGTTTTGTTTGTTAGCATAACTATGGCACAGGGTTAACGGAAGCCAGTTAATCAGCGCTTCCTTCTGATCTGTCTTGACTCAGAAAAATCTTTAAAGAATCTTGGGTGATATCCTGGGAAGTTATTTTAGCATCACAACCAAGCTTATAAATTTAGTCTGAACTGCCTTCCCTGGCTCCCTGCCCCCTGCTCTGTTTTCTTTACTAATCAGCTACATGCTTTTTGTTTGTTTGTTTGAATAATTGAAAATATAGTTAAAATTGTACCATTTCTCTTGGTTCTTTGATTGTCCTAGTGACTTCATTGCTATATAGCTCCCCTGAGGCAAACAGCAGTTATATTTGGGTATAGAGTAATGAGGGAAGTTGTTAGAGGTTACATGCTTAGAATTGATGAGAAAGGAGAAGGCCTTCTGCCAGTTGAAACAATGAATCAGTAGGCTTATTGTCCATCAGTCTGCTTTAGTGCTGCTTAATTTTCCTCTGCTTGTGAGACTGTTTGAAAATTTGGAATTAGAGCTGAGACAAATGGTATAGCTTCTCTGTGTATATGATATATTGCTTTAAAAAAGTAATTACAACTAGGGGTTAAGAGGTACAAACTACTATGTATAAAATAAATAACCTACAAGGACATATTGTACAACACAGGAAATATAACCAATATTTCATAAAAACTTTAAATGGAGTGTAATCTATAAAATTTTTGAACCACTGTGTTGTATACCTGAAACTAGTATAACATTGTAAATCAACAATACTGTAATTAAAAAAACGTGGATTAGTAAGGTGGATTGAGGGGAATGACAGGTGTATGATAATCAAATATAGTAAAATATCAATGGCAGAATCCAGGCAGTACATATACAGGTGTTAAAATTATTTCAACTTGGCTGTATGTTTGAAAGTTTTCAAGATAAAATATTGGGCAGTTGGGGGAATCAATGTTTAACTTTACAAAAAAGTACACAAAGCTGCTTTTAATTTTCAAACAACTCTCCCCATAGACAATTCCAGTGCTTCTCTACATGCACACATACTTTTTTTTAAACATTTTTTATTGAGTTATAATCATTTTACAATGTCGTGTCAAATTCCAGTGAAGAGCACAATTTTTCAGTCATACATGAACATATATATATATATTCATTGTCACATTTTTTTTCCTGTGAGCTACCGTAAGATCTTGTATATATTTCCCTGTGCTATACAGTATAATCTTGTTTATCTGTTCTACATTTTGAAATCCCAATCTGTCCCTTCCCACCCCCCCACACGTACTTTTTATGAAGTTATAATCATGTTTGTATAAACGTCATCATTGTTATTTCTCACATATTTCTGAAACTTTATGTGTAATGTTTAATGTTTGCATATGACATAAATAAATATGCTGTATGTTGTGTATAATAAACAATTTAGGAAATTCAGAAAAGTGTAAAAATAAAGGTTACCTATAATCCTGCTACCTAGAGATAGCCATGCTTTATTATACTTCTTTCTAGTTTTTACTTTTATATTCTGTTATCATAAGAGTACACGCTTATAGTTGAGTATTTAGAAAGCACAGAGAATTTTAAATAGCTAGAGAAAAGCTCATAATCCTAGAATCCAGGGACGACCATGTAAATATGTTTAATATTGAGGTGTGTGTGTGTGTAATTTTTATAAAAATAATTTTAAAATGTGTATGGTTGGTCACACTGGATATACAATTTTGGATTATTCTCTTTTGTTATTATTTTTTAAATTTATTATTTTATTTGGGAGGAAGATAATTGGGTTTTTATTTATTTATTTATTTTTAAAGGTGGTACTGGGGATTGAACCCAGGACCTTGTGCTTGCTGGGCACATACTCTTCCACTGAGCTATCCTCTCCCCCTGGGTGTACAATTTTGTATCTCCGTTTCTGACAATACTAGAACACAATCTCATTTCTATGTCATTTTAAAACTCTCATGAGAAACTAATCTCTAATGACTGCCTGTTATTTCATCAGATGGCTATACCATGACTTAACTATTCCATTATTTTTAGAAGTTAGATTGCTTACAATATATTCAGTTCACTGAACGCTTTCGTGCATAAATTTTATGTACACATTGGATTATTTCCGTAGATGGATTCTTGTTGAGGGGGAGGTGATTAGGTTCATTGATTTATTTATTTTTTAACAGAGATACTGGGGATTGAACCCAGGACCTCTTGCATGCTAAGCATGCACCCTACCACTGAGCTATACCCTCCCCCCTTCCTTAGATGGATTCTTGGATTGAACATACTTAAGGCTCTGGACATATCTTGTCAAATTGCCTAACACTTTTACCAGAGGGGTACTCAATAAATATTAATGGAGAGTGAAAAGCTGCTCTCTGCCAGGATATATCATTCCTGTAGAAGAGGCTGATAATGGAGTGAACTCACAAGAATGGCGTTCTTGCTCCTGTGGTAATGCAGGCCTGGCTAAGGGCTGAGTAATTTCATGCTGACTGTTTAAACTGCAGTAACTGTGTAGAGGACTGATTGATAGGACATTCCTGTGAGGACTGATCTTTAGTTTCACAGTTCAAATGTATGTATGCAACTGCCTCTTCCAAAGGGGTATAAACAGCTTTAAACCCTTGCAGATCACTTGGTGAATGGGCTCTGTTATGAAATAAGAATTAGGTGAAACAAATAACTGAAAGTTCCTTCCACAGAAAAGAGGTGTCTGGAAAGAGCTGAGATTCAACAACCTACTGCCTTCTGTGTTAGAGGGCTTGACCAGTTCCACGCTCCTCCCCTTGGCTTGAAGGATGTGAACGTGGCCCCAGTCCCCCTTTCAGCCTTTCGTCCCACTGCTTCGCTTTGTGGACCCCACGCATACCCAGGAAAACTGGAATTATTGCTGACCTACCCACACTTCTGCTTTGTGCTTTTCCTTTCTGATGGCCTTTGTTCACAGGTTCTCCCCTTGAGATATGCACCTGTCCCCTTTTGGTTTGGTTTTGTTGTTTTATGGGGAGGAAGAGGGGGAGGTTGATTATTAAGTTCTGAGGGTATAGGTGACTTTATTCTCATTTGGGGATAAAAAAAGCATCTTATAGAAAATATTAAGGCCCTTTTTATCACCAACTCCAATCTCAGTTCCCCTTTCTCCTGTCACTAGAGGATTTCTTTCTCTGACAAGCTCTGTCTCACCATGGGCATGATGGCTGCCAAATGCTCAAAATTCGTATCCTTCCAGCTTCGCAGCCTCACTGCTGAGAGAAGATCTTTACCTGTAACTTGAAGGAAAAGGCCAGTGGAGGAGTCTTGTTGGCTTAGCATGGGTCTCATGGGGGGGGGGTGTCACATGCACATCCCTGGACCACTCACTGGCCAGAGAATGGAGTGTTTGAATTGGCTAAACCCAGACCCCTTCCTACCTAAACTTTCCTAGAGAGTCCATGTTCTAAAGGTGTTTTGGGATGTTGACTGGGTTAAATAATCATTCACTCTTTTTCTTCTTCATTGTTAACTAAGGCTATGTGAAAAGATATTGGAGTTGGCTTTGAAGGAGGAAAAGATAGATTTTATGTTGACATATTGCAGAGGAAGCTTTCAAATGAAGAGCATAATTAGTGAGAAGTCTGAGCGTGTGGGTAGTTGAACAGTAAAAGTAGGTGTCTGAAAGAGTGTTGATTGAACTAGACTGAAAGATATAATTGGTAAGAGAGGAGAGCTGAAGCTAGAGTCCGGAAAAGTGTATTATAGAACTTTAAAAAGGAGAATGATTTACTAATAGGCAGAAGGCTGAGTAATTGTGGAGGCAGATTCTTTCACTACGGGATTAAAAGAGGTCATGCAAATGAATTTTATACAACTACACAGAGGTGAGGTAATGGGAGTATTATATTAAATTGTCCTATATGATAAATAACAAAAACTTTACCCAAGGCTCACACAGTAGCCTGCTTATTAGAAACAGAGTAAAATTCATACTATATGTTTCCAAGGGTATGTTGCCATACAAGTTTACCGAAACTCTTTCAGACTGGCCAGAGAGGAAGAAGCACTAACAGGCTTAACAAGATCAAAATTTAACGAAGTTCAGAGGAGATACCAAGTCAGGTTGTATAACTCAGGTGATAGCACATTTAGCTGAAGAAAGGGGACTGAGAGCAAAGGTGAAAATTGATTATTGTCAATTAATGGTGATATCCTAAACTCTTAAATTCTTAAACTGACTCTTAAACTACATTTTTGATTAAGGGGGAGAGGCAGCCCAGGATGGAGAAGTGTGTTGGGGATCAATAGGATGTCAGGTTGCTTCGTAAGCCTGGAGAATAAGGGATCACATTCAGAAGTATGTAGCCTTGGAGGTGGTAGGCAATCAGAGTGCTGGGAAAGATCTATGACCAGAGCCCATTAGACACTCTGATTGTGCAGTCACACCCTCTGGAACACTGGGGCGAAGGGGGAGGTAACTGGAGAAGCAGCCAGTGAAGCAGAAGATAGTTGGCTAAAGCAGAAGGGTCCCCTGCAGTGGCCTGACCATTAAATCAGCTCCGTAGCCAGGGTCTCTGCACACTCATCTCCAAATGGAGAGTTGTTCAAGCCATTCACACACGAGTTCACATAGGATGTCTTTACAAGACCACATGGAGGTGAATGTCTGCTTTCTTTTCATCTTCTTTATTCTAAGAACATTCAGATACTTCGAAAATGAAGAGAAACTATATGAGACACTGACGACTGAGGGTGGCTCCAAATAGGGCAACAGGATTGACGGGTAGGGCCCAGGACTCTTGGCCCTTTCATACTTTGGTCGTTATTGCAGTTGAGGGCATTATGGGGAGGTAGGGGCTGAGATATCCATAAAGAGCAGAAACTTTATAAGCCAATTTTAACTGTGAATTTCACCCAGATTATGAAAGAACAAAGTAATTTGCCCTATTGCCTCGTCTACTTTTAATGTCTTCCCTTTTGCCCCATCTGTTACATCTCCCTTTTCATCCTCCTCCTGAACTTCCCTGACAGCTCACTATCCCTCTCCGCACTCCACCCCAACCAGCTGCCACCACACACACCATCCCCATCAATCACCAGGCCTTGGGAGGTCCTGCTAACCTTAGGGCCAAACTGTAAACTGGGTTTTTTCTTCAGTTCTCAGTAGTACAGCTGAGGCCAAGCCAGGGTATCTAAGCCAGACTGTGTGCTTGGATATGACAGAAGGAAGGCTCTAGCAACTAGACTGTAAAGATAACAGATCGTTGTGTATTACCTACAATTTGAGTTCTCCTGCAGTGTCACTCATCTGGCAGGAGCTGGCTTCTCTCTCTCTCCCTCTTTATTTTTTCTCTCAAAAGATAAAACATGAGAGAGAAGCCTGCTTAAGTTCCCTTTCTGAATATATCACCTCCGAGGGAATCAAGTCCTAAAGGTAGTGCATGTTCCTTCTCCAAGTTTTCATGCTTTAAATATATGTATGCAAACATGTACTATCTATATAGTGTTGCTTTTTAAAAAATCTACATACGTCGTGTATCATACACATAAACTTCTGCGTTTCTACTCAGCATTGTGTTTTCAGGATTTTCTCTATGTATTAATGCTTACAGTTCTAGTTTGTTCATTTTTATCTGTATTTCATTATATGAATAGGTCATAATTTCTTTGTTTCCCTATTTGATGACTATTTAGGCTACTTCAGTTTTTTGACATTAAAAATAAGACTGCATGTACATCTCTGTGTATCTTTTTGTGCGTGTGTGCATGTTTGAGAATTTCTTTAGATTATACCTAAAAGTAAAACTTCTGTAGGGTAGACACCTCTTAACTTCACTAAAAATTACCAAACTATAATTGTAGTTGTTCCAGTCTACATGCCCACCAACAGCATATGAGAATCTTTATTTCTCTACATCTTGGCCAACACTTGGCATTATCTGACTTTAAAGTTTTTCCCTTCTGGTATGTATGAAATCACATCTCATTGAATTTAATTTGCACTTTCCTGACTACTAATAGAATAAATGTCTTCTTCCTCAATTTTCTACCATAGTATCCTATTTATTTCTTTCACGGCACTCATCACAAGCTGTTATTATGAATTGGCTGATTTGTGTGTTTATTGTCTGCCTCCCTGTCTAGAACATAATCTCTGTTAGAGCAGGGATCACATCTCTTGTTTACTGTTTTGTCCTCAGAGCTCAGTCCAGGGTCTGGTAGTGGAGCTTCAGTAAATACATAATTGTTTAATGAATGAGCCTGGTGTTGGTGGAGGGGGTTCCTCAATAAGTCTGAGATTACTACACGGGAAATGTTCATTCTGCAACAGGAATTTGTGTCTTTATATTCCTCCCATCCAAACCCTGTATTTTATTTCATAGCTAGTTCACAGTGCCCGATTCTCTCCTTCATTTCTTAACTTCTCTTTGAGTAGGCTCGAATAGAAGGCAGCAAGCAGTTAAGAGAATAGCAGAAACATTGAGTCACTGGTGGTTTGATCTGATAGAGAGATCAACTCCAGCGTGAGGCCTATAATTTGAGATACACTGATGTTCAGTTAGCATAAAATTGTTCTGTGCTCCACAAGAACCAAGACTCTGATGAGGTTCATTGTTCAATAGGAAATTAAGTTGGAAGTCCTTTCCTTTTTTTTTTTTTAATTAAAAAAAATTTTTTAATGGAGGTACTGGGGATTGAACCAAGGACCTTGTGCATGCTAAACATGCACTCTACCACTGAGCTATGACTGGCCTTGAAGTCCTTTGCTTTTGCTGAGAATCTTATTGACAAAGTTAATCTTGTCTTTTCTAAGATCGGTACTGACTTTGTCAGCAAAAATTCACTAGACTAGGCATGATAGTTTTTTATTTTTGAGAAATACAGATGTTGAAGAAGACTAGAATAAATCTCAGTTAACTTTTCTACAGTCTCTTTCTTTTCCACCCAGCCACTCTTAGTGCAGTTCCCAGCAGCTCTGACTGCATCTTACGACAGCTTTATTCAGTTCCTGAGCTCTGCTCTGACTACATCTTAAACTTTACTTGTTGCCTTGGTGAGAATCCTTTGGGATGCAGGGAACAAACCCACCCAAATAGCTTAAAACAGAGGCAGTGCAGGGATGTTTCAGAACTTAAGAGCACACACAGCTGGAACCAGGAATTAGAGTTGTGGAAATACCTACTATAAGTTCCAAGTTTTCTTCTCTTTGCAAGAGAACCAAGCTGAGGATGGAGTCTCTTACTGCCAGTTACAAATTCTCAGGGAAGGATGCTGACCTAGCATGGACCAAATGCCCACCTGAGTCCAGGAAGCCATGGCCATAAATTATAGTTGGCAAACAGGGCAGCCAAGGACCATTCCTGTAGTGTGTAGATGACACAGCAGGGCAGCTCCCAGGAAAGGGGAGAATCTTTAGATGTCTACTGAACTTCAGTAGCTGAACACGCATTTAGAGGCTCTGAAGCATCTGCCTTTTTTACTCAGTAGCTTCTTCAGATCTTCTGCTTCCTTAACTTTCCTTTCCCCGGGTCCTACCTGGCTCATTACTCAACTTGCTGATCTCCTTGCCGTAACCATATTCTCAACAGATCCCTGACTTTTCCCACTTAAGAAAGTGAACTTTGTAGATAAGATGTGTTCTTCCCTTGTTTGTTTTCCTGTTACATGCAAAAGGAATTAGAAAGTAGGAATATTCTGTGTAATATAACGTCTCTCTGGTGGGCTTATAATTCAGTGATGTGAATAGTGGGAAAGAACGATGAATCAGGTGTTGTGACACTTCAGCAGCCTGGGAGGTCCATTCTGCCTTTGCTGAGACCTTTACATTCTCTTGTTACAGGAACATGATATAGAAACAACTCATGGTATGGTCCACGTCACTATCAGAGGCCTACCGAAGGGAAACAGACCAGTTATTCTGACATACCATGACATTGGCCTCAATCGTATGTATTTGATTTTATACCTTCCCTTTTTATTATGATTCGTAATCTTTGTCTATTTTTAAAAAGCGCACAAGAAACCCCACTATTCTAATAGAGCATAGGTTTTCTCCTCTCTGCCTTAACCTTCCCTCCTCGTGCTACATGTGTTCATGGCAGAATTAAAGTTCCTGGGAAGTGTGCAGGGAAAATCCATTTGGGGAGAGGATACTAGAATTATCTGTCACTGTGTCTCATATGTGTCATATCTGCTAAAGGACTGAAGATTGTATGATGAACTGGTTAAGGAAGTAGAACTGAAATCAGTTGCTTTTTTTTTTTTAATCTATACTTGGTTTTTTTCATAATTCAGGTTAGAAAATTATTTGAACTGAACTTTGTTGTGAGCTCTTCAGTGAATTAGTAAAAGTATTCTTGCTACAGCCTGTCATCAGTGACTTTAAGTGGATTTTTCTGGATGGCAGTGTAAGGTTGTGGCCCTAGCCCCAGGCACACAGAGTCTGTGTACATGCCTTTTTTTCCACACTCCTCTGGCTTTCAGAGGTGACCTGCATTGGAGGCTACAGTCTAGTGTTGGAGCTTTTGTGGCCTCTTTAGCATGAAAAGGAATTTAAGCCGTTACACCAACAGGGTAGAAATTGAAGCAGCAACCCTCCCCTGCACCCCAGCAGTTTTGCCGACAGACAGTCTTCCCCATGGTAAGTGTAAGCAGCCCAAGTTACTCACTGTAGCCAGGTTCCTGGGATATGGTCAGTGTCTCTGTGTTGGGTAGGGGCATAAGATACATGAAAAATGACAGTATTATGGGTGTAAGATTGTTTTGTGCAACACCAGGATTGGCTTCCACTCTAGACATTGTGTAGAATTGAGGATTAGTTGTTTTCAAGTAATTGAGACATCTGATATTTAGCTTCTAGGGCAGCTTGGATCATGCAGATTGTTCGGACACCTCACTTTAGTGGGACAGTGATTCAAAGGGAGTAAAAGAGATGATGATGTGGAATTTATTGAGTGGAGGAAAACTGGGGAGAAATGAAGAGCCTGTGACTTACGAGTATTTTTACTTTTGCAGATAAGTCCTGTTTCAATGCGTTCTTTAACTTTGAGGATATGCAGGAGATCACCCAGCATTTTGCTGTCTGTCATGTGGACGCTCCAGGCCAGCAGGAAGGTGCACCCCCTTTCCCAACTGGGTAAGACCACAAGCAAGACCTTCTGGAAGACATGCTCTCAGAGAGCGGGCAACTGAGCTCCAGTGAGCCAAGTAACGTGTGCTTCCCTCCCAGCTGATTGTAGCACAGCCTGTAGGTTATGCTCATCAACTGACCATCCACGTACTTTCTCTCCTCGCTCTGAGAGGACTGTTACGCACAGTCTGTTCAGGAAAACTGCATGGTTTCCTGTATCCAGGAATGACCCTCCGTGGATGGCCTTTATAAAAGCACAAGGCACAAGGCACAAGGGTCTGGAACATCCAGTTCTCACTGTCTCTTATCTGTCCCCTTCCTCATCTATTTAAAATCTGTCATTTTTATGTCCCTCCCTGAAGCTCCCAACTACCTAGGCCCAAACACAGATCCCTCCACGCTTCCTGGGTGCACCCTGCCCTTCCCTCCAGTCTGGTGACAGAATTTGAATGTTGGTGTAACCGTTTATTCCAATTCAGAGGTGCATTTTACTTGGACGTGGAGCTCTCAGCCTCATGCTAAGCCTGCTTTGCATGGCTTTTCCCCGGGCATTATAATTATTGAGAAGACCTTGGAGGAGTGAAAGCGCGGGCTGTGGAATGCTAATTCCTCCCCTCTCCCTTTACTCATCTGCGGAGCTGCCTTTGCCAGTGACTGCTGGGAAACAGACCCTGGCAGATGAGTAACAGCCAACACTTATATAGTACTTAAATAATATCCTGACAGTGCCTTACATACTTTCTCCCTGCTTTTCCTGGATTCCTAGCCTGAGTCAGTTCCTGGGCTTGTTTGACCAGTAGTTTGTATCATAAACCAAATTCAAAAGTAAATAATAAAGTAACCGTGTTATCCTAGGCCTAAGTAATACCAATCGGCATTTATAGTGCAGAGCCCAGGATTTGTGACCATGTGCTGAAGCCCAGTAAAGCTTTGTTTACTTGTGGATTTAGCTGCCTGACATAAGCAGCAGACCAAGAGCCACTTCCTCAGTTGACTCTTACCGCTGAAAGTTTACTAAACCTGAACCCCAACTGGAGTGATTATTAGGGGTTTGGAAATACCCTAGAGAGAGCCATGTTTCCTGTTTTTGCACATGACTTCCTCTGGTTCCAGAGATTGCTCTTTTAGGATATAGAAAAATATAGGGTTTGTTTTTGTGTTTTTGTTTTTGTTTTTGTTTTTGTTTTACTTTCTTCTTAATGTGGCAGTTGTAGAGAATCGCACAGTATGCCACAGTCATTTCCAGGTACCACATCACCTCCTTTGACAAACGGAGTGCTTTTGCCTAGAACCCTGTGCTTTTCTAGCCGTTCTAGTGATTGGGAAGTGTGAGTGCATTCTAATTCAGGAGATATCCTTCTGGATTTCAGGTACCAGTACCCCACAATGGATGAGCTGGCTGAAATGCTGCTTTCTGTTCTCACCCACTTAAAGTGAGTTCATTCTGCAATTCTCCCACGTGGTTTTTGGTTTTTTGTTTTTCACACTTTGTACTGTGTGTCTGATCTATAGGGGTATGATGGTGAGCAAAACAGTGTGGTCACTACCCTTGTGGAGTGTGAAGCTTACATTTTAGTGGGGAAATAATTAACAGGTAAGCAAACAAAATTCACAACTTAGGTGGTAGAGCAGAAGTCAGTGGGGATGTTGCGGCAGGGAATGGGGGCAGGATCCGCACCAATAAGGTGAACTGAGGCATGCCTCTCTAAGAAGGAGTTATGTAGGTTGACACCTGGAGGAGAAAAAGGAGCTACCTAGAAAGAGCCAGGGCACGGGGATTCCAGGCAGAAGGAATAAGCTGAAAAGGCCCGAGAGCAAGTGAGCAAGTGGGAGAAAGGCACAGGGTGAAATTCGAGAAGTAGACAAGGACCAGATAACATAGGTCTCACAGATCAGGTAAGAATTGTGATTTTATTCAAAAGACAAAGGGAAAAACACTGAAGGGTTTTAAGTAGGGGGGTGATATCCATTTTAGCCTTTCAGAATGGTCACTCTAGATACATAAATTGCACATCAGTAAAGCCATTTACATTTTTTAAAAGGATTACTGTAGCTGTGGAGAGAATGGTTTAGAGAGCAGTAAATGAGAAAAAGCAGGGAGACCATTACAGCAGTCTGGCAAGTAATAACGATGGCTTGGTACTGGCTGTTGCCCAGGGGGTGGAATGAAGTAGGTGGAGGCAGATGGAAATGTTTTGAAGGTGGACTCTGTAGGAACTGCTGATGGGTTGGACATGGAGGTGATAGTGAACTGTCAAGGGTGACGCCCAGGTTTTAATCATATTTCATTTAACCCTTAAAATCAACTTAGAAGTCGGTGGTCGTATCCTTGTTTTTTAGATAGGGAACTCAGGCTCAGGAAATTAGAGAAACTTGACCAGATTCTACATCCAGTAAGCATGAGAGCCAGATTTGAATCCAGTTGTATTCTTTCCATGATGCCACACTACCTCCAAATGAGTTAACCCTGTCCATGTTGGTGTGTCCCGTTCACAGTCTGAAAAGCATCATTGGGGTTGGAGTTGGAGCTGGAGCTTACATCCTCAGCAGATTTGCAGTAAGTACATGGAAGATTAGTCTCAATGCCCTTGGGGCACGGCCTAGGTCATAGCTCTTACTGCCGTGTTAAATGACAAGGAACTGTTGTGTGTCTTAGGTCAGTTTTTCTGTAAATTCTGTCAACAACAGACACAGGTTTGTGTAAAGCCTTACTCTGTACTTGCAGCACCTGAAAAATCACAAGTGAGGGCCATACAGCATCAGTAAAAAGCAATTCTTAGGGAATACTTATGGTGGAGTTTCACACAGCCATTAAAATTTTGTAAGAAGAGCATATAATGGTATGCAATTTCACATACTTTATAACCTTAACAAAAAGTTTAGAATACAGATGCACATAAGTAAGCATAGGAAAGAACTGGGAGAAAACATACCAAAATGCTAACAGGGATTGTTGTTGTGTGTGTGGTAAGATACTATGAGGTTTTATTTTCTGCTTTTTATAATTTATCTGTTAATCAGATTTTCTATATTGAGCATAATTGGCATAATCAAAGGGAAAATAGTAAGCTGAAGAGTTTTGAGTTTGCATAGAAATGTTCATATTGATTTTTATTTAAGGAACTCTCAGATGCCTTCATAAACCTATTTATGTGGTTTTAGGGAGAAAACCTAAACCCCTAGTGTGTAAGTGTATACGTACGAAATAGCCAGTCTAAGCTCAGCAGCCCCTGTGCCACGAAGTCCAAGGGCACTGCCCCAGCAGGGGAGATTCCCGCCCCGCGCCCCCCTGCCCACCATGAGCGCAGCAACTATAGAGATACCAGGTGCCCTCCTCTGCTTTGGAAATAAAAAACTGTCTCCCCCATAGATCCTTGCAGGGCAGGATCCTCTGATAGCGACTTAAGAAGCTGGTTTTCCAGACGCTGATTTAGATTTAAAGAGCTGTTTTTCTAAATGTCCTCCCTGGCACCTCTCTGACCTTTCTTACGTTCAGATCTGAGGCACTGAGGCCTAGTAAGAGCTGATGAGCCAGGTTCCAGTATTTTCAGAAGAAGCTGGGGGAGGGGCTCTCATATAGTTGTCTTTGTCTCATTTCAGCTCAATTACCCGGAGCTCGTGGAAGGTCTCGTGCTCATTAACGTTGACCCTTGCGCCAAAGGCTGGATTGACTGGGCAGCTTCCAAAGTAAGACCAGATGGTGTCCATTGGCTCATCTCTTGGTCCCTTCTCAAAATGGCTTCTTACCTGTTTTTTATTTTCACTTTTTCATTGAGGTATATACAGTTAAGGGCAAGAAGTTTTAAGTATACAGCTTAGTGAATGTTTACACATGTAATCACCACCCAGTCAATATACAGAATATTTCCAGCTCTGTACTGAATTAATACTTTCTCCCTTTCCCAGAAGTAACTGTTATTCTGAGTTCTTTCACAAAATAGATTGGTTTTATCTATTCTTAAGTGTCATATAATTGGAATAATAGAATATGTAATTTTTTTGAGTATGTATTCTTTTGCATCTCCCTTCTTTCATTCACCATTGTCTATGAATCTCATTCATGAATGGAATAATAGGCGACCAAAAAAATGTCTTGTTTATTTAAGGAAATGAGAAAATTCTCATGTTTAAAAAACAGACAATAATGTTTTGTTAAATACATACATGCATAAGGGAAAATAATTTGTTACGAGTAGTTACATCTTTGGCTGGTAGCATTATAGATGATTCTTTTCTTTTTTTCTATATTTTTCTAATTTTCTATGATAAATATGTATTTCTTTTATAAGTTATTTTATTTTTAAAAAATGTTGCCTATTCACTTTTTATTTATTAAAAAAAATTTTTTTTAGTGAAAGTACTGGGGATTGAACCCAGGACCTCATGCATGCTAAGCATGCATTCTACCACTAAGCTATACCCTCCCCCTGTATAATTATTTTAAAAGATTAAATTATTCCATCTACTAGCAGACCAGATTCTAAAAAATTTATCCGTTCCTCCCCATGTTTAACTTCTAGAGAAATGATGCAAATCTTAGCTTTGGATGAAATATATTAACAATGCTATAGCCAAATATTGTGGAAATTTTCTTACAACCTGACTTACTGAGAATTTGTTCTGATTCCTGTCTAGTTTGTGAGTACATTAAAACTTTCCTGAACATTCTCAATAATGTGAAACAGCTTAATAAAAATTCTTATAAAACTTCAGAATGACCTTATGAGTATTAAACATGAAATGAAATTGGTTATTAATTCTAATTTAATTTGTATCCTGTGGATCATTGATAACCCATGTGGAGATTCCTGGACTTCTTCCTGAATCTTTCTGGGACCTTGTGGTCCTGCTCCACCTTTATCCATGTCTGTCTCCCGTATCTCCTCTCCTCCATCTCCACCCCCAACTTGATACTTCACCTCTGATCCAAGTCAGTAGTAAGAATTGAGCATAAGTTCAACAAAGAAGCCATAAAGGGAATCAGCAACATAATTTGAGCTGGGAATTTTTTTGAAAATAGACTAACAGTCTGCAGATTCACACAGATTGATGCATTTATTAGGCTGTGATATACATAGTTTTGAAATGGGAAAAATTAGGAGAAAAATATTCAAAACGCAAGAACATTCTGTAAACATGGCCATGTCCTCCCACTCCCTGAAATGAAGATAGCAAAAACTGGAGGAAAGGAGAAAAATGTGTTTTTTTCTTGTGGATGGCTTGGAAATGGTTGTGAGTCAATCCTTATTAGCCATAAATCCAGTGTAAGGCAGAAATATAGGCAGGAGTGAGGTAGCTAATAACCATGAGTTCCGTGTCTCAACTTTCCAAAGAAGTAATAGCCAGCATTTCGTGCAGCCACCTGTTTTCAGAGCAGGCTGTGTCATTACCCTCGAAGGAAGACTTCACTTTTTTTCTCGTTTGTTTCCTGTTCTTGTGTTTCTTGGAACCACTGTCTCATGAAAATGTGTGACGCTGAGTTATGTTTTTTTTTTTTGTCAAAGGATAACATATATACTGTAAAGTGCACAGCTTAATAAATTTTTACCTATGCTTACTCCCTTGACACAACATTTTTTATCTTTTTAGCTCTCAGGCTTGACAACCAATGTTGTGGACATTATTTTGGCTCATCACTTTGGGCAGGTAAGTTCCCGTTCCAGCCAGGAGAGCTGTGTTTATTGGCTTGCCAGCAAAAAGTCTTATTCACCTCAGGGAAGACGGGCTGCCTTAGAACTCACCTGATCCCAGTGGGTAACACTTCCAGTGCCGTGTGAGATGCATGTGGCCCAGCAAAGGCCAGTCTTAGAGGAGAGGTATTTACTCAGTGCCACGTGGCTCCGGCATTTGGAGAGATGAGAGAAGGCACGCACCACCTGCCCCCCCACCCCTACCCCACCCCAACCTGTTCCCTGTAAGCTGCATGCCATCTGTTCATGTTTGACAACATCACGTGCCTCACCAAACATCTTTAGAGCTATATTGAGGTCTGGGAAAGGCTTCACAGAAATAGAAATTTCAGAGAAAAAGGAACCAAGAAATGTTAGTGCTGAAAGAACCTTTGAGATGATCTTATTCAAACCCCATGTGTTACTGGTGAGGCGACTGAAGTCTACAGAAGAAGTGACAATTGTATGAATAACTGTAGGGTGAAAGAGGGGACCCTAGTTCTCTTTTCAGAGAGAAAGATGATTCTCACAGCAATCACCCTGTGTACTTTTTTTCCTACACTACCAAACAGTTCTCGGACACCAGTTGGGTGTCCTACAGTTTAGCTCCATTATGGCACTATCTGCCTAGAGATAGGTCGGATCTCACAGGTTGGGGCTTGAGCCTGTAAGACTGCCACCGCCACCACCACTCCCCCTCCCCCCATTTCAGCCACCAGTCACCACTCCAGGTTGCCACTTGAGCTTCTGACCAACCAGCTGTCCATCAGAGGTTCAAACCACTCCCTCTTTGGATTTAATTTGCTAGAGCAGCTCACAGACCTCAAAGAAACAGTATACTTACTAGATTACTGGTTTGTTATAAAAGGACATAACCCAGGACAGCTAGATGAAAGAGATACATAGGGCAAGTCATGTGGAAAGGGGCGCCGAGCTTCCATGCCCTCTAGTGTTCCCCAGTCTCCCAGAACCTTCACACAGTCACCAACCCAGAAGCTCTCCCTAGCCCATCCTTTTGAATTTTTATGGCAGCTTCACTACCAAGGCATGATTATGTGGCAGTCGATTCAACATCCACCCCCTCTCCCCTTCCCTGGACGGGGGGTCGGGGTGGGGTGGGATTGAAAGTTCCAACCCTCTAATCACAGGGGCTGTTCCATCTAGAAGTTACTTAGGGGCTTTCCTAAAGCCCCTTCATTAACAAAACAAGATACGTTTATCACTCTCATCACTTCAGAAATGCTAGGGGTTTTAGGAGCTCTGCACCAGGAATGGGATGAAGACCAAATATATATGTCTTAACATAAATCACAATATCACAGACGACCTAGGAAGGAGTGAGGGAATAAATGAGCAGTAAGTTTAGAGAGCTCTGAGGTGTCTGGAGTTGGGGAGATGAAAACAATATAAATAGGAGTAGTGTGTGCCCAACTGTAGCCTGTGCATTGAAGGAAAATGGTAAGTGGGGAGAAAATTAGCATTTACTGAGTACTCATTATGTGTAAAGCACTTTGACAAGTACCTTAAGGCACAAACTCAGTTATTTTTCACATGGTTCTATTAGATTTACTTTAAACTGGAGAAACTGAGGGCCAAAGAGGCAACATAACTTACCACCGTTATCCAGATAGCAAGTGGTTTGAATCCAAATCCGGCAGCTCCAAAGTCCATAGTTTTTCCTTTTACTGAGATTAAGTTTTATCAAGGTTACAAATTCGCACATATTTTAGAGGAGAGAAGTTCTGCAGGGCTTTTTACAAGAATCTGCCCCCCGCCCCATTTTCCTGCTTCTTAAAGGTAACCACTTTAATTCTTTTAGCTGGTTTTTGGGGGTTTTACTTCATTAATTAAGGTATAACTTACGTATAGTAAAGGACACAAATCACAAGTGCATCTCAGTGACCTTTTATATTATATGTATATACTCTTCACGTAACAACCACCAAATCAAGATACAGAGCATTTCCATTATCCCCAAAAAATCATTCTGTGTAGCAGCCCCTTGTATTACATACCACAAATGTTCCTGTGAACATTTGGGTTATTACCAGTCTTTTGTTTTTGTTTTACTATTACTAATAAAGCTGCTATGAGCATTCTGATATATGTCTTTTTGGACATGTGTCCTAATTCTCTTCAGTTCTCTTCGCTTCCATCTTTCTAAATGTGCCTGTGTTTCCACTTGTTGATTTTTCAGTTGTGGGCGTTATCTGTTGGCATACCATTATGAGAGATGATTTCCCTTCTATACACGTACACCCCGACCCCATGACACACATTTGTGCTTTCCACCACTCCGTTCTCCCAATATAGCATAATTTGGATTAGATCAATTTCCAGCATTTACACTAGCATGTGAATGTGTTTCAGAGCTGAGCTGTGACAGCTTTCGTTTTCTGTACATTTCTTCTTTACCTAGTGACAGTGTTAAAATCTGTAAATAAAGGACCCTGGAGGGACACTACAAGGTGATAGTGACAGGAAGGCTCTTCCTTTCCAGGTGCTGCCTTTTTAAACAATTTAGCACAAGAATCAAGGCTTGGCATACAGGCCTGGTGACCCTCGTCTCAGCAGCCTTCAGGTCACACTTCCTCCATCCTGTGGGCTGTTTCCAAGGGCCATTCAGGAGACAGAAACCACACACTTTGAGCATAGAAAGTTTCATATAAAGTATTATTAACTAGTAGAAGGTGGCTTACCTCTCAAAGAGGGCAAAGAGGATTCAGGGGTCCAAAAGTAGCAGGTGGAAAAATAGCAGCTACTCCCAGCTGAGGGGGTGTGGGCACTGAAGGAGCTGAGGGCTTAGCTGAGGCCCCCTCACCAAGTCTGAGAGTCAGGCCTCTTCAAAGAAGGCCCGGTTTCCACGGAAAGTATAGCCGGCCAACAGTGAAACAGTCTGCCAGGAGGTGAGGGCCTCAACTGGTCCATAGAGCCTCTCACCACACGGGGGAGACATTTGTCTAAAATAAGGTCTGAGCAGCTGCAGAAGCTGCAGTTGGAGGGAGAGAACATGGGCTGAGGGTGCAGCTACAGCAGGTCTGTGAGGATTCCTGATACACTGAGCCACTGGCTCCTGTGCTAAATTTTTTAAAAAGACTGGAAAATGATTATTTTGCAGTCTAGCTCCAGTATTACAAGGAACGGTGGCTCTGAGGCCAAGAATAACTGGCATGGGTGCTTTCCCTTAATGGCTAGTGATCCCTGTCTGTCTGTCCATATTTAATAAGGGTGGATCACTGAAAGGCCAGTGTGCACCAGGTGAGGCTTATCGCTTGGGTAGTTAAACCGGCCCATTTTTTCCTTGGGGATTCCCTGATGGCAACAGCTTTAGGTCTTTTCTCTGGGACTGTCAGATTCCCCAGATAAACTCTGAGGTTACACACCAGACACTGACATTAGAATTCTGGGACCCAAGTGCAGAAAAAGGTAGAGGGTCTCAACACTCCAGCTTTAAACTTGCACTTAAGCCTAATGTTTTCAATATGGTGTATCTACTACCACCTGGGCCTGTGGTCTCCCAGATCAAAGACATTGTGTTTTGTCATTTCCAGATAATAGACCTTTAGTCTTCTCCTGGGGTGGGAAAAGGGAAGTCCCCCCAGAATGCAGGGAAGGGATCTGGCGTGCTGATTGCTTTTTTGCCTTGTTCCCATTGGTCCACAGGTACAGATTGTTAGAAACATCACAGTCCTTGGTTTGTCTTACACTCTAATCATTGGTTCATGCACATAGCCCACTGTTACTTACCTAATTAGCTACTTATTTTTTAAATGATTATTTTCATTTCTGTAAAGCTGATAGTGATGTCTCCGCTTTCATTCCTGTTTTTAGTAATTTTGAGTCTTGTCTCTGTTTTTCTTGGTTAGTCTAGCTGACCACTTTCTGGTTTCATTGATTTTTTTCCTATTCTTTCTCTATTTTCTATTTCATTTATTTCCATTCTAATCTTTATTATTTCCTTCCTTCTGCTTTCTCTAAGTTTCCTCTTCTTTTTCTAGTTTCTTAAGGTAGAAGGCCAACTATGAACTTGGGATCTTTTTTTAATACAGGAATTTAAAGCTATACATTTCCTTCTAAATATTGCTTTAGCTGTATCCTATAAGGTATTTTCATTCATTTCAAAGTATTTTCTAATTTCCTTGTGATTTCTTTGATCTATTATTATTTAGGAGAATATTGTTTAATTTCCCAAATTTCCTACTGTTACTGATTTCTAATTCATTCCACCGTAGTCAGAGGATATTCTTAATATTTCATTACTTTTTAAATTGACTGAGAGTTGTTTCATGTCTTAACATGGTGTGTCCCAAAGAATAGTCCATGTACACATGAGAAGAATGTGTTTTCATTCTACTGCTATTAAGTTGACTGTTCTTAGATGTCTGTTAGGTCTGGTGGTTTGTAGCATTATTCAGTTCTTCTATTTCCTTGTGACCTTCTGCCTCATTATTTTATCCAGAATTGAAAGTAGGACACTAAATTGCCAACCATCTTTTTTTTTTATTAATAGGCTTTGGTTTTTTAGAGCAGTTTTCAGATTCACAGCAGAATTGAGCAGCAAATACAGAGAGTTCGCACATAGCCCTCCCCACCCACGCATATGTACTCCCCTACCCTCAACATCCCTCGTCAGTGTGAACTGCCAAGTGTTATTGTTGAATTTTCCATTTCTCCCTTCAATTCTGTTTCCTTTTGCTTCATGTGTTTTAATTGTTGTGTCTTCCTGACATTATGTCTTTATTAAACAGGACTTTCAATCAATCCTCCTTTGTACCATCTTTACCCTCTGCTTGCAGAGAGAACTGGTGCTGACAATTCTTGAGCCTTTTCAGGCTCCTTGGTACATGGTCACGGACTCTTGGCTTCTCCCCACAGCCAGCCTAGCAGCCTTGTTGAGTCTGGTAAATGAGTGATTACAGTCTTCCTTCTGCTTTCCCACTTTGTTATTGCTGTTGTCAATTTTCCTTGTTGTCTCTGTCCTTATGTGTTTGTGGCTTATAAACAAACAAAAAAAAAAACCTTTCTGTTATTTTTGTGATTTCTCTGGAAGGAGTAAATCTGTGCTTTAAGCCAGCATCTTTAATTGGAAGTCTCAGAGACCATGATCTTCCCATTACGTAGTGCTGCGTAAAGTGGTTACTTTGCTGAAGGCACAGGATGCTTGGTTTTGACTGTAGACCTTAAAAACCAGTTCACAAAATTTACAAAATTCCATGCTGTGTGCTCTCGGAGAGACAAAGATATTTAAAATACAGCCCTTATTCTCCAGGAGCTCACTCTGTAGGGAGATGAGATGTACAGAAATACTACTATAGCACACGTAAAAAGGGACAAGTAAAGAACCACCTTTCACTGAACACCTACAGATTTTAGACAGACATGTTATATACATTAAACAATTCAGTCTAATAGTCTCTTAATGGGAATTGTATTATTCCCACTTTACAGGTGAAGAATGAATTGGTTTACACAAGGTCAGCAGCTATAACGTATCAAGGGAGATTTGAAACTAGATGGGCCCGGTTCTGAAGCTTTCTTTTCCTCTTTCTGCTGTGCCAGGGTATCTTAGGAGAGGCCCCGTGAGGGGCCTAGAGGAATTCAGAGGCAGAAGAGGTTTACTTCTAATTTAAGGGAATCAAGGAAGGCTTCAAGGTGGAGGTATCCCAGCTAGGCCTTGAAGGATAGATAAAATTCAACATTTTAGATTTGGGGGCAAGGGGATCATTCCAGGAAGGGGGACTCGTTTGCTGCTCAAAAGCAAAGAGGAAGGAATTATAAGACATATTTGGAGGTGTTAAGTAACCTGGGACGAGACAGTGTAGGATGTTTGCGGGAGGTTGATTAGCAAAAGAAGCGCCTGACATAGAAGAATGAGGTTTTTGCTTTCAGATATATTAGAAATACTACTTCAACTGGGGAAAGCTCACATGAGAATTTTAATGATTTCTGTAAAGCAGGAACATCCTCACAACATATACATAATGTGTGTTTAATTAAAAACGTGTGTGGTCATAGACAATGGGTTGTCACAGGGCTGAAGTGTTCATTTCAAAGTTAAGCAAGCAAATGCTTGTATTGCTTTTATTGCTTTGGAATGGAAGCAAGTGAGGTTTCCGAACATTAATAATCTCATCTTCATTACTAAGAAAAAACCCCACAGTGATATCCCCTTTTTTAATCTATCAAATTAGCAAAACTCAAAGAGTGGGCATCTGTACTAGCCAGGGTGTGAGAAAACAGGTGGCACAAATAAATGAGACAGCTGCATATGTCCTGACAAAGAATGATTCTACCGTACTTTTAAGTGAAAAAGCATGATGTTGAACAGTATGTCTAGCAGACTGATTTGTGTTTCAAAAAAAAAAAAAGGTGTTTGGGGGGCAATTTATACGTAACAGCTTTTCCTAAGAAGTTCCATTAGCACTTAAGCCAGTTTTACCCCTTTTATACCAATACCATTTCTTCCCTTTTTTGAAGTTGTTTTTTTTTTTTTAATAGAGCTACTGGGGGTTCAACCCAGGAGCTCATGCATACTAAACATGCACTCTACTACTGAGCTATACCCTCCCCCATTTCTTCCCTTTTTTAATCTCACACTTTGCTGCTCAAGTTCCTCTCCAGGCCTTCAAAGGGGAGCTGGATAGACCATTTCATCCCTAATTGCTGTGTGGTTCATTTGTTGTTCACTCTTCTTATTTATAATGTCTTCAGCCTTTACCAAGTTTCCTCGGAGTGCCTCCAGTGCCCTGTAGTTTCAGTTTGACTCTGATCTCTTTGGTCAGTTTCCAGCTGTATTCTTGGCTCACTTCACTTCATGAAGTAGTGAAAATGCCAACTCACGTCCCTCTTATCTGTTTCTCTACAAAACCTGCTGGTGGTGACCTTTATACACTGCCTTAAATTGATTAACTGACTCTCTGACAATCCCTGATACATTTCTTTCCTCCAGTGCAGATGTGTGTGCGCACGTGCGCACACGTGCACATATGCACGCACATGTATATGTATATGCTTATATACAAAAAACCTGGCAACCGGTTCTGGAGGCCTCCAAGAAGACCAGCAAGAGAGGGACCATTAGACAGTGGGTAGTGGGAGGAGATTCTCTTTTTGCTGTATAGACCATTTTGTTTCTCTTGAATTTTATACAGGGAATATAGCCAGTATTTTGTAATAACTTTAAATGGTTTATAATCTATAAAAATTTTGAATCACTATGTTGTACACCTTAAATTAATATAATATTATAAATCAACACTACCTCAATTGAAAAACATATTATTGATAATAAGATTAAATAAATGTTAAATTGACTTAGTAAAATATCATAAATGGAATGTAATATATAATTCTGTAATATATATTTTTAAACAATAGTATATAGATATTGTACCCATTATATTGATGAAGAAATAGGTAAGTTAATTATACAGATTTATGGCTATTAAGAGAAATGTTACTTTCTATTTATTTTATACTTTACAGTTCATATAACTTTTCTTATTTAATCTTTAAAACAGCCCTGTCTTGACACAACATTGTAAAATGACTATAACTCAATAAAAAAAAATGTTAAAAAAAAAAAACCAGCCCTGTCAGGTAGCTGGTTATTATCTTCATTTTACAGACACTCTATTTTTATGAGAATGGCAGAACATGAAAAAAACACAAATAAGGAAACTAGGATTCGGAATGGTTAGATGACCTGTCTAAATTTCAGAGCTAATACTTGAATCCAAGTTTAGTGAAGTTTCTGCTGTGGTGTAGGTAAGGATATTCAGAACGTGTTTCCAAGTTTTTGTGCTTGACCTGGAGTTGATTAGCAACCTTTTCCATCACAGATCCTTTGGTGCCCTCATCCAACACAGAATAAGGCACTGAACCAGTCTGATGCAAATAAAAAAAGATTTCAGCCATTCAGCCTACCAGTACATCAGCAGTAGGCCCCAGGCTCTGCCCCATCTCCCATCACGGACAGGGAGCTTTGGCTTTGGGCATTGAGAATGCAAACCAAAGAAGACAGCCTTGAACTGTAGCTCAAAAGTTTACCTGGATCTTCTTTTGGTTGTTCTAGGAAGAGTTGCAGGCCAACCTGGATCTGATTCAAACCTACAGACTGCATATTGCCCAAGATATCAACCAAGAAAATCTACAGCTCTTCCTGGGTTCCTATAACGGGTACAGTTGTTTCCATTCTTCCACTTAAATGATGATGAGGCATCCTACCGAGTCCCTTTTTCCTACTCTGTACCACCCAGGATGCCAGTGACATGGCTACTTGTGAACAAAGTACATGGGGTTGGGGGGGAGGGTCCCCTCCCCTCATCAGGTGTGAAGGAAAGATAGTTTTCAAATTCCTTGATACATTTTGGCTTTCATAATCAGGAAGTAACCTGAGTTACTATGATTTTACCTGAAAAGGGCATTGCTTCCTTTGTTTCTGTAGACGCAGAGACCTGGAGATTGAAAGACCCATTCTGGGACAAAGTGAAAACAAATCAAAGACACTGAAGTAAGTC
Source organism: Vicugna pacos (assembly GCF_048564905.1). Classification (NCBI taxonomy): domain Eukaryota; kingdom Metazoa; phylum Chordata; class Mammalia; order Artiodactyla; family Camelidae; genus Vicugna; species Vicugna pacos. Next base: position 27,381,768 of record NC_133005.1, on the reverse strand, counting down.
TCTCAGTCTCCCCACTAAGTTGCTAAATATCTGTGCCTTTGATAGACGAAGCCACTGTTCACTGGGGTGTACATGCTGCTTGCTGAGTGTCACGTCTTATTCTGCCTTTCCCCAGGTGTTCTACTTTATTGGTGGTGGGTGACAACTCACCTGCAGTCGAGGCTGTGGTAAGTCAGTCCTGATGTTGTGAAGACGAAATGAGATGAAATGCAATAAGTTGCCTGTAACACACTGCTGACACACTAGAAACAGTTGGTAGATACTAGTTTTTGTTATTTCTGATGACACCTAGCAGGGTTTGCTCTTTGTTACCCAGTTTGGAAAACGAACTCCTCACTGATCACTCAGTTTCATCTGAAGGGATCAATATTACCCTTGACTGCTGCGCAGTTCACTTTGTGGCAAGGAGGACAACTAAACACTGTTTGCTTACTGTCCGATTTCTGGCCGCCTTGGCTTTCTGAAGCCACCAGAAATCTGGAACTGTATCAGCAGGCTGGAAGGCTGCCGAGAGCCTGTGTGCTTTCCTCTACCTCTTTCTTGATCAAGCACATAGCCACTGGTAGAAATAATACATGCTTATTGTAGAAAATACAAGAAAACTGGTAAATAGTAGGACAGGAGGAGAAATCATGATCCCATTACCCAAAGACAAGCCACTGTCTTTAACATAGATTGGATGGTATTAAATATATCCAGTTTTGGGATCCGATTACTTAAGACTGTTAATAGCATTTTTCCATATTGTGCAGTCGTTATGTCTGTATAATATAAATGTCTTATAAATATACCCTAGTTTATTTAACCTCCTTCTACTGTTGATTATTTCTGATTTTGCACCATTAATAATGTTGCTGTTGAGCATCTTTATACAATCTTTGCCTGAATCTTTGATCAGTTCCCTAGGATGGGATGGAGTTAATGTGTCAAAAATCATAAACCTTTGTAAGGTTTTAATACATTTTCCTAGATTCCTTTCCAGAAAAGACATAGTGGTGTGTTGCCACTGGCAATGTATGAGAGTGCCTATTTCACAGCATGCTGTTCAGCACTGGACTTTGAAATTTTATTAGCAGTTAATTTGATTAAAAATCGTATCCTGCTGTTTTAATTTGCATTTCTTTAATTACTAATGAGGCTGACAGTTTTTCGTAAGCCTGTTACCATTTGCTTGTCTTTCCTACAGCATATATAACTTAACTAAGTATCTGCATGAAATTACCTGGTTTTCTTTGGCCACCTTCACTTCCACCCTATTTAGAGCAAAACATTAGAGAGTAAAGCTTTTTGGAAACAGAATCTAATAACTAATCAGAGATGTAGATATAGATGGGAAGGTCAGTGGGCAAGGGGAGTGTTTGTAGGGTGAGACAGATGTGACAATAGAATGTATTCACATTTCCCTGAATTACCCTGTGAAGCATCGAATGTCTAGTGTAAAATACACGGTGTGGCTTGAGCACTAGAGGCAAATAACCCTCAGGTCAAAAAAAAATCCCCAGAAGTAGTAAGTTTATAGCAATGATCGCAATTCATCAAGAAGGAGTTTTGTAAAAGTCAGTCTCTTCTGGCTAAAAAGGTGGAGCTACCTGCTACAAACATATCTATCAAAAACATTTTTTCATAAACGTGTACTTACAACAGGAAAATAGTATTATTTTTAGAAAATACTTCTATCAGAAGTCTCTAATAATACTGAATTGTCTTTTTAAAATTGCATGGACTTTCAGCAAGATTACCAAGACTAACATTATTTTTCAAGACTATGTAAGTTGGCCAATACAGATAAGGTCTTTTTCTGATTCCACACCTTCAGTGTTCATAGAGAATTTCAGGAGCCCCTGTACCACAAACTAGATGCTCTTCTGGACTTATTCAAAACTAGCTCTCCTGCCAGAGCCTTTTATCCCATCGGTTGGTAGGGAGTAGAGGGCTATCCTTGCATGGAAGAGCAGGAAGAAACTCCACAAGTTCTGGTCACTGTTGCTAGCTATTCTTGCTTACATATTCATTCAGCATCATTTTTTGACCATCTCCTGTTTGCTTGATGCTGTGGAGAATACAAAAGTCAGTAAGATGGAGTCTGCCTTTGGGGAACTGTCGGAGAATAGACATGTCAAAAACCAACCACTGTGCTTGGCCTGCCAGATACTGAGACTTCTTATAAAGTTACAGAAATTACAAAGTGATGAACTAAGGAAAGCATGATTTATTATATTAAATCTAGACTTGGGAGTTCATTCTTCCAGAAAATATTTACTATATATCTACTGTGTTCTAAGGACTGTGCCTGGTAGTTAAGGATCCAGTTTTTACATTCCATCCTTTAGAGCACGTTCTATAGTAAGTAAATGCGTATGTTTCTTTGTCACTGCCTGCATTGTCATCAGTATAGAGCAAAAACCTTACTTAAACCCAGCAGCAATCCCTAGAGTAAAAGTTCAGCTGGATTACTGGTTCTTGCCTAGGTAATTCTGGTAATTCCCTATTGTGTCACTGCCTCTGCAGTTTGTCATACAGGCCACTGCTGGTTATTTTCCTAAAACAACTCAAATCCTGTCACCTCAGAAACCCTCCATGGCTTCTTGCCTTCCACAGTCAGCTCAAGTCTTCCCAGCCTCTCTCCGCAGCACATCCTCACACCATTCTTGTCTCTGTAGTCCCACACATGCCCCGCACATTCACTTCACCCCCAACCCGGGGTCCTTCTGCTTTCCCCTTGACCCTGGAAGCCTTCGAATGCCTACCCCTTCTTTTTCTGTCTATAGAAATACTTATTCATCCTTCTATACTCACTCAGCTCAGAAGAGAAAATTTCAAGTGATCTCATTCTGCCTTGTATTACATTCTGCCCACTAGATTCCATACTCTTTAAGGCACAATGTTTTATATATGTGTGCTTGGGCAAGCATGTGCAAGGGAGAGATCCCGTTGATTGAGTTAACCGTAAAACATTGTTGAACCTAGACATTATCTCCCCAGAACATTTTCTTTGAGTTCCCTGTCTTTGTGGATGTGAAGGTACAAGACAGCAAATGTGTAAATATACAAGGTTGTAATTCTTAATTGTGATGACTGCTGTAAAAGAAAAACCATTGAAGGATTCAGCTTAAATGGGGTAGCCAAAGATCCTGAGGCAGAATAGGGTCAAGGTGTAAGGAATGGCAAACCTACTACCTTCAGGGCACAGGAAAGGGCTGAGAAATGGGCAGGGGAGGTGCAAAGTCTCTATCATTAGGGCCAGTTGTGCTGGGAAATCATTAAGACCCCAGCAGGTAACGCGGGCCACGGTCCAGTTCACTTTTTAAAGAAGTAGATAACTTGCTTCCATGTTATGAAGACAGTAGGAGGAATCAGATTCAACATGTAGTTCTTTAAAGACTCTACTTATAACAGATTCAGAAAATGAACTTAGCCAGAATTTTTTAGATCTATTAAGTAATATCAGATATATTGGCAGGGAGGGGATGTAGGTGGGAAATAGCTCAGTGGTAGAGTGCATGCTTAGCATGCACGAGGTCCTGGGTTCAATCCCCAATACCTCCCTTAAAAAAAAAAAAGAAGCAAAGAAATATCAGATTATGAGTGCATCATATAAATGTATCTCCCACTTTGTATTTTGGTAATTTCTTTGGCTGATCCAGCCATCTTCAGACTGTGCTGTTGATCTTGGAAGATAATTCTCATGCCAAGCTAGTTCTTATTTTTCTAACAGTTTGTACAATTGTTTTATTGTTTTCTCTCCTTTTTTTTTTAGGTTGAATGCAATTCTCGCCTGAATCCTGTAAATACAACTTTGCTAAAGGTAGTGTGTCGTCTTTCCTCATTGCCAACCATTAGTGAGTAAATTATACATGGTTTAAATTACTTTATTTCTGGAATAGTCGACCTTCTTTAAAAAAAACTTTTTTTCCATATATTCTCGTTGTAGAAGATCGGAGGGGGTGGGTATTATAGCTCAGTGGTATAGCACATGCTTAGCACACTTGAAGGCCTGGATTCAATCCCCAGTACCAACATTAAAAAAAAAGAAAAGAAAATCAAAAAATAGAGAAAAGAATGGAAATATAGAAAGAATAAAATAAATAAAAAGTACCCATGATCCTACTACCCAGAGGTAACCTTTGGTAAAAAAATTAGTCTTTTTCCTATACATTTTTACATCACTAAGATTTTAGGCTGTTTATAGCCCTGTATCTGTTTTCCTCAACTTTTTGAGGTATAAACATCTTCCATGTCATTAAAAGCTTCATAAGCATTGTTTATTGTTGACATGAGAAATAAGATAATGGATGGAAATTCTTTACCTTCGAAATCCCCTTGTATTGACAAGGAAGCTTCCAGTAACATCTAATGATGAGGGTGGATGCATTTTCTTTATCTTAGGGCAGATGGAGAGCAACTCTTGTACTAGACTTCTAGGGTTAGTTATCAAGTTTCTCCCCCTTTTGAGTGTACCCCAGGCTCACATTTTTCTGAAGCCGCTAGCAAAATAATTTAATCAAACCTGACTTCATGGTTAGAATTTGGGTTAGTATAGATTTAAGTGCTGATCTTATGTTGCTTCCTGCTACTTTCTCAACCTGAAAGACCTCTGCTTTCTTCCTTTTCTCTTTGAAGTATAGTTAGAAGGGAAGTGCTGTCACCAGAAGCAGCCCATAGTTCCTGGAAATGTAGCATGAGGTTAATGCTCTGAGGTGATGAAACTCAAGAGTGTTCTGGGGTCCAGGTGATGAACTAGTCTAAAACATGAATGGTTTTTTTGAAAGTATGTGGTTTCAAAATTGCTTTTCACTGCAGATCTGAATCAGTTTTCCATAAGCACAAAACTGAACTTTACAGTACCCGTAGATGTGATTATTTCTGGGCAAAAATGCCCATCCACAACAGCATGATGGAACTGATTCTCTAACTGTTTGATAGGTATCCAGCTTGGAAATAGGCTTTCCCAATATTCTTTCTGCATATGGGAACTATTTTATGGTTCTAATCAGATTTTGACTCCTAAAATGCCTAAAAATACAGCCTGGGCCAGTTAGTTCTGTTTCACACTTAAATCAGGTTAAATATTTGTTCCTGATCTTAGGCTTAGAATTTCAGGGGACTGACTATTCCTTGTTAACCTCAAATTCCTGTGCCTTCTGTGGCATTTCCATCTGTTGAATAACAGTCCACCCTCAAAGAAAGTTTTCATGCCAACGGAAGGAGACCATGGGGTTCATGTCTCTTTTTAAAAAAAAAAAATCCCAGTCAGCCTGAATAGGCCACTGTCTGGGTATGGAATGCATAACAGCTGGAAGGAAGAGGGTGGCCTCATGGTTGGCCATCATGCCTTAGAGGCAGTGTTCTCTGCAGACTGGCAGAATCTGCATCACCTGGGAGTTTGTTAGAAATGCAAGTTCTTGAGCCCCAAACCTATTAAATCAGAATCTCTAGGGCGGGAAGTCAAGACTCTGAGTTTTAACAAGTCCTCCAGGTGATTCCAGTGCATGCTAACAAAACCCTACTCTAGAAATCTTTGCAGAAGTGAGAAAAACATACTGGAAAGATTTATGAAGTGAGATACTGCCCCACAAATCCAGCTATGAAATGAAAGTGGCTGACCAAGCAGGTTGGCTGAATTTAGCAGCATCATCTGACTGGAGACATCCCCTTAGTCGTGGAGTGAAGATAATGCAAGAGTTGAGAGAGGAACTCTAAAAGCATGGTACCTTGAGAAGTTAGGATTGCACTGCTTGAGGACTCAGAAAGTAACATTCTCCAGTTGGAGGCCGAACCATGGTTGAAGGTAGTAGTTAACTTCACTATCACCCCAGTGGAAAATTCCTGACATGGGCCTGAAAGGCAGGCCCTGCACTACAGATTAATAAATATTGAATAATCTTCTCAGACCTATATCTAAGATTATATGCTAAGATTTAAATCTTTGCATAAGAGTGCATTGAGAGGGGAGGGTATAGCTTAGTAGTAGAGTGTGGGCTTAGCATGCCCAGCATGTAGAGGTTCTGGCTTCAATCCCCAGTACCTCTGTAAGTAAGTAAATAAATCTAAATTACCTACCCTCCCAGAGAAAAAAACTTGGAAAAAAAAAAAGAACTAGGCTCTTCGAATAAAAACAAAAACAAAACACAAATAAAAAAGGAAAGAAAAAAAATTAATGAGTGCATTGAGGAGATGGACACTTGGATGCAGTTAAACATTAAGTTAAGGAACTAAAATTTGATCTTGTCCTTTTGAAAGGACTCATGGACGTTCAGAGCACTTCCTGTAAGCGTAATTCTCAGCTGACTTACGTATTTTTCCTCTTCTAGATGGCAGACTGCGGTGGACTGCCCCAAGTAGTTCAGGTAAGGAGATTTTTTTGAAAACACCCATTTGATTCTAGCTCTCTGCCTGTGCAGAAATTGACTAATGCCTTCTTATTTTGTCCCCATAGCCTGGGAAACTCACCGAGGCCTTCAAGTACTTTCTGCAGGGAATGGGCTACAGTGAGTAGGACACAACTTTCTATTCTAGCAAAGACTTACTGATTATGGGGTCATTTTGATATCTGGGGAGCCCACAATTCTCAGGGCATAACCTCTGTGCTAGCCAGCCTGAAATCAAGTAGACACCAGGATGTTTATGGAACATTCATCTGTGCATATGTATAAAGATGAGCCGATGCTTATTCAGCACTTCACCTTGGGCCAGGCACTCTATATTCTTAACCTTAAGAGGTAAGTTCTGTTATTCGTCCCATTTTATGGAAGAGGAAACTGAGGCTCACAGAAGCTAAGCACCTTTCCCAGGGTAACAGTTCAGCTGCAGAGCCGTGATTCAGTCTGACTCTAGAGTTGATATTTTTCAATCACTGAAGCTTAAGCAGTCTTAGCAGTGAGTCTGAAGTTATTATTTACATTTAAACTCGGCTGGTTAATAACTCCTGGCCTAGAGAAACAAAATGGAAGCTCCAGAAGAAAAGGGTAGTGTCCTCAGTTAAATCTGCTCCACCACGGGAGATGAACTTGCACAGTATTTGCGAGTGTATCCAAGGATGTGTCCGTATTGTGCTGCTGTCCTGGTCTCTTGTATTGTGAGACCCGTGAGCTTTCTCATTTGTCACAGAATATCCACATTTGCTCCTTTCTTGGAGTTGTGAAAAAAAGAAAACCCCTTTCAGCCAGGTACAGAGCTTTTTACCCAGTAGGGTGATTTTTCTCCTGTCTTTGATATCAGTGTGGATAATGACCATTGAGCAGCTGCTCTGGGCAGCAGCTGGGCCCCTGGGTACAGCCCTCTACCTGGCAGGCAGACCGTGTATGTCTCGTCTAGAGTGGCTGTGTCATCCCCGTCTGTGAGCCACTACCAGCCAAGCCCACACCCATGTCACTCTGGCTCGCTGGGAGGAGCAGAAATCTGTCTCCTTTCCTAGGAAACAGCTGATCTTCCAGCCCATTTCTGATCCAAGCAGGTTGGCTGATTATAGTGTGGGGGAAAACAGTTGCCTTTGACAATTTGAGAGAAGTAACATCCAAATAGTTCCTGAAGCATCAGTCAGCCTCACCTCTTTTCTGGGACCTTAAAATAAAACTTTATCCCTGGCTTAGAGTGCTCTGTCAGTGTCTGCTAGGCAGCCAAGGTTGCCACTTGGCACTCTCGGGTCACTAACCTGCCTTTTCCTGTGTCCATCCTGCTTCCAGTCCCGTATGTGCAGCTCAGTCACCTGAGCACCGAGTCAGGTACCTTCCTTTGTGCCGGCCCCACCCCGCCTCCCAGCCATGCTCTCCCAGCTGCACTGGCTGCCCGCAGCATGTCCGCGGTTTTCCTGTGCAGTGAGAGCCCGATAGAACGTGGCTCGTTGTGCCCCAACACGGTCAGCCTGCAGGTCCAGGAGGTCCCCCAGGAGGAATGTAACAGGCAGAGTCACAGAAGCAGCTGAACCTTTACAGGCAGAGCCCCTCTTGCATCACCACCTACTTACTGATCCTTGAGTTAACCCCCAGACACAGGATTCTAAGTCAGCCTATGCCCAGAGAACTGTGGGTGATGGCATCTTTGGGCCCCAGCATTGAAGTGACAGCTGGGGAAGTGGCTTGTGCCTTGGAAAGATAGGCAGGGAGGTATTCCAGGTAAGGCCCTGTCCTGGCCAAGCTGGAAGGACATTATGGTCAGAGCAGTGGCAGAACAGGAGTCTGAGTTAAACACCCACCCCTGGAACTCTTTCTTGCAGGCAGCCTGTACCTCACTCTCTGCGCAGAAGCCAGCTCCAGGCCCACCTGCCTGCCCCTCCTACCCCCGCACCTTCCTACACGTCTTCTCCCTGGGTAGCAAGGGTAGCCTGTGGACACGGATGGTAGTCTCGTTGTATCGGGCTGGCACTGTGTTTGTGATACACCTTCATACTTGTGTAATTTGTTTTTCTTTTGGTTTAGTCTTGCATGCACTGCAGGTTTTGGTTACCTATTTGGGTTCCCAAAGCCTCCTTCCTAATCACTGTACGAATGGCGTGGGCATAGCTAAGAGGCTATACCCTGGACTTAGGTTTCCCCTTTTTCTGCTGTGGACAAATCAGCTGAGATTCCAGTCAGATCCAGAGGATTAAAGCAGCCTTGTCTAGAGCCCCTCACCCAGAGCCAATAATGCAAAGTCGGGGTGGCTGTGTCTTGTCCTGGTGTTCCCTTAAATGGGTTGGGAAACCACACACAAGGCCTTTGGTGAAATGTCTAGATTAGCTGAGCTTAACCAGGGCTCCATCCTATAGTCCTCTTGGTTCTTTCTTACAGTCCCGTCTGCCAGCATGACCCGGCTCGCCCGCTCACGGACCCACTCCACCTCGAGCAGCATGGGCTCTGGAGAAAGTGCCTTCAGCCGGTCGGTCACCAGCAGTCAGTCAGACGGGACTCAGGAGTCCTCTGAGTCCCCTGATGTTCCAGACAGACACCAGACCATGGAGGTGTCCTGCTGAGCAGATGCTCCTGCCCTGGAGCATGCAAGTCCATCCTCCTTCCAACAACATGCCATAATTATATAACACTTCATCCAGCAAGCTGACATCTATCTTTAACTCCTGCATGGCCACTGACACTCTCTCTGATATCCTGGACCTGTCATCCTCTCTGCCTGCCCGCCCTCCTCTGTGTGTACCGAGAACCACTCCCATGCCATTACTGTCACATTCCAGCATCTTCAGCTGATCAGATCTCCACATCTTCTCTTGCTGGCTTTGCCCTCGACTTTCCCAACTAAGTAGCTGAGAGTCTTTGATCCTGATGTATGTGTGTGAGCACGCGTGTCTGTGTTTGTGTGTGCATAGTTCTGTGGTTTTAGACATGCTTTCTTGTAGAGCTTCTGCAAAACACATACAAAAAAGGGACTTTTTTTTTTGCATTTTCAGTAGTGTTTTTAGGGGAAATATACAGAACAGAGTTCTAGGTTGGCTAGGCCACTGCAGTCTCTTTCAGTTCGAAATCGGTCAACAAGATTTGCAGAGTGACTTCAGGAGAGAGCAGCTCTGAGGAATGCGGAAGATCATACTTACTGTTTGGACTGTGGACGAACTGTGAGCAATAGAGGAGAGCCTGTCACATAGAGAAGCAGGCAGGGTGGCCAGCCGCCTTCTCCTTCCAATTGAATTCACTTATACTGGTCTACAAATAAAGGGGAGGGATATGTTCTGTTAGAAGCCCACGAACGATGAGGTTCTGGTGCAGTGTGGAGTTTTTCCCAAGGAGTGAATGTGGCTTAACTACTGGACTCTCTTAGCACAAGAAGGTGAAAAACAGAATTTCAGTCCTCTGCTCTTCTGTGCATAACTGTTGTCTCTGCAGCGTCTGATACCACATTCCAGATGTCCTCAGAGCCTCCTGGGGCTGAGATGAAGAGTGTTTCTCCATCCCTCAATCCCCCGAAAGGGAGAGGTGTGGCCTGAAAATTAATGTAGATAATGAGGAAATGGTTGGGGAGAGAGGAACAGACGTTAACACAGTATCATGTTTGATAAGTTTAGCCTTGATTTTGGCAGACTTAATGGACAAAAAATGAAATTGAGATAGAACACATTTCTCAGAAGGATCCTTAATCCTGTGAACTCCCTTTTGTAGGAGGGAAGGGGCCAATCTGTAAGGGAAGCCTGTCCAGGTTGAATTGTGTTCAATCTGCTGCTGTGTGAGGGGGATCACAGCCACCCAGATGGTGTCGCCCGGAGGAGGGTGAAAGCAACTGCCACACAATAGAAGGCGCAGCTTTGAGGGCATCGAGACGTCAGCTCAGGGTTACACAGTTCTGATCTTAGGAAGGGGCTTTTCAGGCGTAGCATTCGCTTTCTGCTCAGATAGGGAATGCATCACTCAGCCAGAGTACAACTTTTTACAGATTGTGAAATAAAGCTGTATATGTCTCATTGTTACCCAGTGACTGGCGCGCTTCTCTCAAGCCACTTCCTGGGGCTCAGGGAGGGACGGAGTGACTGCGCGTGGGCTCCCTGCTGGGCATACTCACCTACCTGATGATTATCCCCCCAGCGACACCGTCCATTTAAAGTGAGGAAACCAAGACTCGGGATAAATAATTTGCCCGAAGCCCTACAAATAAATCAGCTGGGATCGAACCCTGAGTCCATCTGACACACCTGTATTCTGCTCAAATCAAAGCCTGTGAGAAGCCTGACTGTGTGGTTTGTGATAGAGGAGGAGAAACCCAGGTTTGGGAAGGCGTTCCTCATCTCAGTTCTGCTCTGTGTGTGCGGTTGCGGTGTCCCACCCCTCATGTAATCTGCAACCACCTGCCAGGGTTCCTCTAACAGACCGGGCTATATTTCCCCAGAAGAGTTTGTCTTTGTAGCCTCCAAGGATAATTTCAGCAGGCCACCATCTCAGGTCAGTTTTGAATGATCCCAGAGGCTGTGGCTACCAGTACATCCAGATTGCTGTGTCTGTGGGAGATGCTGTGTCGGCCTGCCCATCCTGGTAGAGGAGAGAAAATGGATGCACCCAGGTAAATACAGGTCGTCACGCTGCGTTCCTGACCAAACAGGCCAGTACAGAGCTGTGGGTGGTCTGATGGCCACAGTTGCTCAAAGAAACACCTTGCTCCAGCCTTCTTGGCTGCACATTAGCATGGATGGTTGCCTCTTTCCCCCTTAGCTTCGTGCCTGGAGTCAGGCCCCAACTGGCTACTCCTGACTGGTCCTTGCCATACTCATTCTTTTATTTCTTTTTCTCCTATTCAGTCCAAAAGGAAATTTGGGGTGCCTGCTTTGTAAGAGGCAAGGAAGTGGCTAGGTAGATGCTACACAAGATGACTGTGTAAAGCTTTTCCATATAAGTTGTTACCCAGTTCTCATGGCAACTCTGCAAAGTGGGCAGTGCCTTTTACAGACAATAGCTGAGGACAGTTTAGTGATATGGCCAAGGAAACCTAGCTAGAAAAAGTTCCCAGTTCTTGCAAAATCAATGCATTTTCCTACTTTGCTAAACATTTTACTGAGCATTTCTGCAGGCAGGCCCTTCACCTTCCTATATGTTCCTCCTCCTGACCCAGTAAGATAGACACTATTCTAGTTTGATGGATGAGAGAACAGGCCCAGAGGTAACCAATCTACAAATGGTCACAAAACTAATAAAGCAGCAGATCTAGACTTTAAACTTTCTAATTCTCGGGTGCCTCCCTGAGTGGAACGGGAGAGGATATGGTGGGATGTTTTCTTTTTTTTTTAACATTTTTTATTGATTTATAATCATTTTACAATGTTGTGTCAAATTCCAGTGTTCAGCACAATTTTTCAGGTGGGATGTTTTCTGAGACCAGAGATGGCCATTTCCTACTTCCTCATTCACGGACCCCTCCTTGAGGACAGTCTGAAGTCGGCCTGTCAAATGAAAAGATGTACGTCAGAGTGGTGTGAAGGCAGTAGCAGGAGGGTGGGCCTGTGGTCAGTTCCCTTCCAGCCACAGGCCGCATCCTTGAGCGGCCATCATCCACTCTAACATCCTGGTTAGAACTTCGTAAAGAGCTTGCGCCTCCACTCTGGCTCCCTCAGCTCTCCACACCAAGTGCTCAAGGAGTTCAACCTCAAACCAGCCCTCCCCTGGGGAAAGGGCGAACCTGAGCCCAGGTGTGCTCAAGCTGGTGAGGCCCCAGAAAAGGCTGCGTTGTCAGTGAAATCATGATTTTGTGTTAAAAGCATCTCTCTCCAGGATTGCTAAGCCCCCTAACAGGGAGATAGTGAGTGCATGTGGTTATTTAGATTCTAATAAACTGAGGTTTTATTAATTTAAACTTTAATGACTAAAGTTAAACATACCAATTAAAGGCAGTTCTGTCAGAGATTCTTTATCCCAGCTGAGTGATTCTCAAGTTTAGGGTGTGCATCAGAATCACCTGGGGGGCTTGTGAAAACAGGTTGCTGGTCCTCCATCATGGAGTTTCTGATTCAGTAGGTCTGAGATGGGGCCTGAGAATTTGCACATCTAATAAATTCCCAGAAGATGCTGGGGCTGCTGGCCTGGGGACCAGGCTTGAAGAACCACTATCCAGACCCTGCTGCACAAAGTGTGGTCCCCAGACCAGCAACATGGGCAGCGCCTGGGAGTTATCAGCAATGCAGAATCTTGAACCCCACCCAGACCCACCAAACCAGAATCTGCTGTTTCACCAGATCCCCAGAGGATTCCTATACACATGAAATGTTGGGACACATCACCCCAAGGCAGTCCTTCCCATACTTGCCAATCAAAGGAATCTCTTGGCATGTTTAAGATTCAGATTCCTGGGCTGCTCCTCTGGTTACTTGGATTCAGAAGATGTGGGAGGATCCTAGACTAACAAGCTCCTCAGGTGGTTATTATTACCTGATCACATGGCAAGCATGGGGACCCCCTTCTCATTTATTTTGGTTCTGTGTTCCTTGGATCAGACCAAGCCACAAAGCCAGGATCATGACGAGGCAGCTGCTTCTCCCCCACAAACAGGAACTTGGGGAAGGTGGCTCCTCGATGTTCTGTGGTGCCGTCAGAGGAAACGGGTGGCTGTGAGAACCACAGAGCCTGCAGATGCGAGCCGGGAGCCCCAAGGACCCTGCAACAGAGCTCAGAGAACCCTGGGCCTGCTTCCCCACCTGGCCGTGCTTGGGAAGACTGCCTAGTTGGAGGTCTCTAAGGAGCACGGGGCTTCTGTCCCATCCCAGGGGTACAGACTGCTGACCACAGGCAGGAGCAGAACTATCCAAAGCAATACTGAGAGCCTCTCCATGAAGATTCTTCCAGACTGAGAGAATTCTGGATGGCATAGGACTAAGAACTTCCAGCAGCATCCTCCCAAGGCCCTAACCTCTCCAGCTAAAGCATGCATCTTAGCCGCGCCCTCGCCCCAAGCCTCTGATGGCAGGAAACCAGTAAGTACGCTCATTTGTGTTTTTCAGTGGCCTTGGGGCTGTGAGGAAGGATGGTCCCCTAAAGACAGGGAGTGGGCTTAATGGTTGGGAAACAAGCTCAAGAAGAAGGGGAAATGGTTCCGCTGAGGCTGTGAGAAGGGTGGTTTCTGAGGGTCCTCCTCTCCCTCTTTGCCTGTCCCCTGCGGAGTAACATTGTTCCCTCCGGCTTGTCTTCATGCCCCTTCTGGTCCCATCTCAGTTACCAACTTGCTGTGTGACTTTGGGACCCTCTCTGGGCTACAGCCTTACAATGTCAGTGGATAAGATTGTATCTCTGAAGACGTGTTCAGCCCTAGAGTCTAATAGTTCCTCTCAAAAAGATGATCGACATATCTCAGTTGAAAGAGAGGGAATTCTCCCTTTAGCTCAGCCCAATTTATCACTTACCTCCACCTCTGAGAAATTATCTTCAGAAGCACAAAAGACATGGATTGTAGATCCAGCTCTGCATTAACCAGCATAGGAAAGTGAGCACGAGGTTACCCACTCTGGGCCCTGGTCATTGTACTTGAAGGGGATTCAAACCTCTCAGAGGGTCAAGTGAGAAGATCAGAACAATGTGGGCCATGTGCTGACCTCAGCTGCCTTTAACCCTTTCCTTCCACCCATGCCTGGGTCCCCTAGAAAGTGCCTAACATGTAGTTAAGTTTTTCAAATACTTACATCATTATGATTAGATTCTTTTAAAAGTTTGGGCCAATACTCCTCCTAGCCCTGCCAGCCCATGGTTTTCATTTTGCCCCCAGGAGGCTTCCCAGCCTTGACCTGACCAGGTGAAGGCAGCTGGCAGAGTGCTGGGGGGCTGCCAGCCTCAGTGCGGGGCTCTCCTCCCTCCCTCAGGCCCAGCCCCCAGTTCCACCTGCAACGGGAAGAAGTCTCTACATTAAGTGTGGTTGGTGACAGTGGTGACTTTGTCTTGCTGAAAGACGGGAAAGGAAACTGATCTTGTCAGAGAACACAGTCTGCACCAGGCTCCTCGACTTCTCCTCACAACCTTGTGGAGTCTGAATTGTCCCCAGTTCACAGATGAGACTCAGAGAAGTTACATGCTTTGCCTGAGGGCCCATAGATCGAGCTGGGTTGGTCTGAAGTAATCACTTGTGCTACCCAGGAACGATCTCTCCCAGGGATTTTCTGGACCCAGTGTCTGCACAGTTAAGCATGTAGCCTGTACCTCCTTCCCAAGGGGGAAAGGAAAGGCTGGGGAGCAGCAGGGATGTTGATAACCTGACCTGAAGGAGTCCCTAACATGGAGGAAACCAAGGAGACCTTAGGAGGTGGCAGCGCCGTCCCAGGCTGGCAAGGCTTCAGGATCCCAAAGTCTGAGCAGGAAGTGGCTGCCAGGAGCCCCCTCCTAAAGGTGGGCCTGTTTTGTATTAAAGGGCTCCTTTTCCGTGAATACTGAACAGATACCTTTATCCCCGTGTTGATGACTCAAGACTGCAGATAGCTGTTCCCCGCTCTGAGGCAGGAAGGAGCTTTACTCCTTAGACACAATGGCCAGTGAGGCCACGGGAGTCACTCCATGATCATGACAGACATCCATCCTCAGCCAGGCAAGGGGAAAGGTTCAAAGGCAAGGACGGAGCCTCCTGTGTCACCAAACTGGTGTTAATTTGCCTTGTCTCTAATGAAAAGACTGAAACCGTCTGAAAGAATGAAACCACCTCCTTGAAACATTTGAGTATGTACAGTGTTTGGAAAAATCATCCTTTCCCAGGAAACCTGGGAATTTAGAATATACTAAGGGTAAAACACCTGTCTGAAGAGCTATGATTACTTTAGTTAATGTGCATCAAGTGCCTTCTGTGGGTGAAATGCTGAGGAAATGGGCAGAGAGGTCCTTGTCCTCAACAAGCCACAGAATGACGGCTGATTAAACAAGCACTCCAATATGCAAAAAATGACAACTTGGGCAGGAGCACAGCGGAGAGCCGAGGGAGAAAAGGGAAGGCTCCCAGGAGTGGCCTCCGGTGAAGTGACATTCAGGGAGTGAAAAAGGAAAAGCAGGTCCCGACCAGGCTCTTCACATACATTATCTCTCAGACCCATATGGTGGGTACTGTTATCCCCATTTTTCAGACGAGGAAATGGAGGCAAAGAGAGGGGAAGTGGTTCAACAACCAATCCTGTAAAGCCTTGCAAGTCATCATGGTGTCATACAGTCTCCCTGGCATCTTACTTTGCTCTGTGACACCAGTAACTGTGTGCTTAATGTCACCTTCGCTTGTGAGACACCAGCTCCCGAGCCCTCTAGGATCCCCCTTGCCCACCTAGCTGTGGATCCTGGTTTGCCTGAAGTGAACTCTGTCTTGTCATTGGCCCCTGCAATCCAGGGGCAGAATGTGATCCCAGAGCCATAAGAATAGTCAGCAAGGCCTGGTGGGGGAGGGTGGGGGGGTCAGAGAATGCTTCCTGGGGAAGTGTGGGATCCAGGCGGGCCCAAAAGGAGAAAAGAACATTCTAGCCAATGGGAGGGGCTTCGAACATACAAAGGCCCAGAAACATTATGGAGGATGGTTGCAGCATAGAAGAGATGGGATGCAGAGAAAACAGGGTCTGGTTTGCAGAGAGACTTCAGAGTCTGGTGGAGGGGGCTGGAGACTGGTCCTGATGGGAGGGATCTCATTCGCTGCATCAGCAAGGAGGTCAGCAGGGCTGAGCTGGGGAGGGAGGGTGTCTGGGCACCAGGTTGGGAGCTATGGCTCTGTCCCCATTACAACATCTCTTTCAGATTTCTCTTGGCAATGTGCTTCTGAGTATTCTGCTGAAGAACGATGGGAAGTCAGCCCAGCAGGGGGAAGACCATGCTAAGCCCAGGCTCCAGCCCTTCTGTGGGAGGCCCGGGTCCTGAGCCCATGCAAGCAGGTAGGCTGTGGGCCTCGGGGCAGCCAGGCCCTTCCCAGGCACCGTGAGGCTGTGCAAATGTAGACATCGCTGCCTCTGTATACCAGGCCTTCCCTGTGAACCACACGGTCAGGCGCTCTGCTCTCGGGGAGCTTACATGTTAGTGTGAGAACACTGAACCAGATAAACTAGAAAATGTGAGAGACTGACAGGAGCTAACCAGTGGGGTGTGATGGTCCCCCTGGCATCTCCCCCGGCTTCCCTCTTCAACCAGTTTATTTGGAGACTGAGCTGCAGTTGTAAGACCAACCTACTTCCGTAGCTCTCCAAAGCTGCACTGTCTGTCGTGACAGCCACAAGCCATAAGCAGCTATTTTAATTTAAACCAAGATTAATTAAAATGTATTAAAGTTAAATAAATGTTCAGTTCCTCAGTCACTCCAGCTGTATTTTAAGTGCTCAGTAGCCATGTGCAGCTAGTGGCTACCTTCTTGGACAGCACAATTAAAGAACATTACCATCATCACAGAAAGTTCTGTTGGACAGTGATGCTCTGAAGTCTCCTCTTATCCTGAGAGGTGCTGTGAAATACTTGAAGCAAAGTTAGAGCTATGGTGGTTGGAAAAACTGAGTTCATACAATGCACAGGCTAAATCTATAACTGGAAACTTTCTAAGGTAGTCCTGACTAAAAATGCCAGTTTTTAAGGACATTTAGGCAATCAAAATATCCTGCAAATTCTAATATTTTGATGTCAAAACAGTCCACAAATCCTTTCTCAAATCACATTGTGATTTGGGGTTTTGCTAATGTATTGGTCAGGGTTCTCCAGAGAAACAGAACCAATAGGGTATGTGTGGGCGCGTGTATAGGAAATTGGCCCATGCAATTGTGGGCAATGGCAAGTCTGAAATCTGCAGGGCAGGCCAGCAGACTGGAGACCCAGAGAAGAGCTAATACTGTGAAATTCCAGAGCTGAGGCTGGAGGGGGATTCCCTCTTCCTCAAAGGACCTGTCTTTTTCTCTTAAGGGTATCAACTAATTGAATGAGGTCCACCCACTTTACGGAGGGTCATCTGTCTTATTCAAGGACTACTGATTTCAATGTTAATCTCATCTAAAAAATAGTATCACATTAACATCCAGACTGGTGTTTGACCAGATATCTGGGTACTGTGGGCTAGCCACGTTGACACATAAAATTAACCATCACAGATAACAAGATTACTCTAAACCAAGCAGCACTTTTTAGGAGGAAAGACATGGCCACACACTGAAGCAGAACTAGAAGGCTGCAGAGCCAAATATCCTGATGTCTGTGTTTGGCAGGAGCTGTCCCCAGTCTGAAAACTCCTCCGCAATAGCTGGGGCTTCTTTCCCACTCAGCCCCCACCCCGGAAATCTGCATCTCCCAATACCAGCCTCCCCCAGGCCCCACAGTCATTGACACCCTCAGCCCCTGCTAGACTCCTGCTGGAGAGGCATCTGTCTCCTTTTAGCAACTCAGTTTGCACTGAGAGCCTGGGGCCCACCTGCAGGAAGAGATCTGGAAACCACACAGACCTCTACCACGTTTCCTCTGAATCTAGCCACAGGCAGCAGCCTGAGGCGGCTCTGAGTCATGCCCAGGCTGCTGAGAGGGATGGCCCCACCCCCACCGCAGCAGGTGTCCTGGGGCCCTCCCTGCCTGTGGGAACTGAGGGGAGCTGTGTTCCCCTCTGCCAGGGTCTCCATGGAAAGGATGGGGCTCTCTCAGTAGTTCTACCGCTGGTCCCAGCAGGGATATGGATTTGGGGCAGCTCCTTTGTCCATCAGCCTTGTACCCATCCATAATCTTCCAAAGCTCTGCCTTGTGCCAGGACCAGGGGACACAGCAGTGGACAAGACAGGCACAGCCCGTCTTCAGGGACAATCAAGACCCAAAGACAGGTAGTTAATTACAACCAGTAGTCAATTAAAATTGTGTTAGATTTTGGTGATGGTGTTTAAAAGGACTGACCGAGAGTGTGTGCTGAGGGGCTTGTCACAGGAGGGACATTTCATCCAGGGGGTGAAGGATGAAGGTGACTCAGCCACCAGAGAGGACCAGTCAGAGGAGAGCATATGCAGCTCAGTGGCTCCTAGAGGTGAAAGGCCAGGGCTTCCAGGAGGCGGAGGGGCCCATCTGGCCACCTGGTTCCATCCTTGTTGGAGGACACCACGACCCTTGACTTGCTTGTACCGTGTATTTGGGCATCAGGCATTTCCTTGCTCCATGGGATGGCTAGGCCCTGGGCTCTGAGGAGCTCCAGTCTGGGTCACCACAGGGATCTCCATGTGTGTCTATGAGAACACGTAGGAACTGGTCCATTTCCAGGATCACAGTCGCATTCTGCCCATGTCCCACTAAAGCAGAGGCCCTCAGCCCACATAGTGTCCAGCTCTGTGTCTGCCCCACACATCCCCTAGGTCCTTGTCTGTCCACCTGCTCTCCCTCCCCAACCTCCTGGGGCCCCAGCACTGTCTAGAGGGACTTGGGGAGGCCTCTTAGGCCCTGAGGAGCATTTATGAGACATACAAACCTTTCTTGCTGAGCTTGTATGCTTCTCATAGCTTAATGCAGAGACCCCTACTGAGATGGGAAAGGAGGAAGGGAAAGGAGGGTGCTGGGGTGTGGGTGATGTGCTCGCAGCCCATGGAGGACAGGTTTTTCAGGACAAGTAGGCCTAGGCAGTCATCAGGAGGTCTGGTGAGGCTGGGCGAGCTGATTCTTGAGTAGGGGTTGGGGGTGAGCCTCCTGTGCTGAGGGAGCCGCTTGCCGCCTGTTGGTCAACCTCAAAATTAGGCCTCATGCCCACCATGTTTTCAGGACCAGTTCTGGTGTGATGGTGCAGCTGGGGGGCAGCCTGGAGGGTCCTTGTAAATCCTGAATGAGCAGTTCCCAGGGCTTTGGCCCTTCTGAGAGGGGCCCCCTCGCCTTTGTCTCTCCAGAGTCTCTGGAGGGGTACTTGGCGTCCTCTGTCTCAGTGACTCCCTCTCTGAACATCAGCCTCCTGGGGAGCCTGGGCCCTTTTGGAGATGTGCTGCTGTCCAGCCCAGTCCCCTCACCCTGGGCCCCTGATCAGCCATGGTGGTCACCTACCCCAACAGTGCCCCGTGGTAGGAGAGGGACATGCTGATGTGGTGTAGGAGCTGTGCCCTCCCTCCCCAGTGGAGTGCCCAGCTGAGCTTTGGTTGCTTTGCTGTGCAATGGGGCTGAATAGAGATGACGCATACAGCACCCAGTCAGGGCCTGACACACAGCAGATGCTCAGAAAGAGATGGCAGGTGTGTGACCAGGACACTTGACTGGGCCACACACTCCTGCTGGGTGTCTGCTCTGGGTCAGGCCTGGCACAGTGAGCCCTGGGGCTGCAGCTCTTCTTAGGGGGCAGCACAGACCTACACCTGCCGCTCTGGACGAAGGCCATGGGAGAGCCACTCTGCCCACGTGCACGGCACTCCAGAGTAACAAAGCCCATCCTCGTCGGTGATTTCCTGGGCCCTCCAGGAGCCCTCCTCCCATGTCCTCCTCCCAGGCCCTCGAAGCTGGTTCATCTGGTACCCATCTCATCAGTGCCTTTCAGAAGTTGAGCTCAGAGATCTGGGCTGATTCCTGCTTAGAGTGGGCAGTTTTAAGTTTGCTGAACAACAGAATTCCTTCATCAAAATCTCCTGTGGAGATCTGTATGTAAAAGGGGATTGTAGCGAGGAGTCCCACTCTTCTTGTCTCACCAACCCTTTCCCTGAGGAGACCCCAAGTGATGTCTGGGCACCCCCAGGGCTCTGCAGCATCCTGTGGAAAAGTGTCAGATTCCAGGTTGCCATCCCAGAATCCCAGCAGACATGCCCTAGGGCGCCTGTGGGAGGACTGATGGCAAAAACCCAGACTACACTGGAGCTTGCGTCTGGCCAGAGGGTAACCATCTCTGTCCTTCTGTGCAGAGAGAAGCAAGGCCACCGCTGTGGCCTTGAGCAGTTTCCCGGTAGGCCAGCAGGCAGAGCTGTCGCTGAGGCTGGGGGAGCCACTGACCATCGTCTCTGAGTAAGTCTTCCAAGGGCACTCCATGAGGTGCTCTGCTCCCTCCTCCGATACCTGAAGATGCATTAATGGGAGGAGGCCCCTTCCAGGAGAAAAGAACATGGCCTTTGGTGCCAAGCTCACACATGGCCCTAATGGTGGGATTTTAGGCAACCTGATACACTTGCAGGGAGAAGCAGTGAGTGGCAAGGCCTTGCAAGGGAGCCTTGAATTTTGCCATCCACTGCCCAGGAGGTGCCCAGACCACCTAGTGCAAGGGAACCTGGGAAATGCAAATGGGACAAGTGGGCACAGGACCCAGCCTTGAGGGTCCTTGTGAATCCTGAATGAGCAGTTCCCAGGGCTTTGGCCCTTCTGAGAGGGGCCCCCTCGCCTTTCTCTCTCCAGGGATGGAGACTGGTTTACGGTGCTGTCGGAAGTCTCAGGCAGAGAGTTCAGCATCCCCAGCATCCACGTGGCCAAAATCTCCCACGGGTGAGTTCACACCTCAGGCCCTGCCTCGGGGGAGCTTCTTGCCCTCTCCTCGCACAAGGTTGTCCTTTATGCCCAGTCCTGTGCTGAGCAAAGCTGAGGAAGGGAGAGACTCAGGCCCAGACCTGCCTTCTGGAGCAGACAACTCTCTCTCTCAAGATGACCCACGAGATGTGGGAGCCCAGAGGAGGGGGCTCAGGAAGGCCTTGTGGAGATGTGGTGCCTGGGCTTTGGAGGGTGGCCAGGAAGCTGGCTGGGGAGGAGGCTGACGGGGACTTGCCGGAAGTGGAAGCAGCCTGCAGAGTGTCCCGGGGAGCCTCCCTGGGCTGCCCTTCCAAGAGGCACCTCCCCCGGGAGGGCTGGACGCTGGGACACAGGGTCTCTTACAAAGTGTGCATCATTCTTGCCAAGAGTAAGTGACAAACTGACTCCAGAGCAAACTCTATGTTGAGGGGGAAGGCCAGTGAATAACTCGGAGCCAGGAATGCGTCACTGTGTGTGCCGTGACGGCCACTTTTCCGTTCTGAGAAAAAAGCACAGCTCCCACACTGGATGGCCTTTCTTTTCTGAGGCTCACGGTATGCCAGCTCTGATGATCCTGACAGGATCCTGAGAAGTGTGGACAACTCGTAGAATCAGCTCGCAGAGGCTGTGTGAAGCCCACCTCGCCGTGCGTTTCCCAATGGCCTGGGCCCGCGGAGCAGAGTTCTGCATCCACAGCACGGCACTGGAGTTTATGCCAAGGACACACTGACCACCTCCAAGAGTCCCCTTTCCTTGACACTGATTCATTTATATCCTCAGCTTCCATAAGTCATATGAATGACATGCTTTATTTACTATAAAACTGGGCTAAGTTTGCCACTGGCACCAAGAGAGTCACAGCTTCTCTAATTTATTTTCTTAGAATCAACTCAACCCTGATTCTGGCTTTGACTGTGGAATGTCACAAAATGACAGAGAGGCAGCCATTTCCATCAAATTGGCTTCTGGAGGCTTTGCCTGGGACCGCAGGGCATGCCTTGGGGACATTAGAAGGTTGATGGACTAGTAAGCCAAAAAATTATCTTTTTCTGAAATTTTAGAATGCCTTGAGCATTCTGGTTGCAAACTTTCTACCCATAAATAAGCCCAGGTGGGAATTAGATTTCAGTGACAATGAATAAATGTTTACCTGTATTCCTTTTGGCGACAAAGTTAAACTTTAAACTGTTGAAATAAAATATTTGCTAACATTAAAAAAAAATAGGGGCAATTCTTGGAGAGGTGACAGTTTGGAAAGGTAGTGGATAGCATATGGGTGCTGGAGGAACTGGCAGTGACAGGAGAGAGTCTGGGGTCACTTAACCTGCCCCCAGGCCCTGGCCACTTGGGAATGAGGTCTCCAATTAGAAAAGGCTGAGGCTGACCCCATGAGACTGTCCTCTGAGGCCCCTAGAGCCAAAACCGGGACAAAGGTGGGAGGCCTGACAGACCCCAATGTCAGCTTCATGGGGCTGGAACTTTGAGGCCCAGAGAGGGGAGGAGATGTTCCTGTAGAGTTGTAGCCCACCCAGCCCCAGGCTGACCCTGTCCCTCCCTCTGCTCCTCCCCCAGGTGGCTGTATGAGGGCCTGAGCCGGGAGAAAGCAGAGGAACTGCTGCTGCTGCCTGGAAACCCCGGAGGGGCCTTCCTGATCCGGGAGAGCCAGACCAGGAGAGGTGGGTAAGCTCAGCCCAGCTCTGGGCTTGTCCCTTTAATGCCAAGAGCAGGGTGACCTAGGGGCAGAGATAGAAGGCCAAACGTGAAGGGCTGAAGACCTGGCCTTGGAGTCAGGCAGTCTGGCTGGCTGACTACCATGTTGCTGCCAGGAGGGCCCATCAACAACACGGCAATAACCTCCATTTCTAAAAGTGAGTGTGGATTGCTCACAAGAGGGGTAGGGACATCTACACTGATTGCACATTCATGTGGGACTTCTCCCACGCCAGGAGCAGGGCCTTTGCAAACAAAACCTGAAGTTGAGAGAGTCTGTCTCTGATGCCCTTGCCTCCCTCTGAGCTGCCGCCCTGAGTCCCTTACAGCAGGGGCAGAGAAGGACGTTGAAGGAGTGGCAGTGCCCACATTTATGTTAGGTCCTTTAAATGCCTTCAAACAGTGCTTTGGGGATTGTACTTTCATGATCCCCATTTTACAGATGAGGAAACGATTTGCCTGGGGTTGGGGGGACGCAGATAGTAAGTTCAGAGCTGGGATTCAAAGCCAGGTGAGGTTTGTCCACTTCAGACACCCAAGAAAGGCCCACATGTGACAGTAATGGTGGAATTGCAAGCACAGTGGCAGGCTACGAAGGAGATATTCAGGAATGAGGATGGGCCTCCTGTGCTTGCCCTAAATTGAACACTGATGGATGGGTTGTCAGGGTCCTTTGCTCTCTGCTCAGTCTCCCTCCTGGAGCGCCTTCCAGTGCATCTTTCCTCTCCTTCCCTTCCTTTGGGAGTTCCCCACGTTGACCTCTTCCCAGCCTCTCCTGCTGTTTTCCAGGCAGCATCAGCATCCCAACCCTCTTATGCACCCATACACTGGCCGAGGTCGGTTGGGCTGACTCAATACAGCAGCTACAAACAGGAAACCATAGTGGTGCTGCTGGGGCCAGGGGTGCTGCAGACCGGCCCCAGTGAGCTTGAGAAGCTACAGGAAGTGCTCCATGCTTAGTGGCCCCACCCCTGCCCCTTCTGGCCTGGTTCAACCCCAAGAACATAGTGACCAGAATTTGTGGCCACTGTTCCCCTTTCCTAAGAAGACACATATACAAGAGGAACTGGCTGAGAAATAAAGGAGGGAGCAGATAACAATCCATAGGATCTTTTTTTCCCCCTCCAGTTTTATTGAGGTATAATTGATACACAGCACTATATACATTTAAGGTATAAAGAATGCACGGGATCTTTAAGGAGCCACACATTTACCAGGATTAAGGCTAGATTTGACTCTAAGCCTCCCCCCAGCAACACCAAAAGGAGATAGATCATAATGCAGCTGTTTATCAAAAAATGAAGGTATTTGCCAATTCTACAGCAAAGGCAATGGTTTCCCAATACTAATAACTATAATCTCTCCTCTGGTGCTTCCTTTTGGATAGTGTTTGTCAAGCTATAGGTCATGATCCATTTGTGGGCCAAGAAATCAGTTTATTTCAGCGGTAATAGACCAGTGAGTATCAAACCTAGGCAGGCATCAGAATCACTTTGAGGGCTTATTAAAACAAAGAGCTGGCCCAGCATTTCTGAGTTGTTAGGTCTGGGGCCTGAGAATTTGCCTTTCCAACAGGTTCACAGGTGATGCTTGCTGCTGCTAATCTGGGGACCACACTTTAAGAACAGCTGATCTAGACCATAGCTGCATGTTGGAATCATCTGGGGGAGATTTATAAATTACTGACGCCTACACCCTACCTCCCAGAATTTCTGATTTAATTGGTCAGGGGTGTGGCCTGGGCCTTGGAAGCTATAACAACCCCCCAGGTGATTCTAATGTGTAGCTCAGGTTGGGACCCATTAATTTAGTGGGTCTGGACCAGTGAGTATTTAAAGTGAAATACAACAGAAAACATTAGGGTGCATCACTGGGGTTAAGGAAAATACTGCTTCATCAAACTTTTGTTTTAGATCACTTCAAGTGCGTCCTGGGTCACAGTGTAAAATTTCATATTGTGGTTTGTGGTCAAAAAAAGCTTGACACTGAAGCGGTAGGGGCCCGAGTGACGCCACAGAATGGTGGTTCTCAGACTTGAGTGTACAGGAATTGTCAGTGGAACATCTCAACAATGCAGGCTCGTAGACCCACCTCAGACCTACCAAATCAGACTACTGGGCACAGAGTCAGAAACCTGCTTCATTCACAAGCTCTCTGGCTGGTTCTCATCTTAAGTTTGAAAATACAGTTCCAAAGTAAGGAACACAAAATTAAGTAATGAGAGATTTTTTTTTATGTTTACCTAATGCATCTTGTCATATATAACAGTAATTAACTGTTGACTGAGTGATACAAGGATCAACTTTTCTTTGGTCCAAAATCCATACCTACCTCTGGAAAGGGAATCCTGCAGGGGCTTTGAGCTTATGTGTGCACCAAGGAGGAAGGCCTGGGGCCACTGAGCTCCCAAGAACGCTACATAGAGTCTGGAGGGGAGGGGAAGGCCCCCATCTTCCACAGAATCCCTCTGGCATGCCTGGTTTTGTTCTAGGCCTGGGTGGGGAGCATGGCAGGGCCAAAGTCAGGCCGAAAACCTTGCCCTGTGATGGGGCATGAGGAGTTTGTGGAGTTCCCAGGACTGCTCTAGAGGTCAGTGCCAGGGCCAGCCCCCAATAGCATCACTCCCTTGTTTTCCTGCTGTCCTACTATGTGTCTGTTCTGTGTGGGGCACTGTAAAAGAGACTGATGAGCAAGACATGCTTCCTGCCCCTGAGGGGCTCACCTCTGTCCATTCTGTCAGCTGAAAAACAGTTATTAAGCATCTCCTCTGATTCTGGCCTGCTAAGCTGTGGTTCCTGTCCTCAGGCTGCAGACAGTGGAGAGTCCAGGGTGCAGTATCCTTGAAGCTATCAGCTTCTCAGAGGCCTCAGTAGAGGAAGTTCAGGAGGGTCCTATTAGGTCTACCTCCCATACGTGGCTTTTAATCTGATCCCTCACACTACTGTGTACCCCACCTCTCCTCCTGGCATCATCATAACACCTGGGAAAACATGGTGCCTGACCCCATAGGTTACTGCAGGCCAGGATGTGCAATTGGCTAAGCCTGCCGGAGCTTTCTGGAATCTGGGACCTTGTATCTCTCCCAGTGGGTCTCCCTTCAGGCCTTGCACACAGCCATGGTTCCCACCACTCCCTCCCACAGCCTGCCTTCTGGCCTGTTGCCCACCAGAACACTTGATGAATGAACACACCTTGTTCTTTCCACTGTTACATCCTTGCACAAGAGCCTCCCTCAGCCTGGAAAGCCCTCTCCTCCATTCCTCCACTTGGCCAACTCACACTCATTCTTTATGACCCGTTGCAATGTCATCCCCCCAGGTTATTTGTCACTGTTTTGTTTGCTTTCAACTCCCACAGCATCTTGAAAATACCTCTTCTGTAGATGCAATAAACTTACTTCTTAAAGTCAAGGTATGTGAGCATAGGAATTAAATACCTGAAATGAGGACCATAAAGGAAAATTCTGGCTGAGGGATAGCACTTCTTTCCCCAGAAGAAGATCTGATTACCCGTGTCTGGGGTTTGTGCAGTGCCAGCTTGTAGTAAGTGCTCAAATGGTATTTCCTGTATCAGTGAACGAGCTCACTTGTACGTTGAGGGGAGGGACGAGGATGAAGAGCTGGGGTAGGGTTGACTGCCCTCCAGCACCATCTGTGCTCACACTGGTAGAAGTGCAAATGGTGGCAAGGACTCCTCAAGACTGCCTGAAATCATGGCTCTGTTCAGTGTTTATCACAGAGATTCATTAATTCATTCAA
The DNA here is from genome assembly GCF_048564905.1 of Vicugna pacos. NCBI lineage: Eukaryota > Metazoa > Chordata > Mammalia > Artiodactyla > Camelidae > Vicugna > Vicugna pacos. The sequence continues at coordinate 27,355,487 of NC_133005.1, read as the reverse complement.
CAAATCGATACTGCATGGCAACTCTGTGCCAGCACCCGTTCTAAGCACTGGGGAGTCAACAGTGTAAAAAGTAAGATCCCTGCCCACACTCTAGTTGGCAACATGGACAGTGAACAAATTAAGCATCTGATGATGGCAAGTGCCACAAGGAAACAATAAAGCAGCATTAAGAGGAACAGAGTAAGCAGGTGCATCCTCAGCAGGAGGCAGATGTGCCTGGAGCAGATCCAAGGTCATCATAAGTCAGGTCTGCAGGGCCTTTCCAGGGTGAGCTCTTGTGTCAGGGAGGGTTCTGAGTAGGGCAGTGACATGACTTGATCCCTCTGCTGTGCAAAGAGAGGATTTGGCTGTGGGTAAGGCGGAAGTGGGAAGCCACATGGGAAGTTGTTGTAGGGTGAGAAGTGGTCGGATTCCGGATATATTCTGAATGTAGCCAGTAGGGTTTTCTGTGGGGCTATATGGGAGGTGGGAGAGAATGGGAAGCAGTCAGAGATGATTCTGGGGTTAGAAGCTTCGTAATGGATGAATTGTGCTGCTGTTTTCTGAGATGGAAAGATGGTAGGCAGGTAAATTAGAACCATCCCTTGTGAGGCTCACAGGTGGTTATATGAGGGGTTGGGGGGGTAGTGTTGAGGAACAGATGATGGGAGAACAGGACCTTTGGTACTAGCACTTGTGTCTGGGCAAGCCTAGAGCTGAGGCTTCTCCAGGCAGAGAGAGTGCTCTGGAGAGGAGTTGTCTGAGCAGGACGGAGTTGTAAAAGGAAGGCTGGTGGTTACTCAGGCAGAAGAGTCTTCCACATAAAAGGAATAATGTTAGCAAAGGATCAGAGGCCCGATAAAGATTATTGAGTGCTTGCTCCATGCCAGACATGTTAAATGCATTACCTGCTTCACCATCTGAATCATTGGGCTCAATCTACTGAGACTGGGACAATGATTATCCCCCTTTACAGATGAAGAAACAGATCTGAGAAGTCACATAACATGCCTTAGAGACACAGCTAGGGATATAGTATGTAAGGATGTCGTAGTATATAGTTTACGTGGGATTTGAACCCAGGGAGTCTGATTTTGAAAGGAGATGTCCTGGAACTGGAAGATAGCAGTAGATATTTGGGACTGGCTGGAGCATGCAGTGAGAAGGAACAGCAGGATACCAGTCACAGATGGCCTTGGTAGGTGACCTGTCCCTACAATAGGGTAGACAACCCCACATGGGGTTCACAGATCTCTGAGTCTAGCAGTCAGTACAACTATGAGGACACTTCCTGGTTCTACTAACTACGGGGACTGTGGCCAGGATGTGGTGGCTGAAGAACCATGCAGAAGATAGAGGGACTCGGTCAGTTTGTTCAGCTGGTTGGTTGGCCAAAAGGCCTATTTTCAGATATGTAGCCCTTTCTCAAACTCAGAGCTTTTTTTAGGGTCACAGCACAGCTCTAGAAGAGATTCTTAAAGGTACAGAGGTCAAGGGGTCTCCAGAGTTAGGCAGAAAACAAGGAAAAGGAGGCAGGGACCTTGCCCTATATATACTTCTCTAAGTATTTTGACTTTGTATCCTGTAGCCTTGCTAAATTCACTTGTTCTAGCTTTTCTTGTAGATTCCTTAGGAATCTCTACATATATGATCACATTATCTATAAATATAGTTTAACTGCTTATTTTCCAATTCATATACCTTTTTTTCCCCTTGTCTTCGTACTCTGGCTAGGACCTCTAGTTTAACAAGTGGAGTGGTAAGAACATTCTTGCTTTATTCTTAATTTTAGAAGGAAAAACTCAGTCTTTCCCATTAAGTATAATGTTACTTGTAGATTTTTCACAGATGCTCTATGTCAGGTTGAGAGGAAGGCTGTGGTTGGCTGAATAGCTCAATGATGTCCAGGTCCTAATCCCTGAAGCCTGTGATTATGAATTACCTTACATTGCAAAAGAGTTTCTATATGTGATTAAGGATTTTGAGATGGGGAGATTATGGTGGATTGTCCAGATGAGCTCAATGAAATCACAAAGGTCTTTACAAGAGAGAGGTAAGAGAGTAAGAATTTGAGAGAGACTGGAAAATATTATGCGCTGGCTTTGAAGATGCAGAAAGGGGCCGTGAGCTAAGGAATGCAGATGGCTTCTAGAAACTAGAAAGGCAAAGAAATGGATTCTCCTCTACAGCCTGCAAAAGAAATATAGACCTGCTGATACCTTGATTTTAGTTTAGTGAAACCCATTTCAGACTTACGACCTCCATAATTATAATACATTTGCGTTGTTTTAAGCCACTAAATTTGTGGTAATTTGTTACAGCAGCAATAGGAAACTATTATACCTTCTGTTTGTAGTTTTTATTATTATTTTAAAAATAATGATGAGTGTTGAATTTCGTCAAATTATTTTTCTACATTTCTTCAGGTGATTGTTTTTTTTTCCCTTTATTCTACTAATATAGTGAGTTACATTGATGTTCAATTTTTAAATCAGCCCGTATTCCTGGGATAAAGCCAATTTAGTTATAATGTATTATCTTTTTTTATATAGTGTTAGATTCAACTTGCTAATTGTGTGTTAAGGATTTTTTGTATTTATATACGAGGGATATTGGTCTATAGTTTTCTCATAATGTTTTTGTTTGGTTTTTATACCAGGTTAACGCAGGCCTCATACAATGGAGGAGGAAATGTTCACTTCTCTTTTCTTAAAGAGTTTGTGTAAAATTGTATTATTTCTTCTTTAAATGTCTGATAGAACTCACTAGTGAATCCATCTGGACCCAGAGTCATTTTTGTGGGAAGTTTAAAAGTTATTTATTTGATTTCTGCAGTAGATGTAGGGCTATTCAAATTTACTATTTCTTGTTTCAGTTTTGGTAATTTGTCTTTTAAGGGATTTGTCCATTTCACCCAAGTTGTAGAATTTATTGGCATAAAGTTGTCCACACTATGCTCTTATTATCCTTTTGATGTGTGCAGGATCCGTAGTGATGTCCCCAGTTCATTCCTTATATTATTAATTTGTTTGTTCTTTTTTCTTTCTTGATTAGTCTAATTTGAGGTTTATGAATTTTATCTATCCTTTCAAAGAATCAGTATTTGGTTTAATTGGTTTTTCTCTATTGTTTTATAGTTCATTAATTTTTGCTTTATCTTTATTTTCTTCTACTTATTTTTCCAGCTTCTTAAAGTGGAAGCTTATTTTATTTTATGCTGTTATTTTCTTCAAATGTAAGACAAAGTTTTAAGTCCTGATTTAGCTGAGCTTACAAATTTTTATTATTTAGTTAAAAATATTTTCTAATTTTGCTTGTGCTTTCTTCGTTTCCTGGGTTATTTCCAAGTATTGGGTGATTTTTTTCAGATATCTTTTTGTTATTAATTTATAATTTAATTCTGTTGTGGTCAGAAAACATACCTTTATTTCAACCCTTTAAAATTTGTTTTTATGGCCCAGTCTATAGTCTACCTTGAATATTCTATGTGTATTTATTGGGCACAATGTTTACACTAATTAAGTCAAGTTGGTTGATTGTGTTGTTCAGGTATTCTATGTCCCTATTGATTTTCTGTCCCATTAAGTACTGAGAGAGGAGTGTTGAAATCTCCAATTATAATTATGGACAACTATTTCTTAATACTGTCGCTTCACTTCTGTATTTTGAATCTCTGTAATTAGATGCATGCAAGTTCAGGATATGCTCTTATCTCTGGTGATACTCTTAGTCTTGAATTCTACTTTTCTGATATTAATATAATCACCCCAGCTTTCCTGATTAATGTTTGCATGATACATATTTTTCCATCTTTTTGCTTTTAGCCTGTGTTTTAATATCCAAAGCATGCTTACTATGTCATTGGGTCTCACTTTTTCACATCCAGTTTGAAAGTCTTTGCTTGTTTGCTTTGGGAGGAGGTAGTTAGGTTCATTTATTTAAATTAAGTACTGGGGACTGAACCGAGGACCTTGTGCATGCTAAGCTTGTCCTCTACCACTGAGCTATACCCTCCCCTGAAAATCCTTGCCTTTTAATTGGAGTGTTTAGACTGCTTCCTCAAAAGTAAAAGCTTCCTAAAACTGAGTAGTGCCTGTGGTTTGGGAAATTCACTCCTGCATTTTGTTGGCATTCCACAGGAAAAGGTTAAGTGACAGGGTCACTGCCTCTTCTCCCAGGTTCTCCTTGCAACAGTTTTCTCATCTGTAAAGTGGGGATAATTGTACCTACTTCATAGGTAATTCTCATTGTGATGAGATAATCCATACAAAAAAGCACATAGGAACACTCAGTAAATGAAAGCTACAGATAGCTTTACATCATTAGGTGATAGTAATAATCTATTATTACTATTATTTCACTAAGCACCCTATTCCCATTTGGCTTTGATGAAGTGTTGACCTAAGAAACGAATCCCACTTTACAGCTAAAGAGCGCTCATATGCATCTCATCTGCCGAAAACTGCTATTGGAGGCCTGTTTATTATTTTGTATAGTCTTTTTTTCTCTACTTTTCAACCATGTGCTTTTCCTCTTCTAGCCAGTTCTCTTTTTTAATTGAAATTTTTGTTGAAACCTATCAAACTGTACACTTTAAACATGTGCATTATATATAAATTTTACCTCAATAAAGTTGACTTAAAAACAAAACTGGGGAAATTCACAAGCATCAGTTTTATAATACAAATGGATAGGTTAAAGACTAATAATAAAATCAACACCCATAAGCCCACTTACCGGCTTAAATTGTACAACAGTCCCTTTGAAGTCCCTTGTGTGCTTCACTGTTACCCAGTTATTTTTCTTCAGTTTTGCCATACACGCATCCCTATGCAATAATACAGTCTTGGCTGCCTTTGGATCTCATTTAAATAGAATCATGCTGAATGTATGCTTCTGTGACTTGCTGTTTCTGCTTATTATTTTAAAGATTTATCTCTTCTTACGTGTTGTGGTTATTAACTTTTACTGCTGTATATAGTGCTATAGTCTAGAACCTACCAATCTTCAGTGCATACGGACTGTTAGCAGTTTTAGGCTTTTCTTAACAATGCTGCTGTGGATGTTTTTGTTTGTGTAGTTGTAAGGTATGCTGGGACAGAAGTGCTGGGTTGTGAGGCATGGGCACCTAACTCAACTAGTTAAGGCCAGTTGTTTCCACAGTGGCTTGTATTAATTTATCTTTCCATCTGCAGGGTAACGAGTTCCTCTTTCTTCATGTCCTTACTGACATCTACTGACACAATTTCACATTCTAACACTTCCGCCAACTTGAGTCTTTGTAACAGCCAACACTTAATGTTCACTTAGACTGTGACAGGCCCTGTTCTGAGCACTCTGCATGCATGATCTCATTTCATCCTCACAAGAGCCCTATCTATTATGATTGTGTTGTCATTTATGACCAAGAGACCAAGTCTCTGTCCCTCCCTGCCACTTTCCCTTCTCTCTAGGCCTAGTGACCACTCTCTGTGACCATCTCATGTCTTCCTTCTCCCATCCTGGGCTGGGCTGGGTCCCAGCAGGGCCTTAATTCCACCCTGGACTCTTTCCTCCTCAGGCTGTTACTCCCTGTCGGTCCGCCTCAGCCGCCCTGCATCCTGGGACCGCATCAGACACTACAGGATCCAGCGCCTTGACAATGGCTGGCTGTACATCTCACCGCGCCTCACTTTTCCCTCGCTCCAGGCCCTGGTGGACCACTACTCTGGTATGGTCATTCCCTGCCTCCATGAGAGTAGACCAGGATGTGGTGTCTCTGTGGGCAGTTAGTCATACCCTTGGACACTTTACCTGCTGGAGACTATCCAAATTACGAGAGACCTCCCCTTTCTTCATGCCAGTCCCTGTGCCAAGAAATGCAGCCTGGGAGCCCCAACATCACCTCATGCCAACAGAGCCACATGGATGTTCCATGTGACTGTATGCCAGTACTTCACCTACCACTGTGGTTCTGAGTTAAAGTCCCCAGTGGCTGACACAGTTCTCTCCACAGGAACTAGGCCCAGAGCTGTTGCTGTTGTGGAATTCAGTTAACACTTAGCATTCTCTGGTGCCTATCTGTAACGGGCCCTGGAGGATGTAGCCACTACAGCGATGTCAAAAGGCAGAGAGGAAAGACCACTACTCATCAGGGGTTTTCTGGACTGTCATTCCATACAGCAGATACTGACAGAACAAGTAGAGACTGGTCATGCCTTAGCTTTCTTCTTCCCAAAGCACCTTCCTAACCAGAAACTGGGACTTAGAGAGGTCTATCAAAACTTACCCAAAATAACACAGTAAATTAAGTTTCCCCAAACCTAGCCCAGAATGACCTTTAACTGCATCTTAACCTCCAGATTAACAGCTTAGGGCTCACACTCCCACCTGCCAAGTGTGGAAAGCTGTTAGGGTAAAGGTGGGGTTGTTGGGCAGGAAAGCAGGGCTGGAGTCAGCCATGTCAAGGGTCTTGGTCTCTTCCACAGAGCTGGCAGATGACATCTGCTGCCTCCTCAAGGAGCCCTGTGCCCTGCGGAGGGCTGGCCCACTCCCTGGCAAGGCCATACCCCTACCTGTGACTGTGCAGAGGACACCACTCAACTGGGAAGAGCTGGACAGGTGAGGGGCCCCTGGAATGTGAAGATGGAACAAAGGAGAGTTAGAAGTACCCACCCCTGGGGACTCGGAATGGGCTTGTCACTTTCAGGGACATCTGGGAGCCAATGAGCACTCACTGAACTCATAAAGGCTAGCCCAGGCTCAGCAGGTCTGCAGGGGGGACTAGCAGGGAGGCAAAAGTGGGCATGGATATAGAGCATGCCTGGGCACCAAGGTGGCCGGGATGGAAGGAAGGTCAGACAAGATGGAGTACAACAGAGAGCACCAGTCCTGAGTGAAGTCAAGCAGGGGTTTGATCTCATAAGGAACAGGGAACCACTGAGTTTTTTCAGCAGGTTTTGAGAACACGGAACTGTGTGGTAAGTGCAGGGAGGAGCATGAGGCTCCCTGACCCAACTCTTTTCCCCTCTCCACAGCTCCCTCCTGTTTTCTGAAGCATCTGCCACAGGAGAGGAGTCCCTCCTCAGTGAGGGGCTCCGGGAGGCCCTTAGTTCCTACCTCAGCCTGACTGATGACATCTCCTTGGACGATGCCAAGGACCGAAGCAGAGGCCGAAAGGGGAACCAAGGCTGTAGCACCTAGAACCCTAACTCAGCCCAGCCTGACTGAGCACCCCAGAGGCAAGGCTGCACACTGAGTGAGGGGAGGGCTGGACATGGACACACCCCAGGTCCACCTGTATCCTCTGTTCCTTGCTCTCTCAGCCATAAGAAATCACTTAACCTCCTCCCAGTGCCATGACCCTGCCTACAACCTCTAGTTCAAGTACAGGCCAGTTAAGAACAGGGTCAGGGCTCCAAAAAGAGACTAAACCTCTGGGGTCTGACCCAGTCAGTTCCTAAGTTTGAGATTTCCAATACCATCTTCCACCCCTTGCCTAAGTCTCATTCTACATCCCCATACCCCTACCCACAAGGTAGAAAACCACCGCTAGTATCAAGGAGGAAAAAAAAAATCATTTAAAGAAAATTTACCAGTCTCACTCAGAATGCCACCACACCTCAAAAGGTAGGACTGCAGCCTAGAAGGGAGAGGAAGCAGAGGGGATGGGTGACTTACCACAGCAGCAGGAACTGGGCTGTCCCGCTTCCACCTGACCACAGAGTAGGACCTCCTACAGTCCAGGTCCTTGATGTCCCTTCCCCATTAAGCCCCTTTTCTGGACAGTCCTAGGTCTCAGCTTTCATTTTGTGGCTTATCATTGGAACGTGACTAAGCTTTCCTGGCTACAACAGCCTTGCCACCTTGTGGCCAAATGCAAAATGACACCATTTGAGTCTAGCACTGCAGTGAGATCAGTCACATTTCTCAGTGCTGGGCAGGAGCATCAGGGCAGCACCGAAGGTGGTAAGCCTCTCTCCACAAAGATAAGGCCACAGCCTATAACAACTCCAGCCCTTGATTTCCTTGCTGCCCCTGAAGGGAAAGAGGCCTGGCTGGTGCTGGTTAAGGGAGCAGGGAGAGGAAGGAGAGGGAAGAAGGATGGGAAGCACCACCTCTAGTGCGCCTACTCGGTTCTAAAGCTAGAGGTTAGGTGGGAAAGGCTTTATCATGGACCATCAACAGGGTCTCAATTAAAGATCTGATTTATTCAAGTATCTGAAAACATTCTACAATGAAAACTGTTATTAGAAGCTGCTTATACTGTGCTATGGACCACTCACATATTGCCATACTGTTTTCAGAAGACTTGAAATGCCAATGATAGTTTAAAAACTGTACACCTGATGGAGAAGGAAGACAATTTAATGTTTCATCCGGATCCAGAGGTGCATCAAATTAAAGGACAGCTCCAATCTGCAAACAATGTTTCATGATGGTATCCAAGAAGAAATGGTTGGTGATAGACAATTCAGAAATGCTTCCCCAAAAGGCGGATGGTTCTTTAAAAAGTTTCAGGTCACAACCTTTGCAGAAAACACCTGACGCCCAACACACTGATTCTTGGTCCAGGAAACATGGGTCTTCCAAGTTCCATGTGGCTGGGTGCCCTGGCAATCATGTTTCTGTGCTGTAACTAAGAGGCCCCTTTGGAGCAGCAGGGGCTGTACATCATCAGTCATAGTGGATGGCAGTGTAAAAGATGATCCAAATGACCTAGAGAGGAAACAAGCAATGTTTGTAAGTCCCCTGACCAACAGGGTCAACACAGGCTTCATTCCACAGAACAAAAATGCTCTAAAAATGTGTGCATTGTGGGCTTCCCAGGGGCTATCCAATGCATAAGCTGCTTGGGGGCTTACATAATTTCACCGAAATCAAGCTTTCTCTAATAGAGCCCAGGACTATCTTCCTGCTCCCAAAGCGACCCTGGACAAGTCTCTTCCCCTGCCAAAGAGCAACCAGAGTGTTATAGATGTGGAAATGATACAGGTAAAGCAAACTGCACTGCTATTAAGTGTTAGGATTAGCAGCAAATGTGAAAACAAAACCACCATCACACCGTCAGCTTCGTATCAAATAAAGCACAGGTTCTTAAACTGGCTAACCTCTGCAATCTCTGGGACCTTTAAAAACAGAGAGAGAGAGAGACGCCCAGGCACTACCTCCCAGAGATTTTGATTTTATTGGTCTGGGCTAGGGTCTATTAAGAAAATAAATAAACAAAACTTTGAGATATATTCATATTCCATAAAGTTCATCCTTTTAAAGTATACAATTCAGAGGGTTTTAGTATATTCACAGAGTTGTGGAAACACTCTGGAGCACTTTCATTGCCCTCAAAACAAAACCTGTTCCCATTATCAGTTACTTCCCATTTCCCCTCCCACCCCCTGCCACTGGCAGCCACTAATCTACTTTTTATCCATGTGGATTTGCCTATTCCGGACATTTCACATAAATGGACTCATTCCATACGTGGTCTTTTGTGTCTGGATTCTTTTACCCAGCATAATGTTTCCAAGGTTCATCCATGTGGTAGCCTGTACCAGTACTTCATTCCTCTTTATGGCCAAATAATACTCTATTGTATAGTATACAACATTTTACCTAGTCATTCATCAGGTGATAGTTGTCTGCATTTTTTGGCAATTATGGATAATGCTACGAATGTATTTGTAAAAGTTTCCCAGTTTCTAATGTGCAGCCAGAGCTGAAAGTCAGATATAGAAGCTGACAATGAGCCCTGGATTTGCATACCACAGGCAGACTACACAGTGTATCTATCACACCTCATCTTTTGGGACAACATTACTGGAAAAAGAACATGCCTTCCAGCTTTAGGAGTCTTAAAAAATGATACCCAAGTCACACAGTGTAACTTAATCACGGGGCTCCCTTTGACTGACCCCTCATGAAATGACAAAACTTGCAGTAAAATTAGCTACACATACCATGAACAAGGCAAAAGATGTCATAAACCCTTCTTTGGTGAGCTCCCATGTGCCGCCATATTCTTCCTCATCTATCTGTAGGTAGTTGCTGAAGTACAGGTACAGGACTCCTGCATTGATCAGGCAGAATCTGGAGCAAGGGAGGACAAGTACCAAACACAAACTGTAAGCTTAGAAGACTCAACGCCCACCAACACAGTCCAGCCCTATCAGGGCACTTGATGTTGCACTATTAACTGTATTCTGGGGGCAAGTGAAATAATACATGAAAATGCCTAGGCCCTCAATGGAGCTGCCCACTTGGTTGAGCTAGGGACTTGAAGAATGAGCAATTCTTTTTAGTTCACCTGCAAAACTAAATTTAAAAAGTTTTAACTAGCATTCACTGAGCACTTATTAACCACATGCCAAGCTCTATGAGACAGGAGGAGCAGGAAGGGCTGAACAGAGGCCCTCTCCAATAATGCAAAACTTCAGCAGACAGAACACAACTATCACACTCAGTTCCCAGGCAAATTATAAATAATGAGACCTGAGGAAATGGTTTTACCTTAAGAGGCCCTAACTGGTGGCCATGCCAGAAACCAGGAGAAGCCAAGTTGGGGTCCAGATAGAGGGCAGTGAAGGCAGGAAGTGGGGAGGACACGATCACTAGAACTGAGCACCAGAGCAGTCCCGCCCTAAGCCCAGGCAACTGGGTCAGACAGATGGAGGGAGGGAGTTTATGTGGAAAAATCAGTGTCCTTGGGCCCTTTCCAAGAGCAGGGGAAAAGGTGCCAACCAAAAGAGGGAAGGGATTTATTTGGAGTGAGAGAAACTGGCTCTGGTAGGACAGTGTGGGAATGAACTCTAGAAAACAAGCAGTCCTGAGAAAGTGGCATGATGGGTAAGCCACTCCAAGGTGAATTCACTCCAAACACCTCATTTCTTATATTTCTTGTCTATTGAGAAATAGTCATATTTTTATCACTCTTTGTAAACCTAATCATACAACTGCAGTGAACCCTGCATGGAGTACCTATGATGTACTAAGTACTATGTTTAGCAATTTATTTGCATTATCTCATCAAAGTCACACATCAATCTCACAAGGAAGGCACTTTTATTGCCCTGTTTTGATAAGGAAAATCAGCCTCAGAAAGTGAGCCCAAAATTATGTAGCTTCAAACTGGCAGAGCTGGAATTTGAATCCAGAGCTTTCTATAAAGTGAAAACAAAAAAAGTCTCTGTGCAGCCTTACTCATCTGCCATAGTGGGAAAGATACTAGACTAGCTCAAGTCTTTGCTGTATTATTCCCAGATTGGGCGACTTCAAAGAAATCTGTTAGGAATCCTGCAGGGCAGGATAGGTGCAGGGCAGCTGAACCAGCATCATCCTCTCCTAGAAAAGTGGCCTGGGGAAGACAAGAGGACCCCCTTTGCTTTTAGATTGCCTTCCCCCTTCTCCGGCATTTTCCTTTTCTCTGAGGTTTTGTTTTTGTTTTTGTTTTTTAAATAGAAAGCTCAAATGGGGTGACCAATTCTAAAAATGTATCTATATACCACTTCCAACCTGGGAGGACCTCTATGAACCCCAGGTCCTGCCTGTGTCTCATCACCCTCAATCAGTCCTCATCAAATGTTTGCTTTGTTAAAAATCAGGCAGGGGATGAACCCACACTGGTTTTCTTGGACAAATGTTTTGCTCAGTATCATAAATCAAAAACCTCTAGGAGAGTTTCCTTTCGGGTTATCTTCTGAGAGAATAGGCAACTCAAATGAGTTTGAAATAAGTTCACCCCAAAGCAAGGGAATGATGAGATGTGATCACAATTAGAACAATCTACGTGATTTTCCATCGGTTTAACAGTTTGTATTCCCTGTGTGAAAAGAGAAAAGGCCAGAGGCCTGCCTGTCCACTTCCACCATAACTTCCCACAATTCCTATCTTAAGACAACTCCCACAAATACTTTTACTTCAATCTAGTGGGCATGCAGACTCACTTTCAGTGGCTTGTTAAAAAGCTGAGCCATGACCAGAGGCTGGTGTCAACTGTGCTGTCACTGGCCACAGGAGCACAGTAAAAGATGGAGAGACCAATTTCCTACTTTTTCACTGCCTATAAAATGCAGAGACCTAAGACAATTTCCGACAACACCAAGATTCAGAACATCCAACACAGTGCACAGGGAGTGGTCATTAAGTACAGAAGCTCTTCCACTTGCCAAACTTCCATAGACACAAAGGTCATGCCAGAGCTAGATGTCTGCTACCAACAGGCAATATGGCAACCTCTTGCATGAGGTCACTCTGGACCCATGAATGAATGAACTGGCCAAGATCTTTGGAAAGGTGACATGCCTAACCTAAGATGCTCCCAGGCCTGCTGAACTAAGGAGCGATGCACCAGACCTAGGAATGCCATCATGGGGCCAGCTTTTTGCTTGCGCATGCACACGCACACACACATATCCTCCAGAGGAGCAATGGACTTTTCCAAAAAAAAGGAAAATAAAATCTCTCTTTGAAAATAAATGATACCATGAACATGCAAGATACCTAAGACTTACCCTGCTATTCCCAAGAAACCTCGCAATGGTAACACTCCCCAAATGACACCTAGGACCACAGCAATGATCTGTCGGAACCAGTAGATTACATCTAAAAATTCATCCTGTAGAAAAGAGAGAATGCATGTATTATCTGGAGCGGGTGCCACAAGAGTGCCTCTTGTAATAGATGAAGAATAAAAAAGCTTTCTGCTAAACCCAACTTCCAGGGGAATTTTCCCCCAAAGCAGTGGTATATGGTTCTCTAATTTCCACAGCTTCTTATAATAAAATGAGATTTAAAAAAAAAGAGATATAATAGTTATCTTAAGGGATGACTTCCAGGGCCTGTGCTCTAAATAAAACTTTTAGAAAAATCTTTTTTTTTTCAGAAGCTGAAAAAATAAAATGGCTGTAGTAGTAACTGTGTTTCCTGCTACAGGAAAATTCTTATCTGACCTGGGGAGACCCGGACAGACTGACCACAAGCAGAGGGGCTGACTGTTAACCAATTCAGCACCACCTACCTACACATTGAATTTTAAGTAAGTCAAAGGAGAGAAAGGATTAGAAACAAAAAGTGCTAGAGGCAGGTGCCAATATACCTAATTTTCAAATAAGAACATGGAAGACTCAAGTTTCTGACCTGCCCTAGATTGCATAAACCAGTCCTTATACAAGGAAAGAAAGAAATGACACAGCAAATCAGAAAGGTTTCACAAGAGCTCGGGAGGACTCGGGGCAGGAGGAGGGCACCATCAGGAAGTGCCTCCCATCCCCAACCCCTTTACAGGAACTCCAGGAAAACCTATTTCATCAGTCTAAAAAAACAAGGGAAACACTGCAAATAGAACATTCTTTTCAAGCCAACTGTAATCAAGCTGCTTGTGATGGTTCCTTCCACATCATGGAGCAGGGTTGGGGAAGTGCTTACACTCAGATCTTCTGAAAGAGCGTGACCAGTAAGGGTATCTTTAAGCCCCCCAACCATTTCCTCACACACATTTGGTGGTTTCTCTCCATCCCTCCTCCCATCCGGAAGATGGTCTCAGTCTCTCCTCTCTGAATTACTAAGGTATTCAGTTTTCTCATTCTACAGTAAAGCCATGGCAGCTCACATGTAGTGAGCCTCGCTATGTGCTAAACGCTTTAACGCACCACGGCACCCTGCTTCAGAGTTGTTCTGAGCCTTGAGTGAGATGAAACACAGGGAGCGCCTGACACGTAGCAAATATTTAGTGTAAGTCTGTTACCGTACTGTTCGTGCTAACGACAGTGGCAAGTAGTTAATTCGGATAAAAGAAGTCACTTATTCAAGATGCTACTGAGAGAAAAAGTCAGAGATCGAATCGAATTCAGCTCACACGCCGTTCAGTCACTCGACCGGACGGGTGGCAACTCTTCTGCCCACTCCTTGCTGCTGGCTTCACCCTTAGGCCACTCTGTGGTGAGCCTCAAGCCGGGCCGTCAGGCCCAGGCCCGCCAAGTTCGTCCCGACACCCTCGGGCCACCTGCCCCACCATCCCGAACATTCGGCCGCACCCGGACGGGGGCAGAGGCAGGCTCGGCCTGTCCATTAGTCCCCGAGTCCCAGCCGGCTCCTCGAATGTGCGCCTTCGCCAGGTCCCACCGCACCTTGTCCTCCCAGGCCGCATCGCTCCGCAGCACTTTGCTCCAGACAGAGACTTTGAGGGCCCCGTTGGCCAGCTGCGGCTGAGGCGACTCCTCTTTCCGCCGCCCGCCGCTCATCCTCCCGTCGCGCCGCCCGGGCCGGGCCTGGGGCGCGCGGGCCGAGCTATAAGGGGTCGGGGGTTTGGGGTCGTGGCGAGCTGGGCGGCGGCGGCAGCGGCAGCGACAGGATCAGCTGATGTGTTCCGTGCTGCGCCTGCGGATGCCCTCACTTGGCCAAGCCGCCCAACTCTGCTCGCTCGGCCGAGACCGGGAGTTCGGAGGGCGGAGCAACTCAGCGCCGCACGACGTATTCACGCAGCCAATCGGCGGCCGCGCAGCCGTCGCTCCGGCGCAAACGCTCTACGCGCGGCGGAAGTGACGGCAACTGCCGCCAGCCGCGCGGTAGGGTGAGAATGAAGGGACAATCTTGGTGGGGACAGCTACACAAGCGCGAGGAGGCGCTGTGGAGACTGACGAACGGTGTCTGAGGCGAAAGCGGAGGTTGGTTAGACATGAGCGTCGCCCAATCCGCCACAGTTTGTCCCTTCGGGCAGCGGGGCAGAACGCGACTCTGTTTCCCCCGAGGCGTCCTTTCGCGCCCCATCCTTGCTCCCCGGGAGCCCCAAGTTGCCCCTCAGAATTTAGCCCCTACTCGTTTTCTCCTCTAACCCAGCAAGTCCCGTAGGACCTTGCTCAGGAAGTTAATTCTTTTCTGTAATAGCTTAGTGTCTCCTCAAGCCTAGCACCCTCTTTTGGCAAATGTGAGCCCTGAGATTCAAAGAGGGGGAATGATTTTCTAAGGCTATGTACCATGTTGGAATCAACTGAGGAGTCCTCAGGGAAGTGAAGCGGAGAGAGTACTTTATTAGGTATCAGAATATTTGAGCATTTATCTGTTTGTGTCTTCACTATGGGCTTGATTAGTGGGTCACAGAGTCTGTTTCAGGACCAGCAGCAGCTGCATCACTTGGGAACTTGATTAGAGATACAATTCTCAGACCCCACCGCAGACCCACTGAATAAGAAATTCTGGGGATGGTGCCCATAATCAGCGTGTCAGTAAGCTATGCAGGTGGTGCCATGTGCACTGTCCTGTATAACTAGGCACATCAATCCTGTGTGGATGGGTTTATAGAGGCAAAGTAACTTGTCCAGAATCGGTCAACTAGTACTTGGATCTGACTTCAATATCTGCACTCTTAACCTTAAGCTTTAAGTGTTAAAAACAAAAACAAAACAAAACAGTAATATCAGAACATCCCCTGCATATCTGTCAAAATTCACGTGTAGTTCTCCACTTTGGGTGAACAACAGAATCTCCTAGGATGCTTTTCCAGAATACCATAGCTGTTTTATCTCATTCAGTACATTGAGTGGGTATGGGTCTCAAAAGTCCACACTGCGTAGACGTTACTCTGTTTGGACCTAGTGGGACGGCCATATACCTGACATAGGTATACACTTTTAGTCCTAACTTCCACATGGATCTTGTTCTTAACAGCAATCCCTCCTCTGAACCAATTTTCCTCCCGTAATCAAAAACTATGGTAAAGCCTAACCAGCTCACTCCAGCTTAGATGTGTACCATTGATAGAAAATCTGTTTTACAGATTCCCTGGTGGCATGCAAGGATGGAGGCAGACTGATCATTCTGTCATAGAATGTTGGAAGAATACTTTGCCCATGGACAAAGACAGAAAAGGTACGTTTTTAGTCTGCTGAGTCTGGGGGAAAAGATTTGTAATGGAGAGTCTGATCTAGGACAGTCAGAGAAGACTGAAGTCTGAGGGAAGAGTAGGAGTTAAGAAGGCGAAGAGGGAGGGGAAGGGAAGAGAGCATTCCAGGAGATGAAACCAGTTGGCTAAAGAATAAAGCCACAAACTGGGGAAGGATGGGGAGAATCAGCCTGAATAATTTTTTTCCAGTTTTATTGAAGAATAATTGACCTACATCACTGTGTAAGTTTAAGCATGATGGTTTGATTTACATATACTGTGAAATGATTGCCACAGTAGGATGAGCTAACATCCATCTTCTCAGATAGATAAAATACAAACAAAAGAATATGAAAAAGGAAAAAAAATTCTTCTATGATGAGAACTCTTAGGATTTACTCTCTTAACAACTTTCCTGTATATTGTGTGGCAGTGTTAGGTATAGTACACATGTTGTATGTTACATCTCTAGTACTTATTTATTTTATAAGTGGAAGTTTGTATCTTTTGACCACCTTCTTCCATTTCCTCTCCCTTCTCCCTCTGCCTCTCACAACCACAAGTATGATCTCTTTTTCTATGAGTTTTAAATTTTTTTATTGTTTTAAAAATATTCCACATATAAGTGAGATCGTAAAGTATTTTTTTCTGTCTGACTTATTTCACTTAACATAATGCTTTCAGTATCCATCCATGATGTTGCAAATGGTAGGATTTTCCTGTTTTTTATGCCTGAATAATATTTGTGTGTGTGTGTGTTTCTGTATATATCTCACAATTTCTTAATGCATTCATTTATCAATGGACATTTAAGTTGTTTTCATGTCTTGGCTGTTGTACATAATACTAGTATGAACATGGGGGTGCAGATATCTTTTTGAGTTGGTGTTTTCATTTCCTTTGGATATATTCTCATAAGTATTCAAGGTTCATCCATGTTGTATCACGTTAGAATTTCCTTCCTTTTTAAGGCTGAATAATAACTTTGTTAAATTCTTGTTAAAGTTCCACAGTATATACATTTTGTTTATCCATTCATCTATTGAGGAACACTTGGGCTGCCTCCACCTTTTTGCTATTGTGAATAATGCTGTGATGAATATGAGTGTACCAGTATCTGTTCATGTCTCTGCTTTCAGTTCTTTTGGATATATACCTAGAGTGAAATTGCTGGATCATATGATAATACCTGTTTTAATTTTTTGAGGAATAGCCATACTGTTGTCCATTGCAGCTGCACCACTTTACGTTCTCACCAGCAGTGTACAGAATTCCAGTTTCTCCACATCCTCATCAATGCTTGTTTTCTCATTTTTTCACAGCCAACCTAATGGGTGTGAAGTGGTATCTCACCGTGTTTTTCATTTGCATTTCCCTAATGATTAGTAATGTTGAGCGTCTTTTCATGTGTTTGTTGATCATTTGTATATCTCCTTTGGAGAAATATCTATACCAGACCTTTGCCCATTTTTGAGTCTAGTCTTTTGTTTTTTTGTTGTTGAGTTTTCAGAGTTCTGTATGTATTCTGGATATTAATCCCTTATCATATATATAATTTGCAAATGTTTTCTCCCATTCTGTAGGTTGCCTTTTAACTCTGTTGATAGTATTCTTTGATACACAAAAGTTTTAAAATTTTTTGGAGGTTGGGGAGGTAATTAGGTTTGTTTGTTTGCTTATTTTTAATGGAGGTACTGGGGATTGAACCGAGGACCTCATGCGTGCTAGGCATGCGCCCTACCACTGAGCTATACCCTCCCCTAAAAGTTTTAAATTTTAATGAAAAGCAATTTGTCTAATTTTTTGTTGTTGTTGCCTGTGCCTTTTGTGTCATATTCAAGAAATCACTGCCAAATCTGGTGTCATCAAGTTTTTCCCTGTTTTCTTCCTGGTGTTTTATATTGTTGGCTCTTATGTTTAGGTCTTTCATCCATTTTGAGTTAATTTTTTTATATGGTGTTAGGTAAGGGTCCAACTTCATTCTTTTACATGTGGATATCCAGTTTTCCCAGCATCACTTGTTAAGGACTGTCCTTTCCCCATTGAATGGTTTTGGCACCCTTGTTGAAAATTTTTTGACCATGTATGTGAGGGTTTATTTCAGGACTATTTTATTCCATTCGTCTATTTGTCTCTTTATGCCAATACCACTCTGTTTTAATTTCTGTAGCTTTGAAATCAGGAAGTGTGAATCTTCCAAGTTTGTTCTTATTTTTCAAGATTGTTTTGATTATTGAGGGTCGCTGAAGATTCAATATGAATTTTAGGATGAGTTTTTCTATACCTGCAAAAAAAAAATCATTGGGATTTTTATATCGATTGCAGTGAATGTATAGATTGCTTTGGTAGTATTGACTTCTTAATAATATCATGTCTTCCAATCCATGAACATGAAATGTTTTTCCATTTATTTGTTTTTTCTTCAATTTCATTCAGTAATGTTTTGTAATTTTTGACATATGTCTTTAACTTCCTTGGTTAAGTTAATTCCTAAGTATTTTACTCTTTTTGATGGTATTATAAGTGGAATTGTTTTCTTTTCTGAGGGGGCTTGTGGGGAGGTAATTAGGTTTATTTATTTATATTAAATTTTTTTTTTTTTTTTTTAGTCGCGGTATTGGGAATTGAACCCAGGACCTCGTATATGCTAAGCATGTGCTCTACCACGGAGCTATACCCTACCCCCGGAGTTGTTTTCTTTTTTTTTTTTAACACTTTTTATTGATTTATAATCATTTTACAATGTTGTGTCAAATTCCAGTGTTCAGCACAATTTTTCAGTCATTCATGGACATATACACACTCATTGTCACATTTTTTTCCTCTGTGATTTATCATAACATTTTGTATATATTTCCCTGTGCTATACAGTGTAATCTTGTTTATCTATTCTACAATTTTGAAATCCCAGTCTATCCCTTCCCACCCTCTACCCCCCTGGTAACCACAAGTCTGTATTCTCTGTCCATGAGTCTATTTCTGTCCTGTATTTATGCTTTGTTTTTGTTTGTTTGTTTTTGTTTTTGTTTTTTAGATTCCACATATGAGCGATCTCATATGGTATTTTTCTTTCTCTTTCTGGCTTACTTCACTTAGAATGACATTCTCTAGGAGCATCCATGTTGCTGCAAATGGCATTATGTTGTCGGTTTTTATGGCTGAGTAGTATTCCATTGTATAAATATACCACATCTTCTTTATCCAGTCACCTGTTGATGGACATTTAGGCTGTTTCCATGTTTTGGCTATTGTAAATAGTGCTGCTATGAACATTGGAGTGCAGGTGTCATCCTGAAGTAGATTTCCTTCTGGATACAAGCCCAGGAGTGGGATTCCTGGGTCATATGGTACGGAGTTGTTTTCTTAATTTCCTTTTTGGATTGTAGAAACATAGCTGATTTTTGTATCCTGCAGCTTTGCTGAATTCATTTATTAGTTCAAAGGTTTTTGTGTGAAATCCTTAGGGTTTTCTACATATCCGATCATATCATCTGCAAAGAGAAATAACTGTATTTCTTCCCCCTAAAAAGAGTTAATTCTTTATATGTCTTATGTATTATATTTTGATGCTCTGACCCTAACTCTGAGATTCATTAAGTTTGTGTTTATATGGAGGAGAGGGGTGTGTCAGAAAGTTATATTTGGGAGGGGCCTTAGATCCTACATTCCAACCCAAGGTCACATAGCAAAATTAGAGGTTCAACAGACATCTGAAACATCATCTGTGTCTCTCCTCTTAGCTTTCTAGGAGCAGACAAAGCCAAGCTAGAAGCATAGGAAGCCCATGCCTGGAAGATATTTATGGGACTGAGACGTGTTCCCTTTCTGCTTGCATCCAAAGCTTTCTTTATCATAGGAAGTGGGGAATTTGGCTGAAACCCAGTGCATCCATCTGGTTAAAATAAACGTCCTGGGTGGTCTAAGATGGAAAAGAACTTGATGAAGAGTCAGATTTAGAAGTGGGAGAGAGATTTGGAAGTAGGAGAAATTTAGCCCTTGTGGGGTTGGGGCTTTTTAGCACCAGTTAAACACATGGTCTCAGCCTTGGGGCTGATTATGTCTTCCTAGTTGAATGCCTTTATACCACTGCCAGCTGCTTGTAGCAGAGTTTGAAGAGGAAGGTATGCTCTGAGGGGTGAGATTGTGGCCTCAGACCGACATAGATGGAATCACAGAAATCAGGAGCCATGAGGGGAGAACCAGGAGCTGTGGAAAGAGCACCTGTTAAGTAGAGGTCTGAGTTTGTATCCTGGTCCTCTTTTCTTTTTTGCCTACAAGGAATATTTTACTAGCACTTATTGAGTCCTTACCAGGTGCCAGCTTTGCTAAATGTTTGATACAATTTGTTTTTCTCCAAAAATTGGCTGGGCTCTTAGCCACTATACTGAACTCTCCTTTTTTAGTAGTTCCTCCTTTATCCACAGGGTATATGTTTCAAGACCCCAGTGGATGCCTGAAACCCTGGATAGTACCAAACCCTATATATACTGTGTTTGTTCCTATGTATACATACCTTTGATAAAGTTTAATTTATAAATTAGGCACAGTAAGAGAATATCTGAATTGCCAGCATCACTACTCTTACACTTTGGGACCATTATTAAGTAAAACAAGGGTTACTTGAACACAAGCACTGAAGTACAGCAACAGTTGATCTGATAACAGAGCAGGCTCCTAAGTGACTAGGGCCGGGGCAGGTGTCATATACAGTGCCGATGTGCTGAACAAAGGGATGATTCACATCCGTGGCTGGGAGGGCAGGAGATTTCATTAATGCTACTCAGGACGGCACTTATAAAACTTATGAATTGTTTATTTCTGCAATTTCCTAGTTAATATTTTCAGACGGAGGTTGACCTTGGATAACTAAAACTGCGGAAAGTGAGACTAGGGGGGCGGGGGGACTACTGTACCTTATTTAAAAGTTTCTTACCATGAATGTGGACTACTTATGTAATTAAAATGACAATCTCAGGAAGGCTACACTTGACCTTCAGGCTACCACAGACTCCTGGGGGCTGAGGGAAGTCATAGCTTTGGGGGAATACTTGTTGGTATCCTTCTTCCTTTCACCTTGTAACTTTGAAAGATGAGATGCTGTCTTCCCAACCCAGTAGTTTCCTGAGGTTAAGTCAGTGTCCTGATTATAAATGATGAGGTCCCTGGAGCAGTAGCATGAGAATCTCCTGTGGCATCAGTGAAGAGCAGATTCCCAGATCTTTGGGGGTGAGGTCTGGGAATTCGCAATTTTGTAAGCTCTCCTGATGCTTGAGAACTACTTCGCTGGATAATTAGTCCCAGCTCTGCCACTTTAAAGCTGTGTGACATTGGGCAAGTTATTTTAACTGTTCTGCTTTACTCTCAACACTGTGCTGAGAGGCCAGATAATAATAGGTGATAACAGTAACATATGGATGATCCTATCTCATCCTCCTAAGAGGTGAATAGTACTATTCCCATTTTATTGATGAGGAAACTGAAATTTGGAATGGTGAGTTGACTTGCCTCTGGTCACAACAGCTAATTAATGGAAAGAGCCAGAATTTGTACCCAAGCTTAGATCATAGAGAAGTGCTTTGGAAACCAGTTGCACTGACAGCAGTGATGATTATTATTTCCACATCTTCCCTGAGTTTCAGACCTTATTCTCTGTAGCTCCAGTGGCTAACACAGTAAAGTTACAGCCACACCAAGGCATATTTGGCCCCTTCCCTCCGGAAGCTTTCACATTAGCAGCTTCCAAACTAGTGTACTTTTAAAATCTAGAGCCCTGAGTCTTACCCTAGAGATTCTTACTCATGGGCCTGGGTTGGGGAAAGGTTTCCCAGTGGGGTCCATGAAGCTGGGAGTCCATGGAGAAATCACTACTTTCAAAAACAGTGGAAAAGAAGAGCCATCCTTGACCATCAGTCTAAAGGCAAGCCTCTCCTCCATCATTACCACTTTTTCTTTTTTTTCTTTACGGTTGAACACAGGGTCTAAGTTTACATTGATACCCAAGAACTTGAAGCATCATCATGGCCCCCTTGTGAAGAACAGGGCCATAGGCAGTTAGGTAATACATAGCCAACCCAACAGCAGGTATTCAAGACTAGGAAGCAAAAGTGCATTTAAATGCTATGTCCTAAATGAGACTGCTACAGGAAAGGTAGATGTCCTTATGCAACATTCCTAGCTTTAGAGGAGAGGGGCCCTAGCCTCATTATCTGTGTTAGCTTTTGTTATCTAGAATGCTTGCTCACTCCATGGCCCATCAATCTGAAGTTTGATTCAGAAGGCACTTTTGAGAAGTATTTTTGTAAGAATACTGAGGGAGCTGAACCATCCAAATCACTCCCCCTTTTAGGGGAATATTAGTATTCATTTTCCAGATGTAAAATGAGTATTAAACTTACTTTTGAAGAATTCTTCCAGCATGTTCCTATTCTGCCAAACCTCAGGCCAAGTGTGCAGCTTGAGGGATACTGACAGAGGGAAGTGGAAAAACCAGGACCTTGAGTGAAT
This sequence comes from Vicugna pacos, assembly GCF_048564905.1. Taxonomy (NCBI): domain Eukaryota; kingdom Metazoa; phylum Chordata; class Mammalia; order Artiodactyla; family Camelidae; genus Vicugna; species Vicugna pacos. The sequence continues at coordinate 27,333,154 of NC_133005.1, read as the reverse complement.
GGCTAAGGGAGTTGGGAAGCTTAAATCTGGGGAACTTGGGCAGGGCGGCTCCGTCTCTGAATTCCTGAAGGAGAGTGGCCTATGGGAGACATTTGATAGCCACCAACCAGGTGTACTAGGGAGAAATTGGGAAGAAGCTGGTTTGGTTCAATAGAAGAAACTTCTAGTGCTTATCCCATACTGTATTAGACAGCTGGATGCCAGTAGGTGGTGAACTGCCCATCACTAGTATAAGGGCTGGGCAGACCTTAGGGTGACCTTCAAGCGAAAGACTTCAGTTCATATCCTAGTTCCACTTAGTACTAGCTAAGTTCAGGCAAATAACAAATCCCTTTTCTTCACCTATGAGAAGGGTATCTCATTTCTTTTGTGGACATTTGTTGTATTCAAAAATTAAGAGATAATGTTTGGGCTGCAATTACAATGTATAGTCATTATGATAGAAGTACAACCCACAGCAAGCTTAAACAAAAAGGGGAATTAAATGACTATAACTCAATAAAAATTTTTAAATAAATAAATAAAAGACTAGAATAAAAAAAAAAGCTCAAACATCATAATCCCATTGAAGCTCACTATATATGAGAAGTAGACATTGTTATTGGCAATTAGTAAACTGCAGTAATGGTATGAAAACTAAAGAGCATTTTGTCACTTTAAAAAAAAAGGGGAATTTACTAGCTTATATAATAGGGAAGTCCAGAGACGGTACTGGTTTCAGACATGACTCAAGTATCCATATATCTTATCTCTGCTGCTTTCTGTGCTGACTTCATACTGTAGTCACACTCCTTCCTCAATGAGAAAGGGGGAGGACAAAGTTGCAAGCTCCCTGAGTTCCCTTACCACTTAGGAGCCCCAAAGCATGACCGTTGATTCCAGGGAAGATTGGCCCAGCTTGGGATGCATATACCCACTGCACACACTGATGAAGAGGATGTGGAATGGGGTTGAGGCCAAGGAAATAAGGGCACAGAGTACACAACACTTAAAAGCAGCTACTGGAGGAAGGGTGAGTGAGGCAGAGTAAGAACTCAGCAACTGTCCCATCTCCAAGCTGAGCCCAGAGTCACAGTGGATCAATCTTTCTCATTTAAAAAAACAAATCAAAACAAAAACCAAAAACAACTTTATTGGACAAAAGACAAAAACAAAAGTTATTTACAGTAGTTTTTTGCTCAAATAATTCAACGGGATAACTGTGCTTCTCCTCCAGGTTTATCTCACAACCAAATCAAGCAGAGGCTGCCCTACCCCCAGCCTCCTCATCTTGTACAAGGCAGGAATGCCAACCAGAATTCAGCAGCATGGCTCCCTCACCCCTCACCACCTCCACTGCTCAGTGCACTGTGGGAAGGGAAAAATTCCACCCTAGCCCAATGTATTTGCAGAGTCCCCTGCTGCCAAGTGTCTTGCAACAGTCATACCAGACTTGGGCTCACAGACACAGGTGGGGAGGAGGAGGCTGGGCAAACAGCAGCTTCAACTAATCTTGAAGCTGCCATGTTCATTATTCCCCAGCTGGGCCTCAGGAGGGTGAGGATCCCTGATCCCCCTAGGGCATGTGAGGAGAGGGCACAGGGAGCATGGGAAGCAAAAGAGTGAGCCTAGAAAACTTGCCCACCATCAGAGAGCAAAGCTCCCTCTCCTTAAATAACCAATCCCCACTCCCATAGCAATGGGTGGGCCAAGCCATTCAGAAATGGGGGAGCCTCCCTGAAGTCTTCAGGGATCATCCCAGAAAGGACAAAAAGTATGTTGCTGCCTTTCTCCCGGCCAGGCCCACCCAAATCAGCCAACACCCAGAAACTCTCCCCCGGTGCCCAACCTGGCAACCTCAGGAAACTACAGGCTGGGGTTCCTGATGGGTCGTTTGGCCCAGTAACAATGTTATTCAGAACAAAAATATTTTAGCTAATAACCTAGGATTAGTGTTTCTTAGGATATACTAGAAAGGTGGGGTATATTGCTGTCAGCAATGAAACAGCAAAAAAAAAAAAAAAAAGGAGGGAGGAGAGTAAGACTAACTGTGATCTGTTTCACTGTGAAGTTCAGGGCAGAGGCTTCTGCGACTCCAATGTAAAGAAAGGTGCAACACAAGGACTCACAGTGAATAGTATTGGTAACTGACTTCCAGCCCCAGCCTCCTCTGAAGGCAGTTCCACAGGCAGCTGAGGGCACTATTCCATGCTTCCTCAGGAATAGTTTCCTGCCACCATGGTGGGAAAAACTGCCCATCTGAGTCAGCTAAAAGGGCTTCCTGACCAGTAGATGGCTCACTTCTCTCCAAATAGGAGCTATAGGGAGCTTTTGACATTTTGGCCCCACTAATCCAAGTTCCTAAAAGGAATTCAAGACTTAGGCTGCAGGGTGAAGCTTTCAAGGATAGAGAAGGGGAAAACATTAAAGAGAAAACAAAACAAAACAAAACATCCCACTGCCTCAGTCTAGCTTACCTCCCCCACCCCCACCCCCACAATACAGTAAAGACAAAAATAAACAAACCAAAAAATACACCTCTCTGTTTATCATCCTTCTCTGCTCCGCACCTAGAAGGTTTGGTCAGATTCTTTGTTGGACCCTCTTACTGGCTGTGGCTTTATCCCCTTCTATGCATGATGCAGAGAAGCCAAAGCCCATAATAGTTTTGTTTTGTTTTTTTGTAAACCAAACCAACAATAAAACAACCATTTGGAATTTCGCAGATTTAGCTGGTCCCCCAAATGAAAATACTCCTTCCTTGTAAAACAATCACCAATTGCAGTGGTGGATTATTCCCAGTTCATCAGACTCCATCACGAAAAGTACTCTCATTCCCCACACCTGGGCTAACTACTCCCATTAATGCAAACCACAGCAAAGAGGGGAAAATAAACACAAAGTTTAGCAAAAACCTAAACATTCAGGTGGAGTTGGTTCTGTTACATCTTCTGGGTTCCTCTTTTGTTCACTTACGAACTTGGAATGTCCACACTTGGCTTAACAAAAAGAGGCCCTGTCTGGGGCAACTTGGACCCAGCATAGATCTGGTCTGAACTTGGCAGGGTTCCTGTGCCCAGCCCAGGAAAGCAGGCTGGAACAAAGGTGTCCTGGGGATTCTCTGAAGAAGCAGCAGCAGCACCATGCCTGTCTCCGATCTCTTGGTCTCATCACTGAGGAGGCCTGGAGAAATGGCAGAGTCAGCAGAGGAGAGGTCCCATCACAGTGCAGGGACACCAGTTGGCGTCTTCCTGCTGAAGACCTCTGGACAGAGGAGATGATCCGATGTTTGGCAGTGATCCAAAGAAAACCCTCTGTAAGAAAGGGAACCAAAACGGAAACCCAGGACAGCTGGCTCGAGCCTCGAGCACCCCTGTTGGCAAATGCCTACTTGGGGTTTTCAGAGACTAGGGAAATGGGAGTACACAGTAGTGGGGGCGATGGGTCCTGCTGCTTCTGGAGCTCCATCTCAGCAGCCCTCTGTAGCGCCACCTCCACCAGCAGCTGGAAGCTGCTGAAGTCCTCCTTGTCCTGCTCAGGGGGTGTGGGTGGTGGTGTGTTGAAGAGTCCACCTGTGGGGCTTCCAGCTTCAGCCCTGGTCAGCAGGGTGAGTGTGCTACCAGGGGTCACCAGAGGCTTGGAGGGCTCTAGCTCCCCTTGTGGGAAGGCGGCTGCTGGCTTCTCTCCCTGGCCTGAGTGGAGCGGCACTGAGCACACTGATAAGGAGAGCACATTGGTGGGGGTTGGTACAGACACAGCCAGCACTGAGGGGCTGCCGCCACGGGGGAGGGCCACATCTGAGGCCTTACCCCCTCGGCGGGAGATGGTGTACTGGTTAGGGTCTTTGCCATCCTTCCGAAGCATGTCTGGGAGAAGCCGCCTCCGGGCGTTGATGAACCAGTTACATATCTGGAATGAGTATAAGAGACTGTGATCAGTTTATTTGATCAAAATCAGCCACAAAGCACCTACGTTCCAGGCACTAGGAACACAGCAGCAAACAGTTTAGGCACAATCCCAGCCCCCAGAGATTCATGATGGGAAGAGAGAGTTGAAGAAGAGATCATATAAATGAAAATAAAATTGCAACTGTGATCCAGCTAAAGAAGGGAAGGTATGTTAGTGCCACTGAAGACAATAATGGGAAGACCCAGTCTAGTCTTTGTAGACTCAGGGTAGTAGTCTCTGTGGAAATAGCTTGCAAATTGAGAGCTGAAGGATAAGCAGTAGGTTAGGTAGGAGTCGAGAAGGGAGAAGAGTGTTCCATTTGGAGGGAATCTCTGAAAAGACCTGGTGGCAGGTGGCAGCAAAGTGCCTGTGAGCTCAGAGAAGGAAGACCTGTCTACATGGAGCTCGGAGTGGTAACTAGAGGTTACCTCTGATGATGGGGATTTGGTTCTTTATTCTAAGGGCGATGGGGAGCTGAAGGAGGTTTTTAGCAAAGAAGTGACCTGCTATGTGGAAAACAGTAAAAGGAGGGAGAAAGGTTAGTAGTTCAAGTTAGGTTAAGGGAGATAACAAATATTTTATCTGTTGGGAAATTGGAAAGGACAGGACCTGGTGCCCAGTTGGATATGAGTATATGAAAGAAGAGAGGGGATGGTGCCAAGGGTGATTCACTCCTAAGTTTCTGGAGTAGAGTCTTGAATATGCCAGAGAAAGCGCCACAAAGACACCAAGGGACTGTCAGAAGAAAAGTTACTGTTTTCAAGCAAAACTAGGATCAGTGGTTCCAGATGAATGTGCATTCGGCCAACATCCTCAAGTCTTATCTCCCTAACATGCTGCTGAGAAAGCTGCCATTTACCTTGACCCCATTCCTGTCTAGCTGATTGTTTAGGTCAATCCTTTTGGATCTATACATGAGGCATGACATTTCTTATTGTTCGGTGGTATGCTGCAAAGCCGAGACATAACTAGCACCCTGTCCCCTATCTGTCTGGACTCTTTTTAATAGCCCACAGCGTTACAGCTCTCCAATCCAGCCTCTTCACCAGTGGTCACTCACTCCTCTTTCTAAAATGTGAAGACTCTTATTCCTGTTCTAGAAAACTGTCATTTGTCTCCTACTGCCTACAGGATCAAGTCCAGACTCCTGGGCCCAGGTGTTAAAACCCTCCCCTATCATGGCCTATCTTCCCATGTATTCTTCTTATATTCTTCTTCATGTGAAATTGCTCACCAGCCCTTATTCAGGCCCTGTGCTTAAAAAAAAAGGAAAGGAAAGAAAATAGCTCCAAGCCTTTTGCACATTATATTCCTTCTTTCTGGAATACCCTCTTCGCTACCTGGAGAATGCCTACTCCTCTAAGTATTGACTGATCTAAGATGTTAGAGACAGGGCCAGAGCAGAGAAATGGACTCAAAACACATCTCTCTTCCGCTGCAGCTACTGAAGGGCCTGGCAGTTTCTTTTCATACTTGAATGAATCACACCAAGAAGGTAGATTACTGTTCAGAAAGAGTGTGAATAGTTTCTGCACACCTGAGAGGAGAAGGTACCTAATCATGGCATCATTCCTGATCATCTAAAAGATCAGCCACTCAAACCCTCTTTCCTCTCATTTACTCCTAACAGCCTGGAGATGTGACAAGACTGATCCTGTAACACCTCACCTGGGTATTATTTAAACAGTTATGGATTAGACTAGGAAACAGTTTCTTAGCTGCATGGCTGGTGTACATGCATAAATATAAAACATGTCCTTCCTTAAATAGGCAAATGTAACCCCTTATTTTCTCCAAGTCCTTCTCCCTCTCTTGCCCTCCACTTGAGGAGCTGCCACAGGGAAGAAGCTGCCCAGTCACTTTCTTGCTAACACAGAAGTAGCTAGAGAGAAACACTAGTGACTAGGGGAGAGGCTTTGGTGTGGCCTGGTAGGTCACACATCTAGGGATCTTTCTGGGAGCCTTTGCTGAGAGTTTACCAATACCTGCCATTTACTGAGCACTATACATCTGTGCAATTTTCTTCCAATAGTTGTATCAGTCCTATGAGTTTGATCAACTCCCACTTTCCTGATGAACATATGTAAAGCTCAGCCTGCAGAAGTCAGGCAGGATTCTACCTCCAGCCAGGGATACCCAGCCTGGGCCTTTGGGTCTAGGGGAATGGGAGTTTCTACTCTCTGAATCTTTCTCTCAGGACCCTGGAGCCCAGCTTATTTTATGCACTGAAACAGTCAGGTTAGAACTTCTCACTTTCCTGTTTTCCTTTTCAAGGCTTTGCACTCACTCAAATAATATTCACTGAGTGCTTACAATGTGCCAGGCCCAGTTCTTGGTGCTTTTGTTAATTAAAATGACATACATTCTGCCCTGTGGAGCTTACGTCTAGTTCCATCTAGCTTCTATCTAGTTGCAGAGACTGGCAATGAACAAACATAATGAATAGCCACAAATAAGGAAATGGACAGGAATAAAGCGGTAGTATATAAAGATAAGAAAGAATTCTGTAGATAAGAAGTCTGGGAAGGTTGAGACCTAACGGATAAGAAAGAACCCGCCCTACAGAAAGCTGAGGGAACAGTGTTCTAGACAGAGGGAACAGCAAATGCCTAGGTCCTGAGGCAAGAAAGGGTTTGGTTTAAGGAACAGAGAAGCAGGCTGGGCTGATTCCACTAGGTCAGAACACTATGGTAAAACCACCAAAAGGGCCTAAACAGTGGCTTGACCTAGTTTTCATACTGTAGGTCCTTCTCCTGGTCCTGTATTTTCTCTCCTCTCAGTTTATCAACAGATACTTACAGAGCACATAGCAGCTGCTGTAGTGGGGAGAAAAGACAGGAACCCTTCCCGCTCACCTCCCCTGTGCTGAGATGTTGGGAACTTCGTGGGCTGCAGCAATGCCTAACATTCTTCTAACGTTTGCTGAATGCATCAAACCCCAGCTCTCCTCAGGACTCCTGTACCAGTTTCTACCCCTGCCTTGGCTTGGGCAAGAAAGATGTAGCCTTTCTTTCTTGGACTCTATCTGTCTCTACCCAGCCAAAGGGATAGCCACCTATGACAAGTGCTGGTGCCTTGAGTTGGCATGGCTCCTTGCCTAGCAGCCTGCAGCTGTACTTATTCCACAGGTGACTCAAATATAGCACTAAGCTCTAGGTCCTGTGAGGCTGGGAGAGTTCCTGGGCAAGGCAGAGCCAGAAGCTTCTTGTGGTTTCTCTCCCTCTCCATTCCAGCCTGAAAAAGACTTCCTCTGGGGTTCTCATTTACCCCTCTTTTATCTGTATGGTTCTCTCAGTACAACCAAGCACAAACACAACAGCAGGCATCAGCAGACACTGGTTGAATTGCTCACCCCTATCCTGGCTAGAGTTGCAGGGGAGCCCCAAGGGAGAAGCAAGGCTGAACAGTTGGGTGGATGAAGGAACTAAGGACTTTTGATACCAGGTGTCATGCCAACCATCTCACTTGCATGTTTAATCTACTTGCAGGCCTGGAAAGTAGTAAACAGTATCCCCAAAGTACTACATAGGGACCTGGAACTCAGAGATGAAAGAACTTGCCCAAAGTCACAGAGCCTCTGAGTGCAGAGCTGGCATCCAAACCCAGGTCTTCTGGCTTTATGGCCCATACTGCTATTCTCATTATGCTTTGCTGTGTTTTACCAAACAGGAACAAAATGGATAGCTGAAAATCATCATAATCCTAAAAACAAACACTTGTTGAACACAAAACATACCAGGTGCTGTTCTGAACATTTCCCATCTAACAACTCATTTCATTTTCAACAGACTATGAGACAGGTTCTGTAATGATCTCCATTTTATTTGAACCGTTGAAGAAAACAGAGGCCATAATCAGAGAGGTTCAGTAACTTGCTCAAGGTCACAAGTGCAAAGGCTGGGATCTGATCCAGACAGCCTGGTTCCAGGCAACTACCACTACCAAGTAAAGATAAAAGACTGAAGAATCAGCCTGAGGCCTTTTCTTCTTGCTCAGATGCTTCCGTCTCCCCATCCTGCAGCTGCCTCCTTAGCTATCTGTGCTATAGGAGAGCGCTGCACCTCTCCACCTAACCCCATTATGCAGGGGAAACATGACTTGGGTCAAATGGAGTAGGGACCAGTGTTTTCGTTGAGAGCAGTCTTGGGGAGGGGAGCCTGGTGTTTATTAGCAGATGTGTGGGCACCTAGCCTCTAGCTGTACCTCCCATTTTGGCTTATAATTCTGAGACGAGAACAGGAGAAAAACATCTATACACACACTCCCCCACATGCTCACTCTGGTCCGCAGAAAACTTGGCAGCTTACTTACTGTTTTGTCTTCTCATCCGATAGAAATGCACAGCTGAGGGGGGCCAGGCAAAGGCAGGAGGCCTGAGTGCGCCACCAGTGCCAGCTGTGATAACAGGCTGTGCAGATTTTCTATAGTCCCTTCCAGCTGCCTGACCCATGCCTAAGTCAGGAAAAAAGCATGTGACTTGCCCCAACTCAAGGTCCTTGGGGAAGTGGTAGGAGAATGCCAAGGTGAATTCTGTGATTGATATGGCAAAACACAGGCTGGGTCCAGAAAGCCTGTCTCTACCATAAGACAGGGCCCTATCCGAAAGGCTGCTACCCTGTCAGTATTGTTTTTTTTTTTAAATCAGAGGCCAAGATGAAGGACACAGGAGGAATCACTGTGGCAAATGGGAGTGGGAAGGGCACCAGGGAGCTGATGAAGGCCACAAGGACCAGGGCAGGGCGTTTGAAGGCTACACAAGTGCTTTAATTTTAATGTCTTTTCAACCCTGAAAGACAAAAGCAAAAGAGGGGAGAGAAGTGAGGGCATTGAAATAGCTTTCCCAAACATCTTGGTCCCTCCATTTGTGTGGTGACCGCCCATATCCAGGTGCTCCTAAAGGCAGCTGGCTGTATTAGAATCACCTTGAGGGAGATTTTTTTTTTCAAAAACACTTTCTCATCTGCTTTATAGATCGGGGGTCGGGAGGAGGGGTGAAATCAGAAATGTGTGTTTTTAAACAAGCTACCCAGAGTTCTGTCACCCAAGCCTAGGAACCAATGGTAACCCACTGGTTTAACTTGTCCTTGCGGGCCAAACCCTTTATTTAAGCAAAAAAGCTTATACAGAAACTCAAAAAATATATGTAGATGGAAGGCCTTGAGGTGGGGAGACAGACATTGCCAGCAGGAGGAAACTGGAGGCAGCTAGCTTTGGAGCCAGAGTAAGGAGAGCAGCTTTGAACAGTGAAAGTTCACTGAGGACAGGGCCAGGCCACCCCTCACCTCACAGCTTCTGCACCAGCCTCTTTTCTCACCCTGTACTAGTATCAGAGGGACAACCTCCCCGTTCCTTCAAGCCGGTCAGGACTCCATTCATATGCAGCTTACTGAGAGAAGCCTAGCCTACCAGGGCAGCTCAGCTGACACCACACTGGTAATTAATTACATTGAATTCTTAGTCCTTTAAATAATGTGCCCTCCCCACCCACCCCATGCGAGAAGCTACCCAAAGGCAGGAATAGTGCCTGTTCCACTGCTGGGTTTCCAGCACACAGCACTAGGTCTGGCACAGAGCACACCCCCAATCAATATAACACTGAAGGAATGGGCATGAATCTTCCCTGCCAGGCTTACCTTCCCTCCCCAACAGGCGGCCCCTTAGAACAGTCAGAAACCACAGTGATAAAGTGGGCTTAGAGGGTATCACTGGGACCTGTGAAAATCCTTCACAAATGACTTTTGTTTTATCCTCTCAACTGCCTAGCCCCGGGCAACTACCACCAGTCCAGTTAGTTAAATGACTCATTGACTTGCTAATGAGATCACTCCTGGGCTGTTAGGAGGAGACAATCAAAAGAGATGTCCCTAGGGAGAGAGAAAACAAGCTTGGCAAAATGTTGATGCTTGTTGCAGCCAGGTGATTGGTGCCAGAGATGCATTATAATATTCTCTTACTTTTGTGGATATTTGCAAATGTTAATAAACAATGAAAATTTTAAAAATTAAATACAGGAAAAAGAGATGCCTCCAGGGACTTAAACTAACTTTTCCAGATGGAGGAGCCACTACATTTCCTTACTTCTGAGATCCTGCCTATTGATATTTCCAGCACTGTTATCTTCATTTTCTGTCACTTCAGCAATTATTTATTTACTGAACACCTACCAGATGCCAGGCACTGAACTAAATACTTGGGATACAGTGATAAATAAGACTAGCCTCTGGAGTTTAGTGTGTTCTAAAAAGCAGTCAAGTCCAATGCTAACTTAGTCCCAGTGCTGTGGGAGCATACAGCTCCTCTAGGGGTGAGGTCAGGGGTGAGAACAAAATGGTCTAGGGTATATCCATCAGTGTGGCAGGAATGTGGAGGGCCAGGGATGAGGCCAGCTATGAGTCAGGGACAGGTGATGTCAACAGGTTGGCAAAAATCATTGAAGAGTATTAGGTAGGGGAGTGACACATGATCAGATTATGATAGGTTAAACTAGGGTAGAAAAAAGTCATATTCCAGAAATATTTAAGGGGTAAATGTATACCAACTAGTGAGACCAAACAAGCTAAGAGAGAGCTATCAAGGGGATCCCCTTAGGAAGGGAAGGAGCCAGCTTAGAGAAATTATTAGTCAGGAAATCTGAGGTGCCTGTGAGACTTTCAAGCAGAGATGTACAGCTGGTGCTGTTTGGGATTCATGGTACAGTTTCCATCAAGGAGTGCCCAGAGGGTCCTCACTGCTCCTTACCTCTCAGCATGACTCTAGAGCAGGGTAGCCACCACTGGAACCCCTCCTACTGGGGGATGCCAGGATTCAGCTGGCCCTTTTTCAGAAGTCTCCAGCAGCCCAAGACTTACATTTCTGTAAGTGGGATCTGGGAATATGCCGTCCTAGGGGCTTACTAGTTCTCCACAAGAATGTTTTGGTTTTGTGTTTCCATTTTGATCGTAAGTAGGAGCACTGTGGCCTCTAGCAACCCAGACTTGCTCAGCTCCGGAGTCAATGCCTCTGTCATACTACACACCATAGTGCAGTCGGCAAAACACCACCCACCATGTTACATTAATGCAGTTAGATGGAACTGCATTGGTTTTAACATTTATTTACCCTGGAAAACTGGTTATTTTATAGTTGTATATGACAGCAAAAGCAAGAAGGTTTTTTTTTTTTTACCTAGTTTTATGTTTGTACATGCTTAAGTGATGTGATAAAAATTATTCAAGTCAACATGTTGAGGGGAGGCAGGGCCATGAAAAATATTTTCTTCAAAAGGAGTCAGTACATTACTCAGATTAGAGAAACAGTGTCCTTGACAAAAAGCAATTTCAATGGTGTGACAAGTGGTTTGACAGCACAGGTACGAGGCACACTGGAACACAAAGCAGTGGCCTCATCCCTAGGGTGGGGGAGTCACAGAATGCTTTCATGAGAAAATGCTTACATGGAATGAGCCAGGTTCAGAAAGGTCAAGAAGAAGCCAAGGGAGAAGGCCCAGAGGCCTGAGGGTTCAAGAGCCCCAGAGACAGGAAGAACTAGGCTGCAGGCGGGAAGACTAGCAGAGAGGCTATGTAGGTAATCCCAGCTCTTAGGCGCCAGTCTTCGCCTGTGCTGTCCTACATCCTGTGAGTTCAAGTCCACCTCTTCTGGGAGGCCTTTTGAGGCTCATGCCTGCTCAGACGCCCTGCCCTGGGTCTCTGCTGCCATCTGTCCCAGCTGTGATCACTTTTTGCAAACATCAGTGGCCAAGTCTTCCCCCGCTATCCCATCCAGACTAGACACTCCTTGAGGGTAGGAATGTGTCTGGATCCTCTCTGGGATCCCAACTCTACCCAGCATGGAGCGGGCATAGTGCAGCGCTTGACAGTACACTGTGAGATACCAGGAACTGCTAGGCCAGACCTATCATCTAGGAGGGACGAGGAGGAAAAGGAGAGTAGAAGCACCCACCCTGTGCCAAACACTTCACAGTGAGCCCTGAATTCTTCTTCTCAGTCCCCCTGCCCCCCCCCCCACTGGCTATGAAAATGCTACAATCACCTCCCTTTTTCAGATGAGGAAACATGAGGCTGAGAGAGGAGGCAGTGCCTTGGCCAAGGTCCAGGCTTCCTCTTGTGGAGAAGAAGGGATCTGAGTCAGGGTCTGTAATTCTAGAGCCTTTCTCATAGACAGACTCCAATTAACCACTGCCCAGCGAGTATCAAGTCAGGTGATGCGAGTTCTGAGGGCTGAATACTCACCGCGAGGCTTCATGGAAGAGGGACAGAAGCTGGAAGATGTGGGAGGTTCAGAGTAGGGTAAGGGAAGGAGGGACAGACAGCACTATGGATTGGAGTAATGGGCCAGAAAAGAGGAGATAATACCTTACACTCTGACAAAAAGTGGATAACATGATTTTTTGAGTGTTTGTGGTTTACAAAGCACTTTCACATTCAGTTCTGAATCTGTTCCTCGCAACTGTTCAGTCAGGCAATCTAACCCCACTTTACAGATGGGAAATCAAGACATGGTTCACAACTCCTATGTGGCAGAACGGGGTTTTGAACCCATACCATTTCTGCCCTCTCCATACCATGATTCTAATTTCTGCCCTCTCCATACCATGATTCCAATTAATTTTTTAACCATATTGAAGATCACTAGCTGCCCCCTGAAACCAAGTTGCCACCAAGCACCGATCTGTCTTCTCACCCTCTCACAGCCTCCAATGTTAACAGTGACACCTAGACATTAACAACAATTCCTTGCCTCTTCAGAATGCTCCAAAATCTGAAATCTAGCTCACGCAATTGTCTTCCCTTGAGGCAGAGAGGGTGGGTATTCTCATTTGACCCAAGAAGAAACCGAGGCCCAGAGAAGGGAGGTAACTGGCCTAAGGCCACATAATTGAGTCAGAGACAAGGCTGGGAGAGGACTAGAACCCAGGTCTCCTGCTACCCCCTCCTTACCTGCAGCACTGACAGGTTGGTCTGTCCAGAAAGGCTCAGCTTCTCCTGCTCTGAGGGGTAGGCGTTGTAGCGGTGCAAGTACAGCCAGTCCCGGAGGATCTTCACTGACTCCTTGGGCAGGTTCCCTCTGCGCTTCCTCTTGCCTGCCAGGGAGAGGAGGCCTTCATCCTCACCCAGATCACTGTCTGACATGGTGTCTCGGGAAGGCCTGAAACAGATGACAAAGGGGATGGGGACACTATTACCATGCACTGCCTGTGACACTTCTCCTAGTCTCCGAACGCATCATTTCTAGAGCCTGTGACACCAGAAACATTCACAGTTCAAAGTCTCAGGCTATACCAAAGCCGAGCAAGTTAGAAGGATGAGTCCAAAATGTCTCTATTTCAAGAGGCCAGTAACTACTGAAATAAATGGCAGATCAGATCGTTAATAAGCAGGACCAGACTAGAGGTCTGTTTTCCATGCTCTGTACTGAGCACTTCACATTTATTATCTCATTCAGTGCTCGAAATGTCCTTGTAAGGGAGACACTATTATCATCATTTTATAGATGAGAAAAACCAAGGCCCAGAGAGATTAAGAAAGTCACCCAAAATACTATGGCTGTCAAACAGAGTTACCATGTGACCCAGTAATTTCACTTCTAAGGTAGAGAAATGAAAACTTACGGCCACACAAAACTTTGTACAAAAATGTTAATAGTAACATTATTCATAATAGCCAAAAGGGAAACAACCCAAGTGTCCTCCAACAGATGAATGGGCTAAACAAAATGTGGTGTATCCATAACACAGTGGAGTATTATTCGACCATAAAAAGGAAGTCCGACCCATGCTACAATATAGATGAACCTTGCAAATATTATGCTAAGTGAAAGAAGCAAATCACAAAAACTCCCACACATTATATGATTCTACTTTTATGAAACGTCCAGAATGAGGTGGAGGGTGATAGAAGACTGATAGCTAAAGGGTATGGAGTTTCTTTTCCAGTGATAAAAATGTTCTAAAATTGACTGTGGGGATGGTTGCATAGTTGTGAATATACTAAAAACCACTGTTTTGTTTGTTTTAAATGGGTAAGTTCTATGGTATGTGAATTATATCTCAATAAAGCTGTTATGAAAAAAAAAATCTCACCTCCAAGATAATTGTATGGAAGTAGGATTTGGACCAAGATAGCCTGCCCCTCCCCCATACCATCTTGCCTACCAGGTCTCCCAAGACACAGTGAGGCATCTGGAAAAGGTAGCCTCCATGGTCTTACAGCAATCCATATTAACATTTACTGTGTATCTACTATGTACCCTGCAGAGATGTTGAGTCATCCCTACTGGTTGTCTCTCAGACATTCTTTGTCATCTGGCCCCTGCCTGGTCCAAGAATCAGTTCCTCAAAAATCCAGACAAATGAGCAAGGCTGGGCTCTGGTCCCTCCAATTTGGCTGTGTGACCTTGAGCAAGCATCCTCCCCTCTGGGCTTGAGCTTCCGCTTCATCTGTCAACTGAAGGAAGGTGTTTCCCTAGACCATCCAACTCAGTTGCTCATCCCCTGACAAACTTCTTGTTTGCACATGCAAAAGAGATTTACATTTTAAAACCAAAAGTTCCAGGACCTGCTAATGCCAGAATCTCAAGGCTCCTCCCTCCTCAGCCTTTTAACAGCTCCCTAGCAGTCTGGGCCAACAGACTCTGGCATCTCCCAGGTTTTGTTTCCTCGACTTGGGCCTGAGCCCAGATATCTGGGCTGGCTAGGCCAGGCTTTCGAGGGAAGGGTCTATCCTCCCAGCGAGGCTACCTGGAGGTGAGACAGTCATTGGTTAGAGGTGCCACTCCTCAGAGAGCACCAACAGCAGGCTGCTTTCTGAGGTCAGGTTTCCGAGGTTTAGCTTGCCAAGGCAGTTGGGATCTAGGCTCAAGCAGGGATGCAGCCCTGGCAACTTGTGGGAAGTTTACTCAAGGTTATCTGTACAAATTCCACCTTGGCTGCCATTCAGGTCCCGGTCTGCGGAGTTCCAGGGGTGGCCCGTGGAGATGACCTCTCAGTCTACACAGACCTCTCCACCAGTGTCCTGTACCCCAGCCATGATTTTCACCGACAAACAGAGCAGAGACACAGTTTACAAATCCCACTCCGGGAGGCTTTCCACATACACAGTCCACACTCACATCCAGACTCACCCACACCAGGCAACTCTCTTAACAGCACTCAGATAACTGGCACCAACCCATCGCTCAGTCCCTGCAACCCCCAAGATTTTCACAAATACAGCGGACACACAGTTTACAAATCCCACGTCTAGCACGAACAACTGGTAACACGCAACCAATTTCTGGATATTCGCCCACCCAATAACTCCAATCGACCCACCCACCCACGATCTCTCGTACTGGGAAAACTCCAAGACATCAATTATCAGTTCTTACCCTAACTGGCCTGCGGCAGCACCCTCTCAACACACCACTCGGAGCACCCTGCTACACACTGGACGGCGCCGACCTGCAGCCACTCCCGCACGAACTTTCTGACAACTCCCACAGCTCGGCCGGACACTCCCCCGGGCGAGCGCTCACGCTGCATTCCCAGCAGTTCACACAAAGCGCGCAGCCTCCCCCGCGGCCCAGACCGGAGTCGGAGCACATGGCTCCCCGGGCGGCGGGGAATCGGCCTGCACTCGGGGCGCTTGCACCCCTCAGCACCCCCAGCCCGCGTCAGACTGGGTGCTTCAGTTCCCCCGCGGGCCCGCAATCCCGGTGGGGCGGGGGCTCTGGAAGAAAGAAAACTCACGTGTCTGTCCCTGGGCAGGAAAAAGTTTGGTTCCCACCCCCTTTCCCCGCCGCTCGGCGCTGGCTGACTCTTCGGGGCGCGGGGCCGGCCGAGCCTGCGCGCTCGGCTTTGTGCTCCGAACTCGGCCCGGAGGGGGAGGGGAGGGGGCTGGGCTCCCACCTCCGCACCGCCCCCCCCAACTCTGCGCCCAGACTCCATGTTGGCCGCCCCCTGCCCCGGAGACTGCGCGCTTCCCCCGCGGGAGGCTCGGCTCACGCTCTGCCTGCCCGACGGTCCCAGCGCGCACAAACTTTCTTCGGGTCGCCGGCCCCACGCGCCCCGCTTCCTTGGCCCTCCTGGGAGTGACAGATGCCTCAGAGACAGACTTTCCTTTGTTCCAAAGGAAAAGGGAACTCGCGCGGGCTCCCGGCCCCCCCCCCAGCTGCCCAGCGGGACCTTTCCGCTGCCCCCACCCGCAGCTGTCACTCTCGGGGGGCCCCTCCCCGGCTCCGCCGCGGCGGGGGGTTGGGGGGGCTGCCGGCGGTTAGCAACGTGCACTTTTGAAACCAAACAAACCCGCCCCCCGCGCGCTCACCCCGGCCCGAGGCAGGGGCGGCCCTCTACCGGGGTGGGATCGTAGGGAGCTGGGTCTCCCAAAACGGCCCCAAGCGAACTTCCTCCGTGGGGGTGGGGCAGCCCCCCTCACCAGCCCCCGCCATCATCCCGCAGTCGGGACTCAAACACACTGGAGCTCACACACCCACAATCGCACGGGCTAGGACGACGCCCCCTCCCCCGCCGGGCCGAGAAAAAGAAACTTTCCAAGTTGTCCGCGCGCATCCCCCGTCCCCATCTGCCCCCCTTCTGCGCCCCACACTGACTTTTCCGAGCGGCTTTTCCGTCCACGCGGCCTTGGGCTCGGTCGCGGGCGTCCTGGCAGGGGGCGGGGGACGCCGGGGGAGCGCGCCGTGTACCTGCCGGGCCTGACACTCGGCCTGACAGCTCGCGGCTGGAAAGCACCTCGCGGCCTGACGTCAGATCCCCTCTCCTCCCCTCCGCTCTCTCCTCGCCCTCCCCCACCCGCCCTGAGGGAGAAAACAAACTTTGTGAGGAGCGCGGCGAGCTACGCCCACCCCCCGCGGGGCGGGCCAGCAGCGGCAAGGGGCTTCGCCCCGCCCACCGCCCCCGGAGGGGGCGGGGCCGGGAGGGCACCTTCTTCCTGCGCCCACCCCCACCCTCAGGAATGCCACATAGCCTCCGAAGAGGAGTGGTGGGAACCCAGATCGGGATAGTCCGCTTGGGGGCAGGAAGTGGCCCGTTCCTTCTTTTGGAGAGCGCTTCCGGAGTGCCTACTGTGTGCTCCACGCTGAGGGTGGGGGCCGTTACCCAGAGGAGAAATAATGCAAATCATGATGTTCGTTAGTCCGCTCACTCCACCAGGATCTCCCGCCAGCGGTTTGATGTTCCCCTTGCAACGAGAAGAAACTGAGGCCCAGTTAGTCCGGGGATTTACCCCAGCTGGTAAGAGAATGCGACGCCTCTTTTGCCCTCAGGGGTCCGTAGAGTTGGGTAAAAGGCTTCCTCGAACACCACCCCAAAGCACGTAGCCCCAGGGTCTATCACACAAGTGGCGACCAGAGATACAAACAGGCAATGCTTAAGGAGTGTTTATAACACAAGGACACTAAGCGAGGCACTGCGTATCACTCTGTGTGTATCACCCTCGCTTATGGGGTAGGTGCTGCTATATGTCAGTCCTTGGTTTGCCCATGAGCTGCTTTGACTTTGCTTCCTGTCACACGGTCAGCCAGTCATTCAGCTTAGGTGGGTCCCATAGCGAAGGCGAGCCTTTACCCCATTGAGACGGGCCCTTGAAGGAGGCAGACCACCCGTTTCTGGGAGCTCTCAGCGCTCCTGTCTGATTTCTTTTTCCTCTGCCCACAACATCCAACTCCAGGACGTTTTCCTTGGTCTTTCTCAACCTTGCCAACACCCTCTACCCTGCTCTTTGTCCTCTGTTCACGTACTGTTAAACACTTGTTGACCACCCTGTTAGCCTCTCCGAGAGACTTTCTGCCCCGTAGAGCCTAGCACAGAGTCAGCGCTAAAGTGAGCAAGGCCTTTTCTGAGCCTCTGGTTCTTCATCTGTTCTCAGATATCCAGGACCCTTGAGCTTGGAAGTCGGCAGCCTTGAAATGGCTTTTGGTTTTAATTGCACTTTAGCTATAGAACCCTGAGAACAGAAATCTAGTTTGCTCCCAGGCCCTAAGCCAATCAGAATGCTGATTAAATGACTGTTAAGGTGCACCTGGACTCCCCGATGGTGCTAGACTAACCTGCAAATGCTTAGAATCTAGTTGGCCACACTACTCTCCTCACAGCAGTACACATTGTTAGTGTACCTGCTCAATGCTCTCCGTTTCATGGATGGGGAAACTGAGGCCCAGAGTGGAGGCCCCAAACAATTTCTTGGGGATGTGGTCCTCTGTCCACAGCATTTTGAGAGAAAAAGGAAGGCTTGGGGAGTCTCACGTACGAAAGTAAAACCTCTGGATCCTGATCACAAGGATCTCAGAGCATGTGTGGGATGGGAGCCTATATAAGGGGGGGCCTGGAAGGGAAAATGAGTGTAGCCAGGTGAGCCTGGGGATGTGACTGTCCCTGGCACTTGGTGACAGGCATTGTGCTCAAGGGCGTGAGAGCCAGACTGCCCATTTAGGGGAAGCCACTGGGGACTTGGGCTGGAGCCCAGAGACATCCCTGCAAATCTGGCCAGTGGCAGCCCTCTAGGCCGGTGTTTCCCAAGTCCTATGCTAGATGAGGTGCACTGGGGCAAATGGAAGGGAGCAGCTCCTTCTTTTAGTCTGCAGCAGAGACACCTGGGAGCTGGATAACAAAGCAGCTTCAGGAGCCCCTCCCCAAACTTCCTGGAGGGGGAAGGGAAGAGTTGGGAGGTAGAGGGAGGCTGATAGTGTCAAGATTGTGCGTTGTAAACAAGTTCCCCAGGTAAAACCTAAATACTAGGAGAATTTGAGAATTACCGTGGAAAGTTTCTCAACTGGTGTCAGAATTTAAAATGTTTACCTCTAGGAATCTATCCTGAGAAATACCTGCAAAACAAAGATGAAATTCTTAAATAAGATTGTTCTTTGCAGCACTATTTATTTTGGTGGAAAATTTCAAATGACTACATGCACCTCACCTGGAGCTGACTGCTTACAAGTCATTCTGGGACCTCTGCACAGCGGGATCTTATAATGAGGTAAGTCTGTGAGCACCAGCCTAGAGGATGGCCAAGGTATATATATTATGACAGTTTGCAGTGTCCTAGCAAGAAGGGGCTTTGGATATACTTGGTGAGAACTTTAATGGGAAAATTTTTTCCAACTGGGAAGTTATTTTTTTGGTCATTTTTCTCTCATCCAGTTTTGCCACCCGACTCTGGCTTTTTCACATATGAAAAAACTGGGTCCCTGAGAGAAGAAGGGACTTGCCCCATAATGCACGTGGGGTCCTGAATCCTAGAACAGATCTGTGGTGGGGCTCAGAGGGAGAGGGGACGTAGATATGGCATCAGAGCCCAGGCTAACCTGGTGGCCCCCAGGAGGCCATTTTAGGCAGAGTCTCAGGAGCTCAAGGTCCCTCAAGTGGGAAGAGGGACTGGATAGGTTGCATGAGGTGATTCTGCCTCAGTACCTGACAACCTAAATTAAAGTCTGCGGATGATGGGGCTCTCTCTTGATTGCGTCTGTTTCTTGTGAACTTGGTTATTGCATAGGTTCAAATGAATGTCATGCAAATCTATTTTCATTATTGAAAAAGAAAAAAGCTAGCCACTATCCTTTTCACTTGGACTTGATCGAAATGGGGAAAGGGACCAATATTCACTGGAAGCCAACAGGAGCCAAGGCTAAATCTGGTAGCATAAAGGAGATGGGGTTCTGTGGGGTAGAGGGGAAGAGTCCAGCAAAGGCCAAGGTCAGTGAGTAATTCAGCTGGATCAGCTGGTATGGCCTTGGAGGCCAGGGTGAGGAATTTGGATTTGGCAGTATGGGTAGCAGAGAGTCCTGCAGGTTCCTGAGACAGTGGCTGAGGAGAGGTGGGAAGAGATTGGCGATAGGGTGATCAGGTGAGGCAGCTCTGGGTAACTGAGACCAAACAGATGGAAGACCTGTCTCTGAGGTCTAGGAGATTTGTGGCTCTCTTATGTGAGGTTCTGCATTTTCATCTAATGTGGATTTCAGCTTATCAACATCTTCTTAAAAGCCTTGTAGTATTTTGTTGGTCAACCACAATTTGCTTAGCTTTCTCCTAGTTGTTGAGATTCACTTATTCATCAAATTTTTGAGTGCCCAGTGCTTGACAGGTTGTGTGTTTGAAGCTGGGGAGCCCACCCACCTAGGCTGTCGTGATGGGTTTGGACTACAGTGCCCGGTGGTGGGAAGGGTATGGGATCTGGGATTTGGGGCTACTAGCCAGGTGATAGAGGCAAGTCATCCAAACCCATTGAACCTCAGTTTTCCCAGCTGTGGAAACATCTGCCTTTGGTGAGGGTCAAAGAAAATAATGACTCTGTAAAAACCCTTTGTGAATAGCATTCAGTGTTTACAGCAGAGCATATACCGTTATCACAGTGTCTTAGCTCTGCTTCTAATAGATGTGTGGCATTTGACAATCTGAATTCCCCGTTTCCTTTTCAACTGAGAAATGGGAGGGTTGGATGGGATAATCCTAAAGTTCTCTTCCTTCTTTGACATTCTACCATGTAAGGCTTTAATGTTTTTGAAAGCAACATATTGTATATATAGATTCTTGTTTGCCCACAGCTTAGGCAACACTGGGGTTTATCTTTCTAAATTTTCTTTGCTGGGTTAAGTGGTAAGGAGTGTTACTTAAAAGTTGTTTATGTCTGCATGGCTTTCTTAAATAGCTTTCTAGTTATATTTGATTATCTGATTTTCTTCCTGTGCCGTTTGCATCACAGGGATATTTCAGATGGGCCCCAAGGTATAGCATTTTAACTTGGGGATGTCGATAAGGCAGGGAGGTGGTTATGTCCTGCAGGTAGAGATGCCACAGTCTCTTTTCTTGATGCCCTCTGGCTTCTAGACAGATTAATTAGTGCGCATTGTGCTTTTAATTTGGGGATTTTTTAAAAAATCCCTTTTGAAAGGGAATATATGTACTTATATATATGACTGAAACATTAAGCTGTACACCAGAAATTGACACATTGTAATGTAAACTGACTATATACATGAAGTTCACATACACACACGCACACACACACGCACAAATCCCTTTTGATTTTTCTGATAGTCTGCTCTCCTACCTGCACTTCCAATCACAGCCATAGAAATCGGCCATCAGAGTTGGCCACTGTGGGGCTTGGGAGACTTAATGACTATACCTTTCTTCATTCTTTTTATTAGGTTCCCAGGTGATAGGGTAGATAGAGTTCCAATTCTATTTGGCATGGTTTCTAGAATAGAGTTCTGATTCTATTTGGCATGGTTTCGTCTCTTTTATATGTGGGAATTTTCTTACCTCCTGGAGTACTTTTTAAATTACAAAAGCAAATACCCTGTTAATTATGGCAAGTTAAACATTGCAAAAACATATAAAGACAAAGTGAATAACCTCCCCCAGCATTCCCGCCTTCCAGCATTAGTAGTGAGAGCAGGTATGTATTCTTCACCTTTCTCCATGTTCATGTAAATACATGCAAATATATACATGCATCCCGAGAGGTGTCTCTCGTCCCTCTTACTTACATTTTCCCCCCAGTTTTCAACAATTGCAGTTAACATTTTCTACATAAATATTTTTGCAATTCTGAGAATTTCCTGAAATGGAGTCTCTGAAGTGGAATTACTAGGATAAAGAGTAAGAATATTTGTTAGGCGTGTTACCGAAGTGCACTTCATGACAGCGTTTGTGGTGTATGAGTGCTTGTCTCACTCAGTCCTTAGCCACATCAAGTGTTCGCAGTTTTCTGTTAATCTTTGCTCATTTCATGGCTGAAGAGTAGCCATTGGTTCTTTTAATCTGCATTTTTTTATTATTAGTGAGACTGAATATCTTAAAATTTCATAATTATTGGACATTTGTCACCTGTGAATTATCTCCACATCTTTTCAGGTCATTCTGAGTTTCTTTCTGATTTGCAAGTCCTCTTAAGTAGTAACCCTTGTTCGTCATATTTGTTGCAGGTAGCTCTTTGCCCCAAGATTACTGCTTGCTTTTTTTTCTAACATTTTTCTAAGCTGGTTTGTTTGTTTGTTTGTTTTTTAACTTTTCACTTAGTCAAATGTTAATCTTTGTGACATTGTCCATTGTTTTTAGGCTCAGGAGGAATATCAGTGATCAAAAGATACTCACTTAGACTTTCTTGATTTTGTTTCTTTCTTTTTTTTTTTTTTTTTTGTGGGAAGAGGTAATTAGGTCTATTTATTTATTTATTTATTTTTAGAGAAGGTACCAGGGATTGAACCCAGGACTTCATGCACGCTAAGTATGCGCTCTACCACTTGAGCTATACCCTCCCCTGATTTTGTTTCTTAATGGCTTGATTTTTAACATTCAACCCTTTGCTACATCTTGAATTTATTTTGTTTTACAGTGTGAGGTAAGAATCCCAATACATTTTTTTTCTGAATGATATACCATTTTTTATCATCTTTCCTGTCTTCATGGCTGTGTGATGTCACTTCTTCCAAGGCATTGAGTTCTTACACTATTTTTCACGGTATATTCCAAGGAGGGAGTATTCTGAGACTACTGCTTTACTGGAGGAAAAGACAGATTTTGGACAAGGAAGGATAGCCTTGAATTTCTGTAGTGGAGACACATTCTCCTCCATGAAACTAATGATGCTTGTGTTTTAAGAATCCTTACTTGCCCCTGTCTCTTCCAAAGCCTTGGAAGAGGTCATATGTTTTCATAAAATTTACAAATTAAGAAATTGTCATTGTAATCAGTTAAGCCCCTGTCTTATTCCACTGAGTCTTCCCTCTTCACTGTTCCCCTCCTGCTAAGTGGCATTTTGTTGACTCTGGACATTTTTTTGAATCTGGCTAAAGGTTGAGTTAGAATATATTTAGGCTGAGTTTGTGTGGTTTGCAGTCACTTCTACCAGCGGTTCAAAATACTGACAACTGTCTTGGTATGGGAAAGACTGTCATGACACAAAGTTGCAGGAACAGATAGTATCACCATATAAAGGTGTCCTGTAGCATCCATACCAGAAGTACATGGGTAAAGGGGGATAAACAAGGTTTGAATTATCTGGAGTCAGAAGTTTGAATGGAAAACTCTTCCAATCATGAAGACTATAAAGATGGAAGCAGAGGACTCAGTTTGTACAACACTTATCAAAAATGGAAGTTTTCTTTTGCCAGGAATGAACTTGATAATGCAGAATACACAATTATAAACGTACATGTCAGAAGAAAGACTGAGTCATCTTTATTTTCTATTAAATCATATTATAAAACTATTATCATATAAGATCAAAGCATATGCCCCCAAAAGCAGGAAAAAAGACTTATAGAGGTGTTTCAGGCAATTAATAAAAATCCTATGTTATTTTTCTGGATTTTGTGATGTTTATGATATTTATTTTTTAAAAATTTGTAGCTTGCTAGCTTTTTTTTTCTCATTTTGAATACATATTTACATTTGTGCCAAATTTTGTATATTTAATTTTACATTTTTTTCCTCAATGAAGGCCCCCCAAATTCATGTAATGAATTTGTGGGTCAGTTCCCCCAAAACCTGGATCTGCCTTCAATGCTTAGGATGAATAGCTTGACAAAGATTAAGCCTTACCCTTTAAGAAGATCTGGTTGTAATTTATCCCCTCTGGCCCTTTGGAAATGAAATTTCTTGCCCTTTACCCTGATTTTGACACAGAAATAAAATTTTTAAAGTGGTCATTAAGTGAATAATACTTTTTGCACTTTGTTCTTCACCTTGCCTTTTTCAGTTAACAATCAATACGTCTTAGAGACCTTTCTCCATACATGAAGAGCTTCCTTGTTTTTTTTTTTTTTGGTGGAGGTACTGAGGATTGAACCCAGGACCTTATGCATGCTAAGCATGTGCTCTATCACTGAACTATACCCACCCCTGCTTTCTTGTTCTTTTTAGCAATTACCTCTTACTCCCTTATATGGATATACCATATTTATCTTTGCTGTCTCGTGGATTGTCATTTGGATTGACTCCAGTATTATTATCACAAACAATGGTGCAGTGAGTAACCTTACACATATATCATTTCAAAGAGTGCAGTCATAGGATAAATTTTCAGGATTTGCACTTCCCTGTGTATGAGAAAAGTTTAGGTTGGAAATGACTTTTCTTGGGATTTTTTTAGTTTGGGGAAAATATGCATAACATAAAATTTACCGTGTTAACCATTTTCAAGTATACAGTTTGGTGGTATTAAAGTACCTTCATACTGTTGTGCAGCCATTACCACCGTCCATCTCCAGAACTTCTTCACCTTCTCAAACTGAAACTCTGTACCCATTAAACAGTAACTCCCTATACACTTTCCCCACCCTCTGGCAACCACCATTTTACTTTTTATGTCTATAAATTTGACTACTCTAGGTACTTCATAAAAGAGGAGTCATACAGTATTTGTCCTTTTGTGTCTGGCTTATTTCACTGAGCATAGTGTCCTCAAGGTTCATCCAGGGCAAGCCTGTGTCAGAATGTCCTTCCTTTTTGAGGCTGAACAATATTCTGCTGTATGTGTGTACCATGTTTTGCTTATCCATTCATCCGTCCATGGATGCTTGGGTTGTTTCCACCTTTTGGCTGTTGTGAATAATGTTGCTGTGAACAGGGGTGTACAAAAATCTGTTTGAGTTCCTGTTTTCAATTCTTCTGGGTACATACCCAGAAGTTTCATCAGATTTTGAAGGCATTACTCTGTTGTCTCTCAGCTTTCAGTATTGCAGTTGGGAAATTCCAAGTCATTCTGAATACTGATACTTTGTTTATGACCTGCTTTTTCTTCTCTAGAAATTTCTACAATGTCCTCTCATCCTTGGTGAACTGGAATTTCTTGATGTGCCCTAATATGAGTCTGTTTTTCCCGTTGTGCTGAGAGTTCTGGGAGACAAGTGGGGGAATGAAAGCTGAGGGGTGGGGGAGTCACACCACATAGTATTATGAGCTCTATGCCTCGCTGGCAGTGTTCCCAGAGCTGAATGGAGGAAGAGAGTTGAAGGTCTGGACAGCTTCAACAGTACATGAACTTCTGTATAACCCCTCTGTTGTTGGTACCTTCCGTCTCCTGTGCCTGATATCTACCTGTCCAGGGACCTTCTTCTACCTTCTCCTAAAAATAAATTCTGATCTGCCAGGGTCTGGGTTGCAGCCGTGGTGCATGGGGAGTAGCATAGGGAAAGGATGTAGGTGTCTACTATGTTTATTTTTTAGGCTGCTTTAAACTCTCTTCTACCAATCTTCCTTCCTGTAGCAGCCCCTCTCCCAGCTCACCTTTATGCCCCCTTCTAGAGGTGTCACTAATTTCTAAGTCTTGAGGATTCTGTGATATAAATCAGGTTAAATTTTCTCCTTTTCTTATTGCCTTCTTGGTTTACAATCTGATAATATTTGTCCATTTACTTTCTACTCTCAAAATTGTTGTTGTGGTCCCCTCTTCCTTTCTCCTCTTTCTTATGGGTTTATGCATTTTTAAAGTAGAGTTTCAAGAAGAAACCAAGTTATATACCTGTGATAAATCCACCATCTCCAACCTGATTTTTTCCCCACATGACTTCCCAATGGTCCCAACACCCTAAGTTGACTAGTCTACCTTTTTCCCTCTGGTTTGAGATGCCACTTTTATCCTTCACCAAATAGAAAGCCCATTTGGCTGGGGGCCCTATTACTGAGCTTTCTTTTCTGTTTCAACATATATTTATTGAGCACATTCTGTGTGCCAGGTTCTGATCTAGGCAATGGAGGTAAAAGCAGTGTAAAGGTATAGCCTCCACCTCCTGGAGATCACGTTCTGGTGAAGGGAGTCAGGCAATGAATAGATGATATCAGATAGCAATGAATACTAGGAAGAAAATAGAGTAAGGCACAGAGAGTGTGAGGTTGAGCTACTGTAGATATGTTGGTCAGAGGAGAGCCATCTCAGGAGGTGACATTGAGTAGAATCCTTAATAAACTGGAAACTCCATCTATGTACAGTTCTTTAGAGAGGGGGTGTTGTGGGCAGAGGAGATACCAGGACTAAAACCCTGAGACAGAAATGAGCTGTGTGAGTTTGAGGAATAACAAGAACAAGTGTGGCTGGAGCCCTGCAGGCTAAGGGGAGAGTGGTTCCTGGGGCCAGATGATGCAGGCCCTGGTAGCCGTGGTAAAAAGTACGTGTTTTATTCCACACACAATGGGAAGCCTTTGGAGAGGTGAGAGCAGAAGAATGGAGACATAGCATCATTATGTTTTAAAAGCATGGCTGTTGTGGTTGTGTAGAGAACAGACTATGAGTGGAGGCAGGAGTAGCAACAGTTAGAAGGCTGTTGCCCTAACTCAGGGAGAGAGAATGGTGACTTGGACCAACTAAGGGTGGGTGGACATGGTCCCATATACTTGGAAAAAGCAACCAGAAACTGGCCTGTGGAGGATGGATGAGAGGCAGGTCAGGGGAGAATCAGGAAGGCCAGTTAAGAGGCTAGTGCAGTTCATGGAGCTGTATGCTTAAAATGTGTGCATTTTTCTATATAGAAATTATACTTCAGTTTTTAAAAATGAGAACAAAAGTCTGTCACAGTAGGCCACATGAAGTTCACAGGCCAGAGAAAGGGGGCTCCAGGCCAGTCTGAGAGCAGTGGGACAAGTCTAGGGACTTGAGTAGGATTCTGATAGAACTGACAGGGTTTGAGGAGAGATTGGGAACTGAGAGGAGGCACTGGGGCAGGAACGGGGGGCCAATAGAGGGAGAAAGTCAAGTCATATTTGAGCTTCAAGAGCACTGAAGATGAGCATTTTTTGAGTGGGGTTCAGGGGTCCTGGCTGAGTGAATACACTTACTTTATAGCTCTGGGATTCTGCTAGGTTGGGGAGCCAAGAAAAGACCTAGACCCCATCCTCAAGTGTCAAGGCTTAGTGGGGGGAGGTGACAGCCTTCTTGGATCAGTTGGGGAAGGTATGGAGGGACTTTGGGGCAGAAAATAGACATCCCTTCATGATCCCTCCTTCATACACTCTCCCTACCTGTTTGTTTCTCCTCCCAGATAGGTGGGTGGGGGGTTAGTAACCAAGCGACAAGGTCTGACCCACTGGGTATGAATTCTGGTTCTGAAGTTCCCTAGCTGTATGACCCTGGACAGGTTGAGCCTTTTTGAGCCTCAATTTCCTCACTTGTAAAATGATGATAATATCCTGTTTGCTCACATATGACTTTTGTCCCCTTTCCACCTTCCTAAAAAATGTAACTTGCAATTTTACTGCTGTCTTGTAATGTGTCTATGTTGTAGATGGACAGGGATGGTGCAAAGGGTGGCTCTTGGGTACCTAGGCTGAAGAATTCCTTTATTTAAGCTCTTGAGGGCTCCATGGGCCTGGGGCCACCAGTTCCTTGAGCATCTTAGAACAGAAGGCACCTAGCTCTAGGGGAGGCAGCTGGCATGCAGGAAAGCAGACCACGCTGGAAATTGAATTCTGAATGGGATTCTCTGGGTGATCTTGGGCGACCCCTAGTGGGGAAATGTGACAATACACAACATGCCTGCAAGGATGGGTTTTGCAGCTTTGTACCAGATTTTGCTGCTATATGTGCTTTGCTGCACGTACCGGGTAGAAATTCTGGCAGTATATTTTGCATTGTGGCTGGCTTTTTATTTGCCTGGATTCAGCCTTGGCGTTTTCATTTACACCGTTGTGTGTATGGAAGGGGGCTTCGTGTACCAGCAAATCTAGTGTATCCTGTTACTGATGTCATTTTTCTTAGCTTTTGGAGTTTTTGTCCTTTCCAGAGTTTGTAAATTCCTACTAGAACTCTCTGAACTGTACTTACATAACAAAAGTGTTTTCTCTTATAAAACCACTTTAAGATCACATTCAATGCATGTATTTTAAAATTCATTTTATGTAATAACTTAAAAAAAAAGACTAGCACTTTCTATACACCAGGCACTGTTCTGTGTACTGTATAACTGTAAATTTATTTAATCCTCATAACAGCTGTATGAGGTGGATGTTATCCCTATTTTACAGTTGAGAAACGGAGCTTCAGAGAGATTAAATAATGTGCTCAAGTTCATGCTGCTAATAAACGGCAGAACTAGGATTGCAGCCTAACTTTGTTCTCTTAATTACTCCACTGTGTTACCTCTGACCTCGCAATTATTTCCCCCAAACTTTACATGTAAAATTGAAATGCATCTATGTACCCGTGTATCTTATAAGCCAATAAATACGGTACTAATACCTGGACTTAACCCAACTTAACCTCAGGTCTGAATGCCAGTTCCTCTTCAGGGTGACCTTGGGTCCCCTAAGCCTCATCTGTAAAATGGGGTGGACATGTGAAGAATTTGTATAAGTTGTTTTAAGATTTGATTTATTTACATCCACATTTCCTTCCTCAGATTTATTTTGATGCATAAAAAAGGTATGGCATATACCTCCATCCAGCCTAGCACAGGATTTTACACTCTGTGATCCTCCTGTAAATGTCTTGGGGATGAAGGGAAGACCAGCTCTAGTGAACACCCACCTTAACCTCTTGTAGGCATTTAATTTCTAGCCAGGGGAGAATTGCTGGTGGTGGGTTTATAAGAGTTAGGTCCCACGTAGTAATTCCCAACTTCACAATGACTAATGAAGCTGGTTCTCTTGTTTTCTTTTATTTGGCAGATGTAGTGGAAGTGGGGGTCAGTGGTTTGCCCCAGGTGACTCAGTGGATGAGACTGGGGACCAGGCCAGGGTATGGGTGGCAGGGACTCTAGTCCCTGTGATGTCCTTTTCGGTTGCTGCTGCGGTCATTGCCTGTGGCTATTGCTGCCCCACCCTGAGTACTAGCTTTGAAGAAAGGGACTATTCAGCCTGGGTACCTAAGAGCCAGCTAGAGGCTCTTGAGGGCTCTGTGGCTCTGGGCTGCTGGCCCCTTGAGGTGGGATCCTAACATCTTAGAACTGGAGGGACCTTGGAGGTCCTTTAGAGGCAGCTAGCATCAGGACAGCAGACTAGGCTGAGAATCCAAATCCCTTGTCACAGATTGTCAGGGCAACCTTGTGCTTGCCACTGCCAACCTGGGATACTGGAGGTACATTTAGCTACAGTGTTCCATGATACAGGTCCAGTCTTTCCATTTTATATGTGAGGAAGCAGAGAGGGACAGAGATTTGCTCATGTAGTTTTACAGCCAGAGAAATTCTTAAATAGATCCCTTTCTCCTCTGAAATCAGACTGTCTGCCATGTAATAATTGCTCATTAAATGTGGGTCGTTATTTTATTAAGCAACATCTAGTTGACTTGAGTAGGTCATTTAACTTTTTCCTGCCTCAGTTTTCTCAGGTATTAATTGTGTTAGTAACAGCCTGTCTTTATGGATAAGTTGTACAAAATAAAATGTGGTCAGCCATGTAAAATGTAAAGTTTGGCACCTAACCCATAGTGAGTGCCCAGTAAAAATGAAGTGCCCTGTTTCAAACTTTCCAGTGGTTCCCACGGCACTAATAGTCCTATCCAAACTCCCCCATGGTCCCAGAAGGCTCTGGATTTATCACTTGGCCCCTGCAAACTTTTCTCATCTCACGCCATCCGTAGCCCTGCTTACTTCACTTCATGCCAAGTTCATATCCATTCAGTGTTTTTTTTTTTTTAAAAAAACTCTTGTGGTTTCCCCTACTTTACCTTAAATGTCACCTCCTCAGGAAGGCTGTCCCTGACCACTCAGGACTGGTCTCCCTTCTCCCTGTTAATCTGTTTCCTACATCATGCTTAACCTATTTTGTAATGATTAGTTTTATTGTTTGATGTCACTCTATCTCTCTCTCTTCCCTGCTCGATGGTGAACTGTTTGGTTCACTATGGAATCTCCCAACACCTGAAACCTCCCCTAATAGGCTCTAAATAGATGCTTGTTGGTACCTAGTACCCAGTCTCCAGTAGAATCCCCTCACCTACATCTGCATTAGTCTTTCATGGGCAAATGTGACCAAGCTCTTTTGCTTCAGATGCTTCAAAGACTCCTTTGTGCTTGGGGTGCGGGCAGGAGGAAAAATCAAACACTCTCATCTGTCATTCAAGTCCTTTCAGGATCTGGCTTTGCACTTTCTCCCTACCCTGCCCCATACTCCAGCACCGAGAATGCAGGCAGAGTCCTTTCCCCTGTTTGGTTTTCTTTATTTATCAGTTAAGTTGACCAGGGTTCCTTCTGAACTTCAGAAGGAAGTGATAAACCTCACTTGTTTCTTGTTTACCCACTAACCGCATACCTATCCTTGTGGAGATTTATCATTTATCCATCGGTCAGGACCCTGTTAATTTCAGGTACTCTTCTTTGTTTCACTCCTTTTCTTTTCCCAATCCAGGTGGCCCCCACCTCCTTATCCTCCCTGTCCCTATCATGACACTGCCATCAGCCATCCATGTGTTTCTAGTCTCCACTCCTGTGACCCTCCCCCACCCTTTGAATCCACTCTAAATGTTTTCTTTGGGTCCTTGGGTAATATCCCAACAGTCCCTTGAACAACCCTATGCTGGTTTTAAAATCCTATGCGTGTTTTAAAATTACACTTAAGTTACTCAGCGATAGCTCTTACTCTGTCGCCCCCGCCCCCAAACATATTGTTTTTAATATCTGTCTGTGTTGATGGGTGAACATTGAGTTCATTGCATCAGAGTGCCACGTGATATTCCACAGCATGTATCCGTCACATTTCACTTATTCATTCTTCTCATGACAGACACGTGGGTTCCCTCCATCGCCCTGCTGCTATCCATGCTGGCAGTGAGCACGTTGTCCTGCCCCGTCTGGGCCTGTGCACAGTTTCTCTGGGCGATGTTTCCAGCTGTGTAGTTGCTGAGCCAGAAGGGCTTTACTTGTTCACAAGTACTGGCAGGTGCTCTCCTGCTGGGGTGACCAGTCTGTCCCTGATCACCCATCGTATGAGGATTCCCCTTTCTCTCTGTCTTTGCCTGTGTTTGGTATTATCCACCTCTGTGATTGCCAATCTGATGAGTATAAAGTGGTCTCTTGTTTTTGCTCTCTGAACACCAGTGAGGTTGAAATATTGTCCTTGTTAGTTGAAATTCCCTTTTGTGAATCTCCTGTTTATATTCTTTTCTCATTTGCCTATTAGATTCTATAACTTTTTCTTACCATATTTTCCTTGTTTCATTTTATTACAGTAAAAATTTGCCCTTTCTAAAAAATGAGTTTTATCAAACATATACAATCATGTGATCACTGCCATATTCAAGATAATAGAATAATTACATCACCCCCCAGAACTGACTCATGTCCCCTTTTACAGTCTTTCTTCCCACCCTTGGCTTGTGGCAGTCCCTAAGCTGTTTTTGACCTATAGTTTTGCCATATTCAGACTGTCATACAAGTGGAATCCTAAAGTACACAGCTTTTGAATCTGCTTCTTTCTCTGAGTGTAATGCATCTGAGATTCACTCCTGTTGTGTGTGTATCAGGCAGTTGTTTCCTTCTTATTGTGGAATAGCATTCCATTGGATGAACGAACCACATTTTGTTTATCCAGTTATCTTTGGAAGGATATTTGGATTGTTTCCAAGTGTGTCAGTTTGATTTTGATGACCTTGACAGTTTTGAGGAGTTCTGGTTAGGTATTCTGTACAGTGTCTAACTTCTTGAACATTATGCTTTGTGTTTTGGAGAGCATCCTGCTGTGTTGCTCAGTGGACTTAGCTTACCTGCCAGAGCCAGTTAAACTGTTGTCTGTGAAAGGGGTCTTATGAGTTGTTTAAGGCACATCTTCTTCTGTCCCCTGGAGTGAATTTTAAGTATCAATAATCTCTGTTTCTCTTCTCAGACCATCTCTGCTTTTTTCTTTCTTCCTTTTTTCTTTGTTTGTTTTCTGACTTGGTGTTTTGGTTTTAGTTCTTGGCCAAGCTATTTCTCGTTGTGGCCAGCAACAACTGACAGTTGGTTTTATGTCTGTTTGCCGATCTCTATCAGACAGTGGGGGTCTGTTCTCTATCTAGTGGGAAATGAGGGAGAATCTTATTTGTTAGTCTTTTTTTTTTATCTTGATAGTTTTCTTATCTTTGTGAGCGCAAATCAATTAAGAAAATATTGAGAGAAATAGAAAGTGTTGAAAGGAGACAGCCCTTTGAGATACGGGCCAGTCGGTTTTTGTGTTTTTTAGTTTATTTTGGCACATGGCTGAGGTTGGTGAACTGAAGCTGAAAGTTTTAGGTGTTTCTATATGAGTCTGAAACATTCTCCTACCTCCATAGTATGTTAATTAGTAAGTTATAAATGATATCTCTTAAATTTAAGGTTTGTTTTTATTGGTTTATCAGAGCTAATGGGGTTTACATAAATATAAGGAAATAACAATTTCAAGAAAATAAAGAAATGAAAGTTAACTGTTTAAATGTGGTAACCTTTGAAGAGAAAAAAAAACCAAGCCTTACGAAAATGTTAGCTTAGGGTTTTTTTTTCTTATTGACTATTTACTATTTGCTTTAACAGCTTTATTGCTATATAAATTACGTATTATAAAATTCACCCATTTAAAGTATACAGTTCAATTAATTTTAGGAGATTTAAAGAGTTGTGCAACCGTCAACGTAATCTAATTTCACTCCCCCTTCTGCACCCTCCCTACCCCAGCCTTAGGCCACACTAATTATTCTCTGTAGATTTGCCTACTTTGGACATTTCATACAAATGGAGTCATGAACTTGTTTCACTTAGCATACTGCTTTTGAGGTGTATCCATGTTGTAGCATGAATCAGTACTTCGTTTTTTGTTGCTGAATAATATTCCAGTGCATGGATATACCGCATTTATTTATCCATTCATCTCTCGATGGACATCTGGGCTGTTTCTGTTTTTATAACTATTTGGAATAATGCTGCTATGAACATTTGCTTTCAGGTTTTTTGTGTGGATGTATGTTTTCAGTTTCTTGGGTATATACCTAGGAGTAGAATTGCTGGGCCATCTGGTAACTCTGTGTTTATCCTTTTGAGGACCCACCAGCCTGTTTTCTAAAGCAGCTGCACTATTTTACATTTCCTACAGGAATGTATGAAGGTTTTAATTTCTCCACATCCTCCCCGACACTTGTTTTTTTTTTTTTATTATGATTATGATTATTAGTACTACTACTACTGCTACTGTAGTCCATTTCTTTAATGATGTTGAGCATCTTTGTTTATTGACTGCATACGTTCTTTGGAGAAATGTCTTTTCACATATGTTGCCCATTTTTAAATTGGGTTATTTATATTATTAAGTTGTGAGAACTCTTTATATACAAATCTCTTATCAGACATATGATTTGCAGGTATTTTCTCTGTTTTACTTTCATTTTCTTGATGTGAATCACTCTATTCAAATTTTCTGTTGTTTCTTGTACTTCTTCAGAAGAAAATTCCACCCATGTTTTCAAATTTCTTGAGTTCTCTTTTTAACCTTTCAGTTACTTAATTAAAACTTAATACCTAGTTAACAATTATTTATATTAAATAATCTGTCAAAATAATTAGTGTGATTTCTGTCGCTTAATCAAATCTTGACTGATACAGATGTGTGCCTCTTTGTGTCTGTATTTTGGGTTTTTTTTTGGGGGGGGGCTTGACTTCATGTTTGTGAGATTTATCCATGTTGATGTATGTGGCTGTAATTCACTGTCATTCTTTGTCCATTCTGTTGGTGGACAGATTGGGTTGCTTCTAGTGTGGGGCTATTAATAGTAGTGCTGCTGTGAGCATGCTTGAGTCTGTCTTTTGGTGAACAAGTACCCACATTTCTGTTGGATGTGAACACACCTAGGAGTAGAATTGCTGAGTCATGGGGTAGATATATGTTCAGTTTTAGTAGATACTGCCAGTTTTCCAAAGTGATTATACCTGTACATGTCCAGCTGTAGTGTGTGAGAATTTTAGTTGCTCCCCATTCTTACCCTCTTCAGTACTTGGAATTGAGAGCTTTTTCTTTGTATCCCCTTTGGCAGGTGTCAACTCCATTTGTTGAGTCCCCTCTTTCTCCACTGATCTACACGTTCCTTTGTCAGATAACAAGTTCCACAAATGTGTGGGTCTGTTCCTGGAGTCTCTATTCCATTCCTTGAATCAATTTGTCTGTCCTTCCATGATAGTATCACACTATCATGTCTACTACAGCTTCATATTAAGCCCTGAAATCTGGAAAGCACAACTTCCTTCCCTCTTCTTTGTCACAGGTGTCTGGCAACTCATGCCTTTACTCTTCCATATACATTTTAGAATCATCTTGACAGTTTCATGAAAAACGTTCTTGGAATTTTTGAATATCATTGCACTGAATATGCATATCTGTTCTGAGGAAATTGATATCTTTGCTTTCTATGGATATGCTTTATTTTCCCACTTATTTAGGTCTTCCTTAGTGTTACTTAACCAAGCTTTATTCTTTAACTTTAGGTCTTGAACAGGTTTTTACACAACTTTTGTTCAGTTTATTCCTAGATGCTTGATATTTTCTTATACTGTTTTCAGTGAGGGTTTTTTTTCCCTTTTAAATTACATTTTAAAAATTATTTATTTATTTATTTATTTATTTATTTATTTATTTATTTATTTATGCTGTTTGCTGCTGGTACATAGGAATATCTTATACCCACACACCTGACTAAATATTATTTCTAATTATTCCTAGATTCTTTATAAACAGTCATATCTGCAAATAATGGCAGTTTTATGTCTTCCTTTCCAATTCTTAGGCTTCTCAATTTTTCCCTCATCTCTTTTTGTTGTCTGGGACTTGCAGGATAATGTTGAATTAATGTGGTGATAGTGGGCACTCTTGTCTCATTCCTGATTATAAAGGGTATGCCTGCATGTAAATTCCTGATTATAAAGGGTATGCCTGTATGTAACTTTTGTCTCTTTAGGATGCTATTTGGTCCAGGTTTTTTCTTTAGATATTCTTAATCTGGTTAAGGATATTTCTCTATATTCTAATTTACTAAGATTTTTTTTTATCATGAATAGGAGTTGTTTTTTAAAAAATTATTTAAAATTGCTTTTTTTGCATCTATTAATATAATCATATGTGTTTTTATTTTCCTCTAATCTGTTAATGTGATGAATTACATTTATGACTTTTCTAATATTAAACCATCCTTGAATACCTGGAATAAATTCAACTAGGTCATTAGTTATTATCTTTTTAAAAACACATTGTTAGATTTGGTTTGCTAATATTTTATATGAGAGTTTTGCATGTATATATATTTTTTTACTTTATTTATATTTGGTTATTTTATTTTGGCAGGGGAGGGGTAATTAGGTTTATTCATTTTAGAGGAGGTAGTGGGGATTGAACCCAGGACCTCATGCATGCTAAGCATGCACCCTACCACTTGAGCTGTATCCTCCCCCCTGCATTTATATTCATGAATGAAACTGGCTTGTTATTTTCTTTTCTGATAATGTTTTTGTCTGCTTTTGGTATCATAGTTATGCTAGAACAGTCTGTGTAAAATCAGGATGACCTGTTCCTTGAAAGTTTGGTGGATCATGCCTGTGAAGCTGTCTGGGCCCAGTATTGTCTTTGTGGGAAGATTTTTAACCACTGCTTCAATTTTGCCAATACTTAAGAAAACTCAAACTTTTTTTTTGCTTTTTTCCCCCTATTTTAAAATGTTTTATTGTATCTTATTACTTTCTGAGCTGCTTCTAAGGCTCTATTACTCTAGGAATTTGTTCATTTGTTAACATTTCAAAATTGTTGGCATATAGTTGTTAACAGTTGTTGGGTAAATTCTTGGTCTCTTTGTTAATCTTAGCTCCACCCTGGCACAGTTCTTTCTCAATTGCTGTCTCCTTCATGGGTATAGGAGGAATGCCTAGGGGCCTGGATGGTCTCCAACCTTTGTCCCAAGGTTACCCTGATGCTCCAGATAAATGGTGGGAGCAAAAAAATCACAGCCCAGGGACTTCCACCCTTCCTGGAACCACTGTTCTACTTTGGGCCGCTGTTTCTCCCTCCTTCTCTTTACACATCCCCACCTCATCCATGGGGGCCCAACCATGGCTTCAGAGGATTCTTTGTTTTTTGGTGATGTTGACAGTTCCCTTAATCTCTCTCTGGCTTCCTTGGAGTCTCTGGGTTGATGGTGAAGGGAGTCACAGCTCAGGCTCTTTCTCCTGTTGGGACCTAGAGGCCCTTTAGCTGTGACCTCAGTGGTTTCCTCTGCCGGAGGGAACCTGGCCTGATTTATGCCTCCCTTTGCACTTTCTCCTGGGGCCAGGGTCAGGGTGTGGTGTGGTCAGGACTGAGTCTGGGAAGTATTTGGACCTAGCTGGAACTTGTTTGGGCTGG
Organism: Vicugna pacos; assembly: GCF_048564905.1. Taxonomy (NCBI): domain Eukaryota; kingdom Metazoa; phylum Chordata; class Mammalia; order Artiodactyla; family Camelidae; genus Vicugna; species Vicugna pacos. The sequence goes on along the minus strand of NC_133005.1, from coordinate 27,296,976 downwards.
CTCCATCTGAAATCAAGGACTTGTTGGGCTCAATCTGGGGGCAAGAGGAGGGATTTCATGGGGCTTTGACCAGGGCTTAGCTAGTAGGGGCAGAGACCTGTGGAAGGTTAGGGCCTCCCGGATCACTGCAGTGTCCCTTAATGCTCAGCACTCCCTTGGCTTGTATCTTGGACCTTTGCCATGTGCTGTGGCTGGCTGGCTCTGGGTGACCCTTAGGGAAGGCAGCAGGACCAAGCTGGCCCAGCATCTGCTCCCTGCTGGGGGTCAGATGGGATGTGTCCAGCCCTGGCCTGAGCTCCATGGAAGGTCCAGAGGCCAGGGTCCAGCTTTCCCTTCGCCCCAGACCCACTGGGTGACCTCAGGCGGTCCCTGTCCCTATTGACTCTCTGTGCATTCATCCAGTATTTTCACTCCTCTTATGCCCCAGGCACTGATGTCAGTGTCCCTGTCATTCACTCAGAGGCTCAGCGCCCCCAACTGGCATTTGCTATGGTGATTCCTGAGGGTCTTCCCCACTCTGTCCTCTCTCTCTCAGGAGAGCTTTTCCCCTCAGCATGTTGGTCTGCTGCCCACTGTTGATCTGGTTTCAGCTGAGCCTTCCCTGGCCCAGGGGGTAGGATGGGGGCAGCCACTGTGTATGGGAGGAGAGAGTGAGACAGTGTTTGGGGCCTACAGGCTCCTTTATTTCACCCCAACCACAGACACACAGACCTGAAGCAGTGCTCAGCCTTCTATTAGAGATTCTGCCTCTTGGGGACAAATGTCCACTCTACATGCATCTTCTGGAGCATGCTGTGAGGGGTGGTGTCCTGGTGGCTGGGCAGGGTGCAGGGGAGGGGTCTGGCATCCTGTCCTCTGAGAAGGGACCTTAGTGAGGTTGGTGTGTTTGTGACAGTGGCTGGGGAAGGGCTTTCATGCCCTGCATGGGGGTGCACATGACATGGCTTCCCAGACCAGGATGCAGGGCCCTTCCTGTGGGGAGCAGCCTGGGAGTGGGCAGGCAACACCTGAGGCCTGGGCTTTCTTGAGGGGCTGTCTGTTGGTGCCTCCAGGTCCAGCCCTCTGGCCTAGCTCCCAAGAAGATGGTGTTTCCTTGGAGGTTCATGGTGGGAACACCTGCCTTGCACTGGCGATGTGCCCCTTGCCTGGCACTGTGTGCTCTCGGCCTGTTTCCTCCCCTGTGAGCTGGGCTCCTAACCCCTAAGAGGGAGGAGCCCCTGAGAGGGTCCTGTGGGCTCATGGGCATAGAGCCGGTGCAGACAGTGTACGGGGCAGCACGTGACTGGGACAGGGGCCTGGCATGGGGGACTGGGGTGGCCTAGTCGTCTTTGTCCTTGGCACCATGTTTGAGAATGCGGGTGAACTCCACGTAGTTGAAGTTGCCTTTCTTATCAATGGGTGCTTCGCGGTACATCTCGTCCACCTCCTCGTCTGTGAAGCGGTCACCCATGGTGGTCAGCAGCTCCCGAAGGTGGTCCTCGTGGATGAAACCTGGGGGCAGGGCCAGGGCCATGAGACAGGCACTTGGGATGGGACACACCTAACACCCCCTACCCCTAGGCCCCCCACCAGTCCTTGTAGGGGAGGGGCCAGGAAAAACCACAGCCCTGGTCTTTGTTCAGTTTGAGTTCGCTGGGGGCTCCAGAGGGAAGAGTTCTACAGTGGGACTGTCTGCGGCGTGTTCCTGAGGGGGACCTGGGGCTGTCGGGGGCAGAGGTGCCGACTGTGTCTTGCTTTAAGAGTGTGAGCCCCGGAGTTCTACTGCCTGAGTTTGAGTGCTTATCCCCCTTCTTTCTAGCTATGTGACCTTGGGCAAGTTACTTAACCTCTCTTTGATCTGGAAAATGGGGATGAAAATATGCCAACCTGGTAGGGGACTGTTAAGGAAGTCAGGAAAATGAACTGAATATGCTCAGGTCTGTGGTGCACCTGTTGCCCTTGAGAAACTACTGAAATGACTACTGCTGGCGTCACTCTGGCCCGTTCCTGGGAAAAACGAGCTGTGGGATAGAAAGCCCTTTGGAAGATCTGAAGATGGGGGTTGACTTCTGTACCTTGTTGGCCAGAAGGGCCTGAAATGGTTTGGTTTCTGGAAAGGTCAAAAGCAGAGGCCAAGTGTGTTGGGCCAACAGGTGAACTAAGTGGAAAGGCTTGGTGGATGTGGGCTGTTTTAGTTTAGCATTTGGGAGAGAAACCAGGAAAGCAGCATGGCTTTTATAGTTCTAGTGACAGAAACCAGCAGACAGATGATTTCTGTCCTGGCCTTTGACGGCAAGGGGCCCTGAAGTCCCAGCATGCCCAGTCCCACTTGCATATGCCGCTGGAGGCGGGCCTGGGGGAGGTGCTCAGCCCCAGCTCTGTCCAGGCCTCCATCCAGAGGCTGCTGACCTGAGGCCTCCTCGTCGAAGCAGGCAAAGGCGTTGCGGATCACGTCCTCGGGGTCCGTGCCATTCAGCTTCTCCCCGAACATGGTGAGGAACATGGTGAAGTTGATGGGCCCCGGGGCCTCACTCATCATGCCCTCCAGGTACTCGTCCGTGGGGTTCTTCCCTGTGGTTGGGGGGGCGTTCGTGCCTGCTGTCACCTCCCATCCCCTCCCTGTCCCCTTCCTTCACGCCCCCACAGTAAGTTTTCTAAACTGTAAAGCATCTTTCTGGGACGGCCGGCTTTCTGATGGCTTCCTCCCCAACCCTGCTCTCCTGGCTGCCTTGACCAGTTTCCTCCTCTGGTCTGGGTATCCACCATCCATAATGCTCTCTGAAGTGTGAGAGCCCACACCTGCTGACTGCTCTCTGTGTCTGGTGCTCCATGTGCCTTATCGCATTAACTTCACCACCTGTGAGGTCAGTGCTCTTATCCTCCTGTGAGATCTGAGGCACAGAGATGGGGTGACTAGTCCTAGGTCACATAGCAAGTCAGCAGTGGAGCCAGCATCTGAACCTAGGCAGCCAGATCCCAGGCACGGTTTCAAAAGTAGTTAAACTGGTGAGCTTTGGTGTCACACAGGCTAGGGTTTGAATCCCAGCTCTATGCTTATTTCCTCTGCCTTTTAGAATTGTGAAGATGAAGAAGGCAATGGCTATAAAATGCACATAATAATGATTGGCACAGCCTCATGGACGTGAATCAACTGTGGGGTTCAAATCCTAGCTTTACCACTCAATAGCTGTGTGACCTTGGGCAGATTACTTAACCTCTCTGAGCCTCCGTTTCCTCATTTATAAAGTGGGAAGGATAATCACATCTACCTAATAGGATTGCTTTAGATTTGAGATAGTATCTGCAGAGCTGCTTCCTGTTATTTTATCTATTATTTGCTGCTCTTGTTTTCAACCTGAGGATAATGTTCTTAACCAGAAGGCTATGACTGATCTGTGGACCACTGAAATGAGCTACTAATGGAGTGTGGATTTTTCAGGGTAGCCCTCCTCCCCCAGCCACTGTCTGGCCCAGATGCTCTCACCGGATGAAGGGGTGCCAGGAGCTGGGGCTGAGGGTGGTTGTCTGTGGCCAGCACATGGGGAGGGATGTGGAAGTAGAGCCACAAGTGGGTGCTGGTGTCTGGAGGATTGGCCTCTGGGCCTCAGTGTCCCCATCTGAGCAATGATAAAATGTACTAGATTTCTGAGTCTGTTCAGCTCTAAGGTGCTGATTCTGGGGAAGTCACTGGAGTTAGTCTCTCAGGGCCTGACACAGGTAACCTCTGAAGGAATGGGGAGGTGTTCTGGCCTCCCTCTCTAGGCCTCAGTTTCCCCATCTGTACAATAGGAAGTCTGTGCAGTTCAAAATTTCTTTTAGTCACTGATCCCTTTCTTTAAATGAAATGGTACCAGGCAGCACAATCTACAGTCTGCCTGAGATAGTTCTGTCGTGGAGTGGGCTTATCTGGGTCCAAGTCCAGTGCCCAACTGCTCTGTGCCACAGTTTCCCTATCTACTAAATGTTGAAAGTGATGGCAGCTATTCTCCAGGTGGGCACCTCATGTCAGTGCACAGGAAGTGTTCCTTAGGGATGAGCAGCCCTTGCTGGGCCCACTTACAGCCCCCTGCCCCTGCTCACCCATTGATGCCAGCATGTCATGCAAGTCCTCCTTGTCAATAAAGCCATCTCGGTTCTGGTCGATCATGTTGAAGGCCTCCTTAAACTCCTGGATCTGGGACTGGTCAAACATCGCAAAGACGTTGGATGTGGCCCGCTGTGGTCGCTTCTTGGTGGTCTTGGCCTTGGCCCGTTTACTGGACATCTTGGCTGCACGTGTGTGGGGCTTTCCTGCAGGCAGTGGGTGTTGGGGAAGAGACTGTGACCACAGGCCAGAGATTCTCTGGCCTACCCCAGCTCAGCTGTTACTGCCTAGGCCTGGCATTCATGCTCCCACAGGTTTGGGACTCCCGCCACACAGCTCATCACAGAAGCAGACAGCGTGGGCACTGTGTGATCTTAAGCAACTTCCTCAACCTCTCTGAGGTTCCACATCTGGGAATGGGACAGGAGTGCCCAGCTGGAGGGATTAATTGACTTATTGCCCGAGAAGCCCCTGGAATGGTGCCAAGCACAGAGTAAGCTATTTTTGCTGTGGCTGTTTGGGTGAGACACTTAGGATTGGGTTCAGTGCCAACCATTTTGGTGCTTTATCTCCTTTAATCCTTAATAGCATTTATACACTGTCCATCTCCCTCCAGGCGACAAGGTGGGTTGACTTGTGGGAGGCCCCAAGGCTCCCTGCCCCCACCAGCAGGAAGGAGCTGGGTCAGCGGGCCCCACATTCCTGACATTCCTCATCCTCTCTTCTCCTCCTCATCCCTCTGCCCTCCCTGCTCTGGAGGTTCTGGAAGGCCAGTGTGCTGGGCAGTTTCCTTTCCCCGAACCTGCCACACTTGACCAGCCCCTCAGGGTGGGTGAGAGGTCTGATTTGGGCCCTACTCATTATTCTCACTCCTCAGTGAGGACTCTCCCAGAACCCCAGCTTCCTGTCACCCTTGTTTAGACCTGGCCTCCGAGCCTCCAGCCAGCCTCTCCCATTGCAGACAGACCCAGACCTGCACCTGTCACTTCACCTTGAAGCCCTTGAAGGTTCCTGCCACTCCCTCCCACCTGCAGCAAGTCTGGGCCCCTCAGCCTGGCATTCAGGGCCCCGTGGGAACCCTCCTGCCCTTCTCTCTGACTGGCCATGGCATCCCTCCTGCCGCCTGTGATCCTGCCAAGGTGGGCCACTGGCTGCTCCCCAGACACCCCCAGACTTTCCTTCTTGGTCCTTCTCCTTGGAACGCCCTTCTTTCTCCAGCCCAGTCTTCAGACATCCTTTGGGGAGCAATCCCGCCGCCCCCCAGCTTTCACAATAAGCACTTAAAGATATCTCTCCTTCACAGTCAATCAGGGCAGGTGTAAATCCCGATTTGCACATAAAACCATGGTAGGCTAATAGATGCTTGTTTAATGAATGACTGTGAGGGCAACTGTGGCCATTCTACTGGCCCCACTGTACAGATGGGGAAACTGAGGCCCAGCAAGGGGCTCTTTCCCTGAACCCATGTCATGGCTTGTGAGGACTGTGAGCCTGAAGACCTAGGGCTGTGTACCCCTGCGCTGGGTGTGGTTGTGGGCCTGGCTGAGGCTCCAGGACCGCTGCCCCTCCTTTTCCTCTTCCCTGAGTCCCTTGGTGGAGGATCTCCAGGAAGACTTCCCTACTTGTTTTTCACCCCAAATTATATGGTTATGAGTGTTCCTTGCTCTGTCTCCAGGCCGTTATCCCATGACCCTATTCAAGTCATTTTTGGTCTTTTGTCTTTAAGATCTTAAACCCTGAAATGGGATACTGGCCAGCCTCAGCCTTTCCCCAGGGCCACAGCTGCCTGTAGTCCTGAGATGCTGGCTGCTGTATCCCCCGGAACTGACACACCTGGCCCTCGATGTTTCTCACGTGGTTCAGAGAAGGTAGACAAAAGCCTCTCTCACCCATGACCTGGGTGGCACTGGGATGGTGCCATTGGTATGGAGTGCCATCCTCTCCTGTGGTTCATGCTTCGAAGGGCCCAATCCTTCCCTAAACTGGGTGTTCTCTGGGAACTTTGACTCATGGCACCCACAGAAGGCAGCTGAGAAAGAGTCTACTGTGCCCAGCAGAGGCTGTGATGGTCATCATCACTGTCACTACCACCGTCTGTAAAGTTGTAGGGCAGACATGGCAGGAGAGAGAAAGCCAGGACCAGGGGCAGGAGTGGCCAAGAGCTCGCCCCCTGTTCTGATCCTGGCTTAACCCCTTGGTCTCCATGACCACCCCCACCCTCTTCTGTACAGGGGCCATGACAGAGCTTAGAGCACTGAACTTTAGTTTGTCCATCCCACCAATCTTAGGAAGCAGGGTGCACAGAGTGAGGTGCCCCCTAGCTGTGCCATTAAAAAAACTGAGGCCCAAGAAATGGCACCCATGAGAGGGAAAGAGTCCACTTGGAAGCCAGGACCCCTGGCTGGGCTTGGGTCAGGGGGTGGCAAATGGTCCTTCATGGTGGGCCTCTGGCAGCTGAGGGGCTGAGGATGCTCTGTGACCAGAGGCAGTTTCTAGTCTTGGTTGAGGGACTGGGGTCAGAGACAGGCTAGGCTCTTAGCCCTGGGGCTGTCGCGTCCCCCTCCTAGGGGTCCTAGACACCAGGGGTCAGATACAGTTGGTACGTGGCCTGGCTACAACTGGGTGCCACCTCCCCGCTCTGGTGCCTGAAATCCTTCTGTATCAGCAAAGGCAAGGCTTGTATTCCCCCCTACCTCGTGGTCCTTATGGCCAGCAGTGCTAGATGCCTCGCTGATAAACTCACCTCATCTGAGGCAGAGTTAATTGAATCTTTCCTGAGAGTTTCAGGAGCAGCTGGAGGGCTAGGAAGGAGCTGGGGACCAGTTCCTGCAGCCCAGGTCCTTGTGCGGACCCCTGGAGTCGGGGGTAAGCCCACAGGGCAGACATTCCTCACCGGACAGGCCCGGATGGTCAGTCTTGGTGTGTATGGGCAGAGGTTACCCCAGTCTCCATCCCTCTTTCCTGCCCCAGGGAGATGGATGAGGGGACACTGATGCTCTGGAGGGGACTTGAGGAGCCCGATAGGGCTCAGTTTCCTGTCTGTGACACACATGGGTCCACTAGGGCAGGGAACACCAGTGACCACAGCCCCCTCCCGACCTCCCAAGCACCGCGAGCTCTGGGCTTGGCATCTCTAACTTCACAGTAAAGGGGCAGGACCTGACACTCTTCCCTCGCCACAAGCCCACTCGTTCTCAGAGCCCAGAACAGTCTCCCTGCTGTCCAGCCCCACCTCGCAGCCCTGCCCCACGAGCCCAGAGACCCTCCGACAACCCCCTGCGTCCCCAAGTTCCAGCCGTGGCCATCCCACCGCCTACTTTAAACCACCCGGGCGGCCGGGCTCCCACCTGGTGCGGAGAAGGCGCTGGCTCGGTGCGCTGAGCGGAGCGGGTGCGGAGCCGGGGCTGTCGCGTCGGTCGGTGGGGTCTGGGCTGGGCGCGGTGGGGGCGCGGGGCGGGGCGTAGCGCCCGGCCTTACAAGGCAGAAGAATGTGCGCGGCGGGGCGGGGGCGGGGCCGCGGCAGCCCGGCCTTATTTGGCTTCCACCCACGCACGGGGAGGTGGGGGTGCTCCTGGGTGAACCCCCGGGCTGTGAGGGGCTTCCCCATCGTGGGCCCGGGAGATGATGGGGGTGAAGGAAGGGGATTTATCTGGGTTGGCCCTTCCTCTCCAGCGAGGCGGGCAGAACATCCAGGGGTCTCCAGACCTCAGACCCTACCCCCACCTTCCCCCCCACGCCCCAAGGCCAGTTGTCCGGCCCATTCCCGTGGGAAGGCTTCCTTACACCAGACCAAGTATGGCTTTTTTCCAGTCCCAGAGAAGAGGCGTGTCAGAGAGGACCCATTATCCTCAGGCAGAGGCACCAGTCAGGCCCTGCGGGTGTGGGACTATCGATCGTGGGGGTTGGATAGGACCATGCTGGGGACAGCCCACCTCAGCCAAATCACTCTCCTTTTCAGCTGCCCTGTTTCCTCACCTGTAAAATGGGAGGGTGCTGGTGAGGATTCAGCTAAAGAGTCACCAGAAAGAGCCACATGGCCCCTGGGGAGCCAGCGAGAGGAGCAGGGGCTGGGGGTCCCCGGGTTCATTCTTGCTGGAGAGCACACCCCCTCCCCTCTTCTTGTTGACCTGAGTCGGAGGATGGAGTCTGGGAGGACAGACTCATCCCCTCTGCAATCGGGCATCAGGCCCTGTCCATCTTGACCCGCAAAGGATTCCTTACCCATCAGCCCCTACCTGGGCTCCCTCACTGCTCTCTCCTGGCTCCCTTTGATCCAACACAGACATTCTCAAGGAACTTTTCAACGCCCAGTTACTTACTCTATAAATATTACCTGGCACCTGCTACCTGCCAGGCACTGTGCTGGGTGCTGGGGAAATAGCTGTGAACTAAAGTTATCTGACTCAGGAAGCATTTGTTCTTGTGGAGGGAAATACTATGAGCTACATGGCTTGGAGGGTAGAAATAAGTGCCTTGAAGGAGAATAAAACAGGATGAGGAGAGAGAGTAACAGGAGGTGGGAGTTGCTTCCCAGGAGGTGACATGTGGGCAGACCTGAAGGAGGTGAGGGACTGAATGCTGCCCAGTGGACATCTGAGGCAGAAACCCAGCAGGGGGAGCTTGCCCAGCTCACTGGCAGGGAGCAGCAGGAGGTGAGTGTGACTGAGGGGAGGCGGGTGGGAGATGAGCCCTGAGAAGCAGTAGGGACCTAGCCCTGGGCTCCCTGTAGGCCACTGTTAGACATCAGAGAGTTCTGAGCAGAAAGGTGGCAGGTCTGATTTGTTTTAACTGAATCGCTCTGGGGTGGGGGACGGGGGTGGGAGACCAGTGAGGAGCTGTTCAGCAGGATGATGTGTCCAAACTAGTGTGATGAAGTGGGAGAAGGGGAGGGGTTCTAGACAGATACTGAAGTTGCACCCAGTAGGATTTTTGCATGGACTGGAATGTGTGTGAGAGTCAAGGAAGACTCCAAGGGTTGTGGTGTGAGCAGCTGGAGAGAAAGCTGCTATTTTCTAAGATGAGTTGATTATGGAAGGAGCAGTTTTGGTGAGACGTCAGAAGTTCTGTTTTGGACATACTAGCTTTTAAAACTTTCATTTTGAAATAGTTTCAAGCTTAAAATAAAAGTTATAAGAACTGTATAAAGAGCTACTTCATCAAGATTCTCCAGTTGTTAACATTTGGCTTTATTATATTCTCTTGTGTGTGTGTGTGTCCCTCAATCATTTGAGAGTGACTTGCACACATCAAGCCCTTTTACCTTGGAATACTTCAGTATCTCCTAAAAAGAAGATTCTATTACATATCCATAATACAATGACTAAAATCAGGAAAAGTTTTTATTTAAGTATAGTTGATGTACAGTATTATATGTTACAGGTGTGCTTATCTAATATAATCCATATTCACATTTTGCCAATTATCCCGATAATGTCCTTTACAAATTTTTTTTCCTTATCCAGGAGCCGGTCCAGGGTTATCATATTTCTTTGATTTCCCTCTGTGTGTGTGTGTGTGTGTGTGTGTGTGTGTGTGTGTGTGTGTGTGTAGTAAAATAACAAAGTTTACGAATTAACCATTTTTAAGTATACAGTTATGTGGCATTAAGTACAATCACATTGTTGCACAACTGTCACCACCATCCATCTCCAGAACTACTTCATCTTCCCCAACTTAAATTCTGTAGCCATTAAACTCCCCATTCTCTTCCCTCAACTGCTGAGCAACCATCATTCTACTTTTTGTCTCTATGAATTTGACGACTCTAGGTACCTTGTGTAAGTGGAATCATACAGTATTTGTCCTTTTGTGACTGGCTGATTTCACTTAGCATAATTTCTTCAAGATTCATCCATCTTATAGCATATGTCAGAATTTTCTTCTTTTTTTAAAGGCTGAATAATATTCCATCGTATGGAGAGACCACATTTTGCTTATCCATTTATCTGTCCACGGACATTTGGGTTATTTCCATGTTTTGGCTATTTGTGAATACTGCTGCTGTTAATACGGGTGTGGTACAGTATCTTTTCAGGCCCTTGCTTTTGATTCTTTGGGGGTATATACCCAGGAATAAAGTTGCTGAATTATACGGTAATTCTGTTTTAATTTTTTTTTTGAGGAACCGCCATACTGTTTTTCATAGAAGCTGTACCATTTTACATTCCCACCAACAGTGCACAAGGGTTCTAATTTCTTACATCCTCACTAATGTCTTATGATTTTCTATTCTTTTTTAATAGTCATCTTATTGGGTATGAAGTGATATCTCATTGTGGTTTTGATTTGTTCCATAATAATGTTAAGCATCTTTTCATATGCTTATTGACAAATTGTGTATGTTCTTTGGAGAAATATCTATTCAAATTCTTTACCATTTAAAAATCAGGCTGTTTTTTGTTTTTGAGTTGTCAGAGTTCTTTAACTATTCTAGATATTAACCCCTTATCAGATATGTGATTTGCAAAAATTTTCTCCCATTCCGTGGACTTCTCTGTTTAAATATTTTTAATTTATATAATTTATATACCATAAAATCCACCCTTTTCAAGTATATAATTAGGTAGCTTTATAACATTTACAAAGTTATACAACCATCGCCACTGTAATTTCAGAACATTTCATCACCCTCAAAGAAACTCCATATTCATCAGCAGTCATTCCCCATCTCCCCTGCCCCCTCATGCCTTGGCAAATGCCAGTTTACCTTCGGTCTCTGGATTTGTTTACTTTGGAAATTTAATGTAGATGGAATCATAATATGTGGCCTTTGGTGACTGGCTTCTTTCAGTTAGCCTAATGTTTTCCAGGTTCACGCATGTTATACCATGTATCAGTACTTAACTCTTTTTATTGCTGAATAGTATTCTGTTGATATCCCACATTTTATTTACGTATTCATCAGTTGATTGATATTTGGGTTGTTTACAGTTTTTAGCTATTATGAATACTGCTGCTATGAACACTGGGGTGTAAGTTTTTGTGTGGATGTATATTTTCACATTTTTGATGGATATCTAAGAGTAGAATTGTTGGGTCATTTGGTATCTTAAATGTTTAAATTTTTGAGGGACTTCTAAACTCTATTCCTCAGTACTGCATCATTTTGCATTGCCACCAAAAATGTGTGAGGGTTCCAGTTTCTCCACAGCCTCACCAACACTAGCCTTCTAATCATCCTACTTGGTGTGAAGTGGTATCTCATTGTGGCTTTGATTAGCGTTTCTAATGACTAGTTATGTTGAACATCTTTTCATGTGCTTATTGGACATTTGTATATCTTCTTGTTTTTTTTTGTTTGTTTGTTTGTTTTTGGAGTGGAGGAAATTAGGTTTTTTTTTTTTTTTTTTAATGAAGGCACTGGGGATTGAACCCAGGACCTCAGGCATGCTAAGCACACGCTCTACCACTGAGCTATGCCTCTGCCCCCATGGACATTTGTGTATCTTCTTTGGAGAAATAATTATTCAGAGATTTACCCCATTTTAAAATTTCTTTCTTTTTTTGTTGTTGGGTTGCAAAGGTGCTTTATATATTCTAGCTACTACACTCTTACCAGATACATGATTTTCAAATATTCTCTCCCATTCTGTGAATTATCTTTTAGTTTTGCTTGTTGCAAGAAGTATAAGTGTTTTGAACTTTGATGAAGTTTTTTTTTTCCTTTGGTTTCTCGTGCTTTTTGTTGTCATATCCAAGAAACCATTGCCTATTCCAAGGTCGTGAAGATTTACACCTATGTTTTATTCTAAGAATTTTATAGTTTTAGCTCTGAAATTTAGGTCTCAAATCACTATAAGTTAATATTGTATCTGGTGTGAGGTAAGGGTCCAACTTCCTTCCTTTACATGTCATCCCAGCACCATTTGCTAAGACTGTTCTTTCCACACTGAATTTTCTTGACATCCTTGTTGAAAACCAGTTGTCCATAAATGTGTGGGTTATTTCTAGACTCTCAATTCTACTTCATTGACATATACGTCTACCCTTAAGTCAGTGTCACACAATCTTGATTGCTTTAGTTTTGTAATCAGTAAGTGTGTCTTCCAGCTTTGTTCTTCTTTTTTCTAGGTGGTTTGATTGTTTACTCTCTTGCATTTTCATATGAATTGAGATCAGCTTGTCAATTTCTGCAGAAAAGGCAGCTGGGATTTTGATAGAGATTGTGTTGAATCTGAAGATTAATTTTGGGGAGTATTGCCATTTTAACATTAAGTTTTCTGATCCATGAACATGAAATGCCTTTCCTTTTACTTAGATCTTTTAAAATTTAATTATGTTTTGTAATTTTCAGTGTACAAGTCTTCTACTTCTTTTGTTAAATGTATTCCTAAATATTTTATTCTTTTTGATTCTACTGTAAATGGAATTATTTTCCTAAATTCGTTTTCAGAGTGTTTATTGGTAGTTCAACTGTCTTTACTCACAACACTTCTGACGCAAAATATATAGGTTTTTCCCTCACACCAACTAATTCTCCAACTCTCTGGACACCAACTGGCCTACAATTCAGTTTAATTCCAACCCTAACTGCCTGGAGTTAGCGTCAGACTCCACAGGTTTCGGGGCTCAGTCCCACAAGACTGCCCTCACATCAGACACCAGGTGCACGTATCGGGTCACCAGGTTACCCACACTTTTGTCCTACTTGACTGTAGATTAGGGGTTGCTACACATCCCTCCCTCCCCACCAGGGTAAATAATTTCCTAGAACTTCTCCCAGACCTCAGGAAAACAGTTTAGTTACTATTATCACATTACTATAAATTATACAGCTCAGGAAAAGCCAAGTGGAAGAGATGCACAGGGCCAGGTCGGGGTACTGGGAGGCGAGAGCTTCCATGCCCTCTCCAGGGGTGCCATCTTCCCAGCACCTTGGAGTGTTCGCCAGCCTAGAAGTGCTCCAAACTCTGTTGTTTAGGGTTTTTTTAAATGGAGGTTTCATTACAGAAGCATCATTAAATCTTTGGCCATTGATGATTGACTTAATCTCCTGCCCCTCTTCCCTCCCTGGAGGCTGGGGAGTGAGGCTGAAAGTTCCAACCCTCTAAACATACCTTGGTCTTTCTGGCAACCAGCCCTTATCCTGAAGCTATCAAGGGACCCCAGTTGCTAGTCCTCATTAGCGTACAAAATACACTCATCACACCAGAGATTCTAAGGATTTTAGGAGCTATGTGCCAGGAATCAAAGACAAAGACCAAATATTTATTTTTTATTAGATAACAGTAGAAATACAATTGATTTTTGTATTTTGATCTTGTTTCCAGGAACATTGCTGAACTCGTTTTTTAACTCTTAATAGTTTTTTTTTTGTGGATACTTTAGGATTTTCTATATGAAAGATCATGTTATCTGCAGATAGAGATAATTTAACTTCTTTCTTTCCAATTTGGATGCCATCCATTCATTTATTCAGTCTAAATTCATTCTTGCCTAAATGCCCTGGCTGGAATCTCCAGTACAATGTTGAATAGAAATGGCAAGAACGGACCTCTTTGTCTTGTTTCTGATCTTGGAGGGAAAGCTTTCAATCTTTCACCATTAAATATGTTGTTAACGATGGATTTTTTATTTTGGATATCCGTTATCAGCTCTTTTATCCTAATTTGTTGAGTGTTTTATCATGAAAAGGTGTTTGGTTTTATCAGAGGTTTTTTCTGCATCTATTTACATGTTTTTAATCTGGAACTTTTCCTTAGCTTTTTTATGTCTTTCATGCACTGACATTTTTGGAGAGTCTAGGCTAGTTACTTGGTGTTCCCTCAAGATTAGCTTCAGCTTACGGATTTTTGACAGGAGTATCATGGAAGTGATGCTGTGCCCTTCTCAGTGCATCTTATCAGGAGATGTATGATTTAAATTTTTTCCATCACTGGTAATAATAACTTTGGCCATCTAGTGTCTGGCAAATTCATTCATCAGAAAATTACTATTTTTCCCTTTTGTAATTAATATGTTCATTAATATGTAATTTGTGGGGTGCTCTTTTGAGACTAAATATTCTGTTCATCAAACTTCTACCCATGACTTTCAACATGCACTGATGATTCAGTTGTTCCTATGGTGGTTGTCAAATGGTGATTTTTCTAACCCTTCTCACATCCTTTTACTTTTACTAGATGGTGGACATGTTAACTTGGAGATTACCTGTTAGACATCTAAGTGGAGATGGTGACTGGAAAGTGTAAAGTTCAAGGAAAGGTACAGGTTGTAGATTGAGATGTAGGAGTTGTTAAGGTATAGAAGGTTAAAGCCATTAGCAGTTGAAGGTCTTCAAGGGCCCATGTCCCCTGTTGGTCACCTGGGCTTCACCAGGCCTGGGGTCTAATGACATGTTTTGGAGATAAACCCTGATGTTGACTGGGTCATCAGGGTACCATGGCTCCACGGAGGCTGGGACTGGGGGGCTCCTGTCTTATGGGAAGCTGGGTTCTGTGGAAAGAAATGCCCTTGCTCTGTTCAAAGCTGATAAAAGCTCTCTACTTAATCTGTCATTGAAGGCCTGGCTAGCACCAGCCTGCTCCCTGAGCAGCAATGGTCTCCACTTCTGCCTGTGTTTGCCGTGCTCTTCCCTGCCACAGATTGGAGAACTCCTGCTCATCCTTCAAAGCCCAGCTCAAATATTACCTTCTCTGTGAAGTCACATCCTGCCTTCCCTCCAACAAGGTCATTCATTTAGGGAATAGTTCTTGAGTCTCTCCTCTGTGCCAGGCACTGAGACTGGTGAAAAAATTTTATTTCTGCCCCTAGGGAGCCCATTGTCTCCTGGTGGAGACAGATATTCACGTGTAATCTCACAGATCTAAGTATCATTGCATCAGTGGCAGCAACAAAGACAAGTGGAGTGACTCTCATGCTCTGAGGGTAGGGCAGGGGGTTTGCACCAGCTTGGCCTGGCTGAGGTGCTTTGGGAGGGCTTTCCTGCAGAAATGCCAGCTGGCCTGAGAGCTGAGGAAGGAGTAGACGCATTGGTGGGGGAGCCATGGCTCCCTCGCAAGGCCTGAGGTGAGGCTGGAAGGCAGGGAGCAGAGGATGGGCTCCTGTGGGAAGTGCACCTAGAAACATGGTCAGGGGCCTCGAAGGCCAAGGTGAAGAGGCTGGATTTTCTCCTGCTGGTACTGGGAAGGCTATGAAGAGCCCTGAGCAGAGGGGACTTTTGAGGAGTCACTCTGACTGCCATAAGGAAGGGCTGTGTGGACCACATTGATTTTTCAGATCAGCCAGGAGATACAACTTCATTTTAAATTTCTCTTATAAACCCCGCTTCAGTGCTGGTGGTAGAACTTAATCGCAGGCGGTCTGGGGGGTCCTCTGCAGCACTTGCTCATGCTGACGTCCACATGGTCTTAGTCTCTGGCTCTCAGACCACTGGTGGCAGTGGCTTTGCTGTCCTGGCCATAAGGCCCGAGTCTAGTGCTGCTCCTGGCTGTGGCCAAGCCTTCTTTCTCTGTTCTCAGCTATGGGGTGGGGACTCTGCAAGGCTTGGGGACCCACAAACCCTGGGGGCAGCAGGGGTTCTGAAGGGGAACCTGGGCCTCTCTGCTCTTTGACCTGCCTCCCCTGGGTGGCTTCCAGGGACCCAGGGATGGCGTCCAGTCTTTTCTCCACTCTCTTCCTCTTCCCCAGCACCCTGCAGTATTCAGGAGGGTGTGTCCTGTCCTGTCTCTGGCCCTCTCTGTTCCCTCAAGGATTGTGCTTTGGAAACATAGAAACCAAGGACTCACTCCCAGCTTCTCTGGGAAGCTGCTGTTGGCCTTTCCCTGAAGTGACAAACGCCTCCCTGACAGAACAGAGTACAGGAGATGCGGCATCATCTAAGTCATGAGAAGATACAAATCCAAATTATGTAACATTCTCTAAGATTCTTGGACACTTAAAAAAATGCCAGTGTTAAGAAAAAACAAAAAAAGTAGGGAAACTGTTTTTGATTCAACGAGACTAAAGAGACATGATAACTGAAAGCAGTGAGTGATGGTTCAGGATGGATATAAAGGAAAAGTCTTGGAGGACACTGCTGGGCCCTCTGAGTACGGCTGTGCTCTAGTGGGTGCTGATGTCTGGGCAGTACCCTCCCGAGTAAGGAAGGTGCTTGAGGGCCGCTCGTTTGTTAAATAGGAGGGTAACAGTGGTATCGTGGTCATGCAGGAATGCCCTTATTCTTAGGCATTGCATGAAGTGTTCAGGGTGAAGCAGCATGGTGTATGCAACTTACTTTTAAACGGCTTGGGAGGAATGTCTGTGTCCTTTGCTGAGAGGGACAATGCAAATATGGCAAGGTCTTGACAACTGGTGATTCTGGGTAAAGGACATTAAACTCTTCTTTTAGCTCGGGGAGGGGGTCCTCTCTGCTGTTGCACCAGTAGGGCTGGGAGCGGGGGCCCAGATTCTGCACCTCAGACGTATCCCTCTTCCTCGTGTTCTGACACATGGGGTATAGGAGCCCTCCAAGACCCTGAGCTAACTCTCACGGCCCCGCCCCTACTGCAGCAGGGGTGCTCAGGCTCTGGAGGGGCTAGGATCCACCCAGTCCCCCGAGGCATGTCAGGGGTAGAACTGGGCTTGCTAGCTGGACAGCGGCCTTCAAGTCCAGCCTGGCCACCCCTCCTATGTTCACTGACACCTCTGAGTACCTGGCTCAGTGCCCAGGCAACCTGAAACCTGTCCACTTACCTTTGAGTCACTCAGCCCTGTCTTAGGGCAGAGGTAGGTCCAGGAAGGCACCAACCCCAGGGGTTGATCAGAGCCACCCATGGTCACTGGACACTCAGCCACCACTACCAGGATCCAGAGATGAGGGCATGCTGCTCCTAGCACAGGGGGTCTGGCCCATAGGGTTTGGAGGGGCAGATGAGTGGCCTCATTGGGGAGGGCAGAGCAGCCTGAACGAAGTTCCTGGGAAGGAGGTTCCCCTGGGCCTGCCGTCACCAGCATCTCAGCTGGGTTGGGCCAAGGGAGACCAGGTGTCTACAGCTCAGCCGGGCTCAGGAACTTTCTAAAAGGCATGTTCTTACCACCAGACACTGGCACCTACTGTTCCTTCTGTCTAGAACATACTTCCCCAGGTTCTCCCCTGCCTGCCTTTCCCATCCCTCAAAGCTGGTTAAACACCCACTGGCCTCCCCAGCTTGACCAGATGCTCCTGCGCAGGCCAGTTGGGCAGTGCTGTCAGGTTCCCACGTCCTCACTGTGCTGCGTCTCCTTTTCCACCACCTGCTCTAGTAGACAGGAACTCACCTATGACATGTTCCGTGTCTCCCCAACTGGGGTGTGAGCTCTGTGAGTGACCTGTGGGCACTGGGCCTGGCACGGTAGGTGCTCAGGAAGTGCATCCAGTGCATATAACCATCGGGGAGGGGCAGCTGCTGGGGGCAGCGAGTGCCCTATCCTGGGAGAGGTGCAGGCAGAGTCGGGGTCTATGGAGAGGGCGCGTCGTCAGCGAAGGCAGCCCATCCTGGCTCCCATATAGCAACTGTTGGTTAAACATTTCTCACTCCAAGGAAGCCAGGCAAGCAGATGTTGCACACATCTTCCAGATGAGGGAACGGAGAGCTTAGCTTTCTTGCCCAGGGTCACAGGGCTGGTGTGTGATAGAGCTGGAATTAGAGTTTCCATTCGAGTCAGCCTGTCTCCAAAGGGCTGCCATGTGGGAGGGGGTCTGGCTAGGTCTCCTGGGGCATCCATTCCACCCGCCTCATCCCAGCCTGGCCCGTCTCGCTGCAATAACACCATGAGCCCTTGGTACACGTTACCTCATTTATTCTCACAACATGCCTGTGAGGTAGGGAGGGGCGGGGACTGTCCCCATTTTACAGAGGAGGAAGTTGAGGCACACAGAGGTCAAGTGACTTGCCCAAGGTCACAGACGGCGGCCAAGCTGGAATGGGCCCTAGAGCAGGCCCTCAGGTCACCTGGGGCCCCTGTGGCAGGTGCTGGATGCGAGGACGTCTCCAATGCCGTAGTCGCGGACACAGGAGAGAGCAGCCCTCATGCACTGAGCTCACTGCGGGCCAGGCCTCACCCTCTTCCTGCCCCCCACCTCACCCTGCAGGCCTGGGCCATTGCAGCTCAGGGCTCATGACACCCTGGGAGTGGGGGTTGGGGGCAGGGGAGAGAGAAGGATGACTGGGGTAAAAAAAAAAATAGAACAGAAAAGTCAGAGACTGGAGAGATGGGCCCATGACCGGATGGGGGGTAGGTGGGAGGCCAGAAAAAAAGGGGGGCTGCTTACACACAAGGTATATATTTTTACACACACTGGTACACACACCTAGATATAGTACATGTAAAAATATATGCTATTCACACACCCGCCTCCTGCCAGGTGCCCCGAGAGCCAGCGGTGGCGCTGGTGGGCATGGGTGAGCAGATGGGCGTTTGTTAAATATACACTCTAAGGTCTATGTGCATATGTACACATACATACAGACACAGCCGCCCGCCCCTCGTGTACTGTACACAGGCTCGGCCAGGGACAGGCAACCCCTGGAAAATGGGGTCCCGCTCTTGAGTGGCCCCAGCTAGTCACTCTGAGTCATACATTTTGCTGAAGGAAGAGGGGTCTGGAGAGAAGAAAAAGGCGGGAGTCTGGAGTGTGGTAACTATGGTTTTTATCTTATTCCCCTCCTCCCCTGCAAAGACTTCAACCCTCCTCGTCTTCTCACAGACGAGTCACCCGCCTGACGCTGCCCAGGGCTGGCGGAGCACAGTGGGAGGGCTGCTTCTGCTGAGAGGAACCTACATCTGCGTGCGCGCGTGTGTGACTGTGTGTGAGCACTTGGTGGGGGAGGAGGAGGGGATGCGTGTCCATCTCTCTGTCCTCTGGGCTCAACCACGAAAAGGGCTGAGAGCCAGAAAGATGATAATCAGGATGGTGACCCCTGTGTGAGCTTTGAAGGGAAAAGAGAAAAACGTAAGAATGAAAACTCCAGGGTCAGAGCTGGGGCAGCAGGAAAAGAAGGAAGGACATGGCAGGTGCCCAAGGCTGCCCTTGGGCTGTCATCATCTTGTAAACAAGCTAGTTTAAGTTCTCATTAGATGATAGAACAAGTAAAAAGACCGTAGTCTGGAGGCTGGGCCGGGGAGCTGCCCAACGAAGTCCATCTATCTAGTCCACCGCGGCCAGCAAGAAGAAAAAAAAGTTCTATAGTTTTGTGTTTTTGATTTTTTTGTGTGAAGTCTTCATAACCTAAAGCTGGAAGGGACCCAAAAAAGCCAAATCGTGAGCCCTTTTATGCGTCAATTGGAAAGTTGGCTCAGGGTCTCTAGACAGAATAACCATACTAAAGGTTGAGAAAATTTTGTTCCATTCGCATTTAGTTTGTGTTTTGTTTTGTTTTGTTTTGAAATGACTGAAAATTTCTTCCTGCTTTCCGGTCTCAGAGCCGGGTCTGGGCCTCAGGGACATAAATCTCGATGCTGTCTGCGCTCTCCGTGGCCGAGTTCTGCCTCACGGAAGCTGCCCGCTTGGCTGCCAGGAGTCTCTTGCGGGCCTCCTGACGCTGCTTGTCCCCAGCGTCAGAGGCCTTGTCGCGGCTCACTGCCGGCTTGGATTTAGCTGGCTTCTTTGGGACCGGAGGGGGTGGTTTCTTCTCTTCCTTTAGTGAGACAGTGAGGAGGAAGAAAAATAAAATAAAGGTGCCACCTTCTGTGTGGCACAACCACCCACCGTATGCTGGCAGCTGGAGTCTCCACCCCAGCTTCCCCGCAACAGGCACAAGCAACACATATCTGGAACCAGGAAGCCACAAGCAGCGATGACGGCGGGAAGAGCACACGGCACAGGAGCAAAAAGCAAGCTTGGAATCCTAGAATATTCTAGTAGGGAAGTACAGACAGATCACCTATTCCCACCCCTGCCTTGAACCATTCAGAGTCTGAAACTCACACAGGAACCCCATAGCCAGACATGGGATTTAAATTCAGGACTTTTGACTCCCAGGTCACATTTCACATGCTTTTCTAGGGGATCAGAACTCAACAAGGGTCACAGTCCAGTACTCAATAACCAAAGGGGTCACTGGGCACCACTGTTTCACAGCTGGAAGCCTCAGGGAAGAGGCTGGCCCAGGAGGGAGAGCTGGATCCAGACCCCTGCCCCCCTGGCAGTGTGGGCCTAGGAGGAGGGACATTTTTCTGCCTCTGAAGTTCCAACAGCCATGTCTACCCTAGTGCTCCAGGCTGTGGGCATGTCTCTCAGGAACCCCATTTTCTGAACATGCAGGGCAGGGAGGCATGCTTCGGTTGGGCAGCCTCAACTACACAGCAGAGCGAACGGCATGCTGGACGAGCGCCGAGCATGGACCCCGCGCACTGATGGACGTGAGCCCCCAGCTCAAAGACGACACACGGAGAAGGGAGCCAAGCAGCACTGACCGATGTGGGCAGCGTTATTGCCGACCAGGAATTTGTCCCTGGACTTCCCCTCCGCACTGCTCCATGCTCACCTTCCTCTTCTCGGGGGTCTCCACCAGCTGCCAGCTGTTGGCCTTGAGGTGGTAGAGTTCATCAAACTTCATGCTGATGTCCTCAATGGACAGCTGAAGCAGGTCCCAGAACCCTGCCAGGTCCTGGGCTGTTGGACGTGGGTTGGCGTCGGGGTTCTGTGGGACAGAGGGGGATCAGTGGGGCAAGCAGGGCAGAGGCCTGTCCTGTACCCCATCCCAAGTGTGGTCTCCTAGCCCTGCCCACCCTGGTCGAGGGGCTCTTGAGGCCTAGTCCTGCTCTCCTGTTCCCAAGGTCAGGTCAGTATCTGAGTGAATGAAGCCAGTTCCTGGTCACTGATGGCCCTGACGGTGGAGCTCTCTGGGAGAAAGACGCAGTCCCATCATGAGAGTGGGTCCACGGGGACTGAGGCCTTCACCACCACTGCAGGGCTACAGTGAGGAAGGCTCTCATGTCCTTAACGTATGCCAGGCAGGCAACTGTTCTCATTTTACAGGGAGGAGGCAGAAGTTCCTGGCCATGGTCGCACAAGGAGGCAGGGAGAAGCCAGGATCACTCCCAGGTGCCTATGATTACAGAATCCATGTGGTTTCCCTCCCATCATCCTGTTCTCTGACAGCACGTTCCTCATCATGACTACCCCAGCCAACCCCCACACCCCCAAAAGGTCCTGGTGATGAACACTCGCCACTGCCTTCCACCCTGAGGAGTACACCGCCCCTGGTCAGATGGACAGAGGCTCCCACAGGAAGAGAGCTGCCTGCCTAACAGGTGGGGGTAAAGGAGAGGGGAACCCACCAAGCCTAATACTGGTGGCATTTCTTTAGTCCTTACCTTACATACAGAGTATGTTGTATAGAAACAAATCATTGCTGACTGATTTTTAACTTTCATGTGGCTGCTTTTACAGAGGTCGCTTTTCTATTTCAGAAGGTATTAGAGATCTGAAAGGACCATTCCTGGCCCTTTTCTCGTGCTGGGCACTGACATGTGCCATTGTCATCTTTCCAACGAGGAAGCAGCACCTTCTCCATGTTAGGGAGGAGGTCACAGAGGCCTAGAGGCTAACAGCCCCGCTGTGGAAGGAGGAGAACCACACTCACCAAGTTTTGCTCACAGAGGCCTCGGAACTGCTGGAATTTCTGCGACATCAGTAGCTGGGCACTGCCCACAGCACTGAGGACTTTTCCTAAGACTGAGAAAGAGAAGCAGAAAAACACTGAGCAGCGCACAAGGTTTGCTGGGGTGGAAGGTAGGATCAGGGTCATGGCTTTCACCTCCCCACCTGAGGATGCCAGCTGCTACCTGGTGATGGCACTCGGTCTTCATTTTATTTACACATGAATGCACTCTCATTGTGAAAAATGCAAACCACACACATAAAGTGAACCTCATCCCCTAGTTGCTAAGGACATTGTATGGCAATAAATTACTCTCGTAGATAGACTCAAGAAGAAATAGAAAATCTGATTAGAACAATAACTTTTAAAAAACTGAAGCAGAAGTTAAAACATCTTTCCTAGTAAAAAGAACCAGGCCTATGTGTTTTGCAGGTGAGATTTTTACAGAACCTTTAAGGAACAGATCATCCCTGTCTTACATACTTAAATTCTTTCAGAAAGTGATTACACAACTAATTTCAGGAGTCCCGAGAGAAGACAGGACATGCCAAGAACAGTCCACTTTCATCATGAACATAAATTTAAATGTCTTAAATGAAAGCTAATAGACTCCAACAGGAGAGTGAAGTGTTCAGCCGAGGAATATAAGGTTGAAATCTTTAGTGTGAGTTCCAGTTTTAAAGTGGAGGCAGACAGATGATACTATTCCCCCCGCCCACCCTGCTTCTAATCACTGAAACGCAAAACAGTGAACAAGAAATCGAAATGCAACTGTCTCTTGGCAGAAGTCTAGAGCACAGTGCCTGAGGGAGGCTGCCATGTGCAGTGATAGCCACACAAGGATTATTCTTGGGGTTGAAGGGCTCAGATAAAGGTGGCAGTTTTGAGTTTTCAAAAGAAGCATACCTTGAAAGAAACCAATAATCTTACTTGAAATAAAAAGAGGGTGTGGCCCTCAGCAGAGCTTCCCTGAACCTGGTTTAGCACCATGGTGGGTGGGGATGGGGGGATGAAGACATACTTTGCGTGGTGAGCAGCCCTGTAGTTGTCCAAGAAGACAAGACCGAAGGACGAACGCGCCCTGTGACCATCGCTGTGCCTGAGGAGTTCCTGCCAGCCTGGGTCACAGTCCTGGCTCCGCTCCCACAATGGCCTACTTACAATAGCTCATCAAGGGAGAATTTCACCCCCTAAGAAACTAGGTATTAAAAAGGAACCAACACAGGAGCTAAACGAGTATTACAGGAGCAGCAAATGGCAGGTGAACATTTACCAGAAAGTTGCTGCCAGAGAATAGATGAAAAGTGTGACATTTAGCCACAAATATTTAAACAGAAGTTCAAAGCAGAGATAGAGGTGCCCTGAAAAGAGGTGCAAGACAAGGGAAGGAGATAAAACATGAGCTCTGGAACTTGTGCAAGAAAAGAAATCAGGCTGTCACAGAAACAAGGGCCACGCTGGAAGCAGCACAAAGAGTAAAACCCTGCTGAAAACCGGTAAGGACAAGCAGAATAGGAGTGAAAAAGCTGCTGGTGCAAAATACTTCAGCTGCTTGATTAACAAGACACCTTAAATGAATAGCTAAACTGCTGGGAATAAAATGACCACCCCCTCCCCGCCCAGTAGGGAGTTGGGTATGTGTGCCTGGCTTGGTCTAAAGTAGAATGGAAACAAAGGGCAAAGTCTCTCCTGAGAATTCCTAACCGTAAGACTGCACTTAGGTACCTTATTTTTTTAAGAAATGAAAGAAGCAATTAGATGTATTAAAAAGAGACTATTTAAAAGAAAATGAGAGACATGGGAGGGAGAGGGAGACAATATAAATCAGAGTTCTAAAAGGACAGAGAGAATGGAAGAAATTTATTCAAAGAAATGACTTAGAATATGAATAGAAGACCCCACCCCAAACTCATTTTAGGAAGCTAGATCGCCCTGATACTAAGCCAGGACAAGGATGAGAAAGGAGAATTATCAGCCAATCTCCCATGAACAAAGGCAAAATTATTAAATCAGGTATAAACAAAAGTCCAACGATGTACGAAAATATATCACAGTCTAGCTGGGTTTATTCTGGTAATACAAGACTGATTCAACACTAGAAAACTCTAATGACTTCTGAGTCTGGCTTTGAAAAATCAGTTACTATCAGACAAACTGAACCCTTCCATCCAGAAAAGTTAAAAAAACTAAATAAAATACCCAAAACAACAACAACAAAATCTCTTTTAAGGCATTAAAAAACGACCAAGGCAATCAGTTTGAGAGGCTAAGATTTCAGTGAGAAGGGAAACTATACTCAGGCGTTACCCCAAGGCTGCGTGGCTGAGCAGCCAGGCAGAAAGCCCTGGTTAAGAGGCTGAGAAGCTGAGCAGAGCCTGCAGCAGTTTTATGGGGACAGGGAGACCAAAACTGGAATCCAGAGCTACCAAGGCAGACAGGATTTGGGGGAGAGCGCATCAAGCCGAGCAGAGCTTCCAGCAATCTTAAGATGCAGGAGAGACAAAACTGGAGCTCAGTGTCTGCCAAGGAGGAAAGACTTGGTAAATACCACAGCCTGTCACAAAACCCAGCTCTGAATTAGTTCAATCCCATATTGGATTAAGCTGGTCTGGCCCTACTCTTAATTGTTCGCAAGAAGCAAAAGTAAATCCTTTCTTAAAGAATAGAAAATTGTCCTGGGCCTTAAGTTATCTCTGTAGGTCTCATATAGTTTCTGGCATTGAATAAAAATTACCAAGCACACCAGGAGACAGGCCCAAATGACTGCGCATCAAAAGAGAAAAACCTGAAAAGAGTAAAAGACCTACAGGAGATACAGGTATGAGAGTTATTGGACAAGAGCTTTAAAGTGACTGTGAACATGTCCAAGAAAATATATGACATGACGAGGAATTTCAGCAAAGAACCAGAATCTTATCAAAAAGAATCAAATGGAAATTCTAGAATGAAAAAAATACAGTAACTGAAATTAAGACTGCAGTAGGTAAGTTTAATAGATTAGTTACAGCTGAGCTATAAAATAATCCAGTAGAAAATAACCAGATGGAGGTCTAGAGGAGGAAGAAAAGAAAGGAAAATACAGAAGAGAATGCAGAAACATGACATGGCAGTCTAAAACATGTGGAATTGGAATCCTCAAGGAGAGAAAAAATTAAATGGAGAAGAAATTTGAGGAAATAATGGCCAAAATTTTTCTGAAACTGATGAAAGTTGTTAAAGCCAAAGAGTCAAGAAACCCTGTGAGCATCAAGCTGGGAAAATACAAAGAAAACCATACCTAGGCATCACAGTAAAACGGATAAAACTCAAACACAGGGGAAAATCTTAAAAGCAGGCAGAAGGGAGAAAATAAATTATTCTTAAAGGAGCAGCAGGAAGACTGACATTTGACTTTTCGATACAAAGGCTGGCACCAGAACATGATCAAAGACATTTAAAAAGTGTTGAAAGATCAATACCAACCTAGAATTCTATAGTTGGCAAAAATACTAATCAAAAAAAGAGGGAAAAATACATTTTGAGACAAATGCTGCATTAAAATAAGTACTTAAGCAAGTTCTTCACAAGGAAAGTGATCCTAACTAGAAGCACAGAAACAGAGTGAAGAGTAACAGAAAGAGCACACATGTGAGGGTGAATGCGGACTGTATGAAACAGTGTCTTGTGGCAGTTAGAGCACAGACACAGAGCTGAAATACTTCCCAGCAACAGCACACGTGTCAGGAGGGGAATAAAAGTGACCTAAGGCCCTTGTGTCATCTGTGAAGTGGTAAAGGTACTAATTTAACCTTCACAAAGTTAAGGATGCAGGTTGTAATCTTTAGAGTAATTGCTAAAAGAATAATAAGCTAATGT
The DNA here is from genome assembly GCF_048564905.1 of Vicugna pacos. Lineage (NCBI taxonomy): Eukaryota > Metazoa > Chordata > Mammalia > Artiodactyla > Camelidae > Vicugna > Vicugna pacos. Next base: position 27,271,494 of record NC_133005.1, on the reverse strand, counting down.
GAGAAAAGTAGAAATAAATACTTGATTAATACAAAAAGAAGGCAAGGAAGGAGAAAAATCTGTTAATAGAATTTACCACATTACAGATTAAAAAAGAGAAACCATATGATTATCTAAATATAGTAAAAAATTCCATTAAATTCAAGTTTTCTTAACCAGAATAAAAGAATCAACAGGCCTGTAATAAACTCATCATACTCAATGGTACAATGTTAAAAGCAATTCCTTATTTACAAATAAAATAAGAATATAGCAAGACTTCCAGATATAAGATCAGTATAAAGGTCACGTGCATTTCATAAACAATAAACAGAAAATACAGTAACAAAAAATACCACTCACATCCTTCCAAAATTAAAATACTAATCAAACAAATGTTTTAAAAATATATAAAACTTTTATGTGGAGAATATAAAATTTAAATGAAAGACACTAAAGAAGAGCTAGATAAATGGAGAGACATAATCATGTTCTTGGATAGAAAAGACTCAATAACAGGTCAATTTCCCACCAAACTGGTCTACAGCTTTAATATAATTCTTTTTTATTTTTAACTGTTTTTTATTGAGTTATAGTCATTTTACCATATTGTGTCAAATTTCAATATAATTCTAATCAAAACTTGAACATGGAACTTGAAAAGCTGAGTATGAAATTTATGTGGGAAAGCAAACAAACAGTATTAGCCAAGACATACTTAAAGAAGAATAAGGTTGGGGGAACTTGTCTTTCCAATTATCAAGATTCATTGTATAGTTATAACAATGAAGAAAACTGGATTTGAGATAGACTAAAGAACAGACTAGAAAGCTCAGAAATGTATCGACTCAAATATGAAACCTGATGTTTGTCAGGGCTGTACTGCATATCAACAGGATAAGGACGAACGTTTTAATACGTTATTATCCAATAAGAAAAAACTAACAGAGCCTTACCCCACTTCATGTGGACAAATTAATTTGAAGGCATCAAGGACTTAAATGTGTAACACAACTTGAAAACTGTTACAAGTAAACAACTTGAAAACTGTTACAAGTAAAGTGTCTTTCTGACATTGGGAGAAGGATGGATTTCTTAAAATACATAAACCATAAACCAACCAAACCAAAAAAACATAAACCATAAAGGAAGAGACTGATGAGTTTACATTAAAATTTAAAATATCCATTCATTCAAAAGATACTATAAAGAAAATGAAAAGACAAGCTGCAAACTGGGAGAAGGTAGTTACACTACATATAATGACAAAGGTTCCAGAATCTAGATATGTAAAGATCACCTTGAGGCAGTAAGAAGACAGACAACTTAATAGGAAAATGAGCAAAAAACATGAACAGGCATTTCACAGAGGACATAAACATAAATGGCTAATAAGTGAAAAGATGCTCAATGTCACTCATAACCAATGAAATGTTATAACTACTATTTCTTATCTGTAGATCGGAGGAGGGGAAAAACCTCTTACATACTAAGTGTAAGCAAAGATGTAGAGCAATGAGTACTTTCACACAGTACTGAGGGAATAAACTGATATAATCACTTGGGAGAATAATTTGGCATTTCTTGTAAATCTGAACACATACATACCCTATGACCCAAGCATTTTCCAGTATATACCTTAGAGAACATGTGTAAGATCAGGAATCAAGACAAATTGCAGCGTTCAAAAGTCTCCAAGGAGTTCCCTTCTGGGAGTAAAAGCCAAGCCTTTAGTAATACCTCTGAGGCCCATCTCCCTGCTGCTCGCTGGCTGCCTTCCCCAGGCCCGGGACGTGTCAGGCACTTGCCCACCACTGGAGTTCTCTGATCTCCGGTTTGCTAGCACCTCTTCTCTCTCCCTTCCTTTCAGTTTCTGCTCAAGGTCACCTTACCAGGGAGGCCTTCCCTGTCCACACTATGCAGGACAGCAACACTGCCCCCAGCCATGCAGCACTCGTCATCCTGCTCTTGCTGTGCTTTGTGTTCTCTGTTGGATGTCTAACCGTCTTGCATATTGTATGTTTAGTTAGTTATTTTCTGTCTCTCCCCACAAGAATGTAAGCTCCACAAGGGCAGGGACTTTGTATTGCTCTGCTGCATCCCCAGAAGCTAAAACTGTGCCTAGCATATGGTGGGTACCTACTCAGCACATATTCACTGAACGAATGAAGGTCAGGATGGAGCGGGGGATGCTGCTCTCTTCCTGCTATCCCACAATGTCCTGACATGCTCGCAGTTAGATAAGATACACATGAGACACAGTAAGATTAATAACAGAGACACAAAATTGCCATTAGAGCCAACAATATGATCATTTATGCTGCAAATCCAAGAGAACTAAGAGTTACACAAAGTTGCTGGACACAAGATCAACATAGAAGTCTCAACATAGTTATGCTAAGAGTTATGCAAATACAAAACAGATTCATTTTACTATCAAAACAAAAACTAGAAAGTACCAAGGAATAAACCTAATAAAAATGCATGACCTTCATAGATATATTAATCAAACTTGAAGGATATAAAAGGGAGATCTGAATAAATGAAGAGATAAAATTTATTCATAGCTAAAAAGACAGTATTTTTCAGGTATCAGTTTTTCCCAAAGTAATCTATAAACCCCAATTCCAGTCAACATCCCAGCAAAATTTTTCTGAGGAACTTGATGTACTAATTCTAAATTAGTATTAGAAGAGTGAAGATACAAGTAGACTTTTTCTTTCTGAACAGAAACAATAAGGAAAGGGATTCACCCTATCAGATATCAAGGCATGTTAAAAAGCTATGGCAATTAAAAAGCTGTATTAACACAGAAAGAGACAGAAGAGCAGCAGAACAGAATAGCACCCAGAAACACATCCCTGCATGTGTAGAAATCTGGTAGAGGTTATGACTGACTGATAACCATTAATCAGGAAGGCAGAGGCTTCAATTATTAGTGTTGTGACCACTGGCTCACCGTATGAAAAATGAGATCCTAGAATGCACAAATATAAACTGCACATGGATTAAACACCTACATATGAAAAGACAAAAACCCCAAACTTTTAAAACCATGAAAAAAATCATCAGAACACAGAAGGTATTCTTAAACAAAAGTGCATTCAATACAGCGAAAAGATGTAATAATTATAAACATTTACACACCTAATGGCAGACCATCAAAATATATGAAGCAAGATCTGACAGAATTAAAGGGAGAAATAGACAGTTCCACAATAATACCTGGAGATTTCAACACCTCACTCACAATAATAGAACAACCAGACAGAAGTAAGGAAAACAGGATTTAAACAACACAATAAACCAACTACATCTAACAGACAATACAGAACATTTCACACAACAATAGAATACACATTCTTCTCAAGTATACAAGGGACCATGTGTTAGGCCATAAATTAAGTCTCAATAGATTTTTTTAAAAGATAGATTATTATACAAAGTATCTTCTCTGACCAGAACAGGATGAAATTAGAAATAAGTAACAAAAGGAAAACTGGAAAATTCACAAAATTGTGGAAATTAATACACTTTTAAACAACCAATAGATCAAAGAAGAAACACAAGGGAAGTAGAAAATAGTCTGAGACAAATGAAAACAGAGACACAATATACCAAAACTAATGGGACACAGAAAAAATGATGCTAAGGGGAAATTTACAGCTATAAACACTTACATTAAAAAACTTAGAAAGATCTCAAATCAACAACCTAACTTTGCAACCTAGAGAACTAGAAAAAGAGCAGAGATAAATAAAATAGAGAAACAACAGAGGAGAAAGTCAAAACCAAAAGTTGGTTCTTTGAAAAGATCAACAAAACTGACAAAACTTTAGCTTGATGGATTAAGAAAAAAATAAGACTCAAACACTAAAATCAGAAATGAAAGTGGGGACAATGTTACCAATTCTACAGAAATAAAAAGGATGATAAGAGAGTACTAGAACAATTGTACACTAACAAATTTGACTACCTAGATGAAAAGGAAAAATTCATAGAAACACAATACCTACCAAGACTAAATCATGAAAATAGAAAGTCTGGAAGACCTACAAATAGTAAGGAGAATGAATCAGAAATCAAAAATTTCCCAACAAAGGAAAGCTCTGAATCTGGTGGCTTCACTGCTGAATTCTACTGAACATTTAAAGATGACTAACACCACTCTTTCTCAAACTTTTCTAAAAAACTGAACAAAAGGAAACACTTCTTAACTTATTCTATGACACCAGCATTACCCTGATACCAAAGCCAAAGACACTACAAGAAAGCTACAGACTATTATCCCTTATGTACATTGATGCAGAAATTCTCAACAAAATACCAGCAAACAGAATTCAGCAGCATATTAAAAAGATTATACGTATGACCAAGTGGGATTTATATCTGGAATGCAAAGATGGTTCAACATAAATAGAAAACCCTGATAGAACAAATGAATTCAGCAAAGTTAGCAGGATACAAAATCAACACACAAAAATCAGTTGCATTTGTATATACTAACAAACAACCTAAAAAGGAAATTACAAAACAGTTCCATTTACAGTAGCATCAAAAAGAATAAAATATTTAGGAATTAACTAACCAAGGAGGTGATCAAGGTTTGCACAATGAAAACTACAAAACACTGCTGAAAGAAATTAAACGAGATATGACAACAGAAACAGACCATGTTCACGAACTGGAAGACTTAATATTCAAAGCAATCTTCAGATTCAATACAATTTCTATCAAAATTCCAATCATGTTTTTTGCAGAAATAGAAAAATCCATCTTAAAATTCATATGAAATCAGAGGACCTTGAACACACAAAACAATTTTAAAAAAGAATAAAATTGGAGACTCAAACCTCCTGATTTCAAAAGTTACTACAAAGCCACAGTAATCAAAACAGTATGGTATTAGCCTAAAGACAGACATACAGGTCAATGGAATAGAATAGACAGCCCTGAAATAAACCATTGTGTACATGATTAAGTGGTTTTTGACAAGAGTATCAAGCCCATTCAATGGGGAAAGAACAATCTTTTCAACAAATGATGCAGGGAAAACTGGATATCCACATGTAAAAAAATGAAGTTAGATCCTATGTATATACAAAAATTAACTCAAAATGGATCATGAACCTAAATTTAAAACCTAAACAATAAAATTCTTAGGATAAAACAAGACAAGAGTTTTAGGACACTGGATTTGGCAATGATTTATTGGCTTTAACACCAAAGCACAGGTAACCAAAGAAAAAAATAGGAAAATTAAAAACTTTTGTACATTAAAAGTCATTATGCATAGAGAGGAAAGGTAACCCACAGAATGGGAGAAAATATTTGAAAATCATGTATCTGGATGAGGGATTAATATTCAGAATATATGGAGAACTCCTAAAACTTAAACAACAAAAAAACAACTAACCTGATTCAAAAATGGGCAAAGGGGAGCAAGGCCAATACGGCAAAGTAGAAGGACCTTGAGCTCACCTCCTCTCACGAGCCAAAATCACAACTAACTGCTAAATAACCATTGATAAAAAAAGAATGGAACCTATCAAAAAAAAAAAATCTTCTACATCTGAAAAAGGAATCACATCAAGATGGTAGGAGGGGCAGACTCGTAATATAATCACATCCCATATCCCCTGGGGAGCGGCCCCCAAACTGGAGAATAATTATACTGCAGAGGTTCTCTCACAGGAGTGACAGTTCTGAGCCCCATGTCGGGCTCTCCAGCCCAGGGTTCCAGCATCAGGAAGGAGCCCCCAGAGCATTTGGCTTTGAAGGCCAGTGAGGCTTAATTGCAGGAGCTCCACAGGACTGAGGTGCACACTCCAGCGTGCACGCTTAAAGGGTGCACACAAAATCTCACGTGCAATGGGACCAAGGGCAAAAGGAGTAACTTCATGGGAGCCTGGGCCAGACCTACCTGCTGGTCTTAGAGGGTCTCCTGGGGAGGCAGAGGGGCAGCTGTGGCTCACTATGGGAAATAAACACTGGTGACAAACGTGGGGGAGTATTCAACTGCATGAACCCTTCTGGAGGCTGACACCTTGCTCAGGTCATTAGCACCAAGACCTGTGGCTCCAGTGGTCGGACACCTCCAGCCAAACAGTAACCACGTGGGAACACAGCCCCACCCATCATCAGACAGGCTGCAAAAAGACTTTCTGAGCCCATAGCTGCCTCAAGACACACCCCTAGACATGGCCCTGCCCACCAGAGGCCCAGGACCCGCCTATACCCACCAGTGGGCAGACATCAGAAGGCAGAAAACTACAGTCTTGCAGCCTGGGGAACCAAGCCTGCAAACACAGGTTAGACCCTGCCCTGGGGCCAGCTGATCCCTGGACCTCGGGTGACAAGAGGAGAGTGTACTACTGAGACATACAGGACATCCCCTACTGAGGGCCATTTCTCCAAGGTGAAGATAACTAACCCACAACACAATAAAAATACAAATAGAAATTTAGACAAATTAGGTGGCAGAGGAATATGTTGCAGACAAAGGAACAAGATAAAATCCTATGTAGAAGAACAATTAAGTGAAGTGGAGATAGGCAGTCAACCCAAAAAAAGAGCTCAGAGTAATGATAGTAAGATGACCCAAGAACTCAGGAGAAGGATGGATGCACAGAGCAAGAAGTCAGAAGTTCTTAACAAGGAGTTAGAAAATATAAAGAACAATAAGTGTTGAAGAATACAATAACTGCAATGAAAAATACACTAGAATGAATCAACAGCAGAATAAATGAGGCAGAAGAATAGATAAATGAGCTGGAAGACAGACAGTGGAAGTCACTTCCACAGACCAGAACAAAGAAAAAGAATGAAAAGAAACGAGGACAGTTTAAGAGGCCTCTGACACTTGTGCGGAGCCAGCTGGTGCTTCTCTGGGAATGTGGAGAGCACTAACCGGCTCCACAACATCCATTTATGATAAAAACTTCCAGAAAGTGGGCACAGAGGGAATACACATCAACATAATAAAGGCCATATATGACAAACCCACAGCTAATGTCATACTCAACAGTAAAAGGCTGAAAGCATTTCTTCTAAGTTCAGGAATAAGACAAGGATGCCCACTCTTGCCACTTTTATTCAATATGGTCTTGGAAGTCCTTGCCACAAAAATCAGAGAAGAAAAAGAAATCCAAACAGGAAAAGTAGTAGTAAAACTGTCATTGTTTGGAGATGACAAGATATTATATATAGAAAATCCTAAAGATGCTACTACCAGAAAAGTACTATATCTCATCAATGAATTCAGTGAAGTTGCAGGATACAACATTAAAACACAGAAATCTGTTGTATTTCTATTCACTAACAATGAAATATCAGAAAGAAAGTGAGGAAACAATCCCATTTATCATCACATCAAAAAGAACAAAATACCTAGGAATAAATGTACCTAAGGAGGCAAAAGACCTATACTCCAAAAACTGTTAAGATGCTGATGAAAGAAATTGAAGACGACACAAAAAGTTGGAAAGACATACTGTGTTCTTGGACTGGAAGAATCAACATTGTTAAGATGGACAAGCAACACAAGGCAGTCTGCAGATTCAGTGCAATCCATATCAAATTACCAATGGCACTTTTCACAGAACTAGAACAAAAATTTTTAAATTTGTATAGAAACAGAAAAGACCATGAATAGCCAAAAAAACTTGAGAATGAACAATTATCCCATTTTTATGAGTCAAAAATCATAAAGAAAAAGTATAATGGTGGTTTCCAAGGGCTGAGGAGAGGGAAGAATAGGGAGTTCTAGTGTAATGGGTAATGAATGCCAGTTTTACAAGATGAAAAGTGTTATGGGGATGGATGGTGATGATGGCTGCATAACAATGTGACTGTATTTAGTACCACTGAACTATACACTTAAAAATGGTTAAGACAGTAAGTATTAATTGTATTTTACCACAACAAAAATCAAAGATGCAAAAGATTAATAGATACAAACTTAAAATTAAAAATAAGAGTGATAAAAACACCACTAAGAGAGAAGCAACAGTATGGAAGACACTGTTGGTCACATATATATAAGGTAAAACATATATGTATGACATAGTATAAGTATCCACATATATAAAGAACACAAATCAATTTTAAAAACACTGATAATACAATAGAAAAGTAAACTGAATATGTGCGTAACTCACAGATAAGAAAAAGTTCAAAGAGCCAATAAACAAAAACATGCATAGTTTTATTAATAACTAAGTAAATACAAAATAAATCAACTGGATATAATTTTCCACTTACTAATCAATTTAAAGTTTGACAGGATCAAGTGTCAGTGAGCATATTAGAGAAATGGAAATTTCCAGACACTGCTGGTGTAAGGATAAATTGGTACAACGTTTTTAGAGAGCAGTCAGGCAGAACTGATTAAAATATAAAATATGTGTTTCCATCCAGCAATTCTGTCCAAGGTAAGTATCCCATAGAGATTCTCTTACACGTGATGCCCAGAAAGATGGGTGCCAAGGTACTAAAAAAACCCTGAAAACACCTAAATGCCTACCATCAGGAAAGTGGACAAAGAAAATGCAGTACTGTATGCATATAACTGAACACTTTACAGAATTTAACAAAAATGAATTAGATCTTTTTGTATCAGACTAGACAGAACCTCAAAACAGTGTCCAATAATGAAAGCACTCTTTAATTGCTGCACGTTAGTATATCACACTGGTTCTGTGTTGTGGCAGGCTATACTTTCCAAAGATGACCCCAGCAATATCTCCCTGTCTTTCATGTTCTTCTAGAGCCTTGACGCTCCCCTATTAAGAGGTGGGGTGTTGTGGGGAGGGTATAGCTCAATCGGTAGAGTGCCTGCTTAGCATGCATGAGGTCCTAGGTTCAGTCCCCAGTACCTCCTCTAAAAATAAACAAATAAACCTAATTACCACCCCACCAAGAGGTGGGGTGTTAATTCTCTCCTCCTTGAATCTGGGTGGGCTTGTGATTAGGTCCTTGCCAACGGCTTCATGTTTCTAATCTCACGTACTACACAGCCCTATGGGGGTTGGATTGGGGTTGGACTGGTCCACCCAATTCACAGGTGAGAAAGTGGAAGCCCGGAGAAATGATGTGACTTGCCCAAGGTCTCCCACAGTTTCCTTCTTCGCTACAGCTGGGGAAATGGGATAGCAGGCCCCCTCCCTCAGGTTGCTAGCCCTGTGATTACCCCTGTTCACCTCTGATCTCCCAGCACTGAGGCTAAAGGCTTGGCCCCTTCAGCTCCCTCCCTGGCCTGTATTTATCCAGAAGTTAGGGCGATGGCAATGGCAGCTGCAGCAGGCTCAGATGCTGCCATCCCCCCCCACCACTCAGGACGAGCACCCCACATACACCCCAACTATAGGCTGAGGGGTGGGGAGGGTCACTATCCCCACTGAACAGACGGGGAGAAGTAGGTTCAGATGTGCCCAAGGTCACACAGGTGTTGAGCAGTAAAGCACTTCACCCCCATATGTTTTTTCTTCTTCAAGACCGGATTTTAATAGCTCTGACCTCAAGATGATGGGAGTAAACAAGATGATGAATGCCAGGTGCTGACTCATGGTAAGCCGTCTAGTGTTCAAGGCTCCCTGATTCTCCACTCACTCTGGAATGGTTCTGATCAACCCCCAGGCCACAGGAGTTTCCACAGACTATGTTTGAGCCTTCACTTCATCCGCACTTCCTTCAATAGCAAGGACATTGGCACAACTTCTACAATCTTGCTTCTCCAAAAGCCCCTCCTTATCCAACCAAGCAAGCCTGCCTCTGCCTTCTACTTTCGAGTTAATGACCTCTCCATCCACCTGTGGCTCAAATCAAGAAAGTTGGAGCTATCTGCCTGACGCCAACCCTGTGTCCCTTTAGCTGATCCGTTCAGAATATTCAGAAACATTTCTTTTGTTTATCCATTCCTTCCTCCTCCACCCCGCCACCCCAGTCTCCCTATGTCCAGTTCTTTTTCAACACTGCAGTGAAGGTGATCCTTGTAAAAAGAAAATCTGACCATCTCACTGTGGCTTCAGATCCCCCAACCACTCTTCCCTGCCTGGAGGGTAATGACCCAATACCCTGATCTGATGTTTGAGGCCCTTCACAGTCAGATTCCTGCCCTTTTGACCCACCATCCCCCTCCCCTTCCCACTCCTTTCTTTTCCATTGTGGTTCCCAGAGCTTGCCATGCCCTTCCTGCTTCTGGGCCTTTGCACATGCTGCTCCCTTCATCTGGAAGGCCTGTCCTGTCCCCCTGCTTGTAGACATCCTTCAAGGTTCTGCATGATATGCAGGTATCATTGTCTCCTTGAAGCACCTCCTTGGTGAATCTCTTCCACAGATCTAAGAAGAGTGACCTTAAAACTTGTGGCCATAAGTCAGACAGGGCCTTGATGGATATACACAATTTGAAAAGAAAGCATGGTTGTGTCAACGAAGAGCTGTGTCCTAAGAGATAGGATGTGTCATTTGCAATAGACAAAAGATGGAAGCAACCTAAGCATCCACTGACAGATGAATGGATAAGCAAAATGTGGTCTCTCCATACAACAGAATATCATTCAGCCTTAAAAAAGGAAGGACATGCTGACACATGCTATAATGTGAATGAATCTCGAGGACTTTATGCTAAGTGAAATAAGCCAGTCACAAAAGGACAAAAACTGATTGTTTGAAAACATGATTCCACTTATGTGAAGTACCTAGAGTAGTCGAATTCATAGAGACAGAAAGCAGAATGGTGGTTGCCAGGGGTTGAGGGAAGGGGAATGGGGAGTTATGTTTAATAGCCACAGAGTGTCAGTTGGGGGAGATGAAAAAGTTCTGGAGATGGATGGTGGTATAACACAAAATTCATTCAAGACAGGCTGCCACCTACATGGTTCTACTGATTTCCCTGAGCAGTCAGAATATTTATCTTGGATCTAAGGGACAGAGCAATGCGGTAACATCTGTCTTTAAGTTATAGTCACTGATATAGGGCTGTGAAAAGGGCTCCTTCCAGAGGTCAGGTTCAACAGCAGTGGTTGGAGTCAGCAGGGGCTGGTTATTAAGAAATGTCATCATGCAGAAAGCAGATCCTCACCCCCAACACAGTAATGCATGACAATCTCCTTAGCAGATGAGCGTCTTTTCAATCAAGAATTAGAATTGAGTATAGAACAGAAAAGTTTAACCTGCTGTACCAACATTTTGGCATTTAGGTATCCATGCACCCCACCCTAGGCTTGTCCTCATCTGCATCATCCAGTACGACAGCCCCTGGCCACATGTGGAGAGCGAGCAGCTGAAATGTGGTTTCTCTGGATTAAGGTGAACAATAAAGTAAAACATGCACTGGATTTTAAATACTTAGTATGAAAAGGAATGTAACATCTCAGTAATTTTCTACATTGAATACATGCGGAAACATTACTATTTTGGACATATGGAGAAAGATAACTTATTAAAATTAATTTCATCTATTTTTTCTTTTTAAATGCAGCTCCTAAAGCACATGGCTCACATTATATTTTCACTAAACACCCACTAAACAGACCGAGGCTACTAGTGCAGACAGTGTGGACTTAATGACAGTCTGCAAGCTCCCTTCCGTTGCCCTGCAACTGGGATGCCAGCAACCAGACACATGCCCCCCTAGAGAAACTAGAGGGTTCTTTTCTGAAGAAGATTCTGGAATGTTCTAGAAAAAAGATCGACATTTCAAGATCTTTAAAAAAGGCCAGTTTATCAATCACCTAGACCAGGATGCCCTTAAACTTAGATGGGCAACAAACCATCTTAGTTTAATGCCAGCAGCACCTATCACACTGTCACCAATAGATACAATTACAGTTGTCACAGTTATCTTGAAATAATGTTTGCTGTCATCATTACTTTAAAATTATAGTCATCAAACTGTTAGATCGTATTATTTAATGCTCTAACAAAGAAGTACATATTTTACCATATCACAAATTTATTTACTATTTTAGCAACTACATTAATGTAGTTGGTTTCCTTTGTTATCTTGATATAATTTTTACTGTGTATTATTTAAAACTAATATTCTCAGAAGATACCTATAAGCCTACCTTTCAACAGGCCCTGTTCACACAGAACTGCCAGTTAGCCTCTCAGTGCCTCAATCGTTTTCTGTCCTAATTTTAATTTTTATTAAATTAATATATATTTGTAATTTTAAAAATAAGTAGAAGCAAAGCAATAAAGGAAAAATAAACCAGACTTTATCAAAATTAAAAACTTTTGTGCATCAAAGGTCACTATCAAGAAAGTAAAAAGACAACCTACAGAATGGGAGAAGATATTTACAAATACCTGACGAGGGCCTATTTAAAATATATAAAGGATTCAAACTCGGCAACAAAAACACAAACAACTCAATTAAATAGATTGAATAGATATTTCTCCAAAGAAGATATACAAATGACCAATAAGAACATGCAAGGATGCTCAACATTAGTAACTAGGGAAATGCAAATAAAAATGACAATAAGCTACCACTTACACCTACTAGGATGGCTGTAATTTTTAAAATGATGGAAAATATCAAGTATTAGCAAAGATGTAGAGAAACTGGAACCTTTATGCATTGCTGGTGGGAATGTAAATAGTGCAGCTGCTGTGGAAAAGAGTTTGGTCATCCCTTAAAAAGCTAGACACAAAGTTACCATATGACCCAGCAATTCAACCCCTAGGTATATACCCAAAAGAACTGTAAACAGGACTGAAACAGATTCTTGTATCCAGTGTTCACTGTAGCATTATTCACAGTAGCTGAAAGGTGGAAATAATCCAAGTGTCCGTCAACAGATGAATGGACAAAAAAATGTGGTATCTACGTACAATGGAATACTATTCAGCCAAAGAAAGGAATGAAGTTCTGATATTCTACAACATGGATGAATCTTGAAAACATGCCAAACACAAAAGGACAAACACTGTATCATCCCACTCACACGAAATATCTAGAAAAGGCAAATTCATGGGGACAGACAGTAGATAAAAGGTTACCAGGGACTGGATGGAGAGGGGAAGGAGGAATTATAACTTAATGGGTACAGAATCTCTATTTGGGTGATGAAAAAGTTTTGGAAATAGATACTGGTGATGCACAACAATGTGAATGTAAGTAATGCCATTGCATTATATACCTAAAAGTGGTTAAAACGGCAAATTTTATGTTATATATCCTTTACCACAATAAAAATATTTTAAAAATTAGCCATAGAATTACCATATGATCCAGTAATTCCACTCCTATGTATACTCAGAAGACCTGAACATAGGTATTCAAACAAGATCTTATACATGTTCATAGTATCATTATTCATAATAGCTTTTATCTTGCTATTATGAGTTTTATCCTGTTATTGAGGCGTTTTTATCCTGATGCTTAAATAATAATTTCTTCATCTTTGATGTTATTACGATATATTACAACACACCAGTATACTACCATGACTTTTGCTATTTTTACTGTTTTATCTAGTTTGCTTTTGCTAAAACTTAATTCTCTAAAATTAAGTTTTATTTTAAATCAAATCATAAAATTAAAACACAGTAAGTGGAACCACTAGGCTTATAACAAAACCAGCAATCTTCTGCTGCATCTCTTCCTACTCCTGAGTTAGTGCTTCACTTTTAATAGGAATAAACAATCAAAGATCACTGGATGTTTTTGGAAAGATGCCAATCCAAAAAGTCAAATAGAAGATGAACCTAAAGGAAACAGAGACAACATAGAGACACATGAAAAGTAAGTATGTACATAAGTAAAAATAAGAATGTACACAAGTCTCAGAAAGGTAGGACACTCAGTCCATAAAAACAAGGACAAGATATGCAAAAGGAACAGAGTAAGAATGAGCTCTGATTCAGATGGCCACAGTAAATATGATGGACAGAATCTGGCAAACCTCCCAATCTCAACAGATTTATCCAAAAAAGATACACAAACAGCACATGCAAAGATGCTAGACTTTATTAGCCACCATGAAAATGCAAATCAAAACCACAATGAGATACTACTACACCCACTACAATGGTTATAGTGAAAAAGGGAGATAATTACAAGAGCTGGTGCGGGTATGGAGAAATTACAACCCTCATGTACTGCTGGTGGGCATGTTAAGTGGTACAGACACTAAGGAAAACAGTCTGGCAGGTTCTTCAAAAAGTTAGACACAGAATTACCATGTGACCCAGCAATTCCACTCCTTGTTATATACCAAAAGGGATGAACATAGAGCCACACAAAAACTTGTACACAAATGTGCACAGCAGCATTATTCACACTAGCGAAAAACTGGAAACAACTCAAATGTCCATCAACAGATGAAAGTATAAATAAAACGTAGTATATCCATAAAATGGGATACTATTCAGTGATAAGGAATGAAGTACTCATATTTGCTACAATGTGGATGAACCTTAAAAACATGCAGCAAAAGAAGGCAGACACAAAAGAACTATATATTGTATGCTCCATTTACATCAATGTCCAGAATAGGCAAATCCACAGAGACAGAATTAGTGGTTGCTAAGAGCTGGTGGGGAGGAGGGAATGAGGAGTGACTGCTTACAGCCATGGGTTCTTTCTGGATTGGTAGAAATGTTCTGGATTTAGAGTACAGTTATGGCTGCACAACATGATGAGTGTAGTAACTGAACTGCACACCTAGAAAGGGTAAATTTTATGGCATGTGAACTATATCTCAATAAAGTTGTTATAGTGTGTGTGTGGGGGGAAAGACAACACAAGAAAAAGAAAGCCTTCCAGAAAGACAACAAAAAGATAAAAGGAAGAAAAGATCAGAGACTGAGGATCACTGCAGCAGATCTGGTATCTGACAGGAACCTCAGGGAGAGAAAACAGAACAAACAGAAATAAGGAAATCATTTTTAAAGATTAATGCAAGACTATTTCTCAGAAACAAAAGACCCAAATCTCCACACAGAAGTGGCCTATTAACTACTGGCACAAAGACTCATTCCACAGGCACATCGTTGAGAAGTTTCTTAAGAGAGACAAAGTGAAGATCCTAACAGCTTCCAGGGATAAAACAACACAAAGAACTGAGAGGTGGAACGGCATCAAAATTTCAGCACAAGTAATGGAAGCTGAACACAATACAGTCTCTAAGATTCTGAGGGAAAATTACTTCTAAATTTAATATTTATATATAAGCTATATATACATTTATATATAAAAATAATCTGTATTTATTATTACCAACTTTACACCCAGCCAAACTGTGTGGGGTCTGAATAAAGATACGCAGTTTCCAAAAATTTATCTCCAGTTGAAGGTGTGTTCCAGTGAAGTGAGGGACTTTAAAACCAAGACAGCAGAAGACCATGTGGTCCATAAAGCAGAGTGTCCACCACAGGAAAGTAGCCAAGAGCAGTCCCAGGTGACAAAAAGGGAAGTCTCTGGACAGCAGCTAGGCAGTGGGCCCTCTGATCTGGCAACTTGGCCAGATCAGAGAAGAGGACAGAGGCACCAGGAAAAATATGAGATCATGAGATTCTCTGATATGTTCGCACACTTGCCTGATTGGCAGATCTGATGTAGCATGTGAAAAAAATTACAAATAAGAGCTTAGAAAATAAAGGTAAAAAAAGATAAGGCAACCGTTCATTCTATGAAAAACAAAATGTGTAAGAAAATGAATACGACTAGGCTCTCCAGTGAACAATATTTACATGCTCACAGTAAACAGAAATATAGGTTGTTATTTAACCCCAAACAGATGTAATATATGGAGGGTGGGGCACAGGAAGTGGAGGCGAACGGAGCTAAATCCTAAACTATTATAGCAGGAAAGCAATACATGATGATTAATTTAAGAAAAAAAGTAAAAGGTAATCACATTAAAAAAAAAAAAGAAACATGAAGGTAAACAGCAGGTAAGAGCTGAAAGCGGGGAAGGCTGAGGTAGAGCAGAGGGCTAGATGGTTCCTGTCAGAAGCTATTCCGTGCTCTCTCCAACCTTTGCCTCTGCTGTGATTTTGTGAATACTATTATTGTAAGCAGTTAGGAGGTGTACACCTCACATGCATGTTTGCTGCATGCCAGTGGGTGTGACATCAAAGCTGGGAACTGGTCTAGAGGGCAGTGAAAACGGTGGCTCTGAATCATCAAGGGGCGCTTTCCTCAGGCTCCACCCCACCAGATGTTGGTGGGATGCTGGCTCCATCCTATCTGGACCTGTCCTTCCTGCAAGTTCTGTGGACGAGGAGCAAGCTGGGGGCTAGAGCCCTGGCTGAACCAGGACAGTGCAGGGTGTGGCTCCTGGGGCCAGGGCCGGGAGCTTCCCAGAGGCCCGCCTCCAAACCACCCTCTCCTGCATCAACCATCTGTGAATCTAGGCTCCCTACATATTTCTAGCTCTTTCTTGAATTAATTTCTTGGAGGAATTTTTGGAAATAGGCCTGGTATAGACAGAAACCTAAGTGAACCTTCTGTTCACTCATTCTTAGTTCCTCACACCCTGCTGAGGCCCACAGTTAGACCCATGGTGCTTGGCATACAGTAGGTGCTCAATAAGGAGCCACTGAAGGCATGATTATGGTGCTTACTTTCTGCCTCCGGCACTCTGTTGGGCTCTGTATGTGCACCGCCATGTTCAATCCTCACAACATGCTTATGCAGTTTGAGGATAGGATTATCTACACATTACAGGTAAGGAAATTGAGGCTTAGAGTAACTTGACGAAGGGCACTTCACCAGTAATGGATGAGCCAGGATTCAAACCTGAGGGTGGCTGACCCTGTGGCCTGTACAACAATTATGCTGCCATATCCTTTTTAGAAAAAGGTTTGGTTAGGTGTGTGGAAGGATGGAAGAAATGAAAGCAAGAGGTGGGTTCATGACTGACCCAAGAAGAGAACCTAAGAGACCAACCTCACCTTGGAGGCTTGAGGCCGGCCCGCCAGAAGCTGGAGAACTCGCGCGGCAACCCCCACTGCCCTGCCCAGGGGGCCGTCCTCGCAGCACCTACCTTCCTCAGAGAGGTTGTTCTCTTTGGTCTCCTTGTCCATCTGGCAGCACCAGCCTTCCAGCCGCTCTGTTTCCGCTTGAAGTAGCTTCAAGAACCAGTAGCCGTCTCGGCGGCAGGCCCCTGGCTGTGCTGGCTCTGCCGGGGAGCTGGAGGAGGTCTCCAGCCAGGGGTCGGGTGGGGGCAGCGAGGATGCCTCCAAGGCAGGGTCACTGTTGTCTCCATAGGAGAGGTTGCGCTTGATCTGGGCAATCTTGGGGGCCTGCCGGGGGCCGGCATCGATGCTGATGGAGTTGGGGTGTGGGGTACAGTCCGGGAGACTCCTCTCAGATGACTTACAGCTCGAGTCGTTGGCATCCTGGGTATCTGAGTCGGTGTCCCGTCGGGAGGACATGCTGTGAGAGGGGGCGCTGCTTCTGTGGGTCGGGGGGTGGAGTGGGGTGGGGTAGGGACAGGAAGGGGTAAGTCACCAAGAGGGCCAGAGACCAGAGGCCACCCCGACCCGGACACAAGGGAGACAGAGAAACGGATGCATCGTCTGCTCACCATGCGCCTGAAGCGGGTCCCACAGCCCCCGTCTCATTCTCTGCTCAGCCCCTGCCCCAGCCCACCCACGCCCACACGCACACACGCACACATGGACAAGGTCATAAGGTTGCCTGTTTACTGCAGTGGGGCCAGGAAGACCACCAACATCAGGGTGCCGGGCCACGTCTCAGCCCAGCCTTGGCCCCCTGTGAGCTGATTTCATCTCACAGAGCAAGAGCTCATCTGCCCGCCCGCCCGCCTGCCCAGCCTCCCATGCCTGGGCCACCGCCCGCACCCCAAACCCAGCTTGGTTATTAGAAATCCAGCAAGGAGAAGTGGGTTAGGGAGAGCAGGAGGAGAAGGCGAAGGAGAGGTGAGAGCAGAGGGAGGGAGAGGAGAGGGGAGAGGCGGCCACCACCTCTGTGCGACTTACCGCCAGTCGTCCTCTACCTGAACCCCGATGGACTGGAATTTGGTAGCGGGACTGGGCTCCTCTTTTGGCACTGGCTGAATGCAGTCAACCTTATTGAAGGACAACGACAGCAACGGCACGGAGACAAAGACAAAAATAAAAAACAAACACCACACTTGCTGCTGAAATTCACATTAGTGGGACGACGCAAACGGACGTGTGGACAGACGGACACGAGGCATGCGGACACTGCACGTGGGCCCGAGGCCGGACCAGGATAAGCCGGGCACTGCTCATTCGCGCGGAGGCGGGCGGGCAGGTGGGCGGGAGGTGGGAGGGGTGGAGATGACTGGCTTTCCCTACTCTGAGGAGGGTGCCATCACATCGATCGCTTTGGGTCCGTTGTCCTCCGAGAGGTGGGAACCGTTCCTTCTAGTCCTCTCCTTTACACGCATCAGAGAGAGAAAAAAGGACAACGAAAGAGAAAGAAAACACACACACACAAAGCCACAGCCGTTATCTGGTGTAGTCGAAGTGGGGCTATCTTGAGGCAAAGGTCACTCCCCCAACCCTGCAGCTGAAGGGCAGGCCGGGGTGCCTGCACTAGGGGCAAGCCTCAGACAGCAGTTCTGGATTTGAAAGCTGCCACAAAGGAAACAGCTGGCCAAGTCCCTGGGCGCTGTGGGGTGCCATCCCTGGGCCTTGTCACACTTGGCTGAAGCTACTTTCAGCACTGGGTGGGCCTGAGGAGCGGTAGAAAAGACCAGGGCCAGGGCCAAGTGCAAAGCTAGCACTCTTTCTCTGTATTTCAGTGATGCCCTGGGCCGACCTTTCTTTTCTGGGACAGAGGTATGTGGCCATGGAGCAGCCAGGCCAGCCCCTCCACCATCCTTCACAAATGAGGGAGAACCCACACTTGACCCAGGGCTCGAGGCACAAAGGGGTGGGACGAGGGTTGGTGGAACATCCTTGGGAACTGAAGACTCTCCAGTCTCTTGGCTTCACAGGGGCCAGGAGGCTTTCTGGGACAGAGAGCTGAGCGCCAGGCTCCTCCTTGCCATGGGGATGTAGCCGCATTTCCCCTTTAGTAAGAGCCAGCTCAGGGGATGTGGCATTGCTGGATCTCTAGAAAGCTGCTTGGAGAGTGTGGAGTAGGGGTGGAGTGAACTCGGGGAGGGGAAGCCCCATGGGCCCAAGAACTAGAGTCCTCATTCCGGTGTGAACTTCTGAGTAACAGGAATCAGGGTGAGCCTAACTCTCTCTCAGGTCTTCTGGAAAGATAAGAGCATCTGGTTTGGCCAAAGAGAGGGTGGGGCTGTCCAAAGACCCCAAGACTAAGCTGCTTTCTGTATTCCTCAGAATGCCTCCTGAGCACTGTACAGGGCAGGGGCTGGACCCCTTATGAAAGAGCCCAGAAAACAGGAGAGATCCCTGGCCAACTTTTTTCTTGTGTATATGGGGAAACTGAAGCCCGGAGCAGCCTTTTGGGTGACATTTAGGCAAGTGAGAGAAAATGGCCTGTGAGCCTTCTCTGGTCCATTCAGTCCCCTTTTAAGTTCCACCTTCCTTCTGCAATTCTGGTGCTTTGTCATCTACTTAGCCACGTCCAACTGCTCAGGGGTGGTTGTGGAAATGGAGATCCATCCAACCTAAGCCGCAATGCACACCACCCTGATGTCCTTGATTGCCCCCTGGGTTTGGGGGGCTCTGCCTCCCGCAGGCTCTAAGTCCACTGCAGCTGCCCTCCTCCCCTGCCCTGAGCGTGCTCCACTTTAGTCTGGAGGTCCAGCCAGGGCAGGGAGAGTCCTCTCCTGAATTTAGAGCAAGTCTTAAAAGCTGCAAGGCAGGGCCCAAGTTTTCCCAGCCCAGCTAATAGCAGACAGATTATTGATGTCAGGTGCATGCAGGAGGGGCAATGAAGCAGTGGAAGGGAAGCTGGCGCACCCTGCCCTGCTGTGTGCCACCGCCGTGGGTGCACTGTGAGCCTGGCTTCCCGAAGGGTCTGCTGGCTTTGGCCCCTTGGTCCCGGGAAACTATCCGCCTGGATCCTTTCTCATGGAGGGAAGCATTAGGACCGATGTCCCACTTCTCAGTTTGACTTGGGCCTGGCACCTCGAGCCACCTACCTGTCCCCAGGGCCCGAGAGGGCTCTGGGCAAAGTTCCCCTCGAGCAATCCCCGAGGCTCAAGAGCCCTGGGTCCTGGGCCCCTGGCCCTCGGTGTCTACGCTCCACGCTGCTCCCACCGCCAGGCGGGGCTGTGGCCTCCGCACCCGAGCTGACCTTGGATCAGAGAACTGTTAGGCCAGTCCCGCCTCCCACACGTCGGCTGGCAGGGCAAAGGGTGGAGTGAACAGACAGACAGTGGACAGGCAAACAGTGGACAGGAGATGGCTGGCTGAGTGTAACTACATTCACTGGGACAACCCATTGTTGGAGCAGGGACACGTCCCATAGCTGCAGACCCCGAAGCACATTCGGGTGAACGTGAGGAAGGTGTGCCTATGGATGGAATTTGGCTCGGCCATTTGGGGCCAACCCCCCAACACAGACAGACAAACCACCTTTGCCCAGGAGACCTAGTGGGCCTCCGCCAGATGTAATTACACGCAGGCAGGTGCACGGCGCGGGCCGAGGACAGAGTGTGAAAGGGGCCCCTACTTGTATTCCTATAGATGACAGTTTCCTTTTGGGGACGGCCTCAGGGTGGGATTCAGAGCTGGTCAGCGTCCCTTGTTCGCTCTTCAGAGCTGCATGTTTTGGGGGTGGCTCGGGGGCCTCGGGGGCTGGGGTGACTCCGCCCCGTGTCACGCTGGGCGGTCGGGTACTGCTGTCCAGGCTGTCCGATGAGTTGCTCAGGCCAGACTGGCTCGTCACTTCGCTCTTGTGGTCCTGGCTGTCCAGGTAGGTGTCCTGGGCAGACTCAGTACTGCTCTGGACTGTGACGGAGATGAACGGCTTCGACGTGGTGCGTGGAGGGACCGGTGGCGGGGTCTTCTTATACGCCACAAGGCATGATGAACCTGCAGGTGGGTGAGAGGAGGGCAGGGGAGAAGGTGAGGCCCCCAGGCCCCTTTCAGCCCTCTCGAGTCTAGCTCTGGCCTCAGTGAGGATTTCTGGAGCAGGAGAGTGGGGATCAGACACAGCAATGACCAAGACAGACAGACCCGGGCCCTGCCCACCCTCATGCTGAGCCAAGGCAAGTCTAGTAGGGGCTGCCAGCGTGGGCCAAACACACCCTCCTCCTCTGGGTCCCACACAAAGGTACTATCCAGCTGGGGCATGGGCTGGATGGTGACAGCAGAGTGGTGGTCAGGACAGCCAAGGAACAGTTAACCTCACTCGTCCTCAAGCTCCCTGAGAGACTTACTCCTCTTCTCTGGTCTTTTTCTCCTACTCTACCTTCCCTCCACCCCGTTCCCTCTGGCTGGATGGCCCCCTCTGTTTGGTCAAAGACCAACACATCCTCTGGGGCCCAGCTACCCTGCTCCCATCTTGCCATTCCCACCCCTCCCCCCTCGTTGTTATGTGAAAACCAACACACCAGTCTGCCTCCGTCAAGACTCCCTGTTCTATACCAAGATTCAGGGAACCAGGATCTGCCATGGGTGAGAGCTGGGGTCTCAGAGTCCCATTCCGAGCCTGGCCCAGGGCTGGCCCCCAGCAGGGGCATGGAACACCAAAGGCCCCAGCTAGCTTTGTAAATGCTGAACTTTTGGTCTGAAACAGAAGGTTCTTTTCAAATAACAGTAGCTACTTGCTGTGAGAGACTGGTTCCTATCCCACAGCTTCTCTCAGCATCTTAACTCCAACTGCCCTTTCCCCGGTGAGGACTGAAAGGGGCCTCTACTGGGTGGGGCCCAGGCTAGAAGTGGGAGCCAGAGGAGTGACTTGAAGCCCTCCCTTCAAAGGGGCTGCCAATCACAGTGATGGTGATGGCCCAATGGAAACCCCAGAATAAGGCTCAGTGCCACAGGGGCCATGGACAAGACCCAGCAGAATCCATTCATCTGCCATTACGAGATGTCACTAAACAAACCTATCAGAACAGCTAAAATAAAAAACGGTGACACCACCAAATGTTGCCGAGGATGTGCACAAATGGAATCACTCATACATTGCTGGGGGAAATGTAAAATGATACAACCACTCTGGAAAACAGTTTGGCAGTTTCTTTTAAAACTAAACACACAATTACCATACAACTCGGCAACTGCACCCCTGGGCATATCTCCCATAAAAATGATAACATGTTCACAAAAAACTTATACATGAATGTTCATAGCAGCTTTATGTGCAATATGCCAAAACTGGAAACAACTTAGATGTCCTCAATGGATGAATGGCTGAGGTCCACTTAGACCATGGAACACTACTCAGCAACAATAACAAAAAATGAACCACTGATTCAAGCAATAACTTGGGTGAATCTCAAGTAAATTATGCCAAGTGCAAAAGCAATCTCGAAAAGTTATATGCAACATGATTCTATTTATGAAACATTCCTGAAATGACCTCATTATAGAGATGGGAACAGATTAGTGGTTGGTGGGGAGACTAGCGGGAGGGGGTGATGGGGAGGCTGGAGGGACTTGGTTATAAAAGGGCGACAGGTAGGATCATGACGGGTGTGAGTTGATGGAAGTTCCGTAGCTTGACTGTGGTGGTGGCCCTTTGAACCTGTACGTGATGAAACTGCATCGGACTAAATACACACACAGGTGACATGAGTGAAACCAGTGAAATCTGAGTAACACTAGTGGGTTGAATCTATGTCAATATCCTAGTTATGATGTTATACTACAGTTTTGCAAGATTTTACCATTGAGGGAAACTGAGGGTGGAGGGTACACAGAATCCCTCTGTATCATTTCTTACAACTATATGTAAATTACAATTACCTAAAAATAAAAAACCCATCTACCTGTTCATCTGATAAACATCTATTAAGCTGGGTCCCAGGAAAGCGAGGAGCCCTCACCAGCAGAGAAACAGCTGTGACGCAAATGCTTCAACAGCAGCAAAAGCCACAATGGAAAAGCCCAGGACCCGGGAGCCACATTTTGTGCTCAGCAGTCTATGTGACTAAGTGCTCTGGGAGCTCAGAGCCAACAGCATTCAATTCCTACTCTGCTTAAAACTTTCCAGTCCAGCTCGGGGATCCCCCCCCGGACAGACACACCCACAATCTGACTCCCTAGTCTGAGAAGGGTGAGGCACAGGCAGGAGAACAAAGGCAGCAGGGCAGGCAGGAGGCGGGGCTTCAGTCCACGGGAGAATGACCCTCTAGGCCCCACCCCATGGGAAAGGGACAGGCCTGCTTGGGAAGACGACCTCCTGTGTTCAGCTGGCCGAGAAGCGCAGGCTGACAGCCAGAGCTGGGCCATCTATTGACTATGCTTAGCAGCTTTATGATTTTGTACTTTACTCCTCACAGTGACTCTGTGAGGTGGGGATACAACTGTGACTGCTTTATAGATGGGGCACATGAGGCGCAGAAAGGTTGGATAACTCTCCTAGAGTTGCCAACAGTAAGTGGCAACCACATGGTTCAGCTGCACAGCCCACCTCACTCTGCTCCCCAGGCCCTGGGCCCCTCCCTTCTGGACTGGAGCTTCAGGTGTCTGGGGCCTTCACTGACCACTGTGACCCCCAGCATCCTGCTGACCCTGGAGCCAGTCTGCAGGTGCATGCCCAAGCTGAGCCCTGACTGTTGGGGGAGGAAGGGCCTAGACTAAAGGCAGAGGCCTGGTTTCCAGAGCCCAACAATGACTCATGCAAGTCCCTGCCGCCTGCTGAACTATTCATTGCCCTTAGCTGTTCAGTGGGGGAGGAATTCTAACCAGGTGACAGCACAGCATATTCACACAGCCCTTGACTAACTCAAAGCGTTTTCCCATTTATGCTCTCATCTCATCTCCCCTCATTGTGACAGAAAGAAAGATTCCTGCTCTGAATCCCTTCTCCTCACTGCTTGAAATTCTATTTGAGAGTCATTCCTTTAGTGGTGAGGATCCAGAAGCCAGAGGGCAGCAGAGAACCAGACAAGCCTGAGTTCAGATCTCAGCTTTGTCATGCAGCAGCTGCGCAGCCACAGGGAGTGATAACATAGGCTGCAACACAAAGGTGAAGGTTCACACAGCCCAGGGTTGGCAGGGCTCTGACCCGTCTCTAGTACAGGAGAGGCCTGGGCAGCGAGGGGGAGTGGTGAGCCAAAATTTTATCACTCCCCAGCCGCTGATGGGGAGGCTGGACTTGTTCTCTGACCAGCTCAGGGGCAGTTTCCCCCAAGAGCTGGACACGCAGAGCAGCCTGTTGAAGCCAGTGGCCACCAGAGCCCAGCAGAGACAGGACTCACTGGGGATTTTAGGATTCATTTGTTTGGTTGGCCTAAATATCCTAAAGAAGTAGGGCTTCTGTGGAGTTTTCTGCCCCAGATCAGAAGAGTGAGGCCCCAGTCTGCTCAACATGTTTAGGTGGGGAATATCCCCCTAAAGGGGGTGACAGTGAGCTTGAAGACCTAGAACTGAGCCCTAAGCCTGGCTGAGTCTGTGGGCCCCCAGTCAAGGTCCTTGTTCCCACCTGTGGTGGGGCTGACGCTGGCCTGGAGGAGTCAAGTCTGTGCGGGGACCCACCCTGCCCCGCCCGGGAGATAATGGGACTGCCCAGAGCCAGGGGTCTGGACAGAGGACTCACCCTCCAGCTTCTCTCTCAGGGTTGCTTAGGCTGGAGTCCTGCTGACGCACACTCAGAGGCTCTGAGCCCTGGCTGAGGCAACCCCTCATTGGAGAGAAAGTGAACTAGAGAGAAGCCAGGCCAGATGGCCAGATATGATAAGAGGAAAAGTGAACTTATCCTGGATTCTCTATGTCTCTGAGGGCACAGGTCACAGCCAGACAAGTGGTGTGACTAACAGAGAAGACTGAGTGGCTGGTATCCTTCAGCTCTGAGCACTGTCCCCCCAGAGCAGGGGATGGGGCCCAACTACACGGGTCAGCTCTCCTTTCAAACATGTGAAATGCCAAGAAATACAGGCCAACACCTTCCCCTGCGCCTTCGGACATCACAATCTAGCCACTTAGTGTTCCTTACACCAACCACACTTCCTCCCACCTCGGGGCCTTTATACAGGCTAGTCTCTCTACCTAAAAAGGTTCTCTCAGCTCCTTACATGTTTCAAATATTACTTCCTCCGGGAGGCGTCCCCTGACTGCCCCCTCCCCTCCATCACCCAGTACCTCCATCAGAACACCTGTCACATTTGTCAGCAGCTCATCTAGGCATTTACTTGCTGACGGTTACAGCCCTGGGGTGGTTGGGGAACTCTGTCTGTCTTGGCACGGCAGGTCACATCCCAGGCCCAGGGTAACATCTCAAGCATAGAAAGCTCTCAATAAACTTTTGTTGAATTAAGAAAATGAACCTCATCATTGCTACAAAAACCCCTCAGTTGCCAAAAATCAAGATTTAACCACAGTGAAGGCTCCCAACACTTTAGTACCCGAGGTTCTAGCCCCCTCCCAAATGCAAAGCCCTCTCTGCTTGGTCCCACCCATCCATCCCTACAGCTTCATCTCCCACCCTTCCACACCCTTAGCATGATCTTTCCAGCTCCAGAGAACAACGCACCCTTTCCCAAACACACCACACTCTTCATGCGCCAAAGCCATTGCACGTGCACTGTTTCTGCCAGAACCCCTTTTCTCATCCTCCATGCTTCTCATTCTCTGGTCAGTCCCTCCCTCTCCAGCTTTTTCTGGCCCAGGCAGAGTCTGACCCTCTCCTTTCTCTGTGGGCAGCTGGAGCACTTGGGGCTGTGGCCACATCTCCAACTGAGAGTGTATTCCCCGAGCGTCAGCAGCCAGTGTCCGGCCCAGAGGGTGCACAACCATCATTTGCCAATTAAACTTTAGAGGGAGGCAAGTACCTCTGAGACTCAAGATGTTGGACCTAGTCAGGGCATGACTGCGGCCCTCCCTGCCCTTGGGAGACATTCTGTGTGCCACAATTCACATCAATACAACATGTGGGTCCAAATCTTTGTCCAGATACTCTAGAAAACTTTCAGATTTGCCCAGGAAACTTAGGGCTGAATGGCACTCCAATGTGACTATCTCCTCCAGCTGGTCCTTGTGCATATTTTCAAAGATCCTGAGTGAGGCATCGGCTGAGCCCCAGCAGCGTGTGCACGCTGAGCTGCCGCCCTCGGGCCACATGCTTCCCTGCCCTGGTCTTGGCCATGTCCGTCCCTCACGCCAAGGCTCAGACAGGATACAGTTGTGTTATGCCATCGGCCCCCGGCCCCAGACATCCAGCCCAGCCTCCCTGCTCCACAGTGCACAAATCCTTGCTTCTTCTAACTAGAAGCTCCCTTTGTCTCATTTCTGCCTTCTGCCCAAGATTTTATCCAGCAAATTCTATTTACCAGATCAGAGTGAATTTGCTTCCACAGTTTTTTTGATGTCAGGGTATATAAGTTGGCCAATCAGAGCTTAGATGCTGAGAGGAGTGGCTGTGGCTCCAACTCCCCAGAGATCTGGAGGACACAGAGTAACCTGTCAAACCACGCAGCTAAATCGGGCAGCTTACTTGTGCGCTATGGTAAAAACAGAACTCAAGGCTCCCGCCCACCCAGCCTCAAATTCCTTCCTCCTTCCCTGCTTCTTCCCCCAAGGCAGAGGAAGCTGGGAGAGAATTCCAAGCAACTAGGTCAGGATTGAGAACAGACTGCCCTCTCAGAGCCACTTTCCTGTTGATGGCCCATGTGCCCCCCACCCCGGGTCAGCCTGGAAGTCACCTCCCTTACTGTGACTTAAGAGTTAGCAGCATCAAACTTTAATTTCAAACTCCAGCAAGAGGGACTGGTAGCACCTCTCACCCCAACAGCCTCCTGGGGATCCTCCCCACTGCCTACAACCAGGGGCTTCCTAAATGCCTCTCCCATCCCTCCCTTCTCCCCCATCTAGAGCCAGTCTCCCCTAGACTCCCCACACTGCTGCTCCCTAGCCCCCAACCTCCTGTCTTGCCTTTCCTGTCCCTTTTCCACTCTGGTCAGTGGGCCACCTGAGGAATCCAACCATACCACTGCCTTGTTTAAATGGTGCCACCACCTACTCAGAGGCATTGGAATAAACACTTCAGTGGGGGAACTCAGGACTTCTAGAAACTGCACCTGCCTCAGAGCTGAAAGTCCACAGGAGCCAAGAGGATACAAAGGTGATACCCTGGGGAAGACAAAACCACAAAGCTCAGGGAGTCCTGACTCTGCCCTTGGAGCCCTGTCCAGAAGCCAGGATGCACTCCTGTTGGTAAGGATTCCAACGCTAACCTTACTGAGCAAGCACTCGGTGTACAGTCGGTCCTTATTATTATTCACGATTCTGTATCTGCAAACTCGCCTACTTGCTGAGATTTATCTGTAACCTCCAAATCAATACTCTTGGGGCTCTCGCTTGCAGACATGCACAGAGCTTGAAAATCTGAGTTGTCCAATGCACAGGTTCCCAGCTGAACAAGGTAACATTGCCTTTTTCGTTTCAGCTTGTACTGTAAATGAGTATCCTTTTCCTGGTCTGTTTAGTGTTGTGTTTTCACATTTTTCTCGTTTTTTTTGGTTATTGTTGGTGGTAGTGATTTCTGTCTGAAATGGCCCCCAATCATAGAGCTGAAGTGCTATCCTGCGTTCCTAAGTGCAAGAAGGTTGTGGTGTGCCTTATGGAGAAAACACACGTGCCAGACAACCTTTGTTCAGGTGTGAGTTATGGTGCTGTTGGCCAAGTTCCATGTTGATAAGTCAACAATATATTAAATAAGGTGTCTTTAACAAAAACCTTGGTGGTTTCTGTTGGTGGTTGGTGGAGATGCAGGGACTCTGTATGTCCCACAGGAGCAATGGTTCAGTATTTGCTAACTCAGAGTTTGAGAGACATTATGAACCCAACAATTGTGAATAACAAAAATGGACTGTACTGTGGCCAAATGAATCCTCAGAACAGGTATGTGAGGTAGGTCTGCCAGTATCCTGTTTTCCAGATGAGGCTCACAATCCTTTGAGCAAAGGAGTAGAGAAGGACAGCCCAAGGCATGGGAAGACAGATGCCAGTAGGGCCCAGCCTGGCAAAGTGGAATTTAGATAATTTAGCTGGTGAAGAAAAGACAAGGGGGCCCGAGAGAGGGCTGCCTCTTCTCAGATAGGGTCCTTGGTTTCCTGGGGCTGCTTGGACAGTGGTGACAGTGGTAACAGTGTTATCTTCTTCCTGCCCGCAGCAGAGCTCACGAAGTCCCTTCAAACCGGCCTGCAGTCAGAAGGTTTTACCACAGGCAGACCTGATGGCAGTAGGAGGGCATATCACTATCTCAATAGCCCAGCACACTAGGCAGCTCTGCATGAGGTGCCAAGGCCATCTCAAGCTGAGTGTGTCCAGAATGAATCTGAACCTCTCCTCCCCCACGTCAGCCTTGCTCTCCTAGAGAGGGGACCCCATGCACTCAGTCACACTCCAGAGGCCTGGGGATCCTCACCCCCCTCTTCTTATGCCTCCCCCATCTGCAAGGCCTTGTCCCTCCTGCACACAAAAGCACATGTCACAGAGCTGGGCTTCTCTCCATCCCACAGGCCTGGTCTAGGCTGCACTTTCTACCCCCTGGCCTCCCTGCTTTGTTAGTGGCCCAACTCACCCATGATCACTATCCAGACAGGAGCCTGAGGAGTTTTTTAAAAGTACAAATTGGATTACTGCCTCCCTTTTCTAAAGCTTTTCAAAGGTTCCCTACTCCATGAAGTTGCCTACCTTGGCCTACAACAGGAACTGGCCCACTCCCTTCTCCAGCCTCAGTGCCTGTACTTTTCCCTCGCTCATTCCACTCCAGCCACACCATCCTCTTTGCTATTTCTCAAATGCTCCAAGCATGCGCCCACCTCAGGGCCTTTGAGCCTGCTGTTCTCTTTCTGGGATGATCCCCACCACATTTCTGCACACCTACTTCTTCCCATCCTGCTCTCATCTCAGCTTCCCATTCAGGCCTTGGCTCAGGGGTCACGTTCTCAATGAGGGTCCCCCCGACTGCCCTGCCTAAAGTTGTTATTCCTTCTTTGAGGGCCTTGTTTGTTTCATCAAGCACTGATCAACTTACTGCTTCACTTGTCTTTTGTCTCTCTCCCCTGGCAAATAGAGATTCTGAGTATCTAATATAGATTTCCGAGAGTAGGGACCCCAAATACCTTATAAAACCACAATGCTTTCTCTGTACCAGGCTCAATATATGGCTGGGCTCAGTAACTATTTGTTGAATGAATGAACAAATCCCTACTTAACAGTTGGGCAGACTGAGGCTCAGGGAAGCAGAATGATTTACCCCTGACTCTTGAGTTAGAATCTAACGTCCAGTGTGAGCACTATGATCTCCCTGCAGGTCAGCCCCCAATACACACACACACACACACACACACACTACAGGAACACAATCTGGTGAGAGGTAAGGCTTCGAGCAACTCTGCTTGAAGTTTGGCAATGAGGCCATAGGGACGAGAGCTCAACAAATCCTAAGCACTGGGCATCAGGAACAGTTTGAAAAATAACCATTTCTGAAAGGTGACAGAGAAAGCAAGCAAGCAGTGCTTCCAGCAACATCTTCCAGGCACGGAGTATCATATGTACAGATTTAAAAGAATCATGACCGAGTGAGCCCTGGGCCAGGTACTACTTTACTCCAGACACAGGCCTGGGAGGGGAGATAATTATCACTGATGTTTTATAGATGAGAGAACAGGCTTTTAGTTTTTAAGAGTGGCAGTGTAGAAAAGCCTGCTCTGGGAGGCCATGGTGGGCTTTGTACCTTGCACAGGGTCTAGTTCTTCCTGGGCCTCAGTTTCCCCAGCTAAGTGGGTTGACCCTGAATGGGCGTCCCAAGTTTAAACATCTACAAGAGACCAGGCATCTAACTCCTCTGGCCCACAGCTGTCATGTGGAGACCTGGGTGACAGAAGCCAGAAATCTGGACTGAAAAATAAATAAAACCTCTAAATTTAAAAATGAAGTTAGTTAATTCAAAGTTTTAAAAACACTGCATAGGTACGTGTCTGCCTGCCAGTGTGGCCTGGGGCACACAGGCCTCTGACTGCTCAACAGCTGCCCTCAGACCTCCAAGCTCCCTGAGCTCCAGACCTTCTCCCCCTGCTCCCTAGGAAGCCTGTCCACAAGAGCCGCCCCCTCGGAAACCTTGAAATCAAGGCAGCAGGAGGCCCTTCTGGTGGTGTCTCAGGTCTGCCCGGAGAAAGAAGAGAAGCCCCTTCTGGTCGTCAGGCCAGGTGTGGTTGCAGGCTCTTGGCACCAGGGCGAGGTGTTGGGGGGGGGGGCCCATCCAGAGCACAGATGGCTGCCTCCCTTCATGGGCCTGGACCAGCTGCTTGAGAGGGACCTGCTTGGTTGCTGGGGCAACACCCTTTACCCCCTTCCAGAGACAGCTGCCCCTTAGAAGCCCTGCTCACACCCCAGTTGGGGACAAAGATATGAGGAGATTCTGTCCTGGTATGCTCAGGCCAGAGGGGCTGGAGGATGGGTTAGGCAATGCCCTCCAGATGGACCCACAGTTCAGGTCAGCCGATTCTCTGAGGACAGGAAGCTGCGGGGTAGGGGACTTCACAAGCTCCAGGGCATCTCCCCTGATCGAGGGCCAGCTATGAGTCAGCCTAGCATGAAGAGCTTTAACTGTATCAGCTCATCAACTCTTTCCCAGGCCTAGCAGTCCCACTTCAAAGAGGGAAAAAGTGAGGCTCAGGGAGCAGTGAACAGCCCAAGGTCACACAGCCAGGATCTGAGCTCAGGCTTTCTGATTCCAGAGCCAGCCTTGTAGCTACTGCTTCACCACACTGCCCAGGGCTGGAGTTAGGTGCCACCTAGCAGGGCCTGGCTGAAATCCTGGCCAGGCCAGTTCCCCAGTCAGGACCCTATTCCTGGGTCCTCAAGCAGGGTTTGGCAATTTCCTCTGAATGGGTTAGATGGTGGCAGCCTCTGGCTCTGCTGGCCATGAGGGCAGAGGCCTGGGGCTCCAGACCAGAGCCCCACCACTTGAAGAAAAAGGCGCTCTGCCTGCCTGTGACCACTGCCACCCACAGCTGCCCTTCCCCTCCAGACATGTGGTCCCAGACACTGTGACCCTCTCACCAGAAACACCAGAACCTCTGAAATGGGTGTCTGACAGCTTCAGAGCAGAGCCCAGAGAGGTGAGGCCACCCGTCCTAGGTCACACAGCTGGGACTGGAACGAGGATGTGGGGAGCCTCCAAATTCTAGGGTCCAAATAGATAGCTATTCCAGTGATTTTCAAGCCAGCTTCTGGGGGCCTGGGGAAAACTTTCTGATTCCCTCCCCAGGCCAGGTCCCTCAGAGCAGCTCTGTTTTCCTTTTTTTCCCTCCATGTGGAATTCTCACATGATATTTTGACACCCACTAGACCAATTCAACTCCGTCATAGTACAAATGAGGAAACTGAGGATCAGAAAGGCAAATGTACTCCCCGAGGAGCAGGTGGCAGAGCAGGGACCTTGCCCAGGGCTCTGAATGTGGGTGTGTTCCCTGTCCCCCTGCAACATCCCTGCCTCTCAGCCTGGAGACCACCAGCTCCAGGCATTCAGGGAGGTACCCATCTGTGGCTGAGCCCCATCTCAAGTCCCTGACCAGGGGACCCCAAATAGCATGCTGTTTCTCAAGAAATATTTCCACCATTACTGCAACTATATCCAGTAAGCAACCTGTCAGGCAACATTCACCCTCATGTCCATTCTGTGTTGGAATCTGCCGCAAACGTCCTTTTATGTATCCCCAGAGACCTGCCGGCAGAGTTAGCCCTGCCAGCAGCTGTGCTGAGGCCCCTGCCCTACCCCCGAGGACACCTTATTACCACCACCCCTGGGAGTCCAAGCTTTAAAGAGATGCCAGCTTCCAAGCAGCAGTTACTGAATCATGATTTTCTTGTTGTATATGAAAGCTATAAACACTAGAAGGGGGTGCTGACAAGTAGGAGAAAGTAGCCAGAGTTACAGGGCTGTATGGCTCCAGTCCAACACAAAAACTTGATGGGTACAGCCCCGCTTGGCCTTGTGGGGGAATGGGGTGGGGTGGAGAATCTAATATTTGGCTTTTCAAATACTATTTGGCTTTTCAAATACTGGCTCCAGCATGTGGACCTCACTGCTGTCTTTCCAAAGCCCTAGGATCCCAGGAGCCCAGCCTGGGAAGTACTACTTAGAAGAAAGAGCCTCAAAAAGCCACCTTCACTTCTGGAGAGCTGACGTCAAACCCTGGTGATGGGTCACAAAAGCCCGGGTTTTTACAAGCTGTCACAGGCCCCTGTGTCCAGTATGCAAAGCCAGACGCTGCCAGGCCCTGTGCACCTCGACTGCTGGCCTCTTTCATCGTTCTGAATGACCAAGCGGATCCCAGAATAGAAAGATGGTGCTAACAGGCTCATTCACTGTGCCTGGAGTGACAGGTGGCATATCGGGTGACAGAGCCAGGAGCCAAGAACCCTGGGCGGCCAAGAGATGGGACAAAATGAACGGTGCAGAAGTGAATGGGGAAAACCGTGAGTTCAGCTCAGGTCAGCCCAGGCCAGGCCACCTGCCTCGATGCCAGGCCTGCGGAAAGGGACACAGGAAGGGAGAGGGCCCAGTCCTCAGAGCTTATATTAAGATCCTGAGTTCAGGATCCCAAGTTGCACAATTACACAAGAAAGCAGACATGTAGAAAAATGCCTAAGTGACTCCAGCTGACTGTAGACACGGTCTAGGCTACACTAACAGAGGAAGGCGCAGGATCAGGGAGGGGGCAGCCCCACTGGACTCTGGACAATGCTGTTGGTACTGTTGGCGATTATGGACAAGGGACAGCGCCAAACTGAAGCCTGATGAGAAGGGGGCAATCTGCACAGGGAGAAGTCTCAAATCCACCCACCCCTATTCCATTACAATAAGTGCTGATTTATAAAAGGGAAGCTGCACACTGGGCCCTGGGTGGGCACTAGGGACCCAGGAGAAGTCCTTGTCAAGAAACTCACAATAAAAACTACTGACTGGGCGGAGCCACGTGCAGTACTGCAGGAGAAAGCCTGGAACTGACTGAAAGTGTTGTGACTGATAGTGAGGGCCGTCACACATTTGCCACAGATGGGGTGTGACATGTGCACCATGAGCCGTGTCTAGTTCAACACGAAGGACGGCTTGGAGAGAATGGAAGAGGCAACTCAGAAGGGCACGGCTACTATCTTCAGAAACCTAGAAGACTGACACATAGACACTTGGTCCAGGTTGTCACAGTACAACCAGAGGGGCGACAAGGGGGTGTTCAGGGGGAGCAGATTTTGCCTCATTATAAGGAGGCACTTCCTAAGGGGCAAAGCTGCTGGGAAGGCGGCCAGCTCAGCTGGACATAGGCACAACGGATGCAGGGAGGGACTCAAGCTCCCACAGGTGCTCCTTTTAAAAAGACTCCTTCCAGGCATGAGATGTTCTTTCTTTGTCTGCCTACTTCACACCCAGTTCTGGACGTGACTTTAGACTTCATTTTGGTGTGTGACATTCATAGTTCAAAATTTTTTTGCCTCCAGAGAATCGTCATGAACAAGTAAGAGAGAGAGGAATGTTCAGACAGCCTAGCTACAGGGGAAATGATATGAGGACTAACTCCAGGGCCTCAGACAGCGCGGTCAGGGCTTAAAACTCCTTCCTCTGGGAAGTCTGGCAGGACAGAGTCCCTACCTGAGATGATAAACCTGTCTTCAGAATATGAGACCAGCTGACACTTGCTAACCCTGCTGTCCACCCACCCTCCTAATACCTACTGCTGGGTTACAGACATGGCCTTGTAGGTCAGGAGGCCCTGCGTCTGAGCACTGTTCCCGCACTCACTGTATGATAAAGGCTCCGAGGTTCTCACTCTCACTCATCTGTAAAATGGGAACAATTCTGGCTTGCCCTGTCCACTGCCCTAGGGCTGCTGTGAGAGTTTCTTGGGAAGACAGGTGGGAAAGGGCTTGGTAGGTGAGGAGCTGTCATTACAATTGACTGAAGGGCCCTTGTGAGCAAGGGGCCTGCAGAGCAGACATCCAGTCCCAGGCCCTCTGAGAACTCTGTGGGCCAGAAGCTGGGGGTTCCCGGCCTGGGGCAGAAGTGAGGACCCATGTTCCTCCAGGGACATGTCCCTCCAGGTGGGCAGCTGGGGTCCTCAGACAGGGCACTGAGGACCCCAGCTGCCCGCCCACTCCATGCCACGCTTGCATCACCATTCTAGTATTTTAGGGTAGTGTCCTCTGGTGTCTCTGCCTTGCCAAGCACCCCTCTTAACTTCTCTCTGCCACCCTCTTCACACCAACACCTCCTGTTCTCAGAGTCCAGGCCTTTGCACCTGCTGCTCCCTGCCTGCAACACCCCTTCTTCTCCCTGATTTTGCCTCCTCCTTCAGGTTTCCATTCCAGTGGTACTCCCTCCACGGCATCCTGACTGTCCAGGACTGTCCCCCTGCACCCACCTGGCGCCTCTCACTGGGTCAGCCCCCCAGGTTTAGATGTGCTAGAGGCCTTGGTCATCACACTGCTTTACGGGTCTGTTTACTTTTCTTCTCTCCTTAGACCCTGAACCCTCTGAAGACAGGGACCACATGGTTCCCATACCTGGGGCACCCAGAAGGGGTGCCAGGCGAATGCCTGTTGACACTTATAAGGTAGGACCCTATCCCTGATTTCACCCCAAAAGTGGTACATGCCTGCAGGAAGACCCTGAGGACACAGCAGCAGGGGAGAGTCTCTGAGGGGTGACTTGGCAAGCAGAAGACAGAGGCGCTGGGACAAGCTGTGACTACAGGTTTCCCCACTCATGCCCCCATGTCCCTCCCTACTCGACTTTTCTCTCCCAACCACCTCTAAAAGCTCATGTTGACATTTGGGAAGATCTCTTTGAAAGAACACCTATACAAGGGAAGGTCGCCAACCCCCCAACCTGTCCACAGAACCCTGCCCCAACAATGGCAGTGTGAGACACACTGTAAGGACTGACTGAACATTAGTGGCTAACCATCACAGTTAATGGTGTTTATCATCTGCTCAGGAATTGGTGGCTATGGCAGTGGCCCAGCCACTGTCTGAGGTCCTCACCCCTGCATCTTATATTTGATCTCCACAAGGAGATGTTTTCACCATCTCCCCTTGTGCTGCTGAAGCAGAGGCTCAGAGAGGTTGAGGGATTTGCTCAGTGTCACACAGCAAGTCATGTTCTATCTGCTAAGCGAGAGCAAACCCTCCAGGTTTCAATCTCCAGAATACAATCTTCACAGCACCCAGTCTCACAACAAAAATACAAGTTCGCTGACAAGGAGACTGACACAGACATTCCCACAAAGCTTAGAAGTCACTGTAGAAAGACAAGTTTGATCTCCCTTCTGCTGGCAGAATCTGAGTACATTTTTACACTTCTAGAGTACACTTTTACAAAGACCCCAAGCCCAAGCCAGCATCCCGAAAAACACTTTAAGAAAGCAGACTTCACCTTGACAACTTCTAACCTCTGGGAGCTGCTCTGCTCGGATGTTTTTGTAAGCATACTAATCACCTCCCCAGGTTTTGGGCTGTCCTGCCAGGCCCTTTTCTGCTCTCACAAAGAGACCTGTGACATCACTTGCCCCTCAAGTGGTCCCTTCCCCTCCCAGGACACCCATCTGTAAAAGCTGGGCACTGCACCAGGTTGGGGATGGCACAGGTTCCACTGGGTGTGCTACTTCTGGTTGACTGGCAGTACCTGCCTGTGTTCAGAAGGATCCTGAAGTTGTGGCCAGGCTCCACACAGCCATCACGGGCACTGGAACCAAGGCTGCCTCTGTAGGAAAAGCCCTCCCAGGAGATGAGCAGCCTTTCAAAAACTCTGCTGGAACACAGCCACATAGAGCTTGGAGTTGCAGTGTGCATTAACTTGGAGAGTTAACTACAACAGTTCATTATTCAGAGATACCACCCACTTCCCCTTTCAAATGTATCTCCTTAAAATGTGCTAGTGAATGAGGAACCTGGAACAGTCAAATTCACATAGACAGAAAGTAGAAGGATGGTTTCTAGGGCTGGGGGCAGGAGGGAATGGGAGTTGTTTAATGGGTATAGAGTTTCATTTTTGCAAGATGAAAAGAATTCTGGAGATGGAGGATGGTGATAGCTATAGAACAATGTGAATGTACTTAATACCACTGAACTGTGCAGTTAATATAGTTTAAGTGGTATATTTTTGTTTTATGTATTTTAACATAATTTTTAAAAATGGGCTAGTGAAGAGTCCACTGAGGAATTCTCTATAAACAAGCCCTAGCTATCATATTGCTTTGATCTTTTTCACCCCAAATCCATGAGTCACAAAATAAAATATTTAAAGCTACTTTAAGCATGAATTTTTTTAAAATTTCTGATTTGAGTTAAATGTATTTGTGAGCAGGGGCTGATTAATAATTTGCCTACAATCTCTTTCCTGATATTCAGGAAACAGAAATAAAACAAATAGAAAAAAATTCAAATAGAAAATTAAAAAGACTGGAGGTCTACAAGGGCAGTGATGGATGTGTAAGTATCACAGATCCTTGGAAAGAAGCTGGATGGGAGACTGTGTGGAAATTTAGAAAAATTAAAAACTTAAAAAAAACCCTCTAAATACACTGTATAACATTACAGAAAATAGTTAAAAAGTCATTTTAATCTCATTGCCTTAACGCAATTACTATTATACCATTCTACACCAAAACTTTTAAACCGACCTATTCTGGAACGGCAACCTGGCTAAAAAAGGAATAAAAACTTCTACTTTGGCCTTAGTAACTAACAAAGCAGCTGGTAGAACAGTAAGAGCAGTGAATCAGGACTCCAAATCTTGATTAAGCTGTGTGACTCTGGACAAATCATTTCACCTCTCTGTTCCATCATTTCTAAAAACAGCAGTAACTCCAACTGGCCTCCCTCAGCAACAGAGGCAACAGGCAGGGCTTTGTGAACTGTGAAGCAGCAGCAACAAACAGGGTGTGCTAAAGACGCCTTTTCTAGAGGACTAATGATCAGTATGAGAACCAATTTAATAAAGGTAAGTACTTGGAAGTTTTGATGTTAATTGTAAAACAAAATCACTTGTACTACTTTCATTATCATACCTCTGGCTCCTACTGGGTGAGCAGACCCCTCCAGACATAACCCATACCTCTCCCAGTTCCCTCAACACTCCACACCCTCTCCACCTCAGGGTCTTGCCCCCTGCCGTTCCCCATCTGCCTCCTTCCCATCCTCCACCTCACCTTCCCAGAGATGCCTCTCCCATCCTCTCTGAATAGGTGCCTCTCAGCAACTATTTGTTTCCCTCAGGGCTCTTATCTCA
Organism: Vicugna pacos; assembly: GCF_048564905.1. Lineage (NCBI taxonomy): Eukaryota > Metazoa > Chordata > Mammalia > Artiodactyla > Camelidae > Vicugna > Vicugna pacos. The sequence continues at coordinate 27,234,191 of NC_133005.1, read as the reverse complement.
CTTAGACAGTACCTTGTGTATCCTGCTTGGATGGGGTCTCCAAGCTGGACAGAAGCTCCATGAGGAAACAGACCAAGTTTGTCTTGTTCCCTCTCCTCCCCTGGCTCAGCACCTGGCATGAATGGCTGATTGTTTGGAAAGAAGTGGAGGTGGGTGAGGAGGAGCTGGCTGGGATGGACCCAAGACCTCGTCCCGTGGACTGTTCCCACGCGCTGCTGCACATGCCCCATTTGAGGAAACTGCTGGGGCAGCAGTAGCACTGGGAGCCCTGCTTTGATAGGTGCCCGCTCCTCCTACCCCCGCAGGCAGACACCTCCTGACTGCTACCACGCCCCGTGCAGGGCAACAGCCACGTCATGAAGCGTGGGAAGCTTGGGAAGGCAAGGAAGTTCCAGGAGAGGCTGGAACTAGTAAATGTATTCACAGCACACTCAATAGCGGACTCCTCATCATGGCCCCCGGTAGGAAAGTGCCCCAGTGGGGTGATGATCCTGCAGAGATAAACCCTGGCTCTGTATGCCTGGTGGACTCTGACAGCTCTGGGGAGGCTTTTCTAGCCTGATCTCAGCTCCCCAGACCCCTGGACGGCTCACCTCTGTCTCCCCTCCCCCACCCTAGGTAGCCTCTCCTCAAAATCTCTATCCACTTGGAGCCTACCCAGTTCCTGAGGTCCTGAAGGTCACCTCCTCTCTAAAGCCTGCCTTAATTCACTCCATATTCCCCATCAGAGCCCCACACTCAAAGAGCCATCAAATGACTGACTCCTCCAAACACCCCACTTAGTCCACTGACATCTTTCCAGGCATGGGACATGGACAGTCTTTAAATATTTCCAGTCTTCTCTCTCCCCTTGGATATCAGTAAGAGCAGGAGCTAACATTTCTTAAGTGCTTCCTCTATAGCAGGCATTGTGCTGAGTGCTTTACACACATTCTCCTGTCCTCATGCTGTAACTTGTGTCAGGTAATATTATCACCTCTATTCTACAGGTAAAGAAACTGAGGCCCGAGAGATTAAGCAACTTGCCAAAGCCTCACAGCTCCAGGTGGCAGCCCAGGATCTGAACTCCGGCAGTGTCACTCCAGAGCTATGCTCTGAACTACGAGGCTGCAAGGCCTTTGGTATGTGGGCTTCCACACACAGCTGGGCTTTATGAATGCTTGTTTCTGCATTGTGTGGGAGCAGCATGACCAGGTGTGGGCCATCGATGCAGTCACTCAACAACAACCTGCAGATCACTGTGTGCTCAGCGTGTGCCCTCAGGGAGTGGACTTGAACCAACATGGCTCTGTGCCTGGGGACTTGAGGATTGTGCAGAGAAGAGGAGAGGTAGACAAAAATCCTATTTGTTGAAGCAATGAAACTGTTACCATATCTACTTTGGCAAGGCTGAGGATTTCCTCAGAAAAAGCACAAAGAAACAGGAACTTGAGACCCCAGTCAGTTAGACAACAGCTAATCTTTGAAATACACAAGTCAACCAACCAGCGTGTTATGATACATTCTTGGCAGCTTCTGAGGGACCAAATTGATCTGACTAAATAGCAGAGCTTGAAGGAACTGGCTCCTGCCAAGAAACAAATAGGGAATCCGAGGTCCAGAGCTGGGAAGGGTCTTGTCGGCAGCCACCTATCAACTCAGCAAGAAGCATGGCTCCTGCTCCCCCATACCCTGTCCTTTCCAAGTCCCTGGATCTGGGAAAGGAACCAGGACAAAAGGCTTTTAGGTCATCTGGGTCCTTAAGAAGAAACTACCAGGGGTTGAGGTAAGTGCCCACAGTGGCTGAAAGATTAAGTTTTCTTGTTGGAGACAGGGCCCTAGCTCTTACCTTCAGGGAGGCTGGAAATGTTCTGTGAAAGCTGAATTGGGGAGGCCAGGATTGATTTCCCAGGCCAACACAGGTCCAGCTTCAGCTCAGCCCTGTCCCGGAAGGACGGGAGTTTAAAAGGCTGCAGCTCCCCACCTGGGGCCACACCCAAGTGAGGCTTACTTTACTAGGGAACCTGTTGAACTGGCCGTCTCCCAGACAGTGGCTGGCTGGGCCAGAAGGCCACCGCCCGTCTACAGCCTGGCGCCTCTCCCCGCGGGGCCCCGCCCGGCCCCCACCCCAGCCAGGCCTCCAGAACAAGGGTGGGAACCGGTGTGGAAGAGGTCTGCTTCCCTCCTAGTGAGGTAAGCTCGGCCTGGGTCCCCCAGGGCCAGGCCCAGCCAGGGCTGGGTCTGAAGCGGCCGCTTCCGGCTTTACCTTTTTCTTTCACTTTGGTTTTTAACCCCAAAGTGAAACTAAAGACTGGAACGATGTGAGAAAGATGGTGAGAGTTAAGGCCTGGGAGGGCTGAATATCTGGCTTCTAATCCTGGTGAGGCTGTTGACTCACTGGGAAACTCAGGGGAGGAGGCCCTCAACCACAGGCCTTGGTTTCCCCAATGATAAAACAGAAGGGAGGAGCTAGGCGAGTGATTTAAAGTGTCATTTTAAACTAGAAAAAATGATAGAACTTCTCCTTCCTCATCCCTTCCACCAACGAGGACTGAAAAGAAGCTGCAGAAATGACTGGTAGGGGATCCTAAGGGGCGTTACTGTTGGCTTCTGGGAGGAGGCAAAATTCTGGCTGCTGTGTGGAGACCCTGCTCGTCTCCCTGACTACCTCTTCCCAACCTGTCAACTGAATTCCTTTATCCGAGCAGGCCTTGGGACAGAGCAAATTCAGGAAGACCCTAGGCACGAGCCTGACCCTGTCTTGGCATACATGAGGTGACACTCACCAACAGCTGCCCCAAAACTCGTAGGCTACCCAGGACTGGTCCAAACTTCACTCTGCTGACCCCAGGGTGCCTAGAACAGTGTCTAGCTGAGACCACTGTAATCTGCTTTATGGTGTTTCCCCACTAGCTGATTTACCAAAGCTTCCTACTAGGCCTGGTAACATGAGAAAGGCAGGGATGAGTCTCCCCACCCCTCAGATGAGAAAAACCGAGGCTCAGAAAAGTACAGGGACATAGTGGCAAAGCCAGCACTGGATTCAGGAGCTCAGTAAACATTTCCTGGATGAATGAGCTCACCAGCCCAGCTGCTGCCAAGCAGGTGCAGCATGCACAGAGAAGCGCAGGAAGGTGGACACAGTAGGGGGAGGGTGTGAGGAAGACTGACATCTCTCCCTGGAGATCAAGTCACAAACAGGTCCTAAGGTACCTGTTAACAGAACCCCTTCCCCTCAGCCCTGGCTCCACTTCTGACGTCCCTCCAGCCCACTTCTTCCCTTCATTCCTCACTTTCTCCCATCTGCACCTTTCTCTGGAGACATCTCATTGGCTGAGGATTTCTGTATGACACTGGCCAACCCCCTTTCCCTCTCTGGGCTGGATTAGAATAGTCAGGTTCGTAACCAAGGAAATGAACTTGAATCCAGAGACAGGGACAGGGTGCTTTAAAAAATACATAGATTTTCAGAATGCAGAAGAAGGCAATTTGAAAATACCTGACAGAACTTTAGGTGCGTAAATTCTACTTGCAGGAATGGCTCCTAAAGCGACACATGTACACGGACAGGTGGGGAAGGGTGCTCGCTGCAGCACTGCTCCTAGTAGTAAGACTGGGAACAACCTAACATTTTTGAGTAGAAGACTGTCGGGTGGTATCTCTGTCAATGGAGTGCCATGCGGCCATGGAAAAGGAGGCCATTGATCATGTGTGCCCACGGGAATAAGCTACAACAGAGACAGCCTTGTGTGAAGACAAGGTACAGAACAGCAGGCAGTAGGTAGAGAACATACCACTATTTGTGTAATAAAAAGGATGTACTACCATAGCTGCCCGCACATGCAGAGTATTTCTGGAAGGAAACATCAAGACTGTTCACAGTGATTATCCAGGAGCCTAGGTGGGAAAGACACTAATTTTTTCACCACTTTTTTTCCTACAAAGTTTGAAATGTTTAACCACATACATGTATTGCTTTCTCAATAAAAGTACAATTTTTGCACATAAAAAAATAACTCCAGCAAAATGTACTTAAAGAAGCTTCCCTCTAGGTCTTAGGCATCAGACTTCCTGGAAGCAGGGCACAGACACCTTGATTTTGAAGTCTCCTCAAGGGCTGCTGGGTTAGGCTTGTGGAACAGGCGGTCAGCCTCAGAGTAGGTGGAGGCAGCCTGGACACCACCGCGCTCCATGCAGGGGAGAAAGCATCAGGGAAGACTCAGGAAAAATCTGGCCTAAAGGCACAGGAAAGATTTGAAGAGGGCTTTGAATGTTGAACAGGTACAGCTGTGAGGGGAGAGTTTCTACAGGAAGGAAGGCGGGTAAGACAGGGGAAGGGGAAGAAATGTCTCTCTCAGCATGGGATCCTGGCAAGTTCCTTCCTCTCTGCGCTTGGTTTCCACTCATGAGATGTGAGGAGGCAGAGCCAGAGTCTTTTCCAGACTGATATCCTAAGATCTGCCTTTATTTCATCTCATTTAATATTAAAGGAGGCAGGGAGGATCCCCAGCTTAGCACATGGCCACAGGGCTCTACACCTGTGCAGACTGTAATCAAATACTTGGAAGCTGCAGAAAATTCAGGCCAGGATCTTAGGTACAGCAGTCTTTGGGCGACTTCCTCCCCTCTGGGGAGGAGCAGATGGTCTTCTGATGAGATGCCCTTCCTCACTTTCTTGTTAATAATTAAGTCATTCTTGAAGACCTCTTTTGTCACTTCTGAAGTTCAGTTTGCAGAGACTTCTGCCTTGGCTTGCTTCTACTATGATGCTCCAGGCTGAAGGCTCACAGGCTACAACAGTCTAGATCTAAGCCACAGGCAAAGACTACAGGGGCTGCAGTGGAAAGAGCCCAGGAGCGCTAGGGTGGATCCTGGCTAGACCTGATGATTCTGTGGACTTGGACAGGTAAGAAGCTATAGACTGCTCTGCTTGCCACTGTATCCCCAGGGCCAGCTCACCACCTGGCACACAGCAGGCACTTAGTAAATATTCGCTGAATAAATGAACAGCTCAGCCAGTGAATCCCAGAGTGATCGTGGTCAAATCACTTTCTGGAAAACGAGGGTGACAAGCTCCCAAGGTTGTATAAGGGTCTCCCGAGATAAGGTGGATGAAAATGCTTTGCAAATATAGGCTACTCAAACATTAAGGACCCAGAATCAATGTGCTGAAAACAAAGTAAAAGGCTGAATATACATGGGAGTGATCAAATTTACAAGAAAGTACCTGGTGAATGGTAAGGTGTTAGTAGAATGAATTACTTCAATTGAGAGAGACAGCACAGGTTGCTCTAGTTCACTGTTCCAATGTCTAAATGGTATTTCTCAGGCTGTGTCTGTTCCAAAACCCCAAATCCTTCATCAAAACCTCTGTCCTGATTTTGGTATGAAAAACATCAGTGCAGTTACAACTGTACCCTGCACATAGCAGGGCTCAGAGTGTATTTGCCAAAGAGACTGGCATATGGATTGTGAGGGGTTTTACTGGAGAAAAGAGGGGAGTGGTGTGAGCAGAGCATGGAGGCTGTGCCTGCCATGTGGTTGCTCTGCCTCATGATCCCAGGCCAAGGCCCTGCTCAAGGGGGCACAGAGAGGAGAATGACTGGTCATCAGTTTCCTAGCTGCACACTGTGACCAACCACAGCTGCTTCCCCAGGGTAGCCACTTAGTAAGTACCAGTCCCCTTCCCCTTCTCTCTGCCCAATGGGTATCCCTGGCTGCAGCCTGGGATACGGGAACTGGGCTCCATCACCTGGCTCTCCTGTGCCGAGAGCACCTTGGACAAGTTCCTTCCTGCCTTTGTGGGTGACTGATTCCTCTGACTGGGCCAGGAAACATCCTATCTGGTGGGGGCTGGCTGAGAATCCCAATGGGCCCAGTCATGGACGTGCCCACTGCTGGACTAGACACACACCAGACCCAGTTCCAGAGGCTGCTCGCAGCCTGGCGAGTAAAACTGCTGATGTGAAGGCCCTTCAATTCACTGACTCTCCCATCTTGAAGAAATTCTGAGTTGGCATCCAGTCCCAACCTTCCAGGTCTTCAGAAAGCAGCGGTTTGTGGGCTTTAGGGCATGTATTTCATGTCCCCAGTTCAAGGGGCAAGGAGGCTCAGATTCCTGGGACCCTAACAGTAGAAGACTCCTTCCCAAGAAGCAAAGCTAAATTGTGGGAAGAGCCAGCATTCACAGTCAGCCTTGGGCCTGAGTCACATGTTCTTTATCTGTAAAGTGGGGATGGTAAGTCCTCCTGCCTTGGGCTTGTTGTAAGGATTTCATGACCGCGCCCATGGAGGCCCTGGCACAGAGCCAGGCATAGAGCAGGTGTACAAGCAATGTGCTGACTGTTATTTCCTGCTTAAAGCAGCAATACCCAACATCTTTCCTGCTGGCCCACCAGGCCCCTGGCTGGGCTTTCCTCAGGGAGCACAACATCCTCACTACCCCAACCGGCCCTTCCCACTCCCACAGGCTCCACCTGAACCTCGCCCTCTCCTTTCTTCTGGATGCTTGCAAAGCTTCCTCCCTGTCGTCATTTTCATTCATTCCAATTCACCCAGCCTGACCCATCTTGGAAAAAATCCCCTCAGTTGTGCTACCCCTGCTCTAAAACCTTCTGTGGCTCCCCTATGCCTCTGCTTTCCAGCTCATGTTCAACGCTGCCTATAACCTCCGGGTTTCTCCCAGGTTTCTCATCCAGAGCCCTGATGCATCAGCAAACCTAGTCTACTCACTGTTTCCACAAATATGTGCTTACCTTGTCCAGCCCTCCACCTCTGCTTTAGCAGAACCCATTCCCAAGAATGTCAGCCTTAAGGTTGGTCTCTGCGAATCCAGCCCTCCTCACAAGGGCTCTTGTTTCCTCTGGCTCACGCTCACTTCTTCCTTCTCAGACAATGCTTTTCTTCAGTAGATGCTTAATTACAGACTGTCACACAGTCTCTCATAATTGTAGGCCTTGTTTCCCTTGTCAGACCGTAAGTTCCTGGGGCAGAGGCCCTGTCTGGTCCTTCCCATTCTTTCGGAGCCTGGCCCAGGGCTGAGAGGGCAGGTCCGTGGTCAGAAAGTGTTTTCCAAGCCCAATTCAGCTCCAGGCTGAGACGAGTCTAGCTCCAAACACTAGGGACCACTTCTCTTGTCCTTGTCCTAGTCACTGGCCAAACTATCCTCCGTGACGCAGCTCTCCCCAGGGCGATACAGGCCAGGGATAGAGAAACGAGGGAGACCTGCGTAGGGAGGCAGGGCTATGGTTCTCACCTGGCCCTGACACGGTCTTGTTCTGGGATCCTAGGCACGTCCCTGCCCCTTCCCCTCCCTGGGCCTGCTTCTTGCAGTGAAACAAGAAACAGTAACATTCAAGCTCTACAACATGGATTTCATTTGTCTTTAAGGTAGCCTTGTTTCCAGGAGTTCCAGGTGGGTGAGGAACCAGCTGATTCCAACACAGGTGGAGGGAGGGGAGGCAGCCACAGCCAGGGCAGGGAAATTTGGGAATCTGAGAAGCACTCACATCCTGTACACCTCGTTAATCTCATTAAGTTCCTGTTGTCAACTGGACTGCATTCCTGCCCAGGTGTTCCATTCCACAGCCCTTACCCTGGCCAGGTCCAACAGTGTCTGCTGCCACGGCTGAGCAGGGGAAGGGTAACCTGCTTCTGGAAACAACCAATCCTGCCTGAAACAATGACCATGACAGGCGGCCAGTCTCCTCACCTGTAAAACAGGGATAATACTGGGACCCATATCAGGATTGTTGCAATAATGCAGTGCGATAATGCCATACACCACTTAGCACGGTCCCGGCCACCTGTGGATGGCAGTGCAGCAGACAAATTCCCACTTCCTGAGGGGCCTTTACGACACAAGTTCTCATCCTCAGAGCAACCTGTGAGGAAGGTATTTCCATCCCAATCTGACAAGGCAGAAAACTAACGTGCAGAAAGTCGATCAATCCCAGGTCACACAGCAGGGACAAGCCAAACTGTAATACCAACCCAGGAAACTCTCAGTTCAGCTTTCCCTGGAGTGCAGCCCACAAGCTCTCAGCGTCAGACTCCTCCAGAGGGCCGTTTTAAAAAGCTGATTCCTGCCCCTAGACCTGACAAATGAGAATCCCTGGGGAGAGAGAAACCCTGGTGAGGAACCTGAACTTTTTAAAGATGAGGAACCCTAAATTTTACATTTGAGGAAACTGAGGCAAAGAGAGGTAAAGTGACCTCCGAGGTCACACTTCCAGCAAGTACAGACCTGGGACTGAATCCAGTCTGACGCCAGAGGAAGCAATCAGAGACTTCCTAGAGGAGGTAGCATTTGACAATGTGGGCCTCAAAGGGAGAGGGGGACCACCTCGGGGGAGGGTACAGCACAAACAAAGGCTTGGAGCAGGAGAGGCCAGGCAACAAGTGCTCAATGTGGCTTGTGCTTCCAGATCCCTGAGCATGAAGAAATATGTCTGGAGCCACCTCTGCAGCCTTCCCCTGAAAGCCCAGAGAGGGACACTCCTGAGCCCATCGGAGCTTCTGAGAGGAAAGCCTGTTGTGTGTGGGGTCGACAACCAGCAGGTCTATGGCAGTGGCCCTCTGGGTGTGTCTGGCAGCTGCTCAGGATGAGAAAGCCAGGGAAGGTGGTGACTCAGTCCCTACCCAACTTCAAGATAGTTCCATTTAAATTTGAGATGAGCTCAGAGGCCAGGGAAACGTCAAGCAAACCATCCTTGCAGAACAGATGCCAGATACAGAGAAGGCGGCCTGAGGCGTAGGCTACCAGGCAGCAGCAATCAATTTGGAGCAATGCTGCAGGTTGTGCGGGAAGAAAAGTCAAAAGGCCTGGGTACAAGCCTACTCCGGGCCCCCTATTCTTCATTTACCTATGAAACAGGGAGAACTCCACAGGCTTCTGACTTCCCCCTAGGACTGTTGTGAGGAACAATGGTAAGGAAAGAGCCTGGCAGATTACACAACATCTCCCACAGCAAGTGAGAGATTAGGGGATTACTGCTATGATTTACTAGAACAGCCAGAAGGTGCTTTCTTTGCTACCTGAACCCCAACCACAGCAGGTGAAGGGAAAGGCTAGACCTCGGTCTTGTTCCCACAAAGAGAAAAGGGACCCAGATATTGGGAAGTGAAAGTTTACATTCATTAAGTACCTACTGTGTACTAGGTGTTTTTCTCTACAGAATCTCAATCCTCATTAGAATCCTGCAGTGTAAATATGATTATCTTGAGTCCAGATGAGGAATATGCTCAAAGAAAATAACGTGCTCAAGATTACAAAGGAGTGACTAACTGATGGAGACCAATTAAAACCAGGTGTTTGTGGCCCCAAAACCCACACTAACTCTATTCCCTGGAACAGTTTGTTTAAGATGCTGAACATGTCTGGTATAGAGGCCCAGCTCAAGCACTGGCTCCTTCTGGAAGCCTTTCGGATCCCTTTACCTAGACAAGATCTCTCTGATGAAACCCCAGAGCACACCATCAGGATACATCTGGCAGCACTCAAAACATTCTTCTTCTTATTTTATGATCAAGCACACTTTTAGCAGGATGAGATTAGGTACAAATACATTTCGAGTTCATTACTCAAATACTTTCGAGTTTCATTAAAATCCTCAAATGTCAGGGCTGGAAGCACCTAAAAGACCATGACATCCAACTTCCTCATTTTTTAGGAGAAATACAGACAGAAGAAGACACTTATCTGAAGTCACAGCATCTTAGCACCAGAGCCAAGAACAGAAACTTGGCATTCTGCCTCACAGAATTTCTTTAGGGATTCCATGATTTCTCATTCAGGCTTAGGACAAGGATTATTATTCTCACTTTACAGATAAGGAAGCTGAAATCCAGGGGAAAGTAGTTTCTCTGAGAGTGGGTGAGATGTGGGGACACAACTCTGATCCCCTCACTTTCAGCCCAGGGACCAAGCCCATTCTCCTCTCCACTGCAAGTAGTCTGTAGAGCTGTCAAGCTCAGGGCCCATGGTAAAAGGTCAACGGATGTTAGAAATTGTCATTATATACCAGTGGGAAGGTGACACCAGAATGATATTGACATCCTCAGAGGCAGTGCTCTGGAAGAGGACACAGGAGTCCTGGCTTGACCCTCTGTGGGTCCCTGGCCTCTCTGGGCCTCATCTAAAGACAAGGGGGCTACACATCTCTCTGGGACATCCCAGCATCCTTGACAGCAGACCCTAGCTGCCTGTCAAGCACCTCTCAGCTGGGGCCTTTGTTCCTCCACTCTGTGGGAAGCCAGAAAAGCAGCTGGGGCTCATAACCACAAACTGACTTTATTTCCAAGCGCCACTGGCCAAGCAGGGCCCACCCTTAAACAACAATGGTATGGAACATGGAAAATCCAACTGTCTCCCAGCACAGACATGCAGCTGGGCACACCCACCTACCTTCACAAACTCACAAAGACCAACCAGGAATCGGGGTATAAATAAGGGATAGCTGGCTCCCTGGCCTATTGGAAGGGTAGGTGTATTTCTGAATAATCAGATGGCAATGGAGTACGTGGTAAAGAACTCTAGACTGAGGAGTCCCGGGCCTGGATCCTTGTTCCAACTCTACCATGAACTAGCTTGTGTGCCCCACGCAAGCTGCTTTCCCTCTGTGGGGCTCAGTTTAAAGACAGGCTGACAGTTTCCAAAGTGTCTTTACAGATGTTTCATCTGATTTTCACGACAACCCTGTGAAGTTGGCTATTATTACCTTTTTACAGATGAAGGAATGGAGGGTTGGAGAGCTCAAGGGTCTCACTCAAGGTGACACAACTTTAGGTTAGTAGAACCAAGGCCCCAGAGATCTCAGACCACCAAACCCAATCCTCAGGAGTGGTCAGGTTAAGAACAACTCCTCTTTCCTCTCACTGTGATTGACAGTCTCAGCAAGACCAAGGCAGCAACAGACCCTGGTTCACCTGCCCACTCTGGTGGCCTGCAAAGCTCTGGCTGCAAACCCCACAGCCCAGCTGCCTAGGAGGCCGCACCCCCCTGCAAAATTTCATTACTCAAGTTGGCAAGAACGCAGCCCCCACCCCCAGCCGGGTCTAAATAAACGCCCAAGTGATATCACATCCTGCTAGCTCCAAAATAGCCCAGGCCTGCCCACAAGCGATCACAAAGTGCCAGGCCATGCAGGGCCAAGCGGGCAGGGATACCCAGTCCGTGGCACCATCCACACACTCAAGCAACTAAAGCAGAAGCCTCAGAGCAGGAAGGCCCCCCACTCCCACCTCTGCCAGACAGCCTGGCCCCTCCCTCCTTGCCCCCTTTTGTGGGGAGGCCCCAGAGCCTCCTGCCCCAGCGCCAGCCCTCGCCCCAGCGCCAACCCCGGGAGCCTCGGCCGCGGCCAGCCTGCGGGTGGACTCCGGCCCGACCCACACACCCCACCACTCACATTGCTTCAAGAGCTCCAGACACAAAGCCATGAGGGCCGGATGGGGGTCTGAGACCCAGAGACCGGCAAAGACAGAAGAGGGGAGAGGGAGAGACACAGGAGCAGAGAGAAGGGGAGGCAGGGGGTCGGGGCAGAGAAAGCAAGGGGGGCCAAGAGTCCTGGGCAAAGGAGCAGCCTCAAAAGTGGGTCTTCAGCGCAAGAGACACTGGGTGGTGACACCAGCAAGACAGATGTGGACACAGAGGCAGGGAAAGCAAAGCAGGGGACTCCGATCCGGAGGAACGGGGCGGGGGTGCAGAGGCCCGAGAGAGAACAAGGAGAGACAGCGACAGGGGACAAACCAAGGGAAGGCAGGGAGGGGCTCTGAAGTCAGGGAGCTGGGGAGCTTTGGGAGGATCCCAAGGAGACAGACCCCAAGGAATCCCGGAGGTCCCAGCGTATACGGGGGACACCAAAAGAGGGAAAACCCTGAAGGAATGAGGGCTAAGAGGAGGCAAGACGTCGGGATTTGGGGGGGGAGGGTCAGATGGAAGGGAGGACTCCCCCCAGAGGATGTGCAGGAAGCTCAGAGGAGAGCCCTGGGGAGTGTGGAAGGTGTTCTGGGGAAAAGGCCCGCAAAGATAAGGGAACGCTCAGAGAGGGAGTCTCTGAGGAATGAGACGAGCGCTTTGAGGGGACCCGAGATCCAGGAGAGGGAGGGGCTGGGAGGCAGCGCGAGAGCAGAGACAAAGAGACAGCGAGCCAGGGAGAGACAAAGCGGGCGGAGCGGGGAGACGGGCCCGAGGGCTGGCGGCCGGACAGAAGGACGGAAGCGCGAGCGGGCGGGGGGGACGGACGGACGGACAGACGGGGAAGAGGGCGGGGGCAGGGCCGGGCGGGGGCGGCGCCCGTCTCCTCGCGGGGCCGCGGCTGCTCCGGGCGGCGCTGGGCGGGCCCCGGGCGTCCGGGCTGAGGAGGCGGCGGCGACGACGTGGACCGGACAGACCGACGAAGTGACGGACGGGCTGGCGGCAGCTGCGGCCAGCGGCGGGCACTCACCCTCCTCCCTCACGCGGCCCGGCCCGAGGCTCCGTTTTGTACGCCCGAGGGGCGGGGCCTCTGGGTTAAAGCCCCACGCTGGCCCCGCCCCGCCCCGCCTCCAGCGTCAGACGCGCGCGCGCGTCGCTTGGGACTCCCGGGGCGGGCGGGGGCGCGCGCAGCCCGCTCGGCACGTGGCCCGTCGCGCGCGCGCGCGCGCGCGCGGCTGGGCCGGTGCGCAAGAGCGCGGGGAGCTCAGTCCGCCCACGCCCAGGCCGTCCGACACTGAGAGGGAGCGCGCGCCCACGTCGGCACGCGCATGCCTGAGCTCGGGGGACTCCGCCCCTCGAGCCGCCCCGCCAAACCGGTTCCAGCTGGAACGAGACGCATGCTCCGTACGGGAGAAGGACCGGGAGAGTTCGGTACCAGTGTGCCGGGGCGAAACCTGTGTTGCCCGGGGAAACAGGCTCAGAGCAAGCAGCCTAAAGTGGTCTTCTCACCCCTGTATGGTCAAATTAGCCCCCAAGCACTATCGGCTTTACGTCCTGTTTTTATTTGCCGCCTCTGCTCCCATGCTCGCTTTGCCGTGCTCATCTGGGATCCTCCAGGTTGAGTTCGAATCCTCGCCCCCCACCCCCGCCCCAGCTCACCCTTTGGAGAGCTGTGTGACCTTGGACAAGATGCTCATTCAACCTCTCAAGCCTTCGTTTCCTCCAGTAAAACAAAACCATCACATCCACGATGCCTTGGAGGGCTAAGTGTAGTAGGAGCTGCCTAAATTCAGAAGGCACTTCCTCACGCCTCATGGCCCTCCCAGTTTCCCCCTTCTCCCCTGCGAATCCGTCTCCTTACAGTCCTGGTCCTTGGGGCCTCATCCCTCTAGGCTGCACCTGCGGTAGGTCTGTCTGCCATTTGCAGATCCAGCTTCTGCTCCCTGACCTGCCTTGCTGGGTGACCTAGGCAAGTCCCTTCCCTTCGCATCTCGTTTCCAAATGTAAAATGGAGACAAGAATCTTACTAAAGAAGATGATACAGTCTTTCCAATACCACTTTCAGGATTTTTGCATAAAGGTAAAATGATAGCAAAAGCAACTGAGGGGCTATTGAGCCTTTTTGATGCCAGGCACTGTACTAAGCACTTCAAAAATACTAGGTTACTTTGCCCTTCTCACAGTCACTATGCTACACCTATACTGTTCCCTTAGGGTTTATCTTTAGATTGACTTAGGAAAACTCAGGATGCCCCAAAGCATCAGCCTGACTCTGTCTTGCTCTGTCCCAACCACATCTACCCTTGCTCCTCCAACACACTAGGCACCCTCCTGCCTCAGGGCCTTTGTACTACTCTTCCCCCTGCCTGGAGTAGCTCCCAAGCATTACTCCTTCCCTCACTTCCTTCAAGTGTTTGCTCAAACGTCTTTCTCAATGAATTCTACTCTAGTACCCTGTTTATGCTGCAACACCCCTCCCCTCCCCCTGCTCACACTCCCAGTACCCCTTGCCTTACACTACTTCCAATAAACCATATACTTATTTGTGTTATTTATGCTTATTGTTTTGCCTGCCTTTCCCTCCCTACCCCCTAAAAAGAATGTACTCTCTATGAAGGCTGGGGGTTCCATTTTGTTCACTGATGTGTCCCTGGTGCCTAGAGCACAGCCTGGTCCATTGTGGGTGAGCAGTAAACATCTATTCAATGAAATGGCTGCCTGATTGCAAGTCTCCTGTCCTTAACCACCGCCATAGGGCCCCCAAGGCTCAATTTAAGCACCTTAGCTTCTCCTCCTTTGGCCTGACCTCTCTCCACCTGAGGGTGTAAGGAATGCTTCTGTCTTGTTCAAGAGTCTAAATCCTGGAGTTCCTGGCCTGCCCACCAGCCCTTAAGCCCAATTGCTATGTCCCCTAGAAAGCTCCATGGGTCTGCCTAAAAACAGGACTTAGGAGAGTGACTCAATTAACCAGGAACTTCCCAGTCCAAGGCTTGGTGCACTCAGGGAAGAAGCCTGCTTTCTGCCCAGTGCCCTCTGAGGAGAGGTCCTATTTCAGGAGGAGGGAATTCTAGTTCCTCATCACTCACTCTATGAAGGCCTCCTGGGCCCTCCCATTACTTTCAGACTCTATGGCCGCTGCCCAGGCCCCACTGTGCTTTGCCTGGACCACTGCACAACCTCCAATCCATCCTGTCGATTTTGCCAGACAATACTACTGCACCTCTTTACCAGGACCTTGGATGGCTCTCCTATACACAGGATAATGGGGAACTCAAGTTAGGCAGACCCAGCTTCTTGACCGACTAACTGGGTGATCTTGACTTGACACTCATCTCTAGGCTGCAGTTCCTTTGTAAAATATCTATAAACGTGTGTGTGTGTGTGTGTGTGTGTGTGTGTGTGTGTGTGTGTGATGTTAACTGGGCTAAATCAGGAATGTCAGATAAGGGCAACTCTCCTGGCCATAGCAGACATCACTAATCGACGGTGGCACACTTCTCTGCTTAACTCAATCTCAGTCCTGAACTCCAGGGTTTAGATGGTACATGAATTGAAGTTATTTGCATCTCTGGACATGATGGTCTTTGAGGTTCCTCTTAGCTCTGACACTGAGGATTGGAGTATCCAATCTGACAGGAGCTTGTCATGTAATTACCAGAGATTGTGGAGGGTTAGGCCTGGTAGAGGGCTTGGAAGACAAGGCTGAAGGTTGGCTGCTTACTGGAATTCTGTCAGCCTCCCTTCCTGTGTCTGTGTGGGAGAGAGTGAATCAGAGAAGAAACTTGGAGAGTTCTGGGGGAGGAGGGAAGGGACAAAGAAGGGAGGACAGAGCATTCTGTGACTTGGATAGGAAGTGTATGGGAGCCCCCAAACCCAAGCCTCACAACATAGATGGAGAATTTGAGGCACAACAAGGGGCCAGGACCCACCCAGAGTGACATAGCGGAGCAGAAACTAGAACTCATGGCCCCTGAGCAAGGAGCAAGGGTGTTTCCAGGCCAGGAACCTATCCTAGCTCAGCCTAGAGCCTCAGGCACTGCCAGGGAGTGACCCCAAGTGTGTGTACCTCTGTGTGTGCACACACTTGTACTCATGTGCAGGTGTCGAGAATGTAATTGATAGGAACCAGGTGCCACCTAGCAGCCCTCCATCACCACTGCCCCCGGGTGATGTCACAGCCTCCCTTGTGATTCAGAGGGAGTGGGAGACACACAGAAAGGGAGGCTGGGGAGAGAGAAGGGCAGAAATTGAGAAGAAAGAAAGGGGGTGGGGGGACAGGGCTGAGGGAGACAAACAAAAGGCTAAGATGGTGGAAAATGGAGAAGCTGGAAGAAAGGGATGGAGGAAGGGAGGGAGGAGAGGAAAATGAGCACTAATGGGAGGTGGGCAGAGTCAGAAGAGAAGAGTGGGAGGGAGTGCATTCTCAGTTCTTTTCTTTCTCAGAAGCAGAGAGAAAGGAGGCAGGATGGGGCAGACTGAGGGGTAATGGCACCCCGTGGGCCCTTCCAGGTAGGTCCTTTGGCTGGGGAGGGGCATGTGTGTGCAGCCAAGCTGCTGCTTCCCCCGCCATCCCAGCTGGAGCTGGCCCGCCTGCCAGTCACCTGCCAGAGCTATTTCTGGAATGTGGAATCTGGGTCAGAAAGGGGGAGGGAGAAAGCGGGTGGCTGCAGAGGCAGCACTGGCAGGTGGGAAGCTGGCCAGCTCCGAGCGGGTGGATAGGCAGGTCCATGCCTTGCCCCCGCCCACTCCAGAGGGGCCCGCCCCTTTCAGGCTCTCACTGTCTCAATAATTGCCCCCCATAATAACCCACCTGCCTGCACATGGCCGGAGAGCATATGTGCCTGTGTGAGAGTGACAAAGAGCTTTCATGCCTTTCAGCAACTTGGGGGCTCAGAACAGCCCTAGGTGGGGGACAGGGCCCAGACAGCTCACTTCCTGGAGACGTATGCTGAGGAGAGGGGGCAGCCTTCTGAGCAGTGGTGACCCATGTGGGGAGACAGTGGCCGAAGGAGGGTGTGCCTGTGGCTGTTGGTGTGTCTCTGATTACGGGCAGTATTGCCACGTGTGGTGATGCAAGTCTGACACTGATTAAGGATGCCACGTATTACGAGGTGCTGTTCACAACACAGACATCACTGAATTCTATACATCTTATGACACATTTGTGGCAGATGGCAATAAAGAATCTTATTCTAACAAAAACTGTGCATCATAACTTTTCAACAGATGACAGTTAAGTGGCTTTCCTAATTCAGCACTAAGATACCGTAGGGACCAGTTGCAGCTCTGGGCACAGGTCTGAAAATCTAATGGCTTTGTTTTTCCTTGCAAGGCAGGTGAGTTTACCTGCTGAGCATGAGGGGATCAGAGGCTGGAGGAGAGAGAAGCAAGTATGTACTGGTCACTACGGAGATGTGGAGGGAGGGCTGGGTGGGGACATGTCAGGGGTGAACTTTTTTGGTGGCTCCAACCTGTTAGGGGCACCATTTCCTCACAGGTGTGGAGGTGGCATGAGCCTTAAAGGAGACATATTTGTATGTGAGAACGTGTGCAACTGTATGCAGAGGTTAGGTGTACGTGTGTGCATGTGAGGAGATCAGGGTAATGTATTTCTATATGTTTTCACACACATAGGTCTAAGGCTACAGAACTTTATATATGTCTATAAGTAGGTGCATATGTGCACGCATGTCTGGTTAGGTGTCAGATGTTGCAACCAATACTTTCTTGAGTGTCTTGGTTTGGGCTTAAGCCCCCAGACTGAGAATAATTGGAGCCCCACATCCCTACATTTAAAGCCATGATGCTGGATAATTCGTATGGGATACACTGAAGGGGCTGTAGTTGAATTTTTTGGCTTGAATTCTCAACCCTTCCCTGTATTCATGCCCTTTGCTATGTAACTGCAGTTTCTCCCACAAGTGGTGGAATGTACTTCCCTGGCCCTTGGCTTTGGACTCATGTCACTTGCTTTGACCAAGCAGATATCTGCAGATGTGGCACAGGGACTTGAACTGTGCTTGTGCAGTGGGCTTTGCCCTCTTATACTTCTGCCACCACTGCCAGAGGCACCTGCCCTGGCTAGGGCACTGATTCCAGGAGTACACTTTGGCCCCATAAGGAGGACACAGGACATGCAGAGTAGAACCAGATGACCTGAAAACTCACGAATGAGAACAAATGCGTGTTACTGTGTGCCACTGAAATGAGATATGCCTGCTTGTTACACAGCCTTATTGTAAGAATAGTTGATAGAGACAGAAATGGGTGCCAAGGGTGGGGTGTATTAGCAGCAAAACCAAAAACATCATTGGCTCTGGGACCAAATGTTGAGCAGTTAGCAAACTGTTATAGGAGGCTTGAAAAAAGGTGACCCATACTAAGCAGAGACAAAAAACACTGGGTAAAACAGTTGATCCACAGTAACTCAAAGAGAACAAATGGATTTGGGCAAGAGAGTTTCCAGGCGAAATGCTGAAAGCAAGAGCTGGCTCTTTTGGGCTGCATTTGATAAGGACTTACAAGAAAGAGAGAAATTCATAAAAGAAATTAGGGGGTGTAGCAGGGAGTGTATAGAGGGAATACAGAGAGCTCAGAACTTGCTAAGTTGGAAGATCAATCAGTCAACTCCAGCCTCTCCAGCCAGTAAATCAGTCTCAAATTAATATACAGCCTGGAGACAAAGATCAAATCAAGGTCATGGCCAGTTAAGGTACAGCATGTAAGCCAGATCAAATCAAGGGTGTGGTTATAACATTTTATTAATACTCTAAAATAATAAGGTACCATTTAGTAGATGCTCTCAGCTGCTCAAAAGGGCTTCCAGAAAGCTTAAGGGCATAGCCCCACAGAAGCCTGATGTACCCAAAGTGATCATGATTGAGTTGAGAGAGACTCAAAAACAATTGTGGGTGTGGTTTTTGGCACATGGAGTTAAGTGGAATCAAATACATAGAAAACCTATAAAGTATCTGAG
The DNA here is from genome assembly GCF_048564905.1 of Vicugna pacos. NCBI lineage: Eukaryota > Metazoa > Chordata > Mammalia > Artiodactyla > Camelidae > Vicugna > Vicugna pacos. The sequence continues at coordinate 27,215,823 of NC_133005.1, read as the reverse complement.
AGAGGTATGCAGCCAAAACTATGATGCGCTTAGGCTAAAAGGACTGAGACCATTCGGGATGTAAAAAGACATCTGGGTCCCTAACTCTCTTTAGGCAGGAGGCAGGCAAAGAAAGCTGTTTAGCTGCCCAAAGGCATAGTCTCCAATGCTTTCCATAGATATGGCTAAAAAAGCTAATGGAGAAGGAAGGGCCTTCAGAGAGAACTATGGCTTAGGGAATCAACCCCAGGGAGCAGACCTTGGGCCTAATCAAGGGACATTCCCTGTCCCCAAGTATTTGCCCAGAGTTTGCCCAGAAGGACTTCAGAATTGCCATGGGTCAGAAGTCTCTGAATCCCTTTTCCCTCTTTCTGAACAGAAGTGTGAAACCGCAGTCATCCTGCCCCTGTTTTCACCAATGTAGGCTGGGTGTGCAGGGGAGCTGGGGGTGGGAGACTTTTTAAAAAAGATTTTAGGTTGCTTGTTCAAGAGGAGCCACATCCAGATCTGATACAGATCAAGAGATCTTTCCCCCCCTTTTTAAAAAAAGTTTTGTACTTGTTATTTTTTAATTGAAGTGTAGTTGATTTACAATATTATATTAGTCTCAAGTGTACCCTAAACTCTTGATGTTATGATTGGATGAGGCTTTTTGGGGTCTTGGGGTGTATTTTCTGTGAGAGGGACATGAATAAATGTGGCCAAGAGAGTGGACCACAGTAGATTGAATTATTGACCCCGATTCTTTACCCCTTCCTCTTTCCATACCCTTTACCATATAAATACAATTTCTTACACAAAGGTGGGAGGGTACTTCACCATCCCTTGTCTTTGAGCTCAGTCATATGACTTGCTCTAACCAATAGGATTTCAGCAGATATTATGGAAACAGGGGCCTTGAAATGCACCTGTGTAGTCAGGCTTGCTCTCCTATGCTTCTGCAATCACCATGAGAACATGCCCTGCCAAAGCCACTGATACCAGGACCCCCACTTTGGTCCCAGGAGGAGGATGAGAAACACGTGGAGCAGAGCTGTTCCAGCTGACCCACAAACTTGGGAACGAGAAATAAATGTTAATAGTTGTATTACACTGATTTTGTGGTTGTTTGTTGTACAGCACTATTGTAGCAACAGCTGACCAATACAGGGACCCAAACAGTTCTGGGACATGTAGTCCATCACCCATTCTCAGCCCATTCATGAGTGATTGGGGTCAGGGGGAATTGGCGAGGGAGGGTTTATTTGGATAAAATTGCTTAGGTGCTATCTATTCCCCCAGGCCCGCCTCATATTTAGAGAACTTCCCTTGGGCCTGATGATATGGGGAATCTGATCCTTTACCAAGGCTCCTACGGGATCGTAGTGGAGTGCCTGGGGGAGCCTGGCAGGGATGCCCTAGATTTGGAGGCCACAGAATCTGAGCCTCAATATCTGCTTGGAAATTTCTAAAATGGAGAGGCTGGCAGGGTTAGCTGTGACAGCAGGTCTAGAAGGAAGGCTGCAGTAGACCAGCCTTGCAGAGTTCTGCAAGGCACAGCCCTCCTTTTCACATGGGTAAAGTGGGAGCTGAAGGAGATAGTAGGGCTGGAGCTGCTATTAGAGGATTCTGCCCAAGGTGCCTGCCTTGCTAGGTCAGGTCCCCTGGCAAAAAGAGGCTGAATGGGGAGGAGGGGGATCACTGGATGGAGAAGCAGCAGCAATCGCCTAGAGGGGGATTGCCCATGCCAGGAAAGAAGGCACCGTGAGGGCCCTGCGGGATAGTAGAAACCCTAAAAGCACCACCACCTGGGAGAAGAGCTGGCAGGTGGCATCTGTCATACAGGAAGCCCTGATGCCAGGCACCACCTGCACTTGCAACCTTCTGCTCCCAGCTGGAGGAACCAGAAATGGCCACTGGTGAACAAGGAACAGAGAAGATGCTGACCACCACGCCGGCTCCCCAATGTGGGCTCCCCAGCCCAGCCAGGCCCCTAATGCAGGTGCATGAGATCCGAGGTGGATGAAACTGAAATTTTGAAATGAGACCAGACTAGACTCTTAATATCTGAAAATGGGACTGTTCCTTAACGCCTAAAAGTGACTGGAAAAACTCAGGGATCTGCCCAGATATCACCCAGGTTTGGAGAGGCAATGGTGAAACAAAGTGGTTTCTTGCTCTGCTTCCTACAAAGACCAGTTCATTCAGTTAATAAGCTGGTTTCCTGTGTATAGAATATCCATGGGATTCAGGCTCATTTGTTTACATCAAACACCAATGAAGCACTTGAAACATGTGTCTCTTCCTACGGCAATCCAACCCCAAATGCTTCTGATTGTCAGGGGGCTTGGAGTCAAGTCTGAGAACGGGTAATAACAGCTACACCTGTCAGCTCCCACAATGTGCAAGACCCTGTCTGAACGCTCCTCAGGCACAGCCTTATTTCATCTGCCCAAGAGCTCCCTGGGGTCTGGCTTATGCCTCAATTTACATATGAGGAAACTGAGATTCAGGGAGCCAAACTAGCTAGCCAGACTGAGATCAAAGCTCTAAGTCAGAAATTGTGCTATGATTTTCCTTGGTCTTGATGTTCCTGTCTTGCTCTGGGACAAGGGGCCCCCTTTCCTCTGATCATGCCTGGGTTACTGTCAGAGGGCTTAGAACAAGTACCAGGAAGGATAGTTTGTCCCTGATTGTGAAGTACAGAAACCTGCAAACCCATCCCTTTGAGAAGGCTCAATACAGATCTCATCCCCTTCCCTGAAGGTTCCCTCCCACCCTCCCCACAGGTTTGCCCACCTGAACTAGCCCAAATAGGTAAGTAGGATTTCAGTGAGCCCTGCCCACCAGCAGGTGGCTGCTCTGAGCCAGGGTCTGGAGAGTCAGGGGCAACCAAATACCCCACAAGCTCCAGCCCTCTGACCCCCTCACCTCACCCCAGTGGTGACATCTGTCTCTATGACAACCCCTCCCACAACTGAGCTCCAGCTCACCAGTTGGTGGGAAGTTCAACCCAAGGCTTCCTGCTTTTGCTAACCATCCCTCCAATCCCGCTAGCCCACCATGGATGCCTTCCCAGCATTTTCCACCTCTGATCCACCAGGTACCAGGTCCCCTTGCAAAACAAATTTGCAAGCCCCGCCCCCATCTTGGTACTCACTCGGAAGCGTGCGACTATTGCTGAGGCTGCCGGTGCTGGGCGGTGGGGAAAGGGACTGCAGGGAGACACTGTCTTCCTCCTGCGAGCAGCCTGCCTGGATGGCGCGCAGGTAGCTGTGGCTGCGGGAGCGGAAGTAGCTGGGCAGCGGCAAATCTAGAGCCTCCGCCGCAGTTGACTCCGCCTCACTGCAGGCCGACTCGCAGGCCGCCTCATACTGGTCGCTCAGATCTGCCTCCCGTACCTGTCCGGGCAAAAGCAGGCATCAGGGGCCAGCTTTGCCCATTCTGGAGGGACGGGGTGCTTGGTGGTCAGCCCAACTGCAAGGCTGGAGAGCAAGTGGGGCCTCAGCTCAGCCCACCCTCTGGCTCCCATCTCACTCAGGGTACAGGATGGGCAGTTGGAGCCCTTCAGAAATATACAACCCCTCTCATCTCTCTGGGCGTCAACTTTCCCATCTCTACAATGGAGAAACTATTAAACATACTTTCTAGGATATTAACTAGGTTATATTTTGTATGAGATTTTGAGGTTACATCTGAATTCAACCAGAAAGAAGGCTACACTCAATAATGTCTGCCTTGAATGCTGGATGGGGAGATGCTAGATATTTACCATCTAATGGTCCAATTCCTTTGTTTTTACAAAGAAAATGAGGGCCAGTGAGGGGAAGATAGTTGCCAGGTGTACTCAGTGAGGAAGTGGCAGAAGCAATACTCCAAATGGATATTTAAGGAAGATAAATCTAGCCCTGGTGTACAGAATGGATGTTGGATAGTGGGGTCTGGAATGGAGGCAGAAGCCAGAGATGAAGCTGATGCAATAGTCTGGTCAGAGAAGATAAGACTGGAATGAGGGTAGTGGCAGTGAGGATTGATTAGTAATGTCTGCTATAGGCAGTGTGGAGAATGGCAGCATGTGTGTTATTTGCCATCTCACATTTAGTTCAGCCTCATCTGGATGGTTTCTAAGTGTCCCTCTAGAGATAACTGATCAAGATCCTACAAATCTGTAGCCAGTGGTGTGAGTATAGAGGGGTCTCACCATACATACACTTTCCAAGGGTTCTGAAAAGATCTGTCTGACCCATGTCTCAGGCCATGTTGGTAACCGGGGATCACAGGGTATAAGCTGAGGAGTCAGCTGGCCAAAGACCGACACTGGGTGGAAATCCTGGGAGATGCCTGGACTAGAGGGAGAGGCCAAAAATTGACTGAGTACCATGTAGAGGAAAAGATGAAGCTGGACCTAGGGCCAGCTCTGCCCTGGACCTGGCTATGTGACCTCAGGCCAGCACTATCCTCTGGGTCAGTGTTTCCTCACCTAAATGAAATGGAATGCCTGTGTACTCATCTGACACTGCCATCAGGTAAATGACTAGATGGATTATTACCCAATTTGGAGTTTATGTTTGGAAAGGTCTAAATTTGTGCTGTCCAATGTGGCAGCGACTAACCATGTGCAGCTATTTAGGTTTAAATTGATTAAAAATTTTAAAAATTCAGTTCCTTAGTCACACGAGCCATGCTTCACTTGCTCCTGCTACCGTATTGGATAGCGGGGATTATAGAACATTTCCATCATCACAGAAAGTTCTATCAGGCAGCATTGATAAACGGAAATGTAGGTAATGTAGCACACTCAGAATTCACCTGGAGGGGTTATTAAAGGGATAGGTGTTTATCATCCAAAGCTGCAGCCTGAGGTATATTGAGAGGCCCTTGTGGTTGCCAAGGGTGACAAGGTCTTGCCTTTGGTCTGCATGATCATGGCCCCACTCTAGCGCTAGACTGCCAGAGCTTCATCCCTGGGTCCATCGTTTTCTCACAATATGAATGTGGGCAAGTCACTAAACTGCTCTGTGCCTCAGTTTCCCCATCTATAAAATGGGGCCTAATTAGAGACCATATTTCATAGGATTGTGGTCAAGAGTAAATGAGATCATTCATATTACATGTTTCAAATAGTGTCCGGGAAAGTAAGCACCTGATAACCTGTACCTGTTATTACAGGCAGCTCTTTAACATGTGTGCAGGAATTTGTCAATGTTGGTTAAGATGCTCCCAAGCTCTCCGGGAGAGGGCCAGCTGGTCAGTTCTGTTGGTATGTGTATCATTGAGCACACACTGTGTGCAGGGAACTACCCTGGGGGTTTTATATGAACACATCACATCCTTATCATAAGGCTGCTGAAGGAAGGAAGAGGTCACCTGGCCCACTAAGGGCTCCCCAAAGACCCTCTGCAACAATATGCTCAAGAGGAACTAGACATGGAGGCAAGAGGCACGCAAGGCATCCATGGCTGGAATCGGCAGACGTGGGGCCAGTCCTAGCTCTGCCCTAAAGGCTGTGTGGCCTTGGACAAGTCCCTTGCCCACTCCTGGCTACAATGAGGACCTGAGCTCGGGGCACCTTACCTGCCTCTCTTTCTGGCCTTGGGGCTGGGGCCTGGGAGGGAAGAGAGAGCCACTGCTGGCGGCAGGATGGCTGTGCGTGGGAGGGGGTACCCTTAGGACAGCCAGACAGTTCCAGGACTGGCACTGTCTTCACCAACTTTTGCACACTTGAAAAGTCTCTGTATTCACTCCAGAACCCTGACATCCTTAAAGTCTTGTCATAGCCCAAGAAAGGAGAAAAGTCAGGGGATCTGGGGGCTGGGATGTGGAGGCCAATGACCCCGGCCCCTGATCTGTCCAAACGAAACAGTCTGCCCAGGCCTTCCGCAGGCTGTGGGGGAGGAGAGGAGGGAGGGATCTAGAAACTCTCAGGTCTGCTTTCCATCAGCCTTCGGTTATTTCCTGACCCATCTGCAGAACCTGGCCCATTCTTTCCCATTTTTGACAAGAGGAAACAGCACAGAGAAGTGAACCGATAGAGCCAGGGAGTGGGAGGTCAGGGTGCCAGTATGAATCCTGACTCTATCCTCGCTGGAGGTGGCTTTCCTGGTGCTGGCTCTGCTTCCTCCTATGCAGGCCAGCGGCTGGGACCCCTGAGGTGCCAGGCCTGAGTCCCAGCCCTACTCTAGGATTGGAAGACGAGAGAATGGCAAACATACTGACCTGCTGCTCGTGGCCAAACAACTGGGGGATCAGGGAGGCCTGTCCAAAAATCTGCAGGAAAGAGACGGGGAGGGTTACGGGGAGACCAAGGCTGGGGGCTGGGGTGGGGTATTTAGGCTTGGCTGGTAGAGAACTTGGGGCTGGTTGGTGTAACCTCCTCCTCAGGCTGGCTGAGGCCCAGCTGCTGGGAGGTCTTGGCTTCCTCCAGGGATGGGAGGCTCAGTCCTTCTGGGGCTAGGTGTTGCTGAGGATTGTAATCTGCTGTTTGTAAGTCTTTCTCCTGGGCTGGTCCCTGGGACCATGGATATTCTGTCTGCTGCCTCTCACCTGGGCAGGCAGCCACCCCCTGCCCCAGGATCTACAGATTAGGGATAGAGCCCACAGGCTTCTCTTCCCTGGTCAGGGCCTGCACAGTCCAGTGCCTGGTGGGAGAGGGGCTTCTTCTGGTAGGAGCTGAGGCCTCAGAGATATAGCCAGAACTGGACATCTCTGACTTTGGGGCCATATGTGTGGCTCAGGTCACTCAAACTTCTGAAGGTGAGAGTTTGGGGGTTCAGAGAAGCCTGGGCCAGGAGACAGCTGGGGCTGGGGAGGTGTAGTAGGAGAGACCTGCTGGGGTCCCCAGCCTGATTCCATATACCTTTTTGTGTAGCCAAAGGACAAAAGTGTTCCAGGTGCCAGGGCCAGGCAGGGGATGGAGATGGTGCATGTGAGAGAGACAGACAGACCCAGAGAGAAACATGGAGATAAGACACACTGGAGAGAATCAGAGAAAAATGTGAATGAGAGGAGAGAAAAACAGACAGGAAGACTGAGGGATGAGAGAACAGGCAGGATGGGAGACACGGCGAGGGAAGTCGTCCATTCAGTCAACATCTACATGCCCTGTGCCATGTGCTGGGGATGTTGGGGGACAAGACAGCAGGATCCCTGCCTGCAGGGGGCTCCCAGTCTTAAGAGTAGACACACATCAAGTACATAAGCAAACAAATATAATTCCAGAGAGTGATAATTGCTGTCAAGAAAATTAAGCAGGGTAAGGGAACAGGGCCCTGGGGAGCCCCTGAGATGAGCCATAGGGCAGGCCCCTCCAAGCTGACATTTGAGCCAAGACTGGAAACACAGAGAAGAGCCAGCTGTGCAAAGATTTGAGAGACGAATGCTCTCGGGAGAGGGAGGAGCAAACGCTGGGAGCCTGGGGCAGGAATAAGGTGTGTGGAGAGCAAAAGGAGGCCAGTGTGACTGGAGTAAGTCAGAGATCACATCTGAGAGGGAGGCGGGGCCTCACAGGGCTGACTTTCACCAGGTGAGGCAGGAGCCATGGAGGGTTAGGCGCAGGGGTGTGACAGGACCTGACTTATGTCTTTTACAAGCTCCCTCTGGCCTGAGAATAGCCTGGAGGTGGCAGGCCTGGAGGCCAGTACAACTGTTCAGGTGAGACCGTGGGGCCTGGATGGCAGGGGCGGAGGGTCCCCTGGCTGGGGGGGCTCTACCTCTCCCCATGTCTGAGGTCAGTCTCCTTGTGTGAGAATGACAGTGCTGAGGGCAGGGGGCTGGGGAGGGCATGGCCAGGCCAGGAATAGTGGTGAGGTGAGGAGCTGGGATCCAAAAGCCTTCCAGTTCTAAGCAGTCTCTTAACCAGGGCCATGGGGCTGCACACAGGGGGACCTGGGGCCTGTGCCCACCCAGAGAGGAGGCTGGGACTGTACCTGGCTGCCTCCACTGCCTCACTGTGCTACTACTGGCGAGTGTCTGCCTTCTCTGGGCCTCATCTCCCCATTCACACCATGGGGGAGCCCTCAAGCCTTGGCTGGTCCTCCCTTTGCACACGGTAGCACCTGAGGATCCCTGCCCAGCTTTGCCTCCTCCTAGCGGTGTGGCCTCCCCTAGCTGAGCCTCAGTTTCCTCACCTGTGAAATGGTGGTAAGGATGATAAGGCCCCACTGGGGGTGGCTGTGAGGGTTCAAGGACCTGATGGCTGAGAGAAAAGTACAGCACAGTGTGCTTACTGCTTGCTATTAATGGCAGTAAGCTGGCTGGGCCATGGAAGTCCAACTTCCCACTGAATAGGTGAGACATGGAGGTCCAGAGTAGATAAGCAACTTGCCTGAGGTCACACAGCAAAATGACAACAATCACCATCAAGGTAGCTACCCTTTGCTGAGCACATTATGTTTATTATCTCATTGACTCCTCACAACTCTTTGAAATAGGAATGATCACCCTCCTGTGGTAAATCAGGAAACTGAGGCTCAGGGAGGCGGTGATTTTTCCTGTGTTCACATTGTTAGTGACAAGATTGGGACTCAAACCCAGGCCTCCAGCTCCCTCTCCTCAGGGCTCCTGGGCCTACAGCAGTGGTGTGGCCCCTCCCTCAGGGCCTGTAGCTTAGGCCATCAATGTTAGGCCCTGTGACTGCTCTCCAGTCACAGGACAGTCAGTAGGTTAGAGACACACACAAGGCAGCTTCAGAAACAAAGAGCGAACAGAAGCACTGGTAGACATTTGGGGACCATTCAACAGAGGCTGGGCCTGGATGTCTGTCTTCCTGGGTGGGAGTCAGGGCTCTCCCAAGCCCACTGAACAACTGGCTGCCCACCATCCTCACCTGGCTGATGCAGCTGGAGTCGTTGAGGCTGTCGCTGACCGGGTTGTAGTCCTCCTCCCAGCTTGGACACTTGGAGGGCAGCAGCATGTCCACTGAATCTAGGCGGTCCAGACTCCTGGTGGGGGGAGGAGCAGACCGGGCTCAGCCCAACCACTGTTGAGCCTGGGAAACTGAGGCCCTGAGGTGGAAAAGCTGGTGAAGGTCATCCAGTGGTAGAGGGAAAAATGGAAGCCACTGCCAGCCCAGGTCATGTGGGGAGTGGTGAACAAGGAGAGAGTTCCCAGCTTTTGGAGGCTTTGTGAGTCTGGAGAGTGCAGGCAGCCCTCACCTGCCATGTCCACTGCAGCCACGAGGTGGCAGCACAAGCTTGCATTTGATTGTTTCAAACTCAAGGTGGTCCATACCAGATCAATTTTATAGCTCCCTCCTCTGCAGGCCTAGGGCAATTCCAAGGGGTGGACAGAGGAGGTAGATAAAGGCCCACAGCCTTGACTCCGGCCAAAGCTGCCCAAAGGTCATAAGTTTTGATACAATGTCCAGGTGGTCTCCACCAGGCCCCTGAAGATTCACCACTTCTCCCCATGGCCCTGGCTCTTCAATCTTTCTCACATCTACCCCACCCTGGGCCTCCCCCGCCACTGCTCAGGAAATTAGGTCCAAGCAGTCAACAACTCAGGGCCTCGACACAGACGAACTGAACTTGGATTAGAATCTAGCTTCCTCACTGGGTCACCCCAGGCAAGGAGTCACCCCTTAAGTCTCAGTTTCCTCACCTATAAAGTGGGGATGACACTGTGCCTGCCTGGTGGGGCTGTGAGGAGTGATGCAGATTAAAGGGCACTGGGGCAGGCATAGAGCCCAGGGTGCAGCAAGTACAACAGATGGCGCCCGTTACTATTCCAACAGGCAGACCTCATTTTATCGTGCTTCACTTTACTGTGTTCTGCAGATACATTTTTTTAAAACACAAATTGAAGGTTTGTGGTAACCCTGTGTTATCAGATGATGACTAGTATTTTTTAGCAATAAAGCATTTTAACACTAAAGTATTTACTTTCTTAAGACCTAATGCTATTGCACACTTAATTGAACTACAGTGGAAACATACATTTTATATGCACTGGGAGACAAAAGTTCACATGACTCACTTTATTGCAATATCCACTTTATTGCAGTGGTCCCAGGTACGTCTGTACTAGTATTATCAATTCCCTCTCATTCAAGGCCTGTGCCCTGGTCCTGCCCACCTCTCCCACCTCCATGCCCACTGGTCATTCATAGAATTGTCGGATCTCAGGACTAGAAGAGTCTTTTAGAGATCATCCAGCTCGGCTCCCCTTCACTTAAAGATGGGGAAACTGAGGCTCAGAGAGGGTGAGACCTAGGAATGGCCAGCAGTGCTCTGAATTCCCCCCTGGAGGCCATACCCTGCCTTCTGTCCCAGTCACTGAGACTGCCAGCTTCTCCAAGTGCATTGCCCTTCTCTGTTTCAGTGCTAATGTCACCTGCCCTGCTCTCTTCCCTCTGCTGCCGTTCTCCCAGGCTACCTCCTCCAGAAGGCCTTGGCTCCTGCCTCCAGGAGTTGAAGAACTAGAACTAAGCTTGTTTCCTTTAACTCTTTCAGGTCTTTTGTTTGTTTCTGACTTGCTTTTGATTTTCTTCCTCAGTGGATTCTGAACACCCTATACCAAGATTCATCTGTTTCATACTCATTCTTTTCAGTTCAAATCCCCAGGGTGACTTCTGCTTATGAAAGGCTCACTTCTCTCTCTTAACAGGTTAATTGTTGCTTTCTGTATGCACATATTTCATTTGTTCACATTTTCACTAACTCTTTCAAGTTTTAAAGCAACAATGGTGCTCTATTGGTGAAATTCCAGGCAAGGTGATGGGCCAGGTGAAGGCTCGCTATCTCCCTTTGACTTCTAGATTCCCCCTCATCCCCAGTCTTGGAGTGCAACTCAGGGATCAATTACAGGGGCACTGACAGAGGGGGCCCTGGCCTTCCCTAAACAGTGCTGGCACAAGGGGTAGGCTCACTAAGGGCAGGATTCTCTTAACCTGAAGAAGAGGGTCCCCTGGGGGCAGTTCCCCTGTGGGACTGGAAATCAGCTGGGGATGTGGCTCCTATGGGCAGGGTGTACCCGGGCCAGTCACTCTAGAGAGTCTCCCCTTATGGTCTACCAAAGGGCTAATGGACTTAACTGTGGGGGACTTATGGGGTGGTTCAGCAAACGGCGGGGCTCTCTGGAGTCAACTCATCAAACTGCAAGGGCCAACCTAAGGACGAAGATCTCAGGAAGGGGGCTAACCTGAAGGCAGGTTCACCTCGTGGGCCTGGATCATTGTGGGCGCGGGTTCACCTGGGTCTGAGGCTAGAAGGCAGGATTCATCTGTGGGACTGGGCTCTCGGCCCCCAGAAGAGGAGGAAGGCGAGGTCCCTAGGGGCGGGGCATACCTGTGAAGGGTTCACCTAGAGGCCAAGGGCTGCCTATGCGCAGGATTGTGTGTGTGGAAAGAGGCTTTCCCAGGGGAGAGCTCACACGCGGGCAGGGTCCCAGTGGGGCAGAGCGAGCCTGGGGGAGTGGCTCATTTTAAGGGAGCAGTCCATTTAGGGAGCAGAACTCACAAGTGGCCTGGGCTTCTGGTCCGGGGCTCCCAGGAGGCAGGACTCACTTTCGAGCAGAGACCTCCTGGGGCGGGACTTGGATTTCCGAGAGGCTCTTCTAGGGGCGGGGCTTCCGGGGCAGGGCCGGCCTGTGGGCGGGACTCAAGGGGGCGGGACTGTGCGCTTACCTGCGGGGGTTGCTTTGCTCTCCCAGCGACTGCTGCGTGGCTCTCAGGTAGCTCTGGCGCCGCGCCGCTGTCTTCGGGGAGGGCTTGGGGCTGCCACCGGACTCGTCGCTGTCCTCGTCGCCCATGGCCTTGATGTAGCTGCCGCTGCGCATGCGCCGGCACGGGATGGGACCTTCCGCCGCGGCGTCCGCTTCGCGCGGGGACAGCAACGCGGTGCTCCACTCGCCGCCGCCGCCGGGCACCTGGTGATGTGTGGACAGACCTCAGCGTGGGTGGCGAGGGGTCAGCGCACACCCCCAGCGCGCAGCTGGCCGCCCAGTCCCCGGCTCATCACCAGGGGAATGAGCTGAGGACTAGGCATCCCCATTTCCAGAATCTTGAAGTTCCCTCGCTCCCCACCTCGGAGAATTCGGCTTTGACCTCGGTGCTGAGTAGTGCCATTGAAGGCACCCAGCAGCAGGCCAGAGCCCGAGCTGGGAAGGATACCTGGGTTCCAGAGCTGGCTCTGCCACAGTTTCACTATGTGTCCTTAAGCAAGTCCTTGCCCTTCTCCGACCTCAGATTTCCCCATGGATCTCAGGCTGGGTGTGCCCCAGCAAAACTGCCCAGGTGGTCTGATCACAACCGTACTTCCACTGCAGCTACCCTTCTGAGCATCCACTGTGTTCCCATCACTTCCCCTGCTCTCTCAGTGGATGGCTTATGATCCCACTGCACAGGTGAGAACAGCAGGCCTGAGAGAGGCCCCCAGACCCAGCACCAAGACCCTGGCCCTAGGATGGCAAGGGAGGAGGAGTCAGGGGACCCTACCACATCCGTGTAGGGGGGAGGTCTTTGGGGCCAATCAACATTCCTCCTTCTGTAGGTGGGTACAGAGAGTAGAGGCGCTTTCCAAACTCAGGCAGCCAAGTGGTGAGCAGTAAAAAGGGCTCAATTTTCCCATCTGAACCCCAGGGGTCCCATCTAAGGAAAGGGGCTGTGATAAGGGTAAATGAGGTCACAGCTGTGAGGGCAGCCCTGGTTTCCATTGGTTACAGTGGCAGAAACCAACTGAGGGGACCTCCCCTGCCCTTCTGAGGCCAGGCTCTGCCAGCTGCTGCAAGCAGCACACACAGGCTACACCCTCGTTCCCCTGATACCCAGTGACATGTACACACAATTGATTTTCACCTCATGATAAAAGAGTACACACATCTCAGCACGCATATGTACTTAAACCCGAGCAGAGTGAACACGTGGTTCCATGTACACACACCTCAGAGAACAAGCGTATCTTTCCCACACACACCCCTCTCCCCAAGGACACACACCAGAAGCCACTTCATCATACGTGTGCCCTTCAATGGATGAGCAACGTGAACACAGAGCATACACACCTTCTCTGGTACACACTAGCCACCACTGCACCGTGGACACAGCTCAACATGTCATCGCCTCTCCATATCCCCATCTCAACCTATACAGAGTGCACACTCTCACTGGGTCTATATGTCACCATGGACGCTCAGGCACACACATTTCTCAGCACAGCCTTTCTTTACCATGCCCACAAATGCACACTCCCCAAACCACCACACCTGCACAGAGACCACGATCTTCTCAGTACTCTCATTGCCACTGGCTGATTTCTGGCTGAGGGAGGGTCCCTGTCTGGGATTCCCAGGGCAAGGGCCCCCGCCTGCAGCCTTCTCATTAACAACTTCCTCCCCAGCTGACTGCCCAGCCAGTCGCCAGGGCCTGCACATTCCACCCCAAGCCATTTGCTAGTCCATCCTTCCTACCTGCTCCGTCCCATGGGAAGGTGGCTTTGTATATCCCTGCTCAACACCTGTTGCCTCCCCAGTCCCCGCCCACCTACCTCCTGTCAAGAAAGCAGGCAGCACAACCCCAGGGCCTGCAGGGCCACCATTTCATGATGTTTCTAAAGTGTTTTCACATGATCAAACCATATCATTTGAAAAGGAGCTAGGTCACATGCCTCCCTCTCTGATGTTTCTAAACTAAGAGAGTAGAGTGAGAGCTGCAAAGGCCTTCAATATATAAAATACTGCCTAGATTTCATTTTCTTCCTGTTGAAAAAAAAATAACCTTTCTCCTCATAGTCTCACTGTCTTTGGAATTTTATATAGAATGACAAGAACTCAGGGCTCTGTCAGACTTTGATGTTCATCCAGTTCAAAATGCATCTAATGTGTTCCCAAAGGCTGGCCAGGTCTGTGCTGGCACACGTCCCCAGGAGGAGGTGCTCAATACCTACTGAAGCAGCCCAGTCCATCTGCACATGAACTGAAATCTACTTCCTGTAACATTCTTCACCCACAGCTTGGGCTCCGCCCCTCCAGGAGTCACCCGTCCTGCCCTTGAGAGACCCAGGGGTTATGTAGCAGCAGAGATGTCTCTGAGCCTACTGCCACTTCCCAGGAATGTGGCTTTGGTGCCTCAATAAACATTAATGTTTGAAAAAAAAAAACTAGTCCCCCAAATTGGGTTGAGGCATCTGGGCTCCTGCAGCCCCCTGTGCTCAGCTCCATCACATTCTGCTCACACTGCCTGGATTGTCTGTTCATGTGTCTTTTTCTCCCAGCATCCTGATAATTGGGGCTATGGCTTATTTATCTCTCACTCTGTTCATTTAAGTGTCCATCTGTTCATCTACCCCCTCTCCTCTCATGTTTCTTGAGCACTTCCTCTATGCCAGACCCTGTCTTGGGTCCTGGGGACACAGAGATGCATATGATTCCTGTCCTCAAGAAGCCCCCAGTCTGGTGGCTATCAGGCAGGAGCCTGGCAATCAGAATGCCATGTATTGGTCCTAGTAGGAGAGAGATGGCACAGCTTCCCAGATTTTTCTTTCAAAGGGCAAGGACATGTTTTAGTCCCTATTCGGGGACTGCTCTCAGAAGGGTCTCAGGGCTGGTCTCAGAAGGGTCCCAATCAATATCTGCTGAGTGCATGACCAGTGGAAGGAATCCTTTCATTAGCAAGATACCACCAGCTACCTATTTTACAGCTGAGCAAACAGAGGCCTGAGTGAAACAACTTTCCAAGTCCATCTGTGGTACAGCTGGGTCTCAAAACTGTCACCTTACCCACAACCCCTCACTCTACCCTGACTCTGACCGGGACCCACCTGCAGATAATGGTAGGCTAAACCTTGGTGGCAGGATTTGGATTTCAGCAGACTCTTATCCAAGGTGGCTGAGGTCTTCTGGCAGACCTCGTGGGCGTGGCTGAGGGTCAGAGTGGACCAGGAGCCCCGCTTGACATAGTTGGTGTCGGTGCCCACCCCAAGGCTGGGGCAGGTGGCCGGGGGTGCGGGCGGTGGTGGCGGGGCAGTCAACTCAGTGGTGGTGTTCTTGGCGGCTTTCAGCATGTGCCCACTGATGGTGTTGTAGGCGTGCATGAAGTAGCGTGGCTGGGTGCGTTCCGCCTGGCGGCCTAGCGTCATCAGTCCAGAGGCTGGACCACTGCTGCGGAAGGTGCCACCCTCACCATCCAAGTTGTCATCGGAGCTCCACCAGCCTGAGATGTTGGAGCGGCTACGCCGTTTGGGCTCCCCAGCCTTGGCCCGTTCCTTGCTCTTGGCCCTCCGGCCCTTGCCGTCCTCCATGCCGCCTTTCTTGCCGCCATTGCCACCAATCTTGCCTGCTGTGCCCTCCAGTGAGGGCGCCTTGGTGAAGAAGAGCCGCTGGACTGAGTGGACCAGGTGGCGGATGCGGCCAGGACTCTCACCACGGGCCTTGGCCTCCCCCCGGGGAAACTGGAGTGTGCTGAAGCCGTCGCGGTGGATGGGCAGCTGCTTTTCAAACTGGTCCAGTAGGTTGGCAGGCAGCCTATTGATCTTGGTGGCTTGGGCATGGCTGGGGAAGGGGCTCTCCTCTGGCACCTCGAAGTGGGAGTTGTAGTGGATGCGGGGGAAGGTGCTGCTCGGTGGTGGCAGCTGGTTGTTGAGTGGGAAGAGACCATCCCCTGGCAGAGCATTCTGCCCAGGGAAGCGAGCCTCGCGGGCAAAGGCCTCCGTGGGCGATAGCAGGTAGGGGTTGCGGTCAGGCCCTGTGAACAGGGGCTCGTGTGGTGGGTCCAGGCTGTCGGAGAGGTGGCGGGGGCGACTGTCACCTAGGCCTTTCATGATCCCGGCCCTTGGGGCAGGGGCCGTTGCCCTAGCGGGGTGCCCGGGTCGCCTCTCCCGGGCAGCAGCTAACCTGGGGAGAAAAGACAGAGAGGGGTCAGCTGGATGCAAAGGGGTAGGATGCCAGGAAGGTCAGCCAAACCCCCTCAGATCTCAAGGTTGGGAAGACTCCCAAAGACTCCTGGTTTGCGCTTAACATTGTGGGGCCAAGGTCATGAGTACAAATGGAGGCCCACATATCATATGGATAAAAAAAAGCTACATCTCAGGTACTCAAACTGTTAAACAAAATAGGTTCTACTCTCCTACCTTGACAGATATATTTGTACAGTAACCTGCAAAGCCGAGTTCAAACTTAGACTTCTTGGTCTCCTCGGAATTCCATGGCGGCACATGGTAGCCACTGTCTCCCATCCCTGACTCTGTTCCTTGCCACAAGGGGCCCCACACATGTGTGCACCCCAAGCTCACTCCACATGTCCCCAAAACAGCCACCTCTTGGGCCTAGGGCTGTCCTCCTGGCAGTGTTGGCCTCCCATAGGAAGATGTGTGCTGGCCCTAGAAGCAGGCCTGGGGTCTTTGGGGCAGGGAATTCCAGACCGGGGTCTGCCCAGTATCCAGAGTGTGGTTGAAAGAGGGTATGTAGGCTCTAGGTGGGCATGTTCACTTGGCCCCTGAGCATTCCTTGTCTCATGGGGAAGAACATGGTTGAAAGAGAGCCAGAGAGGCCTTCCAAAGAGTGGAGCCCAGGGCCAGGGCCCCTCTTACTCGCATCTGAGGGCAGTACTGTCCAACTCTATTTTAGGAGAAGGTCCTTACATCAAATGTAAACCGTCTGTAAAAACCCACTCCATCCTCAACAAATGCCTACAGAGTGTGACCCCTGGGCTAAAAGCTGGGCCCTGCAGACATCAGAGAGGCCAACAAGCCCATCAGACCATTATTTCCAACTGGGATGAATCAGTGACACCCGGCCCAGAACAGAGTTCTCAGCAAGTTGATAGCAGGAGCACGTCCTCAGGCCAGGGTGACAGGGCAAAGCCTCAGGAGAGGATGGCAGGGAGTTGGAACCACAGTGCCTTAGTTTCTCTACTGTAAAATGAGGCAATTGGACTAGTTGGGTCTTCCAGCCAGGACTATCCTGGAAATACCAGCCTCAAACTTAGGCAAGTCCCTTTCCTTTCTGGGCCTTAGTCTTCCCATCTGTACCACAGAGCAGAGAGGAGGGCAGGGAGGTTTCTTAGCCCTGGACCCCACCAGTCCTGCTTCGAGGAGTCCCCAGGCTTGGTCTGGCCTGTGTGCCTGGTGTACTAAGGATCTACAAGGAGTTGGTGTGGCTAGAACAGAACAGGTGAGGCCATGGACACTGGGGACAGGAAGTGTCTCAGAGGGGCTGGGCCAGCGCAGACAGGCTCTGGCAGAAGCCAAGTGTGGTAGGCAGGATGACAGCCCCAAAGACGCCCAGTCCTAATCCCCTGAACCTGTGATTATGACACTTTACATGTTAAAAGGGATTTTGCAGATATGGTTAAGGATCTTGAGATGGGAAGATTATTCTGGATTATCTTGGGAGGCACAACCTAATCACATGGGTCCTTGTGAGAGGGAGGCACGAGGGTCAGTCAGAGGGGGAGATGTGATGACAGAAGCAGAGGGCAGAGTGACTCAGGGTCACAAGCTGAGGAATGCAGGCAGCGTTTAGAAGCTGGAAGAGGGAAGGGGTCAGATTGCCCACTAGAGCCTCCAGAAGGAACGTAGCTCTGCGACCCGTTTCAGACTTCTGACCTCTTGAACTATATGGTGATAAATCTGTGTTGCTTTACACCACTAAGTCTGTGGTAATGTGTTACAGCAGAAATAGGAAACTAACACATCAAGCATGAGTTCGGGGGTCCAAGACACCCTCCCATCCCTCAGGGGCCAGACCCCACTAAACACTGCATGAAAAACAGTGGCCTAGGTGAAATCCCCATCTTATAGATGGGGAAACGGAGGCCCTCAGAGGAGAAGAACTTTCCTAAGATGACAAAGTGGGTCCCCTAGTGAGGCAGGGCTGAGACCCACAGCTCTTCTTATTCCTCTGCACAGCTGCCTTGCAACGGTCACCCTGAACTTGCTGGCAGCAAGACCCTGAAGGAGCTGAGAATTACTTCTTTGAGCCTAGCCGTTTTCATGACCAGCAGTGCCCCCAAGCCTTCCTGAGCCCCGAGTCTTTGGTAGAATCCACTGGCTTAAATTCTCCCCCTTCTCTGCCTCTAGGAGCCTGATGGACCCCACTTGTGGAGTCCAGAGCACTTTCTTGATGGTCTTTGTGGCTGAATGGCCTCCTCAGAAGCATCTCTGCTTCCACCAGGAGACTTGTCAGAGCATTTATCTCCAGCCTGGAAAGGAAGTCGGCTGACTCACATCTTCATCTTCATTATACCACATCTTCACAACAGCCACAGCGGGTGGGGGACCATTATCTCCATTTTACATATGAGGAAACTGAGGCTGTGGTAGGCAGTTCTAGCCAAGGAGAAATAGGTAACTCAGACTTTAGCCACACCATCAGTGTCCCAGACAGTCAAGTATCCCCCTCCAGTCTAGTCAGCAGCAGCTCCATCTGGGCAAACATCTTCTTGAAGACAATTTCAGGCAAATGCAAAACTGCCTCCTTATCCTTCCTGCTCCCAGTCTTTTCTTGGCCTCCTTGCATCCCCTTAGGCTGTAGTGATCCCTGGGCTCAGGGGCCAGACTCCTTGGCTCTCCACTGGAGAACTATATGTGAAGTAATATGTCTTTGATGCCCATTCAAGG
The DNA here is from genome assembly GCF_048564905.1 of Vicugna pacos. Lineage (NCBI taxonomy): Eukaryota > Metazoa > Chordata > Mammalia > Artiodactyla > Camelidae > Vicugna > Vicugna pacos. The sequence goes on along the minus strand of NC_133005.1, from coordinate 27,197,317 downwards.
CCAATGATATCGAAAACTAGAAGAGTTTGTGAACACAGTCCGCTGGCTCACTGGCTCAACAGAATACTGATTCCCTACAAATGCCAGAGGTAGAGAGGGCTGGTCACCAGGAATGGAGGCCAGCTGCCCCAGAAGTGCACACTACACTCTACACTCAGTCTTCCCAGCCCAGGGCATCGTCTCCAGCCCTTCCAGGGAGAAGCTCGCTTCAATTTCACATCACAGGTATTCCTGACCCCAAGAATCCAGGGTTGCCCCAGGAGGAGAGAGGGGGGACTTGGACCCAAGGCCTGGCCAATTATAGCCCTACATCTCAAAGTACTGATTGGCTTAAAGATGGAAACAGGATCCTTGCTAGCCAATTAGAGTTGGCCCTGGGATTATGGCTAAACTCTTGGGAAAGAGGCACCCTTCTTTCTGTTAGGGCTGCTGTCTTGGGTGGAGTGTCAGCCTGGAGTCCTCCATCAAGATCTTGCCTGACGTCTCAGATACGAGAATCAAGAGACTTTTTGCTTAAGTCTGGGTTGGGTTTCTGTATCTTTCAACAAGAGCCTGATATTGACCTCATGTGCAACTGGTCACTACAGCAGTGGCTGTGGGTACCCAACCCATATCTCTTATGGCCTTATCACTGTGGGGCCCAAAAGGCTGACTTTCAACTGTCAGCATCTGCATCCCTGCCGGAGTTGTGGGGGAGGGCTTTCTCTAGCAGCTGGAGCCTGCTCTGCTCACATGTGGCTGGCAGGAACTGCCAGAGAATTAACAACTCCATCACACCATGCCTTCAGGCTGCGGCCTCGGCACCCCTTCAGGACTGAGGCATTCACTACTCGAGCTGCCAAGGGCACTGGCTGCTGACAGGTCACAGCCAGGTACCTTTTAGGACATGCTTTCAGCCAAAGGGAGATGCCTCATCCAAGGTTACACTCCTTCCCCAGGGGCAGCCTGTGTCCAGCAGCTGATCGATGTGCTGCACCAAGGTCTGGCCCCCTTGCTCAATTCACAACAAATGGGCCATCCCAGCTCCTGAGCTCCCCATGGGACTAGCTGAGGCCTTTGTTGTAACTGCATCTCTCTATTCAGCTCCTCCCTCTGCCAAATCCTGTGCCCCTCACCTGTCACAGGTGTTGCCAAGAGACTTCCCATGCAAGCCTCAGAGTCTGCTTACTGGGGAACTTGGCCCTAAGACAGGGCGTAACTGGGTTCTTCTTCTTTTTCTCTTTACCACAGGACATTTGGTGATTTAATCACTTCTCCTAAGCCTCAGTTTCCTCTTGTGTAACATGGGTAGGAGGATCTTTACTTTTCAAGATTACGATAAGGATTAATTGTAATGTCATATAGAAAGCCTCTAGGTGCTTGATAAATAACAGTCATGCTCTCTGCCTCACCTCATTGTGCTTTTTGGGGACAAGCCAAGGCTTTCAGTGTAGGCTGCTACCTAGCTTAGTAGAAAGTGCAGGCAGCTGCACCCAGATTCAAATCCTGGCTCTCCTCTTTACTTGCTGTGACCTTGGGCTGGTCCGTCTCTCTGGTCCCTCTCAGCTTCCACCTCTAGGTGGTAGAGAGTTTTAGCACGGGTGGTCTGGGCATCGGGTCACACTAATTCCCTCTAAGTTCTCTTGGTCTGGATTCCTGGAACACTGGGTGTCAACCCCTCAGTCACCCAACACCCAGGGGTGGTTGGAGCCTCACCTTGGGGAAATCTTAAAATAGGCAGGCCTCGGCCTTGCAGGGGAAGCAGCTGGCTGCCTTGCGCTGCCTTTGTCTCTGAGCTATACTTAGGCCCATCCGGGTGCCCATAATTACCTCTCATTAATATAAGCCTCATTGCCTTCATGGAAACGTGGAGGAACCAGCAGAGCTGCTGCCTCCCTGGGAGCCCTCCCTGCTCCATGGTGCCTGTGTGTCTGCAGCCGCTACCCCCATCTGCTCGGAGTGGGGCCTCCCTGCTCTACCCCAGCTCATCCTGGAGCCAGAGTCAGCCAGTTAGCATGGGAGACCTAATTAGGGACCAGACCAAGAGCAGAACCCAGAATGGTCCTTCCTGAAGCAACACTCACCTAAGTTATTTCTCTAATCCAGAACTTTCTCTGGATCCTCTTCCCTTCTCATTCCAAACTCCTCAGTATGGCTGTCAAGACCCTTGCTGATCTAACCCCAAACCTTTTTTCAGATATTAGCAATCCCATTTCCCTTCTTCATGGTCCCTCCCTTTAACCAGCCCAAGTCCCTTACTATTTTCTACCTGTATCTTCTGAATTTGGTGCTACCTGAAAGGCTGGTTTTGTCTAAGCTCTCATTAACAGGGATAGAAAGTCTAAATGAGTGGAGGGGATAGTCTGCTCAATGCTGAGCCCTGTTACTAAGAGGGAGACAGACAGCTCCAGTGAGACTTGGAAGAATGAGTTGAGAGAGGAAAGGCTGGAAATAATGTAAGTGGAATGGCTGAGCATTCTGGGGATATTCACAGAAGTCCACAGAGGATGCAGCCACTGTCTTAGGCCTCTGAAGGGATGACGTGTGGAACGGGAAGGATGGGCTCTATGGGGCCTCCAGGGATAGGGGTGGAGGTAGAGAGAGGCAGGCTGTGTTACCCTGTGACTTCATCTCTGGGTACCCCTCCCAACCTGCTCTGACATCTCTTGCCACACCTGCTCTATCTCTTGCTGGCTTCCCCCACTCTGAATTCTAAATGCTAGAGGACCTGGGTGCTCTCTGCTTTCCTCCACACTCCCTTTCCTGCTGATCTCATCCAGACTAGTGGCTTTAAACACCACCTATATCTGACAACTCCTAAATTTACATCTTCCGCCCAATCTCTCTCTCAAACACCAGACTCATACCTGTAACTGCCTCCTTGACATCTCACCCTGGATGTCTGACAGGTCCAAAATCAAATGCCTGATCTCCCACCCACCCTGACCTATTCCTCCCACAGTCTGCCCTAGTTCAGCTCATGACAACTCCATCCTTCTGCTTGCTCAGGTCAGAAATCTTAGAATCATCCTTGACACATCTTTCTTTCTCTCACCCCGCCTCATCTTATTCAACAGCAAATCCTTCAAAAACAAATCCACCTTCAAGATATCCCAGGACCCTACCACTTCTCCCATCTCCACAGTCCTGCCCCGGGCCAGGCCCCCATTGTCTCTCACCTAGACGAGTTAAATTCCCACGGCCCTTAGACTCAAAGCCAATCTTCTTACTCTTCGTACTTCTTACTTTCCCGACCTCATTTCCTGCCCCTACTCCCTTGGGCTTCCATTCTGTTCCTTCAACACAAATCGTTAACTCCCATCTTGGGGCTTTTGCCCTTAATGGTGTATCTGCCTGAAATGCTCGGCACCCCCTGACAACGTGACTACACCTTCATTCAGATCTCAGTCCCCAGGCTACCTCTGCAGAGAGGCTCGCCCTGCCTACTGTCCGAAGCAGCCCTTACCTGCCAAGCTTTTCTTATGTATCACACAGATTTATGTCCGATGGAGCCTGAAACAGCAGAGACAGCGTCTGTCTTTGTCGCTGCTGCTTCACTAGCACCCAGCACAGGGCCTGGACTCAGTAGAGACTCATAAAGCTTTTGCGAAATGAAAGAGTGGCAGAAGGTCTTGAAGGATGCCCAGAAATGATGCAGAAAGTGAGGCAGGGGAGAAGGGGTATAGCTCAGTGGTAGAGCTCATGTTTAGCATGCACGAGGTCCTGGGTTCAATCCCTAGTATCTCCATTAAAAACAAACAAACAAACAAACCTAATTGCCTTCGCCTTCAAGAAAAAAAATTTTTAAAAAAGAAAGTGAGGCAGCTACATGATGGTAAGTTTTTAGCTCAAGCTAATCATAGTGATCCTTTATTGAGCACTTACTGTATACCAGGTGCTTCCTATTTGTGAGCTCATTTAATCCTCACTGCAGCTCTTCCTGGTGGGGCTGATGAGCCCTCTGTGGTAGCCAGCCTCCAACATGCACCCCCATGATCCCCACCTCCTGGTATTCATGTTCTTGGGTATAACACACCCCAACACAAACAGGGGCCTGTATAACCAATAGGATATCGTGGAAATAACCAGTGTGACCTCTGAGGTAGGTCAGAGCAGATGTTGCAGCAACTACCTTGCTCTCTTGGTCACCAACCCTGGGGGAAGTCAGCTGCCATGTTGTAAGGACACTCAAGCAGCCCTGGAGAGATGTCCACGTGGGGAGAAACTGAGGAAGCCTGCCGACGGCCAGCACTCATTTACCAGCCTTATGAATGAGCCACCTCGGAAGCAGGTCCTCCAGCCCCAGGTAGGACTTCGATGGCTGCAGTCCCGGCTGACAACTTGACTGCACCCTCATGAGAGACTTTGGGTCAGAACGGCCCACTGAGGCTATTACTGGGTTCCTGAATCTCAGAAAGTGTGTGAGATGATATATGGTTGTTGTTTTAAGCCACTGCCAAGTTTTAGAGAACAGCCGTGTTAGAGAAGAGCTCAGATGGCTAAAGTCACGTGCTCTAGGCCCCACAACTGATAGGGATCGGAGCCTGGTGTGAATCAGCCTGACTCCTGAGCCCATGCTCCATGGCCTTGCCCACCAGGCTGAGGTTCCAGGATCCTTTTCATCTATGACAGCTCCATTATCCTGATGGATTCAAGGTCCAAATTATTTCCAGCCTAAGTCTGTGTCTATAGCAACTGTTTGAAAAGCATGACATTTAATCAACTGGTTGTTTGTCAACAAGATGGCAGGCAACAGCTCCTGGATCAGGCCGCTCGGGACATGTGGCCAACACCGTCCCCACCTTGGGTCCCCTCTGCTGAAAGCCTAATTCCTGTGCTGCCCATCCTGTCGGTGAACTCTGAACACAGGGCCTGGGATGTGGGTGCTGCAGCTCCTCTGAAGTAAGGGGTACAGGTTTGGGGCTGAGAGGCTCTGTGGGGACAGGGCTGCTTACCTTGTCTCTCTGAGAACACACCCCATTTGAACTTGCCTGTCCTCAGCAGGGGCTTTGGAGGTCACAGGCACATTCCCCACTCAGCTCTCATCTTTGTGTGGTAGACACAGAAAAGGTAGAAGGAAACAGAACTAGACCCTCAAAACAAAGAGACTACATGGGCAGAATCACAGAGTCGTCCTTTAAAAAACCCAAATAGAATAAGATAGCTTCACTCAGTTCCTTAAACCCCTTCAAGGTCTCCCCTTGCCCTCAGGCAAAACTCGATCCTCCTCATCCTGACTCAGCCACACTGGCCTCCACATTTGTCATGTCTCCAGCACCCCCGGCTCTTTCCTGCCACAGGGTCTTTACCCATGCCGTTCCCTCTGCTCGAACATCCTTATAGTTATTCACATATGCAACTACTTCTGCTGATTCGAATTTTTGCTCAAACATCACCTTGTCAAAGGCCTCCCCTGATCCCTGTCTCTAAGACGGTTCCTCCATCCCATCCTCCTCCCTCTCTCTCTGGACTCTTCTTGATTTCCTTCAAAGCACTTATCAGGGCTTCTAGTTATCCTGCTTGGTTCCTTGTGTACTTGAATAATATCTGTCTCCCCATTCTCTGTGAGCTCTGAGAATGGTTGGGGGGACCATGCCTGTTTCATTTGCAACTGTATCCCCAGTGCTAAGAACAGAGTCATCATATAGTATGTGTACAATAAGCAGTTGCTAAATGAATAAGGTAGTGGGACAGAGCCTCAGAAGGAGAGCAGCCGGAGAGAGCTGGAGCTGCCCAGTGGGAGAGAAGGGGGTTGACTGTTGGGCTGACCCATTCCCCTTTCTTGCTTCTTCTCCATGTCTGGGTCCCAGATGGCTGGTCTGGTGTTTCTGCTGCCCAGAACCTTCCTGAAAAATGCTCGGTCCCTAGCTTCTTTCCCTATTTAATATCCTTGAAGCTCAGAAGAGACACCTCCTTGCAGGCAAGGGTGAGGCCTTCATTGGGTTCCCCAGTAATGGGAGCCACCACCCTAAGGAATCACAGACAGTCCTGAGTGTTCCTCTGTATCAGAAGCAGAATCCCACAGGGCTGGCTCAAAAATATTTATACATGAAGAGGATGACATACATCCTGATTTACTTGGATTCTTGCTGTTGTCCTGAATCCCTGATGGTTGGTCTCTGTTTCATTCTCATAAGTGTCATGGTTTAAATGATGAATCATATTCAAGGAAAAACATGGGGCTGCAGGCAAAGGAAGGGATGTCTGTGGCTGAGATGGAGTAAATGAAGTCTAATCTGAGCTTCTGCCCCAAGTCCCAAAGCCAGGACCCCTTCAATCCTAGGGGAATCAGGGTTACCCCACCCTCATCTAGGAAAATCCTGAGTTGGGGAGATAAGAGGGTGATGATCATGACTGCCCCCTCCCCTCCACTTCCAGGCCTCACAGAGAAGCTATCACCTGATACTGCAGGCTTCATTTCCCTGCTCCAGTCACTACCTGCAGTGGCCCTAGGGAGGACTGAGTATAGCCCCCTGCCGGCAGGCAGTGCAATATGGAGGCTGATAATGTGGGCTCTGGAAGCAGCCTTCTCAAGTTTGAATCCCAGTGCTTGAACTGGTTACTGACGCTCCCTAAGTCCAGTGTCCCCAAAGGGTTAATACAGTCAGATGGCTTGACACAGCACCTGGCATGGTGAGTGTCCTACAAGTATTTACTGCTGCTATCCTTATCAGCAAGACCCACCCACAGGTAGACAGGGCTGGATACCATCCCTATTTAGCTACTCAGAAGCTAGGAGAGGGAATGGGGTTTGGCCTGGATCACAAAGCATGTTGGTGGCAGCTGTGACCTGAACACAGGCCTCTGGACTCCTAGGCCTCTGAGGCACTCTGGAAATCACAAACCAACAAGAGCTGGGTCTGTTCTGGGCTGTGGGCACTTTCTGAGTGGCCCTCACCCTTCCTCATGTTTCCAGAGCCCAACTGTCTAGGCCAGCTCTAAACATTTAATTAAACTTAAATAGAATTAAATAAAAATGAAAATTCAATTTTTCAGTCTCACTAGCTACATTTCCACTGCCCAATGGCCACATTTGGCTACTGGCTACTATATTCGCACTGCAGATAGAGACCATTTCCATCAGCACAGGAAGCTGGGACAGCGCTGCCTAGAACTTGGTCACTGAAGGTGGTTGTTGCCCATGATGCTTACACGGGGCTGGAGCAGGGTAGGGATGGGATCTCGCCCTCTCAGCCTCATCCCCATAGAAGCCTTTCTAAAGCCTACTAATTGTGGAATGTTCAGTACTTAATCTGTCATATCTTGTCCAACCTCCTCAAGATACACTTTGCTGACTGGGCTCAGACAGGGGCTGGGACTTGCCTAAGGTCACATGGCAGGTGGAGGCTGAGAGGGGCTCGGGTCTCCTGCCTGTGTTTGCTGTGCCCCAGCACCCCACTGCTCAGGCTGGACACTCAGCAGTCAGCCCACACTTGGTGGAGATGCTGGTCAATAGAAAAAAAAATTTTTTTTTTTTTGGCCGATGAAAAAAAGCCAAAAATCACTCTGGGATGGATGGAGGGGATAGCTGGCCACAGCTACAGAGTGGCACCCATCAGCACCACGGACAGCTCCCGGGTCACACTGGGACGACAATTTGGCTAACAAGGGCAAAGGCGGGGCTCATCTTCTCCCCTTCCCATTCCAGCAGGATCTGGAGGGACTTCAATAACCCCCTTGGCTGCCACGTCAAAGCAGTATTTTTTGTTGTGCTCATGGGGCTGGGACCCTCAGTTCTGGCTGATTCACTATGGCCTCGGGAAAGTCACCTTCCCTGCCCCCCATTTTCTAACTTGGAAAATGAAGATGATATACCCTTTGTGAAGTGCCAAATGGGACTAACTGAATAGAAGTGTCTGTCCACCAGGAGGTGCTGTGGGAGGAGGAGAACAGGTGCTGAATCCCACTGACTTGGGTTTGAACCTGTCTCCACCTCATCCCAGCAGTATGATTTCATGCAGGTCAGCTGGCCTCTTTAAGCCTTAATTTCTTCATCTGGGAAGTATGGATAAGATACTTCACTTGCTATGCAATGGAATATTATCCAGCCATAAAAGGAATGAAGTGCTGATATGTGCTCCAGCACGGATGAACCTTGAAAACATTACACTAGGTGAAAGGAGCCAGACACAAAAGCCCACATATTATATGGCTCCATTTATACAAAATAGCCAGAATAGGTAAATTAATAGAGACAGAGAGTAGATTAGTGGTTGCCAGGGGCTGGGAGGAGAGAGGAGTGAGGAGTGACTGTTACATGGGTACAAGATTTTTCTTAGAGGTGATGAATTTTAGAAACAGCTAGTGGTGATGACTGTACAATGTGGTGGCTGTACTTAATGCCACTAAATTGCACACTTTTAAATGGTTAAAATGGTAAATTTTATGTGTATTCTACCACAACTTAAACAATTAAGATACTTCAGACTGGATAAAGAAGATGTGGTATATTTATACCATGGAATATTATTCAGCCATAAAACCCGACAACATCTGTAGCAACATGGATGTTCCTGGAGAATGTCATTCTAAGTGAAGTAAGCCAGAAAGAGAAAGAAAAATAGCATATGAGATCACTCATATATGCAACCTAAAAAAATAAAAAAAAATAAATACAAAACAGAAACATAGAATACAAACTTGTGGTTGCCAAGGGGGTAGGGGGTGGGAAAGAGCAGACTGGGATTTCAAAATGTAGAATAGATAAACAAGATTATACTGTATAGCACAGGGAAATATATACAAGATCTTGTGGTAGCTCACAGCGAAAAAAAATATGACAATGAATATATGTATGTTCATGTATAACTGCAAAAATTGTGTTCTACACTGGAATTTGACACAACATTGTAAAATGACTATTACTCAATAAAAAAATGTTAAAAAGAAAAAAAATTAAGATACTTCACTTGAAGGGTGTTTGTGAGCTTTAGCAAGAGCACGCTTGCAGAGTACCCAGTAAAGTTTCTGGTAGGTGCTTGTTACGAGGACCTCATCCTAAAGCCTTTCAAGACCATTCTGAAGCTTATTTATCAAGTGCTTTCTATGTACACTAAAGCATTTTATATGAATTGTCTCACTGAATCTTCAAATAAGCCCTATGAAGTACATCATTCGCCACCAGTGGGATGGCTAGTCTCACTTTACAGAGGGCACAGAAAGAAGTGACTTGTCCAAAGTCACACAGGTGAGATGTGATGGAGCTGGGATTTGCGCCCAGGCAGTTTGGATCCAGAGCCTGGGCTACCAATCACCTCCCTAAGCTACCTCTCAGCTTTCAGGTAACAGTGTCCTGTCTGCCACCAGCTCACCGAGCCCCAAGCTTGGAACAGGGGGCACAACCTGCTCACTGCCTGCTCACCATGACACCCCTGGGAGAAGACTATTAGGGGAAGGTCATTCAGGGGACACACTGCCCTGCTCTGCAGCCTCACAGGTCTGACTGTGAGGCAGGTAGGCCCCAGAGGCCACCTGTCTCAGCCTGTTTCATTTTGGACCCCGCTGAGGGACCATCCTGCAAGGTCATGTTGGCAAACAGCAGAACAAAATGGTCAGAATGCAGCAACTGCCAGCACATTTAATTTAATTCCTCCAACATTTATGGAGCCTGCTCTGTGACTCAGACAGTTCCAGTCCTTCAAGAGCATGTGGCCAAGTGCAGGAGGCAGAAATGCACATGGCAATTAGAGAGCACATAAAAATAAATTCCAGGAAGTCGTCAAAGCCAGAGTGTACAGCCCAGTGAAAGGGGGGATTAATACTCACTGGGGCACTGGAAGGCTCTCTGGAAGAGGTGGAATTTCAGCCAGATCTCTGAGGACAAGATAGATTTCAACAGACAAAAGTGTAGACAATGTTCTCCTGGCAGTCTACCCAGGCAATAAACACAAAAGCAAAAATAAACAAATGGGACTTAATTAAATGTACAAGCTTTTGCACAGCAAAGGAAACTATAAACAAAACAAAAAGACAACCTACGGAATGGGAGAAAATATCTGCAAATGATATGATTGACAAGGGCTTAATTTCTAGAATATACAAAGAGCTCACACAACTTGATAACAAAAAACCAAACAATCTGAAAATGGGTAAGACCTAAACAATCATTTCTCCAATGAAGACATACAAATGGCCATTAGGCATATGAAAAAATGTTCAATGTCACCTACTATTAGAGAAATGCAAATCAAAACTACAATGAGGTATCACCTCACACCAGTCAGACTTTTTAATGGCCATCATTAAAAAGTCCACAAATGATAAATGCTGGAGAGGGTGTGGAGAAAAGGGAATCCTCCTACACTGTTGGTGGGAATGTAGTTTGGTGCAGCCACTATGGAAAACACTATGGAGATGCCTCAAAAAACCAACAATAGACTTATCATATGATCCAGCAATCCCAATCCTGGGCATATATCTGGAGGGAACTCTAATTTGAAAAGGTACCTGCACCCCAATGTTCATAGCAACACTATTTAAAATAGCCAAGACATGGAAACAACCTAAATGTCCACTGACAGATGACTTGATAAAGAAGTTGTGGTATATTTATACAATGGAATACTACTCAGCCATAAAAAGAATAAAATATTGCAACTTACAGCAACATGGGTGGACATGGATATGGTCATACTAAGTGAAGTAAGCCAGAAAGAGAAAGAAAAATACCATATGATATCACTTATATGTGGAATCTAAAAAATGACACAAATGAACTTATTCAAAAAACAGAGACAGACTCACAGACATAGAAAACGAGCTTATGGTTACCTGGGGGAAAAGGTGTGTGAAGGGATAAACTGAGAGTTCAAGATTTGCAGATACCATATATAAAACAAGTTTATACTGTATAGCACAGGGAACTATATTCAATATCTTATAGTAATCTATAACAAAAAAGAATATGAAAAGAAATATATGTATGTACATGTATGACTGAAACCTTATGCTGTACACCAGAAACTGACATAACACTGTAAAGTGTCTATACTTCAATTTGAAAAAATAGAGAGGAAAATGTGGGGGAAAAAAGAAACTGCAGGAAAGAGCATTTCATAGAAGGGAAAGTTGTAGCAAATCATGGTCAGAGGTGAGAGATGCAGGCAGCTGTAGGAAACACCAAGTTGTCCATGTGTTGGAGGTGGGTTTTGAGGGGGAGGGGGAGGCAGATGCCTGGGGTCAGATCATGGAGGGCCGTGGTGAACCCCAGAGACTCCAGATTTAGATTGTAGGCCATCTGCCATCCAAATAGAGCAGTGCCCAAAAGGTCACTGCTACCAGCAATTCCACTTCCAGGAATTATCCAGCAGCCCTGCCTTATGCATGGGAAATGGGGGTGCACAGGTTTATTCTTGAAAAGTTGTTTATACTAGCAAAAGCCCGAAAACAATCCAAATGCCCGTTAGGAGACTGGATAAGCAAATTATGATCCAGCACACGATGGAATACTACATAGCTGTGAAAAAGAATGTGGCAGCTCTAGGCACTGCATGGAAAGCTTTCCAAAATACATTGTTAAGTGAAAACAGCAAGGGGCTGTCTTAGTTTGGATTCTCACAGAAGCAGACCCTTAGCCAAGGATCTCAGTCTATTTGGGAGGTGATTCCAGGAAGCACAGTGAGGGAGTGGGAAGCGAGGAAAGGCAATAAAGGATGCATTCCTGAGCTGCGGGCAACTGAGTTCAGGCCCACAGGGGAACTGTGTGTGGCAGGGAGAATACACGTCTCAGAGTCTCCCCCTGACCCCGAGGGCGGAGGGAGCAGGGGTGTTTATTCTCCACCTCCTTCTCCACAAGCTGAGGGCTGCCTGGGGACACTCACTCCCAGCATTTCCACCCTCCCTGTGGAAGCTAAAAGAAATCCCTCAGCTGGAGAGTTGCAGGTATTTCTAGGAGGAAAGCAGTCGACGTGAACCAGACGGTGAGGTTAGAGAGTAGGGGCAGGGCCCCCACAGTGTCTGCTATAGAAGGATATCAATCATCTGCAAAGGGGGCAAAAAAATATTATTCATCTCTGCTTATCTGTGGAAGGGTACCCAAAACTCTAGGAACAGCGTGGATGGAAGAAAGGTACAAGGGGGACCTTTCTACTATGTTTCTTTAGAATTAAAAAAAATAAGCCTTTTATTTTGGAAATAATTTTAGATTATTCCAGGTTGCAGAGAGAGTACAGAGAGTTCCTGTATAACTTCCACCCAGTTTTCCCTAATGTTAACGTTTTACATAACAATAGTACATTTGTCAAAACTAAGAAATTAACGTAGGTACATTACTAGTAATGAAATTCTAGACTTTATCTGGAGTCCCCCAATTCCATTAAAGTCCTTTCTCTGTTTCAGAATCTAATCCAGGATATCACACTGCATTTAGTCTTTAGAATTTTGATCCATGCAAATGTATTATCTATTCCAAAAAATTTATTAAAAAATGATAAACTGCAGGCTCTCAGCAGTCATCTGAAGACTTCTGAGCAGGCATGACCCAACCCAGGGTAACTGGACAGAGCCTCAGCCCTGGATGCCTGTGGGAAGGTGAGCCTGGGCTGTGCAAGCAGCACACAGGTGCTGAGTTTCTTGGCACAGGAGTTTTCTGGTCCCTTTTCCCCAAAAGACAATGGAAGGATGAAACCTGTAGCAGGTTTCCCTTTCTTCCCTCCTCCACTCCCCAGTGAAACTTTCTTGAGATCACCCTTTCAAAAGACCTTCCTGCAATCTTTGTCTCTCTGGATCTGTAGGAAAACACCAACCGAGATAAAACCAAGCCTCTTGGCCTGATTCCTAGGCTGTCCATATCCGAATCCCTGCCTCCCACCTAGAAGCCCCCCACACACAAAGGGCCCTTTGGGGCTCCCCGAACATGGTAGTTTCAGATGCCCATGATTTTGCACCTGCTGTTTCCTCAGCCTCTCCCTGGTTGCCCAGGAAACTTCTGCTCATCCCAGTGGTCCAGCCTGAGTGCCATCTTCTCTGGGAGTATTTCTCTGACCCTTAAGGGGGCACATGGTACTTTAGTAAGCCCTCCAGCAAATCTGGACTCCTCTCACCTACACCCTGTGAGGGTACCCTTTGAGGGCAAAGATGCTCCTGAGTCTGATATACCTCACTGAGCCTGGTATATAGAAGGTGCTTAATAAAATCCTGGTAAATGAATGAATGGATGACTGAAACAATGCAGGAAGAAGTGCACAACCATTTAGGACCACATGTTAAGCCTTGCATGTGCTGGAATGAGCTGTCAGGATCCCCACTGGACTGGGGGCTCTCCACAAGCTGAGATGGCAGAATACTCATGTTTGTATCTCACTCATTCAACAAACATTTGTAAACACCTCCTATGAGCTAGGCCAGTGCTCATCAGCAGAGCTGTCTTGTGGGGAGCCCCACATCACACACCAAGTACCATCTATGCCCGCCAATTCCCTCAGCTCCCCTCACTCCACTCCACCACCTCACACACTGTCTCTCTGGAAAAGCTTTCAGAAAAAGCTCACTGGAAGAGGAGATGGATGATAAAGGATCTGATCTATGAGTGAGTTTTTGGGGAGCGTCAGTTGCAGCCTACCTGCCCCTATGACTCCCGCTTTGCCACATAAGATGTGTCCTGGTGCCTAGAGATGGCACCCTCTGGGGGAACATCCTGCAGCCTACTTGGTGCCCCTCAGGGACTCTGGGGTAACCAGGAGTCACAAGGAGGAGTAAATGAGTTAATATAATGATAAGGACAACATAACACCAATTATTTCATTCACTGGGCACATACGATCCACCAGACAATTGACATACATTAGCCCATGTAACAGTCCTGCAGGGGAGTTGAGATCATGACTCATTTCAGAGGAGGAAACTAAGCCCAGAGAAAGTGAAGTAACTGGTAAGTGGTGGAGCTGAGATCTGAACCCCAAACAACTGCCCAGGTTGAGAGATACCCTATGTCAAGGGGAGTTCGTTTCTGCCAGCCTGCTCTCATCAGTAGAGCTCCAGCAGGGAACCTGGACCCAAAACGCACTGACTCAGTGCTCTTCCCACTGGGGTGATGTGCGTCTTCCTGGCCCTGCTCATTTGCAGTTGTGACTGGTCTCACAGTTCCTCTGTTGAACAGAGATGCAGCGTGACCCCGACATCTACTCGGCCCTGCTGCTGTCTCCAGCTTCCTCTCACATCCCTCTCCCCACTGCTCACTCAGCTCCAGCCACACTGGTTTTCCTGATCCCCAAACTCACCAAGGAGTTTCCCACCCCAGCCTTTGCACTTGTTGAGCCCTCTGTTGGGAATACTTTTCCAAGTTCAGATCTTGGCCTCGAGGAGACCTGCCCTGATCCTTCGGGCTATAGTAGGTGCTCCCTGTTTTTCTCCAATATAGCAGCCTGTGTTCATTGCAAAACTAATCTCTGTCAAAAGCGGTCTTTGTTTACATGTTGATTTTTGCCCCTTCCTCCCAGAGCATCAGCTCTGCAAGGGTGGGGACTGGCCTGTCTTGTTCACGGCTATGTCCCCTACACCAACCATGATGCTGGCCACAGCAGCTACTCAGTGACTACTTGTCTAATGATGAACACGAGCTTCCAGCGTGCCCAGAACCTTGCTTAGCACCATGTGGGGAGGAGACAAGCAGGACAGGAGCTGTTGCCAACCTATTTTGCAAGTGAGGCCATACAATTCCCAGGAAGGAAAAATGACCTGCCCAAGGTCACCTGAGGGCCAAAGCAGCAGCACATGGCACAGACTTAGGGCTCTGCTCTGTCTCTCTGCTCAGAAGCCCCTCCTTGGCCAGGTCTGTCTGAACCCATCAGGGAGGAGGTTAGATGCTACTTGATATTCTGCCTGGGACTGCTTGGAATGGAATAAAATATTTATCTGTGGCTGGAGGTTTGCAGAGGACATTTGAGATGGATTGCGTTTTCATGTGTCTATGAAATCTAATTGGATTCATTGTAGGATATTTGGTTTCTTGGAACAGACACATCATTTTCCCAGGGAACAGAAGCCTCTGCCACCCAGGATTGGGCGGGAGCTGGTTTGGCCTCAGGCTGCCCGATTGGCTGGGCCCAGTTTGGGTCTCTGGTTGCTGTGGGGGCGGGTAGTAGGAGGACATCTGTTTCACCTCTCTGTGGGGTGGCCTGATTTCCTCTGAAGTTCCCAGCCGGAGATGACCAGCTCTTCCAGCGAAGGGAGGAATTCCTCAAGAAAAAACTAAAGGTACATGTCCCCTCCGCACCCCAGCCTGGTGCCCTGTGACACACACCTGCCTGGCCCCCAAATCATCTCTCAACTCTGCACTGTCTTCTTCATCCCCTTTGCCACCACCAATCCCTCCTCTCACTTCCATTTTTCTGCCTCAGGCACTTCACTGACCTCTTGCCTCCATGTTCCCCCCACTCTAAAGTGAGACAAATCTTCCTTAAAGCATAAGCTTCAAGTTCTGTGTCCCACATATGAACAAAGGCTAGCCTCTTCCCTCCCTGGACCTCAGTTTCCCCACGAAACAAAGGGGTTGGGCTCCACCCTACCCCAAACCATCAGACCCCAGTTCCCATTCTTCTAGCAAATATTTGGTTATATCCCTCGTTACTATCCTAAAGTGAAATTCATAGATAATATTACCTATCTACACATATAACCTTAAAAAAATACAATGAATGCCCTAACTGAAATATAATGGAGAAGGGAAAGAAGAATAATTTATAATAGAGTACATTATAAAGCATAAATGCTGGGCCACAACTCCACTAAAAGGCATAATGAAGGAATCGGATGCTGGCGCCTCCACATACATAATCAGTGACAACTCTGAATGCAGACAGAGAGATGTGCTGTTAAATCAGTTACTCACATACCACAAGGACCACAGGTGAGAAAGGGTGTGATTTTTCTAAAATGGGGACCAACTCTTGGTAAAGTTCTGAACAAACAGCAAAGCGTATCATTTCTTTTGTATACGTGGTAATTCCTTCCTGGAAAATTCAGGGTATGTTCTAACTGTGCAGAAAATACTTCATGCATGTATATGAACTATAGTGAGGGGACAGAGTCAGGGAATTAGAAACAGATTTTTTTTTTTTTTTGCCTGCTAGAATGGCTGGTAGGGCATTTGAAAGTCACGTGGGATGCAGGTGACACAATTCTTTATTGTGAGGGGCTGGCCAGAGCATTTCCAGTTCTCTGCTCTCTAAATGCTAGCAGTGCCTGCCCAATTACTGTGATAACAAAAAGTAGTCCCTGGGGGGCAGTGCTGTAGCCTTGAGAGCCTCGGGGCTAGAGCCTGAATGACATATATAGATCTTGCCACCACTGCTATTTTCTGCACCCATGGCAGACATGGCTAATCGAAGGCTCACTTCCTCACTGAATCCTCAGTTTGGCACTCTATATAACCTACTGGAATTGGCTCATGAGCAGAAACTTGGCTCAGCATAGAAACACATTCAACTCTTATAAATATTTACTGAATTTGACAGAATTGAGTGAAGTATCTGCAAAGTTCTTTACAGCTCCAGGGTCAGGATTCCCTGTCCCTTCTCAGCTCAAAGCCCACCACGGCTTTCCACCACTAACAGAAGACAGCCCTGCTCCCTTGGCCTGATATTCCAAGCTCTCCCTGAGTCGGTCTGTCACTGACACATGTGTGCAGAGCGCTTCAGAGACTGTAAAACAAGCATATTCTTATCTGATCCTTACACAGCACTGTGAGGCAGGCAGGGCAGGAGGGCAGGCCCCTTTTATAGATAAGGAAACCAAGGCTATTTGAGCAGAAGTGACTTGCTCAAGGTCACAGAGTTGTGAAGTAGTCAGCAATGGAACCTGGTCCTCATGAGTGTAAAACTCTCATCTTGTCCAGCCAGTGCTTTTCAGCTCTATCTGGTCTCTGGTAACCCACGCCCAGTGACCGCAGGCCACAGGTCATTCCCCAACAGCCCCATCATCCTAGGAAACAGCAGTGTGGTGGCTAACTACCTCAAAAGGAGGTCAAACGTCCTCATCTCTATCCCTCACGGGGTCCTGGGGTGTGTGTGTGTGAGAGAGAGTGTATAAGCGCGTGTGTGTGTATGTGCTGGGGGAGGGTTAGGGCTGGGAGACCCCTGGTCCTACACTTTCTGGTCATTCTCTTAGACGTGAAAGAGGTCCCGAGCCGGCTGAGTGACCATACTCACTGCACTCCTGGGTACTGAGGGGCAGGTGCTGGCCCAAGGTCACCTGGCAGAGGAGGTCAATCTGGGACTGGAGCTCGGGGCTCCAGTTTCTGAGGCCCAGCCTTCCTCCTTGGCATGGAGATGCCTACTTCCTTAGCTGGGCAGGCCTGGTCTCCTCCATCAGCCTGGCTGGCCTCAGGGAGCCCTGGAAACTCATGAAGCCTCATGCCTTCCTCTAGAAAGTGGAAATAATATCTGTGCTTCCCTCATGGGACCAACTGTGAGGTGCGTGGAAGTGCCCAGCACACAGCAGACTAATATCCACTCAGAGTGGAGAACCATGGCAACAGTGAGCTACAGTCCCGAGGCTGGGCTCTGGTCTAAGGGCTATAGGTTCATTCAGAGGATCCTTTGACAGATATTTGCTGAGCACCTACTACGCGCCAGGCAATCAAGGCTCTGGGGCACAGCAGCACGGAGCAAGTTCCTGTCCTCACGGAGCCTACATTCTGTGGGGAGGGACAAACAACAGAGAAATGCACACAATGTAATGCCAGGTAATGCTACCTTCTTGGAAGCAAATTAGAGCAGGTGAAGAAAAATGGGTATGATGGGTGGTCAGGACAAGCTTCCTAGAAAAGCAGTGTTTGGGCAGCAGTGAAGGGGTGAGACCTGTGGGTACTTGGGGAAAGAATATTCCAGTAGAGGAAAGGCAGGTGCCTAGTGGGCATGCAGTTGGTGTTGTAAATGTGTGAGCAAATGAGACCCTGAGTATGTGGGAGCGTGTCAGAGCGTGAGTGTATAAGGGAGTGAGTGTCAGAGTGTGTGTGTGTGTGGAGTGTGTGTCAGCGTGTGTGTGACTGTGTGTTGGGTGAGGGGCTCACTGCAAGGTGGCCAGCGAGGCTGGAGAAGAAGGAACGAGGCGGAGTGTACAGAGGAGGGCAGATCACATGGGGTCGCAGGGGCCACAGCAAAGACTGGATGCCCCAGATGAGCCGTCATTATCCTCCAGCTGCACACCAGGGTACAGGAACCAGGTTCCAACCCAGGCAGTGGCACGCCAGCACCCACTCTTTCCACGTGGCCTTGACAAGCATGGCTGGAGCCTGGAGCTGGTCCTGAATGAGAGGTGTGTCTGGGGAGAGGCCCCCGATCCCCGAGCTTTCAGAAGTCAGAGCCCTGGGGATGTGGGAGGTGAGGCAGGTCGAATCTGGGTCATGGAGAAGCCAGGAGGGGAGCTGGCAGGGGTGGCCGAGGCAAGCCATCCAGGGTCGGGGCAGTGGGGGCGGCCTCTCCATGGAGACAGCGTTTGGAAGCACCGCTGGAACGACTCACGGAGGCCCGTGTGCACACGTGTGTACCCAGGGCCACGTGCACACTCACGCATCCCAGAGCCCACACAATCCCAGCTCATCTCAGGAGCCACTTAATAATTGATGTCACACCCCAGAGGAAGTGGGGACTGTGGAGTCTGCCTCAGGAGTAGGATTGGGGACAGAGATCCAGGAGGCTCTTCAGGGCAGGGCTCCTCTGTGCCCTCTGCAGCCTCAGAGCCCCAGGGCAGAGGTCCAGGGCAGCTCCCCCAGTCAGAGTTACATTGGCCCTATTCTGCATTAGGCATGGTGGAAACCATGAGAAACGTGGTCCCTGCCCTTAGGACAACCAGTCTCAGGGAGAGAGATCATGAACCACCACACAGATGGATGAAAGTGACAGCAGTGACCAGAGCTCAGGAGGAGAGCATCTCCAGAGCTGGGCCAAGGAGAGCATTCAAGGAGAGAAAGTGAGACAAAGCTCTCTGGAGAAAGTGAGTTTTGATCTCAGGTCTGAGGGATGAGTAGGAATTGACAGGATAAGGGTGAGTGTGTGTGTGTGTGTGTGTGTGTGTGTGTGTGTGAGAGAGAGAGAGAGATGTGTGTTGTGTGTGTGATCTGTGTTGTGTGTTTCAGGCAGGGGACAGTGTGTGCAAAGTTCCTGAGGCTGGAAAAAGATTCTCAGGTTTAGCGAAACAGTGTGGCATGGGGGAAGAGGTGTGCCTCAGGAGTAAGCCTTCCCGTATGTGCAGCACAGCCCAGGGCTGAGTCCCTGAGCCCCCTTGCAGCTGCCTCAGGCCTGGCAGAGAGACAGGCTAGGGATGGAATGCACTCATTCACAGTGTAACTCTGAGCAAGTCATGTCTCTCTCTGAGCCTTGGTTCCTCTCTGAATAATGAAGACTGCAACCAGTGCCTAATTTCAATACAGCATGTTTAAAGTGCCACAAAGGGTGCAGGCACATGGTAGCTACTGGATAAATGGAGCCTCCTTCCTGCTCTTTCTCTCTCCTGTGCTGGCTTCCACCTTGGTCTCTCATTTTGCTCACCAGCTCCTTTAAAGGGACTGGGGTCCCGTCTGAGGCTGGGGCTGGGGCAAGCTCTAGCCCGAGCAGTGCTCACAGCAGCCAGCCCACCCAGATTTGCCTCACCAGTCACACCAAGCTGGGCTCTCTCGCCAGTGCTCTCTGGGGACTCCACCTCTGGAGACCTCGGTGTGTGTGTGGGGGTGGGGAGAGAACAAGTCTAGAAGTCCAGGCCAGCCCTGCCCTTCTCCGCTCAGCCAAAGGGACTGGAGTTCCAGGTCACCGCGGTGCCTTCCAAATGCACAGCCTTTCAGAGCTCAGCAGCCCTTTCTCTGGGGACAGGGATCAGCGTTACCATTCAACAGATGAGGCAGCTCAGTGAAGGGGTCCAGCCCAGGCCAGGGATCAGGGGTCTAACTCAGGTCCCTGACCCCAGGGCCCAGGGGGCACCTCTAGACCTCTTCAGGCTCTTGGCCAGGCCAGGGTTTCCCATTCACCCCCCTCCCCGGTACACCTGGTCTCCCTGGGATTTTAACCACCCGTTCTGCCCTGATGACTCCCAGGTCCCCAGTTCCACCCAACCCATGCCCCTGAGTTCTTGACCAAAACCAAACTCTTCACAGAGGCCACACAACTCCTTTCAGTCCATCCCTGCTCATCCCCAGCCCTCTGCACTCTCTGTTCCCTCCACCAGGAGTGCTCTGTCCCCATCCTCACACAGTTGCTTCCTCCCCTCCTTCAGGCCCAAATGTCATATCCTCAGAGAGGCCTCCTTGCCTCCTTCCCCAACTCCCATGCCACCCAGTTTATTCTCCTCAGAGCATTTGTTCATTTATTTTGTTTATTGTCTGTTTCCTCCACTATAGAGAAACCCCAGGAGAGCTGGGTCTGGGTCCTGTCCATTGTAATATCCTGATACAGTGCCTGGAACATAGGCGGTGCTTAATAAGTGTAAGCTGAGTGGATGAACGCATAAATGAATGAGTGAATGAATGAATGAATGAATGAAAGACCAGTAACACTGAGGATCCCTCACTTCCTGAACCCCTCCTCCTACATGTCAACCAGGCATCTGAGATTCTACCCATTTGAACTGAATTCTGGATCTCCTCTGGCAGAACTGCTCCTTCCATGTCCCCATCCTATCGGCAGCCCCCAGTACCTGAGCTGGATGCTGAGGTGCCCCTGCTTCCCCTCTCTTGCTCCAACAGCCCCTCTCCCCTCTAGCCCACTGGCCAGATCTGGTGGTTCCATCTCTGAGTCAATTCTCAAATCTGCCTGTTTCTTTCCATCCCTACTGCCTCAGCCCTGTACCTGGCCACCATCACTGGTCAGGAGGGCACAGCAGTCCAACCCCTTCAATCCACATCCCCTGACAATGCCTCCTAACCCCTCACTGCCTCCATGGCAACCACAGGCTGCAGCCCAAAGTCCGTGGCCCAATAACAAGGGTCTTTAGTGACATGACTCAGGTTTCTCCAACCTCAGCTGCCACCACACACCCAGGCTTCTGTCACCACGACAGCCTGAGGGCATCAAGCCTCCAGATCTCTATTCAGCAGTGCCCACTGCCAGGACAGCCTTCCCCTTTGTCTGCCTGGCTGATCACATTCTGGCTTTGCCCTGCCTTCTCGGAGCTGCTCTCCTGACTGAGCGTGGGCTGATATTCCCTCCCCTGGGCAAGTGTCTCTTCCAGCCTGGGCCACGCTGCCTTCTGCCTGCATCCTTCAACCCAACAATTTATCACTTTCCAATCACATGTCTGACCCTGTCCTTGGAGCCTCACATCCTCCTATCATCTGCATGGCAACCCATTTTACAGATGAGGACACAGGTTAAGTGATCTGCCCAAGGTCACACAGCAAGTAACAAGGATGAGGATACAGGTCTATCTGGTTCTAAAAGTGGATTGTGAAGGAGTCACATCAGGTTTTCTTCCCACGGCTCTTCAGAGCCCAGCACACAGGGCTGGGCTCAACAAACAATGCTCCGAGCACAAGCATCTGGATAAGAGGGCAAAAATTACCAGGAGAAAGATTTTGGCACAGTCTAAGAGAAATCCCAACAGTGCCAGGAGCTGCCCCAGAGACAATGAACTTGAATGCAAGCAGGAATGCTGGCAGCATTTGAGGAGGGGGTTCTGCCCTGGGAAAAGATGGCCCAGAAGAACTCTGAGGTCTCTGATCTAGTGGTGAATGTGGTGTTGTGACAGGGGCAGTTGAGGGGCATGTCCCCAAGCCACGCCCTATCACCCAGGCCCCGAGGCCTCCCATGTGAAGTCAGGAGGCCTTGCCACTCATCAGAAGGACAGCCTTAAGCTGCCTCCCTCCCAGGGTGATCTGTATTTTAACTAAGATTTCTAGACAGCCCAAATGGTGCACATGTAAGGCCCTGTAACATTCTATGGGAAAGGGATAGGAGGGCCTGCCCATTTGCTCAACTGGCACTGGTTGTGGTGGGAACAGTTCTAACACCAAGCAGATCCTCTCTGCCAGGCCTGTGCTGAGCACTTTGCCCCTCATTGAATCTCACTCCCAAGCCCATGGACTCAGGGGTCACTGTTTCATTTGCAAGACAAAGAGACAGGCACTTAGAGATGGGTAGTGACTCACAGGCAGGTGCACCCAGACTGAAGAGGAGTTGCTGACTGCCTGCAGTGCCTGGCCCCTTCCACTCAGCCAGGGTTGGCGGCAGCTGGCAACAATGTTCTAAGCCTGGTAGGGCACAAGAGAGGGGGTAGCTCCAAAATGCAGGAGCTGTGGCTTCAGGTTGACTGGGATGAGAGCCCTCCACGGCGGTTGTGGTTTGAAGTTTTTGGGGCTTTAGAGGATGAATAGAGTGGCTCTGGCCTTGGTCCCTGGGGCTGGCTTTATCATGAAGGACAGAGATTTTATAAATATCTCAGCCCTCACCATAGATCACATGGCATGGGGAATTAGCTACGAGGCAAATTAGGAGGAGGGGGAGGAAGGGTTTCAGCTGCGCTGGCAGCCCGTTTGCGGATGCAGAGTTCATGGTCAGAGTGGGCGGGACTGAACAGCTTGTCCATTACCCATGCCTACCGGTGCCCAGGCTACTGAGACCAAGGCCAGGGTGTGGGGGGCAGGTGTTTGAGACAGGACCTTCACGACACAATCCAAGTCAGGAACCACTGGCCTTTATTGGGGTGGGAGTCTTCAGTTGAGTTTCCAGCAGTTATGGGGGTAAGGGTTGGCACCAACTATTCATATCCCCAACTGCCAACCATCTGGGCCAAGGTCAGAACTCAATCTGGGGCCAGGATCAAGGCTCAGTCTGGAGAAGGGATCAGAGTTCAGTCTTGGAGCAAGGTCAGGGCTCAGCCTGGGGTTAGGGCCAAGATTTAGACTGCAATCAAAGTTGGGGCTCAGTGTGTATCCAGGACTCTCCAGATGGGTATTTCACCCCTCATACCTGAGTCTTACTTAGGGACAAGCCAGTTCTTTTGCAATGTCACAGAGGCCCAGGATCTAGGACTTTGCTCTGTCTTAAGGAGCATGACCATGAGAAATACAGCCAGACTAGAGGGGAGGGCTGTGGAGGCATGCACCCCCACTCCCACTGGGGCTGCTATTCTGGGGCTCTGTAAGTCACAACATGGGAGTTAAATATAAGGGGACACCACATGACAGGCAGTAGGTGGTTAATGACCCTGCAGGAGGCAAGTCAGAACCCAGAGAAGGAGCCATGGTGGGTCGGGGAGAACTAGCCTTGCGCAGGGAGGGAGGAGGCTTGGGTTTGAGGTCTGCTATGTCCTTGGCTCTGTGTGACTTCAGGTTCATCCCTGCCTTCTCTGGGTCTTGGTTTTCCCTTCATGGGGAATAGTAGAGCTCAGGTCTCTAAGTTCCCTTTATCTGTGTGATGCCATGAACGGATGCTCTTTCCCCAGGCAGGACCTGGAGGGGATCTCATGAGCTCCACCTTCATCTCCAGTGGTCAAAGTCTTACCTGGCCTTTGAGGCCCCAGGGTAAATACCACTTCCTCCATGAAAACTTCCCCTTCTGAAACTCACTGCCCCTTGGTCCAGTTTGTACACTTCTGAGCCGCCATTTCAGCCTGGAGCCCACTCTGCCATGCAGTAGGGTAGGTGTGGTCCTGGGTGTCTCCCCCACCAAATTGGGAGGCTAAGAGCTCAGGCTACACCACCCACCCCTTGGTATCCCGGCTTTCAGAGTCCCACAGCCATGGCCCTCAACCTCAGATCTTTTGGAGACCAGAGCTATAGCAGCCCCTACCATCAGTATACTTACTGTATGATGCCATTTTAGACTTGGTCACTCTGCACACACCTGAGCAATTAATTGCCTTCTTTCCCTTTCAAGGGCACTATGAGTCATGCTACTTCTTGTATTTCTCTTTTTCTGTGTCTATTAAGGAGCTCAGAGGCAAATTTATAGTTACCTTTAGCAAAGTATAACCTGGAATGATCTCAGTTCTGTCTCTATTTACTCTTCTTCTGATCTGTTATTTATTTATTTATTTATTTATTTATTTATTTATTTATTTATTTATTTATTTTACTTACACAAGAGTATTTTTTAAAAAGCAGAGAAGAAGAAAAGGAACAAAGGAATGAATTGGGAAATCACAGGTTAGATTCATAGTTGCAAATGATAAACACCAGAGTTCATATAGAGAGGGTGCTTAGCTGTGACAGGCCTTAGCTAAGCCCATGACTTGGCATGCATTATCTCCTGTAATCCCCACCACTTGCATAAAGGAGAGGTGGGCATTCTTATTATGTCTGCGTTGTAAATGGGAAAGCAGAGGCATGGAGAAGGGAAGTAACTTGCCCCAGGACACATGGTGAGAAAGAGCCAGAGCTGGGACTAGAACCTTCTGACTCCCAAACCAGTCTGCTTAACCAATTAGTTTTCTTATCTCATCAGCCACACAACACTGGGATCTCTAGGCTGAAGGAAGGCATCCTCAGGTGTGACCACAGCCGTGAACTCAGGCCCAGTTCAAGGCCTGACTCAATAAATATTTGCTTTCAAACTTCTCAAAGAAACTTTAAAAATAAACCCTTGGGTAGAGGACAAATATTAAAAATGGATAAGCCCAAAGATGCCATCAGCAGCTCCCCAGCCCTGAGGCCACCCAGAGGCCTCCACCTACCTGCACAAGGAGACCTCTGTGAGGTTACAGTGAATGAGAGAAGAAGGCAAGAAAGAACCAGTGTCTAACAGTAGGAGACTGGGGATATAACTTCCACCAAGCCACACTGTGGAATATTATGCAGCCATGAAAAAGAATGAAGTCCATTTCTATGTACTGACCTGAGAAGAAATCTCCAAGCCATAGAATTCATGAGAAAAAAAAAGTTTAATATGGATCAACTAGAGTATGGTTTCATTCATGAGAAAATCACACAAAATAAAACAACATCTATGCAACTGCTGAGAAAAAGACCTAGAAAAGTCTGATGACTCCCACATTTACACCTCTAGCCTGGATCCCTCCTCTGAACTCTGGATTCATGTGTCCAATTGTCTACTCAACATCTCCTCTTGGACGTCTAACAGGCATCTCTGTTGACATGTCCAAACTTGAGTTCCTGATCCTGCAAACCTGCTCTCGTCACAGTCTCCCCATCCCAGTTGATGGTAGCTCCACCCTCCTAACTGACCTGACCCAAACCTTGGATTTAGCCTTGATTCCTCTTTGTCACCCTCACAACCAGTCCAGCAGCAAATCCTGCCATCTCAGCTTCTCAGACAGAGGAGGTAACAATGGTCTTTTCCCTGGCCAGAGTCCACCAAGGTACTCCTTTCAGTTCTGGGCACCTCTCCTGATGGGTGGGCATGGGACAATGACCACTACGAGAGTCATGGAGGAGTAATAATCACAGGAACAATGTTAACAGCTATCACTTCTTCAGCAATCCCACCAAGCCCAGGACTTGTCATGCTCTGAATCACTGACATCTCTCTTGACCCTGTGAGGTGGAGGACCTATTATCTCCATTTAACAAATGAGGCACAGAGAAGTTAACCAACTTTCCCAGAATCACACAGCTAACAGGTAAGAGAGCAGGAATTCTAACCCAGTGTGTCCAACTCAAACTCCAGAGGAGCCTGACAGGGTATCTGTCATGTTATGGATTCCATTCCTGGCAGCAAAGTAGCGTGGAAAGAGATCGTGAAAAAGAAGAATCAAGAAGCAGGGGAGGGACTTGTCCTATCAGATATCATACCACAGTAGACAGCTATTTGCGGTGGTTCTCAACAGTGGATGGGACTACCCTCCTAGGGGATATTTGGAAATGATTGGGGCATTTTTGGTTGTAACAATGACTGCGGGGCAAGGGGGAAGTTCTACTGGCACTGAGTACCAAGAATTGGATCAAAGATCCTAAAGAGCCTATAATGAGTAGAACAGTCCAGCCCAAAAAAGATTTGTCCTACCCCAAATGCTAATAAAACTCAGTTGAAAAAACAATGAGAAATAGTAATTAGTGTAGAATTAAAATAGACAAAGGGATAGACAAGGAGATCAATGAGAAAGAACAGAGCTCCCAGAAATAGATCCATAAATACATGGGCACTTAAACATAAAACAGAGGTGGTATGTCAAGTTAGCAGGAAAAGGATGGAGTTTTCCACTAATGTTGCTGGGACAACAGGCTATCCATATAAAAATGAAATTAGATTCCCTACTTCCTACCACATGCAAAGATAAAATTCCAGATGGATTAAAGACCTAAACTGAAACTTTTAAAAGAAAAACAAAACTTCAAAATTATTAGAAGGAAATATAGCATATCTATATGACCTTGAGTGGAGAAGTTGTAAATCAAAGCAAATAAAGGGGAAAATGATGCTTTACTACACCAAAAATGTAAATGTCTGGATGAAAAAGACACAAAGTTAAAGGAAAAGCAACACACTGGGAGAAAATAATTGCAACAAACATAACAAGGACTAATATCCACATGATAAACCTCTTTAACAAATTAACAGAAAGAAGATAAGTGACCCATAAAAAACTGGGCAAAGTATATGAACAGGTATTTTGCAGGAGAGGAAATTCAGATGACCATTAAACATATAATGAAGCTAAGTCTCTCTGATAGTTGGGTAATGCTAATGAAGATGAGATGTTTTCTCTGGCAGATTGGCAAAATTTAAGAGTGATAAATCAACTGATGGGGAGGTGCTGAGGAAATGGGAACTCAGATATATCACTAACAGGAGTGCAAAGTGTCACAACCACCTTGGAGGGCAACTTGGCATTGTTTGTTAAAACAGAAAATCCTGCTTCCAGAGAAACATTAACACACGTCCACAAGGAAGTTCATGGCAACACTGCTTAAGGTGAAGAACTGAAAACATCAAAACATCCACCAGCAGGAGGACAGACAAAATGTGGTATCAATGTACAATGGAATATTGCTCAGCAGAAGAAATGACTGAATTGTAAATACACTTGTACTTGGATATATGTCAAAACATGGTAAGTGAAAAAAGCAAAATGCAAAGGTAATTCACTTATTACGATATAATTTATGAAAGAAAACCATTCAAATAACATCCATGAGCTTGGGTTTGTGAAAGCTCCCTTTACCTGGAAAGACTTCCAGCATTTCCTTCCTTTCTTCCTTCCTCCCTCCCTGCTTTCCTTCCCTTGACATGCTTGCTCTGTGCTGACAGTGCTGGAGATGAGGCCAAGATCCTAGGTTGTATACTTGCCATGAAAAGCATCCTACTACAACTCCAGAGCCAGAATGACCCCAGACTAGGCCCTCATCTCAGACCCCATGTCACATTATCTCTTGGGGTCTGTGACATAGACATGATCCTGCAACCTGCTGGCTTTCCAGGCTGTTGAGAGCTTCACAGGAGAGTGTAGATGAGGTGGGCTTGTGTCTCATCAAGGGTACCAGCTGACACCAATGTCAGCCTGGAGAATGGCTGGTGGCACTAAGTTTCTTGCCTTCCTTTCCCCACTGTTATCCTCTGTCATCTCTGCATCTTCCCCTTCTTTTCTTCTTCATCTTGCTTTAGTACCAGGCCTTGGAGGCAAGACAGGGTGTAGGGGGAGGGTGCAGCCAAATCTCTGGGTGCAGGAGCTAATCCCTCCTAGGCTGGGCTGGGGGATTACATCCCTAAGGCCATAGGTGGCCATAAGACGAGGTGGCTGTCTCTTCCCAAATGCCAAACATGTGTCAAGGGAAGCAGCCATGATCGCATCCAGGGCCTCAGATGGCCACAACAAGGCCCTGGAGAGAGGGTGGAGAAAGACGGACTAATTGGGCATGACAGCAGCCCTGTAAGGCATATTAAGCTTGGAGCTGTTAGGGTGGCTGGTGGAAGAACAGACAGAGCTGGCCCGGCCATTGACCCCCCACAGGGACACTTGGCTCTGGGGCTCCAGTCTGCCTGCCTAAAGGAATGTCTATCAGTTGGGGCTGCCAGGTGCTGCCCCAGCCTGGCTGCCAGTCTTGCTGGGTAGTGGCACTGGTGGTTCAGGGTGGCAGTTTTAGGCCCTTCTCTGTAAGTATCTTCTGATACTTGCTGTGCCACCTTAGGGGGCTTCCCTCCCTTCTCTGGATCTTATTTCTACTAACAATTAACCTGTCAGCCCTTTCTCACCCATTGACTCTTCCGATCCTCAAAACCAGCCTGCAGGGCAGTGATTACAGGAAATAGGGCCAGAGAGGGTAAGCGACTTATCTGAAGCCACACAGCTCACAGATGGCAGATCCAGGACTTGAATTCTAGGCCTCTTTGACATCTAGTCCCTGTTTGTGACACAATGCCAATTTCTCACCTTCCTGGAGCCTAGGCCAGTGGACTCTGTATGTCCCCAGAAGGTCACATCCCTAATCTTAGCCGGACCAGATGACACCCAGTATCTTTTCTAGCCTTGATGTTCAAGTTTGTGGTTTCTAGTCTTCAAGGCTTTTCTAAGCTCCATCACTTTCTAGCTAAGGAAACTAGGGAAGTCTCTCTTCTCTGCTTATATATCTGTAAAATAGAACCAGTCACTCCTCCCCAGTGTGCTTGTTGGTGGGATGGGTAGAGTAATCAGGTTTGTCAAGTGCCCAGCACAGGGTCTGGCACATAGTAGGTTGTCAGTAAATGGGCATCCCCTTCTTTTCTACACAATCCCTGAGCCTCACACTGGCCCCCTTCAGATCTGGCTCAAATCTCATATCTTTCAGGAAACCCCAGGAGATTCTAAGAGCATATATTTAACAATTCCTTCATGCTTTCCTCTGTGTGTAAGACTAATGTCATCCCATCCATGCAGCAGTTTACAAAGCCTAGCCCCACACATTAGTGTTTGTGTAGTGCTACCAACAATCTTCCTATTATGACTGAGGAAACGGAGGCTAGAGAGAGGTAGACTCCTTAGGTCATTTATATATTCTAAGCTTCAGTTAGCTCACATCTAAAATGTGGATACATATTAGTACCTTTCCTGTAGTTTGATTTTTAGAAATAAGCAACATAGTATATTAAAAGTTCTTAAAAGAATGCTTGGTAAACAATAACATGGATCCAAATCTTACTTCAGATATTGCTTGGGTTTTCTCAAGGCCAAGGCCAAAGCCTCTGTCTCACCTCCCAACTGGGTTCCCAGAAAACCAGTCCTAGAAATGATTCATGAGAACTCTCTGAAGACAGAACCATGGACAGCACCCCCAAATGCTGGGACAGGGACAAGTGCTCTCTTCAGCACCATGGACAACACCCCTGCCAGCCGCACCAGGGACAAGGCAATCACATCATGTGTACCCCAAACAGCCCAATGCCAATGTCAGTGTCAAAATCCCCTCCTCCCATGTTGGGGCGGCACTGAAAGCATCTATTTTCCATTTTCCCGCTAGTTACCTGATTGGCTATTTTGTAAGGCCCAGAAAGGGCTACTTCTATTTCTATTTCCATTTGCAGTCATTTATGCCAGTGGCCTGTTCTCCTGTTTCTCATCCAGTGATTAGGGTACCTCAGGAAGGCTTTCTGGGCATATATAATGGGGAAAACCCATCTCCCTAGGCCAGGAGAGCCTCCCAAGCTTTCTTCTTTTTTCATTCTTGGCCTCATTTCAGACACAAGTAGTGATGGCCACCGGGCAGAGTGTCACAGCCAAGAGTGGCAGCAAGGGCCAGGCCCGTTGCCACTTCATCTCAAGGGCTGGGCTCACTGCCCTGTTCTCAAGACACTGAATAAAGAGGAAAGGCGTTTCTGAGTGGGATGGATCCCACTCCATCACTCAACCCTGAGGCCATCTTTTATTGGTTCCTTGCCCATTTGTTGAGGGCTAGATTCCTGCCCTGCCCAGCTCCATCTCTGACTTCACAGGACACCTGCATGGTCTCAGAGCAAGCATCTTGAGTTGCTGCAGACCCTCCCTCAAGGATCCACAGGACTTCAGTTCAGCAGGGACCCCAGAAAAGCCAGCAACCCAGTCCTTCTGAGACAGCAGAAGGGGAAGATGAGGCCACAAAAGAATCCCAGTGTCCTTCTCTGATAAACAAGAAGAAGACCACATCCTCAGGGTTGTGATAAATGAAATGGTAAGTCCAACACTGAGCCTGGCATATAATAGGGGCTCAGTAAATGTCTGTTTCCCCTTCCTCAAAAGGAAAATATAATCAAGGCAATGATGATCACTACCAATACTGAGTGCCTACTACATGCCAGGTGCTGGGTCAAGGTCTTCAGGGGTAGGGAAGGCAAAGACTATTATGACTATTTTGTTGATAAGGAAACCAAGGCTCAAAGGGGTCAAGAAATCTGTGAAAGGTCACACAGTCCAGCAAATGACATAATCAGATCTTCATCCTCAAATTCCAGGCTCTTTCCCCATCTCCAGGAAGTCTCTAACTGCAATCATCCTTACTTCTCACCTGGGGGACCAAGCACAGCTTATTCACTACTTTCCCCACTTCTGTGGGGAAGGGGGTGTTGTGTCACCCACTTTCTCTATCCAACCCAAAGAGCCTTGTACACAGTAGGCCCCTAATGACTATTTCTTAAATTATTTCATTCACTCAATAACTCTTTATTGAGTGCTTAATGTGTGCCAGGCATTGTTCTAGGTGGTGGGACCACAGCAGTAAGAAAAAACAGACATAAATAAATGGACATTCCAATCCTCCTATGACATTGATAGGAGTGGAATGAATCTGCCTATTCCCTTGCCTGTTTTCCCTACTCACTCTGAGTGCCAAAAAGGCAGGGACTGTGGCCGTCCTCTCTCCAGGACTGTATACAGTGCCCAGAATACAATATATGCTTGCTGAATCAATGAATAAGTGAATGAATGCAGTAGAGCAGAGCAGAGCAGTATAATAAAGACAGCCACCACTTATTGAGAGGTTGCTCTATTCCAGGTGCTAAATATTTTATGCACATTAATAATCTCATAGAATCTTCCCAACAGCCCCTGAGAAGTGGGCACTTTAAAGTGGATCCTGCTAGCTAGCCTGCTAGCCATTCTTTCCTTTTGCCTAATTAGCAGAAGTGCCCACTTAGAAATATTCACTTCACCAGCTCCTCCTGCATCAAGGGTGGCCATGTGATCACATCTGATAAATGAGATGTAGGCAAAAGTCTACTGAATGGGGCTTCTAGGAAATCTATTGTTTTTCTGATAAGGACAGATTCAGAAAGCATTTAGTCTTTACTTCCTTGGTTCTGCCTGGAATTCAGACACAACATCTGGAGGTGGAGCAGCCATTGTGTAGCCATGAGAACAAAAGGCACATGCTAAAGATAGCAGCAGCCTGGGCCCTTGATCCCTTGCTTGAAGTGCTTCACTGGCCCTGGCCTGCCTCTGGGACCCTTGTTACATGAGAATAATCTTCTGGGTGTTTGTATCACTGTTATTTTCCTTTTTTCTTCTGTTAAATGCAGCCAAATGCAATTCCAATTGATTCAGTACTGTTATAACAAATAAGGCTCAGAGTAAAGTCAAATGACTTTCCTAAAGTCACACAGCAGGGAAACAGATCTGGAATTGGCCTCTAGGTCTAGTGCAGGTAAATGCATCAGCCTGGGCCCACTCCCTCACCTGAGTGCTGTCAGTCCCAGGCCTGCTGCCCTACACTCAGCACTCGGCTCTCCTCTAAGACTCTTCCTGACCATTCTGGTGTTTGGATTTAAGTTCCCTGATGTCAACTCTTTTATCTGACTTCACCTCAGCTAAACACAGGTCCAGATCCTCCCTTCAAAGCTTACCTGTCTCAAGTCCCAGGATTCTGCTGAGATACCGACCCCAGTGAAGTGCTCTCTCTCTCTCCTCTCTGCTCATCCACGTCTACCTGGTCCAGAATTTCCCTGCTGACTGCCTCCAACAGTGCACATATGAGGCTGTCAACCAATCTTTGTAGAAGGGTCTCCTGGTTTCCATCTCTTCCTCACCAGGGTCCTGCACCCACCACCGGAAGGACCTTCCTCAAGAGTACTTTTGATTGGACCTGGCATTCAAGGCCTCCAGGCTCTGGCTCCTGCCTAACATTTGCTCTTGCTGTTCCCTCTTCCCCTGTCCTTTTACCCTGACCAGGGTCAGCTCCAGCTTTAGTTCACAGAGAGGACCTCTCTGACCATCCTGTCTCAAGTAGGTACCCACCATGACAAGCCCTTGCCCTCTCTTCTCTCAGCCCCTCAGTCAATTTGACCATATTCTAGAATCTTACTAATTCACTGTTTGCCATTTGCACCCCCCACCTCCAACCAGAACCAGAGCTTCTTGAGGGCAGGAAGCAGGCCCATCTTCCCCACCAGTTTCCCAGTGCCTGGCTTGAGGCCCGGTACTCAGGCTCAATCAGGAGGTGCTGAATGAAGCTCAGACTTGCTTCCCACACCTTCCCACCACCCACTTTCTACTCCAGCCGAATAGCTACTCAGGTTTCCTGAGCCCTCCTATGCCCAGAACCTCCCCCCAACTCTGTCTCCAGTCAGGCCTTCCTCTCCCTTCCGTCCATCAAAATCAAGCTGTTCTGTGTCTCGTGCCCTCAGGATGTTGCTTACATCTCAGCACCAACACAATTCGAGCAGATGGGCATTCCAGACTCTGGCGGGGGTGAATGAAACATTGGGACGGAGAGTGTGTGTGTGTGTGTGTGTGTGTACACGTGCATGTGCACGTGTGCTGGAGTGTCCACCTACACTCTGCCCTGGATGTGGCCTCTGTTTGTTCCTATTCTTCCATTTTTGCTTCTGTTCACCTAATTTGGAAATGTTCCAGTATTCCCTATGTAGCTGCAGCTATAAGAAAAGAGAATAGAAAACCGCTAATATTTACTAAGCCTCTATTATGTGCCAGGCATTGTTCTGGGCCAAATAATAATGACGAAGATGATGACGACAGCAGATAGGATTTGTTGAGCACTTAGCATGTGACTGACACCATCCTAAGGGCGTTTACTTAGATCCTCTTATCAACCTTATTTCACAGATGAAGAAAGAGAGGTTCAAGGGGAGGGTACAGTTCAGTGGTAGAGTGCATGCTTAGCATGCGTGAGGTCCTGGCTTTAATCCCCAGTACCTCCACTAAAAAAGGAAAGAAAGAAAAAGAGGTTCAGAGAAGTGAAGCCATCTGCCCAAGGTCACAGAGATATAAGAAGTCTTGAGTTCAGGTCTGTCTAATCCAAAACCTGCTCCTCTGCGAGGCTGAGCTGGGCGACACCCAGGGTTCTTGGTGAGGGAGGAGGAGGCACTGTTTCCTCTTTCAAACTCTTCTGCCTCTGAATGCAAAGCTGGAAGCCACACTTCCTGACCAGGGGCTCTCTTGAGGGAAAGCTGGGCTGCTAGGACTTACCCTAATCTGCACGGCCGTAGAACAGTGCTCCAGGCCCCCAGGGGACCAGACCCGAGGAGTTGTGGGCTGGGAGGAAGTCAGTGAGCCTGGGCTCCGCTTCCCTAGTCAGGCTGAAGATTTTCCCAACAGCCAGGGCCAAATTTATCTGCCAATCCCCCGAAGAGCTGATTCCAGCGTCTGTCTAGAAATGTCAGCCCGTGTGGTTGGAGGAACGCAGGGAGAGTTTTCCTCTAAATAGCAGGAAGCATATGGGAGGCGGATGGTGCCCGCCGCCCCAGCCTGCCAACTCCTGCTCAAGCGGGAGCTAAAAGGGGCCCAGAAGGGTCTGGAATTCCTACCACCTCTAGGGAAGTACGGGGAGGGGAGGAGCTGGAGACAGAGACAGTGGCAATGAGAAGGCCAGAGAAGGTCTTGAAGGGTGGGCCGGCAAGAACGGCTGACAGACATACAGCAAGGCCCTCAGATGGAAGTGACATACTCAGGAATTCAGCTTAACATCAGCGATGATGAAAACCACTCACGGAGCACTTGCTCTACGCCAAATCTGGGTTAGGCACTTTATTTCGATGATTTCACTTAAACTTTACAATCAACTCTAAGATAGGGGCTGCTACCTCCCCCATATTATAGATGAGGAAACTGAGGCTCAGAGAAGGAAAAAAACATGAAATCAAAGATTCTCTGGGCTAGAAAGGACCTTCCGAATCCTAAGCAGAATAACAAACACTCTACAGACTTTTCAGTCTAGTTGCGATGCAGCTGATGCTTGAATAATCCCAATGGTGGGGAGCTCATTATCACCCAAGTTAGCCCATCTGCAGAGAGCTCTTTGTATCCAAAAGATTTTCCTAGCTTAAGCTGGAATCTCCTTCCCAGGAGTTTTCCCCTGTCTGAGTGCCAGACCCAGACCCTACCTTCCCTCACAGAGACAGCTGGCAGGGAGCAAGGCTCCCCTCAGTGTCTCTGGTTTCCCCTTTGTGGGTGACATACCCAAGTCCCCTTGCCTGTCTCTGCACCCCGACCATGATAACCAGGGCAGCCTCCAGTCACCAGCACTTAATGTGTACTGTGCAAAGCCTGCCTCCCCTACATCCTCCCCACAATTCCTGGGGAGATACTGTCATTGCCTCATTTTACAGAGCAGCAGATTGAGGCTCCATGAGGGGAAGAGACTCGCCCCAATCATTCGGTGGAGACATGGGGACCATGGGGACCCTGTAGTCCTCACTGAGCTGCTACTTGAAGTCTCATGAAAGCTAAAGCCTCTGCTGGACCCACCTGGGGCTCCTCTCACTGATACTGACAAAGGCTTTGCCAGGATTCCCCTCGACACTGATCCACAGGATCCCCAAGCCCATACCACCCCTCTCCCAGCATCGAACTCAACCCTTCCTCTCCCTTCTGCAGCACCCACTAAGTCCCCAAGTCCTCTTCAGTCTCTCTGCTAAATGCCCCTCTGAACCATTCCCATGGCCCTGCCCACTGTCACCCCCACTGTCACCAGCCCAACGTGCCAGTCTTTCTGATACCCAGACTTGACCTGCTCTTGGCTGCCTTCTACTCCAAGGATCAAATGCAAACTCTCTGGCCCAACAGTTGAGCCCTTCCAAGCTTGGGCCTGGGTCAGCCTCTCCAGCCCCCTCTCCACCACCACCCCTCATGCCCTGTGGCCTAAGAGCTTAGCAGGAGGCAAGCGAGATCTCTGCACAGTCCAGCTGCTCTACCTGATTCACTCTTCCCAGCTGTTTCTCCAGAAGAAGACCTATTCATCCTTCAAGACTCTGCTCAGAGGAACAGAATCAATTGCTCTGGTTCCAGAGAGCCCAAGTGACCAGCACCTCCCTCTGATCTGCCATTTGTCACCTGACATCACTGATGGAGGTGCCTCTCTCCTCGGCTGAACCATGAACCTCCCCAGGCAGGGGGTCATTCGATGTATCTTCGTAGCCTGGTGTCTAGCACAGTGCCTGGCACACAGGAGTTTGTAGAGCGTGAGAATGAAGAATTAAACGGGTACCGTGGGACACAATCAGCTGACCCAAAATCATGGCTTGTGTGTGTCACAGCTTTGATGTCTCAGAAACAAAAAATGCTGTTGTCAAAATAAAGACACAAAAATTTTGATTAATAAAGATTTTGCTGGCTGTTTTGAATTCAAAAGGGTATCAGGGGATGATCTGGGATGGTTGGAGATTCCAAGGAAAAAGCTGTCCAACCCCGGGTAGATGAAGTAACCAGGGTTCACCTAAAGGATGGGAGGAGGGCCATGGAGGGAGCAAAGGTGCAAGAGACTGGGTCCATGCCCCTGACCTGCCTCTACCTTGCTCTGTGTTGTATAGGTGGCTTGGCCTCTCTAAGCCTCAGTTTCTTGTTTGTAAATTGCAAAGGGGATTTGGAGAACTGCTTAAGGTAGACATGTGTCCAAAGGACTAAACATTCCTCTGCTGATGGGTTGATGTGATTCTCTCTGCCTCCCCTCTCCATTCAAGCTCCCAGCAGGGTATGCAGACACCCAGAGCTCCCTGGCTTTGGAACCCTCTGGCCTGAAAACACAGGCCCTCCTAGCAGCTCATTGGGGAAAAAGACCTCAGTGGCAGGTGGGTGGTGTTCCGGGTATGCCCCAGGCAACATCAGGATTGTGGGCTTGATCCTGGGCAGGAGCTTTATAACTAGAGGCGGATGGAACAGAGAGTAGATGGAACAGAGAGTGGGCCTCCTCATCTCTGGGGGTATGCAAGCATGGCTGGGTACCTCAGGGCAGGAATTCTGACTCAGGGTGGAAAGGAATTTAGACCAGTAGATATCTAAGGCCTCCTTGAGCTCACCGGGTCTCCTCTCCTTCCCTCCATGGGGCCTTGACCTGACCCCTATAAGGCTGTACTCTCAGCACCAGCCAGACTGAGTTTGCTGACACTTCCCTCCTCCCAAGACACCCCTTAGAGTCTCTCCACTGCCTTCAGGATTAAGTCCAAGCTCTTATCCTGGCATTCAAGGCCCCTGTGATCTGGGCCTGCCACCGCTCATCCACTGGTTGTTCTCACAGCACACATGCCTCGGGGCCTTTGACACACAGCTTCTTCCACCTACAGTGTTCTTCCCTGGACTCTCGGCTACTCAGCTTAGGTGTCACCTCCTCTAGGAAGACTTCCTTGCCCCGGTGCTGGTTGTTGTGTTTCCTCAGTCCCTGTGCGCACACCCCCATTCCAGATGGATCATCTGTGGGCTCCTCTCGCTCCTCCAAAGACTGCAAGACCCTTGGAGGCCAGGACGGCTCCCCCGTAGGCCGACTGTGGCGTCTGACATAGAGAGAGCTGATGTCTCTTGAGCTGAAATGGCACTTCAGAGATTCGGACGGTCTGATTCCAAGGGAGTCTAAAGTTGCCTCAGGGGGCTTCTGACTGTAAGACCTGGGATCAGGATTCCTTCCAATAATCATATTGGTTTTTTTTTTTCTGATTATGAAAGTCACACATTTTAGGAAATTCAGATAAGTACAGGAGGGGGAATTTGCTGCGTTTGGTGACTGTTGGGTCTACTTTAGGCCACAGCCCTGCATTTTCATTTGGGAAAGCTATGCTTTCCCATTCTCCACTGGTAAAGTTCTGGGTGTTGATTCTACCTCCAGCTGGGGCCTGGTGCATAGGCCCATGATGCCAATCAGAGCACTTGATTGAGAAATGGGCACATCTACAAATTTGACCAGTCAATGCCAAGACTCAGTCCTGGGACTCTGTCTGAGGAAGTCTTGCATGTTCCTCTGGACAGGCATCTTATCACCTGTACAAGAGGGCCCTATAAGAACATAGGAACAACCCAGAGGAAGCAGAGTTGAGAAATGGTGACTAAAAAAATCTGGTCTTAGTGACAAGGTCTGAGCCCCTGGATCCAGCTGAGCCTGAAGCCAGTTACCTCTGGACTTTACAGTCACAGACCAATACATTCCACTTTGGTTTAAACTAGTTTGAGCTGGGTTTTCTGTCACTTGTACCTAGAAAGTACCTGAATAATATAAGCTAAATAAAAATAGAGCTTATCCATATCTCACCATCCAGAGGAAACTGCTATGAACAGTTTAACAGTGGTCCTTCTGGGAGTTTCTCTGGGTAGGAGCATGCATATATTTATATATATTTTTCCTAACAAAAATGAGATCATACAACATACACCATTTTATAACCTCCCATTTCCCCCTCAACAAAGCACTGCGGGCGTGTTTCCATGTCAACAAGTATAGATCTACAGCATTGTCTAGATTGCCACTGAGAATGCCATTGTCTGGCTGGACCGTAATTTATTTAACCATCTCTTGCTGATACATAATTGGGTAGTTTCTAATTTATCACTGTCTTCAGGAAAGGTGCAGTGGACTTACTTGTGAAATGCATATGTTTGCTCTTGCTGGATTATTTATGACTAAGATTCTGTGATTCCAAGAGTTTGACTTCACCACTGCAAGTTTCTCTGCCTGAGATTTAAGATTCTCTGAGTGTCTGTAAGGTAGCATCTGTCTTCCCAGGCAGCGTTAGTGGTTATAAAAAAAAAATAAAGCAAATCCAGGGCCAGGGCGTCCCCATAACAGTGTCTCTGATGAGAGAGCTTATCGGCAGATCCAAGTGACATGATGGGGTCATAGCTGGGGCTTGGGGATGGGAGGTGTACTGGCCTGGAATTCAGCCAGCCATGTGTACCCAGGTAAGCTGCCCACCTCCCTGGGTCTCATCCCCTAACTGGGTCTGACTCTCAGTAACCAAGGGAAGAGGCGAGCCTTAGGGACCAGTCAGCACTGAGGGTCATGGCAGGATGTGATGAGCACACAGTAGGTAGGTGTCACCTCTGGCGATCACAGTGGTAAAAGCAGCAGCCACCAGTGATCCAGCAATGGGATTGTTCTAGTCCTCTACATGCTTTAACACACGAGAGCCCCACAACCACCCTCTGATGCTGTTCGGTGTCATGCAGGCCCCCTACTCTGTTCATCTTTATAATGTCACCATTAATTTCCTTCACTGCACTGATGGAGTCTCTGCTTATTCAGTTTATTTGTTTGGCTGTTTGTATATCTGTCCCTCCCCAAGGCTGTGTGCTCTGCAAGGGGGACAGACAGCAGGGACTAGCACTCTATTGTCTTGGGATTGCAGGAATGCCTTTCGGGCTGCTGTTCTGTCTGCAGAGCAGGTGCCCCTGCTTCAGGGCTTGGAGACATCCTCTGCCATGTCCTGCTCCAGGCCATGTCCCCAGCTCCAGTTTGGGGACCCACAGCTCTGACTTAGAACTTGATCCTAGTCATGGGCTGCTCAGAGCTTCCAGGACAGGTGCCTGCCCTCTTGGGACCCCAGCACCGAGCAATGCTTGCTGCACACCCAGGACACAGGGCCCTGGAGGCTGGCAGAGCTGGTAGAGCAGCTCCACCCCTCACTGGCTGTGTGGACTTGGGCCAGTCATTTCCTCTCTGGAAGCCTAACCCTCTCATCTGTAAAATGGGGCCAATACTCTCTTGGAGTTGTTCTAAAGATTCAGGAAGATAATGGATGTGCTGAGCACATAATGGGTCCTCAGGAAATGGCAGTTCAGCCCCACATGCAGTTAGTTCAGAGCTTGAGTCTGACCCTGTCTCACCTGGATGACCACTTTTTACCTTGAATGATTCCTGGGTAAGCCCTGGCCTCCTCCCCTGGCCTGTCCCTAGGGCTGGCCCAGCCCTATCCATCAACGCTTATTAAATGGCTAAATGCTCTCACTCTGACCCCTTGTCAGACTCCCAGATGTCTCATCTGTTCTCTGTGGCCAGACACCTGCCTGGCCTCCTGAGCCTTAAGAATGCAATGGCATTGATAGTATGTCCAAGGGACAAATGGAGGAACCCCTGCCCTTGAGGGCACTTTCTGACTCCCGATCTCAAACATGGGACAGTGATGCTGGCCTGAGTCAGTCTGTCCAGTTTCTCATCCCATCTCTCTCATTTGAGCGCTCTTTGACCACATGACAAATAACTTTACCTCTTGAAGCCTCACTTTCCTCCTCTGTAAAATGGGTAGAATAATAGAATCTGTGAAACTTCAATGAAATAAGGTAAGATGCTTTGCAAGGAGCCTAGCATTTAGTAAGTGCTCAACAAATATTAACTATTATTGTTATAATTGCTTTTTAGCCCTTTTACTGTGAAGTCTAATACACAGAGAAAAGCACACAAAGCAAAAATATTTACCACAATAAATGATCACGAAACCATCTGGGTCAATGTATAGAATGCTGCTTGCCCCTCAGAAACCCCTTTTGCCCTACTCTCAATCCTTATATCCTCTTTTCTCCACAAAGGAAATGCTTTTCCAGATTTTTATGGTGCTGGGTTACCATATTAATAATAATAAGCAAGTGAAAAAAAGAATGTGTGGTTACCCTGTCCCTACCCAGCCAGGCTCCCAGAGCCCTGGCTGCCTCTGCCCTGGGCATGGAGACTCCCCGTCCCATTTCCCAACTTCGGCTTTGGCTGTTCTTTAAATAACCAGCTTGTCAGCAAAATAACAGCAGTAACACCTCCCTCGCTGCCGCCCGGGCCTCCATCTTTCGGCGCAGTGCTGACGGCTGCGCTCCCTGCTTGTGCCAAGGAATCCCGTTCTCCGTCACTGGGCCACACGTGCCAGGGGCTGCCAGCTACACTGTTTTCAGTGGCCACGATCCTGCCCTTCTGACTGAGCCTGGCCTGGGGCACGGAGGTGGGCACAGAGTGGCAGTAATTTTGCAGAAGGATTAAAATGTGGCCAGGTCCATGCCTCAGTCTCCCCATCCACCTCCCACAGGGACGTCGGGGGCTTAACTGAGATGATGAAGAAAATGAAGCACTTAGCACAATGCCAGGCACATAGTAATTTGCTCAAGAAATGCCTGCTGTTACTCAGGCTGCTCCTGTCACATATTTAGTCCCTGAGGAGGGCACGCAGGGCCCAGGGCCCCGCCCAGAGTGTCTGCAAATAATTAAATCCCACAGACACAGCTCACAGACCAGGCAGCCTTACCACTTCTTTTCCTGCAACAGCTTCTCAGCCAAATGCAACAGCTGTCTGTGGCTACTACCACAGCCCGGGGGCAGATCGAGGGATCTGAGGTGGGGGGAGCTAATTAATAGGGCCCTTTTCACAGTTATTAGTAATAAGGGGGGCACCGCACAAGGGTGCAGCTCTTGTTCTTGAAGAAGCACTTCCACAGACATTATCTACAGCAAACTTCACAGGTTTTTTATTATCCTGTGACATTTGCATATTTCCACATTTACAAGTCTTTTCTCTTCTCATAACCATCCCATTAGGGAGGCTGGTCAGCTGTTGGCAGATAAGAGAATCTAGACCAGAGGGGCTGGCTGCCTTGCTGAAGGCCTGAGCTGACCACAAGCTCACTGGGGTCAGTGGGGACCGTGACTTGCCAAAGGCCAATGGACTCCTGGGTCCTGCCGGTGTCTGGGTGGAGGGAGATGACAGTACCTTCGCTCCTCTCCCTCTTTCCTTCCTGCCACAACTATTTACTGTGTACCGACCATGCGCCAGGCACAGGGCCAGTGGCTGGCTGTCCAGTGCGGAATGAAGCAATTGTTCCTGACCCTTGGGTTGCTGAAGCCAGACAAGGAGATAGATCATAAACCAATGGCCCTACATAGCGCTGAGTGGTGACTGGGTGACTCTGGGTGAGCCCCTTGAGCTCCTTTGAGCCTCGGTTTCCTCCTCTGTGATCTAGACTAGTCACACCTGCACAGCCTTGGGATGTGGCAGGAGGACGAGATGCAGGAATGTGGTGTCAGCGCTGTGGCCGGCACCAAGTAGGGGTGCTGTTGGGATCACCGCTGTGGGAAGGATGATGGTATCAGGTGTGGATGGCAGCAGCATCCTCAGATAGATGGTCAGAGACGCTGCAGGGCTGGGCCCCTCATCCCGTGTTGGGGTTAGGCAAGGTGGGACTGGAGAAGTGCCAGTGGCACAGGCCAGAGGGCAGGAATGATGGGGTTCCCCAAGATTCAGAGCTCTGACGGCCTCACCTCAGCATCCCCAGGGGTCCCAGAGGTTCCATCGCTCCCAGCAGCACTCACTGTTCTCCTTCTCTTCCTGAGCCCGTGTCACCAACCCGTCAACCCCTTGTGTGTGGTAAGAGCTGGCCTTTGAGGTGGATAGAGCTGGGCTTACTGTGCATCCTCAGACAAGTGGCTTCTCCTCCCTAGGGCTGTTTCCTCTGTAAAATGGGTGCATTCACTGCGACCAACTTCCCGGTTGTTGGGAGGACTGGATGAGACAAACAGTCAAACTATAAATTGAGCCCAGACATAGAAAAGCTCTCACTGAGGTCACTTCACCAGCATGTGGGTGCCGCTGGGTGAGAAGGCTGGGCATTTCCCAACTATGCCAAGCATGGGTGGGTGCGACAACAGCCCTGATTTATGTGCCCAGGTTGCAGACACAGTTACTTACCAACCAGGGAGCTACGTGCAGAGGGAAAATGGGAACCAGTCGGGAAGCAGCAGGCGTCACTTTGGGAGCGGGCGTTGGACCGAGGGCTGGCACACACATCCCTCCGGGCACTCGATCAGAGGTGCTGGCAGGAAGCAACGTGGGACGAGGCCCTCCAGTGCCCAGAGTGACCAGGTTCTGGCTACCAGGCACCTGGCAGAGGAGGAGGCACGGGTGCCTGCAGGAATGAGGGAGAACACCAATTAGAAGATGGCTGGGGATAATTCCCTCCACCCGGAGACCCCTGGACTGGTCCTGGGGATGCTGGGGAGGGAGATACCATGGAGCATAGGAACCCAAGTGTTTGTACAACACTATATTTTCCAAAGCACCCTGGCATCCCGGCTTACGTGGGCCCCCGCATTGTTTTTCAGAGGCAGATTTGCATGTCATGCATATTTATGATGCTTTTCCCACCACCCACAGAATCCCCACAGCAGCTGGGAAGCTGGGTTCCAAAGGCTCTGATCCTCCCCTTTTTGCTTCTCCCTCTCTTTCCCTGGATGGGGGCAGTCAAGAAAGGGGCCAGAGTCACCCAGTCTTAA
Organism: Vicugna pacos; assembly: GCF_048564905.1. Classification (NCBI taxonomy): domain Eukaryota; kingdom Metazoa; phylum Chordata; class Mammalia; order Artiodactyla; family Camelidae; genus Vicugna; species Vicugna pacos. Next base: position 27,155,055 of record NC_133005.1, on the reverse strand, counting down.
GTTCAAATCCCAGCTGAGCCCTCACTTGCCAGGAGGCACTGAGAAGGCAGCTGCCCCTTTCTGAGACTCAGTTTCCCCACTTGTCAAATGGAAATAAGAGTGCCTCCTTTGAGGGCTCTTATGAGGATTAAGAAGATAATGCAGGTAGAACACGGGGCACAAAGGATGTGCCTGACAAAGACCCTTCAAAGAAGCTCTGTCGCTGTCCCCTGCACTCAGAGCCGGAGGTACTGCATCAGCATTTCCCATGTAACACGTCTTGTGTGAGAGGCACAGGGAAGCCAGGTGTTCCTCTCCAACCACCTCTGTTGAGCAGGTGCCACTACTCCTGCTTGGATCTTTAAATCAGGCCCCCCTGGGAGAAGAAAGAGTCCCCTCCACTCTGCAGCCCTGCTCCCAGGAGCCTCTTGGTTGCTTTGGAGGGCTCAGTGGAAGCCCCCCGCCCTCTGCTTTCTCATTCTACAGGTGGAGAAACTGAGACACAGAGGTCACCAAGCTGATGTGGGGACAGAGAATCCAAGTGGTTGGGCTGGGATCTGAACTCGGGCTTTCCCCCTCAGCCCCAGGAGGGGAGGTACAGGGGTCAGTTCACAGTAGGAATATGGAGAAAGTGAACGGTGGGGGAGATTCATCTTTTTCTCCTGGTCACACCAGGGCCCAGGAAAGGCCTCATAATCTCTGACCTTCCTATATATATCTGCACTCCTTTGACCTCATTTCCTCCACACAGCCCTACAATGTCATCTCTGTTTTTCAAAGAAGAGAAACAGGCTCAGAGAGCTTCAGTAATTACCCACGGGCACACACTGAGGAAGAGGCAGGGCATCCGATTCCAAGACCTCACTGAACCCCAATGTGGCTCTGCCACGCCAAGTGGGAAAATCACCAACCCAGAAAAACAGGCATAATCGTCTGGATGAAAAGTGTTTAAACAGCAGGACAAGAAAAAACCGAACTCCAAAACATTCTGAATTAGTGGACACAAATTCTTAAAAGATTTCAAGATGTACTATGGGGCGTGAAAATTGCTAGTACATGAAAATCCAGTGCCTGAGAGGATGTGTTACTGACCAAATTGTCACTTTTATCCAAAACAGCCAGAGCTGAAAGCTAAAGGTCCTGTACAGAGCAGTGGCGCAGGGGGTCCTGAGACCCACCTTGGAGTCTCCCCAAATTCCTTGCTGAGGGACCAGGGCAAGTCTCCCCCCGACTCCCCACTCTACAACAGGTAGGAGAAGCACAGAAGACAGTCTCCCAGGTTCTTGCCAGCTCAGATGGTGATTACGATCCTGGGACCTCCAACAGGATGAACCTTGAGAACATTATGTTAAGTGAAAGAAGCCAGTCACAAAGGACCGCATAATGTATGACTTCACTTATATGAAATGTCCAGAACAGGCAACTCTGTGGGGACAGAAAGCAGATTAGTGGTTGCTGGTGGGGGGACTGGGAGGGGGTGACAGCTAATGGGTTCCTGATTTCTTTTGGGGATAATAAAAATGTTTTAAAATAGATTGTGGTGATAGATGCGCAGCTCTGTGAAAATACTAAAAGCCATTGAACTGTGCATTTGAAATGGGTGAATTGTACAGTCAGTGAATTCTATCTCAATAAAGCTCTTAGAATAATCCAACACTAAAAGAAGATCCAGCAACTCTGCAATGGAAAGCTGTCCTCTGGGAGCCTCTGGTTCCCTTGGGGTTCTTCCATTATGGCCTGGGAAGCCAAAGTGTATTTTCCCAAGAATTCTCCAATGCCTCCACAGACCCTCTATCCCAGAGGCCTTTGCATTTGACAATCACCTCCTCCAGGAAGCCCTCCCTGATTTCCTAGCCAGGCCAAGTGTCCAGTTATTGGCTCCTAGGGCTCTCTCAGTTTCTCCTTCTCACCACTTATCATGCTGATGTGAGGGAATCATTTCCATGATCATTGGTCGACACTGCCTCCTCTGTCAGACTGGGAGCTCCATGAGGGCAGGGTCATTGTCATTGGTCATCATTGTCAGTGCTTCATGCAGCTCCTGGCACAACAGTAAGTGCTCCAGAAATGTTTGCTGATTGAATGAATGGCTCAAAATTCCAACCCCTATAATGCACACTTGGCTTCCCATCCTGGCTTCACCACATTCCAGCTAAGTGATGCTGAGCAAATCACGTAAACTCCCAGAGTTTTAGCATCTACCACAGGAGAGTAGCCAGAGGATTAAAAGGGATAAAGGACATGGAAGCACTTTATGGAGTGGCTCCCCCACTGCTGCCCCTAACGCAGTCCGTGGAACACCCTTCTTCCAGCCATTCAGGCTCAAGCCCTAGAGTCACCCTTGATGCCTCTCTTTCCTTCACCCTCCCTGTCCAGGCCATCAGCAACTCCTAGTGAATCCACCTGCACGATGTATCAAGATGCTGATGCACCACCTGCACTGTCACCACCACCGTGGACTGAGCCATCATCATCTCCTGTCAGGATTATACATGTCCTCTCTTGTCTCCTGCTTCTGTCCTTGCTCCTGACACAGAAGCCAGAGGAATCAGGCTGGAACACAAGTCAGATCCTGCCCCTCCTCTGCTCTAAACCCTCTACAGCCTCACTTCACCTCAAGTAAAAGCTGACAGCCCTAGCGATGCCATAGGTGGCCCCCCACCACCCCTGATTTTCCCCTTTACTCTCCACTCACTCCCTTTGCCCCGGCTACCCTGGCCTCTGCACTATTCCAAATATACCAGGCATGCTCCAGCCTCAGGGCCTTTGCACTTGCTCCTCCTCTGCCTGGATTGTTGGTTGCCCAATGTCCATGTGCCTTACCGCCTCACTTCCTTCAGATCTTCGTTGAGACCTCACCTTGTCAACAAGAGGCAGTTCAGCATAACAGTTAAGAGTCTTAACTAAAGAGCTCGGGCTTGAGATAAAAATCCAGGCTCTGCTAAGTTACATAGCTGAGTGACTGTAGGCAAATTTCTTAACTTTTCTGTGACTCAGTTGCTCATTTTTGAGATGGGAATAACTGTAGCACCTTCCTTGTAAGGTTGTGAGGCTTAAATGAATTCAGTGAGCACAAACTTTGTGTCTGCTGGTATCATTACTGCCCAGCCACTCCACCTAACAGTCCCAGTGCCCGTCCCTCCCTGCCTTATTGTTCTCCTAGGCACGTAGCACTATATTACAGGATATGTAAATGAGTAACTCACCTTGATTACTACCTACCCCTCCCTCTAACATGTTGGCCCCATGAGGCCAAGAGTTTGTCTATTCCGTTTATTGCCAGATCCCCAGTGCCTACCTCGGCACCTGGCACGTGGGGGTGCTCAGGGAAGGCGTCGCTCAACAAATGTTTTCAATGCTGAATAAATATTTATTGGCTTATTATCATGAGCTCTCTTCCTTTCCTATCACAGACATTTATTTTTCTTTCCAGCCCAGCTTGCCCCTCGAAACACCAAATCCGCACAGAAAAATTCCCCCTGGCAGCTCTGCCTGCCGCCTTGTGGACACCTCACACACCACGTGGCCTGGAAGTTTGGGACCTTCCCCAGAGACCCCGTCCTCTCACACCATCATCTAACCTGGTCCCTGGAACCAGCTCACTCTCCCTGGTAACCAAGAAGCCAGGGGGCTTCCATGGCCCTTCCTCCTCTCCCAACATCTCCAACTGCCTTCTCTTTATCCCCAGAGTCACCCCCTGTCCGGCCACTACACCAGCCTCCTCCCTGGGCACCATGCTGTCTCCCTCGGTCCATCTTCTGTACAGCAACTGGGAGGATTGTTTCAAAACATACATGGAACAAATGAAACCCTCCCTCTGCGAGCCTGAAAAGTCAAAATCCTCGGTGACTCAAGAAACAAACCAGCTGGAGCTTTTCAAAAGAATTCGACTAAGGGCTCTTCAAAGAATGGACGGCCTTGCCAAATTTGCCACCCCAGGCCCAGGTAAAATGGTATTTGCTATACAAAAATCTAATTTACAAAATGGATTTACACAGAAGCTTTTAGCTCAATAAGTATTTGTGGAGTTGAACTGAAACGGAAAAAAAATTGTTTTTAAAAATAGCATTTATGGCGTTTCCTCACGTAACTGGGGGCTTCTCACACCCCCACGTGTCATTTATTCCTCCCAGAAAACCAGGCAGGTGGTGTTGGTTTCAGTTTCCAGATGAGGCAACTGAGGCTCAGAGAGGGGAGGTGACTTGCCCCAAGCAGCACAGCTCCCAGATTACCCTGGAGTCCTCCCAGACCCTGGAGGCTGTGGCCACAGGGTACCAGCAAAGGCAAAGGGACCGGGATGTTGAGCCTCCTGTTCCCCAGTTGACTGATGGCCAATGGCCCCAAGGCCCTGGGAGCACATGGATACAATTTGCTCATTTCTACTCCCTGCCTTAGCCTGAGAGGTCTCCCTGCTCAGGGTAACCACTCCCTGGGCTGGTTAAAACCTTGCCACCCTTCATGGCCCATTTCCAGCACCAAGTCTCCTGCCTGCACCCCCTAGGCTTTGGCTGCCCCCAGCATACCCCCTGATGATTTATGGATGTTTGTGACATGGTAGTGCCCTCCCCAGTGGTGCTGTGTTCCTCCTGACGCTTCCACTTTAGGGACTATGGTTCCTCCTCCCCTGTGACAGCTTGTCCTCCAGCCCTCAGTCCTAAGTCCACACTGACCTCCCAAGACTCTGTGAAATCCCCTTTGTCCCTGAATCTGACTGAGGCTCATCTGCCCAACTGCCTCCCAGACCTTCCCTCCATGGGCCCCTCCCTCTCCCACACCCAAAACAGACCTCATCACCTTCTGTCCCAAACCTGCTCCTCCCTGGTACCACCACGATCCTCCCAAGTCCCGAGCCTAGAAACTTGGTCATCGCTCTGGACCCCTCCCTGCCCCTCAGTCCTCTGCAAGCCCTGTGGATTCACCCTTAAATGCCTTCAAACCACTGCTGCTCTCCACACCACTGCCCTGTGTTTAGGTCAGGCCTCATCCTCCCTCGGCATTTGAGGGCAAACCACCCACCCACCCACACTCTGTCCACCCATCCAGTTTCCCAACCATACACCAACTTCTACTTGCTCCTTGACTTACCATCTATCCACCCCACCCATCGCTCCATCCATTCACTCATCCACCCTTCAATCCATCACCCTTAATTTGCCAAGACCTCCAATACTCCAAGCCACGTGCTGGACATTGTGACACAAAAATGACCTAAGCCCAGTTCTTGGCCTCAAAATGCTTACACCAGAACTGGGTCCTGAGGGATGAACAGGACTCTGTGGAGGGTTGAGGGGAGGAGAGGAGGGCATCTAGGTCAAGGGATAAACAAGGGCACAGGTATAGGAAGGGGACACCTGGGGTATCCGAGGAACTTGACTGGATGGGAGGACCAGCCCGAGGTGAAGGTGGAAGGGTTGACTGAGGCCAGCTTTGCAGGGCCCTTTAAGACCAGGTAGGGAGTTTATACTTTATTTAAAGCATAGACTCTGGAGCTAGACAGCCTGGGGTCAGAGCCCTGCTCCACCACCTCGTAGCTGTGTGATTTTGAAGAAATAACCTCAGTGTTGCCCATTTGTCAAATGGTAATAACAATGTATCTATTACAAAGAGCTGTTGTGAGGACGAAATGAATTAGTGCATAGGCGTATTATGTCTCTTAGCATGGTGCCTGGTATGCAGAAAATGCTCAGTAAACTTAGTTGCTATTATATTCATCTTATTATTAATTAATATCCGCCAGTCAGCTGGTGGACAGAGGAGAGTTTTATGCAGAGGAAGCACATGAGAACCGAGACTGCAAAGCCCCCTCCTCAGCAGCTAGGGGCTCAGAAGCAAGCTTCACTGTGTCTGCCCAGGATTTCCCAGGCTCTGGCCAGCCTCAGGCCCACTGGCTCCAGCCTTGCTCTCAACTACTGACTATCCCCAGCCAGGCACACTCACTGGCCACTGCCTCAGACATGCCCCCAGTGTCCAGATTAGCTCCAGCATGCCTTGACCCCTGTTTTGAGGGCCATGGGCAGTTGCCAAGCTCCAGGGTCCTGGAGGTTCCCCTTCTGAGAGCTCCTGGACACGTGTAGCCTGTTCACTCTCTCCTGCACAGGGCACCGAGAAGCCCTTTAGAAGCTTTCTCCTCTAACCCCCAGAGCTCTGTGCAAGCAAATGAGGTTGCCCATTTTGCAGATGAGGACACTGAGCCTCAGGGAGGAGGCGGAAGTTCCTCTGCTTCAGGCTGCACAAATCAATGGCTGAGCAGGGATCCAAACTCCGGGTGGCCAGGCTCCAGGGCCTCCAGCTCTCCTCCAGAAATGTCAGAAGCCTCCCCACCCCACCCCACCCCTGACAAATGATCAGGGCCCAAGATAACACAGAGACATGAATTTTCAAGGCACTGGGGAGTGCTGTGCTCAACAACTCTCGGCAGTGATGGAAATGCTGTCACTTGCACTGTCCAATAGTGGCCACGAGCCACATGCAGCTACCGAGCACCTAAAATGTGACGAGTGCAACTAAAGAACTGAATTTTAAATTTAATTTTAATTTAACTAGCTACACATCCTTCGTGGCTACTCTGTTGGACAGCACAAGACCAGACAGCATTCAGCATTCTCAACCCCGAGACTGCACTTTCAGATGCTCACACTTCTTGAGCCGCAACAGGAAATGTTTTATCATTTCATTAGAAAGATTTCCACCATGTACCACCTGGTCCCTGTTTTTATAAATAGAGGTTACCCAGCACCCTCAAGTTAATTGCTTCTTTACGATTCAAGGTCATTCAAGAACTAGTTGCCAAATTCTGGCTCCAGGCCAGATATGGAGGAACGATGTGTTCGTCCCTGCCCCCAAGGAGCTCAGTCTGGCGGAGGGACATGTCCTACCTTAGGGTCTGTGGCAGAGTGGATGGGTGCAAGAATGAGGTTTATACACAGCCTGGGGAGCCATGAGGACAAGGTAACAAATTCAGCTGGGGGAGTCTGGGAAGGCTGCATTAAGGAGAGACATTGACAGGGTGTGACAGCACTTTACAGTTTGCAAGGCACATTGACATCCATTGTCGCATTTGCTCCTCACTAGAGTCCCATGAGGGAGTTCAGGCCTGGCCTGGTTTCTGATTTCTGCGCACTGGACTCACATTGGCACACACTTCCGGAAGGAGCAATGAGTTAGGCCACAGCCCTAAGCCCTGGAATGGGGAAGCCAAGACCCCCACAGTGGGTGAATCCTCCACAGTAGCTTCTTGGACTCAGACAGCTGGTGCCCAGGTGTGTTTTCAGTCGAGAACGTGGAAATCAGATGTTTCCTACACCTCCGAAGGGCCAGTCTTGTAAATCCCTAAACTTTCTGGCAGCTTTGACAGGACCCAGCAGCCCTCTCATGGGCCATCTGGTCTCCTCTTGGCCCTCTGACTTTCAGAGGCCACGGAAGATCTTTATTTTAATGACATTTCCTCGTAATCCCTTCATTTCTCTTCCGCACTCCCCAGGGCCGCCGCAGTGGCCTGCTCTTGCCTGCCCTACTTTCCTTTCTCTGAATCCCGGGAGGTATTTCTCTGCACTTTCTGAAGGTGCTCCTGCGGGGGCAGCGGGGGGTGGGGTGGGGGGGCAGGCAGTTCCAATCCTTCCATCTCTCCTGTCAACACTGAGCCCACCTGGTCCCTAATTCAAAGCCTTGTCCGGCCTGGAGTCCCTCCGATTACTCACAGTGGCTTTGGAGCAGAAAGCAGGGAATACTGTGCCTACAAACAAATATTTCTTGAGCCCCTAGTCTGTGTGTGACCCCCAGCTGGGTCAAGCTGAGAGCAAGGAGATGATTTAGTCAGTGGGGGTGGCAAACGTGTAAACAGATATGACGGGCCGATGTGACCGAGCTGCCTGGGAAGAAAGCCGGGGACCCATGTGAGCTCTGACCAGCCTTGGAGGATTAGAAGAATATCAAAAAGCAGGTGAGGCTCTGGCTGGGCCTTGGAGGATGCACAGGAGTCCAAAGGTGCACAAAGGAGGGAAGGGTGCTGGAGGCAGGGGAAGAGGGACAAAGCACACCATGTTTGGGAACTGTGAGGAATTATGCACAGGTGGGGAGCTGGTCTGTGTGCTCTGGGGGAGAGGGGAGCTGAAAGAGGGGAGAGGGGAGGTGATGGGGGGAGACAGGGCTGGAAACACAGGTGGGGACTTGATCATGAGGGTCCTGCAGTGCCAGTCCAGGGAGTGTGGCCTTTATCTGGGGAGCAGTGGAGAGCCCAAGGGCTCCTCAAGTTTGGATTGGAGAAAGATCACCCAGCAGCTCGGTGGGGTAGCCTGGAGGTGGGCACTGTGATCCATGTGATTGCTGACAGCGGCCTACCTGGAGCAGGGGCACTGGGGCTGGGGGACGGCAGGCAGATTCAGGAGATATTTAGACTATAAAATCAATCAGACTTGGGGCTGATTAGATGTAGAGGATGAGGCAGAGGGAGGAGTCAGGGAGTCCTAGGTTTCTGTCCTGAGTGACTGGGGTACAAACTGAATACTAAGCTTTGGGCTATAACAGGGGTCAGCAAATTTTTTCTTAAAAGGCCAATGGTAAATACTTTTGGCTTGTGGACAACTTGGTGCTCCAAAGCTGTCACAGACAATGAATGAGTGAGCACGGCTGTGTTCTAACAAAAATTCTTTTACAAGAATTGGCCATGGCTATAGTTTGCCAACCCCTGAGCTATAAACAACAACAACAAAACCCACTTCCAGCTGGCTTTAACAAGAGAGTAAACTGATTAGCCCATAATTGAAAAAGTCCAGAACTTTGGTTTACTTCAAGCACAGTTCAGTCAGAGTGCCAGTTCTGTATTGTTGATATTTTTTGAACTCAATTCTTCTTCACGTGTGAGCTCTATACTAAGTAAGGCTGGCTTCCCTCATGTGTTCGAAATGGCTGCAGCTGTTTCAGACAAATCACATCATCAGGGGCATGGGGAAGGATTAATCTTCCAGCCAAGTCCTAAGAGTCACTCTGATTGGACTTGCTTATATCACATACCCATCCAGGAACCAATCATTGTGTCTGGGGGATGGGACACACTGACTGGCTTGGCCTGGGTCATGTGTTCTATCCCTGGGTTGGGGAGGTAGAGTCAGTTTCTCTGGAACCACATGGCTTCCCAGTGAAAATCAGGGTCTGGTGGGATAGTGGGAAAAAGGGAGGAATGCAAAACAAAAGTATATATCCTGCCTACTTAATGCAAGCATGTTATTGAAACTGCTGGTTAAATCTTTTTTTTCAAAAAAGTATATATCCCTAAAAAGTATGTATCCTTAAAAAGTAGATATCTATATCAAGGCTTGTATGTATTCACATACATATTCATATGTTCATAGCACCATTTTTCATAACAGCTCCGAATCCAAATTTCCATCAAGCAGTGAATAGATAAACAAAATGTCATATACCACAAAATGGAATATTACTCTGCATTAAAAAGGAATGAAATACTGATATGTGCAACAATGTAGATGAACATAAAAAACAATATGCTGAGTGGAGGAAGCGAGACACAATGATGACCTATTGTACATTTCCATTTATAAGAACTTTCTAGAAAAGGTAAAACTCTAAGGCAGATCAGTGTTTGCCTGGGGCCTGGGATGGGAGTGGAGATTGTGTACAAGGAAGCTTTTAGGTTGTGGTAATGGTTGCACACTATAAAGCTATTAGTACTCATCAAAATGAATAATTAAAATAAGTAAAGTGTATGTAAGGTATGTAAATTATACCTCAATAAAGCTGTGTTATAAAAAGGCTGATGGGGGCTGAGGGGGTGCTACGGCGACACGACCCATGCAGAGGAAGACGGCGCCACTCACTAGTCAGGGGACAGAGAGCAAGGGCAGGCTTAAGAGCAAATGCTGATGTCACTCTGGACATGCTGAGCAGGAAGTGCTTCTGGGACATTGGGGGTGCCATCCAGAAGAGCTCCAGGGAAAGGCCAGGGATGGAGCTGGGTGTTTGGGGACTGTGGGTGTGCAGAAGGACTCTGAAGCAGTGATAGTTGATAAGTCCCCTGGAGAAGGTGTGGCCTGAGAAGAGAAGGTGGCCGGGACAGAGCCCTGAGAAGTAGAAACATTTAGGGGACCAATGGAGGAAGGGAAGCCGGCAAAGGCATGAGATGAGGCAGCAAGAGAGGCTATTAGAGGTCCAGCTTGCCATGGAGGAGGCAGTTAGGGCGTGTGTCCATGCCCAGAGCCTGGGGGCGGTGAGGACTGAGGTGAACCACAGGAGGTCCTGGTGGCCTTGGTGAGAACCATGCCCACGGAAGGGTGAGATATGACTCAGGCTGCAGTGAGTGGGGAATAAAAAAGATCAGTGACCATAATCAACACCACTGAGAAGCTCAGCTGGGGAGGGAAGGAGGCGGCAAGGCAGCTGGGGCAGGGCAGAAACCCAAGGCAGAAGCAGTGAGCATGGTCTACTCTTGATAGGTGTAGCTGGGAAGAGGAGGAGACAGGGGGTGTGGGGGCAGCTGCAGCCACTCCAAGCTCCATCACACTCCTGGAACTGGGCAGCCTGCTTGTCGCCCGTGTAGCCACACCCCAGCGAGCCACACCAGCTACTCACACCAGAGAGAGAGAGGGCTCTTGCTGGGGCTGGCTCCCCACTTGCCCTGGCCTCTGATGGTATGGCTGCATCTCAAGGTCCCAGAACCCAGGGCTAGTATGGACACGGAGGAGGTGGCACTGAGTGGAGCAGAGGACCCCAGGCACTGTTGTTCTGGCTTTTTCTCCAGATTCCACCCAGTGGAGGCTGGCCCTCTGAGACAAATTCTGGGCGTGCTGTGTGTGACAGTTTTGTGTGAAATGTCAAGTGGGAGTACCTGCTCGGCACGACCTCTACTTAAGCTCTGGGCAGCTCCTCCTCCCACAGGATAACCCTGATGCCCATGAACCCAGGGGGCATGAGACTGGCACCCATCAGCTTCCTATTTTTCCAATTCTACAGTGTTTAGTTGGCTCCTCCCCACAGTCCTGACAGGTTGTAATCATTACATCCATTTGGCTGACAAGGCGAATGAGACTCAGAGAGGTTGAGTGGCTCAACTAAGGTCACACAGCAAGTGAGATGCAGACGTGGGTTTGGCTCTCAGGTCAACTTGCCTCAAAAGCCTGCCCATTTTCCCTTCACTGACCCTTGATAAAGGGGGTGGAAGACAAAAGAGGAGAGCTGGAGGATGGGGGAGGGGACGATGGAGTTCTGAATGGCAAAGTTGGGGATCTGGGTTGGAGCCCCAGTGCCTGTGGCCAGGGCGAGTCACTCTCCCACACAAAGCCTCAGTTCCCCCAGCTGTACAACTCTAGGCCCCTTGTGGCTGCCACATGCTGAGTTCTGCGACCAGATGCTTATTGGAGAAGCTTCTGCCCTTTACGGTAGAAAGAAAAAAATGCTCCTGGGAAGGTTAGCAGCAGAGAAAGGCCGTGGTGCAGGGGAAAGGGGCCTCCTCTATTACGCTGGGCCCTGGAGGAGCTGTGCCTAGGGAATATGGCCAAGACTGGCCTATAAGCTGGCTCAGCACTTTGCTGGGACAAAGGCCCAGCCTGAGGTCACTGTGCCTCTTGTAGGAGCTGCCCCCATCTCAGTCATCCCAGCAGGACCTGCCATGGCTCTGCATGAGTCTCTCCTCTTTCTCAGCTGTAGCTGCTCTGTCCGCAAGCCCCCTCCAGGGAAGCGGCTCTTCAGGTCAGCTTTCTCCCCACCCTCAGCTCCCCTGCCCACTCCTCCTCCCCAGGCCCCTTGGAGCCTCACAGCTGCCCCAGCATCACCGTGGGAGATGGCCCACTAGTCCGAGAGTCAAGACCTTCCAAAAGGAATAAGAGGCCCAGAGAAGGTAAGTGCCTACCCAAGGTCACACAGCTGACACGGGGCCAGCACAGAACCTAGGCCTCCTGACTATCCAGCTCATTTCTGTGGCCCCTTCCAATGGTTTATATGGCAGAGAAGATTTCATTCTTCATTGCCTTCATATTATGTTTATAACTCACACCCATATCCTAATGTTCAGTTCACCTGAGACATTTCCAGTCACTCAAATGTTATTTCCTGAAGCGACCATGGATCGGTCGCCTTTTTGGCAACACAGGTGACCTCACTCAGCCTTGTGGCTTTTAATACCATTTCTCTCTCTCTCTCTCTGCCCCTCCTTCTTCCTCTGTCCTCCTTCCTGTTCTCTCTCTCCCCACATTCAATCCATCAGGAAGATCTGTTGTCTCTACCTCCAAAATATCTCCAGAATCCAACCACCCCTCACCACCTCCACCTCTGCCACCGGGTCCCAGCCACCATCATCTCTCTCCTGGAGTACAGGAGGCAGGCCTTCCTGCCTCCACTCTTGATCCCTTCAGTCTGGTCTCCACACAGCAGCCAGAGGATCCTATTAAGATGCAAGTCTCTGCTCAAATCCCAGTGGGCTCTCACCTCACAGGGAGTGAAAAGCCAAAGGAATTGCCTTGGCTAATAGGGCCAAACATGTCTGGCCTCCAGGTGCCCCTCTGACCTCACCTCCCAACCACTCTTCCCGTCAAGCTCTCTGTTCCCTTCACACTGGCCTCCCAGTTCTCACAACCTACTCCCACCCCAGGCCCTCTGCACTTGCTGTTTCCACCACCAGGAGTGCTCCTCCCTGGATATCCACATGGCTCCTGCCCTCCCTCATTTCTCTGATGTCTCTGCCACACGTCACCTCCTTAGAGAGGCCATCCTGGACCCGGACTCGGACACCTCGTCTCACCCTGCTTTCACTCTCTATTCCTCTGCTCTGCTTTATGGCATGCATCGCCACCTGGATCTCAGGACATCGTACCTACTGGTTGGTTCGATGAGTCCCATCCCTAACGTAAGCCCAGAAGGGAAGACTCTATATCTTTTCCCTACCAGTGTATCCAGAGCCCCCAGCCCAGTGACTGGGACACAGAAGATGCTCAATAAATACTTACTGAGCAAATGAAAGAATGGAACCTAGCACCTGTCCTACGGTCTTGTAGGGCATATACCAATTTACAGTATCATTACAACGACATGCCAGGTCCTGCCAGCTGTCAGAGTTGGCATGAAGATAAGGGAAATCCCAGCAGCAGTAGGTGCTACTCACTCCTCTGTGCCACACAGTCGGGTCCCCCAACCCTGTGAACCCTCTACTATTATCCCCATTTCACACAGGAAGAAACGAAAGCTCTGAGAGGTGGAATGACCTGCCTGAGGTCAGAAAGCCAGCACTCATTAGACTTGGGATTAAAGTATAGATCTGTTGGGCCCACAGACACCCACCCCCCAACTCTAGTTGTCTTTGCCTGGCATCTGAGTCCTCAGGTCTTCAGGGTTCCTGAGTTAGTGGCTCTTGGTGCTGCCAGGTGACAGGCAGGGTGATGTCACCCTGGTGGTGGGGACAGTGCCCCTGCCCCCCAACTCATGACCAGTCTCTGGGGGCAGTGGAGGCCTCATGGACAAAGTAGGAGGAGTCAGGCAGTGAGTGACTGCATTCCTCTCTGGTTTCTGCAAAGGGAAGACAGAGCCCCTGAGTACACATCACCTCCCTGCCATCTGCTGATGGGACATACCGAGTAATCGCCTACTGTGTGCAGAGGGTTGCGCTGGCACGTGTGGGAACAAAGGGATATCACTATCACTCCCTCCCTACCTGCTGGTAGCCCCTTGTCAGCCATCATGTCATCTGATTTGCCCCACAGAAATAAAACGTGAGGAATAGAAGAGCTATTTTATGTGCCAGGAAAGTGAGGCACACATTTTTATCAGGCACCTGCAAATCCAGGTATTTGAGGAATCTGAATTCTGAGTCTCAGGAGGGTCAGGATGGGGCAGGTGCTGGCACGAGGAGGGACTGTCTCCAGGGCCAGGAGGATGAATGAGATCACAGGAGTCTCCCTCTCCCACTGCCCTGCCCAGAAGGAATTGTCCTCACCACGACCCAGGCACTTGCTCAGGTCCCACAGCCCCGAGAGACTCACCCACTACCTCGTTTGTGCCCCCACCTCCACAAGGGGACTGTCTCTCCAGCACACAAGAAACTGGTGCCAAGAGTGGGATGGAGCCAGCCAGGCCCAAGGTCAAGTTGAATAACAGGGATGAATCAGGCTTGGCACATGCCAGCCTCCTGCCTTCTTGTGCAGATCACTTCCCTGTCCGCAGGTACTTCCTCCAGAGACACATCTGGGGAAATCACGAAGCCACCCAGGATCCAAATGCTGAAAGTGTGACAACTATGAGATGCTGGCCCTGTTGTTCACTTGCAGATGTCGGGCTGGCACAAGCACCTCTGCGCCCAGTGGGGCTGCTCCTCCAAGGGCAGGAAAATGGGCTAGGATGGGGAGGATGTCAGTATGAGGAAGGTGGCCTATCTCCCGAGGATGCTGGAGATGTGGGGGATGCTGCTCTCTCAGAAGCACCTTAGGGAGTTAAGCTTCCCAAGAAATAGCTATTATTTATTGATGCAATGACCATGTACTTTACTATTCAAACCAGGACATTTATAAGATTAAAAAGGAAGCTGTTACTAATTACTCCAGAACTGACCCGGGAAAATCATGACATGGGCACATTATTTACTGAACACCTACTGTGTACCAAGATGAATGCTAGATACTTCTCATGCATCATCACTTTTTATCCTCACCGTGACCCATGAAAAGGTACTGCTGCTGCACTGGCCTCCTCCCTGTAGGTCACTGTATCAATGAGAAAGAGAGAGTGAATGGGGAAGAACTGGAACTGGGAAGGGGAATAACCAGGGTCAAGTGTGGAACAGAGAGGTCCTATGACCTTGTAGTGATGGAAGGAAAACAGAGAAAGAAAGTGAAGGGGCCTGTATAAGATAAAGCACTCAAGGTCCTTGACAATCCACACAAACCCCACCCACTTCTCCGAATATATCATCTACGAGCTCATCCCACACCACACTCCAGGCACAACCTGTTTTTCCTGCCTCCACCACTTTGTGTGTGCTGCTCCCCCATCCGAGATACCATCTGCCAATCTCAGCTGGGCAACATCCTCCCCACCCTTCAAGGCCTGATTGAAACACCACTGCCTCCAGGAGGCCTTCCCTGATGGCTCCTCTCTAGGGTTTACTCCACCCTCCCCTGGGCCCAGGACCTTGTTCCAGCTTCCAGTGCCTGTGGAGCAAGGCCTGAGGTCCTGCCGAGGGTGCTGAGGCCTCAGAAGCCCGTCAGCTCTATGCTGGCAGGGCAGTTCATCACTGCCCCTTGAGGCAGCCACAATAGCCTCCTGCCACGGACAACAAGCATGGGGTGCTCATAACAATGCAGACCCTGGACTCTGCCCACAGAGGCTTGGAACCCAGGAGTCATGAAGGGGCCGGGAATTTGCAGTGTCAAGTCTCTCTAAGGCATTCCAATGTATGTGCTAAATTTCAAGGCCCTCTGACAAGGCAGGTGAGGAGTAAACATCTCCTGGAATAAAAAATGTAATAGAATCAGGAGGCAGCAGCCCCTAACGTCGTGAGGAAAGCCCTCATGATGGGGCTGGCAGGTGGATTCTACTCATTCATTCACCACTTATCAAGTGCCCACAAACCAGTAACAAAGACAACAGATGATACTGGCTGGCACTTGCCACCCTCAAGTCTCAGTGCTCCTAACATCTGAGCAAACCTGCAAAGCAACCCTGTGAGGTGGGTGCCATGTTCTCCTCATCTCACAGATGAAGAAACTGAGGCTCAGTGGAGAAGTGATCTGCCTGAGGTCTCACAGCAGGTAAGTGGTAGAGCTGGGATCTGAACCCAGGCCAGCTGGCCCCAGGACCCACAGTGTGGTGACCACCACGGTGTGCACTGGCCTTGGGACATGGCCATGAACAAATGGCCCCAGTTTGTCTCCCAGCAGGGAAGAGACACCAAACACACAAAAACACATACTTTAAATTATGGCATATGTTATGGTACGTGGAAGGAAAAGAAGTGATGCTTCCAGAAGACAAGTGCAGGGGGATGTACTGCAGATCCTTCTGAAGATAGTCCCTTTGCCTCAGTTTTCTCATCTATATAGTGGAGCAGTGGGGCCAGTTGAACATTGAGAACTTTCCATCTAGCACATCCCAGGAATCCACCTTCCTTCCTCTGGGCCTTGGTTTCCCCAGTGGTCTGGAGGGAGAGCAGAGTCAGTGCTGATCCCTTCAAACTCAGCCTCTGGGATTTCCAAGGCCAAGTCAGCCAGGGGTTCCGGAACAGGGTCTTTAGGGGTGCATCTGACGTCTGTTGCCATGTTGACACTAGAGCCCAGGATGGATGTGGTGATGCTGGGACCTGGAAGTGGCGCCCTCGCTCCTCTTCTTCCAGGAGGAAGGGCCTCTATGTCCATCAGACTCATTGAGCCAGAAGGGGTGGACCCTTGGCTTTGCTGGCTCATCAGAGCTCTGATGTTTCCACATGATGAGGATAAGGTGGAAGGTTCCACCCCCTGAAAAGGACCTGCCATCCAGGGCCCCAAGCACAGCTGAAAGCCAGTTCTTTCCCTTCAGGCCCTCAGCCTCAGCCTGACGGCTGCTGAGCCTTATCCATGGTGCTGAAATCCCAGCAGCTCTCCTAAGACAGGGTTCCCCTTGGCAAACATTTGCAGGAGCTGCCTCTGCTGGGGTTTGGGACCCTTCCCAGCAGTGTGATCTCAGGATGACCCTTCACCTATCTGTGCCTCAGTTCCCTCAATGTAAAATGGGGACAATAAGCATACTGACCTCATGGGTCTGCAATGAAGAGTGAATGCAGGTGAAGTATGTAGTTTGAGGAGGAGCCCAATGAATGCTAGCTATTATTGTTAGATTGTGTACTTATTAATTTGTGAGGCTAACTTTGACTGGGTGCCTGCTATGTCCCTGGTCTTCCAAGAATTTTACCCACTTCTACTCACAGAAGTCCTGCAAAGTAAGTACTAAATTGAGGATAAGAATACAGACAAATATTCTGAAGCTCAGATAGGTTAAGTTAGTTGCCCAAGACCACACAGCTAGGGAAGTGGGGAGCAGAGATTCAGACCAGTGAGTTTGAAATCACTGAATCTATCCCATGCCACTTCCACTGTCCAGATGGAAAAATTCTGGACCAGGACCAGAGAGGGACCTGACTTATCACAAGTCCCCAGGCAACCCAGGGTCCCAGTACAGACCTCTCCCACTGCTCCAAGCTAGGTTCCCCTTGGCAAGGTGAACAGGATTCCCCCACACCCATAGCAGCCAGAACTGCAGGCAGGCAGCTCCCTCCATGGTGATCCCTCTGTCCTGCTAGAGGGTCCTCTGTCAAAGGCAGAGACGTGAAGTGGCCCAGAGACAAAGTGTCAGCTGCAGCCATGGGCCAGAGGCAACTCAGTACCCGCCAGTGCCCTTGCCAGCAGGCATCTAAGTACCACGGAGAGGGCGGGGCCAGGACAGCACTGCTAGGGCCCCTCCAGCTCTGGCCTGGTTTCCCAGCAAAGAGGAGTCCCAGACATGCACCCGAGCTGCTCCCGTCCCAAATTTCCTGAGTGGAGTGTGCGCATACACACATGCACATACAGATATAGTTCAAATCCACCCAACAGGGGGCTCCCAGCAGCCTCAAAACCTTAATTCTTTCTCCCTTAGGAGGTGCAGCCTTGATCTCTGGTAGGGGATAAGGGGCAGGGGAGGCATTAAAGAGAATCCAAAAGGTTGGCTTCCTAACCCAGCTCTGCTCTTTCCAAGCTGAGTGACCTTGAGCAAGTCAAAATTGTCTAATGTGGTACTGCCTCTACAAAACGGGGTTCCTGGGTCCTAGGGTGGGGCATCAAGGGCATCATGGATTGGAAAGGGTTTTGAGGCATTAGAATCGGTCACTGCCCACAGGGTGGTAAGAGGCTTAAAGCAGAATCCCAGGGACAAATCCCAGCTCTGGGGTTGGGTCCTCCTTGGTCACCTTTGCCCCAAAGTCAGCAGCAACCACCATCCCAGGCTCCCCATTTTCCCGTGTGCCCCTCCAATTCACTTTCCACCTAGAGGCAGGAGGGGTCTTTGGAAAATGTAAAGCAGAGCTGTTCACACGCTCACAGAGCCTTCTCAGTGCACTTAGGATGAGGCCCAAACCTCTGGCTGGAGCTTGGAAGAGCCCTCAGGGTTTGATCAGCCCCTCTCCCTTCACCAGCCTCACTAACCTGCCCTTTCCCCTCAGTCAGCCACCTGCAGCCAACCTGCCCTCCTGGCTCTTCCCTGCATGCACCAGACTGTCTCACCTTTGAGCTCATGCCCCTGCTGGTCCCCCACCCAGCTTATTCACTCTCTTCCTGCCTTCACACAGCTGGCTCCCTCTCACCCCTCAGGGCTTAGCACAAATGTCACCACCTCTGAGAGGCTTTCTTGAGCCACCCTCCAGTCTAAAGTACCTCCCAGCACTGCACACTAGCTCTTTTGGTTTCTGCTACCAGTTAGAGTAAGAAGTCTCTCTGCAGGCAAACGACAGGGGTACAAAACGTGTGCCAGGCAGCTTGGGGTGTGCAAGTGGTGGAGTAACAAGTCCTGACACTGAGAAGTCCCCCTGCTGAGTGGCCCTGGGCATGTCACCTGCCCTCCATGGGCCTCAGCTTCCCCACCAGGACTATGGGTCAGAGGAGTCAGTCTCTGAGCCCCTTCTAGTTGGCCGCAGTTGCCTCCATCCAGGCCCCACCCTGCTTGACCCATTTTTCTGAGGCATCTCTGAGCTCAGACAGTTGCTCCCTGCAGGCCCCAATCCCATAAATCACAGTTAATTCCACCGAGTGGGGCGGCTGCTGGCGCCCAGGCATTTTGCGGCCATTAATCAACTTCGGTGGGACCGAGGCTGTTGCAAGGCAGCTTTGGTGGGAGCGGGCCTGGCTGTCAAGGTTGGGGAATTTGCCAGGCTAAGGCCCCAGCCCCTCACAGACTCCCCTTGTCCTGACAGGTCCCCACCCCACCTGCCTACCCTGCCTATCCCCTCCCCATTCAGTCAACAAAAATGCTCTCATTACCCCCTCTGGAGGTACCCCCTCAGCTTCCCAGGTCCTCACAGTATACGAGGAGATTGGAGCCATCTTGCACCCCCACTTTATCAAAAAGGAGCCTGAGGCACAGAGAGGAGGAGAGACTTGCCCAAGGTCACACAGCAAGTGCATGGAGGCCGCTGACTGTTTCTGTTTTTGCCCCTTTCACCAGGGAGACCTCAGCCCAGGGAGAAGGTGTGGGGAGCCACTGCCCCACTCCAGCCAACCTGGGAAGACCCCAACCAACTGTTGTGCCTGTGGTCACAGTCCCCTCCCCCAACCTCAGGGTCTGCTCCTGGGAAATTAAACCTCTGTTCCTGATACCTTGATCCAATAGGCTGTCTCTGTTCCCACTCTTTAATCTGCTCAAAGAAATGAGGAGAAAATCGAATGAGGTGTCCCCGGGGAGCCAAGCCTATACTGCCAGCAGGCAGGAAGTGGGGAAGAGGTCATGGTGCCCACTGGGTGTTGAGGACGATGCCCTGGTAGCATCCAAAGACACTGGGAGGCTGAAGTTGGGGTGACAGGCCGGCTCTTCCCTCAATGTCTGGGTGACCCTGGGAGACACCTGTCTTCCCATCTGTTCACCGAGACAATATCTACCAAGCACCTACTGTGTGCATTAGAGCAGAGAAAGTGACGGGGGGAGAGCCCAGTGGCCTATATGGCAGTGCAGGCTCCGGGGAGACAGCCCAAGATCAAATCCTGTCGCCTTCTTATAGAAGGGGTTCATCTCTAAAATGAGAGTAATGGCAACTGTGCCTCTTTCAAAGGGTTACTGAGGAACTGAAGGCCTCTGCAGGTGTCTGCCTTGTGTCTGGCACAGAGTATGTGCTCACTAAGTGCCTAGAATCTCTACTGCCACTGTTGTTCTATGCCAGGCGCTGGGTTAGAGCACTGAATGAGATGGATGTGGACTTGGAGCTCAGAGAGCTTACCTCCTAGCAAAGGCGATAAAGAAAACCGGTAACAACTATTATAAGTCATAGAAAGTGTCCCAAAGGCATGGGGCAGAGAAAACCAGGGGGCCAAGTGAAGGTTACAGAAGGCCCCTCTAAAAAGAACAGCAAGTTGAGAACCTCGATGGATAAGGAGTGGGGAAGTGTTCTGGGCAGAGGAAACAGCCAAGCAAGAACCCCAGGGTAGGGCTTGGTATAGTTTCCAAGGACTTGAAAAGAGAACTGTATAGGCAGAGGACTGAGCAAGGGGGTGTGTGTCCCCTCTCTGGGCCTCAGTTTCCCTCTCAACACAAGGAGAGCAATGGAAGTAACTGGGCTCTCCTTGGAGCCACCACAGAACAGGCCAATTGCTCCAGGAGGAGCCTGGGGGAGCAGTGGGAGGTGCTCATGGAGTTCTGGCCCAAATTGCTTGCATGTGACCTTGGCCGTGTCACCTTCCCATTCACCCCCTGGGGCTGACTCAAAGCTGCGAGTGGTGCCTGACTCACTACTTCGGTGACAGCTAATTATGCCACCCCCTCCACCTACTTGATCGCAGCACCTGCATGGAAGCACTTTGGCTCCTGACCCACCTCATCCACCCAGCCTCCTGACAGCTCCCCAAGGCGCCAGGCCTAGCTGGGAGGATCCCCCGGGGTCAGGCCGGATCCTGGAGCAGGGCTCTGTCTGGGAAGCAGCTTCTCTTCCCTCTTTTCACATTTCTCAGCCCTGCTCCCTGGGGACTCACAGTCGGCGGGGGGGGGGGGGCACAACAAACACCTCTGAACTGTGGTCCCTTCGGTGGGACCAAAGTGCTACCAGATCAGTGGAGAGCCCTGACCTAAGCTGGGCATGTGTCCGGGGGCCCTGGGCATGGGTCTGGTGATGTACCAAGCCCCTGGCTTTCTCCCTGAGCTTCCCACCCACCCCACCCTGTGCCCTGGGAGGTGAGCCACTGAAGTGAAGCCAGCCACATGCAGGCGAATCACAAGATGGGGCTCGGCCCCCAGCATGTGTGTGTGTAGGTGTCCTAGGGACACCCCTCTTCTGTACCATCCCCACTTCCGGAACAGCCGGAATTTCCTGAGAGAGGGAGGGTGTGCAGGGACTGGCAGGAAGCCAGGAGAAGGGAGGAACTAACAGTGGGAACGTGGGGGACCCCCCCCACCCCTACTTGGGGCTCCATTTCCAGAAGGAGACTATGTCAGGATCTTAGGTCTCTTTTCACAGAGAGAAGACACCACCCTTACCCTCATGGCTGATTAGCATATTCAAGAGGGTTGTCATGATCATGAATATGCTAATCAGACACCACGGGCTACTCTACATTCCTTTGCCTTCCCTGCTGTAGCCTCCCTCTTAGCTTCCTCCCTGTCGCTCTCACTCCCTCGGCTCACCATGGGCCAGCCTTCCAGCCTTTCCCTGGCCTTCGAGCTTGCCCAGCTTCCTCCTGCCTCGGCATCTTTGCCTTACTATTCCCCTGCCCTTTCCACTGTCTTCACCTGGGTAGCTGTCACTCCTCCTTCAAAGCTTAGCTCAAGCAACACTTCCCCAGAGATGCCTTTCCAACCCCCAACTAGGTGGGGACCCTGCACATCACTGCACAGTTGCATTTATTTATTTTGTGCTAATCTAATGGCTGGACTGGCTCCCTGAGGGCAGTCTGTACGGGGCCTGGCACACAGGTGGTGCTCAATACAAGTTTACTAAATGGGTGATTTTACTATCATTCCAGCAGACTCCAGATGGACCTCCCTGCCTCCCCCCTTGCACTTGTGGCTGATTCTCCGCCAGCACCCAGTTCTGAGCAAGTGTTTCCCACTCGTGTCCAACACGTCACACACAGTCTGCAGAGCATCCCCCTCACTCCTCTGACCTTCCCACTTCCTGAACAGCTGAGGACCACAAGACTCAGAGGCACAAAACGCTGACCTACATGAGGCAGACCATGGAGCTCAGTGCAGGAGCTCAGGCCTGCAGGACTCCCTCTTGGGGCCTCAGCTTCTTCATCCTGGAACAGGCCAATTCCCATCCCCTGCTGGCCTAGTGATGAGGATGAAGGGAGACTGGGTAGGTGTAAAGGCCTCTGGGAGCCCAATAGGGTCACCAGCTCCCCTCACTCCCTGGCCCAGGTGAAGGCAGCAACCAGCCTGGGCCTTCTTCCACTGGGAGAGGCCAGAAGAGGCACAGAGGGTGGAGGACTGGGCCTACCTCTGGGTCCTCACAGGGACACAGTGGGGAAGGGAAGTCCTGGCCTAAGACACCCTGGGCAGGGAAGCTCCTCCTTCAGAGGGGAGGGGTTATCATTACAACTCCAACCTCTGCTACCACAACCAATCTTTAGAATCCCAGAGCCAGGAAACGAGAGAGGAGTCCAAACCTCACACTCCAGCCATTGTAGCCCAGGACAGAAGGGGCTGCTGACCCACCTTCTCCTCAGGTGGGCATCTCTGTTCAGTGCTGACTGGCTCAGGCCTTCCTTTCACCTGGATTTCCCTTTCCTCCTTCCTCAGCTACTGGAGGATGCCTGCTCATCCTTCAAGCCCCCAATCCGGATTGACTTCTTGGACCCCACCCCCAGCAGTCCCAGCCACCTCCAGCATCCCTACAACTGCCCTCCCATCCCCACACAAAGCATGGTACTAGACACAAAGATGTCATTTGAAGGAATTCTTGGGTGACCAGGCAGTAACCCCTAAAGCACTCTGTGGGCTCTAGCTTTGCCCTCAGGGCTGGAACAAATCTGACCTCCCGTGGGCATGTGAATAAAAGTTCAGTCTGGGCTCTGTCCATTGGACAAGTAACTTAACCTTTCTGGGCCTCAGTTTCTAATCTGCAAAATGGGTTTAGTCATCCCAATCCAGAATAGGGGCAATGTTGCAGCTGCTAAGCCTTACCCACCTTTTTTCCCTCATGTTCCCAGCTCCCCAGGGTGTATCTTCCTTTTTCCCTACCCAAGTCCAAAAGCTTCCAATGGATTAGCTGTTGGGAGAGTTTGTGGGCGTGGGCACAGCAGGGAGAGTGCAGAGACAGAAACTAGGTGCTGGTGGGGGGTCCAGCAGCTCTGGAAGGTCCAGCAAGTAAGAGCAAAGCTGGACTGATGCCCACTCTGGTTAGACTCAGGGCCTTAGTCAGGTCAAGGCATGTGGAGGGAGCAAAGGACACCACAGCAGTGGGGAGAGGCTAATGGTAGGGCCTCTTGTGGGGCACAGCAGTTCCCCTTCCCCTAGGATTGCTGAACCCAATGCCCCCCCTCAGTCTTACCCACATGGAGAGTCTGTACACTAGGAAAGTCACTCAGCCACAACACCTATTGGTACTGTATGCCAGCCACCATTCTGGGGACTGGAGATAAGAGGTGAGCAAAATGAGTAAGGCTGCTGACCTTGAAGTCCAGTGAGAGAGATGGAAATTAAACAAACAACTGTATAATATTTTAGAGTGTGACCTCTGTTGTGAGGCAAAATAAAGCAGGATAAAAAGTGGAACAGAGGGCTCTTTTAGGAGGTAACATTTAAACTCAAGCTTGAATGAAGTGAGAGGAAAGCTCTGCAGGTATCTGGGGGCAGAAAGTTCCAGGCAGAAGGAACAGCAAGTGCAAAGGCCCTGGGGCAGATATGCCAACATTGGTCAAGAGAGTGAGCAACCAGATGGAGTGTCAACAGTAATCAACTGGGTGACCTTGGTGGTGAAAAACTTCAGCTCTGTAGCTTTTGTTTCTTTATCAGTCAAACGGGCATGGGAAGATGTCATAAGTGGTTACAAGGATGAAAATGGAGGAAGTCAGTGGACGAAGTACCCTGTAGCTCAGGGCAATACACAATAGATGTTTAATAAGTGTGGACTGGATTGGCAAAGGGAAATGGGGAGGTGGAGGGATGGTCACAGGATGAGAGCAGCTCTTAGAAACAAGAGTCTTACGAAAGGGTTGTAGCCCTTCCCTCCACAACATTCCTCTTAACCTGATCTGCTGGGTCCTGCAGGTGCCTGAGTTTGCAACTCCTGGGAGTAAAGCAGCAGTTAAAAGCAGAAGACCAGACCCCTAAGAGGGGATGCTTAGGCAGCTCTGAGAACCCAGGTCCCAGAGAGGAGGTAGGGAAGGCTTCGCAGGGAAGGCACCTCCACACCTGGGTCCAAAGGGATGTCCAGGTGGGCAAGGGTGGAAGAAGGCACCACAGATGGGGAAACAGCAATGTGCAAAAGTGAAGAGCAGGTCTGGTCTCCTACATGTTCCAGAACAAAAGGGGGAGAGGAGAGGGAAGGAGAAAACAGTGACAACATCAGTGATAAGGGCAGCTTATGTTCACAGAGCACCTGCTGGGTGACCCTCACTTGATCCTCACAGTCTTGACAGTCACAACAACATAACCTCCATTCAGAGGGCCACATGCTTAGATCTTCTCTGTATTCTTATGAGGCAGGAACTCAGCATTCCTGTTCTGCAGATGAGTAAACTGAGGCTATGGGCCGTTAAGCAATTTGCCCAAGGTCCTGCAGCCAGTAAGTGGCAAAGACAAGACTCAAACCCAGATGTGTCTCCCAAGCTCTCCACCACTAGGCCCACAGCCTCCTGCAGGAGAGGGCACTGGGGAGCCACAGAAGGTTTTGAACAGGAAATGAATGTCATGTGACCTGTTCTGGGAAAATCTTCTGGTTGCATAACAGGAGGGCTGAAGCCCCACAGTGGCTGCTGTCATGGTCTCAATGGCAGGGCCTCCTGCCTTAGTCTTCCTGCGGAAGGGACCACAGACCCCATTGCAGAAGACCCCAGCTCTGTAAGGCGGGGAGTAAGCTCTTGGTACAGCCTCCTCCCACCCACCCCAGGGGCTTAGATGCCAGCTCCAACCTGCAGCTTTAATTAAAAGGCCTTTTCAAACCATTAGCAGCAATAATAATAAAACCCTAAATAGGAACAATAAAACAGTATGACTGTTGGAGAATTAAAATGGGCACCTGGTGTTCTGCCACCCCCAGGGGGCAATTTGGGGCACAGGCGGTGGCACAATTTTCACCTCCAATAGACATGTCAGTTCCAGACACAGGCTGGGAGGGGCTGGCTTCAGAGAAAGGGAGCACCCTGTGCCAGGGACCCAGCAGCCCCTGGGCCACCTTGGGGATCCTCGCAAGGAAGGCTTCGGCTGCGTGTCCCAGCCCCTGTTTGGGGTCAGTGTCCCCTGCCTCTCCCCAAGCCCAGCCCAGCACAAAGCCACCAGGCCCTGCCACTAAAACCAAATTGGCCCCTCACCTCCACATCCCTAGCCCCTGTCCTGATTCAGTCCATTTTTATCTCCCCTGAAAACTGTACCAGCCTCCTACACAGGTCTGCGTATTCATCTGGGCCACAGCAAGCTGAGTTCAAACCGAACACTGTCTCTCTGCCACCCACCTCACCTCAGATCTCACCAATGGCTCCCTACCTCCTCTGGCATCCCTCCCTCTGGTCCTCAGGGACACCTCCCTCTCATTTGTCCCTCAGTAAGCCCAGACTTTCTCCACCCCAGGGCCTTTGCACAGTCTGCCTGGGAGACTCTGCAGCCCGCACCTCCCTGATCAGCTCCCTCACCCAGTACAGCTCAGCTTCAACACCGCCTCCTGAACTTGCCCCCCAGGTCCCTCCCATCACTTTTTTCAAAACTGTAGCATTTCCATCCATTTCTTGTCTGGCCACTCTCTGCCTCTCGCACAAGGGCCTCATGAGGGCACAGACAGGGTCTGGCTTGGTTGCGGCTGTGCTCCCAGAGCCAAGCACTACGCCTGGCACAAAGTAAGTGCTCAATCAGTGCATGCAGAATGATCCAGCAACCAAGACCTCCTTGCTGTCCACTGAGCCCCACTCTCCCTCCCTGTAGTCCAAGAAGCCATTGCTCCCCAAACATCTGGTCATCCCTGTGGGGAGGTGGGGTAGTAGATTTCTAGCCTCCCTGGGTTTCTTGCTCCTGAGGCCTCTACGGGTAGTTCCATGAGACTTCCAAGCCTCTGTCTTCACTCATAATGGCATAATGGCAGGGACCAGGGAAAATGGTCTCCAAGATTTCAGATCTAGGTTTTTGCTCATTTGAAAAGTACTTATTGGCCCCTTCTCAGTGCCAGTCCTGGACTGGTACACAGGATCTAGAGCCCGGGACCCATCCTTGGGGAGCTCCCAGGCCAGCAGGGGAGACTAAGCCAGAAGGACCTGTAACATGTGATATTCAGGGCAAAGCAGGGAGTGGTTGGCAGGGGTGGGGTGGGGACACATAGCCACACACTCCTTTGGATTCTCACCTCACCACTCACTTGCTGTGTGACTTTGGGCAAGTGGCTTCACATCTCTGAGCCTCAGTTTCCTCATGAACACGTGGGAACACCCCATGAGAAATCAAAGCCACTCCCTGGGTAGAGAACAGAGCATAGCACCTAGAGCATTATTTGCGTACCGGTGGGGACTGCTGGTGAGGGAAGATGAACCAGGGGCTCTGAGAGAGGCAGCTGTGACTGCCTGAAGGAATCAGGGAAGGCTTTGGAGAGGAGGTGACATGAGAAATAAGTCTTAAAAACTCAACAGGAGTGTGTGAGGCCTGAGGGGAAAGCACATGCAAAGGGCAGAGTGAAGAGTTGGGGGAGGAGGGGCAGGGAACAGGCAGCTGCTGTAGCCACAGCACTAGATGCCTGACTATGATGGCCTGGGCTGTCATGCCAGAAGTCGGTGGCCCTCACCCCAAAGGACACCAGCCTGCAGAGCAGTTTTTTTCGCTTGTTTTTAGTGTTTTTAAAAAACTCCTTTATTAAATTCTTAGGAAAAATTTCAAACATACACAAATGCAGGGAAAAGGGCCACATTTATGTGGTGCATTTTAAGCAGGGTAGTAGGCAGCTCCAGCACGCACAGGCCTCCTCTAAACTCTGGCCCCTGCTCTCTGGGACTCCAAAGTGAGGCCAGATGGCCTCGGAGGATGGAGGACACTACTCAGCCAGCAGTTCTGAAGTCCTTCCACCTTCTAGAACCAACTAGGCAGAGTCTAAACCAACCATGTTCAGAAGTCAGATCCAGAGGTAGCCCTTTTCTTTTACCAACTAGTAAAAAAAAGAGAAAGATATAAAGTCTTTTCCCAGCCAGACTACATTTCCTGCATCTGAGAGGGTGAGAATTTGCTCTTGGAAGGAAAGAAAGAATCTCCTGTCTGGAGCTTCCTCTTTGAAGCTCCATGAATATAC
The DNA here is from genome assembly GCF_048564905.1 of Vicugna pacos. Taxonomy (NCBI): domain Eukaryota; kingdom Metazoa; phylum Chordata; class Mammalia; order Artiodactyla; family Camelidae; genus Vicugna; species Vicugna pacos. The sequence goes on along the minus strand of NC_133005.1, from coordinate 27,127,952 downwards.
ATGGTGGCAGGCAGAGGGTTCTTTGAGATGCTAACAAGCTGCTTTACCTTGGGAAATTGAAGTCATGGGCTTTGAGGGGACCTTGACTGGTGGGGGGCTGGGGTGGGAGAGCAGGTGCTGGAGACCCAGGTGGCCCAGTTCTGACCTTGGGCAACTCCTTGTCCTTCTGAGCCTCCATCTTCTCACTTGTCACATGGAGACACTCCCTCCTGGGGCTGGCAGGGACAGACAATGCAAGTGACACATCCAACATGGGACCTGGTATACAGCAGGCATCCAATACTTGCTGGTGCTTATTTCACAGAACCCAGAGCTGGGAGGGGCCACTGAAACAGTTAGTAGTGGAGAAAGATGGGTTTGGTCAACCACCTGACCTGAGTTCAAATCCTTGCTCTGCTTGCCACTAGCTCTGTACCCTTGGGCAAGAAACATCACCTCTTTGTGCCTCAGTTTCCTCATCAGTAAAATGGGAAGATTTCTGTTTATACCACAGGTGCAATGGGGATGAAATGAGCTAAGCTGTATGCAAATCTCTGATCAACACTAACATGCAAAGTCAATTTTGGTCCTTGAGTTTCATGATCATGTTGGCTGTGACTCCTTGACATAGCCGAGGCCTGGGGTGGGTGGGAAAAGGAATGGGTAGGGCCGAGGAAAGGCTGCAGGCTGACAGGAAGGGGCCTTGGAGATCAGCCCACTTCTTGGAGAAGATGAGGCTCAAAGGCTAGGAAGGACTCACCGGAAGGACATGAACCCTTTGCCCTGCCCAGCTCCCTGATCTGTCCCTCACGCCCAAGCCAACCACACTCCTCAACTCCCAGTGCTTCTCAGGCCAGTCTCCACAGCCCTGGGATGACCAGCTCCGCCAGCCTCCTCATGGCGCCCCTTCTCCAGATGAAAAGTCTCATGAAAGCCAGATCTGATCACGTCTGCGTCTCGCTCCAAGCTCTCCAATGACTCTGGCTTGACTCAGGGAAAAGCCCAAGTCCTTCCTACAGCTACATGCTCCCTTATTTCTAGGACCTCATCTCCTGCTACTTGCCCCCTACTCTTCCCAGCCACACTTAAACACAGCAGGTACCGTCTTCTTGGTACACAGTAGGTGCCGGATAAACATCCTGTGAATGACTGTGAGTCAATAAGTGAAAAGAAGCCAAGGCTTTCATTTCTGCATCTGTCTTTAGTGATGTAAGGAACTCTGTTGCCGGAGAAACCCCCTTCTCGGGTCCCTCCTCCCAGGGACAGAGTGAGTACCCGGCAGAGGCTGGGCAGGCAGGGGCCAGCAGTCTGGGTAGCTCCTGCCTGGCTCCGACTGCTGCCCAGAATGCATGCAAGGCTAATTTCTACAACTCTAGAGCAAAGTGAGTTAATGAGGTGGATTAATGTTCCCATGTTGCTCCTGTCCCCTCCACAGCCATCTGGGGCTCAGGGCACTGCCTTGGGGCTGGGGTGCCTGACCCCACCTCACCTGGCCACATGGGCTCTCCTGTGCTTCTCCCTGACACGTGGGTCATCCACAAAGGGAAGGGAACAAATGTGAGGAGTCTCTGGTGTGTGGGCAATGAACATGGGGGCCCATTTATTCTTCACAAGGTGGAAATGAGTGTCCCCACTGGTGAGAGGGGGAACCACAGGCCCAGAGAGATGGGCTGGCCTGCTCAAGGGCCTCCAGCTGGGATGAGCTGTCTCTCTCACATCATGCTTCATCTTGTGAGGGAGATGGAGCCCCGTTTAGGACTGGCCAGTCGCCTCTCCTCACTACCTGCATTGGAGGCAATGGTGAATGACTAGAATAAGAATACAACAGTGGCAACAGTTGACATTTTCTGTCCCCTGGGCACTGTGCTAAAAACTAAACAGCCACTGAAACCTCTACAGCCCTATGAGACAGAGCCTCTTATATGCCCATTTTACAGATGAGGAAACTGAGGCACAGAGCAGTGACAGTACTTAGCTAAGGTCACACGGCAAGTTAGTGGACCTAGAATTCTATATTCTCCACCAGCTCCCTCCACGGCCTCCTTCTGGATTCCAACCCCAGGTTCTGGCCTTAGAGGTGGAGGACTAGTCACTTGGCCTTTCTCCAGCCTTGCCACCCCCATCTCTGGCCTGGCCCATCGGGCTCCTCACCCACTTCAAAGGTAGGTTCCGGAAGAATGACACACACTCTTTTTACTGCCATAGTATTTGATTTCATTACAAAAGCAATATAAGTTCACTGCGGAAAACTGGAAGAAAACAGAAAGGCATTCAGAAAATAAAATGATTCCTGTCCCCGAGATGACCATTTTTGATGTTTTGGGCATGTCCTTCTACTCTTTTTATTTTCCATATACAATCATCATCAAGCATCACCCAGCAGCACAAGATTTGCTCTGTGCTTGGTCCTGTGCTGAGTATGTTGCACACATCATCTCAATTACCCCCGAGATGACCATTTTTGATGTTTTGGGCATGTCCTTCTACTCTTTTTATTTTCCATATACAATCATCATCAAGCATCACCCAGCAGCACAAGATTTGCTCTGTGCTTGGTCCTGTGCTGAGTATGTTGCACACATCATCTCAATTACCCTCACATGATCTCATTTCCTCCTCACCATAACCAGATGTTACAATGATTAAAATCCTTATTTTACAGACAAGCAAATGGAGGTTCAGAGAGGTAAAGTAATTTGTCTAAGGTCACATAGCTGGCCACTGGTCCAGCCAGGTTCAAACTCATATCTTTTGGCTCTAATAATCCAAACTCTTTTCTTATGATAACTTTCTGGAGCTGGAATTGCCAGGTCAAGTATATGTAAAATTCTAAGCTTTTAAACTTCTAATTAAAAAAAATTCTGTACCAACCTGCCCTTTAAAAAAGGGGGGGCACCTCATTTTCTCAATTTACACTTTTGCCAATAGGGTCTCGGAAGGCCTATTTCCCTACACTCTTGTCCATGCTGAACTTTATGTTTTAAAAACCTGCCAGTTTAATATACAAACAAGATGTACCATCTCTGTTTCTAATAGTGTCTCTTTAATTTCACCGTGTGTTGTTAGTCTGTGTGTGTCCAGAGCCTAATGTCCTCCCAGCTGGAGGCCCCATATCATAACGTAGAAGAAACCAGAAGAGAAGCTGAGTCATCAAGTTAAGAGTCACACCCAGTTATCTGACACTCTGGCCACTCTGTCATTGTGTACTTTGACCTTAGAAGCAAGTTCTACCTGGAAAACAGAATGTCCTGAAATGCAGGTATCCTCCAGCCTACCTGACAGATAGGGAAACTGAGTCGGGAGTGGCTTCCACCAAGATTTTGGCCCTGACACTTCCTATCTGTCCCTGAGTCTCACTCTATCATGTGAAAAAGTACAAGCCTTCAGATTCAAGAAATTCAGTGAATCCAAGGGCAAGAAATATGAAGAAAACTACACCAAGTTAAATCATAATCAAATTGTTCAAAGCCAGTGATAAAGAGAAAATCCTAAAAGCAGTCAGGTTAAAAAAAAAAAAGACAGGTTATATACCAAGGAACAGAGATGAGAATGACAGCAGATTTCTTGCTGAAAACAACACAAGGCAGGGGACAACATCTTTAAAGTAGTAAAATTAAAAAAATCTGTCAACTTAGGATTCTATGTCCAGCAATGATAACTTTCAAAAATGAAAGTTCAAAATAGGGATTTTTTCAGACAGAGAAGCTGAAAGAAATCATCACTAGCAAACCCACACTAAAAGAAAATTTAAAGTCCTTTAGGCTGAAGAAAATGGTACCAGAGAGAAATATGGATCTACAAAAAGTAATGAAGAGTATTGGAAATGGTAACTACATGAATAAATACACAGGATTATTTTTCTCACTATTTAAATCTCTTTAAAAGATAACTGGCTGTTTAGACAAAAACAGTAACAATGTAGTGTTGTATTTAAAACATGTAAAAGTGAAGTGAATAATAATAACAGAATGAGACTGTAACATTCTTATATTATACATGAAGTGATATAATATCACTTGAAAGTAGACTGTCGTAAGTTAAAGATGTGTATTATAAACCATACAAGAAACACTAAAATAACAGCATTATAGCTAATAACCAACAAGAGTTAAATAGAGTCATAAAAACATTTAATTAATCCTAAAAAAAAAAAAAGAGGAAATGGGAACAAAAAACAGACAGGATAAGTAGAAAACAAATAGCAAGATAAAAGATCTAGCCACATTAATAATCACATTAAATGTAAGTGGTCTAAATATTCTAACTAAAAGACAGAAACTTTCAGATTGGACACAAAACAGACCCAACTCTATGCTGCCTGTAAGAAATGCACCTCAAATATAAAAACACAAGTGGGTTAAAAGTAAAAGGATTGAGAAGTACAGACCATTTTAACACCAATTGAAAGAAAACTGGAAGCTAAATTTACATTAGAAAAAGCATGTTTAAGGGTTTAAAGAAAGTCATTCTATAATGATTAAGAGATCAATCCACTGAGAGGAAATAATAATCCTAACTATTTACACATTTAATAACAAAACTTCAAAATACATGAAGCAAAAAGTGATAAAAATACAAGGAGAAACAGACAATCCCCAATTGCAGTCAAGGATTTCCATACCCTTCTCTCAATAATTTATAGAACAACAGAAAATACATAAGGGTGCAGAAGATTTGAATACCACTATCAACTAACTCGACCTGACATTTATAGAATACTCTACCCAATAACAGTAGAATACAGATTCTTTTCATTGACCATTTATCAAAACAGACCATATTCTGGGCCATTAAACAAGTCTCAATTTTAAAATATTCAAGTCATACAAAATACGTTCTATGATCACTCTATCATGTGAAAAATTATAAACCTTCAGGTTCAAGAAATTCACTGAATCCAAGGACAAGAAATACGGAATTACAGTGAAAATCAGTAACAGAAAAATCCCTGGAAAATTCACAAATATTTGGAAGCAAAATAACACACTTCTAAATAACCCATGGGTCAAAGGGAAATCAACAGAGAAATTAGAAAATATTTTGAACTGAATGAAAATGAAAATATCACATATCAAAATTTCTAGGATGCTGCTAAAGCAGTACTTAGGGGAAACTATAGCACCAATGCCTGTATTAGTGAAAAATAAAGGTTTTGAATCAATGACCTCTGCTTTCACCTTAAAAAAGCTAGAAGAACGAATTAGACCAAACTAAGTAGGAAAAAGGAAATAATAAAGATTAGATTGAAAAAAAAAAGCAATAGAGAAACATCAGACACCAGAAACTGGCTCTTTGAAAAGATCCATAAAATTGATAAATCTCTAGCCAGATGGACCAAAGAAATAAAACAGAAAAAGAGAGGGAGAGAAGACACAGACTACCAATATCAAGAATGAAAGAGGTGATATCACTACAGATTACACAGATATTAAAAAGATAATAAGGTTCAAAAGTTATTACAAAGCAACAGGAATCAAGTCAATGTGGTATTGTCATAAGGATAGATCAATGAAACAGAATTGGGAGTTCAGAACAAAGTTACCTTCACATTTAGGATTAGTTGATTTCCAACAAAGATGCCAAGACTATTCAATGAGGGAAAAACAGCCTTTTCAAAATATGGTGATTTCACAACTGAATATTCACATGAAAAAAAGGAGGAGGAGAAGAAGAAAAAATAGTAGTAGTGCTGGACTACCTCACACCATGTACAAAAAAAACCTCAAAATGGATCAAACACTTAAATGTAAGAGCTAAAACTATAATGCGCTTAGAAGAAAACACAGGTATAAAACTTTATAACTTTGAGCTAGGCAGTGGTTTCTTACATATGACATTAAAAGCACATGCACCAAAAGCAAAATTAGATAAACCGGATTTCATCAAAAGTAAAAAGAACTACAAAGGACACTATCAAGAATGTGAAAAGACAACCCATGGAATAGGATCTTTGAAAATCACATATCTGATAGAATATCTGTAATCCAAAGTATATAAAAAACATCACAACTTAATTAGGTAAGTAGCCCAATTTTTAACATGGGCAAAGGATCTGAACAGACATTTCTCGAAAGAAGATGTACAAATGGTCAATAAACACATGTTCAACATCAGTAGTCATCAAAGTAATGCAAATCAAAACCACAATGAGATACCACTTCACGTCCACTAGGATGGTTATCATTAAAAAGACAGGCATCTTCTGGAAAAATTGAACCCTCATTCACATCTGTGGAAATGTGAAATGGTACAGCCACTTTGGAAAACAGCCTGGAAGTTGCTTAAAATCTTAATTAAACACAGATCATATGAACCAATGATTCCAGTCCTAATTATATGTACCCCCAAAATGAAAACATATGTCCACACAAAACCCTGTATGCAATGTTCACAGCAGTATTATTCGTAATGGCTAAAACGTGGATACAACACAAATGTATATACATTGATGAATGAATTGAGAAAATGTAATATATCCATACAGTGGTATTACCATTCAGCATCAAAAAGGAATGAAATACTGTTACATGCTACAATGTGTATGAATCCTGAAAACATTATGATAACCGAAAAAAGGCAGTCACAAAAGGCCATATATTGTATGATTCTATTTACATGAAATGTTCAGAGTAAGCAAATCTATAGAGACAGAAAGTAGATTAGTGGTTGCCCAGGACTGAGGGTAGGGGAGTGGGTAGTGGGAAAGGGGAGTGGCTGATACTAAGTATACAGTTTCTCTTCAAGGTGATGAAATGTTCTAAAATTGGTATGGTGATGGGTGTACAATTCTGTGTACAATAGTATTAAAGTCATTGATTTGTACACTTTAAATAGGTGAATAGTATGGTATAAAAATTATATCTCAGTAAAGCTCTTATTTTTTAAGGGATAATAAAGGAATATGATGAACAACTTTATGCCAATAAATTTGACAACCTAGGAAACAAGGAAATGGACAAATTTCCTTGAAGATACAAATGACCAAAGCTCATGCAAGAAGATACAGGCAATCTAAACAGTCCTGTAATTCTTAAAGAAATTGAATTTGTAAATAAAGCTTTCCCACAAAGAAAACTCATGGCTCAGATGGTTTCACTGGTGATTCTAAACAAACACTAGTGTGCTAATTCTATACAAACTCTTGTAAAAGAGGGAAGAGAAGGAAATAATTTTTACTTCACTTTATGGGGCCCTAATATTAAAACCAGACAATCAATATGGCAAATGAAAACTACAGACCAACAGTCCTCATAAACATAGATGCCAGAATCCTATGTGAAGTTTTAGTAAATCTAATTCAACAATATCTTAAAAGGCCAAGTATGGCTCATCCTGGGAGTGCAGAGTTGGCTCAACATTTGAAAATCAATCAATGCTCTTCGTAACAGACTGAATGAGAAAAACCATGTGATCATCTCAAAAGACACAGAAAAAGCATTTCACTAAATCTAGTATCAATCCCTGATTTTAAAAATTCTCAGCAAACTGAGAATAGAAGGGAAATTCTTCAACCTCATACGAGCATCTACAAAAACCCCACAGCTAACGTCAGATTTAACAGTGAAAGCGTCCTTCTAAGATCAGGAACAAGACAGGTATGTCCACTCTCACCACTCCTACTCAACATTGCATTGGAGTTTCCAGCCAGGGCAATTAGACAAGAAAACAAAATAAAAGGCATCCATACTAGAAAGAAAGAAAGAAATCTATCTTTATGTGCAACGGACATGCTCACCTATATAGAAAATCCAATAGAAGCCACACAGAAAAAAGCTATTATAACTAGTAGGTAAGCTTACCAAGGTGCAGGATACAAGACCAATATACAAAAATCAACTTTTTTCAACATACTACTACAAACAATCAGAAATTAAAATTTTTCAATACCATATATAATAGCATCAGAAAAGTGAAATAGTTGGGAATAAATATGTCAAAAGATGCGAAAGACCTGGATATGGGAAGTTAAATTATTGCTGAGGTTAAGTTTTCTAAAAAAACACCTAAATAAATTGAGATTCCTTGCTATGGATTAGAAGGTTCAATATCGTTAATATGTTCATTCTCCTCAAATTGACCTACATATTCAAATCAATCTCAATCAAAACTGCAACAGGCATTTTTGTAGAAATTGATAAACTAACTGTAAATTTCAGGTGGAAATGCAAAGGACTTAGAATAGCCAAAACAGCTTTGAAGAAAAAGAGCAAAGCTGTAGGGCCTGATTTCAAAACATTGTGATATGGATATAAAGACAGACAAATAGATTAATGGAACAGAAGAGAGAGTCCAGAAATACAGATAACTGACTTCTGACAAAGGAGCACAGACAAGCAGCAGAGCCAGGAGAGTTTTTTCAACAAACGGTGCTGGAATGAATGGGTACTTATGAGCAAAAAGTGAAATTCAACCCACACCTCACACTATAAACAAAAACTAACTCAAAATGGATCATAGTTATAAACATAAATCCTAAAAGTATAAAACCTCAAGAACAAAACATAGAGTAAACCTTTTGTGATCTTGGGTTAAGTAATGATTTCTTAGATAAGACAATAACAAACACAATCCACAAAAGAACAAGTTGATAAACTAGACTTAATCAAAATTAAAAATGCCTGTGCTTTGAAAAGACAATCCATAGACCAGAGGAAAATATTTGCAAAACATATATCCTTTACAGGATTTGTATCTAGAATACAAAAAGCCTCAAAACTCAACAGTAAGAAAAGAACCCAATTTTAAAATGGGCAAAAGATATACAGAGACACTTCACCAAAGAAGATATACAGATGCAAATAAGCACACGACAAGATATTTGGCATCACTGGTCACTAGGAATTACAAATTAACACCACAATGAGTTATTACAACTATTAGAAGGCTTAAAATTGGAAAGACTGACTCTGCAAAGTGTTGGTGAGGATGTGGAGGAACTGAAACTTTCACACACTGTTAGTGGGAGTGGTGCACCCACTCTGGAAAACACCTTGACGGTTTTCTTTAAAAATTAAACCTATACCTACCATACTGTCCAATTACTTCTCTCCTAGGTATTTCTTCAAGAGAAATGAAAGCATATGTTTATACAAAGACCTGTACACACAAATTCATAGAAGCTTTTTTGCAATAGCCCCAAGCTGGAAATAACCCCAAATGTCCATCAACAAGTAAATGAATAAATAAACTGTGGCATACCCACACAATGGAACAGTCCTCTGCAATAAAAAAGAGCAAATGATGGATACATGCTACAACGTGGGTGAATACCCAAATAATTATGCTGAGTGAAAGAAGCCAAACAAAAAGAGGATGGATGATTCCATTTATATAGAATTCTAGGGAACACAAATGGATGCTCACCTGGGGATGGGGAGGGTGAGAGCAGAGTGGGAGGATGGGAAGGGGTGGAAGAGGAGCAAGAGGGAGGCTTACCTAGGGCCATGAGGAAACTTTGGGTTTGATGGATATGTTCATTATCTTGATTATGGTGATGGTTTTACAGATGTATACATTTGTCAAAACCTATCAATCTGAACATTTTAAACATGTGTGATTTATTGTATGTCAGGTATACCTCAATAAAAGCTGTTTTTTTTTTTTAAAAAAGGAAGATAAATCAAAGTTATACTGGAAGGGGGAAAAATGATTAAACTAGAATACTTTGACTGATTTTTTCAACTTAGAGGTTCTAACATTTTCTGAGTCTTGAAATGTTGTCTCATCTGTTCAAAGATTCATAATCATTTATTTCCAGTGTATAAACATACCTCATTCTGTCATTTGAAGATAACTGTACTGAGATTCTGAGACGCACTGGTACCAAGTAAGAGGCTGTGACTCTAAATCATTTCTCCTAAAATGTAACACCCATACCTGAGATCCCATGATTTCATCACTTTATCAATCGCCACTCTTCTCTCTAAACACGAATGGACAAATAGAATGGCTCCTATTCCATTAGAATTTAAATTCCCTCCCACTTTCAGGAGCCACTAAACATGATATTCAGGACAAGTTTTAAGTAATATGAGGATGTGCTTTCTTCACAAGAATGAGCAGGGAGAAAGGGAGCAGAAACGAAACACAGAGCGTTCTGGAGGGTCATCCCCACCATGAAAAAAAAAACCTCCCCAGACTGAACAACTGGTGGAACATCAACCGGTGGAACATCTCCAGCACAACAGCAGACATCCCTAGTGATTTCTGTTTTCATCTTTTTCCTTTTAAGTTTTTTTTTTACATTTTAAATTACTTTTTTTATTTTTAAATTAATATGCTTAATTTGTTAGAGCAATTTTAGGTTGAGCAGAAAGTACAGAGTTCTCATGTATTCTTTCTCCTTCCCCCTTATTTCCCTATTAGGAACACCTTGCACTAGTGTGGTACGTGTGTTACAACTGATGAGCCAATGTTGATACCACATTATCAACTAAAGTCCATAGTTTCAATTGGGGTTGACCCTTTGTATTGTAAAGTTCTATGGGTTTTGACAAACATATAATGTCATGTATCCACCATGTCAGTATCAAACAGAATAGTCTCACTGCCCTCAAATCCTCTGTGTTCCACCCACTCAGCCCTCCCTTCCTCCCCTGGGTCCTTGGCAATCACTGATCTTTTTACTGTGTCTATAGTTTTACCTTTTGCAGAATGTCATACAGTTGGAATCAGACAGTATGTAATCTTGTCAAACTGGCTTCTACTAGTATTGTGTTTAAAACTCCTCCATGTCTTTTTCTGTTTGATAGCTCATTTCTTTTTATTGCTGAATAATATTCCACTAAATAGATGTCCCACAATTTCTTTATCCACTCATCCACTGAAGGACATCTTGGTTGCTTCCATTATTTTCCATTATACACACACACACACACACACACACATGAATCAAGCCATACTATACATTAAGGTTAGTGTACTCTACAACACAATATTATACCTCAATACAAAACTTTTAAATATGATAATACTCTGTAGTCATTGACTCAGAAAGATGGCCAGCATCAAGGGGAAAGGTAGCTATAGACAAACAGGACTAATATGACCCTTGTTATGCAAAATCACCTACACATATGCACTTCATCTACAGATGACTTCAAAACTATATGTGCTAAAACTTACGAGTGTACTTTGTGCATGCCAAGCACCATCTTAAGCACTTTTTAAATATCAATTCATCCTTACAACTGTTTTAAGAGGTAGGGACCATTCCTGGCCCCACTTTACAGATGAGAAGATGGAGGCACAGAGAGGTTAGGTAACTTGCTTGAAGTCAACAAGCTAAGTGGCAGAATTGGGTTTGAACTTAGGCCTCATGGCACCAGCACCTATGGTCTTATGTAATTCCCCAAACCCTGATCACAGCCCCAGAGGCTGAACAGGCTGGTTCTTGCCACCCTCTCATGCTTCACCTCATCCTCCCTCCTCACCTCAACACTCTCTGGCCTCCCTCTCTTCCCTTCTTTTCCCTGAAAACACCACTGCCCTCATACTACAGGATTTGCATATTTGCTGTTCTCTCCACCAAGAATGTTATCTCCTCATCCCTCAGGTCTTAGCCCAAGTGTCACCTCCTGAGGGAGCCTTCCAGACCCCCAACCTGGGCTGGGACCTCCCACTTGTGTTCATAGTTCCCATGACCCTCCCTGTGGGCCTCATCATTGTTTTATCTGCTTTTTGAGTCCCCTAAGAGCAAGGAAGGGTCCATTTCACTCAGAGCCACGTCCCCTCCGCCCACAGGAGGGGCTGGCATGAACTGGACATTCAAATATTTGATGAATGAATGAATGAATGAATCCATCTGCCAGGGCAGATCGACTTGGAGAGGCATCTGGAAGGCTGACATGAAAATGTTCAAATGATAGTCACCACAGAGAGGTGGATTCCAGAGAACTTTTACTCTTATTTTTGTACTTCGGGGTTTATCTGACTGGGCAGCGTTCTGGTGGGTAGGTATCATCTTCCAACCCTTCAGCATCTCCCCTGTCTGGGGGACACCTGTCTGCCACTCTTCCTGCCCCTACAACATTCTCTCAGCCCTGAATGCAGCCCCAGTGGGTGTTGTATTAATAAGCGAAGGGAGAAGGTCACCCAGTTTGCAAGCACTGAGCCGTCCTTGACTCGGGTGCAGATGAAATGTACTGAGGTGGAGGGGGAGCCGCTTTACCAAGCGCTGAGCATGTGTGAGCTATTTCTGATTCCCACCTGGCAAGGCACAGCGCATCTGCCATGGGAGCCAGAGCCAGCCTGGCGGGTGGAACCACTGACCAGCTGCCCTGCTCAGCCCACACCAGACCTGGCCACTGACCTGCTGAAAACTCTCCCTCTTAGCTCTCCAGTGCTTGGGGCAGGGGGAAAAGAGGGGCAAGACCCTCCGCTTGGCATTCGAGGCTCAGCAAGGTGTGGTCCCTGCCCACCTGCCTGCTCTCCACTCTCCCAAGTGCAGCCAGGCCCTTGCTCAAGTCCTGGCCTTTGTACATGCTGTTCTCTCTACCACGAATGCCTACTTGGTTTCTAGTAGTCGGCTCACTCTCACTTAGGTTTCGGCTTGAAAAACTCCAAGAAATCTTCCTTGATCATCACCCCGGCCCTTGTCCCAGGGCTTCCTGCTATTACAGCACAGATCCCGATGTCCTGATGGCCTGTGATCCCTCTTGCAGTCTGTGATGTGGCCACCTGGTGGGCCCTCCTAGTCATCTCCATGTCCTAAGGTCCAGCAAGGGCTTGGCCCATAGCAGACACGAATCCATGTTTGCCGACTGACTACACGAGGGAGAAAGTGCTTCTGGTGCCTAGAGGGACAGAGGAAGTAGGGGGCAGGGGAGCAGGAGGAGAGCAAGTGACTGAGTCTGGCTGTGACTTAGAGGCTAAGGGAAGAGAGATATGGTCCTAGGGGGCAGGGCAGCGGAGAGGAAGCCAGCTGACCCAGAGTTCCAGGTATCAGGTGCGGCTGCCTGCACAGCCCCAGTAGGCGCAGTGGATGCGGAATCTGTACAGAACAGAGCATTCTGTCTAAATATATCTGCTTCCAACACAGGACACTCAGGAAGGGAGTAGGGGGCACGGTGGGCCTGAGTGCTGGGAGAGCATTTACAGGAGCACCTGCCGGGCCCATGGCCGCCTGCACTGGCAGGGAGAGTCTACCCTGGGGCCCAGGGTCAGGGGTGGGCCTGAGTGGGCCTTTCAAGGCAGGGTTCCCAATGCCTGACCTCCTACCCAAAAGCTGCTGCCTTGAATGTGGGCCACGCACAAACCAGGCCAGCAGAGGAGGGAGGGGACACAGAGCTGGGCCTGGGGGAGGGGGACACAGAAGTGGGCCTGGGGGAAGGGGACACATAGGTGGGCCTGGGGGAAGAGGACACAGAGGTGGGGCCTGGGGGAGGGGGCCTTGGTCCCAGGCAGTCCAGAGTCCAGGCTCTCCCTACCACCTTGTAACAAAGGCACAGAGAGGGAGGCAACTCTCACAGGATCACATAGGAGTCTGGAGGCAGTGACAGGTGGAGAACTCAAGTGTCTTGGCTCCCAGGCACCATGAGGGCTTCTAGAATTCTCTTCAGTTTCTTGAGGTTCTCCCAAGAATCTTTCAGAGTTGGGTAGAGAAAAAGCACTAGATCCAGAGCCTAGAGTCCACCTCGTTCCGTCCCATCTCCACCACTGGTGCCCTCAGGCAAGTCATCCCTGGGCCTCTGCTTCCCTCTCTGTAAAATGGGGATAAGCATGACTCCCTCTGTGTGCAGGCACGTTGCACACAAGGGTGTCTGCTTCTTGGCCCTCCCTGACAGGGTGCTTTCCCCGGGAGCCCAGGAGCCCATGTGGACTGGAGTATGGGGAGGGAGTGCCAGAGGCCTCCAGGGTGCGTGTGTACCGGGGTGCAGGGGCGGTCATAAGAGAACACAGCAACATCAGCTGCTTTTTCTTGAGTACCTACTATGTGCCAGGCCCTGTTCTGGGTACTTTAGCACCAGAATGTCACCTCACCCTCACACCAGCCCCTAAGGCAGGCAGTGATGCTGTTATCCCATGGGGAACAGATGGGGAAACTGAGGCCTAGAGAGGTTTCTGAAAGTCACACAGCTGGTGAGCAGAGCTGGACTCAAACCTCAGAGTTTGAACCTCTGGGCCAACCCTCAGAGTCAGCTCGCTTCCTACTGTGGGTGGATGAGCCTGCTGGTGGCCACCCAGGGAGGTCAGCCTGTGGCTCCAGAAAGCCTCCCAGGGTCCTTGGGGCTGAGGCAGTCACCACCTTTCCATTCAGTTTTGCTCTTTTAATTAAGAACAAAATCAGGGGGAAACAACTGTTTATTAAAACATCTGGACATAAATACTCGCCACTATTAATATTTCATTTTTAAATAGGCACTAAGGCCCCACACAGCCAGAGCCCCCCTCCCCACCCTTGGCCACCCTCCCCCTAGGCGGACTGGTGCAGACCCTGGGCCCTGAGGACAGCCAGTCTGGGTTCAAATCCTGGCTGCTCGCTGGGTGGCCTTCAGAGTGTTACTCTCCCGCTCTGTGTCTCATTTCGCCACCTGTGAGAGGGAAGTGGCCCCTCGACCCAGAGTCACCACGTGTACTGGAGAGATAGCTGAGGTCAAGTTCTGGCCCAGGTCCCATGGGAGACAGCCAACACCTCTCCTGTTTAACCTAGGTTAAGGTTTCCTTCAAAAAAAGATCCCCAGATTTAGAATGTGTGTGTGCATATTAGAAAGAGATAATAAATGTTTATTTTCATTTTAAACCACTACATTTTGGCGTAACCGGTTACACAGGACCAGACAACTAATACAGAACGCCGGCCTTGAGATGGGATAGAGGAGAGGGCAGAGAGCAACCCGGGGTCTCAGAGGGTGCAATTCACGTGCTCCCAGGCTGGGCGTGCGGGGGCTCCTTCCTCTCACACCTCAGTCTTCCTTGTATGGCGGCTTCTCAAGACTGTTTACACACACAAGAACAGATCTGAAGTAACTCCTCTAGCCCACAGAGCCTGCTATGCACCAGCACAAAGCTAAAGGTTTTCACGTATCAATTTTCATTAAATTCATCCAATATCTCTTTGGGGGTGAAGAGTAGTATGCCCAGTGCCTAGAATAATGTCTGGCACATAGTAGGTGCTTGTATTAGTCTGTGTGGACTGGGCTGTAGTGATAAATAGACCCCAAATTTCGGGGGCTTAAAGAAAAAGAACCATATTCCTTTCAAACAGTTGGTCTCCTCCCAGGTTGGCAAGAAACAGTCCTGGTGGGTCCACAAACTGAAAGAGGGGACGAACCAGCCAACCTCCCACTTGCTCAGCCCCTGGGTACCCCCATGGCATCCCAGATGGGCTCACATAGCCATCATCCCTACTCCTGATTGGAAAGGAGGAGTGAGGGGCCACAGTGGGGGGTGTGGGCCACGCTCTGGTCTGAGGCACCTGTCTCATGACCAGGCCCCTCTGTGGGACAAGAGCCTGAGGGGGCACAGGCTGTACTCTGGCCACCAGGCTCAACAGTGCTCAGCTGACACCCATGAGCTGTACACCCACTGTGTGCCAGGCCCCAGGCTGGGCACCACTGGAGGCACCAAGAGGCACCAGCCTGGCTCCTGCCTAGAGGGGCCTCCGTCTGCTGGAACAGGCAGACACATGCATGGGCATGTCTCTGGAGTCCAGGCAAGAGTGACCCATGTGGGACAAGGAGGCCGGTGCCCTGGAAGGACGGGGCCTGAACTGAGTAGTAAATGACAAATAGGAGTTACTGAGCAAAGACTTTGGGGAAGGGTTTTCAAGACTGAGGGAACAGTAAATGCAGAGGCTGGGCCAGGGGGCATGGTGTGCTCTGGGAGTCCCAAGTCCTTCAGCTGAGCCATAGGTGAGGGCATGATGGGGGCAGAAGGGGACTGCAGGAGTGCACAGAGGCAGGTAACAGAGGCGTGGACTGCTCAGGGCTCTGGGCTCTGATAGGGTGTAATGGGCTGGGTGTGGTTCTGGATCAATCTCTGCCTGTGTGTGGTGGGTACACAGGCAGGAGACCCAGGAGGGTGTCAGGACAGTCATCTTGGCTAGAGGCCATGAAGGCTAGAATCAAAAGATGCTTGAGAAGGGGACATGGCGCAGGGAAAGAGCCCGACTTCCGCTTCCTAGCTGAACCCCTAGACCCACCCCAAGGGCTCTAGACCTAAGGCTGCCTCCCATCCCCCAGACTCCAGGAATGGCCTTGTCATTTATCAAACCCAGGCTGGCAAATGGTTCCTGGAAGCCTTGGGACTGCTGGCAGTGGGGCCCCTGCCCACCACCCCCGCCCCCAGGCTGCCGCTGCCTTTGCCCCTGCCCCATCCAGTGTCAGCAGAGGGTGGTGACACACTGGGTCAGCAGAGTCAGTCAGCTTTGGCCTTAGCCTCAGCCTCAGCAGGCAGGCAGACTTCCAACACTCCATACCAGTGCTGGGAAGGCCTGGGCGTGGCCGGCCAGGAGAGCACTGTGGGTCTGCCCTGCTCCGGAACCTTCTGTGGCTCCCCAGTTTCTTTCAGTGGGAAGCACCTTTGCAGGGGGAGGCTAAGAGGCCAGAAAGAGGGGCCCAGCTCCACTCTACCTTGCTGCGGGACCTCTGGCAAGTCACTCAAACGTCCTGAGTTGGACTCAGCGAGAGCCAAGGGCTTCCTCCAGGAACCCTTCAGGGATCCAAACCACATCTGGCCAAGTTTCCAGCCCCACCTGGACAGACTGCTTCAGCTTTCCAAGCCTCAGTTTCCCCACAGTCAGCAGTGCACCGTATGGCTCCCAGGCCCTGATTCCCTCCTATGAGCTCCTCCTCGTTCCTTCCAGGCTTAAGACACTCACGCTTCCCATGCTGCCCACACCACGGGGCCTTTGCACCAGCTAACTCCTCACTCTCAGGTCTCAGCTCCAGTGTCTCCTCCCTGGGGCAGCCCTCCCTGAACCCCCAGACTAGGTAGGTCTCTTGTACTTCTCTGCGGTAGCAACGCCTGTCGTTGATGTGAGTTTACATTTGCCTGGGAGGTTAGGTTATGACTGCTGGCCTCCCAAGAGGATCCACAGGGCAGGCACATAACGTGTGTTTGTTGAATGAATACTTAGAAGCAGGAAGGGAGGGAGGGAAGGGAAGTCCAGAGAGATGATAATATCTACCTCTCAGTGTTAAGAGGATCTGACAATACACAGAAGGCCTGGTCTGAGTTGGGGCAACATACGCACCCTGCATACACACACACCCTTGCACAGGGATCAAAAGAGGCCCAAGGGTGGCCCTACCTCCTTGTTCATGCCCACATTTTCCCCGAGTTCCCTGATGAACCAGACAATGGTCAAATGCGCAGACAGGCAAAGGCGGGCCTGGCCCCATGACTAGTGGAGACCTCCAGGCTGCCCAGAGCCAACCAGCCTCTGTCCCCGCCCACATGGTCCCTGGAAGGCCTTGCACATTCCCAGTCCTCCAGGAAACTCTCACACCCCAAAGGTGGCAGGTCCCCCGGAGGAGAGGCGTGAGATGCTGACACCTCCTCTCTGCCATCACACCTCGGCTTCGGGGACCAGAGCTGGAGGTCGGTGAGGAGTCTCAGAAAATTCCTAGCAGTGCTGGGGTGGGGGATGGGCTCAGGCAGCCCCAAACCCACAACCATGTCCCACTCCTACTGCACAGGTGGAGAAACTGAGGCCCAGAGAAGGCGGCGGGAGCGGGGGGCGCTCACAGTCACCAGGCTGGCCTCTTGCCTGGGGTTTACCTGACTTCACCTGGATGCAAGTCACAGACCTGGGTTCAAATCCTTGCTCTACCATCCACCGGCTGTACAGCCTCAGTTTCCTCGGATGTAAGATGGGGATGATCACAGCACCTTGCCCCTTCCACTGTGGGGTGCACACATGGAGAACACAGGTGGCAGAGGGCCCTGTTCCCTCAGCAGCAGGCCAAATCCAGCCAGGACTCCTCCTGAGTCACAGGTGTCCCTCAGAGCCATAACTGCAAAGCTGCCTGGTCAGCCTCAGAATCCCCTCACAGTACGTCCACCCAGAAAAGGAAGGCAACCACACCAGGGTCACACAGCAAGGCCCTGGCATGCAGAGACCTGAAACTGTTCGGCTGAACCTTCAGCCTCAAACCTCCCACCGCAAAGTGGATCTGGCAGAGCCAAGGAGGTGCCAGGGCTTGGCGGCAGCCGGGGGAGGGAGGGAGGCAGGCAGGCAGGCAGCTGGGGGTGGTGGGAAGAACCTTTTTTTCCCCTGTCTTTAGCAAACCCGGATCCCCGTTTCCAAGCTGCACTCTAGAGCCCTCAGCTGCTGCGTCACTGCGCGCAGTCAGCCCGCAGTGGGCGGAAAGAAGGCTCCCTCCCTCTGGCAGGAGCTGGGGGACAGGGGGCTCTGGGGAAGCCAGGCAGAGGTCAGGGCTGAGAACAGTGAGGACTTCCTGATACCTCCCAGAGGGAAGCCCAGCTGGGTTCACCCCTGGAATCACAGAGGGCTGAGCTGGAAGAGCCTCAGAGACTTAACCCCCAGCACCCCACAAATAGATGGAGACCATGAGGCTCAGAGAGGTGCTGGGACTCAGTCGGCAACACACAGCAGCAGACCAGCTCCAAGCCCCCATCTCCTAGCAGTTGTCAAGCAAAAGCCTCCTGGACCCACCTCTATCTCCCTGCAGGCTCATCTGTCACCACAGAAAGAAAAAATCTGAACCAGAGGCCTAGTTCTCACTCCCTCGCCCCAGCACTTGGGAGCACAGAGACCCCTGCCTGCACAATCACAAGCCCCTCTTCAGGGTGTGGTTCTGAGCCCCTGTCATGGGGCCCAGCAGGTACTCAATAAGTGTCTTATGCTCCATTTGTATGCCAGCATGCCTGCCCCATTTCTACATTGTCAAAGACAGAACCCGCCCACATCATATGTTTTCTAAAGATGACCCTCTCATGTACCAAATGTCACTTTAGCCATTTTTGAAGCAAACTCCGGGAGATGGATTACCTGCACAGGCCGTCTCACACTGAAGAGAGGAATGCAAACGCTGTGTTTGCTCTGCTGCCTTCTCAGGAAGGCACCCTGCACCCCTGTGGGCCCTGGGGGCTGCTGTGGTGGGGGCTGGGTCTGCCCCTTCATTGGATGGCCCCAGAAACGGAGCACTTTGTTCTCCCTCTGTTCTGCAGTCATGGTCCCTTCTCAGCACCCATGTCACCTCTCCTGCCCCCAGAAGCCAGGGAGATGGGGGAGATGGGCTACCTACCAAACTGTGTGTCAGTGACAGTAAAGGAGCAGGCTTCCCTTGGGGCCTCTGGTAGGCTGGGGAGGTGAGGCGCTGCTGAGTGACCAGTGACATCCACAGGCACTCTGATGTCACTGTCTCAGACCAGCCTGAGCTCCGCCTCCAGCGTGTGTCCAGGTTCCCTCAAACCAGGATCTGGGTTGGCTCCATTTGATTCCCATGGCCTAACACCCACCTTCCATGCTCCCTACCTATCACTTCTGTCAAACAAATGGGAACTGCAGAATTTCCAGAACATGGGGCTGAGACCAGACTCTAAACTCTAACTGACATGGATTCAAATACTGGTGCCACCACTTCACCAGCTGTGTGGCCCTGGCCAACTTTCTACAGCTCTCTGTGTCCCAGTTTCCTCACCTGTAAAACAGGAAGAGTAGCCATAGGGTGTGATGGGATTAAAGGAGAGGCTGGATTTAAGACGCCCAGAGCTGGTGCTCACTGAACAGAGGACCCAGTGCTGTACCTGGCTCCTGGGAAGTGGTCACTGATGCTCTGTGGAATGAATGGACATTAGCCAGTGACCACTGTCATTATCACCACCATCAGCAGCAGCAGCAGCAGCAACAAGGATCCCCAAGCCTGGTTTTGCAACCAGCCCTGGTAAAGGGTGTAGCAAAATTCTCCAAACAAAATTTGCTTCCATTCATTTTGGGTTTTTGAAAAGGCCACGTCAGACAGCTCGGTGGGGAGGAGGCGGCGTTGCAAAACCCAGAACAGAGGGATCCGATCCCCACTCCTCGGCTTGGGAAAAGATGTGCCATCCGTGAGTGCAAGGCGTCCTGGACTGTGGGTTAATCCCTATCCTCTGAGTGACCTTGGGCAGCCACCCAACTGCTCTGAGCCTCAGTTTCCTCCTCTGTCAAACAGAGACAACATCTCTTCTCATTCGTACTCCTCCCTGGGGGTGGCTGGAAGATGTGGGGATTAAATGTGTTCTGCAAACTGTAAAGTGTTGCACACACCCTACGGCCCTCAGTCCTGGCCTGGGGCAACCACCAGGGGACACTGTGGAGGGCTGTGGGCAGTGCAGGCACCTCCTCCAACCCCCAGCACTGGCCACAATAAAAGAATGTCTAGTCATGTGAGCCTTAAAGGGTTCCCCCCACAAGAGTTTGATGAAGTGGAGAGTGGGCTTGTCTTTGGTCCAACACAGGAAGCCCCTTCTTAGTGACAGCCTTTCCCAAAGAGGGTGCCATGAGAGTCTTCATGGCAGGGCACTCCCTCCCAGCCCAGCTGGCCCCCACACCCCATTCATCGACAAGGTCCTCCGTTAGAAGAAACTGCTGAGCCACACACTCGGCCCTCCAAAGCCACCACACCCCATCGTGTGACAGCCCTCCTCATGCCCAAAGAAGAAGCAGGGCCCCTGAGGACTCCCTTCCTGGGCTGTCAGAATCAGACTCCAGACTATGGGCAGATGCAAGGCCCCTCCAAGATCACCAGGCCCAAGATTTCACTTTACCATGGGAGCCCAGAGAGGGGACATATCTCATCCAAGGGTACACAGCAAGGAAGCAGCAGGGCTCCTGGCACCCTGGCTGGACACTCACCATGACAGCACACTGCCCACCTCCAGGGCCAGCCTCCCTGTAGCCCGCTCAGGAGGGCCACCTCTTCCTAGCAGGACACATACCGCCACTAGCACCGAGCCTGCCCCATACTTGGCTGCCTCCCTGCCTCTATCTGTGCAGTTCTCTCAGCCAGCAGTACCCTTCCCCGCCATACTCTAGCAACTCAAATCCCTCTAATCCTCCAAAATCCACCCCAGATCTAGTGTATGTCCTCCAGGAAGCATCTCCTGCAGGTCCAAACTAGTGGCCCGTTCCCAGCACTTAGACAGCACCAGCCTCCATTGGGAGGGGCCTGGCAGGATGACCACAGTTCCCAGAGCAAGGTCCCTCGGGTTTGACTCTGTGTCCCCCTGCCTGGCACAGAGCTGGCACTCAGCAGGCCTCAGGACGCACTGGGGGCCCAAAGACAGAGTGAAGGATTAGGAAAGAGAGAGGTGAAGAAGCTGGTGACCCAGTGAGAGAAAGAAGAGATGAACCAGTAAACAACTGATGATGTGAGCAGATGAACTGATTCAGGAATAAATGCCTGACCAGATGGGCACAGACATCCCTCCAAAGATAGGTCTTGCCCAAGCGTGGCCCCTCACCCTCCTGCAGAGCCTCTGGGGGCCCTGAGACGTACTGGGATTTCAGAGGCCATGCGCCTATCATTCCTGCAGAGCCCAGCACAACGCCTGGGTTTACAGACCCAGCTGGAGGCCAGGAACCCACAGGGATGATCAAGGTGGCAACTGGGTCTGGCCAAGGGTCCCCCCCGCCATGCCCTATCACCCAGCCCTTGACTGAGAATGGCCCAGACCATGCTCATCCATTCATCTGGCCAGAAGAAATGGACTGAGGGCCCAGGATGAGCCAAGACTTGTCCTCAGCAGCAAGGGAACAGCATAAAGAGGCAGGCATAACCTTGGTCCTCCCGACACCAACCACACCAAGAAACATCCAATAATAAGGAACAGTGATTGGGGCAGGGAAGGCAGAAGCCCATGGGGCTGTCAAGGAGGTGACAGGGACACAACCTGGCCTGGGCATCAGGGAAGGGTCTCCTCTGGAAGTGATGTCTAAGTTGAGACTGGGATGATGAGTAGTAGTTTAGCAGGCAAACAGGGGAAAGAGGGTGGGATGTTCAGCAGAGGAACCAGCACGTGCAAAGACCCTGAGGCTGTAGGGGACCTGCCCTGTTCCAGGAACTGAAAGCAGGCCAGGGGGACCAAAGCCAAGGAGGGAGACGGGTGGCAGTGTAAGATGTGGCTAGGGGAATAGCTAGCTGCGGGAGGAGGCTGGGCTTCATCCCAGAGCTGTGGGCATTTACTAAGTATCTACTGTGTGCTTAAAAAAAAAACCTGCATTCAAGATTTTAAGAGTCCACATTCCAGAATATATAAGTGGAAGTGTTTAAATGCCCTGTAATCAGACAATGCCACTTTTTAATGCTTTTTTGAATGAATCAATCAACCAACCAATCACTCATGGGTGTATGGGAGGGATAGAGATCACCTGCTCTCTGTTACACAGAGTGTCCAGCACAATTCCTCAGAGCCTCCCCATCATGAAGAAGCACTGGCATTTTTGAAGCCAGTGGCCCATAAACCATGCAAGAATCTAGCGAGATGCCAGTGGATGCTCCTGGTACATCCAATACATCACTGAGTCTTCTGAAAACTCCAAAGTACACAGTATATCCTTAGTTTCCAAGTGCTGCAGCCTGTCTTCAAAAACACCAAACGCTCAGCTACCAGATAGCCTCGAGCTCGGGGCACACAGCCCTCAAACCTGCAGCTCCATCCAAGGCTGGCACTAGTCGGATGCTGCCCTGGGTCCCTTATACCTCAGCCATCCATTTGCCTGCTCCACCCCACACTTTTCTCTCCCATCTGGGCCTCGCACTTCGTCCCTAGTGCCCAGTACAGATCATCTCCCCCCAACAAACAGGGGCTCCTTGAGGGTGGGGACCACATCAGGCCATCGCATGTTCCCAGTGTCTCACACAGGCCTAGTCTGGCCTCTGACGGATGAATGAGGGGCAGGTGCCATGGACACCACACACAGGCACACTCTCAAGCTGCTGTCTCTTAGTTCCAGAAGGACCTAGGAGCCCTGGTGCACCCCTGCCACAGCACAGGCACAAGCACACACGCCTACCCCACGTGCAGTCAGTGTCTCCAGGTGCTGCTGGGAATACAATCAGCATCTGCCACTGACTGGCCGCCAACAGCTGGCTCCAGGGCCTGGTGGTGGCTCCCAACAGTCCAGCTACCAACGGGCCACTCCTCTCTGCAGCCCCACCCAGTCCTGCTGCCACAGGAGTCTGGCTCAGGTCCCTCAGGCCACCCTGGAACCAGGCGGCCCACAGTACCCTCTGTGGGACAGAAACTGGGCTCCTCCAACAGCCACTCTCTGAGATGGTCCTGTACAATCTCACTCCACCACCTCCAGCCTGGCAGAAAACACAGCCTCCTCCCTTAAGTGAAGACACAGAGGTAGCGATAGCTAGGACCCCAGGGAATTGGGCTGAGGGGAGGTGCAATGAGGATAGAGGCAGGCCAGTCCAGCTTCCCTTGAGGCTGGGGACTGCAGCCCCCTCCCCCTCTGTCATTTCCACTTTCAGGCTGGTGGGGGTGCAGGAACCCTCCCCTGCATTAGCGCTGCCCTCCAAGCTTGAGGCTACCTATCCTGGGGCACCTCCTCCACGCCCCCACCCCCCACCCCCACAACTGGCCTTCACCAACCCATATCCCCTTCCCAAACCCATTACCCCTTCCCCTATTTCATTTTTTCCCCACAACATCAGCAGTCTCTGGCAGCCCCTCTGCAACATAGGCAGCGCGGGGGAAGAAGGGGAGAAGGGAGAGGGATGAAGGGATAGAGAAATGGAAAGATAGAGGGGGATTGGAGGCGATAGGTTCGGACGAAAGAGGCCCGGGGCCATAACATGTCCAGGTAACACACGTCCACTCCCAGCAGGCCCAGCACATCTGGACCCAACTGGTCTCTCCGGCCACCTAGTCCACCTGTCACCCGCCCTGAACGAGAACCCCTTTCACCGCGGGGCGCCGCACGTGGGGGCCTCCTGTAGCCATGTGAGCGCCCCCCCAGCCCAGGTGCCCAGGTCAGCCCGGCCCCTCCCGGGTACGCAAACAGGAGAGGGCGAGATGCAGCCTTGGGGAGTGGGGTTGCCCTCGCCCCCTCCTCAGATGCCAGGTCCGGGGTACGAGCTCGGGAAGAGGGAAGCCGGCCCGGCAGGCTCTCGGGGCTACTGAGGAGGGATTGGAGGCAGCTGGGTGGTGAATGGAGGAATGCCCGGGCCGACTGGCCGGCAGAGCCCTCCCTCTCCTTAGCTCTAAGATTGGTGGGCAGGGGAGGGGTCTGCCTGAACCCCTGGCTACCTTGAGGATGGAGGGTCGGGCTAGAGAAGGGGCTTCCCAGCTTTGGCAGACCACTGACATGGGGAGTCCGCGGGAAAAAAAGCTGGAATGGGGGCCCGGCCCTGGATAGGGGGTTCCGGGCCTCAGCGCCGCCGCCCCCGGCTTGAGGGTCGGGGGAGACTTAGACTGGGGGATGCCACCCAGAGAAGGGGGATTCCCAGTCGCAGAGCCGCCCCTCGGACTGGGGTCTCAGAAGACAGGACTGGCAGGGGGAGGGGGCTTTTCTGCCCCAGCGCCGCCCCTCGGTTTAGGGAGGTCTGTCCCGCAGGAGACCTGGATTTGGGGGTCTTGCCGAGGGACGGGGCGCACTGGCCCCGGAAAGGGGGTCGGGGCCGCCGCGCACCACCCCCGCGCCCTCACCTGCGCCCGGCGTCCTGGCCGCCTCCGGCCCGCTCGGCCGCTGCGCTGCGCCGCGCCGCGCCGCCGCCGCCGCCGCTCGGGTCTGCTCGCAGGTCCTCCTGCCTAGGCCCCGGCCCGGGCCCCGGCCCGCGGGCGCCCCATGCCTCTCCTCCGGCCGGCGCGGCGCCCCAGATGCGGCTGCGGGAGGAGGAGCCGCGCGGCCCCGGCTCCCTGAGAGCGGCGGGGAGGGGGCGGGGGGGCGGGGAGACGAGCGCGGGGGAGGGGGCCGCGCGGCTGCGCCCAAAACCAGGCGCGGATCCGGCCACCAGCCCGGGGCTGGGGGTGGGGTGGGGGGCGCCGTTTCTAGCACTCACCCCCACCCACGCCTCCGCAACCCCGGAGGGAGAGGGAGGGTCTCCGTGGCCAGCGACGCTCGGTCTCGAGCCGGAAGGGCGCTTAGAGATCCCTGGTTGGCCGCCCAGAGAGTGCAGGCTACTGGCACAAGGTCACACAGCGCGGGCTGCGGTAGGGCGGGAACCCGGAACCCCAGGCTACAGGGACGGTCAGTAGGAACCTAGGCTGACGAGTGCCGGACCCTTGGAGGAGAGAAACGGAGGCCCACACAGGACGAGATCGGCTCGGGTCGTACATACCGTGAGAGTCAAGAGGCCCCTGGGATTCGAACTTAGGGCTCCTGCAGCTGGGAGCGTGTGCCCCCTCCTGGTGATCCGTTTCCTGCTGGACCTTCTCCCTGGTGTCTTGCCTATGGCAGCCTGGGAGTTAAAAACAATCCCTGAAGTCGAATGGACCCGGACTGAGTACCCATCCTAACTTTCTTGGGGCTCTGTGATCAGAGATAAGAGACTGCTCTTTCTGAGCCCCAGTTTCTCCACCTGTAAAACAGGGACAACACTAGTATGGCATCCCCAACTGGGATTAAGGAAGCAAAGAGATAATGAATGTAAGCTCCTTGCAGGTGCCTGGCATTCAGTAGGTGTCAAGTGTATGTGCTCCTTTTCCCTGGCTCCCACATCTCCTAAAAATGCCAGTTGAGTGCAAATAGAGTAAAAACAGTGTTAAAGGGGGACATTCAAGCCTTCTCCCAGCTCTTTTTCCAGCCTCATCCACTACCCGCTCACCCTACCCACATCCTCATCCCAGAAACGTCTGCTCCAGTGCTTCTCTGCCTTTCCATGTGCCTGCAATGCCTTCCTACTGGCTCTACCCAACAAACTCCTATTCATCCATCAAAGCCCAAAGCAATCAGTGACATATCTCAGCTTCTCACACTCCCTACCAGTCCATCCATGCCTCCCTTTGCCATTCCCACTGTCTAGTCTAGGTTTGTCTCTGTCTTCATTGGTCCCGACAACTGTGGTGTGAGGATGCCACTCAGAGGGGATGACACCATGAGGTCATGCTCAAGAGTGCTCCCTAGAGGAGGCAGCTTCAGCAGGGCCTGGAAGGAGAGATGAGTTTGGAGTTGCCGGTAAGGGGATGGGGGGTAGGCGAGGAGAGAATGTTGCAAGCAAAGCGATGGTTTGTGTTTGAGCAGAGTGTCAGTAGGGTAACAGAGAATGAGCTGCCTGGAGCAGCTGGGAAGACCTTATTGTCTGAGCTGGGAGCCAGCCAGGGTCAAGGACTGGACTGGCAACATGTGGTCAGGTTGGAGATGAGCAGGCTTTGCCCTAAAGAACACCTCACACAGGGGTCCCAGGAGACTTGTACAAGGCTGTTCATAGCAGTATCATGTATAATAGTGGACAGCTGGACACCGCCTAACTATCCTTCAAGCAGAGACTGGATAAACAGTGATGAATTCAGACAATGGAAAACTCTCCATGCCATGATCTTCACAATAGGTGAATGCAAGCCAAATGCATCCATGAGGATAAATACACTGCTGATTCAGTTTGTGTAAATTCAGAGTTGTACACTTATGATTTATGTACTCTTTGTATGAATTTTATACTTTAATACAATTTTTAAAAATAAAAAATATGTATCATTGGATGAAAAAAGCAAGTTGCAGACAGAAAAACATAGTTTGACACCAGATATATAAAGTTTGAAAACCTGCAACGTAATACTATATATTGTATAGGGACACATGCATATATAATACAAGTGTATTACATAAAAACATACATGGCAGTGATAATAGCAAATTCAAGACAGTAGTGACCCTGAGGGAGAAAGGGAAGGAAATGTAATAGGGGCTTCAAATGTACTTGAAATGGTTTATTTCTTAAGCTGGATGGTGGGTACCTGGGTATTTGTTATGCTATTCTCTAGACATCTTTTGTGAACATGAAATAGTCGTAATATAATAATGCTTTTTTAAAAACAGAGAGTCAGGAGATGCCTGGGAAGGCGACGAGAAGCCACTGCTGGTTCTTGAGTGGGTATGTGACATGGTCAGTGGACCAGAAGGGGCAAGACTAGAAAAGCAAGGTAGCGGGAGGCTGGTGTGACAGTCCAGGGGACAAATGCGAAGGCCTGAACAGGGACAGGGACAGAGTTGGAAGAGGAGGGAAAGGATGGGAGAGATTTAGAAGAATAAATAATTGGTGTATTTAAGCAAATGTCACAAACAAATGCCCATGGGGCCCAGGCAGGTCATGTAAGCAGGCGGTGAGCATGGAGGTGTGGGGACTGGGACACTGGGTCTGGCAGAGAAAGCGCCTACTCAGTGCTAGCTGATTGTGGCCATGTAGGAACGGAGGCCCAGTAGGGTGACATCTCATTTTTTTTCAAGAGAAATCAGCAATTCAGATCTTTTAAAATGCAAAGTCTTCCAAATTCTAAATTATGGCAACTAAATTGAAAAATAAATAAATAAAACTCTGTAGGGGCCAAGCTGTAAGATTTGCATTCTCTTTGATGAGAAAGAAAGAGCTTCCAGGAGATGAAATAAAGGGACAGTGACACCAAATTTTCCTGCCAGTGAGACTGAAGAGGCTCACAACCTGAGTAGCAGTCAGGGAGGGCTTCCTGGAAGAACTGACAGTGTGTAGTGAAGAGGGAAGGCTGAGAGAATTGCAAGTGCAAAGGGCAGGGGTTGAGCTGAGTGAGCCCTGAAAAGCCAAAAACACCAACAGAGCATTTCACAGAAGGAACACACGGCTGATAAAAGTGAAGAGGTGCCTGAAGTCATTAATCATCTGGGAGAGAGAAGTCAAGATCAAGATGAGCTGCCACTTCACACCCATTTGACCGGCAAAAAGGAGAAAGTCAGACAATACCAAGTGCGGGTGAAGATGTAGATCGGTGCAGCTCTCTGTACTGCTGAGGGGAGGGTGCAACACCGCTGTGACCCAGCAAATCTGCTCCTGGATATTTGTGCCCAAGAAAGCCCTGCACATGCAGACTGGGTCGGCGCTTCTCAAACTTTAATGTTCATAGGAATCCCCCAGGGATCCTGTTCAAAGGCAGATTCTGATTAGGCAGGTCTAGAGCAGGGCTGGAGAGTCTACATTTCTAACAAGTTTCCAGGTGATGCCAAGGCTGTTGGTCCCCAGACCACGTTTTGAAGAGCATTAGGAGAAATGCACACAAATATCCATGGCAGCATTGTTCATAAGAGCAGAACACCTGAAAACAATCCAATTATCAACTGATGGGAGAATGAACAACTAAATAGATAAATAGTAGTATAGCCACACACAGCCGTCACAACAAATGAATCACGACTGCACACAACAGCATAGATGAATTCTCACCAACATGGCGTTGAGTTAAAAAAAAAAAGACAACACTACATACATTATACCTTTTAAAATAAGAAACTAGTGAAAACAAATAACAAATTGTTTAGGCATTCATAGGTGAAATAAAACTGAAAATGAAGAACCTAGGGATGGATAAACTCAAAATTCAGAATACTAGTGACCTCTGGCAGAGAGCTGGGGTGTGGGATGGTGTGGAGCACAGAAGTGAAGGTCAGATTTTGTTTCTGTAGTAGTTCTTGGACAGTGGTTACAGATGCATATATTATGTTGTGTTTTATAGTAAATTATATTATATCATATACATAAGGCCATGCATGGTCCAATGCTGAGATCGTGTTATGAGCCAAGGATGCCCTTAACTCAATTATGTGAATCTAAGGTCCGCGTTTAAAAAGAGAAACTCAGAGAGACAGAGACTCAAAAAAGATTGAGAGGCTGAGACAGATGAGGGCAAGCATGGTCCATTTGGGAGGGGTGTTCAAACATAAGCACAGCATGGAGTGGTCAGGGCTTTGAAAGGAACAGAAGTTGTGGGGCTGTGGGATGTTTGCCTGACCAAGCCCAGGGGCTGGAAGAGAGCTGATGCGGTGGAGAAGAGGCTGTGGCCCCTGGCTGTCAGGTTCTCTTCTGACCACTGCCATCAGCCCACCAGCTCAGACCATGCAGAGCTGCAGGCTTCAGGAAGGACCCCGGAAGAGGACAGAATGACTCAAACCAAGTGAGAAGAGTCCACTTGGTAGCAGGTAACCTCCAGGCTTGGGTAATGACCAGCTCTGGTGATGACTTGATCTGGGTAGTGACCACATCTAGCTAATGGTGAGACTTGGCTTGTGACCAATACCAGATAATGTCCAAATCCATCAAGACCAGATCTGGGGATGCCTGGCCCCAGCACCGTTCTCCAGGTCAACCAGACATCTGGTCAGACTGGACCAGCCCCATGGGGAAATGGAGAGGGAGGAAGCTGCCAGGGCTCCTGCAGGCAGGGAGGGCTGGTTGGCCTCTTTCTCCTCACCCTACGGCACAAGATGAACTTTCTCTCTCCTAAACAGCCCTTGGGTCTGACCCCTCCTCCCCATCGCTCTGTCCCTCCCCTGACTGGACCACTGCTCCAGCCTCCTCCCAGGACTCCTGTTCTAGTCTCCCCCTTTCCATTCCATCCTCCACACCAGCCCCAGATAGATCTTTCTGTAAAAGATCCCTTCTCTGCTCAGAACTCTGCATTGGCTCCTTCACATCTGTGGTGAAAGTTTAAACCTTCTTTTAGAGTTAGCCTGGTATTCAAAACTCTTCACCATTTGGCCTTTGCACCCTCTCCTAATTCCATTCTGGTCAAAGCCCATGACCAGAGTACAGGTACAGGCTTTGCATTCTCTTCCCAAAGACAAGCTGTTTCGCCCCTTAGCCCCTGCAGGGCCTTCTACCTGGAATGCCTCTTCCCCCATTGGATGCTCATCTTTCAAAATTCAGCTCAGTTGTCACCTACTTTGGGGAAACTCTGCCTGACTCTAGCCCTACTCCCCATTCACAGCTTGTCACCCCTCAAATACTTAATTTTTTCCCTTTGGTATTGCCAAGCATTTCTTTTTTCTTCAGCCTTATTGAGGTATAATTGACAAATACAAATTGTACATATTTAAGATGTATAACTCGATGTTTTGATATGTGCATACATTGTGGAATGATCACCACAATCAAGTTTATTAATATGTCCATCACCTCACATAGTTACCTCTTTTTTTTTTCCTTGTAGTGAGAATACTTAAGATTTACTCTCTTAGCAAATTTCGGGTATACAATACAGTATTGTTAACTGTAGACTCCCCAAATGCTGTGGTGACAAAGACACACTGTGTCTCAAACACCTTATAGCAAATGCTTTTGGCGCCCATCTTGGATTCCAGCAGCAGCCTGTGGGCAGCTCTGCCAATGACACTCACCAGCTCTTTCTGCTCTTCTGCCTGATGTCTTTTTTTGAAAACTGAAGTATAGTTGATTTACAATATTGTGTCAGTTTCATGTGTACAACAAAGTGATTCAGATATGTATCTATACTTTTTCAGATTCTTTTCCATTATAGGTTATTACAAGATACTGAATATAGTTCCCTGTACATTTATACAGTAAATCCTTGTTATCTGTTTTATACATAGTAGTGTGTATCTGTTAATCCCATACTCCTAATTTAGCCCTTCCCATCCCCTTTTCCCCTTTCCTCTTTGTATTCCCACTTAATAGGTTGATCTCCAGGTCCAACCACCTTGCTGCTAAAGGCAAAAAAATGGCAATAGTTCATTCTTTTTTATGGCTGAGTAATATTCTATTCTATATGTATATGTATATGTATATAGAATAGAATATTTAGATAGTCACAACCTACCCGCAAAATAGGTGTTCATGCTTGTGTCCATTGTGTCTCAGTCTCTCCATCTCTGGAGCCAGCAATCCCCGGATCCGATCTTGACAGATTTGGACATTATCTGGTTTGGTCATAACCCAAGTCTCATTTGTGTGTATATGTATATATGTATATACATCTCACATCTTCGTTATCCAATCATCTGCTGATGGCCACTTAGGTTGCTTCCATGTCTTGGCTATTGTAAACTAATGGCATTTTGTGAAGTCACAAGAGCTTGCCAAGCACAGGACAACCTGGAAACACAGTTACTCCCTCAGGAGTAACCTTCAGTCATGGGGTACGGGAATCAGTGGGTAAGTGCCCAGACTCCTTTCCTTCAGGGAGACAGATCTGAGGTGTCTTCTCGGCTCTTCCTCGGAAGTTCCCCAGCGGGATGGAGTTGCAGTGGCCACTTGCTAATGCACGTTTAATTGACTCTCCTGTCTCACACTCCAGACTCTTTCCCTCCTGCTTCTTAAGATCACTTCCCAAATAAACTACCTGTGCTTGAGTCACTGTCTCAGGGGCAGCTGCTTTTAGGGGAACCCAAACTAAAATATACCAGTTTACTTCCATCGCTCCCATAAGACTGGAATTGGCTCTTTGAGGCCCGAGGCCACATTGAATTCACCTCAAGTTGTGGCCAACAGTCTGGATTCGCATCCTGACCATGCTATTTGCATTGTGTGACCATGACCAAGTCACTTTTTTATACCCATAAGCTCAGCTGAAACAAGTAGGAGATTCCCAGACTGTTCGCAGACAAATTATGTCCCAGGGTAGGGGTGGAGGGAGGAGTTGTAGGACTTCCCCTTTCCTTCTCTTTTCCTGTGCTTTCCAAATTTTTTGAGTGCTCATATATTCCTTTGCTTTGTTTTGATGGTGTAAAAGTAGTGTGGGCTCTGGCGTAAGAAGGCCTGGGTTCAAATCTTGGCTCTGTTACGTACTGGCTGTGACCAGACTAGTCATCCAAACTCACTGGGCCTCAGTTTCCACATCTGGAAAATGGACACAAACATGAACAGCTACTTTGCAGGTTGGTTGTGACTTCTATGATGAAAGCTCGTTATAAACCACAGAGTGAATTGGAAGCCAGAGTTATTGTCATTCCTGGAGATGGCATCAGGCCTGGCATGGAGGAGGTGCCTGGGAAAGGTCTTGAGAGCAAAAGGAGTGTTAGCTAGTAGTGGGAACTCCACGGTGTTCTTTATTTCATTTATTCATTCACTCCATGTTCACTGATACCCACCTGGGCCAAGCCTTGTGCTGGGCACCAGGGAGGCACAGTTGCAGGAGGAACATCTATGGCCTCAGGAGGCTTGCCAGCTCCAGGGGAGACCCAAGAAAACACATCACCCAGAGGAGCCCTGACCAAATGTTGGGGAAGTGCAGGAAGCTGTGCAGGACATAGTCTGATAAGCAAAGGAGGACAGAGTGGACAGTCCAGCAAGAGGGGACAGTGTGCTCCAAGGCCTGGAGACCAGGATGGGCCCTTGCAAGCCACTTTGGGCAGCTCATTGCGGCTGAAGCTCAGAGTTCAAAGGTGAAGCCAGAATCCAGCAGGGGCTGGATCATGATGGCCTTGAAATCCTCTAAGGAGTCAGGATTTTCAGTTGAAGGTGGTGGGGATCTATGGAGAAAGAGGACAAGACTGGGAAAGAATCTTTGACTTTCTTTGTGAACCAGGGCAAATCATTTTGCCTCTCAGAGCCTCAGTTTCCTTATCTGTACAGTGGGGGCAAAACCATCACAACCCAGATGTTCTGAGGACGGCTTGAAGTGAAGTGTGCTTGTGGCCTGGCAGAGGAAGGCGCTCAGTGGATATGAATGGAATGAATGGATGGGTGAGGGAAAAAAATAAATGAGTTTCTGCCAGGCTCAAGAGCACCCTGGTACATTCCCTCACACTATCCTAAGCCTGGAACTCAGCCCCCTCCCCCGACTCCTACCTTGTCTCTGCCCCACCCCTTGCAGGAAGACCTCCTACTCACCAACAGGTCAACAGACTGGAGGGCTAGGACATTTCTAGGGTCACCAACTGAGTAAAAAGCACAGCCAGGTCCAGTGCTCTGTCCCTGCTCTGTAATGCCAGAAGTGTTTTTTCTCTGCTCCTCAACATGGATTCACCTCCGGGCCCAGCCCTGGTGCTTTCTGGGATGGGGAGGTGCTTGAGTTCCACTGTCTCCCTGAAGGGCCAGAGCTGCCTGCCTCTGCCTCCCAGATGCCCGAGCCACCATCTGCTCCCACCAGAGCCCTCGGCTCTTTTCTTAAAATAATTCCTCCCGTTTCCTTGGAGACATCTCTCACATGGAGGAAAGGAAGGGAGGGAAGGAGGGACAGAGGAGGGGGACAGGTTGGGTCTCATTTCCTGAGTACCTACTGTGTGTTGGGCCTGATCCTCATCACTACTCCGTGACCTGGGGGTCCCCCAACCCCTTTTCAAATGAGGAACTAAGGCTTGGAGACCAGTGATCACATGTGCCAGATCTCAGAGCAAGTAAGAGCATAGTCAGGATTTGAACCCGGGTTTGTAGGGTTCTAAAGCTAAAGTCTGTGTGACATAAGGGGAAGGTGCATTAGGGGCTGCCCTTACCCCAGGTCTGAATGCCCTGGCTGGGGCACTGCCCAGCCCCCTCAAGTCATCCTTCCTTACTTAACCAACTCAGAAACACTTATGGGCACCTGTTGAATGTTCGGCCCTGAGCCACACTGGAGTGGGAGGAGTATCTCAGATATGAATTGGACAAAGTCTTCTGCCTTGAAATAGAGTACAGGGGGAATGGGAGGGACAGAAGGACAATTTATTTCTTGTGCATCCACTGAAGGCTTAAGAGGGGCTATTTCAGCTGGTGCTCTGAATACCACAGTTGGTAGGATTTAAGAGCCCATTTTTCAGAGAGGAAACTGAGGCCTGAAGAACTAAATTCACTATGCAAGAATACACAGGGAGAAAATGGTGGAACCAGGATAAATTTCCAGATTCTACTACAACTGGGTAGAATTGCCCCCAGAGACCTGCACAAAGTGCTGCTGCGAGGCTGAGAGGGAGTGGTGGCTGGCAGCTCAAGGACCCTCGAGTGGAGGGGGAGAAGTGAAAGGATGTGGACTGATGGGTCTCAGCCCCTTTCTAGCCTCAGCCTTCTTGAGCCAGCTCCGAGGCTGACATCCTCAGGCTATCTGACACTACCAGCCCAACCAAATCCCACCTGTTTCAGTATCTAGGAAATCCGACTCAAGGCAACTCATAAACATGCCTCACCCAGTGGACATCTGTTCAGTCCTAAACCTTTGCGTCCTCTGGTTGACCTTACCCAAGCAGCCCATCTGGTTGACCACACTAGCCCAGGTCTTGTGTATAGGGATAGTTCTCATAGCTAATGGCTAAGCCTAAAGGGAGAGATGCTGTTTCCAAAGATTGCTGGCAAAAGTGGGATCATTGTCATATCAAAATGCCTGCGTGCTGTGTGTGAACCTTTCATTCTCTCACTCTGCAGTGCACTTCATACTACAGGGGCTGTGACAACCCTGCAGCAGACAGGCGAAGGAGGGAGGAAATTTTGGGTGGAGAGACTGGCATGAGCAGAAGGCAGGAGGTACGGGGGATTCAAGGAAAAGCAAACAGGTGAGTGCAGGTGCCTGTGAAGAGCAGCAGAGCTGAAGACAGAAAAGGGATTTGATCAGGAAAGGCCTTGAGTGCCAAGTGAATAGCTCAGCCATCATCTTGGAGGCAAAGAAGTGCTACCGCAGGGTTTAGAGGACAGGGAAGATATGACCTGATGTTTTTAATGGTGGCCAATATAGAGGATGGTTGTCAAGACGGTGTGAGACTGGAAGCAGGGGGCCAATAAGGAGGCCACTGCAACTGTCCAGGGGAGAGATGATGGGCCTGGACTAGACTGGAGCTGGGGAAATGGAGAAGAAGGGGATAGTTGGGAGAGAAGTCAAAGAGGCAGAATCAAGACTTGTTTCTGATGGAGCCTGATGTGGGGCAACAGGAGGGGAGGAAGCAAAAATGAGGCGTAGTTTTCTCCTGTGGGTGTCTGGGAGGACTGCCTTGAGATGGGAGGACTAGGCAAAAGGCAAAAGGGAAGAAGTCTCACCTGCGAACTTGAGTCATATGAAGTATCTCTGGACACGTGATGCTGCTCCATGTTCTACAGTTTACCAAGAGTTGTCAATCCACTGATTCCCTGGAATTCCCCAAAAGCCTGTGAGGGCAGCACCATTTTTCTCAGAGAGAACATTCAAGGCTCAGAGAGCAGCAAAACTGATCCACGAAAGACAATGCCAGGAGGGTAGAAAGACAAGCCTCAGGCTGGAAGAAAATACTTGCAAAAGATATCTGATAAATGACTGTTATTCAAAACTCAATAGTAAGAAAAGAAAAAGCTCAATTAAAAATGGGCAAAAGACTTGAACAGACACCTCACCAAAAAGATATACAGATAGCAAGTAAGCATATGAAAAAATCACAGGGTTCTAGAGGAAGAAAAAGACTTAAGAAACAGATCTGAGATAGCTCACAGAGGTGGATTTCGAACTCTGGGTAGGGGGAGGCCTGGGATGGGATGTTTCTCAGGTAAGCACAGGATTTCCTGAGGGAGGGGTTGGCCTGAGCACCACTGACCATGCAGCTTCCTGAATCAGCCACTTGGGCACAAACTATTCAGATGGAAAGATCAAGAAACACCCCGGGAACCAAGTGTGGGCAATGTAGGTCCTCTTGTTGCCAGTGCAAACTCTACACTACACCCACCAACACTGACTGGTCCAAGACACTTGATGCAACCTGGGGTCTCAGGTATGAGGAAGCCCCAAGAAGGCGGCTCAGAGATAGTCCCCAGGAATTCCACTTTTTTGTAACCTCAGTTTTCATGATCAGATGAGGAAATGGAGGGACAGAGGGATTTAACATGCTCAAAATCAGTGAGAAAGTAAGTGGTAGAGTCCAGATTCTAATCTAGGCAGTCTGACTCCAGAACTTTCTGTGGGAAGAGCTATGTGGTCTCTAAGTTCATTAAGTCATGTTTTGAAAGACTCTGTTCCACAGCAATGCTAAAACAGAAATAAAGCCAAGTGAATAATTAGTGGAATGTTTCTTGAATCTTTAGCTGTAGACTTCCAGGACTAGAAGGGACCTTGGAGGTCAGTTAGCTCAAAATCATTGTTTACTGCTATGCACACAAGTCCAAGAGGATTTCCTGATGTGCCCTAACAGCACCAGAAAATCTTCAAGTAGTGGACTATAAGCAGATACAGATCCACAATCTTTTACGCGCAATGTAAAAATCCAGTGAGTTCTGTAAACCGAAAGTTCTTCTTTTACAGTTAATTGGTGGTTGACTCATTTGCAGGCAGAAAAACTGACCTCAAGTGATGTGAGCCTGTTTTATACCAATTAGTGTGAATATTTACATATTTTGCTGTAGAAATATCAATTAGTTTCATTAGAGGTTCTACCCTAGACTTAGTGGTGTCCCAGAGCTAATCGTACTGGCTCATGGGAGATGCTTGTTAAATATTCAGGAACTTTGTAAGCCACTCAGTTGGTAGCTTGAAATTGACTGTGGTTGGAGTATTTACACCATGGAAATCAGAAACTGCTACAAATCAGGCTATTTTTATTTCCAAGAGCCAGTGCCAGTGCACCACTGCCCTACACTCTGCTGGAGGCGTTATATAATGTGGAATACACACCATTTTTACTTTTCCAGTGGATTCTAATTAATTCTAAGTTCAGAAAAAGAGGGCAACAGATTTGAACACACATCAAATAGGGTATCAAAATAGCCAATAAACATAAAAGGTGTTCTACATTATTAATCATCAGGAAAATACAAATGAAAGCCACAGTGAAATACCACTACGTTCCCACCAGAATGGCAAACATTAAATACACAATGCCAAGTGCTGGTGAAGATGTAGAGCACTTGGAACTCTCAAAGGTGGCTCGTGGGAGAGAAAATTGGCACAACCATTTTGGGAAACTGTTTGGCAGTATCTACTAAAACCAAACATCCATATACTCCATCACAAATAATTTCACTCTTGGGTATTTATCCAATAAAAATAAGTGTTTATTCACCAAAAGTATTATACAAGAGTGTGCTTAGCAGCTTCATTCATAATAGTACCAGGCTGGAAACAACTGAAATATCCATTATCAGGGCAATAGAAAAATGAATTGTGGTATATTCATACACTAGAATATGACACAAATTGTCACCATATACAAGAGCATAAATGAATGACATCAATATTACATCAAGATAAGGAATCCTGCATTATTCCATTTGTACAAAGTTATCACAACCAATCAGTGATGGTAGAATTTAGATTAGTGGTTCCATTGAAAGTCTTGTGGACTTTACTTTTTGTAGGAAATAGCTCTTTATTTATTTATTTTTTTTAGTGGAGGTGCTGGGGATTGAACCTAAGACCTTATGCATGCTAAGCATGCGCTCTACCACTGAGCTTTACCCACTCCCTGGAAATAGCTCAATTTTTGAAAGCATAAGAAAATATAAAAATACAGAGGGATAAATTAGGAATTTGGGATTAGCAGATAAAAAATTAATCTATAAAAAATAGATAAACAACAAGGACCTACTCTATAGCACAGGGAACTATATTCAATAGTTTGTAATAACCTGCTATGAAAAAGAATAATAAAAAGTATATATATGTGTGTGTATATCTGAATCACTATGCTGTACACCAGAAACTAACACAACATCGTAAATCAACTATACTTCAATAAAAATATTCTTTAAATGTGATATAGCTAAATGTATGGGTAGATAAAGGAGGAGAAATCTGTGCAGTGTTCAAGGGACTTATGATGTATCTTCAACAGTGGGGACAGCCTAGAAAATATCTAAATACAAAATGAATAAATAGTAGAATAAACGTGTTCATTAGAAAGCCGCAAAAAAAAAAAAACAAAAATAAATTCTGTGGTGATCTCAGGTGCTCAACAGAAGCAAAAGCAAATCCTCCCTGGAAAAAAAATCCTCAATCTAGCTGTCAGTGAATCCCCACAGATACAGGTCCAAATGACAATTAGAAAGTTTCAAAGCATTCGGGAAACACGCCACCCACAGCAAGGCAGAAGAAACAGCGAAAACCAGAAGCAGGTCCCCAAAGACTTCAGATATCTGTCTTATGGGGTTGAAAATATAACATAAACACACTTCATGTGTTTAGAGAAGTAACAGAGCCAGTTGAAAACATGAATAAGGAGCAAGAGACTCCCCTAAAAGAACAAATGGATTTGAAAGAGAACCAAGTGAAACTTCCCGAAATGAAAAATATAATAATCGGGATTTTAAAACTCTTGGAGAAGTTCAACCACAGGGTAGCCTCACATGAAGAGAAGAAAATGTGACCTGGAATCTGAAGAAATTATCCGGAACATAGCAGAGATAGGAGAGAGGAGAGGGAGAGGGAAGTAGCGACATACGAGACTTAGAGTTTCCATCAAGAAGGTGTAACAAATGTCTACGTAGAGTTCCAAGAAGAGAAGATAGAAGGAGGGTATTCAAAGAATTTTCTGGAATCCTCAGATTCTGGAGTCACAATTAACCCAGGATAACTGTAAACAAACAACAACAAACAGCCGACATATACCAGGGTCGAACAGCAAACCACCCAAGACAATAGAAGAACTTAACAACTGTATGTCCCATGAGGAGCTCTTTGCAGCACTGGGCAAGCTTCACAGGACCTTGAACCCAAGCCCTCCAGCTGACTTAGAGAGAGGCTTGTGAGGGAATCTACTTGGGCTCTCAAACCCAAAGTGGGAGGTTTGCCCGATCACTGGCCCTCACCTGGCGGGGAAAGGGATTCACTCGGTTCGCTCTCCAGGGCCACTTATTACAAAGCCTCTTCCATGGCAGCCACGCCTTCTGGGACTCACGGGAAGATGGGTGGGGCTCAGCCTTCTCCATTGGTCTCCCTGCTTCTAGACGCCTCCTCTTCTGTCTACTTTTTGTGCAGGAGCCAGAGAGAAACTAATCAAAACACAACTCTGACCCTTGTGCTCCTCTGCCTAACCTTCTGCCCCACCCCCACCCTCCACAGG
Organism: Vicugna pacos; assembly: GCF_048564905.1. Taxonomy (NCBI): domain Eukaryota; kingdom Metazoa; phylum Chordata; class Mammalia; order Artiodactyla; family Camelidae; genus Vicugna; species Vicugna pacos. Next base: position 27,089,176 of record NC_133005.1, on the reverse strand, counting down.
GAAACGTCCAATCTCCCTTAGCCGGCACTCAGGGCCCTTGGCTTCCAGCCCCAGAAACGGCTGCAGACTCATCCCCCTCCACTCCCGCCTACCCAACCTACTCTACGTTTCCTCAACACCATGTGTTCTTGAGTATCTCTGAATAATATGCTGTTCCCTCCACCGGCAGGCCCTTCTCCCTCTTGAGTAGCTTGAAAATTTAAGCTCATCCTTTAAGATTTTGCTCAAATGTCATACACTTACCAAGCCCCCCCCCCCGAGGCTTCTTCCTATCCCACCACCAGCGGTCATTTGCCCCTTGATGCTTCTCCAATTTTATACAGACTTATATTTGAATAAAGTCATGGTATTTTTCATATTGCACTGGGATGGTATGTTCATGTGCCTGTCCCATTGCACTTGCCATAGACTGTGAGCATACTGAGGCCAGGGACCAGGTTTTACCATACCTGTGCCACCAGGGACCAGCCCATCACAGACAGGTGGGTCCTATCCCATACATACAGTAGTAAAGTCAGTGTGAAAGATGAAATATGAAGTTAAAATTGCCCCATGGGATCCAATAAATCACCCCTCACTGTGGTATTTGTGGCTTTGCTTTTACCAAACTCTTTAGTAACACGTTCCTGTATAATGATCTGGAAAGTGCTGTGGCTCAGCTCACCTGCCCTCTGGGGCACACACCGAGTGGATCGGCAGGTAGAGTCAATCGTGCTTTTCAAATTAGTTTTCCTTCTCCGTTTTGCTAAAAATATGGTTGAATTTATGTAAGTTAAATGTGCATATGATATAAATGTGCTCTTGAATAAATGAAGGGACAGATGGATAGAAGAGTGACTAGATAAAAGGATAAAAGAATGGACGATGGTTGGATGAAAGGGTGAGAGGATGGGTGGACTGATGGAGGGGTGGCAGATAGACAAATAAAATAATCTCTCTTCCTCTGTGCCAGATCAAGCCCTGACTTGTTACCTCCAGCCTTGTCACCTAGACCTCAGAGGTCAACCTCAATCCAAGCTACTTGTTCTCTGACCCACTCAGACCACCCCCCATTCTAGCACTCACAATGCTGCTCCATCTCCACCCAGGGCAGCCACTCACTCAAACCTGTCTAATAGTTTTGACAGCTGGCATGAACCTACTGCCTGCAGTAGCAAATTATGTTTATGTAACAGAGATGGCCACAATAACACCTCTCATTCCCCATGCTGTCCCACCGAGAGGGAGGGGCTTTGTTCCTTTCCCTTGAAATTGGATGGGCTTGTGATTATTGCGGAAGTGATGCAAGGCTATGTGATTTCCAGGGTTAGGTCATAAAAGGTGCTACAATTTCCACCTGGCCCTTTTGGGATCCTTGCTCTTAGAATCCAGAAGCCATGCTGTGAGTCAGCCCGATCTAGTCCAGGGCGAGGGCCATGGAAAGGCCACATGGAATTGTTCTGGCTGACAGCCCCACTGAGGTCCCAGCTGACAGCCAGCATCAACTGCCAGACCTGTGAGTGAAGGTATTCCAGATGATTCCAGCCTCCAGCTGACAAGTCAGCCCTAGCTACTGAGTCTTCCCACAGGAGGCCTCTGACATTGTGAAGCCCCACTGTGCCCTGTCCATATTCTTGGCCTACAGAATTTGTGAGCATATTAAAATGGACAGTTTGTGCCTCCAAGTCATAGAGTGGTTTGATCTACCGTAACTGGAAAATCCTCCCCTCACCAGCCAGGCTTTGCCTTGACTACACTTGGGGAGGTGAGGGCGAGGGTCTGAGCCCTGTGCTGGCCTGAATCCTGTGTCAGTCACACTTGAGGCCCAGTGGGCATGGGGAGTGGGCCTCTGCCAAGCTCTCTTTCCCTGACTCTTCGTGGAATGAGGTCAGCTTCCAGGTGTCCTGGATTCCCTACAGACAGGGGTCAGGACCAGGCTGGGGCCCCTGTTGATGAGACAGGGCTTTGGAGCAAGAAGTTGACCCCAGCAAAAGCGTGTTCTGGCTCCGTCTGAGCCTGGCCTGGTTTGCTTCCAGGTTTTGTTCTTTTAAAAACTGGTTCACTCAGTGGGTATTTAAGACAAAAACCATGGTCTGATTTGAGGGGAAAAAATAGTATTGGGGTCTAGGAATCCGACAGATCTAGGTTGAATCCCAGCCCTGCCACTTCCCAGCCGTGTGGTCTGATAAGTTACATCATCTTTCTGAGCCTTTTCTGCGTAGTGGGGATAAGAATAGCTACCTCTGCATGGGTTTGTTGTGAGAAGAAATGAGATGAAGTTTGGAAGGCACTCTACTCAGTGCTGGGCACACAGTAGGAGCTCAATAAATGTCAGTTACCTTTCCTCCCTTCTGAGTGGAGTACAGCTGTAATCTGTCTCTCTTCCATCCACAAGACCTAACACAGTGCCTTGTATACCCTAAGTGCTCAATAAATATATCTTAAGTCAATGGATGAATTTCTCGGAGTCCTCTCTCAAGTCTTCTCAGCTCCTCTCTACCCTCAATCCACACACTGACATCTCTTCCCCAGCTGACGCTGACGTTCCCAGGGGCAAGGACTGGCTCTTATTCACCTTTCTTGTCCTTTTGTAGCCCCAGCATATAGTAGGTGCTTAGTTTGTTATTACCAAAAGCAAGTGCCTCCCTGGTTCAGCACGTGGTTCAGGATCTTCACTGGGCTCCTGATGGGGGTTTGAGGTGAAGCTGAAACAATACAGAGCTCTTGGCTCCTGACTTTCTGTTTACCATCTCCTTCTCTTTACCAGAACCACCTACTGACCAACACGTCCCCACTGAGAGCCGCAGGCCTCCACAGTTTTGTCACCACAAGCCCTTGACATCTCTCAAACACTTCTGTAGTTCAGAAAAGCACAAACAATTTTGGAGGGTGTCTTAGGCTGGGTTCCCCCAGTGCAGATCCTGGATGAGAACTGGGGTACAACAGTTTAGTTGCAATGAGGGAAATGAGCCAGGACAGGGAGAGACGCTAACAACGGACCTTATACTCGAGATACCACTGTAGGCAAATGTGCCCTTGATGGGCCAGGAAGTCTTTCTCTATCCCGCCCACTCCCTTGGTTGAAGTTGGCTCCTGAGGCATTAGCCCCTGGCACTTTTGGCTGAGTGTGCTCCCACAGCAGAGAACCTTCGGGCACAGAGGCAGAGAGGCCATGAGCAGGTACCTCCAGGAATGTGGGCAGAGCACACCAGCCGCTGCCACAAAGCCATGTTCATACCCGCATTTGTGTCACAGGTGAGTGACTGTTAACAGACATCAGTGACTCACAGCCTGAGGTATATGTGGAGGCTCGGGGTTGGGGAGATTCAAAGTCAGAGATAACTTTGAATCCACCCAAACTGATCAAACTTACAGTAAATCATCTGGAGAATGTAGGACTTTAACAGTTATTTGTGTAACAAACCTCAGATTGCAGTGGAGAGATTGGAAACCACTGCTCCACAGGACAGAGATAATAACCATCCTCAAGTACCCTCTGATTCACCAAAGGCAGATTCCCTCAGATCCAGTCTGCTCTAAGCAGGCTGCAGGCTCCAGCCCCTCTGATCTCTCTGCAAGTCCAAAGTCCCCCGGATGACAAGAGGAAGGGGCTTTTCCAGGCTGTGGCTTGCTGGGTAGCCCAGAAGTTCCTGTAACTGTCCCCAGGTATCTCCTCCAACCTGCTCCCTTACCTCTTGGCAGCCACCTGTGGATCGAGATGCCTTGCATTTTTCTAGATGTTTCCCAAACCCATTTCAGGAAGGACCAGCTCTGAATAGAAGACTTGGGACATGACAGTGATGATAACAAAGATAACAATAATAATACTTGTCTCCTTGAATCCTTTTTAGAGCAAAGCAGAACATGGAGAAAATAGTATCTAACATTTATTTAGCATTTTGCAGCCCACCAAATGCTGCCTCGGACACGAATAATTTGCCTACCAACTGACAATTGCTGGGGTCACATAAATGAACAAGAAGGACATAGTCCCTGTCCTCACGGAGCCCACATTCTAGTGAGAAGGATGGACCAGAAACAAGCAAATAGACAAATTGTGATAGTAAGTAGCAGCATTTGATGAGCACTTGCTAAAGCGCCAAACACCATGCTAAATTCTTTGCGTGGTTTCATTGAGTCCTTACAATGGTACTACTTTGAAGTGATAGTGTTTTGTCCTCAATATACGGATGAAGAAACTGAGGAACAGAGAGGGTAAGCAATCTGCCTGAGACCAAACAGCTGGCAAGAGGCACACCTGGGAAGTCTGAATCCAAGATTTTGATTCCAAAACCCTTGTACTTAACCAGGCTGTCTCACTCTTTTGCTGTCTGCACCTCAGTTTCTCTACCTGTAAAATGGGAGCAAATAATAGTATCCATCTTGTGGCATTGTCATGATTAACCAAGGTAGTGATGAGAACAATCTATAAACGGCCAAGTGTAAACTGCCGGTTTTCTTACTCCTCGCTGAAGCTGTGGCCTCCCGTGCCTGCCCCTCACCCCTGATGGCTGCCTGTGCAGCCACCTGGCAGGGCTCTAGGTTCACAGAGAAATCACTGTTTGCCCTCACCAGCCCGCTAATGACAACATGGCTCTGTGGCTCTGCTGATTTAATTATAGATAATCAGGAGAGTAAGGGCAGGAGATCTCATCTTTTCTCCTGCAAGCTGGAACGTGACCCCTGAGTGCACACATGCATGTGAGGGACAGAAGTGAGCCCCTTCTGCCGCCTGGCCACAGGGGAGAACCGAAGTAAGCCAGGACTCTTCTGCCTGGGGCTCACGGTTCTCCCAGCCTCCATCTGACCAACATCTCCCAAGCTGAGTTCCCACCACCAGGCCTTTGCTGTCCCTTAGAAACCAAATGTCCTACTATTCCACCCTCTCGCTTTACAAGTTTCAACCTAAATGCTGCCTCCTGCAGGAAGCCTTCCCTGATGCCTCAGCTGGGATGACATCTTCCACTCCTCTTCTGAACTTCCATAGGAGTTGATCTGGCTTCACCTGAAGGCCCTGACTATTCCTTACCCTGAGCTCACTTCCCTTATGCAGTGAGATATCCTTGAGGACAAGCGTGTCTCCAGCACCCAGTACAGGTTGGCATCAATAAACTGGCAAAATGCATAGTGAACAGAATAAATCTACATAGAAATTTCCACAGGCTTGAAGAACCTGAGCCAAGAGCTCAGCCTCCTTCCAGAGCCCCAGCCTCCCTAAGGACCCACTGGCCCCTAGAAGGGCTCACACAACCAAGTGATCCCTGAGGCCCTTCTTCAGAGGCTGGATGGCTTCCTTGGGCTTCTCCTGCCTTCCTGGGACCTGGCCTCACAATGCTCACTCAAAGGGAGCTCACTCAGCAGGCACAGGCTGGGGAAAAATACCTCCTGCCCACATCCTTCCCCCACAGAACAGACCTAGGCACCACCCTGCTGCCTTATTTCTCTCTGGTAAGCCAGTCCAGATGAACCGCTGCTCAGCTGGGACCATAATGATGTTGGAATGTGTTGATCACTCGCACTGGCTCCTACCCCATCTCACCCGACCCCAGTGATCATTTACGTGTATTTTCTCTTTCAGTCCTTCCAGTGACCCAGGGCAGTACCATGATTGGCCCCTTTTACAGGTGAGTAAACTGGGAGGTGAAGCCACTTCATTAGCAACCACAGAGGAGTTAAAGCCAGTTTGGCTCCAGAGCCTGTGCCCAGGGTCTCCCCACACCTGCCGGGCTCCAGCCTGGGCCCTTGATACCTGACCCTGGATCACCCTTGTCGTGGGTGGGATCCATGGACCCAGGCCGCTGCCCAAAGCGACTTGCACCTGGCATCCTCTCTGGTGGCATGAATGAACCGGCTCATGAATATGCAGGCTGGCCGGCGCGCGCAGAGCGCTCTCGGCTAAATTTGATCACAATGCGGGATAAATTAAGCACCAGGATAAATGCATTAAAAATCACGGGCGGAGGAACACGCTGTTCAGGGAGGGGTCTAGAAATGGGGGAGAGGGGCAGTGAGAGAATCTCCGCCAGGCGCTGCCAGCCGATCCCAAACAGCCCCAAATGAAGTTCCCTTCCGTGGGGGAGGACCCTCCCCCCATCTCCACCTCCCCCTACCCCGTTCCTATGGAAACAGAGAGAGTTTAGGAGGGAAAATGCCTGGCGATGAGCGATATGGGGAGGGACCAAGAATAGCAGCTGGGGCTAGGAACAGGTGTCACCAGGGTCTCTTTCCTGACTTGGGGTGAAGGGGAGGGCCTGGCCAAACCGGCAGCACCCTCTCAAGCCCCTGGCAGCATCCAGAGACTGGGTGTGGGACGAGAACCACCATGTTTGGCCAGACCCAGGGCCCAACACTTGTGGGTGCCCTCAGGTAATAACATAATAGCAGCTAGATATCCCCAGAACTGTGCAGTGGCCCCACAAATGGGAGGAAGGCACTATGACATTTCTCTTTTATAGGTGAGGAAAGCAAAGCTCAGGGGTGTGCACTGACTCATCCAATGTCACACAGGTAGGAATGGACCAGGCAAGCTGGCCCCAGCCTCTCTCTTAACTGCACCACATGTCTGAGATGACACCACTCCATCATAGTAGTGCCTCTTCTCCGGGAAATCTTGTTCATTCATTCAGCAAAGATTTAATGAGCAGCTACTGCATTGCAAGCACTTATTCTAGGCACTAGAAATGCAAGGGGGCCAGACAGACAAAGCTGCTGCCTTTACGGAGCATACGGTATTGGATGGAGATGGCTGGTACCCAGAAGCTCTGGGCAGAGGCCCCTCAGCTCTCTTGGCTTGTTCTACCCCATTGCACAGTGCTGCCTCCTGGCCCTTCCTGCTCTGAGCATCTCAGCTACGCAGTGTCACCTCCCTTCTGCGTTGGCCGCCCCCATTCTCTCCTCTGCCCAGATTGACCTTCAGCTTCTGGTAGAGCTCAGCCCCCTTTATACACCTCTCAAGCCTGCAGCCAGGGCCCCCATGTCCTGCAAGGCCAGCGGCTCACACCCGCCCTAGAGTCTCTAAGCACCAATTGCCAACTGGCAGGGTCCTGGCTGCATCTTTCCTCTCCTTAGAACAATGGTGACATGTCACACTTATTCTCCACTGTCTCAGGCGAGTGGGGAGCTGTAGAGAGGACATGTGACCTGCCCAGGGCATTCAGGAAGAGGGCTGGGGAGAGCGAGCAGCAACTGGATGGTGAGCTCAGGGCTCCTGTGAGCCTAGTTTTGGGCCTAGCTTCCTGACGGAAGCAAAAATGAGCTTTCCTGGGCAAAGGCCCTATTCAAGCAACGAGCCTGGAGAGCAGGAGACAGAGAACAACCTTCCTGCCTGGTTCTACAGATTGCAAGGCCTTCCCTGTAGCCAACAGCAGAGCATGGTGGAGCCTCTGTCCCAGCTTGGTGTTTAGACTTATGGTCAGAAATGATGCAATATTAAGGACAAAAAGCCCTTGATCCAGCAAGTCCACGATGAGAAACAAAGCATGTTCATTACAGAACTGTTCATTCGTGAGCAAAAGCAGAAATCTGCTCCCCGACAATAGGAGCGTGGCTTTGCCCAGGTACATACACACAGCGAAACACTATGTGGCTGATAAAGGTGATGCTGTGACTGTAAATTTACTGATATGAGCAAATAGTCAAAATTTTACAAAACAGCATGTACAGTGGAATTCCATTATTATATATGCACATACACACGTGCATACATGTGCATATTTGGAAAAGTCTAGTGTTTTACAGCAAAATTCTTATTCACGGCGTGGTGGTAAGAATCAGGGGAATTTAAGGAGACTTTTCCTTACCTGTATTTTCTAATTTTTCTTTATTATATGTTCACTGTGGAAACAGAGAATAGAGTTATAATTTTGCCTTTCTCTTTTAAAAGAAAAGTGTAAACCCTTTGACCAGTCATTCCAATTCCAGAAAGTTGTCCTAAGGAAATAATTAGGATAAGCACAAAGATTTAACTACAAGAATCAATGATTCGTTGTTTCTCCTGGGGAAACAGACATAAGCTAAAATTTTCAGCAGTAGGGATTGGTTGAGTGAAGTGCGGTGTAGTTCTGTGCAGGATGCTATGCAGCCACTAAAAATCATGTTTAGAGGTGCAACAGTTGAGTAGGACAGATGTTTGTGAATATATGATCAGAAGGAAAAAACAAGTTTTAGAACATTATGTACTGAATCAGCCCTACTTTCTATAGTATGTGCTTGATCCAAAGTCTGGAAGGATATATGTTTAGATGTTAATAGTTGTTTCATTTAGGGAAGTTGATTACAGGTTATCTTAATTTTCTTCCTTACACTTTCCTGATTACTTTATGATAAATATGTATTATTACGTACATAGTTTTAAAAAATAATTTTTTAAGAAGGAAAAATAAATAGCCTAATTCTGAGAGGTCAGGCAGTGAGGAGGCAGTGAGAGGTAGGGGCTGGACCCCATCCATATGCCCCTCCAGGGTGGGCAGGGGCTGAAGCTGGGGCAGGAGGGTGGGGAGAGGGATGGGTAGCCAGCTCTGCGCCTGCTCTAGCTAAGGAAGCACACCGCCCGCCCCGCCCCCCCACCCCACCCCCCAGCCCTGCTCTCTGTCATTCACCCTCTGGAATTAGCTTGCAGAGACCGTTTTGGGAAGCCCGTGGGTGGTTGGAAGCAGCTTGTGAGCAGAGCTGGGGGCCGGCTGAGAGCTGCAGAGAATGAAAGCCCAGAGGAAGACAAGGCAGAAAATAAAGGGAAGCCAGCACCCTTTCCCATTTTTCTTTTTGGTTTGATTTTTCAAAAACAGTCTCTGGAAAATCCTTGCTGTGGTCCAAATGTTTCCTCCTCTGCCTTCCCCCATCTCCTCCAGGCCTCCAATGATGGGCCAAGTCTAAACCTGTGAGGCTGGGACCAGGGTTCTGGTCTCAACGCTTCCACTAACTTGCTGTGCAACTTTGCACCAGTTGCTTACCCTCTCTGGGACTCAGTTTTTGCTTCTGTCAAATTGAACAAGAATAAACTTGACCTTCTCCTCCCTCTTTGAGGCTCCATGTTTCTGGGATTCCATCCCAGGAGCAAGGCAGCTGGCCTAGATATCTCCAAAACCTCTTTATAGCTCCAAGATTCTGAGATTTGTGCTTTGAGATCCTTGAGAGTCTAAAATATGCTAGCAAAGCCTCTGGATGTTGCAGTCCATGGTTTTAAATTGCTAAGATTCTAGTTCAGGTTCTAGCTGAGGGGCTGCTCACTGTTCAATATCAAACAGTCCTTCTGGGGACATCCTAGCCCAGCCCCCCAGGCTGAGTCTGGCCTTCACCAGGGGGTTGGGAGCTGTTTTCACCAGCCTAGGCACAGACAATTGCAATCTTGCCCCTGCAATTGACACATGTGGGTTCAGATCAGAGGTAGCCTCCTGAAGTAGGCGTGGAAATAATAGTTCATGAATATGGGGCCCACACTGCACACTGGGCTGCAAGGAATGGGTGGCTGTTTGATGACTGGCCCTGAGCCAGCAGAATGGTCTCCATATACTCTACACGCACTATGTGCCAGGCCCAGGGGCTACAGAGATTATTGGAGCTAAGAGGTACTATATACCCACTTTCCAGATGAGTAAGCTGAGGCCCAGAGAGGTCTAATGACTTGCCAATGTCACAGAGCTAGAAGGTGGTAGAGCTAAAACCTGAACCCAGATTAGCTGACTTGAGAGCCTGCTGAATTGCTCTGCCACCCTCCTGCTGACCCCAGCCCTGCTGGCCCTAGATGGGGAGAGTCAGTTGCAGGGAGAGATAGGAAATGGTTTCCACCCAATCAGGCTTCCAGTACAAGGACCCAGCACACCTGGGACTCAGCGTGCCCACCTTCCCAAGACAGGGCGGCTGAGCAGGGGCTTCACAGAGGGTTGGGCCAGCATTCGTGTCTGCGTGGCTCCAGGAGGGTGTGTCTCTGTGTGGGTGTCCCTGTGCACGACGTGAGTGCGCATCTAATGTGTGTGAGTGGTTTGGATGTGGGTGCTGCTGTGTCTGTCCTGGAGCAGAGCAGGTGAGAGAGACAGAAAGTGTGAGCTCTGTGGAGCATGTGAGAGGGGAGTAGGTGCTGAGTGCCAGGGCATGCTCCCTCCCATCCTCAAGTAGGGTTGGGCATACAGACCTTCAGAGGTCCATGGCCTTGGGCCCCTATAAAAGCTGCCTGTCCCCCATGTATCCCTACATTTGGCCAATCTGAACCAAGAGCCCCTAATCCCCACACCCATTGCTTTCCCTGGCTCCCACACCCTCCTGGTGGCTGGACCCACCACCCAGCACCATCATGGGAACATATTAGGCCAGATTAGGGTCTTGTATCAGCCTTGGCCTTGATCCAGGGAGGATCAGTGAAGCCTCTGCAAAAAGGCAGCTGGGTTCCGGGATCCCCGGTCCTGAGCCCAGCTGTGTGTTCACAAACAACTCTCCTTCAGCCTCTGCACTCCCCCTTCCTCTGCCCTGAACTGGGTCTGCTATGGCTTGTGTCTGTCTTAGGGGGTGGTTTGAGGAGAAAGTCCTAGAAAAAAAGGACATCTGTGGTATAAGAACTGGAAGGAAACTCCACAACTGCCTAGTAAAGCTACTCTCCTGGTGGATGTCTCTGTTAACCTCATTAAGGTACTTGCATACCTCTAGAAACAGGGAACTCACTACTCCCAAAGTGCTTATTCCATTCTGGGCAGCTTTAATTGTAAGTTCTTCCTCATACTGAGGTTTTAGATCTGCCTCCCATAGCTTCACCTCATTTGCTCTCAGCCCTGCCCTCTGAGGCCCATGAGGCTCAACCTTGATCATTCCTGCTGAGGTGGAGGGAAGTCAGTACAAAGCCATGTGGAGACTGAAAGGCTGTTTTTGAGGCCAGGTGAAAGGTTAAGAATCCTCAAAGACACTCCCAGCTGAGCAGATGTGGGGAGGCCAAGGTCTGGTCATTCTGCTAGGAGCTGATTTAATGACTGGGGAGATGAGAGTCCCTGGTCCTACTAGACCAAGGATGTGAGGGGTAGCCACTAATGCCTGAGAGAAGTTTGGAGGTGGCTGCCTTGGCCAGGCCTGGCTCAGGGTCTCAAGAACAGCCATGGATTCTGGGGAGGTCTGGAAATGGCAACTGGGAGAGAAGCGTGTGTGCACATAGTGAACAGATGACGGGGAGGGGGTGTGGCTCCCTCCACAGCACAAGGCAGCCACCAGGATGAGCGATGACATGTGCAGGGAGCTTGGCACGCAGACGGGGCTGGACGAGCACTGCTGTTAGGATATTATTCATCCATCCACCCATTCATTCACTCATTCTCCTCCTCTGTGTCAGGCCCAGGGCTGAGGGCTGGTGACCCAGAGATGAAGCAGGCGCAGTCCCACTCCTGCCCCCAGGCCCAGACAGGAGGGGACAGACTGCTCCGGTGTGACAGGTCCTGACTCCAGACACAGCACCCAGTGGGGCTGTGAGCATCTTCAGCTCAGTGCCTTGCCCCGGGAGATGAGGAGCACGCAGCCCCCTACCCTTCAGGGACTAGGCGCTGAGGCTTCACAGAAGCCTGGGGCAGAGCCAGTCACCTCTGTGACAGAGGAGAAAACTGAGCCCCAGAGACGCTAAAGGACTCATCCAAAGATTATGTCAGGGTCAAGACTCCCGACACTGCAGGGCTGTGGTTTCTTGGTGGGGAATGCAGGTGAGAATGCAGCTCTTGAGACTGGGGCAGGTAGATGAGGTGGTAGGACACCTGTCCTGCTGAGCCTTCTTGTCCCCCAGAACCCATGCACCAGACTGCACACAGGACAGCTGGGATATTCACCCTGTTGTGAACGTGCTGGGTGATCTTGAACAAAACCTCTGCCCTCTCTGGGCCTGTCTCCACACTGCTCTAAGATGAGGGCACTTCAGCTGGATCAGGAAAGACAAGCAGCTCTCCCCTCATATGCCAGCTTCCTGCATTGGCTGAGGGTGCCTGGGGCATCACATTGGGAAGGGAAAGGCGTCATGTTCCCCTGGGGTGAGGGACTGGAGCAGCAGCATGTGTGCGGGGGCACACCCTGCCTGGATCACAGAATCACTAGGATGCCCCACCTCTGGCCGGTGTTGGCGTCCTGTGAGTCCATGGGCTTGAAGCCCCTTTGAATGCCCCCCTAAGGAACCCCTGCGCCCTTTCTGAGGAATCATGCGCTGTGGCCCTGCCTCACCTTGCCCCCAGAGGCCACTGAGTCCAGCTCTTCACTGTGACACAGCCCTGCTGCCCAGCCGGCTCCCCACCACCTCCTGTCTAATCGATTCTGACAGACGACCAAGCCCGGGTTCAGTGTGGACCAAATAAGAATGAAGAGTCTCAGTGAAGGCAGGAAGGACTGTACCAAGAGTAAAGGGCATGAGCGAGGCCATCCCCCTGCCTTCCTGGTTCTTGGTTGAGTCCTGGACAGACGGCGGGGGGGGGGAGGGGGGAGACTTACCGTGTGCCAGACTCTTCCACGTCTGTACTTCATTTGCTCTTCACTCTTTTTCTGAGAGGTGGTTACCACCCCCATTTTACAGATGAGGAATCTGCATCCCAGAAAGATTCAGTGACTTTCCTAGTATTCCCACCATGGGCAAGGCTGGGAGTCTCTGCTTTCCAGAATCTAGGTGTTTCCTTTCCAGCCTAATGGCCATCAGCTGGATGATCCCGTGACAAGAGCACCACACCTGTGGCTCAGAAGAAGCCAGATCTAGTTCCAGAGGCTCTTCCCCTGAGTTACGGGGCTGTCGACCATTTACTTGTCCTCACCTGTAAAACTGAATAGTAAGTCTCCATCTGCTCTCTTGGCTCCCACACAACCCCCACGCCGCCCTACTCCTGGTGCCTTGCCTTTGAGGCACATTCTAGAATGAATGAGGGTGGGGTCTGGGCCTTGTTCGGGTCTAACAACATCAGTTCTCCCACCAAGGGACGGGCAGAGACCCCTGTGGATTAGAACACTGTCCTCCAGCCACACAGGAGTAGAGTAAAGCAGAAAAGTTGCAATCCACGGGCTTGCAAATGTGCTTTTGGTTGGCTTGCACAGTGTTTTTTTTAAAATCCAAATTTGTTGCCAACACTTAAAAATAGAAAAGTTTCATGTAAAAATCCAGATTTCCGGCTTCTCTTGAAAAACTGGAAGCTTTGAAAAGGCTGCCTTGAATTGGCTGCTCTGGGCCAGAGCTGGGGAGCAGAGACGTACTTCCGGGCCCTCAGCCACGGGCCTGCCTGACCCCTGTCAACATTCGAGTTCACCTCCCCTGATGCAAAGAGTAAGACCTTGGGCTCTGGAGTCAGGCTGGCCTGGGTTAGTCCAAGCACGTGGCTCAGTTGCAGTGTGACTGTTAGAAAGTTCCCTAACTTCTCTGGGCCTGTTTTCCTCACTGGTGAAATGGGGATCCTATAGTACTTCCTTTATACGGATGCTGCAAGATTCCACGAGAAGGCCAGTGTATGTAAAGCTACTGTTACAGTTGAAGATGCTGCCTGGCACATAGTGAGCACTCAGTAAAAGGCAGCCCTGGTCTCGACCACCACACGCACTCCCCACAGGGTCCACGGAGTCCGGATGCTCCAGTGATATACCTCCATTAAAATAAAAAAAAAAATCTGGAGAGGAAAATTGAGAACAGATGTGAGGTATGAAAGGTAGGAGTGGGGATGGATTAAGTGGAGCTGAGGAAACATAGTTTTGACTGTGGCAAAATACAAAAAAAAAAAAAAAACCCATAACACTGAGAAACACTAGAATAAAATACAGGTTAATATATATTTCATCTTGATATGGGAATGGACTCTTCAGCATTAATACAGTGGGAAATTTAAAAAGAATAAGCTCGACATTTGACATAAAGAAGTAAAGTACACATTTCAAAACATCATAAAATTAAAAGTAAAACTGGAGGAAATATTCTAATATTAAGATATATTATAGTAAGATAAATGCATATTTAAAAAGAACGAAAAATGAGAGAATGAGAAAATGTTTATAAACAGACAATTTCCAAAAGAGAAATGAACGACAGTTCAGCCTTCTCCACTCAAACCATGGAGATACCCTCCAGGCCCTCACCATCCTTTTCTCCACATTCCGGCTACTGGACTCAGGATAAAACAGCTTATCAATGCACAGGGGGTGTCCAGGCACAGGGGGTGTCCAGGGGGTGAATCAGCCCCTCAGAGGCCCCACATCTGACAGGATCTGTCCCTAAAGCAAATACCTTTTGCAAACTCATTAGCAACTCTGGTAGGAGAGGGTGAAAGAGGCCTCTGCTCAGGTGCACCCTCAGTGGTCTGTAAGGAGGGCAGAAGCAGCCTCCTTCTGGACTACATGCTGCTCCCCCTCCTCCCACAGCCAGGTGACACCTCATTCAAGCCAGGTTGGTTCATTGTGCCCAAGACCAGGGACAGACACTAAGAGCCTGGGCGGAAACATTAGCAAGAGGACAGTGGAGGCTGCCCACCACATTTGTAAGAGTCTGACACTGCTAGTTATCAGGCTGGCAGCCTTGGATCCACTGGTAATTATCACAGATTATGTAACCGACCTTATTAAGGAGAGCAGCGCAGTGGTAGGGCCGTGCTGGACGCAGACAGGCTGGAATTCTGACTCTGAGACTCGCTAGCCTGTGCTTCACCTCTCTGAGCCTTGTTTCACTGTCTGTATGGTGAAGAATGGTCAGACCTTCCTTGAAGACCTGGGGCTCTGCCTGAATATGGCAAAGGACCCAGCACATGCTCAGCAGCAAGGAGGGAGGCCCCAATCCATGCAGCCTCATATGATTCACCTCAAAGTCCATGGACATTCCCTGGTAGGGGTGGGTGTGTGAATGATTCCTGAGCAGGACAAATTAGTACCAACAGCCCTCAAATCTCTGTTGGTCACCAGAACCCTGAACAGCAAGTATGCCATCCTCACTGCCCACTGGCAGCAAGAACAGCCACATGGGTGCTGACGGTGCGACCACGGTCTACATGGCCCTGACTCACTGCTTCTCAGCAGAGCTGTGGAGTCCCCTGCCTCCCTGACACTGTCCAGAACTCCTGTGACAGCCCTCCTGAGTCCTTCATCACTGCCCCACCTACCTGAATGTACCAGGGACATTTGCAAACAGACAGGGCTGGCAGATTCCTGATGGGACCGCAGACAGGGGACTCGTGGGTAGGGGTGGAGTAAGGGGATACAAATCAGTATTCTGCCAAGATTCTGAGACTTCAAAGAAGGAGGGGTTATCAGGCTAGAAGACCCTTGAAAGGCATCCAGTCCATCCCTGATCTGAGTCATGAATCTAGCCTCGGCATGCACACCTGATACCACTCCAATCCGAGCCTGCATCAGCCCTCACCTAGGTTATTGTACTCGCCGGCTTACTGGTCTCCTTGCTTCCACCCATCCCCCTGCAGTCTGCGTCCAACACAGCAGCTAGTGATCCTGTTAAAACAAAAGTCAGATCATGTCACTCTTCTGCTTAAAACCCTTTAATGGGTCCCCATTTCACTGAGTAAAATGCAACATTCTTACAATAGCCCCTAAGCTCTGTACAATGTGATCCCTCTGTAAGCTTCCAGATGTTCTCTCCTTCTGTTCTATCCTTTGATCACTCCACTCACCCCATGCTGACCCCGTGGTGTTCCTCTAACACACCAGATATGCTCCTGCCCCATGGCCTTTGCACTCACTGTTCATTCTGCCTGGAACACTCTTCCCCTGGATACCCACAGGGCTCGCTTGCTCACCTCCTCCAAATCTCTGCTCAAATGTCACCTCATTTAAGCTGTAACATATCTTCTTACCTTGCTGGGACTCCCAATTTTCCTTATCCTGCTCTATTTTTTTCCAAAGCATTTCTCAGAACTAACACACTCTAACAATCTACTTATTAAGATTATTGCCTTCCCCTGCCCCACTAAGCTCACAGGGGCAGGTACTTAGAAAGTATTAATTGGGTGAAGGAGGAACACGGTCAACCTCTGCCCCCTGCAGTTTGTCCTATGGGTCCCGGCTTTGCATTCTGAAGGATGAGAGACCTCCTCCTTCAAGACAGCTCTCCCAGCCTCTCTGCTCTTAAGTGAAGGTCCCACATTTTTCTCTGACTGCTTCTCATGTAATGGCTCCCTCTCCTCAAGATGTAACTCCATCTGTCGGCATCCTCTTAGATGTGTAGAGTCCAGACTTGAGCCTGGTAAAAACGTCTGGAGGCGGACAGAGGGAAAATGGAGAAATCTGGGGAGGGAAGAAGCAAGGCAGAGAGACCCAAGGAAGAGACACCTGTGGAGCTGCTTTCGAACAGGCCTCCTGACATTGGGCTGGGAAGCCTCCTACTCCTCCTGTCTTCCTCCCACCAAGCATTTTAACTGACAGCCTGAGGACCCTGAGGATCTCTATTTTCCAGAGAAATCTACTGAGTCTACCCAGGTGAGCATCAGATTGAGGACAAAGGACAGAGGCCTAGCAGGTGGAGGAGGGGCTGGACACGCTCCTCCCCTCCCCCTAGCAGAGAGCAGCTGACATTATATTTGGCGCTCAACCCATCTCAGCAGGGAGTCCGGTCCACGCAAGAGCCCAGGGTTTGGAAGGAGAATGAGCCAGCACCGGAGATGTTGGATACTGCAGAAACAGAAGGATCTAGAAGGGTCTAATGAAAACAAAGCCTGCCTGGGCCAGATGTGAATTCTCTGAGGAAAGGAAGTGCCATGGTCAGCAAGGGTGGTTCTGCGGACTTACAGGACCACGTAGCCCCCAGTACGAGCAGGTAGCTCAGGTGAGCTTCTCAAGTCCGTCCTGCTTTAAACCTGGAGGACGTGACTCAGTGATGGCTTTGCCACGGCATTCTCTCTGTATTTCCACCTCCCGTTTCAGCAGGGGATGGCATCTTGGTCAAGCCGAAGTCTGATTAGTTGGAGAAACCAACATGTCACAGCGCCCTGAGAATATTAAATAGTATTTACAAGGGGGTGACGTTGGGAAAATAATTACCGATGGTAAGAGGCAATCAGCGGCGGGGACTCCTCCACTGCTCAAGTGGTGAGAAATTAGATGGAACGGGCTCAGAGCAGCGAGGGTTTGTCACAGGGACAGCGGAACGGGTTGGAAAGTCGCTACCTCTGCTGATTCTGTTAATAGGATAAAGCAGCCTTGCAAATAAGAGCCAGACCCCAGGAGGCCTGTGTTTGAGGGGATTTTAAAATCAGGCCAGGTCCTGCCAATAGCTTCACTTTTAGATGTGCTGGAACTGAAAGGGAGCTTAGAGATCAGCAATGCCACTGGTTCTCAGTGTGGAAGGTTTCTGCCTTCCAAAAATACTGCAAGTGTTAAGTAATAATTAATTTGTTTTCACATTTCTTATTCATCAAAGACACATAGAGGACTGCCAGCTGGGACAAGCAGGAAAAGACACAGAGTCGATGTCACTCTAGCCCCAAACAAGAGATCTATTGTTTTATTTCTTGTCAGCCCAGCCATATTATCTTGTGTAAATGTAGTTTCCCTTTTGAAAACATTTAAAATAACACAAGGGTCCATTTTTTGGGTGGAGGGAGCCTGAGGGAGCCTGGAGTTATCTATGCCAGAAACCCCCAATTCAAGCAAACTCTCTTATTTTATACACAAGTACACTGAGACCCAGAGAATGTTAAGTGGCTTGCTCAAGGTCACACAGCTGGCTGTCAAGAGGGCCAAGGCTAGATCTCAGGAAGCAGGAAGAGGGGAAGGCTGTCCTGGACATGCAAGGGTCGGAAAGTACATCACAGCAGTGAATGCGGTGCTGAGCACGTGCTATGGACACCGCGGGCTGGGCTTAACTCGTCCTCAGTCCTTACTAGCTGGGGGGCCTAGCAAAATGATTGAAGCTCTCTGAGCCCATTTTCCTATCAGTAAAATGGGGATAATAATAGCACCTACCACCTAGTGCGAGGATTAAGTGAAGTAACAGAGCACTTAGTAAATGGTAGCTACTTTTCTTCAACACACTTGTGTGGGTGCACGGAGAGGGAGTGTCTGTGTAGACATAAGACCAACAGGCTTAGAGAACAAGGTCACATGATGCAACTTCCAGGTGCCACCCTGACAAAGCCAGTGGGAGACAAGTTCTGCCCCAGTGGAGCTCCAGGTACTAAATTGCAGAGCTGTCACTTCCAGGTAGTAACTCAAAACCGAGCATGCCACATCCAGATTCACTGCCTTTGAATTCCAGTAGAGTGAGACTTGGGAGTCTGAACTTTCATAAATTATTATTGAGATATAATTTACACACCACAGAAGTCACCATTTTTAAGTGTACACTTTTGGTGGTTTTTACTATATTTATAAGGTTAGGCAACCATCAACATCTACTTTCAGAATCTTTCATCACCTCAAAAAGAAACCTGGTATCCATTAGCAGTCAATCCCCATTTCCCACTCTCCCATCCCATGGTAATCCTCTCTATGAATTTGTAAACTCTGGGCGATTCATATGAATGGATTCATATAACATGTGGTCTCCGCATCTGGCTTCTTTCAGTCAGCACAGTATTTTCAAGGTTTGTCTATGTCGCTGCATGGATCAGGGCTTTACTCCCTTGTAATCTGCACATTTAACAAGCTCCCCAGGTGATTCTGATGAGTGGGCTTTGGGAAGAAAAACTTCTGGTTACTCTATGGATACAAGGCCTCGATCCTTCCTTCAGGCGTGCCCATCTCGGAAGCCCGACTGGTGAGAGGAGACATGGCTGGTCGCTTGTCTCCTCCAGAGCCTGCAGAGGGTGAGCAGGGTCTCCTGGTGCTTGGGAGGGAGGACATGTGCATTTAGGGACAGTGTCTAGCTGTGCTGGGAACTGGGAAGATTAACTGCAGGACTCACACAAGGGGATTTAGTCTCAACTCAAAGACTTTAATGTACACTATGCTCTTGGAAAAACAACTCCAAGGAAACAAGTGGAACCAAAGTCTTAACCAGCAGGGATTCTCATTCAGAAACCTGGTGTGAGCTACAGCCCTGGAAAAGAATGGCACAGGGACTCTGATCATAACACAACAGTTTGAGGTCAGGGTGCCAGGGATGGTGTGCGTGCAGGCACACCCTCAGGACCCCCGGGAAACAGAGCATCATCATGTCTGTGGCTGACAGCACCACAGCACGACTGGGAAGATCTAGGCTGACCAGGTCATCTCTGGAGCTCTGAATGAAGGCACAGAACTTCAACAGGGCCAAAGAAGCCCATGCAGAGCAAGAATCTTCCTCTTGCTGTTGAATCCCAGGTCATCAATCAGTCATGGTGGCGCTGGTGAGTAATGGGGCCATCCAAGAGGGTTGTTGCCAAGTTCCACTTGTGGGTCTGAGGCTGCAGAAGGGAGCAGATAGGAGGGGTGTGACACTAGTAAGGCCCCTGAGGTCAGGGACCACAATAATCTTGAATGACTACTCACTGGGGCCTCTGGATAGGAGAAAGGTACTTAGATGGAGAAAGCAAAGGCTGACCACTCTTCAGAACCCAACTGTCTTCTGTTATGCCCTCTCCAATCTGGGCCTCCAGAGAGGTCACATGCCCACGTTTGGTGTGATGTATTTCTGCTCAATGAGGTGCAGGCAGAAATTCTGGCCCATCTCCCTATCATCCTCTGTTTAACTTTAAAAAAAAAGTCACCAACTGACATCTCAGACTCCTGGGGAGCCCAAAGTTTCCTGTTTTCTAACCATTCTGTGGAATAAGCTCAACTTCTTCCCTTTTGGAAGCAGTAGGCTGCTGCTGAGGCAGGTCTCTCCCAAGAGCCCAACTAGAATTCAGTTAGGTCAGCACCAAGGCCAGGCTGATGGGGAACCCACAAATGTGTCTTCAGGATGGAGTACAGCCTCTCTGGCACTGAAGGAACTTATTTATTTGTGAAGGAGGGAATTCTGGCTCTATTTCTGCAGACCCTGGTGGGGCTACTGCCCCGGCAGGTCCCAACTGGACGGATGAATGGAGAAGCCAGGAGTGCAGCCGTGTGGGAAGGGGCCTCCCTGGCCCAGAGCATTCCTAGTTAGCCAGTCCCCACACCCTCGGGGAGCTCCACCACCACCGGGGCGCAGTCCTCAGGCTCCGCCTCAAAGTCCCACCGAAACTTCTTGGTCAGGTGAGCTTGGAACTTTTCAGCTTTCTGCCTCAGGGTGGCATCCACGGCAACACTGCAGGCGGAGGAAAAGAAAACCTACAGAGAACAGAGGATAAGTCACTCCTGAGAACACAGAGGGGCCGAAAAAGCTGTGGAAATTTCCTCATGGTGTTCAGCTCTCTGGGGCAGGTGGATCAGCTGCTGCTGGCACAGGCTCAGGACACCTGCTGTGCTCCCCCTAAACCAAGAGAGAAGGTCCAAGCCCAGCTGAGAAGCTGGGACAGGACTAGAATGGAAAATTACTATCCTGGGCAGAAATGCCCCACTGAGAGTAAGGCCAGTGGGGCCATCACCTTCGCTCTGCCCTCTAGGGAGATCTACTGGGCCCTGGGCAATAACTTAGAGGAAGAGGTAGTAGCTACACCAGCAGGTACTAAGAAAGGTATGGGAGGCTTATAAACCCCTGGATCCTATAAAGTCCCAGGCCTAAGCCAATGAGGCTGAAATGCTAAATGTCTAATCCAAATGGGCCACCGGCTGCCAATTTGAGGTTTCTATTCCTCTTAAAATTCTGGTATTTAAAAAAATTGTGGTAATATATACATAACACAAAATCTACCATTTTAACCATTTTTAAAATTATTTTTTAAATTGCACTAAATATACATAATATTTACCATTTTAACCATTTTAATAGTGGCATTAAGTATATTTACACTGTTACGCAACCATCACCACCAACCATCTCCAGAACTTTTTTCTCTTCCTCACCTGAAACTTTATATCCATTAACTCCCCATTCCACCTCCTCTGGCCTCTGGTAACCACCATTCTACTTTCTGTCTCTATGAATCTGACTACTCTAGGTACATCATATAAGTACTTGCTCTTCTGTGCCTAGCTTATTTTACTTAGCATAATGTCCTTAAGGTTCACTCATGTAGCATGGGTCAGAATTTCCTTCCTTTTAAAGGTTGAATGATATTCCATTGTATGTATAAACCACATTTTATTTTCCATTCATCTGCCACTGGTCATTTGAGTTGTTTCTACCTTTTGGCTATTATAAATAATGCTGCTATGAACAACGGTGTAAAAATATCTCTTATAGAGTCCCTGCTTTCAATTCTGTGGAGTATATACCCAGAAGTGGAGGTTTTAGATCATAAGGTAATCCTGTTTAATGTTTTGAGGAACCACCATACTATTTTCCACAGTGGCTGTGCCGTTTTACAATCAGCAATGAACAAAGGTTCTAATTTCTCCACATCCTCTCCCACATCTGTTATTGTCTGTGTTTGTTTGTTTATTTACAATAGCTACCCAAATAGGTGTGAAGTGGTGTCTCACTGTGGTTTTGATTTGTATTTCCCTAATGATTAGTGATGTCAAATAACTTTCCATGTATTCACTGGCCATCTGTATATCTTCTTTGGAGAACAGTCTGTTCAAGCCCTTTGCCCATTTTTGACCAGGTGATTTGTTTCTTTGTTTTTGAGTCATCAGAGTTCTTTATATATTCTGATATTAATCCCTTGTTCTGATGTTCTTTTACATTCAGTTTCATCTAATATAAACATGGGCAGGGACAGAACAGTAACTTTCTCTACAACTGAAACTGCATTCCAGACTTCCTTGGATCCCAACCTCTTCTAAGAATGACAGCAAACCCATTACTCCTTCTCACACTATTTTACTGTTTTCAAAGAAGTTTCACAGAGTATCCCAATGCATCCTCACAAGGCCCTGGGAAGACATACTAGGATGCCGGTTTTTACAGAAGTGGAGGCTGAGTGGAGTTAAATGGCTGGGTCAAAACTACCAGAAAGGAAGGAGTAGTTTTTCCCAGACTTCTCGTCGGCTCCCTGCAGGACCACCCCACAGATACAGGGGCACGAGCAGCTCTTTGATCCACATCACCCTTGTGCCACAGCTGGCCTGCAGACCACTACAGAAGGAATCTGGGCTCCAGGGGCTTTGACCTGACAAAGGTAACAGGTGTACTCTGTGGCTGATTTCAGGAACAACCTCCCTCCACCCAATTCTCCACCATCTTTCTGTTAGCAAGAGCGAGGCACATTGTCAGTGGTCTTTGGTTAGAGCCACTGTGTGGGGTGGTAGCAGGAACAGAAGTAACAGGGAGGAGGGTGCAGAAACAGAAGGCAGGGGGCTTACAGAATTTGGTTTCATTACTTGGGAATCAACTAAATACAGGATCAGGAAGCATAGCCACAACAAAATACCAGATCAGTAACTAATTAGAGGGCAGCGTGAGCTGGGCAGCAAGAGGGCAGTGGGGAAGCCGGCGGCCTGTCTGTACGCAGCTAATGGAGCTTGCTCTGGAGTGTTGAATGTGGAGCTGGCTGAACTCTGCGGGGGTGCCTGGTACAGGAAGCAGAGAAGCCTTATTTCACACAGCATCAGCGCTGGAGGCCCTGCACACCCATGGGTCTGTCCTCAGAGGTTCTGGGAGACTGCTGGCTGAATCAGCCTCTTCCTGTCCTCCCTTCTTACACGGTAAATTGTACTACTCTCTACATAGCCCCTTCCTCTCCAGCCACGTCGAGCAGCTGCCTAGACATGCTCTACTGCTTCTTCTATGCCTCTCTGCCCACATGCTTTTCCCTCTGCTTATAACACTCTTCCACCCTTGCTTTCTCCTCCTTCACCTACTGATTTCTACTAGTGGCTCAGGCTTAGCTCAGCCACCACCTTCTTTGGGATGGCTTCCCAGGCCAGACGGAGCAGGTGCTCCTCTGTGCTCCCCTGGCGCCCAAGGTTATGTGGAACAGAGCCTCACCCTCAGTCAGGGGCAGTCCACTTACTGTCCAGCTCTCCCAAGAGATGAGGGGCCAACTCCAAAGCAGCGACTCCTTTTCATACCTGCATCCCACCCCTAGTACAGAGTTTGACATATAAAAAGGATGTTTAATTAACGAAAGGATGAAGAAAACCATAGGTTCTATGAAAATCCATTTCTGGTCCCCTTTTGCACAGTGCTTGCACCAAATGATTGTGATAATTATATGATGGTACTGGACAGAATAAGGGACTTGCCCTGGGGAGGAGGTGGCTTATTTACCAGGCTCCTGAACGCTACTGGCTCACGAGCCAGCTCCTTGTGACATGCCTCTTATAAAAGCCCAAGCTGAATGGAACTGCTCTAACCTCTGTCCCCCAGAACTGTGCCTGAGCTTCCCTTATGGCATTTCTCACACTCTGCTTGCATCACAGTGATCTGTATCCCTTCAGAGTAGGGGTCACTTCCTAATTATCAATGTGACCCACACAGATCGCCCAGGGCCTGGCACAGAGTAAGGGCCCACAGGATGCTCACTGAACAGATATGAATGAGTCCGACGGATTGCCCTGCATGTGGCCATGGCCATCAGTGAGAGGCTGGAATGGCTGGGCTCATTCTCATCACTCATCCTTCCAACCCACCTCTCAAACACTGTCTGGGGGTAAATCAGCTAGAGGCAGGTTTCACACAAGACTTCAGTCTGAAAAATTAGGCTTCTAATTTTTGAAAAGTGCTATGTCCTTTTTAAAGAACTTGTCAGTCTAATGTTTACTATAAACATGGAGGTAGGACAGGAAATTACTATTCCCATTGTACAGATGAGAATGGTGATAAATGTCAAGCAGGATTGAGTCCAAGTAGGGAAATCGAAATCTTTCTTCCCTACCAAGACCTTCTTTTAGTCTTGACATAGACTTAATACATCCTTGATATTTTCAGCAATGCCCTGTGGGGAGCCAAAGGGCTAGGAGACCAGGTGGTTCTGGAATTGTCCCCTCTGCAGGCCTCTAGGACCCAGGGCACAGCCAGTTGACTTTTTAAAAAATCAACTTTATTGAGGAACAATTTATATACAATTAAATTCATCCATTTTAAGTGTTTGATTCATTTTGATAAGTATATACACCCATGCAACCACTATATAATCAAGATAGATATATGCTTGGTTTTTTCTCTTGGTATCCCGTTCTGTGAGTTTGAAGGCCCACATGCTATCATAGCCAGGATACTGAACAGTTTCACCACCCCCAAAAACATTCCCTCACAATGCCCCTTAGTGATCAAATCCTCCCATTGTCCCCAGCCCCTGGCATCCACTGATCTATTTTTGTCTCTATAGTTTATAAACTTGGTATTTTTAAAACTCACAATTCAGAAGAAATTTTTAGACAGTATTTGGTTTTCAAACAATAATTTACTTTGATTCTCTTGTTTTTAGATTAATTTTATGCCTTCTTCAGAAAATTTTGTAATGATCTGGTTATTTTATTTACTAAAATGAAATCAAGTGAACACTTTTTAAAATCACTGAGAAATGAACCATCTTAATATTGTAAGGTTAATCCAGGATATTTAAAAAATACTATTGAAATAGGATAATACTTCATAAACAACTGCATTTATCTAAAACTAAAAGCACACCTATTAGATATTTTTCTTCAAATGTAAAAAAGGTATTAATACTTTTATCGTTAAGTATATATTGTAAAACTGTAAATTACTTTAGTCAGAAATGTGAAAGCTTTCTCTTAAACTCTAGTTAAGTAAATTGATTTCAGTCAGGTCACCTTGAGAAATTCAAAATACCACCGTAGGTAGCTGAGTCACTTCTTATCCTATTTTTTGGCTAGACCAAAAAGATGAAATTTCCTAATTTTTTCAATTCCCAAATGATTATTCAATTTAGAATAAAACTAGCCAGAGGTAGTACATTTTAGAAGAAAGTGGTATTAAAAGCAAGACTATCACTCCACAATGATTACCACAAAGGCAAAGAGGAGGAATCATGTCTTGAGGTCAGTTTAAAGATTTTGGTCTGTTTCATCAAGGGCTGTAATCATATATGGGAGCCCATCGCAGTGGGCTTTAGAATCAAACTTCAGTCTTGCCATCCACTTGCTCTGGCAACCTTGGGCAAAATTATGTGACCTCCCTGTTCCTGTTTCCTCACCTGTAAAATAGGATTATATACTTAACTTCCAGCATTGTTGTGAAGGCTAAAGAAAATAACGCACAGTAAATGTGCAGAAGTGATAGCTGACGGCAGGAGGTGTAGGAGTAGGTAGGTGAAATTTATCATAGCTGGTGTTATGATAAAAATACAGGCATATGTTGTTTTATTGCACTTCACAGATACTGCTTTTTTTTTTTTTAAATTGAAGGTCTGTGGCAACCCTGCATCGAGCAAGTCTATCAGTGCCATTTTCCCAGTAGCATTTGCTCACTTGGCATCTGTGTCCTATTCTGGTAATTCTCGCAATATTTCAAACCCTTCGCCACCAAAAAGACTACAAGTCGCTGAAGTCTCAGATGATGGTTAGCATATTTTAGCAACGACGTATTTCTTAAAGTATTTTTTTAGACATAATGCTATTATTGCACTTATCAGACTATACAGTATAGTATAAACATGACTTTTATATGTACTGGGAAACCAAAAAACTTGTGTGACTCACTCTTGGTGATACACGCTTTATTGTGGTGGTCTGGAACCGAACCCACAATATCTCCAAGGTATGCCTGTACTATAGACATCATTGTCAGAGCTAGTGTTTTCCCTCAAGACTTAAAGATGGACACTAGCATTTAGAATACTGGCAAGAAATGAAGCTGGAAAGCCTATAAGGCCTATGTGACTAAATGTATTAAAAAAAAAAAACAGGGTATGTGACTACGCCTAAATGCTATGCAATCAGCAATAAGAATCTTTATTTTGCAAATAACTCACTTTATAACATACTATTAAATTCAGATTATCCTTTCATTGGTTTTAAACAAATAATGATGACTCAAGTTGCTTTAAATAAAAGGAAAAACTGTATCTATTTTTGTAAAACAAATAATTTTTATTCAAGCTAAATCCACGGGATTTGTAAAAACCAGTGGCATCTATTCAAAAAGGCCTCTAATGGCAGAGGGCATTATGTAGCTGATTTTATACAAACTAATGTGGCTGTCTTTAAGTGCTTACACACACAAACACCAGTCCCTCTCCATGGGTAGTAGCCATTTAAACTCCTAAGTAAGAAAGTCAGTTCCACGTACTTGACTACCTGCGGGGAGAGAGCAGGCGGCTGGCTGAGGAAGACTTTTATGGGCTGATTCATTCACTCACAAGCACCCGGAGTGAGTGCCTGCGTGCAGGGGGATAGGATCTCACTGCCAAGATGGCATCAATGTAACTCTCCATCAGAAAAAATAGAAGAAAGTTTTGTAATATCCCTTCCACATTTTGCCTGTTGAAATCTGTGTCATCCTTCAAGCTCATGGTCAAATGCCCCCTTCACAAAAAAGCCATTTCTCTGTCTCCTCAAACCTCAACCTAGTCTGAATGAACCAATCCCTTTCTGGTGCTCCTAATACCCTTTGATCAGACTTCACTGTTTACACCTATCATATTAGGGTCATCTATTTACACTGCCACAGGAATTATGCACTCTGTCCATCTAAAAACACCCAGGTTAGGATCCAGATCAGAATGACCTATGTTTGGGCTTTTAACTTTTTAGGCAACAAAGACCACAGAAATAGGATCAGAGGTGCATTTTGGTGGTGGCATGGGAGACAGATGGGCTGACGGGGGTAAACATGGAAGCTGATAAACTCTGACACAGTCTAGATGAGATGAAAAGGCCTGGGTTAGGGAAATGATACCGGGGCAGGGCTGCCTTCTAAAACACTGAGTGCTATCTGGAGTTATCTGATTAATTCATTTGTTTATTTTCCCACCAAAATATGAACTACAAGTCAGGGACTCTGTCTTATTCACAGCTATATTTCCCATCCTAGAACAGGGCCTTGAATGCAGCAGGTGCTCAGCAAATACCTGTTAAATCAATGAAGAGATGCCTTGAGGGCAGGAACCCTGGCTAACTCATATATGTATTCCTCAACACTTTCAGGAGAGTGTTGTATATAAAGAAAGGATGCTCAAAAACATGTGTTGATATATTTTTTTAAAGGCACACGTCCCAGATTTCTCCAAATAATGACATCAAATTTTTTTGGTGAGAAGTCCCAAGACAGAATTCTTCTAACCATCAGCTTTGCACACCCCACCTGGACATCGAGAAATCCAGCTGGGCCCTTTCTGCTTCGTAAATCATTGCTGGCGACGAAGCTGCGGCAATTAAGAGCTCAGCTGTTGGCTGTGCTGACAATGGCTGGGACAGCCAACAACGCAGCGTGACCCTCCTATGTTTGCACGGCAGCATTAACGCACATCACAAGGGTAGCACATATTCACGGGGGCCACAGCCACTGCCAGAGGCGAGTTAGCAGGCTGATGCATCCTACTACTCTGCAACCCATAACCCAGTAACTGTGGGGCGGATTTCCCCTGCAGAGGAAGGATAAAGGGATTTAATTTTTCTGTTATATCAAGAACCAATGAAAGGGCAGTTTTATAACTCTTCTGAAGTGGAATACACCAAGCTCAAACCATCAGCTTGACTGACTCATCTCTGTGTTCCACACAAGTCCTTCAACTCCTGGAGTTTTATGTCAGCTGCCTGATCACAGGGACTTTTCCAACAGTATGTCAGTTTTAGAAGAGCTCTGTACCTGTGATCCTTGATAGTGTCTCCCCTAATGTCAGTCAAGAATCTTTTGAGGGGATCTACATTGTATTCAGTACTCAGGGGCATAAGCACAGGTCTTAAATCAAGACTCAGGCCTGGGTACAAATCCTGACTCTATTACTTACCAGCTGTATGACCATGCATAAATGACTTAACCTTTTTGAGTCTCAGTATTCTCACTTATAAAATGGGAATAATCCTCCCTGCCTTACAGTGCTGCAGAGAGGTTAAATGAGGGTACCTATATAAAGAGATAACTGTGGTGCCTACTAAATGCCAACAGGCACCTAGTAAGTTCATTCCTTTCCTTACCCTGGGTGGGAGTGGGAGGTTAGTGAATCGCCACTTTTTAAGGAGCAGGCCCTGTGGGGTTCTCATGCACAGGGAGAAGAAAGCAGTCATGGAGCAGAACATACGGAAACTGACAGCTTGCAGCTTCTGCCTTTTCCATACTTGAAAAAGTTACAAAATGTGAGTGGCAGAGGTTGTCTCAAGAACATAAAGGAAGCTAATCTGTTTGCAAAGGGAGGAAATAGCACAGGATGAAGATTGTAAGTTGTTTGAAGCTTCTTCCCTAATTACCACTCATAATGAAAATTTAATTGCTGAGTTAAAAGCAAATTTCACTTTTTTCTGTCAGAGAATCTCTGCAGAAACTGGCACATTTTGTCTGAAAAGGAAATCAAAGTTACTTTAATGCTTAAATGAGATCTAAGGAGCTGCAGATGTTTCCCTGGGAATAACTAGCTTCAAAACTCTGTCCTACTGGGTTGCAGCAACTTATGGTTACAGAGAGAGAGAAAGAAAAACTGTTTTGAGCTAAGTAACTCAAGTGGTGGGACTGTTTCAAATTCCAAGTACCCCAGGGCTAGGCACTCCGGAGGAGAGTTGGGGAGAAGGTGGCACAGAGAGAGGGGCTCTGGCATTAAGGAGCTCACAACCAAGGAGAGACAGAACCAGAAAACAGCCTAAGATTAGGAAACTGAAATGAAGAAAACTTGGCTCAGGAAAGAATAGCAAGAAACAAAAAAGTAAGCCTCCGAGGGTGCTTTCTCAGACCCTGGCCTTAATTCTGACCCACTGGGGTATCAGCTGAAAGACTGCTCACCTGTAAGGTGCTGGTGAGGAAGTTGTCCTGGGACACAATGTCCACAAAGAAGTCAGCGGGGATCTCGCCGAGCTGGTGGTACAGGATGGAGATGAGGTTGATGTAGAGGGTGTGGTGTTTCACCATGGCTTCTTCTGACCGGCACAGAAGGTTCAGGAGCCGCTTCCAGTGCTCAAATGCCTCGTACACGTTCCCCAGCAGGAAGCACACAAAGGCAAACTGGAGCTCACCTGGAAGGTGCAGAGAGGAGAAATGATCTTTAGGGAGAGGAGTAGCAGCTGACTCTCCTAGGCCGTCAATTGCACTGGGCCTCGGCAATGGGGCTTTCTGTCCTTGTGACTCTTCCAGGACCTGGAAAGGGGTTTTGTCCCTAGAAGCTACTCAATAAAACCTGCTGAACTGCAAGAGAAACCAAATCAGTTTTGGGTTTCTATAAAATCAGACTGCAACAGCAGAGGTACATCTAGTATTTGCCTGGCACTTAAAAAGTTGACAAAACGAGTCCATGGATATTATGCCAAGTGAATCCCAAAACTGGCTGTCCATTTGAATTACTAGGAGAACTTGTGAAAACTAAAGCTGCCCAAGCTTCACCGCCAGAGATCCTGGATGAGGACCGATGATGGGGCCTCAGTATCTGAAGCTCTAACAAGCTCCTTGGGTGTTTCTGATACAGATAGTCTGCTTCAGGGTTGGGGAAATGTGGCATTACACCATGTAATCCTCAGCCCAACTCTACAAGGTGGTCAGAGAAGATGGTATTTGCCTCATTTTATACATGAGGTCAGTAGACTTGCCCAAGGTCACATATCTAATGCTCGGCAATTGAACAGAGGAAAGATAAACCAGATTTCCTATTGGGTGGGAACAGTCCTAGAGCCTCCTTGAACAGGAAAATTCAAGAGTACTTTTCCAGGGTTAGACTGCCAGCCAAATTATTTTTGTTTGTTTGATCACAGGGCTCTGTGATTTAATCTCTATGAGCAGCTTGTGGCTCTGGAGCCAAACTGCCTGGGTTCAAATCTCAGCTCCACCACTTCACAGCTGTGTGACCCTGGGCAAGTTACTTAATATGTTTATGCTTCAATTTCCTTATTTGAGCTTTGCAGTGACGATTAAATGAATCAATATAGCACATATAAAGCATTTAACATAATGCCTGGCACAAAGTAGCACTCAAGGAATCTTAAGTTATTATCCCACATTTCCACCAGATGCCTGTCTCAAACAAAGAGACCTGATAATCCAGAAGCCATTGTTTTTGGGCAAGCAGCTGGGTGTCTGCCAAATTTGGTTGCCAAAACATACTGTTACTGATCAGAGACATTCTCTCTGACTTCAAATTTAAGGAGGGCTTCTGTGGCATACCTACATGTGGGCCATAAAAAGAACAACAGTAAATACCTCTTCAAACACATGGTGTCTGATCTCTGTCACCTCCAGAGACCTGGAAAAACTAGTTTCCTGTTCTAAGCCTTGTGGAACTAAGTTTGCTTTCTGTAAATAGTTACCTGGTCTAGGTAGTCTTGATATTTGATGAATATTTTCAAAATACAGTAAAATTTTCTCTGTATGATAGAGGTTAATGATTTGCTTCTTCAATTGGCTTTACCTGGTTAGTTTGAGAAAATACAAGCTTATTCTCTGAATTTAAGGCATTTATTTAAATTAATACATTTCTGGCCTACTCTAAAATTAAATTATCAGATCAGAAGTAATTTCAAAGAGCTGTCATGAAGATACAGTGATCCCTGCAACAGACTTTTTCACAAGATTACTTTGAAGAACTGAAATGCTTCAGAAGTAGAAAACAGGATTTCTGTCCATTTTTAAGCCAGAATTCCAAGTGTTACTTATTAAATAAAAAAACAGATACGCCCTTTAAAATGTCCCTTTTTATCAGCTGAGCCAATTTCTATAAAAGGCCCTATATTCAAAATTCTCACTGATCTTCCAATAGAAAAATATGCAAATACTGGACAACTTGTAAAAGAAAAAATATTAATAGCTATTAAAGCTGTGACAAATGTTTGCTGTCACTAGTAACTGAAGAAATATAAACTGAAATAAGATGTCATTCTTCAACCATTCACTTGGAAGAGGCCTTGGCTAAATTGCCAGGTCAAATGTCAAAAGTGATGAGCAACAGCTTATCATCAACCAGCTGATGAGGAAGCGCAACCTCCTCCGGAAACACGCACACTCTGTTTCAATAATTCCCACCCTAAACATAGGCAAAAGGACACAAGAGGAGGATCATTAGACAATAGTTATAATAGGGAAAACAGGAACATCATAAAGATCCACCAACGGATTCAATAACTATGGTTCATACAGGCTGGTTTAATAACTATGGAACCTAAGTAGCCACTAAAGAGAAGTGAGTTTCAGTGACATGGAAAAACGTTTATATTAAAGCAAATTACAACATAATATATCATAATCTTGTCTTTTGTGAAAATATCATACGCATACACCAACATATAACTGAATTTAAAAGGACTACAAGGAAACACAGAAATATATTTAAAAACTGAAGAGGAGGGTGTAGCTCAGTAGTAGAGCCCAAGCTTAGCATGCATGAGGTTCTGAGTTCAATTCCCAGTACCTCCACTAAACAAATGAACACAATTACCTCCCCAAACCAAAAAAAATAAAATAAAAAAGGTAAATGTTATTTTTAAAAAACCACCTGAAAAATACATAAAAATATGTATCTAAAAGATGGAAAATAAATACAACAAAATATTAAAAAATGGTTATTTCTTAGTAGTGGAATTTGGAATTTTATTTTTGTTTTTCTTCTAGGATGAACATGTTATTTTTGTAATAAGGGGGAAAAACAACAATAAAAACTGTAACAATTTAAAAAAAATCACTGTTCTGGCTGAACCCTTAAGAGAGTCAGGAGCAAACTGAGGGGACAGATAAGAGGCCCCCAGGGACATAGCTGGGCCTGGGAACCAGGAGTCCTGGACTCTGGTCTCACTTCAACCACACCACTGAGTCACCCATGTCCTTTCCCTCCATGGACCTTAATCTGTAAAATGCAGTAGTGTGGAGGCTGGGCCACACCACTGGTTCTGAAGCACAGGATTGCCTGTATCAGCTTCACCTACAGTGGTTGTCTGTTACGTAGACAGACAAACTGCTGGGGCCCCACTCCAGACCTTCTGAACCAGCCTCCAGAGGTAAGGCTTGGGAATCTGTATCTTTAACAAGCGTACTGGGTAAGACTGCCTACTCGTCAGGTTTAGGAACCACTGGACCAGATAACCCAAGATGTACTCCCTATTTTAAAGCCCCCCTTTTTATACCCTTCCTTTGGCCCACTCTCAAAGGAGCCTCGCTCCTCCTCACCTAGCACATCCTGGGGGCTGCTGGGGAACTGCTTGCTGAGCACAGACTCCAGGGCATAGCTCAGGTCCATGCTGTGCCTGGTTATCTCTGCCGGCGTGGCACCTGCTGGGAACATCTGTGTGGGCAGCTCTGAGAAGCGGATCTCTGTGCCAGCTCTGGGCTTCATCTCAGGCAGCCGGGCCAGGCCCTCCTGGTAGCTCTTGCACTCAGTGCCGCAGAGGGGGAGATTCTGCCCCAACCGGTCCTTGGTGTGCTTCATGGAGAGTACGGGCAGCACCTCTGAGAAGGCACAGATCTGCCGGGTCTCAGGCTGCAGCTTCTCCACTGTGGCCTCACTGATGAAGTTGGTGAGTGAGATCCACTTCTTGAGTGTGGCATATGGATAAGGTCCCAGGAACTGGTCCAGCTCCTGGAGGTTGGCCCTCATGGCCTCCACCTCAGCCTCTGGGGCTGGGGACAGGTCTACCTCTTCCCGGACCGCATTCCAGCGCAGGACCATCAGCCCCCGCTGCTGAAGACTAAGAAAGAAGCCCATACGAGGGCCCACATCCCTAGGATTGGCCTTGTCCACAGAGCTGTAGTAGAGGAAGTGGATGCCTGGCGGGATCATCTTCACGCCTCGGAACTTGGGCCCCACCTCCCAGGAGTTGTAGTCAATGCCAAATTCTGTCCCCTTGGGCATATTCAGAATGACCACAGTGGCCCCTTCAAAGAAGAGGCGCTTGGCAAGCTCAGGATCCATCTGCATGGCAGCCATGGGACCAGTGGTCGGTGATCCAGAAAAAAAACTTTCCTAGTCTTCCAGAATAGCTGAAAAAAAAAATCAGAGTTAATCAGAACCTGGGGAAGAATGCTTCATTTGATGAACATTCTCTATGTGCCAGATATTGAATTAGACCCCTGACATAGTTATCTCCCTTCATCTTCACCACAACTCTGCATCATTTTTACAGATGAAGAAAATGGGACTTAAAGAGAGTTTCTGTGTTTTGGTTTAATGAACAAGAACACTCATTTCGCAGCTAGAAAGACATCAGTTAAAGAAAAGTGACACGCTTAAGGTCACACAAGGACCCAATAAGAACCTGGGTACCCTGCCCTTCTGGTTCTTTCCACTGTTCACTCAAGATCTATTCTCAGATCTCTCTCTCACAACAGAGGAGGAAGGTGGAGAAAGCCTCCTATAACAAAACTATACTAAAATTTCTAACCCATTCTAAACTCTAACACTGTCTAAACTGTCTTAAATTATAACTCTGTCTAAAGCCTATTGCTGGAAAGTCCCAGAAGAGTTGAGAAGCACCCACCCAGTTTTCTGTAAGCCCCAGGGAAGGCCCAGAAATGGACAGAAGGTGGAAAGTGTGTGCCTAGCATCCAAAATTCACAGGTTTGGCAAGTGGAGACCTTTTCAACCACAACCACAATCACACCCACCTCCTCCTCTTACTTGTCTAAACACTGAAGTCCAGGGAGTGAAACAACCTCCCGAACAGTCCACAGGCAGTGGCAGCTCTGGACTACTCACTCAGAGTGGATTCAACTGGCATGGCTGGCCTCGGATCAGTATTTATAAGAGAAAGAGCTTAGAACATTTATTTTATCTACCTCTGAACAACCCATGAAGACATACTGGTAAAACTTCTGTAAGCAAATAGACACTGCCTCTATATTTATTAGAATAGTTCCAACATGAACTAATTTAAACCAAACAATTATCTAACCTTCTAGTCCCAAGACAGCTACCTATTCAATTCAGCCAAATAATCCCGGAGTGCCTGCACTGTGCCAGGATCTTCACTGGGCACTAAAAGAAACATTCACAGAGTAAGACAGTTACCACCCTCTAGGCACTTCCAGGCTAGCCAGATGTAAAAACAATACCCCAAATCTTCACAAAGAACCAGCTGCCTCTTGAATTCTTTTTATTCATTTTATTTTAAACAAAACAAAATAAAACCATAAGGAAAGGAAGGCCAGCACTTTTCCAAAAATCTTAAGGCCATTTTATTGTCTTAATCCCAAAACCACCACAAATGACTCTCACTCTAAATCAGAATTTTTCTCAAACTGCGAGTCACAACCCATTAATGGGTTAAGAAATCAATTTTATAGGATCTTGAACAGCATTAACTTTTTAAAATAAAAGGACAGAATATTTAAAAATCAGAGCACATCATGCTCTGTATTGTTTTCTGTAAAGCTAAGTATTGTTTTCTGAAGTTTTGTGTGTTGTGAGGATTCTTGGCCACAAGAATATATAATGTATTTGTATTTGAACTATAATGTATTTGTTACTGTAGTTCACAATCGTCAAAAGTGTGAAAGCCACTGATCTGAATAATTTAGATCATCTTCCTATTCCCAACCTTCGACTCAGAAGGTACTTAATAAGTATTTACTAAATAAACAGCAGTTGCATTTAAAATAACTGCTCATCAATTAGCCATTTTCCCTGTGGCATCTGTGTGCTCCTCCTTGATATTGACATTCCTTTCATTCTAATCCACCAGACTGTAATTCTCTTCACTATATCTTTAGCAGCTGGCACATGGCCTGGCACAAAGAAGATGCCTTGGAATGCAAAAAGTCATATCCATCCACTTCTCTCCACCACCTTACTCTAAATTACCATGTCCCTCACCCAGAGAGCAGTCACCCCTCCAATCCCTTCTCCATCCAACAGCTCAAGTAACCTTCTCAAAGTGCCAATCTAAACACTTCACCATTCACACTTAATACCCTCTGAGTGGCTCTTGGAAAACTGAAATTTTTACTATGACCTATAAGGCCTGCATGGTCTGGGCCCTGGCAACTCCTCAAGCTTGTAGCATACCATACTTCCCCTACAAGCATTCTGTTCCAGACATTAGCCTCTTTCAGATCCTCGAACAGGAAGCTCCCCGGGGTAGAAAAGTCTTCCCTCCCCTCTTTTTCAAATCATTTTTCTGATCTCTGCTCAATAGTCACCTCTTCAGTAAAGCTTCCTTGACCTGGGGGATAGGTCTGGTATCCTGTGATACACCCTCATGGCACGGTGAATCTTTCCATTTTACTCATAACAGCCGCAATTTTGCAAATGTTAATAGAGGGCTGTCACCTCCGAAAGACGGGAGTCTTTTGTATCTCTAGCACACATTAGACGCTTGGTAAGCATTCACTTAATAAAAGCATGATATCCATTTTGTAGATATGAAACAAACGGAAAAGACCTTATCTGAAGTTACAAAGAGTAGGACAGAACTACTTCAAACGGAGCCAAGGTCTCCGGGGCCCCAAGTTCTAAAGTTAGGAAAAAAGCAAGTTACCCCGGGCGTCCCAAGAAGTCCTGGCCGCGGTGTGTCGGGCGACGGTTTCTCAGGGAGAAAGGCCTACAGAGACAGATGGGTCCCACCTCCAGCCCATAGAGAGGGACCCCGCAGACCTGGCTAGTTCAGGGCCCTCCGCGATCCCAACCCGGGAAAAGGGGTGGCCGGGGCCACACAGACAACGAAAGCAGAGCAGTTAAAAGAGCACAAGAGGCCGCACTCACCGACTTCGGCCTTGCCCCAAGCTCAGGAACCAGGGAAGCGCACCGGAACTTCTCCCGCTCTGGCGCCGCACGGGAGCAACGGCGAAAGGGGCCGGGCAGATCCCTCAGTCGCGGAAGGACTGGTCCGCGCCTGCAAGTTCCGCCCTATCAAACGTTGCCTTTTGCTACTTTCAGTAACTGATTTTAGCTCCCGAACCGCGGACAGTAACTTTCATCAAACGATGCATTTTATATCCCGCTTCAGAAACACATCCACCAGCCATGGTTTTTCAGTCTCAATTATTCATGGCTTCAGAAGCTATGATGAAGGTCGTGACTGCCCGATAGCCACAGTCAGAGGTTCCGTCATGATTCTGGTCAGCCAATCACTATCAGAGTAACAGTGTCACAGCTGGCCATTTATCACCCGGTCTCAGCCTCCAACCACTCTCAGCCCTAGGGCAGAGCCTCAGAAACCCAGCCCAGAGGGAACCAGTCTCAGCAACAGTAGTCACCACATCCATGCCTCCAGCCATAATCACCCAGTGTCCTCTGACAGTGCAGGTCTATATATCTCAGTCAGGCTGTAAACTTGAGGAAAGGAAACTGTCTGGCTTGTTCTCCACTGTTTCCCTGGAATCTAGCACAAAGCCAGGCACAAAGGCTCAGCTCAGTACATATAGTATGCATTTAATTAATGACAGTAGTTTGTTATTAACTAATGGCTTCTATTTTGGGGCCTAGCCCTGTGCTGGATGGTTGTATCAGTCAGGGTTCAGCCAAGAAGTAGAGCCAACAGGAGGTATATAACAGCTTCACTGCAAGGAATTGGCTTACGTGATTGTGAGGGCTGGCTAGGTAAATCCAAATTCCAAAGGGCAGGACACTTGGTATATGATTTCTAATCCTTGCACTGACCCTAGTTAAGCAGAGTTAGTATTCCCAGCATGCAGAAGAGAAAACTGAGGCTCAGAGAGGTTACACAGCCAGAAAGTGGCAGGGCTAGGATGCAAACCAAGGTCTGACTGGCTATTCTTGTCCCCAGGCTGCTGCTCCTTAGCTTGTCTGTCACACTTCCTCAGTGACAGCTGGACATGCCAATCTGTCTCAGTCAAAATTCATCTTTTAGGGAACTTCAGACTAGACCAGGCCCTGCAGTTATGGTTAATCACAATGAGCTGCTGCAATATTAACCAGAGATGGCCTCCATCAGTCACAGTCATGCATGTCAATCTCAGCCTGTCATGTCAGTTCCATTTCCTGCATGAAGAAGCTCAGCTCCCTCTCCACCCCTCCTCATTCCCAGTCTTATGCTGAGCTCCGCAGTCTGTTTTCAAAATGCCCTGTTCCAGCTGGGTTCACCACTTTCTGAAATTTCAGGGCACTGAACTCTAGACACAGAAGCTGTGATAGTAGCCCAGGAATCCTACCTTGTAGACTGCATGTCTATCCAGATCAGGTTTCTTAACCTTGGTACTATTGAGGTCAGATAATTCTTTGTTGTAGGGCCATTATCCTATGCATTGTAGGGTGTTTAGCAGCTTCCCTGGCCTCTGCCCACTAGATGCCAGTAACACTCCTCAGCTGTGACAACCAAAACTGTCTCTATACATTGCTAAATGTTCCCTTGTCAGAGGAAATCATACCCACCTCCCACGTTAAAAATCACTGATCTAAATGAACCAGCCAGGTTATTCCTAAGCAGTTCGGAGGCTGACCCTATATTTATGTGAGACAGAGATACAGATCCAGGGTGTGGGTGGTACCCAATGTTTGCAAAACAAGTCCTATTCCAGGACTGCAGGGGTGACAGCTAGCTAAAAGAAAACTACAGGGAAAATTCAGGGAAGGATTCATGAAACTCCTGGAAGCAAGTGCCTCTGACAATGGACAGGAGTCTGGAGAGGGTTGAAGAATTGCTTTTCACTGCACAGCATTTTGTATCATTTAATGAATTACCTTGAAAAAGAAAAGACATAGTATTTAGTATTTGAAATTATAGGGAAATGCTCAGGATTTAAGTTTTTAAAAGTATTTAGAATGGCATGTACAGGTGACTTCAACTCTGATAAAAATACATATGTATGAGAGAAGACTGGAACGAAATGCACCAAATAGTTAGAAGTGGTTCTTGCTTGTGATATTTTGGGCAATAAAGAAAGGTGGTTGAGGTGAGTTGTTTAGTAGAATAAAAGGCAAGTGTTGGTACCTGCACCTCCAGGGGCTCAAGGGACAAATTTAAGTTTTATATGGATTATGGTTTTTAAATTTCAGTATTTCTGTATTTATTTTTATGAAGACCTTTCTTTGCAAGAGGCAAGGGATACTAGTTTTTCATTTGCGTAAGTAATATAGTTTCCTTTTTAAATAAGAGAGTAAATGTAGAGAAAAATGTTGTCAACATGGGGACAGGTGGCACACACAGGGATATGGCAACATACATGAAGGTGATGAGCCAAGGCTGAAGTTGGGGTTTGCTGTATACATTATTCATTTGGTTCCCATGGAGAGGGATGCAGAAAAGACCCCAATGTAGATGTCCTTTCAAGTATGCATCCACACAGCAAACCCTTCTGTGTCCTGGGCCCGCATACTTACTGTTTCTGCTGCCTGGAATGCTCTCTTGCAAGTTCTTCGCCTTACTGGATCTTTCTCTTCATTCAGCTCAAAAATTGTGTCCTCAAGGGAGGCCATAACTGGCCACCTTATTTAAAGTGGTCTCCTTTGATGACCATCCATCTCCCCTGGTGCTGATTACTCTGGAATTGTCTGGGAGAGCCTTCCTGTTCTGTTGTCAGATTCCTAGACTATGAGCTACTGGAGAGCAGGGACTTGGCCTTGTTTGTTGTTCCTGTAAAGCCTACCCCTAGGCCTGGACCACCCTGGGGTCTACAAACATTTGAATGAAAGTGTAGTAGGTTGAATGAAAGTGTTCTAGTTGGGATCTCTCCTCCCCAGTTTTAGCCCTTCCCACAATGCCAACTTGTACTGGTATCCAAGGTCAGAGAGAGATGCCAAGGCAGTTTGTGGTTCAGCCTCAAACACATTTATTTCACTTTTATTGAGTATACAAGAACAGAGAGCACACGCATACAGCACGGAGCACTGAGGTGGGGGAGCGCGGGGACAAGAGAGGAGAGGGGGGGTGTGAGTAAAAAGGACCAGGACAGCATCGCAGTTGGTTGGGAAGGTGCTTTTGAAAAAAAAATATATTTAGAGTGATGTTGCTCATGCAGTTTCAGGCCAGTCTTGGAATGTGCTTGCAGGATTCAAAAACTGAAACAGGTCCTGGCATTTCCTGTACCCTCAGATGGAAAAGATCCCAAGAAAGCAAAAGAAGAGAAAACAAAGATTTGTAGGCTGGCAGAGTGGAAAAAGGCCATGGAGAGCATCTGCTTTATCCTGTTCATTTTGCAAGTGGGGACACTGAGGCCCCAAGGGGGGATGGGACTAACCCAATGGCACGTGATGAGTTAGGGGCCGAGCCAGGATGGCCACCCAGAACTTCTGACGGCCCCCCAGGACTTCTTCCACTATGCTACATGGTCTCCTGGGCAGAGAGGTGGCACGGAAAGGATGAGAAATGTAAAAAGGCAAAAAGGAAAAGTAGGTTGAAGACAGACAAGACAAACATCTATATTCTCTACGAAGAGGAGGATGGGGAGGAAACAGTGCCCTAGATTTCAGCTTCACAGCTCCCCTCCTCCCTGGTGGCACTGCCTGCCTCTCTGTGGAAGGAAGGTCAGAGC
This sequence comes from Vicugna pacos, assembly GCF_048564905.1. Classification (NCBI taxonomy): domain Eukaryota; kingdom Metazoa; phylum Chordata; class Mammalia; order Artiodactyla; family Camelidae; genus Vicugna; species Vicugna pacos. Next base: position 27,049,815 of record NC_133005.1, on the reverse strand, counting down.
ATTGGTGGGATGGAGATCTCCACAAACCCTGGCTGGCCCACAAACTAGGCCTGGTCACGTTGTCCCTGCCCTGAAGCCACACACCTAGAGTCTGCAGGTGCAGAACCAAGAACAAATATTCCCCCTCTGAGGTCTGTCCAGGGCACTGAGGACACCTGGTTCCTACAAAGACAGAGAGGGTGCAGCCACTCCAGCTCTTGGCCTAGAAAGACTGGGGGCTCTCAGGTTGAAGAGGACAGGAAGGAGGTCCTGTGGCTTCTCTCCCAGGATTGTAAAAAGAACCTGGTGCATTCAAAGTGTGCTGTTGCTCTCGGGGGGAGCTGGAGTGGGCCACCTGCCTGCTCCGGGGGGATGGGGTTGGCTGGGCCATCTGAGCCCCTGCTGCAGGACTCTCTCTGCCCTCTTTCCATCCCATTTTTGCCCACAGAGGCAAACACTATTCTGGATTCTTGTCCTGCCTCGGGTCAGCACCAGTTAAGCAGCTAAGCATATGGGTCACTGGGCTAACTGATGAGCGAGCCCAAGCTCTGCAGGGAACCCCCAGGCCATGTCTGATCACTGGAGAGAAGGTAGAAACACTCGCAGAGGGGTTGGAGATGTGAGGCTGGCCTAGGGGGCTTCCCAGGTCCCACTGCTCCCCTCACACTTTCTCCTTGAGCCTAACTAGTGCCGGCACAAGTAAGTACTCGATAAATATTTGTGGAATGAATTCATTGACTGCTTTAGAAGCAGGAAGGGGTAAGTGAAATGGGGCTGAGAAATTAAGAGGCAGTAGAGACATCCTCCCTCAGAAGGAGCTTCAGTGAGCTCGGGGAAGCAGCTTGCGTCAGGAAAGCCTGGGAAAGCCCACACGCGCCAGAGGGCAATGCCAGGCTCTTCTCTGAGGGCTTCTGTGGTCTCGAGGCCATTTCTGGGGTGCCAAGGGCACAGGCTCAGAGCGCAGGCACTGACCGAAGGAAAGGTCTCCAAAGCCAGGGTCTTATACATAGATGGAGCCTCAGCCACATGGCCTTTCCTCCTCAGCTCATTCTGGGGCAGGCGAAGCCTTTGGGAATGCAGTTTTGACCTCTCAGGGCCTGCCCTGTGTTCAGTCTCTACCATGGCTGCTTTGGCCCAGGAAGAAGAGAATGATTCGGACAGAATACAGGAGTGGTAAAGAGAAAGGCTGAGCTGGGAATCTTCAGACAGCCGGATGAAAGCCGCCATCCTCTGCAGCAGCCAGAGGTGTCACCTCTCTTTGGATGGGAGTTAGCTGTCACAATGCGGTCAGGGAAAGGCAAGCCAGGTGGCAAAAAAGAGATAACTAAGAACCGAGGCCAGCCTCTAGAGAGGTAGGGGAACTAAGCCAGGGGACCTGTGTGGCAGAATCCTAACTCTGGACACCACGCCTGAGCACAGACCAGACCGTGGCTGCTACTGCCCCGGTGGGGAGAAGGCGTTGAGCCTGCTTCCTTCTTGCCAAACCCCTGCCTCTCCATTTGGGGACCCCGCCCCTCCCCATCAATCAACCAAATTACAAACACCACACACTGTATTTCTACACTGAACCGTCAGCTCCTACCATGAGCGACCTACAGCCAGGGTCCAGGTCTCCTTGGCTGGGCCGATTCAGTGAGATCTAGGAACCTTGGGATATATCAATCACAGTCAGATAATTATAATTTTAAAATGTCAGCTTCATACTTACCAGCACGGTTTATTGTAGTATTTGTTTCCTGTTATACGTAATATACATCACTTAAAAGCACATCCGTACAAACCTCCTACAAGCTGCACCTCCATAGTGAGAACCCATAAACATACAATGTCTACCTCCCTGTGGCTTGGTTTTACGTTCTTGCTTTTCTTTTCTTTTTCTTGTTTCCAATGAGAGTCATCGCAGTGGCCCTCAGCAGGACCAGGACACTGGAGGATGAAGGACGTGGGGTGGGGGAGAGAGGAGAGGGACCCGAGACAGAAAATGACAAGACGTGTGAGAGTCAAGGGGGAAGGGAGGTGGAAGAAAGGAAGGTGGATTTTTGCAGCCCAGTGTCAAGACCCGAAAGATAATAATCCAGTGTTCCTCCTCCTCCCTTCCAAGTGGGGAACTTTCGCTCTTTCTCGGAAAATGGTTGACGGGGCGTGTCTTGCTGCTGCAGCTTCTCTTGCTTGGCTGCAAAAGTGTTTTCCTTTGCATTCGAGTGGGCAACGGACACGGGAGAAGAACAAACAGAACGCTCGTCCACTAAATGTAACGTGCAGAACCAGGGTCGACTTGAACTCCTACAATCAGCGAGGTCTGACTTGCCCTGGTTGTTCTGCAGGGCTCCAAGGGAGGAGGGGAAAGCAAGGGGTTATTGTTGTTACCATTTTTTCCTGAAAAATCCCACCGAGTCTTGAATTTGTCTGCAAAGGAAATGTAGGTGTTCGGATGTTGGTTGCTGTCGGCCGAATGCTCGGCCAGCCCCGGCAGCAGTGCAAGGACGTGGTGTTTCCTGTATATATATCTATATCTATATATATCTATATATATGCTTTTCCTTTCCCAGTCTCTCATCAGGGACAGTACGTTGCAGCTGGGACGTCAGTGTTGTGTCGGAGAATCCAGAATGAAGGCCCCTTCTTTGCGGTTCTCTGGCTTGGGTTGGACCAGAAACGCGAGCATCTCTTCACAGAGGTCAGGATTCCTGAGGCCAGAGGCGTGGGGAGAAGGGCACGCAAAGGAAGGAGGACAAGAAAAGTTTTGTCAACCATCTTTAAAATACACGGCAAGAGGTGGTTTCTGCTACTTTTACCATGCGCCCTTCGTTATGGCTCAGGAAGATAGAGGAGCTTGTCTGAGGCCACAGAGCTTGTGAGAAAGGGGCCTGCTGAGAACTGAACCCACCTCTGTCTGATTCCAAAGCCCCTGCACGTTTTGCTGGGTTATCACCAGGGAGGTGGGATCTTTTACTTTGGCTGGAAAATTTGTCCAAGTTTCCTTGAACACTGAAAGCTGAGACCCATGTGTTTCCTTTTCTTCCCATCTGCTCTCAGTTCTAAGAAATGTTTAGTTGTGATTGCAGATGTTTTCTTGGTTTTCTTTCCTGGTCTCCATGGCTGCTGCGTCCTGGGGGTTAAACCCCAGAGGATAGTGTATAAGTAAAGAAACGGAAGTCTGGATTCTGACTCAGGTTGGACTCCAAAACTTAGTGGCTAAGGGGCATGGGCTCCGATATCAGACGACCCGAGTTCAAATCCCATTCTGTGGTCAACTAGCTCTGTCATCTTGGGTAAGTTTCTTAACCTCTTTTGACTCAGTTGCTCCCTCTGTAAAATGGGTCCTGCCTCATGCAGTTGTCGGGAGGATTCAAGACAAGGATCAGCATACGATGGGTGCTAAGTAAATACTGGCTGTTCTTGCTATGACTCTTGTTGTTGATTTAACCACATGCTATTCTGATCTCACTGAAGGCAAGGACTGTCTTTTCCTTATTGTTGTCTTTCCAGTGCCCAACACCGTGCCCAACACATAGCATCTACCTGAACCATCCAACACATGGCATAGCATCCCTGCCCTTTACCACTGACATATGGGCAAGTACTAATGGAGTTGCAGAAATCTGATCCTTCTTGGCTCAACTGACAGATGGGAAAACCGAGGCCCAGAGGGTTCAATGACTTAGCAAGTTGGTGGCAGAAACCAGACCGAGGACCTGCTCCTGCTTTACAATAGGTCAGTTATTATTTTTTCCCCATTTAATTAACATTTTGAAAGTGAGAAAGGTCTGGGTGCTGCCAGAAGCAGGTGGGCCAGTGGGCAAAGATGGAGCAGAAGCCACATATCTAGCCTGTGAGTTGCTGGGAGAGAAGAGATGATGGTGTGTAAAGTGGGTGTGATTTCCACACTCACAGCAGGAACTTCAAGGAGGAAGAACTTCCGTAAGGAAGGCTACTGGAGCAGGGGCAGATATTCCTGGAGGACTTGGGGAACGGGGAAAAGATGAAGACGGGCAAGACGGATGTGCACATGGAAACAGGGCACTGGTGGTAGAAATTTAGGGTCTGCCTTGCTCAGGGCTCTCACTGACCCCTTGACATGGCAAAACCTCAAGGGACAAGGAGGCAGGCCACATCGCCGAGCACCTTCTGCACGTGAGACACACCTGGTCCGTCACTGCTAGGGACTGAATGCTGTGTCCCCATCAAATTCACATGTTGAAGCCCCAATCCTCAAGGTGATGGTATTTGGAAGTGGAGCCTTTAGGAGGGGCTCATCAATGGGGTGCGTGTCCCTCTAAGAAGAGATGTGGGACAGACGATTTCTCTCCCTGCTCTCCGCCGTGTGGGAACACAGAGAAGCCACTGTTGGCAAACCAGAAGAGGGTCTCACCAGGAGCCAGACTGACTGGCACTTCGATCTTGGACTTCCCAGCCCCTACACTGTGAGGAATAAAGTGTGTGTTGTTTAAGCCACACAGTACGTTCTAGGAGCCCGAGCTGACTCCAACACTCACAGATGCTGTTTAATTATTGCAGAAGCTCCAATTCATAGATCAACTCCATTTTGTAGGTGAGGAAACTGAGGCCCAGGGAGGTTCCTCTGGGCACACTGCTGGTAAGGTACTTCTGGGTCCAAGCTGGGTATGTTCTTTCTACTCGATTCTGCTCCTTTCTGGGGATTTTTTTTTTCTTACAGTGCCAGCTTGACCTTCAGTTCGCTCATTGATGAATAAAGTGCCTGCCCTAGAACTCAGAGTCGACCTCATCCTGAGTTTGTGGGGTATCTTTAAAAGCCCATAGTCACTTCAGAAGTACCAGGGACATCTAAACAATACTGAATGATAATTTTTTCTTCTCAGTTTATTACAGCAGAGTCCTAGTGGGCAGCCTTTTGTTAGCCTACTCTGCGTTAATAATAGTAATATTATCAATAATAGTAGTAATATTAATAATAATAGTAAATACGTAATCATAGTCATAATTAACTTTGATCAAGCACTTCCTACGTGCCAGGCCCAGTGCTCACTACTGTAGATGGATGATCTCAGTAACCCTGTGAGTAGGTTCTATGAACAGTCACTGTGGTGAGGAGGTTAAGACCACAGGGCAGCTTTGGAACCTAACAGATGAAATTTGAGTCTCTAACCAATATCTGTGAGCAAATCAACAAAAGCCTCAGAGCTTCAGTTTCCTTATTTATAAAATGAACGAGCAGATGACAGTACTCATGGTGAGTGCGTAGCCTGGTGCCTGGAACAGTGTAAGCACTCCATAAATTACAGCAATTGTTACTACAAGGTTCAAAAACTTGCTCAAAGTTGCACAACTAATAATGGGCAGGACTGAGATTTGAATCCAGGTTGGCAGGACTATTATCCTGGGTACCAAGATGTGTCCATTCATCAAACCAACATTTCCAAGCACTTTAAAAAAGAGCTTTCTAACTCAGAGAGGACCTCTGCCCCAGAATTAGCGAGTCTGACTATATTAAGAGACAGAGGTGGTTCCTACTTGGTGATAACTAATGGCAAAGCAGGTGGGCAGAAAAGGCAAAGGAGAAACTTCTGCCTCTCCAGGGCAACATAACAAGGGGAACTTTACAGAAGGATCCAAAAGAGACAGGGTGTGTGCAGTGATACGTGGTACAATGGTAGCAAAGAAAGAACTAAAAGAAGGACAAGGAGGAGGGAATGAGATGGCAAAGGGAGTAGCGAGGTGGGCAGATGTGAAAGACTGCGTGGGGTGGGCAGGAGGCTGGAACGAGAGCTCCGAATGGTCAGGAAACATGGGAAGGCAGGAGCCGGGGGTGCTGGCTGGGATGCCCTGGGAGAGACAAGGAGGAGTGAGACAGGGAATGAAGATGTGAGAAGCACACAACAGACACTCTAGGAAAGCAAATAAACAGCCAGATGACTATATATAACTGGAACGGGCTTGTCCCATCTCTTCATTTTGCAAATGAGGAAACTGAGACCCCAGTGGCCACACAGCTGGTCAGCAGGAAGATTGGGATTGGAGTCAGGTCCCGATACCCAGCACAGAGTTCTTTGCATCACTGGCTTCTACGCCTGGGTGCACATGCATTTCCTAAGGACCAAGGTATAAATGAAGATCCCCAGGGCCCGCCCAGCGCTTCTAAGTTGGACTTTATGGCAATAGCTCTCTAGTATCTGTATTCCCCAGGTGACACTGCTGGCTCACTCCCAGCTTGGCAAGTGATCTGCACTCTACCACTCTGAGATCTGGGCAGCAAAAAGCAAGAATAATTGGACTGGACAACTGAGGGGACAGGAGTGACAATTTACATGCAAGTGTGAGGAAGGCTGGGAAGTATGCTCTGTCCATGATCAGCTTACACATCTTCTAGACCAGTGCTGTCCAACAGAAACAGAAAGTGAGCCACAGTTGGAATTTAAAATGTTTTAGATCACAGATTTTCTAGACACATAGATTTTCTAAATTTTCAAGGTATTTCTAGTTTTCTAAAATTTGCCAGATAAACAGAAAATTTTAACTCTAAATTAAAATTCTAACTTTTTAATTTACATTAAAAACACTAAAAAGAAACAGGTGAAATTAATTTTAATAATGTATTTTTAACCGAATATATCCAAACATCGTCATTTAACATGTAATCAATATAAAAATTACTGAGCTATTTTATACTCTTTTTTCCATACATGACCTTCAAAGTCCAGCACATATTTTACCCTTAAGGCACATCTCATTTCAGATTAGCCAATTTCAAATGTTCAACAGCCACATGTGGCCAGTGGCTCCTATGTTGCACAGCACAGAAAACCACTTCCATCATTGCAGAAAGTTCTACTGGACAGCGCTGGTCTAGACCTGGGGTTGGCAGCCTTTCAAAGTGGCAGGAAAATGTTTCAGTGCTTTTTCTTTTGACTCAAAGTGGGAGGTGATCAGAAGATGAGAAAGAAACATTCTTGTAGCTTTCTAGAAAACATTTGTTTCACTCATCAAGGAAGAGGGCAGACCTACACTGCTGGTGGGAGTACAGTTCAGTGCAGTCACTGTGGAAAACAGTATGAAGATTCCTCAAAAGACTAGGAATAGACTTACTATATGACCCAGTAATCCTGCTCCTGGGCATATATCCAGAAGGAACCCTACTTCAAAAAGACACCTGCACCCCAATGTTCATAGCAGCACTATTTACAATAGCCAAGACATGGAAACAGCCTAAATGTCCATCAACAGACGACTGGATAAAGAAGATGTGGTATATTTATACAATGGAATACTATTCAGCCACAAAAACCGACAACATAACACCATTTACAGCAACATGGATGTTCCTGGAGAATGTCATTCTAAGCGAAGTAAGCCAGAAAGAGAAAGAAAAATACCATAGGAGATCGTTCAAATATGGAAACTTAAAAAAAAAAAGGAACATAAATACAAAACAGAAACAGACTCATATACACAGAATACAAACTTGTGGTTGCCAAGGGGGCAGGGGGTGGGAAGGGACAGAATGGGATTTCAAAATTTGTAGATATTGACAGGCATATGTAGAATAGATAAACAAGATTATACTGTATAGCACAGGGAAATATATACAAGATCTTGTGGTAGCTCACAGCAAAAAAGAAAGTGACAATGAATATATGTATGTTCACGTATAACTGAAAAATTGTGCTGTACACCGGAATTTCACACAACATTGTAAAATGACTATAACTCAATAAAAAAGCGTTTGAAAAAAAAAGGAAGAGGGCAGAAAGGGGTCTTTGAAATGGATTTACCTTTCACTGAGGTATAACGTGCGAAGCACATAAAGTACACAAACCTAAGTGTGGGGCCTGACACTTTTTTATACACATACAGACCCATGTAACCCTCCCAGGTCAAGATGCTGACACATCTAGCCCTGTGGAATGTTCCCTTGTGACTCTTTCCTGTCAATGCCACACCCCAGAAGTAACCAATATTTAGATGTTGATTGTTGCTGATTAGTTTTGCCTGTTTCTGAACTTCCTATGAATGGACTCACACTGTATGTACTTTTTGTGTCGGACTTATTTCACTCAACTCAATGTCTGTGAAATTTTATTATTATAGGTTTGGGGGGGGGTCAAAGCCATGCTGGGGACCAAGACTCTTGGTGGGTCCTCAGATGGAAATGACCCTGGGAGGACCTTGCCACTGCTCTCTCCTCCCTCTCACGGCTGCTGAGCTCCATGGGCCTTACCTGTGGCTTCTTGTCCCTCTCCTCCGGGGATGGGTCTGTTTCTCTATATACGACAGCTTTGGTTACCAGCATGTCAGGATGCTGAAGTTTGGCCTCCTTGATGGCCAAAGCCAGGGCCTAGAGGAGAGGAAAAGCAAAGTGAGAACCAGAGCACACTGACTGCGGGAGCGGCTCTGGAGACCTACAAGCTTGTCAGCGCACAGCTCAGGAAGCTGGGGCCCGGGAAGGGGCAGTGGTCAAGGAGTTAAAGAGTGAGGCTAGGGTTCAGGTCTTCTGGCTCCTGCTGGCTCCCATTCAGTGTCCCTTCCTTGGGGGTTTCTCCGCTGCACAGGGTTGGCAGGAAGTAGACACCTTTTCTGCTCTTGAATGAAGCTGCCCATGAGTAACCCTATTTGGGAGGGTCTGAGGACTGGGCAGTGCCACTGGGCACTAGGGTTCCCATCCTCATACCTGGTCTTGATCGACATCTTCGTCCCCAGTAATGATGATCCGCTTCTCGATCCTCGTCTCAGAAAACCCTCCTTTCACAGTCTGCAGAGGGAGAGGGAGATGGGGTCAGCCTTGGGTCCTGCTGGGGCAGCAGCCTCAACATGGGGCCTGTGCCAAGCCTCCCTCTGGGGCGAAGCTGGAGCCAGCAGTTGTCTTCTCTCCAGGCTCCCTCAGTTTTCTCCTTTTCTGATTTTGGGATTTCAGACTGTACATCTTGCCTGGCTGCCACCCTTCCCCCAGCTACCAAGCCGCCCCCTCTAGGTCTTTCAAGCCTGGCTCAAATGCTGTCGCCCTGACCCTGGTGAGCAGTCCCTCTGTCTTCCTGCCTCGGTACTCTCCAAGCGGCAAGTTCGTATCTCGCACCGTTCTGGGCCTCTCTGCCTTGAGCTGACCTTGTGTGTGTGACCTTGTGTGTGGCCTTGCTCCCTCGGCTGGGGCAAGGGCAGGGGCTGTAATCCGTGCACCTCTGGATCCCCTCCTCCCCAACTCCCCTGTCCAACCTGATCAGGACAGGTGCTAAATGCAGATTTGTTGAATGAACACATGAATGGAATGTGAATGGTGACAAAGTTCTACTTTAAATGATTTCAAACAATACTAGAAGAGAAAATTGCATTGCTGAGTCTTATAAATATGCTTATAACCATCATGTTTTCCAAAGGGGTGGGGCTTGGGTGTGAGTTTAGAAGTAGAAGATGGGGCAGGACCTAATGACTTGGTATATTAAAGGAGCATGGTGGCTGAGGGAAACACCAGATGGAGTCGGGAGTGGACAGAAAAAAGAGGGGGGGCTCCCAGTTGGCAGGGCTGGGAGGGACTTTGGGAAGAAGAGTTATCTGTGTGATGGAAAACCTGCCCACAAAGCTTTCAGTGGAGTCATCATTGCTCACTGATGCCTTTGGTGGGAGTGGGTGCTTTCTGGGTAACGTGCTGCAGGGGAGCGGGCAGGGCTGGGACGGTCTGTGTGCTGCCTACCAGACTTCTCCTTTAATGCTTGAGTAAAAGCTCCAACTTATCCTGGCTCCCTGGCCTCTCTCCTCCAGGCCTCCATCCCCGCCCTGGGCCGCCTCCTGCCTGCCTCCTGGCCACTCAGGCACATGGACACATTGGCCAGCCTGTCCTCAGTCCTCTGTCCTCATTGGCTAAGTTACAGCTGACCGTCAGGAACGCCTCCCTCCTCTGGCCCGGACTCTTCCTCCCCGCCCCCTGCTGCAGGTCCTCCATCCTTAGTCTCTAGGTAACTCTCTTCTTTCTCCCATCTGCACATTCTGGTGGACCTAACCTCCTCTCTTTAAACCCCTTTTTGCTGGGTCGCTCCCCATTTTAAAAACCTTGATGGCTCTCCAATGGCCTTCAGACTCAGATCCTCTGTTTGTCTTGAGATTTGTCTCATTTGTCTCTATTCTGCTTTCCTGCCTCCAGTCCAACCTAATTTCCCACAGTTCTGTCCCCTACCTGCTGCTTGTCCTGTTTCCCCACATGCGTTGTTTACAGCGCCCCCGTCTGGCCACCCTTAGCACAGAGGTCAGCATAAAGTCGCTATTTGCTCGGTGAAAGAAATGAACACACACAGTTTCTGCTCCCATCTTCCACGCTGCTTAGAACGTCTGCGTCTGTCTTCTCCTTCACAAGCCCTCCCATGGATTTCCAAGACCCTATACAATCCCACTTTTTCCAGAAGACCCTTCCTCATTCTTTGAACCTTCCTTAAATCTCCCCCTTCTAAATCCCTCCAGCACTGAAGATCTATAAGACGCAAACACCAGGGTTCACAACTACATCCCAGGAGATGGTCTCGTCCCCAAGCCTGGCTATCAATGTTGAAGGGCAGGTCAGTGCCTTAGGATGACCCATAGCACAGAACAAAGCACTCCAGAAACTGGGAACACCACAGGTCTTCTCTGTCCACGCATACAAGGCAGAGCCATGGCAATGACCTTCCCGAGCCCCACAGCCAGGCTGGGGGCATATGGTGCCCTGCTGCTACTCACTTTGGTAACATGGGTGGTGGTGGAGGTGGAGAGGGTTTCCGCAGTGGCGCCGTAGGTGCTGGTGAGGACATCTTTCCCGATGATCTGCAGAATATAACCACCCCCCACCCTGGGGTCAGGTGAGGACGCTGGGCTCTGCACAATGGGGGTGGGGGTGGGGTAAACCAAGGGATGATGGGGGCTCCCATGAAGGCAAAGTTTGGAAACCAAGATGCTTTGAACCACTGAGTCTTAAGAATTCAGGAATATTGGAACCTTCAGAATACAAGACCCACGAAATTCTCAAACCATGGAATCTAAGATTCCTAGAACCTGAGATTCCTGAGGTCCAGAATCCTAACAAGACTATAGAATTTAAGAATCCTGGCATCTTAGAAGGATGAAATAGAGGGATCCAGGTGGAAACGGAGCCCTCCTGATCGCCCACCCTGTCAGGGCCGGGAACACGCTCTTTCTGAGGTTAGATGATAAGGAGGACAGACTAGGAGCTGCAGGAGCTGCAGGAGACCTCGCAGTGACAGGTCGGTGAGGCAGCCACTGACAGAGCCAGGTCCAGAATCCAAGCCTCTGGACTATGAGTCCATTGCTCCTCCTGGTCAGTAAGGAGAGCAGGTGCAAAAGAGCTGTCACACCACAGGCACCACCAAAGTGAGGAGCCACTTCACCCCACACTGCCATGGCCCTGCTTGTGTGTGTATGTGTGGGGGGTACGGAGGGCAATGGAAGAGACTCTGGTGGGGACCAGGGAGCCCCATGGGCATCCGAATCTGATGCTATTTCCTGCTGCTGCATTTAAAGGGGTGGTTTTAGGCTCCCTGCCACACCTGCTGTGAGCTACCTGTGGAACCGCGTCCACATTCTCTGTGTGGAATCCCCTAGCCTGAGCTGGCCCTGCCCACTTACCGGAGAAAGAGAACGGATTTCCGTGGCCACCGTCTGTGGGCCTGGGATCATGGCAGCTGCCCCCTTCCCGGACTTGAGACTGTTCTCCTGGGGAAACAATAGTGCTCAGATGGCCAGGTCTCAGGTGGGCGGGCCCCCAGGATGACCAGAGCCTGTGGCCACATAGCTCTCATGGCCACAAGGTTGAATAGCGATGCTAGAAGCAGAGAACTGAAGGCATCGTTCAGTTTGGTCTTCTCTGGTTCATCACTCGCCCACTTGCTCGCTCACATACGCACTTACACACTTAGTCACACACCCATTCATTCAACACATGTTTACCGACTGCCTGGTGTTAGAGACACCGTGGTGAACAAGACATGGTGTTGCTCCCTGGAAGCACTAACAAAGGAGGTGAGACGGGTCCTCGTCCTGGCCCTGCCACGTTCCAGCCATGTGACCCGGGGCAGAGCCACTTCCACTCTATGGGCCTCGTGGATCCACCCACACAAAGGGGACCCTGCAGGGCACAGGGGTAACAAATGTCCCACTCTGGTGGGGGGTGTTGATAACAGTGGGGCGGGGGCTATGTGTGTGAGGAGGGGGGCAGGGAATGTATGGGAAATCTCTGTGCCCTCCTCTTAATTTTGCTGTAAACTTAAAACTTCTCTGAAAAAATAAAGGCTTAAAGAATTTTTTTAAAGGGGAACCCCTGTCACTCTCACAGAGACTTTATAAGGCTCACAGAGGAGAAAGGGCTTTGCAGATATCTGCAGAGCAAATACAGGAATACAGGCTGGCTACTAACAACATCACAACTAGTTTTCTGAGTACTTTCTATGGGCTAGGTATTATGCTAAGGATGCATGAGCTCGTTTATGCCTCTGAACGACCACGGGAAATTGGTTTAATCTTTCTCTTTCACAGCTGAAAAAGTGGAGGGCGAGAGGATGTTAAGCGGCTTGTCCAAGTCCCCCTGCAAGTTAGTGATAGAGCCTGGATTTAGACCCAAGTTCATCAGAGCCCCAAATTCAACACACTCTTTCTGTAACCACTCCTTCTGCAACGCCACTCTGCCCTTAGAACTCTCATCCTTGAGCCAGCTCTCCTGGTGTGATCTTGGAGTTTAATCGCTAGAAGTTCCTGGAATTGACCCTGGACTTACTGGACCACAGCCCCCTGCCTCCACCTCCCACTTCCTGTACCATCTGAGGGCTCAGCCTTGACCAGGGGCCCAAAGCTGTGTCCATTCTGCAGCTCCCCAGTGGGCTGAACCCTGTCTTGGCCTGTACTTGGTACTAGATCTGGGCCTCTGCCCGCCAGGGACGGGTGAGGACAGAGGCCCTCTGCCTTCACCCCATTCCCCTGGACATCTGTCTCCAGCTGAGGCTGTCAGTGACCTGTTACCTGGCACTCCAATCACAAGGCACTTTCTCAGAGGGAGTCCCAGGATGTGGCCCGGCAGTGGCCTCTAAAGAGCAGCCTTCTGAGCTCAATGCTTTCTCTCTCCCAGCTTCAAAAACAGCCACTAGCCCCTCTGAACTCTACTGTCATTTCAGGCCTTTCTCCCCTAAAGCCTCTTCTTCTCCCACTGATCCCTCTTTCCCAGGCAAAGCCTTACCTCCACCTTCACACTGAAAACAGAGGCCACAGGTTGTTCAAAACAAGGTCCCAGCTGCTCGGCCTGCCTCTCCTGTACCTTCCAGTCCCCTCTCCCACCTCAAGGAGGAGCGGCCCCCATCCCTGGCCAAGGCCACACCACCATCTCTGCTTCGGACCCTTCCTCCACCAACTAAGGGCTCTCCTCGCCACCCTCTCTCGGGGCCTCCTTAGCCACCCAAGGCTTCCACTGCCTCATCAAGGCCACTGTCCTTTACATGTAGCTCAGATCTCTCTTGAACTCTAGACCTTTCAGACCATTTGCATCCTAGACATTTTCCCCTGGAGATGTTCCATGGGCGCCTCAGACTCATCAGATCCAAAATGGAGTTTGCTGCCTCCCCTGACCCCTGACACATACGTGCCACTAAAAAGTGCCCTCCTCGGTGCTTGTCAGTGCTTCTCCCACCAGAGAGGTGTCACCTGGAGGGCTTGTGGAAACAGAGCCACTGGGCCCTGCCCCAGGGCTTTTGAGTCAATAGGTCTGGGGTGGGGCCTGACAATTTCTGTTTGAACAGGCTCCCAGGACTGCACTCTGAGAACAGCGGGGCTGGTGAGCAGAGTCCCTGGCCACCTCTCGTCCCATTACCTGAACATTCTATCAATAACCAAATCCCGTACTTTCCTCCCTCCAGGCACCCTTCAACACTGTTGCCCTCATGGGCATCCACCTCCTCGTGCTCCAGCCCTGTTCCAGCCCCTAAACTAGTTCCCTGCCTTCTCTTTTGGTCTCTCCCAGTTGAGTGTGGGCTCAGGGATGCTGTCTGTCTCCCTCAGTGCTGGATTCACAGTGTCTGGCACAGCGCTTCACAAATTGTGGGTGTTCAATAAATATTTACTGAAGGAAGGAGAAAAGAAGGACAAGAAGGAGGGGAAAGAGGGACCTATGCCTCCAAGGGAAGGAAGTTTTGCTCCAGTCATGTTCCACACAGGTTGCTAGAGTAATCTCTCTAAAACATAGAAACACATATTTGATAACATCATGTCCCTACTGAAAACATTGAAGTGATTCTCTATGGTCTCCAGGATGAGTTTGAACTTTGTACACGACATTGGTGGCCCTTCAAGCCCTGGCTCAGTCTTCCTTTCCAGCGTCTTCTCCCCTGGCTCCCCCTCCACGCACCTGCCATCACTGACCACTTCCTTTCCCCAAATGCAACCTCCTTCATATCCTAGCCTTTACACCCGCTGTTCCCAAGGCTTAGAAGACCTCCTCCCATGATTGCACCTTCATTGATCCTTCAAGCACAGCTCAGATGTCACTGCCTAGATAAAGCCTTCCCCGGCTCCTACGAGGCTGCCTCACACCCTGTGCTCCCTAGGAAAGCGTCATTACACTGTTTCATGAAGGCAGGAAAAACTCACGGCAGCTCATTTACAGACCACTTACTGTGTACCGGGCACTTTTCTAAGGGCTTTGCATAGACAACCTGAGTTCAGCCTCACATCAGCCCTTTGAGGGATATGCTATTATAGCCCCTCACCCCATTTGACAGAGGTGGAAACTGAGGTCTGGAGAGTTTCGGATAACTTGCCCAAGGTCATCCAGCCAGGAAGTGGGAGAGCTGGGCCTTGTTCACCACCGTGTGCCCAGGACCTGAACACAAGGGCACAGCACATTAGATGTGCCCATGATTATTATTTAGACGAATGAATTCTAACAAGCAGTATCTTTCCTTCAAATCTATACCCCCGTACTTGGCAGTACGGAGACGCATAAATGTTTTTGGAACAAATGGATGGATGGATGGATGGATGGATGGATGAGTAAATGAATGATGTAACTGCCTGCTCACCATGGTACGAATTTACATTTAGCCCAATAAGCATCCTGATGCCACGCGGTGATGGGTTGAGGGCAGAGGAGGAACTGAGTGATCGAGGGCAAGTGTGTAAGCTAGTAACTGGTTTGGGTTTACTTATCTTAAAATCTCTGTTTACTCAAAACCTTCCTGCTGGGTAGTCTAAATTAACGTAATTTTCTTCCTATGTGCATATCAGGGGTTTGGCAAGAGAAAGCATTTGAAAACAATCTCCCCCAGCTCAAGACAGATTCGGCCCAGGCACTGATAGCTGCCCAGCCCCATCCCCAGGCCCAGCCCCATGCGGCCGCTGTTCACAATGGTCAGGATGAGGGAGCAGAGCAGAGCGGTGGAGGCAGACAGTGGGGCTTCTGGAGTCAGAATGCCTGGGTTTGACCTGGCTCTACCACGTATTGGTTGTGTGGCCTTGGGTAAGTCCCTTTACCTCTCTGAATTTCATTTTCCTCATCTGTAAAGGGTGGAGAAAAGAGAGCATCCACCTCCCAGTTCTCATTCTACTCCTTGAGCTCACACCTTCTAGGTTCTCAGCGCCTCGCCGGGTGCCACAACCTGTGTGCTGAGCACTAGCTGTGGTGCGTCATCGTTCAAGAATCTGATGTTACTGGACTCTCTCAAGAGCCCGTGAACCAGGCAGAATGGGGTGTATTCCCATTTTACAGATAGGATGCCTAAGGCCAAGGACCTTCCTTCATGGGTCAAACAACAAATAGGCAGCAGAACCACAAGGTTCCTCAGGAGACAAGCCCAAATCCTGAGCTTCCAATTTAGGTTCACCGCACGCCATCTACTGGCCAAGACAAGGAAATGGCTTGGGACACGAGAAAACGAACAGCTGCCCAGAGGATGGACCTCATTCAGGAAGGACTTTCAGGCACAGTCTTCCTGTGCTGCCAATAATCAGATAATCAAAGGGTATCATTCTCTCTTTATCCCTGCCATAGCTGAGATGGTCCAGGTAACTGAGACTCAAGGACGCCACCTCCCACATTATTCAATTTGGAAAACTGAGGTCTGACTATGTGCCAGGCAATGAATGTGTGACTGTATGCCCCATGCCCCATGCAGCAAAGGCAGATGAGGACTTCCCGCAACAGCTGGCGGTGTTGGCTTGCTATCTGGCTGTTTCAAGGGCAAGGGGGCTGGTCAGAGAGGGAAGTCTTTTGGGTCCTACTTACCATGGTGGTTGATATGGTCTCTGTGGTGATGGAGGGAGTAGTTGTTATGAACTCCTTCCCACCTAGGGCAGTCCCATCAACCTGCGGCCAGAGGAGGAGTTGTTAGAGAGGGAGAGAGTGCCGGGTACACCTGCAGCATCTCTCGCCTGGGCTCTGGGCATTCCCAGTTACAAAGTGACAGGTGGTGTGAGCAGACACGCACCTGGGGAGGGGGGATGTCCACACACAGACCAAACTACAAAGGGGCCTCACAGGTCCTCCAGTTCATTTCGATCACCTCATTCGACAAAGGAAAAATAATCCCAGATAATTTGATAAATTCTATGCAAAGCTCAACACATGTATTCTTTGACCTAGTGATCCCATTACTAGGAATACACCCTTTGGAGACAGACTTTGAACACTTTGCCAAGAAGTCAGAACAAAAAAGTTCACTGGAGCATTCAAAATTAACTGCAAAAGACAAAAACATGCCCATTGATGGGAGATAAATGTGTGATAAATTAGGATCCACTCCTATGTGGGAATAAGAAGAGAAAAATGGGACCAAGAAGAGGAAAATGGGACCATATATGCCAACAAGGAGAGAAAATGATCTCTTTTGGTAAAAAATTTAATATCTAGAGATGTAAGTACATATGTTAATATACACATACATGTTTTTCTGGGAGGAATCACAAGAAAGTTTTCATTTTGTTCTGTCTGAATTTCATAACTGTGAATATTTTGTTATTTTGTATTGATGTCAATAAGGGTTACTGAGCTGGAGAATTTGGGGCCGTTTTTAGTTTTCTTTATATTTCTTTGTATAAAAACAAAACCAACACACATTACTAAAACAAAGCAGGCCAGAAAGGGAGCAGGTAGCCCGGGGTTACACAGCTTCTCAGAACTCAAGAGTCTTGATGGCTGCGTTCGCTGCCTCGTAAACCTCTATGCACATTATAAAAGTAGGAGAAAAAATTCTGGAAATGACAGAGTTGCCCACGTTGTGTAGGTTTACATCTTACTTTAGTTCTTGAGACAACGACTGTTCTCCAGGGCAAGAAAGCCCCTCGAACTGCAGTTCCTCTGGCCAGAAAGAACCATGAGGGCATCTATCAGACCCTCAGCCTCAATTTTCAAAGCTTAAAAACCACAAAAGGAACTTACAAAATGCACTATAAGTAATGTACCTGTCTCTATTTATGACTGCTTTCTCTGGGGTACTGAGTCTATTTCGTCTCGCTAAGACAAATGACTTTTTTTTTTCTAGTTTGTTCATTTGTCAATCTGATGTGGAACCACCATGCACAAAAAAACTGGCCCAACGTAAGTTGTTCTGACTAAAGCTGAATTGGGATCTCTCTCCTCTCCCAAAGCAGCCCCTGGGATAGCTCAAGAAATCTCTCCAACTCCTTCAAGCAATCTGAAAGCCTGGTCTAATCCACCAACTGCTAGTCTTTATAACACTCCCAGGAGGATGAGGGAGATGTGATCATCCCCATTTCATAGATGGGAAAACTGAGGCTTTAAGAACTGTAGTCTGCCCAGGACAAGAACCGTCCCATCACCTGACCCCAGAGTTCAGGGAGGACAATTAAGCTCAGAAGAGCATCAGGGTTAAATTGGTGGCTCTTGGGGAGCCAAGGTGGCAAGGGTTGGCTAAGGGGCTTGGCCATGGTGGGAAATCCACCCTCAAATGCCCAATACCTATGCTCAGAGCATGTTGGAAGACCCAGGTTACCTGGGTGGTGTCCACAGTGGTGACTCTGGTCTGTAGTACAGCCTCTGGCTCGATCTTCTTCCTGATGGCCAGGCTGCTGACAGTCATGGTTTCTGTTTTCACCGGCTGTAGGGAAATGAGGGAAGAACACTCTGTATCTCAAGCCCTGGCATGACTCCTGCCCACAGGCGACGGTGATGTAGGGTCAGCAGGTTATCTTCCACCCCTGCAGCTGGCCAAGTCTCTGGAGGAGAACACAGGCCAGGGCAAAAGAGGCATGATGTGATGTCACAGACAACAGCCTAAGAGGACAGCCAGAACCATCCATGACCCGGCAACCACGCAACCTGCATGCTGGTTTTCAGGCTACCATTAGGAGAACACGTACCACTCAGTCAAATACGCTCTGTGCTGGGCCCGACACCAGGCCTTTTCCTATATACGTAATCCTGAATGACTTCAGTGGTCATGCCACCACCTCCCAGCTGCTTTATTTGAATTGTTCTTTAGAACAGGAGTCACACACCTGGAGGCCCAGAGGGCCAGGAAGGAGATGTAAACAAGTGAAGTGGGTGTGCTGAGGTCGGAGGTGAACTGGAGAGCACAGACGGTCCACACAGGTTTGGTGAACTGTGGCCATGGCCTCTGAGTGACTGATCATCTGATTTTTTTAATGATATAAAAAACCCTGGATTTTATATTCAATGCCCTGATTTTTAAATCAAGCTCAAAGAAAACACATTCCTAGCCAGATGTGGCCCAGGGCCACCAGTTTACAACCTCTATTCCAGAAGTCTGAAGTTAAATGATCAGTTTCTTCTGAGTCTTCCATCAGACCTAGTTCATGGCTATACACACAGCAGGTAATTAACATATGTGAATGAATGAACGAAAGCCAGCTTGTCATCTGCTGGGGAGGGTGGTAAGAGGGGATTCTTCCAGATGGTTTTAATCCTGAGATCTAGCCATTCATTCAAGTAATCATTATTAGCGCCTGGTACGTGCAGGCTTAGTGGAGCTGCCATGGGGTAGGACAGCAGAGCCATCAGCCACTAACCTGACTACTTGTGACAATGCTGGGAGCAGAAGCATCGCAGAGCAAGAAGGCTGAGCAGGGAGCAATACTTGTGCCCCCGGGGGGCAGGAAAGCATTTGCTAGTTAAGTGCTATCTGAACTTGGTCCTGGACCATAACAAGTTTCCAAGGCAGAGAAGTTTGCAAGGCCGAGGAAGGAAGGAAAAACCTTCTCCAGAGAGTACAACATGGTGTGAAAGCCCACAGTGAATGAGCTCGTATGTCAATGCCTGGACCATGGGGGAAAGCAGAGGTGGTGGGAGGGAGCTGGGGCTGGAGATGAGACAGCAAAGGAGTAACACGAGCAGAGATCCTCTGAGGGAAGGACCCAGAGCAGAGAGGCCAGGACACAGTCTATCCCTGAGTCCCTCTCAGCGATGATGTTTTCTCTTCTCTAAGAGTTTCCACTGCTACCCCGAGACCCTAGGCACCCTGGGAGAGGAGCCCCTGTTGAGGATTAGGAAAAACCATCTGACTTTCAGGGCAGGCCTTGGGCGCCCCCTTGAGTTCACACGCACATGGTCCCTGCAGGTGCCATGCAACATGGGCAGGGGAGGAGTCGAGTAGCACCAGACTGCCTGTCATCACCCGACCTCAGGCAAGCGAAGGGGTCACGGGGTTAAAGTCACAGGAGCGCAGGTTAGGGGTAAACCGAGCTGCCAAACATGCGAGCACAGAACCATGCTGTTCTGCAGAGGGGCGGTCATGCAATATGAAATAGAGCTTCAGGCTGGCAGCTCAATCTTCTCATACGTGGCCCAGGGCCCTCTGAACATGCAGCGCCCGGTGGGCCCGCGTCCCGATGATGCTCCACTGTACCTCGAACTGGGGCATATCCGGGGTGGAGCAGGCCCCTCGATCCGGGCTGTCCTCGAAGCCCCCAGACTCGTCATCCTGGCCGGGGCCCCCTTTGTTGAGATCCCGGGAGAACACCAGGCCCTCGGTTTCTGAGTCGCTTTTGTCTCGGTCGAGCTCAGGCAGGCTGCGGGAGAAGTCGTCGAAGGCGCTGCCGTGGTAGTCACCAATGACCGTGAAGTCGACCTCGGCCTCCAGGCTGGACGTGGAGCTGACTGTGATGCTGGAGCACTTACGCTCAATGGCCAGGTGGTTGTCCTTCAGGAACACCGCGTCCCTCTCCTGGTCCTGGTCCTCGTCTCCCGTGTCACTCTCTGGGGCCCTGGGACGTGGCGGTTTGATTTTCTCCTCGGAGCCCTCCCTCAGCCCTGCTCTCTATGGCCAGATAAAATCAAAGGAATAGGGATATGGGGTGGGGAAGAGGAGAGAGAGAGAGAGAAATCAAGATGGTGAATGACAGAAGAAATCTTGGGGCCCTTCGATGCCCCAAATGGAAGAGCAGGTCAGGAAAAGAAAAACACCCCCGGAAATGTTCCTTGACATCATTAAAAGCTTTAAAAAAAAAAAGAAAGAAAGAAAGAAAGAAAACTACTCAAGAGTGAGAACGCTCCTTTCCAAGGGTCTCCCGCTGATGGCAAAAGCAAGTACAAAGCAAACATCCTGCCAGTTGGTCCTGGACAGGAAGCCCCATCCAAGGTTTGGATCTGGGAGCTTATCAGAAGCGGCACTGTGCACAAGGCAGGGATGGGACCCCAAGCCCATCCGTGCAGGGGGATATCGAGAGACAAAAACCAAGGAGGGAGACCCAGGGATGCAGGGACATCCAGGACGGGGAGGCAGAGAGGCTGGAGCCAAGAGCTTTGAGGAACAAAGAGGAAGCCAACACAGTTTGTCAATTCCACTGAGTCTCTGTAGGGGGTGTCAGCATCGTCTAGAGAAGGGGACCGTGTGCAGTAATTCCTGGGAGCTGGGTGCTACATTGCTTCAACCCTGAGCCCCATGAGTGGACCGGCGGGCAGGCCACAGACTGGAGGTTCTGGTCCCATCAGTGTAATTGACAACAGCAGGCCAAGGATGTGTTGGAGGGGAACCAGCAACTCTTGTCCGACATACATACCTCTCAACTGGCCTGTCAGGGATTAAACATCACACACATTTTTGGCTGTTTGATGACACTCTTTTTAAGACCAATCTAACACCCATCAAATATTTTTAAAGTACTTGGCTTCAGGTTCTAGAGACTCAGCGTGCTTGGAGATTTCACTTGCTAGCGAAGCCTCCAGTCAGCCAGTTTCTTGGAGGTTGAGGGGTGTGAGGACACATTCCAGACAAGCCAGAGTTGAGCTGCCACAAGAGGCGCTGCCAGAGCAGGTGGGAACGAAGGCAGCGATGCACCCTGGCCAGGCGAGGATGACCGGGTCATCAGGGCACCGAGGGGCTGCAGAGACCTGAGGGCCCGAGGGGCTGGCGAATCTCAGGTGTGCCCCCTTTCCCGGGGGGTTGGCTGCTAAGCTGGTGACGCGCTTCTCTTGCCTGACCGCATCTCCGGGTGTGTTCTGGATTAGAGAAGATAGTTAGTCTTAAGGAGGCAGGAAGGAACTTGGCACTGGGACCGAGAGGGAACCAGAAGTGAAGGATGGAAACCTCTGGACTGTCAGCTTCCCCAGGGCAGGAGCACCAGGGAAGGGAAAGGATGAAGGAAGATCGTCGGACAAGCCAAGCAAAACGGTAGGAACCCAGCAGGTGGGGGCAGCAAGGCAAAGCAAATGTGTAGTTTGCTGGCGGTGGTGCCACCTTCTCCGCCGGGGCTGTGTGACCCTCCGGGCACCAGGTCACATGGAAAGCCGAGGGTCTTTGTGGCTAAGCTAACATGGGTCAAGCAGATGAACCCGTCATTCTGCCTGGGCTACACTCAGGCTTGTTTAGGGAAAAGAACTCATAGGGATGGACAAGCAGCCTCTGATCGCAGAAATGACGAGGGCCACGGAAACATGCTTCTAAAGAGCTACGCAGCATGCGGCCAGCTCCCCCGGCTGGGGGGCAGCGGTGGGGGTAGGGGCTCACGTGGCCAGTTCCCCCAGTAGCTTCCTCCAGTGGAGCTTCGCAGCCTGTACTGGCAGACACGAGCTCGACGTCCAGGCATCCTTCCCGGGGGGCTGTGGTAGAAATGTCCTCCCTGAAGTGTTTGGTAGCTGGCGGCATCACTGAGGAATGTGTGGCTTTGAGGACAGCAAAGTCCCCTGGGGGCTGGAACTGGACAAATCCCAGGTCTAAAAGCTTATTCCGCTGCTGCTCGACCTGCCCCGCGGAGGCTTCTGAAGACAACTCATTTGCAAAGGCTCTGGTTTCACCCTGACTTGCCCTGAGAGTTTCTGCTCCATGGGTCTCAAAGATACGAATTTTATTGGCCACTGAGGTCTTGCTAATATCTTCCAGGGAGCCCTCTTGACCCCCATGCTGGAAAGAGGTCATCTCTTTTTGCTTCCCTGAAGGAAACACTAACCCCTCGGCTTCTTCGGGGACAACTCTGGGCTTTCTGCTGGCGACAGGAGGGGCCCTGCGCTCACCTCCGTCCAATGTCACAACCAGCTCTACTCGGTCCTTAGGCTCTGGGCTCTCTTTAGAAGGATGGGTATGGTTGAGAAATAGAGGAGCCTGTTCTCCAAAGGAGTCCCTGAGCTGCAAAGGCTCGCCTGACCCATGAGGGGCTGGGGTTGGAGAAGCTTCCTCTGGAGACGTCTGAGCCGCAAAGGGACAAGGGGGCGCTGGGAGGGGGGTGATCACCTCCATCTGAAGAAATGCTGGGGCCTTGCTGTCTTCCATTGCAGGTTCTACTGCTTGGGGGTGAACTGGTCCCCTCTCTTTGGACAGGAAATTGCCTCTGTCTGGCTTCACTGGCTTCCTGACATCGTTAGGAGGGATGGCCCACGGAAGGGCACAGGCTTGGGGGTCCGGACGCATGCCCCATCCTCTGTGAGGTGAGTGGTTCTTCCATCCTCCTGGAGGACTTCTCTCAGCCTTTCCCATCAAGTCTCCACTCCTGTGGACCTCTCCCTCTGCAGTTACTGAGGGGGCTGGGTGGGTAAATTCTCCCTCCACCCCGCACTGGGCTTCTTCCCAGTCCCCAGCCAACATCAGTGCTGGAGAAGGGCCCTTTCCAAGCTGCTTGACAAAGGCCTCCAGGTCATCTGGTCTCCCGCGGTCCCCTGCCCCTTCCTCTGCAGCAGCTGAGGGGGCCTCACCCTCTAGGTCCTTGTCCCTGTCAGCAGCGACCGCAGAGCCCAGTAGGTTGAAGGAGTTGGGCTCCGGGCTCTCTGTGAGCTCCTCCCAGAGCTTCAGGCTGGGCTCACGTCCAGGTGGAGCATCCAGGTGCTCTTCTTTCTCCTCCAGGGGCGGAGGAAGGACTTGGTCTTCAGAATCTTTCTCCCCATTGTTTAAATAGAAGCTCCTCTCCGCAAAGGAAGTATCGGTTTCATCGCTCGAGTCGACTCTGGCCTCTGTGTGAGCTGGATCCAGCAGAAACGACCGGAGTCCTCCTGTGTCAGAGGCTGGAGAAGGGACATCCGTCTCCGCTGGTCTGGTCCCTGGGGCAGCGGGTCTCCCGCAAGTCTGGGACTCCTCCAGCTCCTGCCTCTGCTCCGTCTGGCCCTCCAGCTGACCACTGAAGACCCAGTGCTTCCTGATGGTCGCCTCCCCAGGGTTCACCCTGAACTGGAAGCCTTCCAAGAGCTTTTCGGCCAGCGTGCCGCCTGCAGCCAGAGAAGCTCCTCCTTGGCCTTTCCTGACCCAGGTGCCTTCCTCCCACACTGACTCGAAGTCCTCCGGGCTTGCGATCATTCTTCCTTGTCGCTGGGTGTTTGCTCTTCTGGCTCCTACTATCTCTTCTGTGGCCACTTCAGCTCTGAACTTGTCCACCAGGATGTCTACCTTGGAGAGTCTGCCATCAGCAAGGATGTCTGCGAGGCCTGCCTCACCTTCTTCCTGCTGCATGGTGGTCACTTTTAGGAGACTGAGTTCTTCTGGCCTAATGTACTCTCTTTCTATCAATACCCAATGCTCTGAACCCTGTGTTTCAATTGGAGCAAGAAAAGTTAACATGAAATGTCAGGCACCTGAAGAATGGGTCACTTTTTCCCTCTGCAAGAAGGGACCAATTTACCACCAAAGGTCAACTTGTCCCCAGAACCAGCTGGAGAGAGGAAGGCATGACAACACAGGTCAGCCTCATCAAGGCTACTCTTCCCATCAAGGGACCCAACAAATTATCTACTGACTCCCCTCAATCACCACCCTAACATGGTAAAGTGGGATGGGGGTCCCATGCCCTCCCCATGTTAAGCATGGGGACTTGGAGATGCAGGGATGGTCCAGGACTCCTCCTCTTCCTCTCTTAATAATAAAACTGCCAGAGTCAGAGAGGAAAGTAGCTTACATCACATGGAATCTTTGACTGCTAGAGACAAAAGAACTCCTAAGTCATCCTCCAGTCCATTCTCCTCATTGTGCAAATGGGTAGACTGAGGCCAACAGAAGTCAGTATCTTACCCAAGGTCACAGTCAGTTGATGGTTGAGTCAGGAAAAGAATGCCTGACATCCCTGCTGACTCACCTCACTACCTATGGAATATGGGTCCCAATTGTGATCTAATGTCAAGTTGAGGGGAAGCACTGAGTTAAGTTACACAGGCCACAGCCTGAAACTGGACCTTTCTGCAAGAGCTAATTGGAAGGAAAGAGATTAGAACAAAAATACCAAGCAGTGAGGTTAGGGCCAGTCACCAAATGGTTTAACAGCTTCAACTCTGCAGGGTTCATTCCCAAAGAAACAAATGCCAAGGCCTGTCCTTGGAGAATTCTAACAAAATCCACAGGAAGAGTGGAAAAGAACTGGCCATAACACATTATGAAAGAAAAAGATCTAAAGATCCAAGCATCCTCATTGGTCAAAAGCACCAACAGTACAGCACTGTCAACCGTCAACAAAACAGCCCTCCACCTCCCCTAGAGTCCTCCAAACGGCACTTAGGAGGAAAGGATGGGTTTCTAGAATCATTAGAAAAGCAAGAAGGCCATTGGGATTTTAATCTTCTTGCAACCACAGAACTCTTTCTTCCCACAAAGTCTTAATAGAATTCCAATAAGTAACACAAATACAGGGCTGCCCTGTTGAATTTGGAGGCCTGGGCTGCCCTAGTGCCCTGAAGTGCCTCCCTCCTTTGAAACCATGGCTCCGACTTCTGGTACAGATGTGGAAACTGAGGCCTGGGGAAGGTAAGCACCAAGGTCAGAGAGTGAGCCAGCAGCAAAGGCAGGCCTAGAACTCAGTCTCGACTCCAAGTACTGGGAAAAACTCCACAGTTAAGATGGGCTAAAATTGCCCCCGACAACAGGAGAGGGCAGGTTTCCATAATCTTGGGCTTCAATTCAGGCTATGACTTGGTGAGGAGTCTGTCAGATCCCAGAAGATCTGAAGGATTCTGAAGGATCAAGGGAGCGTAAACCCCCTGACCTCTACTCCCCCCGCTCCATTTTAGCAAAATCGCCGTGACTGTCAGGGAATCAAACTGCATTAAGAGAATCTTGCCAACAGGAAAGAGAGCTAAAGGGAAACGGGAGGGCACAGACAAAGTCTGGGTTTCTGAGATTTTACTTCAGGTTGTTAAGCCTTTGGGACAATAGCACTTGAACCACCCCAGGGAGAAGAGCTTCAAGAGCCGGAAAACCCTCTTTTCTCTTCTTCTCAGGAAGCAGGTGCCTTTAGCCACACCCATATCAGCCTGGACTGACATCGTCAGCCTGGCAATGATGGCCAAATACAGTCCATGAGACCCCTTCTGGAACATTCCTGTTGCAAGTCTAACTAGAAACTAGTCTCTAGAAACTAGAAGCGTAAAACTAGGTTGAGTGGGGTGGGAGCTGGCACAGAACAGAAAGATTCTACAGGGGGGAAGAAAGAACATGTACTTATATTTAGTTACTACTTGCCAGGCAATGCCAGCCCTTTGTCCAAGTTACTAAATGTAAGCCAAATGGCGACCTGTGATGGTGGTCCTGTTACCCGTATTTCAGAAGGGGAAACTGAGGCTCCCAGAGAGAAGAGGCTCTGCTTTTAACAAGCAAAAATCCTGAAGAGAAAAAAGGAGTGAACAAAAAGAGGAAAGCTCTGGCCCTCTGACCTGATTCACAGGGTGGATGATGTCAGGGTAGCCCCTGCCCAGCCATTCTTGTGTCCCCTGCTGTCAGCTGGGGCCATTGCAACAAGACAGGCTACAAAACAGAGAAGCTAGGAGCAGGAGAGGAGCTAATTCTGTTCCTACACAAGCTGACAGGAAGAAAATCTCCAGCCAGGAAGTTCTGCTGACTATGAGCTGTTCAGGGACCACTTGGAGTTCTGGGTCACATTTGGGGGCCTGCTCTTTACAGGAGACCCCCAAAGGCGGGGGGTCCAGGACGAGGAGCCCTCTAGAAACAGTGCCCTGGGAGGTGCTGAAGAAAGTGGGAGTGGTGGGATGGGGGGATGCTCAACTCTGAAGGGCCTTCCTGAAGAAGGATGCAGTGTAGATCCGCGGGCGCCAGGTTGGGGAGAGAGTCCCACAGGTAGGTGACTCTGAAGGGCAGGCTATAATTCAATATGGAAACTTCCCAATGGATGATTGAAGACAAAATGGGCTGCTCTTAAGAACAGCGAGAGCCCCCCTGTGGAAGGGGCTGGATGGACAATTTTCAGGGATGCTGGTGAGGGGTGCATGTTGAGCCCTACCTCATCCCTCAAGTAGGGCCCCCCCCACCCTCAAGGACAAGATAACCTGTCCTTGGCTCTATGAGCACGCCTGTAATCCAAGGCACCACAGCTTCCCTAACCTCGGGATGCTGTTGACTTCTGTCCAACTTCTCTTGGAGAGAGTGCTCCTAGTTTTGTTTTTATTTTTACATTAAGGAAAACTTCAGAGCAGAAATGGGATTTATGTTTTACCACTTATGTAGCTGACTCATGTCTCTCTTACAGTTTCAGCACATTTCTAGCAGCTACAGAATCCTTCTCCGGGAACAGAGAAAGGTATACACCCTCACACACCCTATGCCAACAGACGAGGGTCAGACATCAGGGAGAAGGAAGTTTCGCCCAGATGATCAGTCGGTCTCTTCCAACCCTGACAGTCTGTGAAGTCCCAGAAGACAGAGAGGATGCAGCCCCCAACCCTGGGCTTGGATTCCACCTGGCACCCAGGGCAGGGCCAGCACAGGGAGTTCCAAGAGCCCTCGACCTGCTGCAGTCCTAGGCACAGAAGCAATGTCCTCCTCATTTAGAATGCTTGCCTGGCCAGCATCTCTATAACCCCAAGGATGCTCCTTGGAGAAAGACGCCCACTTTTGCCTGCCTGGAGACCCAGAGAGACCCAAGCTCCAAGGGGAGTTTATAGAAGACGGAGGCAGAGGGTGGATGGGTGGCCATCCCCCAATGAGCAACTGCTAGACCTCACTCAGACTTCTGAATAGAGACAAGACCTCAGGGCAGAAGGCATTTAGGAGCCGTGACCACTGATCCCAAGTCAGAGCCTGCCTCTAGGTCACCTGCCTCCTCGTGGCCTGAGGGGAGATCATTTCTGCCTCTCCTTTTTAAACCAGAAACAACTCGGGCTGTCCTGTCTTCCTTGAATGGTTTCAGTTCTGTCCTCCCTGAGAAAACACGTATGAGGGAGGGGCTGGCCCTTTATGGATCCCTGGGACGGGGGACGCTGACTTGTCACAGCACACGGACAACATGGGCTACCCCCTGGTTCCATCTGCATGGCAGAGTCTCGTCCACCCGCCTCAGCCCAGAGAAAGGGTTTTCTAAAGACTATTAGGATAGTTCTGGTGGGCAGGGAGGTGACGACAGTAACCTCAGGAGATGCTGCGAGGCTTTTCTGAGTGAACACTTCCAAGCCTGTGGCCGTCCCAGGCTCAGGTGCCAAGTCCTGCTGAGAGGTGTCCTGGGTCTTCTGGGACTGCAGGGGAAGCCCAGGGCCGGAGGAGAGGGGAAGAGGGAGGAAGGGAAGGAGAGACAGAGAGGGAGAGAGAGCAAGCAGGAGAGACACAGACACACAGAGTCCGTAAACAGCCCAGCTATGTAAATCCCGCATCCTTGGGTTTGTGGATCAGGTCAAGAAGGAGCCACGCCGCGGGGGCTGTGGGGCGAGATGGAAAGGGACTTCCCCACAGAGCCATTCAGGGAGGTCAGCCAGCACCTGACCTTGGGCTTTTCCTCAGCGCCTGCCCACTCTTATTCAAGAAGTATGTAGCTGTATCACTTGGACTCTGAGTCCCAGTCTTCCCCGGGTGTCTTTGGTTTAGGCAATGGTTTAATCCTGAGGTTTGGGTCTCAGCCCCTTTTTAAAATGAAAATCTGGCTTTGGCAAATGGAAACTCTTCCTTGTAGTTTGGGTTCCCCATTCTACCACTTTCTCCTTGGCCCAGATGAGGCCCAGCAATGTATGAAAAGCTACGAGGAATTCTGACACCCTTGCAGGATCTCCCCCAAGGGCCCATATTTGGATCAAGGATTCTAGTTACCATCAGCAATGGCCCCATGACTATTCAGCACCTCCCAGTTCAGAAAGTGCTTTTATATCCATTGTTTCACTCGACCTTCCCAACAACGCCCTGGAGTGGCAATTTTAGTCCCCTTTAAGACAGGCTGACTAGGCAAGTAAGGCTCAGAGAGGTGTCCAGTCCTTGGCTATTGCTCTTCCCCATCGCCCAAATCTTCAAGGGCCTCTAAATGCCAGTGGGACCTGTAAGCCAGTTAAATGGTCCAGCGCTCCACGATGAGCTCCTGGCCAGACTTCTCTCCAGTAATGGACTACACGTCTGTAGGGGCAGTGAGGGGATGAGAGGTGGAACAGTGGCCACCTTTGATAAAACTCATCTTCTAGCAGTCCCAGCTATCACCAGCAGGTGGGGCAGCCCCAAGTCGGGCCATTCTGGGCACCTCAACTCTCCAGAGCCTGCCCAGCTCTCCAGGGCTCAGCATTCCCTTCTCAGCTGGAGTTCCACCCTTTCCAAAGCCTCTGCATCCACCTCACCCACTTTAGGACTGAAGAGAGGCCACTCTGGTCAAGCGTCTCTCTGGGCAGGAGGAGGGGGATGTGTAACTGAATCTCTAGACCAGCCCCTATGGCCCGGTCCAGGGTCTTCAGGGTCTTGATTGTGCCAGGGATTAACCACAGAAGCCCTCAGTGGGTGAAGGATTTGCCCTCCTTCCATGGCACCAGCCTTAAAGGCCCCCCAAAAGCATCCCTCACTTTGTGAATCACCAGCCTGGGAGCTACCACAGCAGCCTCGCATGTCGAGGCCACGGGAGTGCTGACTCTATCAAATGCTTGCTTATTAGATCACGGCTGCATCACCAAGTTTCAAAGTTTTAGAGGGCAGCACACGCACAACTGACTCTTTGCATGATTTAGTCTTGCTCCCAGGCAGCTGTGATTTAATAGCAAATATGACGACCTAGGACATAAGAAAATCAGATTCGGGCCCCTCTTCTATCAGCCAGGACATGGATCAAGTCCTTCCCCTTCCTAAGCTTCTGTGCCACATCTGTAAAATGATAACCTTGAACCAAGTGGGTTCCCAAGGTCCTTCCAACTTTAAAAAGGATTCTGATTTGAAATTAACCTTCTGTGTGAGAGTCCCAAGACTCTCAAACTGAGGCAAGAAGTAACTCATATTGAGCATCTAGGCCCTCAGCTGGCCCCTCCATGCTGTATCTTATTGGGCACTCATAACATTCCTAGGAGTAGACACTTTTATCATCTCTACCTAATGGAGACCCAGGCAGGATTAGTAATACGCTCAGAGGCACCCAGCTAGCAGGCAGAGCAGCCAGAACTCAGAGCCAGGCACCGAAGGCTAGACCTCAAATGGGTGTGAGACCACTAAGCAGCAGCACTAGAGAGAAAACACCTGAGCATAAACGGGGTGAACAGTGCCAAGATTCAGCAGTGCCAAAGCCAGCAGCTCGGCATTACAAACACAGGAATTCTCAAGATCCTATCTCTCTCTTTTTCAACTGAGAAAACACCCCATGCTTTCCACTCTGAAAGGTCATGTGGGATCCTTTTTGGAAGAAACAGGAGCAGCTCTGACTTCCTTGGAGGGTCTCTTCACCTCCTGTGGGCTCTGAGGACCCTTCCAGGAAGGAACACTCCTCCCTTCTCTGTTTTCACAATAGGCACGAAAGGGTCTTGTCACTGAACAAAACTACCAGGATTCTTAAAATTTAGTGTGTTTGAGAATCACCTGTGGCAATTGTTTAAAATGCTGGTTCCAGGGCTCAGTAAGTCTGATGTGGGTGGGGCCCTGGAACCTGCTTTTCTAACCAGCGCCCCATCCCCAACATAGTCTGGCTGATGGAAGGGGAATACACCAAGCTACCATGAGTCTTTAGAGTTTTCAAGGTGATCCCTGGGGCCTAGGATTCCAAGACTGAGTGATTTCAGCTTACCCCACCGCCCCTTCCCCGTCACCACCTTATGCAGCAAGTGGGAGGTGGGGAGCATGTAGGTGTGGAGAGTAAAAGTAAGTCGGTACCTAGCAACCTTCCCCGCTGTCTTTACTCGAGACCCCAGTTGAGGGGTTCAGGGTGAGACCTACCTCGTTGGCTTTCTCAGGGGTGCCTTTGGGGGAGGGGGAGGCGGGCGAGGAGGGCAGCCTGCGCTCCCGCTCCCAGTCTCGATCCCGGTGGATCAGTTTGCTGTTGGGTTCCTTCAAGGTCCTCTTGAGCTCATTGATGCTCGCCTGATGCTTCAGCAAGACGTCCTCTGGCTTGTCTAAGAACTAGGGGTACACAGGACAGTCAGGTGTCAGAGGAACAGCTCCAAAAAGGGGATGCAAAGTGTGGTGAAGATGGTAATGCTCCCCATCCCTTTCCAGGCTCCTGGACTTAGAATACTTAAGTTAACCCAAATCCCACAGGTCTGGGTAAGTTCCCTTCAGTGCTGTGAGCCCCATCTTTGTCAGGCACAGAGGTGATGTCCCTCTGGTTACAACCGAGACACAGGGAGAACTCACCAATTCTGTCCACTGGGCTGCTCTCGCCCACTCCCTGGTTCCTACCTCTAGCCAAGACTTGGACCACTGTGCTTAGCAGGGTCCCCAGTTTAGACCCTCCTAGCCCAACAGGTGCCATTGCTCAGGCCCTGCAGGGCCCTTCTAAAGCCAGGGACATCCAGGAAAATGTGCTCTGCCTCCACACCCAGGGCCAGGGAAAGATTACATTCAGCCTTCTCTGCTGTGAGCCACTACTTTCTTAATCACCCAGCATCTTCCAGATCCCTTGTGGGTACAAACTCCTGAAGGGCAGGCAGGGTGAGACACAGCCAGACAGAAAAACTAGGATTCTATGGGGTGTTCAGGAAGATTAGAATTAGAGACCAGGAAGAAGAGGGGTAAGTCCCAAGGCTGGGCACAAGAACTGAGCCAGGTATAGCTGGAGTCATAGGTGTGACCCCCATTAAACCACCAAGTCTGAGCTCTGGTGGGTACAGTATGAGAGTAATCTGCCCTTAGGTCAAGTGAGGACCAGCCTTTGCACAGGAGCCAGCAGTGGTGGGCCTACTTTGGGGGCAGGGCAGGCGGGCCGGCAGCCCAAGGACCCTGATCCACAAGGCTGTTTGAGGATTCATGTCCTCAAATTGAGGACAAAAAATAGACAATCTCTGTTCATTATAAAGTCAGATCAGTGATTCTGGAACAACTACCTGGAAGGCAAGCTTGCCCTTGGACAAGGCTAGAATCTTCCTCTGGGCTCATGTCTGGCATCCAAAGATCAACCATGCTTGACTCCTAAGTTACCTTGGGAAGGACCCCAATGCCACTGAACTCTTCTTTCCCTCTGGACACCTGTCTGTGTCTCCTGCATCCCTTCCTGAGTGGAGCTGCCGCAGGACGTCTGTCTGAGAAGTCAACCCTGATAGAATTTGCACGGGGGGGGGTGGGTTTGGGCTGCCATGGACCCAAGACGTGGCTGGTGACCTTCCCTTCAGAACGTGCCGCACTGGCTCTGTGGGCACCGTGTTCCCGAAGGCCGGAGGGAGCCGTGGAGCCCTGGGACCCTTGAAGGTTAAGGGCCTGGGGGAAACCTAGTCCAGCTGCCTTGCTGTGCAGACAGGGGTCTGGGGCCTGAGGGAGCTTTCCCAAGACTCAAAGAGTCAGTGGAAGAACTGGGGTTGAAACCCACATCTCGAGACTCCAAGGCCAGGCCCGTTTTACACCCCAGCCCCTGGCCTTGCCCTCAGCAGCCCAAGAATAGACCCACTTCTCCTGCAGTTAAGGTTCAAAAGAAGAGTTGGAGACTATGTGAAGGGAAGAAGTGGTTAACACAGGAGGCGGAAGCTGAGAGAAGCAACAGATGGGAGGAGGAAAAGGAGGGGAAAGAAAGAGAGGAGGCTTTCCTGACAGAGCTGGAGACACAGAGGCCCCACCCGAGGGAGGTGCACCAGGGGTCTGAGAATCCAGACGTGCTCTGGGGCTCTTCCCTCCCCACACCCCCCCCCCACTCCCACATCTGGTTGCTAATAGATACAAAGAAGCTTAAGTGGGACACAGGTGACACAGATGAGGTGGAGGCATGGCCAGACAGTGGTATGGGGAGGAGAGGAGTCTAAGGAAGGGTTTGGGGTAGAGGGGGTGGGGAGGGGATGAGCTCAATGAAAGCACAGATGGCCTGGAAGAACTGGGGGACACAGGTGGGATGGTCAGCAGGTGGGAAGCAAGCATGGGGTGGAGGGGAGAGGTGGAGTATGAAGCTAGGTGGAGGGAGGGAAGGGTGTGGAGGGAGGGGCAAATGGATGGTTGTGGGTGTGGAATCCACTGATGAACTGAACATGGGGAGGGGTGATGATGGGTGGGATTGGGTGAGGGAGGAGTATGGCTAGGAAGCTGAGATGGTGCTGGGATATGACCTTGGGATGGACGGCAGGGTGGTGACAGTGAGCTGGGGAATGAACAGGGGGGTGGGCGGGGACGGGCCCCATGCAGTACCTCCTGCTTGTGTCGCGGCGTGGTTTCCTGCTCCGGCTAGCGGGCCCGGGAGGAGGAAAAGGAACCAGCAGGGTCAGTAGAGCAAACGGATTAGAGATACGGCAACTGGCCTGCTCCAGCAGGTAGCCCAGAGCACTCTGGGAAGCTGGGTGGGCCACCAGCAGGGCAGCGAGGTAGTCAGAAGGTGTGGGGCGTGAAGCCAAGAGCCCAGGAAGGCGAAGAAGGGGGCGGGAGGGCTGGAGGCAAGGCGGGTAGTCACACTCAGCAGATGGGACCCAAGCGTCTGGAGAGTCGTGCAGTCAGCGTGTGTGTTCAGGGGCCTGTGCTCCCGAGGTGGGACTGCACCATGGAAACACCCATGTGTGCATGTGCAGGCTGTTTGCACATCTAGATGCATCATCCCAGGGGAGAGCGTGGGAAGTGGTGGGGGGCAGCAGCAGGGGACACACTTGAACATCACCTTTGTGAGGGCCTGCAAGGACACTATCATACTCTGGGGACAAAGGGGGCTGTGCAGATCCAGATCATAGCCAAAGGGGCAAATTAGGAGGGAGCAAGAGGAGGCCAGAGTCCACCAATGGATGGAGTGACCTTCCAGGAAAGCAAAAGGAGGGGAAAGGAACGGGGTGGCAGCATGCCCCACCCCCACCTGGGGAGTCCAGGTTCTGAGCATGGCCCAAGGGCAAGGCCCTGTTCACAGTGCACTGCACAGCAGGGTGTTTAGATCCAGGATCAGCCTCCTGACCCCCAGGTCAGAGGGTACAAGAAAGCCAGGCTCGTACCTTTAGATCCTTGATCTTGGTGGGGGTCCTGACTTCTCCCTCCTCAGCCTCTGACCGACGCCCCCCAGACTCGCCATCCTCCTCCCGCTTGTCACCGTCAGGTCCTGCGTCGTGGTTCTCACTGACTGAGGCTGGGCGGGAGAACTCTGCTGGAGTGGGCAGAGATGGCCGGGCAGCCATGTGAGTCATCTCCCAGGCACAGGGACAGGGAGCCAGCCCACCATCTGCCCAGCCATGCCTGGAGTGGAGCAGACACTTCCACAACCCTGATATGCTGGGGATAAGGCGCCAGTCCCCAGAAGAGGGAAGTGGCCTTTCCCTCATCACTCGGATAGTGAGAGGCAGAGTTGCCACCAGCCCCAAGCCCCGTCCTGATTTCTACAGCACTAGAGCCTGGGTTCAAATCTCAAATCCATCTCTTATTGGCTGTGTGACCTTGGGTAAATTACACAACCTCTCTGGGCCTCAGCTGCCTCATCTACAAACAGTACCTACTTCAGACAACTGAGAGAAAGGACAAATAAGCTAATGTGTCTAAGAGAAGAAGCGGCTGGCACAGAGTGAGCCAATTCCACCAGTGTTGGCTCACAAATGTTGCTGGTTTTGTGGTGGTGGTTGTAGCAGGTACTTGCCTGACCACTATTTTGCAATACATGGATATTGTAAGACTAGCTTTCATTACTGAGAGCTAAAGTCTTAAGGTTTGCAAATGATTTGCCTTTTTTATAAATAGAGAGAATTCAAAGGGATTCCTGCAATGACATCTTTCTCACTCCCTGGCATTCCAGAGCCCTCTTCTGAGTAGGAAGGAAAGGGATGGAATTATATAGACTTTACATCAGACACTGGACAAAACCCAGACTATGCCCATGGATTGTGTCTCAGTGGAAAAAATGGCTGGAAAATATCGACTTAAAATGACCAGAGCACAGTTGATCCTTGGGATTGGCATAGATTTTTTTTAAAAGAATAATTATCCTTTTACTCATATACATTCACTTGGCAAACTGCCCACTTATGCACATAATTTCATTCGCTACACACAATACTCCATGTTGATGGCTGGGATGGGAATTACTATCCCCATTTTACAGAGGATAAATTGAGACCTCAAGGGGGAAAGGCCCCAGTGGTAACGTTTCCATGAATCAGGATAAGGACTCAGGCCTCCTGGACGATGAGCTTTGCCTGCTCTGGGCCCATCTTTGCTGCCCTGCACAATGTGGGCCTCGTTTAGCCCCTGGAATAATTATGGAAGCTGCAGGGTGGACAGAGGGACAGGTTCTCCTTTCCCTTTGCTTAAATCTCAGCTCTTAGCTCTTTGCCTACTCAGGGGGAATAGGGAGCCTCTTTGCCCCAAATGGATCCCTGCAAAACTGCCTGCCCTCAGAACACAGCGAGGGAGTCCTGGGACAGGTCTCAGCTCCTTACTACAGGAAAAGCATCACTCTTCTGATCACTTGGCAAACTCCTAGGTATCCTTCAAGATCCTGTCAGTTGTTACCCTCTCTGCAAAGCCCTTTTTGTCCCTCCTAGACAGAATTAAACCCTCTTTCCTCAGGGCTGCTCTGTATTCTGTACACAATTCTCCCATTGCTTGAATCACACTGAATGCTGACGAACCTACTATTCGGTGAGGTTCTCAAAGGAAAGGGCTATACTCACTCTAAAAACCATACTCAGAACCTAACACAAGGCCTGGCACATGTCTGAAACTCAGAAAGCATTTGTTGCCTTGCCTGGAGGCTGGCCCCAATGTGTTCTGGGAGCATCCACTGGTCCCCTACTCAAGGCCCTACTGCCTACCTTCAAGCTACCATCTACAAACCTAAAAGCAATAATAACTTATTATTGGTCCTACAATTTATTAAAGTCCTACTATGTGCCAGGAACTGTTTTGGGTGTTGCAGAGGCATTACTTGTTGCGTTCTCCCTGTAACACAGTGAAGTAGGTATTATTTATTTTGCAGAAGAGGAAATAGGCACAGGGGACTTAAGTTGCCCAAGGCCTCCCATTCTTCAGATATTTATGAACCACTTCCCGTGTTCCCATGGGGAGCACCTGGTAAGTGTCAACAGGTTGAGATCTGAACTCAGATCTGCCAAACTCTGAATCTCCCCTCTGCCCCATGTAGCTTCTGAACTTCTCCTATAAACTCGTGTGCATATCCTGGTTCTGATGCAGGTGGTCTGCAAACCACATTTTGAGAAGCCCTGGTCTGCTTGATACAGGGCTACGCAGGGCCAATTCTCATTGACAGCAAGAGCACCTGTCAACTCAGCAGAAATGGGGACAGGGGAAAGTGCCACGGGGTGAGATGTCAATCAGCCCAGAGCCCAGTGGAAGCCCATAATGGACTGAGAACAACTCCTCCGCCTCCGGTCAGGGAAGGCATCACCAGCTCCACATTGTAGTCACGATCGACCATTCTCCAGTACGGTGAAAAGCTGTGAATTGCTAAGCTTCTTGGGCAGGGGGCCCAGAAAACCATATGGCTGAACCTGGGACCCCAAAAAGCCACAACTCAGGAAGGTTGTGAGAAGTCCAGAGAGTGACAGTGTCACATCCCAGGGGGAGTGATGCTGTAGGCTGGACCAACCTGAGAGTCACCAGGTGCAGCAGTGGTCTCAGCCACCATGACTGATGCAAATCAATTGTGATGTGTCCACTCATTCAGTGCTCATTCTGCATTGCCCAGCATGCCCCTACTTCCCTCTAAACAACACTCGTCCCTCCACCTCCAGTTTGGGGCGTACCTCCATCAAGGCTGCGGGACATGGTGTACCGTTTGCTGGAGGAACGCTCAAAGAAGGGCGCGGGCCGGTCGATGAGGGCGCTGGCCTGGCGGGTCTGTGCCTGGGTCCTCCCACTATACCGGAACTTGGAGCCCATCACCAAGAAGCCCTTGGGTGGAGGCTCAGGGGACACCAGCCTGCAGTGGAGGGATGGAGTGAGGAAGGAGGATCAGACCTGGAATGCCAGGTCCAAGGGTGGGCCACAGCTGGCCTTTCCATCCCGCTGTCCCACCAGCTACAACAACTCTAAGGAGTCTAGAAAGGGAGAGACCTGGGGAAAAAGGAGGGGGATGGCCTTCCTAGAGTTCCTACTAGCTCCTCCTACCGACAAAACCGAGACATCACTCACATCCACCCATAGCTTCTGCCCTAGCCCCAGTCACCCCACGCCAGCAACAGGCTCACCGGAAGAACGTGTGGTGCTCGATGCAGACCTTCCACAGTCTCTTGGCCGACCGGTGATTTGGGAGCTTAAAGCCAATCGTGCTCTCAAACTGCTCGTACTGCAAAACCAGGCAGGGTTGGTTAGAAGCAAGGCCTGGACTCACTCTCACCACTAGTCCATCCTTTCTGAACCTCTTCTTAGGCCTGTGTGATTCTGGCCTGTTTGATCATTTATTCATGTATTTAGTCAACCAGGTGTATTAAGCCCTCACTCTGTGACAGACACACTGTGGTGACCAAGATAGAAGATTCAGCGGGGAAGGGGGGGAGCTCTGATAATAAATGAGTAAACAAGCTCATCTCAGATACTGATAAGGGCACGAAGGGAATGAACAGAGATGTGTGATGTGGCAGAGAATGCCTGAGCAGGCACCGGGGTCATCAGGGGATGCCCTCTGAACAGGTGATCTTTGAGCAGACTGCTAAAGGATGGGAAAGGAACGAAAGCTACGTAAGAAGGCGGGGCAGAGGATTTCAGGGTGAGGGAACACCAAATGCAAAGGGCTTAGGGCAGGAAGGAGCTTGTTTATTCAAGGATCTCAGAGAAGGCCACAGGAGCTGGAGCACATGCACGCGGGGCAGAGACGTAGGGGAGAGGCGGGCGACCGGAGTTAGGACTTGAGCCCAAGAGCTAAAGAGAGCTCCTGAAAGGTTTAAATGAGGATTGGGAGTTGGGTGGGTTTGACATGATCTGATGGAAGGACATAGAAGCTCTTTTTAGCAGCTAGGGTGCCTGCGATGACAATGGAGGCAGGGAGACCAGCAAGAAGGACATTGTAGGGACGCAGGGGAGAGATGGAGCTGGTGCTGTGGTCGGAGGGACAGAAGCAGATGGGTTCCTATTTATTCCAGCGGTAGAACCAAATGGACATTTTGATGGGTGGGATGTGGAGGGCGGAGGTATTCATGTTTGCATGTGTGTGTGGTCATGTGTCCGTGTGTATCTCTGTATGTGCACACACCTGAGTACTACATGTAATCAAATACAGGGACATGGACAAGAATTCACTGATCTGTGTAATATATGTGGTTATCTATATACATACACTCTAGTGTGTGTAAGTGTGTGCATATGCACAGGCACGTACCTAAAGTGTGAAGTCTACGCAGAGAACCCCAGCAAAAGAGGGCTGTCTCCCCACCCAGCACTCAGCTCTCCATCCATGTAGCCTGGGCCAGAAGAAATCCCAGGCCCAGCTGCCAGGGTCCGCTCCAGTCTAGTCCACTCCAGTGAGGAGGAGGGGTCCCCAAGGCAGGCTCACCTCCCCAGGCCGGATCTTGATGTAGAAGTTACTCCTCTTGTAGGAGATCTTGAGAATCTTAGGCCAGGCGAAGCGGTTGATTCTCAGCCGGTCCCGGTAGATAAGCAGGCCGTTGGCACAGACTCCTAACATGATGTCGATGCCCTCAGAGTCCTGTGTGAAAAGGGACCATGGAATGATGGCCTGGGGTCCATGCCCGGGGGCAGCCTGCCACCCACCCTGAGACCTGTCTCTGAGCTCTGCGTGTAATGAGCCCTCGGGAGCAGGGTTTGAGCGTCCATGCTGGAGGCCCTCTGACTGTTCCCTCACAGAGCCAGCCAGCCATTCATTCTCTTTGTCATTTATTCACCCTCACTTGTCTGCTTATTGTCTCGTTGTCAATCACTCGATCATTTGTTCCCCCTGCAAACAGTCAGTGGTACATATGCAGCACTAGGCCATGTGCGAGGGCCTAGCCAGAAGTAAGTTAGGGCCTAGGCCTTTCCCTAGTGATGCTCCCAATCTAGTTGGGGCACAGGCAGGTTCAGAAACAAATACAAGGAGAAAAGAATAAAGGTCATGGGAAAATAAAGGGTTATGAAACTTCAAAGAATAAGAAATGAGACGAGAAATGGCTTCAGGTTGGAGGTAACAGAGAGTCTGGCACACTGAGGCCTCAGGGGCACCCCCACCCCAGACACTAGGGGAACTCTGGCCCCAGTGGTACCTTGGCATGGTGCAGGTCTACTCCGTACATAGAAAGCTTCTTGGCATTCTCCAGGAAATGGATTTCTGCTTCTCCTGGGGTCATGCCCCTAAGGGAAAGAAAGGGATTACTGATGGCTGTGGAAAAGG
Source organism: Vicugna pacos (assembly GCF_048564905.1). Lineage (NCBI taxonomy): Eukaryota > Metazoa > Chordata > Mammalia > Artiodactyla > Camelidae > Vicugna > Vicugna pacos. The sequence continues at coordinate 27,010,845 of NC_133005.1, read as the reverse complement.
CCCAGGCCTGAGTCTTGCCAGTGGAAGGTGGCCGCGATCGGAACCTGTGATCCTAGGGAGGCAAGCATTCTGGACTGGGCCTGCGGCCGGGCCTCACCAGTCCCTTCCCACTGGTCCCAGTGCAGGACGGTGCACCCCCAGCCCCTCTTCGGTCCACTGCACCCTCATCTCCTGCCAAAGCTCAGGTCCAGTCTTACTTCCTCCAGGAAGCATTCAAGGGCTCAGCTGGGAGTCAGGATTTTTGCCTCATTCTGCTACTGGGTTAAGTGTGAGCTATAAATTCTGTTTCTCCACGACAGTGAAATCACTGTGGGTGACATGGCTCATTATAATCACCCAGGGGCTCCTAAATTATTACCCACATGAGATATTTTCCCCAGACTTTTGTATCAGAAACCTCTTAATCTCCCTTGAGGAGCAGGTGCACATTCTGCTTTCTGAAAAATAAAAGAGTTACATATTTCATCAAGTTTCCTCTTTGCCTCAGCTGCCAGGAAACCGTATACTACACTTAGTCACAGCTAACATTTATTGAGTACTACATACAAGCACTTTACAGGTACTAAGTCATTTGAATCTTCATAACAAGTCTAGAAGGTAGATATCACTCTTCCCATTTCATAGATGAGGAAACTGTGGCACAGAAAGGTTGAGTAACTTCCCTAAGGGCACACACCTTTGCTATTAAGTAGCAAAGTCAGGATTTGAATCCAGACAATGCGGCTCCATGGTTTGTGTCTCTAACCACTTCATTTATGTCTGTCTCATATCCTCTGGACCTCAGTTTCCTGTGCTGCTGTGCGGGATACCCGGACACTAGATGTCAATGTGCTTTAAGTCCCAAAGAGATATTACAGTTGAAGGGATGGCCATAGGATTTCTCTAGCCCCTACTGACCCGAACTTCCTTCTCTGAATTACTGTAACTCTTGTGAATCCCTAATCTATGTTGCTACCTACAACAAGGATGACAAAGAGCCCAGGCAGACACGGCTAGCAGGTTGTACAGTTTCAGTATCCCACTCAACACAACACGAGAGCAGCCGTTAATAAGCGATCAGAGTTGGTGTGCAAGTCTCTGAGACACATCTGCCAACGGACCCAGTGTCCCATCACACCCCAGCAAGCTTTCTTCCCCACGTACAGGATCTCTCCACATCTGGCCCTGGGTCTCTCTCCAGATGCAGCCCCCAGGATACAACCCTCCTCATTCCTTCCATCCTCATTAGCAGTGAGACAGTATCACCGCACCCTGTCCCATGTGCACTGCACATTACAGTTCACATTGCACTTCACATCACTTATTACATTGAGTTTCCCTAACAAGCCTGGACTTAGAGCCCAAAGCACTTCTAGCTTAAAAGGACCATTTAGTTCCAGAAGTCCCCCCAAGGAGGGGGTATCACCCTCACAGCAGGCATTTGGAAACGGGGGATGCATACTGGTTCTAACAACAAATACAAGGGTGTTACGGGCATTTAATGCCTGGAGCCTAGGGATGCCAAACATCCTGCACAATGAATTCTCCTGCCCCAAAAACCAGGAGTTGAGAAACACGGATAATCTAAGTCCTTACAAATACAGGTGGGAAATGGGGCTGATTGGTTACATAGCCAGCCCATAATCACACAACTAGTTAATTACTTCTAACTCCTGGAAAGATGTGCTTTCCATCGCACAATCAACTATTTAACTTCTCAAACCGAAGGACAACAATAATTGTCAACATGCAGTGTGTCTCTAATATGTGCTATTTAGTCCCCTCAGGAACCCTGTGCCATAGGTTTTATTAGTGCCCACATTGAACAGATCAGGAAACTAAAACATAGTAAAGTGAAATATCCAGCCCGAGAGCACCTGCTTAGAAAACAGCAGAGTCAAAAGGTGAATCCAGGCTGTCTGACTTTAGAGTGTAAACTCTTGAACTTTATGCCAAGATTGAGACATCAGGACACTTATCCAGGGACACATAATAGTCATAATTATCTCCAATTGGCAAATAAAGAGACTGATTCTCAGAGGCCAATGACAGGGAATCATCACACCCATATAGGAGCTCAAGAACCTGAGGTCCCAAGATGTCATTTAGGGCCGCATAGCTAGTTAGCATCACACGCATTTGAGGAGACGATTTGCTCTCAGACACACTTCACGTTAGCGGCAGAGGTGGGGCACTTACTACAACACAGCTGCTGGGGGTCTAGCCAGATAGGTTCTGGCCAACGGGGCAGGGCGGGGCAGGGCGGAGGAGCCAGGGAAGGCCTGGGCGGGGCCCTCTCACCTGTATGTCTTGTGCAGCTCCATGATCCTCTCTTCCAGCTCCCGGGTCTGGTTGGGGGCGAAGCGGAGCTCGCTGACATAGTTGCCCACGTGCTCCTCGGCGTCATAGTCGCCCAGCTCAGCCTGCACGGCGTAGGAGCCCAGCAGGGCGTGTGTGACGAAGGAGCAGGGCAGGCGGCCCGTGATGATGTCTGCCCGCAGCTGCAGGCACAGGTAGTATCTGGAGAGAGTGGGGAGCGGGCATGGGCGCGGGCCCCACTCCCTCCCTAGACGCCCCCAAGCACCAAGCTGATCAGCACCTGGCGCAGTAGAAGAGGCATGTTCCTGGACACCAGCATGTCATGTGTTAATAATCTGGGTATAGCCCTTAAGACGGTTTTGCAACATTTCACTCGACTTTAAGTGTTTCTGTTCATTTCTAAGTTTGAGGGATTTTTCCTACTGTGGGAACATTTTTCAATTTCTAACTCATTTTCAAGCTAATTTAGAACTATTTTGTTGGTTTGATCATTTTCTTTTTAATGCATGTACTTTCTAATTTAAAAATATTTTTTGGAGGTCTGGGGATTGAACCTAGGACCTTGTGCATGCTAAGCATGCACTCTACCACTGTGCTATATCTTCTTCCACCAAATGTCACATATTTTCAATTACACAATAAATACACTCTTACTGTGAAAAAAGGTAAACTTTAGAGGTGATGATCCTCTCAATGTCCATTCTCAGTCCTCATCCCTTCCCCCAGAGGTCACTTCTGTTACCCCTGTGATGTTTAGACCTTTTCCCTCCATGGACACACAGAAATGCATATGGTTTGGTTCATGGTGTTTTGACCATGGAAATGTTATCAGATGCTCCATCTGACTACATAGCTCGCTTGCTTTTTCACACCCAACTATAGAGCCCTTCCTGTGTCAGCACATGTGACTCGACCTTATTCATTTTAACCTCTGCACTGTATTACATGGCCCAGACAAACCTGTTCACCAATATTTTCTCAAAACTTTATCTGGTTCCAGCTCTAAATTGTCTAAAACCAAACTGGTTTAAAAGAAATACATCCAACCACTAGGCCATGATTTTTTAAAACTTTAATGCACACTTGGATGATTTTACAATTTTTAAACCATTTCAAACCATGTTTTATTCCTTTTTCAGTTATTGTGTATTTTTTTTAAAGTGTTCCAGTTCATTCTCAGCTGGCAATATGTCTTTGCCCACTTTGCTATGTTTCACCATTTTTTTCAATTACTTATTTCTTTGCCTTTTAAGCGGCTTTTACTTAGTATAATTTTTACTCCTCTACAACATTATTTTGCAGTCAGAACTGAAGCTCCAGCAAAAAGCACGTGCAGCCTCACTGCATGCTCAGAGCCAAGGCAGAGCCAAGAATCAGCAGTAGCTCCAACATCCCAGGCATCAAGTGTGGGCTCACAGGCATCTCATTCAAAGGTCTCCAAATTCAGAAACTGTTGCCAAACACACTGGCCAGTCTTTCATTTCAGTCACTCTATCATTTTGACCAGTTTCTTTGGAGTCTAAATATTTTTGACTAAATTAGCTGCACCTACCACCCTATCCCCTGAGGCCATCCATACTGGGCAGGGCTAACTCCCCGCCTGGTGTCCCTAGAGGCCCGATGTCCAGTGGGCACCACCAGAGAGATGGGGGCTGTATGGGTCTAAAGCTCTCAGAACCTTGTGGGAATGAAGTTTAGACCTTGCTGTTGCCCCAAGCTGACCTCAGGGATTAGAGCAAGGCCTCAGGTCTGATCTATTCCAGGGATATCTGTTTTATCTCCCAAGGCCAGAGTCGGTATCTTGACTGTGGTCCATGGTCTGCTAAACACACAGATACTAAGGAGGGGCCCAGTGGGAGACAGAGGCTAGCTTAGCAGCTCCCTCTCCTGCAGTAGGAATAACTCCAAGCCCACATCTTACCGTTGGTGGGCATGGAGGGCCCAGCACATGGATGACAGGGCCATAGAATATCACCAAGTAAGACTACCTTTTTGGGAGGGGCTTTGATAAATAGAAAGGCCCCTCCCTGTTTTGGATTCCAGAGGAAGGTTGAGCCTCATGGAAGCTCTCTTCCTGAGGGATGCTTCCTACCCTATTCTAATCTTCAAGCCTCCTCATCCTCCAGCCCTGAGGCACAATGAGACTGCACAAACAATCCACGTTCACGCCAGCAGCCTGGGCTTGCTTCCACGGGGCAGTCACACGCCTCCTCTGACCCCCACATGCCTGACGTGTGCACAGCCTGGATGCAGAACCAAGCTCCCACTTGCAAAGGCATCTATGTTCTAATCCCTCCTTATCCCCAAAGTCAAAACCTAGTGGTCTACCCAGCACATCGGCTGTCAGATGAGTTTGGCTTATCCTATCCAGAGATGACCCACATCATGTTTTTTTTAAGTTTAAGTTAGTTGCCAGCATTTGAGAACTGTTGTTTTTCTACAGATCTCTAGCTTCACTCCAACAGTCGGTCCTGATTCCCACCTGGAACAGCTGCTTCAGATGGCATCTGTCCTCGTGGACTCACAGTGAGCCCCACTGCTCCCTGTGACACCTCCCCCTCTGAAGTCAAGGGCCAGTCCACATTGACCACCATGTTTGCATCACTTTCTCTCGCTCTGAGTGGGCTTCCGTTGTGGATGCTGTCTGCCTGGCCTCGGTAGGCATCTGGGTTTGCAACTGGCATTGTATACCTACATATCACCTCATGTCTCCCAGGGCCAGGGACCTGTCCCTCTCCCCCTGCACCCTTCCCAGCCCTCACCTTGTGATGTCTTCTGTCAGCTGGGCAGGGTCGGGTGGGTAGAACTTGACTGTGAAGGCAAAATTCCAGGGGCTGCCTGAGAGAAGATTGGGGAAAGATCAGAGAGGCCCCAGCACCCCAGTGGTGGTGTCCTATGGACAATTTTTCAAAGTCTTCCCATAACTATAATCTTCAGACAATCTAATCAGAGAGCCTGGAACATTATTCCCACTTGACAGATGAGAAGACCGAGGCCCAGGTTAAAAGACTTGTGAACTAGCCATGGGAAGGAAGGCAGAAAGAAAGAAAACCAATACTGCATGCCTGGCATGCTGTTAGTTACTTTACAAACATCACATAATTAAACCTCACAACAGCCCTAGACGTCCTATGATTATCCCCATTTTGCACATGAGGACAGTGAGGCCAAGGCAGTAAAGCGGCCAGTTCAAGGTCACCAGCTAAAAAGTGACAGTGCTGGGGTTCAGACCCAGGTCACCAGCTCCAGAGCCCATGATCTTTCCTTTTCACCAAAGTCTGTGCCACAGGACATTAATGGGAAGATAACTAATCTGGAAAGTACCGCATTAAACAGGTTTCCTAACTTTGGGCTTCTCAGAGCCCTCACTCTGCAGTGCACCTCTCAGAGGGGGACTGGCATTTAGGAGTTTCCAAAACCCATTTGACCTGCTGCATCCATTTTCACAGGGCATCCTTCCAGATTAATGTTTCTCGGAACACACTTTGGAAAAAAATGCTGCCCTATATGATGCTGACTCCATCTTAGATGGCAGAACTGGATTATAAACAAGACCTAAAAGGCAAATATAATGGGCTAAAAGTAACAAAGAACATTTCACAGGGGTAATGTTAACCTCCTCATTCAGATATGAAAAATCAATGGTACACATTTAAAAGGTAGAGAAAAATAAAGGCTGAGGTTTTAGCTGGAAACAGGCTCTGCCAGCCAAGAGAAAGGATAACCACTTAAGAAAGGGAAGGAGGCGGGGGCGGGGGGAGGCCATGATGAAAGGCCATAATCCAGAACAAGGCTCTGTGCTCTAAAAGGGCCCCCAGCAAAGTGAGAAAAAGAGGCCCATCCAGGGCAGGGCTGTGGACACCAAGGGCTGGAGGCCATGCCATCACTACCATCCTTGTCCTGGGGTCCCCACCACCCTCACCACATAGCTGTCATGTCTCCAACACTTACCAAGTGCTGGTCCCTTGGCTTGCTAAGAACTTTACATGCATTTCTGGGATTTAATCTTCACAGTGATCCTGAGGTAGACTTTCTTTCTTATAGATGAAGGTTTGGGGAGGTTAAATCATTCTCCCAAGGTCACCCAGCTAGTCGGCAGTAGAAAACAGAGATCTAGCCTCTGGTCACATGACCCCACAACTTAGGCTCCTGACCACAGCTGACTCCTTGGGTTTTAAAAGCAGCCTTGAGGGGAAACACTCCCTGTCTCAAGAATAATGGTATTAATAAACAATAATAATAATGGCTACTATAAACTGGGTCCTACTGTGTGCAGGCACCTTTTAGGTGTTGTACACATAACAGTGCATTTAATCTTCATAAGTACCCTGAAGATGAGGGTTACCCCCACTTTACAGATGATGAGGCACAGAACAACTAAATATCACAAGAAGCAGTGATGGAGTCAGGACTCAAACCCAAGCAGCCTGACTCCAGTGTCTGTCCTTTTAACTGTCACACCAGATTTCCTCCTACTATGTGAAGCACCTACTATGTGCTGGCTGCTGTCCACACCCTCGTCATTGAACTTTCATTCCCACCTTGTGAGGCAGGAATCACTAATCCACTTGCTAAGGGGATACAGGAATCCAGAGAGGTGGAGGCATTGCCCCCAGCACCCTAGATGATGGGCACCGAGATTCGGGAGGAAATACACCCAACTCTGGAGCCCAGGACATAAGGACTTGTGGTGTTACCTTCAGAAGGCTGGGAGCTGTCACAAATAAAGAAAGGGGGCAAAAAATTGCTCCATGGGGGCCCCAGAAGACAGAACCAGGAAGAATGGATGGACATTCCATCCATGGAGTAGGAACAGAGACTGTGACTCTGCTGAGGGAGGTAGCCCTGCTCCTTGATAACAAGAAGGACCAACTCCCTGCCTGGGGTCATGAAGGGCTGGAGGCAGCTTCTCTTTTCCAAAGTCCTGGCCCTTCTCCAACACTCTCAGCCACCCGTAGGTGTTCTGATTATTTCAGGCCTCCCAGCTGGGCTGGGTCCCCTGGGGACAGCCTGAAGCCCAGGCCTATGACCTGACTGGCCCCAGAGGAGGGGGCTCTGTCTGTCAGCCTGCCTCTTCATTTCCAACTGACAGGAAGCCACAGGAAGAATCTCTCAAGCCCCCTCCTGCAGAGTCAGCTGGCTTCCCTAGGCCCAGCTGCCTGCTGTCATGGCAACAGGCTCCGCTATAGCTTTCCAGCCAGGGGACCAGGGAGCGCAAGCACAGCCAAGGGGGAGGAGCCCCTGCATGGAGGCATCTCTGCCTCTAGGCTCCAAGTCCCGGCCCATTTCATGCCCCCTAGCTGAGGCCACCTACTTTCCCCTTCTGCCATACGAAGGCTGCCCCATCGCTCCCAACATGCCTTTTTCCTCTGGGCCAGAAAAGACAGGCTGTTGGCCTACTCACCTGTCTCCACTCCAGGGCTTGAAAAGAGTGCAGGATGGTGTTGGGAGGCCAGGGCTCAAGACCTGGCTTAGCCAATACCTCGCTCTGTGGCCTTGGATGAATAACTGCCTCTCTCTGGGCCTCAGTCACCCATCATCAAATACAGGAGATAGCCAAGATCGGGGATGGGCCAAGCTCTCTCCTGACATGTTAACTCCTACCAGTTGGCAGCGGCTGAGTGTGCTCTGCAGACAAGGATTCTGCACTGAGTCAAGGGTCACTGATTTCACTGAAGCCTGCACCAGCCCTGGACTGGAAGGGTGGCTGTTCTGAGGCCATCAGTTTGTCCCCTTGCCCTAGATGACTCCGCAGGTCCCTTCTAGGCTGACATCCTGAACATGTTTGTGATTCCTCTACTAACCTGCTAAGTGACTCTAGACAGTCATTCCTCTTGTCCAGGCCTCAGGCTCCACATCTATAAAACAATACCCCGCCTTCCCCCAAGATTTGCCACGCAGAGGAATGAACTCATGGGTCTGAATGCACTTCCCAAAGTAGGGATTGCAGCACAAACCGGGGCCCTGGAGGCCTGGAGCCCCCGCCCACCCTTCCACCACGTTCCAACCGCGGCAGGCCACTCACTCCGAATCTGCTTCTTGATTTCCTTGGAGGGGTCCAGCCAGTTCTGTAGGAGAAGATAAGGTTCTTTAGAAGGAAGAGGAGGGGACTTGGGTAGGGCTAGGAGAGAGAAACCTCCTGAAATGGCCTGTCAACAGCCCCCTAGCAGGGAGCACCCTTCCCTGGCTGAGCCGTCTGAGTCCTTTCCCTTGGGACTGGGTGGTGAAGGAATAAGGGCTGGATTCACACAGGGTTTGGGACCCAGGGCCCTGGATTCGGCATTGCCGAGGCCACACGGGGAACAGGAAATGCAGCTGAGTGGGTCTGGTGGGAACAAGGAAACTCAGACAGGAGCCTCCCAAGGCGCTGGGGACAAGGGCCTCAGGTCCCTCAGGAAGCCATGTGCTGGCTCTCCAGACACCCATCTGGGGGTGATCTGAGGTCCCCAAGAAAGGACTGTCATGACAGAGACAGAGAACTGGAGAGGACCAGGGCTGGCTGAACCTTGGTGGTGTGCAAACACAAACACAGGTGCCTAATGAAGACATGAGGACTGATGGAGGCCATGGGGTACGGCAGGCCAACGGGGGCCTCAGGGACGAGCTCTTTCCAGCCAGCCCCACTCCCCAGCCCAGGTACCTTCTGGCTGTCGGCATCACAGAAGGTCAGGCCAAAATAGTCCTTCTCCAGGAGGTTGAGGTGCTCACAGACCAGGTCAAACAGCACCTGGCCCCGGCCATGTTTCTGAAGAGAAGAGCAGAGCCGCTGTGAGGCCGGAACACACCTCAGGGGGGGCGAGGAGGTGGCCCAGGCCCCACCAGGACCACGTGAAAACCCGCAAGAGCCTTCCAGTGTCTGGAGGGGATCTTTGCACTCCTGCCACCCGCCTGGCTCTCTAGATCCTAAGGGATCCTGGGGTGACACTAAGGCCCAGCTCATCAACTGTCTTCTTCCAAGCCCTACTGGGGTCCTCTTAGAACTCAGACCTGCTTAGGGGAAACAGGACTAGAGTAGGGAAGTGACTGATTTCTCCTTCCCGTAGAGTGATTAAGAGAAACAGGCTAAGCTGGACCCAAGTAGCAGAAAACTGAAAGTTTAAGCTTCAGGGAGGATGATAGAATGCATGCTTAGCATGCGTGAAGTCCTGGGTTCAATTCCCACTACCTCCGCTATAAACAAACAAACAAACAAGCAAACAAACAAACAAACCTAACCATCCCCCCACCACATACACAAAAAGAACTCTAACCTCTGAGTGTGAGAGGAAGAGAAGAGTTGCCTGAAATATGAGGGACGTGGGCAGGCAGAAGGCAAGGACCTGGGACTCCGGTCACAGTGCGACTCTCCTCCCCGGCCCCTCCCCTTACACTAAGGGATGCCACCTACCCAGGCAGCATGTGCAGTCCCACAGGGGCTCACGGAGCCTAAACCAGCCACAGCTGGGAGGAGCACTGTTCCAGGCACAGTACCTCTCTGAACACCACCTGGGCCTGAGGATTCAGAAAGACAAAGCCCAGGACCTGGCTGGGCACCCAAACCCACAGGTGTGAAGATGGGCACCAATAAAGGGATCACAGGGCAGGGGCGTGTGAAGCAGTCATGCCCAAAGAGGCAGGGGACTCTGGAGAGAAGGTGAGGTCCCTGCAAGGTCTGGCTAGGTCACCAGGGGCTGGGGCCTGACTGTGGAGAGCAGCTGGGAAACCAAGGGATTCCTGAGCTTGGAGGAGCCCTTCAGAGAGCGTGGCCTCAGCCAAACCCTCACACTCTTCTAGGGCAGCTGGAACAGTGTCTTGGGGCCAGTGTGGGTAGGAGAGAAGGGGTAGAAGATACCCCTTCCTTCCACCCGGGAGCAGGCAAGGAGAAGGCAACCCTTCTGTGGAAGAAATAAACATTTAAAAAAAGCCAACCCTGCAAAAAAGAGGGATCCTGTTTCCCAGGGCTCAGAAGTCAGTCAGTCCCTTAAGACCAGGGCTTGGGGGAGAAAGGGAGGTGGCTCCTGCAACTCTCAGCAGTAAGGTCACCTTCTGGACTCCTCCATTCACGTGGACAGGGCCAGGAATGGTGCCTAGACTAGGGGAGAGCCTCTAAGGGGGTGAATGAGAGTTCAGAAGTAGGGTGGGAGTTCTAGCCTATGCCAGAAAGGGAGACACTAAATGTGGGACCAGGAGGGCTCACCACAGAGGGGAGGCATCTGCCCTGCCATCCACTGTGGGACAGAACCATGCCATGGGGTTTCTCCACGGCCTTCCAATGGGCCACCTCCCTATAACTGGGGGACACCTTACCATGGAACTTTCAGCCTTGAGACGGTGGCTGCTCACCAAGGTACAGCCACCCTGAGAAACCTTTTCCTGGTGCCAGCCCCATGCCTAATTCTATCTGCAGTCTTAAGAGCCCTCTCCCGGCCTTGGTGCCACCATCTGTGCACAGGAGGGCTGGCCAGGTCATCTCCCCAGGACGCGGTAGTCGGTCCTGGACTCCGTGAAGAATGGATGCCCTCTGGCTTGGCCCAGGCTGCGTGCACACAAGGCCTGTCCCCGCGCTGCAGCCAATCAGCCAGGGACGGGGCCTGTGGCGCTGGGTGCTCCTTACCTCCACCTCACACTCGTATTCAGAGGCATCGAGCAGAGTGACTCTGCAGATGGCACTCTTGTACTTCTTGGCAATCTTCTGGGGTGATTTCTGGGCCTTGCTGGGCGTGGTCCTCTCTGACAGGCCATCAGCCTCCCCGTAGTCCTTCTCCTCCATGTCTAGGCTCTGTAGGGCCGACCAAGGGAAGGGTTCGGTCAGTGAGCTTGAAACTGTAGCCTCTCATCCAAGTGAGACGCAATTAGGAAGCAGCTAGAGCTAAGACAGACCTCCAAATGAGAGCCCTTTAAGACCCCCAGGGGACCAGGGTCTATGGTGGGTGTGCACAGGAGGAGAGCCACAGCTCCTGTGTATGATGGGTGAGCTCGTGAAAGGGGTTCACTGCTTCCCTGCAGCCAGAGCTGTCCCGTCTCCCTAGAACAGTGCATGAGTTCCCAGGGCACAGTCTCCTTCTCAGTCTGTCACTGGGTTCAGTCCGAGGCTGGGACGGATCTGATGGAGGGGAGGGAGGTCAGAGCCCAGCCCACTAGTCCTATCTCTGCCATGGACGCCCTCAATGACCTCAGCCAAGTGCCTGCCCTCTCTGGGCCTGTTGTGAATTAAGCAAGGTGTGAATTCCATAGCTTGATGACCCCTGCGTCCCTTGTCTCTCTCTCTTTTTTTTCCAATGGAGGTACTGGGGATTGAACCCAGGACCTCGTGCATGCTGAACTAAGCACGCGCTCTGCCACTGAGCTATACCCACCCGGCCCTTGTCTCTTTAGGGAGATGAATTTTGCACTAGAGTCACACTGGGCTCACCAAGCTAGAATGGACAGGCCTGGGGGACAGGAAAATAAGGTTGGAGGAACACAGATGTTCAAAATCAGATCTAGATCTGACTTGCACTTCTGCCACTTTATAGCAATGTGACTTCGGATAACTCACTTCATCTGGCTGAGGCTTGGTTTCCCCAAATGTCAAATGGGAAAATTAACAGTTACCCTCTCAGGTCTTGGAGAATTAAATATAAAAATGAACACGATACCCCCAGCAGAGTTCTTGGCATGTAATGGGGCAATAACGGATCTCAGTTCTCGTCTCTCCTCCCTCCTGGAGGACTGGCTGGGCAGAAGGAGAGATGCCCATGCTCTCAGGCACATACCTGTTCGGCAGGCTGAGCGTCCTGCTGGGGCGGATGTTTCTCATTGGAGTTGGCCTCGGGATGGCCGTGGACGGCGGGGGTCACAGGGGTGGCTGCTGTGGCGGCTGCCTCTGGCTGCTGCGGGGCCTCCTCCTGAGCCTTCTTCACCTCAGAGTCAGGCCCTGTCTCTGTTGTCATGGTGACCAGCACGCCTGCATTGGCAGGAAGGAGAGAGCATGTGATGGGGGAGAGGGGCAGCGATGGTGTGACAGAACAGAGCAAGGGGGAACAGGAACCACATACGGAGAGGGACAGATGGAGACAAATAGACAAAGAGCCACAGAGAGGAGGAGGAGGGAGGGAGAGACAGAGGAAGTGAGGGTGGGGAGAGAGTCATGAGAAGTGAGGGGTTAGTGGCAGCAGCCAAGGTCAACAGACCCCCACCCACCCTTGTGCCCAGAGAGCTCCTCAGGGACTCTAATCTCTTGCCCTGGGTCTGGAATCACGGACTTCCTAGGGGCAGGGAGAGTCTCTCCAGGGAGCCCTACTCTGCCAAGAGCACAAGGGACAGTCGGTGACCACCTCCAGGCAGGCCCTTGGCCAGGCTGTCTCTCCAACCACAGCACCTGGCACACAGTAGCCCCTCAATAAATGTTGGATAAACTGAACTCAACCAAAAAGAGCCTTGGGCTCCCAGCCCTTCCGGTAGGTACTGACTTTGGGCAAGGCTCTTCATGCCCCAGGCCTCAATAACTCCTGCCCCACTACTTCCTGGGGATGTTGTCAGGATGGATCCAAATGGATAAGACAGAAAGAGATTCTTAAAAAACACACAGCCCCGATAATGTAAAAGTCAGGAGACCTGGGCTCAGGCCCCAGGTCAGCTACAAATGTGCAGCCAGTTCATCTCACTAGGACTTATCCAAAAAGCACAGGACTTAGACAGAAATTATCTCTGCAGCAGACTACTCTTATCATTTCCCCCTTGGAACAGGAAATGAAGAGATTTCAGAGAATCAGGACCTATTGCCCAGCTGTTCTGTTGGAATAAGCAAATTGCAAAGAGAGACGAGGAGAGAGAGAGAGAGAGAATGGCATGGTCCCATTTTTATATTAACAAAAAAAACACCAATAACCTCGACAGTACATCTTTGTGTTTGCACACATGTAGTATAAGATCTGAAAGGACACTCACCAAACTGTTGAGAGAGGTGAAAAATTCAGAAGTAGAGAGAGGAAAATAAGAGCGTTCCACAGGTTAAGAAAGGGAACTTCATTTTTAACTTTATACACTTTGTAAATTGCGTGTATAATTTTAAAAATACATATCTATTTTTTAACCCACAAGTTGTTTGCTTGTTTCCACTGATGGGGGTTCAGTAATGGGCCAAAACCCCTCAAAAACAAGTTTGAAGCTAAAACCAGGAAACAGAGAAGCGAGCAGGAACCCTCACCTCTGAGTCGAGAGCCTTCCTCCGTCATATTACATGAGAAAAATCCAATTGAGACCTGGCAGGTCCCTCTGCCACCCCAACCGCCATGGGGGCCTCTGATGGGCAGAAAAACAGGCAGACACTGGATGCACGATGGGCTGTGCACATGCTTCAAGCCTCGGCCCCAGGCTCCCTTTTATTTCCCAGTTTCTGCCTCTGCATTCTAGGGACCACTGGCCTCACCCGAAGCAAGAGGCACTGTACAGAAAGTCAGGGGCCCTGAATACCCAACTCAGTCACCCAAGAACTGTAGGGCCGTTGACAGGTCACGAGCAACCTAAATCCCCACTGAGTGGATACTGAGTGGAACACTTTGTAAGCTGGAGCTCGTAGTGCACACCAGACAGTATGTCGTTACTGACGCTGCTTTAAACAGTAAGATGAGGAGGAAGGGAAGGTCTTGCTCCACATGGTCTCATCCCCACCCAGAAATGCTTTCCACTCATGTCATTACCCTGGGCTTTACGGGTATAACTTAAAGCCATAGTTAAAACAGAGCCTCTCCGTCGCTTATATGACACTAAGTGATGACTCTGTGCCAGAGCACAAAGCAACAGGAGCTGCTCCAGGGAAGCTCACCGCCTCGTGGGCTCAGGTGGAGATGTAGCTGCCTGGCTCCAGATTTCTTCTAAGCCTGCACTGGAGGGTAGCAGCCATTATGCTAGATAAGGCCTCAAGGGAAGAACCCTTAAAATAAATGCCTGCTTAATTTTGCTTCCAAAAAAAAAAAAAATCCACAGACTAATCTGTATGTTTTGTGCTGTGAGAAGCAGAATCCACATGACCCTCCCGGGCCCTGACGTGCCAGCACATCTACGCCTCCCCTCGGCCTCTGTCTGATGTCAGCCCCTGCTCTCTAGATCTTCCCCGGGCCTGCAGCTTCTTGAAAATAGCCAGAAGAGTTATCTTAAATAAATATCCCAGTGTCTCCCTGCCCAAGTCTCCAGCAGAGCCTGCTGGCAGGGACAGCCTGGTGCTGGCAGAACCACAGATGAGAGGAGCTAGAAGATTTTAGAGATAATTCAATCTCCTCCTCTTCGTTTACAGGTGAGACCCAGAGAGCAAAAGAGACTTGAGTAACAGTCATTTCCTCAGACAGGTTTTCCCGGGTCCCTCCCGCCCACTCTCCTCCCCATCCAGCCTCCTGACTCCCCAGATCCCAGCTCTGGGTCCATTACTCTTTCCACTGCATTTTGCTGCCTCAGAAAAACCCCAACAGCATCTCCTCGGAAGAGAAAGCACTCAGGCCCAGGCTGGAAGCCAAGGAGGTGGCACGAGCCACCCACAGACCCCATGGCCAGGGGCTGGTTAGATAAACAATGGCTTATCGAGAGTGAAAAAGATGATGCAAAAAATCCTGGAAAATATCCGAGTGAAAAAAGCATGACATACAACAGTTCGTACAGATTGACCCTATTTTGATTAATGCACGCTTACAGCTACAGAAAATTCAGCAAAGCACTGACTGTGGTTATTCCTAGCTGGCGGGAGTACAGATTATTTTTTCTTCTTTCTGTTCAAATGTTATTTTTTCTACTACAGCTGGAGATTTCTTGAATGATTAAAAAAAATTAGAAGTTAAAAAATACATTTTTCAATTCACATGGCCCGGGATGACAAGAAATAAATAAAAGCTGTTTAAACTTAAAAATATATGAATTAAAAAGAAAAATAACATTATTATTTTGTAAGCCTATGATGAGCTCCTTCTTTATTGCACAAGTCCAGGGATAACGGCATGCTTCTCTCACCAGGGCACAGCAAGGGAGCCAAGCGTGGCCTGGCTTCTGCCACAGCCAGTCACGTGGGCACAGTTCCGCCCTGGTCCAGGTCAGCATGCTCTGATGAAGCCTGCTGGGTGGCCAGGCCAGCCAGGCACTATAGGGGACCCGAGGAACACGTGCTCGTTCCTACAGAGCTCACTGCAACGTGGGGGGATGATGGTCACCCAGGAGACTGTTACACACCTGGGCAGGATGTGACTTAGATCTGCCAGTGTATGCTTCAGCCTCTAGGAGACTGAGGACCTGGTGATGAGGAGTATGGGCTGGAAAAGAAGACTTACAGGATAGGGAGTAGAGGGTAAGGAGTAAGGTTTTGAAAAAAGGGAGGATCTAGACAGGTGATGGCAGGGAGGACATTTGGGCTGAGTCACCATGTGGGCAATCACCCAGATATGGGAACGGGTAGGCCTGTGCAGAGGACAGGGAGGAGGCCTTGACATCTTCACTTCTTGGAACAAGAAGCCCATAAAGGTGAGCTCCAAACAGCCTGGTGGGAGGGGCAGGTTGGAGTCACGGAGAGACGTGAGGGAGCTGGGGGTGGTGCAGGCAGCCTTGCAAAAGTCAGAAGGGTTCCTCTGCTGGAAAGGGCGCGACTCGCATCGCTGAGCGAGCACCACTGCGGGCCAGGCCCGGGGTCAGGAATTTCATACACAGGCAGCCCATGGGCCCCTCCGTGCAGGGCAGCAAGGCACGGGGGAGACCCAAAGCCCAGCTCTACCGCTAGCTCATTCTGTGACCCTGGGCAAGTGACTTCACTTCTCTGAGCCTAGGTCACCCGATCTATAAAACAGAAACACTCCCCCTTCCCTCTCAGGGTGGTGATGGAGCGTCAGGAAAATAACACTGAGAGGGTACTTAATAAAACAACCCCGAAAGGGCCTGGAATTACAAGCAAGGATTACAATTAATGGGAAGCTGCCGTAGGCAGTGGTCTGGGAACCAGGAGTTCCGAAGTGCCCACCCAGAGCAGATGGAGAGAGACGTCTGAAGAGACGGGCCAGCAGAGCCTGACTGATGACACTCACATATGAAAACCCCAACGCACAGGATTTATAAAAGGAAAAGGTCAGCCAGAGAAGTAAATGCTGACAAGGCCCGTGCCAGCCCTGTCTGGAGGAGAGGGGCCTGGGAAGGTCCAGACCTGCTTGCCTGGCCCAGTCTGGGGCCAGCTCAGCAGGCTGTCAGCATCTGATGCTCTTCAATGCTGCAACCACTGGCTGGCTCCCCCAGCTCACCTTCTAGGGGCAGTAAGCAGCCTTCAGATGCCGTGGCTTGCCATCTGGGTGGCCTGCAGGAAGACTCTCCTGAGCCCAGGAGAGTCAATATCCACTTAGCCTACGATTGTATTGCTCATTAAAAATGCATTGACTGGTTTATACATCAAGCTCTCCCACCAGGGCTAGCGTGAATCAGCATCTCTGAGTCCGGCAAATTGAATTTGTTCTTTTCCTCCATCCCCACATCCACCCAGGTCCAAGCCACTCTCAGCCCATGCCTGCATGGCTGCCCCAGCCTCTTCCAGGGTCTCCCTGTAGCCACCTGGGCCCTCCTAGGATTTATTCTCCACAGAGCAACCACAGAGATTTCTTCAAAACTCCCACTGGGTGCCCTCTTTAAAACTGCCAATGACTTCCCATCAAAACAGAACACAAACTCCTTATGAAAGCTACAGTCTGGCCCCGGCATCAGCTCCCACCACTGCCCTCCCCCATTGCCACCATCACTGTGATGCAGCAGTCACACTGGCTTTCTGTCTGCACCTCAGCCATGTCAGGCTGGCCCCTGTCTTGGGGCTTTGCCCTTAATGGTCCCTCTGCATGGACGGTGGGCTTGTCTCTGACTCTTGGCAGCAATCACCCCTCAGACCTCAATCTAGGTGCTCCTTAACCACTCTGTCTCAAGTGGGTCCCTCCCTCTATTCTTTCTGGTTACAGCTGGGATTTTTGGTTTTGCTTTATTTTGTTTTTGCCATTATAACCACTTTTGAGTGTAACAATCCAAGGGCAGCAATTACATTCATCATGTTGTACAACAATCACCACGATCTATTTCCAAAATTTGTCATCGTCCCTCAAACAGAAACTCTGTTCCCATGAAGCAAGCATGCTGGGTTTGGTTTTTTCATAAGTTCACAAACAGAACTTTTATATTGATTGATTGATGTACTTATTCGTTTCCATTCCTCTTCTAGAATACAAACTCCAGAAAGACAAAACCTTATCTGTCTCATTTGCCGTTATCCCCAGGGCTCAGTGCAGTGCTTGGTAAATAACAACAACAAAGCTAACATTTACAGAGTTTGCTATTTGCGGGCACTGATCGAATGCTTTATGTCAACTGACCGATTTAATCTTCATAATCAACTGTAATACGTACTCTTAATATCTCCATGTTTCAAAAGAAGACACTAAAGCACCCAGAAGTGACGTGACTTGCCCAAGAGCATGCAGCCAGTAAATGGCAGGGCCAGAATTCAAACCCAGGGAGCCTGGGTCAGGTGGTTGGGTAGCTGGAGAACTGGACAAATAAATGGGTGATGGGGGGATGGAACACCAACAAGACAATTGTTAAGTCCAGAGGCCCGGACTGCATTCACCTCAGGAGCCCTTCTGGCCACCAGCCAGCCAGCTTGTCCTGACAACTTATCAGACCTTGAGCACCTGACCTTCCATCCAAACTCCTGATATTATCATCCTTATTCTACTGATGAGGACACACAGGCCCAAAGAGGCCTACCGATTTGCCCAAGGTCATAAGGCTGTGCCAGATCTCTCTGACTCCAAAGTCCATCCTACTACATGGCATTTCAGCAGCTTCAGGGTGGTCATCCTGTGCGAAGTTCTTCCAGGGGTGAAGCTGGCTAAGGGAAAACTTCTGGAGACTGAAAGGCAAGTATAGAA
Organism: Vicugna pacos; assembly: GCF_048564905.1. Classification (NCBI taxonomy): domain Eukaryota; kingdom Metazoa; phylum Chordata; class Mammalia; order Artiodactyla; family Camelidae; genus Vicugna; species Vicugna pacos. The sequence continues at coordinate 26,992,657 of NC_133005.1, read as the reverse complement.
CGAAGAGCTGAATTCAGAATCAGGACCACTGTTTCTTGTTTTGATTCTGTCACTTCCTATGAGATGGGCCTTGGGCAGGTCACTTTCCCCTTCTGATCCTCAGTTTCCCCAACTGTCAAACAGGGATGAGAGCCCCTGTCCTCTCACTTCAGAGCGCGGCCCTGTGGATAAAGGATGTTTCAGAGAAAGAAAGGTCTTTAAAATACAAAAGTTACAGTCATGCTAAAGACAAGGGAGCCTTCGTCACAGATGTTTACGACCTGTGTACCCAAACCATGCCTTTCCACACACATGCACACAGTGGGACAGCAAGAGGGCACACACAGCCCCAAGTGTCCATAGTGGGGAACAATTACTCCCTAGCCAGTAAGGCTCTCCTCTAAATCTGAGACACTGACGATTTTTGCCCAGGTATTTGTGGGAATTCTGAACCAGGTAGGAACTAGTGGTAGGAAGGAGCAGAGAGAGAAAGAGAAATGGACAGAGTGCGGAAGACACCAAAACATCAAAAAAAAAAAAAAAAAGAAATGCTAGGCAGAAAGTGAGATTCATCTGTTCTGAATGATGTCCTCAGTCATCACAGCTACCAAGATCATTCTTCTTTCTTTTGGGGAAGTTAGGAAGCACATCTCCCTCCACCCCCTACAACCATCTTCTGGGCTGTTAGTCCCCATTTGCACCCCCAGAACCAGTCCTGCTCAAAGAAGCAGGAGGCTGAGCCTGTGGACTGTCCTTTGAATTTCCTTGCCTGCAGACTTCTGGTTGCCTTTGGCCAATGGGAGGCACTGGTGGGAGGTCTGAGGGTGGAAGCAGAGAGAGGTGGGGGTATATCTTCCCGAATGCCTTCCCTGTGGTGTTGGCGGTGGCTGAACCCCTCTGTGACAGCTCCTTGCACGGGCCCAGCCATCACTGAATTCTGGTGACACCAGTCCCTCCGTCTGCTCATTCGGGCCGAAGGGAGGTAACAGCCTCTGTCACTGCTAGTTTGTGGGTACCCTTAACCCTGCCCACAGCTTTACTAACATCTCCAAGTTGCAGCATCTGAGTGGAATTCTGTTTTCTGCCAGAATCTGACTGATACACCACCTGACCCTAAACAGATATATGTATTAGAGAGGGAGGGAAAGAGAAATTGGGAAAAAGCAGTACAGTCTAGCGGTTAAGGATAAAACAGGAGACCAGGAGACTTGAACACTCCCTTAACCTCTCTGAGCGTCAGTGTCTTCATTTGTAAAATCATAGTAATTTTATCTGCTTCACAGGTTTACTATGAAAACTGAATCAGATCATGCCCATAAAGCACATAACATACGCCAAAACCCACAGTTAGGGCTCCAGAAATACTGAATATTCTCATCTTTAATATTGAGTCTAAAGGCTCAAATGTTAACAATAGCATTCCCTTGGAGCAAGAATTACAGACTTTTCTGGGGGCTTTTTAGGGGGTTCTCTGTGTTACACAATTTTTCTACTCTGAGCATGGGTTACTTTTGGAGTAAGAAAAGAATTAAAAGAAAAGATACAGTAAGCAAGAGAGAGCCTATTAAGACTTATTCTTCCCCTCTTGGGGATGAGGTTACTTCCCACCAGGAGTTCCCCAGTACAGAGCATTCACTTCCTCGGTGACAGTCTCCAGGTGGACATGAATGCAATGACTGCCTGTGATGAGGGAGGAGGGGGACCCTGTGCCACCCTCCCAGCCGGGCCCCTGATGGAGTCAGGGGGGTGGAAACAGGAGCTGGGCCCACAGCCACTCTTACTACTGCTCAGGTCTGTACATGGCAGTGGGGAGATGACAATTTGTCAGAGGCCTGTGGTACCCATGGGCACCGCATTAAATAAAACCAAGCAGTGTGAAGAGGCTGCCACCCGTCAGCACTGGCTTCTTGCCCAAAGGTTTCACATGCCACCGCGGAGCCACAGACTAATGTGCAGTTGTAGGCTGGGGACCACATGATGTGCCCAGATCTGCAGAATAACAGCACCAGAAAGGAGAAGTGCCTCCTGCCTGGACCACACCGATGACTGCAGAGGCAGACAGAGACCTCCCTGTAGCAGGACATCCTCTGAGTCAGACAATGAACAGGCTGTCTTCCGGGCTTAGTCTCCTTTGAGCTCCACGAGGGCCACGTGAGATAGGTGGGTCCATCCCCCAGACAGGCTTGGCTGGCCAAGGTCACACAGCCAGCCAGTTGGAGTAGAGCCAGGACTGGGACCCCAGTCTGCTGGTTCCCAGTCCCGTGCCCTTCCGCCTCCCTCCTATGTCCCACCACCTCCAACTTGCTGTCAACCACGTAACCAAAGCTACCGTTGCTCTGGATGTAGAAATAATAACAGCAGTATCAACCCCTCCCACGTGCAGGGCGCTTTACAAGCTAAAGGATCCTTTTATAATCATCATTTCACTTGGACCTCACTGATCGGCAGTCGGTGAGAGGGAACATGGAACAACAGTTACAAACTCGGGCTTTGGAGCAGCCAATCCTGGCTCCACTGGCTTAGGGACCTGGGGCAAGTGATGTAACCTCTCTGAGAGACAGCGGGAGCACGTAGAATGAGACTAATACCCCCTCCACCGCAAAGGCATTTAGCAAGAATGAAATGAGACCATGCAAGTGGAGTGCACTCGGCACCACATTTGCCAAAGAGTAGACACTCAAGTCACGGCAATGGCTCTCATCAGGAAGGCTGCCACTAGCATACAGGTGGACAAACTGAGGTCCAGAGAAGGTCAAGAACTTGTCCAAGGACACTCAGGGTATAAGCAGCAGTATGGCCCAGGCAGCAGCTTACAGCATCCAAAGAAAATGTGAAGTTATGGTGTACATACACACACACACACACACACACACACACACAATGGAGTACTATTCAGCCACAAAAAAGAAAAATAATGCCATCTGCAGCAATATGGATGGACCTGGCAACTGTCATAATAAGCGAAGTAAGCCAGACCAAGAAAGACAAATATCATATGATATCTTTATGTGTGGAATCTAAAAAAATGACACAAATGAACTGATTTACAAAACAGAAACAGACTCACAAACAAAGGAAACAAACTTATGGTTATCAAGGGGGAAGTGGGGAGTGGAGGGATAAATTGAGAGTTTAGGATTTGCAGATACTAACTACTATATATAAAATAAACAACAAGGTCCTACTGTAATAGCATAGGGAACTATATTCAATGCCTTGTAATAGCCTATAACTAAAAAGAATAGGAAAAGGATTACATATATATATGTGTATATATATATATATATCTGAATCACTATGCTGTATACAAGAAATTAACACAACACTGTAAACTGACTATACTTCAATTTAAAAAAAAAAAGCAAAGAATTTCAAAATTTCACAGGAGAGCTCCATACTGGGTGAGTGAAGGAAGAGGTTTCCCTAGGGCATCCGCATCCTTTGGGGGTGACAGAGACAGGGCCTCCTCCAAGCAGCCCAGCCCTCAGAATCCTTGCCCCCTCGGGCTCCACTGAGAAGGGAGGAGAAGCGGGGAAGGGAGGAGGGAGAAGCAGACCCTCCCAGGCAGCACTTCGTGGTCTCACAGTTTCTGAATCTCTCTCATTTGATTTTCTTTGTTTAAACACTAGCTGGGTTCATTGTCGGCATTATTTAGAATACAGTAAAATTGGAAACAACTTTGAACATCATCAACAGCAGGCTGGTCAAACTAACTAGGATTTATCCATTGAAAAATGGATTACGAAAGTATTACATACCTATTGTGTAGATTTTTTAGATGGATTTTACATACACTGACATGGAAGGTTGTCAGTACACATAATGAAAAATGTAGATTGTAAAACAATAATGCAATTTATGGTCCCATTCTGATTTGTATGCTTATGTAGGCATAGAAAATACCCCGAAAGGACACACGCCACAGTTATTACCGGCTACTTCTGGCAAGAAGGATTTGGTTGGGGAACCAAGAAGAGAATATGCTTCTGAATTAATGGGATTTTTCACATAATTCTTTTGTATTAAAACTAAAGAAAAAATAAATAAAATATTCATAAAAGACCTTTTTTGGTCAGCCTTATTTACTTCCCATAGTACCTGCTGGAACGCCATTTCTGCCTGTTCTCTTCCAATCTGTATCTATGGTCAGACCTAATTTTACACCACTTGAATCTGAGTGCTCATACTTTTATGGTTTTTTTTTCCCATTTAACATTAATTGTATCAGACATATTTCCACATTATTTTATCATCATTATCATCACAGCTAATGTTCATAGGTGTGTCACGATGTGCTAGTTCCTGTGCTAAGAATTTTATAGGACTTAAATCTTTTATTCTTGATGACAAGCCTAAAAGCAGGTACTTGGACTACCCACATTATAGATGGGGAAACTGAGGCTTAAAAAGATAAACTGACTTGCCAAGACTCACAGCCAGTAAGGACAGAAACTAGACATCAGCCTGGGTCTGTGTGCATCCCCAGTCCCCGCTGGGAACCTCTCCATCCTACTCCCTTCCCTGATACTGAGTGATGAGTGAGAAGAATGTGGCAAGTAGGGATGAGGAGGCACAGGTCCCGGGCCTTCCTACAGTGCATGACCTTGGACAAGTCACCTCCCTTCTGCTTTGTTCACTCAATCAATTCTTCCACCAGACGAGCATTTGCAAATCACTCAGCCACACGATGAGGATAAAACAATGAATAAAACATGAACCCTGCCCTCAGATTAGAGCCTAGCCTGAATCTCTTCATGTACCGGAAGGCTCTAACCCCTGTCCCACCTCTGTCACATGGACAAGAAATGAAACGAAGAAAGGATGCAAAAGAGCTTCACAAGTGCACAGCTCCAGACACTGCAAGGATAAGTATTTCTGTGGCTGTTCATGGCTGCATATTATTTTATCCACTGGATGTTCCAAAACGTTCTCAATCATCTTCCTATTGTCAGGCACTTAGTTCCAATTTGCTGCTATTATGGAAGAAGCTCTGATGGGGATTCATCCAAAGGAAATTATGCAAAAGAGGGGGAAAAAAAAGCCAGATGCACAAAGAAGATGCTGCGCAACCTTCGGAGCAACTGAAGGGAGCCAGTCTTTCATCTGAAACACTTAAGGCTGCAAATCGAATTCATGCCCCCTCCCCCCGACCATGGCCTTCCCGGCCCCAAGCCGCTTCTCCCCCAACCACCCGAGGGGACATCTTGGTGTGCTTTCAACATTCCTTCCTCCCCAGCCCAGCAGGTCCGCGGGGCTGTTGTTTTTCCTGCCACAGTCCAGCCCCTCCCTGTGGTTCTTACAGTTGCCAAAGGGACCTTCCCAGACACGGTTCTTTCACGCCCCAGTGCATGCCCTGTGCAGACCAAACACCTGCAGAGGTTCCCGGAGCCTCCAGGCTCCTGTCAGGTGGAAACATCTTAGCCTGATGTCTGAGAGAGACCAAAGTGGGAGAGAACTAACGTTCACTGAGTCCCTGTGACGTGCCAGCACTGCACTAGGTCCTTTACATAACAACCGTGACATGGTCTCATGAGATAGGTGTGTTTGTCCACCTTTTACAGATGAGGAGACTGAGGCTTAGATCAGCTAAGTGATATGCCCGAGGGCACATGGCTAGTACACAGGGGAGCTGTGATGAGAGCTCAGGTCTGGCAGATTTCAGAACTTTGCTAAAGACTCAAACACAAGCTGACTTTCTGAGTCACCCTCAGGCCCCTGCACCATCTGCTGCACGCACCCTAGACCACCCAGTCTTCTCCAAAGACATCCCTACTTCCTTCTCCTCTGACTAGCGGACTGGGTACACTTTCCCCAAAACTACTGAAATGTCACTTGGCCTTTGGGGTCCAGTGCAAAGGCCTCAATCTTGAAGCCTTCCCTGATGACCAGAATAGGAATCCATGCTTACTTATGCCATTACCTCCCCTGTGTCATGTCCGCGCCTCTCCAGGGGAGACTGGGAGTCCCCTGGGGAGAGGGATGTTTCCCCAGAGGCCACACGGGACCTGCAGGAGGTATTCAGGGAACAGTTTTCAAATTGAACAAAACTGAGTATGACCTCTGAGAAAAAGCTGCGGGCTGCCAGCATGACCATCAGAAATGTGGCTCTGACTCACACCGCCTGGATTTGAATCCTGGCTCCTGTGCTACCTAGCTGTGTGACCTTGAGCAAGTATCTTTCCCTGGCTAAGCCTCTTCCCTCAGTCTGTAAAATGGGAAGAAGAACTCCCACCTACCTCAAAGGGTTTTGTGACGATTTTATGAGTTGTACAGTCAAGCCCTTAAAACAGTGCCTCGCATGTAGTCAGTGTTCAGTAAGTGCTGGCTGCTACTATTCATACCCACAAGCCTCCCACCCACAAAGGAAGCAGTGCCTGCCCACTCCCACCCCAACCTGCCCACCCAGGCTCAGGTCTGCACCCCACAGGGCCCCTCTTCACCGTCCCAGCTGGTCCCTGCCTTCCCTTCCATTCCCTCCCTTGTATTTTCTGGTCACTAGGTTCCTATCAAATGTGGCAGGGGCGAGTGGCAAGACCAACCAGTCTTAGAGCCAACCAGTTGTCCCTGGTAGCCAGTGGGAGCAGGGAGGCCGGAGCATCCCCACTTTTGGGGGACCCTGGCCAAGAAGCAGAAGGCCAAGACCAACCCCTCTCTCAGGCTTCCAGCCACTACCTCTCTGCCCCGACCCCTCAGGACCACAGGAGCATTCAGGTCACAGAGCCATCCTGGATCATGAGATGCAACACATAGACCTCTCCACCTGGACCAGCCCTGGCACATTAGTTGTCCACCTCTGCCAGACACCAACCTGGTACTCTGAGACAGGGCCCCAGGTATAATGCTATGGTAGAGAGAGGGACTCTGGACTCAGTCAGCCACACACCTTCCAGCTGTGTAACCTCAGGCACGTGACACAATCTCTCTGAGCCTTACCTTCTCATCTGTAAGAAATGAGCATCTACCTACCTGTCAGGATTGCTATGAGATAGTGCAAAGCACTTATTGCCCCAGGGCATGGCATATAGTAAGTGCTCAATAAATGTCCTCGTTCTGATTGCGTAATCATTGGTATTATTCCAGATAGAGATTATTACCCTCTTTTGACAAATGGGGACACAGAGGCCCTGAGAGGCTCACAAGGACATCCACACTGGAGCTAACACAGAGGTACCTCCCACCTCAGCCTGTCTAGTTGGGAGACCCTCTCTCCTGCCCCGAGAGGCTCAGGCCCAGAATGTGCCTGAGCACCAAGCATCCTGTTGGTTCTGCACACTCCCAACAGGGACCAGGGCTACCCCCTGCCTGTTGCCTCAGCCCTGGCCCATTATCTGTGAGGCAGCCTGGCCTTTCCTCCTCACTTTTTGGGAACAAGGGCTAGGAGACCGAAGTAAGGCCCCTCCTAAGGGGTAGCCTCAGGCTCCAGGCTATAATGCCCAGCCTGTCAGAGTCCTGTGTACCAGACTGCTGTGGCAACAGGGAAGCAGGCATTTGGGCTGCAAGAACCCCAAACCGAGAGAGAAAATCTGGTACATTAGTGCTGGCTCTCTCACCCAACTGCCGTGTGACCTTGGACAAGTCATTCTTCCTCTTGAGGCCTCATTCAACCTTTCCATGTTTACTGAGTGAGGACCATGGGACCAAACACTGCTCTCATGTGGGCTCTGTGGAAGCAGCCCTCTATCAAGCTCACGGAACTGGGCCCAGGGGACCACCATGCGGCCCAGGAAGGGTTCCAATAGGAATAATGCACCCTGCACTGATCTCCTCCAGGACTGCCTTAAGGTGCCCCTCAAGGGACCATGCTCTGCACACCACATGGGGTTGCCAGGCAGGCCTGACCTCAGACGGGCCAGCAGAAGCCAACTTCATCCCTGCTCGGAGCTGGCAGAGCCTCCCTGGGCCACAGTGGCTCAGAGAGGAGGCTGGCACAGGCTGCCTCTGCCGCAGGCTCCATCTGGAGGGATGGGTGGGCAGGCGGGCACACAGTCGCTTCTATTCTCCACACCCTTGCCCAGGACAGGCAGCATCAAGTCTTCCAGGAGCTTCTGAGGGCACCATTCGTATCCCTAGCTCTCAACCTGGCCCAGCTGTGACGGATTCTGGAAGACTCTTAAGAATGGGTGGTGGGGAGAGATGAAGCAGCTGAACCCCACACGGCTCCAGAGAGGTTCTAAACCAGTCCTCTTACACTCCTACCTTTGGGTGCAGAGGAGGTGGTATGCAGATCCAGAAGTGAAGGCAGGAAGACACAGTAGTGTCTCTCCCCCACCAATGCATTCTCAGAGCTGAGGGGCGGGGGCAGGCGTGGGGGTGGGGAGCAAGGACCATGGCCGGCAGCCACAAAAATGGAGACCGGTATCCTCAGAACTCCTTCCTAGTCCTTGTCCAGCCCCGCAAGGTCCCCGTGTACCAGACTGGGCCTTGGCTCTGCTAGACAGTGGCCTCAGCACCTGGTAAGTACCCCAATGGCTGTAGTCATTCCCCCGACCCCATGCCTGTCCCCAATACCCAGCCTCTTGGGTCCTTGGATATCCCCACATGTGAAGGTGCCAGACAAAACTGGGACCCACAAATCCTCCCCCTCTAACAGGAAGGGGCAGCCTTTGGCCAGGACAATGCCAGGCCAGAACCACAGAGGTCTTAGGGCTAAGTTCTAATCCCCCCCCTACACACACACACACTTTGGGAGACTTGGAAGGGAGGTGGATGGGAAGTGAGACGGCAGTGGGGAAAGATCTGTAACCGGAGGGTGAGGATGAGGGCAAGAGCTCCCCAGCATCCCAGCCTCCAGCCAAGAGACTGTCCTGCAGCATCTGAAGCCTGGACAGAGATATCCAGAGAGCTCCCGGCCTCCAGAGGCAGCAGGAAGAGTCTGGGAGAATATAGTGGGCCAGCCCAGCACCCAGCAACCGTTCATCCCTACAGCAAGCACCAGCCACCGCCTGACCACTTCTTTCTCCAGGCCTGGGGAGGCTGCAGACCTGGGAGGTGGGGAGGAACAGCAAGGACCTTACCCACACGGGCCAGAGGACCAACAGCCCGCAAACTCAGTTCCTCCCGATCTGTCCCCAGTCCTCCCCCAGGACTGGAGGCTGGGCCTCCACGTACGAACCCCCAGCCTTCCCTGCCACCTGATCCCCTGCTCCACGTGCCTACCTGGGCCTGGGGGTCCCCATCTCGGGCAGGTTGGGCAGGGGGGGCGCCCCCTCGGCTCCTGCGGGCCGGCAGGCCGCGGGGCGGGGCGGGCGCGCGGGGCCGCGGCGGGCTCTGCGGAGCAGCCTGTTCCGCGACACCCCCGCCCGCTGATGGATGCCGACTGCAGCAGCGGCGGCGGCGGCGGCGGCTCGGCGTGCGCCGGGGGCTGGGCACCGTGCCCACAGCCCCGGGCCTGGCGCCCGACGCGCGGCCAGCCCCCGCCCCCGCCCGGCCTCCGCGCCCAGCCCGGGGGCAGCCGCGCGCTCCTGCCTGCTCCCTCGCGGCGGCCCTGCCCCTGCCTCCGCCTCCTCCCTGCCCGTCTCCCTCTTCCTCTCTCCCTCTCCCTCCCTCTCAGGCTCCCAGGCCACCTCCTCCTGGGAGCTGCCACACCGGCAGTTCCCAAACCACAGCAGGACCGCGCAACAGGGGCCAAGTCCTGCGTCTCCGCTGCCCCTACCCGGGCCGCGACACCCACGGCCCTCCCCGCTCAGGCCAACCCCTCTTGGGGGCTCAGAGGAGAGAGGAGGAGGCGGGGAGAAGAAGAAGAGAGGATCCCTGACTCAGAAGGGGTGACTCAGCCTCAGTGGGCCTCCCAGCCCACCAAGCCCAGCCGCCCAGCTAGATACCCTCACCTCCCCGGCAGCTCAACGTAGGGCAGAACTTCCCTGGGACTCAGGGCTCCTCCCCCACCAGGGAGGAGGTATTGCAAACGTCTCCTGGGATGCCGTGTGTCTGTGTGTATGTGTGCATTTGTCCATATGTGCTTCCGTGACAGTGAACCTAAGTGTAACAGTGGGCTCGTGTTTCTGGATGTGCCAGGTGTGCATCCAGGCTCCAAGAAGGTGGGGGCGGGTGCTGGCCAAGGGGCTAGTGGCACTGAGGTCATGGATCAAAACCAAGTGAAGCCTTGTTCTTCCCCTCCAGCAGCACTGTTAGAACTCAGAAAGCGTTCAGACCACCTTATGAGGTCCACAGGTGAGGACCTCCAAAGACCTGGGTTGGAGTCCAGCTCTGCCACGGGTCAGCCAATACCTGTGGGCGTATTGCTCTCCTGCTCTGGGCCTTGCTTGGCCAACAATGAAAGAAAGGTTTGGATGAACCTATCTCTAGGGGTCCCAGTTTGTGGGGAAGACCTGGAAAAGATGGTTTGTAACCCACAACATGATCCCCAAAGATTTCTGCCCATGGGTCCACATGACCCCTACTCCCTAACCACCACCGCCATCACCATCCCAGGCATACACCTCTGTTCTTTCATTCTTCAAGTAATTCCTGAGGACCTACTCTGTGCCAGCCACTGTCATAGGCACTGCAAAATCCACCACACTGGAAATCACAGAGGCCCAAAGCTGGGAAGCCACCCAGATGTGAACCAAACCATCAACCCCCCCATGCTGCAGTTCCTTCAGTGTCAACCTCACAGGTAGGCTGTGTTACTCAGTGCCCGCCTCTCCAGTGTCCATCTCTACTCCCACACTCCAGGGACAGGCAACTCCCTCCCTCCCTTCCTCTCCCCCAAGGTGGCTGCTCCACCATGGCGACCTTCCACCCCAGGTCCTAGTACCAGCCCTAGGGCCTCCACAGAACAAGGCTATGCCCTCTCCCCAGCACCCCTCAGAGAACCCAAGATAGCAACCATGCCCCTTTTCCCCACCCCCAAACCAAGCCTTCTCTTCCCCAAGTGAAACATGACAAACTCCTTCACCAGATGTTCCCAAGACACAGTTTCCGGTCCCTTCACTCTCTCTGCTGCCCACTCAGCTCAGGCGTGGTCAGAGAGCAGAGAGCGGAAGAAGACCAGCTCCGCCCAGTCCTAGAGAACACATCCTCCCTCCAGACAGGAGACCGGAAGATGGACAGACCAGCACAGGGCCAGTTCACAGAAGGACGCGAGTCCTGCTGAGCAGACTTCCCTACTGCTTTCCTCCTTTGCCTTCGGACTGTTCCTTCCCCTGCCTCCCAAACTCAGTTCATCCCAGGAACTCCCCAGGAGGCTCCCAGGGGTGTGGCCTTCGGCAAGCCACTTGGTCACTCTGGGGTGCTCTGCTGGAATTCAATTCACTACACATTTATTCAAATGAATGAGTGAAAGGATCAGTGAAACTTAGGAGTTACACCAGATGAACTTGTTGTTTCATATACACAACTGCTAAGAGATTTTCGACTGACTGCTTCAAGGATTTTTATTCCAAATGGACTCTCAGCCTCCTCTGCTTGTTGGCCTTCCCATCTCCTTCCCTCCCTCCTCCTCCCCTTCCTTCTCCCCACCCCCCGCAGGAGCCTTCCTCTCTCCTCCCCTGGGGCTCGGCCACTTTCCCACCATCCTCAGCTAGATGGAGCCTCTCACTTTCCCAGAAGAATCCAGGCTACATTCCAAAGACCAAGGCAGAACATTCCCAGACATCATTCTGGGTTTATACCCAAAGGCCCCAATTCCCTTCAGGTCAGTGGGACCACACAGAAAATTGGGCTTCTTCTACTGTTATCATTATGTCTCTTTCTATTATTATTATTATTGACAAACATTTCTAGTAGCACTTTCCAGTTTGCAAAGTACTTTCATGTGCCATCTTCACATCTTGGGACATATGATCACCACCACCCCCATTTTATAAACAGGCAATCTGAGGCCCAGAGTGGTGAGTGACTTGTCCAAGGTCACATGTGCATAGTAACACAGTCTCTCTAGACCAGACACTTCCACTTCACCCCACAGTTTCCAGAGAAATCTGATTGGGGTAGGGGCGGGGTGAGAGGGGCACTCTCTGAAGAACACATGGCCCCCTACAGGCATCAGTTGAAATCACTACCCCAGTTCCTTGGCTGCCTTCATTCCCCAGGCAGGAAAACTGAGGCATAGGACCAGGACCCAACCCAGAACCATTTCTCATTAAAGCCTCAATGGAGAAATGCTAGGAGCCCCGGTGGAGGAAGTGGAACCCACCCAATAATGAGGGGCTCTTCTGTTCCCTTAGTTCTAAATTCTGCTTCCAGCCCTGTTCTGCCGCTTCTGTGTTACTTGGGCAGATGATTTGACCTCTCTGAGCTTCTGTTTTCTCTCCTAGAAAGTGGGAGAAATTCTTCCTGCCCTACTTCTGTCGCTGAATTGCTGAGATGGAAGATCAGCAGACGCTGGCAGAAGAGAAGGGAGAGGACCCCTCGTCCCCACTCTGGTCTGCTTGGGAGGTAGAAGAAAATCTTTCTTAAATTTTAACTGGAGGGAACTTGATGGTGCCAAAGTGCCAGGATACAGGAAAGCCAGGAACAAGGTGGAAGTGACTGGCTCCACCAGCTGGGAAGGCAAAGCACATGGTGTCAACCACAGTCCCACTGGTAGGGCGGAGACAAAACCAAACACCCAGGCAGGGCCCCTCCTACTCCTCCCCCGTTTTATCTTTCAAATGAGAAAACCAAGACCCTGAGTAAAGCAGCAGCTTATCAAGGTCACCCCAGGTAGTTGGTGGTCCCTGCCAAGGTCACCCCAAGTACTCAATGGTCCCATGACTCCCAGCCACCAGGGGACCCTTGTTTCTTGAGCAGGCTGAATAAGGCGGGGAGCACTCCTAGCACAAGGATTTAATCTTCCATTCGGCAAGCAGTAATGTTCACACCGAGCCTGGGGAAGGCAAGAGGAATTGGGTAGTCTCTGTCCTTGAACTCATGATCAATCCAGGAGGGAAGAATGGCACATAAACCAGTACATCAGAGGGATCTGTAAGATGAATCACCACCACTTTCTAAATACTTGCCCTGTGCCTGGCACTAGTCACACACTCATTGGTTTAATCCTTACAACAATTCTCTGGCATTGAAATTATTAACTCCTTTCACAGCTGAAGTCACTGAGGCTCAGAGGGTTAACGACTTCGCCAAGTTCACCCAACTCATAAATGGCCGGGCGAGGATGTGACTGCTGGGTCTGCCTGCTGCCAAGCCCTGAGCTTCAACCCTTAGGCTCTTTTTCCTGCATCGAGGGCTGAGCTGGCCCATCAGGTAGCCACTACTCAGGTATAGCTACTGAGCACTTGAACTGTGACTCGTGCACATTGAGACATGCTGGAAGTATAAAATTCACTCTAGATTTCAAAGATTTAATAAAAGAAATGTAACATATTGCATTCACAATTTTTGTATTGAAATGACAATATTTTGGATGTATTGGGTTAAACAAAACTTATCCTTAGAATAATTTCATCTGTTTATTTTGGCTTTTTTTCTTTCCATGAGGCTACTAGAAACTTTAAAATCATATGCGTGGCTTGCAGGTATGGCTCACATATTTCTTTTGGCTTGCACAAGTTCAGATTCTCTGAGGCCCCATGGGGCTTAGAAAAGGGGTCCTGGAGGTGGGGGCGGGGGGGGCAGCTAAACTGAACTGAATTAAGGGCAAGGTCATGGAGCAGAAGGTATTCCAGGGCAAGAGAGCCGCAGGGCATCTGGCTTCAGCCCCAGAGGGCAGCCGGACCTGGGTGGGCTGAGCTGCAGCCCTGGACACCTGAGAACGGGGCCAGCTTGTGGAGGAAGCTACTGGAGCCAAACTTTCCAGAGCAGCGTGACCCACAGGCCTGGGAAGTTCTGCCTGACGAGGCTGTTCTCACTGATCCTCGGTGCTCTCTGGAAGGCACTGCAGGGCAGCTGTGTCAGCCGTATCTGGGTGTAGGGAGCAGGCAGGGTGGACAGGCAACTATGCCCACCTGGTGGGGCCCTCCCAGCTACAGCGGCCCCTAACGCCTCTCCTTCAATCTCCTCCCCGAGGCCTCTCGAAGCACTGCAGTCCCCAGGGAACGTCGTCGTTCCAGCCAGCCCAGAACCTTCCAGCCCAGACCACGGGAAGCACACGTTCCCACGTGAGGTCATACTGTAGTGTGGAATGATGACGGAGCCGCACACAGTGCGAAGCACTGTTCCTTGCTTAGTGTGGGGCGCTGAAGAGCCTGAGGGCAATGGTTACCTCTGGGGAGAGAGCCAGGGGCAGGGATGGGGGAGGTTCACTAATAGTACGTACAGGAGCTGTGTGACCTTGGGCAGGGCTTAAACCTCTCTGAGCAGCAGCTCACATCTCTGTACAGTAGGGATAACATCAGCACCAGCTCCTCAAGCCCCTACGACAGGAGAGAATGCCCATGAAGGGCTTAGCGGGCCCATGAAGGGCTTAGCGGGCCCCTGCAGCACCTTCAGTCTCTCCAAAGCCTCCAAAGGTCACCTCTCCTCCAGGAAGTTCACTCTCCCTGCCTCCTCCACCCAGCCTGTCCCTCCTCTGGCCTGCTGCTGGACCACACATCTCATCTCCACTTCTGAATTTGGAGTTAAGTTGCCATAAGGTTCTCTGGCCTTTCCAGTAAGACTGCAGTTTGTTAAAGGTGGGAACCTGGCCTTTCCCTTCCTTTCCCCCACTCCTCCCCCTCCCCCTCTCCTTGCCCCTTCCCCCACTTCTGTATGCACAGCCAGGCGCCTGCACAGGTCTGGGCATCCCAGAGGCTCTCACAGCCCACTCTAGTGGCTTGGACACTCGGCCACCATCTTTGGCCAGAAATAATATGGGTCTGGATGACCACGCACATGCTGGTCTCCACTGAGCACATCTTGAGGAGGTGGTCCTGCTCTGCTCCCTCACTGGAAGAGTCTTCAGTGGCCCCCCCATTCTCTGATGAAGCAACTCAAACTCCTCAGCCTGATTCCACAGACCTGTCACAGCTGGTCCCACCTGCCTCTTCAGCATCATCTTCAGGGTCCGTATGGGGAGCTCTGTCAAACCAAATGGTTCTGGGCCTCCAGGGCACGGCCAAGCGGAAGGGGACCTTCCTCTCTGCCTTTGCACGTGTTCTCTCCGCTGCCTGGGAGGCCTGCTTTCCCTTTGCCATGGTCATTCTTCCAGCCATCCTCCAGCAAGTCCTTTCTGATTCCGTTCTGTTTGCAACAAACCCTCCCAGCTAGAAGGAACCTTTTGGCCTCTCCCCTCCCTCCTGCACTCTGCCCTCCAGCCCTGGGATGTGTGAATTGCCTCGCTTAGTGGGACTCTTCAGCACCCCCAGAGCCAGAGGCCAGGGAGCAAGTCTGAGGCAGGAGTTCTGCTGACCTAAACTCCACCTTGGCTATATTTCTCAATGGAGGTCCACAGTCCAGCTGCCCCTGGGAAATCAGCCCTCCCCTAGGAGGTCTGGGAGTCATACTCCTGGGGCCTGCACTTAAAAGATCTGGCCACGTTCCCACTGGATATAGATGTCCACCCAGCCTCCCATCAGGCGCCTGAAGTGTCAGCTGAGGTTTGCATCATCCCAGCATCACAGATTCCTTGCAGTCAGAAGAGACCTTGAAGAGGATCACACTGAGGCCGGGAGCAGTGAGAGGCAATGGGAGAAGGGCTGTGTGTGTGTGTGTCTGTGGTCCCCTGTGCCAGAAGATGCTGCAGCGACACTGTCAATCAGCATCATCACCGCAGAGAGCATCTGAGAACCCACTACGTGCTGGCGCTGTGCCTAGCAGTACGCATACATTTTCAACTTTTAATTTCTTACATCTCTGTAAGGCGGGGATTATATATTCCACCTTGATTTCATGGGGGAGGAAACTGAAGCTCAGAGCAGAGAAGCCATCAGTCCAAGGTCACACTGCTAGTGGGTGCAGGGCCAGGATTCAGTCCTAGGTGTGCCTGACTCCAGAGCCTGTTTGTCCACCGTTAATCCAACATACATTTGACTTAACATAAATTTACTGTAGAGATGCTGGCCATGTTTTAGTTCCTGTCTGCAGGGTAGTTACACAAATATGTGAAAATTTATGATATGTGTATTTTTCTATGTTTATATTATAACTTCAATATTGTGGTTTTTTTAAATGTCTTTGTCCCAGAGATAATCTATGCTAGAGATATTTTGGATGTGAAATGCTTAGAATGGTCTGAAGATAGAAAGCTATTTTTTTCTTTTCAACCGTCTTTCTATCTCAGTAGGGACTGTTCTAAAGAACTCATTAACCCCCAAGCCAGACCCTGCTCTATCCACTGTTCAGACCACAAATATTTTCTTGCACTTACATCCCCAGCCCAGGTGCCACCTAGCCAACACTCAACTTCCAGAAGCTGGCTTTGCAACCTTCTCCTCATCCACCCATCTGCCCCAGATGGCTAGACCAGCCGCTGCATCACCAGCTAAGCCCCAGCTTCGTGAGGTGGCCAGACAGCCATGTTTGGATGTTCCCATCTCCTTGCACCAGGCCAGGCTGGGCAGAGAAGCCGTCTGTGTGTGTAAACACAGCCTTCTGCTTAGTCGGCTCTTGCTGGACTCTCCTCACCAACTGGGCCGTCTGTGACTTTTATCTTCCTGCCCAAAATAACCACTGGCTTCAGTGGTTCTCTGGGCATGAATCAGACTCTCATGAGATCCTGTGGCAGCCTGGAGACAGGAAGGGCATGATATCCATCTCTGTTTCCCCAACGTGCCAGGGCAAAAGTTTGTGAGATTGATCGAGCGTCTGTGTGTGCCTGGAGGGACCTGAGTTAGGGGTTGAGGGCTCGCTAAAAAACACAGGCACGCTCTCAGGAAGCTAAAATTTTATGGAAAGAGCAAAAACATCAACATCAGCAACAGAAGGCTAAAATTCTAAAGGTTGAAAGAAAGGGAAAAAGTGTTTTGAGAGCTCATGGGAGTAAGAGATGAGACGGGCAGTGGGTGTCAAAGAAGGTTTCCAGGCAGAGGAATCACTGAGGTTGAGAAAGCCTGGAGGGAGGAGACAGCATAAAACAAGGCAGAGGATTGGACAGTACAGGGTAGCCTTGAATGGCCCAGAGCCAAGGATGCTGAGGGCTGAGGATGGGCTGGAATGGCATATGGTGCCAATGGGAACCTCAAATGGCATACAACAGGGTTTCCAACACTGTTCAGCAACTACATGACTATTTAAATTAATTAAAATGGGGAAGATGTGCAATTCATAGCCAGTTGTGGTTAGTGGTTACCATACTGGACAGTGCGGAGGCAGAACATCTCTGTCATCAAAGACAGTCCTGCTAGACGGCGCTGGGACACACAGCAGAGAATCCAGAAGAATTTCAGCAGAAGTGCGATGTGATCAGAGCTGGGCTTTAGGAAGATTAATTTGTCCCCAGTGAAGGATAGGTGACTGGAGGTAAGAGAGGCCTGGACCCAGGACAGGCATTGCAATCATCCAGGTGAGATCAGTGACCACTTCTATTGCCTGTGTTCATCTCTTCCTATGAGGACGAAGAAAGCAGAGAGCAATGGTTCTCAAAGTGTGGTCTCTGAAGCAGCAGCAGCACCTGGGAACTCCTTGGTGTGCAAATCCTCAGGTCCCAGCCCAGACCTACCGAATCAGAACCTGGGGCTTCAGAGCAGCCACCTGTGCTTTTATCAGCCCTCCCTGATTCTGATGCATGCTCACATGTGAGATCCACCAGCACAGAGACTAGGAGCCCACACGTACCAGATTCGGCACCTTTCCACTCTGGAGTCAGAAGACGTGGCTCTATGTCCTGGCTCAGATGTTTACTAGCTGTGCTTAATCCCTTTGTGCCTCAGTTTTACAGGGATTAAAGGACATACATGTACTTTCCTTAGAAGAGTACCTGGCATATAGTAAATGCTCAATGAATGTCAATTACCATTTTTAATTCTCATGTGCCACTTCATCTAAACTCCTATGGTACAAAGTTGAATTCCTCCCACAGACAGTGGACCAGCATCCCACTCCCCCATTGCACCATTTACTTTTTCCCAGGCCCAAGGTGTCAGTTCTCCCAGGAGACAGAGGTGCTTCTTGTGTCAAGGGGGCATTCCCACCAGGGGAGAATGTCAAGGCACAAGAGGTGGATTTAAGTCTTGTGCTAAGATGCCCTGTAAGGAGATGCCCCAGGAGTCTTCTCCTCCAAGACCACCAGGGATTAGGAATGTCTGGAGGTGAGTACCCAGCTGCCCAGCACCACTGAAAGCCTCAAGCCTGTTCATTCAGATCCATGCCAGCCAAAAGGTGTGGGAAACAGTACCTAGGGTTCCGTCTAGTGCAGGTAGCGCAATTCTGATTTGGGGAACCAGCCAGGGAAGGATGGTGTCAAGAAATCTGGGTTCTGATCTTGGCTGTGAGATCTCGGGCAGTCATTTAGCTCTCTGGATTCAATTTCCTCACTTCTAATATGAGGGGGTTGGACTACTGTGGCTCTTAACCTTTTATGGGTCATGGTTTCCTTGGAAAATGTGATAAAAACTGCAGAGCCTCTGCCAGAAAAATGCACATGGGCACATGTCCAGATACACACACACACACACACACACACACATACACACACATCCTTATTATACTTCTTTCAGGCATCAAGAAACCTCATGAGACCCAAGCATAGCTCACCCCTTGGGTCCATGGACACTTGGTTAAGAAACCTTGGCTGGAGGGTCTCCAGTCATCCACGATGGGAAGTCAGCTATATTTGTATCTAAAGAAACTCTATATTAAAACTTTCACCAACAAGATGAAATTTGAAATGGGCTTTCCTAAGATTCAACTGTTGATCGACCAAATGTTAGGCATCCCTCCCAGAGTCTGCCCCCCACCCTTCTCATATTGCCTTGGTGGTCTCCCTTCCCTTCCTGCTCCCCGCCACTCAGCGAGAGTGAGCACATAGCCCTGAAAGACATCCCTGACCCCACCAGCTGTCTCTGGCACTTCCCAAAGAGTAGACAGATTGTCCGCAGCCACGAAAAGGTAAGAAGAGGAGGAGCCTGGCCTGCCCCTTGTTCCCCCACCCCAAATCTCTGGCTCAGATGTCAATCATTAAAGAGGCGTCCGGATGCCACCCCCTACCCCTGACACACACACACACACACACACACACACACACACACACACACACACACACACACACACACATATACCCACACGAGTGCCCTCCCTCACATAGTCACAGCCAAGGGACTGCACCTCCAGACACTTGGTGGTGCGGTCACTTGGAACAGGCAAGAGTTATTTATAGAGGCCAAGTGACAGGGCGGGTGAGAACAGTTCCATTCTGTCAGAGCTCCTGCTGCCACCACCGGCTCCGATGAATCACTACCCACTACATGAATGCACACGTCTGTCAGCATGGCCAGAGAGGCTGCACTAGCTTCTGGAATGAATGTCTTGGGTTGGTGACCATGGTGATCACACCAACATGAGCCCATGTTCACACCAGGGGCAAGACCACCTGGCCTGAGCCAGTGCAGCCGACCCGGACCAACGGCCCAGCCCAGCCCAGCCCAGCCTCCACCAGCAACACAGCCCAGCCCAGCCCAGCCTCCACTGAGCAGCACAGCCCAGTCCAGCACAGCTGGTACCTCCAGGCCACCAGTGGCCTCTCTCTGCAAAGTCCCTGCAGAATGTCTATTGATCTCTCTCCAGTCTATCTGAGTAAGTCACCCACCACCACCCCCAACACCACTGCAATCTGGTTATTAAGGTAATGAGCACCCAGTTAATCAGGCAGACTTGGACAGTGTCAATGTCATTAACTGGTTTCATCTTTCTGGAGGGCGCTTTAAAAGTGTGCACACATTTTAACCCAGAAATTTCTCTTCTATGAATTTATCCCGTGGGACCAATGGATATACACAAAGATGTGGCTATAAGAACATCTATCTGTTGTATACAAGAGTCTTGTCTTGCATACCATTCCAAGTGGAAAATTGGAATCAGTATAAATGTCCAAAAATAGTGGATACTTTATATAAAGTGATACATACATACCTTGAAATATTATGTAGCTGTTAAAATACAATGTCATGGATCTATATGATTCTATGTAATAATGTTCATAACACAATACAGGTTTTTAAAAATATGTAATATGTGACCCAGTTTCTATAAAATATGTATGTGCATGCATAGGAAAAAGAAAATGGAAGGAAATAAACAAAAAATAATGTTCTCAGAGTCTATTTTACGGTAGTGGAATTTCTTTTGTGCTTGTTTGGGTTTGGTTTGGTTTGGTTTGCTTGCTTGCTAATTTTCTGCTGTGTGCATGTGTGTGAACATACATTATTTATGTTAGGAAAGCAACAAGAAAGGCCCATTACCCTCACCTCACTCACAGCTGCTGGCCTGAACCATCAAAGCCCTTCCTGGAATCTCATCAGAGCCTCTACCCCTTCAGCCACCACTCTTACCAAGTCTCCCTCTGGCTTTGAACTTTGCTGCCCTCCTCAGTTGTCCCCTGGGGTTTCACTAATTGGGGACCCCATCCAGCCATTCCCCAGAGCCCGCTGACAAAGGCCTCCAAGGTAGAAGTCCCCTCCTCCAGGGCCCCAGTCAATGAATCTCATCCAAACGGAAAGAGTCCAATCCTGGAGAGTCTGTATCTCATTTTATCATAAGAGAAATAATAATTGTTATAACAAAAATAAAAGTGGTAGTGAACCTTTACATTTATACTTTGTCTTCCTTTTCATAGAGCACTTCATTGTACACACTTCACTTAACTCTCACAATGGTTTGTGAACAGGCGTTATTATACCCACTGTACAGATAAGGAAACTGAGGCCCAACCAGCAAGCGTAGCAGCACCTTTGCCAAAGGTCACACGATGAGTCAGGATTTTAGTGCAGGTCTGAGTTCAACACAGAAGGAGTTAAATGGAAGAACTAAAGAGCTCACCCCTGAACCCATGTTCTAAGGAACTGTATTCTCCAGAGCCCCTCCTCCCAGCCTAGCTCACAGTTGCTACACCACCAACCCCTGCCCAGAACCCCATAAAAGCCCATCTGGGGCCACGTACCCTGCATCTCCACACCAGTCTATCATTCTCTCCCAGCTCTGGCAACAGGTCCTTGGGGCCTCCTCAGGTCTCCTAGCAACGAGACATCCTGTAGTGCCTCTCTCTCCACCTCTGGGCTCTCCAGCTCTGGCCCATCTCACTAAGGGAGGGGGTAGCCAGTAGGCTCCTCTCCTGGGGGTCGTGGCACCCATGTGTGGTCGGGGGAGGGAGAGGAGGATTGCATCACCCTGCATGACCCCCACTCCAGGCCTGCTCCAGCTCCACATTTGGGGCACTGGCTTTGGTCACACTGCCCTTTTTTGAGCTTCTGACTATCTGCTGACTGGGACAAAAAAAAAAAAGAAGTTGAACTCTATGGCTTGAATCTGGTTAAATTCCACTTACTTTTGCATTTTTGAAATACCAGAATCTTCCTACCATAATATTAATTTTTAAAACAGCCACAATAAAAGTCCTAGCAATAAAACAGCTACTTTATCTTTATTCAGTGCTCAGAACCACCCCTGAGAAGCAGGAGCTCGTGTACACATTTTACAGATGAGGAAACTGAGAGGTAACTTGCCTAAAGACATTCAGCTAAGGAACGACAGCAGAAGGATTTGAACAAGTGTGTCTGACACCAAAGTGTATGCTCTGACTACTGCACCACACCACCTCTCTTAGAAATCATCTGGTCCCACCCTCTAACCGAACACACAGGGAGACAGAGACCCAGAGAGCAGAAAGGATCTGTAATCAGCTGGCATTTATTTATTTACTGAGCAGTTACTATGTGTGACGCACTGAGCTAGGAATGTGAATGATAAGCTGTTTCAGTTCCACATTGTTGGATAGATGGACTGTGACTATTTATTGGAAATTGCCAAAACTGAGCAATGGGTTCATGGAAGTTTGCTTTATTATTCTCTCTAGTACTTTTCTGCACATTTGAAATTTTTTCATAAAAAAGAAAGTTCAAAAAAAGGAAAACAGAAAGATGACTGATAAGCATGTAAATGTTGAGTCTGGCTTAAATAGAAGATCATCGGTAAAATAACCCAAACTTGAGGATATTTTGCTCTGATTATTTCAAAGTTCAGGAAAAGCTAAGTGTACTGGCACCCACTTAGTAGCCTCTCTTTCTCCATCCTTCTATAAAATATTCTGCCTCTGTGTGGTTACTAGGAAACCGGTGAGCCAGGAGAATCCCTGTCTGGCTGGCTGGGCCTGGGCCCTCTCCTTTCCCACATGCAGCTTTGGGGTCCTCAGCGCCCCCCGCCCCTGGGGAGCTGACCCTATTGGGCGGGCTCTCCATGGATCCAAAAGCCACATGACGCAGAAGGAGATCCTATCAGCCCCTGGGAGACAGGCAACTATAAATCCAGAGAACTATGATTAGAAAGCAAATTACAGGCCTCTCTCTGTAGGTTTCCAACTCACACAAACTTCCCAGCCATCAGAAGGCCTTTACTCAAGTTGCTCAAAATTTCCAGAGAGGGCAAATGCAGTCACCAGAGGGAGTGAACACACACGGAGCAGAAGAGAGAATGACAATGTGAGCATGAATGAGAGAAACTACACAGCAGAGGCAGAAAAATGTGACAGACGGGTGGAGAGAGAGAGGCCACTGGGAGGCAGTACAGCGCGACTGTCAAGGACTGGCAGCAGGTCAGAGCTCCAGCCCGGCTCCAGCGCTTCCTCGCTGGGAGATTGAGCAGATAACCTCAACTCTCTCAGCCTTTATTTTCTCAGCTGCAAATTGGGGATAATTCTACCTACGATACAGAGTGAATGTAGGGCTGAATGAGGCAACACATGTCAAGTGCTGAACCCAATGGCACAGAGTAGGCACACTCTAAACAGTGGCTTAAAAAAAAAAAGGAAAGTGCTAACCATGTGAGCCAGCAAGTCCACTTCTGGGTATAGACTCAGAAAGACTGAAAGCAGGGTCTCGAGAGATATTTGTACATCCGTGTTCATAGCATCATTTACAATAGTCAAGAGGTGGAAGCAACACAAGTGTCCAACAAACAGATGAATGGATAAAAAATGTGATATGTACGTACAATGCTACATACATAATACAATATTTGACCTTAAAAAAGGAGATTATTAAAAAAAGAAGAAGAAGGGGATTCTGACATATGCTACAACATGGATGAACCTTGAGGACACTATGCTGATTGAAATAAGCCAATTACAAAGGACAAATACTGTATGATTCTACTTATATGCTGTATCTAAAGCAGTCAAAATCAGAGAGGTGGAAAGTAGAACAGTGGTTGCCAGGAGCTGGGAGGAGAGAAGAGTGGAGAGTTATTATTTAATGGGATAGAGTTTCAGTTTTTGCAAGACAAAAAAGTTCTGGAGATAGATGTGCTGATGATGGTTGTATAACAATGTGAATGTATCCAACATGACTGAACTCTACTCTTGAAAATGTTTACGATGGTAAATTTTATGAGTATTTTACCACAGTAAAAAAAAAAAGTGCTTAATTAAAAGTGCCAAGCAGAAAACCAAGGGAAAAAGAAAAAGAATGAGATGAAGCTAGAGAAATCGAAAAACTAAAAAAATGAGGGCATTGTAATACGGAAATGGGGTGATTCAAAGAAGGGAGACACTTTGCATGCACACCCTTTCAAAGCCATCAAACACAAATGGAGGAATTGTCAACACGCTGAACATTTCCAGGGTCTGCTCTCTACCCTCAATTCTATCCCCATCGAGGTGCTGTTCCGATCATCACCGAAGCACAAGCCTGTGGGAGAATCTGGCTTCATTCCTCTACCACTTACCGGAATCCTCAGGGAAAGAGGGAAGGATTAAAGCCCAGAGGAAATGAAAGAAGGAATAACAGGTAGAGACGGCAACTTCTAGGCAGTAGAGCAGTACATGCAAAGGCCCCGAGCTGTGTGCTACTGTGGGGAGCACTCGAGGGCGGCAGGAGCTTCTGGTACGCAGAGGGAAGTGGGAAGGAGAGAGGGGGGCAAATGGTAAAAAGCCTTTATTGACCACCTACCGCATGCTGGACATGGTCCTACATCATTATCTCAGTAAGCTTTAAAGCAATCTTAACAGATAAGTACTAATGTACCCATTTTATGGAGAAAGAAATGAAAATTTAGGTAGATAAAGTAACTTACCCAAGGAAACACACATGGTAAGCAGAGAGTAGGGATTTCAAAATCAGCTGATTCCTAACCTCATGCTTGTTCCTTCAGCCCATGGACTATCAGTGCAGAAGGCCAAGATCCTGGGCTCTGGAGTCAGAATCCCAAACCCACTCTATCGCTCAGTAGCTGTCTGATGTGGAAAAAAATAATTTTTCCCTCTGAGTGTCCGTTTCCTCGACTGTTAAGTGGGAATGACCATAGCATCTACGTCTATGGTTTTAAGAGAATTAAATGTAACACTGAAAGAAAGTGCATTGCATGCGGTCATGCTTGGAAACGTAAAGTAGCTTTTATGATTCATTATGCTTAGGCCTCTAGGCACCCCGGACAGACCCCACAGACACACTTGTAGCCATTGCTTGTCCCTGGCTGAGTCTAGTGCAACATTTGGAGGAAGGCAGAGGCCAGACCCAGACCCTGGAGAGAGCTCAGAGCCTAGGCTGGGCAGGAACCTTGCAGGAGCAGCAGAAACACCCTGGAAATGGCCCTCCCCACTCTGTTCTTGACCCCATCGCCCACCTAAGAGGTTCTGCAGACACTCAGTGGGATGCATTCTGAGTCGTCTCCATTCTCAGGGGGCTGAACAACCAGGGCCGCCAACTCACCCACCCACCAGCCTCCACCGTGGGCGGACTCCCACCCCACAGCAGCTTTCTGAGACCAGGTGACCTACAGTCGCAGAGCCTCAACACCAGGAAGGCCTCAGAGACCACTTAATTCCGCCCTCGTCATAGAGATGGGAACCCTGAGGACTGGAGACAAGTGGGGACCTGCTTGAGGTCACAATGTGAGCCAGTGGCAAAGCTAGAACACAGCCCTGAGCCACCAGCTCCCTGGTCCCTGGAGTTTCCTATTTCGCCTTCCCTATTTTTTGTTGTGTCAACTTTAAGTTTACAAATTCAAATTTCAAGAGGTTTAGTCACCCCTAGGAGCCTAACTGTGGGATGCTGGCCTTACAGGAAAGGCAAGAACTTTGGGGACAGACAAACCCCTGCTCACTCCACCACTTCCTAACTGAATGGCCCTTCATTTGTTTATATATTAGAAGACAATGAAAGGCAGCTGCTCAGTCCTAGCTCTGCCGCTTCCTGGTGGGCAAGTCACATTCCCAGTCATTGCTTCAGTTTCCTCTTCTATAAAGCCATTTGAGGAGAGAATGAGAAAAATATTAATAAAGGACCTGGCACAGTGCTTGCTCAATCAATGATGTCTATTGTCAGCACTATTACCCTCCATGCTGTGCCTCGAGCATGTTGCCAGCAGGTAACAAGAAGGTACCTCAGTCACATCAGCTCCCCTCATGGAATCATGGGGTGTTAAAGCTGGCAAGGACCCCATTTTACAGACAAATCGAGACCCAGAGGGAAATGACTTGCTCAAGGTCATAGAGCAAGTTAATGAGAGAGCTGAATCAAAACCCAGATCTCCTGACACGCACGGACTTAATTCCACAAGCAAGAGCTCTTATTCTCTAGCCAGCTGTTTGTGCATGGATTTGTGGGGAAGGTGGAGGGGCGGTCTTTCAGACCCCAAAGACCAGAGTGTAGCTGGCTTCAGCCAGAATGGCACTGGAGCAGCAACCTTGCCTCCTGGCAGGCCCGGGTCAGAAGCAGGGCGGGGCTCCATGCTGGCAGACCAGGCCAGCTGGGCCGGCAGCCAAAGTGGCACTATAGGCACAGCTCGGAGCCCTCTCACCAGCTGCATAATAAAGTAATTACGGGATTAGGGATAAAATTAGTCACTTGTGTAATTATTTTGCTTAGAACAAGAACAGAAAGGGCCTTTTTAAAGAGTTGTTCCTTGGCCCCTCCCAAGAGCGTTGCTGCAGAGACACAGATGAGTGAACACACACACAAACACATATACACGACAGTGATGGCGGCGGACTGACGGGGCTGCCTGGCTTCCTGTGGCAGTGCCCCCAGCGGGCCTGCGCCTATCCGTCCTCACTTTGAAGGCCTGGGGCTACATTCTCTGGTGCTGGCCTTGTGAGACCCCTATGTCACACCATCATCAGGCACACTGCCTCCTCTCAGGGCCCTCTCCCACAGAGAACCTGGCAATACAGTCTCCTAGGACCCTCCTCAATCACAGCAGAATTAGATCTGGGTTCCCCTGGCCCTTCCCCCATCGTGGAGGTTGTTTGTACAATTCCAGCAGTACCTGGGGGTCCTCTAACCCAGAGAGACCCCTGGTCTTGGCCACTGTGGTGGGCAGGATAACAGCCACCCAGTGATGACCACATCCTAACAGAATCTGTGAATACATTACCTCACAAAACAGAAGGGACTTTGTCCATGGGATGAGGTTAAGAATTTGGGGACGGGTAGATTATCCTGGATTATCCAAGTGGGTCCAGTGTAACCACAGGGTCCTCGTAAGTAAAAGAAGGAAGCAGTGGAGTGAGTGTCAGAGAAAGAGGTGTGACAGTGGAGGCAGAGGTTAGAGTGATGCCATTGCTAGGAGGGGACCACAAGCCAACGGATGTGGGCGGCTTCTAGAAGCTGGAAAGAGCAAGGTACTGATTCTTCTCCAGCTTCTAGAAGAAACACAACCATATCAACACCTTGATTTTAGCCCCATAAGGCCCATTTTCAGACTTCTGACCTCCAGGACCATAAGGTAATAAATTTAGGTTGTTTTAAGCCACTAAGTGTGTGGTAATTTGTTGTAACAGAAATAGAAAACCAACACAGTCCTGGAGCCCGCCTCTCCTTCCAGGACTGAAGTCTTCAATGAAACTCTCACCAAGGGCCAGCCAGGGAGATTCCTCGGGCCAGAATATACCCTGAATCACCTCTGGGGAATAGGCTTGTACTGGGGGTCCAAACTCTAACCCAGAGAGACACCTTTTGGGGAGACAGCACCCCAGAAAAAGGGATGGCTCTGGGAGGAAGGGAGAGGCTACTTTATGGCTTCACTCCAAGGACTCAGCCAGCCCCTATACCACGTTCTCCAACACAGGGACATCAACCCTCATAAACCAGACCTCCGGAGATAGATTGGCTTCAGGGAAAGAGGCTGCCCAGAAGCCTGCGTGCTGGCCTCAGCTTAGCCTGAGTCACTTCCTCTCTCTGAGCCACTGTCACCACGGCTCAGCCTCTGTCAAGTGTCAGGCTGTATGCTGCCCTCCTTCACATGGATGACGAAGCCCCTCGATGACCTGTGAGGCAGTCACTCTCATCACTCCCATTTTACAGCCAAGGAAGCGGACTCAAGCAGGTAGAGAGAGGAGTGTGGTTTGAACCTAGGCAGCCTCACCCCACAGCCCTGCTCTGCCACCAGCTTAAGAGTGAATGAGGGGCTGGGTGTTCTGGAGCATGGGTGTCCATGGGTTTTCTGGAGCAGCCCCTACACACCAGGGACAGGCTCTTCTGACCCAAAAGGAATCGAAAGCAGTTCCTGCCTCTTCACCTTGGACGCTGGGGCCCTACAGCGGCACAGCAGTTGGGCAAGATTTACTGAACGCCTAGAAGGCATCCACAGCCTTTGACCCAGAATTCCTCAGCTGGGACCCCACCCTGAGAGACATCATCTGACACACAGAAAAAAACACTTTATGTAATGTTCACTGCAGTGGCATTTATAAGACCAAAAACTGGAAACAACCTGACTGTCCATCAACAGGAAAAGGCCTATGTTGATCATGTATTTAACGGAATTCTCTGCAACTCCCCAGAAGGTGGCTCGGCATATATGGTGAGTGAAAAGCCCAGGACGATGTGTTATGGAGGATGACGGCTGTGTAAGAAAAGAGCAGAGGAAAGGAGTTGGAAGGACATGTGCCAAACTCTCTACAATACTCAGGAGTCATTTCTTTTCCTCTTCCTATTTTCCAAAATCTCTGTACTGTATTATTACTTTCATAATTTAAAAAAAAAAGGATTATTTTAAAAACCCAACAATAACCACAGTGGAGCTGTGAGGAACCCACACATGGAGCACTCAAGGAGAGAAGGGGAACAGGCAAATGGGGGCCAGCCAGAGAGGTAGTGGGGAAGCTGGAAAGAAGGGTGTGGTGTCGCAGAGACGAGGAAAGAGAAGGAAGCAGGGATCCCTGGGGTCAGAGTGGCCTGGGAGGCGCTGGTGACTCGACGCTTGCTGCATTATGCCTCCAGCTGCATTTACAAAGCAACCCAGGCACCAAGAAGAATCAGTCATCAACCCCACATACTGCCCGCTGAGGAGTCTCAGTGTCCACTGTCCCCAGGAGCAGCACTTCCAACATAAACTGGGCACCCAGGAGAGGCAGTGACGCATCCCCACCATGGCCATCCACTCCCAGCCCAGCCCCAGCAGAGCAGAGGAGGCCTCTGGCAGAAGAGCCCGGTCAGGATTTTCTCAGGACAAGGCTCTCCTGGTCCACAGCCACTCACCAATTCTGCCATCTGTTTCTTCAGGGACCACATTCTACACACCCACACACATGGGTTCACATGTGCACACACACACACACACACACAGACACTTGCTTCTTGGGCCTTTCCTCAGCCTCTTTGAGACACGCCCCTTAGGTTCTGGGCCTCCTTGGTGTCAGCAGACACACAGCATGCCCAGAGTCACACCACCAGCCGCCTTTCTTCTCCTGGGACCCCTCTTCCTCTGTCCAGCTACCTCAGCGCAGACCCCGGGCAAACCTGGGTGGAGCCGGGAAGGGCCCCCCAGCAATTCACACCCCACTTCACTGCCCCATCCCCGCCTCCCACCACACCCAGAGCAGGTAATGGTCAAATCCACACTGCTGCTTCCCCAGCGCAGAGAAGAAGGGAGGCTGGGTCACAGAGCTAAGAGCTAAACCCGGCTCTGAAGGCCAATGACCTAAGAAGCCACCTCTGACCCTCCATCTAGTGAGTCAACAAGAAGCAGGGATGAGTCACTGCCAGATGTCCCCCCACTGCACCCTCGTTCTGAGGAAACTGACGCTCCTTATTTCACCCACAGCCCAGATGTGGGGCCACCCTCCCGGTCGGCCTGCAGGGAAGAGGGGGGCCAGGCCACGGCAAGGCCAGTACCAATGTGGCTGCCCCCTTTCCTGCCAGGGAGCTCAGCCTTATGACTCTGCTCCATTTTCAGCTCATCTGATCTTCAGCAAATCCTCATCTGAGGTCCCAGGAGGATCTTAAAAGGGTTATTCAAACATTAGCTCTGACACACAGCCTCCCCCACTCAGACATCACCCGCCCAAGGCAACACTTTGCTCCCTGCTTTTTGGCGCTGCCTGGAAAGAGCAGCAGCGACAGTCTGCCACGTGGCACCACAGGCCCTGCCACCTCCAGCCTTCCTCAGTCGGGACTTTCCCCAGCTCCCGGCCTTTTGTAGGGGAGAGACCAGGGAAGGGGAGTCGGTGCCTCCTATATGGCAGGCCTGTCATCATGCTCAACCTGTGCAACATACCTAAGTGTGGTATCATTATTCCTGTGTCACAGATGCAGAATCTGAAGCTGAGCAGCCCTGCCAAGGTCACTGAGCCAGCACCGAGTTAGCCCTGGAACCCAGGACTGCTGAGCCCCAGGGTTCCTCCAACCACCCTCCCCCACCCAAGCACACTCCCGCCTGCCTGCTGCTCAGCCTCGCCCTGAGCAGAGATGGGCATCCATCATTAGCTACTCCTGGGCATATCGCCCCAAGCCTGCGTCCAAGCAGACTGAAGGAGACAAGAGGAGCTGCAGGATTTGGGGCTTCTGGGAGAGGCTTTGGAGAACACAACTTTCCTAGGGGTAAATAATAAATAAATGAAACAAAACTAAGAGCTGGCTGCATCTACCTATTTTGCCCTGCATCTTTCAGGGACACCTGCAAAAAAGAACATGGTCAGAGCTCAACAAGAGGCTGGATGGGAGGATGTGAGGTCACAAAGGAGAGGCAATGGGCTGTGTGGTCAGGGAAGTGGCAGCTGGAGGGACCGGAGAGTTTAGCCCAATGCCTTTGTCTTTCAGGTAGGGAGTCTGAGGCCCAGGGAGGGGAAGGGGCCTGCCCAAGGCCAGGAGTGAGTCTGTGGCTGTGCCTGGACTTGAATGCAGATCCTCTGACTCATAGGTTAGTTTTCTGAGACAGGGAAGAATGAAGGGCCTGCAGCAGACAACACCTGAGATAAATGAATGAGAGAACGAACAAGGGGACACATCACCCCTAGAGCTGAGGGAGCAGAGCACAGAATCCCACACAGTACTTCCATGGGGACCCCAGCCTCGTTCCAGTCTCTCACCCCCACGGAAGACGTAGGCAGGAGGGAGGCCCCTCCATTCACCAAAGCTCGAGCTCCGCCAGGAGCCAATCACAGCCCAGGAAGGAGGCAGAAACTTTGGTTCCCCTGGCAACACAGACAAAGGCCTCTCCTCAGCACAGCAAATTGGCTAAAGTAGGGATGCTGACTGTATTCCACCCCATTCAGAAGGAGCTCTCCTCTCCTTTTCTCACAAGGAGGGACCCAGCCCAATCTTTCTGGTTTTAGCCCTCAGCCTCCAGCCACTGGTCCCATCTCAGATGGGGAGGAAGGGTATGGATGGGCCTCTGAGTTGGGGGCATAGGACAATAGTTGATTCCTGCTCAAGCTGCGGGGGTCCCCTCTCACCAGGTGTGTGCCTCTGGGCTGGGACGGGGCCTGTGCGGATGTTTCTCAGCTCATCACCCCCACGCTCCTCTAAGGGTATGTGCCAGCTGCAGACCCACAGGAGAGCCTGGAGCTGGAAGGGAGGCGCCTGGCCCAGGCCCAGTTCTGGCGTTAATGCACAACTGGACCTGAGCAAGTTGCATCCCCTTCCTCTTGGGGACTCATTTTCTCCATCTGCAAAGTGTAAAATTTAAGACCTACGGTTCTTGGGAATAACAGTTCCCAGTCCACACTCACCAAAAAGCTACTGAGGAGAGGGCACGGGCAGGAGCTCACCTCACACCGTTTTTGAAAGGTTGCCTCACCCCTGCTCCGGAGCCTTGGAAAACACATAACATTCTGCTAACTGGAATTGCCTCTTTGTACACATTTTGAGAAGAAGGAAGAAAATCACAAGAAAACTGATGAATTCTGGAAAACAGCTTCCAAGTAAAACCTCCAGCTTTGGCCACCTACAGGCCAAGCCAGCACCCACTCCCTTGCCCAGTCTCTAGCCCAGCAGAAACGAGGTGTGTGCACAGCATCCCCTGAGAAGGCTGTCGTCACTCAGGGAGGTGTCAATCATTCAGAAATTTTAGAAAGATTTTCCATATCGAGAGTCGGAACAAAAAGAGAGGTTTTTCAGGAAGCTTCTCAATTCCCAGAAAAGTCACACTATTGACATCTGAACCCATGTGCATTCACCATGCTTTCAGCTCTATGGCCCCTCAGCCACCTGTCAAGCCACCGGCAGCCATCCAGGATACGGTTGCTTTCCCTGCCCCAGGGCCCGATACCCATCAGGCTCCATCCACTCTCCCCCTTGACCGCCCTCTGATCCGTTCAAATGCCTGGGTTTAGGCCATCATCTCCCACCAGGCCCACACCAACAGCTTGCCCACAGTTCTCCAGGCCTCCAGGCTTGCCCTCCCTACCCATCCTCCAGCTGCCAGAAATCAGGTCACATCTTTCCCAACCTACAGCCGGCAGTGGCCCTCATCACCCTCCAAAGTTCCAGCTCCTGGCCCAGTACACATGTGCTGCAGGACCCAGGCCTGCCTGTGCCTGGCTTTTCTTTCCTCGTCAAACTCCCGCCTCTCCAAAACACCCTCCTGTTTCATGCCTCTGCACTTTTTTCTTTGTACTTGTGGTTCCCTCTGCCAGGAGCGTCCTTTCGGAACACCCACTGTTGGCTGAAGATAACAGCTCACCTTTACTGAGTGCTCAGTATGTACCAGGCTCTCGGTGAAGCCCTTTGCAGGCACTACTTCATTTATCTTCACCAAGACCCTATGAGGCAGGTACTTAACTCTGACTGTTTACAGGTGAAGATACGGAATCAGAGATGTGAATGAAGCAGGAGTCATATGGCTGATAAGGGGCGGAGTCACGATAGAAATCCAAGCATCTGACTCTTAGGTGGCCGGGACCTCTGCCCTCCAGGAACAATGCAGTGGCAACGTGGAATCAGAAAACACAGCTTGTTCCAGCAGCGCCCCTTCCTTCTGGGCCTTTGGTAACATTCCTGCCTCAGAGTGCCTCCAGAGAGGGCCTGTTCTGTTCCTCTCTGAGTTTGCCTCCAGCCCTGCACTCCCCTCAACCACACAGCGATCTTTTCAAGTTGACAAAGTGTCTGAGCCCACACTTCTGAAGTTAGAGCTCTACAGTTACAAGTAATGGCCCAGCAAAGACTCCCGGCAGTGTCTTTCAGGAAGCCTGAACTCTCTGGCCTCGCATCAAGGGACCACCAGGATCCAGTGCCAGTCCATCTTTTCAACTTTAACTCCCTGGGGCATCCCCTGCCCCCATGCATGCGTGCTCTAGCCACAAGAAATGGGTGAGTATTTACCATCCCTGCCATGTTGGTTCTCACTAAAAGCTGCCATTTACTGAGCATCTACTAAGAGCCATGCCCTGAGCCAGGCACTTAACTAGTGTTCTCATCTCCCTACAACTCATTCATTCATTCATTCATCCAACAACTACTTACTGAGTATCTACTATGTGCCATGCAATGTGGAGTGAACATGACATTAAAAATAAAAGACAAATTGAGGGGTGGGTATAGCTCAGTGGTAGAGCACATGCTTAGCATGCACATTCTAGGTTCAATCTCCAGTACCTCTATTGAAAAAAAAAAAAGACAAATGGTTACAAATTGTGATAAGCATTGGGAGGAATCAAGAGGCAGAGAGCCGTGCAGTGGAGCTGGAGAGGGAGGTGTCTAACTAAGTTGAATTGTAAAGGATAAGAAGGATCCCAGACTGCAAAGAGCCAAGGAAAGAGAATTCCAAGCAGGAAGGCACAGCATATATAAAGGTCCTGAGGTAAAGAAGCATTTGTTACGTAAACAGAGAGAAGAAATAAATGACCAATGAGGAGATACACGGCTGGAAAAGGGACCGGATCATTCAGGGCCCTGCAGGCTACGGTAGGGAGTTGAGAGTTTATTCTAGAAGGAGAGGAAAGACACTGAGTGACATGGTCTGATTCGTGTTTTACAAAGATCACTCTGGCTGCCACTCGGAAAGGAGACTTGGGAATATAAATAATGTATGTGATGTCTGCAAAGTCACTGCTCAGTACAGGTTAACCCCCTTTTCCTCCTCTCTTTACTCCCTTCCCAGGCTGGGAATGGCCTCTTTAACTCCTATTCCTTCTTCTGGCTTAGACATTATCATAATCTGAATTTTCTGAGGATATGTGATCTGTGTATGCTTGACCGTTAGATGTGGTCCCGCAAGAGGATGCAATTTGCCCAAGTGTCACACAGAAGGGCTGCAGCAGTGCTGGAGTTTTCCTGCTTTCCTTCCTTCCCCTGACCAGACCCTGGGTTGATGGGAAAATCAGGAGGAAGAGAAGGTAGCGAGTGCTAAGGGCTTCTTCCCACTGGGTTCTCGGTCTCCCCTCAGCTCTTCATGGAGAAGCTCAGACAGCCTGGTTCTCAGGCAATTACAAGCTCAGGGTGCAGGTGGGGGGACTGGAGTCAGCCCCTCCTCCAGGTACACCCTCTCCTGCTTGAGCCAGATAAGAGTGGGCCAGACTATACAAAGAAAAAGCTTCTGATGGAGACTTGCTAGGATGTTAGCTGACCCTCTCCCCATCCTCAGAAGCAAGCAAGAGTTGTGGCCCTCATCCTGCCCATTCAGAAGCTGAGCCCTCGGTGTGCTGTGACTTGCCTAAGGATAGAGAGGATATGGCAGAGCTTGAACTAAAATCATAGCATGTGGCTGTTTGAGGCTTACTGAGCTGAAAACCTGTTGCACAGATGAAGACGCTGAGATCCAAGAAGGGAGAAGGACTTGCCCACAGTTACACGCTGAGTAGGCGATGGAGCCAGAGCTAGGAGTCTGGGTGACTTCCGCTTTCCAGCTCCCCACGCGGCCTCCCTTGATGGGAAGGGGGCAGTGGGGAGGCTGGCCTTGGGGGTGGGCAGGGAGGCAAGGACAGAACAGCACTGCCTCCTCCAGCCCCCCCTGCTCCAGCTCCCAGCCCTCCCACTGCTTATGGGTGTGGCAAAACCTGCCAAACCAGTGCCAGTGCCCGGCCAAGTGGCAGAGCCCAGAGCTGCAGGGGCATGGGCAGGCTGCACACACCAAGAGCTGGGGGGCAGGGAGGACACAGAGGCTCCTCCTTGGCCTACCAGCCAGGCCACACGGGCACTGCCCCAGGGCCAGGGTGCCTGCTCACAGCTGAACTCCATCACCCAGAATGAGGCACAGCCAGGACTCACCAGGCCTCCCGTCCCTATCTCGCACAAGGGCCTGCCCTCCGCTTCCCCTCCTCCTCTGGACACTCAGCATGTCACCTGTCAGTGCCACCCGGGCAAGAGACCCAGGAACTTATCTGGGAAACATGGCAAGAGGCAGGGAAACATGACAAAAATGACACATAAATAACTCTCCCCTCCCAATCACAGCCACCAGGACGAATTCCTGCTCCCCCTCTGCCTTGTCGGGGACACATATGCTCTACCTCTTGCTCTCCCCTCCCCTCAGTGACCAAGACCCAGGGAATGGCTGAGCGCAGGATGTGAATGTAGGGGGCAAAGGGCAGGGGATCTGCATTGCTAGGAAGCTCTGTAGCTCTGTGACACTTGGTGTAGACTTGGGAAAACCTGCCCTCTGGGTCTTCAGACTCTCAAAGGACATGTGATTGCCCTTCCTATGGAAGAGCTAGGTCACCTCCAGAGCTTCAGGGAGCCTTGAAGTGTTGCTCTCACCCACCTCCACCCCATCTCTCACCACCTCCTGCCCAAAGGAAGGCATGAGAGGTTATACCCACTAGTGTGCAGGGCCCCTGCTGGACAGGGCTGGCGTCTGCATCAGGCGTGGCCTTGCTGGAACCTGTTTAGTCAGCACTGGTGCCAGCCGGGGAAGCCAGGCCTTCTCAGGCCAGACTACAGGGGAGCTGGTGAGCCCACAAACTTTTCCCGAGTACTCGGAACCTAGTTCAGAAACCACTCCCAAGGCCTGCAAGTCCCAGAAGCCGAGTGCTGGGCAGGATGGGACCTTGGCATCAGCCTGGGCTCTTGTGAGCCTGGGACACGTGGGCCAGGCAGGTGCCACACAAATGTCCAGGACTATCCTCATATCTCAATCAATCTACCCCCTTGGTAGACAGGGAGGAGGCGGCCCTGAGAGAGGCAGGGACTGGCCCAAGGTCATAGTGCAAGGCCATAGCAGAGGTGGAAGTGCCACCCAGTTCTGACCCCAGCTCAGGGTTTCCAGCACCTGCCACTGCCTGCAGCAGAGATGTTTCTCCAAATTCAAAATCACGCATCCCACGGAGGAACCGAGAGACACCTTCGTCACCACTGCTTGGAAACTAACAGAGACAGTACAAAGTTCTGCCTTCAGTACTGATCACGTGTGTACCTGCTGCGTTCACCTGTGTCTCGGCATGGGGGGCAGTGCCTGGTGTGTGGCAGGATCTCAGTGCAAGCCAGTTGACTATATCAAGACTTGCTGGAGGAATGACTGGAGGCAGAAATCACTTCTAGGCCTAAGCACTGGGGTTGTGGGTTGGGGAAACGGAAGCAGAAGAGAGAAACAGAAGGAGCTCTTGATCCAGGCAGGCTGCGGAGAACAGGCAGGCGCACCATTGACCTGCAGCTTCAGAAATCTCGAACCCAAAAGTAAGAGACGGGTTGCCCCCAATCACCTTGAATGCATGGACTTTAAGACTCGTGTGTGTGTTTCTGTGACTTGGCAAGGTCACAAGCCAGCCGCTCTGTCGTTTACGCAGTCACCTGCTCCCTCACTCTCCAAAACATATGGTTTAAAGGTCAAGGTCAGTTCCAGTCACCCCCACTTCCCTGTCAGTGCTGCCAGACCCTGAGGCTGAGCCCTGCCGCCCCTTCAGCCAGGAGTTGAGCTCCCAAAGCGTGAAGACCTGAGCTGAAACCATGGGCAAGTCTCTTCCCCTAAGACTCTCATTTGTAAAATGGAGATGGTGACACCTTCCTGCCTCCTGTAAGGAGTGTTCTGAAGGCCACATACAGTAATGGATGGGAACATGCTTTGTAAACTGTAAAGTGACAAAGAGAAGAAATTATTAATAACAATAACATTGTCAGCACCAGCCTAGCTAGCCCCGAGAGAATTCCAATCTCTAGATGTCACTGATCATCATCACTGAGGCTGTACCAGCAAGGTAACACCTACCAGTTATTCAGCACTCAGCAGTGTCCCAGGCACAGTGCTATGCACACCACGCATTGCCTGCATTCTCTCATTTGGGCTCTGTGACCTCTGCAGTAAAAACTATTAATGTGTCAATTTTACAGATGGTCAAACTGAGGCATGGAGAAATGAAGTATCTCATTCAAATTCACACAGTAGGTGCTGGAGCAGGGGTCTACACCCAAGTCTATCTGAGTCTGGAGCTCAAGTTCTTTTCAGCGCATTCTACTACCCTGCAAGGGTGTCACCTTGCTAAGGCATTCCCCATCTGCCACAGCCTGACA
Organism: Vicugna pacos; assembly: GCF_048564905.1. Classification (NCBI taxonomy): domain Eukaryota; kingdom Metazoa; phylum Chordata; class Mammalia; order Artiodactyla; family Camelidae; genus Vicugna; species Vicugna pacos. The sequence continues at coordinate 26,956,013 of NC_133005.1, read as the reverse complement.
TGGCCCAACGTGATGTGGTCACTTCCCAGACCCTTGCAGCGGTAACCTTGAGATGGGTAGGATCGGCTGATTTTGTAGTCCCTGTTTGACAAATGGCATGGCAACTGAGCCAGGAGGAAAACTTGGCAACCATGTACCTCAACTCACGGATCATAGAACAGCAGGAACACAAAGGACCGTAGAGAGTGGATCCGGAGGGCGGACCTGAGGCCTGAGAGGGAAAGGGACCTGCCCAGGTCATTCATTCAGACCTTTCCCAGGACCTTCCTTCACGTGCGTGTCTCAGTGAGAAAGCAGTGTCTATTTCTCTACTTTCATAACTGCCCCCACTCCGCCGCTAGCTGCCCCGCCCCCTGTGCGTCCAGGGCCGGTGACCGCTGACCACTGCTGCCCAGTCCTAGTTCCCAGCGTACCAAGTGAGGAAACTAACTTGCTCAGCAACGAGCTCTAGAGGCCAACGTGGCTTCCACAGCCCACATAAGGCCCCCGGCCAGTCTCGGTGCCTTTGCTTCCTGCTGCTCCCAACGCAGGTAAAGAACATGCCAACACTATATCCACAGAGCTGGGCAACCATCACTGCTATCGAATTCTAGAATCCCAGTTATTCTTAGCAAGCGCTGAGAGGCAGCCCCCATGCCCCTTAGGAATGCAGGGCTCCTCCCTGGTTTGGCCCAGACGCCACTTTTCTGGGAAAGGCCAGGGTGCCCCTAGGAAGAATTTCTCTAGGGCAGAAGTGGAGCAAAATGTAAACACTCAGTGGACACTGTGTTACACCAAGTGAAACAAAGTTGTAGATTTTTCTGGGAAAGGGACCTGAGCCTGTCCCAGCCTTGCCTCTCCAGCTGCCCTGATGCAACGATTGTGCTGAGTTGACCGTGCCTCAGTCTCCCCATCTTGTCCCTGGGCAGCAGGCTGAAACTCATGCCTCCAGCCTCCCACAGAAGGCTCCCCTACCAAATGGCTAATCTTGCCCACCTTGTTGCAAGAAAAAGGCCACCCTCTTAGGTTAGTCGAGATTGGCAAGAACAGTAGGATGGGGCTGGGTTGAGGAACCCTCAGATTCAGAACTGGTGATGAAGCTTTATTCTGCAGGCCTTAGAAAGCTTGGGAAAATCTGAACTGGGGACACGACCCCCACATACTGGGCTGGACCAAAAAGGAAGTCCCAGAGGCTGCCCTTTTAGCCATTGGCACTGAGCAACTGACCTGAAGGAAGATCAGGATTCCAGACACTGTTTCTATCCTCTAGCTCCACTCTGCCCCTCATTAACTGTGTGACCTTGGAGAAGTCACTTACCTCCTCTGAGCCTCAATTAACCCACCCACAAAATGGGGATAATTATATCCTCCCTGCCTCACTTCTCAGGATTATGGGGGAAATCTAATGAGATGATGAATAGAAGATCCCTTTGTAGGAAAAATATAAGGGACTTTGGTTATAGTCCAGATGATAAGAGCCATGAGGATGAAGAACCCACAATGAAAGAACTCCCCTGCTCTTCTCCACCTCTTTTCTCCCTATAGAAATGCTGGAATCCCCCCAAGAAGGGTCAGAGAAATCCAGTGATCCCAGAGATAAGAGGGGTCACAGAAGGAATGCTGGCCATCTGGGCCTTATTTTGATGACATCTGTGAAGCCTGGGCCCCCCGAGCAGCCCCTCTAGCTCTCAGGCAGGCAGCCAGCCAGGGGCAACGGGCTGTCTCCACGAGGGGCAGAGGCGGGGGAGCAGACAGGGTAGCCAGAGTCCGCATTTCAGAGCCACTGCTCTAGGAGGGTTCTGTGGGCAAGAGCAGCAGGGAGGGGCTGGGGGTGTTCTCCTGCTGAGTCTCCCATACCTCCAACCCTCCTCCAAGGGACAATGATGCAGCCACCTTTCATGTGACAATGGTACCTGTGTCATTCTCCTCCTGTATAAAACAGGGGCGATAAAGCTCTGACACACTGCCAGTCCAGTTCAATAAACATGACTGCCATTCTTCCACCCTTTAGACCTGGGGGGCTCCCTGGGCTAACATGCTCTCCCCTCAGTGTTCCACCTGAGTTGTTTGAAGAAAAATCTGAAGGCACTTTCAGGACACAGCCTAAGCTCGGAGGGCATTATCCATCTCCTGACAAGGCGGATGAGATGAGGCGTGTGTGGAGGGGGAAGGGGAAGGAAAGAGGGTCTCTCTGGGGTCGGAGGTACATGCTTCAGCCTGCTGCCTGTGGAGAAGAGGGGGATCCTACCACTCATGGAGGCTCTCAGAAACTATTCTGGTCCCTTGAGCTTGTGCCGCCTGGAGGAAGGGCTGACCCTGGAGCAATGAAGGACTGATACCTGTTGGTGCCCAGGTGCCCTTGTCCACCATCCATGTGGGGCCTGCCCTCCCTATGTCTGGGAGAAATGGTGAAGGCCTGGGCACCCGGGTGCAGCTGGAGACCATCAAACCTATTCGCATCACTGAAGAGAACAGTGTGGAAGGAGGGGGCCCTTCTGTGCAGCCTGAGAGATGGCTGCCCACCCCTCTCCACCTTGGCTCCTTAGTTCTGGTCGAACTAAACCACTCCTGCTTCTCCCTTCCCTGCCTTTTCTCAAGCAGCTCCCTCCTCCTGGAGTGCCCTCTCTAAACCCAACATCCAGATCCATCCCTTCCAAGGACTCGATCAAATGTGCTCTCCTCCAGGAAGCACATTTTGACTGCTGCCCCCCTTTCCGCAAGCATCAGTTGCACTTTTCCTATCCCTCTCCAATGGTAATTTGCACTGTTGGCTGTGTCCCAGCCACACCTGCATACATCTGTTTATGTCCCCTCTGGGGGATGGGTGATTGCAGTGGTCTCTAGCACAGATCTGAACTCAACACCAGCTATGCCATCTATTAGCCATCTGACCACAGGAGAGTCACTTATCCTCTCTGAGCCTCAGTTTCCTCTGGAAAATGGGGACACTAATAGTACCTACTCCATAGAGTTGTTACAACTAAATGAGACCAACGTATATTAAGTGCTCAGCAGAGAGCCTGGCAGAGTGAGAGCTCAATAACGTGACTTATTAGCTGTGGTGACCTTTCAGACAGGTTCACGGATGATCTTTCTTTACAGCTCCTGAAACGCCTACCACAGAGCCACGCACTGGATGGATGGAGTTCTACGGAGGTGGACCTGTGTGCAACATGAGGAGATCCTTCCCAATGGCAGAGCAGTGCAGCCAGGGCCTGGGGCTGCCTCACAGGTCATGAGCTCTGTGTCACAGAGCAGGTGTAGGACCCACTTGCATGGCTGACCAGGGGCAGTAGATGTCGTGATCACGACGTGGGCTCTGAAGCCAGACTCCTTGGGCTTGAACCTCAGCTTCTCCTCTTACTCAATTTGTGACCTTCACTAGCTGTGCCTCAATTTTCCCATCTGTAAAATGGGCAGAGTATTAGTACCTACCCAAAGGACTGTCATGAGGATTAGATGAAATAATACATGAAAAACAACAGAACATACTAGCATAAGGAGAGTAACTCCATAAACATTACCTGTTGTTATTATCATTGTTGATATCTGTATTTCCTATTACTGAGGTGGGGAGTTACAGGCCCTTGTAGGCCTATAAGCTGTTCATTCTCCTATAACCCAAGGCTCCGCTGACATCCTAGTTCCCTTCATGGCTCTGTCCGGCCGGGAGCCTTCCACTGACCCTTCTTCCAGCGACAGCCCCACTCTTCCATTAGCTACACCAGGAGGCACTTGACTTAGGCCTGCCCACTCTGTGGAAGGTCCCTATACCCCAGCATCAATGGTTGAACCAACCAGAGTCCGTCCTTTGGGCTGCCATACAGATCCTAGAAGAAAAATCTCCCCCTCTTACTGTTTGGGTTGCTCAGCTGGGGCAGTGGACAGCCAGTTCCTCACAAAGGCAGAGAGGAGAGACAAGCTGCGACAGGAGAGAGATGGAGAGTCTACCTGATTCCTCATCTTTCAATTCCATGAACTGCTCCAGGATCCATCAAAGACCTTTTCTGGTTTAAGCCACTTTGAATAGAGTTTTTGTCACTTGGTTCTGAAAAGGCCAGGCCCAATTAAACAGGTCCTAACCAAGATACAGGCTGTGCCGGCCATGGGTGGGCAGGGCAGAGGCAGCATTATGACTGTCTCGTGCATTCCAGCACCATCCCTGTCATCTGGGCTGCAAAGGACCGTCCACAAAGCATGTTCTCGGGAACCATCCTGACTCAGTGGTCTTCAGATCCTGCTTCCTGGAGCCCTGGGAAACTGCAGAGGCAGCTCCAAAAACATCCACAGAATAAAGGGCAGGAAGGAAGGCAACGAGATTCTGGGTAAATTGCTGCCAATTCAACCACAGGAATTCTGTTGCAAATGCTTACATATTGGGATTCTGCTGTCTCAAAAGATTTGAAATACCCTATTCTAATTGACACTCACAAGAGCATTAAGAAGTAACAAGGCTGATGTGTCTACCCTCATTCTCCAGGAAAGGAAACTGAGGCCCAGAAAGGGAAAGTAATGAGGCTGATGCCACAGAGCGAGTCAGTGTCAGAGTAAGGACTTGAACGCAGAGCTCTGGACTTGCAGGCCCAGTGACTGTGAAAATCTATCCTCTCTCACGTTTCCTGTCTCCTCCGGTAAACTCCAGAGTCTCACCTTTCTTAGCTCTGATCCCTACAGAGTAGCCTGCCTCTGAGCCTGGCTCCTTGGAAGGCTTCCTGAAGCTCAAGGAACTTGTGGAATATATGTCTGAACCAACCCCTACCTTCCCCCAACCATGCACATGTACTCTTACTTCCCCTTCTCCCCACCCGTTTGCCCAAATGTCAGGGAAAGACAGGCAGGCCCCCTCCTGGGAACTCCTAATTCACCTCCTCTGTCCTGGCTATGCTGTGGCTGTGGACAGAGGATTCCTTGTTCCCAGTGCTTCCTGCTCAGAGATCTCCGTGGGGCCCATGTGCCGGCAGGAAAGAGCCAAATCACTCCTTTTAACTGGAGTTAAAGCCACCCCATCCCTGCTACCCCCAAGGAACAACATACTCCCACCTCTGTTTGGCATTTATTCTACCTGCCCCAGCCTGGCTCAGTCCCAACTCAACACCCAGAGTCCCTGTTCCCTAGACACACACACACACACACACACACACACACACACATGATAGTTCCCCTAGGGTACAGAGGGGCCTCACACCTAATCAAAAATAAAAACCAGAGGGTTCTAGAATGACAACAGCACAGTCCTGGCAGTGGTACCTTACTAATAACCCCACAATGATATCTGCATATAACTTCACAATTTCCCAATGGGTATAACTTCATTGGCTTGGTTGCCTCCCCACACCCTCACCCCACCATAGTCACCAAACTCGGGAGGTGGAAGGGGCTTTGACGTGCCCCAGGCCAGTGGTTTGCAAAGCATCTTGCACAGAGCCAAGGATGGGTTCCGAGCTGTTGTCTGGGGGCTGCTGAGGGCTGAGGAATTGGCCAATTAGAGTCCCCCGAGCCCAGGCCAACTTTGACCACAGCTGCAACCCCTTAAGCTGTTTTGAACATTGAGATTCTTTGGGGGGAACAGAATTCAAAAAGGGGATTTCCCTGCAGGAAAGTCTGAAAACAGCTCATTGACTCTGACCCCACCTTCTTCCACCCCTGGCCCTGACAAGGTATAAATGACCCGGAGGCCAACAGAGAGGAAGGTGGCTGCCCAAGGTCACGTAGGAGTCAGTGGCAGGACCAGAATGAAAACACCCTCTTTGGAATCTAGTCTACTACCTCGGAGTGGTTAAGCAAAAGAAAACAAGGGCTGCAGCTCAGCAGATCTGGCTTCCAGGTCCAAGGCCACCCGTCCTCAGCCATGGAGGCGTGGATAAGCAATACAGGCAAAGCCCGCTACCTAGCACAGAGGTGCTTAACGAACATCCATGTCGGCCCCTTCCTCAAAATAAGCCAAAACCAGAGGAGACCTTGGCGCTGCGCCCTTTTCTCAAACCCACCAGAAATCTGGGACCCAGACAAACCCTCACGCCTCCCCAGCAGTAAAATATATTAAAATTGCCTGAAGGCCTGAAAGACCAATTTGTCCACACCGAGCAGAAGAAGCAGAATGAGGTTGTGCTTTGGTAACACTCACCCCTCCTCCGACCACACCAGCTCCCCGCGGGGGAAGGACGTCAGTCAGGCACCTGGAAGGAGGAAACAGTGTTAGCGCCTCTAGGCTGAGTTCGTGGACCCAGCGTGGAGCTGGAAATTGAGAGGCTGGCATTTGACTCTCAGGAACTTTAGGGAAGTGGCTGAACCTGTTAAACAGAAAGGCCCGGTGACTACGCTGAGCCAAAGGGAAAGTAACAAACATGAAACTGAAGCGGCCAGCAAGGGCCAGGCCGTGAAGGGCCTTGGAGGCCAAAGTAAAGAGTTTAGCCTTGATTCTAAGAGTAATGGGAAACCATTGACTGGCAGGGTAGAGGCTGGACTGGAGACCAGCAACAGTAGCTTCAGGTTGTATGAGTTAGGGGCCTGTTGTAGCTGAATGGGGTGAGGCGGGGGGTGGGTGACAAGGGCCCAGACTGGGGTGGTTGCAGTAGAGCTGGAAGATGCATGGATTCCCCAGAGCTATTTGAGCAGTGGTGTCCGCAGAACTCGGTAATGGGCCAGTTCTAGGGGGATGAGGGAGAGCAGAGGCCCGCCCACCCCTCAGGCTCTTTTTCCATGTCAGTCCAGTGGTTCCCAGCACCCAGGACAAGACACATCCATTGTTCTCTCAACTCGGCCTATCCTTATCTCAGTCTCCCCATCTGTAAAGCAAACATGGTTGGACTCAGCGGTCACTAAGGTTCTTCTTAGCATTAGTATTTTGTTGTGGTCGAATTCACTCACAGAGTATTTAAGCCCCCTTCAATCATCAACTGCAGGCCTGGCCTGGTACACAACGGGCAGGATTGTTAGAGGGAGAAATCTCAGGTCCCCTAAATTCACACACTAAGAACAGTAATCTCCATGTGGGACAAAGTTCACATAGAACCCAAGAATCAAGCAAACAGGAAGATCAGCCTGGCTGAGGCTGGAGCAGGAGGAGCAGGAGCTGCGCACCCACGCGCCTCGCTCCGGCGGCCAGCATGGGCCTCAGGACACTGCCACTCCAGCTGTCACATCAGCCACCCAGCAGCTCACCCTGGGAGACCAGGTTGCGAGGTACCCGGGAGGCAGTGTAGGGTAGTGGGCTCTGCAGTCACACAGACCTGACTGGAATTCGGGCTCCACTACCCTCTAGCAACATAGCCTGGGATCAGTCACTTTCTCTCTCTGAGCTTTGGTTTCCTCACTGGGAAAACAGAAGTCAAAGTGTCTGATTCCAAGATGAAAGGGAGAATTAAATTAGATGTTGCATGTGGAAGATTCAGCACAGTTCCTTATCACATCAATCCGGGAGGGAGTGGCTGCCATTTACAGATCCAGGAAGATGAAATGACTCCCTGACAATCATTAGACAATCAATGCAGGGGTGAGACCCCAAGCTCAGGTTCTTAACCGCCAGGTTACATGCTCACCATGTGGGTTCCTGAGTTTTTAGACAAAGACAGATGTTGAGACTAAAAAATTACAAATGACTTAACTAAAGCCACGTAGGGAGTGAAATGGTAGAAGAGGGATCTGAATCCAGGCCTCCTGGATGAAAAAGCCCATGGTCTCCCCCAGGGGTATCCAGAAGGTAGATGTGTGTGGAGAAGCTTCAGATTTCAGGGCCCGTGAAACCTGGAACAGGGACAAAGACGAATCTGGGCAGATGGAGTGAGGGCGGTGGTGAAGCTACCTTGAGAGGAAACCAGAAGAAGCTGGTGAAACAAAAGCCTCTTTCTCAGAGGCCTGCTCCGGTGACTGGGCAGGAGGGGAGGGGGCTGACAAGCAGGCCACCCGTCCTGCCAGGGCTGAGCTGAGAGTTCAGCTGAGCTAAACAAACAGAAACAGTTCCAGCTTGGCCACCAACTTGCTGTGTGATCCAAGGGAGGTCCCAGGCACACATGCATACACTCAGGTCTCTGTCTCTTCAACTCAAGAATAAGACGATTGTACGGAATGGTGTCAAGATCCCTTCCAGTTATAGAAGACTAATAATAAGCATTCCTCACAAGCGCCAGACCCCTGGTCAGGCCCTGCTCTCACAGCCCCCAAAGCTGGCCTCCTACCGCTGGCTCCAGTACTACAATAGGAGTGGGAAGTCCTGCATTCAGATTCTGGCTATATAGCCAGGTCACTTCTCCTCCACAGGCCTCACCTTCTTCATCTGTAAAATGGGCACATATCTTTGCCTGATCACCTATGGAACAGGAAGATCCAAGGACTTCCCCCAAAAGCAAGCAATCTCCTGAGGTATTCAACAAAGCATCCCTGAGTCCCCATCCCAACTCCCACCCTCAAGCTCTTTGAACTCTTTTCCCTCTGACCCATCTTCCATTTGAACAAATGGAATAACTGAATCCAAGCTGATGGATGCAACAGCAGTAGCAATGACCCCCACAACCAGCAGCAGTAGTAACAACCACTAGCACAGCTCAGTTGTGACTGCACGGATGAGCCAGGCACTGGGCGAAGGGCTGCACCTGGACCACATCTCAGGTAGTCCCCTCCATCAGTGAGGCAAATCCCACCATTAGTCTAGATTTACAGATGATAGACTAAGGTTCAGCAAAGTCAAGTGACCAGTCCAAGGTCACACACAGAGCGAGTAAGTAGCCTGGCCATCTAGACACGGGCTCTTCACTTGATACCAGAAGTCCTAATCTTATCCTCAAGGCTATGGGGAACATTAGCCAGGGGAACATTCCGTCATGGGGAGTGGCCCAAATATTGGGCCACCCCTCACCCTCACCCCCACCCCCAAACCTCCCCAAATAACTAGTTTTTATATTCTTGTATTATTATTCAAATGTGTCCAACTCAACTCTGTGGCTAAAACAGCACCATCCAATCAAAATATAATGATGGCCAAATATATAATTTACAACTTTCCTGTAGCCACATTTTAAAAAGTATAAAGGAATGTGTGAAAATTGATTTTAATAGCATATTTATTTAACATGAAATCACTACAAAAATATTACTGACATATTTTACATTCTTTTCTTTTTTTCATCCTGTCTTCTAAATCCAGTGGACAGACACCTTACACTGAGAGCACATCTCAATTCTGACACTGAATTTTCACTAGGTATTTAGATCCTCTTAGACTTTACCATTGAAAAAGTTTTTTCACAAAGCTAAGTTCACAAACATACATAGAAGTCTTCCAGTAACTGAATGAAGAACTCTTTCCATTTTTAAATTAATTAAAATTAAGTAAGATTACAAGTTCTATTCCTTGGTGGCACTAGCCAAATTTCACATGCTCAGTAGCCACATGTGGCTAGTGGCTACTGTATGGGGCAGCATAGCTCTAACAGTCAAGTTCTTAGAGCCCTAAGCCAAAGCCAGCCTCCCAAAGTAAAGCTGAATGTCAATAGGATGGTATCTACTCATTCCAACCCCCTACTATGCCTAATATTAATATCCGTCTCTTGTGCCTTTATACTCACGGTGCTGGGGACAAAGGGGTGGGTCAGAGGACCCATTGCTCAGAGGATGCCAAGATGGCTCAGAGAGGTGGGCCACCTCCCCAAGGTCACCCAGTTTTGACCCACAGCCTATCTGACTTGGAAGTTTAAGCTCTGTCCCTAAAGCTTGGCAGGTGACTGGTCGGGGGCTCAACCTTCTAGGGGAATAAGTAAGCCTTTGCCACTAGTCCCTCCTCCCCCAGACTAAGTGGCAGAGAATGGCCCCTAAGAGGACACCCAGTGAAGAGGGTAAAAGGGAAGCAAACGGCATGGACTGCACTGGGTGGCAGTCCTGTCCAGAGGCCTTAGGCCGCTGCGGTATGTTCCTACCCCCCCTCTCCCCACTACCTGAAAGGAGGCAAAGCCAGCAAGGTCCTCTGGCTGCCTGCCCTCTGGGTGGGTCCCTGGGGCTTGGCGCCGTGCCCTCCCCCACATCTCACCCAAGAACATTCACCCAAGGCCCTTGGACTAGGGCCAGAGCCTGTACTCACATCTCAGGGTCACCTCAGCTGGAGTCAAGGGAAAGGGTCCAAGAGGCAGTCCACCCCCCACCCCCTGGAGGAGGGGAGGAGCAGGCCCTGGAGGCAGATTCCAGAGTAGGGAAAAGGTGGCAGGTACCCAGCCAGAAGAACCTGGGTGGCTCCACCCCTCTCCTTGGGTCCTCAGAGCACGACTAGCTCTCAGCCCCCTCCCACCAGCCCAGCAGGGTGAAACTCTCTCCAGCTATTAGGTTTAACAATTAACTCTGATTGGTTTCCATTTCAGGAGAAGGCAATTCCAGCCAAAAGTCCCATCTAGGAGTAAGGGGACTTGGAGGGAGATAGAGGGGAAGTGGTTGGTGTGAGGGCAAAAAGGGGGTGTTAGTGAAGCCCCCTACCTCCTCCTTCCAGTCCCAACCTACCAGTGTGGGACAGCTAAGGGGTGATGGCCTAAGTTTCAGAAGGGCAGGGGAAGTGCCTGGCACACAGTAGGTGCTCAATAGATATTTGTAATTAATGAATAAGGGGTTGGGGTGAACTAGAATTAAATGGTCCAGACAGATGCACAGATTGATGGAAGAGAAGTGAAGGCAAAAGTTGACTTGTCCTGGGTCCTCGCTGAGACCAAGCTGGGCTAAGGACAGGGAGGGCAGCCACCCAGGATATGCCATGAAAAGGCTTTGAAGTCCCCCAGCCCTGGGGCTGCTCTTCCTCGCTGTGACCACTGTAGCCCTCATTATCCCCGTAAACAAGGGGTGACAGATAACACTATGGTATCATGTACCGGGCTGTACATGGCCAGGCCCAAGAGGCTGGGATGTTCCGTGCCACTGTAATACAGTCATGTCTCTTGCTGCTTGGCAACTGCCTCCTCTTCTCAGGCCACCCCCTGAACTCCCCCACATCCCAATATTCCCCTGGATCCCACCTATGTGGCCCTTTTTCCTTTCCGGGAAGGAAAGCCCGGAATGATGACAACTCCAGCCCACTCACGTCCCACTCACCTGGGATCACACACACACACCCTGGCAACAGACCGCTCCTAATTTGGCATTTGCTTGTCATTTACACCCCTCCCTGGGCCCGCTCCTCACCCTCATCCCCCAGCCCCTCACACAAGCCTAGGACCACAGCCCGCCCCAGGCTGGCTCTGAACTCACTGTGGCCAGTTCACTCGGCATTCTTGGGCAGGGCACCCTTCTGGACCTCTGCTTCACACTTGTGTAGTGTAGTGTATGGGTGAGGGGTGGATTAAGAGATCACTTCATCTGATATTTAGAGATTCTGACATTTCTGAGATCAATCTGTGTTTTAATTTCAGACAGACCAGAGTTCAGATGTTGGCCCAGTAAACAGGCAGCCTTCATATGTGATGGGATAGACTTCAAGACAAGCCTGCAGAGGCCCGGAGCTGCAGCTCACCAGGACCATTCTCAGTTCAAGCCTGGGCAGAGGGACAAAGGCCCTCCATGCTCACTGGTCCCTACTTCCTCTGCCAGAAAACCCCAATTTCTGTTTCTGCCCTACCTTTCCAGTCTTCTCTCTGTCTTTCTCAGTAGTGGCAGTGTGAGCTACCACAACCTTAAATTTTTCTTGGCAAAACAAAGCTTGAAGCTCCCCCTCCCTCTGGGGTGTTGACCCTAAGGCCCTTCTAAGTGGAGATTCTCGAGCAGCCTCTGCTTCCACTCTGCTCTTCCCTGCATCCTTTCTGCAACTCTCCAAGCATGCACCCCACTCTCCCATCTCCGGTTGGGTGCTCTCCTCCTTTACCTCAGAGGAAAATACCTGTCTTCCTGCCTCCCCCGCCCCTCGCCTCGCCCCCTCCTGCTTCCTGCCCATCCTGCTCAAATATTTTCTCCAGCACAGAGTTGACACTGATCACTCACTCTTCAACTCACTCAGCCATGTCTCCACCAGACCACTCCTCATAGTACAGTCTTACCAGCCCTACTTGACCTTAAGACTTTGCAGATCAAGGAACTCCTACAATGATTTTTCTCTGTCCCTCACCCCTGCTCCCTAGCATGATGAGAACACAGCAGGTGTCTGCTGAAACAACGATAATACCATTAACTGAAAAATAATTAATTATAATTGTTTATTGACCATTTATTCTTTACAATGCTGAGATCTCAGCATTTTACATGTATCATTTCAGTAAATCCTGCCTAGTCTCCAATAGACTTGTCATTCCTACCCTGTTGTCTTAAACTGAGGAAACTGAGGCTCAGAGAGATGAGTGATTTGCCCAAGGCCATGCAGCCAAGAAGTGGTAGAGTCAAGACTGGAATTTAAGTTCTTACCCACTGCCCTACTTGGCCTCCTCCAATCTACAAATAAAGGAGGGGCTGTGTGAGGAGTTGTGACTTGCCAGTGAAAGGGCCACGGGGGCTCCAGAGAAACCAGCCCAGCCCAGAGCCAGAGGCAGATTCGACAAATAAAACTTAATAACCTTCTACTAAGTATTGGTTCTATGCAAAGCTCTATGCTAGGTGCTGGGGAACACAAAATGACACAGAAGACATCTGGTGCTCACAATCTAGCAAGAGAGGCAAGCCACGTCTCAGGATAAAGCAGAAGACCAAGCAGAACTTGTCCCCAGGGGGGAACAGATAAGCTGCTAAGGGAATGCAGAGGAGGGAAAGACAAATCTCATTGTGGGGGAGGGAGAGGAGGGCTCACAAGGCTTTGGAGGACAGAGGTTGGCATCTGAGCTGAGCTTTGACAAGGCAGGCAGGATTTCAACAGTGACGGGAAGGCAAGGTGGGGGGTGGCATTCCTGGCAGAAATGAACCCAGGAAGCTGGGGCAAAGACACAGGTAAGCACTAGGTGTGTCCCAGGAACCACAGCAAACACATTCTCCAAGCCCCTCCCTTGGCATTGGTTCAGGTGCCTGGCCCTGAAGAGCAGCCACCATGAGTGTCCCCAGACTCACAGGCACCTGGTTCATTTTGGTGAACAGGCATGGAAAGGGAGAAAGGGCCGAGTGCTTGGGCACGTGGCTGGACAGGAGGGTCTCAAGGGGCCAGAATCCAGGCTCTGTATAGAATCTCTAAAGATGGGAGATGCTAGAGAGAAGAGGTGGTCTCACCAGAAGTGGGTGAAGCTGGGGAGGCAGTGTGGAAAGGGGCGAAGAATGTGAACTGGGCAGCAGGAGACCTGGCTTCCAGAACTGCAGATCAAAGCTGCCGGGACCTTGGACTTATCCTGTCCCACCTCATTTTACAGCTGGAAAACATGAGGCTCAGACAAGGGAAGAGACTGGTTCCCAGTACCTGAGCATCCTCATAGCAAAACCAGTAATGTGCTGGAAGGTGGGAGAGATCTGCCTTCAAAGCCTGCCTCTGCCATTACCTCCCAGTGACCTTTCTCCAGTCATGAGGCTCCCACTCAATAAAACAGCCCTGAAGCCAGCAGCTCTCAACTTTTGTGGGTTGTGACTCAAAGACTCAGAGGGTGCCTATGAATCCTCACCTGAGGACAGGGAACACTCTGAAGATTGTGCGTGTCATTTCAGAAGTTCACAAACATCTAAGACCAGCGCTCCCCAGGGTAATCTGAGAGTCCTGTGTCCAGTCACCTCAACAGACACCTATTAAGACAGGCTGAGTCCAGGCTGCTGAGCCGCTCTCCTATTAGCTGATTCACGTATTGAATGTAGAGAGGGCTCCGTGGCTAGAAGTTTTAAAGCCACTGCTCATTAATCAAGGTCCCTCCTGGTTAAGACACCTGCTCACCTGACCATGGTCACGGTCATGGTGGGGGTGGGAGGAGGCTCAGCAAACCGACTGCAGCCAGTCACATTCTGAAACGACACTCAGATTAGCAGCCCTGCCTGGGAGGGTGTCTAGACTCCTGGGCTGAACTTGGGATGAGGGTTCCTATCAACTCCAGCCTAAAGGCTCTTTTCCTCCCTCCAGACTGTCTCGCTCTGGCCCTCCACCATGTCTGGCTCCTTCCTTTTCCTTACCAGCACAAGTACGCTCCCAAACCCAGATTTCCTGGTTCCAGCCTCTGCCTCCCTCCCCTCCACCCATCACTGAGCCTGACAGAGGACCTCCAAGCCCCCAAGCACCCTTCTGAAGAGATAAAACTATCACTCTTTGCAGATGATCAGGTTATTTAAATGGGAGACTCAAGACTATCAGTGAAAAACTAAGTTGGCCAGTGACATTCGGGAAAAAAGCCAAGTGCCTTCAGTCCTGTCCAGTCACTTGCCCCTGATGCTGCATCTCTCCCATAGTTGGGCAGCTGCCTGGAACCAGACGGGCTCAGAGCCCTGTCCTTCCCTGTAGGAAGGCCAGTCCCTGAGGGGATGGCAGCACAGGCTTGAGAAGCAGGACCCTGCTTCTCCTCTCCGAGCTAGAACTGGTTCTCCAGATTTGAGCACAGGTGCATCCTTCCATGGACCCTAAACCTTCTTGCAGGCTCCATTTGGGGTCATACACGAAAGACTCAAGAGCACCCATGGTCTTTGGAGAGATCTGGATTTAAGTCCCAGCTGTGGCTCTTGCTGGCTGAGGACGGGGTGGGCCTTGGGGAAGTTATTTAGCGTCCTTTAATAAAATGGGGATCATCTCTGCCTCACGGGGTAGCTGCAAGGATTAAAAGACATGAGGAGTGTAAAGTGCTTAGCACGGGGCCTGGCACATAGTAAGCCAATAAACGTAAGCAGTGGTTTCTCGGTCACCAGAGGGAGCCTCTGACGAAGACTCCAGGCTTTCTAATTCTTAGGTGGCCTCAAGTAACCCTCAAACCCCCCACCTGCACTGGGTCTGGAGGCTTTATCTTTAGACCTTTAATCTGGAGAGATGATGGGGAGACAGAGGAGGGGAAAACAGGAGAAGGGAGTGAGAGAAAACTGGGCTGAGGAGGCAGGAAGGGAAAGGAAAACCGAAGGGTGAGGAGGGGGCTGGCTCCCCAGCCTGAGGGAAAGGAAGATGGCTTCAGGGAAACTGCCAAGACAGGATAAGCCTTCTCTCCTTTCCAGAACCTTCCCTAGGCCCACCAAGGGAAGACATAGAGGGACACAGCCTGCTGAGAATCACCGCCCTGGCTGTCAGCAGGGACGCTGAAGCCTTGGTTTACCTCCAGGCTCTGGCTCCCACTCGGCTGCAGCCCGCCCATGGCGGCCTCCTCCCACTGGGGCACGCAGGGGTGGCCAGAGCCAGGCTGAGGACAAAATGAGCTGCCCATTCAGCCTGTGGAGACACTGCTCTCTCACTCAGGACTCAGGGACCCCCTTACTTGAGATTCTGATCCTGACTCGGCAGGGCTCTCTCCTCTGGGTCCCCACCTCCCGCCCCACACAGAGCCCCCGCCACGCCTCTGCCTGTCCCAAGGCCCTGCTTCTGGGGCTCCAGTTGCCAGTAGGGAAAAAGTACCATTCTGACGGTGAACAGGAACCACAAACAAGATGTTCCAATTGCCACCTACCAGCTATGTGACCTTCGGGGTGTCACTTCTCTCAGAGCAAGTTTCCCTCCTCTGCCTAATGGGGCCGTGGAGGGCAAGGGCCACCTCTAAGGTTCTCCCAACTCTGACAGCAGCTACCCTGCTGGTAGGATACCTCCCTTGATAGGATATCTTCAAGTGCAAAGAGGCAAAGAGGACTTGCCTCAGAAGAGGAGTGGGCCGGGCTGGGCTCTGCTGGGAAGGCCGCGGATGCAGCAATGGCCAAGGGTTATTATGAGGATGACGATTATAATTAAAAATCACAGCAACAAACTCTAAAGCAATTTACAAAGAGCTTTCTCATTATTCCCCGGGATTCACAACCTGGTGAAGTAGGTAGAACTGGATGATAATTATTCATATTTGGCAGATAAGGAAAGTGAAGCAAGATTTAAGTGCCTGGTCTGGACTACTAAGTGCAGAGAAGGGGGAGTCAAAGAGGAAGTAATCATTATTGGGGGCCTGCTGTGTGTCACGTCACCGGGCTCACTCACATCTGCTCTCTTAACCAAGTCTCACCACCCCAACACAGCAATGCAGGTGGTACAATCCCCATTTCAGAGATGAGGACACTGAGACTGAGAAAAAGCAACTGATTCACCCTAAGCCTCGTGGCTGTTCCACTGCAAAAGCTTGGATTGGGACCTGGGCTTGTGGGATCCCAAGGCCTGTAGTCTTTTCCACCTTCTTGTATGTACCGGTTGAATAGTGTCCCCCACTCCTCAAAATTCACGTCTACACAGAAGCTCAGAATGTGACCTTATTTGGAAATAGAATCTTTGCAGAGCAATTTGTTAAAATAAAGGAGGTCATACTGGGTATGGGTGGGTCTTAAACTCAATATGACTGGTGTCCTTACAAGAAGAGGAGATGACATAGACAGACAGGGAGGAAGCAGAGACAGCCACGTGACAACAGAGGCAGAGATAGCTGGAGGCAGAGACAACTGTAAGTCAAGGAGCTCCAAGGATTGCTGGCCTCCCCCAGAAGCTAGGATTGGGCTGTGGAACAGACTTCCCTCTCAGAGCCCTCAGAAGGACCCAACTTTGCCGACATCCTGATTTCTGACTTCTCACTTCAGGCTGCGAGAGAGTAAATTTCTGCTTTTTTTTCAGCCACCCAGATTGTGGTATTTCATCAAGCAGCCCTAGAAAATCAATACACTGTGAGTCCATTGAGCAGCAGACCTGGGACTCTTAAATTCCAATGTTCAGATTCCCACTCATTAGGCAGCCTTGGAGGTTAATAAGATCTTGGGGCCCAGGGAGAAGTCATTCTCATCTCTCCTTCACTTCCCTAGCCCAGACTGGCCTGAAGTTCATCATCTGTGCTTCTTCCATGTTCCAGGTCTCGCTCCACACTACTGGGTCCTCCCATTATGCAAATAAGCACCCTCTGAGCCGGTCTCCAGGTCAACAAGATCCTCCCCCACCACCCAGGCAAACCTCAACCACCACCTGGAGAGCTGTGTTTTTGAAATGCAAATCTGATCCTTCCAGGCTGGCTTAATCTTCTTCCCTAGCACCCTTCCACCTGCAGGACTCAAACTCTTTGGCCTGTGCCAGATCTGACCTCAAACTTCCTTTTCATCTCCAGCCACTCACCCCACCTCTTGCTGCAACCACATGGAACCATGTGGATTTCCCCTAACAAGCCATGGTGCCTTTGCTCATGCTGCTCCAACTACCTGGAAAATAAAATCCAGCCCAGCACCATCTGTCTCCTCCATGAAGCCTTTTCTTCCATGAACAGCCACACCCTGGCACCTTGTACATTGTACATCTTTACACATCTGCCCCCCACGCCCAGCCCGTGAACACTACTGTATTCATTTCTGCCTCTGTAGGCCTAGGGCCCGGTACAAAGGCCTTCAAGAATGTTGAACTGTGGAGTAGCCATAACAGTAATAATTGCCAACATTTACCAAACATTTACACTGTGCGAAGCATTCCATGTTTGTTACCTCATTTCATTCTCAAAACAACCCTTTGGAACAGATACTATTATTGGTCTTGTTTTACAAGCGAGGAAATGAAGAGACGAAGTCACTTGCCCAAGTCCACCCAACTAGTTTGTGGCAAAGCCAGTGCTACATACTCTGGAGCCAGCACTAGTAACCAATGTTAGGTACACCAGCCACCCTAATACTCTCCTTGTACAGAAGAAGAAACAAGCAAGAAAGGAAAAGTGACTCACCCACAGGAATCTATCAAGGCATCTAATAAGATTCCTTATTCATTGTTCTTCCTCATCTCATTCTCGCAGGATCTTAAATCCAGGAGGACAGGGAAAACAAGGCAGGCTGTATTTCCTGAAGAGCTTTTTCCTGTCTCCCCTAGAGCAGAGCGCAGCATGGGCCTGGGCACACAGTTGGGGCTCAAATCTATGGCTAGGCGATGTAGCAGTAAAAAAGAGAAAGAAATCTGCTTCAAAAAGGTCTGAGGTTTGCTTAAATATTACAGTGTCAAGTCTTTAGGGGACACTTTGGGTATCATTTAATCTCTCACTTTGTGAAGACATCCATTCAACAAATTTACGGAACACCAATCATAAGCCAGACCCTGTGTGGGGACACCAGGAAGCCTGATTAGCAAGTGCCTGCCCAGATGGCATTTGCAATCCAGTGAGGGGAAACAGACAAACAACTGACAAGCTCATGTATGATTATAAATTTTCATAAGTGCCATGAAATATGGGGCGCTATAAGAATGTATAGGAAAAATTGACTTATTCTAAGGAGTTGTTGGCAAAGGCTCCCCTAATAACGTGATTCTTGAGCTGAAATCTGAACAGTGGGCATTAACCAAGATAAGAAGCACGAGAAGAGTGTGGTAGACAGAAGAAACGGCATGTGCAAAATCCCAGAGGCAAAAGAGCTCATGGTGCTTGGATGAACTAAAAGAAGGCAAGAATAACCAGTTTCGAGAGAGGCAGGCAGGGACTCAATCTTGCGGGTCTTGTAGATCAACATAAGAAGGGGAGAAACTAAGACAAGCAGGGAGATCCCTTGCTCAGAACCTGGCCCAGAGCAGACACTGTCAACAAGTCATTGCATTATTCAGTGGAGGAGTGATCTGTCCAAGATCACAAGGAAGACCTGGGACTTGAAGCCAGAACCTCTACTTGCCAGGTCAGGGCTGTCGGCTACTTCAAGTATGTGTGTAGAAGAGGACAGGAGACACTTTCCAGGTGTTTCATCCTATAGGAGGTTCCAGCTCCCTGTTGTCACCTCTCTTGAGCTCTAGAGCACATCAGAATCACCTGTGTTTGTTAAAACATGGGCTACTGGGCTCCACCCCAAGAGGTGTTGATTCCGTAGATCCAGCGAGAAGCCCAAGAATTTGCATTTCTAACAAGATCCCAGGTGACCCTGCTGCTGCTGGTGGGGTAACCATACTTAGAGAACCACTGCTCCAGAATAGAGTATATGGGGACAAGGAGGAGTGGTGAATGGGGACCATGGCCAGGATCTTTGGGGGCTAGAAGGGTAGATTCCTAAATCTGGGTAACAACGAGACAAACGATAGCACTCTGAGAACAGGAGGGGGCCTCAAAATCCCAGAATCCAGCCTACCAGCTGCTCAGCCAGGGAAACTGAGGCTTAGAGGGTTTAGACTCTTACATAAGAGAAACTCCATAATATGTTGAGTGAACAGGTAAACACATGAAAGGTTTAACCAAAGTGAAAAGGAGACCCCTGGTTCAAATTCCCAGGGCTCCTGAGCTCCAGACCAGGAAAGGGATTTAGGGAAGGGGACAGCAAGCTCAGCTTTCTCCAGCTTCTGCTGCCTTCAGCGAGGAAACAATTTTTTAAATTGCAGAAATCTGCTGTTGGCCCCCAATCCTATCACCCATCCACCCTCCTTCCTTTCACACTCCCAGCTCCCTCCCTTTACACTGTTGTGCACTGATCCTGGCAGGCTGGGCAGTGGGAGGGGGGGTGAAGTTCTAGGAAAGAAGAACTGGAAGTGGAGGGTGAATTCTTACACTTGGACAGCCTTCTTCCAGAACACTTCCTTCCTCTTGTAAGAGTCTCAGTTTCTATCCTCATATCCAGTATAATTCCAATCTATCTACATTTCAGTACCAGCATCTGAAACCCACAAAGCCAGGGGCTAAATTTCCAAACTACCTTTTCACCTAGTTTTTCTAAAATAGGGTGGCCCTGGACAGAATTGTTTTCTTATTCCAACTGGCAGCAAAATGCCGCTTCTCTTGCAAACCTACATGCACAGACTCACTAATATACAAACAGCTATGTGTACATAAAAACAAATATACCCAAACTTATAAAAGACACATACACATAGGCTGATAAAATACACCTCTGCCCCCAAATGTACAAGAAACACAGAGAGAACACACACACGCACACAGACTATACATCTCATAATGCGTGCACAGCACCAATACACGGGGAAGGGGTAAGACACACCCAGGGACCTCTCTCAAAGTAGAGGTCTCCTGAGGGGGGTGGATTCCTTGGAGCAGAGGCACTGGCCCTTTAAGAGAGTGGTTCTCCCTCCCCCTTTCTGGGCACCTAAGGTGCAGCTCTACCCATGGGAGCAGGCAGGGGTGAGGGTGGGAGTGCGGCTGACCTGGCCAGGCCCGGTCTGGCTTTGGGCGACGGTCCCTGCGCCACGACAGGAAATGGATCCCTGAACCGACTGGGTCACCAGCCTGGGGACGTCTGTGGTCGCCACCACCACCCACACCCATACGCTCCTCCACACCACCACACACACCACGGCTCCAGGCAGGACACGCCCTCCGCTCCAGCTCCGCCGGGTACTCGGGCTCCGCTGTCAGCCCGCCTCCCTCTGGCCCCCCGGGGTGTGGCCGCCCACCTGCCAGTAGGGAGTCTAGGCCCAGCGGGGACGCTCCCGCCGCCACCGCCGCCACCCTCCGTCCCGGCCAGGTGCCCGGCTCCCGGCGACGGCAGCGCCTCGGCCGCCGCCGCCACCCCTTCCTCCCGGCAGTGCGGAGACAAAGCCGCGCACACGCACACGGGGGCTCCTGGGGGCTCCGCGGATGCACACTTGCCCTCACACGCGCACACACGAGTCACACTAGCGCTCACAAGCGACGCACACACACACACACACACACTGCCAGAGGATCCAGTCACCAGAGAAGCCACTAGCACACACCCTCATCCAAATGTACACACACTCAGCTACACATTCGGACACACCCTCTCATGGATACATTCACGCATAGACACACGCGAACACACACACACACCAACCAGTCCAGAGGCGCGGAGACATACAGGACACACTCCCCCACACACACACTGCACACCAGGCGCACAGATGCACGCGCGCACACATCGATCATCCACTTGCACAGAGCCACGGGCACACGCGCGCTCACACCCAACACACACCCGGCGACGTGGGCCCCGACACACATACAGTCTAAGACTCCAGAACCGAGGCCCGGGGCTCCCGGCTCGGGCGCCCGCCTCCCGCCCCGGTGGTGTCCAGCCCCCTGGAGCCTACCCGCCGGCCTGTCAGTGCTCGAGGACGGGGGACCGAGCCCGGAGCCCTCAGCGATCACCCTCCCCACACACAGGCTCAGGCGCAGCGGGATCCCGGGGGCCCGGAGGAGGGCGGCTGGGGCGGCTAACCTGGTGGCGGCGGCGCGGCTTCCGGCGCTGTCTGTCCTCGGTCCGTGCGTCCGGCAGCCGCCCGGCGGGCTCTGAGGCGTACTCGAGCTGCGCACAAATGCCCCGCTCGCTCGCTCTCTCGCTCCCTCTCTCTCTTCCGCGGAGCAGCCCCCTCCTCGCCCGCCCCCCTCACCCGGTCTCCCCCTTCCGCCCCGCCCCGGCCGGCTCCCCACGAGGAGGAGGCGGCGATCCCGGCCACCCCAGCAGCCACGGGTGAGCAAGCGAGCGAGCAGCGGCCGCGAGCAGCCGGAGGAGCGCCACCGCTGCCGGAGCCGCCGGAGCCGCCCGAGCCGCCCGAGCCGGGGCCGCGCGTCGGGAGGAGCCGCGCCGGCCCCCGGGGAGGGGAGGAGAGGAGGGGGCAGAGCCCCGCGAGCCCGCCTGGCGTTCAGGGCCCGCCGCCCGCTTCCCCCACGTGGGCCGGGCGCCTACCTGAGCCGCCGCGGAGCTCCGAGGCCGAGCGAGCGGCGGGGCGAAAAAGAGGAGATCGCACCCCAGGCCCCCTCGCCCTCCCCGTCCCAGCCGGGTGGGATAGGGCCCCGCCCCCGCCTCCTCCCGGGTCCCTGCCGGCGCCGACCTCGGTTTTCACTGGCTAGGACGCCTCGGCTCCCGGCCCGGTGCCCCGGGCTAACCCCAGGGCCCGGCGCTCAGCTTGCCGGCCTTCTCCACCTCCAGCCCGAACCCGGTCGACGCCCACCCGCCTCCCCGCCGCCCTCCCATTGTTCCCGCGGCGGGAGCTCGCTGAAAATCGAGCCGCGCATTCCAGCTCTCTCTCGGTTGGCAATACCTTTGGACCCTCGGGGGGTGGCGGGGGTGCTCTCCAAGGGCTGGCCCCTGGCGCCGGAGCCCCGACGCCCACCCTCCACAGGCACAGGCAAGATATAAGTAAAGAGCTTGTCTAAATTAGGGTTATAACTACTCTGACCCTTACAGACGCTCCTTTGAGGTCCTACTTTAAGTATAGACTGAAGTTCTATACTTCAGTATAGAGGAGGAGGAACTAATCCAAGTTCAGCAAGCCCGAGATAGCAGCGAGGAGAAGGTGTGGAACCGATCAGGTATTCACATTACATAGAAGAAACGGAGGGAATTCCTGACCAGGGCTCCTGGGACAGGAACAGGCTCTCCAGAAATGCAGGGAATAATAATCCTGGCCTCCTTTGTTAGACACTAAGTAAAGCACAGAGACGTGGAGGAAGAAGGAAGGGTCTTGAACTTTCAGAGGTTTTACTGGATGAAAAGGCCTACTAAGTGCAGGAACTCTCACCTTAGTCTGACTTAGCCATGACGGGCGTCCTATATGGCAGTTGTGATTAGCCCCATTTTATAGAGGAATGCTCTTCCTAGGTCTCTCCAGCAGACAGCACAGAGCCAACAATAAAGCCCACCAATTGTTCAAGTCCTTCACTTTGGTCGCTCTCCAGTATAGGACACTAAGTGCCAGGTGAGCAGCTGAGAACATAAGAAATCATGGAGGGGAGGCCTTGTTTGGGCCTGGAAGGACTTCCACAAACTAAGAGAGGGCAGAATTGAGGGAGCTGAGACCCCGAAGCAGGACTGAGCATGGCTTTTCCAGGGAGTAAAGTTATAGTTAATCAGGAAAATTAATAATAACTAGCATATCCGGGCACTGTTCTAAGAGCTTCACCGCCACTAACTCGTTTAATCCCATGACAACACTGTGGGATAGAGGTTATTCTCATCCCCACCTTCTACATAGGAAACTGAAACATGAAGACATTACATAGTTTACAAAGTGGCAGAGCCAGGATCCAAACCCAGGAAGCTGATTTCCAAGCCTGCACTCAGCAACCACGACTGTGGGCCACACAGAAGCTGCGCTGAACGTGGGCAAGGGCATTTGAATTGCTAGAGCCTCCAGCACAGCAGGACACTTTACTTGCCTTCCACTGTCTCCCTGTGTGTACCCGTTGCCGGTACACAGGGCCTGATCTGTAGGCTTCATCTGTTAAACTACTGCATGACTGCCACGTGAGGCTGCAGTGCCCAGGGCCACACGATGGGCTTGACGGCTGCCGTCTCTGCTCTGCTGGGCATTTTTATCAGTGGTTTTAGATAAAGCAGAGGAAGGCATGAAACTCTAATCAAATCTACATCTGTCATGAAGTTGGGAGGGCCTGCAAACACTCCGGAAACCAAAATGAGTTTCCAAAAGATCGCAGCAGCCTGGGGGCTGAGCTGGAACTAACAAGATGAGGTGTCACATGGGATTAATGTAAACTCCTGCCCTTCAGTCCAAACCAGAGCAGTCCCGTGGAACTTTTCGCAAAGATGGAAGTGTCCTAAATCTGCATTGTCTGATACAGTAGCCACTAGCCACCTGTGGCTGTTGAGCATTTAAAATGTGGTTCATACAACTGAGAAACTAAAATTTTCATTTTAATTAATTTTAAGTACTTCATATGTCTGTTGTCACATGGGGCTAGTGGCTGCCATGTTGGACAAGTGCCTAAAATATAGGCTAGAAAGAACCTAGATTCTGAGCAGTTTCAATGAAAATGATTTAAAGGCTTGAGTTGACCTCAAGCTCAACAATGCAATGAGCCTGCAGAAAAAAGAAAGAAAAGAAGGAAGGGAAGGAAGGAAGAAAGAAAAAAGGAACGAAGCGGGGCAGAGTGAACACGATATGCTGTATCAACAGAAACAAGCCTCTGCGGTTCTAACTCGCTTAGAGGCTTTGTGCTGCCCCAGACTGATCACAACTGGACCATGAGGCTCAGCTCTGGGGGGCCCCATGCTCTGAGCAGCACATCCACTCTCACACTGGAGCCAGTCTAGAGGAGACCATGATGCTGAAGACCTTGATGCCGCGTTGTGAGGTGAGTGATTTAAATATCCTGAAGAAGGGAAAGCACAAGGAGGATCTATCTAGTGGCTGTCTCCAAACATCCAAAGGGCTGTCATACAGAAAGGGGATTTGATTTGCTCCTTATTATTTAGGTCTAAAAAAACCAAACAAACACTGCGAACCCCTAATCCCTACTCTCTGAGGAAGGATCCATGTCTAACTCCTCTTTCTGTTTCCCTCAGCACCTAATCCACCCAGGACCTGGCTCACATTAAACATTAACTACAAATTTGCTGAACAATGAATGTGAAAGAATTCCACTCAGCTCTCGTGGGTGGACATCCAGGAGGAGAATTTCAGCTTATTGTAAAGAACTCTAACAGTCGACACGATCCAAGAATGGAACGGACCACCTTGGGAGTGATGAACTCCCTGCCAATAAATGTATCCAAAGAAAGATTCGGTCTTCAATTGGAGGCTGAACCAGGAATCAGATAACCCTTCGAGTTGAAAAATGAGCAAGTTCTATTAGGAGAGCAAGACAAAGTCAAGGCCATGCTTCCAGACAATTATCTGGCTGTATGTATAGAATAAATTGATCTGAAGGGATGAGAGGCAGGGAGGCCCAGTTAGGAAGCACTACAGTGGTCCTGAAGATAAGAGAACAGGTTGGGTAGCAGTGGGAATGGAAAGGAAGGACAGGTGTGTGGTGACAGGAACACTGGCCCTGGGCTGGAAGTCCGGAGCTGCGGGTTCTAGTCCTGCCTCTGCTGGTAACTTATTGTGGGGTCTTCGGTAAATCCTTTCCCTTCTCTGGATTTCAGTTTCCCCATCTGTGAAATGCAGAATAATCTCCAAGTTCCTTCTGATTCTGGATTCTGTTTATGGGAAAGAGATTATGCAGGATAGCTGGGCCAATGTATTAGACAGCCTTTGTAAGCTTCAAACAATATCACTGGTCTCATATTATCATTATTATTACAGAGGCCACCTCCCCAGGACTTGGTGACTGCATTAGAAGGGACAAGAAGGAGTCAATTAACTACAACCATAGGGCTTGGGGTAGGAGTCAAGGACCTCTGGGCCTTGGGGAGGTTCAGCTAACCTCTCTACTCCTCCCCCAAAATCAGTGTTCTGTGTGCTGTCACCTCCTGAATTGCTTCCTCATTCCTTCGAGCCACACCTCATACTTGGCTAAAGGAAGCAATTGGTTCTAGGAAAAGTTAGACTCTGTCCCTTTCCTTTTAATGTTCCCAGGTGACACCAGGTGTGGTCCTTTCCTTAAATAATAAGTATCATCGGCTTATACGGAAATAGCCAAGACTATTGAGCACTATGTGCTAAGCACTTTACTTACATAATTTTCTCACCCTGAGCGGTAGCTATAATTAGTATCTTCATTTTATAGACAAGGACACCATGGTTCACTGAGATTCGCAATTTTCCCACAGTCACACAGTTTATGAGAGGGATTGCAATACAAGTCTGTGATGTCAAGGCTGCAGTCCTAAAGGCTTCCAGTATTTTACTATGTATTTTTACCACAACTTAGGAAAGAGGGCAAGGTCAGTATGGTCTCCAGTTCACAGCCAGGAAAACTGAAGCTCAGAGAGGTTAAATTAAATCACTTGGACAAGTCAGTGAAGTCCTTCCACATGCAGTTCAGTCTTCCCTGCACTCTCTCCCTCCCCTCTGACCCAGCAGCGCTTTCCTCCTTCCCCTGAACTTTCCACGGCCTCCCCAGTCCTCCTAGGCCAGATGGGTAGGGACTTGCCCAGACCACTTAAGAAAAGGACTTTTACTTGTCCTTTTCCTGGGGTGGGGAAAGGGAAGAAGTTCTGAAAGGCAAAAGTTAGTTCCCACCTCCTCCCTCATCACCACCAGCACACACCCACCCAGCCCAGGGCCTCGAGGTGCTGGTGCAAAGGCTTCCAGAGTGAGTCACACAAAGCTGACCTGACAGTCACCTGAGCACCGGTGCTAAGCTTAGGTTAGAGCTGTGGAAAAGTAGGCTGACTGTTCTCATCCGCAGGAGAACGGCCTGACTGCAGCTCCGACCCCCCATTCATCTCATCCCCAAACATTGCAAATCTTTAGAGAACACTGTGCAAGGCCTGGGAGCAGAGGGGACACATGACATGTAAGAATGCATTCCACCCTTCAGAGGGAATAAAACAGTGAGCAAGAAATACTTGTAAAAAGTGAGTGGGGCACATGGTGATTAATTCCGAGGAGAGAAGCTCACAGCGGAGTTGAGATCGGACTGGAGCATTAAAGGGTGACTTGAACACACAGAGGTAGAGGGGCGCTCCAGGCTGCAGGAGCCCTAAAGCTTAGATGTATCTGCACGTCATCTAACAGGCGATAGGGAGGCATGGGGTACACTCTGGCTTTGGAGAAAGACTGTCTTGAGTTTGAATCCTGATTCTGCCCCTTCTCAGCTGTCTGACCTTGGGCAAGTTACTTAACCTCTGTGGGAGAGACAGTATTGTCTCCTCTTATTTGCTCTCCCCCTTCCCAGTAAGATTACACATTCTAGCCAGTTGCCATGTGACTACAGAGGAAGGAGCACACTTCCCCAGCCCTAAGTCAGGCCTGACCACATGACTTCCTGTGGCCAATGGAATTGGAGCTGGAGAGATGTGTGCCAGTTCTAGGTAGAAACTTGGAGAGCCATTGCATGTTGCAGTCTAAAATCAATCTCTTTTTATTTCTGCCACTGTGACCTGGATGGGGTCTTCAGCCTGGATCTTGGAATGAAAAGACACGAGAGCAGAGCTGCAGGCAACCCACAACTGCCCCACAGCAGTGATGTGGAACATGAGGGAGAAAATTTGGTGACGCAAGCCACTGAGATTTGGGGGTGGTTTGTTATCACATCATAACTGCATAACTTTGTGATTTTAGTAGTACTTACCTTCACAGAACTGTTGTGAGGATTAAATAAGGATGATCTTGTAAAAACTGTATAACCATTTCATCAGAAATTTGCACTATAAAATGATCACTCTGCCCACACATATATGGACATTTGCTACACAACAGAAATGATATTTGCAAAAGAATAGTGGAGGATGGTGTCATGGGTTGAATAGCATCCCTCCCAAAATTCATTTCCACCTAGAATCTCAGATTATGAGATTATTGGAAATAAGGTCTTTATAGATATAATTAGTCAAAGATCTCAAAATTAGCTCATCCTGGATTTAGAGTCAGCCCTAGTGCAGTGTCTGGTGTCCGTATAAAAAAAAGACACACAGAGACACAGAGAAGAAAACAATGTGAAGATGGAGGCAGAGACTAGAGTGATGTATCTACAAAGCAAGGAACACCAAGGATGGCTGCCACCACCCAAAGCCAAGAGAGAGGCACTGGTTGTTTTTTCTCTCAGAGTCTCCAAAAGGAACCAATTCTGCCAACACACTGATTTTGTACTTCTGACCTCCTGAACTGTGAGAGAATAAATTTCTGTTGTTTTAAGCCACCTAGTTTGTGGTAATTTGTTATGACAGCCCTGGAAAATTAATTCAGATGGATTACTTTTAAAATGATACTGAACAATTGGTTATTCATTTGGAAAAAAATAAAATTGGATTCCTACCTCATCGCATATACAAAAATAACCTTCAGTAGGATTAAAGACCCAAATTCAAAAAGCAAAACCTGAAAATCTTTAGAAGTAACTAATGATCATCTTTAAAACCTCAGGGTAGAGAAGAATTTCTTAAACAAGACATAAAAATCATAAATTGTATTACTCTGAGTTCTCCATGGAAATAGAGCCAATAGGATATATATCCTGTGTATCTACGTCCATATCCATAGACAGACAGACAGATAGACAGATAGGTTTAGTATAAGGAATTGACTCATGTGGTTGTGGAAACTGAGAAGCCCCAGGACCTGCAATTTGTAAGCTGGAGACCCAGAGAGCCAACAGTATAAATTCCAATCCAAGTCTCAGTCCAAAGGCAGGAGAAGGCCAGTGTCCCAGCTTGAAGATGGTTAGGCATTATATATAATGGAATATTACTCAGCCATAAAAAAGAATACAATAATGCCATTTGCAGCAACATGGATGGACCTAGAGATCATCATTCTAAGTGAATTAAGCCAGAAAGAGAGAGAAGAATGCCATATGATATCACTTTAGATGTGGAATCTAAAAAAAAGACACAAATGAACTTACCCACAAAACAGAAACAGACTCACAGACATAGAGAACAAACTTATGGTTACCAGTGGGTAAAGTGGGTAGGAAGGGATAAGTTGGGAATCCTTTTGGGAGTGAAAGCATTTTAACTATCTTGATTGTGGGAATGGTTTCATTGGTGTATACATCTATCAAAATTCATCAAATTGTACATTTGAAATATGTGTAATTTACTGTACAGGAACCATACCAAAATGAAGATTTTTTTTAAAAAAAGGAATGAAATTCTGATACATGCTACAACATGGATAAACCTCGAAAACATTATGCTAAGTGAGAGAAGCCAGACACATAGGGTGTGCTTCCACTTATATGAGTTCTCTAAAAATAGGCAAATTAATGGAGACAGAAAGTAGAACTAAACACTACATATAAAATAGATAAACAGAGTGTGGGGAGGGTATAGCTCAAGCAGTAGAGTGCATACTTAGCATGCACAAGGTCCTGGGTTCAATCCCCCTTACCTCTGTTTAGAAAAATAAATAAATAAACCTCAAATTGCCTCCCCCTATTAAAATTCTTTTAAATGTTTGTTTAACGGGTACAGAATTTCTATTTGGGATGAATAAGTTCTGGAAATAATGGTGATGGCTACACAACAATTCTGAATGTACTTAATGTCAGAATTGTATAACTAAAAATAGTTAAAATAGTAAATTTCACATTCTATATATTTTGCCACAATAAAGATAACAACTTATATTCCTAAGAAAATGAAGCAGAGTGAAAAAACACAAGTAATTGTATTTATTTCTTAGCTTATCCAAGAATAATTATGACCAGCATCCTTCAGATATTCTAGGCTTGCTGGATTTGTTTAGGATTCGTCTACCATGTTGCTAGGACAATCCTCCCACTTTGAATATGGTGCATTGATTGATCACACCTTTGGTGGAGCAAAGAGCAAATGATAGGCAAATGTTCTTGGGAAAAAAATGAGGAGTCAAATTATCCTTTTATGGGCAGGTATAGAGCTCGTATAGGATTGTGTAGGAGGGACATCAGTTTTCTGCTTCTAGTGAAGACAGCCTCAGCAGATATTGCAACAGGAAAGACTTAGATTAGATATCAGGGGTCCTCTCACCACTGTAGGATGAGAGGATTGGACCAGTAATTTCTAAGACCCCGCTAGCTCTAGTAGTAAGTACAAAGCTCTGTTACTGAAAAATGAATAGGCATTCACACATGCCCGGCGCCTGTGGCTTGTGTGGCACTGTGCCAAGTGCTGTTTAGCATCAGCTTATTCAACCCTCACAACGACTGTGGTTGGGATTACTACCCCCATTTTACATGCAGGGAAAGAAGGGCTCAGATAACCTACATAACTCACCCCAAGTCCCAGAGCTAGGAGGGAGCAGAGCTGAGAGCCAAGGCCAGGGATGTCTGACTCCAAAACCTTACGCTCCTCACTAGGCCATGAATGGGGTCTTCTTTTGTGGAGATACTTAGGACAAGGCAATGGCAGACTCTGGGCCACAGGCCTACTCGAAAGTACCTGGTAAGATTCCTCGGAGCTGCTTCTCTCATCATGACGTCAGGTTCCCGGAGACAGAGGCTGATGATCCTGCCGCTCTCCAGAAGTTTGGTTAGAAACCGCTCATGATCTTCAAAGAGCAAACACTTGGTGAGTGTTCACCTGCCCCTGTAAATTTCTGGAGCATCCACTTCCCAGGTAAAGTGGTTGTGGCCCCGGGTGAAGGAAGGGGCAGTCCTGTTTGGCAGAGGGGTGACCCTCTGTCCTTTTGAGCTCTCTAACCTAGAATGGGCAGAACAAAAAACAAACCAAGTTACAGGGTAAAGCACCTTGATGTGGGTGACAGATCTTGCACATGGATTTTATCAGAGAACATGCTGGAATAATTTCCCATCTGTGCCTGGCCTTCTGGCCTCCAATCCATTCAATACCTTGGTGGCCTGATTAATTCTTCCAAAGCACAGCTCCAACAAGGACCCTCTCTAGCTCAAGAGACAAAGCCAAGCTCCTTGGCTTGTTATCTGAGGCCCTGCATGATGTGTCTCACCCTCTACCTCCACTTCCTACCAATCTCGTGCCGATCTCTACCTTAATCCCTGTTTCCCTCCATGCGTCACCTTTTCCCACTAGAGCAGGCTGTGACAGCCACACCTGGTTCTAATCTCCCTTCTTCTGTAATAATCTCCCCCTTTTCTTTAGAGAACTTTTGGCTCTTCACTCAGATAGAGAACTCTGTATCCTTCAGTGGGATCTATCTCCCTGGCCACATGGATTAATTCAAAGCTGGGTATGTGACCTAAACTGGCCCCTTCCAATCTTCCCTGCTACTTCCTGCTGTTGGTAACAGGGAGGGCTGTCTCATTTCTCTCTGATCTCCCATAACCCTTATGTGGACCTTTCTTGGGGTACCTAGCGCTTTCCAGCTTACTCCATGGTTATTCTTCTACTCTTCTATGAGATGGTCTCCACTCCAGCTTTCTCCAAGTGCTCTGCTTTTTGTACAAGTACTTAATTTTTCCAGGCATTTCCTGACTACCTCTTACATGCAGACATTGTGTTAGGTTGTGTGGGGATACATAGTCCCTTGTTGAATGGATGGATGAATGAAAAGGCTTCTCTGGGCCTCACGCAGCTTATCACAAGGGATTTGAGCAGCAGAAAATAGTAAAGTCCAAAGTTGTTAGCCTGGCATTCAAAATCTTCTACAGTCTGGTTCTAATTTTGTCTTCCCTACACACACTCAGCCGTGCCAGCCAAACCGAACTGTTGGTAGTCCTAGAAAACCCGGAGATGCTCCCACCTGTGTGCATTTAGCCCAGCCGCCGTCTTCTCTGACAGTCCCTCTTCCTGTTTTTCTCTTTCATTCATACCTTCCTCTTACCCCCATCCCATTTCACCCTTTTTCTCTCCCTCCTACCTCCTCCCCCTTCTACTTTCCCTCTTCACCATCTCCTCCTTCCCTTTTCCTTTCTCTTATCTCTCCCTGAGGCCTCTTTCAACACTTCCCTCTGTCCCACTCCTACCTCTTCAGTTTCCTCTCTCTTTTATTTCCTGATCTCCTTCCTGCTCTGTGCACAGTCCCCTCTCCCTGGGGGCAAAATATAGAAGACAAATCTAAATTAAACAGCTTCTAGATCTCATCCCAAGAAGCCCTCAAGTGGGGTGGGAAGGAGATGGGGAGAAATGGAGGAGAGAGGGGATCCTGGAGGCAGAGAAGAGGCTGCCTAGTGACTGCTGGCAGAGAGCATTGTGTCAGTTACCTACCTCCAACCCACCCCCAGCTCTTCCTTCCTTCCTGTGATCACAGAATTTTGAAAAGTCAGAACTGCAAGAATCCTTGACATTCATCTACTCTGCCTCCATAATTTTGCAGCTGGGAAAGTAAGGCACAGCTCGAAGAACAGGAGCACAGAAATGGAAAGCAATTAGCTCTAGTCACCTAGCAAGTCAGTGGCTCAGCAGGAACAAGTTCAAGGCCTCCTGCCCCCACCCCAGACCAGTGAGTGCCCTTTCACCTGTACCTTCCTTTAGTCACTAGCCCTTCCCCTACCCACCAGGTTTGGGATTACATCTAAGGATTCCCAATCTGCCTTCCCACCCTTTTCCTCACCCACAAGTGTTAGGCCCAATGAAATAGGGGCAGAACGGACAAACCACATCAGGAGGTCCAGCCCTAAATCTTAGGGGGTATTTGGCAATGGTGGGATGGTGAACGTGTCCCTCTGGCCTGTAGGGGACAAGTCTCCTCTTTGGAGAGCTTCATTATAAGCAAGCAGCCTCTGTGGAGTTAAGGGACGGACTGCTGTTTTGTCCCGGCAGGACCCCTCCTCACCCTCCCAGCCTAGCTGGCTGCCTGGAGGACCTACCTCACTCTGCCAGCGCCAGCCGTGGACTTGAACAGAGGCCACCCAGGCACAGGATGGTCCAAGACTGACGGTGGAGGCTGCTGGAGACAGGGGGAGGGCAGAGTTTCCAGCAGCTCCACTTTCAGTCCTGCGCCTCTGCTCCACAAAAGGCCACTGTCTGAGGACAGAGGGACCCTGGAGGGAGGCCTCCCAAGGTGCTCAGCAACAGGGCCGGGTTTCATCACACTGGGCCTCCAGGCCAAGTAAACATCAGGGTAGGAACAGGCCCAGCAGTTTCTGCAGACAGGATCCTGGCTCTGGGCGGGCTCAGTGGCATCCTCACCCAGGGCTTCCCCAAGACAATAAGGAGGGCCAAGTTCATTTGCCCAATTTTCTCCAGAAATGGAGTGTTGGGATGAGGAACTGACTCTATCCTGGTCCATTTCCCATTGTTCAAGGAGCAGAGATCCATCCTACTCCCCTCTGAAGAAGCAGAAGTTTTACAAGAAATTTTAAAATTAGTTGAGGAAAAAGAGAGCTCTGTGAGCTTGAGTAATCAGGGAAGACTTCCTAGAGGAAGTGTGATTTAGGTGTGATTCTGCCTCTGGGTGTAGGTAGACTCTCCAGAAATGAACAGGAAGGAGAAAGGTATTTCATACAGACAGCACAGAACTGGCAAGTTGTGGTGTCTAGAAAGCAGGAGCATTTGGGGTTAATGAAAAGATCTATTTAGCTAGGGTAGAGAATTCACATATGAGAAGGTAGGAAATAAGAATGGAAAATTTCATTACGAATTAAACCACAACTGGTCTTCACAGCCAGGTTGAGGAGTCTTTATAGTTTCTGAGCAGAGCAGTGATGGGGTGAAACCAGAACTTTTGAAAGCTTAATCTTAAAATGTTATGAGAGAGGCCCTAGGTTGAGCCCCAATCCTCTAGATAACCCTGGGCTGGTTATGGCCTCTCTCTCTGGTGCTTGGTTTCTTCATCTTTAAAATAAAAGGGTTATACTGAGAATCCTGAAGCCCCTTCCATCTCTAAAATGCATGGATTCTTTAATAGGGCCACACGGACTATAGAAAATGAAGGGAGGAGAGGCTGTGGCCACACCCTGGACACCTCTGGGCTGCATTTCGGCAATGAGTCATCTGCTTAGAGCTGTGGAATGGCCACCACTACCGCTTGCAGGCACTGTGCTAAGTAGTCCACTTTTTCACAAACTTCATTTTTGTGACTAGGAAATGCATGCACATACTGCAGCTTTTAAGACATAAAAAGATTCATGTATGGTAAAAATAAGTTTCTCTCTTTCCAGCCACCTATTTCTTCTCCCACTGTATCTTTATCCTTTCAGAGATACCCCATGCATTTATAAAGATTCCATAGAATATTTTTCATAATTGGTATTGTAAAGGTTATTTTGGATTTTAGCCCTAATAAGTATATACGGATATTTCACTGACATTTTAATTTGCTTTTTCCTAATCTCAGATGATGCTGAGCATCTTTTCTTATGCTTATTTGCCATTTATGTATCTTTTTGGTGAGGAGTCTGTTCAGATATTTTGTCCTTTTAAATTTGGAGGATGTAATTTGTTCCATCTGAAGAGTTTTTTGGTGTGTATTCTGGATACAAGTCCTCTATCTGATATGTGATTTACAAATATTTTCTCCAGTGGGTAATTTGTGTTTTCATTCTTTTAACAGTGTTATTCACAGAGCAAAGTTTTAAATTTGAATAAAGTCCAATTTATTTTAAAAAAAGATTCTATAGAATATTTTTCTTTACACAAACGGGAGCCTACTATATACACTGTTCTGCATCTTGCTTTGCTTTTTTAACTCGAAAATTCTGGAGATCTTTTCATATGTGTATATAAAGAGCTGCGTCATTCTTTGCATGGCAAGACCATGATTTATTAAACTGGTCCCCTATGGATAGATATTTTGGGTGTTCCTTTTCTATTGTAAACTATGTATCAATGAATATCCTGAATGTACATCATTCAGCATATGCTGGGATAGGTCTACAGAACACATTCCTAGAATTGAAATTATGTGCTAAGCTCTTTACATGACTTAATACTCACAACAAGCATTTAAAGTAGTCATAATTATACTGATTATGCAAATGAGAAAATCGAGGAACAGAAAGATTCATTGACTTGCACAAAGTCACAAAGCTCCTGTGTAACAGAGTTGAGATTCCAATATGGACAGTCTGACACCAGAGATAACACATGCAATCATTCCACTAGCAGTTCTCAAACTTCAGCACACATCAATGTCACTGAGGGCCTGTTAAAACCTAGGTTACTGAGTCCTACCATAAGAGTTTTTGATTCCTCTCCATACTACCCAGACAGGACTTCATATAGCATTGTTCCAGATTCCCACAGTAACCTAAAGAGAAACTTTCACAATGTCCAGAGCCCTTGATGTCCTGCAAATGAAGGAGGAGGATGTCCTCAAATTCCTTGCAGCAGGAACCCACTTAGGCAGCACCAACATTTACCTCCAAATGGAGCAGTACATCTACAAAAGGAAAAGTGATGGCATCTACATCATAAATCTGAAGAGAACCTGGGAGAAGCTTCTGTTGGCAGCTTGTGCCATTGTTGCCATTGAAAACCCAGCTGATGTCAGAGTCATAGCCTCCAGGAATACTGGCCAGCAAGCTGCGCTGAAGTTTGCTGCTGCCACTGGAGCCACTCCTACTGCTGGCCTCTTCACTCCTGGAACCCTCACTAACCAGATCCAGGCTCCCTTCCAGGAGTCGAGACTTCTGGTGGTTACTGATCCCAGGGCTGACCACCAGCCTCTCACAGAGGCATCTTATGTTAACCTGCTTACCACTGTGCCATGTCACACAGACCAACCCCCAACCCCGGCGCTATGTGGACATCGCCATCCCATGCAACAAGGGAGCTCACTCAGCGGGTCTGGTATGGTGGATGCTGGCCCGGGAGGTTCTGAGCATGTGCTACACCCTCTCCCGTGAACACCCATGGGAGGTCATGCCTGATCTCTACTTCTACAGAAATACTGAAGAGATTGAAAAGGAAGAACAGGCTGCAGCTGAAAAGGCTGTGACCAAGGAGGAATTGCAGGGCGAATGGACCACTCCAGCTCCTGAGTTCGCTGCTACTCAACCTGAGGTGGCAGACCAGTCTGAAGGCGTGCAGGTGCCCTCTGTGGCTGTCCAGCAGTTCCCTACTGGTACATATTATGATCCTCATGCATCAGGCTGGTGGCTTAGAACTTCTATGTTTTAAATCCATCTTTAATGACCTCTATGGCTGTACATGTGTGTGTGTGTGTGTGTGTATACACATGCATACACATATATATATATACATAGTGTGTACACACACACACACACTCTAGCATTAAAAGGTTTCATCCCAGGGTGCTATAACTGTGTTAATAACATGACAGATTGATTTCAGGTGCTTTTGAAATGATCTGTCCTTAGTCGTTGTCCTTTGAAATCTGTTGGAACACAAGGCAGATTGCTGATGGAGCGGAGTGACAAATATTATGGGAATGGGGCTGATAGCTTTTTTTCTTTTGTATTTTCCTAACAGAAGACTGGAACGCTCAGCCCGCCACTGAGCACTGGTCCACAGCTCCCACTGCTCAGGTCACTGAATGGGTCAGAACAACCATTGAGTGGTCTGAAGCTGTTCTTCCACAAACTCTTAAAACCGAAATAGGTTGATGGAAAAATAAACAGTTTCTTTAAAAGAGAGAGTTTCTGATTCGGTTCATCTACGGTGGGGCCCAAGAGTGTACATTTCTAACAAGTCCCTGTGTGATCACTCTTTGAGAACCACTGTACTCTTCCCCCTTCAGCTGTGCAGATTGTCCAGAAAGAAAGCAGCTGGCACTCAGTACCTGGCCTTGACAAGAGCTAAGAGGGACAGGAAAGGCTTCCTGGAGACAATATGTCTAAGCTCCATGAGGGCCCCGCACAGTGCCTGCTACAGAGTAATTAATAAATACTTGGTGAATGAATGAATAAGTAAATGAGGTACAAGGGCTCCAAGCAACATGTTGCTGCCTCTTTTCCCAGCCCCTGGGAGCCCCTGCCCTCGGGAATCTCCACTGCCCACACTGGCTAAGATCCAGCTTCATGCTGTGAGAACTGCTATGGACTGAATGTTTGTGTCCTCCTAAAATTCACATGTTGAAGCCCTAACCCCCAATGTGATGATATGTGGAGTGAGGGCCTTTGGGAGGTTATTAGGTTTAGAGATGGTTTTACAAGTGGAGCCCTCGTGATGGGATTAGTGTCCTTATGAGAAGTGGAAGAGACCAGAGCTCACTCTCTCCACCATGTAAGGACACCGTGAGTAGGCGGCTGTCTGCAGGCCAGGAGAAGGGCCTCACCAGGAACCAAATCCACCTGCACCTTGATCTTGAACTTTCTAACCTTCAGAACTTTGAGAAATAAATGTCTGTTGTTTAAGATCTCAGTCTACAGCAGGCTAAGCTAAGAGCCCTTGGGAGCAGAGCTATTTATTTCCTCCCATTCCTCCCTTGGCTTATAATGAAATCAATGAGGCGGCTAGGTCTCTGTGATTAATGGAAAGGCAGCATCTCAGAATGCTAGAGCTCAACTGAGATACGCTAGTCCACTGCTCTCATTTATTACTACTAATAGCAATAGCTATAATTCATAGCACACCCATGCACTTGACATGCTTGCATTTTTTAATTCCCTCTAATTCCCTGTATTTCCTTTCTCTTTATTCTGACACACAACCTCTTTCCATTCCATGCAGTTGATGTAGCCAACACACACACATACACACACAGACAACACACACACATAAACCAGGGGAAAGATTTAAATCCGGGAGGAGATCTGAGATCGGGATGCCCCTGTGCAGAGCAGCGAGGAACTGACAGAGACATCCCTCATACATGGAGGAACAGTTTTCAGGATCTTGCATTGTGGCACCCACACCAGGTGCTGACTCTGTTACAGAATTAGATGCCTGAGCTCAGGGCCACGAGGACCTCCACAGCTTCCTCCTAGGTGGCCTCAGATCCTGCTGCCTCCCTCCCCACAGGCTTCTGTCCTGGGCTCCCCTCCCTGTTGGTGCCTGAGCTATGGATGCTCCAAGGCCAGACTTAGAGCTGAAAATGTCTAGGTCCTAGGCCCCCGCACAAGCAACACATCAGAAGCCATTTATTGGGCAGCTGGAGTGAAGGAGGTCACTTGGGAGAGAATTTCAGGGGCCAGACTCAGTTGGTCAGCCGTACTTCAGGCAGCAATCTGACTCAACTGACATGATTGAATGCAAAAGAGGCAGCTATCAGATGTCAGGGTGTAGCCAGACCCTGACACTGTCTGTGAAACTGAGTCAGACAGAAGTGGTCATGGAGGGACAGACAGGCAGACTCGGTCCTTTAAACCCTGTCCCTTAGATACAGTTAGAATCAGCCAGGAGCAAACTCAGCCATGCAGTCTGGCAGATGCGGTCAGTCCACACTCAGGTGGGCTGATCCTACCTGTCAGATGCCCAGTCAGGCAGACCCACCAGGCCCTGAGGCTGTAGTGAGGCCAGTGCAGTCAGGGTAGCCAGTCAGCTTGTCGGCCAGCCAGTCCGAAGACTGGGGCAGATGCGCAGGCCTGTATGTAGTCAGAATCAGCTGGCCAGGCTCAGTCTGCCTGGCCCCTTCAGCAGAACTGGGGTCAAAAGGCCCTCACAGAGGAATCTGTAAACTGGTCAGCCAGTCACAAAGGGCTTCGGTCAGTCAGATACAGCTTGTCGAGCACAGATGGAGTCTGGTCAGTTAGATGCAGTTATATCGACTCAGCCAGACACGCCCCATCAGGTCCAGATGCCATCAGCCAGATAGGGGCAGTCAGTCAACTGGTCAGGCTGACAGATCACGCGGCCTTGGTCCGTCAGGCACCCATGAAATCTGTGTTCAGTCAGACACAGCCAGACAGACGCGGATTATCAGGCGGTGATGGCGTCTGTGGTTGGCCAGACACAGTCAGCCGGTCGGATGCAGTTGGTCAGGCACTGACTGAATCAGTCGGAGCACCCAGGATGCCGTGGATTCCCGGGACTGGGGCCCGGGGCCCTCCTTCTGGGCGGAGCCTAGCTTGGAGGCGGGGCCTCGTTCTGGGCGGGGCCTCATTCTCGCACAGGGCCGCCCCGCCTCTCCCCACCCGGCAGCCTCTGGGCGTTGCTATGGCAGCTGCGAACCCAGCTGCGGTCGCTTGGTCCCCTGTCTGCGGAGTGGAGGTCCCGGCCCTGTGATGGTAGTGTGGTGAAGATTGGCAGGCCGCGCTCCGCACAGCGGCAGAGGCTGCGGCTTGGCGCATTTGTCATCCCCTTGTACAGATGGGGATGATTGGGAGACTGGGAGTGACGCACGTCAGGCGACACAGCTACACAGTGACAGAGACTCAGAACCTCTGCATCCTGTGCTCCTCACCATAACCCTGCACTGCCCCTCAGGAGGAATCTGACTTCCCTAGGCAAAGGGGGCGCGTCAAGAAGGGAAAACAGTTCAGACAAAGGGGTGTTTAGGGTTCTCTGGGCTTAATAATGACTAGGGCAAACACTTACCTTGAACCAAGCGCTATAATAACAGCACCAGGTACAGTAAATTCACTTGAAACTCACAATTTTCCTCTGAGGAAATAATAATGATTTCCTTTTTACATATGAGGAAACTGAAGCATAGTAGGGTTGGTGACTCGACCAGAGTAAGGGGATTGTGAGGTGGGGGAATCAGGATTGGAACTCAGGCAGTCTAACTCCTAACGTTGGACCCTGGGCCCTCAACCCCTACCTTCTGGCCCTTTCCTTGTGACCTCTGAGGGCAGAGCATGAGCCCCCTTCAGCAGGACCCAACCCTGTCCTGAGCCCTGCAGCATGAGGGTCCTCTTTGAGCCTCTGCTTCAAGGATTCACAATAAGGAGCCATCAGAACCAGGAACCTAGCCAAACTAGAGGACAAACTATGTGTCTGTCTCATTGAGTTCAGAGAAGGGAAAGACTGTGAGATCAAAGAAGCCAGGACCCAGAAGCCACTGAAAGCTGTTGCTGGGAAACCCTATGAGCACAGCCTCAGGGCTTCAAGTTTAAAGATCTTTGAACAAATTCCAGCAATGTCAGCCAGGAGTTTGAAACACATCATGGGTCATAAACTCAAATGCCTACAAAGGCCAGAAAGATAATGAAAGTCAGGAAAATGAGTCAAGGGACCAGACTGGCAAACCTTCCCCATCTAAAAGAGACACTGCCTCTGAGCTCCTGCTCACCATGTTTTCAGGCACCTGCTGTCTCTAGTCCTCTAGTTGGGTGATGTTGGCTAAGTCAATTAACAGTCTCAGTTTCTCAGTCTGTATAATGGGAAGAAAAATTTGGCTTTATCTCACAGGGTGAAGTTTTATGGCAATTAAACACGTTTTTGTGTATAGAAAATATTTTGTGAGCTGTCACGTACTCTATAAAGTGGAGGGGGAATGAAGAGGAGGTTGACTGAACATCTGTTGAACATCTGCTATGTAGTCTGTGGGTGCTGACAGCATTCCTCTAGGCAGGGCTTAGCATCTCTCTTATACAGAAGATGTGAATGCCTCTCCAAAAATATGCTGATTTACCCAAGGTCACAAGCTTGTGTGTAATGGAGTCAGATTTAGAATTTAGGTCTGTTCAACCTCTAAGACCAGTCTCTTGCACCAGATGTTTTGCAAAATGTTGCTTGGGTCCTACTAGTTGCATCAAGATGATTTTAGATGGAACACAAGTGAACATTAAAATTTAAAAAAAAATTTTATTAAAGTATAGTTACTCACAATGTGTTAAGTTTCAGCTGTACAGCAAAGTGATTCAGTCATACGTGTGTGTGTGTGTGTATATACATATATATATACTTTTCCATTTAGATTATTACAAGCTATTGAATATAGTTCCCCATGCTATACAGTAGGTCCTTGTTGTTTATCTATTTTATATATAGTAGTGTGCATATGTTAATCCCAAACTCCTAATTTATCCCTTCTCACCACCCCTTTCCCCTTTGGTAACCATTGTTTGTTTTCTATGTCTGTGAGTCTCTTTCTGGTTTGTATATAAGTTCACTTGTATCATTTTTGAGATTCCATATATAAATGATATATATCTGTCTTTCTCTTTCCGACTTACTTCACTTAGTATGATAATCTCCAGGTCCATCCATGTTGCTGCAAATGGCAATATTTCATTAATTTTTATGACTGAGTAATAATATTCCATTTTATATATATATACATTATATATATATATACACACACCACATCATCTTAAAGCAATCGTCTGTCAATGGACATTTGGGTTGCTTCCATGCTTTGGCTGTTGTAAATAGTGCTGCTGTGAACACTGGGGTTCATGTATCTTTTTGAATTGGAGTTTTCTCTGGATATATGCCCAGGAGTGGGATTGCTGATCATATTTTTAGTTTTTTAAGGAACCTCCATACTGTTCTCCATAGTGGCTGCACCAATTTACATTCCCACCAATAGTGTAGGAGGGTTCCCTTTTCCCCATACCCTCTCCAGCACTTATATTTGCAGACTTCTGATGATAGCCCTTCTGACTAGTGTGAGGCAATACCTCATTGTGGTTTTGATTTGCACTTCTTTGATGATTAAAGACATTGAGCATCTTTTCATGTGCCTGTTGGCCTGTATGTAGTCTTTGGAGAAATGTCTATTTAGGTCTTCTGCCCATTTTTTGATTGAGTTGTTTGCTTTTTTGATATTAAGCTGATATTTTTTGTATGAGCTGTTTGCATATTTTGGAAATTAACTACAGGAGGCTGTTTAAATTGTAATTAATTAAAATGACCTGAAATTAAAGTTCAATTCCTCAGCTGCACTAGCCACATTCCAAGTGCTCAAGAGCCACAGATGCCTAGGGGTCACTGTATGAGCACAGATGTAGAACATTTCCACCATCCCAGAAAGTCATAGGACAGTGCTAATCTATAACCTAGTCCAGGTCAGCAATATCTCTAATCTGGATGACTCTAACAGCCTCTTAATTGTTATTCTGATTATTTCTACTACTCTTCCCTTCTAATCCATTCTCCCTACAGAAGCCAGAGTTAACTTTTAATCAGAAATCAGATCTTGTTATTCTTGTTTCATCCTTCAGTGGCTTTTTATTGCACTTTGAACAAAATCCAAACTTCTTACCATGGCCTGCTGCCCTCTGTCATTACATCCCAGCCACAGTGGCCTCCTTGTTATTCTTTTCACTCTTCAAGCTCTTTTCAACCTCAAGGACCTTACACATGCTGTTTCCTCTACCTGGAAGGCCTTTCACCTGGCTCTTGGCAAAGTTTCTTCTCATCTCATAGGTCTCAGTTCCAATATTATTTCTTTAGAGGACATTTCCTAACCTCCCTGTCTCAAGAAGGTTTCTTCCAGTTATCATCGCATCACCCTACTTATTTCCTTTATTCATCCATCACAATATCTCATTATTTTACTAAAAATTAACATTTTGTGTACTTCCTATGTGAAAGGCACCGTACACAGGATTTGGCTTTATATACTTTACCTTATTTATTAATTTGCCAGTTTATTTTTTTCTTTCTTGTTTTCACCTGTTTCCCTGGCACCCAGTACTATGGCTAGCATATAGCAGACACCAGTAATTGTTAAACAAATGGATGAATTTATTGAGCACTTACTATGGGCCAGCCACTGTGCTAAACACTTTATGTATATTGTCTCATTTAATTTGCACAGGGATTTTGTGAAGCAAGTATCATTATTTTCTTCCTTTTATAGATGAGAGGCTGTGTAACTTACCTAGCTCTCAGGAAGGATATGATTCTAACCCAGGTCATGTGACTCCAGAGCTCCCTAAGAAGGCACAATAGAGGGTCTAGAGGCCTGAGCACACACCAGCCTGCAGCCACCCACAGCTCAGACTAGAAGCAGGGAAATTAAAAGACTTCTTTCTTGAAGGGCTTTCTATTTCAGATCAGGCCAGAGATTCTGGGGTATGGTTGCTCAACCAGGAGATAGATTCAGAGCCTGGGTTAGGGCTCAGGATCGTGCAGGGTGGGGCAAGCTAAAGGCTCTAATTCAGTGCTGAGCATCCTCAGTGGGGCTGGAGGACTGGCCTGGAGACCCCAGACAAGACCCTGAGCCAGGGGTGTACCAGATATGAGCGCTGATTCTGCCACGTCTTTCCACCTGTCTCAGATCAAGGATGAAACAAGGAAAAAAAAGTAAAAAATAACGAGCTTTCCTGGCACTTCTCCTTGGGAAACATCACATGTCAGGCCTGTGACATGGAACGTGTTTGTTAGGCCAAAGGCTCCAAGCTCATTAGCGGGAATGGTGCTGAGCTGCAAGCCACCCACGCAGCTCATTTGGGAAACAAATGCTGTGCAGCATCCCTCCCGGGCCTGGGCACGCGCAGTTCCACCCTTATCAACATCAGCACGCATCTGCACTGAGGCAGGTCTGGTTGGCAGCACAGCCCTGGGATTGGATTGTTGCAGGGTGGGGGGGGGGCGGTCCCCAGAGAGGCTGCTCATAATCCTCATCGTTCTCATCATTGCCTGAATTTGGGACTTGATTCTGCTTTAGCACAGAGTTTCTCAAGCTTGAATCATTCTCTAATAAGCTTAACAACTTCCTCCATACCTACGTACCATCCATACCAGTTTTCACTTACTGCCTCTGTGAATTGACTCATTCATCACTTCACTACATTAGTCTTGTCCTAAGTGGTATTTGTGAAGTCACCAATTTGACTGCAGATTATGTTTTCCTACCATCTATTAAAGTAAATATACAACTCTTTAAAAAATGTTCATCTGAGTTCCACTTGAAATCATCCTAGCGTAACCAAGATGCAAAACTATGGGTGTCAAAAGGACACAAAAAACATCTTGAAAGAGCTCCCAGTAGTCAAAACTGGAACAATTTGAACAACAAAAGAAATAATATAGTACCAGATCATAGCCCAAAATATAAACTAAAATATCTGTGAGTACATACTGACATGAATAAATGATTGAATAAATTTTTTAAAATGGGGGAGAAGAGACAAATCTTCCTAACAGAAGAATTCCAAATAATTCCAAGATGTGGCGCTTAATTCACCCCTTGAGTGTGGGTTATAGTTGGTGACTTGCTTTCAAAGAGTAGAAAGAGAGGAAAAGCAAGTAACTTCATGGGAGAGAAACTTGGCAAACACTACCATGGCCAGGTACTCAAGGTGATAAAGTCGTGTTGATCACATGTACCCCTGACATCATGAAATGGAAAGGACACTTTCCCTTTATGGTATCCTTCAATGAAACCCATGACTTCAATCTAACCATGAGAAAAACAGACAAACTTAAATTGAGAGAGATTCTACAAAATACCTAACCAGTAATCCTCAAAACTGTCAAGGTTGTGAAAAACAAGGAAAGTCTAAGAAACTGCCCTAGGACAGAGGAGACTAAGGGAACATGATGACTAAATGTAACGTAATATCTTGGA
The DNA here is from genome assembly GCF_048564905.1 of Vicugna pacos. Classification (NCBI taxonomy): domain Eukaryota; kingdom Metazoa; phylum Chordata; class Mammalia; order Artiodactyla; family Camelidae; genus Vicugna; species Vicugna pacos. The sequence continues at coordinate 26,912,494 of NC_133005.1, read as the reverse complement.
TGGGACCCTGGGACAGAAAATGGATGTTAGTGGAAAAGCTAGTGAAATCCAAATAAAGGGTAGAGTACAGTTAACAGGAAAGTACTGAGGATGGTTTCTTAGTTGTGACAAATGCACCATAGTCAGGTAAGATTCTAGCTATATGGGAAACTGGAGGAGGAGTACGTGGGAAGTCCCTGTGCTATGCGAAATCTCCGTACTCTGTAAATCAAAGATTTACATTTATTTTCTGTAAATACAAAGTTATTTTAAAATAATAGGTTAATTTTTCTAAAAAGAGAGGAGTTTTTTTTATATACTAGTGGTTTGGAGCATAAACTTTGAAAGCATATAGATCTGTGTATTTGTTTCCTGTGCCTGATGTAGCAAATTACCACAAAGCTGAAAGCTTAAAACAGAAATATATCTTCTCATAGTTCTAGAGGCCAGAAGTTCAACATTAGTTTTACTGGGATGAAATCAAGGTGTTGAGAGGTCTATGTTTTCTCCAAAGTCTGTAAGGAAGAATCCAACCTCAGCTCTTCCAGTTTGCGGCACCTGCAGTCCTTGCTTTCTGGCCACATCACTCTGATCTCTGCCTCTGTGGTCACACTGTCTCCTCCTGATCTCTATGTGTCTGTCTGCTTCTCTCTCATAAGGGTATTTGTGATGGGATTCAGTGCTCACTTGGATAATCTTGGATGATCGTCTTACGCCAGCATCCTGGACTTAATCACATCTACGAAGATCTTCCCAAAAAGGTTCCAGGGATTAGGTCTCTATATCTTTGGGTGGCCATTATTGAGCCTACTACAGTCTGGCTATGTGAAAGTTAGGACTTTTGTAGTATCAATAAGCCTCCTCCAAAATCAAAAATAACAAAAACTATATAACTATTTTTAAAATGTTCATTTGCCCAGAAATAAACCCATGCACTTATGAGCAGTTAATCTATGACAAAAGAGGTAGGACTACACAATGGAGAAAAGACAGTCTCTTCAATAAGTGGCACTGGGAAAACTGGACAACTACATATAAAAGAATAAAATTAGAACATTCTCTAACATCATATACAAAAATAAACTCAAGATGGATTAAAGACCTAATGTAACACCAGATACTCAAACTCCTAGAGGAAAACATAGGCAAAATACTCTTTGATATAAATTTAAGCAACATTTTTTTCAATCCATATTCTAGAGTAATGGAAATAAAAGCAAAAATAAGCAAATGGGACCTAATTAAACTTAAAAGCTTTTGCACAGCAAAGGAAACTATAAACAAAACAAAAAGACAACCTACGGAATGGGAGAAAATATTTGCAAATGATGAGACTGACAAGGGACTAATTTCTAAAATATACAAACAGCTCACACAGCTTCATAACAAAAAAATTAACAATCCAATCAAAAAATGGGCAGAAGACCTAAACAGACTTTTCTTCAAAGAAGACATAAAGACAGCCAAAAGGCACATGAAAAGATTCTCAATATTGCTAATTATTAGAGAAATGCAAATTAAAACTACAATGAGGTAGTAGTTTAGTAGAATATCATACTAAGTGAAGTAAGTCAAAGATAAATATTGAATGACATCACTTATATGTGGAATCTAAAAAATAATACAAGTGAATCTATATACAAAACAGAAACAGACTCACAGACATAGAAAACAAACCTATGGTTACCAAATGGGAAAGTGGGGAGGGATAAATTAAGAACGTGGGATTAGCAGATACAAACTACTATACATAAAATAGATAAGCAGCAAGGATTTACTGTATAATACAAAGAACAATAGTCAGTATCCTGAAATAACCTAATAGTGAAAAATAATCTGAAAAAAACATATGTACATATATAACTGAATCACTTTGCTGTGTATCTGAAACAAACACAACATTGTAAATCAACTATACTTCAATTTTTTTAAAAAATGGCTTCTTGTAGCTACTGGCTATTATATCAGACAGCACAGGAAACTCGCTGTATCAAGTATATTTAGGAGGAAGATAAAACTTGTGATGGTTAGGTGATTTGGAATGAGAGAAAGAGTGGAATCAATGAAGATGCTTAGTCATTTATTTGGGGACTGGGTAGATGATACTACCATTTACTGACTTGGAGAACAGCAGGCTCCAGGGAGATATCAGGAGTTTGGTTTTGTGCAAGAGGAGTTTAAGACAGAACATTCCTGTAGAGATACCAAGTAGAACACAGGATGTGTACCTGTTTGTCATCATCATCATCTCTTGGCTCCAGGGATATAAGCCTGTTGGCTGCTTAGAAGGGAGGGAGATCAGAAAGGGAACCAGGAACTCCACATTGAGACTCCTTCTCCTTGCCTTGGTTATTGTGCCGACCACCTACCTAGCCAGCCAGCCCTTGTTTGAAACCCTGGAATGATCCATGACTTCTCTTTCCCCTCGTCCCATTTCTCTCCAGGTACTGAGCCCAGTGGCTTCTTCCTTTGCAAAGCTAGAAATGCTCACCTCACTTGTGTTCTACTCCTGTAACCACTTTCATGGCATAGGCCTTGTCATTTCATTGTGGACTAGAGCCCCGTTGCCCAGAGCCCCTGGCCTTCTCACCTCCTTTCCGCTTTCTAGCAGAGGGGTCTTTCTGACGGTACGATTTTCCTCCTGGGAATCCTGGCTGGGTCTGCATCATTAAACCTGAACCAACCCTTTGATCTTTCTTTACATTTCTAGAATTGTAATCCAAAGGAAATCAGAAGCCTCCACCAAGTTTCAAGATCCACAAGAATATTCCTCACAGCATTAATTATAAAAGCTAGCAGTATAATTCTCAACCATTTCTTCCCACGTGACCTATCAGCAATGTTTGACACTGTTGATGAAACACTTCTCCCCTGAAACACTTTCTTCATTTACTTTCAGGACATTACATTCTTGTGGTTGTCCTCCTACCTCTCTGTTCACTCTGCAGTCTCCTTTGCTGGTTCCTTCTCATCAGCCTGATCTTTACACAGCAGAGTACCCCAGGGTCAGGCCTCAGATGTCTCTGTCTCTCTCTGTGTACTCCCTTGGTTCTTTCAAGCAGCCTCATAGCTTTAAAGATATCTATACACTGATGATTCTCCCAAAGGGAGAGCTCAGACTTTCTCCTGAATGCCAGACTCATAAATCCAACCGTTGACTTGACATATTCACTTGAATGTCAAATAGGCATTTCAAACTTACCATGTCCAAAACGGAACCCCTGATATTTCCCCCCAGAACCCCATCCTCCCACAGTTTTTCCCATCTCACTTAATGGCAATTCCTGCCATCAACTGCTCAGGCCAAAAGCCTTGGAGACATCCCTGATTCCTCTCTTTCCCACTTCACATCTGGTCTGTCAACAAATCCTGCAGGCTGGATCTTATATTTATCCTGAATTTGACCACTTCTTGTCATCTTTGCTGCCATTATCCTGGTAGAAGCCATTATACCATTTCACCCCGTTGACTGCAGTGGTCTACTAGCTGGTCTCCCTGCTGCTACCTCTGACCCCATTCAGCTATCCTCCATGCCACAGGCCATAGCCCTCCAATGGCTCCCATTTCACTCAGAAAAAAAACACCAAATTCTCTTTTCCGTCTTTCACATTATGTAACTGCTTTAACTTCTACACGCTTGTCTGCTCACTCTGCTCCAGCCTCTTTGCTGTTCCTGGATCAGGCCAGAGCCAACGCTTTTGCTTAAGGGCCTGTGCACTGGCTGCTCCCTCTGCCAGAAGGGCTCTTCCATCTGACAGCCCTTTGGATGGCTCATTCCCTCACCTGCAGATATCTGCTCAAAAGTCACCTACCTAGCCACTATCTAAAACATCCCACGCTCACTTTTTTTTTTTCTGTAGCACTTATTTTTCTATAGCACTTTCACGATCTGCCCTTTTATGCATTTTAAGGATTGTCTGTTTTCCCTACTATAATGTAAATTTCAATAGGGTATAAATTATCGTGCTGGGGGGGGTTCGTTTGTTTGTTTTCCTTCACTGCTGCCTTCCCCAGTGCTTGTGAGGCACATAGTAGGTGCTCAGTAAATAGCTGGTAAATACGCGAACGAATGAAAGATTGTAAACAGCCTCCTAGTCCAACAGTGTGGGTGTGAGGGAGTGGAGAAATACGCATGCTCAGGGAATTCTGAAAAATTACCGTTTCGAAGGGCAAGCCAGGAGGCTGTCCTGATCTTACGCGACACCCCCTTCGTCCTTCCTCCCGCCGGAACGTTTCAGTCCCGGAACCTTGGCTCGCGGGTCCCAGTGCGAGGGCACTTCCGGTGCCCCTCCTCTCTGACTAGCGAAGAGAACTGCCAAGTCAGTTCCGGCAGAGCGCGGTGAGAAACGGACTGCGGCTATCTCTCCCGGGACCCTCCAGGCCCTCCGGCCTCAGGCCGGAGGGTGAGCTGGGGGGCCCGGGGACAGGCTGCGGGCTGTGTCCTGCAGAGCCCCAGAGCCCTCGCTGCGGCCGCCCACGGGCGGGGTTCAGCCCTTGAAGCAGCAGCGACCCTCTCCCCAACCCCCACCTCCGAGACCTAATGGCGGCGGCCCCTTGGAGCCCGGACCTCGCCGACGGCGCGGTCTCTTGGCTGAACGCTGCAGAGCTTAGGCGAAGCCTCCGCCAAGCTGCCGAGGACGTGGCGCCTTTGGGCGTCGGGCGTGGCAGGGCGAGAAGAATGGCGGCCACTGGAACGCTGCGGAGGGCCGTTAGATCCTCGAGGGCCCAAGAAGGCGGTTCTCTATGGACACCAGCTTGGCCAGCCTTAGGCCTTGGGGCTGCGCAGATCCGGGACCTGGGGTGACCGCTCATTCCCAGGCGGACGAGACCTCACCTCGTCTGGGCAACGACGGACAAAGGCCTTAACGGACCCGGAAGGTGAGCGGAACCCTCGTCCACCACGGGTGGAACGGTTAGCGGGCCATCGGGCGGTTGGACGTCGTTCTACCAAGACCTTGAACTCGGAAGATAGAAATGGTAGAATAAAGTAGCACGTTTGGCTAATCGGAAGTGCCACCACCCTTTGGGAAGATCTGCCGGCCGTTTATAGAAGGCCTGTGTATATAATATGAAAAAGCTGCTCTCAACTTTCCCCTCAACCTTTCAAAAGAAAACTTTTGCCACATCTAGACCTACTAGATGTAAAGAGGTTGCCGACGTATGATAAAGTAGAGTTAGAAAATCACATGTCTTGTAAATGCCTATTTGTTTTTTTAAAAAATCATAGAAATGTCTTCAGGAAATGACTTTTTTGAAATGGAATTGTTTGACCTCCTCTAGAAGCGACATCAGGAGCGACACAGGTCCACGTTTGTTCTGTGAGTTAGAGGACATGGAGTGGAAAACCGTGAAGAGGAAGAAAAGAAGGTTCTATGCCAGACTGGTCATACTTAGAAGACACTTCCCTATGATAACCATTGTCTTGTGTCTGCATTTTATTCCTCACTACTGTATATACAGTTGACAATGCTAAGTACTTTTTTGAAATATCTAGTCTTCCTAGATGTTCTGAAGTGCCTGATATATATTAAAAGTAGAGGTAGTAAAAGCATTTTGTAAATATCTTTTTGTTAAAATTCACATGAAATATTGTTTATTTTGGGGGGGGATTGGCCACACCACCTCTTTGAACAGTACACACTGCGTTTGTGCACTGGTTCAAGGTAGGGGGAAGGAGAAGGAAGTGCAAAGAGCTCTGTGCCAGTGTGTTAATAGTGACACAAGGTTAACCATTGTCCTTTTTATATTCATGCATTTTGTTTCACTTTGCTGTGTATATAGTGTATATAATGGACAAATGAGTCCTAATTTACAACATCTAGTCTTTCTAGATGTTAAAGAGGTTGCCAGTGTATGACAAAAATAGAGTTAGTAAACTAATACATTTTTGTACATTTTGTGTTAAAATTTCTAGGAAAGACTGTCTTCTGAAAATTTGAGCATTATAGTCCTCTGAGTTGGTGGAGAGAGGGAGGGAAGGGGGTTGGTCTTAGGCTATAATGCTCATATTTCAAAGACACTTGCAGATTATAACTGTTACATGTGTGCAGTTTATTTAAGACTGCTCTGTATATAGTGGACAAATTAAGTCCTTATTTGAAACATCTAGTCCATCTAGATGTTTAGAAGTGCCCGACGTATGTTAAATGTAGAGGTAGTAAAATATCGCTTTGTAAATATCTTTTTGCTAAAATTTATAAGAAATTCTGTGTTTTGGGAATGGAATAGTTAAACCACCTCTGTGAGCAGTATATTATTGTCTATACTTGTTCAGTGGTTCGGAGGTGGTGGGAGGGAGGGAAAGAATTGCAAAAGGTAATATGCTAGTTTGTACCTGGACTTTTACAGATAAAATTATTTTTTGTATGTTATGTGCATTTTGTTTTGCTGTGTAAATAGTGTATATAATGGACATATGAGTCCTAATTTTGCAACATCTAGTCTCTAGATGTTAAAGAGGTTGCCAGTGTATGAAAAGTAGTAAAATTAGCACATTTTGTACACTTTGTGTTGAAATTCATAGGAAAGCTCATCTTCTGTAAATGACTTTTGGGTGTGAATTTGTTCAGCTACCTGTAAGCATTACACATGCCTATACTTGTCCACTGCATGGTGGTGGAGAGAAGGAAGTGAGGGAGGAACTGGTTCAGGCCAAATGGTCATATTTAGAAGATACCTCAGCTTACAACCATTGTTAGGTGTGTGCAATTTTATTTAACAGTGCTGTGTACATAGTGGATATAAGTTCTTATATGAAATATCTAGTCTTTCTAGATACTTAGAAGTTCTTGATGTATTTAAAAAGTAGTATTAGTAGAATAGTGCTTCTTGTACATAGCTTTTAAAAACTTGGGAAATACTGTCTTTGGAAATGGAATTGTTAAACCTCTCTGAACAGCATACTCTGCTTGTTCACTGGCTTGAGGGAGGTGGAAGGGAAGATTGCAAAAGATGTTTTGCTAGTGTGTACTAGAAATTTTGAACTTACCTATTGCTTTATTTGTTACATGCATTGCATTTAACTTTACTGTATATATTATGTATATACTGGACAAATGGGTCCCAATTTTATAATATCTAGTCTCTAGATGTTAAAGAGGTTGACAATGTATGACAAAAGTAGAGTTAGTAAACTAACACATTTTGTACACTTTGTGTTAAAATTCTTCGAAAGGCTGTCTTCTGAAAAGGACTTTTGAAAATGAAGTTGTAAATCGCATCTAAGTGACACATGTGCCTGTACTAGCCCATTGCTGGATGAGTGATGGAAGGAGTTGGGAGAAATGAAGGGTTCTAGACTAGAATGTTCCTACAGAGAAGACACTTTCAGATATAACCATTGTTACATGTGTGTAGTTTATTCAACACTACTGTGTATATAGTGGACAAACTCAAGTCCTTATTTGAAACATCTAGTCTTTCTAGATGTTTAGAAGTGCACAAAGTATGTTAAAAGTAGAGGTAGTGAAATAACATTTTGTAGATACCCTTTTGTTAAAATTCATATATAATACTGTCTTTTAGAAATGGAATGATCAAATGATCACCTCTCTGAGCAGTACACGTTATTTTATTTGTGCTGGTTTGAGGAGGAAGAAGTGCAAAGGGCTTTATACCAGTACGTTTGTAGTTAGGCAAGATTAACCATTGTCCCATACGTATGTCTGCATTTTGTTTTACTTAGCTGTGTATATAGTGTACATAAAGGACAAACGTCCCAACTTACATCTAGTCTTCCTAGATGTTAAAGAGGTTGCCAGTGTATGACAGAAGTAGAGTTAGTAAACAAATACATTGTGCATACTTTGTGTTCAAATTCATAGGAAAGGCTGTTCTGGAAGATTTGATATTGTTAACATCCCCTCTGAGCATTACAGATGCTTATTACACTTGCCCGCTGGGTTGATAGACATGAGAAGGGGAAGGGTTCTAGGCCAGAGTGTCCTGTTTAGACGACACTGAGATTATAGCCTTTATAGCCTTTGTTTGCTACTATGTGTATGTATAGCAGACAAACTTAAATCCTTATCTAAAATACTTGTTCTCTCTAGATGTTTAAAAGTGCACAACATAAGTTAAAAGTAGAGTTAAGGTAACACCTTTAAGTATTTTTTTCCTGTTAATCCATAGGAATGGTTGTATTTGGGGAATGGAATTGTTAAACCTGAGTCTTGGAGAGTATGCTGACTGTTCACTGGGGGGTTGGGGGGGAGGGGCAGGGAAGGAAGTGCAGAGAGAAGGTTCTGTGCCCATGAGTCTTTATAGACAAGTTGAGATTGTCTAATGTTCTGTCTGTGTTTTAGTTAATATTGCTGTATATTAAAGAATAAACACATCCTAATGCCTGAAGTATATTAAAGTAGAGGTAGTAAAATAATCCCTTTATAAATGCCCTTTTGTTGTTTTTTAGGAAGGGCTATGTCTTCTGGGAGTGTCTATGTTAATCCACCTCTTGGAGCTAAATGTAGTCCTGTACTTAGTCGCTGAAATGCTGGAGGAGGGTAAGAGGAAGGGTGAAGGGAAGGGCTCTTGGCTGATAACCTCCATATCTAGAAAACAGTTTTAGGTTATAACCATAGGTCTATGTGTGTGCATTTTTGTAAAGTACCTATGTGTATTGTGAACAAGGTTCATTCTTTACTTTGCAACATCTAAGCTTTTTAGATGTCATGAGGTGACAACGTATAATAAAAAGTAGAGCTAGTGAATTAACCAATTTGTAAATATCTTTGATGTAACTGATAAAAAAGCATCTTGGACATGGAACTTAAACTGTCTCTGAGAAATGTATGTGAGAACTTGTTAGGGGGGCAGAAAGAGTATTAAAGGGAGGGGTGTATGCAGATGTGTCCATATTTGGATGATAACCGTTGATTTGTGTGCATCTCTTTGGCTGTACTATAAGAATACATTGTTAAGCAATTCAGTGGAAACATACCTCCTTGCTAATATTTTAATAGTATAGATTGGGTAATGAACCCTCTTAGAAGCATTATACTTCATGTACTCTGTTGCTTTATGTCTCATTTTTAATTGCATTAGGGGAATATAGTACTTTAATCATAACTGCCAATATCTTTAGAGGCCTGTTGCCATTTCTTATTTTTATGAAATTTTTGTTGCCAAGAAAGGATTACACTTTTCCTTCCAGATTGAGTTGGTGTAGTGTATTGGTTATCAAAATACTCATAGTTTTGGGACTCTGGAATGGTAAATATTCATAATGTGTGAAAAAGCATGATGCCTAATTGTATGATCTTAATTACATAAAAATGGATGCTTAGTTATGTAGATACACAAATGAGACCTAGGAGGACACATCAAACTGTAAACTGCTTGTGATTATGGATTACTTTGTTTTTTGCTTCTTGTGTTTTTTGGTTTCCTATTATGCACATGTTAGCTTTCAAGAAATAAATGTTATTTTAAAAGCCACGAAGTCTCCATTGCTTGCAGAGTTAAGTGCATACTCCACAGAAGCACAGTGTTAACACCCTTCATGCTTGGGCTTTAAGGTATCTGAAGTTTCCTCCATTGCTTAGATGTCAGCTCCCCTGATTGCCTTACTGTTCAAGGTAACTTCACACTTTGGTGATTCCAGCCTTGCTCAAGCTATTCCTTCTGCTTATACTGCCCTTTCCACACTTTTCACCCAGCAAAATCATTCTTCATTGCCCTCTCAAATTTTAGTTTTAACAGCCTTACCTATGAGAATCTGACACCCCAAGATTAAAGTGCCAGAAACAGGTGTCAGAAGTTACGCCCCTTCCCTTGCAGCCCCTACTTGTGCCTCTTGTGTAAGGAACCCACTTGTACTGTCATTGTTACTTGAAGTCTACTGGATTGAGCTCAGGCTTAAATCATCTCTAACAGGGAGCTGCACAATGCCTGACACATAGCAGGTGCTGAGGAAATGTCTTGAATACAAAGGAGACTAAAGCTTAGCTTTTTGGACTGACCTGTACAGCACAGCTGTTACAGGCTCTGGTTTAATAGTCAGGGCTCCCCAGGCTGGCAGTTCCTGTCACAGCTGACCCAAGGTGGGGGGCAAGGGGAGGTCCAATGCAGCACCACCCACCCCCAAATTAGGCACAGAAAACATTCTTTAGTAGAATATGAAAGGGGTTCTTACTCCGAACTTTGAGGGTAAAGGTCACTGGCCTCTGGATGTGGAGAGGCAGTATTTTGAGTGTTTCCCTGGGTGGGCTGGGAGCCGGTGACGGCAGGTAGAAGAGGCCCTTTCCACTCAGGATCAGGCCTTCTCTAGCACTGATGCCCCTCTGACAGGTGTTAGCTGACTGAGACAGGCTTCAGGGAGGCACACATGCCTTGAACCCCTGGCCTGGAGGCGGAGAATCAGGTACATTCGGACAACTCATCCCAGACTAGAGCCAGTCTGCCACCCCAAAATCCACCAGAGCTGGAGATAAAAGCTGAAGTTCTCTGTAATTTAAGGTGAATTCACCCACAAAGGTCGGGGGTAGGGGTAGGGGTAGGGCTCATAAAGAGCTAAAGAGACAACGAAGTTAGCTTTGAGAAAGGCAGTCCTGGAACTGGAGGGCAAAGCTAAACTTCAGTGGACAGAAAAGGAAAGTGAAGTCCAGGGAGGGTACAGGCCCCACTGGGTTTACATCTCATCGCTAACAACATATCTTGCCAGGGAAAGAGCACTGGAAGGGAGTCAGGCCTCAGCTCTTGGCTAAGTTCTCTCAACTAATTGGGGAACACTGGCCAACTGATCCCATCTGGGCCTCAGTCTCGTCATCTGTAAATGAGGGGTTTGTTCTGGCTGGCTGATGTATGTATGCCTCTCCAGATCAGATGCTGGGCCTTTCAAAGCCACAAATTTCATCAGTGGCAGGGTCTGGGCCAGAAGCTTCTAAATACCATTCTCTACTATAAGGAACCAGGGTCCCTGGAGAAATGGCTAATTCCAGGTCCACAACAGAAAGTACAAGATCATCCTGGAATATCCTGTTGTGGCAGAAAATAAGAAAGTACCACAGAGAATGTGAGGAACATGTCAAAAGGGCTGCAGAAGCCAGCTTGAAGTGGTTTCCATTGGCCTAATCTGTTGCCATTTGTGCATCAAAATATAAAATGATAATAACAGATTATATAAAGCAGGAAGCCATGAGTCCAATGCTGATATAAATAAATGAATAAATAAATGAAAAGTATGCTAAGGAAGGGGATATTTACATGGTTTCAAAGCATCTCCTCATAAAATACCTATTTTTAATAAATAGGGAATAAGACATACTCAGTGAAAAGGCAACCTACGGAATGGGAGAAAATATCTGCACATCTGATATACCCAGAATATATAAAGAACTCTAGCAACAGCAATAAAAATCAACCAATTGAAAAATAGACAAAGGACTTTAACAGACATTCTTCCAAAGATGATATACAAATGGCCATCAAGCATATGAAAAAATGCTCAACCTCGCTAATAATTAGAGACATGCAAATCAAAACCACAATGAGATATCATCTCACACTAACAAAAAACAGAGAATAACAAGTGTTGCCAAGCAAGGATGTGAAGAAGTCGGAACCCTTGTTCACTGTTGGTGGGACTGTAAAATGGTGCAACTGCTGTTAAAAACAGGATGACAGTTTCTCAAAAAATCAAAATTAGAACTACAGTGTGATCCAGCAGTCCCACTTCTGGATATATATCCAAGAAAATTAAAAGCAGATCTCAAAGATATTTGCATATCCATGTTCATAGCAGCACTATTCACTAAAACCAAGAGGTGGAAGCAACCCAAATTTCCATCAACAGATGAATGGATAAACAAAATGTGGTATATACACGCCATAGAATATTATTCGGCTTTAGAAAGGAAAGAAATTCTGTCACCTGCTACAACTTGGATGAGCCTTGAGGACATTGTGCTAAGTGAAACAAACCAGTCACAAAAAGATAAATACCGTATAATTCCACTCATATGATGTATCTAAAAGTAGTGAAATTCATAAAGACAAAGTAGAATGGTAGCTACCAGGGGCTGGAGGGAGGGGAGAAAGGGGGGTTGTTTTAATGGGTACAGAGTTTCAGATTTGCAAGATGAAAAAGTTCTTTCACAACAATGTGAATATACTCAACACACCTGAACGATAAACCTAAAAATGAAAATGGTTAAGATGGTAAATTTCATGTTATGTGAGTTTTTTTTAATACAACGTATATATATATACACACACATACATACACATAAATTTTAAAATGAAAAAGGACTAAGTAACAACAGTAACAATGGAGACACTATTTTAATCCAATAATCTAAGTTACCACCAGTAACAGGACAAACTGAAATCCTGTACCACCTGATAGCATCCAACGGGAAGAACACAGCATCACTTCTGTGATTTTCTTCCTGCCAAAGATGCATAACCTAAATCTAACCATGAGAATATTCTACAAAGTAACTGGTCTATAATCTTCAGAAGTGCCAAGGTTATGAGTGTCAAAGAAAGGCTGAGAACTGTATCAGACAGAAGGAAACCAACAGGAATGCCAACTAAGGGTACTGCACAATTATGAACTGGACCCTTTGCTATAAAGGACATTATTGGGACAACTGGCAAAATGTGGATGGGTTCTGAGGATTTGATAGCTGTAATGTGCCAATGACAGTTTCCTGATTTTGATGGTTATAGCTATGTAAGAGAATGTCTTTGTCTGAAGGAAATAAACACCAAATTATTTGGGTGTGCTGATGCATCCAGTCCTCACTTACTCTCAAACGGCTCAGGGGACAAACTTTTTTGTACTGTAACTGCAACTTTTCTGTGAGATGATTTCAAAATGTATAAAATTACACACAAAAAAGAAATATCCATGATACTCTAAGTAAAAAACCAAAATTTCTGACATGAGCTGTTCATTGTGGTAGCCACTACCTACCTATAGCTATTAAAATACTTAAAATTAAGAATTCAGTCCTCAGTCACATTAGCCACATTTCAAGTGCTCAGTAGCCATATGTGGCTGGTAGACATGCTGTCATTGCAGAAAATTCTATTGGACACTGCTGTATAGCACTTTCCTTTTGTCATTGTTAAAATAATAAATATAGAAATGGGTATAAGTATGTGAACTCTTAAGGTTATGTACCAAATTGTTAATCGAGTTATCCTTGGGAGATGAAATTAGATGGGTGAAGTAGTGGAAATTTTTTCAGTTCTCATTAAATTCATTTAAAATTGGGGATTATGAAAGATTAAAATATTTTTAGAACTTTTCAAATATCTGTATCTATATATATAGATATCTACCCTACCTACCTATCTATTACTTGTTTGTCTACATTTTTAAAATCTTGTTTTAGGTATTATGTGATGTCAGGGAAGTTTTGAATAACCTTTCTGGTGATGAAGACCTTTGAAAAGGGAATTTAAATCCTGTGGTAGCTCACAGCGAAAAAAAAAGTGACAATGAATCTATGTATATTCATGTATAACTGAAAAAATGTGCTCTACACTGGAATTTGATACAACATTGTAAAATGACTATAACTCAATAAAAAAAAGTTAAAAAATTAAAATCCTCAAGAAAAAAAAGGGAATTTAAATTTCATGGCTCTATCAGTAATGCTTGAAGAGGCAAATAGCTCATGGGCTGCCACCTGCTTCACCCATCTTCACTCACTCACCTCACCTGACATAAGCCAAGAGCCCCAAACAAAGACTAGGGCTCTATTACACCAGGTTACCCTGCTATTAAACATGAGGAAGAACTTTCCGATAGTATCACCAAGAAACCTTAAGGACAAGGGATCATGGAATACTGAGGACATTTAAAAAGAGAAACAAACCCAAGTTTGGAGCCAAACAGACCCAGGTTTGAATCCTGGTTTTTCTACTGAATCAGCAGTGGGACAGTGGATGAGTAACTTAACCCTCAGAGCTTCACCTGCTTGTTTTAAAAATGGGGATAATAGTAACCTTGCACAAGTGTGCATGCAGTGCCTGTGGTGTCCTAACTGCTTTATGTATTGTTGCTTCTTCCTTAAGTCCTTTTTTTTTTTTAACTGTTAAAACCATACTCCTGATACTCATCCTCCAATGTGCTTCTCCTAGTCTTTATCTCAGTAAAGGGCTACTCCATCCTCTCACTTGCTCAAACCAAAAGCTTTGTAATAATCCTTAGTTTCTCTCTCTCTATCCTCACATTCAGTTCATTAGGAAACCCTGATCAGTTTTACCATCGAAATATGTCCATGATTAGCCCCATCGAGACACTTCCACCACAGTCACTCTGATCTAAACCACCATAATCTCCTACTTGGATTATGGCACTGGCTTCCCAACTGTGCCACACCGTCCGCCTCCCCATTCCACCCTCGTGCCTAAACTCCGAGTCTGTAGCCAGATCATGTTACTCCTCTGCTCAGAACTTTCCAAAGGCTCCCTTCACATGATCATGAGCTGGGCCCCAGTCTCCCTCTGCCTTTGCCTCCTTTCAATTTCTCTCTCCTTTGACTTCATTCCAGCCACACCAGCAGGCTTCTGGCTGTTATTTAGTTGTGCTGAGGATGCTCTCTCTGCCTGGAACATTCCTCCCCCAGATATCTGCATAGCTCATTCCCTCACCCTGAACTCACCAACGTTACAGTCTTGCAGAAGCCTTCTCTGACTACCCTCTACAAAGTAGTGGTCCCTAATCCACCTCCATCCCCCATCTGCCCTGATTTTTCTTGGGCATTTTTTATGTGTGTGTGTATGTGTTCTTTAACCACTGACCCAGAAGGTCAGCTCTTTGATGCCAGGGGCTTTGGTTTGGTTTGGTTTGGTGCTGTATCTCCAAACCCTGAGCAACTCCATCTCCCTACAGCATGTCTGCTGATTGGAGATATACTGTTTGAATTCACCTAGATTTCAGTTCAGTGCTACCAGCTCCCATACGCCTCCCTATCCAGTGGAGATGCCAGGAGCCTGGTAGCTAAGGGACAGAAGACAAACCCTGGCATAAGAGGAGGAGGAGGTAGTCAGCCAACAGGCTCTGGAGCTCCTCTCAAAGAGGCAGAGGATCCCAGGAGCTGGTAATCATCGAAGCTGATAAGGATGTGTATGATAATAGAGCAACGGGCAAATGCAGAACGACTCCGTGGTAAGAGCTTTTTACACGTGCACATCCCCCAGCCGCTGTGATCTGTTAAATGGAGAAATGCCCGCATGTGGGACTCTTCTATTTCATCTCTGGGGGCAGGGCTGGCCTCTGTTGGTCTACAAGGCTCACAGACCTACCACCTGTTCCATTTTGTCCCTGGGTGCCCCTTTTCCTCCCACCCCAGGCATCTGCTTTCTGAGAGTCCAGCTCTGAATTTAGTGTTTCATATGGACTGCTTAAGTTAATCTTCATAACTTTATGAAACAGATGCTTTTATTATTCCTATGTTACAGATGGGGAAACTGAGGCAAAAAAACCAAAAGTCACTTGCCTAATGTCACATAGCTGGTCGGGAGCTGAGCAGCCTAAATCCAGAACTCTTGCTCATAATCCTGCTCCTTCTGCTCTGTGATGTCAATAAAATCACACAAAAGGACAGGAAAAGGGCTGGTGTTACTGGAAGGAGGCTTCCAGAAGAGTAATGAGTAGTTCCTCCTTATCTCCACCTCACACAAAATAAGAAAAAGTCTTGAACAGTAGCATGAGCTTTAACTTATGACAGGAAGGACTTTCTGACAGTGTCTTCTAAGATAAAAACCTACTCAGGAAA
Organism: Vicugna pacos; assembly: GCF_048564905.1. Classification (NCBI taxonomy): domain Eukaryota; kingdom Metazoa; phylum Chordata; class Mammalia; order Artiodactyla; family Camelidae; genus Vicugna; species Vicugna pacos. The sequence goes on along the minus strand of NC_133005.1, from coordinate 26,896,784 downwards.
AGATAGTCTCAGTTTTTAACCCTTAAAGTCACAGATAATCAGTGTTGTTAGGGCTTAAAGGCCATTGAATCCACTGCCTTCTTCCATGTGATAAGCCTTCAGTAAGGGAGCAAGGTGGGGTGGACAGCCCTCACCTGCAGGCAACCATTCCAGACACTAACTTTGTGGTGTCAGAAGGGGCCTGACACAGAGGGGACCTGTGGTGTCAGAGGCCAAGGAGTCTAGAGCCAAGGAGAAACAGGCAGACCTCTAATTTAAGGTATCCTCAAAGAAAGGAGAACACAGTAAATTGAGTAGGAAGCACCTATGAAAGAAAGGAGTAAGGACAAACTTCCCCAGCCTCCTTGGATGAGAAAAAATTTTGTTACTCTCCTTGAGGGACTGAGCAGATTCTTCCTTTCAAACATGTTTGTTTTTTTTGTTTTTGCCTTGGCTGTCAGGGAGCTCAACGCCAGGTTTTCATAATCATCATGGCCAATGCTTATATAAATCCATATTGATTTCCTCCATTTTCTTCTTGGCCTTAATTGTCTAATTTCTTTTCTTTTCTTTTCTTTTAAGTGTAAAGGGTTTTTTTTAAATTGTGTAGCATAATTTAAGTCAATACATTTTTTAAGAATTTCACACATGTTCTGATTCTTTCCACTGCCCATCAACCCTTAGTTCCTCCAATGTCTGAGTCATATAATCTTCAAGACAGACCTTTCAATAATTTTTGCTCAATCAACAATTGTCAGTCAGTCCATAATTCTTTTAGTTGGGCTTCTCTGACTTCCAGTGGAACATGAGCACACTTCAAAAACTCCTCACCTGTAATCTTTGGAGTCCAATTTTCTCAAGCAGTTTACTTTAGGACTATTACATATTTGGAGTCAGGGAAGATTGATCCGCCTGGTTCTGAATTTCAGACACCCTCTAAATATACATTAAGTTCAAATCATTTACTCCTAAGCTTATCACACCCTAGAATAGTACTGATCGTTGCCAATACCCTTTTTTTAAAGTCTAGACACTGTTCAAGATAAAAGCCTAAAAAAAGAAGCCACGTTTGTTTCATGTGAACATTAAAGTCAGAGTACTAAATCAACATAACTGATCATTTCTCATCTTATGCTTTTAAATTACCATTTCTATAGTCCCAGAAGCTATCTTTATGTTTATCAATACTCATCACTTGAATCTGTTTTAGGTATCCTGTTCTGTCTTGCCTGTATCAAAACTCATACTGAACAATGAGTTCTGGGTTGCAAAAGAGGATTTATTTTTGCACCTGTCTACAAGTCTTTGTCCACAAATAAAACAAAAACAAGCACAAGTGCTATTAATTGTCTAATTTCTAGTGAAATAGCATATTTCCCTTTTTGCTCTAGATATCAGGGATCTTATCACCAGATTTTAAAAGCAATTAATCATCTAATTACAAAGACAGTTAGAGTTGTAATATTTATTTTGAAATAATTTCACACTAAAATTGTAAGAATGGTGTGGCCACTATGGAAAACAGTATGACAGTTCCTCAAAAAATTAAAAATGGAATTACCATATGATTCAGCAATTTCATTTCTGAGTATATGCCAAAAGTATTGAAAGCACGGTCTCAAAGATATTTGTACACTCATGTCCGCAGCATTATTCACAATAGCCAAAAGGTGGAAGCAGCCCAAGAGCCCATCAGCAGATGAATGGATAAACAAAATGTGGTACATACACACAATTGAATCTTATTTAGCCTTAAAAAGAAGGAAATTCTGACACATGCCACAACGTGGATGATCCGTGAGAGCATTACACTATGTGAAATAAGACATTTACAAAACGACAAATATTGTATAATTCTACTTATTTAAGGTATGTAAAGTAGTCAGATTCATAGACAAAATAGAATGGTGGCTGCCAAGGGCTGGAAGAGGGGACTGGGGAATGCGAAGCTGTTGTTTAATGGGTGCAGAGGTTCAGTTTGGCAAGATGACAAGAAATCTGGAAATGAATGTGGTGATGGTTGCACAACAGTGTGAATGTACTTAATACAATGAACTTCAAAATGGATACTTAAAAATGGTTAAGAGGGTGTATTTTCTGTATATTATACAATTAAAAATAATCTCTTTAAAAATTACAGTTCAAAGAAGTCCTATGTATCCTTCATCCAGATTCGCCAGCTGTTACCATTTTGCTATATATGCTTTGCCATTCTAAATATACACACAATATCTTTCTAAATCACTTGACAGTAAGTTGAAATCATCTTCCTTAATGGCCAAGTACCTCAGTGTGTATTTCCTAAGAACAAGGAGATTCTAACCACAGTACAATTAACCAAAAGCAGGACATTTAACACTAATACTATTATCTCATAGTATTATTATTTTTTACTATTTCGTTTCCATATGTCACCAAGGGTCTCAATAATCCATTTTCTTCTTTTTTTTTTAACATTTTTTATTGATTTGTAATCATTTTCCATTTTCTTCTTGATTCTGATTTTCTGTTGGGGGCTAGGGAGGCTTTGAAAGTAGGAGAATGGGGGTGGGGAGAAACAAAAGACAGGGTCAGGCGCCCTGCAGAGCCTGGACTTGTAGGGAGGCTTAAGAACACCTACTGGACCCTGCAAATTTTAGAAATGATAGTAGTGAAGCTCCAGAAAAGGAAGGAGCCTGGCTGAAAGTCACACAGCACTCATCCAGATCTTCCCAATGCCCCCAGGCTCTGTCCCCAGAACTAAAGCCTACAGCCTTTAGCAGCCTGAATACATCTTTTTCCACCTTTGGTGCTGCTTCTTGGCCACCTAGAAACTACTCGTCTTCACTGTCAGCTCTGAACCAGTGATTACAAATTCTGCAACTCAGCACCCTTGTGGTTAAACCCCTTAAATCCCCAAATGACAGGAAAGCATCACGGCAAAATGGCCCCTAGTAGTGCTATGGGAGTTGCAAAGTGACCCATCTCACCCGTTAGACTTTCCATAAGTGGAAGGTTAAGATTTTCCACCAGTTACGTAAAAGGAATAGAGGACTTAAAGAATGTTTTTTGCTTCCAACCCCAAAAAGGAATCTTAAATACTTCCTATAACAAATGCTGGCAATATCTCCTGTGCTTCTCAAATGCGCTTTTTCATTTTCCCCAAACAGTGGAAGCTATTAGTCCCTGAGGGTATATTTTTGGCTTCAGTGGCCTGGGTGTGCCTCTCTAAGATGACTGCACTTATTTACATATGGAAAATCATCCCTGAGGGCATATATAGTCTCTCCAGCACAGTTCCAAGGTTGTGTATACAGAATTTCTGTTTTGAAAACAGGTGGCTCATTCGGGAAGATGAGTAATGGTGGTGTCACAGTACACATACCGCAGCACTGCCTGCCTAGGAGGGCCCTGGGGTGCAGTGAAAACACACAGATTTCCCAAAACCACCACCTGGCAGCCGAGTGAGCTTAAACAAGGCCTTTCTTTGCTTCTCTGGGCCTCGGGCTCCTCATCTGTCCTATGGGGACAATGCCACCTAGTTAGCTGCCAGGAAGTATTTTCAGGGTAAGTGATAGCCTCTGTAGAGTGCCTCACACAATGCAGGCTCACACTAGGTACTCAGTACCTGAGACCAGGCCCTTCTCTCTGAAGGCAGATCCACTGAGGGCTTCCTGAGTCTTGGATCTGTGCCAGGTGGGCAGTGAAAACCTCTGTAGCACTGAAAACAAATTTGTTCTCTGACACCAGTGCCAAGCAGTGTTGGCACAACTGGCTCCTTCTGAACTGAGTTTCTCTCCCAAATAAATCCTAATTTGTCTTCCCTGCTGCATGCTGCAGAGCAGATGGGCCAGGGTGGGAGGGTTTTGGGGAATGGATTCTGACGCTCACAGCCCGGAGGCTAGGAGGCTCTCACACACTTAAAGCCAGAAGCCCTCTCCTCACCGTCCCACCCATCCTTCCTTCAAATAGCACCCTCACCCACAGTGTATGTCAGTGCTTTGGTGACCTACCTCTGCTCTCCCCAAGGCTGCCCCTTAATATTGACATGAACTGTTCCAGTTAGTGTGGAGGTTGGGTGAGATGACAGCCAGGACCCTCCCATCCCAAATCTGTGGGGGATGGCCTTTATCATTGATTATGAAGGCTCAGCCTTTCAAAGCCTCAGTTTCCTATTCCATTGAAAGGGGAAGAGAGTCTTTGGATGGCCACATTGATCTTGGTCAAAAAGGTACTAATGCCACCGAATGTATACTGAGCATTTACCAGGGACGTCACACGTATAACCCAACACAGCTAGGGCCTCGTGCTGCCCACTCTCTGCCCACAAAGAAACGGCAGTACTGCACAAAACCATGAATAAGAGCTATTCAAATGTTTATCTGGTTTCTCAAGAAAATGCCAAAGGAAAAACACATTCTCAGTGCAGAAAAAGCTCTTGTCTCTGTGCCTCCCACCTATCTCATCAAGTAAGACCCTGAGACTAGCCCAAGTGATTAACCCATCCACACCCAGTCTCCTGACCATAGCTTACTCAGCCCCACAAGGGTCAAGGGAGATGGTGCCCCTCTTACTGCCCCCAAACATCTCTCTGGACCCATAGCTCAGTTCTCAGGGGACCCCACCGTAAGCCCCGCAACTCCCATGGTGGTCACTCAGGAAACATGGTGGTCAATCCAACATCTTTTAATGATTCTAACCAAGGACCCCAGCATTCTTATACTGAGGCAGGAGTTCCTGGATTTTGTATCGGGGTGCCAAAATGGTTTGGACAATCCTCAATGGGGGGAGATATTTCTGGGGTGCCATAAAAACGGGATGACGAGGTTTAGTCTTCTTGCCTAAGCTATACAAATCCAGCATCACAGGCTTAGGGCTGTAGATCCCTTTCTTCTTGGGCTGGATTGGGGTGAACCGGGGACACTGGCGAGGTTCTACCAGCAGCCGCAGCAGGTCCTTCCGAAAGATGTTCCAGCTGTTCTCCTTGAGGAACTTCTGGCACATATCTTCATCGCTGAAGGTAAGGCACAGATGCTGGAGTTCCCATGCCAGCCCCTCCCAGACCCCTGCTGCTCCAGCCTTGCCTCCTGCCACTCTGGCCAGTCCCTAAACACACTGTGCTCTGTCCCACCTCTGTGCCTTTCCCCAGACTCTTCTCTCTGCCTCCTCTACCCTTCCACACCTTCTTCCCCTAGACCTGCACTATTCCACATGGTGGCCACGAGCCACATGTGGCTACTGAGTAGCTGAAGTGTGGTCTATCTGAATTAGAGATGTGTTCTAAGTGTAAAATACACACCAGATTTCAAAGACTTAGAACAGCAACAAAAAAGTAGACTATCTTAGTAATTTTTATGTTGATTACATGTTGAAATGATATTTTAGGTATACTGAATTCAATAAAATATACTTTTAAAATTAATTTCACACACTTTTTTTTATTCCTTTTTTCTTTCTTTTTACTTCTTGTAATGCAGCTACTGAAAATTTTAAATTACATTAGCCATCAGGTAAATTTAAGTCAAAGCCACACAAGATATCACTTATGCCCACTAGGATAATAATAATTAAAATGCAACGATAGTAAGTGTTAATGAGCATGTGGAGATATTGGAACAAGGGTTCCAATACATCGCTGACAGCAATGTAAAATGGTGCAGTCACTTTGAAAAACAGTCTGGCAGTTCCTCAAAAGGTTAAAGAGTTAACTTGTGACCCAGCAACTCCATTCCTAGGTAGATACCCAAGAGAAATGAAACCATATGTCCACACAAAAACTTGCACAAGAGTGTTCATAACAGCATTATTCATAATAGCCAAAACACAGAAACAACCCAAATGTCCATCAACTGATGAATGGATAAATAAAGTGTAGTATTTACATTCACTGGAATATTATTTGACAATAAAAAGGAATGAAGTACTAATTCCTGCTACAACATAAACGAACCTTGAAAACATTATGCTAAGAAGCCATTCACAAAAGACCACATATTACATGATTCCATTTATCTGAAATGTCCAGAACAGGCAAATCTATAGAGACAGAATGTCAATTGGTAGCTACCTTGGACTTGTCTTGGTGCCCTGGGTCTACTCCGCCCCCTTCCCTCATCGCATGTGAGGGAAAGTGGGAGAGAGTGGACTGGGCTCAGCTCTCACTGGCTTATTTCCTTCTGAGACCACCGCAAGGGAAAGGCATGTTCAGCCTCCACTGACTCACCTGTACCCTCCCCTAAGAAGGAAAGCCTGATAAACCACTGATACATTAGAGCATTCTTCTGGGTAGAATATATTGACCAGGACAAAATCAACTTTGATTCATAGAGGTCAACTTAACAAAAAAATCCAGAGGTCAGAATGGGCTACAAGTTAGTCCTTGTTGGTCTCAAAGGTACCAAAGGCAGCTCCTACCAGCTCACAAGAGCAAGTCCATGCTAAGTGACATTAGGCTGGTAGCTCAAAACTGGCCATGATGGGAGGATGTAAACCACAGAAACTGGCAAACACTTCAAGTCAGGGTTACCTTCCACCTCCCAGACAGTTGCTTGCTGAACATTTGCCAGCACAGCACTGCAGTCTCCACTTAAGAAGTTCCATTAACTCTCAACTTCTTACATAATAAATAACAATATCTAACCCTGACTGCCTATTTACCATGTGCCAAGCACTTTACACTTGTTAACTCTGATCCTCACAACCACCCTATTTCACAAACATGAAAACTAAGGTTCAGTGAGGCTAAGGAACTCACCAGACCTGTGAGGGACAAGCATGTGACTATACATTCTTAAGGGATTTTTTTTTTTTTTTTGGATCCAGAGTTCAAGTTAAGACAGACAAGATTCCATATCACCTCCTGATGCTGATGGTCACATTGATTTCTAGTCTAATCTTTCACTAAAGTGGGTAGCTCTTCTAAAGGCCTCAGCCTCGTGCAGCTCCAATCTCTGCCTCACTTGAACTGAGAGCTTCGTCAGTCCTTGCAGGCTGCAAAACTTCAGCCCATCATGCCCTCGACTGCCACCCCCACCCGATGCCCGCTGGGCCATCCAGCACTAGAGCACGCTCTGTGCTTTGGTGTTAGGCTGCTCTTCCTCTGGGCCCTTGGAGGTTTCCCTTCTTTCTTGTGACCTCAGCTGTTCTTATTCTACGTGGAACTCGCTGTGTTTTGTAGGGGTAGAGGCTTCTGCATATCCAGCCCATGGGATCCACAGGACAAGTGTCTCACCCACTGACTGTGTGATCTTCAGGATGTCATGTCCCCTTTCCTGGGCTCCACAGTCCTCAATTAAACATGGAGGATTTGAGCTAGATAATGGATATGTTTTCTGCCTGCTTTAGCAGTCTAGAAAACCATGAGTTCAACAATTAATGAATAAGCCAGAACTCTGTCAGCATTACAGCTGATTGCAGCCAAGTGCTGACTGCGCAGCACAGACACTGAGCGCCCAGACATCTGTCACCCTCAAGTCTAAGCAAACCTTCTCTGAATATCAATTCAACAGACTTTAACTGATACCCATCATGTACTAGACATTATGTGAGAAGCTAAGACTCTTTAAATCCTTTTTTGAGTAGGTGGCTCTAAATAGCTGTTTTCTATATTGATAGTACTCAGGAATCAGAGAACTGGGGCACTGGTGAACTGCAAGGAATCACCAATGTTTCCCAACTTTTTTTTTTCCACAAAACTGTCCCAATTTGGGCCATAGCTACATAACATCTGTTCTTTTAATTTGCTAATAATTTTTCTTAATTCTATTTAGTTTCTTCTACTTAAATATTTACCTTGGCTTTGTTCTAAGCAGCAAGATGGTCAAATCATGAGTTTAGCGAGCTTGTCATGTCTAATACGAGGTTGCTTACAATCCGTGTACCACCAAAAGTCATTTTGTAAGCCTTCTGTGAATATGCTCTAAACCTGGAGAAACACTGATCTAGTCTAATTTTCTGTTTTGCAGATTGGGGTCTGAAGCCTAGAAGAGGGGAAATGATTTATCCAAAGTCATACAAATCCCATGTCAAATTCTTTCATGTGCCTATTGGACATGGCTGAAGGAACTCTACAGATCTGCCTTCAGCCTTCCTCTTTCTTGACCACAGGAATCACCTGCTCCCCACATCTGCCCACAAAAACCATGACTGACCACAACATCACCACAAGAAAAGAAAAAGAGAGGGGGATGTCAAATTGCATTATTGGTATGATCTCCGTTATGAAACTTTGTGTGCCTGAATGGTAAATGTATATTTGGCACATATCCCCCCAAAATACTAAGATACATAAAATGCTAACTGGGATTGCTGGAGGAACACAAACGGCTTTGGTCTTCACCTTCTTAAATGTTCAGCATTTTCCAGTTTCCCACAATGAGTATGTCCCTTTCATTCATTCACTTATCCAACCTCCACTGAGCACCTACCACATACCACATAATGTACAGGAACCAGGGATGAGAGGGGGACAAAGCCCAATCCCTGCCTTCATGAAGCAATCAATCAAGTGATAGGGAAAGAACTGTGCAGAAACTACACAGCTCTCAACAGCTGTAATACCACGTGGTATGGCCACTGACAGAGCTGCATGGGGAGTATTGTGAAGGTACAAAAGGGGTACTTAACCCACCCAGCCTGAGGTCAGCCAGGAAGGGTTTTCTGGAGAAGCTGAATCTTAAAGAATGAGTAGGAATTTATCAAGAAAAAAAAAAAAAGAGGGGCAGATTGACTAAAGGAAAAAATCCATTTTTGGAGAGTCACTACCCTGACAATGACTTTTAAAAAGTGTATCTTTTTTTCCCTCCTTATAAAAGAAATGCATACTCATTGCAAAAACAAACATGAGAAGAATATATAACTATAACCAGAAAGTCCCTTTTAGTCCTATTTTTCAGAGAGAATGACTATCATAAATTGTGCAATACTACAGGTATTATCATTTTTGCTCATTTTCCTTCTAGATTTTTCTCATGTAAGTGTTCTACAAAGGCATAGTCATAGTATATATACAATTCTGTACCCTGTCCTTTTCATGTAGCATTTTATTTCCTGTTTACTTATGATTTTTTAAATAAAACTGTTACATTCTATCAAGGGAATGTATCACAGTTTTCTAAACTATCCCTTGATGTGACACCTGTAGGTGGGGGTGGTTGTTTTTCCATTATGAATATGGTGGCTACAAACATCTTAATGTATGTAGCTTTCTGTGTAATTTAGTTATATAAAGATAAATTCATAGGTAGACCACTGCTTCAAAGGATAAGAACAGTTTTGTAGCCCTTGAAACATAATGCCAACATTGTTATCAAAAGGATTGAGCCAATTTAAAGTGTACCAACAATTGCCAACTTCATTCAACCCTCGTCAGCATTAGGTATTACCATTTTTTCCTTTCTTGTACTAAAACAAGAGGTAAAAAATTGTTCATTGAATCTGGTGGGATATACACACATGTCCAGCACCTACCTGGGGTACTTGATCTTGAACTTCGACAAATTTTCTATTGTCTTACTGTCAAGCAGGTCACAAAATTTCTCTTCCCTCACCCGTATCACCTCAGCTCCCAGGCTGATGAGAATCAAGGGCCGCATGTCATGCTGGTTCTCTGGGAGGAGGATCTGGTGCAGGCCCTAGAGAAAAGAAGTCCCAGAAAGGTTGCCCTCAGAGACCCTCCACTTCTCCAGGCTCCACTCCCCAGGATGGGAAAATAAGGCTCCAAACAAGAGATGAATCCACCTGGGGTCATTCAGCAGGGTATGGGGAGAAGTCTGGGGCTCCCTTTGCTACCTGACTCGAAATCTCTGGACTCGTGAAATTAAAAGAGCCCTCAAGGCCCTCTGTCCACTGTCCTCCATCCAGGCAGTGGGCTCTGCAAGCACTGGCCTCAAGCAGTCACCTGCCAGATGGAGGCATTTTACAAGCATTCCCTATTGTCCAATATCTCAATTCCTCCTTGTGCCAAGTAAGCCCATCCTCTCCTCCTTACAACTATAACCAAAATCAAACAGCTAGTCCTCCTCTTCCATCTTCCCTTTTACAGCCACCACACCCTCCCCCCGCACTTTTCTGAGGGTCTTCGCTCATAAGCATGTGTCCCCACTGAGCCTGAGTTTTCTCTCTGCCCCTCACAGGCTCTGTGCAGCACATGAGTTCCTCTGGCTCCCTGGCATGGACTCCTGCTCACTTCTATCTAGAAGGGAGATGGAGATCAACAGGAATACATGCTTGTTTTACAGAGAGTGTAACCCCCTTCTAAGGAGACACTCTGAGGGGGCAGAGCCCAGACTAGAATCCTTACGGCTGAATCCCCACTCACTCTCAGCCTCTCCGCCATTCAGACTCAGGCAGGGAGAAGAGGGGTGGTCAGCAGTCCAGAGCCTACGATGCCCAGCTGTCTTGGGCTCAAGAAGATGTGAAGGGAACCATAAACCAAGAGGTCTGCTCAATGGAGGCCATGAGAGACTAGGAATAATCCTGGCTTCAGAAGGAAGATGCATATGTTTACTTGTTATGTGATTTTGGGCAAAGTTATACCTCCTGGGCCATTGTTTGCTCACCTGTGAGACAGATGTGAGACTACCTGCCCCATATGTCTCTGAAAGACTCTGAATTTGAAAGGAGATGTGAAGTGGGATTTGGACCAGCCCCCCCCATCCATTTGGGTTCTAGACCTGGAAGAATGACCATCTGAAGACTATTCAGTACTCTAAGCCATGGCCTTGTCTCTTCTTGTTATCTTTCTTATGAAGCTATTGAAGGTCCAAACAAGACGACATGTGTGAGGACATTGTGGGAGAAGTGAAACACCTCACATGTTAGCTGTGCTCAGTATGATGGGCATGAAGGCCTTTCCAACCAGCGCCAGGCCTTGCACAGAAACCCGAGTGGCTGCTCCTACCGTGTGGCAAAAATACTACATAAACATAACCCTCACCACCGCCCGAGGATATGGGATTACCATCTTCAGACTGTAAAACGATGTTCCGAAAAGGAAATTTCCTCATCAAAGGTCATGTACCCTATAATTACAATAACAATGATGATGACGATGACAATGGTGATGACAGCACCAGCTAATGTTTAAGGAGCATTTATTACATTGCAGGCGCTCTGGTAGCTTTCTTGTACACTAACTAACATAACCCTCACAAGAACCCCAGGAAGTGAGCTCTATCATCATCATCACTACAGAGGACGCTGCTGAGGTTAAGAAACTTGGCCAACATCACACAGCATGGAAGCAACAAAGCTAGGATATAAAGCCAGCTGAGTCTGTCTTTAGAGGCCATGCTTTTAATCTCACACTTTGAGGAAACTGAGGCACAAAAAGGTTAACTTGCCCAAGGTTAACAAGACAGACAGTGGTGGAGCCAGGGTTTGAACCAGCAATCTGTCCAGGGCCTCACTGCCAGCAGGCACTGTTAACCACCTCCCATCCACCGCACACATCCCAGCCAGCCTCACGTCCTTTCTCTGCCTACACCCTTCAAATAGCTTCCCAAAGCACCAACGATAAAATAAACTCCTCACTGTGGCCACCAAGGCTTCAGCCATTTCAACCTCATGAGGCTCCCTGCCTTTTTACACTGTTCCAGCCATGCTGCCCTCCCTTCCCATATCCTCAACGTGCCAAGCTCCTTCCAGCCTCAGGCTTGACCTGCTGTTCCTGTCTGGAACACTCTTCCCCCAGGCTGTCTGTAGCTTATTCTTTCTGTCATTCAGGTCTCAGCTGAAACAGCACCTCCTTAGAGTAGCCTTCTTTGACCACTCATTTGAGAAGCCTACCCTGCCCCAACACAGCTTTCTATTCCATTCCAAACAGCAATTTAAAATTTGCTGTTTGTTTGCTACGTTATCTGTTTACTTCCCCAGACTAGATCACAAGACCCACAAGAGCAGGAATGATGTCAGTGTTCTTGCCCACACTGGCACCTTGGACCCTGCTTGGAGTATGACAGATGTTCAAGAAAGACCCGCTGAGTGAATGTTCAAACGGAGACACACAACATTAGAGCTGGCAGTTCCCCAGGTGAATGTCCTCATTTTCTGATGAAGGCACAGATTCAGAGAGAGAAAGTGATTTGCCCAAGGCCACACAGAGAGCTAATTAGAAGCAAAAATTAAAAGATGGGAGGGGTCTATCTGCCCTGTCCCTGCTCCTCTGCCCAGTCTTGGCCATTTCTGAGGTCTCAGCCTGCCTGTTCCCTGGAGAAGCTGCTTCCCCCACACCTCCTGGCTCTAAACACGGGTCTCCTTACTCCCAGCCCCAAACTCTGCTGTTTTAGCACTGACCCAGCTCTACACTCCTGCTTCCAAAGGCAAGGAGAATGACTCCTACATCCTGGCAAGTGAATACAGTCATAGCTATTACCATTCATTCTCCTGCGAGTGAAGCCAGGGCCTTCAAAGCAGGGAGAACAGGACTTTACCAGAAGCATATTGTAGGCATTTTCCCACAGAATCATGTTAATGAATATTTGGGCAGCTGTGGGGGGCGGTCCACGCCCTGGGCCCTGTTTGGTGAATGAGGCAGTCAGGACCTTGCTCTGAGCCCCCACCCAGAGTCTTACAGGATTGCCAAGAGAATCAAGTCCGAAGTCCTTGTTGTTCTTGTTCCATCTTACACAGCCTCCCACTCCTGTCACCCTCTCCAGACCAGGCAACATCTCTCCTGCCCTGTAGTGCCTCCATTCTACCTGGGAGGCCAACCATCCCAGCTCCTCCATGGGCGGGCAGCACACGAGGCTGCATTCACAGCTGGGGCCTGGCCTCAGGTGGTCTGTGTTCAGTCCTGAGCATCTCACTCTGAACACTGAAACCGCAGTGAAGCGGAAGTGAGAAGGCTGGAAACGACATCCCGTGAAGGCGGAAGGAATGGAGGAATGTCTTCCCAGAATAGGAAAATAATTAATGGGACACTGGCACTGTGCCTGGCTCCATAAACGCTGAATGAAAAACAAAACAGCATTCTTTGAATATCTAAGGGGCCATCATGTGACAAGGAAGCTGGTTTCTGTTTGTTTTTAAGGGGGTGGGTAGGGTGGAGGGGGTATTGGGGAGAGCTAGTTAAAAGTTGTAGGAGGCAGAGTTTTACTGAGCAAAAGGAAGAGCAAAAGGAAGGCTGGGAAATATTCAGTCAGCATGGACAGAGGGCTGGGCTAGGGCCTGGGGCTCCCGGACGGTACTGGGCTGACCTCCCTGCCTCCGAAGATGCACAGCCCAGCAGAGCAGGTGCACTAAGGGCCCATCATAACATGGGGTAGGGGGTGCGAAGAGGACCCTGGAGATTCATGGTGACAATGATGACCATACACAGGACGTCAGAAGATGGCACCTCCCCAGGAAGACTGAGGCACATCCCCTCCCCATGCTACCCACCCTACCACCCAGCTCCAGCACAGTGGTCAACTTATGGCCAAACCTGCTTCACCCATACATCCCCCTCCACTATTGGATAATTATTTTTTTAATAGACTCTGTTTTTTCTAGAACAGTTTTAGACTCAGAGAAAAATTGAGAAGATAGTACAGGCACCCAATTTCCTGTTAACATCTTGCATTAGTGTGATACCTTTGTTACAATTAATGAACCAATAGGGGTAGATTATCAATAACTGAAGCCAATGGGTTGTTTAGATTTCCTGCCTTTACCTAATGTCCTTTTTCTCTTCCACCATCCTATCCAGGACACAATATTACATTTAATGATCATGTCTCCTTACGCTCTTCCTGGCTTTGGCAGTTTCCCAGAATTACCTTGTTTATAATGATCTTGACAGTTTTGAGAAGTACTGCTCAGGTGTTTCATAGGATGACCCACTATGAGAACGTCTGACTTTTTTCTCATGATTAAACTGGGGTTATGGGTTATTGGGAAGAGGACCAGAGAGGTAGAATGCCATTTTCCTCACATCACATCCCACTTTCATCATCTCATATTAAGGGGACATACAGCAACACGATTTCTTACTGTTGATCTTGGCCTTGATCACCTGACTGAGGAAGCACTTCTCATTCAGTGGGTTTTCCATTGAAGATTACTCTTTTTCCTTCCTTTCTATACCTAATTCTTTGGAAGGAAGTCACTATGTGCAGCCCACACCTAAGGTTAGAGTTATACACCATCTCTTTTAGGGCAGAGTACCTACATAAATTATCTAGAATTCTTCTGCATGGGAGATTTGTATCTACTCCCATTTATTCATTATTTATGCATTATATCAGTGTATACTCACGGATGTTTATTTTACACTTAAACAATCCAATACTACTTCATTTGCTCAGACTGTTCAAACTGTTTCAGCTTTGGAAATTGGGAACTCTTTCGAGTTGGCCCCTGTGTTCCTTGGATTTGCCTGTCCCCATAAATGTAAGGTTTTTTCCCCAACACGTCATTACTTCCTGCTACTACAAAATGCATCAGGGTCATCTAGTATACTTCTTGCTGTGGTCCTAGAATTAACCATTCCCCAGGGAACCCTTGTTTCTTTGACCGAAGAATGGTATTAGGAACTAAGATCTGGGCTCTAGGTGTGCTCACTGCTACTGGTGTGCCATTTCTTTCAGGCCCTGTCAGCTAACAGAGCAAAAGATATATGTTTATACATATGTCTATAAGTGTTTCTATATGTGACCATCTGTATCTATATTAAGCTAAACATGAGTACATCCTGATGTCTGCAACTCTAATCCATTACCGTCATTCTAGCCTCCTCCCCTCGCATATCTGTACATCTCCACTCCAGTAGTGAAAAACCTGGCTCCTACCTTCTGCCACTCATTACTTAATTGATCCATTTCAGTGTACATGTATAGCAGTGTCAGAACTGTTAATTCACACACTCATGGAAAAAACTTTGTCACAGAGTACGATGCTCATGTGTAGCTCCTCTTGCTTTTAGTCTTAGAGGTTCCACTCATCTCCGAAGTTACTTAGGTCAGCAACTTTTTCTCCCATCCTCTTCACTGAGGTTGTTTCATTGCTAGATTCTCTTGTCAGTCTGCATTCCTTCCTGGTATTCCTCTCCCCATCTCCTGATTTTTTTGTTGTTGTTACAAATTACATACATTAAGGTTCACTCTAAGCTGTAAAGTTCTACGGGTTCTGACAAATACTTAGTGCTCTGTATCCACCATTACTGTCTCATATAGAGTAATTTTATTGCCCTAAAAATTCACTGTGCTTTGCTTACTTGTCCCTCCCCCTGAACTCCAAACCTCTGGCGACCATTTTATTATCTCCACGTTTTTGCCTTTTCCAGAATATTATATAATTGGAATCATATAATACTTAATATTGGCTTTATTCTCTTAGAAATGTTCATCTAATTTTCCCATGTCTTTTCATGGCTTGCTAGCCAATTTTTTACTGACAAATAATATTTCATTGTATGGATTTACCAGTTTGTTTATGTTGAACTTTACATATAAATTTTAGCATCAGTTTGTCAATATCCACAAAATAACTTGCTAGAATTTTGATTGGGATTGCACTGAATCTATACATCAAGTTGGAACAAACTAACATGTTAACAATTTTTTTGAGTCTTCCAATCCATAAACATAGGATATTTCTCCATTTAAATCTTCTTTTAATTCTTTCATTATAGTTACATAAGTTTTCTGCATATAGCTCCTGAACATATTTTGTTAGATTTATACTAAGTATTTCAGTTTTTGGTGCCATTGTAAATGGCACTGTGTGTTTTATTTCAGCTTTCAAAGGTTCATTGCTTTATACCCTGTGACCTTGCTATAATCCTCTATTAGCTTCAGGAGGTTTTATTCGTTCTTTGTTATTGTTGTTGTTTTTGATTCCTTGGAATTTCTGTAGAGACATCACGTCACCAGCAAACAAAGAGAGCTACATTTTTTCCTTCCTAATCTTATGTATTTTATTTCCTTTTCTTGTCTTAATGCACTAGCTAGGGCTCCCAAAACAATGTTAAATAGGAGTGGTCAGAGGGGACATCTTTGCCTTGTTCTTGGACTATTTTAAAGCAAGTCCCAGATGCTATAATCATTTTATCTGTAAATATTTTGCTATGTATCTCCCGAGAAAAAGGACTCTCAAAAAACATAACCACAATATCATTATCATATCTTTAAAAATCAACAATATTCCTCAATATCACCAACTCTAGAGCAAGATGTTTTTAAATCTTTACTTTCATTACCTAGCACCCCAGCCCATGGTGGTACACACTCTATCGTGAACAAGGCTCTCTGCACACCTACCAAGATGTCTCCTTGCTCCACGGTGTGGATCTTCATGTAGGCCCCTACTGCAGCCTCCTTGGGGAGATCGCCATACTTGGTATTGATCATGGAACAGTCGATGAAATGAGGACACCTGGATCTGAAATTTGACAACTTGTTAGAACTCGTTTGTACCACAGCCAGTTCATGAGGCCCTGGATAATCAGCCCCCACTTTACTGCATACTGAGATCGGCCCTCTTTTCTCCCAGGTAATGAGAAAACTCAAAATCAAGCCCTGGGAGACTGTCAGGAATTGGAGAGGTTTAACTGGGAGAAGCCCTGCGAGAGGACACAGAACCCCTTTAAACAACAGAAGGCTGTCATGCAGAAGGAGCTGAGGATCTCATGTACCTGAGCCAGGCCTGACGGGTAAGTTCAGGCCGGCTGACTTACTGCTCAACACGAGGAAGGGATTTCTAAGTCAGAGTTGTCTGAAAGTGGAACAGACTACTTTGAGAAAGAGTAAGCTCTGTGCCCCTGGGGCCACAGCAGAGGCTGGGGCTCTTCTTGACAGGAAGGTAGAGAACAGATGGCTTTGTTTGTTTATTCATTTGTTTACAAAAACAGATTTCCCTGGGAGGTCAGTAGACTCTGCTCTGTTCATGCTGGAGTGCATTTTACACAGGCAAGCCTATTGTGCTTTCTTTGGTCTCAGGCTAGGTGGAAGGAAGACACGGTATGCTACCTGGATTAGAGGCAGGGAAAAGATTATTTATCAGCTGAATCATAGCTGAATTCACCTAACAGATACACAAGGCAGGCTTTCATTCTCATCCCCAAGGACATGCCAAGCATATGTCCTTTATTTTTTTTACGGTGGGACCAAACTGTCCCCTTTTTCCTTACCGATTAACAGCAGAGAAACTAAGTCTGTTCCATCTCTACTTTCAGAAGAACTAGGATTGGAATTTCAAGCACTGGATCCCTCGGAAAGAATATCCATCAGAGGGAAAAACAGCAAAGCAATCATGGGGTGCTCATTATGGCGACAATCAGGCTGGAAATGGTAATAAGCAAAGGATTCCAGTGAAGCGGTCCTTGGGGCACCATGGAGACTGTGACACTGATGTCATTATTAGCATTGCTGTGATCTTTTTTATTTCATATTTAATGGTGGGGGCGGTGCAGGTTATGCTGCTCTGGGCCCAGCGCTGAGCTGACTCTAGGCCAGTGCCTGCTAAGTGTCCCTTCCTCTCCGGGAAAGGCAGAGTGCAGCCTTCACTGTGAACCCACTTTGTTCCTGTCATGACGATAGTACCAGATAACAAGACTGAGTACTAACAAGCTGCTCAGGTTTGAATCCTGGCTCTGCCACTTCCTATCTGTGTGACCTGGAACAAGTAACTCAATCTCTCTCTGTACCTTGGTTTTCTCACCAGGAAAATAGGAGTGATAATAGCAGTGCTTACCCCATAGGGTTGTTGTGAGGATTTCATCAGATCACCCAGTACCAGGCACAGAGTATTCCAACAGTGTTAGCTATAATCATCATTATCTCATTTAATTGCTGGTTTACAACAAACTCGAGACTTAGATACTGTTATCTATAGATCAGGAAACTAAGGCTTAGAGAGGTCAAGTCCCTTGCTCAGGGACACACAGCTAAAATCAGCTGCCAAGCCTGGATTTGAGCCTGGCTTGAACTGACTCCAAAGCTCTTACCTACTGCTTCCCTTCTGAGTTTCTGAAGCTCAGAGTCAAAAAGGCCCAGTGATAGAGACAGAATGTCATCACCAAAAGATGTGTCCTGCTCCTTCTTCCTCAAATGGGTTCCCTGAGAAAGGAAGTAGCTGACCATCTAATGTGGCCCCAAGCTGGAGGCAGAGAAGGCAGCCCCTGGGTATCAAACCTAGGACCTCTCTAGGCTGCCTTCTGCACATACCCCAACCTTTGGGGTCAAGCCAATTGCTACCTCTCCTCCCTTCCCAGCATCCCTGACATTCGGCCTTGAATGTTGTTTTATATTTCTTTTCAGCCAGAATCTGGACATCTTCTATCCGTCAAGAGTAAAACTTACTTGATCTTTGAGCCCAAGGTCTTTGGGAGAGTATTTCCTGAAGTTTTAATTTTCCTACTGAAGCTGGATCCCTGTTGCCCCTGGGCTTTCTGGAGATGCAGAAGTTTCATTAAACTAAAGTCCTGTACAGGGTATGTTCTGATCTGGAATTCCTTAAATCTCTCCACAGGAGACAAATCTGTTAGAGAAAGCATAAGAAAACACATTAATGGGTCTTTGCATATATGAGGATTGCAGTCGTGGTGCTCGGAGGTATATCATAGTCTCCTGCCTGGCTAACCTGATGCATGTGGAAATTAAGAAAAATAGAAAGGAAAAAGTGTGGCATCCAAGTATTGTCCTTCTGTGCCAGGCCCTGAGCTAGAGCTTTTATATCCATTATATGCAGACAAATGTCATTAGCCTCATTTAAGAGACAAAATGAGAAGCAGAGTTTAAGTCACCCAGGAAAGGGCTGAAGCTTGGATTTGAACAAGGCCTATCCAATTCAAAGCTCGTGTTTTTCCACTACCAGATCACATTTATGTGGGCTTTCAAACTGGGACTGGGGGCAGGTGCAGCAATGAAAGATAAATGGAAGAAGAGCCATGGAACCTTGGACAAGTCCCATAGTCTTGAGGCACCCTCCTAGGACTACTGTAATAATTATAGATAAAATGTGCTATGCCTAGCACAATATCTAGCACATAATAGGCCCCCTATGAGAGCTGCCAAAAAGAACTCCAAGAGAATACTACTCAGAAATACTATGCAGAGTGAAAGGAGCCAGAGGAATCATATGAGGACACATATGAGGTTCCATTCACATGAAACCATAGGAAAGACAAATGTAACCTAGAGTGACAGAAGGCAGAGCAGTGATTGCCTAGGGCCAGGGGTGAAGGATAGAGATTGACTGGGAAGGGGTAGAAGAGAACTTTTGGGGGTGATAGAAATGTTCTACAACTTGACTGTAGTAGTTACAACAGATATAAATTTGTTAAAATTCATTGAACTACACATTTTAAATGTGTGCATTTTTTATTGTATGAAAATTAAACCTCAATACCACTGATTTCTATAATAGATCTCCAGTGTTAGAATCAACTATTAAAATTAATGTTAACAGAAATAAATTCAAACTACACAAGGAGTAGGCCTTGATGAACAGAGCACATACAAAAAACCATGAGTACAACCTACTTGGAAGGCATTTTAACAATATTTATTAACATTTTAAAAGTGCATAGTCAGTACAGACTGGACCAATTACTTGATCTAGTAATTGTAAGAATTTATCTGATATGTTTCCTTGCAGAAGTATGCAAAGATAAGCACATCAGGAAATTCACCACAGTGAGGTAACAGTGAAAAACTGGAAATAACCCACAATATCCATAAAAGATTATTGGTTTAATTACGGTACATCCATACAAAAAAAAAACCCTCATCTATTAAGAAACATAGATCATAAACAAAATGAAAAAACAACCTATGGACTGTGAGAAAATATTTGCAAATGTTGTGACTGGCAGGGCTTACCTTCCAGAATATACAAATAGCTCATACAACTCAATCAAAAAATGGGCAGAAGACCTAAATAGACATTTCTCCAAAGAAGACATATAGATGGCCAATAGACACATGACAAGATGCTCAATATTGCTGATTATCAGAGAAATGTAAATCAAAACTACAATGAGGTATCACCTCACACCAGTCAGAATGGCCATCATTAAAAAGTCCACAAATGATAAATGCTGGAGAGGGTGTGAAGAAAAGGGAACCCTCTTACACTGTTGATGAAAATGTAATTTTGTGCAGCCAATATGGAAAACAGTATGGCGATTCCTTAAAAAACTGAAAGTAGAGTTACCATATTATCTAGCAATCCTACTCCTGGGCATATTTCTGGAGAAAATTCTAATTTGAAAAAATACATTCACCCCAATATTCATAGCAACACTACTTACAATTATAGCCAACACATGGAAGCAACTTAAATGTTCATCAACAGATGGAATTGGACAAAGAAGATTGTGTGTATGTCTAGATACATACATACAATGGAATACTATTCGGCCATAAAAAAGAATGAAATAATGTCATTTGCAGCAACAAGGATGGACCTAGAGATTATCACACTAAGTGAAGTCAGAAAGAAAAACACAAATATCATATTGTATCACTTATGTATGGAATATAAAAAAATTATTAAAATTTGAGCCTGTTAATATAAAAACAGAAACATACTCACAGACAGAAAACAAATTTATGGTCACCAAAGGGAAAAAGGTGGGGGAGGGATAAATTAAGACTTTAGGATTAGCAGATACAAACTACTATATATAAAATGAATAAACAACAAGGTCCTACTGTATAGCAGAGAGAACTATATTCAATATCTTATAATAACCTATATAGTGAAAAAGAATATGAAAAAGAACATATATATGTATATACATGTATATGTATATGTACATGCTATACACCAGAAACTAACACAACATTGTAAATCAATTACACTTCAATAAAAAAAGAAAGAAACATAGATTTAGACTTCTGCTTCTTGCCAAATGGAATAACAGGGCCTAGATTACTCTTCCACCTGAAAGTAATAAAATGCTGGTACAAATATATGAAAAAATGGTTTTCAAGACATTGGGCATCAGGCCACGAAGAACACTTATCCCTGCAGGACAGAAAACAAATGGGGTGATCCCTGTCACTGCCCCAGCCCACTGCCTGGAGACTTTCTGGGCAGTAGTGCAAGAAAGGGGAACCCAGGAGGAGCCCAGCAATCTCTCTGAATTAATGACAGAACTGAGTGTCCAGGGAGGACAAGGCAGCTAGGGTTCACAGAGCTGCACACAGAGAGAACTCTGAAGATCTGATGGACTGCTTTCGTCTCAGCTGAGTACCGAGCAGCATAGGTATGATGTTAGGGAACCACCAGTGGTAGGCAGCCCTAAGATGGCCCTCGGTGATCCCCACCACCTGATGGCCACACATTTGTGAACTATCCTCCCATTAAGTGTGGGTTGGACTTGATTCTAACAAATAGAATATAGCAGCAGTGATGGATGCCACTTTTGAGATTAGGTTAAAAAGACGGTGAGGAGGGGAGGGGAAAAAAAAAAAAAGACGGTGGCTTCCGCCCTGGGTATATACCCTGTGTCGCTCTCTCTCACTGCTGGGGAAGAAAGCTGCCATGTCATAAAACAGCCCCGAAGAGATACCCACAAGGTGAGGGACTAAGGTTTGCAAACAGCCATGCAAGTGAGCTTGAAAGTGGCTTCCTCTCAGTTGAGTCTTCAGATGAAACCACATTCCTGGCAGACAGCTGCAACCTCATAAAGAACTTGAGCCAGAGGCACCTGGCTAAGCCAGGCTCAAATTTCCGACCCCCAACAGAAACTGAGAGATAATATGTACCGTTTAAGTCACTAAATTCTGGGATAATTTGTTACACAGTAATAGAGACTAAAATACTACCCATGGCCAGGGGAAGAACCACCCAAAATGATTAGAGGGATAAATCATCAGAGTTCACACAGGACCAGAAATAGTTCCTATTCCCAACAGCTAGAATGGAAAGCCTCACAAGCCATGGGGCACTGAGGAATACTCAAAATGATTTTGTCTCATGAATGGAACAAAACTAGCTCTAGGTTAAACACTGCTCTGATCTCACCTACCAAAGCCTATAAGCTAGTCTTCAAAAGATTAAAACATTTCCAAGTAACTTAACTGCATCCCAGAATAAATCTCAGAAATAGTAACAGGAATTTAAAAATATGCAACACCCAAAACTCAGTTTCTAGCATTCTGTGAAAAATTACCAACCATGTAAACAAGTAGGAAAATATGAACCACATAAAGAGAAAAAAATGATGAGTTGCACTGACCCAAAAATGACACAGATGACATAATTAGTGTATAAGGACATTAAAACAGTTATTATAATTGTATTCCAAAGAGGAAATTTTGTATGTATTAAGCAGAGACATGGAAATTACAAAAAAGACCCAAATCAAACTTCTAGATATGAAAACTGCAGGGTCTGAAATGAAAAATACACTACATGGGATAAATAGCAGATTAAAAAATGCAGAAGACTAGTGAACCTAAAGACACAGCAATAAAAATTATCCAAAAAGACAGAGAGAAGAAAGATTAAAAAAAAATTAATAGAGCATCAGTGAAACAATCTCAAGCAGTCCAATTTACAGTGATTGGAGTCCCCAAAGTGGAGGAGAAAGAAGGAAAGATAGAAAAAGTCTTGAAAAAGTGGTCAAAAAATTCCAAATCTGATGAAAAATATAAATCCAAAGATCCAAGAAACTCAATGAACCTCAACAGAAACATGATGAAAAATCTACCAAAGCCCAATGTAATCAAATTGCTTATAACTACTGAAAAAAATTAAACCAGCTAGGGCAGGGTAGTGGTGATCACTGTGTAATGTACAGAAATATTGAATCACTATGTTGTGTACTAGGAAATAACATAGTGCTGTAAATCAATCATACTTCAAAAACAAACAAATTCATAAATATATTTAAAAGCAAAAGTGATAATGATGCATTCTAAGGTTTTTAACACAGTGTCGAATATATAACAATAGCACAAAATCTGAGGGGAGAAATGGAAGTATATCGTAAGGTTCTGATTCTATACGTGAAGTGACAATATCATGTGAAGGGAGACTGTGGAGAGTTAAATGTATATACAGCAAACCATAAAACAACCACTAAAATAATATGGTAAAGAATTATAGCTAATAAGCCAACAAAAAAATAAAATGGAACCATACAAAATAATCCAAAAGAAGGCAGGGGAAAAAAAGAATGTATTTAATATCACTGAACTGTGTGCTTAAAAACGGTTAAGATAGTAAATTTTATGTTATGTATATTTTGCCACAATAAAAATAAATTGGGGGAAAAATGTGTGGGATGCCAATCCTCTGGTAGATTGGCAGTAAAAAAGAGAAAAAAAAAGAACTGACATGGGAAGAGAAGTGAAATTTACTGAGCACCCACCAGGCCCTGTGCACATACGACCTCAGTCAGCCTTCCTAGTAGCCTGCGTGGTAACGACATTGAACAGCTACTATACACTAAGGCAGCTACGTAGTGTTCTAAGAGCTTTATATACTCATTTGCTTAATTTTGTGACAAGCCAATGAGGTAGGGACCATGAATCACATTTTGTAGTCTCTGAGGGCATCGGTGTGCAGGGACACAGAATCATTGGTGTAGTATCACACAGGTATGAAGAAAGGACCCTAGTTTCAAACATAGTTTAGCCCCTGGGCCTACGCTCTTAACCGTGACACACAGCTACAGACCCTACGAAACCAGGCCCAGAGGCCTGCCTACTCACCAGCCTCCCTGATAATTAGTGGGATTCAAACCTGCTCTATCTAGCTCCAAGCTCTCTTCCACCCTCCTCCCTAGGAGAACCTGAAGCAAAGGGGAAAGGCTAGAAAGAGCTGCAGAGGTGGACAGGTGCCTCACCTGGCAGGGCCGTGTGGACCCGGTTTCCACAGCTGGTACAGGAAGGGATGGAACCAGACAACCTTCCAGGCCTTTCTAGCTCAAGGTGTCTAAGATTCTGTGAGCTGGACACTGGGGACCAATGGGACCAGGTGCCCCCTGCCATGCTGCCAGCTGCCAAGTGTGGACGTCTGCTTACCCTTGAGGTGGGTGTTGGAAGGCCTGTCATCCACCAGCTGCAGGTGCTGCCAGATCCACTTGTGGTAGAAAGGCGAAGTCTCAAGGTTTATCAGCCGCAGGACTTCACAGCTGCCCTGGATGCATCAAGGGACACGAGCAGAAGGATTAACCCCAGCTCCAAGCACGCCAGGTTTAGAAGACAAGCTCTCTTTTGTTTTACTTGCTTAATGCAAGTGGCTTTTTTAAAATGAAAATGTTATCTACTCATTACAAAAATTCAAATAGCTAAAGAGGCATGAGAACTGAAAAAAAAAAACACACCATTGAGGACGTTATTGGGACAAATGGTGAAAGTGATTATGGATTGTAGATTACATATTATAATATCAATGTTAAATTCTTGGATTTCAATAATTATTCTGTGGTTAATTCCTGATCTTAGAAAATAATCCCTTAAGTATACAGGGGTAAATGGGTATGATGAATGACACAACTCTCAAATGATTCAGGCAGGAAAAAATCGAAAACATGTATTAAAGCAAATGTGGCACAATGCTGACAATTGTTGAATCCAGGTTAAGGTTATATAGGAGTTCTTTGTACTGTTCTTGCAAATTCTCTATAAATTTAAAATCATTCCAAAATTAAAAGTTTAAAGAATATTCAAGCCAAGAAGAACATACAGAAAGTTAAAACTATGTTAATCCTAACACCCAGAAATAACAAGTAGTAACGTTTTGGTGAACATTATTTCAAACATTTCTCTATAAGCATATAAGATGTATATACACAATTTTTTACAAATGAGTCCTTTTATGTAAAACAGACTCTTGTAACTTTTTGAAAAGCTCAATAATATATCAAGGACATCTTTTTATGCCAAGCAGTATGGTTCTATGGGGTTTTTTTTAACAGTTTTACTTCTTTTTTTTTAACTTTTTTTTATTGAGTTATAGTCATTTTACAATGTTGTGTCAAATTCCAGTGTAGAGCACAATTTTTCAATTATACATGAACATACATGTATTCATTGTCACATTTTTTTTGCTGTGAGCTACCATAAGATCTTGTATATATTTCTCTGTGCTATACAGTATAATCTTGTTTATCTATTATGTAATTGTTTTTAATGACTATATTATTCTATGCATGCCATAATTTATATAAAATTTTAAAAAATATTCAGTTGAGCAAAGAAGTCAGACACAAAGAGCACATACTGTATGATTCCATTTACATGAAGTTAAAGAATAGGCAAAGGTAATCTGTGATGACAGAAGTCAGAAGAGTGGTTGGTTACCTTGGTGGGGGATTCTGCCTGGAAAAGGATATAAGGGAGCCTTCTGAGGTGCTGAAAATGTTCTCTATCATGATTTGGGTGATGCTTATACAGGGGTATACATATGTAAAAATTCATCAAGCTGTAACGTTTAGATTTGAGGTCTTCATTGCATACATGTTAAACCTCAAGAAAACACTTCTAAAGATTAATATTTGGTTGTTTCTAATTTGCCAGTATTACATATAACTCTGGTTTTGTTCATGACAGCAAAATCCTCAGTTAAAAACTCACCACCTTCCCAAACTTTCCTACAATGGGGGTGGCAGTGACCCAATTCTGGCCAGTGAGATCTAAGTGGAAGACTGATGGATAAAGCTCCCAGGAAAGCGATGGCTGTCCTTCCCCCTACCCTCTGCCTGAAACTAAGATGTGAAGACTAGAGTTGGAACAGCCATATTGTGATCATTAAGATGAAAGCCATAACTGTGGATGATGAAAGCAGAAGCTAGAAGGGGTTCGGGTTCTTGATAACATCCTAGGACAGCTGTTCTGGCCCTGGATTGCTTAATTTGAGACTATTACTTAATACTGTGAGCTGCAGTGAACAGCAACTTTAACTGATAACCTTGTACCTACATCTTAATGCCCACAATGGTCATTAAGGCAGTTCACAAGTACTAGAGTTTCCCTCCCAGGCACACGGCAGGCTTCTACTTTTCCACCCTTTCAATTAGGCATGGCCTTCTTACTTCCTTTGGCCAATTTCCTCAGCAAAGTGACTTGTAATATTCTGGGTGGAAACTTTAAAAGCTAGTACTTGACTCTCAGTATTACCTTCTTCTGTCTATTGATCATGGAATCATGGGTCAAGAGTGGCCCATGCCTCCATGTGACCTAAGTCACCGAGTGATCATAAGGAGTAAGGCCTCCTGCTAACCTGCTATGACCAGGCAGTAGGAGGAAAGAATAAATCTTTGTTAATCCACTGAGATTTTTAAAATAATTGCAGCATAATCCAGTTAATCCTAATATAATACCTATGCTTGATTATCTCCTTGTGATTAATTTCTAAAGGTATTATACATGTTTTAAGTTTTGATACATATTGCCAAATGGCCCTCCAGAAAGGTTAGACCAGTTTACAGTCTCTCCAACAGTGCATAAGAGAACCTGTTGAAATACATCTTTGTTATTACACTGACAATTGGGTTTTCACAATCCTTTTAATCTTTCCTAGTCTGAGAGGCAAGAAAGACATGTCATTTTTCTTATTTCATATCCTTATAAAATCTTACCCTTTTTCAGTAGGAAATCTAAGAGACATGTTATAAAGGGCTAAGGTTCAAGATAGATTACACTTGAAGGGGAAGGAGAAGAGATCAAACATTTAATAAGCCCTTATTATATTCTAGGCATCATGCTAGGAGCTTTAGTTAACATTCATTCAACAAACATTTATCCACCAGGAACTAAAGGTTCTAGAGAAATACATGTGAACAGTTTTCTCTGCCCCTCATGGGTCTTTAATCACATCTGTATCTGTGGAGAAAGCAATTTCACCATGTGTCCTCAAATGATAACCTGTTCAAAACGAGTTGATTATGGGCATTAATTATGTCTGCAATGCCAGCGAGAAATCATGTTCTCCAACTTTCCAGGGTCCCAAGGACACCCAGCCACCTGCTGCTGATTTCTCCCTCTAGTGGCAATATGAGTAAACTACAGGAGTGGGGACAACTGCTTTTAAGATGAATGTTTTAGCAGCTGGCCTGGTGAGGAATAAAAATGAGAAAAAACAGCAGTCCCTTTAGAAGTGGCAGGTGCTAACTCCAGCCAGAGGGGGCCACACCAGAATACGGCCTGGTATTGCCAGAAATTAAAATTTTTATATAGAATCTTCACATTAATGATTAAATATGCTTTTAACAAAACACTAGAAGGGACAAACCAAATTCAGCTGCTAGTGAGGAGGCCCTCTACCTGCACACAAAGTGACACTTTGTGACATCTGTATTATTTTTCTCAGAATGAAGTTCAAACATTAGAATTCGCCTATGATGCTTATTCAAATGCAGATTTCCAGAGTTAATGAAGTAGAATCTCTGGGGCAAGGAAGAAATCTGCCTTTTTAAGAAGCACCCTAGGTGTTCCTTAGGCTTACCAAGATTTGAAAACTCTTCCCTTAGATCAGGGTTCTCCAACGTCAGTGCAATTCAGAATCACCTGGAAGCAGATGTCAGAACTGTCAGCACACAGATTACTAAGCCTCCTCCTCCCAGAGTTTTGGGTTTAACAGTTCTTAGATTTGAAAATTTTGCAGTTTGGGGGAGGGGAGGAGGGTTAGGGTTATTTACTTTTAATGGAGGTACTGGGGGTCGAACACAGGACCTCACGCATTTTACCACTGAACTATACCCTCCCCCCAAGAACATGCATTTTTAATAAGCTCCCAGGTGATGCTGATGCTGCTGGTCCAGTGACCACCTCCGAGAACCACTGGATTAGAGGATGACTGAATTGAGGAAGTGTGTGCTAAACTAAATCTTACACTCACAGACTTTATGAGGTAAGTACACAGTTCCATTTTACAGATGAAGAAATGAAGGTTAAACCAGATTAAGCACTTTCCACTAGTCAGGATATAATTGGTATGCTGATTAAAGGAAATCTTGAATGTATACCCCTCACCATTCACCTTCCCAATCTTTTCTGGTTATATATTATCAAAAGAGCTCAGAGTTAAATTTGCAGACGCATGGCATTCTTGGTTTTCGATGTGATCACCCCAAAATTCTAGGAAAGAGGAAGCAGATGTCAGAAAGAAGAAGGAACTGCAAATTATTCAGGTTGGCCTTCAGGACTCTCCACTACCTGTTCCTCTTCTGGGCTCTCTCCCGCCCCTCCTCACATGGACATCAGGATTCTCTAACTCCGTCAGCAAAGTACTCCCCTCCTCATCTCCACCCTCCTCAGGGTCAGATCCTATATGTTCAATCCCCTTCAAGTGTTAATGTGTAGACGCTGGAAGCCAAAGACTACATTTCCCAAGCTCCCTTGCAGCTAAGGCTCTGGATGTAATTTGGGTTCCAGCAATCCGATGCACTTGGGCAAGGCTTGGTTTGGGAACCGAAGGACATTCACTTTGTCAGCAGAGACAGTGGCTGGAGAATTGGCTTACTCAAGTTGGCAGGAGCAGCATCACCTGTGACAGTCCAGTTCTGGACTCTGATTTGGAGTCCTCTGGGAGTCATTTTCAGTCTAGAGTCTGTGTCTTCAAGCCTCTTCATCACCAGTAAGTCTGTAAGCCATTTAACATCCTG
Source organism: Vicugna pacos (assembly GCF_048564905.1). Taxonomy (NCBI): domain Eukaryota; kingdom Metazoa; phylum Chordata; class Mammalia; order Artiodactyla; family Camelidae; genus Vicugna; species Vicugna pacos. Next base: position 26,868,286 of record NC_133005.1, on the reverse strand, counting down.
CAGTAAATCCCTTTCTGCTTATATTAGCTGGACTTGACTGTTCTCTGGGACTGAACCCAGAATAACAACACAAACACACCCCTGGTGATGCTGAAACTGACTCTTGGGTAAAATGTATGCATGTCTAAATAGTTTACTGTTATGAAGGATGTGTTACACATAATTTATAAATGATGATAAAATATACCATACTGTTATTGGAAATTCCATATAGCCAATCGATTCTCACAGAATGCTTTTACTGACTTTGGCTGAGCTCTTGTATCTGTGACCAATTTATAGTCACAATTCAACCATGATTTGACAAATGAAGTTGCATCTCAATCCACTCTTTTCCCATTAAATTTAATATTATTAAATCTGATTTGTAATTTACTGGGAAACTATTTCTCATCTTATATAAATTATATTCATTTAATTGAAATCTATTTTGACTTCAACACTGTGTATGTTGGAACTACACCTGTTCATCAATGATGCAACTTCTATGATGAATCTATGATGCATCATTTTTAAATACTGTAAAAACGTTTGCTTAATTTGCTTCTCTTTACAATGCAATGGTTAAGGACCCAGCCCACTTTCAAATTTAATCTGCATTATAAACATTTTCTCTATAGTCTTCTTAAGACAAACAGCAAAGCTGTAAATCAAGATCTGACTTACAGTGTCTGCTGATTTCCATTGTATACATACTCCCACTATAGCTGATTTAAGCTGCCAATAAGAAGTTACTGAACATGGCACTGAGAGGAGATGTGCACAATGGTACCAATTTCTACTGTATAGATACAACAAACAAAAGTAACCTCAAAAGCATAGATAACAATAAAATACAATAACACCATTAGGAAATGATAAGTTTTTCAGTTTTTATTACCCTTGCTTTCAAGATAATGTATTTAATTGCAGGTGTATATAATTTAATTTTTAATAATTATTGTGTTTATTGACTTGAAAAATTCTTGAAAACTTAACAATCAGCTCTCTCAGGACAGGAAGAGCCAGTTTCAGCACAAAACCAATCCTGCTCCCTCCTTTTGTCTAAGGAGCCAATACTTCAAGGCTCATTTCCCACGTTACCTCCTCCAGGAAGCTTTCCTTAAAGCCTTCAGCCTTTAGAAAGTTCCCTGCCTGAATTCTTGTAATTTGCAGAGTTTGCACTAGTCACTTGTTAGTTAGCATTGGCAACGTTGTTTATCTATGCTCGGAATCTAGTGGAGAAGATATACAAGGAAAGAGAACCAGTCTTTTCTATCTCTGTATCCCTCCAGAGCCTGAACCAATGTGTCATGACCTTGGCAAATACTCAGCAAATGTCTCTGGTGGCTTAACATGTAAGCAACAGGTACACGGGAGATGCTAAGTTTGGGGATAGAATTCTGGCTCTGCCACTTACAAGATGGGTGCCCTTTCTCTTAAGGTATCTTAGCTTCAACGTCCTCATCTGTAAACTTGGAATATCTTCCTGGTAGAGCTAGGGTGAAGATTTATGGTGGAATGGTACTATGTACAGTTATTCATCGAAACAGTGTTTGAAATAGCAAAAGAGTGAGACAACCTAAATATCCATCAATTATGGAACTGGTTAGATAAATTAAAGTACAACCATACAGTAAAATACTACACAAATAGTCAAAAAAAAAAAAGAAAGAAAGAAAGAAAGAAAAGTTGAATGAGTTCTTTATGTACTGATAGGGAATAATCTACACAGATATTCTTAAATGAAACAGCAAAGTGCAGAACAGTCTGTATAAGGTGACACTATTTATGAAAAAAAGGGAAAAAACATATTCACATGCATTTGCCTACATAAACAAAGAATATGTAAAGGACAGTGACACAAGAAACTGGTGATGGTGGTTGTCTCCGGGGAGGAAACTCTGGGGGAAAGGGGTGAGAGGGAGCCTCATCACTCTTGTGAACCTTTTGAATTTTGAACCAGGTGAAGTACTACCTATTCCAAAATAAATTTAAAAAGATTAATGATGCTAGTGGAACTCCTAGCACAAGAGCAAAGGGCCTCAAAAAAATGGTAGCTCTTTGATGAGGAGGAGGAGGAGGAGGAAGAAAGAAGGGGGGGAGGAAGAGGAGAAGGAGAAGAAGGAGGATGGGGAGGAGGAGGAGAAGAAGAGGAAGAGGAGGAAGAAGAAGAAGGAGAAGAAGAAGGAGAAGAAGAGGAGGAAGAAGAATAGGAAGAAGAGGAGGAAGAAGAAGAAGAGGAGGAAGAGGAGAAGGAAGAGGAAGAAGAGGAAGAGGAAGTACTCAGGGTCTGAGCAGAGTCAACAATGGACAGAAAGGTCAATTCAAATCCCCAGTCCCACCTCCTGGGAAGAAGAGCTCTGGAGTAAGACAGACCTGGGTTGAACTATGCCTCTGCCCCTTGGACAGGCCACTTAACCTTCCTTTCCACCTCTGTAAAAAGGGAATAATCACAATACCAGTCTCCTTTGGGTACACAGTAAGCACTCAATAAATGCTAATTTTTCTTTTCATTATCAACCAACAGAGAAGTTGGTAAAGGACATAAAGCAATTCTCAAAACACAAAATTTAGATAGTAAACAAACAGGATTAATCTCACTAGTAATCAGGAAAAAAAAATCCTCAATGAGGTATTCATTGCCACCTATTAAATTTTAGAACTTTTGAAAGAATGAGTGGCAGGCCTCGTAGAGGTTGGTGGCACCAGCAAAGCTGTATGTTTCTGGGAGCTAGATACAGTGAATCGCTCCTTCTGGAAAGCAATCTGTGCCAAGAGTCACAAAGATGATGATTCCAAGCAATTCTACTTTTGAAAATCTATTCTGAGGTGATACGTTTATGGGTGATTTTCCCCTCTTCTTGGAAAGTCTGTAATCTGGTCATATCACTTTTACAATTTAAAGATTATAATTTTGAAAAGTGATCTGGCATTATTAAAATTCAAAAGCCAAATGAATAATTGAAAAATATGTATCTGTTTATAAATAAACATGTATATGAGCTCAAGGATGGGGCACCCACCACGGCCCTCTTTCTAATCTAACAGCTCTATATCTTAAAGTTCACAGCAACCTTGTGAGAGAGGTGGCCTTTTATAAGTAGGACAAAGACGCTCAGAAAAGGACGTGTGCAGACCAGGGCTCAGTCTGGTCATCTGGCCACAGGACGTTAGATTAGGATGCTCTTCCCAGCTTCACTGCCCCCACCCCAGACCTCCTACCTGACAGACAAACATGATGGAGGACGACTCGACAAAGTCCTTTGAGATCACCTGCCCGTACGAGAATTTCTCTACCTTTCCCAGCATGACAAGCTTCCAGAGCTTCTCATCGGACCAGGAGTGAAACAGATCCATCTTCCTGAGGGGAAAAGCCTGTTAGACTTCATTGCCCTCCGTCCCCAGGAGGTGCCCAGCACTTAGCCATTTCCAAAAAGGGAATGTGTGCTTGCTCTTGCAAAGGCCTGAGGTGGAAGATCTGACACACCCTCTGGTCGCTGGCCTAGACTGCAGCCGGTCTCCTGTCACTTGTCACCTTTGCTCCCCTGCCCTCTTCTCCCCTCCAGTTGCTCCCCTCTGCTCACCTCAAATACACCTGGGGCTGCACTTCTCTCACCTCTGCTCCTCACTCGGGCGCCTTCCCGGCTGACTCCCCTGCCAGCCTTGCTATCACTAAGCTATTTCCATTCCAAGGAAGTTCCTCACTTCAGCTCTCTGGCTACTCTGGCCCTCAAGCCAGCAGTCCTGGCCACCTTTGGTTTGGACAGCTCATTCCAACCCCTGTCTCCTCCAGCCTATTGGCTTCAAAGATGCAGGCCTGGCTCTGGGAATCAGGGAAGCCTGGCCTTTCCCCTTTTTGCATGTTTGTGTCTTGTGGTGGAAGGCCTAGCCTCAGTAACCACCCCCTCCCTGACCTCGAACCTCATACACCACCAATCGTAGGCTAGGCTTCCCTCATATGTGGCCCCATGGGGCTGGTAATATCATCTTAGGCCCTCTTAGCTGCAACAGAGTAATAGCTCAGAACTCAGGTGACTCAGACTTCAACCTGGGTTGGGTCAGAAGGCACTGAGTTCTGTCCAGGGCATCAAAGGGGAACAGGGCTGGTGCCAGGTCCAAAGAGAAGAGTTTTAAGACACAGGAGGAGAGCAAGGCCCCCGCAGAAGGAAAACCTACTGGGCCAAGACTGGGCCACACACTTCCCATGATCATCTCATTCAATCCTTACAATGACCTCAGGAGAGAGGGAGCACTATCTCCATTTTACAGGGCAGGAGATCAAAGCCCAGAGCAATGAGGTGACCTATCTAGGGTCCCATGGCTGATAAGCCTAACAGCTGAGATTAGAACACAGCCCTATTTTTTCCCATGTATAAAAAGATGAACTGCCCCTCCCTTCAGGACTCAGTCCCCCCTTTTCGGGCTGCAGTCCCTTCACACAGATCACTCTCCTCCAGCTCCAGCCCATGGGGACCTGATCCCTCGGCTCATCGGGCTTCTCTAAGGCCGTGCAGCCCTACAACCTTGTATTTTCAGTGCCAGTGCAGATACTTTACTTGATTTTCACTCTCTTTCTAAAGGTGAGTAACTAAAGATGATTACATGAGCACCTGCCTGTGCCTGACACTGTGACAACATGGGGATTATGATGGTGAAACAGGCAGATCTGTGCTGACCACCATATTGCTTACTGTCTGATGGCGCAGATAACCTGTAAAGGAAGAATTATGTTATCAAGAATGACAGTTTGGACAGGGCTTTAAGGAAACACAGAGGGTGACAGAAGCATTGAGGGGACACCTCTCTTGAGTGGTGAGGGTAGGTAGACTTGGTTAGTGAGATGAGGGCCAGGAACTTCTGAATCATTCTGGGCACATCACCATCCTGAGCCTTGGTCCCCTCATTATAAACTGAGAGAATAAGAAAAACAACATCATGGGATTGAATGTGAGATTAAATAAATGGGTGGTACAAGGGTTTCGCACCCTGCCTGGTCCAGCAAGTACTCAGTGCATGTTAGCTATTCTATAGTTACTATCCCACACAGAAGGGGTATTTGAGCTGAGATCTGAAGGTACAGTAGGATTTTGCTAGACAGAGAAGTTGGGTGGGAGGTGGGTACAGAAGAGCATTCCAGGCAGAGAGAACAGGACTGAGCGTTTCCCACCAGCACCCAAAAAACACACAGAGGGGCGATTCTGGCTGATGAAGTTACCTAAAAAACTCAAACCGATGCTGAGCATCCTTTTTAACTTCTTGGTCCAGTTTATTAGCAAGGAAATCTTCTCTGTCAACAACCAAAAACTCTGTTTCTTCCATACAGACCACGGTGGCCCTCCTTACTGAAGTTAGAAGGCCCATTTCCTGTTGGGTGGACAGGGGCAAAGGCAAGTGAGAGGCCACCTCGAGCTTTCTGCCTGCAGCTTTGAACACCTCTTCCCTGCTTCCATCTCACCCTGGAAATCACTCCTCCTGGGACTGCAGGTTCCCTGGCCCATCCTATGTCCCTGCTCATTCCCCCCTTCCGTGGGCCCACTCTCCTCCCTCCTAACAAGCTGCATGTGGACAAAGAGGCAACAGGCTTGACCAGGCCAGAGAGAGGACACTGGAGAGGCCTCGCTGGGGAGTCGCTGTATCTCTAAGGGGTTAGAGAGGGAATGTACTCCTTAAACATCACTGATGAAGCAACCGGACATGGACATCACCAGGTCAAACGCAATCAGCATTTGACAGGTAAGGGCTCTAGGCCCTACAACAGGGCAGTGACTTGCAGAGAGAAAAAGGCAGGACTGGGCCTGGCCTAGAGGTTCCAGCAGGAGTCCTGTCATACCCCTACCCCCACCCCAGGAAGGCAGACCCTTCCTCACTGCTTACCCCAAAATAGCTGCCCTTTCGCAGCAACTTCGGGTGGGGATCCAGGAAGGCGCTGCTGCCATCCTCATCCTCAGTCACTGCGACTGTGCCCAAGTAGATAAAATAAAAGCTGCTGCCCCTCTGGCCCTTCTTGATGATCACACGCCTGCGACCAAACCTGGGGAAAGACCACGGCCAGCTGACCTGGTAGCAGACGGAGCCTGTGCCCTGCTGGGAGGAGATGTGGATGGCTGTGCTCTTTGCTCTGGAGTATTAAAGCACAGACCAGGACTAGAAGGAACCTCAGAACAGCGCGGCTCCAGCCCCATCAAGCTTGACCTCTTCACTAACATTTATACAGTTTCCTGTCTCCATTAGACTGAAGCTTCTGGAGAGCAGAACCTTTGTCAGTTTGCGTAGGCATGTAAGAAAATGCTCAATAAAAGATCGTTGAATAAGTGAATGAACAAATGCTGATGACTGAATGAGTAGTTAATATTAAAAGCACTGGCTTTAGAGTCACCAGGATCCAAATCCTAGTTCTGCCCCTAGCTGTGTGACACTGGGTAACTCATATCCCCTCTCTGGGCTAGTTCTCTTATCTGTAAAATGCAGATGAATATACCTAGAAAGAGATGGATAAATGGTTTTATTTGATCCCCAACAGCTCACTACCCAACTGGGAACCTTTAAGGCAGAAGTGCCCAGGTTCATAGCAAACTGAGAGTTGATTCTTAAGCTCAGAGGAGGATAGTTTCTATATTTCAAATGCAAGTTCAAATCTCACTTCTTTTAATATTTGTTCATTTCCTTCATTCATTCAATAAAAACAAATACCAACTGTGTCTATCAGACACAGTGATAAAGGATACAAATTTTGTTCTCAAAATAATGGTTAAGTACAGGAAGTAAATAAGGTTTAGAAATGCTTTAAGAGAAGTAAAGCACAGGCTCATTCAGAAGCAAGGAGAAAGGGCATTTAGCCCAATTTAGGAAGGCCAGAGAGGGCTCTAGGATGGTGGCTGGGGTCATCCAGGTGGACAGAGATATGGAAGAGCATCCCAGGCAGAGGGTCCGCTATGTCCAAAGGCAGAGAGGTGGCTGGAAGCCTAGTATATTCCAAGAAGTAACAGTAAGCTCCATTAGAGAGGGCAGTGTACAAACCAGAGGCTTCATCTAGGTAAGAAAAAGGAGATGGCCCAGATGACAATGACCAGATGGGATAAGGCAGGCATACTCAGCCAGGAAGTTAGACTTTGGGGACAAGAAAACACAAGTCAGCCTTCATTCCAGGGTAGACTCTCAGAGACCATCTAATTCAACCTACATTTTGAGGGGTGAGGAAAGAGGGTCCCAGGGAACCCAAGGTTTGCTGAAGGCCGCAAGTGACTTACACTTGAGTCAGCACTAGAACCCAGATCTTCTACCGCAGATATCTGTTGCTGTCCCTGCCAAGCATCTGGTCATCTTTTTCCATTAACTGCACCCTGATTTTACTTTGGGGGAAACACCTTTTCTTGAATAACCAGAACATCACTTGCTCAGTGGTGATTCAAGTGAGGTCAATCTGGTTCAGAAAGAACTAATCCAAGGCTCTGACTTGACTGGGAAGAGGCAGTTTCTCTTTCCCAATGGACTGAATGGTGCAAAATGGAAGTCTGGAGCTGTGGTTGTTGCAGTCATCTCACCACCATGAAAGCAGTCTCAGCCAGACACTCTTCTTATATTTGCATAAGCTGCGTTATGCAAAAGAAGTGCCAAGAGATGGAAAGAAGTAGACACAGACGCAGAGTCCTGGTGACACTGAGCCCCTGAATCCAGCTGAACCTAAAGCTGGAGAACTATTCCAGGACTTTTCAGATACATGGGCCACCAATGCATTTCCTTAGGCTGAGTTTTCTGTCACTTGTGAGTGGAAGAATCCTATCAAATCTGCTAATTCCCAGTCCCAGAAATAATCAGCAGCTAGCAGAAGGCTTTAACAATCACCTCCTGATGTTCACAAAACACCTATAAAAATTCATATTATTATCCTCATTTCACTCATGAAGATACTAGGCTCAGAAAGGTTAAGTGGCTTTGTCACACCAGGGCAGACAGGGCAGTAAATTCCAGTGTCTAGACCTGTGATTTTTTTTTTTTCTTGCAGTGACACCATTCTGCCTGCTACAGAACTTACTTTAAGACAGCAGTGATTCCCTCTCTTCTTCACGGGGCTAGAACAAAGCAGATGGTTCCTTCTGCCTGGAATGCCCTGTCTACAGTTCTACCTGCCAAATCTACCTGTTCAAATGCCACCTCTTCTGTGAAATTCCCTTGGCCAAGCCAGCTGGAAGGTTATCTCCTCCCCTACCCTGGCTTATTATCTGTGAAATGGACCCTGCATGGGTCATAAAGGGCCATAATCTGTAATTCGTTGCGATTATGTTCTAGACTGTGACCTCTATAAGGAAGGCTTCAGGACACAAGACCTTATATCTCGAATTTTCAAGACAGTTCTTACCTCAAATATTACACTAGGCTGCCCTCCTCAGACCACTGAAATGTCTGGAAATAACTATTTCCACATGCACCCTGTAGAATTCTCTACTACAAAGTATTTACATAATTCTTTTTTTTTTTTTTGTGCCATGGACCAATTGACAACCTGGTGAAGCCTTCACAGAACAATGTTTTAAGTACATAAAATAAAATACAGCAAAATTATAGTTAACAAAAACCCAAGTTTGTAATAAATTTTTTTAAAAACCCAAGCTTGTGATATAGCAATATCTGTGCCTCCTTATTAAGGTGCTGAAAACAAGATCCAGCAGCACATCTAATAACTTCCATAATCTCAAAGAGGTGATAAATATAAATTATTTTTTGAGAAATCTGCAACAACTTGAATATGTGAAAATATCTGTAATTTCTTTTGGTAAAAAAAGTCATAGGAATGGCTAATACTAGATGGTTTGTTAGCTACATTCATGACTAAAGGAAATGATAAATTTCAGAGATAATGAAAATGAAGATAGAATTTTTTTTTTCATCCAAATTCAAAGACCTTTGCCCTAGTTGTTCCTACCTGAATGTAGTACGTCATCTGTGATCCCTTCTGGAATTTAGGGCCGGGCCTTGAGTCTTAGCCCTCCTACTTATCTTCTGGGTGAACTAGGAGGGGTCATTCACCACCCCCACCACCCGAACCTCAGTCTCATCTGAAAAATGAGGGACTTAGACTAGATCTTTTCCAAGGTTCTAACCAGATCCTCTTCAGATTCAGTGACTCCTTAATTCTGGGTGGATTCTCAACAAATGGATGAGGTAAAGTGTACAGCAGTCATAAAGGTGAGCGTGACAGTGAAGTGACAAGACAGTTTCTAATGGCTGACACCCCACAGAAGGCCGACCTGTATGGCCTTCTCAGCCGGGTCCTTCCTCCCAGCCCAGCCCAGCCCAGCCCAGCCCAGGTGCCAGGGGGTGCCCCATACTGACCGTTCAAAGCGCATGACCTTGGCCAGGAGCAGTTGCAGGGGCTCCGAATAGCTCCGGTAACTATCTAGAATCTGCAAGAGGTTGCAGAGAGCCTGAATCTCATGCTCTGTCCTCCAAGCAGGCTTCTTCTGCGTGATCTGAATGGCCTTTGGAGGAAAGTGACCCTGGGGAGAAAGAGCCAAAATGAAACAGGATCCAGCAGTTTCCCTCAGGGGCTAGTAGGCAGCTCCCCACACTCCTGCTTTTACACTTTCCCACTCCCTGTAGAATAGTGGCTGGCATGTACTCAGTGCTTACTGTGTGCCAGGCATCAGGATCAGCATCTTACACACACACTGTCTCACTGCATCTTTGCCCAAAGAATCAAGGCACGATTATTATCCCCATTTGACCAATGAAGATACTCAGGCGGGATCTTAACCTAGAACTGCGACATGCCAAGGCCTGATCCCCAACTACTGATCACACTGCCTCTGTTGTACATTGACACCCCTCAGTCAATAATGGGGCTCTCTGGGCTCCAGGGCCCACCGCCCATGCACCCTGCAGTCAAGGGAGACCTCCTCTGCCTCAGCCCATACCTCAGCATGCTCCAGGAGACCAAGGGAAAAAGAGAACCTACAGAGACTGTTAGCTAACCCTCATGAACCCAGACTCTCAGACCAATAGGCAGGCAGACCCACCTGCTCACTCACTACTCCCACCTGCTGGGGAAATAGCACTGTGAGTGGTTAACACCCACTACTGGCCGCACATCGCACTTAGGATAAAATCTTAACTCCTGCCACAGTCTAGGGACCCCACGTCTGACTCCATCCCTCCCTCCAGCCCTCCAACTTCCCTGCCTGCCTCCCCCTTCATTCTCTCGTCTCTAGCCTCCTTCCCACCTCTGGCACATGCCAAGCTCACTTCTGTCTTCAGTTCTCTGCTTGGGCTATTTCCGCTGCCTGGAACATTCTTCCCCTGGATTTTCACAGGAAATGGCTGCTGCCTCCTCCTCACTCTGCTCTCAGCTCATATGGAGCCACAGCCTCAGGGAGAACCTTCTAGATTATCTGAGCTAAAATAGCAGGCCCCCTTCTCAGCACTCTGTAAGCTCTGAATCATTTTTTTCAAAGCATTTAATTCTTTCTTAAATGATCTTATTCCTTCTTGTTAATGTCTATACCATCTGTCATTTCCCCACCCTAAACACACACACACACACACACACACACAATCTAGAACTGCACTGTCCAATATGTCCAACAGCCACACGTGGCTATTTAAGTTAAATTAGATTAAAAAGTAAGTCCCTCAGTCACACTAGACATAAATGCTCAATAGCTGCACGAGTCTGCTGGCTACTGTATTGGATAATGCAGACTGTGAAACATTTTCATTGTCACAGATAGTTTGATTAGACGAAGGTGCTCTAGAATATAAGCCCCAATATAAACAGGATTGTGGCCTCGTCTACATTGTCTATCACTCTAGAATAACGTCTCACCTGTAGCGGACACTTAACAAAATAAACATTTATGGAAGGAATGAATGGATGCCAGCAGTCTTAAATATAGTAATTGTTCCAGAAGCAAAAGGAAAGTATCACATGATGCAGGATTCTGGACATCTCAACAGCAGATCTGATGCCTTGCATATTCACCGGGAAAGGCAGTGTAGCATAGTGATAAGAAAAAAACACACAGGCTCTGGTGCCAGGTGCCTGGGTTTGAACTTTGTCCTGCTGCTTCCTAGCTGTGTCCTGGGACCAGTCACTTCTCCCCAAGCCTCAGTTTCCCTACCTCACAATAATAGAAAATACATGTACAAACAGCAGAGTTAATATGTGTCAAGGGCTTAAAATGCCCCCGGAACAGAGCAAGGGCTATGGAAACGTGGCCTTTTTTTAATGGTCTGAATCTAGTCTTTCTCCTTTCTCTCTCTTACTATCAATAACCCATTGGGATTTCTACCACAGGGTCTATTTATGGCAAAACATAGATGCCTTTGGCTTCTATGAACCAAATTGATTCTTTGGACCCACTTGGGGCCCTTGTTCCTTCAGGAAATCTTTCTTACCACCCCCAACGCTTGAGACTCACTTCTGTGGATTCCTACAAACTGACAGCCTGTTATTTAACTTCCTGGGTAAGTTTCCTCACCTTAGCTCCTAAGTAGCTCCTTAAGGGCAGATGCAAATGTTACATAACCTAGTAGTCATTCTTGTCCCTCAGTATCTACAAGGGGTTGGGGGATTGGTTCCAGGACTCCTGCGGATCCCCAAATTCACAGATGCTTAAGTCCCTTATATAAAACGGTGTAGTATTTGCATATAACCTATGCAATTCTCCTGTATACTTGAAATCATCTCTATATTACTTACAATATCTAATGAAATAAAATAGTTGTAAATGTAGTATAAATGCTCTACACATTGTTGCCAATTGCTACTGTTTATTCAAGTTTGGTTTTTGGAACTTTCTGGAATTTTTTTTTCCTGAATATTTTCTGTTTGTGGTTGGTTGAATCCATGGATGTGGAACCTGCAGATACAGAGAGCTGACTGTATTCCCCATAACCAGACACAGATCTAGGCCTACCTCAGGAGCTCAAAAAAATACCTGGAATGGGGAAAGGGGCATATTATTCAAACAGAGCCTGGAAGATGTGACCCCTGCCTCCTTCTCAAACACCATTTCTCAGTGCTGTCACCCTCACTGGCTCCAGGCCAGCTACCCCCTCATTGTGTTTCTGAGAGGGGCTGCCCACAATGCCACCACGCAGAATTAGCCATTAACATGACACATACTTGTTTCCTGCTCTTTTCTTATGTATAACATTTTTTAAAACAACCCAAGTAATACATGACTGTATTTTCCATCAAAAATTAGAGCAATACAGATGGTAAAAGCTCCCTGTACCATGTCACCCTGAATCCTGATCCGCCCTCCACCGCCAGAGTTAACTATTTACATATATTATTACATACTCATACATGTACCCACAGAATATGTACAGAATTGTTTTGTTTTTATTTATGTAAATGTAAGACTGCAGGCACTGTTTATGCAACTTGCTTTTCTTTCACTCGATGTTTTTTCCCTAAACTGTGTTAGCAATGTACCCGTTGCTTCCAATGTCCTAGAAATGCTATAATAAATGAGTCTATGATTCTAAGCCTCTATAATCCTTTGGGTTATTTTTGAGAGGTTTAGCATTTGTACAGTCCTAATTTAGAGTGTATCAAAGTTTAGTTTTCAAGTGTTGTCCTGAGGGACAGCTTATATATGTATAAATATGTGTATCAACTTGATTGAGATATAATTCACATACCGTATGATTCCCCATTAAAAGTGTACAATTCAGTGATTTTCAGTATATTCACAGAGTTGTGCAACCATCACCACAATGGATTTTAGAACCTTTTCATCACCCTAAAAAGGAACCTGGTACCCATTAGCAGACATTCAAAGGGCAGATTTTTAAATTGGGTTTTTACTCTCTATCTCCTTGGTGGAACCAAAGCCAGTTATAACTCATTCAAGAGGCAGAGAGGCCTTGCCTATGTGATGGATTTTTCCTTCATGCTGTCTTTTCTCCCTCTACTGTTGTGCACAGAATTGCCTTCATCTTTAGAGTTCTGTGGCTCTCAGGGAGACCCCGAGGTTCTCCTTCCGAAGGGCAAAACTTGGGTAACCTTCAGCATCAGACATTGGCTGGTCTTGAAAACTGATGAAATTCAGAATTTGGATGACTTCACTGTACTTAATACATCATGGGGCATGAAAAATTAGACTATGCCCAGGAGAGGCAGGCAACAAAGCCACACCTTGGCTTCAAGGGAGGAGAGGGTAGCAGGATGGCACAGGTGGTCCTGGTACCCCTTATAAAGCTCTGTTCTCTCTGCTTTTCATGAGGGAAAATCAGCATGGCTGCTCCAGGCCAGGGTCGGATCAGGTCTATGTTGATAAGTACTTCAGGTCTTCCCTATAAATAGGTGAGCCTCTTTAAAATTTAAATGAAACTTTAAATTTTAATTTAATATCCAAGATTTGATGGGGAAAAGCCAGGAAGATAATAATTCTTGAAACTCAGAGAAAAAGTCACACAATCCAAATGACACAAAGGCATTTCCTCATCAGAATGGCCACCCAAGCCCAGGTTGGGAACGGGTATGCCCAGCAGCTCTCAGAAAGTTTGGGGCAGAGCCAGAATTCACACACAGGCCAGGGCTTTTCCCACCACACCGATTATTCCTCCTTTGTCTGGGGGTCTCACATTCTCTGCTTTGCCTTCCACTGTTTTCCCACTGGTTGAAGAGCAGGAGATCTCCCCTGCCAGTTCTGCTCAGCTATCAAGCAACAGTGAGCTCCAGCGGGCAGGGGGAGGGCAGGTATGTGGCTAGCAGTCTTGGAATGTCAGAACTGAAAGGGATCATGGGGATCAGCTATCTTATAGATGAGGAAACTAAGTGGCTAGCTCAAGGTGGAACACTGGGTTAGTGGCAGAATCAGGACTAAACCCAGCTGTCCTGATACCCAGCCCAGTGCTTCCTTCAAACCATGATGCAAAACAAACAAAATTCCCAGCAGCAAGGTCAGAGCTATCTATACATACCGACTGTGCTACAAAGTCCATGGTATCAAATGTGATTCGGCCTTGTTTCTTCTTCTCGAAAAAAAAAAAAAATGGAGTCAGGGAGAGGAAGGAGAATCAGCAAGACTGCTTCTAGAATTTTGCATTGAAATGCTTCTGCACACCTGGCTCACCATCATAGGCGGGAACCCATGGGAAAACTCCTACCAGATGAGCCTCTCATGTCCACCTCTGCCATCTGCTCAAAAGCCCCAACTCTGCACAAGACTCGGGCCCAGAATTGACAACATACTATTTAATGGAGGCAGAGAGAGATGGGGTGGGGAGAAGGAAAGGAGGATAGAGAGAGTAAGGATGGAGAAAGAAAAGGAAGAGGGGGGAAAAAAGCAAAAAAAAAAAAAAAGAGAGAGAAAATAGAGAGAAAAAAAGAACAAAAAGGAAGGATAAAAAAGAGTAAATGAAGTCGATATGCATCATCAGGTCATCAGGACAAAGCAGGTTTTATTAAGCAGCCCCACTTAGGATTTGAGGTGGGTGAAGGAAGTTACCCAAGGATCACATAGCATCTAAAGGATGGCCAGAAGGAAGAAGAATAGGAGGTCTTAGGGATGAACTAAGCCAACCCTGTTTCCTAACAGAAGCAAAGAAGATGGGGAAAGAGTAGAGAAGAGAAGGGGGCACACAGAGAGGAAAAAGCTATGCAGGGGGAAGTAGAGGGAAGGAAAGGGACAAACAAGGCTCTGACCACCATTGTGGGCCAAACCAGGACCCCCCACTCATATCTCTAGGCACATCTCATGTCCTTCCCTAGAGTCCACTCAGATCCCTGTCTTTTCCCTCCACTTACAGTCTGTGCACCTGTGTGGTATTTCTCAGGGAGGCCAATGAAAGAAAAAGGTGGTGTCAGAAAGATCTGGATTCACATACCCCACTGAAAACTAGTCTACAGTTCTCTCTGCTTCCATAACACCCCTGCCCCCCAGCCCTCTACCCAGAAGACGTGTGACCCCCATAGGCTGTCCCTGAGAAGCTTCTGCTCTGTGTAAGGCCATCCTGACTGTGCAGTGTTGTCAGGATTAGCCTCACACTCCCCTGATAACAAACCTGACTCTGGTCTTCACCTTCCAACTGCCTGGGCATCAGCCCAAGTCTCCTGGGAACCAAACACTCCTGGTCTCCAGGGCCTTTTGCTTCACCACCGCATGACATCTTGAGGCAGAATGCCCTTCCTGAGGTTACCACACTCCTACTCCACCCTTTCTCATCTCATGGCCCAACAACAGGGCAGAATCTGGCTGTGGATGTTGTTTGGTTTGGCAAGCACAGTGTCTCCATAACATATGAATCTGAATATCTTCAGATGGGGCAAGCCCTTCCTCTCCAGCTGCACCACAGTTGCCTACTCCCTGATGCATCTTAAACTCAGCTACACACACCCAGTTACATTACCTGCTGGCCCCTGAGAAACCAATTTGAGACCACCTTCCATTCCTCCATCACCACCACCCCTCCCAAACCCCTCTCCTTGGCTGCTAGCCTTCAGGAACCATTGTGGGAAATATCTTGGAGTGAATCCTTGGATGTGGTGGAGGCAGGGGCTGGAACTAGTCACTCTTGGAATAATAGGAATATGGGCAGGGTTTGTCCAGGTATTGATTGGGGAAACTTTGGAGCTCTAGATAGTAATGAAGACACCTTTGGGAAACCAGAACCAGTTAATGGAATAATGATCAACTTGTTAGAACCAAAAAGGTGCTCATGATCTATCATTGGGATACAATATTTGAAATTGGAACCTTCTAGTAAATCTAGAAAGCATGGTCACCAAAGTGGCCCTGCAAATGTCCCCTTCTTGTCTAAATGAGGGGGCAGGAAAGAATTAGTATATAGGTAACCCTCTCACTTGATGATACCAGTCACCTTCTCCAATATAAGTCTTATCATTAATAAAAGTGACAGTTGGGTCTCCTATCTGTTTTACCCTTTGTCTTCTCTCTCAACTGATTCAGAACTTGGGCTGGGAAGTGAAGTGTTACTTATTGGGCTCCTTTAAAGCCTCATAAACCTGCGAACCCCAGCAGCTTACATCCCAGAAAGAGAAGACAGGGTTCTTTCTGTGAGCAGTCTCAATGATCTGATATTCCCGAAATCCCTTGAGGCCTTGGCGAAACATTTTACACACTCGGATCATCTTAATGATATCCATAGTGAGCTGGTACAGCCCCTGCGGAAACAAAACAAACAAGATCAGTGGAAACCAACAGTTAATAGCAGCCTAGATAGTCCTGAACTGGGCGAAATGCAATAGGATTAAGTGCTGTGATGTTGCTGGTTACATCTTCAGGAATTTTTCAAGCCTGTTGAAATCATGTTGGTGGCTTGAAACTAGCTAGGACAGGAGTATTTATGCCACAGAAACTGGCAAGTACAACAAATGGGGGCATCTCCCTCCCCGGGATCCAACTGCTAAAACATTCACCAGCCCAGCTCTAGTTAACTGTCAAATCCTTCACTTTGGTCCAGAAAATAATGTGCAAGAGTAACGGCTGGCAGTGAGGAGTGATGTGAAGAGCCTGCATTTTGGAATCAGATGGATCTGAGGGAAGAACGGTCAGGAGATGCAACACTGCTGGCTTTGAAGGCAGAGGAATGAGGGTGGTCTCTAGAAGACAGAAAGTCAAGGGAATAGATTCTTCCTTCCACCCTCAAGAAAGAAACACAGGCCTGCTAACACTTGGATTTTAACCCGTGCCAGACTTCTAGCCTACAGAAGATAATAAATGTATGTTGTTTCAAGCCACTAAATTGTGGTATAGCAGCCAAGAGAAACCTAATGTAACTTGTGATCCAAGACAGGCCATCCTAGCTTTTCCCTGAGAATTTAGAACTGAGAACAAATCAGCTTCTCCATCCCAAGTAAATACAGAGGGCAGGGAAACAAGTTCAACATCAAAGAGACAAATTTAGAATGCGAAACAATCTACTAATTAACCCAGTTTCTTCAAAAAGTCAATTTCATGAGAAAAAAACCAAGCGCGGGGGCTGTTCTAGATTAATACTCAAGATACATACAAACAAATGCAAAATATGAACCTGGATTGGCTCCTGATTTATAACAACAAGCTGTAAAAGACATTTTAGGGATAAATAAGAAAACTGAATATGACTAGATATTATATGATATTAGGGAATTAGTGTTAATTTTCTTAGTATTATAGTGATATTGTGGTCATGTCCTTATTTTTAAGAAAGAAGTATTATAAAGTATACAATTTATTTTGAAAGGGTTCAGCAAACACACCTGTGCCCACACACACATGCCAATACATAAAGCTAATATATGGCAAAATGTTGATTGTTGGATCTAAGGGTCGTGATCATTATATATATTTCAACTTTTATGTTTAAAAATTTCCATAATTAAAAAAAGGCAAAAACTGAAAACTTTTGTTTATTAACTTCTGTTAATAAGAACATCATCAACAGAAGGAAAAGACAAACTGCAGACTAGAAGAATATATTTGCCATCATATAATTCACAAAGGATTACTATTCAGAATTATAAAGAATTACTATCAGAAAGGGTTACTATCCAAATTTTTTTTTAATTTTAAAAGTTCTACAAATTAAAAGAAAAATGCAAACAACCCAAAAGAAAAATGAACAAAGGATATAAGCAGGTAATTCAAAAGGAAAACTCAAACCACCTATAAATAATGAAAAGATTCTGAACATCACCAAAAATAACGGAAATGTAATGAAAGTACCAAGATACCATTTTACACTTATCAGAGTGGGGAAATGAGAAATATGGCACGACTACATTGGAGAGCAATTTGGCAACATTTTGAAAAGCTGAGGATGTGTGCACTTTACAATCAAGGAATTGTTTGCACTTAATGTATACACTTTGGAGAAACTCACACACATGCACACGGAGATAGCCATGGGGATGACCAGGGCATGCTGGAACAGTGAAGAGCTAAAGACACTGAAGTGTCCACCAGTAGAGGACATATCCAGGACAGTCACAGGACCGGACACGGCACTAGAGCAGTGTGTGTCAATGTGGGCAATGCTCACACATGATTTTGGGTGGAAAAAAGGTGTAATGAGATGTGCCATTTATAACACCATTCTTTAAAATGTGCCACACACTGTAGTTGCTTATGGGTACATACATACATATGTAACAAAATGTTTAAATACCAATAGGAAGGGTACACATCAACCTCAGGAAAGTGGTTGCCAGTGAGGAGAAAGGGAGTGGGATGTGGAGGCACTTCACCTGTAACTGTAATTTATTCTTAAATTACATATCCAAAGGAAATGTGGGGCAAGGCTTTATTAATAAAATTAATATTTACTGAAGAAATTTGCCATTGTCAGGCACTATTCTAAGCCCTTTCTATGTATTGATTCATTTAATCCTCAACAATAAAGCAACGCAGCAGGCACTAATGTTATCACCCTTCATAGAGGAGAAAACAGGCACAGCAAATCATGTAACTTGCCTAATACTAGTATCAGTCACAGGACTAACAGGTGATAGAGATTTGAGCCCAGGACGCCTGGCTCCAGAGTCCATAAGTTTAGCCTACTACTACTCTACACTGAGGCCAGGCCTTATTCTCTCTGGATCTCCTAACAGCGTGAAGGGTGGGTCCAGAACAGTTCTCAGGGGCTTCTGACCTGCCTAGTGTCGAGGGCAGAGTAGGCAACAAGGCAGGGGCCAGAATTCAGTCTTTCTGAAGCCTAACCTGGAACGCTTTCCTTTGTGACTCCAAAAGGTACAGGGCGGCCACATTCATCCAAGGCCCCCTCCTACACCTGCCTCTTCCTTCCTCAAAATACCTGTCAGCTCAGTCTTCCACTCTTCCCTCCCAGGGGCCCTGACACTCCTCACCAATACCTTCTTCAGGATCTGCCAGGAATGGGGCACACTGTATCTCCTCATGGTTCCTGAGGTGGCAAATGGTACAACAGCCCCTTTGTCTTTCAAGGGTAGGACCATAAATCTTCCCCGAAGAATCCTGTTATACTAGAAACAGCTTCCCTCAGTGGCAACGTAAGATCTCCTCTCTGTTCCTCAGATCCTACCAACAGCAGCTGGAAGCCCTGTTCTGACAAATCTCATTCTCAGAATCTCATGTCACAGTGGAGGATTCTAGAAGGAAGAGAGGGAAGTGGGAAATAACTGGAAACTGGGAATCTAACACTTATTGAGCACTCATAGGCATTATCTTAGTTAATCCTCACAACTACTACAAGGTGAGGGACTTCACACCCACTCCTTCCAAGAGGCTGAGTTTCAAAGTAGCTAAATAACCGCCAGAGTCACGAGGCCATCTTGAAAGCAGGAGACTTCTGGGCTGGGGATGGGGCATCCGACACCTCAGCCTGGGGACCACTCTGAGGCTTAGAAACTGGAGAACCTGGAGTGTAGGTGTGTGGCACTATCCTATAAATCTTGTAAAATCAGCAAGTCAGGAACAGTGAGCAAATCAGAAGTCCTCAACCAAATGGGATGCCAAATGTTAAAAGGAACTTGGTGACGAGAACTCAATGACTCTGAGGTCCTTCCGAAAGCAAAGCATAAGGGTCCTAGAGTACTTTTTTCTACTAGATCAAAGACAGCAGTTGATAATCCCAACCTGCTTTTGTACAAGAATCTTTAGTGAAAAACTATGACTTCAAGTATTGCCTGATGTGCCCCTCCTATCCAGCTAAGCCGCCCCCAACTGCTAGCCAAATGGAACGGAACTGAATGCAGTGAGGACAGCTGGACAGCTGAAAAAACAGACTGAGGCTCTAAATGACTAAATTCAAAGGCCACCACTCTGGTGAAACATTAATCATTTACAGAGGTGAGAAAATGTAGAACTATTTTTTTCCCCTTATCTGAAGAAAAGATGCAAAAAACTCCGGGAAAGACAGAAGAAGAGGAAGTTTCAGAAAAAGAGAAAAGCAGTGTTGTGTCTCCCTACCCCCATCACAAACCTAGTCCTGAGGAAGGAAATATAAGAAGATCCCCTACAAGAGTTTAGAGGATTTCTGAGAGAAACTATTAGACATGGGGAAAGCAAGAAAGATGGTTGGAGGTGGCTATGGACAGGGGGTGTCCCATCCGTCCTCTGAGTTGTCTCAGCATCCAGGTGACATGGAGAGGATCCAGGTTAAGGGGGTCATCAGAGGATGCCAGTAAGTAAAACCAAGAATCTGATGAAACCTCAAAAGGAGACACTCCCAACCTCACCTCTTGCCAGTTGTGGTTGTATAATTTCCCCTGGAAATTGGATCAGTGCAGTAAAGAAGAGGCAGGAAGTTTGGAGAGCTCTGAAGATGGGTCAATAAGCCTGAAATTACATCCCCTCAATATCACTAGACTGGATCTCAATTTACCTGAAGACATCTAAATTAAGTTGTCTGCAAGGAAGCAGGCTGGGGACTCAGTGTCAGACACTGAATTCAGTTCTAGAAAATAAGAAAGCTCTGTTTCTATCCCAGTTCCTAATCTTATAACTGAATAGCTATAGGGCTGAATGTCAGAAAGAACACTGGTCCTATTCCTCTTGATCTTGGATAAGTTGACTATGTTGGGCCTCATCTTCCTCATAAAATGGAGTTAGAGTCATTTCCACAAATAATTTATTTTCAAGATAAAAATATCCTTATTATTTTGCATATAGAGACCTCCAACTATGTACAAAACATGAATATACAACTATATACAAAGATGAATAAAATATGGCCCCTGCTCATTAGGAGCTCACAATATGGTAGGAAAGGAATATGCCTCTGTAGCCATAAGAGAAAGTCCGACTAGAATAAAGCTACAAAGTTATACGAAGAAAGGGCAAGGCCTGTTCAGAAAGCATGAGATGCAGCTGGAAAGTGAGATGCCCAGGAGGTGTAGGAAGAAGTGAGACTGGGCTGGCAGAGGCCACAAACCAGCCAGCCACCCATGAGCTACACTGAGCTTGCAGACTGCTTTATCTGGCCCACATGGTGTTTTGGTTAAAATACTGTGAAAACTTAACTTGCTTAACTTTAGCTGGGGAATGGGCTCTCCAATTCACCTAAATCTTTCACCTCATACAACCTGTGTTCCCTGTTCCCTGTTGGTTACTGCCAGGACAGGATCTATATGGCCTCTTTCAGGTCTAAAATGTTTTGACTATAATCAGTGGCTGCAAAATGGTGGTCCATAGGCCATATCTGCTATCATGTTATGATGAAGTTTTTTTTTAATTTTGAATAAGTTATCAACCTTAAATACTGGGATTTTATGGGTAATATTCTAAGAAATACAATTTGCCAAAGTGACCCCAAAAGAAACTATCTAATAGAAAGAATAGGAGAATAGGTGAAATAGAGAAAGTTGTAAAAGAGCTCTCTCACCACCACCCCCAAAAAAGAAAAAAGTACCAGGTCTTAAGTTTTCACAGGCAACTTCAGATAATCTTAATAATTCTCAAAAGTGCTCCAGAGCATAAAAAGAAGGAAAACTACCAAATTCTTTTTATGAAATAAGAATATGTACAGTAAAACCTGATAAAAGTTGCATAAAATGGGAAAGCTAGAGATTCATCCCATTTACAAATACTATTTAAATTATTAAAATATGTAACATTTTAATAATTTAATAAATATTAAAGTATTAAGCAAACAGAATTCAATACCACATTTTAAAATAACATCATTTCAGGAATACAAGGATGGTCAACAGAGAATCTATGAATATAATTTGTTAAGTTAGCATGACTAAGGAGAAAAATCACACAATCTTCATATATCAAAAACAATTTTTGACAAAAGCAGGTTAATGTCACTCTTGTTGGCATCTGGGGCTCTGACGTACTGGGGACCTTATTTAGTAAGACTTTACAGAGCATGCCTCTGTCAGAAAGGAAGAAATGTTCCTCTACCCTTCTAGGTTCTTCTGGCTGGTATAAGAATTAAACTGACAGGAGACAGATTAACAGGAGAAAATCAAACAAAAGTTTAATAACATGTATACTTGGGAGAGACCCAGGAAAACTGAGTAATTCGCCAAAATGGCCAAAATTCTCACCTTAACTTTCAGCTTCTTCAGCTAAAGACAAAAGAGGATGTTGAGGGTAGTGATTTGAGACTTCTAGGGAGAGTAAGGCTATTTCACACATGTAGATTAAAGAACAAATATTTGGTAAACAGATGTTCGCTGAGCCATATAGAGACAATGCGTCATAGAAAGGACTGGGTCAGAGTCCTGTGGAGTATCCCCTATCCCTGCCCACACCACCCTCCACCCCACCCAAGCTCAGATTCTCTGCAGATGTCTCTGGTATTAGCTCTATTCAGGAAAAGGACTTTTATCTAAATTCTTAAGGCAGCTAAGGGGGAGGTAAAAAGAAAGACTGCCTGAGGTTTCTGTTTCTTAAAAATAATAAGCTTAAATTAATCTTTATGCCAAAAAATAATCAGCTTAAATTAATCTTTATGCCAAAGAGACACATTCTGGGGTGGCAAATTTTGCTCCCCTACACCTCAGAACTGTCACTTTGGTTGAGGGCTGCTCTTAGAGGCATTCATTTGCCAGCATTTCTGGGATGAGCAATTCAGTGGCAGAAAAGGCCCTCTGGCAAAGGTGCTCAGAGCAGGAACCCACCATGTGAATGCAGAAATGGCAAGTGCCCAGAAGACACAGAGGGTTAAAGTCAAAAGAGGATGCTTGGGGCTGAGGTCCCACTTAGGGAGAGCTGGCAGAGGCTGGAGTCCTCCAGAGAAGGTCAAAGAAGGTCATGCACCTTGAAGGCAGAACCAACAGCATATTCTGTTGAACACTGGGATGTGATGTAAGGGCTGGCTCTGGGAGCTTCCTTGGCATGTGGACTGACCAGGGAAACACACAGACATGTCATTTTTGCAAGCCTGCAGCTGCCAAGCTCCATCTGCTATGAAGAGGAAGAACTAAATTCACTCACACAAAACCCTTATCAAAAGGAGCTTCACTAATAACCCTAAAAGACTTCCTACCAGCCTGGAATTCTACTCTAGTCCCTTTCCCACTCAACTGCAACAGACAGCTGGTCCAGGAAGACCTCACTTCATTTAAAGGGGGAGTTAGAATAAAAAGTAAATAGCACCAGACCTATATAAATATATTACAGAAAAGTGGGAGAGGGAAGCAGGGAACAAGAAAAACAAATGTTAGATGAAAGGCACTCACCAGAAAAAAATTAACATGAAAAAGATGACAATCATGAACAACAAAGGATTCAAAGGGCTTAATGAATTTTAAAACAAGAGATCAAAGCAAAGATGCAATAGTTCAAAGAAGAGATGATGAAGCAACTGGAGGAGATGGCACTGGCAGGGCTCAGGAAAGAATGTACTTAAAAAAAAACAGAACTCTGAAGTGAAGGTCATTTCAGAAACATCAAAAAGGAAGCTAGCCTTGCTGAATACAGAGAATGTGATTGCAAAAAGCAAGCGAAGGAGTTGGAAATGAACAATTAAAAAGGAACCAAGAATAATATGGCTAACAAGTATGGAGATATACAGAGACGGAAAAGTGGGAGGATTGAGGGGGTAGGTATAGCTCAGTGATAGAGCACATGCTTAGCATGCACGAGGTCCTGGGTTCAATCCCCAGTACCTCCATTAAATAAATAAATAAGCCCAATTACCTCTCTCCCCAAAAATAAATAAATAAATTTAAACAAAGCAAGTGGGAGGGTTGAGTATATGGGTTTCTTCAACTTTCATAACTGTAAATCTTAAGAGATTTTAAACTTGATAAACCTAGAAACAGATGTATAAACATATTTAAAGATATAAAGGGAACTGAAAATAACAAACTGGATAGGAAAGGATGAAGAAAAGCAGAAGTATAATAATTACTCTTTTTTGACTTCTGATTTTTGTATTAGATATATATGTATCACCTATTCAAATGAATGAATCAGTTTTTAATTAACAAAACCAATGCAGTACAATCAGGAACACAGAGCCACTGGTAGAACACCACAGTAAAAACAGGTTCACTGAAACTGGGAACTAAGAGGGTCACAGTCACTGAATAGAAATCAGTGAAAGGAGGAAAACGCAAAAGGATTAGGAAATATCTAGGCTTCTGAACTGACACTGTCTTATCAGGAATGAGAATTACTAAAAACCAAGTTAATTACAGAACATAATCCAGTTAGATTAAGCACCTTAGACCAGTTACCTATGGCTCATCAAAACATCAAAAGATAAAATATACCTTCATCCCAAGATCAAACATACATGATAAAAAAGGTTATCAAAAAGAGGTTAATAGCCAATAGAAAGACCAGAGCAAGCCTCATAGATTTTGTAATAAAAATTAAATGTCCTGGGGGCTTTTTATCCAAATCACCTCATTAGCTGAACCGGCTTCCCCTTCACCATGATCACAGCTGGCTCCCTGGATGATGTATGTAGTATGTGATGTGTGTAAGTGAAATTATAGGATTACTAAATCTGTCAAAATCTGAATTTCTTGTCCATTAGTAATTTATCTTAAAATTTTCTATTTAATACCTCACATTTAAAAAAATGCAAAATAACAAGTGTTGGCAAGGATGAGGAGAAATTGAAACCCTTGTGCATTGCTGGTGGGAATGTATGATGTGGGAGCTGCTGTGGAAGACATAGATAGTTCCTCAAAAAGCCAAATATAGAATTACCATGTGGCCCAGCAATTCCACTTCTGGGTATGTACTCAAAGGAATTGACAGCAGGGACTCAGATGTCAATACACCAATGTTCACAGCAGCTTTATTCACAATAGTCAAAAGGGAGAAGTAACTCAAATGTCTATTGAGAAATGAATGGATAAACAAAATGTGTTATATATGGAGACGTATCGAAAGGACGCAGAAGTCAGCCTGAAGGGCTCCCGCTAGTCAAATCTGAGATAATTTGATTGTCAGAATAAATAATGAATTCCAGGGGCTACCAAGATGGAATAACCCTATTACAGACTCTCTCCCCAGTCTGTTACAACTAAAAACTCTGGACAAAATAGAAACAACAACTAACTTGAGATTCTGAAAAACAAATGATGTCAAGTGGATTTGGGGGTGGGAGGGTAGTAAAAACTTGAGGAAACAACCCAATGGGGCTGAGTTTCCAGATTAATGAAGGACACAAGTTACTAAACAAAAATTCAATTACATTTTATACAGTATCAAACAATTAAAAATCAAAAAATTTTAAACAATACTATTTATAGCAGCACCAAAAACATGAAATATTATATATAACAAAATATGTGCAGGTTCTTATACTGAAAACTATAAAACATTGATGTAAAAAGTTAAAGAACATCCAAATAATACCAGACCTGGTACCATGTCTTTTACATATATTCCCTCATTGACTTCAGAGCCATTCTGTGTGGTAGTTATCTCCATGGATTAATCCACACATAATCGACACACGGATTATGACTCAGCAATAAAAATGGACAAACTACTGATACACACAACAACCTGGGTGAATCTCCAGGGAATTATTTGAAAAAAATAAAGCCAATCCCCAAAAGTTACCTATTGCATGATTCCATTTATGTAACATTTTTGAAATGAGAAAATTATAGAGATGGAGAAGAGATTAGTATCAGTGCTAGGTTAGGGATGGGGGTAGGGGAGTGGAATGGGTGTAATTATAAAGCAGTAGAACAAGGGACCTTGGTGGTGATCAAACATTTCTAGGTACTGATGGCGGTATAGTTGCACGAATCTATGCATGTGACAAAACTGCACAAGCCTACACACATACACAAATGACTGCATATAAAACTTGTGAAATCTGAATAAACTGTATGGATTATGTCAAAGTCAATTTCCTGGTTTTGCTATTGTTTTACAGTTATGCAAGATGTTACCATTGGTGAAAACTGGGGAAAGTGTGCAGGAGACCTCTCTGCACTATTTTGTAATTTTCTATGAATCTGTAACTATTTCCAATAGAGTTGTGTTTTGGGTTTGTTTGTTTTTTTTTAAGTATCCAGCTTCTGATCCACAACTCCCAACAATGTGCCATCAAAAGACAGTAAAGTCTCTGTCTCAAAGAGTCTGGAAATCATACTGGAGCTCTCCCTTCACAGGGATGGTCTGCAATCTACCGATTGTCCTCTCTAATAAACATTTACTGAGAGTCAGCTGGGAGTCAGGCTTTGTGTTGGAAGCTAAGTTATAGGAGATGAATGATTTATGATCCATTCTCATGTGAGCTCCCAACCTAGTGCTAATAAAAACGCCTAATATGGTAAGAGCATTAGACTAGGAGTCAAAAGAATTCTGTCCTCCTAGGAATAGCTTTTTGATTTTGGACCAATCCGTTGCTATTTGGAATCTTGACTTCTTAACCTGCAAAATTCAGGAGAATGGAATACATACAAATATATATCTTACACTTAACTAGGGCCCTCTGGGTGGGTTCAAGGCTATCTGAAATTACCTGAAATTATATGCCGATGTATGTAAATGCATCCCTTTTCTAGGAAAAGGTATTAGAACTAAAAAAAAAAAAAAATAGATTTGGGGAGTTTATTGACCCATAAAGAGTTTAGAATAACTGAATCTGATTTTTGGATTTACTCTCTAAGGTCCCTTCCATTCTAATATTCTACAATCCTAATAGATCTCTAAGATCTCTCCTTCCATCTGTAATATTCTGTGATTCCAGCAGGGATGGAAGAAATGGACTAGAGATCTAATGTTCACGATTCCAAGTACCACGAAAGTTCATTCCCTTTCACAAGAGAACAAGGTTCAATTTTGCAATGTGGAATTCTAGGCTCTTTATGATTTAACCTCCAATTGACATTCCAACTCCAGCTCTCATCCCTTCCCCATACCCCAACCACTTTCCTGTCCAGCCTGCAATTTCCACAAAGTTTTGCTCCCATTCACTCCATGCCTTGGGACAGGCAATGCTTTTCCATTTGGAATGCCCTTAACTCCACCCTTTTTCTCCTTGAGTCTAGACTTAAAGGTCCTCTCCCCAGTGAAGCTTTCCAGGACCTCTCATCCTTTGTAGCAGGGTTTGGTGTGCTCCCTTAGCCCTGGATGTCCACAGGAAATAGGACTGTTAGTTCTCAGAGCGGCAAACCTAAATGTCACGAGGCCAGGCAGAGGAAGTAAAAGTTTGAAGCAGGTAGGTATAACAAACTCTAGGCCCCTGTTTTCCCACCTCTAAAGAAAAATATCAGCGCGAAGGAAAACTACCACCTGAGAGCAATAATAAGTGCAAACAACATCTCTGGCCTAAGGCAAATAAACCCTGCAATGCGGATGCCACCAAGGCAGCTTGACTCCAACAGGCTAGCACAGTTTTACCATCCAGCAGAAACACAATGAAAACCCTATTTGTAATTTAAAATTTTCTAGCAGCCACATTTAAAAAGCAAAATTACACACGTGAAATTAATTTTAATGATATAATCTATTTGACCCAATATATGTAAAACATTATCAATCCAATATGTAACCAATATAAAAAATCATTGAGATACTTTACATCATTTTTTTCGTACTAAGTTTTGTGTGCATTTTACATTACAGCACATCCCAATTCCGGCTAGCCAAATTTCAAGGACTCAGTAAACACACGTGGCTAGTGGCCACTATACGAAACTACGCATTTGGTTTAATAATCCTAAAGCTCAAAACAGAACCCACAGAGCAACCTGTTTCTTGGTTTCAGAGGACACGCCAAAAAAAAAAAGGGGGGAAAAAAAAGTAATGGCAAAGAGTTCTTGAGCATAATTACTTTGTTTCACGAGAAGAGCAAGTTTTATACGTGTTGAGGATCTTACACTCGTTACCTTGTGTCATCCTCGCAACAAGGCGAGCACTAATGCCCTTCTCTTGACTCCAGAGGGAACTTTCCCGAGTCGAGCCCTCCCCCAGCGACCGACAGCCGCGCCTCTGTCCCGCTCCCGCCACTCGCCGGGCGCCATGCCCCTCGAGCCCTTGGCTCGCCATCATCCTAATCAACGTCAAGTAAGGAGGCCGCACGCAGGGACAGGCGCAGGTCACCTGCAAGCGTTCAAAGTGGACAAGGCCCCTTTTGGGCCCCTCCTCCTTGGGCTTGAGCCGCGGCTCCGGCACCGACTCCTCCCCCGATTTCTCCTCAGGCTCCCCCTCCGACTCCTCCTCCGACTCCGCTTCCTCTCCCTCCTCCTCTCCCTCCTCTGACTTCTCCTCCTCCTCGAACTGGTGCTCGAAGGCGCCACCATCCGGAGCCAGCCATCGCACGCTTAGACTGGCCTGCCCCTCTGCCCTCACCGCCACCTCCTGACTGGATTCGCGAACGCGAGGGGGCGCCTCTTCCTGCAGCTGGGACTCGGCTTCCGGACGCTCGCGCGCCGAGCTCATCATAGAGGAGCCAGCAGGGACGGCCACTTCCTGTCGTCCCAGATGCTTCGCCGGCACTGATGAGCTCGGCGCGCCCTCGGCTTCCCTCCTTCGGGGTCGCGCAGGCTCCGCCCTCTAGCGGAAACGTCCCCCTCTTCACCCCTCCCTCGCGCAGACGCAGTGCCGCGCCCACGGCTGCCGGACAAAGAGTGACGTCCAGAGCCAGAAACATGGAGGCGACTGACCCGGGCTTGGTGGCAACTGGGAGCCCAGCGCCGCCGTCGGGGGAAGAGGAAAGGGCCGGCCCGAACTCAGGCCCTGAGCGTGACTCTGCGGGCTTCTCGTCGACTCCTGAGGCTCCGCTACCTGCTTCTGAACCCTCCAGCCCCAACGCCGCGGTCCCCGAAGCAAATCCTACGCCTCCTGCGGCGGCCTCCGCTGTCCTGGAGCTGCCCCTCGTGCCCGCACCGCTGGGCTCCGCGCCACTTGCCGAAGCCGCTCCACGTTCCCCCCCAGGTCCTGGCGGCTCCCGGCCCGGCCCAGAGACGTTCCGCCAGCGATTCCGGCAGTTCCGCTACCAGGACGCGGCAGGCCCAAGGGAGGCATTCCGGCAGCTGCGGGAGCTCTCCCGCCAGTGGCTGAGGCCCGACATCCGCACGAAGGAGCAGATCGTGGAGATGTTGGTGCAGGAGCAGCTGCTCGCCATCCTACCCGAGGCGGCGCGAGCCCGGCGGCTTCGCCGCCGCACCGACGTGCGCATCACCGGCTGAGCTGTGGGCGGCCCAGCCTGGGCCTCTCTGGACTGGAGCCATGATCGAGTCTCTCTTCACAACGCATTAATGAAAAACGAGTTTTGGCAGCTCGTGTGTCCTGTTCGTTCGTCCTTTACCGTGTTTATTTTCCCGAGCCTGTTTCAACCTCCTTTCTGGCTGGTGGCGAAACTAAGTTGAGAGCCCATGAGAATAAAGCCTTTGTTTCTTACTCACTTGGACTTTGTTGGCTTTTGTGGGATCACTACGTGTTGGCAGGGCCTGGGCCTCCATATCTGGAACGTTTTCTTGTGAGGTTCCCCAGGTTTTCTTTGGGTTTCCTTTGTCTAGCTGGAGTCTGAGGGCCCCAGCAGCTTGGGTTCTATATTCACCCTTACCTCACTAGCTAAAATGTGAGGCTGTTTTCCTCCCTGAGAGAATAGTGATAGTCTGCCTTATAGGTGGCTTTGGGATCACGCAGGCAAACTGCTGGCTCCACTAAGTGCTTATTTAACTGGCTACTGCTGTACCAATTCTGCTGCTGACTTGCTTCACCAGTCTGGCCTTTGGGCACAGGCTTCCCCCAAAACCTAAGTTATAGGGCTATTTTATTGTTTTGTTAGTGTGGGTCCTTACAGAAATACGCTAGTTCTTGTTTGTGAGCTCTGGTTTAAGCTCCAGACTCACCTTCCTTACCCAATTTTAGGCCTCAAGATTTAAGCAGCAGCTCTAGTGTGAACTAATAGATTATTTACATTGCTAGAGCTACTCATTTTAATGTCTCTCCAATTGCCTTCCTTAACTTTTTTTAATAAGCATAATTGTGTAGGAAGGGAAGAAGGAATTTGGCAAGTAATAAGGAAGCTCTGCTATGAAATCTTAAAGCATACTCTGTTCCTTGAGGCTTCTGTCCACCTAGGAAAGAGCTCTTTGGGGTCGGCACTATAGGCCGCTTAGATTGGTTTCAGAAGGGTCCTAATTGCAGTGAGAGCAGTCTCAATAAAGAAGGCCCAACCTGTCTTCCCTGCACTGCTTTCAACAATCAATCTAATAAGCCTGCAGTTCATATCACAAAGCATGAGCCAGACTGGGCTAGAGGCTGTGTGGGGCATTTTACTTTAGAATATTAAAGACCCTTAAATGAATTCAGAAGTATTTTGCATACCTTCCTGGAATTTTGGATATTGAGCTTGCATCTGCCTCCCTGCAGAAGATAAATCTATTTAAAATGTAAAAGCAGACTTTCTTTAAAAGATAATGTTCAGAGAAAATTAAGTAATGCATATTAAAAATTGTGTAGAGAACTCTATAATAACAAATGACTGAAACATAGCAACAAAAACCTGTTTTATTTTTTCCAAATACAGATACAGACATTTGCATGTTTTGCAAATATTGCTTCAAAGCAACATCTCTATATACAGCGCCTTCTGTTCTAATAGCGCGTAAACATAGATATGTGTCCACAGTGCAATGCTGGCTCATCAAGGGTCCACCTTGCATACACTCATCACTTAAAGAAACAAAATGATTAGTCAAACCAGAACTGTTTTTGTCAAGGCAATTTTTTTTATAGGTGGATAGTTTTTCTCAAAAGAAAACTTAGGTAGTGTACATATTTCTAAATAGTAACAGTAATATTTGCAAATAACAGTTTCCAGTGCTCCAACTTGGGGTTAACTGAACTTGACCCAGGAACTGGGGATGGAGTCCCTCAACATGGCTTTAAATTAGGGAAGCCCACTGAGGTTATCAGAACTTGGAGTCATCCCTGCTTCCCTAAGGACAAAAGTCACAATGAGTAAAATGGGATTATTTCTTTTACAAAAAGCATACAATAAACCCAATAATGAACACTTGGCAAAAATAGGGTAATTCAGTTTCTGCTTCTATCTTGAAAAAGACATGAGATTAACTACCTTAAAGTTACAGCTTCCCCAGAGGTGATGTTCAAATGTTTTTTCAAAAAAGAAAAATCAGTAATGTAATAATACATGTCACCATACCTCACAGTTGTGGCTACAGAAAATCATCTGGTTTCTTCCCTTTTCAGACAAACATCACACAGTTCTTATAATGTGGCTGTCTGATAAATTATGCAAAACAGATGCCATGCACACTCCTTGAGCTTTTCTTCCCACATCAGAAACACCAATGTTAGCAATGGGAAACAGCCTCTTGTAGAGGAATTGCGTCTGCTTAATTATGGATATCACAGCCACGTGTATTCCCTCTGATGGATAAGCTACAGCAGGTCAACTTGCCCTAAATTCATTTTCTATCAAATGGTGGATTAAATCACTAGACAGAGCATTCCCTGAAACAGATCTTGGTACAGAGGCCTTCATGACTGCAATGACCTGTGTCTTAAAGCCTAACCATCCCAAATCATCCCAGTTGCTGGAGATACTGTCACTGCTACTGAGATCTTGGCTACTTCATGTTTACATAGTAAATATTTGCAGCATATAACATTACAGATTCATAAACCCATAATTAACTTGTGACTGTTAATGGACAGCTGTGCTTTGATTTTTGCCTTTAGTGATAAGAAAACTAAATGGTGATACGGGTCACTCCTCAAAGCATGAAACATTTTCTTAACTTTGCCTAGTAAGGAAAAACAAAACAATTACACGTGGAACCGTAACCTGCGAGAGTAACAAATATTGTCTTAAAAGGTACAAATTGTACCTGGAATTTAAGCAGCATAATCACCTTGATCTCACAAAATAATACAAACAGGAAATTTAAAGTGTTGAAGTATATTAAAACAATTCTGAAAATGCTGACTACTGAACATACACCCTTCAGGGAAGGAGAAAAGCGCACATGTAGAATCTGAACTTTGTTTACAACAATATAAAATAAGGTTAATTCCCCAAACCACATTCTTTGTAACAAATCTTTACAGTGAAAGAGTTCAAAATTTTGGGAATAGTTTTCTGAACATTAAATAGAACTGGTAAGCTGTTGATACTAAGAATTGGGTAGAAAATGCTGTCCTTTGGGTTCCAGACCCTGCCTGCTTCAGTTTGGAATTCCTCCTGGATTCTTTTACAATGAGATTCTAGTTGCTCCACAGGCTGCATGGGCTCTGCTACAAAGACACGACCCGGCCGGCTAGGGGTGAAAGCGTACGGCACTCGCCCCCAGGGCCACGAAGTCATGCAAGGGACGTGCGGAGAAAAGTGAAGAGTCCTGAGAAGAAAGCAGGGCGGCTAAGGCCTGCTCCTTCCCAACCTCCACAGAATGGTGAAGTCACGGCATTCCCACGAATCTAGAAAAATGAAAATGATGCCTGCTGCCTAAGTCCATGCCAGGCAGAAAACCAGAAGGCTTGGCATGTGCCCCAACCTGACAGAAAAGTCAATTAAATAAGCTGCAAGTTGAATTTACAACTGTTTCCAACTAAACTTTTTTGGCTCTCATTCCATTTATCATCAGTGGCACGATTTCAAGTGAAGTTTGTGCAAAAAGACTCACTCTCCATTCAACAATGTGCACAGAAGGGAATCCCAAGAGTCTATTTGCTACCTTCTTGGTAGGCTTTGAGATCAGAATGCCCTCCCTTCCTGCAGCCAAAATGGCCTCTTTGTCCAATGTCCATCACACCCCCTGCCCAGATCCCTGAAGTCAGTCGGTGTCACGTGCATTCGGCATGCTAGGTTTATTTATTTAAATATGCAAAGCTCCTCCTGCAGGTGCCCCAGGGTTATGCCCCCATCAGCTTTGGGTGCCCAGTTTCATGTTGAGCAGCAGAGCGCGATCTGCTGCACCTTGCCCAGGTCCGTCAGCAGCTGCTTGATGCAATGCTTGAGCTGCGGAAGCCGGGCCAGAGGCTCCGGGGGCTCCAGTTCCCCAGTATAGTCCAGCCAGCTCTCCAACACTGTAGGCAAAATAGAGAGAAGATCCAGTGAGTTCCCAACACTCTATTTGCAAGACTCTCAGCAAGAATTTCAGCACTTAATTCTATCTGGCCACTCATGGCGGATGGGGAGGGAGGCCATTTCAGGCAATATTGACTCATCACCTTCTGCAAAGTATTACTCCTAGTACAAAGCTCAAATGCTGTAGAGCAGTGTGTCCAACAGAACTTTCTGCAATGATAAAAAGTGGCTATGTCTGTGTTGTCCAATACCGCCACTAGCCATATGTAGCTACTGAGCACTTATGAGGTGGCTAGTGCAACTGAAGAACTGAATTTAAATTTTATTCCATTTTAATTAACTTAAATAGCCACACATAGCTAGCAACTACTGCATATTTGCAGCTGTAGAGTCTAGAAGGCTTTGAAGGACCCACCTTTCTCAGTGTTACTGCCCCATCCTGATAAGGCTTTCCCATGTTGAAAATCAGCCTGGAGTTTTAGCCTTCTGTTAAGAAAAATGAAAATCTAAAGGGACTTGAAAAGGTCTATTTCTATTACCATAAATTCTGATTTGCTTCAAATTAATTCCTATCATCAGTAACACAGAAAATTCTGATTTTATTCTCTCCAAGTATTTAATGTAAGAAGACCAGGTACTAACACTCTTGATTATAATTAGTTCAATAATCAAAAAGCTGTCTTGCTCCTGAGAGCAGGGATTTCTCTACTAAAAGATATCTGTTCTTCCCCAAGCTACTCCCTTAAGCTCTGGCATATGGGAAGAGGCCATCGTTGACAAGAGCCAGCTCCTCCAGGTAGGCCCTGTGCTTACCCCAGCCCACTGTAGCCTTTCTAGTCTGTGCACCAACCCATACTGAGCACCTTCTGGACCCTGGAGCCAGAGGTGCAAAAAAGAGGGAGGCCACACAGTACCTGTTCCCCAAGCAGCTTGCAGCCTCACACGCAATCCTCTGCTCTCCTCAGACCAGCCCTCCACCTTCCTTCCCATCTTTCTAAACCCTCTGTTCCCTATAAGTTACTTCTCAGGGAAGCCTTCCCCAACTATACAGCCTGAATCTGCTCCCTGTGTCACAGGTGCTATGCTATCACTTGCTCTCCTTTGGAGCACCTACCCTGGTTCATAATTATATATAATGGGACGATTTAATTAATGTCTGTCTTGACCATAAGATCAAGCTCCATAAGGGCAGAGGCTGAGTCTGCCCTGCTCACCTTTATATCCCTACCACTCAACTATGCCTGGAACATAATAGGTTCTCAACAAAGGCAGTGAGAGAATGCAGGAATGGCCTAGCAATGTGCCCCACTGAACGCTCAGGCTCCACAGAGCTCACCTTCCTCCCTCGATCAGATTTCTTGGTACTTGGGAGTTCCAAGGAGGAGGAATCTTCCCTCCTCCTGATCCCAACAAGTACAAGGACTTGAAAATAAGAAAAATAAGGCTGCATTCTCAGACCTGAACTTGAAAACCAAGAGTAAAGGATCAAAGTTACGTGAGAGTGACTAGTGATCTCCTGAGCAAGAAAAACTCCATGGTGACCAGTTTTAATACCTCAGTAAGTCTTATTTAAAAAAAAAAAAAAGAAGAAGAGGAAGAAAAAAAAAAGAAAACCCACAAACTAAAAGAAGACAAGGAAATAGGAACTGCTCAGCAAAAGAGCACAATAGTAAATGGAAAAAAGACCCAAAGTCAGTGCTGGAAAAGCCCATCTGGGTGAGCCTAAAGGGGCAGTCAGGGCTGGCTGGGTTGATTCCAAGAGAAAATGTCGGTCAGTCTGTCCTTGGCAAGATGATCCTACAATTGCTGAGAGGCCCCCCTTAAAGCCACTGTAACTACCTCAGATCTGGTTCTGAGACATCCCCCAACGCTGTGGTGACCCAGCAGGCACACACAGGGAGGATGAGCAACAGTGTGCAGACTAGAAGGGTCTAGGCCACTCAACAGTCTCTGAACTTGGTGAAGAGAAATGTTTGAGCCCCTAAGGTGGAAGCCTTCTCTCTAGATCTACAGGGTGGAAGAGCAGACTCAGAACTGTGGGAGCCAATAGCACCTCCCCTGGACCTCAGCATCTAGCAGGCCAGCCTTTTCTCCACACCATGTGCTGGACCATCACCCTAAGTTTCTCTTTTAAGGAAGTATAATGACTGCAAGCGAGGCAGAAGGTTACAAAGGTAAAGTTTCATTTCAAATACACTCCCCCAGACCATCTGGATAGAGGCCAATGTTCACTAAAGCAACATTAAAAATAATAATAATAATCTTTCTATTTTATGGTCATTAAATATCTTTTATCTATTAGTTTTACATGACTGTTCACACAACTGCATAAGTTATTAAATAATGGTTAGTGTTAAAACAATACACTTTTTAAAATATGTATCGGCCAATGTAATAGCTTATTAGGCTTTTTAAAAAGGATATTGTAACCAAATTCCTATAAAAGCTCAATTTATCTTGATGATATTTAGATGAAATGAAGAGTATACTCCCTACTACAGTAGAAATAAAATGGGATTCTGATGAATCTTAATTAAATATAATGCAAAAGTCTGTCTGCCTGAATAAAATCTTTAAACTTTGTAACTGACTTTCATTAAAGTTGGCTTCCAGTACTTCTTAGGGCCTGGCATATAAGAACAGGAAGAGTATGTGGCTCCAAATCAGTGGTACACATAAGAGGTCCAGAGAAGGGAGCCCAGGCTATTATCATCCTGGCCACATTGCCCACTCAGTGAGCTCTGGGCCGGAGCAGCCCAAGCTGGGTGGGAGGGGTCAGTCAGTGATTAAGAAGTAGATGGGCTTTGACTTCTCCCCTAGGGGCAGGTTCCTTTGGCAGCAACAGAATATTCACCCTGTCTCTATGGTGCTAAGCCTTCTCTCAGGGACCCAGAGCCAATTCTACTGCAGTTCTCTCAAAATCTACAATTTTCAGGCTGGTATTTCACCCTCTTTCAGCTTTTGAATAGCAGAGTTTTCACAGACCTGGCACCAGTTACAGTTCTAAGGAGCACAAGGAAATCTTTAAGGAGTGAGAGAGACAAACACTCCCCGTTCCAGAAATGCTCTCACGATGGACACTGGATTAGCCTCCCATTCCCGGTTCCGCAGGTTTGCCTCAGGGGCAGGACAGAAGCATGAGGGGGTGTAGGTCTCTTTCTCTCACTGTCCTCCAGGGGGGCACCCCACTCCAGTCAGCCAGTCCTCAGTCACCCCTTCTCTAGCACAAACATCACTCTCTCCAAAGCCCTGCTCTGTCCCAGGAATTCCAGGAAGCCCTCCTATTTTCACTTCCCTCACAACAGTTCTTCCCAGCATGTCCTGGCCACAACTCGTGACCCTAGTTCACGTAACATAGGGCATTCTTCTGAGTTACTTCATATAAGTATGTTTTATATCCCTAATTACAGTAATAACAGCCTGGCTGTACTCAGAATCCTCAAATGGAACATTTATTTCTTAATCTGGCTCCTTTCTGTGGATGAAAACAAATAAATAGGAAGCAAGTGAACAATCAAAAATGAATTTTTATCTTCAAAAACCAAACTGACAACTTCCTGCAGATCAAGAGTTCAGTCCTCCAAACTCATCTGTTACCATTAACACCTGGGAGAAACACCCAGGGGCTACACAAATGACTCAGTAAAATTCTTAAATCTCTACTGATAAAGGGGAGAAGGCTTCATTTTAGATTTTTATCAAAGGCTGAAATAAAAGGTGTTTTCAGATCAATCCTCTCAACATCCTAAAAACTCAATTAAGTCAGAGTTTCAATTCCCCACAGAACTGGGTTAGTAAAGAACTGCTCAGATCACACACTGCCTGCAGGCAGCATCCAGCTGCTCTTCTGCACCCTCTCCTTTGCAGAAGGGACTGGGTAAGTGAGGCAGGACCCTGACACCACGCACACCTCAGAAGTGCCCGATAAATGCTAAAAGTAAAGCTTGGCCATCTTGAGGGAAGCATGGAGGCTTGTGAGACTGACAGGAGGCAAGAACACAACTGTCCCTGGAGAGCCAGATTAGGGGCTTCAGAAAGCAGCTCATCTCGAGGGGCCCACAGTGCCTGTCAACGGCAGGGAGCCAAGGAAGGAGCCCTACCATCCAGCTCCTTCTCAATGGAGTCCATCCTATGCGTGACTTCGTCCTGAAGAGATTCCACGTGGGTCAGCAGGTTAAACTGCCACTGGTGCTGGGAGCTCAGCAACCCCTCTCCGCCTCTGTCCAGCAGCTTCTGAGCGGGGGCTTCCTCTGGCAAGACCTTTTTGGAGACATATTCCCTCACCTGGGGATCCAATAGCATTTAAGTTACTGCATGGAGATAGCTCCCAGCCCCTTTGCAAACCAGCCAGTGTTTGCAACCATTTGAAAAGCCAGCTGCAGTCTGAATATTCCAGATCTCTATCTCCCTACCCGCCTCCTTCTCTCTCGGGCACTGGGCAGAAGCGAGTCTGCTATGCCAACCACCACCTCAGGGCAGCACAGACGTCTGGCTCAGAGGACCCCACAGCTGCTTCCTAGTGAATGAGACAACGCCCTAGGCCTGAAGTAGGCCTCACAGAAGGGCTTCCAGAGCCCTGAGACCAGAGTAGACAGAGCAGGCTGAGGGGAGACAAGGGTCAGTATGTGGGTGTCAGACAAACTAGCTTTAAGTCCTAGCTCCGTGTCTTGCTGAATGCATAAACCTGGAGAGTTACTTCACATCTCTGGGCCTCTGTGCTCTCATGGGAAAGAAGAAAGTAGTAAAACCTACGTTAAAGGTTCATGAGGATGAAATAGGGTGACATTTATAAAACATAGTGCTGGGTCTATGGTCAGCCTGCCATCAATGAAAGAGATTTTTAACCCTGGCTGGTTTAGGCCCAGTATGTCCTGATTTTTCACCATGTGCCAGATGCCTCTAGGAAATTTGCCCAGTCTTCAGGATCACAAATCTTTTCTGGGGTTTGTGATCGCAATCTTTCATTCATTCATTTGAAAAAAAAATAGATTGTAGTCAACATATATTTAGAGCTTAGTATGTGCAAAGCCACATGCTAAGAGATTTTCAGATAAATGCTGTACAATAACTGAGGGGGCACTGTCACAGCTCCATTCTATAGGTGGGTAAGGAGACATGTCTGAGGAGGTGAAACAACCTACTCAGAATCACACAGCTAGTGGCTGAGCCCAGACTTGAAACTGGGTCTGTCTCCAAAGACTGTGTCCTTACCAGCCTTACCCAGCTGTTCAGACCCTAACAAGGGCACAGGCTGAATGAGGGACAATGCCTACCCTTGACGGGCTTCTAACCTGGGACGCTCCCTCTCGGCAAGTTGCAGCAATGTACTTACACTGGTGAGACCAAAGCACAAGGTACAGTCTGTGAAAGTAGAAAAGACAGGGTGGAAAAGCTCTCAAATCACACAAAGTCTCACTGACAACTGAGGACAGTGCAGAATGGGACCAATGAGCACTGGCAAGAGAATGACACAGGAGGCTCCAGAAGAGAATGACTTGAATTTTTTTAAAAAAGGGGTGGGGAGATAGAGATTTAGAATATTCGAACTGCAACTGGTATTTGAAATGGTTGCAAACACTGGCTGGTTGGAGCAAATCGCTTGGGAAAACTGATGAAGCCAGCAAGTATTCTGAAAACATGGACTGTTCTTATGTCAGGACTGTGAAGCTAAAAGTAAAGCTATCATAGAATTGTGCTGAAAAACTTATGCCTAACAAAACACTTGACTCATTCTTTGCTTATGCCAAGGATTAGCACCTAGATGCAATTACAGTGTAAACCACATTGAAGAAAAAACTCATTTTCCTAACTTGGTTCTATTTATCAAGTTCCAAACAACCCTTTTCTCCTTGGTACTTCCCATCTCTCCACCCCTAACCCCATTGACTCTGTCACCTTATGGACATTTCCCAGAACCAATGATCTTTGGGGTTTAAGAGGGCTCTCTTGATTATTGTCTCATTTTGATAAATCAAAAAACACCTATACTAAGAAAATTTAAATACAATTTTACAATAAATACAACTTTAACATCTACAGAACACTCAATCCTCAAGGAGGAGAATGTACAAGCTCTCAAACACCACATTAAGAACAAGTACAAGTGAGCCACATACCTTTGGGGAGCCAGGTTTGGGGTCACTGTTTCCTCTGCTCCTATCTTGGTCTACAGGCCAGCCCAGGCGCGGAGAGAGGGAATCGTCACCATTCTCGTGGAGGGGGTTGATTGCATCATCAAGGGCAGAGCGCCGGGTCTCCACCACCAGCTTCTGTTCCACAGCAGGGTAATAGGTGCGGGGTTTTTGGTAGCAGTGCTCGCTGGTGATATATGACTCCTCCACAGACCGGGGCAAGGGCAGGGGCAGGGGCAGGGGCTTCTCCACCGCCCCATTCAAAGTTCTATAGCTTGGGGCTTCCTCCTTGCTCTTGGCTTCAGTGACATGGATGTGTCTGGAATGAGATCTCCCCTCCGCTAGATGCTGTTTCCAAGGCTGACACCACAGCTGCAGATCAGGATGCTCCCGGCTTCTGCTGAGAGGCAAACACGGGAAGGGCTCTGGAGTACCTGGACCACTGCAGGGGCCTCCCACTGGGGAGAAGAGCTCCCACCAGGGCCATCTGGCCACAAGCCACATTTTAACAAGAATGAGTATAAATCCACAGTCTCTGAGAAGACCACTTCCAGGCAAGCTCCTGCTGTATCACACAGTGAGTAGGACTGGACTTGGAGTCAGAAGACCTGACTGCATTTCAGCTCAGCCGCTGATGAGCAGCGCAGCTGGGCCGAGTCACTCAGCCAGCCTCATTCCCATTTCCTCCTCTGCAAAACTGTCTTAGCATCTGTCTGCCAGCAACCAGAGTCTGATAAAGATTAAGTGAGTTAATTTGAATGGAAGTACAGTATCTTGTTGGCAGTAAAGTGCTCTTCAAGTGTGACTTACTAAAAATAACCTTAACTTCTTAACAAGCAGTTGCGATAGTCCTGACATGCAACGGCACTCAATTACACAAACTCGACGATGACCCGAGAGAGGCGTGGTCATCGAAAGTCTTCTCCATGTAGGCCATTAATAATAAGGTTTTTAAACATTCTTCCCAAATCTGTTCTCACCATTCCAAAGAGGAAAATTTGTTATTAAAGAATAGGATTCTGATCTTTTTGGGGGGTCACAGACATCTTTGAGAACCTGAAAGCTCTGCCTACATGTATGTGCACATAAAACTCTGTGTATGACTTTAGGGTTTCCCACTATCATTCACTGTTTGAGTTTAGATCCAACAGAGGGTCATTAAATTAATTTATTCGATTATAATCAATTGTAAAAAAAGAAAATATAGAAAATATCAGAGTGTACCATTCTAAGTAGTAGTAGGTGTTCTGCAAATTTTAGTTTCAGTTTTGTACATGTGAGTGATATAAGATGTAATTCTGGGGGTGGGGAGGGTATATAGCTCAATGGTAGAGTGCATGCTGAGTATGCACAAGGTCCTGGGTTCAATCTTTAGTACCTCCATTAAAAAAAATAATAAACCTAATTACTCTCTCCAAAAAATAAAATAATTAATTAATTAATTAAAATTTAAAAACCCACGTATTTCTTGCTATGGGTTATATATATTTTTTTTAAAGTTTAAAAGCTACTACTCTAGATAAACCTCACCTTTTAACTCGTTTACCACTCAGAACTTCCAGTATAATTTTTTACCACTAAATGAAGGAAGAAAGGAAAGAAGAAAAGGACAGAGGAAGAAAAACTGGGCTTCTCAAGTAAGGCCCACCAGCTACCAGCAGTTCCTAGCTGGGGGGGGGGGGGCGGGGGGGCAGTGCCCTCCAGGGGGCACTTAGAAACACGTGGGAGGATAGACAGGTGTTACACTTGGTTCATGGATGTGCAGAAACACAGGGGAGCCTTTCTAGCCTTCCTGATTATCACAATGACTACTGATTGTCACAAATGTACTATTGGCATTCAGTTCATAGAATCCATGCTAAATATCCTGTAATTCTCAGTACAATCCCAAACACACAAAGAATTATCCTATGGTATAACTGTAAACATTACCTTCCCAGTCCCAACTGAGAAACACTGAAACCAGGTCAGCAGGAACTCACCGGAACTCCCACATATGGGTACCCCCTGCCATTAACACACACACTTTTCTGAAGCCTTCCTGCAGAAATGGAATAGGACATAAATATGAAGGCATGGAGTGATATCACAAAATCTAAAATTCTGCTGTGAGGGGCTGCCACCATCCCATCTCATCTCTCCACTCCAGCAATCCCCAATACCACTCCTATCCGCTGGGGAAGGAGAGGAAACCACAAGCAACAAGGCAGCCTGGGTCCCTGGGCCACTTCTCACATGGTACTGCAGCCTGTACCAGGAACCCAAGATCCCAGACACACCCATAAATCATAACTGCATCAGATGACATGGGAGTCACTGTTAACTTTCAGGTCTACACTAGTCTGAAATCTGTTAACTTGGAGAACATAAGTCACAGTATGGATCTGTTCTTGCTTAAAAACCAAAAAAGTCTGTTTCCTTCCTCCTACAATTTTCACTCTCCCAGCTAATATCTGAAGCCCTAGCTACTACATAAGGATGACACCTGCCTTTCTTTGTAAGCCCTGTCAATCATGAAGAAGGTATGCACAGCCAAGCAGGTTACTTTTTAAATGACAACAGATGCTCTGAAATCACTCCCAGTTTTATTGTTTGCTTTTGAAAATGAATACACTAGGTTACTTAGGAACAAAGTTTGGGAGAATGACGACCCAGAGCCTGTGAGAGAAGAGACTATCCAGGGGTACACAGACATATTATACTGGGGCCACCCCCCACCCCCATGACTAATAAGATCTCCCTATACCCTCTCCTGAATTGCTCAGAGAAGTCAGGTTTAATTCCAGTACAAAGTTATTGCTATAAAGATGAAGAAACTAATAAACGGGGATTTGAAAGGAACAAGGTTCTAGAGCATGGGACAGGGCCAGGAACACTGGCATTTGCTGCTGTGAGAAGAAAGAGAATACCATCTGACTGAATCCTCAAATGAAAAGAAATACAGCAGCATTTACAATCAGGAGCATCATCTGAGGTTCTTCCAGGCCCTCACCTTCCTTGTGTCTGGGTCAATTTCTGGTATCTCACTAAGAAGAAATTAATTTGGTTTATATGGAGCAAAGTTTTCTGATTGTAAAAAAGGGAAGAGCTAGTCTCTGACACCCTAAACAGGGGCTGTCACTCGATTCAGTTCACCTCCATAGATACTGTCACAGTAATGGCTAATTTCCCCCTTTCCTTCTCTTATACCCACCTCCAC
This sequence comes from Vicugna pacos, assembly GCF_048564905.1. Taxonomy (NCBI): domain Eukaryota; kingdom Metazoa; phylum Chordata; class Mammalia; order Artiodactyla; family Camelidae; genus Vicugna; species Vicugna pacos. Next base: position 26,826,055 of record NC_133005.1, on the reverse strand, counting down.
CTTCACTCCTGAGTTAGCAGGCGACATGACCACCTGGCCACTTGGCTAGCCTCCTGTAGTTAGGTGTGTCCATGAAACCGTTTGCCCTCCTTTTTCTCTTTTCCCCCTCTTGGGAGTTAGAGCAAAGTTGAGGTATTGGCGAGACTGCTTGGACCATGTGGATGAGATTAACCCCAGTGGAATGCTAGGGCAACAAGACAGAAGGAAACCAAGTCCCAGATCCACAGATGGAGTCCTGGAGAAAAGCCACCTGCCTGGCCTGGAATCCTGCCTACCTCTGGACCATGCTATATGTGACAAAGAAAATTCCATTTTGCTTTAGCCTCTATTTTTCGGTCTTTGCTATAGCAGTTGGGCTTTTATCCAGATCAATACATACCCTTGCTGAATGTGCCCTGCTCAACCACTCCTTGCCATCCAGTACTCGAAGCCAGGACTCTGTGCATTAGAAAGCAAGTGAAAGCAGACTCCCAGTCTGTCATCTCATTCTACTCTGCCTGACACCAAGAGACCTCCAGGACTAATCAGCACAAAGGAAACCTTGACAGGGAGTGGCTCATCAGGTCCAACTTCTCTGTAGCACTAGTTTGTCACTGTTGATGACTTCATTAAAATGGCACCCTACAGGCAGGCTGATGGGAGAACTTAAGGAGAGAAGCTATCTCTGCCACAGACTGTGCTAATATGAAAAGAAAATTTATACAACCACTGAGGAGGCAGTTAGAAAGATTAGGACAAGTACTTGACAGGAGCCAGGACTTGAGTTCTAGTCCTGACTCTGCCCCTGGAAACCATGGGAGAGTAGTTGCCCCACTCAAGGCCCAATGCTCTATTTGGTAAAGTAGGTGCAGATTACAAAAGCCAACAGACCCCAATAAGGGCCACATTCTTTCTCAGAACTTATATGAACTTAGGTCATCTGACACACAGAATGCTATCACAGAAGGAAATTTATACTCAATTTGACTCCAAATTCTGGCCACTAAAAGCCAGAAGTCCAGCTCCAAAAGACCTAAACTTTTTTGTATGAGCAAACCATGAAGAGACATTCACTGAGCAACCACTATGCTAGACAGTGGGCCCACCAACGTCTCTTCCCGCAGCTTTCATTTTACTTTGCTTACCAATCAAGAATCTTTAGGATGGATGCATAAACAAAATGTGTTATTATATACAATGTGATATTATTTAGCCTTTAAAAGGGAAGAAATTCTGATAGAGGCAACGTAGATAAACCTTAAGGATGTATACTAAGTGAAATGAGTCAGTCGCAAAAAGACAAATACTGCAGAATCCCATTTATATGAAGTACCTAGAGCAGTCAAATACAGAGGCACAGAAAGTAGAATGGTGGTTGCCAGGGGCTGTGGGAGGGGAAATGGAGAAGAGTTGCTTAATGGGTAGTTTCAGTTTTGCAAGATGAAAAGAGTTCTAGAGATTGGTGGCAACAACAGAGTGAATGTACTTAATACTGAACTGTACGCTTAAAAGTGGTTAAGGTGGCAAATTCTGTATTATGTATATCTTACTACAATTTAAAAAACAACAAAAAAAAAAACTCAGAACAGTACACCAAAACAAAAAACAATCTATAAATACATACACCATATCTTGATTATAGTGGTGTTTGAAAGGGTATATATACACTTGTCAAAACTCAAGGAACATTTAAAATGGGTGAACCTAATTATATGTAAATTATTCCTCAAGAGAGTTAATTTTTTTCTAAAAAAAGAACTTTATCATGTAACTGAGAATTTTTAGTAAAGATCTTAAACTCATCTGTCTTATCACTGATTTTGTGGTTTTGCAGTTTCTCATATTAATCCTGCTCTCTGCCCATGACAAATCAGACTCCTCCAAAGCGGCAGGTGAGACACTTACTGTAAGATGCTCATCTTGAGCTGCAGGCCGTGCAGAACCTCAATCACTCTCTGCACATCGCCGAGAAGCTGGTGGGTGGCCACAATCTTCTTGGCATTCTGGTGGGAGTAGTTCTCTTCCAAAAATGCCAAGCCATGCATATGTCCCCTGCTCAACCACTCCTTGTCATACCAGTACTTGAAGCCAGGCCTCTGACCTAAAGCAGTGACAATAAGAGAGTTAATCCCTGGTCTGAAGGAAGCCCAGGCTATTTCACCACCACACAATTATCACACAAACTAATGGAAGGGTGGACTGGCGTGTTCGTTTTGTTCATTCATTCATCTAATACACAGCTACTTAGCTACACCTACTACATGCTGGAGTCTCTACTAGGTGCTGGGGACAAAGCAATGAGTAAGGCATGTAAATTTCCTGATCTCTGCAACTGACCAGAGGTAGAATGTGAACATGGATATATTGTTAAATTTACATCACATCATTCCCTAACTAACTAAATGGATGGTCAGGCCCCTTCTCCCTTCTCTGGACCTCCATTTCCCATCTGTTACAATGACAGATGAACTAAACAGCTCTGGTGGTCTTGTTCAATAAAGGGATCTTCAGGAAGGACTGAAAACACAACCACATGTGATTTCACAGTGTTTCCTGCTCCAACAGCCCAGGGAACAGCTTCCAACCAGACTGTTGTTCACCTCCCAACAGCTATAAAAATCCTAAAATAACCCAGGTAATCCTTATCAAGGTCCCTGGGCTCTTTCTGGCTTTATTAAGATATATGGTAGGGATGCACCTCCATCCTGTTAACAATATCTTTAAGCAATCTTTAAAGAATAGATCTGATAGGTTAAATTCTGACCCAACACACTGCAGAGTCAAATGTGGTCAATAAATATGATAGACACCAAGTATTCAATTCAAGGAATCTATTCACAGTCTTGGCAAATCAGTTTTAAAAGTTTAGAAAGTGCATAGGAATTGATGAATATGGTGTATATGATTCATACAAAAGGAAAAGTGGAGGGAAAGACTGAGAAATAATAAAGTGGACAGAGAGACTTTTCAGTGGTGCCCAAACGGTGCCCTTGGGATTGTACGTGGAATCTCAGGGGCAGCTGCTGCAGAGGCTGCCTGAGCAGCAGGGTTCAGAGCAGCACTACCTGTTTTACAAGACAAAGGGCAGAGACATCGGCTGTCATCTCCTATCTAGCACTAACTGTCTGAGTCATCTTAGGCCAACCATGTCTTTTCTGGGCCTGTTGCTTGCCTGTTAAATGTCAAGGCTGGACTAAGCAGTCTCTGAGATTCTGCCCATCAATAATATTCTATAACTCAAAGACTAATCTTCTGACCATATTCTTTCTTCGGGATAAACAGGAAAAACTGAGGCAGGCTGCTCTCTGTCTATGGGCTAATCTAGCATAAGAAGACACAGTATCACAACAGAAGTTATCAGGACCCAAGGGGACCCACTTGATTGAAAATGAACTCTGGTGGCCCAGTCCCTCCCTATACAACCAGAAAAATTAAGAGACTTGGTCTCACAAGCCAGTTCTAATTTCAATTTGCTTTACGAGATTAGAAAAGTCATTCGTATTCCTGGGCATCAATTTTTCCCTCATAAGAAAAAATAGGATTAGGAGCTCCTACCAGGCCCACCTCATAGGACTAAAAGGAATAACAGAAGCAGAGGATCTCAAGCATTGTCTAGCTGTAAGGAGATCATGGCACTGGAGCCAAGGGGAGAGACTTTACAGGTGATGAATGGAGATGTCACCATCTCACTGACAGCAAGACAAGAACCATAGTTTAATATCTACCCAGATTTCTGGAAGGGGGCACCCAACAGCCATAAGCAAGCCCTGTGGCCATGGAGCAATGAAACTAGCTGATCCTAAGGAATTAATTCACTGCTCTGGACGGCAGACAGGCTCTTTGCAAACACACCTTTCCCTTTTTCCCCATCCCCTCAAAAGGGCGTATCTCTCGTCCAGGTGGCAATGATGCAATGGAAGGCAGATGCCCCCAGAGGGATCAGAGGCCAGTTCCTAATTCTCCAACAGCCCTGGAAAGTCAAAGACAGAGCTCACATCCTCACGAACTCCCAAGAAAAGAAAAAGGTGCTTGCTCTGGCAGCACATATTCTAAAACAGTGGAGAAAAGGTCAGCGTAGCCTTTACACAAGGATGATGTGCAAATCTGTAAAGTGTTCCATAGTTTATGCAGAGTTTTAGTCATGCAAGATAAAAAAGTTCTAGAAATCTGCCATATAACATTGTGCTTATAGATTATACACAATACTGTACTTGTACACTTAAAAATTTGTTAAGAGGGTAGTCTCATGTTATATAATTTTTATATATATTATATAAAAGCCTTCTACCAGGTGAACCTCTTCAGGTATGCTCTCTTACTGCTAAGTTCAGGACAGCTGGCCACCAGGTAAGCTAGCAACAAAGGTGAGGAGGAGTCAGAGTACAGCCAATGCTGAAGAAATGAGCCTCAAGACCACAGACACTCAGGCTGCTTCACCACCAGCTGTGCTAAGGAAAGGCCACATATTGTTAATATCACTGACTCCAGAAATCTCTACCTGGAGGGTCTTGGCAAACATAACAGGTGTATTTCTCAGGCACATTTTCTTCCAGTAATCCCATGCAGACCCCATGCTGCCAGCACTGGCACTCTTCACACTGTTAGAATTAAAGAAGCAATAAAAATTAAACTCAGAAGGAATCCTCCAACCAAAAATAGGACTCACCTGTGGGGTAAAGTGCAATGAGAGGTGGAAAGAGGAGGGAGGGAGAGCACTTCTCACTGACTTCCACAAGAGCTGCGCTGCAGCCACTCTTCTAGAACTGCGCTGGCCAATACTGCAGCCACTAGCCACCTGTGCTTTCAAAATTCAGATTAACCATCTAAGCTAAAAATTTAGCTCCTTAGTCCCACTAGCCACATCTTAAGGGCTCAATAGTCAACTGAGACTAGTGGCTACTGTACTGGACAGCACAGATGAAGAACACTTAAGTAATGAATCGGAGCTATATTCAATACCTTGTAGTAACTTATGGTGGAAAAGAATATGAAAACGAATATACGTATGTTCCTACACGACTGAAGCATTGTGCTGTACACCAGAAACTGACACACTGTAAACCGACTATACTTCAATAAAAATATATTAAAAAAAAAAAGTTTGCCAAAACCTGCCATAGAGCAATTAAAATAATTTAAATAGTAAATGAGTTTCCTGATGTTCCTTTTTATGTGGTACACAGATTTCTCATTCATTATTAATTAGGATTTTAACCTCCCAGTGATTTAAATTAACACCAGTAAATAGAATCAAATAATAATATATATGAGCAATATTGATACCAAATAATGAAAACAATCAAAGAAAACTGTTTTTCTAAAGTAATGTATGCATCTTCTGATAACAAACACTAAGTGTAACCTAGGGTTGTGCAAATTATCAAAGTAATTAAAATTTTATTTTAATAAAAATTTATTTGAACCTTTCTAGATGATAAATACATTTAAAACTAGGCAATGAATACATTTAAAAAGTTTAAATTGTATTTGTTCCGGTTAGCTCCCTCTAAATATATGCCTTTTGCTGAAGTTACTGAGTGGAAAAGGGACGCTGCTTACAATGACATGGAAAGTCAGCCACTGTCCCTCTATAACACAAAGCCAATTGGACAGCAAATGGACAGCAGAGAAAAGTCTTCAACAAAACCCAAGGTGTTCTCAAATGAGCTCACCACCACCACGATGTGAGCAGGAAGCCACAGTGCTGAGATGAGGTGAGCTAAGCTAAGGGGATGACTATGTGGAGCCTGGGAAGTAGAAGATGGAATTCAGTTCCTGACTCTACCAGGTAACAGATGGTGTGGCCTCAATTTTTCTAAACTTAGTTTCTTCATATAGCACAAAAGGGCACTTCAAGCTCTACCTCTGAAGCACCCCATGATCCTTGCTACTTACAGAAAAGTCAATGCAGGAAGTACCGTGGTGGATTGGAACTAGTTCTCTTAAACTGGTAAGTCAAAAGAGCCTTGCCAGGCAGGGCCTTCATTACTCAGTCACTAATGATTTCTATGAACAAATGAAGACCAAATCAGGCTTCTAAGGCCCAGAACTGAGCACATGCCCAGAGAGATGGGATAAAAACTAAGAATTTTCAACATACTTTTAAAAGCAAATGTTAAAAAAAAAATTCTACTAGAAAAAAAAAGACTTTCACGTTACATAAGGCTTTGAATTATATTCCACTAAGCTTCAGAGATTCTGCAAACGGGTGCATTTTGTGAGACTATTTAAAACAAAATGAAAAATGCACACTCATACATGTTCCAAGCTTAATGTTAAGAAAACAGTCCACCAGTACACGTAATTCTGTACTGCTAGGCTAGCTTAGTGTTACACTGTCTTCAGAACAAAGCTTTTCCTCCCATCTCTGATTAATCAAAGTAACAACACAGTATGCTACTTAGGAAAAGTAGTCCATACAAGGCCATGTGTATTAGGCTTGTCTCATAAAAAGAGGTAAACAACTGAGCCACTGAAGCGCTCCAAGTTGGCAACCATTACTCACAACCCTGAATGCATATTAGACCTCAGGGGAAGAGGCCTGCCCATTCACATTTCTGAACTTAAAAGTGAAAATTACTCATTTTGAACTTTGAAAACTGCTGCTTCTACGTCATACATTTTGGGGTTCCATGAAAGTCCATTAGAAAAGGGGTTCTGAGGTTGAAAAAGCTTGAAAACCACTGACCTAATGCATATTAAAGGTTATATGTATCAGGGGCTATTTAAGACCATTCACATACTTTGAATTCCCAGAGGTTGCCATGAAGGCTATTCAAGAAGAAACTCCCAAAAGAATTCTAACCAACATAAACATGACTTACTTCACAAACTCTGGCTCCCTGGACAGGCCAGGCAGCTGCCAAGACACACAGGGTATTTACGACAGCCCTTGGAGTCAGCCAGGCAGCAGCCACCTCCACCAGAACTGTGATTAAGAAGCAAGAGAAGGGCAAGTAGGTGCTGGCCAGTGATGGTCTCCCCAAGTGGACAGGGAAGACCCCCCAGCAGGCACATCCCAGAGACGGAGATAACAAATACAAATGTCAGGAAAACACAGAATAAGAAACAGACAAGTTATAAAACTGGCCTCAATTTCTTTATGCCATAAAGAAAATTTACCTCAGAGAGAAGATATGGGCCCACAGTAAGATCAAACTGCCACTCCAGTTTGCTGTGTGACCACAGCAAAGATCCTTCTCATTTGTGGGTCCAGCTGCCCCAAGCAGAGTATGAGAGGTTTAGACTAAATGATCCCTCAAGTCCTCTCGTATTCTGTTAACGAGCTATTTATACCAGCCTGAGATTCACAGGAAGCTGAACCAACAAGCAAAGCTCAATCTGCTGCCGGTAATACTGCCTACCTGGGGCTTCTGACAGGACTTGTTATTTTTGCTGCCCTCAAATTGTACTCCCTCAGAATTCCCTCCAAGGACCAGTTTGTGCTTCTTGACACCTGTGTCTCCTGGAAGCTCTACCTACCTGAATCATGAAGTCATTTTCCTCCTGAACTTCACAGATGCAGCGGACCACTTCAAAATCATAATGGTCATTCCCATCAAGCTCCTCGTCTGGGTTGGTGGTCACATCCACATCTTGGCCATACTCCTCATCACTCCAAAGAAAGCTCTCGGAAGAGGACTCACTCAAATTTTCCTCTTCTGAAAGGAAACGGAAAACAACAGTCACTATTTTAAATTTAGTTATAACATTTTAGAAACCCTAGATTGTCAAGAGTGGAAATTACCTTACATACCCATTCCTCTATGAACTTTCAGAGTTGGGAAATGCGATCTGTTCCTCAGCCCTGTCATTTACCAACAGCCCAAACAACACATGCTGCCTGGCAGTGAACTGAACTCCTTCCTCATTTTCCTGACAGTGGAGCCCAAGGTAAGCCATTGCTCAAGGTCACAGCTCATTGGAAGAGAAGCTGCAACTCCCCATGAAGCACACAGATCATCATCCCTAATGATTCAAATGTGTCCTCAACCTCATTCAGCTAGAACCTGGCTTACGGTCAAAGTCTGTAACCACAGTCACGCTTAAAACAGTGGGGAATGATTAAAGGGCAGATTTCAGGGATAAGCAGAACCAGAATCACTAGGTCTTGGTGACCGATTAGTGATCATTCCAGCTAACCTTTACTGATCACTTATTCTGTACCAGACACTGTTCTAAATACTTTCCATATATTTACTAACTACTTTTAAACTCACAGTCACCATGTAAGTTGCTGAAGAAAGGGAAGCTTCCAGGCTGACTCAAATTTCCCCAATCAACCAGGTCAGATGCAGAGGCCACCAACAAGAAATGGGAGGAATGAGAGGGGCAAGTACGAAGGGGATAGGGGATAATGGATTTGGTTACAGACACACTGGCTTGGAGGTACTTAAGAGACATTCAACTAAGACCAAAGTTGGAGAGATCAGAAGCTCAGGAAAAGTACAGCTAATGGTCTATTTTGATGTACTTCTTATTTAAAAAATCTGACGGATTATTTGCAGAAGGCATGGGAATAGATTACAATATCAACATAAATCCAGCCACCTCAGGCTATAGTGCTGTACAAATGATTGAGCCAGCAGAGAGCCTCCTTACCAGACAATTTTACTTTCCCTTTGTGGTTTCCAGATTCTGAGCCATGGAGCTGAGGGCTCATATGGACCCCAGGCTTGTGTGAGGACCCACATCTGGTTACAGCAAATGCCTTGGGTGGAGAAGGTTCCTGGGAGGTGTCACTGATTTCCTCACTGCAGGGGCATTCTGGAAGAACAAGACCAGGAAGGAATTAGCACCCCCAGACATCATCATAGCATTCGATAATCAATCCCATCCAACCATCAGCTCTGCTACTCAGATAGCTGAAAGGCTCAGAAGCAATTCAGCTAGAACAGATTTAGGCATTAATACTTCTAGTTACCTCCAATAACCTCAAAACCAAAAGCTTCCTCCTCACTATCATCCCTCTCTCCTTTTTCTGTTGAGATTGGTTTTCTAAGCCAGAAGACACTCAGAATAAAACACAGCATCTCTTTAGCTCCCAAGACTGGAACACTGATTTTCTTAAAAATCAGCATTTTTGTTGGGGCTAGCCACACCCTTTTCAAAAAGTGAACTTTTTCTTGAAAGGGTTCAGAAATGTGTGTGGGCAAATACAGTCATTCACCTGCATATCCTCTGCTACAATGATGCTTTCACTGCATCAGGGCACACTGGCCAACAAAGCAAGAGAGAGGGCTTTCCTAAATGCCAATGTGGCCTTGTTAACACCTAGGGTGAGTGGGCTCTTCCCCTGCCAAGGCCCATGCTAGGTTGAGCCCACAAGCTCCATTAAAGGTCAGCCTTTCCTCTCCTCAGTACAGGCTCAGAGGCCAGGACTTGGGAGAAAGCAACCTTCCCCACCTACAGTAAGGAAACCCAAGTGAAACAACCCCGGAGAAAAATTACCAGGTTTGGTTTTCTTTTTCTTTTTCTTTTTCTTCTTTGGCTTTACCCTCACAGACTCTTTGAATTTCTTCTCTTTATTCTTTTCCTTGTCTTTTGCAGCTGGAATTAAATACAGGTATAAGTACTGGCATTCTAACATTTTTGTTTTCAATGCTGGGATGTTTACTCTTAAGTAAGTAAGCAGGTGCAAGTGTGTGAAGAACTAAAATGGCCAGCAGAACAGAGTCCTGGGTCTGGTTCTGCCTGGGAGGTCACCTTCCACCTTTCTCAGAGCTCTGCAGCCCCTTCTCCAACACTGAGCCTTTAGAGCAGGGTTTGGCGAACTCTGGCCCACCACCTGTTACTGTAAGGAAGTTTTATTGAAACATACCAGGCTCGTTACGTGTTGACCACGGCTGCTGCCATACTTCAATGGCAGAGTTGAGTAGTAAAGACCTTATGGCCCTCCAGGCTGGAAAAATTTGTCTGGCTCTTTACAGAAAAAGTTTGCCAGCCCGACTTAGATCACTACTCCTCAACACTGGCTACATACTGCCATCACTAAGGAAGATTTTTTGAAAGTGAATGCCCAGGTCCCACCCACAAAGATTCTGATTTAACTGGCTTGAGGTATGACCTGTGCCATCAGGATTTAGTTTATTTGATTTCTTCTCCTTCTTCTTTTTTTCTTAAATAATTGAAGTACAAGTCACATAATCTAAAATTACTCATTTAAAAATGAGTAATTCACACCTTCCAAAAACCACAACACCATTCTCTGCTACTTTTCACAGCAAAACTCCTTAAGTTATCAATACTCCCTGTCCAAACTTCTCTGTTTTCCTAATTTCATTCTTTTTTTTTCATTGAAGTATATAGAGTTCATTTACAATGTTATGTTAGTTTCTGGTATACAGCATAGTGATTCAGTTATACACACACACACACACACACACACACACAATATATATATTCTTTTTCATATTCTTTTTCATTATAGGTTATTACAAACTATTGATATAGTTCCCTGTGCTATACAGTAGGACCTTGTTATTTTTCCAGTTTATATATAGTTACTAGTTCCATTCTAAAAAGTTTCTCACCTACCAATCTACTGAGATTGCAGTTTCCAAGTTAACAGTACTTCACCATTGCAAAAATCCAGTTGCTTCCTCTATCTTATCAAATATATCTGTAGCACTTCAAATAATTAATCATGCCTTACTTTTTTATTTTATTTATTTTTTAAATTTTGTTGGGGGGAGAGGTAATTAGGTTTACTTATTTTTTTTTTAATGGAGGTACTAGGGACTGAACTCAGGACCTTGCACATGCCAAGCATGTGCTCTACCACTGAGCTACACCCACCTCCCACATGCCTTACTTTTTAGATGTTGAGACTGTTTAAGCATATAGATACCCTGTGACCTAGCCATTCCACTTCTAGATACCTACTCAAGAGAAAACATAACATGTCCACACAGAGACTTATACATGAATATCCACAGCAGCTTTAGCTGTAACACCCAAAATGAAGACTGCCCAAATGTCCTTCAATAGGTGAATGGACAAATAATTTGTGATGTATCCATACAATGGAATACTACTGAACAATAAAAGTATAAACTATTACTATATGCAGCAACATAAGTGAATCTCAAAGTAGTATGCTGAATGAAAGGAGCCAGATAAATTCTAGTGCATACTGTACGATTCCATTTACATAAAATTTTAGAAAATGAAAACTAATCTATGTAATAGAAAGCAGAATAGTGACTGCCTGGGGATGAGAGAGAGGGGAAGGGTGGAAAGGCAGAATTAAAAAGGGACATAAAGAAAGTTTAGGAGGCAATGGATATGTTTACCATCTTCACTGCAGTAATAGTTTGGTACATACATATGTCAAATTTCATTGAATTATACAACTTAAATATGTGCAGTGCTAAGATTCAATAAAGCTGTAGAAAGGAAATAAGAAGGGAAAAAGGGGAAAGGAGACAGGAGGGGAGGGCAAAGAGGAGATAGGAAAAAAGAAAGGACGATCCATTCACAATGCTGTGCAACCAGCTCTACTCTAGTTTCAAACATTCTCATCACTCCGAAGTAAAACCACTTACCATTAAGCAGATTCTCCCCAACTATTCAACCCTTGGCAACTAACAATCAGCCATCTGTCTCAATGGATTTATCCATTCTGGACATTCCATATACATGCAATCATTCAACATGTGACTTTTTGTGGCTTCTTTCATTTAACATGTTTTCAAGGGCATGAGGAGTTTTAAAAACACTCTCCATGTGTGATTCAGATGTGGAATCAAGACAGATCACAAAGCAAGTGTGCGGCAGCGCAAGCAATTACACTCAGCTGATTTTAACCAAGCACTTGTGTGCGAATATCATAAACACCTCATTTACCCCCAACCTGTGTCTATCATTCCAGTTTTACAGATGAGGAAACTGAAGCTTGGTGAGGTGAAGGCACTTGCTTGACATCAACAGATATTTAAAAACAGGTTTGTGTGGCTCTCCAGCAGCATTACGTCAGTGAAGCCGCCCAGGCCCCTCTCCCGAATAGGCACCCAGAAACTGTCAGAGAAGACACTGGGCTGCATCCACAAGCTGACAAACCTGGGCTCCACAGGCAGAAGTTAATCTCCTGGCTAAAGAACACAGGGCTTAAGGGTCTCTAAGCTCCTTTCCTGTTAAAATAGTCTGGAACTGGGCAAAAAAGTTCAAAGAACAAGAACTACAGGGAAGACCTTAGTCTAATTTCCAAAAACTCATTTTAAGATTAAGAAACCAGGGCCCAAAGAAATAAAATGACTTAGCCAAAGTCATACAATTGATTAGCAAAACACGGTTAAACTTCATAAAAACTATTAACTATATTTACTTTTCCTCTGACCCGGGAACAGTCTTCTTCAGTAACAGAAACAGAACAACTTCTTTCTGCACATTCTCTTGGCTACAACCACATTATGAATCATGGTTTAAGTCCACTTATTTAACAAATATTTTAGCATCTACCACCTTCCAAGTACCATTCTAGGGGAGGAGAGATAAAGCAATGAAAAGAAAAAGACAAAAACTCCTGCCCTCACAGAGCTACATTCAAGTGGGTGGGGACAGAAAGCAAGTAAGTTATATAGCATTTTGGGAGATGATTAGTGCTATGGAAAAAATAAAGCAGGGGAGGGGGGATAGTAGAGATAAGACAGGGGGAGATTTGCAATTTTAATAGTCTGTGGTCAGAGAACGTGGCATCGAGAAAAGGACATCTGAGCAAAGACCTGAAAGGAGTGACAGAACAAAACATGCAGAAATCTGGGAGAAGAGTCTCCCAGGCAGGAGGACAGCAGATGCAAAGATTCTAAGGGCAGGCCTTCAGTGTTCAAGAGGCACAGGGAACATTTCCTAACTCACTCTTATGCGGCCAGCATTACTCTAACATCAAAATCAGATAAAGACATTACCAGAAAGAAAAACTGCAGACCATTATCTCTCATGAACACAAATGCAAAAATATTAGCAAACTGAATCCAATAATGCATAAAAAGAATTATACACCATGACTAAGTGGGATTTATTCCAGATATACAAGGCTGGTTCAATATCTGATAATCAATTAATGTAATCTACCATCATCAACAGGCTTAACAAGAAAAATAATATATCAACTGATGCAGAAAAAGCACTTGACAAAATCCAACACTCATTCATGATAAAAATTCTCAGAAAACTAGGAATAGAGGGAAACTTATTCAACCTGGCAAAGGATATCTACAAAAACCCTACAACTAACTTCATATTTAATGGTGAAAATTGGATGCTTTCTCCTTAAGATCAAGAAGGAGGCAGGGATGTATCCTCTCAACACTCCTATTCAACGCTGTACTACGAGACATGCTAGCTAGGATCACAAGACAAGAAAAGGAAATAAAATATAGACTGAAACAGAAGAAATAGAACTGTCTGTTTGCAGAGACAGGATTGTCTGTGTAGAAAATTCCAAAGAACTGACAAAAAAACAAAACCAAAAACTTGAACTAATAGTGATTATAGTAACGTTGCGAGATACAAGGTTAATAAACAGAAGACCACTGTCTTCCCATATATTAGCAATGAACAATTGGAATTTGAAATCAATAAATAGCAAGGAGGCCTGTTTGTCTCCACTGGAACTGAAATTAGAATTAAGCTGAGGGAGAGATGATGATGTAGGCAGAAGCAGATCATGCCTTACAAGAAAATTGGCCTTCACTATGAGTGACTCAGGAAGCCATGGAAGGATGTGAGCAAAGGAGTGATGGGATTTGATGTACCTTCACCCACATACATATAGAAACTGATGTCCAATCTAGTTTTTGATTTTTAAATTTGGGTTTCAATGACCTCCAAACTAAAGTAACTGTATCCATTAGTTTAATAAAATGCTAATAGCATTAACCCAACCACTAGTAGAACTGGCTGAAGAAGGAAAACAACTTAGGTCCTGGATCCTTGAGACAGAAAGGTCAAGACATAGGTTATAAACTGCTGAATGCCAGGGCATACCCAGTTATCACCTCAGAATGGGAGTTCTTTGGACTTCTCTAAGAACGATCTTTTTCTGCATTTCACATTTTATAAAACAGCATCACATCCTTTAGGGAGCCCAATAGGCAGTAAGAGAAGGATGGAGAAGTTCATTCCATACAAAAGATTCCTGAAGATCCCACATTATTCAAACTGATGTAACTGATGACTAATATTCTCAGAAATAAAGGCATAATAAACACATTTTCATTGGCCTACCAGCTTTGAAATCATGTGGTTGGTTGATTTTCTTAAATTTGTAGGATTTGCATGAATTCAAGTTTTACACATAAAACTTTTATATCACACAATTTCAAACTGATAAACTTCATTTGGCATACATACATATATACTTTAACATGATTACCACCTTACAGAGGAGGAAGTAAAATTCAGAGAAGCGCCAAGATCACATAAATTGATATATAGAAAAGATGAACTCAAACCTACTAGAGGAATTGGCTCAAAGTCTCAGCCCTGTGCACTGTCCTGAAATAGGAAACAAGCACAGGGCATGGATCTACTCCACAGCTTAACACAATACTACCCCTTCCTTGGCTGTGCAGACTGTTGGGTGTACTTGCTGGGTGTAGCAGACATTGTGGGTATCTCCCAGAATCCTTTCTACCCCTCCTTCACTGGGCAGCATCTAAGAGGTTTAGACAGGACTGAACTTCACACTCACTTAAACCAGTAAGAGTAATCTCATGTCCCTTGTCACAGTGATTAAAAGGTTTAGACAAATCTGAGCCTGAACCAACCGGTTTATAAGGTAGGGACAGGAATGGACCAATCCAAAGCAATCTTAGGACTCTGGTCCAACGTTTATAGATAGGGCATGCTCTTACTCTCTTGTTAGGTATGAATGAAACAGCATGGAGCCTTTAATGATACTGGCTTCCATCCTCTGACCACAAGCGTTTAACCTGAAAATAGCACTGAGAGGCAAGATGATAAAAGACACTGGGTCCTCAACCAACAGTCCTGGAGCAGTACATCTCCCCTGGACTTCCCTAGTACATGAGTTAACACATTCCCTTTATTGTGGAAGCAATTTGAAGTGGGGTTTCCTGTTATTTGTAGCTAAAAGCATCCCCACAGTTGCAGCTGGTCAAAAATATGGGCATATAAAGCATCAAAGAGTCCCCTCCTGAGGACTCAATTAGAGGAGTAAACAATGAGGATAAAAAGAAGAAATATTCTAGGAAGTTGTTCTATAGAAGCCTGTGTTCTCTGAACACAGAGAAGAGAAAAAGCCTTCAGAGGCTCACCCTGGGTTCTGGATGAAGATTGTAAAGTTACATGTAACCTTAGGTGACAAAGCTCACAGGGAGAACTGTCCAGCAGGGACTAAGCTAACCCAAGTGAGTCCCTGAGGAACAGGGGCAGATAAGGTGACAACAAGCAGAAATCATTTGGACCACCCATGTGCACAGGAAGTCTCCTGCAGGGAAGCACTCATATTCTCCACTCTAGGGCCCAGGAGCAGGGCATCCTTCCCTGGAATTCTCAAAGACACCAGAGCCTAGAGATGAGGTATGGACTCTATAACTAGATTCAAATTATGGCTCCACCACCTGTTAGGTGTGTAGATATACTGGTTTAAGTTATTAATCCATCTCATCAACACCTCAGTTTCTAATCTATAAAGTGGGCACAATAGTACCCACCTTTGTTTTGAGGATTAAATAAGACAATACACAAGTAAAGAACCTGCAACAGTGCCCAGCAAGTGACAAGTACTCCAACATTAGCTGTTATTATCTTCCTTGCGATACTCTATTCCTGGAAAGTGGTGCTGGTCTGCTGTCAGCTCTCCCTCTGAGTAGCTTGACCAATTGTTCCATGACCTCCAGAACAGGTACCTGGTTGCAGAGCTTCTTCCCAAATGCCCCAACTTGGATGGACAAAGAGTGACTTACTGCCAGGGCTCTGTTTCAGAGAGTAGTTTGTCACCTGAAGAGAGAGAGGCTTCTCTGGGGTGGCCACCTGCCCTCTCCCAGGCTGCAGGTGCCTATCAAGAGAAATACCAGACCCCTTCTTGTTCCCACCATACAGCCTGCTCCCTACTTCTTCTATTTCTCCTACTTCTCATCACTGAGTCTTGGGAGCAGAAGGACATCAAACTATTGTTTCCAGGAGGGAAAAGGAAAAAGATAACATCACCCATCCCTATGGGAGAACTGTTTGGATGCCACAGAGCACGGCCACACAGCAGGGACGAACAGTGACCAGAGAGTGTCACTGACCTGCATGAGGAGATAGCAGCTCAAGGGTAGAGCAGAAGTGGGTATGCACTTTGAGAAAGCATCAGGCCTAAAAGCCTCATTTCACCTTGTCTACTTTTCCAGCCTCCTCTCCCATCAGTCCCCCACCATGGATCCCATCCAGGCCCTGGCCCAAAGGGACCTAATAAACCCCTCCCTCAAGCCCTGCCTTTTTCTATCCTTAGCTCATATGGCAGAGATTGCTAAGTATCTCCAATATCCACTTTTTCCATACCAAAAAAAATACACTTTCCAACTTCCCCTGAGTGGGGCGTGGCCAGATACGATGTTCTGGCCTATGGGATATGAATAGAAATGTGTGGTACTTCTGGGCTGTGCTCTTAAAAGAAAGAGGTATGCCCCATCCATCTCTTCCCCAGCAGTTGAACGACAGGCAAGGTGGTGAGTTATTCTGGACCAACACCTTAGACCTGGTGGAACAATGAGGAGAAAGCTGGCCCTGGACAACTTCATAGAGCCACAGCAGAGCCAATGTGGGGAGCTTGCAGTTTGACCTGAGACAGAAATAAACCTCTGTCTTAAGCCAGCTACTTTGGGTCTCTCATTAAGGCATCATAATCTATATCCTAATTAAGCTCATATTGCTCCCTTCCCTTTAAGGGGAGAAAGGACATGCTCCTGTGAGAAGGGCAGGCCAGCACCATAAGAAAAGGTACAAGGAAGTACCCACTCTCATGTCCCAAGGCACCTTTTGGCCTAAAGCCAAGGTTTACCCAGAGGGAGAATATGAACGAAATGGATGTAACAACAGATAATAACAGGTGAGGTTCCCTTTGATCTTTGAATATCCTTTCTGGGCCAAACCTCTACTCAGGACTGAACTCACCTATGCAGAATCAAATCCAAACACTAAGGAAGCCTGAACTCACCCCAGAAGAGACTTTATTAAATGGATTCTGGTATTCTAAGAAAAGAAATTGCTTTTTGGAAAAGCAAATCTAACCTGACCTTCCAAATTAAGTTATGTGACTAAAGTCCTGGCTGAAGGAAGATACATCTGACAGCCAGAGCCAGAAGGGGTACCTTAGGGACAAGCATGACAGTTTGTTCCTCTCAATGCCTCTAAATTTTGCTCTGCTGGTTCCCAGCATAGGAATGCCTTTCCTATTCCCCTGCCTGCCTTCTGGTCCAGCCCCTACCTATCCTCACCCTTTAAGGCCTAATTCGTATGTCATCTCTTCCTCTCGACATTCCAGCCCCTGCTCTATAGGCAAAATCTGAATTTGTGTTCCCACAGCACTTTATACGTTCCTTATACAGATTTAGCAGTTTTCACTGTATTTGTTTATGTGCTCTTTTTCCACACATGAAAGAGCCCTGTCACATTCATACCTAGTCCTACATCATCATTTTAGAAAGAAGTCAGATCCATGAAGAGCTCAGATCATAAGTGGACAGTAGCAGGACTAAGAGTCAGTCTATAGAGTCACAGACCAGAACTGCTACTCCTGCCTAACCTTACTGGCAGGGTAACTGGGAAACTAAAAAAAAATCTCTGCTGAGCATTTTCTGGTCCTGCTGGACCAGAAGCCCCAGGAATCTCCATCTAGAAGTCACCTAGAACTCAAGTTCTAGGAGAACTGTCATAATCAGAGCATTCAGCATAAAGGGGATACTGTTTTATAGTAACTATCCTCAAGCAACACAAATTCTGTAAAATTCTGTTTTTCACTTAAGCATAAACCTCAGGTTCAACTGCCTGTGAACTAGGACAAGGGCTGCCTGGTGTGTCTCACCCTGAAACATCTCCCCAACCAAACTCTCCACAACATCTGAAATTCCACCCCTAAAGATAAGAGCTTTCTTACAAGTGGGAGGTGAAATCTAGAAATGCGAGAGAACAGGTGAACTACTGAGCTATCATTCATTCTCAACGAAAAAAACAAGGAGATAACCACTTAAAATTCGTAAGACTGAGCAAAATTACGTAAGATAATACCAAAAGCTGGTGAGGATACAGATAAATCACACAGCTGGTAGGAGTGTAGAAGTTAGAACTACCACTTTCAAATACATTCTGGTACACTAACTAAAACCCTTCCATCTAGCAATTCCTCTTCTAGGGAGAGCGTTTCTAAAGAAATGGTCATGCCACACGGGACATGTACAAAGGTAGCCCCCAAAGCATCATCTATAAAAGCAAGAAACTAGAAACCTCAATGACCCTTGAGCAGGAAGGATTTAAAGAAACAACGGCATATTTAATGATTGTTTCTTTGGGGAGGGGGTAATTAGGCTTATTATTAATGGAGGTACTGGGGATTGAACCCAGGACATCACGTATGCCAGGCATGCACTCTACCACTGGGCTTTATAACTTCCCCTCTATTTAACGATTGTTTAAAAAAAAATGACAAAAACAAACAAACAAAACAGTTATGCCTGCAAGGGGAGGGTGGGAATGCCAAAAAACCCACAATATACCAGCTAAAGAATCGATGAGGTCCACTTACAGATTTCAACCTGGACAAAGCCGAACATAATGCTGAACAAAAAGCAGCAGTTTCAAGAGTACATGTGACATGATACTACTTACACATATTTTTAAAACACACAAGATACTCTAATCTATTTACCAATATAAATGTTAGCAACACTCAAAAGTATCATATATTACTTCTCAACATATATGCACATATTTGGGAAAGCATAAGGGAAAGAAAGGAAAAGCAATTTACGGGGTTTCTACTTCATCCTAGTGTTTTGTTTGCCTTAAAAAAAAATCTGAAGGAAATACGGCAAAATGTTAACATTTGTTAAGTCTGGGTAGGTGATGGATTTGTGCATGTTTGCGATATAATCTGTATACTTTTCTATGTTTAAAATAGTCCAGAATTTTTAAAATAAAAGACTAAAAATCACTGAAATGTTTTTTACCTATCAGATTAGCAATAGTTTAAAATTTGAATAATATTGATAAGATTGTAAAGAAACTGACATGTATAACCCAGTTAGTGGGAGACATACAGACTGGAAAAAACTTTTTGAAGGGTGATTTGGCACCATCCATCAGAAATTTAAATATGCATACCTTTTGCCCAATCAAATCCTGCCTCCAGGAATCTATCCCGTGAATTCATTTGTATACACGAGCAAATTAATCTTTGGGAAGGTTTTACTTTATTTAGCACTTGATAAGAGTGAAAAAGTTGATAAATCATAATTTTTCGTAGGAAAATGTTTAAATATAGTGTCCCATACATGAAATAATGGCCACTGTCAAAATGAGGTAGAGCCATGTATCTCCTCAGACACAGAAGGAGGGTCAAGATACCATTACTGAAAAAAAGCAAGTTGCATATGATACCAACTGTGTAAAAGATATTTTCTATTTAGACAAAATAGATATGTGCAGTTTGAATACGCCCAGAAAATATCTTATAAAGAGTTTATTAAAAATAGTTACATCTGCAAGGGAGGTGGGAGTGCCAATGTGAGGGAGACCTTTTCCCTTAGTGTTCTCTTGTATTGAATTTACAGCAATCATGTCACTTTTATATGAGGGTGAAGCAGGGGAGGCCTAGCACAAAAATTACAAAATTTAAACTTAGAGCCACTGAATTGGAATGTCTAGAAGGTACGATCCAATAAACCTGTGTTTTTAACAAGTCACCCAGTGACTCCCAGGCAGCTGAGTTGGTCATGGCTCCAGGTGAGACCTGAGCCAGCTGGCATATTAGGGGAAGGAAAGGATCTCAGTGACAGGTCCCTCAAGTTCTAGGAAATAAGCTTGTCTCCAGAATTAACAAGTTATTCAATGGCAGAGAAATATAAACTCATGTAAAAGACACAGAATGGCCGCCAAAGTCAGTAGGACTGGCCAATAAGACATTATTAACATCCCTAAGGACTCAGTGTTTGGCCCTATAAAACAAGCATTGCCCAGGATAGAGGATGCTCCTATCTGAGAACTGAGCCAGTCCTTTCTTCTTTATGCCAGAAATATCCACAATCAAGAGCATCAGGCAGATGGGACTTCAGTCTCCTTTTTAGTACCCAGAACAGAGGTTGGCACATAAAAGGTATTCGAGAAATAGTTGTTCGATGAACACGACAATCTACCTTATCCTGAGGCATTTCTAACTCGTGTCCCTATCCAACGTTCAGTATGACACTTTCCATTCCCACACAAGGTCTGAACTAGACAGAGGAAAGTTTTGACAGCTGTTGGCTTTGTTTTAAGTAAATAACTGGCACCTGGATTTCAGCATCAGTCTATTGCTGATTCATACTTGCCAGCTCTGAGAGACATCCATCCACTGGAGGGTACCTGAGCAGGACTCTGGTGAAGTCCTAAGGTGGTAAGTGCTGCCATGCCCTGCAGCCCACATGGGGAGTCCTCTCCTGGGTTAGGGTTAGCTGGCCTTCCTCAGGCAGCTCTGTTTAGGTCAATGCTTAGGCTCGCCGCATGTACAGCTAGACTGCCTACAGCTGAGGGTAATACTGCTGTGTGGGCCAATTCTGTGGCCACTAACCCAATGCAGCTACTGAGGACCTGAAATGTGGTTAGTCTGAATTGAAATGCTCAGTAAGTGTAAAACACTGGATTTTAAAGACTTAATACAAAAAAAATAGATAATAGCTTATTAAATAGTCATTTTTATACTGGTTACATGCTGAATGATAGTATTTTGGGATATTCTGAATTAACAAAGTATATTTAAAGTGATTTCACCTGTTTCTTTTTATGTTTTAAAACGTGGCTACCAGAAAAAGTTATATGCTGACTCACATATTTCTTAAGGATAATGCACCTATGACTAAGAAACTACACCTTGACACATTATGTCTTCACAGCATGGCTAAGGACTGACCTCTCACAGGGTCAGAGATCACCTTAGTCTGCATGACCCTACCCTACTGTCCTGAATCCAGACTTTCTACTTCCTTGGAAACCCTGTCAGCTGTCCTAGGAGTTCCACATACCATCTAACACCTGTGTATTTTAAAGGAGAGGTTACAAGTCAAAGATAGATAATGATGTTACAATTTCAGGTAAAAAGAAGCTGGGAACCTTGTAGAATTTACTGGAAACTCATTAATTCTGAAATTCCCCCAGAAACGTAATTTTTCAATTTCTGTAAGTTTTAGAAGAAATCTCCCCAAAGGTTCTCTTGTAATAAGACATGAACATGAGATTTTATGACAATTCTTACTACTACCATTGTAATTTCTATGCAAAATAAACAGTGTTGTTAGAAATATCTTCAGTTGCAATTAAGATGAAATTTGGACTCAAAACTGGACCCAGCAAGAATCATACACCATCTCTTAGTTCTAATTATTCTCTTAGCAGGGATGGGGTATATATAGGTTTAGGGGATGGGATGACTGCACCATGCTGTCTTTTTTTTTTTTTTAAACGGAGGTACTGGGGATTGAACCCACAAACCTGTGCATGCTAAGCATGTACCCTACCACTGAGCTATACCCTCCCCACATACTGGCTTCTAAAGGAGCTCCTTTTCCTTGATTGTCCCCACTGTATACTAGGAGCACCAAGGCCTTCAGAGGTGAAGTGACTTTCTCAATGTAACCTGAGCAGCAAGAAGTGGGTGTAAGAATGAAAGATATATTTCTACCTCCTCCAGGAGGGCCACAAATCCATGATGCAATTCCTGAGGATACTCATCATTTTCAATCTTCTGCGATTCAACTGGACCAGACCAACCTAACACCTGCTTTCTGTGTCAGCCCTTCATGATACAGATACAACCCAGAACCAAAATGCTTACTTGGGGAACTGGCAGAGACCCGCTTCCTGGTCAGGCTCTCCTGGCTGGCCTTGTCTGAAGCTGAAGAGCCCCTCGTCTGGACATGCCTCTTTCCTGGGTTCTCCTCTGGCTCTGGTGACTTCTCCATTCCATGGAAATACTTCATGTGATAGTGCAGCAGTTTGGCTTTGCGGAAAAATTTTAAACAATCCACAACCTTGCACCTAAACTTGTGATCTAGGTCGACAGCTGGTGCTTTAGACGTCACAAAATCATCTGTTCTCTTAAAAGTATTCGTTACTGGAAAAAAAAAAAAAACAAAGATCCCTCATGTTTATTCTAGTTACTACAATACATGCATTAACACAACACATGGCAACAGAGAGTGAAAGAGCAGCAATGCACATGTAACTGGAGACATCAACAGCTATCGCTGTTTGAAAGAATGGCTATAACTTCAGGGTAAATCATACAGACTCAACTGTGATTCATCTTTTGAAAGAAGAGACTAACTTTTTTTTTTCCTCTTTTAAAGCAACCACACAAATTCTCAAGATTTCAGAAGAACAAAGGAAAATCCTTAAAAAAGATCAGGGATCCAATCCAGGACTGTTACTCATGAGTGGGACCAGGTTCAGACTTACCACCATCCCGATACCTCTGCGTAGACAGAATTAAAGGATATTCTGGAGGATCTCTTTATGAAACCAAAAGGATCTTACAATGGTTTTTGCACAAGGAGTATATCTATTACAAAGCTTTTAGCATTGAGCTTTTGAGATTTTACTGCAATGACTTCTGTTTGATCAAGAGGACTCAAGAGTATATAAGAAGAATGAAAAAGACAACCAACTGAATGTAGCTGGAAGGCATGGGGAGAACTCGGAGGACTCAATGATCAAATTCAAAGAGAAAAAAAAGCTTGACAACCCTCTGCCCTGCCCCAAAACCAAACAGAAGGCAATGGTCTATCATGCATCAAAGACAAAAAGTAAAGCTGTCACAAGAAATTCATGAGTGGTGCTCATTTCAGCAGCATATATACTAAAATCGGAACGATACAGAGAAGATTAGCATGGCCCCTGCGCAAGGATGACACTCAAATTCATGAAGCGTTCCATATTTTTACAAACTTGTGGTTGCCAGGGGACTGGAGGGTAGGAAGGGACAGACTGGGATTTCAAAATGTAGAATAGATAAACAAGACTGTACTGTGTGGCACGGGGAAATATATACAGGATCTTGTGGTGGCTCACAGCAAAAGAGAATGTGACAATGAATGTATGTATGTTCATGTATAACTGAAAAATTGTGCTCTACAATGGAATTTGACACAACATTGTAGAATGACTATAACTCAATTTTAAAAAATGTTTTAAAAAAAAGAAAAGAAATTCATGAGTGTTAGAAACTCAGTTTATTGAAGACCCCCTTCACAATGCCCTCACCCCAGTGAGAGCAATCACCTTAAACTCAAATCACTCCTACTCTACAGATTAAGTCACCCAGGAATACCCTGAATGGACAGAACTTTTATTCTTAAAAGAATAAAATTGTTCCTAAATGCAATGATACAATTTCCATTAGAAGCAAATAATGTATTGAACTTTTGGTAAATATTATGATTACTTTTTCAAGTACCATTCCATAATCAGAAGGAATAAAAAAATTCTTAAACTCAATCTAAGTCATACTTTACATTTCAAAATCAGCACTAGGTAATGATTATGAAATTGGTAAATCTGATGATCTGATGGGTTCTGTTACATGGGCAATTTAAACAAGTAAAAAATCACACACATACACACACATATTCCAAAGCAGAATGCCTTAAATCACTCTCTATCCATGACAAGAGACACAAGAAGAAGGTTCAAATCAGTCAGATGCAGTTAAGAGAAGAAAAAATAACATGAAATGAAATGGAATACATAGTTCTCAAATAGTTATACAGAGAAAGAATGTCAGTGAAGAAACTCAAAACTCAAACCTCCAATACACCCTAAAATTCTTTCTTAAAGCAAAATACAGTTTCTCTGGAATTTCCACCCCTTAAGCCTATTTAAGTTGAATTATATGAATCTGCCATTTTTGTAGGTTAAGAAAGGTTAAATATTGGCCATTCCATACAGTTCGATCTAGTAATTCCTTTTCCAAATGACAGGCAGTCTTTCAAAAATCACTGCAGAAAACTCTGTGTACTACTGTGTGAACAAAGCTGTGTCTGAGGAGGTCAGAGAGCATCAACACTGTCTTTTACCATCTGAGGCCCACAGCAGTCAAGTTCAGCTACAGTAAACTCAGTCCCCCTCTGGCTTATGTTTGATGTTTTGTTTGTGATAAAACGTATTTATAATAGAAAAGAAGAATGTCAAAATACAAATATCTTTGAGTTTTTCTTTTCTAAATTAAAAGTTAAAAATAATGAGAACTTTGAATCAATTCCATGAGGAATTATCATTCTCTCTATTCAAAACCTTTGCACCCTTGTGTTCACACAGTGGTCATGTGCATAAGGCAAAGACAGGACAGTGGTTAAAAGCATGGGTTCTGCAGCTGGACAGCTGGTTCAAATCCTGGCTCCTCCAATTACTTTTCCTGCCTCCTCAGTTTCCTCATATGCAGAATAGAGATAAGAATGGTAACTACTTCACTGAGTTGTAAGAATTAAATGAATTACATGCAAAGATCCTAGAAAAGTGTCTGGCACATAATAAGTGTGCAATAAATATTGGCGTTTAATAACTATACATTATCATTTTGGACCTAAGAACAAATGGGATATATGAACAACCTTTCAGGAATTAACCTGCTTATAAGCAAAAGGGCAAACATCCCCACACCCCCAGCCTCACTGCATGCTCAATCCAGAGGCAGTATGGTATGACAGAAACAGTCCAACTTTAAATCCCAACTCTACCCTTCATTAGCTGCATAAATAAGCTGTGCATGATTTTTTAACTAATCTGATTATACCATCATCTATAGAAGGGAATAACGCCACCTATTTCAAAATAGTTGGAGAGAGGGCTATAATATATATATACTTGGCACAAAGTAGACCATTTCAAATATAAAATATATCCTGGTAAATAGGCTTATGTCATTTATGGAACATGGCTAGCAACAGCTATTATAATTATCAACCAGACTGAAACATTCCTTTGACCAGCCCTCATAAGCTCTGCCTGGGAGACACATCACTCTGTAAACATTCAATTTGGTCTACATCTCTCTAAAAATGTGAAATCCAAAACCAACCACAAGATTCCTAGTATGACCATTCAGTGGGATTATTACCCCTACCTTTCAGGACATCTTATTTTTACTAACGTAGTCCCCTCCAATTTTTTTAAATAATCACATTATATGGTGCTGGATAGTACCAAACTTGATCCATCAAAATCCTGAACTTTGTGTTTGTCTTTTTAAAACATGAATTAAAGTGCATTTCCATTTTCCTTAAAGAGTTTTATCAAATTACATGTTGGAAGTTACATTTACCTCTAGTAAACTCCATCATATTACTTTAGTCCAAGAATTTTATAACTCTTGCTTCCGTAATCCTGTATGTTCTTAGGTCTTTATCCAAGTTATTGATAAAGATCCAGCAGGATAGAGCTGGTGACAGCCTTCAGAATAACCTTCAGGCTAACATCAGTCTATACTCTCTGCGTAAGTTGCTTGAGCGAATTGAACTTTATCTATGCAGATTACCAATGCACTTATATAGGTTGTCGATAGATAGATTTTAAGAGTGATGTGGTCAAACTATCTGCTGAAATTAAGATATACCTGGTCTGACAGTGTTATACTAGACCCCTAAAATTTACAAGTTGAAACTTAATTCCCAATGCAGTGGCATTTGGAGGTGGAGTGTTGGGAAAGTGATTAGGTCATGAAGGCAGAGCCCTCATGAACGGGATTAGTGACCTTATAAAAGAGACCCCAGAGAGCTCTCTTGCCTATTCCATCATGTGAGGTTACTGTGAGAAGACAGCTGTTTATGAACTAGGAAGCTGGCCCTCACCAGACACTAAATCTGTTGGCACCTTGATCTCGAACTTTCCAGACACCAGAACTGTAAGAAATAAATTTCTGTTGTTTATAAGCCGCCCAGTTTATGGTATTCTGTTACAGCAGCCCAAAATGGACAAAGACAGATAAGCCTCTCAAAAGGAAATAAGTTTAGTCTGATAGGATAAAAACTTTTCTCCCAAAAGTAAAACCCTTGATTCCTCACAGCTAAGCAGAAGGTAGGAACAGCTGGACCTCCAAAGGCAAACAAGCTTGGCACTCAGGTGGGCCACCTACCTCTGAGAGGTGATACCAGGATCACAGAGAAGTTCCAAAAGTAAGACTCCCTCATAAACTCAACTCATTGATATAAAAGCCTTCTGATTATAAGCCTACCTTGCAATATGGGGAAAACACAATGAACACAAGCAGCAAAGAGGGTATAAATTAATTATGGACAACAGTCTGTGACAAAACCTGATAAACTATATAATTAACTATAATTTCAGAGCCACAAGTGAAGTAGCTCAAACACTGCAAGACTTAAGCAACTGCTCCTTTTTCATGAAGGTCCTGTAAGTGGGACTATTTTATTTTTGAACCCAACAAAGTTTTGGAGATACAAAAAATTGTATTTTCCATGCTTCACAGTTTTATCCTAATTTTCCCGTATGGCAGCCAAAAGAGCCCTCTGTATACACAATGAAGACTGCCAGTTCAGCCAGTGCAGACCACACATTCCCTCTGGCATATCCCTCCCATGTGCAAACCAAGCCCTGCTCAAGGCCACTTACTTGCACAATGCTTTTTCCTTGGTCTCTGAGCTAAAAAGATTCTGTCCTACCTTCTCTGAATTCCCAAAACTACTTCAGGGAAAATAAACCTTGTATCTGTCCTCTTCTATTTGTATTACAGCCAGGTCTGTTCATTCCTTATGCTAAAATGTTGACATGGAGAATGTGCTCCATTCTCTACTTCTCCTACAGGACTCATCTCAGTGTATTATTACATCAAACAAGAGAGTTACTTTTTCCAGATGGTTTCCTTAGCATTAAATGGGAATAAAAATACTTCACAAGACTTCCACATACTTCCATGAGGTAATAGAAGAGATAACCTACTGCTAACTACAACAGGTTACTTGAACATTAGTTGTCATCTGGGTCGTCACTGACCTCAAGGTTGTTTGCTTAAAACAATCAAAGTTATGCATAATCTCAGTCAGGGATCTACATACCAGGGCACAATCTGCAAAATTTTAACATCTAATTGCCTCACTGTAACAATCAAACACTGAAGTGTTAACGGTAATTAATAAAAGCACAATAGGAACAACCAAATGATGCAATCAACCAGCAAAAATGTTTTGAATTTTAAAAGGAAGAATTTTAAAATAATATGCACAGCATAATTATGCTAAAGAAAACCCACAAAAGAAATATAAGCAAAACATAAAATTATATATAAGAATACTATATAAAATATGATAGCGTACACTTTTTAGAATTGTAAGAATGTATGCAATGGCAATATTATCTTACCAGATTTCAAGTTAAAAAAAGAGGGATTTTCCTACTCTTCCATGTTTCTAATGTTATAATACCCGTATTATTTTCACAGTAGAAAAAAACACAATTCTTTTATATATTATATTATATTATATTATATTATATTATATTATATTATATTATATTATATTCCTCCCCAGAACAGTGTTCCTGTGACAAAAGGAGTATGGTGATGGAAGCACGATCAAGAAGCTAGGAGAGCCATTGGTTGCCAAAACGGCCTGGTGGGCAACAGTCTACATAAATCACAAGTCTCACAAATGTGTATTTCCCAAAGGGATAACAGGTCATTTGCAACATATGTCACCGATGGCACCAGCTAACTGACATCATCCACTCTTGGGATACTATGGTCCTTGTCAATATGGGAGCAGTCACTAGGAGACAAAAGGCAGAAATATGTAATAAATCTTCCAGGAAGCTTGGTTCAAATTCTTGGCATAGAGAATAAACTACTCAAACCAATTTATTCCTGTTTCAGACAACAGTATGGAAATCAGTATCTCCAAGCAGTCATTGGCATTACCATTTAAAAGCTCAGTGCCCTTCCTCGTGTTTAACATATTTTTGTTTGGAAGAATTGAGGCAAAACATAGAGCTTTCTCCCAGGCTCCCAGGAGCAAAATCCCAAGTTACCCTTAACTCTTGCCTCTCCCAAATTACTAATATGACTTGGTATATGAGGAGAAAAATCCACAGAACTTGAATTTGTTTTTAGTAATGGTATAATTCTACGGAATGCCTTTTTTTGGGGGGGGGGTAGAAATAAACTATAAAATGTCTCCTAATAATCCCTGCCTCCTAGTATTCACACTCATGTGATCCTCTCCCCTTGATTCTGGGCAGGACCTATAACTTGCCTCTAATAGAACAGGCAAAGGTGACAGTATGTCACTTTCATGAATATGTTACGTATAATAATCATGTAACATTCATCTTACTAACAGCCACTCTCCCTTGCTGGCTAGATGAAACAAGTTGTTATGCTGTGTGTGAGCTACTCTTTGGAGAAGCCTTGTGGCAGGGAGCTGACAGTGCCCCCCAAAAGCCTGTAGACCTCAGTCTGACATCCTGAAAGGAACTGAATGCTGCCAACAACCATGTAAGCATGTAAGCAGACCCTTCCCCAGTAGAGTTTTCAGATGAGAACACAGCCCTGGCCAACCCCTTGACTGAAGCCTTACAGAAGAACCTGTTAAGCTGTGCCTGGACTTCTCACACACAGAAACTGTGAGAAAATAATTGTGTTATTTTCAGCTACTGTGTTAGTGGTAATTTAGTCACAGAGCAATAGATAATACAGAGTAGGATCAGAAGCCCTCTCATTTTCTATTTGGTTGGGTAATGCTTTATTCTTCCCCTTTTATGATAAGCATATATTACTTTTATACTAAAAAAGGTTTTTAAATTATGTTTTCTCAGACTTGACTTAGAAATAACATCTTATTTAACCCTTTTGTTTTTTTGTATATGGATTGCCAGCACCTCAAAACCTCACAGTTGGAGAACTATGATGATGAAACTCATTCTGGCTGGCAATACTCAGTCTGGCATTCTAAGCCTATGTCAATCTAAGTACCGTCTTGCTTTCTAAACTCAACTTCCATTAATTAATGCACAGTGAGGCCTCAGCAGGGGCCTCAGCAACTGCTTCATGCTCTCATAGCTCGCACCTCTGCATACTGTACATACTGTATTACCCCATGCATGGTTACAGATGGGGAAAAAAAAGTATTGTAAAAATGTAGAGAAAAAAGGAAACCGGGGAGGAGGGGTATAGCTCAAGTGGTAGAGCACATGCTTAGCATGCATGAGGTCCTGGGTTCATTCCCAAGTACCTCCTCTAAAAATAAATAAACCTTATTATCTCCCCCACCAAAAAAAAAAAAAGACTTCAAAAAAAAAGGAAACCAGAAGGATAGATATCAAACTGTTGACAGCTCTCAAGAGGAGCTTGGGCTAGGAAGGCAAGTGGTAAAGAGGAACTTTCACATTTTCTCTGTATGCCCCAGGAGCAATGAGCATGCTTAGCACTGAGCTCTTGGTTTCTAAATACAAGTCCCCATTTAAAAGAAATCAGGGCTTCTTGGAGAAATGGCTAAATCCAGGGTTGGGTAAGTACAAGATGAGCTTGGAACATCTTGTTACGCCAGAAAGTAAAGAAATGCTCAAATAATGAAGACACAGAAACTAGCTTGAAGGGCTCCCACTGGCCAAATTTGAGACAATATGGGTAATTAAAATAAATAATGTTAGAAACAGATTATAACCCCAGAACAAAAGAATCAATAAGTCCATGTGGATATAAAAGAAAGAGAGAAAAAGAAAAAAGAGAGAGGGAGAGAGGAAGGGAGGGAGAGGGAAGCAGGCTCTTCCTTACAATTCAATACAAATTAATAAATGTAGAAAGAATGATGAGAATTAGAAATCACTGTTTGGTCATCAGAGTAAAAACTGTTTCAGGCAAGAAATATCAGCGGATACTTAAATGGGTGAACGTTTGATGAAGAAACAAGATATTTACATAGTCTCGAAGAATCTTCTCACAAGAAACTTACTAATTATAAAGGGGAAAATAATAGCTTTACAGTAGAGAAATCTGGTGGGTACTTACTACCTTAGACAAGTGATCAAAGTTAACTCCACCAATAAATGGGACAAACAAATTGGTAAGGACACATCACTTACGTGGTACTTCTGCTAAAAGTGAATAACCTAAATCTAATTATGTGGATACACCAGAAAACCCAAAATTGAAGGACATAGTATTCTTCAGAAATGTCGAGGTCATGAAAGACAAAGAAAGACTGAAAAATTGTATTCGATGAAAGGAGACAAATGAAACATGACAACTAAATCCGATGTGTCATCCTGAATTGGATCCTGACCATAAAAAATGTTTTCCCCACTTTTGCTATAAAGGACATCATTAGAACAACTAATGAAGTCTGAATAAGGTCCTGACTTTGATAACTATATCGTGGTAATATAAGAGAATGTCCTTGTTTTCAGGAACTATGCACTGATGAATTTAGGGGTAAAGTTCTGCAACTTTTTTGCACACAATTCAGAAAACAGAATAATAAAGCAAACATGGTAAATTGCTAACAAGTAGGGTATTTGGTTGCAGGTCTACAGGAACTCTTTCTACTATTTTTGCAACTTTTTATGAGTCTTAAATTATTTCAAAATAAAAACATCTTTAAAATATATGCAAGGAAAAAAAATACATATGTACAGGAAAACTACTCTGAGGTCACAGAACAGCTAAGTGGGAGGAAAGCAACCCTGCCAAGGCTATTCCCTGGAATGCAAGTCTCCACATTCTGCCCTTAACAAAAATCACTGAACACTTATTCCACAAGATGGCAGAGCTGCCTCAAATGCCAGAGCTGGGTATGGAGCAGCTAACGCCCCTCTTCTGCTCTGGGCTAGATGTGTCGCCTTCCCAGCTCTTCCTCCTGCTGCCTAAGAGCCTCCTTCACACTAGTTTCTCAGATCACGACTCCAAGTTAGAAATTCCAAGGCTGGCACCAGCTCAGGGCAGCAATCTCTAAGCAATGACTAACACAGAAGCATCCTCCAGAGGCCTTGCTGGCGGTGTCTGAAGATGATACAGCCCTCCCTCCTGCTTACTTACGTAATACATTCCTGGTGAATGAGTTCTCAACAACCCCCCTCTCTCAGCTATCTTTCTGGATCATCCTGTACTCACCACTAAGCCCACATTCCAAAAGAAACACCAGGAACACCATTTAGTTCCCAGATCAACACATCCTCCCCCTTAAAATTAAAGAATTCCAAAGGCACCACCCTGTCTGGAGTATTGCTATCACTTGTACCACACACTGCTCTCCAAACCTGGCCACCCTACTAAGCCTGCCCATCCTACTCAGAGTGTACACACTGCTTTAACAAGTTCCCTCAAGAGCAGTGGGAGTTTTGCATCACATGCTGTGCATCCTCTCTAAAGGCAGGGACCGCTTCACTTGATTTATTTAGCACCCGGTATCTCATCCAATGGCATTAGGCACTCAGAAGACAGGAGTCACAATGACCCAGCCATTAGGAAGTGTGCAACTCTGGCTACATTATTTCTTCTTGCCAAGTACTAGGCTCTTCTATAAAACAGAAAGAATTAATACTGAAAAATTAGAAATAAATGTCTTTCAGCAGTGGATAGTTACATTACAGAATATCCATCGAGTGAAATAAATTATATATAACTGTGAAAGGAGCTATGAACTGAGATGGAAAAATATCACAAATGAAAATGACAAGCCATTGATTAATATAAGAATATGATTCCATTGTTGTGTTTTTTAAAAGCTATATGGGTATATGTATGTTTGTATATGAAACAGAACCATGTGTGGAAGGCTGGAAGACCACACACCAAACCACCAAGGTTCTTTCAAGAGTGAGAAGAGTAAGGGAAGACTTCTTTTTTTCTTTTTTTCTTTTTTTGAAGTTTTAATTTTTCCTAGCACATATTGGTTTTGAAATCTACAGGGGTGGAAAAAATGGCAAAAGGACTCTTTACATAATAATTTTTTAAATAGGGGTCCCAGCTGCCTTTGCTTTAGAAAGTAGTTGTGAAAATTCACCAAGAACTAATACTAAACTAAAGATTAGTATTCCTTTGTGTTCTAATTGTGAAAAATCAAATTTAAATTTTAAATATCAACATTAAATAAAACTTTTCATTGCTAGCTCTTTATGACTCAAAAATAATGACCACACCAAGTGCACACAGTCTGGGATAATCTTAAGTTCCCACTATGTTGTTTTTCAATAAAGAAAACTAATGGTCAACTGATGTGATTTAACTTTTAATAGCTTAGAAAACATTAAAATACCATCCCACACTAATTTTCAAGACAGATTATCTGATCATATACATTGATTTTTAAAAATATTTTATTTATTTATTTATTGTATTATTTTAATAGTTTTGGTGGGGTCAGGGAGAGTAATTAGGTTTATTTACTTTTAATGGAGGTACTGGCAATTGAACACAGGACCAGTTGAGCTATACCCTCCCCCTACCCACACCGATTTTTTTAAATTCCCATATCCAACAGGAATCTTGGAGAAAAAAGAACAGGCATCAAAAAATAGGACTTACTTGAAATTTTGTTTGGAAAAAGAGTTGTCAACACTATGGCAGATCTAGAAATGTTTAAGCTGGGCAATGATCAATCAGTAATACCATTCACCATTTGTCAACTGGAAGTATCCAGAACAATCCATTCTTATAAGTAAGTGCCTCTCTGAGGTCAGGGAGATAAGTTACTCATCTTTCTGTGTTTTTATACACCACTCAAGCTTTCCTCTCTCCCCCTCAAAGTTTTGGTACCTAAGAAATGCTCAAGTAATGTTGAATGAATGACCCAATGGCAAATATTACCCACTACTTGACTGATGAAATAAGCTTTCCAATGGATCCATTTGCTCTGGCTGGGAATAAAAAGTATTCAATAAAAATGTGTAGAATGAAAGCCCAGAGGTGAGAGTATACCTGCTGTGCTTGCAGATTAGCAAGGAGGCCATGTGCCTGGAGCAGAGGCATCAGGAAGGAGAGAGACTGAGGAAAGATGAAGCTGGAGGTTACAGGTGGCCAGAAGGAGCAGGGCCACTGTAGGACCTGAGGTTCTCATGACCAAATACTAATAGTTCTGGGTGGTGGGAGACATGAATACCAGTTTTACTATTCTTATATTTTTCTGGATTTATTTTTAAATTTATGAATATAAAAAGGCAAGTTACCAAAAAAGAATATACTGAATGGAGACAAGATTCCTTCTACAAAATGAGGTAAAAGATACCAACAAAATCCCTGGCGGAGCCTGGATAAGGTCTTGATTTTGATAATTATTTTGCGGTAATGGAAGAGAATGCCCTCATTT
Organism: Vicugna pacos; assembly: GCF_048564905.1. Lineage (NCBI taxonomy): Eukaryota > Metazoa > Chordata > Mammalia > Artiodactyla > Camelidae > Vicugna > Vicugna pacos. Next base: position 26,792,573 of record NC_133005.1, on the reverse strand, counting down.
TTTAAAAAATATACATCAAAATACTCATGGGTTAAAGCCTGCAACTTATTGTCAAACAATTCACTTAAAAAAATACTTTAAAATACTTTGAGGCCACAGAATAGCTAAAAGAGGAAGAAAGCAATCTGACCAAAACAGAGATCCAGGTGAACATTTGAGAGCTACTTCCCTATCCTGCAAACGAAGCATTTTCAGTAGCTCCATAAACAAAGCAACTCAAAGCAACTGACCTCAGTTTGGCAACAACTTACCCGCTCGGCCTTAACTCACTTCACGAAGCCTGTAATTAAGTCAGAAAGCACATCTAAGTCTCAGAAAAGACCCTATGATTATGCTGTTGATGCTGCTCTGCCTTCACATCCAAATGCCTAACTGCTACTCATCCTTCAAGGCCCTACACAAGTCCTATATTCTTCCACCCCTGCCCCTAAACCACCAAACTAAATAACACCTCTCTCCAGGGGTCAGATCCAAGGAGCATTTTATCAACGCTAAGAACAAGCGCTCCTTTCATCTTTGTGTACTTGACAGTTAGCAGAGCTCCCACGCATATAGTAAGGGCTCCACAAGCGAATCCTGAGTTCAACTTCCATGTGGCAGGCACACATGGTCATTGTCAGTCTTCTCTCCTATAGTTTTATTTTAAGTATTTCTCATGATATCACCTTACTTTCTCTCTTGTAATACAGGTACCTGCAGTCTTATTCCTCTGGACAGAAAGATCTAGAAAGGCAATGACCAAACGTCTCATTCATTTCTCTAACCCTTAAGACAATGTATTAATTCTCAGCCAATGTTATACCAGTACATGTCTGATGACAGATCACAGACACTCCCAACTTCCCTAACTACAATGGCTATAACTCTATGACTCTCCTACTCAAGAAAACACAAGTACCTGAAACCTCAACTATTGTAGGCATTACACTTAATTGGACCAAGTTAATTTTTTTTAAAAATCTTTTGCAAAAACTATTATAGGCATTACCCTGAAACTAACCTGGTTAATATAATCATCTGTAAACTTTAAATACTTCAGTGACAAATCACTTGCTATTCATTTTATAACTGGCAACACATCAATGGGACACTAGACCACATGACAGTATCCCATTTCTAAACGGTACTTAGTTTAAAAAAAAAAAATTAGCTGAATAAGCCTGTCCCTCTATTAGGTCTTCTCTCTTGTTTATTCTGTGGTTCATGTAGAATTTTCACAAGTGACACAGCTTAGAATAGAGTCTAGCACTTGGTAGGCATTTGTAAAACATTCATTGACTAACATGAATGAATGGACTGCAGCCCATTTTCAAATAGCCCTGGTTATCTGTGTATGGCTAAATAAGCTGGGCCCAGATTTAGAGAATCATCTGAGATCTCTGGACTTCTAAGGGCATCTATTCTAATTTCTGCTTTACAAAATAAACAAATGCTTATTCAAATAGAACAATTCCAATTGCATTCCTCTTTAGCATTTAAGCCATGAAAGCAAACAGCTTAGAGCCTATTTCAAAAGAATACAACAATGGGTTCCATGCTGCATTTATTCCTCCTAGTTCAAGATTGAGATAATCTATTACTATAGACTCTCTTGGAAAATGGGCAACTGCTTCAGTCAGCTGCAGTGGTTTCAAAATTATTCTCCAGAAAATTCTCTGTGCAACCTAAAGAAGCAGAAGACAACATGGAATCTTCCCATCATCCTTTCCCAAGACTCACCTATCCCACCCTCACTTTACTTTATTACCATCCTCTCCACAAACCAGAGACACAGCTAAATTAACTGACACAAGACGAACTATGTATATGTAATTTTAAAATAGGCACTGGCTTTTAGCCTCTAACCTAGTCTCCTTACTCATCTCATCTGCACAGCATATTTCCTAGTGGTGTAGGAATAATTCACTGTCAATTTCAACTCATGTCTAACATGACACCACCCTTAAGACAACATAATGAAGACCTCAGTTTGCTGAGTTTTAAGGGCTGAGGTTGTCATATAGAGTTCTCCATGCCAAGACAGACTACTAAATTCTGAGACTAAATTTCCACCTCATTTGTACATCAAGTCTAATAATTTCCTCCACATGACAGAAATCAGGCTGCGAGAAGAGAAGCCCTGTCACTGAGAAGACGGTCAGCAAGAAAAGAGAGATCCCTTGTTTCCATGAGCCCACAAGGCTAAGGCACAACACTCTGAGCCCAGTGGAATAAAGGACCAACCTAAAGGCACCAGGGATGAGCCAGGAGTGATTACTTCAGTACCTTCAGTTTACTATTTTCAAAGAGCTGCTCTTCCACTGCATCTATGTTAACTATGTGGCATCTGGTGGAGATCCTTCCCCCAAAAGAGAAAGAAAATCTGTCCCCCTCCCCCTTAAATTTAAATTAACCAAATAAAAGTATGGCAAGTCTGTAAACAGATAGTCATTATGGCGTAAGAGTCCTATAAATGACCAGGGGGGAGGGTATAACTCAAGTGGTAGAGCGCATGCCTAGCATGCACAAGGTCCTGGGTTCAATCTCCAGTACCTCCTCTAAAAAATGAATAAATAAGTATAACCTAATTACCTCCCCCAACCAAAAAAGTCTTATAAATGACCATATTATAAAAACAAAACTATTTAAATGTTATTAACCTTTTAACAGTGTAAAGTTTTCTATTTATAATTTAAATTACTTTTAATGTTTGGAATTTGCATTTCCAGAAGAAAGGCAAAGAATTTCAGATCTTACATTCATTGTTAAATATATAAATTAGATTTATATTTAGTATAACACAAATGAGGATGTAAGTATATAGATTTCATGATAGCTTATATTAAATAAAGTCACAAGTACATAGTGTCAAAATACAGAATCACTACTCAACTGACTACCTTCTCTCCATTTGAAATAGCCTAAAAAGAGACGTGCTACACCTCTGCTCACATTGTGCCCTCTGCTGGAATACCTAGTCCCATCTCTTACTCATGGGACAGTGCTAAATTCTCCTATAGGACCATGTCTTTCCCCTGTTAAATCTCCCTTAGTTTAGAATACAGCCAAATCTAGAAGAGGGTTATCCCTTAGGCCTTAATGAATATTTAAGAAACACCAGAATTTACCTACACTAATTTCCTTCTCCCCTATTCTACCCTTTTCAATTCATATTAAGTCAAACTTTACAAAACAATTTTTTTAAGGTGAATGCTGATCAAGAACCTTGGCACATGAGCTATGGGTAGACGACATTTTGATTTCATCAAGATTTTATAAGGCTGGCTTATACTATAATCAAAATGACTTTTTTAAATTTGGAGTTTACAATTTGGGAATATGCATATATAATAATATCAATTGTACACAAATTATGATCATAACTATATTTTTAAATACTGAGAAAAAAGAATGTAGATTTAAAATTTTTAATTTCAGTATTATGAAATACAATAAATAAAAGTAAAAGACAAGTGACAGACCAAGAGAAAATACAATACAATGTATATAAAAAACAAAGGATCAGTATCAATAGTATACAAAGGAAACTTGGCAAATCAGTAATTAAACAATCCAGCAGGAAGTGGGCAAAGAATATGAAAAGACAATCCATAGAAAAACAGATTAAAATTTCAATAAACATGAAAAACTGTTCAACCTCATTAAAAAAATAGAACTTAAAAAAATAAAATCTTGTTTCCAGTGTTAACATAAATTAGAGAAAATTTAAAAGATGAATAGTATCCATAGATGGCAAAGATATAGGGAAAACATTTCACCATATGTTAGGTCATAATATAAAGCGGAATGGACTTTTTGAGGGTTATTTGTTGATGCAATTTAAAACGTGCATTCCCTTGAATCTAACAATTACACTCATAAAAACATATCTTATGGGGCTATTCATCAAGTAGTCAAAAACAGATATTCAAGGAATACCATCACATTATTGTTTGAAATACTTACTGCTTGGAAATAATCTAAATGTCCATCAAAAGAGAAATAGTTAAATGTATGATGGAACATTCTTACTAATAATAATCAAACATTAAAAAGAATGAGGCAAGTGTGCTGACATGAACAGATCTCAAGAAATCCTGTAAAAATAAATCAGAGAACAATAAGCCTAAGTTAGTTCAATTACATTTAAAAATAATAAAATCTTAATTGCTTCCCTATCAATGTAAATATATAGAAAAGGATCTGGGGAAAAAATCACAAAGTAGTAACAGAGGTTTATCCAAGGAGAAAGGAGCAAAACAGATGAGGCTTTTCATTTTTACTCCTAATAGCTCTATATTGTTTGGCTTTCTAAAGATCAGTCTACATTATTTTTATACTGCTTTTTAAAAAGGAAAATAAAAAAAATACATACTTACACAAAAAAAAGTGGCTTAAATGTTCTTCACTTTAAAGGCAAACATCAAGATTTATTCATGGTCAGCAACATCCTGGACTCTGACCATTTACCAGATACATAAAATTACCAAAAATAAGAGTCTGCACTACCAATAACATCCAAATAGCTATTAATGCAATAAGCAATCACTACTTGAGAGAAAAAAAAAAAACCCACTATGTAGTCATGAATATGTACAACTTCCTAAACTGTCTATTAACATGAGGTAGTGTTTCCTCTTTCAGAGCGTATACTGAAATAACCCTTTTGCATACAACCATTATAAACTCTGGGAAAAAACATTAAAAATTAAGTATATAAAGGCACTGAAGAGCAACCACAAACGTCAGAAACAGAAGTCAGACATGTGGAATAAAAGAAGGGCACTAGGTGACTTCCCCATTTTTCAAGGCTTTTCACCTAAAGGCAGGCTCCAGTCAGTAGCATGGAGTAGCTAAAACTGAAATAGATAGCTTTAGTTTTACTAGCTGAAGAAACAGAAGACAAAGTTCAGCACAACTAGAGCAGCTAGAAGATGAAGGGGGAAATTCTAAAAAGAAGACAACTACGAAAGATGGCCTCACTTTTCTACATATAAACTCTGCCTAAATCTCTGGTTGAGTTCTGAATGTACAGCGTTCCAAGGAGCCCAATTAAGGCTCAAAGAACTGAAAAGAGGTTTCAGATGTTGCCCATTGCAGAGGAAAAGAATCTGAAGTTTGAGGTCAGCCAAATTAGTTGCCCTTTAAAACAAAGAAATCATTACGCTTCAAAGGAACATAACGCAATCCAAACTACAACCTATCAGTCACAATGCACAATCCAAAACATTACATATAAAAAGAAAAGGGAAAGTATGATCTGTAGTCAAGAAAAAAGTCAATCAATGGAGATTAACTTTAGGATGATCTAGATGTTGCACTTAGCAGACAAGGATTTTAAAGCAACTATAAAAACTATGCTCACAATGAATAAATAGACTGAAAATCTCAGCAGACAATCTAGGGAAAAAAGGGTATTCCAGAACTAAAAATTATCAGAAAATAAAAATTCACTAGATGGGCTTAACAACAGATTAAAGTTGAGAGAAGAATTTGAAAACAGATTAAAAATTATTCAATCTGAAAAAAAAAATTATTCAATCTGAAAATGGTGGAGGAGGGGACTGAAAAATCAAAAAAGGAAACAGAGTCCCAGTGACCTGTGGGACAGTATCTAAAGATCTAACATAAATTTGATGAAATAAATCAATTTTTGTATTCAAGCTCAGTGGACTGAGATTCACTCAATCTCAAGTAGGTTAAATATAAAGTTAAAACAAACTTACACACATCATAGTTCAAACTGCTAAAAACCAAAGATAAAGAGAAAAATCTTGAAAGTAGTCAGAAAGAAAACAACACATTACAACCAGGGAAACAATATGAATGATCACTAACTTCCCTTCAGAAACAATAGAGGACTGTGAATAACATCTTTAAAGTTCCTGAAGAAAAAAAAAACTGTAAATTCCACAATTTTATATCCAGTGAAAATATCCTTCAAGAATGAAAGTTAAATAAAGTCATGTTCAAATAAACAAAAGCAAGAGAATCTGTCACCACCAGGAAACCTGTACTGCAAAAAAAAAAAGAAAAGAAATGAAGAATACTGGTTATGGTAAATATGTATGTAAATCAGACTATCTCTTTTATATTATCTACTTTAAAATACGTACTCATTTACAGCAACAATTATAACTATATTGTGGATTTTATAGTGTATGTAGATATAATTCACGTGACAACTAGAGCATAAAAAGGGGATGTTAATTGATTACATAACATTTTACATAGAGTGGTTCAATATTAACTCTAAGTAAACTGAAAAGTTAAGGATATATATCAAAATGCCTAGAGTAACCTCTAAAACAAATGCTAAGAAGTACAGCTAAAAGCAAATAGATGAATTAAAGTGGAATTTTTAAAAATCATTCAATTAACCTGAAAAAAAAAAACAGGAAAGGAGGAAAAGAGCAAAACACAGATAGGATAAACAAAAAACAACAACCAAAATAGTAGACCTAAAAGCAACTATATCAAACAATTACATTTAACGTAACTAAACATTGCAGTTAAAAGTCAAACCTGACTATATGCCATTTATAAAAGATACACTTTGATTTAAAGACACAATGTTCAAAGAAAAGTGATAGAAATAGATATACCATGGATAGAGAATGCAAAAGAAAGCTGGAGTACCTGTACTAATATCAAATAAAGCAGACTTCAAGTAAAAGACTATCACCAAAGATAGAGTGATGTTCCACATTAAAAAGGCAATTCATTAGGAGGACATAAAAGTTATAAATGTGTATGCACGTAACAGAACTTCAAAATACATGACGCAAGACTAACAATTAAAGTGAGAAACAGATAAACCCACAATCAAGGTTAGAGATTTTTAACAGCCCTCTCTTGGCAACTGGTAGAACGAGACCAAAACAACAAACAAACAAACAAAAAAAAAAAAACAATGGCGATATATAGCAGAAAAACACCATCAACTACCTCGACCTAACTGACAGGTGCTGAACAGATATACAACAATGGCAGAACACACAATTTTTACAAGTGCATATGGAATAGTCACCAAGACAGATCATATACTGGACCATAAAATGAGGCTCAACAAATTAAAAAAGACTGAAATCCTACAGAGTATGTTCTCTGACTACAATGGAATTATATTAGAAATCAGTAACAATAAGGTATCTATAAAAACTTCAGTACTTGGAAATGGAAACAAAACTCTCCTAAGTAACCAATGATCAACAAATAAATCATACATATTTTGAATTGGATGAAAATGAAAATACAGAATATCAAAATTTGTGGGATGTAGATAAAGCAGTGCTTAATGGGAAAACTATATATAACTTTAAATGCTCATATTGGAAAAGGAGATCTAAAATCAATGACCTAAGTTTCTAGAAACATTTAAAGAAGAAAACAATTAAAATCAAAACAGAAATCAATGACATTAAAAAAAAGACAAACAGAGAAAATTAAAGTAAAAGGTTGGTTCTTTGGAACTATCAACAAAATTGATAAATCCTTAGCTATACTAATCAAGAAGAGAGAAGAATCACAAATTAGCAATATCAGAAATAACAAGCATATAGCATTTTTTAAAAATATATGGTATTTAAGAAATATTATTAATAAAAGTGAAAAAAATCCATTTTTTTAAATTTACAATCAAAGCAGAAGCAAAAGTATATATTAGAAGAGGATTATGTTAACTAAGTATGAACCTGCTACAGTAGAAATCTCTTGTAACTCAGCAAGGGGAGAAGCCGGTTCCGTTTTCATAGTGTTTTCTCCCATTGACTTGCAGTTCAACTCCAAGCCTGTAGGCCTCAATCCATCCCCAATGGAGTGGCAAGTTAGTGCAGATGAGACCTGGCCAGCTTCCAAAGGAGATTTCAACTGACCTAGAAGAAAAAAAGAAAAATTGGGGAACATACACATGTTTATAATCTGAGAATCAAAAGTTCCACATAGGCTGATAAAGCCAGGATCTTTTTAGAAGAAGCCATTCATTTCACAGAATACAAGAATACATTCACAGGTTCCAGTATATATAGCAAGGGTTGTGAGCATATCAAAGAAACAGGCTAGTAAGAAATTAAAGTGAAGGGAGAATTTGCTGGAAATGTTAACAAAAAGGCAGAGGCACTGGAGTGAGATGGCATCAGAAAGAGAAAGAGGAACAGGACTCTTCAAAGCACTGTATCTTCAACCCAATGTTCAGACATATATTAGCAAAACCAATCACAAATGCACACAAAAGTTTGTCTATTGAATGTTCAGTGAAGAATAATATAAGAAACACTACAGCTGATTCAGTAACTTGATTTCAACACCATCTAAAACTTGTGTAACACAGTACACAATGATTTAGATTGGTTCTCACTAGACAGGGATCAGGTTGGTAAGACCATTCCAGAACAGACTCTGACTCACCTTCTTCAGATTCGTTGGTACTAGATGATGTGTTCTGCAAAGGATCAGTATTAACTGTATCAACCAAATTTGATACAACCAAGTCAGGATCTAGGATCTCATGGGTCCCATTAGTGGACAGCCTGGAGGACCGTCTCCTTGATAAGTCTTTGTCAGTGTTTTCCGAGTAGTTTTTTGACTTTTCCTGGGCTATAAATCATTAAGAGAGTTGTAGTCAAGAGACCAAAAGAAATAACTCGGCTATTACAGATTTCTGGACTGGCTTTCTCTATATAGGCTTGCTTTACAGAGACTTCTGGAATATTAGTTCAATGATAAAAGGAAATACACTATTCTGGTTTATAGTTTTAAGTAAAGGCACAGTCCCTCTGTCAGGATATAATTTTCCTAATTTAAGGATTCATGGTCTGAAAATATGGGCTAAGGTCATGTCCCAATCTTGACAAATTCCATTTTGGAGCTTCCCAACATAAAAGTTTATGTACTAATTTCCCAAGTCAATAAGGTTTACAGAGCCTTAGAGCCATCACAAATTCTTTTTGGAGACAACAAAGTAAATTTTTTTTTAATCAATAAACAGCAGTACTCTTTCAAAATGTCACTCAACATATGAAATCCATCCTATCTTAAGCCATTACATTTCCAGTGGAATCCAAATCAAACGTAGTGTATGGGTATGAAGATGAAACCACTAAATCCAACATTAATACAGCTTGTACTTTGCTATTTATATCTCTTCTAGCAAAACTCCTCTGATCCAACCACATCCCACTTACATTAGCTCCATTAGCTACATTACATTAGTAATCAGGGACAAGCATTAGAGCCTATAAGGATAAGGGACAACATGGATATAGGGGAGCTAACCCAACTGACGTCAAGTTCTAGCCACACATACACAAATCAAAGACTCACATGAATTTTTGTCAAGCCGGGGACGTTTTAATGGGACTTCACTTCCTTTTGAAATTTTCCGTCTTCTCAATTCCAATGTTATTGGTTGCAAAGTTAGAGAGTTTGAATCCACAGCTACATGTATATAAAACCAATAAATGTATATAAAACCAATTAGTGGCCAATCCTCATATTATATATAAATAGAACATATATATATACACACATACCCTTGCAGGATAATAAGCCCTCAAAGGGTATTCTTACTTAAGCTAAAAGGAAAAAAAAAATGAAATGGGCGAAAAAATACTTCCTTATAAGAAATCCTGATAATACCTTGTAGACTGACTTTCTGAATCTCTTTTTGATCTCTCCTATGACCCAGCTCTAGTCATACATTTGTCTCCTGAAACCTCTTTAAATACCCCAACATGGTTGTTTTAAAATATGAGGATGCAAGGGCTATAGAAAAGTCATTTTTTATCGCCATTTAATCTTCTCATCAAAATCTGGCTTATCCAATACTCAGGAAACCTACCATATTGCCTAAGTCTTAAAATGTGTACCCTGAGACTATGGCTTGATTATTTTCAACTTCTACTTGCTAAATTGGTCAGCCTGGCATTGATCCTAGTTTTGAGGGACCAAAAAGAATGTCAACATTTATAATCTCTTAAAAACAGTTCCAGAAACATCTCAGGAAGCTATGCTATTTGATAGTCACTGCTTATCACTAGCAAATCCAGCCCTGACACAATTTAGCAAAGCAGAAACTAAACTCTTAGATAGTACTCACTCTTTATTTTTAAACCTAACGCTTAAGAAGCTCTCCCCCATCAGCAAAGATGAGACTACAAAAGGCAGACAGAAGGAAAAACAAAAGAAAAGAAATTGGGAAGCTTGACAGAAAAGTAGGACTAGGGGATATGATGAAGAATGAAAGGAGAGAGGAGAAGAAAGAAGAGGGAGGAAGGGAAGGAAATGGGAGGGGCAGTGGGAGGAGAGATTCATCTAAGACCAGCAGCTTCAGATCTGCCATGTCAAATGGCCAAAGGACACAGAGCTGAGCTCTGAGGAGGCAAACCTGACCAGAGCACTAAACTCTTTTTGGCTCTTCCTGTGTTCAGTCTTCCTAATGTGCCAACATTATTTTGTTCTAAGGGTGGGAACTTGGAGGTCATACATATTCCAAATTAAATACAAAGAACTCTCCGTAAATAGCTCAGATCCTGTTCCAGTAAGGTCTGGTTTGTACAATCTAGAGAGCTCAAGACCACTGTGTCAATGAACTTATTCCAAGTAATTTTTAAAGGGGATCTTAACTATAGATAGATACTGGCAAACCTTCTTCACTTTGATACCATACATAAACTGGGGTGGACCACACAGAACTTCAATGCTTCCCAAACTCTTCTTACACTAAATTAGAATCATCTGCAAAGGCTGTTAACAATTAGCACTCCCAGATTCTGCTCCAGAGATTCTGATTGGGGAGGAATGCCTCAGGCAAGTATTAACTTGGAAAACACCAGTTCTCCATGAAATCGATTCTATCTGGTGTGAAATCTTACACTTATAAAAGCAATACACTGAAAGCCCCATTTTTTATGAGTGACGTAATGTGGCTTCATAGGAGCAATCTGCAAACTGGAGGGCAACTACCCCGGTCCACACTTTCCAGAGGGTACAAGTCATAGCATAAGTAACTAAAGGGTCTTCTGTTTCAGAACACTCAACTTCCACATACACTCTTCGCTAAACTAAGATGAGGACACATCAGATTTCTGACAGTTCACATTTTCTACCTTTCCTTGCATAAGTGCCCTTCTCCTACTCGCACAAAAAATCCTGCTTATCACATCCTACATCTTAACATGGTACACTGCCCAGAGGTTTAAAACCCCCAGACTTTCTCAGCTGGGGTTCCTCATTTGAAAACAGAACACAGAAGTTATTTTCTCAATTTTCCCAAGGGTGGTTTATAACTAGGACCACTCTCAATGCACAGAAGTCAATTCATTACACATCACAGATGCCTTGGGCATTAGGGTTTAATTAATTCTCTCCTGGAACCCTGTTGAGAAAGCCAGTGAATTTAGGCCAGTGCTGTCCAATATGAATATAACGAGGGCCACAAATACAAGCCACATGTGTAATTCTAAATTTTAAATTAAAGTTAAAAAAGTGAAATTAATTTTAAGAATGTATTTTATTTAGCATCATTTCAACATGTAATCAACCAGTAAAAAATTATTAATGGGATATTTCACATTCATGGGGGGTTTCTTGTACAGAGTATTTGAAATCCGGTGTGTATTTTACACTTACAGTCCTTTTCAATTCAGTGTGGCCAATTTCAAGTGCTTAATGGTCACATGTGGCTAGCAGCTACCATACTGGACAGTGCAGGTCTGGGCCCTAGTTAGGCATAGGGACAATTACAGCATGCTCAGTTCTTGAAGATGAAATCCAGTTACAACCGCTGTAAGAGGAAGTGCCTTATTTCATCTGGGAAGAAATCAATCTCCTATCTAATCTCGTATCTTAAAATTAGAACTCAGATGTAAGAAGGCTGACTACTGGGAACAAGTACTAATACATTTTTTTGAAGTAAATAAAGGTAGAGTTTGTTCCACAGAAATTAAGTCTGGTGTAGCTGTCTGGATTGATAGAACTGGCTTCGCATTTTCCATCACAATGAAACAATGAATGGGCTAATTCCACAGTTCCACAGTTTTGATGAAAATATATTCTTGCCATATTTTATATTTTAAATTTATCTTTGGCTGCTATTTAAACTTGTGAGAAAAAAAACAGGTATCACTTAAAACGTGCTAGAGGATTCACAGTTCCAACATTCATGTAGAGAATATGCAAGCAAGAATGTCTGAAGGCCACTGCCAGATAATCACAGTCAGTGTGCAGTCTGGAGACCCTGGGGGCTCCTCACGCCACTCCATCAATCTAGAGAAGGAATGTGTGGCTTAGGAAGAAACTGAGGGTTTGTTTCACTCTTGGCTATTCTAAAAGCATTCCAAATCTCAACTTTTTAAAATAATTGGGTATACTTCTCTAAATCTGTATCCTCTAACCTTGACTCTTACCAATTAGCCATCTCAGCTTTTCATTTAGACTGAAAATTTCCAACCCGTAATCACTCTCCAGAGGGCTCAGTTTCAAATGTACCCACACCTTCCTGGGTCCAGTGTTCTTTGTTCCCACCTCCTCCAGATGCCCACACGCACTTACTTCTCCTTTCCTCTTTCATGTCTCTCATGAAAATGAGATGTCCTGATCCCAAGTTCTGTTAAGCCTACTTAAAGTGAAATCATTTGAGTTGGCACAAGCAAAAGGCCTTAGCTTATTAGGTTTTATCATATTAGCTTAAGTATCTAGTGAGCAGTTATTTACCACTCCAGAAGCCCAGTCAAGAACATGTTTCTCAACTTGTGTTCACCCAGATATAGGCCTCCCTTAAAATTCAGCTCCACAGACATGAACTGTTTGCAGATCACAGGATGATTCAAAGTCAGTCACAAAAACAAAGGGTGGACGTATAGAAATTATAAAGAACCACAAAGGCCACAGAAGAGCACTCTAGCGTTGCCCACTTGGGACACTCACCAGTAGGAGCTATGGAAGGGGGTCTGCCTCGTTTTCTTTTTGGCTCCCTCAAGTTTTCTTGTGAACTCTTCACAAGGTCATTTTCAGGTTTCTTGTCCACTTGAGCATCTCCAGAATACTCTCTGTCATTTTCTGAAATGTTCTCCTTATCTTCCTTCTCGTTCTCAGGAAGGCTTTTCTCTGACACTTTCCCCTTTTCAGAACAGATTAACTTTCCTTCTTTATCAGGCTGCTTGGGTCGCTTTTCTGTCTTTAAGGCTTTGTCCTCTTTGTCTTTCTTCACATTGACCGTGGCTTTTCTCTGCTCTTTAAACTTCTCTCGTTTATCAGGAGATGATGAAAGACTTTTGTGCTCTGTTTCTTTAGGCCTAGCATTACCCACAATATTCTAAAATGAGCAAAATAGCAATGAAATATTTTGTGGTTACTTGTAAATATAAAATCAGATGATTTTTTGTAAACTTATGAAGACAAATAAACTAAAAGAGGACATATATCGGGTCACATAATGGAAAGCACCACTGAGAATATCCACCCATAGTCTGAGGTTTGAGAATAAGTCGTAAGTTTAAAGAAAATAAGTCATGTTCAACGCCTTCTTAGACAATGCTATCTCCCTTATGATTAATAAGTCACTAGAAAGTAATTAAAGGGACAGACCACTACCCCAGGGACGTCTTCTGGAAAGCAATCTTTCTGACAGAGGTCTTCTTAGCAAATGCCTTCACGCCCGTCCTTCTCATCCCAAGCATGACTACATTGCCCCAGGGTCTTTCAGAGGCCTGGCTCACTCTGCCAGTAGATGCTGATGCCCTGTGTAGAGAACTGGAGGCTGAACAGGAAAGCTTTAAAGATATTCCAACCCAGAAACAGAGTCCTTGCTTCCCCTATTGGGTAAAAGCTGTGCCCAGTCCAACAAGCCCCCTACTGTGTTCCTGAGTCACTGAATTTGTGTCCATCAGGAGGAAGTAGTGCTTTTTTATTACTTTCCTCCAAAATTACTTTCTTTAAAATTCATCCTGAAAATCTTGTGTCCTAGTATACTGCCTCATAATAAAACCAGCCCTGAGAGCTCTGGAGTCTCCAAAACTATAATTAAGTTCATCTGTATATGTATCTTCCTTCATATCATGTTCGTATGGGATTCGCAGCACATAGCACACACTAGGCACACAGATCTTTGCCAGAAGTAGGAAGGAGTGCCTAAATACTTAGTGAGTGAAAGTTTAATTTGTTCCATAGGGAAAAATAGTAAACAAGGAGAATTTCTGTGGTTAGTGCATAAAAAGCAAAATTTTTTTTTAAGTCCTCAAAATTTTCTGAAAGCAACGAGGCTGATAACAAGCACTCCTCAGTAATTCCTGGAGAAATGTAACCGGCAACCACTAGGAAGGGGGGTTGGCAATTTGGGTCAAAAGACTTACAAATTTGTACTTCTGAACTCAAATGAATTCCTAGAAATGGAATCTGCTAACAGAATAATCAGACTTGTACACCCAGGTTTGCAAATGACCAAGTTTAAATGACCCTAGGGAACTGGTTCCACAAAGTAGGGTCATATACATATTACAAAGTACTACATTGCTATTAAAAGCTATATTCCCATATGGCACTCAGGAACTTGGAGAAACTTTATTTTGTTAAAACAGCAAGTTATAGAAGATTAATGTATGACTCTAATTTTGAAAATAAATACATATATATAGACATATCTTTTTCAGAAAACATAGAAATCTATACATCAAAATTTTAAGAGCAATTATATTTAGATGACACAGTTTTAGTTTTTACATTCATTGCGCTTTTCTGTATTTTCCAAATTTTCTACAGCAAACATGTATTATTTTTTAAACATGTATTATTTTTATACCTCCAAAAGAAAGCTAAATTCTTCAAATAAAGATTATCAAACCATTTAAGGTAGTACAATCCTATTAAAAAACAAACAAAAAAACCCCACCCTTGATCTACTCTAATACTACATGAAAAAAAGCTTTTAAAATTGTCTGCAATTTCGCTTTGCAAGTGGCCATTACAGGACCCTAGACTCTTAGGGCTGAAGAGAGTTGAGAAGTCATTTATTCAAACCACTATGTCCTCTCAGAAAACAAAAACCAACAGGAGCCATGAGCCTGTGCTCAACCACCTGCCAGGTCTGAGATGAGGTGAGACACTCGGAGGCAGCTGGGAACTGAGGACTGAAGCACCCACAAATCCACACAGGGTGAGATGCCCATCTCTGAGCCAAAGCACCATGAGTACGATCAGAGTAAACAGTTTAACGTTTGTTACCTGGAGCCCCAGACTTCCATTTGGGGAGGCTCTATATACAATCTGATAATTCTGTACAAGTTCTTAATACAGTCCTCTGTATTAACTCATTCCACAAACTTAATACAAAAATTGCCAAATTTAAGGCTAAAATAATGTTTTAGAGTTCTGTGTAGCACCTTAGATGCCTCACGGGCAAATAATCAAAGAGAGAACATCTTCAGGGCTTAAGTTTGCAATTCTGCCAATTTTCTGAAGAGGAAAAGCACCAAAGGCAAAAATGTTCTTAAGGCTTTCTATAATAATATCATGTATCATGATGCTTTGAAAATGCTAAACATACGTACCCAGAGTAAGTTATTAAAATTTGTGATAAGTAGAAGCATTTGATCATCATAAGAAAAGACAACAAGTTTCAGCATTACCAAATACTGTCACATCAACAACCACACAAAGAGGTAAATAACAGTTAGTTAACAGTCAGAATCTTCCCCCTTAGTTATTCATTAAGACATAAATATGAAAAAGACTAAAGGGGAAAAATCATGAAGAAAGTAGGCCTAGATGGCCTTCTAGGTAGCCAGTGTCTGCACCATATTTCCAGTATCAAAACTCAGGTCTGGTGCTCAGACAAATACATAGATGGTGACAGGGACAACAGGAAACAACGTTTTCAACCCAGGCACAGCTAGCACAAGGGATTACCAATCTACACCAAACAGTAGATCTGTAACCACCACACCATTGTCCTGAGCTGAAGGACAAAGTGGGATCAGTAGAAAACATCTCTAGATTTCCTCAAGCACTCAGCAAGTTCCCTGTGAGGGGAAACAGCTCTAGGGGCAGGGCACAGAGAGAGAGAAAAAGGAGTAACAACCAGACACTTTGGAGAAAAGATGTTTTCTCAAAAGAGGTAACAGGTAATGATATTAAAGTACTGGTACTTCTGAAAAGAAGAATCTGCATTAAAAGCAAATGGCAGAAAGACAAATATTTACAATTTCTGAAAATGTCTGTATTGCTTTCTGGTGGAATCATGTGAGATGGAAGAAATAAAGACTTAACTATCATAAACAAATGTAACATCATTATTAGAGAAACAAAACTACAATATTAGCATCATTGATACCACAAAGCACAAAACCACATTTCTCACCTGATCTTTGGAAAAAGCTTTGACATGAATATGTTTGACAGTTTGAACTACTCCATCATAAAATTTCACAGTGTAAGTACCTAAAATTCAAAAAGATATGATGATTTTAACTTGCAGTTTCATGAAAGCAACAAAACTTTTCCAAGCATAAACACAAGGGAGCTCCAACAAAAATAATAAACTTATAGGAATTAAAACATCGTTTAAAAATCACATTCAGTCTTACTTATGTCCAAGATAATAGTATGCTTGCCTTTTTTAATCTTTATAGATCTTTTTATCTACACAGATCAAAATCCATCAAATAACTCATTTTTATGATGCTTCATTAAAATTTTAAAAATTTGCACTGAATTTAGACCAAGAACAAAGAGCAATACAATAATTAAGAATGTAAGGAAATACCAACAATGAACTATGAGAAAGAGAAATTAAGGAAACAGTCCTATTTACCATCCCATCAAAAAGAATAAGATAGGTAGGAACCTACATAAGGAGGTAAAAGACCTGCACTCAGAACACTGTAAAGACACTGATGAAAGAAACTGAAGACAGCACAAACAGATGGAAAGATACACAGTGTTACACTGTTGATGGGAATGTAAACTGGTGCAACCACTGTGGAAAACAGTATGAAGGCTTCTTAAAACACTAAAAACAGAACTACCATATGACCCAGCAATTCCACTCCTGGATATATATCTGAAAAAAAAAAAAAAAAAAAGAAAACAAAACAAACAAAAAAAACAAGAACACCTAATTCAAAAAGATACATGTATCCCAATGTTCATAGCACCATTATTTACAATTACCAACATATGGAAGCAACCTAAGTGTCCATCAACAGATGAATGTATTAAAAAGATGTGGTATATACATATATAATGGAATACTATTCTCCCATAAAAAAGAATGAAATTTTGCCATCTGCAGCAACATGGATGGACTTGGAGGGCATTATGCTAAGTGAAGTAAGTCCGACAGAGAGACAAATACTATATGAGATCACTTATATGTGGAATCTAAAGAATATAACAAACTAGTGAATATAACAAAAAAAGAAACAGACTCACAGATATAGAGAACAAACTACTGGTTACCAGTGGGGAGAGGGGCAATACGAGGGTAGGAGATTAAGAGATACAAACAACTATGTATAAAATAAACTACCAGGATATATTATACAACACAGGGAATATAGCCAATATTTTATAATAACTATGGAGTATATAACCTTTAAAAATTGTGAATCACTACTGTACACCTGCAACTTACCTGTCCTGTACATCACTTATACTTCAATTTTTAAAAAAGAATGTAAGGAAAATACAGATTTACTTATTGCTTGGTGAATTATCTATTTTCTGGGCTTAGGGGTAGTAATATCTTTTAAACTTTGAAAGAAATATGACCATCTGCTAAAGGTACTATGTTTTCAGAAGTCACATTAATCTCAAAATCCATATAAATTACCTCCATGTTACAATATTTAAAAATAGAGACTAGGCCAAAGCACTAAATGGTGTCTGCTATGTTGTCAGTTTTATTCCATTCTTTTTTAAAAGTTCAACAAAAATCACTCTGCTAAAAAACTGAAGCTGGAAATCCAAATAATTTTATCTTCCCAAATAAGATATCCAACTACAGAAGTTCTCATTAGTTGCACCCAAACTAACAACCTCAAACTTTTGCATCTTAGAACCCACCCGTGTATGTCTGTCTCTGTCTCCCTCTCCTTCTTTCCCTCCGTCTCCCTCTCCCCTCCTTTTTACCCCCTAGGGATTTAAAAACAAAACAAAACAAAAAACCCACCAGAGTTAATCTTGTCGAGATTACCAGTGAACCACTGTTAAACATAGTCCAGTTTTTAGGGACCAACACCCACTCAACACGGAAGAGAAAAAATAAATCCGAAGGGTTGGGGGCAGAAGAATGTAACAAGGAAGTTAAGATCTTCTGGCTGGTTACTTCCTTCTCTTACATTCTCTCCTGACTCCACCTCATGCCACCTCTCCTCCAGTCCTAAACAGGGCCCTGTCAATGGCTAGCCATCTCTGTTGAAAGCCTCCCCATTTAGTGTTCAAAGTTCAATGCAATCTGAGCCCAGTTATTTTCCGAACTTTATTTTGAATCACCAGCATACAATACCCACCCACTCAAAGTGACTAGCTACTTACCACCCACTGAAACTGCCTTGTGACATTTCCACTCCACATCTTTATCAAAGTGCTTCCCTGCCTGGAATGTGCCACTCATTGATCCTTAAGCACTTAGCTCAAATAATCACAATGGTTCTGTAAAAAGCTTCCTGACTTCTTAGCTACTGGGGATTTCTCACTGCTCTGAACTTTCAGACAACTTTGGAATCTGGCCTGCAGAGCCGCCCACTTAGGTGCCTTCATATAAAAAGCAGATGCCAAATCGAAGGCAAGCTCTCCAAGGCCAGAGACCACATCTTACACCAGTTTCTCTCACACAGCACCTGGCTCACTGTAGACGAGTGTTTCTCAAAGTGTGGTCCCCAGACCAGCAGCATCAACAACCCTTGTGAACTTGTCGGAAATGCAAGTTATCAGCCCCACCCCTGATATACTGAATCAAAAATCCTGGGAGTGCAACACAGAAATGTATGTTTCTGGTGCATACTAAAGTCTGAGAACCACTGTCATAAACAATTAGTAATTACCTACTGATTTTTACTCCTGGGAAATATAAAATAAAAGTGATTGTTTCAAGGGTCACCAACACAGAAACAACATGGCTAGCAAACAAGATAGATATAAGGATATATAGTTGGTTATACGTACACCTAATCATATATATAGTTGGTTGGTTGGTTAAAACAAGCAATGAGATGACAGGCTATGATAAAGGATTCTACATAAGGCAAATAAGTCGGCAACAACTCATGAGAACTTACAACAAAGGCCTAGGTTCCTGCCTTCCTGCCTCTATTGTGAGGGTGTTGGCAAGCAAAGGAGCAATGATAAGCAAGGCTGTGGCACTCTAAACAAACCCTTTCCAAGCAACCATGGCAAAGCACTAGCCAGCCTGAAGATGGGGGCTGGGGCTGGGGCCATTAGGAACTCAATTCTCAAGAAATCTTAAATATTAAGTGTGCCAACATGTCACCCAAGCCTATACTTTCAACTATTTTATCAACAAAGTTCGGCACCAGTTATATCAAAATGAAAACTGTCTATTTTTACAGACATTTCAAACATCCAGAAGGACAACATAAAAAATGCTATCCAACAGTCCAACATTTTCAGCTACTTGAAGACAATCTGAAGCTAACTCCTGATGGCAGGCTCAAAAAGGATGCCTTAGATGAAGGGATGTGCCCCAAGTTACATATAAGTCTAAAACAGAGCTAGAATCACAACCCAAACCTGTCTGCTAACCTCTAATTCTCCTCCTACCACCCCACACTGCCTATTCTCCAAGTCCCTCAACCCAAGTTCCAAACCACTGACCCAGAGCACCACTGGCCACTGTGAAATGATCCAAACTGTGGCCAAAGGTGCTCAGGAACCACTGTCCTCAGATAACAACATCCCAGCCCTGACCCTCTTTACTTCCAAAAAACTACAAGGGATTATCTTGAAACTTTCTCCCTTGATCATGCACACAGCCTGATTTAGGCTTCAATAAATCAGAGAGAACAAAACAACATATCCCAAAGGCAACAGCGGCCTAGACCCAAATCTACTTTACTGGTTTCATGTATAACTAAAAGATCATCTTCCCACAGAATTCTCCCATGGGTGGCTGGCAATAGAGTTCTCTTATGGCCACAAAAATACATCTAACAAAAAACATATTTAATGATAGAATTCAAAATAAGAGCATTCCTGACACAAAGGCCACCTGCCTCAGGCTCCCTTAAGTAGCTCCTGTCTTTACCAGATAAAACAAAGCTTCCTGGCCTTACTCCTCTGGGGGTTAAGAACTCAGCATATCAAATAACCTTAGGGAAATCAGCAGAAGGGATGTAAGAACAAAACTAGAGATGCTAGTAAGATCATCTCCTCCAGGACCAAGGAAATAGGGATACACTGGTGACTTGGATAGGACAGATTTCTGTTGCTCCTGCAATCTATCATAACTGTGACTCTAGGGCCCTTCTGCTATCTTGTTCATTCTCCAGGAGTCAGAGAATTCCATAATGCCATGGATAGAGACTCAAGTTTTCAAACATGGTTTCTCAAAGTCCTGAGGTTCTCACAGATGTACCTCAGGGGGTGGGCAGAGGGATGGGATAAGCAAGCACACATTTGCAGGCAAACCTTCCCCCTCACTAAGTCTTTTCTTCTTAGCAATTTTACATAATAGGCTTAAGTTCTGTGGCCAACAATTTCCAAAAATACTCATCTATTCCAATTCCTTCTTCGATTTCTAACTGCTCAAATGAGTCCAGAGCAAGAAGAGTGAACTGCCTATAATCATCAAGCACGAACTGGGACAAAGCCTGTCTCCAATCAGGGCTCTCAAGACACCACTAGACTCAGAAAGTACAGACCATCTACACCCACCCTACCATATCAGGTGCATACTCTCCACTCCCCCACCCCACTGCCACCCCT
Source organism: Vicugna pacos (assembly GCF_048564905.1). Taxonomy (NCBI): domain Eukaryota; kingdom Metazoa; phylum Chordata; class Mammalia; order Artiodactyla; family Camelidae; genus Vicugna; species Vicugna pacos. Next base: position 26,771,657 of record NC_133005.1, on the reverse strand, counting down.
CCATGAGCACCTAGACCTGACGACTCCTGCTGTCTTAGGAAAACCCTGCTCCAGAGAAGCAAGCTGGTACTATGGGTACTCCAGTTTCAGGAACTTTGGAGCCCTTACAGACCCATTTAAATCTCAGCACTAACATTTATGTATGTGCTCTGTAACCTCAAGCAGTTTCTCCTGTGAGCTTAGTTCCTCATCTGTAAAATGAGGATAGGGTTGCCGGCAACAACCTTTCCCTATTTGCGTGAAGACTAAATGAGATCAGATATGGAAATCGTTTAGCAAACAGACTATCACAGAGCAAGGGATCAATAAGTGGTTCTAATTATCATCATCCGCCAAGTCACTTTAAAAGGGAACCCCATCTCTCGCATAGAAGATTAAGAGCTGAGCTAGCACCTGCATGTATGGGCCTAAACTGTCCTTTTATCTCTATTCAAAGCTATTCACATAGTTCCAGCCTCCCCAAATTTCAAATGTAGGATCACTTATAGCCATGAAGAAAACAAAAAAGTAACTGCTTCAACCAGAGACCCTAGAAATAAGACCATTTCCATAGAACCTCCCAGTAAAAATGCAGACTTTAAGCACTGAACAAAGAGACTGAACTGGGGCACAAGGAGAACCACAGATCAACAGGAAGGAACGATTCCTCATTTCGTTGTAAATATGAACCTACTTTCAGTTTCCCCCAGAGAGGATGCCTTGCAGAGCACAGGACACAAAGCCCTGACAGACAAGTGACTCTGACATCCCCAGTGCAAAAGAGGGGAACTGAGCAGCCCCAGCAAAGAGCTGAGGTCAACTTACCAGAGAAGGCTTCCAAACAAAGATTCCCTGGAAGCAGAATCCCTTTGACTCCAACACAGACCAAGGCTCTAACAAGGCTACCAGGTGTGGTTGCCTTCAAGCAAAATAATGCTTAATTGCCATTGCCAAAGAACCATTCCAGGTGAAAAGGGCTAAATAACATGGCACTGATCTCCCCAGTTGGCAAGTGCTAAATAACTCTCTTAGGAAACTCTAAAAATTGCTGTTTAGTTGTGATTCAATCATGCCAGATTCCCATCCAGCAGCCAGTGCTTTTCACTCTGGCTAGAACCCCCACCCACCAGCCTGCTCAGTCAATGCTCAGCCTCAGCAAAACCACCAAGGAAGTTAAGAGTGGCAGAAAAATCAGGCCAAGCCTTCCCAAGATGAACCTACAGAGAGTGGCTTCACTATATCCCCAGCCACCTCCCAGCAGCACCAACAAGAAGTATAACTTTTACAGAAGATAAAGGGGGCACCTTTCCTGCAGAGGTCTTCCTTGTAGCACCATTAAGCTGTGAAAGCCTCTGCTACACATGCTCAGAGCAGAAAATACCAGGGCAAGGATGAAAAGAGAGTCTAGCATTGTCCCTCCCAATCTGCAATTACTAGAATAAATCATAAACTAGAAACTCTGCCAACTCCCCTGGATTAAATCTAACCCAAAGGCAACACCTAAGAGTCATTATTTCACCTCAAAATCAGGCACAGATCTGAGCTCCCACAAAGGCTAGCTTTCTTTCATAATCCACGATATAGTAATAATGTCACCCAGCTAGTTTCATTACCTTTCAGGATTTTCTCTACCCCATGTCCTTTCTCTCCTTCCCCTTCCAATTAGTCTCAAGAACCAGTAAGGATAGCATAATATAAGACTTCAGACCCAAGAACTCTGGGGAAATCAGGTTTTTTAAAAAATATCCACTCATTTTCAATGTCCTCCAGTTAACTAAAATTGACTGAACAGAACGTGAAGCTTATAGAACTAATACATTAGAGTGGCAGATGACCACTGCAGGAACAATCATTACCTCATGACTCTCCCTCCAATAATTTTAGCTAATAGAGGAAATAAACTGAAAAGATCTTTTAAAACAACTTGCAAAGCTCTGAATGCCCAAGTTTAAAAACCATTTAATAACCTTAATTAACTATGGCCAATAATGCGGCCAATGACTTTTAGTCCTTAAATGATTATTTCAAAAGATTTCAGACCCAACCGACACAAAAACTCCAATAATTGCAGGGAAGGATCCCTCCCCCACTCTCTCCTTATGATTTGTCTGCCCCAGCCATATCTTCTCCTGGTCGCCCTATCTCAACACCTACTTCATTCTGACTTGAACTAGCTCTTCTTAATTTTTTAAATCTATGATCCCAAGGCCTGGGCTCTACAGATATTAGATGCAAACAACAGGTTCCTAAGTCTTTACTGTTTCTACCAAGACCCTACCCCCACCCCTCTATGAGACCACTCCCAGGGCTCCCCAAACCCTTCCTCAATCTGCCTCTCCTTTGCCACTCCCTTATCTAATCCACTTCACCTCATTTCCGTCCTTTATGTGACTCTGGGATATCACTGGAACAAAAAAGAAATGTTGGAGGGAGGATACAGTGCAAGTAGTAGAGTGTGTGCTCAGCAAGCACAAGGTCCTGGGTTCAATTCCCAGTACCTCCATTAAAAAATAAATAAATAATTGACCCTGAATCAAGGCCAGCACCTTGCTAGCCTAAAGAAGAGTCTTTTAAAAAAAAAAAAAGAAAGAAAGAAATGTTGCTTCCTTTCTGCTACCTCCTTTATCTACAGTTACCCATTTTATTACCCACAACTCTAATTTGCTCTAAAGGGCCACCATTTCCCCCAAGGGAGCACAGCTCCAATGGATATATTCAGGGGAAAACATCAGCAAAAATCACCCTAACACTTTCGGGAACACATCTATGTACACTAAGAAACAACTATACTTCGTATCATGTAATTTAAATCTAGTAAGAACAGAAAAAAATCACTAATCTTGAAAATAAGATTCTGAAAAAATAAATTACACTTTTTTTCTGTGACTTCTTTTTTGAGGTATAGTTGCTTTACAATATTATATTAGTTTCAAGTGTACAACATAGTAATTCAAAATTTTTATAGATTATACTCCATTTAAGGTTATAAAACATTTGCTGTATTCCTCGTGCTATACAATAGATCTCTGTAGCTTTTTTTCCTGTAAGTTTGACTTTATTTTCCCCATTTCAGGGAGATCATACAGTCCTCATTTTAATAAAAAATGGATCTATAAATTGTATTTAATAAGTGTTTGATATAATAAACTGCATCTTTTACTAAAAGAATTTGAAGCTTAGCAACATGTAAGCTTTCCTTTAAAATAAATTTTCAGGTTAATGTGATACATATTAAAAGTAATAAAAAGGATTAAGTAATAAAATGGATTTTATTTTGAACACAGACTTATAAAAGTAACTTAGGGAAACAAGGGACTATCCAAAAAGACTTAATCAATCATGAACAGGAGGATCAGTAACTGCTTAGACAACTACGAAATATAACCCTGCTTTAGGGGCCTGCAGCAAAAGAACTGTGATTTCAGGATAACATACATCTGTTAACCCACACTGGTCTAAACAGCTGGCTGGACTGGGGGCGGGGTGCATGTAACAACAGAGAAACTAAAATTTCTGCTATATGCAAATGTATGTTCATTTTTGACCATTTCAACCCACACGCAGACAAAACTTCTTGGTCACTCCAAGGTATAGCATTTAGCAGAGTGCTGAGTAAACAGCTGAATAACTTTGCTGAATGAAAAGTTAATATTCACCCCTAACAGTGGTACTAAGCAGTCTGTTTGCCCTAAACATTCACTGCAGAGATCATGGACATACCATAAACATCTTGGTAGAAAATGCTTTAAAAAAAAAAAAAGGTATCACTTGAACCCTGCCCTGAGCCTGTTCTCTGAGTGTCAGGATACTGACCACACATATTACCTTCATAACCCTCCTCTTGCCTTTGTATTAGCAAAATGAACCTCTTTAGATCATGTTCCCTGTCCTGATCCCTCACATGTTCTAAACTCTGGCAAAAGCATCCCAACCTAGTTCTCTAAATCCCAGTTCCTCAATTTCAACTAGCAACTCTGATGTTACAAATCACTCTCAATCACCTTGCATTTACAAAGAACATTTTTAAGAAATGTTTGTAGTCAGCTTCATTTCAAGGCTGATCACAAATACCTAAAAGGAACATTAGGAGTTTATTTCATCAATTATTAGGAACCCCTAGACAGCAAGAACCTGCATACTTCCCAGTAAAGTGATGGATGAACCATGACTGTTTTAGAAAACAATGGCTAAAATTTAGGAGGCAAAGAATCAAACTCCCTCTTTTTAACTTAGCTTTCTCTCCATTTGTAATTTCTTCCTAACGCCCAACAGAGTAATTAACTTGAAGAGAGACAATTCCTAGGCAATAAATACTACTGAAAATACACTATTAAACTCCAATATTACAAATTCACCTTCAAATCAAGAGTAAAAACAATTACAACTCAAATGCCTTACCATCCTTGTTAACTGCAGTGACTTTGGCTGGGTAAAAACGACAATCAGACCAGCAAGCAAGGACCTGCTCGTTTATTTGAAATTCCTAAAAAATATTAAAGAAAACAAAAAAGAAAAAGATCCTGTTACCAATCTAATTTCATAAGATGTACACGGTAACCAAATTCATGAAAGAGACTGGAATTGAGAAGAGTGGGAAGGGGAGATGACTACTGGGACGGAGGAAGATATTTCTTCTATTCAGCATTGGGAATCAAAGCAAAAGGGCTGGACACAAGATTTTTCTCTTTTTAGGAAGTTTGGGCAGGCACAGCACAGCACTGATGACAAGCCTATCCTATCCCTGAAAGTGAGTCTAAAAGCCCAGGACCACAACAAGTATACAAGCTGGAAGGGCAGAGGCTACCTCATCTTGAGGGAAGCAGCATCCACGCCATCTAATGCCACCCATACTTTGCCAAGGGAGGCACTCATTCACTATTTTCCCAGCACAGTTTGCACTGATACATTTTGTAGAATAAATAAATCGGACAATGGTGAACAAACCTAAATTCAGGGGTGGGGAGTGGGGGAGGCTAGCAAGAATTCAAGTTCCCTAGTCAGGTTAAAATGGAAAACAGAATCCAGAGCAGAGTCGGATCAAAAGACTGTAGGATTTCTACAGATGTTTCAATGCTTGTTTAAAAAACTGAAAACAAGCGGGGAGAGTATAGCTTAGTGGTAGAGCATGTGCTTATCATGCACAAGGTCCTGGGTTCAATCCCCAGTACCTCCATTAAAATATATAAATCAATAAATCTAATTATTTCCCCCAGCAAAAAAGAAAAAAAAACTGAAAACAAATAATCTGTCCTTCATTTTGAGATCAGTAAAAGCTCCGGGCATAGTGATGAAATTTAGAAAACAGGAACACAGTCTAATCAATTTCAAGTTTTTCAAAGGCTTATAAAAGACCTTAAAATGAGGCTAGCACAGTGCTCCATATGGAATGACTGCTTAATAAATGATCAGACAACAGATCAGCTTAATAAATGATCTAAAGGGATACAGTGGTGTAAGAGAGAGATAAAGTCCCCAGTTCATTATCAATGCAATCTCAACCAAGTTAGTTTATGAGCTACCAAGTCAATCACATCATACAGATGACAACTGAGATTCTTCAAGAGCCCCAGGTGCTTTGGAGAACTCAACATTGCACTACAAGCCTAAATAAGGATCTGTCCCCAGCTGCTACTGATTTTCACACCAAAAACATCAAAGACAGGAACATAAAGTACCCAATGGCTGACCCAGCTCATTACCAAACTACCCAGACTTGTTACTCACAGAAGATCCTTCTTCTTCATGTAAGCCCTCTTTCCTCAGCTGTATTTTCTCTAAAGGGCGTAAATAAGGACTGTCCCAACAAAACCACTCATCATAACGATGGTTCCAACGCTTGAAATGGATGAGTACTTTTCCTTCTTCGTAGTCAATATCTTCTATGTGAGCTGGATACCTGAGGCAGAAAAAAAGTATTTTGAAATGCCTTTAATACCCACCCAAATATTCGAAACAATACCCTTCCAAATCTGTTCCCAAAGTAGTCGGTCACCAAATACTAAATAAAGCCTACTACTTAGAGGCTCTGTGTCACTGTGTCAAATCAGAAATTATGGAAGCTAACAGATGGGTTCAAATCCCACCCTGGATATTCCTTAGTTTGTGATTAAATCAACCTCTCACAGCATGAGTTCCTTCACGTAAACTGGAGGAAGGATACCAAATACTGCGTTGTAGTGTAAGTTAAACAAGATGACATTTACCCATGACCTGAGCAAAAAGGAAGCAGGAAGCAAACATTTAACAACTAGACTATATTTCACATGTGCCAAAAAATTATAATGACCATGCAGCCCAGATTGTGTTAGCCTCAATTTAAAGAATTTTGTAATCTATATATTGGAATACCACACAGTTGTTAAAAAGAACAAAATGGTTCTATGTCATGATATCAAAAGTTCCCCCAAAATGAATCAACAAATGAAAAGAGCAAGGTGGAGAACATTGTGTGTGGTAAGTTACTGCTTGTTTTTTTTTAACAAGATGAAAAATAATATATATTCACATATGCTTGAATATACACAAAACATTTGGAAGAAAACATAAACTAACAATGGTTCCTTGTAGAAGTATGGTCAGTTCAATAGATGGGATCTTTCAATATCCATTCCACCCTTCTTCTAGATTGAGCTGGGTAAACCAGTAACTACATTTCCCTAACTCCTTTACAATTGCCAATCCAGGTCATGAAGACATGTGGATTTGTAATCAACCAGACCAGTGCTCCAGTGCAGGATTTCTCAAACTTTCATGTAATACAAATCATCAGGGGGCTTTTATAAAATGCAGATTCTGACTCAGTAGGTGGAGCTAAGGCCTTAGAGGTTTAAACAAGCTGATACTGATATGCTGATACTGGTTTGTAGTAACAAGGATCTAAAGTCTAGTCACCAGCTTCCTGAAGTGTCAAGCAGCAATGGTGGAGGTGGCATTAGCAGTAGAGACTTCTTGAACTCCAGATCACGGCTCCAGTGGTGGATCCTCCTAAGAAGGGCAGCCCTCTTGAATTCCACTCCTCCAACCCTTGCAACAATTTTTTAAGTACCCAATTTCTTGTTTTCCTTTTGTGGTTAAAGTACCCAGAGTGGTTTCAGTCTCTAGCATTTAAACCTTACCGATACAAGAGGGGAACTGGGTATTGGGGCAGGGAAGGGCAAAAGTGGGAGGGAGGCCTTTACAATATATCTTTTAATGCTTTTTCATTTTTCAACCATATGAATGTATTGTTCATTCCAAAAATAAGTGGTTAAAAACAAAGAAAAATATATACAGTGTATAAATATATGGATATTTGAATACTATTTACAATTTAAACAAGTACTAAACATGGAGTAGATATTTTCACTGAATGTTTAAGAACATAGCATATTTGCAATAGCATTCATTGTGTATCATAACCATGTACTGCAAGTAAAATTCATATAATAAAAAAAGAAAAAGAAATATAACATGCAGTTGTTCTCTTAAATACACTTGGATCAATCAGATTGCTATTCTAGATTGAGAAAGTTTAGATTCAACCTACACGTATTTTCTCCCTACGACTTGGATTTGTACCATCTCTTTCCTTTCTTATATTTAGCACCTAATGTCCTGCTGTCCTAATAAATATGTGCTACCTAAATAAACAGGCCTGCTTCCCTGTGTCGTCTGTATACTGTGTCCTCTTCAAACCCACATTAGTGTCCTCTAAGGCAGTTTGCTTAGAGTTAACCAATCAGAGTAGACTGCAGATACTGGGCATTCAATAAACATTCAGCAAATGAATCCCATTCTCCCTGTTCTTCCCAAAGGTCATGTGAACTGTCAATTCTTCAATCCCAAGGCTCTCAGACTCCAGCTACCCATTCCAATTTCAGTCACTCTCCAAGTTCAGGCTCCAATCACTTCACGTGAGTATTTCTCACACAGGACTGACAGAGTATGCTTTTTAAAATTCCTAGTGGTACTATGCATACATTTATTGCTAAAAAATATTAGCATATAGAATAAAAGACCTGAAACTAGTCTCCCCACTCCAATCCAACTGACACACAGCTGTGGTAAATACAAGACAGCTTGAAAAGACTGGTTAATTGTGCGACTTGATGAACTGAGTAGTACAATATGTAGGACATAAAAGAAGATTCCCTAGGTCTATTCCTCCCTGTAAAATGGGGAAAAGGATGTGGATACACAGTTGCATTCCTGTGGCCCTCTCATTCATTCAGCCTACCAGAGACTAGTAAGCCTCCCTTACTTACTTATAGGTTTACTATCTCTAGCAATAGTTTTCAAACACAGGTCTTTGGACCAACACACAATTAATTTTTCACAGAACTAAATTTATTTAACTTACAGAACTTTTCTTTATACTAAAATCATTCTTTCTCTTTGTGCTTAAATACACTTTTTAAATTAAAACAATGGCAACTGCTTGTTTTTTAATGCTTCCTAATATTACACCACCATTAAAAACAGTGAGACAGCTCTCTATGTACTGATTTTTAAAGACCCCTAAGAAAAGTGGGGAGAAAAACAACTCAAGATGCAAAATGGTATTAAATGCACTATCATTTATTTGGGGGAGGGGAGGGAGCCAATACATTCATACCTGTTTTTAAATGCGAGGGCTATCTCTGGAAGGATGATCAAGCAACCCGGTTTGCCTCTTTGGAGGGGAACTGGATAGTTAAGGAACTGGAGAGGAAGTATGAGACTTATTTTATTCAATGTATATCCTTTTATTTGTTTTGAATGTTGTACCACGAGCACGTATTAAATATTAACAAATATAAGTATTTATTTTAAATATTCTTATTTGGCAAAATAAGAAGTTGGCAACTTCAGGACAAACCCCAAATTCTTTTTAATTTGCACTTGATAAGTGCCTTCTAAAAGTCTGGTAAGTCTGAATCCATAGAATCAACTTCAAAATCCTAGGCTAGCAACTTAGCTACACACACTCAGAGTGTGAAGGACCTCTGGGCCCTTGGCTAGCCTAAAACTACTTCCTTGCTCAAAAGATGTCACAGGGCACAGGCATCCCACTGTCTGCAGACTATAGAAATCTCTCCAGGAGGATCAAGAACAACCAAGGGGTCAGCAAGTTTTCCTAAAGAGAAGGTGGTTCTCCCACAAATCTCTAAATTGTGACAAGGATACAAGTCACTCATGGTGGATGGAGAAACCCAACTGCATTCCAGATAAGAGAGAGGCAGCTGATCTTAGATATCAACCCAGAAAAACCTGATGGATCACAACTGCTGGTTGCCTTAGGGACAGTCAGCTTCGTCAACAGAACTTTATTAAGTGACTCTGACTTGGAAGAAATTATAAAATCTATGTGCTTCTGGCCCCTGCCCTTGAGAAGAACCAGACACATAAACCAACTAAGCTCTAAAACCATAAGGTGGAACCACATGAAACAGCTGATAATCAACTGATTTTACCAAAAAAATAGTAATTTTAACTGGTTCAACCTAAATATCTAACAACCATAGGTATGCTGGAGAAGATGTGGGAAGGTTAACAAGAGAGGAGATGTAAGTGGAATCTGTATGTATAGACAGAAAAGGGGAGAGAGAATTTCCAGCTTCATCATGTAACTAACAGCCACTGATGAGACTCTAGTTTCCAAACACTGCAGCTGGCAGTCACATTTCTAATAGAAATATTAGCCACAGAGGGGCAGATATTGAAAACCAAACTGAAACAAAACTTAACTCTAGGGAGAGAAGAACTAGGAATAGCCAGTAGACTTCTCCTTGTACTTTTAATTTTTACAAGGATTTAGTCACGTTGTACCGGTGTAAACAAAAATAAATACTTTTAAATTTAAAGTTTTGAAAAATATTTAATGGGCAGATATCAACCAATAGCTTCAGGGTTATTGGGTTTATATACTGCTTGGCACATAGACAAAGTAGAGCATTATGCAGCTAGAAAAAGAGAGAGAACACTATGAATTGACAAAGATTTCCAAGTTTTAAAAAAGGAAAGCTACAAAATCGTGTGTATCTTATGATACCTTTTGTCTTACAAAAGAGGAAAATAATATATATTTGGCTTTGCTTGTATTTAAATAAAGAAACACTGGTAGGATGAAGAGAAACTAATAAAACTGGTTATCTTAGGGAGTAGAGTGGGTACAGGATAAAGAAGTAGAAGCAGTCATTCTCATTGTACACCTTGTTACACTGCTCTGATTTTCTGAATTTGTTCAAACTCTGTCCAATGGATTATCAATTAAATTCCTTGAATTTCCCAGGTAGACTATCATATCATATTCAAATTATGATTATACTGTCTCACTTTCAATACTGATAACTGCCATTTATATCTCTCATGTTATCACATTGATTAGTGCTTCTAAATGATGTTGAAAATTAGCAGAGAAGGCTAGCATCCTTCTCTTTAGTGAAGAATCTCCAGTGTTTCATCATTAAGTGTGAAGTTTGTAAAGGTTTCTAATTAATGGCTTTAATCAAGTTCATGATGCTTTCCTCTATACCTGACTGAGGGTTCACCAAGAATAAATTTTGAGGATTTTCAGCCTTTGTCAAAGTGATTATACAGCTCTTCTCTTTCATTCTATGAATATAATGAAATAATACATTTCCTAAGTTTAAGTTGTCATCACCCTACTTAAATAAGGCATATTTGGTTGTATGCGTCATTCATTTGATAAATGTCTCTGTAGTGTTCTAGCATTTTATTGACAAGTTTTATGTCTCTTTTATAAGTAGAATTTGTCCAAGTTTCCTTGTATTATGTCCTTCCTGCCCAATTTCAGTATTAGGCTATGCTACCCTCACAGAATGGACTACAAAGTTTTATTTAGTTTCCTATGAAACAGCCTACTGTGGGGCATTTTTATAAGACAGTTCTTCATCTTTTCCATTACTTTTATAGTTACTAGAATGGTCAAGTTTTCTACCTCTTCTTGAGTTTATTTTGCCTAAACTAATAAGAGTTTGAAATGATCATCAGATACAAGTTAGGTATTCAAAATCAATAGTTTTCCTTTGAAGAAAAAAGCTCAAGACTCAGTTAAAATACTTCAAACCCACGTCACAAACAGGATTTTTAAATGGCGGATACAAGCACTAGACTGCTAAGCACTTTTTAAGGACAAAATCTATGCTCTACTGATTCCATTATTCAAACACTTCTTAATTTGTATTCTGAGACAAACAAACTGCTAGGTCCTGACGATACAAAATAAATGACCAAACATCAGGGCTTCCAGGGTGGCAAGGGCCCAAAGAGAAGTTTTGGTGGGGTCCCTGGAATTCCCCACCCCTCCTCAAGCAAACAGACTGAAAGCATTCTTGATCTCTGGAGAGAAAAGAGCAAAGGAGTACAGACCTAGAATTACCTGGCCTGCCTATACATCATAACCAGGAACAGACGGAAGACAGGCAATGTCTCTCTATGGAATGCCTGGGCTGGAGAGTCTGAGTTTCTGCACAATCTCCCCCATCTCCCTCTAAAGCACCTAAATGGACCTTTCTCTTTCTAAAGTACATTTCCTACTACCCACCTCATAATCTCTTCCTTAGCCAAATCTACTTCCTCTGCTCACCTTCCCCAGAAGCAGCAGTGGAGCCCACCGTAAACTTTTTCATCAGGGACCGAAGAGGCTGGGAAAGTGGCTTTAGAAAAGAAGACTCAGCACTTGGGCTGAACCATAAAAGATGAAGAGAGACATTTCCTAAATGTTTACATTTCCTCCACAGTATTCTGCATATATTAGGCATTCAATAAATGTTCATCAAATGTACTTTTTAAAAAGATTTGATTATGAATACCTAGAGTCACAAAACAACAGGAATATACACACATAAACCAAGATGAATCACCAAAATAAACAAATATATCCATGCTGTAGATGTCAACAAGACAAGCAGATCCCAGTACAAGAACTATCAACTTGGAGGGCATATATGCACAGGTGCTGTGGTCATCATGACAAAATTAAATTAGTCATCACAAAGCTTTCTTCCAAAGGCCAAAAAGCATCAAAATCTCATTGAACCAAAATTCAACTTGGAAAGGTCAAATAACCTAAACTTCATAGTAAATTAGGTTACTATGGTAACCTTATCTTAAGCAAGTAGTGTAATTGGTTACTAAACTAAGAAGTCACAGAAGGCCAATGTGGACAATCAAACATAGAGAGACAAAGAGAATGACAAAAATTAGAGACAGAGAAATTCATCAATTCCACGGACATTTTTCTGAATACCTAATCTGGGGCAGGAAGTATGCCAGGGTTTGGAAATACAGAGCCAAATCTATAAGGATGTGTGATCACAACAGCTGGAAGGGGGAGAAAGAGTCTATGTTACAAGACATACTGGGCCTTTCATTTCCTCAGATATATACATACCTCCCTATACCTGGTCTGCTCCCTTTACCTGAATCACGACCCCCTGCCCACTCTTCCTAGGCAGCAGCTTTATCTTTCTGCAGCCTCAGAATCCCTGACTACACTATCTCAAGTAGCCCCCATCTCCTTCCAACCTGTGTCCAACCTTCCTTTCTTGCTTCCTTCATAACATTTGCCCCAATATGCAATTATTTCATTTGTTTCTTGCTTATACTTGTGGCCTGCTTCCTAGGAGGATATAGATACCCCCTGAAGACATCTATCTCTTATTCACTGCAGTATCCTCAGGGGAAATAAGTATCTATACACAAAAATAATTGTAATAAAGTATCACAGGTGCAACTACAGAAGATTATTTAAGGTAGAATATGCTAGTTCTAGGGCAGAGAGGAAGGAGGCCGAGGAAGAAGAAGGGGCCAAAACAACTCTAGTAAAAAAGGAGGCACTTGTTTCAATTCTGAAAGACAAATGGGCATTTTTCAGAAGGCAGTGAGGCTGAAGAGTATTTTGAGGAGAGGATGCAATATGAGAAAATCAGCGTAAGTACAGAAGAAGGGAAGCACAAAAGATGACGAGGAAGTACAGGAAACTGAAGGTGAGAAAGGAAATAGCAACTCTGTATAAAGAGCTGTGCAGGAACATCATGCATTCCATACGTACTGTACGGATGTGCAGCTGGACCCTAAATGACTGTATTCCAATAGCAATCCATGGGCGGCTGGGTGTTCGTGAGTACAGAGCTGGTGGGCCACAAGGTCTCCATAAGGAAAGTTTTATTGTGCTATTCCATAATCTGGACCATCTTTATCAGAGGTTTCCAGCTGAGATGCCACAAATGGATTATAAGTCAGCAATAATAAGAAAAAGGCTGAGATGTACTGGTCAAGATGACTACCATATAATCAAGCACTAATAAAGAATGTTAGTGTGGGGGAGGGGAGGGTATAGCTCAAGTGGTAGAGCACATGCTTAGCATGCAGAGGTCCTGGGTTCAATCCCTAGTACCGCCTCTAAAAGTAAATAAATAAATATACCTAACTACCCTTTCCCCCCACCAAAAAAATAATGTTAGTGTATGTGTTTGCAATTAACCTGGCACTATATGCTCACTCTCAAAAAACAGTTGTACTGGTTTTAAAATATGTCCTTCCCTCAAAAGGTGGAGATTAATTATCCTCCCCTTGAATGTGGCCCCATTTCTAACAAACAGAATGTGGTAGAAGCGATGGTTTAGGACTTCAAGGTTGGGTCATAAAAAGCACTACTGCAATTCCACTTCTGGGTAAACACCCCAAAGTACTGAAAACAGGGACTCAAACAAACACCTGTATATAATTTTCATAGCAACATTATCCACAATAGCCAAAAAGTGGAAGCAATCCAAGTGTCCATCAATTGATGAATAGATAAACAAAATGTGATATAGCCACACAATGGAATATTATTCAACCTTTAAAAAGAATAAAATTCTAAGAAAAGAAAACAACAACAGCAAAAATCTAACATACCCTACAACATAAATGAACCTTGAAAACATTATACGACTGAAATAACTCAATCACAAAAGGACAAATACCTTATGACCTGGAGCAGTCACATTCATAGAAACAAAAAGTTAGGATGGTGGTTGCTAAGGGAAAGTGTGGGGAGAGAATGGAGAGTTACTGTTTAATAGATACAGAGTTTCAGTCTGAGAAGATGAAAAAGTTCTGACAATCCAGGGAATACAGCCAATATGTTATAATAACTATAAATGGAGCATAACCTTAAAAAATTGTGAATCACTATACTGCACACCTGTAACTTACCTAATATTGTACATCAACTATACTTCAACTAATTAAAATTTTAGAGGTTCTGGAGATGGGTGGTGGTGATGGTTGCATAACAATATGAATGAACTTAATGTCACTGAACTATATACTTAAAACAGTTACAATGGTAAACTTTATGTCATGTGTATTTTAACACACTATACACAAACACACACACAAAACACTGCTGCTTCTTGGGTTCCCCTTTCTAGGGGAAGCCAGGTGTTATATCGTTCTAGATGCCCTATGGAGAGGCCCACATGGCAAGAAACTGAAGTCTCCTGCCAGCAACCAGCACCAATTTGCCAGGAATGAGGTTCACCTTGGACCACAACCTCATAAGATGTCAACCGAGAATCCTCCATTATGCTACTCCTGAATTCCTCACCCACAGACATTGAAAGGATAAAAAGTGTTGCTTTCAGCCACTAAATTTTGAGAAAATTTGTTAACATAGCAATAAATAACTAACATAATAGCATTTTGCTCCAAAGCTACTAAAAGTGGGATTCACAGATAGTATATAGGTTGGAAGTGCCAGTTCCCATGCTTTTGAGTTTGAGAAACACTGCTCTAAGCTACCAGATAAGGCTACCTACCCGAGGGCTCCATCAGGGAAAAGAGAGGATTGTGGGAAAGCTCACACAAAATGAAAGGGAATAACTCCACATGCATGTCTGGAAAGGCAGAGAACAGTCCAGGTCTAACAAAGGGACACAATGCTGGCTTGTCCACAGTATATGACCTCAAGTCCCAGGAAGGCTTGCTGCTCAGAACCTCGGCTGCTTCTGAGTAAAACTAAGCTGCTCAACACTGCACACTGTGCACATGCTTAAATTAGAGCAGCTAAACAGAGCTTGGCAGAAATCTGTTTGGTGTCCCTACATACACATCAAAAATACAAACTGAAGAAATGTTACAGGGGTTAAAAAAAGAGGAACCAGAAAGGATAACAATTTCCCTCTGATTTCCCACTCCAGCCAGTCAGTATTTACTCACATGGCTATTAATAATCAATGTGTGTAGCTTCCTCTAGAGGTTATAAATTGACCTTCCATAAGGTATCTCATGGGACCTTTACCACAATCCCATGATGACTTAAGGAATTGTTATTACCACTGCACCCGTTTTACACTTGCAGAAATAAAGGCTCAAAGAGAGTGAATAGGAAGAGGTATAACCAAGATCAATATCCAAAAATTCTGACTCTAAACCCAGTGTAGGGCCTTCTGCTCCTAATTTGACTTCACGTGCAAATATCCTTAGAGTGACACAGGTCCACGGTGGTGTCTTTTGTGTTAGCCAGCTAATAGTCTACCTGGTGGTAGCCCAGAATTTGCTCAAACTTTCCCCGAGGAGCTGGACATTCAGGCTGCTTCCAGATTCTTCCTTACATAAACAGCCTCTCTACAAACTTAACAGCACTCATTCACTTCAAGAATCAGAGTGTGCCTCCATTCCTGGCTCAGGGCACACACGAGAAGCCAATGACTTCTGTACACAAAGGTAACATTCTAAGCCATCTCTAGCCTTTGCTGGAGAGGGGATGGGGATGGAAATTGTATTTAGTGAAAAACAAAGGGCTGACTATTAAACTGCAAAAAACTGTGCTGCTTTGGATGCTTTAACCCTATCCCTACCCCTATACCACTTCCATTAATCAGTATCTGACACTTCTAACTCAGGAAATGTCTTCAATTCATCTTTCTTCTCTATGCTGATCATTTCTCTTAAGTGAACAGTCAGTACATCCAGGTAACCCCATACCCCTCTATCAGTAGTAGCAAAGGTCCTGATTGATACAGAGACACTCAATAAATGTTTGGTGACTGAATGAACACCACTTTTCTATCCCTACAAAGGATCTGACCATGCTCTCTTCCTCTCTTAAGGACCAATCTCTCACCACACCTGATCTGCTTCCTCTTCAGACATAGAGAACACACCATGTTCTTTGAACCCTCAATATTTTTGCTCACTCTGTTCCTTCCACCTGCTTTCTGGCTTCACTCTTATCCTGCAAATCCTATCCTTTAATCTCACTTCTTTACATATAACCTCAACTCCCTGGCCTCTCCCTCCATTATACCTGCCTGAATAAACCTCAACCCTAGGTAAATCAGATTCTCCATATCCTCCATTCCTGCACCCAGACAGCTGATTATGCTGGAGAATACACAGTCACACACTGATGTGTCTCACTTTAAATGTGTGACCACAAATAGTGGTTCCCCTGGGAGGGAGGGGACTGTGTGACTAGGTATGGGAAAAAAGGTCTTCTGAGGTACCCAAAATGTCTATATCTTGATCTGGGTGGTGGTTACACAGGTGTATATACGTATAAAAGTTTATCAAGCTACACACTTGAAATCTGTATACTCTAATATAAATTATACCTCAATAAAAATTTTTTCAAAAATAAAAAATTTTAAAGAGTACCATCTTTGCTCTCTTCTTAATTCAATGTCTTACAACTGTAAACTGCCATAAAAATTAATATCAAAAAAGCTTTTTTTTTTTAAAATCCAGGGTGTACCACACATTGCTGAATGGAAAAGAGCCTGAGGAGGAGGAGGAGTCCGGAAGGATGAAGGAGACCAAATTCGTAACTACTGCCAGGGTTCAGAGGATCCATGATGGTAGCTTAGACCACATGGCCTAAGTGTGGAGGTAGTGTGGAGGAGCAGCCAGTGTCAGAGTCAGGATAGACTCTGCAGGTGGATCTGACAGGACAAGCTGATAGACTAGACGACAGACTGGGAGCGAGGAGCTGAGGAGGCTCCAAGGGGCCTCTAAAGGTAATGCCTGTTGTGTTCTATGTCACTTGACTATTTTTATCTTTTACTCAAAATCATCATCATCACCATCATCCAAAACCCAGAAGCAGTGATGCCTCAGAAGCAAGGGGCACACCTAGAATCCAGACCTTCGCATCTAATACCATTTCCCAATAAAAGAAACCAGGGCTCCTTGGAGAAATGACTGATTCTAGGGCTAAGGCAGGAAATACACACAAGATGAGCCTAGGATATTTTGTAATGCCAGAAATAAGGAAGTGTTAAACACACAATTATGACAAAAGGATGTCAAAAGCACACACGAGCCAAATGAAAGAGCTCCCAATGAAACAACAGAGCAACTAAATGAATAAAACAGTATTGAATTATATCCAAAGTCTAAAGTAAATGTTTGAGGCTATACTGATTAATAAAAGCATCAAAAACACAGAAAATCTAGAAACTGATTAAGCCAAAAGCAATCTAAGGAGAACAGGTAAATGGGTAAACTATACATCCACACAATGTAATTCTACTCAGCAATAAAAGGATCTACTGATTCACACAAAAATATGGATGAATTCCAAATGCATTATAAATGATAGAAGCCAAACTTAAAAGGCTACATGTTGTATCATCCCATTTATACTAGATTCTGGAAAATACAAAACTATACAGACAAAGAACAGATCAGTAGGTGACAAGATCTGCAACAGAGGGGGCTGACTACAAAGGGACATAAGGAAATTTTGCAGGGTGTTAAAAATGCTACATTTTAACTGTGGTGGTACATGCATGCCTGTATGAGTTTGGCAAACCTCATGAAACTGTACACTGAAAAGAGTGAATTTTACTGTTTGTAAAGTATACCTCAAATTTAAAAATAGAAAAATCACATGCTCCCATCACCAAGACTACAAGTAAACCTTTATCTCTACCTACATACCCAGGTTCTCCCTCCCCCTTCCCCTTTAAATAAATGAACTATCTGCTCCCATCAATAGCCAATCCTTCCCCTGTGCACCACACCACAGTTCCTTCTCTCCTTTCCCTTGAACTCATGCCAATCAGGGCTTTTGTTCCCACTGCTCCACTAAAACAATCCTGTCAAGGTCATCCATAACTTTGATGTAACCAAATCAACAGTCACTCAATCCTAATCTTACTTGACCCACCAGCATCAGGAATGAGGTGACTACTCCCTGCTCCTTGAAACACTTTTTCCACTTGGCCTCTAGACATTTCCTCATGGATTTCCTCCTGCCTAAATGGTCATTTCTTCCCAGTCTCTTTTGCTGATTCCTCTTCATCTGCTAACATCTAGACACTGGAAGACAAAGGAGTTCAGTGGTAGAGTACATTCTTAGCATGCACAAGGTCCTGGGTTCAATCCCCAGTACCACCATTAAAAAATCAATAAATAAAAAAGCCTAATTACAAAGAAAGAAAGAAAGAAAGAAAGAAAGAAAGAAAGACAGACAGACAGACAGACAGACACTGAAAGGCACCAGGAGCTCAGTCTTCCTTTCTATCTGTATTTACTCCCTAGATCAGTGCTGTTAATGGAAACTTCTCAGTGGAAACTTTCTATATCTCTGCTCTCCACTATGGTAGCCACCAGCCACTGAGCACTGGAAATATGCCCAGTGTAACTGAGGAACTGAATTTTTAATTTTATGTAAATAGTAACTTTTAGTTAGTGGCTACTTTTTTGGACAGTGCAACCCTAAATGAACTTATTCAGTCTCATGGCCTTAAATCCCATATACTTACAAAAGACATAGCTGATAAAGAACTGTTATCCAAAATATACAAAAAATTCTTAAAACTCAACAATAAGAAAACAATCAATAACAACAACAAAAAAAGAACCAACAGCCAACCAATTAAAAAACAGGGAAAAGACACCTTACCAAAGAAAATATACAGATGGCAAATAGGCATATGAAAATATATTTGTCACATTTCATTAGAGAATCACAACTTTAAATAAAAATGAGATACCACTATATACGTATTATAATGGCCAAAATCCAAAACACTGACAACACCAAATACTGGCAAGGATGTGGAGCAACAGGAACTCACATTCATAGGTGGCAGGAATGCAAAATGGTACAGCCATTTTGAAAGACAGTTTGGTAGTTTCTTACAGAATTAAATATACTCTCATTATATGATTCAGCAGTCACATTCTTAGTATTTACCCAAATGAGTTAAAAATTTATGTCCACACAAAAATCTGCACACAGATGTTTTTAGCACCTTAACCGAAAATTGCCAAAACCAAGTACGTGAATAAACTGTGGAACATCCAGGCAATGGAATTTCATTTAACAGTAAAAATAAATGAGCTATCATTTATCAAGCCATGAAATGACATGAAGAAATCTTAAATGCACACTACTAAGTGAAAGAAGCCAACCTGAAAACACTACATACTGTATGTACGTCCAACTATATGAAAATACAGAACAAGGTAAAACTATGGAAACAGTAAAATGATCAGTGATTGCCAGGGGTAAGGGGACAGGGAAAGATGAAGAGGCAAAACACAGAGGATTTTTAGGGCCGTGAAATTATTCTGTATAATACTATAATAGTGGGTACATGCCATTATACATTTGCCAAAACCACAGAATGTACAACACTAAAAGTGAACCCTAACGTAAACTATGGACTTTAGGTGATTTTGGGTGACTATCATGTTTCAATGTAAGCTCATCAACTATAACGAATGTACTACTCTGGTGCAGGATGTTGATAGCGGGGAAGATTATGTAGGCGTGCGGGGACAATGGATAGGAACTCTCTGTACTTTCTGCTCAATTTTGCTATGAACCTAAAACTGTTCTAAAAAATAGAATCTTTTTTAAAAATCTCATTGCTAACTTCCAAATTTCTATCTCTAACCCAGGGCTTACACCAAAATGCTTGACTGTTATTCAACCATCTGCTCAACATCTCCACTTAGTTATCTAAAAGGAATCCCACATTTTAACCATCCAAAACCAAACTGTTGATTTCCCTCCATTTCAGCAAGTAGTAATTCTATCAGAACTTAGACCAAAAGCCCTTGGAGTCATCCTTGACTCTTCTCTGTCTCTCATGACATCATCAGCAAATCTGTCAGCTGTGCCTCTGAAAAACACCCAGATCCTGATCATCATCATCTCCACCACTGCTTTTATTTAGTTCAAGTATCCCCTTTAATCTGACTGCTACAAACGACTCCTTACTGTTCTCCGTTTCTGCCCATGCCCGCCTACAACATATTCTACACACGTAACCACAGCCACTTTTAATAACTGAAATCAGATAATGTCACTTTCCTGTTTAAAATCTTTCAATGACTTCCTATTACATTTAGAATAAAGTCCACAGATTCTGGCAATCTGGCTCATGCTGACATTTGTGGACTCATCTCCTACCTCTGGCCCCTTACTTTTTACCCTCCCTCTATTGTTTGAACATGCCCAGCATGTTGTGCCTTGGCTGCCTCTGCCTGGAGCTCTCTCCCCTGGATATCTACCTGGCTCAATCCCTCACTCATTTCAGATCTCTACTCAAACTTCTTATCAGACAGACCTTCCCTGAGCACCTTCTACATAAAAAAGTACCCCTCCTACACACACAGTGTCACTCTCTGTTCACTTAACCAGCACTTATTCCTCGTCCTAGTATTTATCATCACCTAAACTTACAGGTATCAGTCTATTTATTTATGGTCTAGCTACCTCCACTGGAATGTCAGTTCCTAAAGATCTGTCTCTCCTAACCACCACTCTCTCTCCACCATCTAGCATTGAATAAATGACTTGACATCAAGTCATCTTTGTGAAGCCTTCTGAAATTCCTACACTTGAAATTAATTGTTCTCCTCCAGGGGTTTGTACATGAACTCTGTACAGATAAACATCACCTCATGATATAATTAATTTCAGAGTTTACTCTCCATCCTATGTATAGGACACAGTATGGGGATCAAAGTCATACCTTATCACGCTCAGAAGCCAGACTACCTGGATTCAAATCTCAAATCAATCACTTAATAGTTGTGCAACTTTGGGCAACTTACTTAACTGCTCTGTGCCTCTGTTTTCTCATGTATAAAATGGGAATAATAAAAATATCCAAAGTAAGTCACTCAATAAATGTGAACTACTAGCGAAGACTTAGCATGAGATGATATAATGAACAATCTTTGGTTAACAACGCTAAAAGTCAAGGCCAAATACCTCATTGGCCTCTAAACTTCTTGAGGGATCTAAGTGATTGTTCTTCACCCCATAGTGCCAGACATAATGCCTGACTCTCAGCAGACACTCAATACACATATGTGGAAAGCTCAAAAATGAAAAGATTAGTTTCTTAAAAAGATGGGTACAATAAGTAAAGAGGCACAAATCAGGAACACAGACATGATGAGTGGAAATAATCCTAATGAAAAAGAAATAGAAAAGCAAGAGAGGTAAGAGCATTCTGAAACTCAGATTTTAGTATCCTTTGTACAAGAAATTGAAGGACACCATAATCAACTTAAATGGAAACAAAGTAGTGGAAACATGCCAAAAAGTCAGGAAAGCAATAGACAGAAGGAGCTTTTTTTGTGTTCAGAGCAGGAACAGGGAAGGCCAAGCCTACTGTTCAGGGCAGATGGTGCGCTCCTGACAGATGACAGGAAGAATGAGGAAGGCGTCAGAAAAAGCAGTTTCCATTCTATCCACCAAGCATCATTACTAGGAAACTACAGCCTCTTATAATGTTAGACAGTCAACTCATCGACATGAGCCTGGAAGTAAAGAGGGCAGGCGGGATTACTTCATCCAGAGTAGGAAATGGATATGTGGAAAGTTCACTCCAAAGTGGTAGGTCCAAAATTAGAACATGGATTCTTATCAATATTCTATAGTCTGTCTGGTGAGATAAACTGCTTTGGGAACTGATGATTTTCATGGAAAATCTAAATCTGTATTTTATAAATATCCCTCTCAAGGAAAACAGAAATCCTAACTCCATGATTTTGGAAGAGGATCCTATAATTTAAGAAAAGCTGGCTTGGATGATTTATAAATAAATTCTGATAAGGTAAACAAAACACTGTCATCAAACAGAACTAGGTTAAGTCTCAGATTCAACAGTAATTAACTTGCGACCCTGGGCAAGTCATTTTACCTCTGAGCTTCAGTTCCAAATGAGTCTGCTATGGGAGATTAAACGAGATAACCATGTAAAGTAATTACAGCAAATAGCATTCCACCTGACACATAGCAAATTCTTGATAAATGTTAGCTGTCATTTCTATTGTTGAGAGTATAACAGAAGTATAATATGCGCGGTATACAAAGGTGAGAGAAAAAAAGGCTTCTGTTTAAGCAGTACAGACAAAATCAATCAAAGATAGAAACCTTTTATAAATATGAAGGCATTAATCTAGAAAGACTCACTATACGTCACATTTTCTTCTCCATGCACTTCTACTGTCACATGAGTTTTGAAAAATGCTTTAACCCTTTCATGCTTTTTTCTTTTTTTGCAACCAGCAGCAAACCCAGAAAATATGGAAGAGCACTGGGAAAAATAACACCAGGGAAAGAAATCATCTGGGAGGCATGGCCAGCCTTTGGAGTCATCAGATCAACAGGGGTTCAAATCCCAGCTCTACCACTCACCAGCTCTAAATTTGGGACAAAGGACTTTTGCCTCTACGGGCCTCAATTTCTTCCGTCATTGATAAAATCAAAACAATAAACAACTACACAGCTTGTTGAGAAAATGTAATGGAGAAGCTGCATACGGAGAGCCTGGCAGAGTCAGTCCTTTACATGTCATCTAATTCTGCAATATTTAAAAAAAAAAAATTTTCTCAAGGGAATCCTCATAAACTACTGGTGGGAATATAAACTGGTGCAGCCACTATGGAAAACAGTATGAAGGTTCCTTAAAAAAATAAAACCATATGATCCAGGAATCCCACTCTTGGGCATATAACCAGAGGGAACTCTAATTCAAAAAGATACATGCATCTCAATGTTCACAGCACTATTTACAATAGCTGAGACATGGAAACAACCTAAATGTCCATCGACAGATGACTGGATAAAGAAACTTTGGTGTATTTATACAGTGGAATATTACTCAGCCATAAAAAATAAAATAATGCCATCTGCAACAACGGATGGACGTGGAGATTGTCATTCTAAGAGAAGCAAGCCAGAAAGAGAAAGAAAAATACCATATGATATCACTCATATGTGGGCTCTAAAAAAAAAAGACAGTAATGAACTCACCTACAAAACAGAAAGACTCACAGACATAGTAAACAATCTTATGGTTACCAGGGACAAAAGGGATGGGAAGGGATAAATTGGGAGTTTGAGATTTGTAAATATTAGCTACTGTAAATAAAATAGATAAAAAACAAACTTCTTCTGTCTAGCACAGGGAACTATATTCAATATCTTGTAGTAACCTATCATGGAAAGAATATGAAAATTAAAATTACTTAACTAATTTAAATAAATAAATAATGTCATGAAAGGGGGAAGAGTGAGGAGGGGAGAAGGATTACCGTGGATCAAAGGCAACTACAGAGACATAAATGTGACTATATTCCGGATATTAGTAATATGAAATTGTCGCTAATTATGATTAATTACATTACAGTAAGTATATAAAGCAAATTGGGTTACGTATCTTAACAATTAGTGAATACAGGTGGAAGGTATAGCATTCATTGTACTATTCTCTCAACTTGCTATGTTTGAACATTTTCATACTAAAAAGCTGAAACTCATTCACTTTGCAGTCCCTAAAATAAGAACAAATAATCCAAAGATTCATAGGTAAAAAGTCAAAAGGAAATAAGGATGAAGTGTTGGATCCTAACACCCACAACTGCATCTTATCTCAATGGACTAAAAACACATACACACAATATATGGCTCTACAAACATATCACTTATCAGGGTGAAGACACAACCATTTTTAATCTAATGATAATAAAACAAATCCTCCATTATTTCAAAAGTATTCAAAATCAAAGACTGTTATTCTGGTTATTTCAGAGAGGCTATGAACTCAGTCTGTCTGGGTTCAAACCTCAGTCTTATCCCAGTGTGATCCTGGGCAACTGACTTCATCTCCCTGAGCCTTCTTTTTCTTACTGGTAAAATGAGGCAAATAATAGTACTCATACTTCAGGGGACTATTAATTGGAAGATTAAGCAAGATGATCCATGAAGCAGGACAACAACCACAGATAATCAGCAAATGTTAAGTTATTATTAATTTTCTGGCCCAGGGATTCTCTTTTAAATGTTAACTTTAGATACTTAGTCCTAAAACTTTTTTCACACTGGCCATGTTTTCATTTTTACAGTAGATATGATTAAGAAGAAAATTAGTGGTTGTATTTTCCTGGAAGTATCTAATACACAATGCTTCCATGGGAATGATCCTACCTATCCACATAATCCAGTTACAATTCCCCATTTTGCCTTCATGGAAACTGAGGATAGAAGAGGTAAAGTAACTTGACCAAATAAATTCAACTAGTAATTAGAGTATGTAAGACTCTAATTCAAAACTCCTCATTCTAAATTATAAGCCTCTGTCAGCACACCGAATAATGGTTAAAAGATATTTGTGGACATGCTTACAGTCCGAAGTTCACAGACTGGGCTGTTTTACTGGCTGTATTTCCATTTGGAAAGGCATTTCAAGGCAGCAAACTTATCTGAAGATAAGTTTTGTGACTCAGGACAATAGCTTTCTCTTGTAGTCATCTGCATTCTAAGGGACCTAGCCATCTAATCTTTAGAACTGATCCTAAGGCACTGACAGCCCATCCAGCTTGTGCCCAAATGTTCACTGCAGCTTTACTCATAGTTTCAGCCTCACCCTTCCTGAGAATCCTTTCCCACCTCCCCAAGCAGAACAGGGCTCATCCTTCTCTGGGCTGCTGCCTTGGCCCCATACACATTCCTCTAGGACCTGACCACTCCAGGCATCAGCTGACAAGAACAGAAGGAGGAAGGGTAGCATTCTATTCACTGCCTGACGTAAAATTCG
This sequence comes from Vicugna pacos, assembly GCF_048564905.1. Taxonomy (NCBI): domain Eukaryota; kingdom Metazoa; phylum Chordata; class Mammalia; order Artiodactyla; family Camelidae; genus Vicugna; species Vicugna pacos. Next base: position 26,746,641 of record NC_133005.1, on the reverse strand, counting down.
CTAAATAAACACATAAGTAAAGGAGTAAATACATATTGAAAATCGGAAGCAAAAAGTTCTACAAAGGTAGGAGGATGATCTGAAACACAATTTACCCACTTAAGAGATATAGTATAACTCCATTATACAATCATATTGACTAAAAAAAGAGTATATAAAAATCTTATGTACACCCTGGTCATGACTATTTCACATATAAACAATTAGAAAAAAGACTACCTTATTAGGTTGGTGGAATTATAAATAACTTTTTCGTATTTTACTTACTATTTACTATACAAATAATGTTATATCACCAGCAAACTTGAAAAAAAATGACATAAGCATAAATAAATTCAAGATAATTCACTCAAAAGGTACAAATTTCCAGTTATAAGATAAATAAGTACTAGAGATATAACATACAACATTATAAATATAATTAACACTGTGGTATGTTATATGTAAAGGTTGTTAAGAGAGTAAATCCTAAGAGCTCTCAGCACAAGAAAAAAATTTTTTTCTGTTTCTTTAGTTTTGTATCTATGAGATGATGAATATTTACTAAACTTATTGTAATAATCACTCCATCATGTCTGTAAATCAAATCATACTGTACACCTTAAACTTATACAGTGCTGTATGTCAAGTAAATCTCAATAAAACTGGAAGAAAACTGACTCAAAAAAGAAAAAAATATTAGCAGAACAATAACTATTAAAATATTTGACTTAGAAGTTTAACATTTATTTTTTCAAAAAGGAGTACAGGCAAGATTCAGCAAAGTTTCAAGAAACTGTCCAGAGCATAAAGAAAAAAATGACCTCAGTTTCTAAGACTAGTATAATAGCCTGAAATTAGACAAAGATAGTACAAGAAAAGGCAATCAAAACCAAAACTACTAGTGAACATAGATATCAAAATCCCAAATAAAATATTAGCAAAGTGAATCCTTTAATTCGCTTATTATATAAATGACCTAATAAGGTTTATCCAGGAATGCAGCAAAATTGTTCAACATTAGTAAGAAAATTTAAAAAAAAATTCAACTGCATGCAACTACACACGACCAATTATCAAAGAGAAAATGTAATATAAATAGATCCATTTACAGAAGCAACAAAAACTAGAAGGTACTTGGAAATAAATCTAATAGACAATATGCAAACTCTTTATGGAGGTGACAAAACATTACTGAAGTCATAAAGGAAAATGCAAATAAATGCAAATACATAATATTTTCATAGAAGAAAACTCTATCATAAAGATGTCAATTCCCCTTAAATTAACCATAAATTCATAAAATGTATCTCAAAATTCAATAGCATTTTCAAGAAACATCACAAATAAAAAAATTCACATTAAAAAGTGAAGGTCTAAGAATACAATAAATAAAACACAAAGGGGCAAAACCCTTCTTAACAGATATCAAGACTTATTTTAAAGCAGCATCAATTAAGAGGGAGGACATAGCTCAGCAGTAGAGTGTGTGCTTAGCATGTACAAGGTCCCTGGGTTCGATTCCCAGTACCTACATTAAATAAACAAACAAACAAACCTAGTTACCTTCCCCTCCAAAAACAAAACAAAAAAACAAAAAACTCACAAAGAAATGATCAATTAGATAATAGGTTATTAGCACAAGAGTAAACACAATTAATGGAAGAGAATAAAGAGTTCAGAACAGATCCGTATTATGGGTCTTGATATATAGAAGAGGTATTGCAGATCAGTTAAAGAAAGGAAAAACTGGCCTATAAATGATGCTGGGGTAACTGCCTATTCATATGGTGAATTTAAAAAACAATAATCAAATACCCAGTTCATTCCATACGTAAAATCAATTCTAGGTAGATTAAAGATCTAAATGTGAAAAGCAAAACTTTAAAACTTTTAAAAGAGTTTAGGAGAATATTTTTTAAACTAACTGATAGATAAGAATTTTATAAGTCACAAAAAGCAAAAATCATTTTTCTTTCATTTAAAATTTCAAACTTACATGTCATGAAAGATATCATAAATAAGCTGAAAAGACAAGCTACAGACTGGTGGGAGATTTCTGCAAAACAAACTGACAAAGAATTGGAATCCATAATATATTATTAAAACATTTATAAATCACTAAAAAACAGACAAAGCCAGTAGGAATATAGTCAAGAGCAAGTTACAAAACAGACATTAAAAGATGTTCAACCTCACTAGGAACAGGGCAACACAGAATAAAACAATAAAGTTTCATAACAGATTGGCAAAACCAAAAAGTCTGTCAAAGGCAAGGGCAGGTAGAGATGTGGGAAAACAGGAAGTTTTATTTACTACTGGTGGGAGTTAAGATTTAGAAGTGTTTTGGAGATCAACTTGGCAATTTCCAATAAACCTGAAAATGTGTGTATCGTATTACTCAACCAAATTCACTGGAGTAGGCCTTATCAAACTGCAGCTCACGACCCGTTAGTAGATTGTAAATGGTTCTTGACCAGCATTTTTGTGTGTATGTTAAGGAAACAGAGTATAATGCATGTGTTAAGATGAAGGACTGTTTCATAAAGTTTTTGCTTCAGTTATATTTATGTATATATATGTGTGAGTACTACACTGGATTTAAGATGCATTTCTACTACAGACTATGGTCAAAAAACTTTAAAAGCCACTGCCCAAGAAATATTCTTGCATGTGTGCACAAAGAGATATTTACAGAGATGTTCACAGTAGCACTGTGTATAAAGTGAAAAACTGAAATCTAAATGTCCGTCAGCAAGACTGGATAAACAAAACATGGTATATCATACAAGGGAACTTTATATAGAAATCAGGATGAATATCTTACGTATCAATATGGGTAAATCAAAAAACATGAAATGCAGAAAAGAAACAAACAGTATACCATTTACATGAATTTTTTAAAACACTCAAAATGACTCTAACTAGTATTATTTATAGATACATATAGTAAAAATGTAAAACATGAACAGAAAGGATACAACCAACTTCAGGATGCTGGTTGTCTCTAAGGAATGTGGCAGGGGAACTGAATTGGGGAGGGTATAAAGGTACTTCCATTATATCAGAAATGTTTTACATCCTTTATTTTTAAGACTGTAAATAAAATTAACCAAAAATGTTAACATTAAGTAATTCTGAGTGATAAGTACACAGATTATTTTATGGTTAGCTGTATTTTTTAACTTATATATTTTAAGTTTTTCCCCAAATTTAAAAATAATTCTTTCCCTTGATTAAGCTGCCTTACTGAGGGAAAACAAAAAGGAGAAAGAATTATAGAAATACAAACAACCTAAAAACAACTAGGTGTTCAAAGTGTCTCTGATTCTTATGTCAAATCTCCCAGCCCCAAAAGGCAGCAGAGACATTTTCTATGCCAGCCATTTCCCCTGCTTCTCCTCCCATCTTCTCTTCCTACACACGCCAGGAACTGGTCAGCCTATTTTGAGATAACCCTCAAAACCACTACACTCCTCCGTATGAAAACTCAGAAAGGTTTGAGTTCTGAAACTCCCACCTTTACCTCAATAACAACCATCATTTTACAGTTTATAAGGCCTTTCCTCACGTATTCTATTATTTGATCCTCAGAAAAATGCTATGAGGCCGACATTACTAGTACCCACATTTATAGATGAAGCTGATGCTCAGAGTGGCTAATCACCAGCTAGAGGTCACAAGTCAATGACAAAGGCAGGACTACAACCCCTCAGCTTCTGAGTCTTCTGAACCCATACAATGTGATCACTAAGTTCCAACCATACAACAACACACCCAGAAAACAGGAGCGGTTGTTCACGATACACAAGCTGTTCCGATCTAATCCCTATCCTTCATTCTTCCATCCCGGACTTTCTCCCATCTCTTCGTCCAGACAGGCAGCCAAAAGCAAGAGAGCTGCCACTATTAACTCTTCCCTTTCCTGTAGTCACTCCTGCTTCTTTTTCCCGTAACTCCTTCAGATGAACAGGCAGAAATATAACAGGATGGTTCCCTTGACACAGGGATCCCAGCACCAAAGAGAAAGGACATTCCCACACTTCTAGACTTAAGTCTCCTTCCACCTTCCAACAGTCAGGGAGCAGCAAAACACTACAGAAAAGCCCAGGCTACCCACTCTTTATTGGTGCTGGCAAAAGTCCTTCACTGAAGGGATTTAATTAACAGAAAAATGTAAAAGTACCAGTTTTTTAATCGGTCCCGGGCTTCCAACTGGGCTCCCACTTCAAAGCTGATTCCTCGTCTGTTAGGTGGATGCTTTGTCATTTTCAGTCATCAACGGGGCTGCTTTTATTCTCCTGAAAAAGCCAATTAAATATTTATGAAACTTAGGCAAAGTCTGCCCAGAGTGGAGTATCACTCACTACACATAAAAGACAAACAGGCATTATTCAAAGCACAAGGCTCCAGGATACCCTGTGAGCACCCTCTTTTTACTCTTGCCCTCACCCTAACACAGGTGTGCCACCACTGGTTCCTCCTTCTCTATTATGCAGCATCCTGTAGTCTCTGGAACTGGGAGGAGACTATCCCTCAACACTGTTTTTACCAAGGATTCACCTAAAAGGGGAATCCCTTAGAACTCCCAAAAAACAGCTCTCAGAGTTAACTTAGTCATTTGCTGATACACTCAACAAATACCTGCTGAAAGGCTATTTAGGAAAACAGTCATCAAGACCAAAAGAGACAGTTCCTGCCCTCATGAAGCCTCCAGTCTACTGGGTGGAAACAAAAATGTAGCTGGTAAACAGACAAATGACCTAACCGCAAGCTGTAACTGCTATGAATTTTAAGTGTTTGTACAAAGGAAGCAAACAAAAGCTGAGACACTGATTTCTGGCCCTATTTTTGGAAGCTTAGACAAGAAAAGTCTATTTATACGTTCTTTAAATCTACTTATATTTTCAACCTCTTCTTGAGTCCATCCTGACAATTTGTATTTTCCTAATTCTTTATCAAGCCTTTTGGTCCTAGGACTGGTAGTCATTTTTTTTTTTAACTGAAGTATAATCAGTTTACAATGTCGTATCAATTTCTGGTGTACAGCAGGTGGTCATTTTCTACAAAAGTAAAAGTTATCTTTAGGGACTAGTGGTGGTTCTGATGGAGATGTAGACATTCTGAGCTCTTGAGGCACTTCAGCAGGCCACCTCCATATAGCAGGCTATCCTTGAGCAAATTCTCTCCCACTAAACTCTGAATCTCAACAGCCTACACTGCCCAAGCAATGCCAGAACACTGCTAGGGCAATATCTGCCTCCTACCAGAGGGACAATCTTTGCAATGGATGAATAAGTAATAATCACAGAAGTAGGTCCTCATACTTCTAATGTGTAATACTATCACATTTTAGGATGAATTTCCTTGCAATATACTATTTGAAAAGGTAGGATGCAAAATTATACCCCTTTGAGCTCACGTTAAAACTCATGTGCTTACAAACTACTATATATATAAAGTAGATGAATAACAAGGTCCCAATATATAGGACAAGGAACTACATTCAATACCCTGTAATAACCTATAATGGAAAAGGATACGAAAAAGGATATATATAACTGAATCACTAAGCTGCATACCAGAAACTAACACAACATTATAAATCAACTAAACTTCAATTTAAAAATAAGTAAATAAAACTTAAAAAATAATAAAACTTACATGCATTTTAGGGGAAAAAAGTACTCTGCGGAAAAAACTCAAGTGCATTTAAAAAAAAAGACAAAGAAGAAAAAACAGGTTGTTCTTTTCCTTTTAAACAGTTTCCTAAATTTATAAAGTTTTTGACAATGGAAATTTTCCATAAAAAAGAAAAAAATGTAATGCAAAGGACGAGCTATCCATTACAACAAACAATCCATTTTGAAGGGCTGATATTGGGGAACAACACACAAAGCAAATTAAACTAAGAAAGGAATGGCTGACAGTTACAATTAAGGAAGCTGAAACATAATAAACTGAAAAGCTCTGTTAAGCTAGAGTGCTTCAATTATATGGAACCTAGGAAAGGGAAAGCCAGAGGTTTGACTGGCTTTACTTACACCATCCAAGAAAATGAGACATCAAATCTGATATAAATAAATCCAATCAGTAGAAAAGTCTTCACTGTGACTTCCCTGTAATACCACCTCAAATTATCTATATTTTTATTTTTGACTTCATGCGTACCAAGCAGTTCTCAGATTAATAGTTTTGTCTCTCAGATTATATGAAAAGGTGATTCCAAACAATAAGAAATGCAGAGTGACACTGAAAACTCACTGAGCAGCTATTTGACAGATTTTATGCAAAGGACAGCTCCCCTTTGCAGATGTCACGTAAAGTAATACAATGTAATGGGATGAAACGTTTGGCCTTTAATCCTCAGCCCCACCCCTTATTCGCTGAACAAACTAACTTAAAAATGGGCAAAGTATAAGAACTAGTGGATTACCAGGGGAAGGAGGACAATACAAAGGTCTAATAAGCATGTGATATCATATCCACATAAGGAAATGCAAATCAAAATAATAATTTTCCACTTCTTAAGCTAAAAGTTTCAAGGTAAAAAAAACCCAGTGTTTTCAGAGATAAGGAAAAAAGATCATGCTTATTACATTGTTGGTAGAAGCATAAACTAGAAAAGACTTTCTAGAGACAAGTTGGCTCTATCTACAAAAACGCACATACCTGCAATCCAGCAGTCCCATCACCAGTAACTTTTCCCACAGATACATCCCCCAAAGTTTCTGCCAAATTACCTGTAAGGATGAACAGTATAGCTTTGCAATTTCTGCAGCTAAAACGTCCATCAAAAGAGGCCTAGTTACATGAATTATGGTCATCTATACAATACAATGCCATACAGCTATTAAAGGAATAATCTGTAGATTCTGATGTGGAGCCATCTTCAAGATACACTGTCGAGTAAAATAGGCATGGTGTAGATGCATGTGTATGGTATTATCTCTTTAATGTAAACAGGCAACAGACATAAATGCAGACAGATCTATTTGGTATATGCTTAAAATTATTTCTTGGGAGAAACAAAAAACTATTTAAGTAGCTCCCTTAATAAGAGGAATAGAGCATGAAAATTTAACTTTTCATTTTTAACCTTTCTGTATTATTAGAATTTTCTAATCCTAAGAATGTACTTCTTTGTTTTTATTTTAATTGTCAGTAGGAATTACCTTGTTGGTAAGATCTTAATTTTGAATTACTTCATCACAGGTAACAGGATTTTCCCAGAAGTAGACAAACCACTCCTCAAAGGCCCTTGCTCTTTCCCTACCAAAATCAATGCTATGCTTACACTCACGCCTTTAGATATAAACATAATTTGAATATAGGAAGATGAAGCAATTGGGTGCTTTTCAAACGCTGTGTCAGACTTATCACACCATTATATAACAAGCAGAAATATTTAATTTTTCAGGAAGGACAAAACCTAAGACTGGTCTAGCTGTGGGAAAACTAGAATACTTGAACTGCCTGGGGCCCTAACCATGTTCATATTTTTATACCTCAATCTGGAAGCAAGGAACAGTTATAAAACTGCTTATACACTTGGACTCAGTAATTTCAATCTGAATAATACAGCCCAGCACAAAAATAGACCATTTGTGAAATGAGAAAAAAGGCAGTAGCTCTTAAAATACAATTTTGGGGAAACTAGATATAATTCACTTTAAGAACAAGAGAATATTTAAATAAAATCTAATGTAGTAGGACTACAAGGACCACACTATAGCTCCATTAGGGAAAGGAATGACTGATGCTCAACAGATGCCTAATAAATAAAATAAAGATTGCTACTCAGCTACTAAAATGATGAAGACGTAAGAACCGACCTTACAAAAGAATAGCAGATATAAAACTCCCTTAGGCAAACTAACAAGACCTCCATAAGAAACACAGATAATAGAAATAATAGCTAACTCTTCATATATGAAGTCCTGTAATCCTTAAACAACAGCAGAGATAAGCACTATTACTAATTCTCACTTTAAAGAAGAGAAAACAGAGTAATGAGGAAAAGTTAGGGACACCCTTGACACCCATATAGAAAGGGGCTGAGCCAGGATTTGAAGTTATACCCTGTGGCTCCAGATTCTTAACCACTAACTACCACATGTTTGCTTATGAGCTAATCTTTCAATTATCTTTCTTAACACAACCTATCAGGATTAATGGCCCCTATCATGGGTGCTGTAAAGGTTAGATGAGAAAAGATTTGCTAGTTTACTTATGATGAAAAAGAATATGAAGACGAATATATGTATATTCATGTATGAGTGAAGCATTGCGCTGTACACCAGAAACTGACACACTGTAAACTGACTATAATTCAATAAATATGTATATATATATATATATATATATATACACAAAAAAGATTTGCAAGGCCCCTATATGTCTACCACAAAGTAGGTATTCAAAAAATGGCAGCAGAATTTTCTGAATTCATAACATATTTACTGACGTGGTGTACTGACATGGACTCTGGATTGTATTTTAGGAGACATTTAAAAGTACTGTAGCCATGGTAACTGGAGGTCCTGCCCTCAGCAACCCCATTGTACTCTGGGAAAAGGAACTGAGGGCTCAAAGTAATAAAGAATTAAAACGATAGGTGGGTATGGAATAAGATCGTTCAACAAGTCAGCTCTAGACAGGGTTAGGTTAAAATAAATTCTGGAAATAATGTCAACTACCAGAAACTACAGAACAGGCTTTACAATAACCTAATAGTGCTTCCACCGGGTTTGCATTCAACCTCCATTAAAGTGATGATGCCTTTTAAACTTAATGCAACCCCCCTCCAAATCAAGGAACACTTCAAGTGAAAGACCAGTTTAAATCTTTATGCCTTCTTCATTCAACAAGTATTTACCTAGTGCCTGCTATGTGCTGGAGATAGACGCAGGGAGGATGAGACACCCCTGACCCTGTTCTTCCGTGTGGAAGGCAGGAACATGATAAACACACATATGAAGAAGATAATTTCTGGGAGGATGATGAATACTGTGAGGAAAACCCAACAAAATAATGTGTGCCAGTGACATGGGAGGACCACTTTAGATAAGGCTGCCTGAAAGAATTCTGAAGAGTTGAGGTCTGAGCAGAGATCTAAATCACAAGGAGACAACCAAGTAAAGATCTGAGGGAAGAGAATTCTAGGTAGAGGGTAAGTTATAGAGGCAAGGCCCCTCAGGCAAGAATGAGCTCCCTTCCCCCCAACAGCCCTGAACCTAGGAGGTGGAGACGCTCCCCATAGCCTTCACAACTGTCCCAGAAAAGCATCAAGATCAGCATGTCCAGTGACACCTAGGTCTCACAGGAGGAAACTTCCAAGGGGACTCTGCCAAAGTTCTGTCTTGGAGGAAGGCCAGGGAGTACTTAAGGATGGAAGCACTGACAGGTTTCAGACTCAGATTCTAGCCAATTCTGGCTCCACTCACTATTGGCTAAGTGAAGGCGAGAAAATACTGAGCCTCCCTGTTTACCATCTATAAAAGGGGATTAATAACCCCTACTTCCTGGGGTTGTGAGGAATAAATAAGCTAATAGATGTCAAGTGCTTAGCACAGTACACACTAAATATTCAGCATTGGTGATAAAATGGTTGTGTGATAGGAGCACTAGAAAAAAGGACATCGGACCCAAAGGATCACAGTCAATATTATTATGCAATATTAACAAATAGTATGCAATATAAAAAACATAAAAGAGCACATCCTTAATCCTAGGGAGTGAAGAGCTGGTTCCAGTAGGGGCAAGGGCCCCACCACCACTATCCTCGCATTTCCTCAACGACACAGAAGGAAGACTGGGTCTAAAGCCAATGATTACCATTTCTTCAGGCCCTTGCCCAACTCACACAAAAAGAGCTGATCAGCCTCTTTTACTCAGGAGGGTAAGGAAATAAACAAAGCGGGGGCGTAAGGAAAGGAGGAAGGAAGAAAAGAAATGGGCCAAAAAAATTCTCTTACCCTCTTCCCAGATATTTGAAATGCTTTCTCCAAGAGCCAAGCTTTTTCTTCTACAATTAAAATGCAGACAGACAGCAAACAGGTTGAGTTTACTCATTCTGAATTACTGAGAATGAATTGGTTAAACCCATGGATCTTTCCAGAAACAGTGGAAAGGGCCTAGTGCCCAGGCTTGGCTCCAGAATATATTTGCTTGAATGACCTTTGGCACATTACTCAACCTCACTGAGCTAATCATCTTACCCTCACAAGTTCCTTCTCCTTTTCTCCCCACCACAGTTTAAGGCCCCAAGACTGCCAACGTGCCAAGTCAGAAACATGGGCATCGCCCTTGCCTCCCAGTCTCAGTCACCATTTTATAACACATATTTCCAGGTTTCTCCCATTGCCCAGTGGTTGCCCAGTTCAGGCCCGCATCAGTTCTAATCCAATTACTGCAACAGCACTCAATGGATCTCAAAACCTCCAGGCACACCCTCCCTAGATCCAAATCAAAATTGTCTTATAAACTTACTTCTGAGTGCCTATTTTATGACAGACAAAATTCTCAGTGCTTTATATATATACATCTCATTTTAGTATCTATATCATAGGTTTGTTATGAGGATTACTACTATTCCTGTTTTATAGATGAAAAAAACTAAGGTTCAGAAAGTAGCCCAAATGACAAAGCTACCAAGGATTAGGACAGGGACTTGAACCCAGGTAGTCTGACGAGTCAACTACTACACCGTTGCTAATCTGCATCAATGCTACTACAGTAGTATTTCGAAAGCACAAATCTATTGTAAGACTCCTTTGTTTAAAACACTTAAGGTTACAGGTCAATTGTATTTCAACTTAAAAAAAGAGCTCAGTAACTCCCCAACAGAACAATGTTCAAGCTACTCGGTGCGGTATCAAGGCCATCAGTGAGTTAGCCATTATGGCCAAACCACACCAGGAGTTGTTAAAGGGAGCTTAAAGGAGAGGACCACTGGGGAGGGTATAGTTCAAGTGGTAGAGCGCATGCTTAGCATGCACAAGGTCCTGGGTTCAGTCCCCAGCACTGCATCCAAAAATAAATAAATAAACCTAATTACCTGCCCCCCCCAAAAAAAACTAAAAAAATAAAGTCACCTAGAAAATGTAATGATAACAAAAAGAGAGAGAGAGAGAGAGAGAAAAGCAGACAAGCTCAGCAGAGGGACAGTGGCACATAGTGGTTATAAGCCAGGACTCTTAAGTGACACTGCCTGGGTTTGGATACCAGCTCCACCACTTTCCAGATAACCCTTGCACAAGTCATTTCTTTTCGGGCCTCATCCCTTCTTCATATCTTCATTCAGGTGTTGTGAAAATAAAAATCACTTAGCAAAGAGCCTGGCAAACAATAAACACTCTTACTTAGGTTATTACTGCTTGTGTAGCCCGCACACACAGATTCCTTGTAGTTCCCACCTCCAGACCTTTGCTCAAGCTGCTTCCTCTGCCTCGTCCTTCAGACTGGGCTCAGCCATCAGCACCTCCCCGAACAGCTGCTGGGCCAGGGCCCACTCCATTTTTCTCCCAAGGCAGCCTTGCCTGCCCTCTGGACTCTACACTGTAACTGCCCATTTCTGAGCCGATCTCTCCTGAGGCATTTAACTTCTCACAGGCACCCCCAGCATCTAACACACATGCCCTAAATGGCAGTCAGATGCTTGTTAAATGAGATAACCTCAGCTTCCTCATTGGCAAATGGGAATAAAAACAGGAAAGAGACCAGTATTACTCCTCTCCAGGGATGTAGGGATTCAAGGAGACAATCATGTGGAGGCTTTTTGAAAAGTTCTCTCCACAGGTAAATACAGGAACTGTTGTTACTACTCCTTGGGGGAATGGGGAGGAAAGCAAAGCACAGGGAATGAGGCACCTAAAGAAAGACCACAATTTCACCCCTAGAGTCTAAGGAAAGCTTTCTCAGTCACAGGGAGGGCTCCAGTCTATAAACGGTGGTAGGCAGCTCTGGAGTGGGTTTATGTGCATTCCCTTTAAGGAAGGGAATCTTTTTTTAAACATACCTGACTAAGCTGTTCTTACAGGATTCCTTAATTGAGGTATCACTACATTACAAAGGAAAACAATTTGGAGATGGAGTCATTACCCTATGGGACCTCCAAAGACATTTTCCTAACTTACAACCATTTCACTGCACATGGGGTTTTAAAGATAAATAAAAATCATTTAATAGTCAACTAATTAATTACTTTAAGTATTAATTTTCATTCCTGGTCTTTATTATTAATACCAGGAAATGGCTAACAAAGTTTTCAGCACAGGCTAAATCACCGACAAATAATCTCATTCCCAATAATGCAGAGAAGTTGGAAGTATTATCCCATTTTACAAAGGAAGGAAAGGAGGATTAGAGCAAATAACTTGCCCATGGTCACCTGGCTAGGAGGAAGAGGTAGGATTTGAGAAGCAGTACCTCCTCCAAACCCTACTGTACTTGTACTGCTTTTAAAAATATGGCCTTTGTAATATCTGGACACTAATAATATTAAGGGTTTACTGTTAAGTTGCTGTGTGAAAATGAGAAAAAAAAATGTATCTTTCTCTCCTACAGACTACTAACGTAGTTACCAATGAAATACAAACTAACAAATAAGGTCCTTGAGAGGATTTTACAGACATTTTCAGAGGAATAAAACAAAATAATGGTAACTATACTCAACTCTTCACAGTTCACCAAGCTTTGATAACTTTATAAATGAGGTTTTCTTATTTCCCTTTCACAGATTAAGAAATGGAGAAAAAGGCTAACATTTACTGATACTTCCAATGATCGATGAGAGGTAGTTATGACGATACTTAAGAGAGGAAATAGAAGTCCAGGTGGGTTGTGACTTGCCATGCTGGAAGTCTGCCTCCAGTGTCTGTCCCACAGGGAGAGCCCCAAGAGTTTGGAGCCCCATACCCAAGTTACATGTAGCCTCAAAAGAGTGGCAGATGCTAGAATTCAAACTCAGGCATTCTGCCTCCAAATCCTGGTCCTTTACCACAACGGTATGTGCAGCCTGGACATGAAAGTTGGCCTTTCTGAATTGCAGATGTATAATTCTCATATAGCTCACAGCATGACCAACTTCCTACTCATCAAAGCACACTAGACAATGTTCACCACTCCATGAGACCAAGGGACAGTCAAGCAGCCCAAACCAGCCATGCCCGGGAGCCTCAAGAAGAGGAGAAAGGTAACCTCAGCTGAGAAAGTCTGGCTTCTACAATTAAAGGATGTTTACATGGTCAGGAAAGCAATCTGGGATGAGGTGGCAAGACCACCTCTTCTGTCAGCAGTGCCTCAGTCCTGGGCTCCAGGCTGCCACCTGTTTGATACTGTGACTAAAGTGACTTATTCAAACCTTAGGGGAAAAAGGTAAGGCAACTGTAAAGAGGAGGATGTAACAGCACGAGACTTACAGGCAAAGAAACCTGGGTCATTAGCCAAATGACCCTGGACAAATAAGTTACTTAATCTCAGTTTTCTTATCTATTAGCTAGAGGATAATATAATAATATATAATACATAAAAATATATTAAAAATATAATAACATAATAGATAAACTGTAAAGATTCAGTAAGAGCCAGTAAGAATGCTCCAAAAAAATGCTAACTTAAATGCCCACATTTCTAGGCCAGATTTCCACAACCTAGAAATCCCAACACCTGCAGAAGCAAGGAAGGCATGTCAACCCACCTGGCTGTGCATCTTTTCCACAGAAGAAAGAGACCTCTTGAAAACTAGGTCTCTACTAGGAAAAAGAGAACCCAAAGACTCCTTTAAGATGCCTGGGGAGTCAGCCTTTAAAATCCTAGGATTATGTTCCTGACATGGGATAAGCTCTTATCAAATAAAACCACCATTTAAAATCCTTCCCCAGGCCCCTCCTCTTCCTCCTTCCCCTAAGTCCACTGATTCAGGCACCATCTCCCTTTCATATAGCTGCCCTCTTTAAGCTTAGTGACTCATACTCAGCTCCTAAAATTTTAATGGGGTTTCTACAAGCTCATTACTTCCATTATTTGGCCAAAGAAAACAAAGGACAGCTGAATATCTAGCCCAAGATCCAGCAAAGTTGCCACAGCATCATTACAAATCGGGGGGAAGGGGGGGTGTTTCAATTTTCAATAGGTTATCCCAAAGTTAATCAACATGTAAAGGGTAGTTGCTGAGATGAGTAAGACAGGGACAGCATCCTCCCTTTCTCCAAGCTTACAATTTAACCAAGGAGGCTCTGACTAAGCACACGTTTTGGTTTAAAGAATGCTTAATCAAGAAAAATGTAAATTTCCCCCTCATTACTTCCTAGAAAGATGAGGACATGAGACTAAGAGGTTATATACACCTTTGAGCCTTGATTTCCAGGCAACATCTGCAACTGCCTTTGAGGATAATCAGGTGTTCTCAAAGAACTGTTACCTTTACTCGCTGATGAAGTTATTTGAAATCTAGATTTCTTATCACTGTCCTTAGCAATTTCTTGCCAGATTTTGTGACTTAGTGTGTTACTAGAAGGAAGAGCACTTGGAATTAATTTTCAAATGAAGTTTGAACTTAAGATACACTTCCAAATTTCAGACAGGATGTTTAAGCAACTTTAAAATCCAGGAAGAAGTACCAGCTAGCTTCTCCCAGTCTCCCATATCCCCACAGATATGGACACCTTGGGAGAAGAGGGCTAAAAGCATTACATCTCACTTTCCCCAAACTCCAGCCAAAGGCAAACCACCTGCTTCATTTTTAAATGTCACTCTACCTACTAATTCAAAAAGAAAAAGAAAGCTGGGGTGGGGAGGAGAAAACATTTTTAAAATACATTTCAGATAAAAGAACTTACAAATAAACATAGTTGTATGTAAACTACGGAATCCCTCTTAGGGATTCAAGGAAGTAGCTAACATTGAATGGAGGATTCAAGACAGACTTCTCTGAGAAGTTTAGACAGTTTTGAATTAAATAAAGCATGGAAATGGCAGAGGACATGGAGGCAAGAAGAATGCTGAAGTTGGGTGTGAGGACAAGCTGGGTGCCTTGGCTAGAAAAGAGGCAGTGACAGAAGTGACTTGTACAAGGGAATGATTGGCAGCCCGCCCAGTAGAACATGTGAAGGAAATCAGATCTGCTACAACAAGCTCCCACAGACACTGGGTTTCTAAGCAAGATTCGGACACAGGCTGAGAGCAGGGTAGATCTTGGAGATAATCATAATCAGCCCCTAATTTTACAAATGGGGAGAATGAGGCCCAGTAGCATTAAGCGATTTGCCTGAGGTCTCACAGTGAGCGGAAGAGCTGGGACAAGAGTCAAATCCAGATCAAATCCATTACCAAAGAGATCTATCTGACATTCATGTGAGGGATGGTGGGAAGGGGCGAGGACCAGGATACAAAATAGTCTAGTCATTCAGGTTTGTTCTGATTAGAATAGGATTATGCGGAAAAGGCCATGACAGGTGACAGCCAGGGAAACAGGTACAGATGACCTAAGACATTTAGAAAGGGAAAACCCACTAAGACTTAGAAACAGTTATGGATACAAAAGGAGAGAGCACCATAAGCCATGATCCCCACCAATGTTATCCTCCAAACTGCATTCGCCTTTGTGAAGCTCCCACACAGAGACAAGCGAGTAGCTTCCATTCAAGGTCCAGGCACCTGCCTTTCCAGGGCCCATTTTTCCAAAATTTAGAAAACCAAGGACTCTTCGGAAATTTCAACACCTGTGACCCTGGTGACTTGCGGTATGTCAGACTCACTATCCATGGTAAAATGACAGGTGAAGGACCAGAGACAAGCTGGCTGATTACTACACTGGCTATGCAATATTTATTAGAATGATTTTCTGTCAAGAATTAGGTTCACCTTTAAGCAAGAAATATTTAAGGATTTAAATTGAACAAAATATATAGAAATCAAACTCCTGGAGAAGTTCTAGTCATGATTTTAAAAGCTAAATGCTAGAATAACTGTAACTGAGTACAAATAGTCCTCCAAAGGGGACCACAGCCTTGTACAAACTTTAAGCAGTGTGCACCAAGGTAAAGAGAAAATGGAAAATAATGCTCCAGCATAAGGCTAACCACCACCTTACTATTTTCACAGAGAAATCTTTGGCTTTGTGCATAGAAGCTAACTACTCAAATTGTAATAACATTAACATCATCTGGGAATTAGAAAAGCAGATACTTAGGCCCCACACTAAACCTACTGGATTAATCAGCCTAAACCTACTGGATCAGAATCAGCACCCCAGGTGACTTATTGCACATTCAAGTTTGAGAAGCACTGGTGTAGAATACTTTAAGGGTGGACTACATATAGCAGTATACATATAAAGTATCAAACAGACAAATAAAACACAAAGTACCGTTCACCTTCTGTATACCATATTTTATTAGGTACTGCCCAGAAAGACCTCCAATGTTTTTTAATAAATTTGGTACTTACTAATGACCTTATGATCAAAATGTGGGATCTACTTCACTTCCTGAAATAACACAGCTCTAGGGTTTTCATGCACATGAAATATAAAACAGCTTAGTTGTTCTGAAAATACAATTACGGTTAATTTTATTCAAGTTCCAATACTGAGTTCAGAGCACTTCTCCACAAGACCCATTAATTCCTACAGGTTCCTGGGAGTATCATTAAATCCCACAGCATCCCTAAGAAGCAGGTGCTTGGCAAACATCCAATCTTCAAATGAGATTCAGAAGGACGTGGTCCTGAAAAGCAGTATTTTCCTGCCACATCCTGCCAGTGTACCTTCTCAGGCCCAAACGCTCTCCCCACTGAGGCCTCATACAGCTGCACACTCAAGTACTTCCCAAAAGGGAGAAAGGTCAGAGGTGTCATTACCCTATAAGCACTTGAGATTCCAGCTGTGGAGAAATTAATCTGGTTAAGGTTCCGGCTGAGAAGCCCTGAGTAAGATCTGGAAAGACAGAGGGAAACACAAAAGAAAGAGCCTACTGAGAGGCTTTTAAGAGAAGTTTCAGGCATTTGCAGATTTTAAGGTGGGGGTTGGGAGCAAGATTTGGCAGTGAGGGGATTACAGGGAGAGAGAAATATCCATCCCCCACCTGTACCCCAGGAACAAGAACAAAAAGAGTGACCAAGAGATTCCTTCAAATGACCTCTTTCCTTGATAAAAGGAAGAAAGCCAGTGAAGGGAGGAAGTTTATGAGCTAGAAGCAAGACTGAAAGAATCTCTTGAGGTTTTGCTAGGTTTTTTTTTTTCCAATGAAGGGAAATAAAGAAAACAAGAAAAACAATACCCATCTAACTTGAATCTTACCGGAAGCAAACCACCAGAAGGATTATGAACCCTGTGAAAAACCAAAGAAATGCAAGAGGATTCCTTCCCAGTTTAAATCCAGTGTTTGGGAGTCAGGCAGTCCTGAACTTGAGGCCATTTCCAGAGCATGAGGAAGAATGAAGAAAATCTCTGCAGCCAACAGTAAGCAGAGCAGTGTCCAAGGGAAGAAAGAAACCAGAAAAATGCCTGGGGATAAGGCAAGCCAAAAGAGTTCCTGTTAGTAGAATGATAAAAGATAAAGTGGCCCTAGAACGACAACATGCAGGCACCCTTTTGCGGGGGCAGGGGGAATCCTCCCCTAGGAGGAGGGGAATTCAGGAGGTAGGAAGTGTGCTGAGAAAAAAGGCCACAGAGCAGAGAAAGTGCTGCACTGAAGAAAAATATGCATTCACTAGAAGAAGGAAGAGGAAATGGGTGCACTGACCAGACAGTGAGAGCACCTAAAAAGAAATGGGGTTCCAAAGAGGGAAGGAAACAGAATAAAGAAAAAATCATGGATGGCAGAGAAGCTCAAGAACCATGGACCATCACCTGGGAATGAGAGGACTCAGAAAAAAGGTGTGCCCTCCTAGATTTAAGAAGCACCAGGAAGGTGGGTACACCATAAGAACTGTGTAACCAAAATAAGTGCACGCTGTAAATTTGAGGGACACAGGAAATAAACACACCTAGGAAATAAGGTGGTCCGATTTAGATAACTCATGAAAAAGGGTGAAACCCCAAGAATACAGTGACTGGAAAAAGCAGTGAATTCCCTTCTGTTAATACAAATATGTATCCTAAAACTTCAGGATTTGGATCTCATGTTCGATAGACTCTGTAACTAAGGTGCACCCCTAGATTTGAAGGGTTGGAGAAAGGAAGCAGCCCCGAAATTTCAGAAATTCTGGAAAGCATGTTGCCAGATTTGGGGCCTGGAAAAGGGGATTCTTCTTTGGATTTGTGGGAACAGGAGTACCCCAAAACTTTGGTTATTGGATCCCAGGTATGAAACTTGCTAATGGGGAGAACCCCCAAATTTGAAAGGAAGTGCTTACTCAGACTGGAGGCTCGAAAAGGGAGTGTCCTCCCAGTTTGGGGGTCGTGGGTAAGGGGGTACATCCTCAGTTGGGGAGGCTTTGGAAAATGAGGTAAAATCCCAGGTCTGGAACTTAAGAAAGGGGGTACATCGACCACATTTTCTAAGAACTATAGAGAAAGGGGACACTCCCGTATCGGGGGCTTGAGAAAGGGGTGTGCTTCCCATAATAGGATAAGAGTCAATAAAAGAAAACGCGTTCCCAAAGCACAAGGCGACAGCTGGGGTTGGTGAGCTCTCAGGGGCCACACAGCTCAGACTCTAGTCCTAGAGCTTACCCCCCACCCCCAATACCGCCCGCTCCGCGCCCCGGGCCCGCACCCAGCGGCCCAGCCCCCTCGGGTGGCGCTCATTGGCCCCGGCCTCCGTCACTCCAGCGGGCAGCCCTGGGGATTGGGCACCGCTCGCACGCCCGCCACGCTCTCAGCAGCGGTCCCCGGGCCTCCCTCCGGGCTGGGCAAGCGGGGCCAGGCGGGGAGCGGGGCCGGGCAGGGGACCAGAGCAGCAGGGCGGCCGTCACCGTCCCCGCCCGCACGGCGCGCGCGCGCGCGCGGCGCAGGCCCGGCCCGACCCGGCCTCAGGCAGCCGGCTTCGCCTCGCCGCGAGCTCACCTCACAGCCCCGCTCCAGCTGCGCCGCTCCAGGACCAACCGACAGAAGGACTCTGCGTGCTGCGCACCACGTGACCCCCGGGACGCGCCCAGCGTATCCCCCGCCCCCCACACACACGCACCATCGCCACCACCAAGTGACGCAGCGCCTCATCTGCCCCGCCCTCGGCCCCTCCCCGCCAGATCGCCGTGGCGACAGCTCGGGCGAGCCACGCCCACCGCCTTGACGCGCGGGAACACGCCTGCGGCTGGATCCCGAGCACGAAGTCCCCATTCACCCACATCCACAGTGATCATACGAAGCCCGGAACTGGACACTGTCCATCACCTCTTAATTTTGCCTCCTAAATGCATCTCGAAGCCTCTTACTTCTCTCTGTCCCGCTGCCAACACTCCAGTCTAGGCCACCGTCTCCTCTCTCCTAGATGATGATTGCCCTCTCCACCCCATTACTCTTTCGCCTTACAATCCATTCTTCACACTCAGACTGTGGGAGCTTTTCACAGCCTCCCCTGCTCAAAGCCCATTTCTCATTGTTCTTCGGATTGAGATCTAAATCTTTACTGTAGCCTATCTGCCAGGCTCTTCAATCCGTACCTAACCTGCCTCTCTGGCATTCTCACAGAATCAGCTCCCCCATGTACTCAGTGTCTTTCAAGTACTCTAACAAGCCAGATTCCTCCCCGCCTCAAGGCCTTTGCACTCATCCCTCCTCCACTTTCCCTTACTAACTCCTAAGAAAGGACTCCAACTGGTAGTGTGGACAGGAGCTGTACTTTGCCTCCGTTGCGGGGGGTGGGGGCCAAGGTCGGAGTTCCAGCCACCCCAGAAGGGTCTAAGGTGTTTTTCCAATGGGTCTTGGGGAGTCCCAAAGAGAAATACTAAACATCTGTTATTTAGGAAGACAATAACGACTTTATTTTACATTGGAAAAAAGGGCAGCCGGATTGCACTTCTTAAAATGTAAATCTTGTCACTGCCCTGCAACAACCAATCAATCATCTCTCCATCGAATTCTCTACCCTTGCTAATCCTTTGGCCACGCTGATTTTCTGTCCGTTTCTATGGCTCTTCACAAGCTCTTTCCAAGCGCTGGGCCTTTGACTAGACTGTTGCTTTTTACAAAGCTGACTCTTTGACGGGTCTCCTCGGTGAAGTCCTCTTTGACTACGTTATCCAGGAGTGCTCCCCTCAATCTCATGCCTCCCACACAGCAATTACTCTCTACCTTACCACTGCTCATTTTCATCAGAGCACTTGACACAATTTCTAATTATTTAACTTGTTTGTTCTCCTGGTTTTGTCTTTGGCCCAAATTAGATTTGGGGTCTATCTTGTATCTAGGGAATTGTCAGAACCTGACAGATAGTAGACGTTCATTGTGCATTTGTGGAAGGAATGAAAGAAAGGGAATGATATTTGAAAAAAAAAAGTGATAATTGAAAATACCCAGTAGATTCTTCTTAAATGACCTGACTCAATAGGAGAAGTGCTTCTCAAGTCCTGTCTGGAGACTGAAGAGGGCATTTCCTGAGCTGAGGTAGTCAGGGCAGAGCGCGATGCTTAGGGAGAGGTCCTGGGAAGACAGGGACAAAAGGTTTAGATATACACACTTTGACAACACATATACAAAAATTGTAACCATACAGAGAAAATTGATGTGGCCCCTGACCAAGGATAACTTGCAAATTTGTGAACTGTTCCATATTTTAAAAAAACAAACAACTTCTGGGTTGAGAACCAAAACTACCTGCATGAACTCAGCCAAGTGCTAAAATACAGGAAGAAAGGACCTTCCCAGGATCCTCTGGGTATATGTTTATTAACATTAAATTGCTCAGATTTTGGTGGCTGTTGTAGCATATAGAGAATTTTTTGCTCTGTGACGACAGTAATGCCAAGGATCCATTGCCCCATACAAATATAACATGTTTCTTTTCTTATTCAACCTGCACATATTGAGACACAGGGTTGAGCTGGGCATCAAAGACACAGAGCCGAATGAGATTTAGGCCCTGCTCTCTGAGGAGTTTACCACCTGTTAAAGAAAGCATGACAATCTGTAAGTTAAAATTCTTTTTGTCTGTTGCAAGTATAAACACTGACACTGTTACAAGTACAAGCAAAAGAAAATATATTGGGAGGATACTGGGGCCCCAGTGCATGGACAGGAGAGCAGGATCAGAAAACAAGCCTCACAAAAGCAGCTCCACCAAGAAGCAAGAAGCAGCAGCTGTTGCTGCCAGCAGCACCACATGCCACAGCTGGGATTCAATCCTAATATCCCTTTGTCTTTGAGTCATGCACTCAAGAGGCAAAGTCTTGGCCAGGAGCCGATGTTGATTGGTCAATCTCAGGTCACATGGATTAGTCCAGGCTGCCAGAGGAAGAAGAGAGGAACAATTTGCCTCTAAGGATAGCACCCCCCGAATGAGAAGAGAGGGAAGGACTGATGCTGGCCAGGCAAAAATAACTTGATAAAATACGAATAAAATACATTGAGAGTTAAGCTTTTCCTGATTAAAAAACCTGCGGAAACTTGCCTTGCTAACTTCTGAGCTGGATGTCTGGCTGGCTGCTAGACACAGAACTCCGGTTTGCAAAAGTTCTGGTCTAAAGTCCAGGTTTCACTACTGCCTCTTTAGCAGCATCTATCTACCCTTCTGCCTTAAGGTCCTCCCCAGCATCTCACTAAGTAATTGGTCTCAACCTTCCAGTTCTTTCTTAGATAGAACCTTTCTTTGTCAGATGGCATTCAATTAATAGTTGTGGTTGACTGAATGAGTGAAAGAATGAATGTATAGCAGCCTCAACTCCTGCGAGTAGATTCTCTCCTGCTAAGTTCCCAATCACTTCAGAACTGTGGTCCCAGCACATAAGACAACAGCTCCACAATGAAGCCTTGCATACACACCAGCTGTACAGTAGCACAAGAGTCATTCAATACCTGCACAGAAGTGTCCTTTCTCTCCCTAAGCATCACTTTTCTTCAACTGTAAAATGGGATGATATTTACCCTCACTCACAGAATTGTCACATTTAAGTTAAATAACACATGAGAAAATGTATTGTAAACTGCAAAGTTCTATATAAATGATTTTCTGATTGCTTTTTACTAGATTCATTATCTGGAGTATTCAAAATGTCCCTAGCTAAAGAGAAGCAGAAGTAAAGATCTGAGATAGGATATTCAACTAGAAAACTGATCTTTCTCAACCTCCATCCAGCAAACCTTTAAACTCTGTCCTTCTACAACCCCACAGCACTTACAATGAGTCTGTCAAGGAGAAAAGGAAAAACTAAAACAGAAAAGCAAGCCCCTTAGCTCTGGCTCACACTCACAGACCCCATGCACTCAAAGTATCACCAAGCCTGAGCATGTTGGTCTCCAAAGCAGGAACTGGAGTGTGATGTCTGCAGCACCAAGCTCAGTGTGAGAACTCAGGAAGCCGGAAACCACAGTCATAGCAGCATCTGAGAGTCCACGAACCTCCACAAGGCAGCAGGGGCCCAAGGGAGGTGTGTTGAGTCTTTGTCCTGGTCTGAGGTCTCACCAATCTGGGCCTGATGGAAAGTTCCTGAGCTCCTCAAGCCTTAGCTGCTCTCCAAGTGAGGGGGAGGAGGATTAAGTAGGAATTCCAATGTATTTCCAGCATTTTGCAAGACTAGAAGGAGGGAAGGAGAAAGGAGGAGAGAGGAGAACATTTTTCATTCTCGTGGCGAGGGCCACTAAAGAGAGTGATAAAATCCACCTGGGCCACTTCAAGGGCAGAGACTATGTGTCCTGTTCTTTTTTGTCCCTTGGGAGCTCCAGTACCTAGCACTGTTCCTTGTAATTTAAGCATACATGTTTCTTGTGGGTTGAAACTCACACCAGCTTAGAGATAAAGAGAAAAGGGGAGGAGTTTAGCCCCAGGGACTAAGGGAATGGAAGTTATAAAGACGAAAGTTAAAGAAACGGTCTAAAAAAAAAAAAAAAGAGAGAGAGAAAGAAAAAAAGAAACAGTCTATAAATCTGCTAGACTCCACTTTGCTCTCCAAACTTTTTTTTTAATTTTAATTTTAAATAGTCGTGCTGTCCCATGATTCAAATGCCAGAAATTATATAAAAGGTAAACAATATAAAGTCTCCCTTAAATTCTTGTCCCTCATTGGTCCTGTTTCCATTGGTAACCACTGCTCTTACTTTCTTATGAATTTTTTCAGTATTTCCTTGTGAGTACAAGCAAATTTGAATATAAGTTCAAATATAGTTTGAAACTTCTGCATAAAGGGAAGCATTATTCATGTTGTTCTCCACCCTATTTTTTTCACTAAACAACACATTTTGGACACTTTATAATACATTTCATAAGTGGTATAAAAATGACCTTCACATTATCTTATTTTATTTTACTGCTGCACTGTATTCCTTGTGTGGATATACTATAACTTGCTTAATCAGTCCCCTGTTTAAGGACATTTGGGGTGTTTCCAACCCCTGGCAATTTAAAAACTATGTTCCATTTACAAAGAGTACAACACACATCTGCAGACAGAACTGTAGTCTAAGTTCTCTGAAATGGAAGATCTGAACCACAGGGATATGTGCATTTATAATTTTGATAAATATTGCTTGTTACCCTCTACAGATTTCCCAGAAAATAACTACACAGTTGCAAAATATGTCACAAGTAATCTGTTACTTGTAACATTTAAAATCTAGCAATTTATTTATAGTTTAAGAAATAAAAATGATTTCAAGATTATTCCCATAATGTTATTCTCACTTGCATCCCTGATAGAGAGAAAAGTGAGTAATGGTCCAGTTATCCTGCTGAGAATGTGTATAACCCACTGCCACAACCATGTACATCACACATGTCATCACCACTTGCCTTTAAAAGAGACATATTGGAAATTATCTTGATGATATTGATGTAGGGGGAAATATCCATCAAACATGCAAAGGACAAGCCATTAAGAAAATATTATAAATTAAACAACATAAAAAAAATTCTGTTCTATCCAGGGTTGATGTATATACATGGATAATCTCAGGGCTCTAGAGAAATGAGACCGGGAATGGAAGCTAAGGAAAAATAACCCAGAGGGACCATTCACTTTGTTTTCAATGTTTATAAACAATGTTGCAATAAATAATTCCCTTACCAATGATCATTTACAATGTTTCCAGTTGCTACAGATAGTGCTTCAATAAACAGCCTTGTACATTCAAAAAAGGAAAAAGAGAGGAAAAATTGGAGCTATGTCTCACTTAATGGAAATTGTACACCAAGAAACAAATGTATGATTGAGTGTATCAGTACAATTATTTGCATTTCAGGTTAAAAAAAGAGGAGGGTATGTGAAGAACATTGATAACTGATGCTCTGCACCTCACACCCTTCTGAACTTCTTGCCTGCTTATTGACCTACCAAAAGCTCTCTCTCCCCCTTTTCTGTTGTCCCATACTTGTGGGTTTGAAATCTCACCTCCTTGACATAACCCTACCCAGCCCAGCCCACAGTTCCCCTGGGCCTAAAAAAAACTATCTGAAGCCCAATCTAGATTCCAATTTCCAGGCTCTAAGTAGTACCAGCAAAGAAAATATTTGGATGACAGTTATGGAAAAACAGGTAATCACAGGTCTGCTCACACTTTATTCTACTTCCCCTACTTTCCTTGCCTATATCATTCTTTTTTCTTTCCCCTTGCTACTTCATAAGCATTTTTAAGGCCTTCATGATTTTCAAAGGTTTATTTAACCTACTTGCTAAATCACCCCTTCTCCTCCCACTCATCTCCTTTTATTTTCAGGGCAGCCTTTTTTATTGCAGGAGGTAAAATAGAGGCAGAAACCTGGCTAAAGGAGAAATTAAAGGCCCCATTAAATCCCAAATGATGAAACAATATGAATATGTGGAGAACTGGCTCCTGCCTCTGTCTTCCCACCACATAACTTGGGGTAAGATCTCTGACTCTTCAGAAGCCAAATGAGAAATAAGTTACATTTAGATTCCCTATAGATTTTTCAAATTTTCATTTTACCCTTGCACACTCACTGTTGCCTCTTCCCTTCCTATTCTACCTCAAATTTTTAGCCCTTTTGGGGAAAAATGACAATATTTGTTGAACATTCACTGTTTGCCAGGCTCTGTGCTAAGCACTTTACATGAATTATTTCATTTAATATTCACAATGACCCTTGAAGAGAGGTCCTATTATTATCATTTTGCAGTTGAAGCAATGGAGGCCCAGAGAAGTGAAGTTACTCATCTAAGGTCACATTCCTAAGAATAATTTAAGCACAGACAGTTTAACTCCAGATCTCATGCTTATTCATCCAAAACTAATCAAATTCTCAGTAGAGCCTCCCCTAGTTCCTCTGTCCTCAAACACTCTCCAATGTGGCTTATTCTCCAAACTATTCAAGTTACCGTTCTAACATCCTAGTAATAATAAGCAAAATGACCCTTTTAAAACATGTCAAATCATCCATTCCTTTGCACAAAACAATCTAAAATTGTCCCCTCTCTAATTAAAAGTAAATCCAAAATCTTTACCTACCAGGCTTTCTTGATCTGCCTTTTATGTTCCCCAGTACTCTGATCTCAAATTCTCTTCTCTTTGCTTTGTTCACTCCAGCTACACTGGTATCCTTCTCTTTTCTTGAACACACTAAATACACCTTCTACCTGAGGTTTTGTCCTTGCTGTCCCCTCTGCCTGAAAAAATGTACCCCTAGATGCCCATAAGACTGAGCATTTATTTTCCTACTGGTCTCTGTTCAGGTGTCAATTTATCACAGAGGCTTTCCCTGCTATCCTAAATAAGACAGTGTCCTGTCTTTTTCTCTCTTAACCTCATTTATTTTTCTTCAGAGCACTTCCCACCACCTGGTATATTATATATTTATTTTTCTGTAATAATCTATTTCATAGCTTTAGAATCTACAATTTATGAGGGCAGGGACTTTGTTTTGTTTACTGCTGTGTCCCCAATACAAGGAATGATGCCCAGCAAAAAATAGGTGCTTAATATTTTTCATGAATGATAATATCAAACAATAATTTTGGAGCCTTCCATTACACCAGGCACTCTAAGTACTTACATACATAGTTTATCACTTAACCCTTATAACAATCTTATGAGATTTAACAACCTTTTTAATGTGACATCCAAAACTCTTTCATGACCTATGAGCAGCTAGCTCTCTGAGGAAAAAAAAGAAAAGGTTGATTTGTAGCATTTGTGAAAATCTGTGGTGCAGATACATTGTGGCTGATTTCAGACTACTAATATGAGATCCACTGGCTCACAAAATTCCTGGACACTTATCAGTCGGCTCACAAGTTGGCACAAGCCTGCTCCAGCACACCACTGCCACCGTTCTTAGGAGAGCACGGAAACCCTTCACATGTTGGCCCTTGTATATCTTTCCAATGGAATCTCTTGTGACTTTCCAACTTGCCCACACAGTCCACTCTCAAATCATGCAAAATTTCTGTCTGTGTGAGAACATGCCCTGCTTGTCTATCCTTAATTGTCACTGGGCAATGTGCTTTATTTCTGAGAAGTTCTTTCATCCTCCCTCAGTCTGGCTCTGTACTGATGCATCTTCAAAGCAACGCCAACCAATTCAACAAACAGTAGTTAAACAAACAGCACATTCCAGGCAGGATGTTAGGAGCTGGGGGAGTAGAGATAAAGGAGAAGCAGTTGATATTCCCAGAGTAGCTCACAATCTGGTAATGAAGGCAAATGGATAAGAAACAAAGTAGAATTACATTCTAATGAGAAAAGTAATGAGGGATTGATTGAGTCTAACAACAGTGAGCAGAATCAATGCCAACTTCCCAGAGGAAGTGAAAACAAAAACCTTTATAGTTGGATATTTTCAAGGCAGGCAGATTCAGGCAATTTGAGAGTTCTGGAAAAGATTGAGAAAGTGGGGTAAGACAGATGGTAAGGTTTCCTGGACTCCTCTTTGCTGCCCAAACCTTCAGTAGGAAACTCTATTCCACTCCATTATAGCAGAATTGCCAACAGGCAAGTGGTCAGAAATCAATGAATAGTCATGAACATAGGAGGAAGTACAATAAGTCAACATCTTGAGAAATGATTGCCAAAATTTTATGCTTGTTGGTTATCAGTAAATCATGACCAACAAACTAGTTATTTTGTTGGTGGATCAAAGAATGTCACAGAACTTGATAGACCTGTTCAATCAGTACAGACTTTGGAAAAAATAGCAAAAATCATTAGAAATGACAAATCAATGTTGGTGGAATGTGGAGAAAAGTAAAAATATAAATGTATAATTATAATAAAAATAATAGGGGTTGAGTATAGCTTAGTGGTAGAGTGTATTCTCAGCATGCACAAGGTCCCTGAGTTCAATCTCCAGCACCTCCATTAAAAAATAATAACAATAAAATTAACACTGTGTCAACCACTGATTTATGTGCTTTACTTGTATTAACTCATTTAACTTTGCCTACTTTCATAAAGTAGGTTCTATTATTATCCCAAAGATATTTCACTGAGAAAACTGACACTTAAGAAAGGCTGAGTAACCCACTCAATGTCACAGACATACAGTGGAGTATGGGAGCCAGCCTGTACTGACTGGTTTGCAAGAGCTGATTATTAAATATTCAGTTGGTAGCTTAAAACAGGCCATAGTGGGAGTATTTACACTATGGACAATGGCAGACACTATACTTATCAGCACACCATTGATAGTCTTAGATATTATTCCAGGCCCTGGAGATATAATAATGAACAAAATAAACAAAAAAAATCTCTGCCTTCATGGAGTTTACAGTCTCATGGTGGGAGATGGACAGTGAACAAATAAATAAATAAGTAAAATACATGATATGTCCGATGATAAGTGCTATGGAGAAAAATAACTAGGAAAGGGGAATAGGTAGTTAAGAGGTGCTACGCTTTTAAATAGAAAAGTCTGGGAAGGCCTCACTGAGAAGGTAGTATCTGGTTATGACCTTAAGGAGATAGAAAGGAGTAAGACCTGCATCTGTCTTGGAGAAGAGTGTCCTAGGCAAATCTTCAGCAAATGCCAAGTCTCTAAGAAGCACAAACATACCTTGGGCATTTAAGGAACAGCAAAGAGGCCAGCTGACTGAAAGAGATAGAGTAAGGGGGAATCTCCAAGGGAGAGTGTGATGAGTGTACTTAAGAATTATTTTTTGCACTAAAAAAAAGAGGTCTTAGTACATAAAGCTGGATAAATCATAAGCTAATAGCAAAAATCACAGTTTACGTTTATTGAATGTTTACTGTGAGGCACTGTGCTATATGCTGCACACACATTACCTTACTTAATCTTCTCTATGTTATTTTACTGAATCCTCAGCAATCTGTGAGGCTGGCAAAATTGAAACTTAACTGAGAGTTTAAGTAAATCGCACAGAATTATAATGAGAATCCATATTTGTTCCAGCCTGCCCTATACCTACCTTTCTCTATTAGAACTGGTAGATGAACTTGTTGGATCCTCATAATTAATTTGAGTGAAGGAGTTTCAGTGTCATTGTAGAGCAAAAGAGGAGTGTTATTAGGCAAAAGGGTGTGATTTGGCATATGATTACGAAAACAAAAATCTATAGGCCTTAAGAAAGACATTAAGAATTTACTGGAGGGATCATTTGAACTGAGAGTAATGGGAAAAGACACACATAGAAGGTACCATTTGAACTGGACCTTGAAGAGTAAATATCACTGTACACTGGAAATTGACACAAGATTATAAAAACTGACTACACTTTAGTTTAAAATATATATATATATATATATATATATATATATATATATATATATATAAAGAGTAAATATCAGATCCTTATATATCAGTCAAGGTCATGTAGAGAGGTTATTTGAAGGGAGACAGTTTGATACAATGGGTTGTTAACTGCATAACTGAAGAGGTAAGAGGAGAAATCTAAGGTATCATGTAGGTAGTTATTGCAGAGACAGCTACAATCCTTAGGGCTGAGGGAACAAAGGGAAGAAGTTGGATTTATCAAAACACAGAAACTTAGAGGAGGTGCCAAACAGAACTGAAACTCAGACCTCTGAAGAGGAGGCATTGCTTGGTAGGTGCTTGTGTCTCTGAGGGGTTGGGACCAAGACCTGTGTGTAGGAGGCACTGGGCAGTGCTAATGAGGCTGATTTTTTGTGTTAGAAAAATTACAAACTAATTCAGCTGTTGTAATGGGAGGGAACTGCCACTGCTGGAATTAAGAAGCTTTGCTGGGATGCCACCGATAGAAACAGGAAGCACATAGGAAGGAGGCTTCCATCCTTCTTCCTCCACCCTTGCAGTATTCCTCTAGTAGTCTCTATTAGAAGAGCTTAACAGCCAGCCAGCATGCAAAGGAGAAATAGTGTTTGCAGAGTCTCAACCCTGAAATCATAAAGCAGAAAGGGTGAATTTGAAGCTGAGACAATAGCTAAAAACACACCTACCCGGTTTAGAAGGATTTGAATAGGAAAACTGGACAGCTATATGCAAAAGAATCAAACTGGACTACTCTCCTACATCATGCAGAAAAATTCAAAATTTATTATGTATATTTAAAGACTTAAATATAAGACCTGAAACCATAAAAGTTCTAGAAAAAAACTTAGGCATTATACCTTCTGACATTGGTCTTAGTAATGTTTTTTGGCTATTTTTTGTTTGTTTGTTTTTGGGGGGAAGTAGTTAGGTTTATTTATGTATTTTTAATGACAGCACTGGGGACTGAACCCAGGACCTTGTACATACTAGGCATGCACTCTACCACTGAGCTATACCCTCCCTCAATGTTTTTTGGGGTATGTATCCTCAGGCAAGGGAAACAAAACCAAAAACAAACAATGGGACTACATCAACCTAAAATGCTTTTTGCCCTGCAAAGGAAACTATTAACAAAACGAAAAGGCTCCCAGAAGACCTAAACAGACATTTCTCTGAAGAAGACATACACAATAGCATAATAAAAGATGCTGAATATCGCTAATTATCAGAGAAAAGCAAATCAAAACTACAATGAGGTGTCACCTCACACTGGTTAGACTGGCCATCATTAAAAAGTCCACAAATGATAAATGCTGAGAGGGAGTGGAGCAAAAGGAATTGTCCTACATTGTTGGCGGGAGCATAACTATGGAAAACAGTATGGAGATTCTTTAAAAAACTAAAAATATTCTGAGGATTTAATGTACAGCATGGCAATTTTAGTTAACAATACTATATTGTATATTTGAAAATTGCCAAGACAGTAGATCTTAAATGGTCTCACCATGCACACACACACACACAAATGGTAACTATGTGAGGTGATAGAGATTTTAAAAACTCTTATTATGGCAATCATTTCAAAATATATATGTATATCAAGTCACACGGTATGTTTTAAACTTCTACAATGTCATATGTCAAGTACATCTCAATAAAACTGGAGTAAAGAAAGAAAAATAAAACTAAGCAGTAAGTAGCAAAAAAAAAAAAAAAAACCACCTAAAAATAAAGTTACCATATGATCCAGGAATCCCACTCCTGGGCATATATTCAGAGAAAACTCTAATTCAAAAAGATATATGCACCCCAATATTCATAGCAGCAATATTTACAATAGTCAAGACATGGAAACAACCTAAATGTCCATCGATAGATAAATGGATAAAGAAGATGTAGTACGTGTGTGTGTGTGTGTATAGTAATACTTCTTGGCCATAAAAACAATATAAAATAATGCCATTTGCAGCAACATGAATGGACCTAGAGAGTATCATACTAAGTGAAGTAAGCCAAAAGGGAAAGACAAATATCATATGATATCATATATGGAATCTAAAAAAAAGTGATATAAATGAACTTACTTACAAAACAGACTCACAGACATAGAAGACAAACTTACGGTTACCAAAGGGGAAAGGGGGCAGGGGTAAGTTAGGAATTTCGAATTAGCAGATACAAACTATTATATATAAAATAAACAATGAGGTCCTACTGTATCACACAGGGAAATATATTCAATATCTTGTAGTAACCTATAATGAAAAAAATATGTGTATAACTGAATCACTATGTTGTGCACCAGAAACTGACACAACATTGTAAATCAAATGTACTTCAATAAAAAATGAAAATTAGAAAAGAGGAGACAGACAGGAATCACAGAAAGTTAAAAAAATAAAAGACTGCCTACTGAATGGGAGAAGATATTTGCAAATGATATATCCAATAAGGGGTCAATATGAAAAAGATACAAAGAATTCATACAACTCAACAACAAAAACAAACAACTCTATTAAAAAATGGCCAGAGGATCTGAATAGACATTTTTCCATAGAAGACATACAGAGGGCCAATAGGCACATGAAAAGATGTTCAACAACATTAACCATCAGGGAAATGGAAATCAAAACCATAATAAGATATCACCTCACATCTGTCAGAATGGCTGATATCAAAAAGACAACAAATAAGTGTGGGCAAGGATATGGAGAAAAGGTAACCCTTGTGCACTGTTGGTGGGACTATAAATTAGTGCAGTCACTATGGAAAACAGTATGGAGATTCCTCAAAAAATTAAAAATAGAACTACCAGATCCAGCAATTCCACTCCTGGGCATTTACCCAAAGAAAATGAAAATATTAATTCAAAAATATATGTGCACTCCTATGTCCATTGTAGCATATTTACAATAGTCAAGGTATGTAGAAGAAACCTAAGTGCCCATCAATAGATGAATGCATAAAGAAGATGTGAGAAATCTATACATAGATATAGATATATTCACAATGGAATATTACTCAACCATTAAAAAGAATGAAATCTTGCCCTTTGTGACAACATGGATGGACCCAGAGGGTGTTACGTTAAGTGAAACAAGTCAGACAGAGAAAGACAAATACTATATGATTTCATTTATATGTGGAATCTAAAAAACAAATGAACAAACATAACAAAACAGAAACAGAGTCATAGATCCAGAGAACAAACAGGTGGTTGCCAGAGGGGAGGGAGGTCAGGGAGGAGAGAAATAAGTGAGGGAGGTTAAGAGGAACAAATTTTCACTTGCAAAATAAATGAGTCACAGGTATGAAATACACAGTGTGGAGAATATAGCTAATAATTATGTAATATCTTTGTATGGTAACAAATAGTAACTAGACTTATTGTGGTGAACATTTTATATACAGAAATATCGAATCACTATGTTGTGTAACAGGAACTAACAGTATTATAGGTCAATTATACTTTAAAAACAAACAAGCAAACTAACTCATAGAAAAACAGATCAGATTTGTGGCTACCAGAGGTGAGAGGTGAGGGGAGGGGGAATTGGATGAAGAGAGTCAAAAGGTACAAACTTCCAGTTATAAGATAAATAAGTACATAGGTACTTATGGAGGTAATGCACAACAAGATAAATATAATTAATACTGCTGTGTGTTATATATGAAAGGTGTTAAAAGAGTAAATTCTAAGAGTTCTCATCACAAGGAAAAACATTTTTTCCTATTTCTTTAATTTTGTATCTATATGAGATGATAGATGTTTACTAAATTTATGGTGGGAATCATTTCACAATGTATGTTTAAGTCAAATCACTATGTTGTACACCTTAAACTTATACAGTGTGTGTGTCTGTTATATCTCAATAAAATTGAAAGGGAAAAAAAGAAGGCAGCTTTATATGGTCTGGATCTTTGAAAAGCTTCTTTGCTGCAGCGACATGGCCTTCTGCCAGCTCCTTAAAGACACCATGCTTTCTTTCGCTACAAGGCCTTTTTTCAAGATTCTATTACTTGACTAGAATGTTCTTCACCTGTTAACTGCTCTTCCTCACACTAAATTTCCCTTCTATATACTTTCATAACACCATAAACTTCTCTTGTAGCCCTTGTCACAGTTGTACATCTTCATTTATTGTTATGATCTTTTGAGCAAAGCCTGCCTCCTCCAACTAGATTGTAAGGTTCAGGGAGACAGGGACCATGACAGCTTTTGCACTCCATTGTTTGTTCTCCCAGTGCCTAGTTTAGTGAGTGCCACAGAGTAGAAATTCAGTACATATCTATTTACAAAATAATTTAAATATCCTGAAAATAGGGAAACATGAGATGTAAAGTGTACTAGAAAGCAGGGATTTGGGGGACTTTTCATTTATCACCTTGCAGCATCTTGCTCTAGATTCTGGAAGTCCTGAGATGATCTTGTTTCTTTCTATCTTTTTTCTTTTTTAATTGAGGTAAAATTCATGTAAGATTAAAAAAAAGTTAGCCCTGCTAAAATGTCTTATTTTGGGCATTTCCTACATTCATATGTTTTGCAACCAGCATCACTATCTAGTTCCAAAACGTTTTAATCACCTCAAAAGGAAATCTCATACTCATTAAGTAGTCACTCCCCATTCCTCTGTCCCCTCTACCCTTGGAAACCAGCAGATTGCTGTCTCTATGGACTTACCTATTCTGAATGTTTTATATAAATGTAATTATGTGATATGTGACCTTTTGCGTCTGGCTTCTTTCACTTAGCATAATGCTTTTGAAGTTCATTTACTTTGTAGCATGTATCAGTCCTTCAGTCCTTTTATGGTTGAATAATACTCTATTTTATGGATATACCACTTCAGTTTATATATTTATCCTGCGATGAACAATGGGGTTGTGTTCATTTTTGGCTATTATGACTAGTACTGCTATGAACATTTGTGTACAGGTGTTTGTTTGAAAAACATGCTTTCAATTCTGCTGTGTAATTCGACCTAGGAGTAGAATCCTTGGGTCATATGGTAATTCTATACTTAACTTTTGGAGGAACTGCCAGAATTTTCCACAACAGTTGTACCATTTTACATTCACACAAGTCATATCTGAGGGTTCCACTTTCTCCACATTATCAAAATCTTGTTTCTTTTACAACCACTGCATACTAGTCATGTACATTCTGCACTTATTCCAACTCTGACACTTCACTTCTGTATTGAGTTAGGACTTGGTTATTTAGAGATGTTTGTGCAAGTCATGTCTCTTTGGGTCTCCTCCAGAAAATGATTCTTATGGACCTTTTTTTTTCCCCAGCTCCTCCTTCCTCCCCAAAAGGAGTTTATTAGATACATCCTTTCAGAGACGTTGTCTTTCTGGGTTATTCATTGTCATTCACTCATATCAGAGAATCACCTGTTTTTGATTCAAAATCACTGTGGGTTGATGCTTCTTTTGTTTTTCATCCATGATTTTCAAAGTGTATCTCCATCTTGTGATGCCTTGTCAGCAGGATCTTCCTCTCCATTGCTAGATTTGCTTAAATTCTAAATCTTTTGCAATGTTATTTTTGATTGCATTTCTTTTTGCTTTTGTTAGCAGATGTTTTTAAACTATACTCTGCCTCCTAATTTGCAATGTTTTATCCATTTCTCTGGTTGTCAAATCAGGATATTTTGGAATAAAATATATTGCCTTCACTGGCCCTCTAAGCTTGCTTCCACACTCCTTCACTTTAAATAAAATTAATATTACTCAATTTGCATGCATTTGTCAAACTCATATATTGGTATAATTAAGATTTGTGCATTTTACTGTATGTAAACTTTATCTCATTTTAAAAAAAGATGTGTGAACAACTACTAAACTCTAGTTAAGAATATGCAATACTGAAGAGTTTAGGTATGATGTGTACTGATGCCTGCAACTTTAAAAAACATTAAAAAATTGAGCTGGATAGATGGATGGAAAGAGGGATAGGTAGATAACTAGATATGTGGTAAAACAAATACCAAAAAATGT
The DNA here is from genome assembly GCF_048564905.1 of Vicugna pacos. Taxonomy (NCBI): domain Eukaryota; kingdom Metazoa; phylum Chordata; class Mammalia; order Artiodactyla; family Camelidae; genus Vicugna; species Vicugna pacos. The sequence continues at coordinate 26,711,863 of NC_133005.1, read as the reverse complement.
TAAATTTGATAGACATATATTTTACTCTCTTAAACTCTCTGTTTGATAATTTTCATACTAAAATGTTAAACAAAACAACTCCTTAACTGTCCTGATGATCTACAGCAATGAGTTTTTTGCAGAAGATTCTGCGATCACTTCCATCATAGTTTGATTCCATCAGTTTATTTCATTCAAGTAAACAAATAAGATTTAGAGGAATAAATGGGATAATGTATATAAAATGGTTTATAAACTGTGAAGTGCTATATAAATATGCTATTATTAATTTTATGAAGGTCAAGGCATTGAGTGTCTGTAAAAATCTTAATACAAAACAGTCTCAAACATAATTTTTGTTCCTTAAAGTGTTCTCTAAACTGGAAGCTCTTGAAGCAAAGAGACTGTGTTAATTTATTTGGTACTCACAAACTGTCCCTGGAGTGCCAAAAATTCAGAAGGTACTAAATAACACTTACTGAGTGAATCAGTAAATGGCACACTTTTAAAAGAAGAGGGGAGGGGCAGAATAGGGGTAGGGTAGTAAGAAGTATAAACTGCTATGTATAAAACAAATAAGCTACAAGGATATATTGCACAGCACAGGGAATATGGCCAATATTTTATAATAACTACAAATGGAATATAATCCATAACAATTTTGAATCAATGTGTTTACACTTGGAACTAATATAATATTGTAAATCAGCTATACTCAGTCAAGACTCTTTAAAAGAGTGTTCTAAATTTTAAGTTGCAGTTTATTGCATTTTTTCATTTTTATTTTCAATCTAAAATAGTGTTTTGGGCAATCCTTTTGCTCATGGGATGGACAGATGGGCTATATTATCAACTTATTCATGAATGCCCCTTAATTTTCTTAACTGCTTTAACTATGGAGAGTTTCAGTCTACTTTTTTCAACCAAAGATTAAACTGATAAAAACATCAGTTGTTGCTTCCTTATCTCATTCACACAGGATTTCAAGAAACTGTATCTTGAGTTTGAGCAACAAGATTCTTTGACAGTGATCCCAAGAAAAGTTATATCCCTTGATGTCAACCTCAAATAAGTGGCTAATGATGTATGCTGAAACACCTCGTAAGTACTAAGCATTCACAAATTTATGCAAATTCATTTTGGAGTTGTCACTGCAACACCCTTGACATTATGACATTATGACCACTAGAAACCAAGTATTTGAAATGAATGCAAAAACCAATCTTTAAGTAGATTGATTAGACAGACAAAAAAGAATCAAGGGGACAAGGGAAGTCAGAGGGTGGGGAGGGTGGAGGATGATAATTTGATCCACTCAAATCAGACAAAAGTCATACAGGTGGCAAAATTAACTCAATCAGTATGAAACGTTATTGAGTTTCTCATTGTTATAGTGATTTAGAAAAAAAAACCTCACTGTGCTCTCAGTAGCTCAAGAATTGCTAGAATTTGTCAGGTAAACTATCTTTGGTCCAAGTCAGAAACTCTGGCACATCAGGAATCTTAGTTCTCTGAGACAGAATTGGAATTCTCTTGGAATGTTAATCTCAAGCTTTTTGAGACACTTCTGCTTGAGAGTCTTTTTACACAGGGAGGTTAAAATTTAAAGTCTTAAAACTTTCATATTATGACTAAGAATACTTTGTATAAGCTGTATTTATTTTAATGTTCAAGGGAATTTGGCATACTAGAAATTCTAGTAAAAAATGTGATTGAGTAATTCACTTGAAATTTGTGATTTTAATTGAAAGGTGTAAGAGACTACATCAGAATATTTTAAGAAATTTTAAAACTCACTATATTTGTGATTTTAATTTTTTAGATTTAGAAGAATTATATATGTACTTGGGAGTTTTAAATACATCATGCGAAATTGATAAAAGCATACTAAATTTGAGAAAACTTGTCTAACATAAATGGGACTGATTTTTTTTGAAGGGAGTTTATTCTGTTCAAATTGCAGTTTCTTGTTTTTTTTTAATGGAGGTACTGGGGATTGAACACAGGAACTCGTGCCTGTTTAACTTGAATTTAATGAAGGTGATTCTAAAATTTTAGTTAGATCTCTAAATAAAACAAATTTTGTAAGTCAGTCTGAAAGTCTTAAGGAAAACTGGATTAAAATGCACTTACTTTATAATTTGAATAGTAATTTTTAAAATGCAAGTATGAATTATCAGAGAAATGCTAATCAAAACTATAATGAAGTGTCACCTCACACCAGTCAGAATGGCTATCATTCAAAAGTCCATGAAAGATAAATGCTGGAGAGGCTGTGGAGAAGAGGGAACCCTCTTACACTGCTGGTGGTAATGTAGTTTGGTGCAGCCATTACGGAAAATAGTATGGAGATTCTTCAAAAAACTAAAAATAAACTTACTATATGATCCAGCAATCCCACTTCTGGGTATATATCCAGAGGGAACTCTAATTTGAAAAGATACATGCACCCCTATGTTCACAGCAGCACTATATACAATAGCCAAGACATGGAAGCAACCTAAATGTCCATCAATGGATGACTGGATAAAGAAGTTGTGCTATATTTATGCAATGGAATACTACTCAGCCATAAAAAATAATAAAAATACCATTTGCAGCAACATGGGTGGACCTAGAGATTGTCATTCTAAGTGAAGTAAGCCAGAAAGAGAAAGAAAAATAGCATATGATATCACTCATATGTGGAATCTAAAAGAAAGAAAGAAAGAAAGAAAAAGAAAAGAAAGAAAGAAAGAAAGAAAGAAAGAAAGAAAGAAAGAAAGAAAGAAAGAAAGAAAGAAAGAAAGAAAAGAAAGAAAAGAAAGAAAGAGGATACTATGAACTCATCTGCAAAACAGAAACAGGCTGGCAGACATAGTAAACAATCTTATGGTTACCAGGGAAAGGTGGTGGGAAAGGATACCTTTGGGAGTTTGAGATTTACAAATGTTAGCCACCATATATAAAAACAGATTAAAAAAAAGTTTCTGCTGTATAGCACAGGGAACTATGTTCAACATCTTGTAATAACCTTTGATGAAAAAGAATATGAAAACAAATATATGTGTGTATATGTGTGACTAGGACATTGTGTTGTACACCAGAAATTGACACACTGTAACTGACTGTACTTCAATTTAAAAAAAATAAAATGCTAGTATGAAAAATAGCATTTCCTTTACATAAAAGATATACATGGACATCAAAAAACCCACACTGGCAAAATATATTTAATTTTCAACTAAATTCTCTAAGCATAATATCTGTTACCTCCTTTATCCCAAGCTCTTACTTATACTGTGGACTCCTTTCTATAAGTTTTAAGGTAGAATATTCTTGGTGGTGGTGATGATATAACTCAATGACCTTTTGCTGCAAATGACTTGAGAACAAAATGATCATAGGGGAATGAGCCCATGAGCCAGACAGACAGAAGTTTTGCAAAGTGAATGAAAAGCATATTACGCTTGTAATATTTTCTTTTAAATATAAAAAATAAATCTGTTTTAGAGACTGAGTTTTCCAGCTGGTGTTTCTGGATTGTGTGCTAAATTGTCAGAGTCACTCTGATAGTCCTTGAACAGAAAACAATTCAAGCGATATTCAATAATGAAGTGACTTAGAGCTTAAAATCTTTCTCTTCTTAAATAAGAAGCCTGGAGGTTTAAGGTCAAATTCTGTCCTGTCATGTTCCCAAACAAAGTAGAAGAGGCCACCACCTATGCTTTAATATTTGCACAGTTCACAAGTCACAACACTGGAGTTACAGGGGAAAAGAGAAGGCAATGGTTAGCTTGTCTTTTCTGACATATTGCACTTCAATATAATGTGATGATTTTCAACACTTAAAAAATAAGAAGAGGATTTGAATTTTCAGGAAAAGAAGGGAATAACTATGCAAAATCGATTAACCCTCGAGAAGAAACACGTGCGTGGAAAGTTAACTCGAAATTGAAAGCCTCTGTATACCTACATTGCCTCTAAATAATTTTGTTTAACAATAAAAGATGTTAACTTTTTTGAGGATTAAATATACGCCAGGCATTTTTCATATATCATCTCATTTAATCCTCACTCTACTCCTATTAGGCCTTCATTCTTTCATTTATTGAGTGTCCACCTGGCTGGGAATCCGGCTAAATGCTGAGAATTAACTAGTAAGCATTATTGGCGTAGGTCAGTATCAAGAATTGTAGCCTAGTAATTATATTGGCCTTTTTTTCACAGGAAGAAATAAATAGACTGAGAGGTTAATTTACTTGTCCAAGGTCACACAGTGTTGGAGCAGTTACACGAACTCATTTCAAATCTTGGCCTTCAATCATTAAGCTGTTAACAGATTTCTGGATTTTCTTCAAGATTTTTTGCTTGTAAGTTATCTAATTTTTTCAAACATTTTTATCTTAGAGGGAAAAGCCTTATAATTAATGACCTCTCAGCTCCCTCTCTCTCCCACCCACCTGCGCCCCCCGTTCTTTTTCACTGGGCAGATCAAAGAACAAGTAGTGAACGTATACCCTAACTGCCAGGCATCTGGGAGCCTTAAGGGGCGGAGCCAAGCCCCAAGGGAATGGGGGACATTTCTAAAGAAACAATAGCAACCCCGACACAAGGCCAGGCTGTCAATTTGGGGGGGCATAAAACTGATCCACTGCCAAGGGGAGCAATTTGTTTTTCCACCTTCTCTTTGCCGTTCTCCAGTACTTCAAAGGTGTTTTGAAGCTTAACAGTCGACGCAGTGCCTAGTCCATTGGCTCCAAAAGGCCAGAAAATCTAATTTTTATTTCACACCCTTAGTCCCCAGCCTTGTACGTCTCTTTTCGCCTTCCCTCTTACATGCTTCTCGCTTCGTCTTCACTCCGGACGGATTATATACATACAACCGTTTTCATTTTATTCTACCGCCGTATGGACTAGGTAGCTTTATGGCGACCTTGACAGACATCTGGGTGGGAGGCCCGGGGGAGGGGAGAAACCATCAGCTCTGAGCGAGAAACCTTCAGATAGCTCAGAGGAGGCGCCACGAGGAGGTGGCGACCACCAAGCTCCACTCAGCGTTGAGTTTTCGAAAAGATTGACATGAAGTTTACCAACCGCCTTTGCGCTAGCAATTTGCGCAGTCTCGCGAGATGTAGACGTCTTCTGGTGGGGGGTAGTCAAAGGCGCCTCTCTGCGTGGGGGATGGGATTATCTGTGGCGCAATCATTGCGCGAGATTGGGCCATGGTCGCTGGGGCTATGCTTAGATCTCGCGATGTTTCGGCCTCTCCGGACTGGAACTAGAGGCAGCTTCTCGCGAGAGCCCGTGCTGAGGGCTCTGTGAGGCCCCGTGTGTTTGTGTGTGTATGTGTGTTGGTGAATGTGAGTACGGGGAAGCAGCGGCCGCCATTTCAGAGAGCTTGCCGACGCTGTCGCAGGGGTGGATCCTGAGCTGCCGAAGCCGCCGTCCTGAACTCCCGCGCGGGCTCCTCTAATCCCATTGTTTCTTTTAGATTCGCTCGGGCCTATCCGCCCTCGGAGCCCGAAATTCGGGCTGGGCGGTACCGCGGCCTGGGCCTAGCGGCTTAACAGTAGCAACAGCGGCGGCAGCAGCAGCCCCCCCTCGTTCCGAATACAAGCACCGCAGGGCCCCGAAAGCCCGCACAGGTAAGGAGGTGTCTCAGGCTTGCGTATTGTCAGAGCTTTTGAGAGGTTGGGTTCTTTTCTTGGTTGAGGGGCACTCCTTAGGTGGTTTTAAGCGGCGGGGTTGTGGGGCAGGCAGGAGAAATCGGCCCCATTTCGGCGACCGCGCCCTTCTTTTCCGGTTGGGTAAATTTCAGGTTTTTGGGGCGGCAAGGACTCCATAGAGGCCTCGGGCAGATGGCGACCTGTCCCTTCGAGGCCTGGGCCGGCCGCGACCTCCCAACATGGCGCCAGCCGAACGCTGCCATGGCACACAACCCCTCCCTACTGAGGGAGTTTCCCTTTGCCCCTAAAATGGCAGCGCGGGTTTTGCGCGGAAAGAGGCGCTTTTTGCTCGAGGCTCTCTCGGCTTCTGTTTTTTTGAGCCACTGCAGGCTTTTGAAAAATCGGATATTTAATCTACTTTAGTGTCTTCTGTCTTGAGGACATTTCAGACTCAGTGATCAAGCCTGCTTAAGTGCGTCGTTCCACGTTAGTCGTTTTGTGGGGTTAAATTTCGGAGTACGTCGGATAAGAAGGAAAATTAGCAGAGTTTAAACGTGTTTACTGAGTTATTCTTATTTTTTATCTAGGCGTTTAGAGAAAATGGCAGACGATATTGATATTGAAGCAATGCTTGAGGCTCCTTACAAGAAGGTGAGAAAAAACATGTCAGTGAGGTGTATATATTTCTTAATTTAGCATTATTCACGAAACTACTGCTGAAATGTAAACTAACCTCCCCGGAGCCCTCTTGATTTATCTTATCAGAGATGCATTACATGTAACTTACAAAAGTAAATATATGCTATTGATGTAATAATATTGTGCAGTAGTTTCACTTCAGCGTGATGAATAAATGCCCATCTATCTCTCTTTGTAGACTTGCCTAACGATATCTCACCTCTACTCCCATGAATTCACCTTTGATTCCAGTGTGAACTGTCAATCATAAGGTAGTAATTGAGTGACTTATCGCTGTACCGTGGTCCCCTAGGTAAAATGACTCAACTAAGAATTACCAGCTCCAGTTTGGTATAGCAAAAAGGTGAATGTAGTGGTTTGGGAAAACAGCAGGGGTCCAAGAATAACAAAGCATAACCAGTCTGTGGCAAGCAAATCTCTAAATAAGACAAGTCTTACAAGAAGAAATGGGTGAGATTTAAAATTTATCCTATGTATAAGACTGGTGATAGTAAATATTAAAACAGGCAGGTGATGATCTGCTGCTCAGTTAAAAAGTTATTAAAATTCTTGGATCCCTGAATAGAAAAAAATTTCTTAAAGCAACAGAGGCAGTATCACAACTTAGAGTCACTTGGTGACTATTTTAATGTTCTCCATATTGTTTTACTTTTCATTAGTCCCTGCCATAATATTTCACACTAAAAATGACAAAGGAGTTATTTTGGCTAATAATAGGTTTTGACCCTTTTCAGTATCACAGTAAAAGTAAAGTGTCTTTTCATTCTTTCACCAGTTGGTGGTGAAAATAGCAGTGTGCATGCATTATCTCTGATGTCGCAAACTAGCTTTGTGAGTTAGCACTTTTACTCCTATAACTGATGTGATCAAACTTTTAAAATAAACATTGCGCTAAACCTTTTAAAATAATACATTTGTTTTGGAGTGTATAGCTCGACCATGTGGTACCAATTTGGATGAATTCTTAAAAGCTGTGAATAGTGTATGTAGTTTTGTAATGCTTAGACTCTTGAAGAGCTGCTTTCTATTTTAATGTTAAGATTCTGTGTCTTAGTTTAACATGGATGTAATTCCATGGAAACAGGTATGGAAGTAGGAAATGTTTAGGCTGGACTGGTGGATTATTAATTGACTTTCTTGGGTTCTTGGGAGTCAACATTACTAAAGCAGTGTGAATCCCTGTTTGCTTCAGGGCGAGATGTGTGACAGAGGTGGCATCAAGCTCTTACAGTCCCAACCCTCCAACGGAAATGGGCGAAGATCTCAGGAATGGCATCGGTCACAGGAAATCGATAGTGGCTGGCTGCTAGCATGGCCACTTGGGGCTTAGGCAGAAATAGAGCCATGGTACTGACCAAATGGGCCATAGCACATGGAGTAAAACTCAAAACAGGACTTCATTCATGTTTTATAGAAATTCTATTTAACCACTTCAACACTGTAAATCTGGATAACTTTATATCTAACTATATGAGAAAATAAAGTTTAACATGTTAATATGCATTTTTACTTTTGTATCTTGATGACTTAATTGTAAGCAAGAAAGTGGTTAAACATATACCCATCTAAATTTTTTTATAGCCTTCCATGTTAAACTATAAATAAGTAATTAGTTTTAAAATTGTTTTGTATTTTCTTATTCCTGTTCCCTTTACCCTTTGACAACTTGAAATGTTACCACTTCGTCCTCATGATGTTCTTCTATCAACCCTGCTTAGGATGAGAACAAGTTGAGCAGTGCTAACGGCCATGAAGAACGTAGCAAAAAGTAAGTTTCAAGAAGGGATCTGGGTTGGGGGGAGCTTTATGTGATTGAGATCCTAAGTTGTATTCCTGTGGCTAAAGCATAAACCTAAGGTTCTCTCCTGAAGCTTTTCTTTGTCTTTTTTAGAAAAATGGTTCTTTACCTTTGGGAATGAGATGCTATTTGAGGATGTAAAACTATGGACTCTTTCCCTAGATTTCAGGAAACTTTTGGACACCTTTCCCTCCAAGTCCGTCCATGACAACCTGGATAAGAGTTGTTGAATTAGAGCTTGTCTTCTGTCTTAAATTTATTAACTTTGGCTTAATATTTTTTAGTGATGTTATCAGTAAAACTATTATATCCACTGAGGATGGGTTAGGAAGAAGATAATAATCAGGCTATGGAAAAGAATTGTTTGCTCTAAATTGCTGGAGTCAGAGCTGTGAATTATTTATACTCTTTGCTGCTTTAAAAGCTCGTTTTGTAGTAATGTTATAACATTTAAGTACTTCTTAATGTTCCTCTTACATGGCTCTCATTTTCTTAAGCATTTTAAACTCTGATAGCCTTAATAGTCAGAATAAAGTTTAAAAAAACTATGAATATTTATGCGAGTTACTTGGGTTAAATAGTAACCCTTAACAGGATCTCAGTGCTAGAGAGTAATATAGAAAACAGTATACAATAAGTCTAAGTAACAGTATAAACATATCCATTTTATAGGATTGGATCCTGTTAATTCTTGGATTCTTCATTCAGCTCTAAAATTCTTAATATCATGGGTCTATATTACAAGCATTAAGCTGTTTTAATAGCCTTTTTTTGGGATGTCATATTCAAACATTTGTCATGTTCATGACCCCATAATACACAATGAAAAATGATGGTAAAATAAGTGACTTGGTTCTTTTGGGCTCTTTTAAGAGCTGAAAATGCTTATTAATATACTACTTCAGTATCCTCACAACAACTATGTTAGGTAGGTTAATACGATTTCTTAAAGTGAGAAATTTATGACAGTGAAGATTGTCAGACCAGATTGTTCAGGTTTACTCTTATAATATCCCTAAAATAATGTAGTAATGGATCAAAATGATACAGTTTGTGGGACATGACCTACATTTTTTCTACTTGGGTGGAAGTCTTAAGTTTCACTAATCATAGCACTTTGTGGATATTGGGTTGGGTATAGTCTTGAATTGTTATGGTTTGAGGCAGTCAACCAATCGTTGCATGGTTTAATGTCCTCTGGTTTTAGACCTTTTAACAAAGTAAGTTTCCTAATTAATGGTTCTGATTTGTAATTCTGTGATTGAAAGAAAACCTAGGAAAGGGTATCCATATAAAATGAAATTACCCAGTCTCTAGGTATCAGACCTAGTAGGTGGATAAAGATCTCACCCTTAGTGCCAAAAGAGTAAGGACACGAACTATTGGGCTCATGCCTTCTTTGTTGTACCATTCTTAGATGTCATTCCTTGCTACTAACACCATCTCCAGTTCATACTTGCTTTCATCCTGCATCTAAGCTCATTAAGACTATCAAGCTTTTAAAAGGAAAATCAGCATCATACTTTCAATGACTGGTGCTTAGTGGCTTTTATATGTCTAATGTAAAGAGTCTTATGGGACTAAATAGAAGAATGGGCGATTTTCTTTAATTGGCCCATAGGATTCTTTGTTTAAGAGAAGAACCTTTTCAAAACTTCAGCTGTCATCTAGTATCTTTTTAAATGTACAAATTATTTGTCGGACTTTTCATTCTCAGTTAAAGCTGATTAAATAAATGGCTCCTTTGCTCAGTCAGGAACTATTCACCCACTTTTTTCCTGAAGGGAATTAATCTTTCAAATTAATTTGAAAGTTGTCTAGAAGAAAGTTTTTCTACTTAGTGATATATTATAAAACATGCAAAATATTCTGTGCTCTAGTCTTTAGTATAAAGTCTCTTAATCAAAGGAAGGTGCCATGTTGCATTTTTCATCTGAAAACTTCATTGTTTTCTAAAAGCCATTGAGTGTTGGGGTGTAGTTTTAAAGCAGTACGAAAATGTGTGTTCTGAGAAATTGAGAGTTGACTGACTAGCAAAGGTTTTCTTTTAAAAAATAGTAATTCTAAATACATACACTCAATCATATTCAGGTAATAGTAAAAGGAACTAAGTTTAATAATAACACAAGTTAGTTTATCTTATTAGCCTTCTTACTGAAGAGCTGTACCCCTGAGCTTGGCAAGACATCAAAGTACACCTTTTTAAGTACCTGAGCTTGCCTTCATGGGAACGTTACATGTTAGTATAACAGTTTTGCAAAGTCTAAACCAGCATCCATTCAGTTAAGCTCTTTAGGAATTACTCAAAAAAGGCTAAAAAAACATTAAATGACACAGTTGAAATATATTGGCTACTGTGGTGTGGATTATCTATAAATTTTGGAATAAATGACTTTTCTATTTTTTTTCTTATTTTCCAGAGTACTTTGCATTTAAAATTTAGATCTTCTTACATGGAAGAGGTCAAATCCAGTTATAGCAAAACACCTTTACAGCAGAGGCCATATAACCAAAAAGTCCAAAGGCCCAGCCCAGTGGACCATTTACTTCAATGATGTTCAGTACAAAATTCCACTGCCACTAAAGACTTTGGAAAGTCCCTTTTAAGTTGTAACAGGATTTGACTATTAGTGTGGATTTTGATAACCTTCTTAGTTAACCTAATAAATGTTCTTTGAATCTTCATTTTGTTATGAGAAGTATACTGCTTTCTTGCACCCTTAAATTTTTGTCTGGGCTTTTATGAAGAGGATTATATTTCTGAATGTCTTAGTATGTTGCTGTCTTTTTACCTGTCTGGGGTTGCCTTCAGATGTGGGTGGGGACTCAGTCCTAGGAAGACCTTAAGTTGAAATTACCTCTCCAATTTTCGAGTCCTTTCCTTTGATGGAGTAAGTTTTGGGCCTAAAAAGAGGTAAATTGGGAGGTTGGCTACCTCTCTGCAATGGGCCATCTGTGAGCAGTGCAAAACTTACTTGTCTGTCCTTTTTCTGGGGGATGGAGTTAATTTTTACTTTGTCCCCTGATTGATAATACTTAGGACTTTTGATTATAGCTATCTCACAGAATTCTTTAGTCTAAAAGGTAGTGTCAGGTTTTTTTATGCAACATAGTTGGAATGTTACCTGTTGCCCTTCTGGGCATTGCTTTGATGACTTCCATATAAGTAATGAGTGTAGCCTAATTTTCTGTCATGTGCTACCTAGCATATACATTTCTGACAGTCAGGTGGATTATCTTGAAATTTTAGACAAAGTTTCTGCCTCCTTGGAAAGCTCTACATCTCCTTGTGATTGGAGTGTGGGTTTCAAGATTCCAGAAGGTGGGTGTCTTCATTTTCTATTTTCAATGCACTCTAAGATGACCTGCTTACAGGTTCTCTGAGGCAGACTTCAGTTGCTCTTGTGCTAACTTTGTTTTGATAAGGGCTGAACAGTTACTTAAATTTCCAAATGATGTAGAGTTGTCAAAATGTTTACTAATCTTTGCCACTACAAAATGACATTTTAGTGGATAAGTTTATATTGAAATGTCTTTCAATTTATATTGAAATATCTGAAGGCACCTCTAAAATTTGGGTGATGACAGAGGTACAGATCGTAAGATTTAATTATAAAATGAATGGGTGGTACGCTGTGAAGAATACAGAAATGAACAGAAAGATGTGACTGACTGGCTTTTTTACCTTTCAGAGCTTGAGGTTTTTTATAAAGATTTATAAAAGTGTTGATTCTTGTTTTTATTGTACCCTGCAGGCTTGTATAAACTGGCATAAAAATGGCATACTTCGTTTTTCTGGTGAACTCATAACATTAAAAAGAAAGTTTCTGAAATGGTCACATTAAAGTCTAGGAGTGTCTGAATGCATTTTACTGTATTTGTTTTATTGTCCTTTGTCATTGTAATTTTGCCAATGAAAACCAAAATAGTGATGCTTGTATGGCCCTTTGAGATAAAATACTCATACGTGCAAGTTGGGTCAAAATTAGCTTAAGAGAACTTAGTGTATTTAATGAGAATTTTTATATATTGACCCAGCACTAATATTTTCAAAAAATATTTTATTATAACTTTGATTTTATTACTGTCTCTTGTGGATTATAGTAATACTTGTTGACCAGTTATATGATGGTCAAACTTCTATTTAAAAGTTTAGGTTTTGATCTATGCCTACCAGTGAGTCCTTTCCTTCTTAAAGCTGTAGCTGACTCTCAAGAAAGGTCGTTGTACATTTTAGTCCTCTCAAATGATTCATTGTCAACTGCTGATTTTCAGAGATAGACGGCAAAGGTGGGGTGTTACTTACCTTACCTAGGAATTATTTTTCCATAAGTATGATTATGTATCATTGTATGATAGTAAAAATAGCAAAGTAAATTTATAAAAAAAAGATAAACTTTTGACCATAAAAGGAAATATGTTTTGGCAGATTTTTAAACCAGCAAGATAATCGTGACATTTTTCTTCTCAGGAGGAAAAAAAGCAAGAGCAGAAGTCGTAGTCATGAACGAAAAAGAAGCAAAAGTAAGGAACGGAAGCGAAGTAGAGACAGAGAAAGGAAAAAGAGCAAAAGCCGAGAAAGGAAGCGAAGTAGAAGCAAAGAAAGGAGACGGAGTCGTTCAAGAAGTCGAGATCGGAGATTCAGAGGCCGCTACAGAAGTCCTTAGTATGTAACTAATTATGATGATACTGGTTTGAGAGATTTCTGTGGGTATCCAGGTAGCACTGTAACCTGAGTTGATTTGAATTGTAGGATTTTATTTTTCAATATGATTAGTTTGAAAGTATTAAATAAAGATATTGGCATTGAAAAGTCCAGTAGAAATACAGTGTGTGGACAAATACATAACATTCATTTTACTGGGCATACAGAGCACTTTCTGTTAATTCTATCTAAAAATACTAACTGTATGCCAATCCAAACTAGGCTAAAGCACTAAAGTGCTTTTGAGAAAAGATTTGATACTGTAATGCCAAATATGTGAAAGCTTAAGGGTGTGTGAACTATTACAGTATTCTTTACTGTGCATAAATTATTTGAAATTTTAAAGCTCAGATGGATACAAATTACAGCTGTGTATAATTAGTCAAATACGTAATCAGTTAACAAATCTTGTCTGTGTGGCTGTTATCAGCTGAAATGACAGACCAGTTGTGAATTTAGAGTATGGTTCTTGATTATTTTGGGACTCATCACACATCTTTGTATTTAAGATTTTTTAATAGTAAAAATGCACCAAAAGTGCTTCGATGGTTAAGTCACTATGGAAATTCAGGTGTGGTTATTTAAACAAGTTGGAAATGTTTCATTGCAGTCATTTTTTAAAAGCTAATTTACATTAATGACTTGGGGAAAGCCTACTTACAACTCTTTAAGCGGGGATTGAATCTAACAGTCCCTAGTACTTTATAATGTTCTTTTCCTGTTAATATAATATGCTGTTGTAAACTGGGATATATTAAAATTAACAGCTTTAACTTTAAAACTTTAATGGTTTAAGATTAAATTCAAAGACAGGAATCTTACCTGAATAAGAGCCTTGGCTCTTTCAGTTGGTTAAGTACTTGATTAAAGTTAAACACTCTTAAGCTTTAGTTTCCTCTTTTAAAAAGGGGGTAACCACTGACAGATAAGCTATTGAGTCTTGAATGAGAAGGGAATGTAAGTTAAAGCACCCACAATACTTACTGCTGTTGATGAAATGTTTTGGTATTATTTAAAGCTGATAGTTAGTAACACTTTGAGTCCTGATCTAGCTCTTCAATAAAAAGGATTCCATTCCTTGTTCTCTAAGGTCCTCCTAGATGGTTATTTCATTATGTTTTTAACAGTTTATAAAGGACCACAATGTTACTGTAATTGTGAGTGCTTAATTAGAAAATACTTGCTTTTGTCTAATTAATCAAAAGTTACTGCATTCTTTTCTACTAGAATGAATTAAATTTGGGGAAAAGGATTACTTTAATAAATTCTAAATACTATTACCTCTGATGAGTGACGAATACTTGAAGTCAGCCTGTGGTCCTGGTCTGACTTAAAAATGATTTGGTTCTTATGTTTGATTTCAGGTGATATTTTAAACTACCCAAGGTGGTAACTGAGACTTTTATAATTAAAGAGGAAAGAAAATAGTTTTATCGATTCTTTTTTTATACAGTAAATGTGTATTCTTTATCGTTACTACTTACTGTTGCATCATCATCACCATCATATTATTATTATTATTACAAAGGACCCATTTAATACAATTTTACTTGGAACCACATGATGTTATAGGTACATGTAGAGTCTGAAAACAAATCCAAATGTTGAGCGAAGACCACCAGATACTTTCATTTTGCTACCCTTCTGGTAAAGGACAGCAGGATGAGCACTGAGGGACATCTGACCTGTCCTTTTAAGTTAGTTTGGTCTTTAAAAATAAAAGACCCATAAATTACTGGGCCTTTTCAGAATTTTTTTAGACTGTAGAATAAAGCTTTTTTTTAAAGTTACTTTTGTGATCTTTTTTGAAAACATTCCTTTAATATGTCAAATCCTCAAAAAAGAACTTTCTGAAGAATTGATGAACTTCCTTCACATCTTTACTATGGACTGTTTTGTCACAAAGAACTGAAATGTATGACATGCTGAATATGCTAATGCAGTCTCTTAAGATTTAATGTTAATGGAAAAGTCTGAGTTCCTTTATGTAAAAATTTAGTCCCTTAGTTTTTAAAAGAAGTTCCTCAAGAAAACATGAATATTATATACGTGCATATTTGTAAACACGTATATTCCTGAGGAAGAATCTGCAAAGATACACACAGTATTGTTATAGTTACTTCTGGTGTGAGGGAAGTTCAGGATAATTTTCACTTTGTATGTGTGCGGTTCCCCCCCACCCCAAACCTCAGGAATATATTCATAAATATGTATTCTAAAAGAACTAGAATGAAAATTGAATATTACCAGAATATTGAAAATTTTGAGGCTGTAACCTTTGGTCTTGGCAACTCTCAGTGGTCCAGGATGGATAACTATAAGAGCAGTTTGCCTGGGATACAGATAAGACAAGAAAAAGTCTATTTCCTCTTCATAATTGAGGTGGAAAACAAGCAGCCTAAAAACAATGTTAAACTTGCTGGAGAGCGCATGAACGCGATCTTAGCAAGACCCTAACCCTGTAACTAGTGTAATTTTGTGTTTCCTTTTTAGCTCCGGACCAAAATTTAACAGTGCCATCCGAGGAAAGATTGGGTTGCCTCATAGCATCAAATTAAGGTTTTTAAACATACTTCTGAATTGTTTAAATTGTTTTTCAAGGAACTAATGTGGTGTACTTTTTTGGGTAACTTTTGAAACTTTTTAACTTTGCAGCAGACGACGTTCCCGAAGCAAAAGTCCATTCAGAAAAGACAAGAGTCCTGTGAGGTATCTGTTGTCTATTTCTTTTCTTTGGAGTTTTTAGCTTTTATAAAGTTTTTACAATTTATGCTACTGCTAAAGTTAATGACATTTATTAATTGGGATCACATAAAATCTTGAATTTTGCAGTTACAGTGCTGTTAATGTGAATTTCTTAAGTTTTCAATAACTTGCATATAAGAAAGTAGTGCAGTAATTATCTAATTTTAACATGTAGATGCTACATATGCGTTTATTTACATTTTATACTAAAGAAATTTTTTAATGACAGCTATAGAAAACTTGAGACTTTACTCACTTAACTTTGGAATCAATAAACTTTGAATTATTGAAATAACTTCTTGTGGGAAACTAGTTGAAATAATCATGAGTTTTATTATTTTGTTCCCTTACTTGAGAAAAGTGTTTAATTTCCAAAGTCTTAACTGAATTGACTTGTTCATAAGTTGTACTATTACAGTCTTTTTTTTTTTTTTTTTTTGTACTCCTATAAGTCTTCTTGAGGTTTGTTCTGTGATGTATAGTTAGGTTGTAGGGAAAAGTTTGATACTTTGGGGTCTTGCTTTGGAGACTTTTTTTAACATTTTTTATTGATTTATAATCATTTTACAATGTTGTGTCAAATACTATTATATTCTTGAATGTTTTTGTGAGGTATTTTCCTCTTAAACATAAGACTTATTTGTCCATTCTACCATTTTGGTTCAAGGAACATTTTGTTACGTAGTAGCATTGTTCTTTACTACTTTCTTAAAGGGTTCCCTTAAAAGGAACCTTTTATCTTACTATCTGATACGTTGTAATTCTAAGATTTGATGAAAGCCTTAATTTTAAAAGCTCTCTTAGTAACAGATACTGAGGTTTTCACTCTTCTAATGTTTAGTTTTCTCTCATAAGAAAATCCTCTTTTAGTTCTCAGTCTCTGGATCTAGTCTAGCTTTGTACCTCTGTTTTACAGTAATAGGTTTAAAATTACTGCTGATTTCTCAAGGGGATGTACCTGAGTTTGTAGGCATAGTATTTCAGAGGTAATTTTGAGACTGTCCAGAACATGGTTAAGAAAGAGCATGTTTATGCCTACATTTTTAAGGATTCACTTAGAACATTAACCTTAGTGATATTGTAACAGATAATGGTGTTTTAGACACTTACTTTTCTTTGAAATCCATGAAATTAAATTTAATCTATTCTGTTCTTTTATTTTTCTCACTTATTTGGGCATTTAGCTTCCTCTAAATTGAAAAGTATACTACATCTGTTGGTAAAAATGAGTAAATTGAATCCCACTATTTGTCTAGATAATCTGTTTTTCATTTTTGATTTGCTGATTGTTACTCTGTGTTCTATAACCATCAAGAAACATTTTTTCAAAAAAAAAGAAACATTTTTTCAGACACTGAACTTTTAGAATCTTAGACTGATCTGATTCTAATGAACAACTCCCTCACTATTCCCTATATCTATCTCAGTTCTTAAGAGCCCAGTAGTTTTTGTCATTTGGGGTTTTACTTTCCAGTTTATCATTTGTGATTATAAAACAATCTCACTTTATGATTTCCCTGTAGGGAGTCATCCTTTCCACTAATTTTGGACCAATCCGACATTTGTGGCTAGTCAGGGGTTATTACTTCTGACTGTCATTAAATTCTCAGGCTTTTGATTGGCTTTTACCTTGGAGAAAGTACCATATAAGACTGAGAGGCCAATGGACTTTGGTCCTAATAATGTAGATAATATCAGAAGTAACTGTCATCCTGTTGAAGGAATTGGGTCATGTTGAATTACTTTATGGACATTTTGTAGTGAAAAATGGGCTGGGGAATAATGACAAACTAACATCGGTAAAGTTTATTCTGTTTACTGAAAATGTATGTTAAACGTTAACTTTAAAATAATAAAGTTAATTCTACGTTCTTCACTCCTGTTAGGGAACCTATTGATAACCTAACTCCTGAGGAAAGAGATGCAAGGACTGTTTTCTGCATGCAGCTGGCAGCAAGAATTCGCCCGAGGGATTTGGAAGAGTTTTTCTCTACAGTAGGAAAGGTAATCGTAGCCTATTTAGGGAGAAACATATAAATATATAATAGTCCATATACTTAGAAATGTATATAATTTATATTTCTTATAAATATATAAGAAATTTAACATAAGTTAGAAATTACAAATATTTTAATAATTCTCAGTGTGACAATTTTCAGTATAACCAACAAAATGAGAAAACATCTAAATAACAAATTTTTTGCTTTATTGGAATTTAGTTAAGGAATTTAGGGGGGTGTAATTAGGTGGATTGATTGATGGGAGGTACTGGGGATTGAACCTAGGACCTTGTGCATGCTAAGTACACACTTACCACTGAGCTACAGCCTTCCACGGGAATTTATTTTTGATACTATTTCTCTCTTGCCTCATTTGGAAGTTTAATAGTGTTGGAATTGGTCAATGTTGGTAAATGAATTGGGCTTACAAGTTTACCTATGTAAACATTTTTTTTAATGGCTTGTTATACTATTATCATTAACACCCCTCTTGTCTCTTGGAATTGTTCCTATTGTTGATGGTTGCACAAACAGAACCTTGTGTTAAGCATGTGTTTTCTTTTTAGGTTCGAGATGTGAGGATGATTTCTGACAGAAATTCAAGACGTTCTAAAGGAATTGCTTATGTGGAGTTTGTTGATGTTAGCTCAGTGCCTCTAGCAATAGGATTAACTGGCCAGCGTGTTTTAGGAGTGCCAATCATTGTACAGGCATCACAGGTAACGTTTTCCTTGATTAAGAATTGGATCATTCATAGTGCTAGAATCCTGCTGTTAGTGAACTGTAGTGCTTGTGCTTTACGTAGTCACCGCATATTATCCTGAGTCGGTGTTCTCAGGATAGCTTTAGAAAAAAGACAGCTTTGTCCTGATTTCTTAGATAAATATGTATTTTCAATACTATTCCATTCGATTTTAATGTAACTTGGACATATCTATCTCACGCAGAAGACTTTGAGAACTTGATCTAGAATTTTACTGGTTTGTGATGACATTTGGGGGATAAAAGCATCTAAGAACATGTTTTCCCTTTCCTATATTTCAAATGGAATGATTTTGACATGTTTAAGAAATTTAATATTTTTACAGTTTTAAAATACACACTTGTGTAAAATTTTATAATGTTAAGAGTAGTTTGAATAGCTGTCAGCTCTAGCATTTCTTGAAGGTGAGGTGTTTCAAACTAATTTTGAGAATATCTTTTAAGATAATCCAAATTATGATTTAATTTCTCCTTGCTGATGCTCCACAATAATTGTTGCTTTTGGAAAAATGAAACTAGCATTAATATTTAAGTTCATTTAAGTGTGAGAAAATTGGGGTGTATTACTCTAATGAGTATATAATATGAAAGCATTTTTAGGATTTTTCACCAGTACTTATTTGTACTGAGAAAAAACAAAATTGATTTCTGTTACTACTTGATAACTCAACTTTTAAAATGGAGAGACTAGGGTTTAAGGAATATTTTTGAGCAATACAAGATATAATGGTCTTGTTGATTGCTTTTCAAACCACTGAAGTAAATACTACATAACTCCTAAATAATCTGGTTACTTCATCCAGGTTACATAATTTTATATGTACAAGATTTGTAACCAAATCTGAAGTGAAATTCTGGTTTTATTGCTAAATAGCTCTAAAAACTATGGTCAAATTATTTACTAAGTCCTATCATCTCAAAGGTGATGATGGGTCCTACTTAATGTTTTAGGAGTATATAATACTGGGTATTTATGACTTAATTTCATGTAAGCAACAAGAAAATAATTGTTAGAAAACAGACTGGGAGGGATCATTGCTCAACTCATTCCTATGATGGAGGAGGACAAACTAACTACATTGATTGGCCTGGCAAAAGGTTGAGATGCATCAAAGTCATAAATGAGGTTTTGGATTCATTTAACTTTAACCTCTTGTACTCCAGTTTGTTGTAACAAAAGGAGCTCGTGGTATAATGTAAATTGAGAGCTGTTTCCTTTGAGGAGGCCTTGGTATGAGAAAAATAACAGCTGAATTGAATGATTTATTTGGTTTGATTTATACTGACATAAATCCTTTTAAGACAGGCAGCTGTTTAATATACTATACATTGAGTAACAGTGATCATTAGAGTTCATTGATTTTAATGAATAATGAATGTATTTAACAATTCTAGGAAATGATCTTACTGGCATATCACATTTATGAAATGCATTGTGTAATTGCTTTGTATATGAGTTTTGCATGCTTTTAAAACTTAATCCAAAATTTTTTTATTCAGGGAAAATGTCATATATTTAGTAAAATCTAAAATTTTTATTTCAAAATTTGGCGTTTGAACCATTCAGTGCCATTATAATCGTAGTCACATGTAAGCAGAATCATACAATATTTGTCCTTTTATTATGTATGACTTACACTTAGCAAAATTTGACATCATTTGTCATTAAGCAGACCTGAAATGTAAATAGGATTTACTGCTTTGTTCAGAATGATTTTTATTCGTACCAAATGGATGTGTGTGATGTGCATTTTGGTTTATCTAACTTGTAGGCCGAGAAGAACAGAGCTGCAGCAATGGCAAACAATCTACAAAAGGGAAGTGCTGGACCTATGAGGCTTTATGTGGGCTCGTTACATTTTAACATAACTGAAGATATGCTTCGGGGGATCTTTGAGCCTTTTGGAAGGGTAAGTCCTAAGTTTTTCAGAGGATCCTAAATAGGCTCATGTATATAGAGAAGCTTTTCTGCTAAATAAGGAATTAGACTGTTTCTGCCCAGTGGGTCCTTTTTTTTCCTTCCCTCTTTATTGAAGTGTAATTGACATACAGCAGTGTATAAGTTTAAGGTGTACAACATAATGGTTTGACTTCCTTACATCATGAAATTACTAACCCCAGTAAGTTTAGTGAATGTCCATCATCTTATAGACACAACATTAAAGAAATAAATTTTTTCCCTTGTGATGAGAACTCTTAGGATTTATTCTTGAAATTTAACATAATAACATTCAGCAGTGTTAATTATCATGTTATATATTACATCCCTAGTTCCCTAATACTTTAAAGTTATCTTGTACCATTTGACTACCTGCATCTAACTCCTCCCCACTCCCACACTTCTGGTAGCCAGAAATACGATCTCTTTTTCTGTGAGTTTATTTTTGAAGTATAACTGACTTGTATCACTGCGTTAGTTCCTGGTACAGAACATATTAATTTGATACTTCTGTACATTTAAAAATGATCGTGGGTACTGAACACTGGAATTTGACACAACACTGTAAAATGATTATGAATCAATAAAAATGTAAAAAATAAAAAAAAATGATCGTGGGAAGGTGGGAGAGGTGGGAGAGCTCAGTGGTAGAGTCTTGCTTACCATACATGAGGTCCTGGGTTCAGTCCCTAGTACCTCCATTAAATAAATAAGTCAACCTAGTTAACCCCCACCCCTAATTTTTTTTTAAATTTTTAAAAAAGTGCAACCCCCCATTTTTTTTTAATGATGAGGATAAGTTTGCTTGTCTTCATTTTAGAATAGAATAAATGTTACTACTAGGTTGTGCTCTGGTTTAAAAGATTCATTGTGTGACCATGAATAAAAATCTTTGTTCTTGCTGTACGTCATCCACTGCTTAATCTTTATTGCCCTTTTTTCTCACTATCCTCCACCCCGAATTGACCATTTGTTAAACTGTTTTCAGTTGTCAGTATTGATAACAGTTTTGGTGCTGATTTTTGTGGGTGCTTTATTGGGCATAAATGCATACTAATGGTGCAAAACCATAATTGTATGAGTTGGTCAGTCATTACAAAATGAATACAATTTTGAAATAACCAGAATAGGAAGAAGTACAACGTATGGGTGCTGTATTTTAATTTTTCATGCTTTTTATGTGTGGCCTGCTTTATTGGAGTGCTATGATGTAATTCATAAAATTCACTCATTTATGGTGAACAATCATTGCTTTGTATCATATTCACAGGGTTGTGCAGCCATCAAGCACATCCTGTGTTATTTTTAGTTACTCCATCATTTTAGGCAATTTATCATGTCTGGCATAATTGAGAATTAACATTTGCTGGGGTTTTTTTTTGGTGGGTTTTTTTTTTTCTTTAGCATAATGAGAAGGAAACACTTATGTTGATTTCATTTCTAGCTGATTGTATTTTACAAGGGATTTCAGATTTTTAGTGGTTTTTGGTGCAAAAGACTTAAGATTGTCTAATATTTCCCAGTGTATAACTTGTTTAGGAAGTTTCTAGGCCTGTAGAAGATATTTTGGGTATGAGGGATTGTGATAGCCTTTTAATTATTTTTTAGGAGGAGACATTTTTTTAGTCATGTTTCAAGGAATAAAGTACTTTGCCCTTTTTTTACTTAAATGATGTGATTTTCATGTTTAGATTGAAAGTATCCAGCTCATGATGGATAGTGAAACAGGTCGATCCAAGGGATATGGATTTATTACGGTAAGCAGTTAGCATGAATAACATGATGTAACAGTTTTTGACCCAAGTAGTGTAGTGTAAAATTTCATTAGGTATTGATAGTGGGGTAGGGGGTATGGTTAATACTTTCAAGTGATTTAAATCAGTTTACTGTTAGTAGCCAATTCTTTGTAGCTGTAAGTGTCCACCAAATGTGAAACATTAAGCAGTTTACTGTCCTGTATATGATCAGTCTGTTTAGTCAGCTCTTCATATAACTAAAGTCAATCACTCCTTTATGAATTCTTCAGTTTACCTCTTGTGACACATTCCTGTCAGTTGCATGAAGGTCTCTTGTAATTATATTTTACTTAAAAGTGTTTTATATGGACATAACGCACAGCAGTGACCAGAATTGCTTTATTATAAGTGTTTGTGGCTGTCCTTGAAGTCCAGTCCCTGAATAGAGTATAAGGTGGCAGCTTGAATAATTGTGAATGGAGGTGCCCATTTAAAAATAAACTTCTATGTATTATTTCATGATGCAATCTAGTTACATGATAGCAGTTTTTCAAATTATCTTCTAACCTTGGAAAATGCTGTAAACACATTTTCACTTAGCATGCCCAAGGTCCTGGGTTCAATCCCCAAGACCACCATTAAAGTAAGTAGATAAACCTAATGACCTCCCTGTCCTAAAACTGAAACAAAAAAACACAAAACATTTGCAGTTTAAAATGCAGATGGTTGTCACGAATGCTGCTATTATAGACAAAAGGTTTTTTAAAAAATGTCCCAGTTTTTATGAAGAAGTAAAACTTGTTAGGTGAGGGTATACCTCAGTGGTAGAGTGTGTGTGCTTAGCATACAGGAGGTCCTGGGTTAAATCCCTAGTTACCTGTATTATAAAATTTAATAAATAAACCTATTTTACCCCTCCCCCCCAAAAACCCCAAACAAAAAGAAATAACAATTGTGTATTATATCCAAATTTAAATAAAGTGTAAACCTATTCTGTAGTGATGAGAACCTGTTTCATTGGTCAGTGAAATTTTATCTACCTCAGTGTGGATTGGTGAAAGAAGAAAAGTTATTTATGAAACACCAACATATTATTTTGTTTCTAATAACATTAACATGGTCAGGGGATTTATATTATGAATATTTCATTCTTATTATCTAAAATATTTAGTGTTATATATAACAGGCTTAGTGTTTGAATTATTTGCACAGTGGGCATATTTTCAGTAGAACACTACTAAATGTTAAGTAAACAATGAAGGCATATTTTGCAAAGCATTTTACTTCAATTTTTAACACAAACTAAGTGTAAACTGTTAACTATGATTTACTGTTTACTATGTATGCAAAGCTAGATTATGTAAATTTACATGGTCCTGTGTGTTTGTGAATGTTACATTTTGTAACTACTGTTTGTTCCTATCTCAGTTAATGGAAGCAGAATTATTTTTAAACAATTAAACATGAAGCTGTGAAATTAGTGACAGTATAGCCCTTTCTTCCATTAAATTAAAACCAGATTGTGTGAATTAAAGTTTCATTTTGTCTGCATCCTGAAACAAAGAATAGTATCTGTTTCAATGGCAATAAAACTTGACCCAGGATTTTGTATTAAAAATCAGATTTTATATTAAAAATCTGAATGAACTTTTAATTTTTCTGAGTAGTTCACTCTTAATCACCATTTTACTTCATCCCAACATATTAAAAAGGATTTTGAAGTTTGAAAAATTACTTTTCACATTTTGTTGCTAAGATTCTATATTCCCAAAGACAAGTGTCATTAGTTGATGAAACCTTGCCATTTACACCATATCAATAAATCTAATATGCATGAGCTTTTGTGGTCTGATTGAGGTTATATTACTTATAGCTTGGAATTTCTACTTTATAATCTTTCCAGATGTAATTATTGAGTATACTAGATTTATAAGTAAGTATTTCTTTACCTTATGTATATAAGTAACCTAATACACTGGGCTTTTTTATCCCCCTCTCAATTATATAGTTTTCTGATTCAGAATGTGCCAAGAAAGCTTTGGAACAGCTAAATGGATTTGAGCTAGCAGGAAGGCCAATGAAGGTTGGTCATGTTACTGAACGTACTGATGCTTCCAGCGCTAGCTCATTTTTGGACAGTGATGAACTAGAAAGGACTGGAATTGACTTGGGAACAACTGGTCGTCTCCAATTAATGGCAAGACTCGCAGAGGGTATGTTTTTCCTAGTGTTGTGAATTGTTCTGAGTATGTCAGTGAGATAGGTAACCATGCAGACTAATAATAAAAAATTATTTTTCCTTATTTTAGGGTTAACTTTATTTTTCTTGGGTAGCATATGTGGTTTTGTAGGTGAAATTCCTTGCTTTAACGTTTTAATGGAATCTTTTATGGTAGTGCTGTTTGAGTACCACAGCACATGTTACAGGATTCTTTTTCCATAATAATTATATCATCATACTTGAGAATAAATTTCATTACAGTGCTTATACAATGTCCTGCTTGTACTATATTGGCCCTCGTTATCTGCAGGTTCTGCATCTGTGAATACAGAGGGCAGACTACACCACACCATTTTACATAAGGGCCTTAAGCATTTGTGGATTTTTATATCAGGGAGTGGGTCCTGGAAACAATCTCACCCTCACAGCTACCGACAGAGCACTGTAATTTGTTTAACTTTGGAGGTGACTTTGATATTAAGTACCCAGAAAACTAGAATTTTCCTGCTCTTAACAAAGCAGGGACTTTTTTTTAAGACCTATTCTTTTACAGGTACAGGTTTGCAGATCCCACCGGCAGCACAGCAAGCTTTGCAAATGAGTGGCTCTTTGGCATTTGGTGCTGTGGCAGGTAGGAATTGAATCTTTTCTATTTGAAATCATTGTTTTTCTCACCTAATTCGAAAATTTGCCAAATTTTTGCATTTAAAAGGACTTACTGAGAATTCAATTCATCAAGTACTTTTAGTCTAAATTTCAAGAGTTCAGGTAAGAGGAGTAAAGATATAGGACAGAATTACCCACTGATCATAATAAATTGTCAGGGTAGTTTTGAACCCTGCATACCAACTTTTAGTTGAAATTACTATAAGTAAAATCTTTTTAGATAAATCATTTTTTGAAGACTCAGAAGTTCATATTGTTTCAAAGGAAAAATGTGGTGTTTTTAATGTTTTGAATTTAGAAACCTACAAGATGCCTTTAAATAAAGCTTTACTTAAAATAATTACAGTATTAAAGAGTACAGAAAAAACTACTTTCCTAACTAGTATATACTATATAGTTGACCCTTGAACAGCATGGGTTTGAACAGCAAGGATTCACTTATAGGCGGATTTTTTCAATAGTAAATAACTACGGCACTATGTGATCTATGGTTGGCTCAATCCGTGAATGGGAAATGACCAATGATGTGGAGGGCCGACTATTAAGTTACCTGAGAATTTTCAACTGCCCAGATGGTCCGTGTCCCTAACCCCCAGTTGTTGAGAGGTCTTTTGAGATTTTGAGTTAGGGAATGAAGTTCCTGGAGAGGGCAGTAGAAGGAGAGAATTGACAATTTAATACAGTTATGTAACAATGGGTTCAGTTAATGAAACTTATTGTTTTCTTTAGTGGCTCAGTAACCTGAAATTTGCTTTTATAAACTTTGATAATCCAAATGTATGAACTAGAATACCATTAAATTTTGAGATGTTGAGGACAGGAGTTAGCCGAGAAAGTATGGCAATTTTCTATTATAAATTAGTCCTTTGTTCTTATCTATAAAGTGAGACTGTCAATATGTAAAATGTATAAGATCATTAGTACTGCAACTGCCTATACAAAAAATTCCATGAGTTTGCTTCATGATTTCCTTTTAAATTGAAAAGCTATTAATTAAAGGAGAAGATGATTTCTGCTTTTATATTATTCTTTACTATTCAGAGGTAGTGGGCTCTTTCCTCCTTTAGTGGGTGGCTTCCTTCTTTCAGTGGATATCTGAGAGTTTAAGTATTTTAGAATATCTGCCTTTAGGGTCTTGTGCTTCCTGTCAAACTATATGATTGAAATCTTACAGGTAGTTCTTTAAAATTACTGATAAAACCATCTAGTGTATCCCTATGAGAAGACACATTATAACTATTAGTGCATTTCTGTATTTATGAGTCATTTGGTGACTCCATTTCCCTGAATTGTTTTCTTTATTTTGACTTTTTAAACAAGTATTAGACATTTAATTTCTTTACAGTGAACAAGTATTCATAGAATGCTACTTGCTGTAATTGAAGATACTAAAGGAAACCCAACACTTCCAGAAATACATCCTAGTCTGGTTTGAAAGTTACTATTTTATCTGAAAACTTTATCCCTGTATTGCTTCCCATTGTTCAGGTCATTCTTTCATTAATTTAGAGAAATGCTTGATTGTTTACTGTATTCTAGGTATTTCATTAGCAGCTATTGCACAAGATTTGTTCCCTGCCTTCAGGGATTTAATGCAAAGAAATGATTTTGGAGGTAGGGGTATAGCTCAGTTGATAGAGCGAGTGCTTAGGATGCACGGGGTCAAGTAAAATTTTTTTAAAAGATCTATGATTTCCTTTCTAAACAATTCTATGTTATGTCCTGGATGCCGTATCAAATATGTTGATTGATTCGTAAATAGTATCTTCACCTAATTGAAGATTTTCAGTGTCAGACATTGTTATTTCCCTCAGCCATTATTCTATGATGAATAAAGAATGGCCACATTTCCCTAGGCACACTCACTGTAGTTCATAGTATTAAGGCTGAAAATTCTAAATGTCCATAGGGATTATTCTTAAAATAGCCATTTATTTACGTATTTTGTTATATTTCCCTTTTTTAGTGTTTATTGATAGAGGGTTTTAACAGTTTGTTTCTGTTTTCTTAAAATTGTAATTACTACTGAGTTATTAATCGCAATTACTACCAAATTAATCAAAACTTAATTTTTAGGTAAATATTTATATAACTGGGTATTTTTTTCCATTGAGTCTTCATTAAAACCTTATACATTCCTTGTTGAGATTCAATAAACCACTGACTGTTGTCCCCCAAGTCCTTTAAAGTTGTTTTTTAAAACCAAGAGTGGCTCATCACTATATCCACGTCCTTATTCTGGAAGTTTAACAGGTCTTTCTAAGATAAGTTAGTTCTTACCTTTATGAAATCCATGCTTTGTTTCCTAACTTGTCACAAATGACTTGAAGAGTCCTTTTTTAAATTTTGCTAGGGATTTATATACACTTCGTATAGCATGGATTTCTGATGTGTATACATTTTTTTCCCATTTTAGGAAAAAAAAAGACACTGTTATAATTTAAAGTTTATTGACAGTGTTCCTATGGTTATCTTCAAGTTCCTTCAGTATACATCAGTTACATTTCTTCAGCTCCCTGAGATGCCAATTTTGAGCACCTAGGACCCAGGTATTCTTAAATCCCCATATAACTTGGGCTGCAGGTCCCTTTTCATTTTTGCCCATGTTTTATGATTTTTCTGTACTTGGAAAGAAACCGAAATCATAGTAGAGTACTGCAATTGAATCACATGTTACTTCTTTAAAATTAGGTTACTGAGTCTAAACAGTTTCTATGTTGTATACGTCAAGATAACTTCACCAATACTATGACATTTTCTTTATATTCAGACTTGGTGTTTTCACTTGCTGGCAGCTCTCTATTTGCTTTCTAATACAAAATGTTAATGAGAAGTGAAAATATATTGGTAGAAATCACCATTCTGTTTTAGTACAGATTAGGTGCTTAAAATTTTTTATACTTCATAAATTATAGTAAATCTCATTAAATTTACTTCCTGCCTCTTTAAATTTCCAGAATAGACCAGGAAACTAGACCTAATAAAACTGCCGCCTTTCTGGGCTGGACTTGACAACTTAAAATTTAAAAGAATTTTAAAAATAATATATACATATGGTTAGAATGGTGTCTTTCTCACTGGTAATATTCTTGCTACTTAGTTGGTAGATTATTGAAAGTGTTTATAGGTATTGGATGTATGCTGTTCCAGTATTTACTGTTTTATTATAAACTTCTGAAGTTTAAAATGCTTACTGATACTAGTAGAAAAATACATAGTTGAATATCCCAAGTACTTGGAATTGAATTCTCAAGATCAGGGTTTTCATGCATTTTCTGACCGGTGTGCTTCCCTTTCCCCATTTCCCATTATTCCCAAGTAAAGAGTAGTATAGTGGAATGAATTTGAGATGTGGAAGAGTACTAGGAATAGGAAGAGAGAGGCATTAGTTTCTTAGGATAGGAGGAAAGAAAAAGGCCCCAAAGCCTTGTCAATGAGGAATGGGGAAGGAGGTTTGGCTGCCAGGTTTTACTATAAGTTCATTTTTATAACCCTGCTACTATAGTCCTCTTTTATTAATGCTTTCCTGACATTTACCCTGTTAGTTGAGGCTCTTCATTGTTCCTGCACTGAGCTGTAGAATTCTCTTTTGTTATAGATTTGCAAACAAGACTTTCCCAACAGACTGAAGGTGAGTTAAGTTTTTTATTTGTTTTTGAAGTGGATGTGAATATAGCAAGACATATTTGTATACATTTATTATATGATTATTGTTGTAGTTTGTATTTTGGGCCCAATTTTGTCAGAATGACATACAGTGTCACTAACAGTAAGCTATCTGGTAATTCATATTTAGAAGGCCTAATCCAAATCAGTACTAAGAATTACATGGATAAAGATGATAAATATCCATGCTTTTTTTTTTTTTTGCTTTAGCTTGCCTACAGTTATTTTCAGCTTTATTTGTTATCTTTGTGTTCTGATTGTTTTATATAGATGTCAGAAAATGAAATTTGTCATTTTAGTAGACAAATCTTTCAGAATATGGAGTCTGTAAAATTAATACAAGGTTAGGAAAAACTGGTTCTAACTCCAGTGATTTGTATAAGCAGTACCAAGTAATGAGAAGATTATCCAGAACTAAATTGCATGCAGATTTCAGATTGAAATAATTGATAAAATATGCTAGTTTTTAATAAAATTGCTGTTATTTAATGGAGCAAATTTAGTATCTTATAGGATATAGTTAATATTGGTTAGGAAAACGATTTTGCATTATAAAGGTCTGTCCTTGTTCTTTGATTGGAATTAAATGTATATTTTAATTTTTCCAGCATATAAGACAATTGTGCTCAATCCTTTTTTTCCTAACAGATTTTTAAAAATAAAAGTGGTGGATTTTCCTAGTAGTTCTATTTCTGTTCTGAATTAATTGTGTTCTGCATTCATCTACGTTGAGTTGGAACATTTCCATCATACATTTTCTAATATATTTCAGTATTCATACCATATAATGACCTCTGAAATTTTTTCCCAAGCATACTTTCATTTGTTTATGATAAGATACACAGTAGGCTTCATTTTACCTTAATTGTCATACAAGCACAGTTGCATCTTTTTCTCCAGTAGAGTTTGGCATGTTAGTTAGTTATTTTAGCATTTTTATTACAAAGTTTCATGAAAGATACTTACTTATTGAAGTAAAGTTAAAGAAGCAAAAAGCACTTAATCTATGAGAAACGATCAGTTTTTTATGATGTATTTCATGCGCAGCCCTAATTTTTATTCAGTAGAATATTTCTGATACTTCTCAGGTGATCATCCATTTTAATTACCATAATTTCTAATGCATTGTTTTATCCTTAGCTTTGGTTATTATTATATATTGGAATGAAATTTGGTCAAATATTATGATTACGGTGAGTTTTGTAAGAAACATCGACTGGTAATGTTTTCTAAATCACATTAAAGCAATGGAGCAACTATCTTAAAAAATGGCCTCACTTCAAACTTAAAACCAATATAGGTTTAAGTTTCCTCCTAAATATCAGTGTCCAGTAGTTTTTAAAAAATTTTTAACAATGACTGTTACTGGTATATACATGTTGCTCTTCGTAGTGTTTAGTCCTGCTAAAACAAACCCACTCATTTCAACAGTATTTGATTTTGTAATAGGTTTTTACAGTCCTAGAATGTCTTGAATGCTTGAATTATTTTATGTATATTATTTTTAAAACTACATCCTTTTATAATGTCTATATATTTAAAAGGAAATATGAGGGGGGAGGGAAATAAAATAACTCAGTGGTAGAGCATAGGCTTAGCATGCCCGAGGTCTTGGGTTCGATCCACAGTACCTCTATTTAAAAATGAAAAGAAAATATGTAACTATTAATGGGCAGAAACCTAAGAAATGCAACAGGATATAGATTTAGTTGCAATTTTAAAGAATGTATTTTCGTCATCCCTGCTTCTCAGATTATAACTCTAGCAGTCTTACAAAATCAATCTTTAGTTTTCTGAATTGATTTGTATTGATATTTGTGTAATGGAAAGAATTACATTTAAGGATTTCCCTTCTAAAAATAAAGTGCCCACTTGAAGTTCAAGATCACCTATTTCAAATATTGTGTGGCCTCAGTTTTCTGGCAACTTAAATGGGGCATTGTTACATACGTTGATATTTGATAGCATTGTAAATATGGTAAGTTAGTGAAGGGACTGACGACCCTAGTGTCGCACTTTGGGTCAAGTGGTTATACTTGGCCTTGTTTTATTTATCAGGGATATTCCTGTGCGCTTTCCATGAAACTGATTCTCTCTCTCTCATTTTTTTTAGCTTCAGCATTAGCTGCAGCTGCCTCTGTTCAACCTCTTGCAACACAGTGTTTCCAGCTGTCTAACATGTTTAACCCTCAAACGTAAGTAATTTACTTCGGGGCGGGGGGATAGCTCTGTGGTAGAGCGCATGCCTAGCATGTATGAGGTCCCTGGTTCAATTCCTGGTATCTCCATTATATAAACAAACAAAAAACAAACTTAATTACCTCCCCCCATTAAAAGAAAAAAACTCTAAAGAAGTAATTTACTTCCATCAAGTTCAAGAGGGTATGTTGTGAAAGCTTTAATGTTTAAATTGTCTGAGTTAACGTTTAGATTGTTTCAACATGTTTGATAGTATTGATCCTTTTGTGTAGTCATTTTATGTATATAATTACTTCCTTTGTGTTTGTAAGGTTGGAATTGAATTAAAGCTATGCAGATTTTGCTTTCAACTTATATAGCTAGTAGTTTTCTGTGAAGTTTGTATCTGTTTGTGTCACCATTATACTTTTCTCAGGCCAATGAAATGGTGATAAGCTTGGTATAAGTGTCCTTTGTAGATGCCAGTAAATCACTGCTTTGTAAATGTTAAACAGCAATGATTTTCTTTAAATTAAAAGAACACATTTAAGATTTTTAAATACAAATTAGAATATATAAGGGAAGTGGGTATGGCTTAGTGGTAGAATGAATGCATTTTCACATGCATGAAGTCCTGGGTTCAATCCCCAGTACCTCCGTTTAAAATAAAAGAATATATATGTAACATTTTCTGCGTCTGAGTAGTTTCTAATAGACTTAATACTTTTCTTACTACAGAGAAGAAGAAGTTGGATGGGATACGGAGATTAAAGATGATGTGATTGAAGAATGTAATAAACATGGAGGAGTTATTCATATTTATGTTGACAAAAATTCAGCTCAGGTATTTTAATCTTAATAGACTGACTTCTCTTTTGTCTTGATTTTCACACGTGCTTGGGGGTATTTTATGATCACTGTATTTCCTTAGAGGGTGTTTTTGTTTTTTGCTGAAGGAAGCTTTACCATACTGACTAAATAACACCCCCTCCATAATAAAGACACTTCGAAAACAGTTAAATTGTATCAGATCATCATGTAGCAATGTTGCTGGTGCCATGAATACTCTGGTACCATGATTTCATTCTTCAGCAGCATTCAAATTATAAAACATAGTAACAAGGTTAGTTTTTGGGTGGATAAAACTCAACAAAATTCTAGGTATATATAGTAGCTTGTGAAACAGTTGTGTTTATAGAGCAGTTAATTTTTGTTCAGGCATCTTGAATTAATCTGTTGGAATCCATGTGGTGTATCACAACACCCTTAACCTTTTTTGTTGTATTTTAGGGCAATGTGTATGTGAAGTGCCCATCAATTGCTGCAGCTATTGCTGCTGTCAATGCATTGCATGGCAGGTGGTTTGCTGGTGAGTTCAACCTTTTTTCTGAGTAATTGTTATTAAGGGTCTTATCTGAGTGATTAATCTGAGATACTAAACCATTGTATCTGTTTCTTTCAACAGGTAAAATGATAACAGCAGCATATGTACCTCTTCCAACTTATCACAACCTCTTTCCTGACTCTATGACAGCAACACAACTACTGGTTCCAAGTAGACGATGAAGGAAAATACAGTCCTTGATGTACATAGCTTTTTTTTTCTTGAGAATTCATCTTGAGTTATCTTTTATTTAGATAAAAATAAAGAGGCAAGGGTCTACTGTCATTTGTATACAATTCCTGTTACACTGAAAAAATAAAAATGTTAACAGGAATGCAGTGTGCTCATTCTCCCTAACTAGCAAATCCCACTGTATACAAAGCTGTTCTCTTGTTCTGCCTTTAAATGTACATGTAGAAAATTACATTAAGGATATAGGAATAGCTCTAGGGGAACAAATGTGCTTAACGTAAAAAGGCAGACAGGGATGTAATGATGTTTTTAATGTTTCAGAAGCCTAACTTTTTACGCAGCAGTTACATTTCACTAATGTTGATATTTGGTTAATGGTTTAGCAGAGTTTTCTGGAAGACAGTTTATGGAAATTTAAGACAGCTAAAAGGGCTGTTTGACTAACATCTCATCTTGCATTCTGATCAACTGGCAAGAAAAGGAGATTCCAAAATTACATTTCTGGATGGTATCGTTTCAGTTAATGTATCTGTAAAAGTTTCTTTGTAAATATTATGTGTTCTGGTGTGTCTAAGATTCCAAACAAAATGATCCCTGCATTTCCTCAAGATGTTCAGTGACAGTCTGGTGAGCAAAGCAGTCTGAGTAAGAAATAGGAAATGCAGAAATAGGTTTTGTCTGGTTGCATATATAATCTTTGCTCTTTTTAAGCTCTGTGAGCTCTGAAATATATTTTTGGGTTACTTCAGTGTGTTTGACAAGACAGCTTGATATTTCTATCAAACAAATGACTTTCATATTGCAACAATCTTTGTAAGAACCACTCAAATAAAATTCTCTTTAAAAGGCCACAAGAAATCTTCATTTTTGAAATGTTTTAAAGTCATAGGAACTTAAGGATAGAATATTAGTTTGACTTTTTAGTTGTTGCCTCTTTGGGAAAAATCTTAGTGACACTGTTGACCGCAAGTTGTCCTTGTACATTCTGTATATTAGTCTAAGTACCAGACTCCTTATTTAGGGTAATGTGTAAAACCAAGGAATTTACCAAAAAGATTTGCCCAGGTCTCAAACCTGGACATTCTTAAATCTCTCCTACATTGTCTGGGAATCTTTGTGGAAAAAAATGCTTTGCTATTTAAAAAGTAAATACTGAACAAAATGGTTTAAGTTGAAACTGGTGTCCCCATTTAACTGCATTTGTTGAGCTTTACTATACTTGGACTGCAAGCTTTCAGTTATACTCTAAACTGTTCGCTTCAGGTTTTTGTATCTAGTCAGTGTTGCTCCTAATGGAATGATTACCTTCCAGTATTGATTTCCTCACCTGGGTATTTGTTTCTACTGTATTGGTTTTTTTAGAGTTGAGGCACAGATTAATACAGGTTTATTCATATATGAAGATTAGTTTGAACTTGTAGGCATCAGTTTTATATGAAGCATTTTGAAGGATGTTTGTAATTCCCTTAACTTGGTTCAGTTACTCAACCTGGAGAACAAATTAAAAGATTCAAGTTAATTTTTGACCAGTGGGCAACAGTGTTCTTGGGGCAAAAGACTTACACCAACTTTCTTTCCAGAGTATCTTGTTATGTTCATAAGTAAAAATTTTAGTCTCAAATCAAGTACTGCCAGGTTTTGTTCTGTCGTTCTTTTCTAGGGAACTGGGCCAGCAAAGGTGCCCTCAGGTATTTAATCTTACCTGTTAAGAGATGGCAAAAACTTTACCAACAGCAAAGAATGAAATTTGGACTATAAGTGTTAAGTAACTTAGAGTAGAAAATGGTTCAAATGGCCATTCTGAGAGAGATCTTTGAGGTGAACAATTCCTGAAACAACTTACCACTTCTGGTTGTGACATCTGTAGCTGCTGTAGGTATTGTAGTGTCCTTGATTCTAGTTGGACCTAGTGTCTTTATGTCCCCCAAATATTCCAGTTTAGTTTCTTCTACCTTTATTACATTTACCATTAACAAATACTCAAGGGACATTTAAGTTTAGAGCAATATCAAGGGATGTGTGTACAGGTGTGAGGGGCACATCTCATGACTTGAGAAACTACCTTTAAATAGAATGGGAGTGGGGTCAGTTGATAAGAGTTTACATCCCTATTGATGGCTGGTTAGAAAATCAGGGATTCATGCAGTTGAGAACAGCTACAAAAGTGATGGTTTAAATTTGTTTTAATGTGAATGATTGGTTTTTCTGGTCAAGTCATTTGAAGGACAAAATTTGAGATGAACAACATAACAGCACTGGAAATAAGACTTACAGGTTAACCTTGCAGTGTAACCTTGGAATCTGCACTTAACAGCATTTTAAAGCTGAAAAACTAGTCTAATAGCATCAACCTTTAAAATTTAATAATAAGGGTTTACTGGCATCTACGGAGAGCTCCAAGCATGCAACATTTTTTAAACTTTGGATTAACAGAAACAGGTCTTGTGAAGCAAGATGCCAGACTTTATTAGCCCACCTCCAAACATCTATAACCAAACTGGGTAATAGGCTTAGAGTGAGAAGAAAAAATGCCTCTAACAAACTCAGAATACTTAAAGGCTTGTTTTATTATAGTACATGGGATGGGAGGGGGTGGATGTAGTGGGCAAACACTGCCCTGATCAGCATCGGATGCCCATCCCGATGGCCATGAATGTACCAAAGGTGCCGCCACTCTGCATCATGGTTTTCCCGATGCCGCCCATCAGCTCCCGACCCCGCATTCCGATCCTGAGAAAGGAGGAAACCAAGATAGCGCTAATAGTAAACAAAAATATAGGGAGGGTCATTAACTGCCCTTTTCTAATTTGTGGTAATGCTGAATTAGGCACTGCTGAAGTCTGGCAGGACATTATCTCGTCTTACATGGGGTAGTACTGACAAAATGATCCATCAGGGTCTCTAGGTGGATTCTTCGGATTAATGTATCAACTGTCTTCAGACTGGGGGGGGCAGCAGCAGCTGTGCGGAAACAATTTGGGGGGAGGCGTGGCTGGTTTTTAACACCAGAGTATATATAATCCAATAAAGACACCTTTTACACGATTTCTTAGTGTTAATGATTGGAGTCAGACCTGGGTTCAAGACCTAGCTATGCAATTTACAGGCTGTCTAGTGTAAAATGGGGATAACGTTCACAAGATTGTTGTGATAACAGCACTTTAGCTCAATGACACTCAGTAAGTGCTCAGTTAATGGTAACTTACACTCTGGAAAAATGGGAATAATACTCTAACGTGTGAAAATAATATTTAAGGTATAGAATTTATCTACCTTAACTTGTTCCCAGTACAGTAAAATTGGTCAACAAGTTTGGTACGCGCAATTGTAAATAAATATAACAGCAGTAAGACGGTAGGAATAAACACTTATTGGGCACTTAAAATGTGCCAGATTCTGTGCTAAGTGTGGTCTGATTTGATCCTTACAAGTCTACGAGGTAAAGGTTACTAATCTCATTTTACACTTGAAACCCAGGCTCCAAACTGCCTAAGATTACAGAAGGAGTAAGGGCCAGAGAGCTGTTTGAATCAGAGCTCGTATTTTCAACGACTGAGGTTTCCAACCTGTCCTCCCAGACTGAAGATGGTTAGGATATCAGTCTCGTTTGGACAGCGAGGGAATTGGAACGATGTAGACTCTATCCTGGCTGCAGGCCGAGTGGTGTGGAGCGGGAAAGTCCGGTAGTCCAGCCCAGAGATCAATGCCCACGCCCCTCACCTGAGGCAGGAAAACGTGCCGAAGAGCGCCCCGGCCGCCATGCCCACGGCGCAACCCATCACAAAGCCCATCTTCACGCGGTCGAAGCAGCTAGGCTGGGACTGTCCGTAGGGACCCACGGCCACCGGCATCTGCGGGGTTCGAAGGTTAGGGAAGTATAGGCCTAGCCGCCAGCCCGAGAGTATGGCAGGGGCCGGAGCTGGTGGGCCGGGAACGGGCCCAAGGGTTCGGGGGAGTCTGGGAAGGAAAATAAGGGCGTATCCCGGCTCTATCTCCCTCTGAGCGTTCGAGTCCCCGGGCCGCGGTGCCCCCACCTCACCTCGTTCGTGGCCTCCGTCGCTCAGTTCTACGTCTCGCACAGAACGCGACGCAGAGCGCACTCACGGCTCAAGGAACCGCTTCCGGGGCGCGGATTAGTACTTCCGGGAGCCTGTATCTGAGGACTGAGGCTGTTGCGGGTCGGGGGATCTGCCTTCTGGACCATGCTGCTGCGAACCGCTTGGAGGCGGGCAGCCGCGGCCTTGCCTTTCGCTCAGGGGTTGAGGGCCAAGGCGCCCACTCGGGGACTGCGCCTGCGCGGTACGCTCCGTTGCCCGCTCGCTGCCACCTGCCTAGGGGTGCGGAACTTTCTTCCGGGAGCGGCGACGCACCTGAATTTTACCGAGCCTCCCTCTTCTACGCGCTCCCCAGACCCTCTGACCCTTCCTCTTGACGGCATCCTTCAAGCTTTCTCAGGCTGGTCCCCCGAACGGTTTACTTCGCTGCGCGCACCCCTTTTCCACTTTCAGACCCTGCCCCGCAGGCCCTCAGAACCGTTGAGGCTCGGCCTTCGGACGTCACCAACTTTTAGAGCTGCTGCTCGTATAGTAACCTTTGAAGGAGGTCTTACATACCGTCTCCACATTCCTCAATGGTGTTGCCCTTTCAGAGGCCACCCCCCACCCCCAATGCCAAGGACGCAATTCGAATATTGTCTAAACATCCCCCTCCAAGAACCCTGTCTCTATCGCTTACTTTCTTTTACAGTTTGCTCATGTTTTCTGATGTTTTATTTCCTTTTCCACTGAGATTTGACCTCGGCACCCTTTAAACTTACCTCACCTACATCCGGCTTTGTCTTCTGCTATCTTGGATGCCCTGTGTGCATAGTTGCATCTACTCTCACTTAGTCACTCCGTTTCATTTTTTTGTCAGTTGTAGGCCATGCTCCCCAGTCTGCTGTTCCCTCAGATGCAGCCACTGCTCCAGAGGCAGAGTCAATGCTGCGACCTCTGTATATGGATGTGCAAGCTACAACTCCTCTGGTAAGGCTAGACGGGCAGCTTTCCCCAAGGCTGTTTATAGGCATTTTATTATACAATTGGCAGTGCACAGAAATGGCTGAAGCCTTGTAGAAGTGCAAGCCATTGAGAAGTGTGTGCTGGGAAAAGCAACGAGTCAGGAGGCTTAAGTTGTAATCCACTTGAAGTAACTTTACTACTTACTGGCTGTTGACTTGGGTCAAATCACTTTGTTGCAGGCCCTATGGTAGTAGTTAAAAGCATAGGCTCTGAAATTAGCTGGACTGCTACTTACTGTGAATTTGGACAAGTATTAAATAGGTTAAAAGACATAAAGCAACCTTTACAGCAGAGCCTGGCACATGATAAGCACTTGAATAGTCATGCAAGGTTTCATCAACATGTGGACTATCATGTTCTGGTCCCTTATAGATCACGTTGCTTGGCAGGGGAGGAAACACCTGCAGACACAGCTGTCAGGGCAAGGCAGTGTTTGTAGATTATCTGAGGAAATGGTAGTATAATCCGTTTTAAGATGAATTGGTAGGGAAGTATGTTAGGCTAACATCTGGTTAAAATTTGAGGGGTTGGAAGAATGAGGCCTAAATCTAGACAGAGTCTGAAGGGTTGGGAGTGTGTTGAGGCAGGTTGGGCTGGTCTGAGGGGGTCAAGTGGGGCCTGAGTTAACAATAGGCTCAAAGACACTGATTTTTTTCTGTTGTGCTCAGGACCCTCGGGTGCTTGATGCCATGCTCCCTTACCTAGTCAACTACTATGGGAACCCACACTCCCGGACACATGCTTATGGCTGGGAGAGTGAGGCAGCCATGGAACGTGCTCGCCAGGTTAGTTCAGAAGGTTCTGATGTTAGCGGTTCAGTGGCCTGTGGGAGATATTTCCTTCTTGGTAGCTGTGGGTGAAGGTAGAAATTGTTTGACGTGCTCTCTCAGGAAGAGATTCAAAGAGCAGGCCTTTGGAGTCCCTCTGAAGGCATTTGATTATTTCCCACATTTCCTAGCTAAATGACATTTAGCAAGTTATCTAATTTCTAGAAGCCTCCATTTCCTCATATTGAAAATGGAGATTGTAGTAGTTCCTACTCCTTTGAGTTTTGGGATAGATTACATGAGACAATGCTGGTGATGTGTTTATTAACATGATGCCTATACATACTAAGAGCTCAGTAAGTTCTTTTTAAAAACACTTAAGTTGTTGTTGTTATTATTATTATTATTATTATTATTATTATTATTATTATTCTGTATAGGGCTGGAAAAGAGCCTGGGCTCTGGGATATAGCTGTATCTATCCCTTGTCTGACCC
Organism: Vicugna pacos; assembly: GCF_048564905.1. Taxonomy (NCBI): domain Eukaryota; kingdom Metazoa; phylum Chordata; class Mammalia; order Artiodactyla; family Camelidae; genus Vicugna; species Vicugna pacos. Next base: position 26,673,222 of record NC_133005.1, on the reverse strand, counting down.
TAATGGGTGCAGAGCTGCTTCTTGGGCAGTTGATAGAATGCAGTGGAGTTCTTGCTCCCGACCTCTTAGTTGTGTCTGCAGCTGCATTCCTGCCTAGGGAACTAATGATACCTATTTCCTGCAGCAAGTAGCATCTTTGATTGGGGCTGATCCTCGTGAGATCATTTTTACTAGCGGAGCCACTGAGTCTAACAACATAGCAATTAAGGTAAGACAATGGAACCAGAGGGCATATCTGGGCTTTCCTGACCTGAGAAATGGTGTCTTGCCATCATTTGGGCTCATATATGTATTTCATAGCTACCTACTTTTACACTGTTATGACGAAAACACACAGACACACACTCTTTCAGATTTGTTGCTTCCTTCAGCCCCTTGGAATCTACTCTGTCTTAAGTCTTTGCTCCTGTTGAACTGAGTTCAGTGAGGTAGTTGGATAGAGAAGGAGGTGGCTCTTAGACCATTAACCATTTGGTGTTCTGGATGACAGCTACTTCAGAGATTAAATAATAATGACTCAACCCTTTTCCCCATTCTTTTGATCTCATCACAGTGATGTCCAGCATACACTTGTAATTGGGCATGTTTCTCTGCTTCTTGTTACCAACTTCACCCTTGTGTCTGTGATTTCAGGGCTGCCCTCCTCTCAGCCTTCCCTTTCTTTCTGGTGAGATCTGTTTGCAGCAAGTTCCTCCTGTTTCTTTAGATGTCCCCATTTTGAAGTCCTGGCTACTGTGATACCTTCTGTCTGCATTCATTTGATCACCCATTCTGAGATTAGTCACTCTATCCTTGGGGCATACAGATCTTTGGTGCTAACAAAAGTAAAATTCCACTCTCCGTAGTCTTGTTGATGTTTCATAGAACATAATCACATTTGACTGGGTCTAGTTACCAGGGTCACTTAGGTAAATACCAAGGCTCTGATAAATTGTAGGCTGCTGTAGGTTCAACTTTGGCTCTACCCCTTCTCACCATTATCTCTCAATTCTGCTGCCAGTATTAGTTTTTCTGACGTTGGACTGAGTGAGGAAGCCTAGACCAGGGCCGGGCTCCAGAGTCGCCAGCACTTTGCTTGATCCCATTAGCAGGAAGGCATCCTTTCTTTGAACTGCAGAGACCACAGAGCCAGGGGTGTAGGTCTCTCCAAAGATGAGAATGATTTCTGGAATGGAGAGCATTTTCAAAACTTTGAAAATATTTGCTTTGAAAGTCTCCACAGTTTCCTAAACCTAGAGGTCAAGGATTGCTAAGGATAACTATGACAGCTTTCCCCTTTGTCTCCTGGATGGGTAGAGTACTGCTGTTAGAGGATTCAACACTGTGGGTAACTGAGATAGGAGGTGGGGAAGGGAACTTTTAAATGTTTTCATTTTTATGCTCTTTGTCCTCAAGAACATACAGTTTTCATATAGTTATAATTTTGGCCTAATTAGTTTTATATGCTGCTTTTAAAGTAGTACTCTTATAAGCTCTGGGAGGGACATGGCTGTACATTTTATTTAAGTTTTTTAAAAGTTATTCATGATATGTGGTGAGTTTTTTTTTTTTTAATCCTATGGAGAGGTTTAAAATAAAATGTAGGTCTTCTACTTCTTCCTCCTCTATTTTGACCCTGACTCCTGCTTGGCAAAGTTAATTTTGAACTGATTCTGTTTAGTATTGTTCCAGAAAACAAATTATTCATAAAAATAAATTTGCTTTTAATATTTTCACACATTGTAGCATGCCACATTTATTCTTCTGTAACCATTAATAATATGTCCTATGTTTTTCCATTTCAAACTCCATAATTTTTATTATAACTACATTCTTTTTCATGGAGTTGTGTTATTGCAATTTACTGTTTATTTCTCTCTTATTGGATGTGTTTAATCTTTCCATTTTTTTTAAGGATTGTAAATATAACTAAAGCATTTTGTCTCTATAGCTTCATCTGTCTTTTGAAATATTTCCCTAAGGTAAATTCCCCAAGGAGGAATCACAGTAAAGAGTGTGAATACAGCTTATAAAACATCTTTACAAATGATTCTCTGAAGAGATTATAATGTGAATATGGCCATCAGCAAGGAATGAATGTATGAGTTTCACTTCCACATTGCCAGCTTTGGGTATCAGTATCACCACATTTGCAGGTTTTGTTGTTTAAATAGAAATAAAAGAGAAAGGCTTTTCCTGGGATGCAAGGGTAGGAATTTTCCCTTTTCTCCACCTAAGGGATAGTAAAAAACGTTTGGTCTTTGTCCTCTGTTCTGGCACAGGGCTTCAATAACACTTGGGAGTTTCCTGAATGATAGGAATATCTTTTGTTATTTATAACAAATCCCTTTGGACCATACCTGAGTTTCTGGCAATGAAGTGACTCATGGTGGCCCTTAGATAGTTTCCAGAGACTGGCCCAAGTGATTAGAGGGTTGGAACTTTGGTCTGGGGAGGAGGGGGCTCGAGATTGAGCCCAGTCACATGGTCAGTGATTTAATCAGTCATGCATACGTAATGAAACCTGGCTAAAAACTCTGGACAATGAGACTGAGAGGAGCTTCCAGGTTGGTGAACTCATGGATTTACTGAGAAGTGGCGTGCTTAGATTCACGGGGAGAGGGCTTGGAAGCTCTGTGTCCCTCCCTGCCCCAGACCTAACCCTGTGCGTCTCTTCCGTTTAGCTGTTTCTGAGTTGTATTCTTTATGTAAAAGCTATTATAGTAAGTATAGTGTTTTCAGTGAGTTCTAACTTCCCTTAGGGGGAAGTTTGGAGGGTGGCTTGTGACACCTGGGCTTTGTAGCTAGCATCTGGAGTAGAGGCAGTCCTGTGGGACTAAGCCCCTTAACCTGTGGGATTTGCACTAATTTGGGATAGTGTCAGAATTAAATGGAATTATAGGACATGCAGTTGCTGTCAGAGAATTGATGTTAGAGCATACTGCCCTTGTCCACTTACTCCTTACAACTGAGATAGAAGTCTCTACTGTCTCTGATTATATTCTTCTTCCTTCCACCACCACCAATATCCAGGGGGTGGCCAGGTTCTACAGGTCACGGAAAAAGCATTTGATCACCACACAGACGGAACACAAATGTGTCTTGGACTCCTGCCGTTCACTGGAAGCTGAGGGCTTTCAGGTCACCTACCTCCCAGTGAAGAAGAGTGGGATCATTGACCTGAAGGTAGGAGGGGAAGCCTAGGAGGACCTAGGCTTCAGTCTATAAATCTCTCTTCAGCCTCAGCTGGAGCTTGAAGGATTAGATCTAATGGTGCGGGTAGGTGAAGTTTAGAGAAATAGGCCTCACAGTGAAACTGAGAGAATGCTCCCCTTGAGTGTGTACCATCTTCCTTTTCTCTGGAGGACTTGTTTCTCAGCTTTGTTGGTGCTTCCTGGTTTGTGTAAGAGCCGCTGGGTATATGTGCAGGTTGCCAGAGGCTCACTTTCATGGTGGGTAAGCTCTGGCCTCCTCTTCCTGCACTCATCCTTCTAAAGAGGACGTATAGTTCTTGTGAAGAGTATTTCCCTTTTTGGCCCATATCTTTATATGTCCATTTTTGGGTAGTGAGTCCACCAGATTTTAGATACCAGCATCCCTAGACAAATCCTAAAATATAGTTTGTGGACAGAGTCATGTGCAAATAGAGTTTTACTGTTTCCTTTCCAACAAAGTGGCCTTTTATTTCTTTTTCTTGCCCAGTTGCCCTGGCAAGAACTTCTAGTACAAAGTTGAACAAAAGTGATGAGTGCAGGTACTCTTGTTCCTGTTCTTGAACCATTATATGAACTTAGCTGTGGATTTTTCATGGCTATTCTTGCGTTGATGTCCTTTATCAGGTTGAGGAAATTCTCTTCCCTTCCTAGTTTGTTGAATTTTTTTTTTTGCATAAATATGTGTTGGATTTTTTATGGGTAGGGGGGTAATTAGGTTTATTTATTTATTTACTTACTTACTTAGTGGAGGTACTGGGGATTGAACCCAGGACCATGTGCATGCTAAGCATACACTCTACTATTGAGCTATACCCTCCCCGCTGGATTTTGGATTTTATCAGTTGTTTTTTGTGTCTGTTGAGGTGATCATGTGGTTTTGCTCTCTGGTCTGTTAATATGGTGTATATGTTAATTGATTTTTTTTTGTATGTTGAACTTGTATTCCTGGATTAAATCCCACTTGGTCATGTGTGTGTGATCCTTTGTTTATGTTGCTGAATTTGGTTTGCTAGTATTTTGTTAAGGATTTTTGCATCTATATTCATTAAGGCTATTTTTTTTAATATATATTCAATAATTATGTTTCATTAAGGTTTTGTTGATTTGTAGTTTTCTTGTGACATCTTTGTGTGTTTTGATATCAGGGTAATACTGTTCTCAGAATAGGCATGTTGGTTGTAACCTACTGTTTTACTCTTTCTAACCACTGTGTCCCTTCATAAAACTGTCCATTTCAGACACACTGTCTTCACCTCTCCCTAATGTGTCCTAACCAGTCTTACTTTGGGCCTGTCCTCACATATATCCTTACCTTTGATCTATTCTTCTTTTTCTTCCTGCAATTACCTAATCTTCTGTCTCTTTTAAAAACTTAGTTCAAATCCCAGCTCTTTCATGAAATCTCTTTGGCTGCTCTAACCCCTTTTAACCTCTTTCTGTAAATCCCCTCAATTACTTAATGGCTTTTTTTTTTTGAGATATAGTTGATGTACAGTATTTTGTAAGTTACAGGCACGTACAGCATAGGGATTTGCAATTTTTAAAGGTTATACTCTGTTCAGTATATATGTGTGGGTGGGGAGGGCTATGTGTGAACTCTCTGTATTTTCTGCTCAATTCTGCTGTGAACCTGAAACTGCTCTAAAAAAATAAAGTCCAATTAATTTAAAAAAAGATTATACTCCATTTATAGTTATAAAATATTCACATTCACCCTGTGTTGTACAATGTATCATTGTGGTTTATTTATTGTATATAGTTATTTAATGTCTTTTTACGTGCTTTGTTGTAGCTATGTCTATCTCTCCACTAGTCTAAGTTTCTTGAATGCTGGGAGCGCATATTTTCTGGTTTTTTTCTCATATTACTTAACATAGTGCCTTTCTTTCACTTCATACTATTTATTGTGTCATAGTGCACAGGGACAGGGGGATGAACAAGACAAGCCTAGTTTCTGCCTTCAAGGAACTTAACATTCTAGTGAATCAGGCAGTTAATGTGTAAATGAACCAATGAATGAAATAATTATGAATTGGAATAAATGCTATAAAGGAAACAAATAAGAAGCTGAGAGAAGCATAACATTGATAACCTACCTTAGACCAGTGTTAGGGAAATTATAATAGATGTTGGGAGGTTGATTAATAGTTTCTTTAAGATAAATTTTTTAGTCAGATGGTCCCTACCTCAGTGTTGTTAATATTAACCTTGTTTTTTTTTTCACTACTTACTTTGTTCTTTGCTACTTACTCTGACAACCTTTTTTGTAAAATTAAACTTTTAATTTTTAAATAATTGTAGATTCACATGCAGCTGTAAGAAATAATACAGAGAGCTCTCATGTACCCTTTATCCAGTTTCCCTTAAAGAGAACATCTTGCAAAAGTACAGTACAATATCATAAGCAGGATATTGATGTTGATAGCAGTCTACCAGTCTTGTTCTGATTTCCCCATTTTTGCCTGTACTCACTCGTGTGTGTGTTTAGTTCTATGCAGTTTCATTACATGTGTGGGTTCATGTAACTGTCACCACAAGGATGCTTCATGTTGTTCTTTTAAAACCACTAATTTGATCTCCATTTCTTTAATTGTGTAATTTCAATAATTTACATAAATGGAATAATATAGTATGTAATTTGGGATTGGCTTTTATCACTTAGCATAAGTCTCTGGGAGTCATTTAAGTTGTTGCATGTCTTAGTAGCCTGTTCATTTTTATTGCTGAATAGTAGTCTAGGTAATGGAAATACCAGTTTGTTTAATCATTTACTGTTGAAGGACATCTGGGTTGTTTCTTGGTTTTGGCTATTATGAATAGCCAAATGAACATATGAATAGTTACTGTAAACATTTATGTATAGTTTTTTGTGTGTGTGAATTTAAGTTTACATTTCCCTGAGGTAAATGCCCAAGAGTGTGATTATTGGGTCATATGATAATTTCATGTTTAGCTTTATAAGGAACAAAAACTACCAAACTTTTTTTCAGTATACCTGCACCATTTTATGTTCCCACCAGTGGTGTATGAATGATCCAGCTTCTTTGCATCCTCCAGCATTTTGTGTTGTCACTATTTTAATTTTACCTGTTTTGATAGGTATGTAGGGAAAAGCCCCTTTTCAAGTCTAAGTTTGCCTACATTCCGAGTTAGGGAGGACTTTGTTGGTACTATACAGTCTTACTTCTGATATTCTTAGGAACTAGAGGCTGCCATCCAGCCAGATACCAGCCTGGTCTCAGTCATGACTGTGAACAATGAGATTGGAGTGAAGCAGCCCATTGCAGAAATAGGTGAGTATCGTGGGTGGACCTGATGCTTGCTCACCACTGGGATCCATCTGAGGGGCAGGACTGGACCAGGAGCTGTGACGCTTTATTGAATACAGTAAGGAAATCAAGGGAAAGAGAACTTTAGTTCCTTGTTCAAGGACATATTGTAAATGGCATAGCTAGTATTTGAATCCAGGTCTAGTACCTGTTATGTTTTCATTTTCATGCAGTTGGTGCTGAAAACAAAACAAAAAACCTCCACCTTTTTTCTCTACCTCATTCACTTTTTTCATTTTAGAACATCTCTTTATTATGCTCACCTAGAGCCAGAGACACTCACCCTGTAACCTCTTAGCCACATTAGCAAATAGATCTGTTAATCTTTGTGCCTTTTAAATCAAAAAGTCTCTAAAAGGTAATTTGATATATTGAAAGACAAGTGTTAATGAGGTAGAAAGATTCTTAGGAATCAAAATATCAGGAGTTTTTGATTTGGTGCTTTGTACTTGCTCTTACTTATTCTAGTCAAGGAGCTGAGAATGAGACAGAGACAGAAAGAGAAAAAGAAAGAGAGGATTGATTTACTTTATGGCTAGAGGCCAATGCCAGAGGCAGTTTTGCCTTAGAACTCTTAGTACATTGTAGGACAACTGCCAGGTGACTTCCTGACATTGAGCTCTGGTTCTTCCCCTCTGTTGTTTCCTCAGGGCGGATTTGCAGTTCCAGAAAGGTATATTTTCATACCGATGCAGCCCAGGCTGTTGGAAAAATCCCACTTGACGTCAATGACATGAAAATTGATCTCATGAGCATCAGTGGTCACAAAATCTATGGTCCCAAAGGTACTGCCCCTCCTAGAGTTCCTCCTCTCTGTGCCTCCCAGCAAACCCTTTGACAGATGTTCCTGGAATTCATTCGGGACTATCATTGCTCTCAGAGGAAGTTAGTGCTCTGCAGAATCCAAGTGTTATTTAGCAGTAGCAAAGAACACTTGCCTACTTGTAGACTCTAGTGGTCACTATATATAGCAGACCGTTCTTCCCTGGTCTCTTTAGAAAATCCTTAGAGAACATGTAGATGTTAATTTGGTTGAGGAGCAAAGGGTTTTGTCATATCAAATTAGCTAGGTAAGTCCAGTTGTCTTGTCAGCTGTGATATGCAGAGCAATATTCTTTGAGTCCTTCATCCCCCTGTGTCTTATTTTAGCCTTAGGGGAAGATTGGGTGGGCTTTTATGTCTGTTGGTATTTGTTCCTAGATTTAGTTGTCTCTGCTCAGGTTAGTCTCTCAAGGATACTTGTCTGTCTCCTATGGTCCTGTTGGCCTAGGAATGTTTTCTAGGTGGAGTTCTGCCTCTTCACCCCAACCTTTGGCAAGAGTCTGTTATCCTCTATTTTGTGGAGGTAGCCTTCAAAAGCAAACAACTCCTCCTCTGTCTTTTAGGTGAGGGCCTGTGGTGGCTGGCTATGCCTCCACACTTTAAGCTGTGTCTGCAGGGTGGATGTGGGAAAAGGTGTGATAGTGCCTGGAAGTATGCAAGCTGGCTTCTAAAGGCTCCCAGAGGTTATAAAGAGTGTTTTTGGCAGCTGCTGTTTTTAAAAGGCATTCTATCTTTAAAATGTTGCCTTTATTGGCATTTATTATAGATAAATCTATTTTGATAAAACCAGTTAACTCATATTGAGCAGAAGCTCTGATCAGCACTTATATATGGGTATCCCTCACTCCAAACTCTTGCTTTTTGAACTTAGAATCTAATCTAAATAGATTTAGCTACTATCCAGAGCTGGTTATCTGAGCAGCTGCTCTCTGAACTTGAGAACTGTAGAGGTTCAGGTAGTGAATTTGAGTTTGATTTTATTTTTTAATGGGGATGTGAAATATTTCTTAATAAATGCAGTTTAGGACCCATAAAATTGTTTTAAAACTAAGGTCCTTCATAGTATAGTTAGGGACCACTGCCTTAGTTTTTATAGTATCTGCAGTCTCTGCCTCAACAGTTGTTCTGTGTGGGAGAAGATGACCTTCAGCAAGTGTTCACTCCATTCAAAACCCTTGACTAGTTAATGAATACCTTTATACATTCATGCTCATATTTTGGTGTGAAATTCCTGTAAATGGATTTGCTAAGTCATAAATTATACACATTTTTAAATTTTGATAGATTCTAGGAGATTGTGCTAATGTTTACTTCCATTCTGATCTACCCACCCCTTTTTCCCTTAAGGTTTTAAATTTTCATTCTATTTAGACAAGGTAATATGGTTCAAAACTCAAAAGCTACAAAAAGTACACTGGGAAGTCTCACATCCCAGCTCCCAGCCATGTTGTTCCCCAACTGGGGAGGCAGTTTCTTGAATATTTTTCTAGAATTATTCTATGCATTTACAAGCACATATATACTTCCCTCACCTCCCCTATTTTACTCAAACAGTAGCATACTATACTCATTGTTCTGCATCTTGCTTTTTTCATCTAACAATGTATCCTTTTTTTAACTGGTGTACAGGCATTATTCATATTTCACAGTTTTCTACCAATGTATCTCAGAGATTTTATAGTGACAGTATAGAAGGAGCTTCCTCATTCTTTAGTACACCTACTTTGTATTTTGGGCACAGATATACCATGATTTGCCCATGTTCCTGCTGATGGACATCTAAGTTGTTTCTAATTTTTGCTATTATGAATAATGCTGCATTGTATGATGCCATTTTATACATGCATAGGAAGCTACTTTAAACCATTTTGGTCATCACTCCTTCTGGTAGTTACCTTCCTGATGTTAAATAATTTTGATAAATATTATGCTTTTGCTGGTATTTCTCCTTTTCCTCCAACATTTTTTATTTTGAAAAATTACAAGCTTGCAGAAGAGTTGAAAGAATGTTTCAACCCCTTTGAAAAGTGATACTTTGTTTCATCTACCTTTTCCTTTTTCTCTTTTTTGTAACAAATTTTGTTTCCCAGGGGTTGGTGCCATCTACATTCGCCGCCGGCCCCGTGTGCGTGTGGAGGCCCTGCAGAGTGGAGGGGGCCAGGAGCGGGGTATGCGGTCTGGGACAGTACCCACACCTTTGGTGGTGGGGCTGGGGGCTGCGTGTGAGGTGGCACAGAAAGAGATGGAGGTATGGGGAGAGTAGTTCTGTCCCACAAATTCTTCCCCTGTGCTGGGTCTCCTATTTAGAGGCTTCTTGGCATGACTGAGTCAGATCTTTGCCAGAAGAGGTTTAAGAAAACCATCTTTGTCCCAGTGCTGCTGGCATCTTGTTCTGAGGGAGGTGTAATGGGCTCCAAAATCCAGGCCCCTTCAGTGGTTATCAGTTCATTTAGTCTGGGTTATTGGAACCATGTGTCCAGTTATTGAGCCCCTTTGCACACCAGGTGCTATGCTCAGTGCTGGGGATACAGTGGTTTCCATGAGTAACACAGGATGATAGGTGGGTCAGAAGCACTGGTACTTCTGGACACAGGGAAGGGCTCCCTGTCCTGTGTGTTTTTGAGGTGTTAATGGTCACTATTCATAGTCTTCCCTTGCCTGCTCCTCAGTATGACCACAAGCGGATCTCAGAGTTAGCAGAGCGACTGACACAGAAGATAATGAAGAGCCTTTCAGATGTGGTGATGAATGGAGACCCTGAGCACCATTACCCAGGTATGGACATGCCCATTCTGTCCCTATCTGGAAGAGCCTGAGACTCTGAAACTTCTCCCAATGCAGTTCTTTCTTCCAGGTTGCATCAACCTATCCTTTGCATATGTGGAAGGGGAGAGTCTGCTGATGGCACTTAAGGATGTCGCCTTATCCTCGGGGAGGTGAGTTGGACTGGATAGACAGGGACTGTGGCAGGACCAATTAGCCTGGCTTCTAAGTGGTAGGTTAGTACCATCTAGCATAGAGATGACAAGCACAACAGCTACAGCTCTTGGCTAAGAGTAATAGTCATTTTGTAAGTACCTTTTTTTTTTTTTTAAACAGAGGTACTTGGGATTGAACCCAGGACCTTGTGTATGCTAAGCATGCACTATACCACTGAGCTACACCCACCACCCCCTGTAAGCAACTGTTTTTAGCTGGCTGGGCACAGGTTAAAGTTTGTTACCCTAGGAGGGCTTCCTGGGGTAGAATTTTGTGCCTTTTGTGGTCCCAGGAGATACATGTATCTGTTCTAGCATTCTGGCAGTTCTGTTACAGGCTTCTAGAATTCAAGGATGCTCCAGAGGCCATCAAGGGTTTAACTCCTGTCTAGGCTGATATAGATGGTGTATTTGGTTGTAGGGGAGTAAGCACATAGTCCCCTGCTGCCTCTTGTTGGCAGACTCAGATCATGTGGTATCACGTTCTGTCATGCTTTGGCAGTGCCGTTGTTCAAAGAGCCTATCCTCAACAGCAGCCAGAGGAGCTAATTTCACATCCCAGAAAGTGCCAGCAGTATCCAAACCTTTACACCTGTCAGATTAGAATGTCTCCTTTGTCTCCATAGCATGACTCCAGGGGCCTGGGGGTGGAAACAAGACTAGAGGTTTGGGCCAAAAGCAGATTTGATGATGAACCAAGCAATGCAATATGTCTTTCTCCTCAGTGCCTGCACCTCTGCATCCCTGGAGCCCTCTTATGTCCTTCGAGCAATTGGCACTGATGAAGATTTAGCTCACTCTTCTATCAGGTCAGTCAGTTGAGCTGCAACCGTTAATGAAAGGCATCCTCTTTTGTATTGTTCATCTCCTGTTAGAGTCTTCCTCAGTCTAGTTTTCCTTACCCCTTCTTCATTCTTCATGAAAGTTTCTAGAGCAGTGGTTCTTGGACTTCACTGACTGTCACCTGGGACATTTGTGAAAGATGAAGTGGTCTGAGTGCCACACTCAAGAGATTCTGGTTCACTAGGTTTGGAGAACAAGCAGGAAACTTCTTTTCAGGTGGTCCACAGACCATGTTCTGATAAACTCTGACCTACAAGGGAAGAACGGTGTTCTCTCCATGTCTTTTGTGTATTTGCTGAATGAATTTACCCCAGTGCCACAAGTCTGATGCAGTGCTCCTCTCTGTGCCTTTCCCAGGTTTGGTATCGGCCGTTTCACTACAGAGGAGGAAGTGGACTACACAGTGGAGAAATGCATTCACCATGTGAAGCGTCTTCGAGAAATGAGGTGTGCACTATTGTACCAGAGACCCCGTGGAAGGAATTGCAGTGCTGGCTCCTCTCTTGTCCTCTGGCTGTGTATTAGCACTGCCAGAAACCAAAGCTTGAGAATTCTTGGATTTTAGGATTTAGAGGTTCCACAAAGCAAGAAAGTGGATCTCCCTGACTACTTGTTTTCAGAATATGAAGAAGTGTTTTCACTTTTAGTTTTTAACTAAAGAACTATATAAAGTCCGATTTTTCATTTTTTTATTGATAGTATTAATAGTTGTCATTGCACCAATGTCAGTACAAAATTTGTTATTTGTAGACTAAGTATAGGAAAACTCTTTAAGATAGGGATTCTTAATTTGGGTTCTGTAGCTGGACTTCAGGAGGTACATGATAGCCCTGAAATTGATGCTAAATGTTGTGCAGTTATTCATTTTCTTTGGAAGAAAGTCCATAGTTTTCATCAGATACTCAAAAGGTTAAAAACCATTATTCAGACTTTTCTTTTATTAAGATCCCTACAAAAGTCAAGAGACCCTTTACCAGCCAGCTATCACCAGGGGTTCTGCTGGTAGCCATGGAGCTCTGCTTCCTCATGGGAACCATGGGACCTCTGGACTTTTTTCAGAGCCTGGCTCTGTCCTGGTTCAATTTGACTTTCAAGATTCTCTTGATTTAGTTGGTGAGTGTGAGGAAGTTAGGTATATACCTGCTTCCCTTTATGAGTTCTTCGAGGCCTTTCTGGGCTCTGGATTTTCATTGCCAGAGTCTAGTTGTATTGCTCTAATATCTATAGCTTACTTAACTTTCTTAGGCTCAGGATTCCTCCTTGGCTTGACTTTCTGGTACTCTCTGTTATACTCAAAGGGCATTTCTACTAACAATGCTGCCAGGAAAGACTTATTCTTCCTCTTTGTGTGGTTTCAGCATCTTCACCCTATTCCTTCTGACCCTTTATAAACTGAATTCAACCTGGTCTCCTTAGCCCTCAGCCAGAGTTTTATTTTGTGGTCTATGTGATAAGTGACCTTGCTTAATGAGAAGAGACAGGAAGGAGATGGCTAACTTTAAGGATCCTTGGAAAATGTCATAAATGGAAAGGCATGCTGGGAATGCATAGTGTAAGGAGAGAGAGAAACCAAGAATAGAATGAAATTGGTTAGAAGAAAATTAACTGGGGAAATCCAAACCACAAATTCCATGGTCATAATACATTGAAGTAATACCTGGTGAGGAACACTGTCTAAGGTGTTTAAGCTGTAGGGGATCAGAGTTTAGGAGAGATTTCTCAGCAGTAGTTCTCATGTGAGATGGGATGCCCAGGTCTAAGACCCAAGAGAGCCTTTTGAATTGGAGCCAGGGATGTTGAAAGCATAGTCCCATTCTGGGGAGATGAAGCTGGTGGGAATTGGGTAAGAGTGCTACATACCCAGGTGATTAGAGCTAAGCTGTATCTCTGAGAACTAGAGCAAAACCCAGGAACAAGTGCTGAAGAGTCCATTTGTGGTGGGGATTAGTAGAGAGGATGAAACCTACTACTTATACAGGTCCCAAGGGTCTTGGTTCCCCCAGGAAGATTATGTCCATAGCCTCTCAGGAGTGGGATGAGGGCTTTATAAATATAACCACACCTGATACTATTGGCTTGGCCCCGTTGGAGCCAAGTCTGGGGTACCTGGTTATTAATGTTGGCAGCTGGAGAGAGGTTAGAGCTGAAAAAGACTTACATATAGCTGAGAAAGACTTGCTAATTTCTTATTTGGGGTCTGTCAGGGCAAGAAGGTGGAGGAGAGATAATAACAGATGGACTCAAGTCAGGGTTCAGGGCCTGTAAGCCAGTGTTGACTGCTTCCTAAGCCTTTACTCATCCAAATACCTCTTCTCTTTGGCAGCCCTCTCTGGGAAATGGTGCAGGATGGCATTGACCTCAAGAGCATCAAGTGGACCCAACACTAGAAGAGTGGGCCTCTGTCTTTGTGCTGGCCTGGCTCCTCTTGTTTCATCAACCTGTGTACAGCCAGACACTTTGTTACACGTAGTGGGTGCTCCGTGTTCAAACCAGAATTGGTATAGCCCAGTTGACTTCAGCATTGGCCTGCCTCCAAGAGGGAAACACAAGAAAACTATCTTCCTCCAGCTTCAGCTCCTTTGGTGGGGAACACTCCCCATTTCTCTCCAGGAGTCCTTCTCTGGTCATATAGTGAGTTGATGTTCTCATCCTGAAACAGGAAGGACATTTGCTACGATATTGCTGCTGGACATGTCTGTATCCTTGGTGGGGAAAGACAGAGAAACTGGAAGAAGGCTCTTTGTTCAGGGACCCTGATGCTGTATGTGGACATTTGAGTTGTTGCTTACTGCTGCTTAGAGACCAGCTCCTTCAGAAACAAGCATAATCAACTATGATTTAATCTTTTTGTGGCTCCAAAGGCTACCTTGTCATATTGGTTATATATTGAACAGCAAGTTTGTTTGTCTCCTTTGTGTTCTTGTCCTCCTTTCTTTCTTTTGACTTAATGGAGCCAGAAATATGTATCATCTGTTACTCTAGTAATTTATGTTCCTTTTTAAACATTTGTTAATTTGCAGTTTAGAGAAATAAAATCACCTTCCTCTATTTATTCTGTGACTTTATGAGAGGCTCAGGGGGAATTCCAAGCAGTGCTTGGGAATTGTGGCACAGACTACCACGCCACTTGATTTCCATAGAAAAGTCGGCTTGCCTATCTCTTTATTTAGCAGTTGTTTGAGTGCCTGTCAGGTGCCTGACATTATTATGTTATTGGGGGTACACTGGTTAACAGGACCTAAAAGGACCTGCATTTCATTCTAGTAGAGACAGAAAATAAGAATTCAACAAGTAAGGCTATTATAGGTTGAGATGAGTGCTATGGCAGAAGTAGAGTAGTGAGAGGAAGCAGCAGGGAGCGATCCTACCATGCTGGGTGTTACTAGGAAAGCTTTTTTGAGGAGGTGTAACTTAAGCAAAACATGATTTCTGAGCCATCTAGGGATGAGTGAGAAATGAGAAGGAGTATCAAGAGCAAAGGGCCTGAGGTATAGAAAAGCGTGGTGTATTTGAGAAACTGATAGAAGGCCAAAACAGCCAGAGTAGTTTTGCCATTTGTGGGTCTGAAACCATAGGTGGGAAGTTACCAGCACTAAAAAGAGTGAGAGAACAAAATTAATTAGTACATCACACATGCTTTATTTTGGTTATATATTTGAATGTGTATAAAGGCTACAAATGTATTTCTTATGTGAGCGATAGTCAAAAAAGTTTGAAAGCCACTAGGCTAAAGTATGATGAATGCAGATACATAAGGGAAGGAGGAGATGGAATTAGAAGTTTTTTGAATAAAATCTTTTATTTAAAAAAATTTTAAATTTAGAGAAAGTTTGCAAAGATCATAGAGTTGCATATCCATCACCCAATTTCTCTGATTTTAACATCTTAACATAAAACTTGTACATTGTCAAAACTAAAAGATTAACATCTGTACATTAGTATTAAACTTCAGATTTTACTCAGACTTCACCAGTTTTCTCACGAATGCCCTTTTTCTGCTTCAGGATCCAATTCTGGATACCACATTGTATTCAGTATGTTTTGTTTTTATATTACACCTACAAAGATAATATATAATACAGATTTGGTTCAAGAGTGTTGCCTGGTTTTTTAAAGCTGTACAGGGCTAGCACCAGGGTAGTTTATGACACAAACCTTTCCCAAACTCGTTGGGGGTTGTGGGAACTTAGTTCCTGATTTTGTTAGTTGACTCATTTTCTGACTTGGAAGATTAGTTCAATTATGGTAACATTAAGGAATTAGGGTATTGGCAGCGGTGGTGGAGTCTGAGTTGCTAGGATCAAAACAGCACAAGAATAATTTTTTTATTTAATAAAGTACTACAGTGCAGCTGTGGAGGGCTTCATAAGGACTGATGGGTAAGGTTCCCGAGACTGAAAATTTTAAATGGAGAAAAAAATGAATCAGCTTTTGATTATTTTGTCAGGGCATCATCAATAGAACGAGTCACCACTTTATAGTCTAGTTAATCCTCAAAAATCCTGGGAGGTAGAAATCCCTTCCCCTCCCTTCCCCTCTAGTCCCCTGTTGCGGAGGCTCGAAGAAGTGACGTAACTACAGGAAGTCAGAGCCAAATACTAGTGCGGATCCCACCGCGCAATCTCTCCCCCAAGGCGGAGCTAGTGCACAAAAGTCGCACGCAGGGACTCAAAGCTTCCCTTCCCGCAAACACCGGCAACTTCCGGGAGCTTGTCCTAGAAGCTCACTGCGCTTGTGCCGCCCCGCCTCGTGACGTCAACCACTTCGCCCCGCCCTTTCTGGAACGCGGAGCTGCTGAGCGGGCCGGCGGCCATTTTGTGAAGCGGCGAAGGAGGTGACGGCTGCTGTGGGCTCCGGGAAGCCGTTCAGGCTGGGGCTGTCGGCCTCAGGGCAGAGGCACTCGCGCGGGGGGTAACTCGGGTCTGGGTGCGGGTGCCGCGCAGCTCTCCCCGGTAAGACTCCCGCAGCCCCGGAACGGGCGGGGCTGTGCGGGGCTCGAGCCGCCCCTTGGTGGCCCGGGGCGGGGCCTTCGGAGGCCTCGGAGCCCGCCGCAGCGAGCGCCCCACACAAAAGGGTCGGGGCATGACTGCGGGGAGGCCCGGGGCGCCACTTGCGCCTCTCAGGCCGGAGAGGATGCGAGGAGGATACAAGAGGATGAGCCTGCCTACCGAAGAGGGAACGAGACCATAGCAAGGACGCCCCCGTGGTCGGAGAGGGAGGAGGCCAGAGCTGGGTGGCCCAGCGCCCTGTGAACTAACGGGAACTGCAGTGAAAACACAGTACATCCCTATAGAGCGAGAGTCTCTCTCTGCCCTCAAGTGCCGCAGAGATTGTAACTGTTCCCCGAAGTGAGGACACTCCCTCCACCCGAGTGGAAAGGAGGCCCCTATAGCCTACCAGAAAAAGGGGACTACAGTCAGGACACACCTGTGGGGAGGAAGCTGTAGTCGGTATACGCCCGTGAGTCTAGGGCGGAAGTTTCGAAACTGGCCGTTTTCGTGGCCTGAAGGTGGAGGGGGTTGCAGCAAAAAGCTTCCAAGGCCCAGCTTTGGGGCGGGGCTTACCCTCGGGGGTGTCGGCAGTTTGAGAAGCCGGACTTCGTAGAGTGGGTGTGAGTCCGCCTCGAGCCTCTGAGAATTGTAAGATGTCAGGCCCTTGGTCCCCGAGTAGGGAGGGGGCTGCTATGAGCACCACCTTTAGATTTCCCTTAGAAGAGAACCTTCAGCAGGAGGAGATCCAATGTGATGTGGAGGGTGGGTGATTTTGATGGAGAGTGGATTAAGTTTCTCTATTGAAGACTAGAGGTGCTAGGTTGCAGCCACGTGAAATGGGTGGGAGGGGCATTGAGAATCTACAGGTTAGTGACGGGGTTGCACACTTGTGCGTGAGGTTTAGCTACTAGATTATAAGTGTTTGGACGTTATGTGTGCTGCTTATGTATACTTCATAGTGAAAAATCTGAGGAGCTCCGGTGAGAGTTAACTCTGGGTTATTCAGTACTAAATGTACTGAGTTGTATCCTATTGCAGGCTCGGTTAAGATTTCTGGACCCTAAAATCCTCCTTGGCTCCGGATTCCCGGAGATGACCTAAGGTAAATTGGGCAGTTGGCAGAAATCATTATTCAAGATTAGGGTAATGCCAGTCAGTATAACCTGTTGAAAAAAATGATTGCATTTGAAGGTTTTGTTGAAGCAGAGACTTGTGACTGGAGTATTTCTCTTAGAGCTTCCTACTTGAATGTTTTTAAATGGTGTGCTTTTTGTAAAATGCAGTACTAGCAACATGAATTGCTTTGGACTTTGTTATCTAGTTTACGTTGTTAATGTATTTCAGCATTGGCAGTTTAAAATCTAGAAGTCTGGACACATAGGCGGTTCTTGTTTTGCTTTGGTTTTTAATTATAGAAATGTGATACAAGACTATTTGTTTTCGAAATTTAGTAGTTTTATAGTGTGGAGGATTTCTGGATTTAGTGGACGGAAATTGTGTTCAGGCATTTTCCAAGAATATTAAGTTGAGAAGAACTGTTACAAGTGGTGAAAATAATTTTGCGGTAAATCTTTGAAATGAAATGTTTGGTGTGTTAATATAAAAATTCAGGATGCGTTTAGTAGTATGACTAGAAAACAATTTTTTAAATGAAACAGGGAATGCGTTTTTATATCACCTTTATGCTTGATTAAATACTGATTATTTTGCATATTGATTGACTGTAATGCATAATTTCAATTTTTCTTATGTTCATATCTGTTAGGTGAAAAATGTGAAGCTTTGTTTTAGAAACCATTGTGGTAGTTACTTGGAACATATTGTTTGCTAATACCCGAAAACTTCAGGTTTCCTTCACTTTCTTTGACGTGTCAAAATGACTTGATTTTTGCATAATAAGTTTGGGGGTTGTTGGTACAATTTTTAGACGTGAAACTTAATTTTGTGGGCTAGTGTGTTCCAGATGCTAGAATCCAGTGACAATGTTTATGCTGTCATGCTGTTTTTATTCCGTTGTGTAGATAGTCACTCCATCATTTCAGTTTAGATGAATATTTTCTTCTGTAGATGTTATAGGAAGAACTTCTAAGTCATTAATGGTTTCACAAAAGATGGTTTTAGATATCCCTCCCTAAAATGCTGTTGTTCATTTCTGTAATCTCCTGCCTGGCCTACAAGTGCTTGATAAATGTTTGTGGAATAAATGAATGTTGTTAAGTGTTTTAGGTCAACGAAGCAGAAAAATAAGTTCGTTTAATTTGTAATTTTGTCAAATTTTACTACCACTACATATATACCTTTCGGTTTGCATGGAGTTAAGTTCGTTGAGTTTAAAGCCAGCTTTTAAGTCTTAAAACCAATAGTGAGGATGAGTTTGGTTTGCTAGAAGAAATAGAAGAAATACTGTTTCTCTGAAGTTTAAATCAAGTAAAATAATGAACATTTTTGTTAGCATTTGGGGGGATTAAAAAATAATATTTTAGTTTTTTTGGCAAGAGGAATAAGTGTCTTACTTAGAAATGTCTTGATTTGTTGCCTTGAGTACTGACTGGAGGTTAATTAGAAAGTTGAGTAATAATGCTATCAAAGGTTTATATATCCTTCAGTGTCAGAAGAATGCTTCAGTTTTATTAAGAATGATCCCAGAATCTGAAATGTGATCCACATGGGGATGGGGACAAAATCAAGTTGATGAAGCTGATTTTTTTTCTTGTAATGCCTACCATAATGTCATTATGCTGCTTGTAGCTTGTGCTCATTATGATTGGTTCTCTGTTTCCCATTGCTGAGGTGAACATTTGAACGGTGCTGATTTTTTGTTTCCTTTGAATCTGAAGAACTTAGGTCTGCTGTACCCTGGTTTTTGTTGATTAAAGACTGATTAGTGAACAAAGTTAAAATTCACTTTTGGACATTTATTATCAGATGAGGAGTGGAAATGATCAAGTTCTGGTTTGTGCCTTGGCTTCTTGATAAAGGATTATTGTCAGACATTTTATCTTGAAATTCCAAGTGATTGGAATGGCTAGTAAATAAGAAATCTGTCTTGTCATAATAATATGCTATATTTTTATAGCAGGTATTTGTAATTGTGCATATAACTGCTATTTGTAAAGTGGAAGCAAACCCACTATGTGGATTAATTTCCAAGATAGAGTGGAAAAATACATTAAAGCAAGCTTCTTGTTTTAGATCTTCTGAAATATATCAGTAGATTTAATGGCAAATCAAGTCCATTTTGTGCTTCCCTTATGCTCTATGAATAGGTAAGACATGTATTTTAGATATTTTGTTGCTTAGAATTGTTTCAGTCTTACCCTTCTAAAATTCACCACAGTTTAAGGTGATTGGAGTGCATTTTTCATTTTGGTATCCTGCATTCAGTTGCTAGATGACATTTAGAACCCAGGAATGAGTAGGTTCCTGGAAAACAGAAATGCCTCTATTAAATTATTGTGCTTTTTAGAAAATGAGGTGTTGAAAACAAAAAGTACTTTTGTTCTCAATTTCTATTTGATGGAAGAGGTGTAACACCAAAAGTTTTGAAGTTCTGGCTTCTAGTCTGAGCTTCCTGTGTTCTTTTCTTTGGTATGGGGTGAGATGGAGCTTTCCTTTTGTTGAAATAGGAAAGATTTACAAAGTTACGTCTAGATGGATTTTTGTACCTTAAATTGAACATGTTATACTTGAACTAGGGATTTGCTAAAATCAGCTGGGCCTTTCAACTTTTCTCCTTGTACAGTATTTCTGGTAACCCTGTAGACATTTTTCAGAGTAGACCGAGCATGTTCTCTTTGGGCTTAACTGACTGACCCTGAACTTGTTCCTCTCCAAGTGGACATACAGTACCTTCTTCAGTCTAGAAGGAACCTGTTTTCCCTTATGTTCGGGACACGTCCTAGCCCCACACCAAACCTTTGAATTAGAATCTCCAGTAGGGATCATCTGTTTATCACTAATACTTAACTAGAAAATTACCCTGGTTTTGAGGCTTGTAGAGTCAAACCTATAGGTTTAGAAATAAATACTCCAGTAGTAATTCATGCTCTTCCTTGTTAGGCATAAACTTTATGTAAAGCAAACTTTTTTCTGTTTCACATTTCCCTTTGTGACCCGTTAGATCAACTACTAGATGTGGCTTTTAAATGAAGAGTTTTAAATTTTTATACTTAATTAGAATCAATTGTACGACGTATAAGAGATTAACAGAATGCTCTGGGCTTTTGAAAGTATTGTTTATGACATATTTGCATAACTTTGTGACAAAACGGTCTCACTGTTCTCTAGTAATTTGAGTGGTTGTCTAGAGGATGTTTAGCTTGTTCTTCAGATAAGCTTGGAGTAACAAAAACTTGAATATGTCTTTCTGGTGATGAATATTAAGCTCACTGGTGGTATCTTGATCTTGAAAGATAGTTAAAAATCAGCATCGTCATTCTATGTAGGCGTCTATTGGTAACTTCAATACTTAATAGTGACAGTTTTCTAATACTCTTTTGAATATAGTTGTCTTATCATTTGGTCATATAAATTGCTTGTGAATTGTTCATTGTAACTTCACCAGTTTGGGAGAAATTCCAGTGAAAGATGAGTGGCCTGTTTTTGCTTTGGGAGCTACTTTTAATATGCTAGACTTTAGGAATTTTTTTTAACAAGTCTCTTGGAACCATTTTAGTGTTAGAAGAAAAAGCTCTTTTCTTAATATTTTGAACTCCAGTGGTTTTAACTAGAAATTAGTCCTTATACCCAGAACTTCCACTTCATTTATGTTTTTTGATGTTTGATGCTATTTTGGTGCAAAGGAAAATATATTGGAAGAGTAATTGCAATAATTTCCATGGATACCCTTGAATTGATGACTTAATCTGTCCAGGAACTGTTACTGTGTGAACTTGTGCTTTTTCATCAAAAATTTAGTGGGAACCTGAGGAAATAGGTGGCAGTTGGATTTGTGTTAATGGAATTTTCTGGACTGGTTTAATCATCAGTGATTAAAGCAGTTACCCAAGCTTTATGACTGCTTTAGTTTTTGATTGATTCATTCTTGGGCTAATGTATGACACATTCTTGATGTATATAAATATATGTTTTCAGAGATATATTTGAAAGCAATACCAAATAATAAACATGTGAGATTTTGGTATATATATATTTTTTATACATTCTAATGAAGTACTCTGGTGGTTTCAGACTCGCCTTCATAATATACAGTTCAGCGTGGCCTGTGCGTGTTTTGTGTTTCCTGCATTGATTTTTGCCTCCATTTATTCTCTATTGCAGTCTAAAAGTTGGTTTTAATTGGTTGCCCACAGGATTGACTTGGCCTCTACTTCTTGTTAAGAAAATACATCTCTTGTTTTATCAGGTAAGAGATTTTTGAATAGAGGGTTTGTTTCTATACAAGATAAGATGAGATTATTAAATAACATGAAAATATGTGTAATGACTAAATTGGTTTTTTATTTGTTTTTAACAAGCTTATTTGAGGGATGGGGCTGGGGTGGACTGGGTGTCTTGAACAGTTGTTGCTTCCTTTAGGAGTCAGTTTTCTGTGGATGCATTTCTTATGCTGAATTCCTGATTATTAGGCAGTAAGTAGCTGTTTTTTCCCTCAGTAGCATTCTGGTCTAACTACAAATACAGGTGCTTGTTATTGGTATGGTTTTTTAATATTTTTTAGAAGTATAGGTATAGATAATGGGTCATTTGTCTTAGGGTACAGATTTTGATATTAGGTGTAACTTTAGTGGTTGGAATCTAACCCTCTTGTTAATAACTAAGATAGGCTCAAGCAGGATAGGTTGAAATGACTCATCTGTCAAAAGGTACTTAGTAGCAGAATAGCAGATCTTAGTTTATTTTACATTTTTCAGAACCCTAAAAACTCTTCTTCTTAGATGGCTTTATAATACATCTTGTGCTGCTCTACTTTGGTTTACTCCTCAGCCCTTTTTAGATGGTAATCTGGGCAGATTTTCAATATTACGTTTTCATGTGTACCTTGTACAGACTTTGGCTAAATTCCTTCTGTTAGCAGCACATGGTTTGAAGACTTAACTGTATATGCGCTTAAGCCCTGTGTTTAATTCTGGGAACTATATCAAATCCCCATTTTATTGTCCTGATGCAAACTAACATCTCTCAAGTTTTAGGGAATCTAGATTACCCATGATATTTCCCCCAATTAGTGATCAAGTGTGTTTTGAAGTTGAATGGCATGCTATATGCTACTTGAATATAGGCAGTATTCTAGAGCTAGTAAGGAATGAGAATTTGATTTAATTAATCAGAACCTTCTTGATGAACTTTTTATAGACTGCTAAATGGTAAATAAGGGCAAAAGAGTCTATTAGTGTGATGTTTTTAGTATTAATTTTTCTTATTGACTCTTGCAGACCAGAAATGAGAATCTTCCCTCTGCCTTTTCCCAAATTTTCGTAGTCCCAGACTTCCCTAGTGTTTTTCATATGGTCTTGTTTTCTATTTGCCAGTCCATCTTTTTGGATTAAATTTGAAGATGGCTTTTAGTTTTTTGTGTATGTGTGTGTGAGGAAACTGTCAAAGCCAAATGCATCTTTTGTATACAGCAATCATAATATTGAGATACATTTGCAGATTTTGTTGCTTCAGATTAGCGTTCATACAGTGTTTGACTTTGAAAAACTGCTTTCATGGAGTTACAGAACTCTTAGAGCTTGTAGCAGGATACTTTGTTCTGATGTTCTTGTTTGAGAATTGATGAAACCAAGGCTCAAATAATTTATAATTTCCCAAAGGTCACAGATAGTTTAATAGGTTTATATTTAAAAGTTGATTTTTAAATGACTTGGAAAACATCATATGCTGTTGGCCACATAAATTAAAAATTCTTTTTTCTAGTCACAAGAATTTGTTTTGGATTACTTTACAAAGGGCTACCCTTGCATTTATTCTTAGAAGCCATATGAACTGAAGTACTAAAGTCAAATTCCACAGGAGTTATGTTGGGTCACAACCAACTGAATAAAGTTTATATACTAGTTCAAAAACAAAAAATACCTCTTTTTCATTATCCGTCCTCCCCTGTGGGTTAAACATGACGGTTTGTTTGTTTGTTTGTTTGTTTGTATGGAGTTAGAGAATGAGACAATGAACATGAGTTAATTAAAACAGCCATGGTGAATGGCACTGTAACCACTTTTTGGAGTTATGACTACAGGTAACTAATATTTTGGCTATTTTACTCAGTATTTCTTTTGGATACGTAGTATGTATTAACCTTATGTAAAAATTATATGTTGTTTTCTTTAAGAAATAAAGCTATAAAGCAGATACAAGAGTTTTAGGATGAAATATGGAATCAGTCTCATTTGAGACTTGGATCTGCTTTAGTATTAAGTATTATTTGAAATTCATTAGTTTTCCAGTTTTGTTTCTGTTGGATTTTGAGATTGAGCCATATAAAATGATATTGATAATCCCATAAGTTGTCAAGTTTGTAAGGAAGATGCTGAGCCAGTTTTAAATATTAACTGTGATATATCCTTTGTATGTTTTTCCCTGTAGATTGTTAAACTTTGTTTCCTGATTTGACTTACACATTTCTTTTAAATCTTATTGAATAATTAGTGGTCTGAATGATGATGTAATTGGTGATTTGATCGTCCTATGGTTGTTGTTTTACTGAAACTTTCGAGTCTTGGGGCTGAACTTCTAATTGTTTCCAGAATTAATCCCTTTTGGAAGTTGAAACTGGGTTTTACATTGTAAACGGCATATAATTTTCAGCTTTCAGAATTTCCATATTTAAAAAATGACATTGCTTGTGATAGTTTGAGGGAATATTTGAGGGCCTAATATGGTAGCTGATCATTCTTGTAGCTAAAAACTTGGTGTGATAAACAGGAGTCTGACCTGGCCGTTGCCTTTTCTCATCTGCAGGTGTGTGTGGTTTCAGCGCAGCATGGCTGTGGTCATCCGTTTGCAAGGTCTCCCAATTGTGGCGGGGACCATGGACATTCGCCACTTCTTCTCTGGATTGACCATCCCTGATGGGGGCGTGCATATTGTAGGGGGTGAACTGGGTGAGGCTTTCATCGTTTTTGCCACTGATGAAGATGCAAGGCTTGGTATGATGCGCACAGGTGGTACAATTAAAGGGTCAAAAGTAACACTATTGTTGAGTAGTAAAACGGAAATGCAGAATATGATTGAACTGAGTCGTAGGCGTTTTGAAACTGCCAACTTAGATATACCACCAGCAAATGCTAGTAGATCAGGACCGCCACCTAGCTCAGGAATGAGTGGCAGGGTAAACTTGCCTACAACAGTACCCAACTTTAATAATCCCTCACCCAGTGTAGTTACTGCTGCCACTTCTGTTCATGAAAGCAACAAAAACATACAGACATTTTCCACAGCCAGCATAGGAACGGCTCCTCCAAATATGGGGGCTTCGTTTGGGAGCCCAACATTTAGCTCAACCATTCCGAGCACAGCTTCTCCAATGAACACAGTCCCACCGCCACCAATTCCTCCAATCCCAGCGATGCCATCTTTGCCGCCATTGCCATCCATTCCCCCAATACCAGTTCCTCCTCCGGTACCTACGTTGCCTCCCGTGCCTCCTGTGCCCCCAATCCCCCCAGTCCCTTCTGTGCCACCCATGACCCCGCTGCCACCCATATCAGGCATGCCACCCTTGAACCCGCCACCTGTGGCACCTCTACCTGCTGGAATGAATGGCTCTGGAGCACCTGTGAATCTGAACAATAACCTGAACCCTGTGTTTTTGGGTCCATTGAATCCTGTTAACCCTATCCAGATGAACTCTCAAAGCAGTGTGAAACCACTTCCCATCAACCCTGATGATCTGTATGTCAGTGTGCATGGAATGCCCTTTTCTGCAATGGAAAATGATGTCAGAGATTTTTTCCATGGGCTCCGTGTTGATGCAGTGCATTTATTGAAAGATCATGTAGGTCGAAATAATGGGAATGGATTGGTTAAGTTTCTCTCCCCTCAAGATACATTTGAAGCTTTGAAACGAAACAGAATGCTGATGATTCAACGCTATGTGGAAGTTAGTCCTGCCACAGAGAGACAGTGGGTAGCTGCTGGAGGCCATATCACTTTTAAGCAAAGTATAGGGCCTCCTGGACAAACCCATGCCCCTCCTCAGACACTTCCCAGGTCAAAGTCGCCCAGTGGGCAGAAAAGGTCAAGGTCAAGATCACCACATGAGGCTGGTTTTTGTGTTTACTTGAAAGGGCTACCATTTGAAGCGGAAAACAAACATGTCATTGATTTTTTTAAAAAGTTGGATATTGTGGAAGATAGTATTTATATCGCTTATGGACCCAATGGGAAAGCAACTGGTGAAGGCTTCGTAGAGTTCAGGAACGAGGCTGACTATAAGGCTGCTCTGTGTCGTCATAAACAATACATGGGCAATCGCTTTATTCAAGTTCATCCAATTACTAAAAAAGGTATGCTAGAAAAGATAGACATGATTCGAAAAAGACTGCAGAACTTCAGCTATGACCAGAGGGAAATGATGTTAAATCCGGAGGGAGATGTCACCTCTGCCAAAGTCTGTGCCCACATAACAAATATTCCCTTCAGCATTACCAAGATGGATGTTCTTCAGTTCCTAGAAGGAATTCCAGTGGATGAAAATGCAGTACATGTTCTTGTTGATAACAATGGGCAAGGTCTAGGACAGGCATTGGTTCAGTTTAAAAATGAAGATGACGCACGTAAGTCTGAACGCTTACACCGTAAAAAACTTAATGGGAGAGAAGCTTTTGTTCATGTAGTTACTCTAGAAGATATGAGAGAGATTGAGAAAAATCCCCCTGCCCAAGGAAAAAAAGGGTTAAAGATGCCTGTGCCAGGTAATCCTGCAGTTCCAGGAATTCCCAGTGTGGGAATGCCCAACGCGGGAATGCCCAGTGCGGGAATGCCTAGTGCGGGGATGCCTGGTGCGGGGATGCCTGGTGCCGGGATGCCTGGTGCCGGGATGCCCGGTGCTGGAATGCCTAGTGCAGGAGGTGAAGAGCATGCCTTCCTCGCTGTAGGGTCTAAGGAGACCAACAATGGGCCTCCATTTAACTTTCCTGGTAATTTTGGTGGATCAAATGCCTTTGGGCCACCACTCCCTCCTCCAGGATTAGGAGGGGCCTTTGGTGATGCTAGGCCTGGAATGCCTTCAGTTGGAAATAGTGGTTTGCCTGGTCTAGGACTGGATGTTCCAGGTTTTGGAGGTGGACCAAATAATTTAAGTGGGCCAGGATTTGGAGGGGGCCCTCAGAATTTTGGAAATGGCCCTGGTAGCTTAGGTGGCCCCCCTGGCTTTGGAAGCGGCCCTCCTGGCCTTGGAAATGCCCCTGGGCATCTAAGTGGGCCTCCAGCCTTTGGGCCTGGCCCTGGTCCTGGTCCTGGCCCAATTCACATTGGTGGTCCTCCTGGCTTTGGATCTAGTTCTGG
Source organism: Vicugna pacos (assembly GCF_048564905.1). Taxonomy (NCBI): domain Eukaryota; kingdom Metazoa; phylum Chordata; class Mammalia; order Artiodactyla; family Camelidae; genus Vicugna; species Vicugna pacos. The sequence goes on along the minus strand of NC_133005.1, from coordinate 26,646,598 downwards.
AAAACCAGGACCAACAGTAATTAAAGTACAGAATATGCCCTTCACTGTGTCTATTGATGAGATTTTAGATTTCTTTTATGGCTATCAAGTGATCCCAGGCTCAGTGTGTTTAAAATATAATGAAAAAGGTATGCCCACAGGCGAAGCTATGGTGGCTTTCGAATCTCGGGATGAAGCCACAGCTGCTGTCATTGACTTAAATGACAGACCTATTGGCTCTAGGAAAGTAAAACTTGTATTAGGGTAGCTAGCTGTTCACATCAATTCTTCATAGGGTAGATATAGTCTTCATAGTGCCGTGATTAATGCATCCAGATTGTTTTCCTAGTGTTTCCAGGTTAGAACCTGTGGATTGTTTCAATTGCATATAGATTGGTTTCCATACATAGAGCATTGGTTGACTGTTTACAGAAGACTCACTACCAGGATAAACATTGCTGTATGTTACAGTAAAGCTGTCTGGAGAGAACACAAAAATGATTTTGGCATACCGTTAGAGAAACCATTTGTAAAATGCAAATGACTACATAAAGCTTATCAAGGAGTCTAGATCGGTTTTGTTTTATACCATTTGGGATGAAGAAAATAGAAATGTCAATAGAGCTCATTAAGGGTGCTCTTGCCAGCTGCTGAAAAATAGAAGCTGGCTACTCTTGGAATTTGGTTTAAAGCTGGACAGATTTGCTTTGTTATAGGGTCAAAGCTTTGTCTAAAGTCCTCATTTTCTTTTAAAATTGAATAAAATCTCTGTATACAGATTCACTGTATGTACCTTTATTGCTTCTTGAGGGTTCTTGCTGTATAGACAGTCTTGCTTCTGAAGTTGCTGCTTTGTTTGCCTAATTGACTCATTTGTAAATGAGCAGAACTGTTTTGTTGTTGTTTTTTAATATAAAACTCCATACTTGGTTTGTGCTATAACCTTGAACTTTATTTCTGATGTCACACTTAAAACTGTGGAATAAGACATTTGCCACAAAAATAAAATACGGAGTCCTCTACCTACCAGAGCCTTTTTGGTTTGACCGCCAAGTTTTAGTTTAGTCAGTTTAAAAATTGTTCATGTTTGGGTGGCATCAAAAACCAGAAACCACCTTTAATAGTCATTGTTTAAGATACTTGATTTGAAGTCCTGCCCAAGATGAGTTCTGGCAATATTCTGGCAACTTCTGTCCCAAATTTATGTGAAAATTTGACCTGTAACTAAACAGAAGGTCCATTCATAAAGCATTATTATATCTAGGTTTTAAAAATTGAAGTTGAAGTTCTTAGCTTTGTTAGCAATAGTGTTACAGAATCAAAGATCTGTAAGCTGGTCCATAGATTGATAACGCATTTAATCCTGTTACTTGGAGGCTTTTTGGTCTAGTTGTTTGATCAGGAGCCTGTTTACAAAAATTCTTTATACAGAGTACAAGTGCCAGAGGTGAGAGAATTGAGACTCCTTGCCCTTTCATACTCTTTTCTTTGACATTCAGGACACTAAGGCAGAAGGACCACATGGGTTCTGGTTGGTGAGTGTCCTTGTCATGAGAACATTTGCCTTACAACGTCCTGCTCACTGCCACAAAAGGCTCTACTTTTGGTTACTTTCCTTCTTAGTTAAAATGCTCTAAAGATATGTCACATATTATAAACATGGAATGGGAGATCGGTGAGATATCATGAAAAACAAATTTTGTCTTTTACATGGGCCTCTGTCTTGGTTTGAAACATCCCCAACATTTCCTACAAATCAATGTACTTAAAAAGGGGTCAGCCTTTTTAAAGTATTTCCTACTTTAAAATTTAAATAGTGCCTTTTTGGTGTTGCAATTCAGTGGAACACTGAAATACAGCGTCGTGTAATTTAGAGTTAAGAGTGGCAACAGTTTCATTTGTGTGATAAGATTTGGAAAGTGTTGTCATCACTACAATCTTAGAGGATTGACAGAACGGAATTTTTTGTTTAGGGACAGGATTTATTTAGACTTTAAAAGAAGAAATGGCTGTGTTGTGGGTCCTTTAGTAATTCACGAATACAAATTCGCTTTGACAGATCACTAGCTATTGCCTCCTCAGCTACAAAAGCAATATGATGTTTGTATATGCTGTTCAATTTAAGTTTTCTGTTCAGTAATCATTTCTCATTCCAAAGACAGAGTGCAGAAAACTTCAGCGCTGCTTGGGAGTCTTATTTCAACTGCAGATTATTTTCCCCATTGGAAAGCTGACTATTTTCATTTTAGAAAAATGGGTTGTTTGAAGATGAAGTCTTTTATCTTTTTCCACAATTTATTTTGATTATATGTTCGTACATTCTTATTAAATATTTCATATACTTTATTTCAACTACTTTGTTATTTACTACATTTTAGACAAATACTGAAAAGGAAAACTTGATTTCATTGTTCATCAAATTAAATAAATTAAGAAAATAGTGGTTTGTGTAGAAATTGGAGAGAATTGTGTTTCATATTTGGTTGGATCACAACAGTACTTCTCTTGTTGTGAAATGTAATTAAATGCTTTGCCCTCTGGAACTTGATTTTTGTGTATCTGAGACTTATTAACATAGTGCTAACTTTAAGCGTACTGTTCATCTTGTTCTGGGCATTGGAGTTTGAGTTTTTTTTTAATTCTTGAAAATATGTTCTGTGAAACTACCTCTCTTCCTGCCAATTTTCTCATAAGAACTAGGTGTGGGGTGAAAATGAATTTACATTATTTTCTCATTTGCTTTGTATGGTATGAAGGATTTGTAAAGCTTTGCTCAAAGTTGTGTGCATTTGTAAACACATATTTTCAGTCTTATGTGTAAATTTTATTGCCTGATTTTGGTGATCCTTACATTAATGGAAGAGAATCTTTTCCATTAGATTTAGAACCCTCCCGCCCCTTTTTTTAGTTTAAAGGGTTAGAAAAATCAACAAAATGTATTTTATAAATAAGCAAATTTGTAAACTTTTTCTGAACTTGAGTGAAACATTTAGTTCACAAGCAAAATTTGGAGGTGTGTTCTGTGTTTACACTATAGTTTGGATGTATAATTATTAGTGGCTTTTTTTTAATGTGCACTAAGTGAAATGTCGTTTCTAGCTTTGTGCTGCAAGTTGTCAAAGCATTGACGGTGGAAATTTCATTAGGATTTTTATTCAGAATTTCAGAGAGTAACATTCAGTGTAATTAGGTCAGTCTTAACCCACTGGATGAGAATCTAGGGCTGTGTATGGAAATAAGTAAACATACATTCTGGGTGGAAATACCTTGGATAAAAAGAAGGGTACATGAAAGCCTTAATCAAACTCAAAGTCCCTTTTTTTTTTGGATTCTGTCATTGTGTACAGGTGTGGGTCAAGTGTTTAAAAAATAAATCCACTCATCAAGAACACTTTTAAAATGAGTAAAGAAAATGTAAAATTGCTGCCAGTCAAATCTTCTGGAAAGAATTTCTGGCAGTGATAACATTTAAAAATTATTTCCCACTCTTGGAAACATTTAAATTGTTTTACTGGCAGTTCTACAGTAGTCCAAACTTTAGAAACCAAACACAATAAAATGACTCATTGCCAATATGGCCCAACATTGCCAGCAAATACTGCCTTGGCTTTATTCAGCAGAGGTTTTTGTTTATATAGATGAAGTCTTGAATACTGTTCAATAAACTTGTCACGAAATAAAACAGGCTGATGCTTTTAATGCTTTAACTGCACTAGAGTATTCTACTGAGCTGTACTATCAGGTTTTTTTTTTTTTTAACTCCTAAAAATTTGTGCCTTTGGAAAGGTGGATTTGGTGATCTTGGAGGTAACAATTGTTGCTTATCCTTGTCTGCTAATGCTGAAGTGTGGAAAGAAGATGATACCTGAAATGGCAGGGAGGAATCTTGATTCTAGGTCACATGTATGGTACCCACTTTTTCAGGTTTATTTTATTATGTGTTTTTGCTAGCAAGCTCCTTTGTTATGTGGACTCAGACCTTGAAACCAGATGCTCCTTTTCACAAAAGGAGTCTAAAAGGGGACTGTGAACTGTCTTTTAAAAACTGATTACTTTAGGAAATGGGAAAAGAAATCTTCAGTATACATGGTCAGGTGGACATACCTCTAAAGCTTTGTTTTTCTTTTTTGTTTGCTCATTTGTTTTTGCATTAGTATGTGAAGTATTTGATGTGGGGAAGAGGGAAGAGGAATCAAAAATAACTGCTTCTTTCTGACAGTGATGCTCTGGTTTTGTCCCTTCCACTTCAACTTCTACTGAAAAATATTAGCAAATAAATAGTTTCCATAAACTCCACAGAATCTTAAAAAAAAAAATCTGGATTGGAGTTGCAGAGAAATCAGTGGGCTGTTCCTTTTAACCAACACTCTTGAAAAATGTTTATGACTTTTATCTTTATCATGAAAGAGTTTTAGCCTGTATTTGAGTTTGAGTACCCAACTTGTTTTAGAGAGGTGTAGACTAGACATACTTAATTCCAGGTAGTTGCTAAGCTGTTCTTAAAATTATGACTGTTTGACTAAGCATTTGAAAAATTGAAGAGTGAAATGAGCAGCCTAAGGACATCCAGAATCGCCTTTACCATCTTAAGAAAGGGGTGGACTGGTTGCTAATATGTCTCCTTTTCTTGCTCAGGAGAGATCATTCAACTTCTATAATTCACTGTTGTCAGCTTTCTGTTGTTTTACAGCAAGAAGTAGTCTATCAGTTATGTGCATCGCCACTGTTCTCTTTACCCCCTCCCCAAAAGTAGAGGTTTTATGGGCCGTGGTAGAATTCAACTTATGGCTATCCATTTTTGATTAAACAATTGCTTGATTTCAGTTTTGTCTTTTTAGTATAAAATCTGATAGATCACATTGACTTACTGTAAAATATTCTGGAAAGAGTGTACCATGGTGGTGGCACAGTTCTCTGATGCTGTAGTGACTTTTCTGGGGAAACTTCTGTTCAACAACATAGGCGAGTTCATCTCTTATTGGTGCCTGCTCATGTAAATCTTAATTCTTTGCTGTGCTATTGCTGGATTTATTCTTGGTGCCTTGTGCCAGAGGATTTCACAAGTGTCCTAGATGGCTTTTCTGGATCAACAATAGCAACGAGCAACTAAGGTGGTACTGCTTTTCTACATATTGCTCTACTACTGAAGGGGCAAAAAGCCACCTGATGTAAACATTCCAGCCTCAGGGACAGAAGAGCAGCACTGTGAAACTGGGGGCAGGAAAGTAGTACTCATTAACCATATTCCTTGAATTCTGTCAGGAGTGCCAGGGACACTAAAACTACACTCCCTCTCCCCCACCCCAGTGAAAATGTTGATCATTAGGTCATAGAGACTAAGCAAACAGTAATTGTAGAGAAGTGGCTAAATAGCACAGCACAGTGTCAGAGTTGGCACCCTAATTCTTTCCGACATCTGGACTCTGACTTCAGTAACTTAATGGTTTCATGTCAGTTTCCCTAGCCAACTGATGGCTTGCCATTTCATGTTGAGAGGAGGAGGTGACTGTTCGGGGGAAATAGAGCCATGACCAGCAGGAGAACATAATTCAGTGTGGACAAAGATGTTGACAAGCATAACACATCCCAATATTATAGTATAGTGAGCTATGCTGTAGGCTGCCCCTTGGTGTTCATTTCCTTTTTATCTGGATGCTGTGAGTTTTCCCTTTTTACCTGTTTTATATAGTAAACCTGCTGGTAAACACAACTATGAGTTTTACTTCAACTGAAGCCCCCGACTGCTGTCTCTGTAGCCCTAAACTCCTAATTGGGATGGGGAAGGGGTGTGAGTTCACTCACATCTCTTGATTAGTGAAATAAGATTTGTCACTTATGCATTTGTGCTGTATATCAAATGTAACAACCACATTGAACAAGTCATCTTAATCCTCACAGAGTGTGAAAGTCTTAAGGAGGGTAAAGAAGTCAGCCGCTTGAGGGGTCTTAAATCATGTTAACTGGTGCTATTGTGGATTTCTTTTTCTTTTGTTCCATGTGAAAGTGAGTTAATGCCACCTGCCACTACACTTCCCCACATGTTGGGTCGCAATGCAGAGAGTGTCATGTCCTTTATACATAACTCCTTTCTGTGGTGTGGTCCTGTGGGCCCATTAGGATCTCTCTGCTGTGTGTGAATCTGGCTTAAGTGGTGGAAAGACTGATGCAACTCTTAATGAAGTAGATACTGCTGATTACCTTTGCTTCTAGACCATTGAATTGACAGGTTGGAATTGGAAGTGTCTGTTGCCTCCAAGCTTTTAAGACAATTTCACATGAATATACAGCCTAGCCATAGCTGTAACCCATGTAAACTTAAATGTTTTGAGCAGTGTTTTGCACCTAGCACTTACACACTGTGGTAGAGAAGGAAGTAAAATAAGATGCCTGTTCTTCAAGGCATTAAAGTCTTAAGTGACACAAGTAAGTGCTTGGTTGTACTTGTACATGTACAAGGTACACTCACATCCCACAGGAACTGGATAGAGTTTCCTGGCCAGTTGTTAAAAGGTCAGACAGAAACAAATAAAATGGAAGGTCTTGGGTATAAGCTGAAGGAAGGTGTGATCTCTAACCAAGGTTCTTGGGGACACAATATGTTAGTTTAGTAAAAACGAAATTATTGTGTCAGGGAGCACAGTGGTAGTATGTAAAATTGTGCTTATCCTGTCAGCTCTTAAAAGTTGTCCCGTAACATCGTAGCTTGGGGTTCTGGCAGCCTGAGTGGCATGACTGAGCTGAGTGGTCAGCAGGGCAAGCAGGCAAGGGTTGGTTGGTTCTAGGGCTTTCCTGGCCTAGCAGAGGGATAGAAACTTTTATCTTTTTAATAACCTTTGACTAGCTGCCAGATAACCACTTTTTATAAACAAATACTTTAATAAGACACTCAAACACCCCAGAATGAAGTGAATTTCTCCATCAGTTTAACCACTTACATGCATTGTTGTCTACCTGAAATTCATTCTTTGTAGTTTTAGGTCAATTTGATAAAGTTTTAGCTTTTCTGTATGAAATGTCCACCTCTTGGTTCTTGTTCTAGACTAGCACTGTCTAGTAGAATTTTCTCCAGTGGAAATGTTCTCATCTGCACTAATACGGTAATTAAACTTGAATAGTTACATGTGGTTAGTGGCTACTGTATTGAACAGAACAACTCTGAATTCACAAATCAGCAGAAAATTTCCTCTTAACATGTATGATGATCTTTGGAGAACTTGTTAAACAGCACTGTCCAATTGAAATAAGAATTACTTGATGTTATTTAAAATTTTCTAGTAGCCACATTTAAAAGGTTAAAAGAAATATGTGAAATTTAATAAAATATTGTAACCCAGTGGATCTTAAATATTACAGTTTCAGTATATACTCAATATAAGATTATTGAGCTTATCTTACTTTTTTTTGTACTAAGTTTTCAAAATCCACTGTATATTTTACAGCACATTGTAATTTGCACTAAGTTTCAAGTGCTCAATAGTCTCATGTGGTTAGGGGCTGCACTTTTGGACAGCACATAATTATTCCTTATCATTTCTCTTTTATTTCTGCCTCTTTCAGCTGTTTCTTTACTTTTGGGTGTTCAAATTTTATTGCAGTCCACCTAACCTTTCCCCCTTCTCCTGTGTTTGCAGTTTTTTTGGAGAACTTGCCTCAGTTACCTTTTCTATATGCCACACTGGAGATTAACTGACAGTTTTATACTGTAAAATTACTAACCCTGCACCAGGTTAGTTGCTGTGGCTGTGAAGGAGCCACAGAACTTGAGTCTCTCCCCTCTGTTCTGCACCCCATCCTTATTGGCACATGGGCAAGTCACTGTATGTCTGTAATGTAGTTTTCTTATTGCTGAAATCTTCCCTTTCTTCATTTCTCAAATTCCCTAACATACAAATTTTGAAGAGTAACCTATCTTAAGATTGTCCATGTATCCCAAGTGAATTTATTCCATTGAGGGAGCTTACCTTAACAGTAGTTAATTTTCTTTTCCAGGGTTCCAGGTTTCCTTTTAATTGTCTCATTAAAAAGATGTAGATTAAAAAAGATAGGTTCCAGCAGGACAGGTTCCAGGTGGCAGAAGTGGTGTTCTTTGAAAATTTTGGTATTACTCGTATTTCCCTGAGGCAAATTCTACTTTATTTGCAGTATTCATGCTTATTATTTAAAGTTTATCCCTTTGATAAAATCTTACAAATGTGGAGTCCCACAATTTCTCCATTCCTGCCCTGGCAGAAAAATAGGGAGAATGTGTGATGGATGCAGAATTATTTTCCATTAGTGTGCAAGGTTAGTTGGTGTAGGTCATGGGAAGAGGCCACATGAACTTCACTGTTCTTTCTGTGGCCAAGTGGACTCCAGATTGAACTGGATTATAAGGTGTGAGCTGTTGGTAAAATGGGTGGAAATAATATCCTCAGGGAATCGAGTTGTGGTTCATCCAAGTTACTGTGTGTCCTAGAACTAGTCTTTCCTTTCTCTGTCTTCAGTGGGATTAAGTGACAAAATAGGATTGAGCTAGATAATATCATTATATCCAGTTTTAAACTTAAGTGATTCTGTGAACCCAGCCATTTCATTTCTTTCTGGAAATCTATTTAAGCCTTAAACGAAAGGCCAGTGGAACTCAAAATTGTAGTCTGGCTACTTGCCCTACCACTTTTTCTGTGTATAATAGCAGTTCCACACTTAAGCTTGAGAATTTCATTAGGAGAGAAAAGGGGGAAGGGTCGTCATTTCTCTTTTTGGGGGCTGCCATTTTCCTGCCAGTTAGGTCCATGGAGCAGGTAGACAGGAGGTATTCCTCTTGGGTGTATCATGAGCCAGCAGGTAGATAATGATACCACAAAAAGATCCATTTAGGAGCACTGAAGAGAGGAGCAGTTAACAAACGTTGGACATTTACACTGGCTCAGGTACGGGGCACTTTCCATGGTTGGCCTCATTTAATCTTCACAATAACCCTAAAGTTGGTATTATTATCCTCACTTTACCAATGAGGAAATCCAGGCAAAGAGAAGCAAAATAACTTGCCCAAGTTCTCACTAATAGATAGGAGTGGACAGAGATTATTCAGACATTGTCTGCCTGCATGACTCCAGAGGCAGAGCTCCTCCCTCCTTCAACTGATTCCTGCCTCTCCCTGACTTTTGGGGGAGGCCACTGACAACACTCTTGTCATGGGTCCTGAGCCTGCTGGGAAAGGGGCTCTAGCCTTGTACCAATGCTTCAAATGCTTGTTTTGAAGTAGGAAGGTTGGCGTGTTGTGTAAGCACATAGTTGTAAGTAAGAGAGAAACTTCTATTCCCATATAGTTCTATCTTGCTTGGAGACCATGTGTTCCTTCTTGGTTTGCTTCCTTCCCCAGATCCGATTCTCTTCTCAAACTAGTTTCTCTTCAGAATGTTGGACACAGATTAGATTAGTCCATTTTTGGATAAGTCTTTTGGGAATGTTGGAGTTGGATCAGTAGCTTCCAAACTTTTTGACATTTACAGAATATAGCAGGTAGGAAACCCTGTGACCATTTACTGTACTATATTTTCCCATTTTTCACTTTTTGTGTGAACATACATATTTAAGCTTTATATTACCAAATACTGTATGGCAGCCAGACTTCTTAGCATTATATGGATCTAAATGAAATTATTGGTTAAAATTTTAGTTTATAAACACAATGTTAGGAGCTCTTAGTCTTATATATGAGTTAAGACTGTGTAATTTTCTAATGAGGATTTGCATATTTGGTTTGGTTCATGACCAAAGAGGACTGTCATTGAGGCTGCTGATTTAAATTGGGGAATCCCTGAGTTATAGAGGGAAAAGCAGGGGTAGAAATACTGTGTACCTTCTTCATGTGCCTTGAGGCAGAGAAAGGAGGAAGAGTGGTGGTGATGGGCGTAATTTGTCTTTTCAGTCTTATGGGAGAAAAGTATTCTATGTGTGATGTTATGCCCATTGGGAGCCTATGGAGAATTTCCTGATTGGCTTTCAAGATTTGATCCCTGATCTGAGCTGCTCCAGCATGCCAAGGTAGGCTTTGGTTTGTTGAAGGAGTGATTCTGCCATCCATATGGGTGCTCTACTACTCCTTGAAGCCTGGAAATGGGGTTGAAACCTGGTGCCTTTCCTTGTTATGCTTTTGGGAGTGGAGGAAGGCAGTGTAACTCCTGGGCATGGAGAACTGATGGGTCTCAGCTCAATTGGCATTGAATTGGATCCAACTGGATCCAAGAGGAAAGATCTGTTCTTGAATTTATGAAGAGCCGAGTTAGAATCTCCTAAAGCAGGGGAGGAGAAGCCAGAGAAAATGATGAGTGAATTAATGTTAATAAGGTTTTGTTGCATGGTAGGAAAATAATATAATAATTTTGAAAAACTTGTTTCTATTGGCAAATAGTGGGATTCCCTATGTATGCTGGTAAACTGACTAGCTGGAAGAAGGGAATCCCTGATTTTTAACATTTGTTCAATTTCTGTGGTTTAAAACTTACCAAGGCCACCTGCTTACAAAATTCCTTTACAATTCTGTCTTGCAAACCATACAAGCATGCTCCAGCATGCTGTTGCAAACCTCTCTGAGGTGTTTTGAATTCACATTGTGTGCTCAGGGCTGTGCTATGTGACAGAGGAGTTGCTGAAGAACCATTTTTTCTAAAGAAGCTTATTTTGTTAACAGACAAGGAGCTGGAAACATGGACAGGGTACAGTTGTGTGGATTGAGTATAGGAGTCTGAGAAGCTGTTGAATGCTAGAAAGATCATGAAAAGAGCATATGAGACCTAGGCTTGAAGGATAATGATAATAGTACTGGTAATAATAGTAAGTAGTAAGCACCTTGCATATGTTTGTGTGTGTGTGTGTGTGTTGTGTGTTGACGGGGAGGTAATTAGGTTTATTTTATTTTTTAGAGGAGATACTGGGGATTGACCCAGGACCTCATGCATGCTAAGCACTTACTCTACCGCTTGAGCTGTACCTCCTCCCCCTTGTGTACATTATTTATATAAATCTCTGGAAATAGATATTATCCTGCACTTTACACCTGAGGAACCTGAGGCTTAGTGATTGTTTTGCCCAAATTACATAGGTAAGACATCATTCTGGTGGGTGTCTAATAGTATCTCATTGTGGCTAGAAAGGCATAAGGCCAGTACTTGGAGCCTAGTCACTTCACTGCAGAACGAATACTCTTGCCCACCAAATCAGATTGCTATTGAATATAAGAAGGAAGATTCTCAGTAGAGAAGGGTGTAACTACAGTCCAAAGTTTTAGACTAGGTGGGAGTCAGGATATTTTTGTTCTAGTCCTCATTTTACTTAACCATATGTGTCTCCTTAGCCAAATCACATCTCCCCTCTCTGCCTTGGATTGAGGAACTTGGATAAGATAATCACTCAGTCCCTTTTTATTTCTGACATTTTGTAAATTTTAAGTTAAAAAAAAAATGAGAGTGAGTATAGCTTCCTTAAGGAACAATGGGGAATGTACCCTGTCAGGGTATGAGGCTTGGGAAGCAACAAGATTGGTGATGGGAGTATGCAGAGGAGAGCAACCTACAGAGGGGAGTGAAGGAAATAGTCTCCAAGTGGTAGAAAGCAAGAGCAGAAAAGGTTGGTGCTCTGTCTATACTTAGTTGTTTCCATTTGCAATTCCCAACTAGCACCAGATGGAAAGGTGTGGATTATGGGGGCACATCGACATAACAAGCTAGTCTTTTGCATTGGGTGTTCCTAGAAAGCTCACTTCTCCCTTGATGGCTTTAGCAGCAGGCCAGGGCTAGATTTGGGTTATTTCTGAGAATCCTTGAATTATCACCTTTTTCTTAGCATTATTTCAGCAGTTATTTATAAAGCACCTGCTATGTGTGAGTCGCTGGAATGGAAACAAGACTGATCTGGTCCCTCCCCTGTTGAATTTATAGTCTCATAGGGGAAATAGGTAACAAGCTAGTAAATGTTAAACATATTGATAGGCTTATGAGAAGCTGGGCTTTATTGGGTTGGAGTTGGAGAAGATTTCTGACTTCAACATGGAAAACTGATCAGAGGGGACTGAGAGTGGAAATGGGGATATCAGTTAGGAGACTTTTACAGACATCCAGGCAGAATGTACTGATTTAGAAGAGAGTGCACAAAGACCTGGCGAGTATTAGCCAGATCTCTCTTACAAAAATAGACAGCAAAATTTCTAAGTCTTCTCTTTATTGACTCACTTAAATGTGATATTTAATAAAGTTTTATAAAATACAGAAGACTTCCAAACCAGAGGTAGGCTTGGAAGTAGATTTTAAAGGAGATAATACAGGATTTGGGAGAGATTTAATAATCCCATGCATTAGATAATTTAAAGGAAATATGACTCAAAGGATAGAAAACCGTGCATTATAAAAATTCACTTATTAGAGATGCTAATTCCAATGATAAAGTAAGAGTCAGATTTGTGAAAAAACAAAACTAGTTACCCAGGAACCTCTGACTACTCAGAAAGGAACCCAGCTCCACGTGCTACTGAGGCACACATGGGTCCACAGCATTCTGGTTGGGATTTTAGTCTTGGTAGAGAAGCTGAAAAAAGAGAATAAGACCAGCTGTGAAGAAAGTGGTAGAAATGATAACAGATTAGAAAAGAATGTTCTAGTTTACCAGAAACTGAGGCCTAGCACAGGAGGAAGCTCCTGGCCCTCTACATGTGTTTGGCCCAGATCAAAAGCATTTCTTTCTGGGATCTTTGAGAAATTATGGAGTGAAGGGAAAGGCAGCAGCTCCAGTTATTGCCTGTAGTCTTAGCACCATGGATAATTACTGCTAATGCTCTTATAGTTCATAAAATGTCTTTATCAGGGATAAACCTATAGTCCTCCATTAAAATTTTACCCCAACATTTTATTATGAAAACTTTTAACATACCGAAATGTTGAAAAAAATTATACAGTAAATTCCCATATATCCACGATTTAGATTCTACAATTTAAATTTTCCTATATTTATTTTACCACATCTGTCCATTCATCAAACCATTTTAATTTTGGGTGCATTTCAAAGAAGTTGTGAGCATCAGCACATTTCACCCATAAACATTTCAGTGTGCCTTATATTGTGTTCAATATTTGTTTATCGGTTTGGGGGAGGGGGAGGTTGATAAAATTTGCATACAATAAGATTTATATACCTTAAGTGTATGATTAGACAAAAGTGACAGATTCACCTGTGACTCACACTCCTGTCTAAGTAAAGGACTTTTATGTTCTCCCTAGAGTTCTTTTCTGTCTCTTCTCAGCTAATACCTGCCCTTCCCCTGGGGGACAGAGGAAGAACAACCATTGTTCTGAATTTTTTCACCTTAGATTACTTTTACCTACTCTAAAACTTCATAAGTGTAACTATGTATTTTATGCTTCAGATTCATCCAGTGTTGTAGATATTAATAGTTTATTTTTTCGTAGAGTAGTTTTCTATTATATATACTAACATATTACAGTTTGTCTATCCATTCTCATATTGATGGACACTTGGGCTGTTTCAGATTTTGGGCTGTTGTGAATAAATCTGCCATGAACATTCACGTACAAATATTTTTGTGGACATAATCTTTTTATTTCATTTGGATAAAACTCTAGAGTGTAATTGCTCTCGGATTAGGTATATGTTTGGTTTTCTAATAAGCTGTTGGATCGTCAAAGTGGTACATTTAATGCTTTCACTAACAGTGTATGAGAATTCCACATCCTTGCCAACATTTGGCATTGTTGGTTTTTTACTTTTAGCCATTGTGATGGGTATGTAATAGTATCTCATTGTGGTTTTAATTTGCATTTCCCTGATGACTAGTCCTATTGATCATGTCTTCCTTTACTTATTTCCAATTCATATATTTTCCTTTATGAAGTTATCAGATCAACTTTTTTGCCCATTTTTTAATTGACTGTCATTTAATATTGAGTTCTATGAGTCCTGCATTTAAATTTTAAAGCTCAGTTGTAGAAGAGTACAACTTCTACATTACTGCTGTACATTGATTCAAATGGAAAGGGCATGAAGGTTTGAGTTGAGCAGAAGCACATTTGCCATTTATTCAGCAAACAGTTATGAGTACAAACTAAGCACTAGTATTAGGGATACAGAAATAATACCTAGCCCTAGTTCCAAGGAGCCCAGATGATTAGGGTAGACAGACAAAAGTAAAAATTCTCATGTAGTGGTTTCAGTGTTAAGTTACTAAACATTTCCTGAGTGCCTGCTGGAGGGTAAGTACTGTTGCAGATACCGTAGATGTAGAGATAGGCAAACTGGACATAGTTCCTACTTTAATACAGCATATTTTCTGGAGTGTATATGGGGGAAGACAGTGCAGAGGCCCTGAGATGGAGAATGAGATTGATGTTGAGTGTATGTGGATCAGAAGTGAAATCTGGCTGGAAGGTACTTGCATGACTGGATTAGTTAGGTGAGGGTCAGGTTTTGCAGGGCCTTGTAGACGCATGGTAAAAACTTTGGATTTTATTTTGAGTGTTTAGGGGAGTCATTTGGGAGTTTTAAAGAGAGAAATAGTTGAGCTGGTTTGTCTAATAAACAGCATGTGTATGAGTGTGTCTGTGTGCACGTGCATGCACTGGTGAAGAAACCATCACAGTCATCCAGGGAAGATAATAAATCCTACCTGGGGAAGGTAGGTAAGACTTCATAAAGGAATAATGTCACAACAGAATCTTGGATGACAAGGCATTTGCTAGGCAGGAAAATCAGAGGTATCAGCATGTACATACATTTGAGGAACCAGAAATAGCTTTGGATGGCTAGTTGGGTGGGTGATGGAATGGCAGGAGGTAGAGCAGTCTTAAGAATAGCTTTGAAAGTTGAATTACAGTCACAGGGTCATCATATTACACAATTACTTAATTCCTTATAGATGTGCCCTCCGGATTTGTGCCACAAGGTGGCCATGCTAGGGAGTTTAGCTTTGAACCTAAGGGCCATTGGTGGCTATACAGACAGGGCTTCTAGTTAGAGACTTTATGGGAGCTGGCATCAAGATTGACTAGGTAAGGCAGTGATAAAGACAAAAAACAAGGGAGGAGGCAAGAAACAGTGAGGCCTGAAATTATGGAGAGGTTGTTGAACTGAAAGTATGAAGCTTGAAAAAAAAAAGAGAGAAAGTATGAGGCTTTGGGCTTAGAATGAATAGTCAAGAGGACTTGAGATATATAGATTGTGGAGAAAAGCTAATGAGTCCTTTTAAAAAATACAAAACAAACTATAAAATATTGAAATGATACAGAAGTGTATAGAGTATGTAGAATTCTCACCTTCATTCCACTCCTCTGAGGTGTTCCTAAAAGTTGTATTTATGTGCTATGTCTTCCACTTTTTATGTGTGTATTTATTTTGTGTATGTATTTAAAACTATTGTATATACACATACAACTGAAATTTAAAATGGAGTTACTCATCATTTTTTGCAGCTTTATTCTTTTATGCTACCAATATAATACAGTTCTGCCTTAATTGTTTAATTACCTGATAACTTAGCATTTCATTGTTTGAAAGTGCCATAATTTACTTAGTCACCACCTAACTGATAGACCTTTAAGCTGTCTCAGGGTTTTCACTGTTCTCAGCAATAGTGAATTGAGCATTCTTACTCATTTGTCTCCATACTGTGTAAACATTGCCTGAGAGAATATGTGAGGTGAGAAGCATGGAGTCAGATTGTGTCTTGGGGGAAGTTGTGGTCCCACTCCCTTGGGAGTATGTGTTGTCCTCTGGATCTGTCCTTGGGGAACTTCCAAAGCAATGATCAGGCTGGTTAGAAGTCTAAAAGCCACATTCTAGTGGCAATATGCAAAAGAACTGAGGCTGTTTCTCCATATTTTAGCTTGGGGTTCACTGCTTCCAGGTATCAGATGGTTCTCAGAGGGAGATGGAATAAGTCTTTCCTGTGGAACTTTAGACTGGGGAAGAAATAGGACCAATGTTTAGAAGTGAGAATTCAACAAACTTGAGTTAGTTTGGGTAGGACTTTATGGAGCAAGACTTTCTGATGGTTGGGTTTATAAGAGTGGTGGGTTTTCCATCAATGGATACATTCAAGCAGAATCTGAGGTGCTATGGAGGGACAGTATGTGAAGCAAGTTGAACCCTAAGAATCATTCTAATTTTGGTAGATAACAGCATTTGAGATAGAGACCATAAGGCACCAAGATGGGAACAGCATTAACTGGGCTTGGTCAGGGGAAGAACTGTCTGAGGGCCAGCTTAGGGGAGGTTGAGTCTGGAGGCATCCTGGGGTATAGTGCTGGGAAACCTGGAATGCTGAGTGAAGCTAGGGGAGAGATCTGACCTTGTCTGCACTCTTGGTGTAGATGGTCTGCAGGTGTATTGGTCAGGAGGGATGGGACATAGAGTTAGGAGTCTGAGGATAATTATTATCACGACTTAGGAGGAGGGATTTACATGGGAGTCATTGTGCTCTATGCAAGAAGATAGTGTTTGTAGCAGAGGAAATGGATGAATTAGAGATGCTTGGTGCTGGTTTGATTGCCAGTTTGGAGACAGCTGAGCTGGAAGAGGCTGGAGATGGCTTTTTGGTTTTCACTTAGCAAATATTTATTATCTAGGTGCTTGAGATAGAGCAGTGAACAGAGCAGGCAAATATCCCTTCCCTCATGGAGTTTACATTCTAGTAGGGAAGACAAATTATATATAAATATATGTAGTATATTAAACAGGGATAAATGCCAAAGGAATAAAACAGGAAATAGGTATGTGATGTATCAGTGGTAGTAGGGTTCAAATTCTAGAGTGGCCAGAAAAGGAGAGCTTCTTCCTTTGAAATGGAGAAGATGATTTTGAACAGAGAGAACTAGAGAGAGTGTGAGGGAACAGCAAGCCATGTGGGTTATATGAGGGAAGAACATTCTAGATATTGAGGTAGAAACAGGTTTATTTGAGGAATGACAAGCAGACCTGTGTGGCCAGAATGAAGTGAGCAAGAGAGGTGTTAGGAGATCAAGTCAGAGAGATCTAGATCATTCAAGACCTCGTAGGCCATGGTGGAGTTTGGATTTTTTCTAAGCAATGGGAAATCATTATTGGGTTTTGGTAGAGGCGTGACATGACCTAACTTATGTCTTAACAGGAGCACCCTGGTTGCTGTATTGAGATAGCCTGTTGGTGTAAGGATTAAGAGAGTAGAGGTGAGAGGATGGCATAGGATAAAGGAGAGTTGGTAAAGAGGGTAATGCAAAAATCCTGGTGAGAAATGATGATGGCTTGGACTGGATAGTGCGAATAATGAGGAATTGGATGTAAGCAGCTGACTAGAGGCTGGAAGAATCAGTGTGGGGATCATAACTGTACCTCAAGATGTCAGGCCTCAGGGTTAGCAGGAAATCATTGGAAGAAGAAACTTTGGGGAGCAGAATCTGGATTGTGGTTGTGTTTGGGGCAATGTTGGGCTGATAAGGGTCTGATCTGGGGCCAGTAAGGGTATCGGTATGAGATTCATTGGTCTGAGAAGATCAGGGTTGGAGTCTTAGGTCTGGAGAGCGTTAATAGGATTAGGACCAATTTTGGGAAGAGGACTCGTTTGGGGTCAGAGTTGTTGCTGGAGGCCAGTACCCTTTGTCAGCATCTTCCTATCATACTCTTAGACCGGGGTTTGTTGTAACTACTGTCTCCTGTCCCACTGAGCTTAGTCAAGGGGGTTGGAGGAGCATAGAGGCTATGGGCCTGCTCCTCCTTGGATATCATGGGGGTAGACGCAGGCTCAGCCCAGTGTGCTTTCCAAGTTGGGGCCCACAGTCACAGAAGTGTAGAGAAGTGTCCTCAGTTCTTGATTCGGGTCCTTTTTTCCCAGATGGCCCACTGCGTGACCTTGGTTCAGCTGTCCATTTCCTGTGGCCACCTCATTGACAAGGACATCGGCTCCAAGTCTGACCCACTCTGCGTCCTTTTTCAGGATGTGGGAGGGGGCAACTGGGCTGAGGTGAGAAGGACCATGGCGGCTAAAGTTGTGGAGGGAGGCTAGAAGTGTTTTGGGGTGAAGGGTACATGACTGTGATGCTTACTGGCTTTTGCCCACAGCTTGGCCGGACTGAGCGAGTACGGAACTGCTCGAGCCCTGAGTTCTCCAAGACTCTGAAGCTTGAGTACCACTTTGAAACAGTCCAGAAGCTCCGATTTGGCATCTATGATATAGACAACAAGACACCTGAGCTGGGGGATGATGACTTCCTAGGAGGGGCCGAGTGTTCCCTAGGACAGGTATGCAGGGCCAAGGATTAAAATCCTTCAGACACAGGTTCAGTAAGAGCCCTGTCAGATAACTCAGCCTGCTTGGAACTTGGAGGTGGGGGTCAAACAGGACCTAAACTTGCCTGAGATCTTGATACCCCACCCACCCCTGCTCTGCCTCAGATTGTGTCCAGCCGGATACTAACTCTACCCTTGATGCTGAAGCCTGGAAAACCTGCTGGGCGGGGGACCATCACGGTAAGCAAGAACTCGGCTGAAGTGTGGGGGATGCTTATTACACCAATGAGGAATTCATGAGATGATACAGTCTCCTGCCTCCCCTACCTAGGTCTCAGCTCAGGAGTTAAAGGATAGTCGTGTAGTGACCATGGAGGTGGAGGCCAGAAACCTAGATAAGAAGGTATGTGTGGGAAGAGGCCTTGGGGATTCAAGAATTAAGCAGACAAGGATGGTATGTTGGTGAGGTGGGGAATGACAGAGGTCTTTCATAGTGGTTGTTTCTGCCTGAGTCTTATAACTGGGGTCTCTGTGACATTGACAGGACTTCCTGGGAAAATCGGATCCATTCTTGGAGTTCTTCCGCCAGGGTGATGGGAAATGGCACCTGGCATACAGATCTGAGGTGTGAGACCCCAGGGATTAGGTGTGGTGGGTAGGAGAGAATCTTTTGGTGCTTGTAACTACCAAGATTTGGAACACAGGGAGAAAAAATATACATATGGGTAGAGAGGGATAGCAGTTCTCCATATGCCAACCCAGAGGTCACTGGAGGCCTTGCGCTCCACCTTCAGGTCATCAAGAACAACCTGAACCCGACTTGGAAGCGCTTCTCTGTTCCCCTTCAGCATTTCTGTGGGGGAGACGCCAGCACCCCAATCCAGGTGAGGAGCCTGCCTCCTGAGTGGACTGAGCAGGGGCAGAGAGCCTAGGGAGGGATTAATTCTTACCTGCCACCTGCCTCCTCATCTTTATGTATACATACACCACCTCTTAGGTGCGATGCTCAGATTATGACAGTGATGGTTCACATGATCTCATTGGTATCTTCCATACCAGCTTGGCCCAGCTACAAACAGTCCCGGTGAGTACTGGCCCTGCTCAGGGGTGTTGAGGTGGGCCTAGAGGGCTGCAGCCCCAAGAAGAGAGGGAGGGCAGGGCAGCTCCACTCTTGGCTGCTGCTCTGTAAGTTTACTACCCTAATTTTTCTTTCCTTACCAGGCTGAGTTTGAATGCATCCACCCTGAGAAACAGCAGAAAAAGAAAAGCTACAAGAACTCTGGAACTATTTGTGTCAAGATTTGTCAGGTGAGACAGTAGCCCATGTGACCCAGTCTTTGACTCCTATGCCCCATGACCCCAACCCCTTAACCCCAGATATGATCTTGGTTTCATCTCCAGGTGGAAACAGAATATTCATTCCTGGACTACGTGATGGGGGGCTGTCAAATCAACTTCACTGTAAGTTGCTTTCTCAGGGGCAGGACAGCAAGCAGATGATCCGGGACTCAAGGTGGCTTTGAGTTCCTCTCTTCCCTTCCTCCCAGGTGGGCGTGGACTTCACAGGCTCCAATGGAGACCCTTCCTCACCCAATTCCCTGCACTACCTGAGCCCAACAGGGGTCAATGAGTACCTGACAGCACTGTGGAGTGTAGGCAGTGTGGTTCAGGACTATGACTCGTAAGTAACTTTGTCTTTCCCATCCCCACACCCGGCAGATGCTTTAAGCCTCAGGGCTCATAGTCTTCTCACTGTCTTTTCCCCAACTCACTGTCTTCCCACAGGGACAAGCTGTTCCCAGCATTTGGATTTGGGGCCCAGGTACCCCCTGACTGGCAGGTGAGTGTTCTCTTCCCCTCCCTTACTCCTTAGCTTCAGGGTCCTGATTTTTGGGAATGTGGTAAACTTGCTGCTTGGCACCCAGCCTTATGAGGAGTTGTGGGGATGCATCCTTACAGGCCTGTGTATAACAAATGTGCTCAGGACTAAATAGCTCCTATAAAATGCTTGGTATATACCATAGTGCCCTTTTTCTTAGCACAAAAGTGGTAATGGGGAAAGAACCTCATTTTCATTCTTGTCTTCAGGTCTCCCATGAATTTGCCTTGAACTTCAACCCTAGTAACCCCTACTGTGCAGGTAAGTCCCTCATCCTCCAGCATAAGGCATATCTGTCCACATCTAGAAGACCAAGCCTATGCAGGCAAGGGAGAATGGGGGTGGGGAGATAGATACCTGATGCCATTGTCCAGAGGAATGGATTTTAGAGTTAGGCTTCTGAAGTCAAATCATCCTGCCACTTGCTAATCATGTGACTTGGGGCCAGTTGCCTAGCCTCTGTGTGCTTTGGTTTTATAATAAGGCTAAATGTTATAAGATACTGAATATTTAAGGTAGCTGTTATATTAGCATCTTTGTCTTGAAGCTCACAGGTACTTATCTGGGCATCAGTGGAAGTCTTGGTGCCGCCCTATTGGTACCCAGCTCTATTCAGGGTACTTTTTGCCCCAAGCTATTTTGTCTAGAGAAGGCCAAACCCCATGTCTCCCTAGTACCCACATATGAGCAATAAGCTGAAGTGGAAAAGTTGACCTGACCTGATCGGACATGGGTTTTTATTTTGACGTAAGTTCAGACTTAGAGAAAAGTTACAAAAATAGTTACAGGGATTTAGGGCATTGGAGACAGTGGTCAGGGCCTGGATCACAGGGGCTGTTGTTTTCCTTCATCCAGATTCCTCAAACATGAACATTTTATCACATTTGCTTTGTCATCCTCTCTTACGCAAATTTTCTCTCTTCCCCTCTTTCTCTCTCTCTCTACATCCCCCAACCCTGAAATGTTTGAGAATGGTAGTGATATTAAGCCTTGCTCCAAGTTTTCTCTATGACCCCACCAACTTTGCACCCACCATCATCCACATGGCCCTTTATCCCTAAATACTTAAGTGTTCTTAAAATCGAAGACATTGTCTTACATAACAGTACAATTCTCAAAATCAGGAAATTAACATCAATACTATTACCCAGTCTATAAAATTTATTCAAAATTTTCCAATTGTCCTGTCTTTTATAGCAAAGAAAATCTTGGATCACACATTGCATTCAGTTGCCCTCCGTGATATTGACATTTTTTAAGATGACAGGCCAGATAATTTGTAGAATATCCCCCAGTTTGGGTTTACCTGGTATTTTCCTCATAATTAGATTCAGATTATGCATTTTGGCAGGAATGCCACAGAAGCGATGCTGTATGTCCTCAGTGCACCGTATCAGGAGGCACCAATTCAGGAGGCACATGATGGTGGTTTATCTTCTTACCAGTCATATTGACTTTGGTTACGTAGTCTGCCAGGTTTCTCTACTGTACAAGTACTGTTTTTTTCTTTTACTTAGTAAGTAATAAGTATCTTTTGGGAGGGTACTTTGAGATGATATTAAATATCCAGTCACTCATCAATTTTTACCCTCTAGTTTTAGCATCCATTGATGATCTTTGCCTGAACCAATTATTTCTGATTGTCAAATAATTCTATCATTTCCTACATTTATTAAGGAAGAGCGTTCCCTTCTCTCTCATTATTTAATATCTCTGGATTCTTTTGTTAAATGGGTTATAATCCATTATTAAGTGAGTTATAATCTGATGCTCAACTCTCCTGAACAAACCCTAATCTCGGGTTTAATTCAGCCTGTGATTTAGGGCAAGTGCCCTTCCTCTCATTGGCCTCAATTTTCTTATCTGCATGATAAGGTTAAGAACTTTAGGTTACAGGCGTGATTGAATGAAATGCACCAGATTCCCAAATCTCCTCATCCAGGATAGAGTGATGTCAGGACTGTCTCAACCCTAAGAGGCCCAGTATTTTACGGCATTTTTGCCTTTCTTCTCTAGGCATCCAGGGCATTGTGGATGCTTACCGCCAGGCCCTGCCCCAAGTTCGGCTCTATGGCCCCACCAACTTTGCACCCATCATCAACCATGTGGCCAGGTTTGCAGCCCAGGCTGCACATCAGAGGACTGCCTCGGTGAGGGTCATGGGAGGTAGTGGCGGGAGGGGCTCTTGATCAAGAGCTCTCTTGAGGGCTATGTAACAAAAGACTTTTTGTCAGTGTGGGAATGTGTGGCTGGGATGTTTAGAGGGTCCGTCTGCCTTAGTATATGTATGGACTTGCCCTTAGCAATACTTCGTGCTGTTGCTGCTGACCGATGGTGCTGTGACAGATGTGGAGGCCACACGTGAGGCTGTGGTTCGTGCCTCCTACCTGCCCATGTCAGTGATCATCGTAGGTGTGGGTGGTGCTGACTTTGAGGCCATGGAGCAGCTGGACGCTGATGGTGGACCCTTGTGTACATGCTCTGGGGAGGCAGCTGCTCGTGACATAGTGCAGTTTGTGCCCTACCGCCGCTTCCAGAATGTGAGTAAAGACAAGCTTTGTTGCAGAACAGATCTGGGAGTTTATCCTTCCACCTCTCCCTGATGTTGAGTTGGGAATACTTACACTTTCATCTAAGCCTGGGGCAGGGTCGGGTGTTAGATTTTGAATTATTTCTTGGGTATGAAATGTAGACCTTGGGACGACGTTATGAGCCATCACTGAACTTGCCCTTCTCCTGGCAGGCCCCTCGAGAGGCACTGGCGCAGACAGTACTTGCAGAAGTACCTGCACAACTGGTCTCCTACTTCAAGGCCCAAGGTTGGGCCCCATTCAAGCCACTTCCACCCCCAGCCAAGGGCCCTGCACAGTCCCCTCAGGCCTAGATTTCCTTGGAGGGTACACTGAGGCAGTCCTCAGTGCTGTGTCCCCAAGTTCCTCCAACCCTGAACACACATTCCCCAATGCTAGCACTTTGTTTTATACTTTTATACTTACTCCTGCTATAGCTTCTTTTGATTCCACCTGCTTGCCCCTGAAGCCCCTCATTCAATAAAGATCAATGAAGACCACCATTTTGCTACCACTGTTTTTGGGTGGGAGTCTGCTGTTAGCCATGTTTACTTCTCCTCTCTGAGCCTCTTTGTTGACCTTAGGAGTTGTTGAGTGAAGGATTCCTCTGACATAATATCCTCACTCAAAGAAGTTGGGTATTCCTGGCCAGATATCTAGAGACACTGACTCTGTTTTTAAAATGCAAAGATTGAATGTAAGTCAAGCACCCAGCCTGCTCTGCCTCAGAGCAGAGCTGAGCTGGAAACACAGACAAGGTGGAAAGTGCTAGGGGAGGGATAAGTTTTAAGATGGAGCAAGAGCAAGGACTATGCTAGACTTCCTGGAGGATGGAGCAGTGGTGGTCTAGTCCACAAAATAGGCTACAAGCCTGAATTTTTTAATAGATAATTTTTTTCTTACTAGAAAATTCATATGTACATTCATTACAGGAAGAAATATCACCCAAACACCCATGTTACAATAAAATATTTGGTGCATATTTAAAATTTTTATGCATATTTACAGTGGCACATGTTTTTTATTTTACAAAATCGGGATCATATTGTACATACTATTTCAGCATTCTTTGAAGTGTTTTTAAAATGTATGCTAGTTAGTACAAAATTATTTCAAAGATAAACATTGTATAAAATAGATAATGGAGCAGGGTGTAGTTCCTAGGGTTCCTAGGTCTGACAAATTCTTTCCTGTAGATAGATATTACAGTGTTTGTTGCTGACCTCGTTCTTCTTAATGCCTATATATTACTCTGTGTGTGACTGTGCTGTAGCTTATTTCCCCAGTCTCTTACTTATCAAGATTTGGGTCCCTTTCAGTTTTCTTCTGTTATAACAAACAGTGCTATAAGGAATATCTTTGTACATTTTTCTGTGCATATTTATTGGGATGTTTCTGAAGGATTTATTCCTAGAAATGAAAATGCTAGACCAAAGGGTCTGACTATTTAACACTTTAATAGTATTGTAAATTGCCCATTGTAACAATTTTTTACCCATTTTGTTAATCTGACAGACAAAAAAGAAATCTCATTTTTAGTTTGAATTTAATTAATTATGAAGGCTAGGTATCATTTCACATGTTTATTTGTGAATTGTATCTCTTCTGAATAGCTTTTTTATAAGTGGTTGTCTTTATAACCTTTATTCTGTTAGGGTATTCAGTTACTAACACTTTGTCTCTTACACATGTTGAAAATATTTTCTACTGAGCTATTATCATTTCATTTATGGTATCTTTTGGTCTATATAACTTTTTAAAAATATAACTCTTTTAATATGGAAATTTAAAAATTTTATGTATACCAGTCTAGCTTGCTTTTTAAGAAATCATCTATATATTATTATATTACTTTCCATGACACTGAATGTTCCCTTATATTACCATTTCTATTGGCTGCATATTATTTTTGTAGTATACTTCTTAGATGCTATTTCCAGTTTTTTTTAAAATAAACAACAGTGTGATGAACATCCTTCAAAGTATTAACTTTGATTATATCTATGTATCCTTTGGATCCATTCTTAGAAATGGAATTGCTGTAATTAAAGAGTATAAAAATTTTTAAGGCTTTGTTCCTATTGTGATTTTAAAACCTTAAAAATTTTAAGGTTTTAAGTTCCTATTACGAAACTGCCATCCAGAAAAGCTGTACTAGTTCATTAGTTAGAAAACCTTAAGCTTTAAAGAGCACTCAATAGAATTTTTTCTTTTGTCTTCAAATTACAAAATAACCCCCAAATTTAAATAGATGGATACATGTTCCACCCCCACACATACTCATGCATTCTACTTCTTAGAGGTGTAACCACTATTAATAGTCTGGATATTCTTCTAAAACAGGAACACTGAAAAGAATCCTAAGAGCCAAGATGTTGCATGTTTCTTTGTTCACACTGGCCCCCTTTTCTACTCTGCCCAGGTAGATCTCAATCCTTTGATGCTCATCTCCTTCCCTTAGAGTGAAGAGTTCTTGGATCAGCAGATGAATTGTCCTGTTTTCTGTAGCATCCTCTCTCCCCTGTCAGGCTCCTTGAGGGTAGGGACTGGTAAACAAGACACTGTATTGTACCTAGCGTAGAGTCGGGCACTCAGGTCTTGGTGAAGACAACCTGAGTACGGGCTAGTGGGCCTGTATCGACTCTGACTCAGATGCTTCCTAGAGGTTCTCAAGTCTCTAGTTTTTACTGAAGAAAAGGGGTAGCTCCCCCTGCACCTGCACCTAACAGAGTTGGGGAACTTTCCCAGAGATTGGGGGTGGAATTGAGGTGCACAAGCATGGCTTCATGCTGACTAGCAGCTCTGCAATTAGAGGATGGCCTCTGGAGGAAGGTAGGCTCGGGGTCCCATTGTGGCATGGCTCTTCACTCACTGTGTGACCTTGAGCAACTTTCCTGATCTGGGTGGCTTCCCCCTCTGTGGTTGTGAGGATTAGTTAGGTAATGTGTACAACATCCAGAGGACTGTCTTGTGCACATGATAAGCACTCCATAAATATGAGCTGCTGCTGCTACTGTATTGTTCTGACTTCTCCTAGAAGAGGGTGCTTTGCTAGACCGCTCACCATATTTATATACCAAAGGCAACCAGAGCCCCAGCAGACCTCCCAGCACTGATCCAGGTCCTTTCAGCACAGACCTGCACTCCAACAATCAGCATGTTTAATGGGGTCCCTCTGTGGCACTGTCCCCTGCCCTCTCTGAGGTTCGAATGCCATGGGCTCGGACTCGATACAAGCACGTGAAACGGGGGTGGCCCCAGTTGCTTAGAATCTGGATCTTCACCTTGGGAAAGGCAGCTGGGGGCTCATTCTGGGGAGACAAATGGATCATGCCAAGGGCCTGCTCTCCCAAGGACTGCCTTCCTCCCGTCTTCCCTCACTGTCCTGTTCCCTTAGCACCCTCAGCCCCCAGAGACAAACACACCTGTAGGTGGAAAGTCTGAATCTCAGATTTCTCCACGTCGAAGGTGAATTTCCCCAAGAAAACTTCAGTCTCGTCATCAACCTGGAGGCCCTGGTAGGTGAAGAGTGAGTGAAAGAATAGTGAGGCACAGGTGGAGGAGGGAGAGAGAAACTTTGTTGAGGAACTACTATGTGTTCGTTAGCTTTATGCATACTCTCATTTTTTGGTGTTAGGATATTATAGTGTGGAATGTGGGCTTAAAGAAACCAGGTTGCAAATTTTAGTCTGGCCTCTTGTTACGTGTGTGACCTTGGGCAAGTTACCTCCCCTGTCTGAGAATTACCTTCGTCATCTATGAAAAGGGTGGGATAATAGCACTTCATAGGCTGCTGTGCAGATGGAAGGAGATACAATCCAGGTAAAGTACCCTATACAGAGTAAGCACTCAATAAGCCATAACTAATATTTGGATATGGTATAATTATTTATAACCTACAGCAGCCCTGAGAGGCAAGTGGTAGTATCTCCATTTTATAGACTCAGATAGTGGCAACAGTTTCCATGACCTGGTACTTTCTAGGCAAAATCCCCCACCTCCTTGGCCTCAGCCCTACTCACGTAGACTGCGAAGTCACGGGGGGCGCTGTTGGCTCCCCGGGTGTGCGCCACGCTGGGCGGTGGATGCTGCAGAGTGATGTCGCTCAGCTGCACACGACCCGGCAGCCGGATCACCACCTGGCCCTGGTCGCCCTCAAAAGCCCAGCAATTCCCAGGGAACACATCTGGCTGCGGTAGGCGGATAGAACATCAGAACCACAGGGCTGAGCGACTGTGACCCTTCCCCAGCCTGGGCTTTGGTTTGGGTAGGCCCCGCCCTCAGCTTGACTCCATCATGGGCCCCACCCAGTCCTCCACCCTTAGCTAGAGTCCCTGCCCAGGGCCCTGTCCCTAGCACTGCCAGGTCTCTCCAGTATTACACTGTCCTCTGCTTCGTCCAGAGCTTCATCACAGCCAAGCCAGGCTCCACCTCCAGGGAGCTGTGGTGTCCATTACCCCGAGTCCCACCCCAGTCCCATTCTGGGATCTAAGTTCCAGAAGTTCCAGGCCCACCTCCAGGATAACCGTGGGTGGTCTGGCGTAGTTCCAGAAACTGAAGCGATTCCAAAAGTAGGCAGTGTTCGCGTCCTCATAGTCGTGGGATGTCTTCTCTAGGTCTATTGAGGCTCCTGGAGCAGGGAGAAGCAACCTCTCAGGGGCTTCCAGGCCTGAGCAACAGCTGGGGCAGGGTCTGTCTGAGGTCAGTCTCCTTGGGCTGGTCATGTGCATAGGTCTGTCAGTGTCTCTGGGTCTTACCCACAGAGCTCAGTGCATAGTCGGGTTTCTGCACAAAGTCCTCATTCAGCCTCTGGAATACGAGTTTGGCCACTCTCTGAAAAGACAGAGGGCGCGGCCTGGAGGTGCTGGGCTTGCAGGTCAGTATTATTGTGGGCCAGAGTTCTCTGGGATAGATAGACTTTGTGGGCCCCAGAAGAAATTCTGAAGTCGGGGCCTTAAGGCTCAGGACCCAGGGAGCTGGGTTCCAAGGTGGGCTAGGACTGTACAGTGGGTGGAGACACAGGGGCCGGGCTCCCGGGGCGGAGCTTCTGGACACCTAAGGGGCCTGGTTCTAGAGCAGGATGTGGCTGCCAGGCTCACCTCGCTGTTAGCTGCACGAACGCTGGACACTTCCTTGTGGAGTTTAACCAGCTCAGCCTGGAGCTGCTGCAGCTGCTCCCCCTGGGAGCGCACGCGCTCCTGGTACTCGCTGCAGGCAGGAGGTTGGCATGGTGCAGTTGGCTCCCTGTCCCCCTGGACACTTCCCGTAGGGACCCCCACAGAAGCACCTTTGAGGCCCCCCAACTCCCTACCCCAGGTGCCCTCTTTCACCTTAGAGTCAGCATCTCCTTAGGTTCCTAAAGGAGGGAGAGGGACAAAATACAGCACTGCTCAGCTCCCACCCACCTCCTTCTCCTAACTCAGTGTGGGAGCCGCCAGACTCAAAGGGCCTTCTTTTTTGAGGACTGCCTACCGTTTCCCTGAACTTTCAGGACCTCTCAGAGACCCTTAAGCACATCTGGGCAGAAATCTCCTGTTTATTTTCAGCCTTTCCTTAGGGTTGTAGCCTCCAGCACTGCTCCCCCTCCCAGTGGCCCAGGGGACTCCCCACAACCTCTAGCTTCATAGATTGCCAATCACCCACCCCAGGACAGTCTCCCCAACTCACATTCTCCAAAGGAGGGGCCAGGTACAGGAGCCCCCAGCAGAGTGCTGGAGAAAGAGGGGGGAGTGGTCTCAGGGGAAGGAGAAGGTTTCCCCCAGCATAAAAGGACAGTGAGGAGAGAAGAGGCTTGAGGGGGCTGATTCTGAGGGGGAACTAGAAGGCTCTGAAGGGGACTGTGAAGAGCTGTGAGCCTCTGAAGAGACTGAGTGGGAAGGATATAGAGAAGGATATAGGAGAAAATGTGCTAGCTTTGGCTCCAAAGCATTCAGGGCTGGGGTCAGGGAATTCACCACCCTCTCACCTGCCAGAAAGAGGCTCAGCAGTGACACAGCCGTGAGCAGGAAGCGGATGGAACAGACCTCCCTGAAGAACCGGAGAGAGGCTGAGAACCCAGGACCCTAGTGAACCCCGCAGCCCCCACCCCAGGGTCTTAGACCCAGCTCCTGTGAACACGACTCAACCAGGTGTGAACTGGCTCAAGGCTCAGTTGGTTAGGCCCTGCTCCCTCCCTCCAAAGAGCAGCCCGTGAGGCTCCCCCTTTCCTCCCTCTGACCTGTACACACTGACCAGCACGTCTCCTACCAGGGATAACAACACGCTCAGCACCTGGAAGAGTAGGCCTGAGGGGAGGAGAGGGGGCTCAGAGAAGGGACTAGGCTTTGAGGAGGGGATCACAGAGTAGGGTGTTGGAGGTTCAGAAGGGGCTTAGGAAGGGGGCTCAGGGAAGGGCCTAAGGCTCAGGAAGAGAAGGGTAGGCTAGGAGAATTAGATGGGCAAGGATAATGAGTTGGATTTTCATTCTCAGAGAAGGTGGATCGGGCTTAGGGAAGGGGCTGGAGAATCAGACATGAGCCCGGGGCTCAGAACTGAGACAAGGGTCTCAGAGGTGAGAAATGGAGTTCGGAGAGGGGAGCCAGCAGGTCAGAGGGGATCTGGGCTGGCCGGCCCGTACTTAAGAAGCTCTTGGACACACGCGGAGGAGGCATCTCCTGCCTCAGTTCCAGCGTCGAGAGAAGATCGAGCTGTTCCTCAGAGACTATGGGAGAGCCAGCCGGTTCTGCGGGAGCCCAAGGGCTCCATTGGGGCCTTGCGCACCGCAGGCCCACTGTTTCCCCAGGACCAGGCTGCAAGTTCCCCATCCCAGAAGCTGGGCAGCCTCACAGGCTTTGGTCCCTCCGCGCCCGCATCCCGGGTCTCTCTCAGCACTTTGAAGCCCCGCCCCGCCCGGGTGCTCCGCCCAGCCGTTATCCCACCCCCAAGTAGAGGCCACCCCCCCAGCCTTAGGTCTAGATACTGCCCTGTTTCCCTGGTAGGCATTCAGGCTAACACCGAGGCTGCGCCTCCTCAGTAGTGCCGGGTCACAGGATTTTCCCCACCGCTTCCCAGGATTTTCCCCGCCGCTTCCCAGGACCGTCTGCCACTCCGAGGCTCCCCTTGGTCCCTCCCCTGTCACACTATAGGCCCCGCCCCTTAGGGGGTGCCTACGTATCCCGCGCACACGCCAGGCCCCGCCCATTGGCCCCGCCCCTCCCTCGACTCACCCGGGGTCGACCCCGCCCGCACCCGAGGCCCCGCCCCTCACGGTTGCCGCGCCACAGGCGGTCGGCCCATTGTGGCTCCGAGGCGCTGGCTTCAGCCGAGAGCTTCCAGCCCATGTGGTTCCTCCGGGCACTCCAGCGCTCAAGGCGGGCTCACCGCAGCTCGAGCCCCGGGCTCTTCTGCCCTCGGGCTCCCCGGGCCCCGGCCTAGCTGACCGGTGCCCGCTGCTGTCCCCCGAGGTGACGCTCACTGAGCTGTTGCTGTTGTCGCTGTAGAAGTTGGGCGTGTGCTTGTGCTGGGACGCGGCCGAGCCCGGGCGGGGGCTCCGCCGCATCCTGACCCCAAGCTGCCCCCTCACGGACGCCAAAGTCGCCGCCTCAGCTGCCAAGGCCCTTGGCCCTCCCCTCAGCCAATGCGCGCCGCCCGGATCCGACGGACCCTGCGTGCAGCCTGCCGACCCCGTGGCCCTATCCCACCCTCTCCCCTGTATCCGAGCCTGGCTGCTGACATCATAGAGGAGACTACGCCTCCGCGGTTCCCCGTGACGCTGCGTCACAGAGCCAGTCGTGACGTCACTGGT
This sequence comes from Vicugna pacos, assembly GCF_048564905.1. Taxonomy (NCBI): domain Eukaryota; kingdom Metazoa; phylum Chordata; class Mammalia; order Artiodactyla; family Camelidae; genus Vicugna; species Vicugna pacos. Next base: position 26,616,141 of record NC_133005.1, on the reverse strand, counting down.
AGCCTTAGCAGTCTCTCTTATTCTTTCCCATGTTAAAGCAAGCAGTGACATCACAGCACTTCCCAGAACACCCTACCTAAAACTACACTCGGAGTAAAAGAATTCTATCCCCTTCTGGCTATGCTTTCCTCCTCAGCACTAAAATGCTATGGGGTTTATTTATTTATTTCAGCATTACCTGTCGCTCCTACTAGAACAGTAAAGTTTATGAAGGCAGGGATTTTTGTTCACTACTGTATCCTCCAGCACCTACATGGATCTAGCATGTGGTAGGTGCTCAAATATTTGTGAACATATGAATGTTAAGAAGGGGCAAGGGATCACCCGGGGGCACTTCTAAATAAAGTCTTTTTCGTCTCCTAGTCTCTCTTGTTCTACAAAACCTTCAGGACTCTCCTCTTATCCTAGTCGTCTCTGTGGTCAGAGTTCTCCTGCCTAATGACTAGGAGTTTGGGATTAACATATACACACTACTATATATAAAATAAATAAACAACAAGGTCCTACTGTATAGCACAGGGAACTATATTCAGTATCTTATAATAACCTATAATGAAAAAAAGAATATGAAAAGAAACATGTAGTTGTATATATATATATTAGGTAACTGAATCATTTTGCTGTACACCTGAAACTAACACAACACTGTAAATCAACTATACTTCAATTTAAAAAAAGAAGAAGTGTTTTGAACACCTGCTATGTGAAAGCTAGGGACACACACTCAATCACTCATTAATTTAATAAATATGTTGAGTGATAATGCCAGGGGCTAGAGGATTCACTTATTAATCCATCCATTCAGACAGTGTTTTGAGGGTCTACAAAGTAGCAGATCCTGAGCTGGGCACTGAGGACAGGGAGATGAACAAGGAACAACATGAAGCCACATGGCCTTGATGCCTCATAGGCTAGCAGAGACCAGACTGGGGTCCTGTCCTCTCCCCGTGCCTCCACCCCCACACTGTCCCAGCTCCCACCACAAAAAGATGCAGGATGGAGGCTGAAGCTGGTGCATGTAGGACTGAGCTGACCACAGGAACCTTACCCCCATCTCTCTATCCTCCCGAACCCTCCCCACCCATGACCCCCAGGCCTGTGGATTTCGTGTTTGTCTAAAGGGCAGGGATTGCTGAACCTGCTGGGTGAGTCCAGTGAGTCAGAGGCGATTCAGGTGGGTGGGCAGGTGGGCAGGAGGGCAGGCGGGCAGAGGTAGCACCAGTGGCCCTGGGACAATGGCTCTGACCGTGTGTGTGCGACGACTGACAGGGCTACCAGGAACCCATGACCGACAAGTGAGGCTCAGCTTTCGAGGTGAGGTTTGCAGGCGTGCGCTAAGAATTTTTGTAACTGGGGAGCTCCAATTCCTCCATCCCTCAGGCCCCCAACCACATCCCTAGGCACTTCTACAGCCTGTCCCCCTTTTCCCCAAGCCCAGGGTCTCCAACTCTCTGCCTCCTTCCCACCCTGTCTTCTACCTCTCTTTAAGGGTAAGCCCAGGGTGACTGGACCCTGGGCCACGGGTGGGTGGCGGAATAATTTTTTTTGTGGGGAGGAGTTGATAAATGACTAGATTCAATTCTGAGCAGGTTTTACTCAGAAAACAAGGAGAATTCACTGTGGTCGGGAAGCAGATGTCGGTGAGGTCAGTGGGGTTGGGTCCTGGATTGGGAAAAGCTGATGTGTGACCCACCTGAGTCCATCCTGGGTTTGGGGGGTTTATTCCTGGGTTCTGAAAGATATAGTCTCAGGAGGTAGGGTTGGTCTCAAGCTTGAGACATTAGACTCAGTCTGGGACAAGTCAGAATCAAGACTAGGGGGATTAGCTCCTGATTGGTAGTCAGCACCAGATCAGCCCTAGTTTGGAGTCAACCCCAGGTTGGGGCGGTTGCTTCTAGGTTTAGGAGATCAGTCATAGAGTTAGCTCCAAGTTTGGAGAGTTGGCTTCTGTTTCAGGGTTGGGAATAGGCTCTGGATTAGGAATCAGGGTCGGGAATAGGGTCTGAATTAGGAATCAGGGTCAGACCAGCACTTGGTGTCACAAGGTTCCTCCTATTCCCAGCTGTTCCGTTGGCCACACTATGGGGCTCCGCTGGCTGGGGAGCGTTTGTCTGTACAGGTTGTCAACTGCAGCCGTGTGTTCAGCCCCAGGTGAGTAGGCTTCGGGAGTCAAGGATGCAGGTGGGGGTAGGGGATGGCTTGGGGCCGTTCTCCTGAGTCATTCTTTTGCTCCATGCCCCGCCCCCCAGGTCTCTGGGGACCCTGGTGATCTCCCTGCAGCAGCTACAGAGTGCTGGGCACTTGGTGCTGCGGGAGGTCCTAGTGGATAAGAATCTGCAAGTAACCCCAGTGAGTTCTGCCAGCACCCAGCCTGCCACCCCAGGCTTGAGAGTCCCTCTAGATAAGGTTCCCATTTCTCAGAGGGGAAAATCTAGACCCAGGCAGGAGTGGTAACAAGGCCCACAGCCTGGGCTCCTTTCATTATAGCCCTTAGGCCAAGAACCAGGTTCAGCTCTGAGGGCCAGGGGTGTGGCAAGGCAGGAAGATAAGGAGTTCTGTGCTGCTCCCGACCCAGCACCAGGCCCAGATTTTGTGGGAGACAGATGAAACTGGCTGGATTTTCCTGGTATTTGGTGGAGGGTCAGTAGTGCCTGGTAGAAATGGAACTGGGTTCAAATCTCAAGACCACCACTTCTCAGCTAAGAACTTGGGCAAGTTATTTAGCTTCTCTCAGCTGTTTCCTCACTTACCTTCTATGGAATCATACAAACTGTTGAGCTCTTCATTCAATCTGTTATCATTTGTTGAGCACTGATTATAAGCCAAGTGCAGTGCTGAGCAGTGAGGATTGAGTGGTGAGCAAAACCAGATAAAGACTTGCCTTCTTAGAGCTCCACATCTAAAGAGAGAGGCAAACATTAAACAAATATTCACACAAATAAATATAAAATTGCCTCCGATGGTGTTACAAAAGTTTTGGGAGAATGTATAACAGAGGGGTGTGACCTGTTTGGGGGTCAGAAAAGGTTCCCTGAGGAAGTAGTGCTTAGGTTTAGAATTGAAGGATGATAGGAGTTAACTAAGTTAATAGGCTGAAGAAGAAGCATATGCAAAAGCCCAGTGCCCTGAGAGAGCATAAGTGGGGTGCAGGGCCGGAGAAAGCTGGTAGGGGCCAGACCCTGCAGAACTGTGGATTTCCAAGAATGATGAGAGAATTTTGGAGATCTGTTTGGCCCCTTGAAGAGGATACTTGCACATGGAAGTTCTTACTAGGCTATGAGTAGTCACTATTTTTTTTTAATTTTTAAAATATACACATATTTTAAAATGGAGGTACAAGGGATTGAACCCAGGACCTCGTGCATACACTCTACCACTGAGCTATATCCTTCCCTCATGAGTCACTATTATTAACGATCAGACAGGAACCACAAGTCACCAGAGATGCAGGCCAAGAGGGTCTCTGTTTACATATGGAGTAAAAGGCATTTTGTAGCCTCAGGGCAGTTTGAGGGGCCCAAGGTACACTGTGTATCTGGTTTTAGATCCAGGTGGAACTTGACCTGAAGTACCAGCCCCCAGAGGGTGCAACTGGAGCCTGGGCAGAAGAGGACTTTGGAGCACCCATCCGGGACAGGTAACCTTCCCACCCACCGAACCAAGGCCTAGGCAGGCCTCAGGAAGGGAGAAGTGGTACCCAATCCCACCCTGGATTTGCTGGATGTGGTAACCCTTGGACCCGTGCTGCCCAGGTTGTAGCTCTCCTTTCATTTCTCCTTCCCCCAGCTCAGAGCTGATTATTCACAATGTGGGCTTCCAGGAGCTGAAGTAAGTATGTGGGGCTGACATAGGGTTATAGAGACAGTTTTAGGATTAGGAGTCAGTGATGTAGAGTCAGTCCCTGGGTCTGGGATCAGTACTGGACCAATTCCTGGGTGAGAAGTCAGTCCTAGAATCAGGGGTCAATTCTGGAATTAGAGGGCTCCCAGGTTAGGGGTCAGTCCTGGTAGTAGTGGCATCAGACTAAGGCTCAGGGGTTGATCCTAGAGTCAGGGAAGTCAGACATGGGTGCCCAGAGATGGGTAATAGGTCCCAGACATGTCCTTTGGGGGCCTTTCCTATAAGGCCTGGAGAGGCTCGGCTGGAGCGGCGGGCAGTGGCATTGGGCCGCAGGCTAGCTCGAAGCCTAGGTCAGCAGGATGATGAGGACAATGAGCTGGAGCTGGAGCTGGACCTGGAGGATGAGCCTGATGTGGAGCTTTCTGGCGTCGTGTTCAGCCCCCTCAAGAGGTAACTTGTACCCACTGCGCACCTGCTCCAACACCCTACTAGTGTGTCAACCTAATTCACCTATATATGTAGGCCCAGCCCATCCACCCTTACAAACACATGGTCCCAGTGTATGGTGAGGAGTGGATATCCTGGGGTCAAGGGTCATTCACTTTAGGCAAAGACACTGCCACATCTACAGAAACACAGTTACACTGGCTCACACATGGCTTCTGGAACCCATGTTGGTGATGAAAGCTTGATGAGAGCAAGGAATTTTGTCTCTTTTGTTCACTGCACTGCAGTGTTCCAGTGCCTAGAACAGTGTTGGCACATAGTAGGTGCTCACTCAATCTTTGTTGAATGAATGAATGGTTTTAGGGCTCTAGGAATGAGTTAAATTCTGGGTGTAGGGTTGAGATGGAAGCAAGACAAGACCGGAAGGACTCAGAATCCAAAAGTTCAGAGGGAGAGATCTTATCTTCAGCACCAGGCAGGAGAGTGTGTGTGTGTGTGTGTGTGTGTGTGTGTGTGTGTAGTGGGGAGGAAGTGAAGTGAGAGCTGACCTTAACCCTCTCTCAGCCGAGCTCGGTGCCTGGCCCGCGGCGATCCCTTCCAGGTGTCCAGGGCCCAGGACTTCCAGGTACTGCTCTCCCTCCAGGCCATAACCCTTGGGGAATACCATTCACTCTCCACACAGATTTTTACCCTCCTACCTTTCAAGAAGTCAGTCTTGGCTTCCTTTTCTCTTCCTTCTGCACCCTTCAGGTGGGGGTCACAGTGCTTGAGGCCCAGAAGCTGGTTGGAGTCAACATTAATCCCTATGTGGCTGTGTGTGTTGGGGAGCAACGCCGAACGACTGCCACGCAGCATGGGACCAATTGCCCCTTCTTCAATGAGGTGGGTGTGATCCAGGAAGGGGGAGCCTGACAGAATGCACAGGACCCAGGATAAGAACAGTCTGTAAGAGGGAGCATGGCCTGGGAGGAAGTGAGCGAACCAGTGGGCCTGAGGCTAAGGGCTCTTTGAGGGAAAGGATGCAGAGAGGCACAGTCTTGGAGTTGGGGGTAGGGGGAAAAGGGAAGGAGAGCGTTCTCTGCAAGAGGCTGACGCCAGCTGGTGTGACTCCTTCACGTGTAACCTCTTACCTCTCTTGCTTCCCCACTTCAACCCAGTACTTCTTGTTTGAATTTCACGAGACCCGCCTTCACCTCCAGGACTTGCTGCTGGAGATCACGGTGAGGGGGTAGGGGTGAGGGGTTTCCGTTAGAGAAGGGGGATGCTGAAGCTCCCTGGGACTAACACCACCTTCCCCCAGGCCTTCCATTCGCAGACCCTCCCCTTTATGGCCACTCGGATAGGTACCTTCAGGATGGACTTGGGCATTATCTTCGACCAACCAGGTACTGAACCCTCCCCTCACTGAGACTCCTCTGCATAGGCAAGGGAAACTGACCCTCTGGGCACTGAGCCCTGTATACTAACTTGTGAGACAGCAATCTCTTCCGAAGGCTGACCTCCACGCACTCCCACCCCTCTACCAAGCCGGACTTGAATCCCGGTGGTTGTCCAACACTCTGATCGCTGCCCCACGACTGTCCCACGCATCCTGCCGGTATTCCCTGACCCCTGGCCCGCTCTTTCACCCCAGATGGCCACTTCTATCAGAAATGGGCTCCACTGCACGACCCCCGGGACACCCGCGCTGGGACCAAAGGCTTTGTCAAGGTCACTTTGTCCGTGAGGGTGCGCGGGGACCTGCCCCCTCAGCTGCCATCCCCGGGCCCAGGCCACAGTTCCGACATCGAGAAGTGAGCTGGGGCGAAGTGGGGAGCAGAGAGTAGGACGGGGCGTGGCCTCCGGGACGCGGAGAGCAAGAGGGGCCCAGACTCCGGCTTCTGGGCCTCTCAGCGCCGGGCTTCCCTAGGAACCTGCTGCTGCCGCGCCGGGTGCCTGCGGAGAGGCCGTGGGCGCGGCTGCGCGTGCGCGTGTTCCGCGCGGAGGGGCTTCCGGCGCTGCGCCCCGGGCTGCTGGGCAGCCTGGCCCGCGCCCTGCATGACCAGCGCGTCCTCGTGGATCCCTATGTGCGGGTGTCTTTTCTGGGGCAGCAGGTAAGTCCCTCCCGTCCCCACTTGTTGGAGGCCCGGGCTCTGATTCCGCGCTGACCCCTCTCCGCCCATCCTCGCCACCGCGCTCAGGGCGAGACGTCGGTGCGCAGCGAGACGGCGGCGCCGGAGTGGAACGAGCAGCTGAGCTTCGTGGAGCTCTTCCCGCCGCTGACGCGCGGCCTTCGTCTGCAGCTGCGGGACGACGCGCCCCTGGTGGATGCGGCCCTCGCCACGCACGTGCTGGACCTGAGGCAGATCTCGCACCCGGGCCGCGCAGGTAGGCGCTTCTGGCCGACGCGCGCTGCCTCTGCCTCGGCCCTGTCTGTCTCGGGCCCCGCCCCCGACGACAAACCCCGAACTCGAGACCCAGCTCCGCTTAGAAAGTCAGGCCCACCCCACATAACAACCTTGCTCTAAGCCGGCTTCCCCCTTCAGAGCCTCACCTGTTGCCCCCAGGCTACAAACCCTTACCCTCGGTTTGGCTAATTGACAAAATCCTAACTACAGCTGCATATCCGTTTATCAGTCTAGCCCTGTTCTCCCTACAGATTTACACGCACAAGAAAACAAGCCCCGTCTACATTATCCATTTTCTCGGGACCCTAATTTGTAGTTCCTGTCTCCACCTCCGGGGCTCTGGCTCCGCCCCTAGAGCCTCTCCCTACGTCCGCAGCATCTTTGGAGGGAGAGCTGGTTTAGAAGTGCTTCCACGTCTTGGTCCACAGCTGTTCGTCGTAGCTGTTGGCAGGCTTCCCTTCCAGAGCGGCTAAGGCCCAGTATGACACTCCTCCCCCTTTGCCCTTGCAGGAAATAATTATGGGTGTGGTGAGTAGACTGACCTATTACCCACCTGCACCATGCTCCCCTCCAAAACACTTTTTTTTGTCTCCTCACAGCCGGGTTTAACCCCACCTTCGGCCCGGCCTGGGTACCTCTCTATGGCTCGCCTCCCAGCGAGGGGCTCCGGGACGGTCTTCAAAGTCTCAATGAAGGCCTTGGCCAAGGCATTTGGTTCCGCGGCCGCCTGCTGGTGGCTGTGTCCATGGAAGTGATGGAAGGGAGAGCTGAATCCGAGCCTCCCCAGCCCCCCCAGAGGTCCAGGTTGTCCCGGCTCAAGGGAAAGAAGAAGAAAGCTAGGTGTGGCCAGACTCCAACTGGGATTCAGCAGCACCTAGATGCCAGCTCCAGTGCTGATGCACCTGAGATTCCTAGTGCCATGGAGGTGGAGATGGAGGAGTTGCTGCCGCTGCCAGAGGTGGGGGCTGGGATTTAGTAAAGGGGCAGGGTCACTCTCAGCTCTGGAGTGTGTAATCAGCTCCCAGGCATAAACGCAGGAGGGAGGGTGTCTCAATTTAGGGGCCTGGGTGAAGACTGCAATGTGCGCACACATGTGCGCCTGTGTATATACACATGTGGGAGGAGGAGGGCTGATAAATCAGAAGTGAGCCGGAGAGGACTAATCTCCTGGTCCAGTGGGTTGGGACAGCAAGGGGCAGAAAAGGAAGCAGGACACCAGCAGTGAATCTTCTAGGCCTTGGCTGCAGTGTCTTTCTGTAGGCACTGTGGCCAGGCATCGTCCCGGCTGCAAACTGGGAGGGTGGGGTTGATTCCAGCCTGATCCGCCTTTCCCAGAATGCCTTAGCACCCTGCGAAGATTTCCTGCTCTTTGCTGTGCTCTTCGAGGCCACCATGATTGACCCCGCCATGGCCTCTCAGCCTATCAGATTCGAGATCTCCATTGGTGCGTGGCCTAGCCAGAACGCTGAGTGTCATGAGTTTGAGGGGGTTGTTCCAGACTTAGGTCCCTGGAGGGGAAAGTTGACCTTCAGTAAGGGGTGGGCTCTGACTTCTATTGAGGCAGAATAGCTTGAGGGAGGGGTCAGCCCCTCACTTTGGTGCTAGCCTGTTGACCCTTGCTGATCCGGACAGGTCAAGCAGGTCGCCAGGAGGAGCAGTTGGGCCGAGCTTCCAGAGTCAGGGAAGGAGCAGAGGGTGCTGCAGGAGAGGCTGTGCCTCTCCTGCAGTCAGAGGCGGGAGTCCGGCCAGCGGAGGAGGAGGAACTGGGGATCCCTGCTCAGCGGCCTGAGCCCGTGGACGGCTGCGGGTGAGTGCTCCTAGTGTCTGGAAGGAGGATGTTGGGAGATCCGCAGCGGCGCAGGACTGCTCCTCTCAGACTCTGCTTCTCTTCATCCTTCCAGGCCGTACTTCTGCTTGCCCCTGCGTCACCGCAAGCCTTGCGTGCAAGTGTGGAGCCGCTGGGAGGATCACTCATGGCGCCTGCAGAGCAGTAACTGTGTGCGGAAAGTGGCCGAGAGGCTGGTGAGAGCGAGGCGGGCACCCACAGGGAGAGGCTGGGATATAGAGGCATCCAGAAGATGGCTGCCTGTGAAGGGAGCGCTGGAGGAGAGCTAATGGTTAAAGCACCAGGTTACCTGGGATCTCGTTGGTGCAAGGCCAGAGGGCCAAGGAGCACAGCTCCAGGGAGAACTGAGGAGGCCAGAAATTGTGGGAGGGCCAGAGTTCAGAATTGTTGGACCCAGGAAGGGGCCAGGTGAAGAATGTGAGTAGGGCTACTGGGGACCTGGCCTCCCAGGTGGGAGTTTGAAAAACAGAATCACTAGTTGGAGTCAAAGAAGGGCGAGGCAAGAGATGCAGTTGTGAGTGGGCCGGGACCTGGGATGAGGGTGTGGTCTAAAAGAGGTCAGAGTCTGGGACCCTTATGACTCTAACCTTCTCCCCTGGTGGTGCAGGACCAGGGACTGCAGGAGGCTGAGACTCTGCAGCGCAGGCCGGGGCCTGAGGCGTGCACAAGGATGAAGCAGGCGCTGGAAGAGCTCGTGGCTGGGAGCAGGTAAGCTGAGAGCCTCTGCCTCCCTGCTGCCTGTTTCCAGGCATCTCTAGGGTGAGGGAGACTCATGATAGGTATTTGGACCCAAGGGCCCCTGGAAAGTGAGCACTTTACAGAAGAATGAGAAGGAGACGGGAGCTTGATGAAATTATTGGGTTAAATCACTCCCCTCCAGTAAACTCCCTTTCCTGAACTCCTGTAGGCTTATGCATTTCCCCTTCTTCTCAAATCTCCCCTATTCCTTTCCTCCACACTTGTTCCAGCTAATGACTTTCTTTCCTACTTCCTGGAGAAAATAGAAGCCTCACCTTCCTCCATCTAGTCTACCACCTTGCCAGCTTCTGCATCCATCTGATCTCCTTCCTTCCTTCCATAGCAGAGGAAGTGTCCTGCTCCCGAAGCCATAGCTGTGATCTTGATTTCATCTCCTCTCATCTGCTGGAAAAATTGTCTCTGCAATTATCCGCTTTCTCTCCTGCAACATCAACTGGTCCCTAGTTACCAGGTCATTACTGTAACCACATATATTTGTTCTAGTCACATCCATCTTTGACCTTCACTGCCCTAGATTCCATAACCTGCTCCAGATACTTCAGTGTTTTTCTGACCCTCTTCTCAAAAGAGCTATTTATCCATTTATTCAATGAATATTTATGGTATAAATATTTGGTAAATAAATGGTAAATAAATATTGGGTAAATAAATGGTAAATAAATATTTACCCCAGACACTGTTTTAGGCACAGGAATAACAGTGAAAAAGCACTCTTGTCTACAAAAACTTCCGAAACGTACATTCTAGTGGGGGTAAGGAGACAGATAGTAAAGATGTAAAGCACAAGGCAGAAATATAAGAAATATGGTAAGGATGTGTTAGGGAGAAAATAAAGCAAGAAAGTTTTACAGAGAGGTGTTGCAATTTTAGAGAAGGTGGAGGGGAGACCACAGTGATGTTGACATAAAGAAGATGAAGTAGTAAGCCATGTCTGTAAGGATGTTTCAGGCAGAAGGGATCACATGTGCAAGGCCCTGAGGTGAAGCATGCTTGGTGTGTTTGAGGAAGAGGAAGGGAATCAGTGTCATTGCAGCAGAGTGAGCAGAGACGATGAGGCTGGAGGGTGTGGGGGGGAAGGAAGAGAGAGACATATGGGGTCTCGTAAGCCATTGTAACGGCCTTGGCTGCTTCTCTGTATGAGATGAGGAACCACTGACAGTTTTGAAAAGAGAAGGGATATGCTCTAACTTATCCTTAAAAAGGATCAGTCGAGGAGGGATGATATGAGAGGAAGCAGAGAGATCACTCAGGAGGGCATTGTAATGATTCACGTGACTGATAACAATGACTTGAATCTAGGGTGGTCGCAGTGGACATAGAGTGACAGGAAGGAATTTGAGAGCAGTTTGAGATTTTGGAAGTGGCACCTCGGGACTTGCCAGGATAAGCTTAGGGGATGAAGAAAATGTGAAAGAAGAGTCAGGCATGACTCCCCAAATTTTGGCTTGCAAAGCTGTGTAGATGGTGCTATTTACAGAGCTGTGGAAAACAAGAGAAGGAGACGGTCTGATGGGAGCAGAGGGAATATCAGAAGTTAACATTTTTGGACATGTTAACTTTGACATAGATGTCTATTAGACTTCAAAGTGGTAATCTCTGCTAAGCTGCTAGCTATATGAAGGGAGCTCTGGGGAGAGTTCTAGGCTGGAAATGTAAAATTAAGGGGTGTCAGTATGTAGATAGGATTGGCTAAGATTATCTAGGGAACAGAGTAAAGAGAAATCTGAGGACCTGAGAAGCTCCAGCATTTAGAGGTAGGACGGAAGAGGAGGACCCAGGTAAGGACCTGGTTATAAGTGGTCACTTTTCTGCCCTCATCTTACTCAACCTTTCCACATCAGAGGATGCAGTTGACCCCAACCCTCTTTCTCGAAAAACTCTGTGAAATGGTCTGGAAAAGCATTGGAAAGCTCATTCTGGATGCTGTATTGAGAATATTCTGTAGGAGAGAGGGTAAGAGTGAAGGTGGTGAGCGCAGCTGGGAGGCTGTTGCAGTAATCCTAGGTGAGAAGTGATGGTGACTTGCAGGGGGTAAAGAGGGTGGGAAGGGATAAATTGGGAATTCGAAAATTGTACCTCTTGGGAAGTGATGGAAATGTTAGCTATCTTGATTATGGTAGTGTTTCTATTGGTGTATGCATCTATCAATATTCATCAAATTGTACATTTGAAATATGTGTAGTTTACTGTACAGGAACCATACTACAATAAAGGTGTTAATTAATTAATTAATTAATTTTAAAAAAAGAAGTGATGGTGACTTGGACTAGGGTGGTCCTGGAAAGGGAGAAAACTGGTCAGATTCTAAATATATTCTGAAGGTAGAGCCTAAATGATGTGCTGATGGACTGAGGTGGAATGTGAGTGAAAGAAAGAGCAGTGAAGGATGACTATGAAGTAAAGTAAAGCAGGGTTTTTTGTGGGGAGAAGGGAGTGGTGGTGGTCACTGGAACTCATGCACTTGGTTTGAGCTATCTTTAGTCAATGTTGGAATTGTCAGGTACAGCCCATCTGAGCCTTTAACGTATGTTTGAATCCTCCAGGGTATAAACATGCGGATTTCTGACACAAGTCTGGGTTGGGGCTGAGACTGCATTTTTAATGAGGGAATACCAGTGCTATTGGTCCTGGGCCACACTTTGAGTAGCCAGGGCAGTAAATAGTTGAATACTGGTACATTTTGGGGCTCCACAATGAGGCTAACTCGATGAACTGGGGAGGGGTCCAAGCACAGAGGTCATCCTGGCTAAGGAAGGGTGCCTCTTTGAGAACAAGACCAAGAGGATCTGTGAAGGAGTCTGGGTGTGGGAGGCCTGCTCTGAGGGAGGGTCAGAGCAGGGCCCCTAAGGGTCAGCGTTCCTCCTTTGCTCCCACATGCCACGCCCACCCCGCTCCTGCAGACAGTTTTGCCACGGTGCTGAGCGCAGGACGGTGACCCGGCCCAATGCCCTGGATCGATGCCGACAGAGACTGCTGGTGCATAGCCTGGTATGGTCTAGGGAAGGGGGATCAGGGGCACCCAGCAGAGGCCCTCCACTCATGTTCTTTTCCTGCCATTCCAGAACCTCTTGGCAAAGCAAGGACTGCAGCTCCTACGGGGCCTGAGACAGGGCAACGTGCAAGGGAAGGTTGCACTGGCCAAGAAGCTTCTGGCGAAACTGCGCTTCCTGGCCCAGGAGGTAATGCCTCACTCACCCATTTCCCAACCCTGAATATCCGTCACTCAAGCTTTCCAGTGGCCTCTGTGCAGGGGTGACCCAACATTTATCCTGTGGATTGATGCCAGGACCAAGCTCCGTTTGGAGCAGCCAAGGGTGAGGATGCGTGTTCTAGGGCCCAGCAGGGATGCAGGGAACATGCAGGATCTCGCTGGATGAAGATTTGAGAGCATTTTTCCTTGGCATGACTTCCTTGGTCTGAAGCTCTGAGCACAACATGTGTGAAGGGTAAAGGAAGTTCTCATTTTTTGATTACTTCTTCTCTTCTACTTAGTATCTGGCTGTGTTATCTTGTGTAGTTCAACAACCTTGGGAAGACGTTATCCCATTTGACAGGGGCAGAAATTGAGGCTTAGAGAGAAAAAGTAACTGACCCACCATGTCATAGCTGGTTAAGTGGCAGAGCTAGAATTCGAAACCAGTTCTGCCCCACTCTGATCAGTCATTCCCAAACTCATGAAGTTTTGACCCCTGGGGCCAGTATGTCCTCAGGTTCAGACAGTGAGGAGTTGGATATTGGTCTCAGATCTTGAAGGACAAGTTGGAGTTTGGCAAGTGTGAACGAATGAAGAGCATGTGCAAAGGCATAGAGTCAGGAAGGCATGGGCAGCTGGAAGGCAGAGTAATGGAAGGAGAGACTTTATTATAGTGAATTTTAGTGCAAAATTGCTTTATTTATTTGTAATGAAAACTTCCTTAAGTCAGCTGACATTTTAAAACATTTTTTTACTTAAGTATGCATCCTGAAATAATATAGGTTAGTTTTACCTTATTTCAAACTTTATATAGTACTGTTTATATTGTTTTCTTTTTTACTCAATATTATTTTTGTGAGATTTTTCTGTATTGTTGCATATAGCTATAATTTGTCCATTTTCATTGTATAATATTCCAATGTATGACTCTACTTTAATTTACTTATCCATTCCATTGTTGATGGATATGTGTGTTGATCCTAATGGATGGTGATTAGAAGCAGTTTCAAAGACCATTTTTGTACACCTCCTGGGGATTAAGTGCAAGAGTTTCTCTAAGACAGTGGTTCTTAAACTTTTTTGATCTCAGGACTCCTTTACACCCTTAATAAATAGTAGGGACCCCAAAAGTTTTTGTTTATGTAGATTGTATCTACTGATATTCACTATTATATAAATTAAAACTGAAAAAAATTTAAACCTGAGAAATAAAAAATAATTATTAATTCATTTAAAATAACAATAGTAGGGGGGGAGGGTATAGTTCAAGTGGTAGAGTGTGTGCTTTGCATGCATGAGGTCCCCAGTTCAATCCCCAGTACTTCCTCTAAGAATAAGTAATATAAGTAAACCTAATTACCTCCCCCCACCAAAACAAACAAACAAACAACCCCCCCAAATAAAAATAAAATAACAATAGTAAACCTATGGCATGGTAGCACAAATAATATATTTTTGGAAAAATAACTATATTCTCCAAAACAAAAAATTTAGTGAGAACAGTGGCATTGCTTTACATGTTTTTGCAAATATCTGGCAAAAAATTTTTATACTCTGTTATATTAAAGTCCATTGGTCTATATTGTACTTTGAATGGATCTGTTATCCTTGCATGATTTTGAATCATCATACATAGGTCATATGGAAATTTGGTTCCCTGAATTATGTATACCTTCCAAATGGTGATATATTTCATTATATAGTAGTAAAATATCACATTTATTACTATCACCACCAACTCATTGGAAAGATCTTTGAGTGTTGGGAATCTGTTAAGCTCACAATGGCTGATACAAAAGATACATTTTTTTCTAAGAATGTAATTTTTCATTTTGTTTTATTACTGATCTTAGAGAAAAAGTTTTCATTCTTTTACTATTAATATGATGTCAGCTGTGAGTTTTTCATAAATACCTTCACCAGGTTGAGGAAGTTTTTTTCTTTGTTTTCTGAGTATTTTTTTTAATCATTAAAGGATGTTGGATTTTGTCAGATGCCTTTTCTGCATCAATTGAGATAAACATTTTTTTAAAAATTGTCCTGTTATTGTAGTGTATTGTATTGATTGATGTTCTTAGGTTGAACCACCCTGGCATTCCTGAGATAAATCCCACTTGATTATAGTAAATAGTCCTTTTTATATGCTTTTGGATTTGGTTTGCTAATATTTTGTTCAGAACTTACTCATGAGGGGTATATCTGTATTCATAAGAAAGATTATTCTGTTATTTTCTTTTCTTATGATGTCTTTATCTTTCTTTGATATTAGGGTAATGCTGGCCTCATAGAATGAGTTGGGAAGCATTCCTTCCTTTTCTGTTTTTAGGAGGAGATTGAGAAGGATTGGTGTTAATTCTTCTTTAAATGTTTGGTAGAATTCACCAGTGAAGCCATTTGGTTCTAGGCTTTTCTTTGTTGGGAGGTTTTTGATCACTCATTCAATCTCTTTACTTTTTATTGGTCTGTTGAGATTTCTGTTTCTTCGTGAGTCAGTTTAGATAATTTGTAAGTTTCTAGGAGTGTTCTCACTTTAATTTCTTATTTTAGTTATTTATGTCTTCTCTCTTTTATTCTTTGTCAGTCTACCTAAAGATTTGTTAATTTTGTTGATTTTTCTTAAGAACTAACTTTTGGTTTCATTGATTCTCTCTATTGTCTTTCTGTTCTCTAGTTTATTTTTCTTCACTCTGATGTTTGTTTACTTCCTTCTGCTAGCTTTCGGTTTAGTTTTCTCTTCTTTTTCTAATTCTTTAAGGTATAAAGTTAGGTTATTGATTTGAGATCTTTCTTCTTTTTAAATGTAGGCATTTACAGCTATTTATTTTCCTCTGAGCCCTATCTTTGCTGCATATCATAAATTTTGGTGTGTTATCATTTTCATTCATCTCTAAATGTTTTCTAATTTCTTTGTGATTTCTTCTTTGTTGTAGTATTTAAGAATGTGTTGTTTAATTTCCACACATTTGTAAAATTTTCCAGTTTTCTTTCTATTATTGACCTGAGGTTTCATTCCAGTTTAGTCAGAAAAAGATACTTTGTGTGATTTCAGTCTTTTAAAATTTATTGACACTTGTGACCTACCATATGGTTTATCCTGGAGAATGTTCTATACACACTTGAGACGAACTGAGTTGTTGTTGGATGGAATGTACTATATGTGTCTGCTAGATCTAGTTGGTTTGTAATGTTGTTCAAGTCCTTGGGTTTCTTAATGATCTTCTGTATAGATGTTCCATCCACTACTAAAAGTGGTATATTGAAATCTCCAACTATTAATTTAGAACTGTCAACTTGGTATCACATTTTTTTAGTTCTATTAGTTCCATTTGGCTCCAGTTTTCATATGTTTGTTGAAATTACCCATTTTTAAACTCTGTACTTTTCGCACTAGGTCCTGTAGAATTTTCATCACAGTTGTTTTAACATCCTGTCTAATAATTCCAACATTTGGATTTTCTGTGGGTCTACTTCTAGTAATTACTTCCTCTCTTGACCATGGGTCACATTTTCTGCTTCTCCTATGTCTTGTAATTTTTTATTATGTGCCTGGATTTTTGTATAAAAGAACAATACAATAATATGTATCTCTAGAGTTTTGATGAAATCTACTTTATCTAATTTTTCTTTTATGTTTATTGCTTTCTGTTACCCATGTAAGGAAACTTTGCTATTTCCAAGCCACAGAGATATTCTGCTATGTTTTTAGGAGAATAAAGATAGTTTTCCTAAAACCTTTATGGTTTTAGATTTTACATTTAGGTCTCTGACTGTTCTCAAGTTAATTTTTATGTGACATATATGGGTCAAAATTCTGTTTTTAAAATATGAACTTTGAGATATTCTAGTACCATATGTTGAGAAGATTTATTTTTCCCATTGAGTTGCTTTGGCTTTTTAATTGAAAATCAGGAGACTGTATAAGTGCCTCTGTTGAATTTTTCATTTCAATCATTGCAATTTTCATTTCTGTAAATTCTATTTTTTTTCAAATTCACTGTGTTATTTTTCAGTTTCTTATTCCCAGTAAATATTTGTCAGGTTTATCTTTTGTTTCATTTAAACATAGTAAGCAGAATTGTTTTTATAATGTCAGATGATTTCAATAGTCGATTTTAGGGGGCTTATTTCTGCTCTCTGTTGCTGCTCTTACTTCCTCATGCTTGTTTCCTTCTGTGTTTAGCTGCTTTAAACTGTGAGCTATTCATTATAGTTTCCAAACATTATTTGTGGGACTTCTTTTAGTCTTGGAATAAAGGTACATTCTTCTAGAAAACATATGACCTTGCTTCTGCCCTTGATCACCTTAAACTAAAATTTGATGTTTAGCAACACCCAGGCGTTGTGAAAAAATCAGCTTGTGGTTATTCTTCTCAGGAACAGTTTCCAGCTCCACTACTTCACTCAGCTAGACAACTCTCTTTGTAGATTCCTGGGGGTGAGAGAGTGGGGCAGGTTCAGTTAGGGTTTATCTTTATCTTTTTTTTTTTAACATTTTTTATTGATTTATAATCGTTTTACAATGTTGTGTCAAATTCGGGTTTATCTTTATCTTGAAGGCATGATTCTTTGGGGTCCTAGCTTTCAGGGAGGGAAGAGATCTCCTATTAGACTCCTGTCTTGATAAACTCCTGTCTTGAGTGGTATCTGAGCTCTTTATATTGTTTTTACTCACTGTCAGGTCATGAAAAGCTCATATTTGCCAGATTTGGCAAATGCCCCTGTGGCAAAAAATTGTTGAAATTCTCTGTTAACTTCTCTGGATTCCTATTTTCATTTAGAGCTTCATTTAGAGATAATTCTTTATTCTTATTATCTCACCACTGCCTTTAATGAATATTTAAACAAATATTTTACCAAGTAGTTTTAGTTGTTTTTAGTGAGAAGTAGGTCTTAATTCCTAGCTCATGATATTACTGGAGATACAAGTCTGGCATGATGATTTCGCACAGGGAAAGGAGAGGGTCAACTCTGGGATGATCAGTTCTAGCCATTGTTTGTTTGCTTACTCAGTGATATTTAAAGTCCTCCTCGTGCCAGGCTATGTATGAGGCCCTGGAGATCCACCTCTGCCATGTTTCTTGCCCTTTTGGGGCTTATATTCTAGTGTGGGAGACTGACTATGCACGTTAAATGAGTAAGAAAAACAGTGATGATTTGTAGGAATTGCTAAGGAAGATGTTACAGAGGCTAAGGGGGCTGAGAAGAAATGCTTACGTAAGGTGGTCAGGGAAGATTTCTCTGCCGGGACAACATTTAAACTGAGACCCAGAAGGTGGGAGCAAGCCAGCCATTCATGGTAAAGAATGAGTTGGAAGGGAAGACTGAAGGCAGGAAGACTTCCCAGTTGTCTGGACAAGAGTGGGTGGTCTTAATCTCAGGCAGTGAGGAAGGGAGAGAAGGGGGACGTTGGCAGGATTGGGTGATGAGCTATCAGAGGAGACTGTGTGGCTGATGTGAATGGGCACACGGTGGGAATCACCGGGGAAAATCAGGCTGGGTAGAAGGGAAGAGTAAGGAAATCAGGCTGACACTTGCTCCAGCTTGGTGACCTTGAAGACTTTATGCTGAGTGAAAAAAGCCAGGCACAAAAAGACAAATACTGTATAATTCCACTCATCTGAGGTACCTAGAGTAGTCAAATTCTTAGAGTCAGAAAGTAGAATGGTGATTGTCAGGGCTGGGAGGGGAAATGGGAAATTAGTGTTTAATGGATACAGAGTGGCAGTTTTTTGCAAGATGAAAAAAAGGTTCTGAGAGTGGACAGTAGTGATGGTTGCACAACAGTGTGAATGTACTACTGAACTGTACACTTTCAAATGGTTGAGATAGTAAATTTTATGCTATGTGTATTTTACCACAGTTAAAAAAAAAAAGACCGGGATAAAAAAGTCGGGTGGGACTTTGAGCCTGAGGTGGCCTGTGGGGCATCCAGGGGAGAGATGTCCAGGAGGCAGGTGGCTGCATGGGCCTGGGGTTCAGGGGGAGGTCAGGGCTGGAGATGGACATTTGGTCCATCCATTCCAGGGGAAGCTGTGGGAGCAAGGGGCTCTCCACTCCAGATCCACCTCTGCAACCCAGTTCTCTGCCGGCAGCCCCAGCCTCCCCTCCCAGATGTGCTGGTCTGGATGCTCAGTGGACGGCGCCGTGTGGCCTGGGCCCGCATCCCTGCCCAGGATGTGCTGTTCTCTGTGGTCGAGGAGGAACGGGGCCAGGACTGTGGGAAGATCCAGAGTCTGCTGCTCACGGTGAGGGGTCCTAGGGGTGAGGGTGCTGGGGACTGGAGTCGGGTGAGGCTCAGAGGATGGCACAGGCCTCAGGGTGGAGGTGTGTAGATTAGAATAAGGGGTCCTGAGACTTAAATATTTTTTAATTAAAAAATTCAAATTTATTTTTATTTCAAAATTTTTTTCTATTAACTTTAAAAACTTAAACATGTTTTAATTTTGAAAAATTAAACATTTAGTATTGTTTTAAAATTATTACTGTTTTAAAAAGTGTACTGAGCCCTTTAATTATCCAGAATGCCAAAAGGAGATTGTGCCTTTACCCAGGTGAGTTTTGATGTGAAATAAACACCAAATTTTGTCATCTCTGGACCTGCACTGGCCCTTTTATTGACTAAACTCTGACAGATGGGCAGGGTTATGAAAATGGGACTGTGATGAACTAGTTCCTTATAGGCATAGCCAATTTGTGGGCAGAATATTTCTAAATGAGGTGTTCCTGTGATGGACACCACCAGGAGTCCCTAGTGGTGAGAAGCTGTGACCACTGGGGCAGGGGACAGGGAACTGAATGTGTTGGGGATGAGAGGACAGAGGGGTGAGGTGAGTGTGGGGTGTGGGAGTGCAGAGTTCAGAGGGTAGGTGTGGGGTTTGGGGTGTAGGAAGTGGCAGTGTTGGGGCAGGATGAATAGGGAATGGGAGTTATAGGGTAATGGGGTGTCAGGTGGGCATGAAGAGGGTTCAGGGTGAGGTATAGGGGGCTGGGGTGAGGTTTAGTGATACAGAGACAATGGGCCTGCTGGTCAAGCTTGGGTTACAAGGGGTGGGCCCTAACATGCTTCCTCCCCACAACAGGCACCTGGGGCAGCCCCTGGTGAGGTCTGTGCCAAACTGGAGCTCTTCCTGTGGCTGGGGCTGGGCAAGCAAGCCAAGGCCTGCACCTCAGAGCTCCCACCGGACCTGCTGCCTGAGCCCTCTGCTGGGCTGCCCCACAGCCTTTGCCGGGACGGTGAGTGCAGGGCATGGGGCAGGCGGCCCGGGGGACCCGGGGCCCCACTTTCCGTTTGCCCTAGGTGTGGGGCTAGATGCCCAGCTGAGGGTTCAGAGGGTCTGGGCTCAGGGACTCCAGTGGTCACTCTTCCTTCCCTCCACCCCAGACTTCAGCTACTTCCAGCTCCGGGCTCACTTGTACCAGGCCCGAGGTGTGTTGGCAGCAGATGACAGTGGGCTCTCAGACCCCTTTGCTCGAGTCCTCATCTCTACACAGTGCCAGACCACACGGGTGAGGCCTGGGCTGGGATGTGGGCGGAGGGGCACTGGAGACAAGGTGGGTGGGGGCTGAGCTTTTCCAAGGCCCTAATCGGACTGCCCTGATTTAGAGGGTGGTGTTGAACTAGAGGGTCTTAAGGGTGAGAGGTTCTTCTGATGCCTGCGGTTGCCTCCTTCCCTGCGTGGCCCCCAAGGTCCTGGAGCAGACGCTGAGCCCCCTGTGGGACGAGCTCTTAGTGTTTGATCAGTTGATTGTGGATGGGAGGAGGGAGCACCTGCAGGAGGAGCCTCCGCTAGTGGTCGTCAACATCTTTGACCACAATAAGTTTGTGAGTGTGGCCTGGGCCCCACCTGGGTTCCCACCAAAGGCCCCCCTCCCTTGTCTTGATGCCCCCTCCCCTGGCTCCTGAACCTTTTCCACATTTGTCTTCAATGCTGCGCTCCCTGCAGGGCCCCCCTGTGTTCCTGGGCAGGGCGCTGGCCGCCCCGAGGGTAAAGCTGATGGAGGACCCTTACCAACGCCCCGAGCTGCAGTTCTTCTCCGTGAGGAAGGGGCCCCGGGCAGCCGGGGAGCTCATTGCCACCTTTGAACTCATTGAACTGGACTACGGTAGCCGGCTTGAGGTCAGAGTGCTGTGGTGCAGCTGGCACAGGCCGTGGACCCCTCCTGCTATTCCTTTAGATTATCCAGCTCCAGGGACATGGGCATGTCCCAGGGTTACCCCTCCAACTCCCTCACCCCCAGAGAATGCAGGCGGCAGGTCTGTCACTGGACCTCCTGACTCCAGGGAACACTTAAAGTAAACCTACCTTAGGTTCGCCTTGCCAGGCCTCCAACTCCAGAGAACCCAGGCTGCGGGTTGATCCTCATGCCTTAGATACCCACACTCCCTTTTTGTGCATGGCTGTTTCCTTAGATACCCCAATCCCACCAGTCCAGCCTTGCCAGGTGTCTCTGGATTTATGTTTCATTGGTAGCTCTCCGCTTCTCTTCCCTGAGCCCAGAATTTCCCGCCTTTGGCCTGATTCCTCTTTGACCTCTGATCTCTGGCTCCCTGTAGCCCTCAGTGCCCAGTGATGTGGAGCCCCAGGACCTGACACCCCTGGTCGAGCCCATCTCCGGACGCCTATCCCTGCCGCCCCATGTGCGCCCAGTTCTCAGGGATTTCCGTGTCGAGGTAGCACTAGGCACTCACATCCTCCTCCCTTCTGCACACCTCGGTGCCCCTCAACCGGGTGCAGATCCCTGACTCTCCCACTTCCCAACCCCAGGTACTGTTCTGGGGTCTGAGGGGCCTTGGCCGTGTGCAGCTGTTCGAGGTGGAGCAGCCCCAGGTTGTGCTGGAGGTGGCTGGGCGACGTGTGGAGTCCGAGATCCTGGCCAGTTACCGTGAGAACCCCAATTTCACCGAGCTCATCAGGCATCTGACAGTGGTGAGGGCACGGGCAGCGGGCAAGAAATGGAAGGGGGCAGTGGGCTGGTGAATTCCTGGCTGGTTATATTGGCTTAACCCACCAAGTTTCCATAAAGGGCCAGATAGTAAATATTTTAGGCTTTGTGGGTCATACGGTTTCACTTGCAGTTACTCAACTCTGCCATTGTAGTGTGTAAACATCCATAGGGAACAAGGAAATGAATGGGTATGACTGTGTTCCAATAAAACTTTATTTGCAAAAACTAGCAGCAGGCCAGATTTTGTTTACAGGCTGTAGTTTACTGCTCCCTGGATTAATCCATGAACTGGTAATGCTGTGTCAGCTCTACTGGATGAGTGGATTAGCCAAATGTCATGAAGTAGGAATCTGAAGGAATCTGTCTAGTTTCTGAAACACCAGGGGCTGAGAAGAAAAATACATTTCTCATTTAATTTGTGTTTACTGTACTGTGGTATAGACTTTGGAGTCAAATTCTGGCAGTGTCACTTAGGAGTTTGTCAGATTACTTGTCTGAGCTTTGGTTTTTCTATTTGCTTGCTTGTTTATTTGTTTGTTTCTGTATAAAAGGGAGTAACAGATACAAAAGAGTGCTATGAGGAGCCAATGAGAGAAAGGATCTTGGTGAAAGGGCTCTGTCAACTGAAGAGTGCCGTGCCTAGGTGAGGGGGTGACTGGGACAAAGCATGGTGGCCTCCAGATTGCAAGGGGGCAAACAACAACAACCCGACACTGTTTCATGACTCTGCTTGCCATGCAGGAGTTTGCAGTTTGAAAACTTTATTGTGCTGTAAGATGATGAAACTGAAATCAGTTTGCTCACTGAACTTCCGGGGGATGTTTCCTCTCATTTCCCATTTCATAGTGTAACTTGAGGAAAACACATCCCTCTCTCCATTGTGCATGTGAAAAGAATGTGCATTCTTCTGTGGCTGGGTGGAATGTTCTATAGATATCAATTAGGTCTAGTTGAGTTGACAGTATTATTCAAGCTTCCCTAAAAAAAAGCCTCCTTGGTGATTTTATGTCTAGTTGTTCTATTTGTTACTGAGAATATGGTATTGAGGTCTCCAACTATTATTGAATTGTTTGTTTCTCCCTTTATTTTGGGTCATTTTTTCACTTGTATTTTGAGTTTGTTTTTAGGTGCATATATATTTATAATTGTTACAGCTTCCTATAAATTGATCTGTTTATCATTGTAAAATGTCCCTCGGTCTCCAGTAAAATTTTTTATCTTAAAGTCTGTTTGTCTGATAATATAGCTATACCAGTTCTCCAGTTCTCTCTGGTTAGTGTTTGCATGACATGTTTCCTTATCCTTTTACTTTCAGCCTATATGTGTCTTACTCAAGAGGGTCTTTTAAGCCACATGTAGTTGCATCTCTTTTTTTTTTAACCCAGTTGACAACCTCTGTCTTTGATTAAAGTGTTTAATACAGTCATATTTGATGTTATTATTAATATGGTTGGATTTACATCTGCCATTTTGCTATTTGTTTTCTGTAGGTCTCATACTTTTGTTCCTCCTTTAGAGCCTTCTTTTGTATTAAATAAATATTTATTACTGTACTACTTTAATTCCTTTGTTGATTTTTACTTAGCAGTTGCTCTAGGGATTACAGTATGCATACTGATTTTTCAGTCTGCTTCAGACTAATACTAATTTAGTTCCAGTAAAATAGAGAAACTTTTCTCTATTATAGCTCCATTCATTCCTCCCTCCTTTTTCCTGTAATTGTCACATGTACATAAAATAAACTCAGCAATACAGTATTACAGCCTTTGTTCTCCCCACCTCCCTCCTGCCGCCTTAGGACCCATTGATAGGTAGAGAATTCCTGGGCTAAAGGGCATACATATTGTTATGGTTCTAAATCCACATTAGCAAACTGAGCATTGGTCCTTCACATAATAACAGCAACAACAGCAGTCTTGTGTTTCTGATAGCACTTTGTAGGCTCCAGAATACTTCTGTGTCTATTATGTTATTCAATACAATTGTCTCTCCAATCCAGGATTGTGTCCCCTTTTTAGCTGGGAAGTGGGTTCAGAAGGCAGTGACTTACCAGAGATGACACAATGAGGCTGTGGGCTCCGAATGCAGATTTAGCTGTATTGTTTTCCTATCTGTCTCTGCTACTGCCTCTCTCTCCTCCCCTAGTCTGAGAGACATGGGTCCTCTCTCCCCCAGGACTTGCCGGAGCAGCCTTACCTGCAGCCCCCACTCAGCATCCTGGTGATTGAGCGCCGGGCCTTTGGCCGCACAGTGCTTGTGGGTTCCCACATTGTCCCCCACATGCTGCGATTCACACTCCAGGCTCATGAGGATCCCCCTGAGGAGGAAGAAGAGGAGGAGACAGGGGACCTAGTGCCCAAGGGACCTCAAGGTATGGGTTGTCCCCCTTAGGGACCACCAGACAGAAGTCGTTCTTGGCTGAGGTGGCTCCAGGGGAACTTCCAGTGGGGCATGGAGTCTGACTTCTACTTGCCTGACCTCCTCTGGGTGTCATTTACCCCCTCTTAGGACAGAGGTCCCTGGATCCCTTCTTGTCTGAGGTGGGGATGCCCAGACGGCTCCTGAAGGTGATGGACTATGGAGGATGGGTGGAGGAGGGGCTAGCAGTGCTTGGGATGGTGCTGGCTTAGGGGTACTGAGTTCTCCTCCCTCAGGCTCCTCTGAAGAAGCTCCCTCTGGGAGGCCTCCTGAATCAAGGCCCAGAGGTGGAGGAGGACATTCCAGATCCCGAAGAGCTTGACTGGTGGTCCAAGTACTATGCGTCGCTGCAGGAGCTCCAGGGGCAGGTAGGGACAGAGGAGAGTCCCAGGGGTCGGAGGGGCTGGAGGCTGAGGAGAGCCAATGGCAAGAAGAAGGATCTCATCACACGTGGAGCGCTACAGTTTTTCAGAGCTCTTTGTTACAGCCATCGTTTGTCTTCTTCACAACAATTCTAGAAGCTGAGGATTATTAACTCCAGTATCTAGAGCTTGTTGTCCAACAGAAATATGTGAGGCACAGACGTAATTTTAACTTTTGTAGTAGCCACATTAAAAAAAGTAAAAGGAAGCAGGTGAAATTGATCTTAATGATATATTTTATTTAACCTAATATATCTAAAATATCATTTTAAGAAGTAACCATTATAAGCAATTAATGATGAGATATTTTGCATTCTTATTTTATACTAGTCTTTATAATCCGGTGTGTAGTTTACACTTCCAGCATACCTCAGTTGGGACCAGCTACATTTTAAGTACTGAGTAGCCACATGTAGCTGGTGGTTGCTGTCTTGGTCAGCGCAGGACTAGATGATAAACTAAGGCTTTGAAAATGCAAGTGGCTTACCCAGCTGGAACTTGAAGTGAAGTTTCCCAACTCCCTGTCCTGGAAAAGAGGTAGATTAAGGAGGTGAATTGTGGGGAATAATCGCTGACCTGCCCTTTGATTTCAGACCAACTTTGATGAGGACGAAATGGATGACTCTGGGGATTCAGGTGAGAGATTTGGCTTTCTTACTTTTTTCCTTTCAGCCTCCCTCCCTCCCTGCACACCAGTATTTCTAACGAGGTATTTCTGCTGTTCCAGATGGGGTCAACATCATTTCTGTGGATGGGGAAGCCCAAGACCAGGGTGAGGCTAAAGTAAAAGACTCCGTGTTCCAGAAAAAAGCAATTGCTACTCTGAAGGTGACTGATGTCGGGAGAGGGGATTCTGCTTGGATTCTGGACATGGGGCTGTCACTGAGGCCCTTGCCTTTCAGATTTACAACAGCTCTCTGGAGGAAGAGTTTAACCACTTTGAAGACTGGTTGAATGTGTTTCCCCTGTACCGAGGGCAAGGGGGTCAGGATGGAGATGGAGAGGAAGAAGGGTCTGGAAACCTTGTGGGCAAGTTCAAGGTATGTTTGGGGAAAGAAGGTGGGGGACCAGGGAGCACAAGTAGGGTTGCAGGAGGAAGACTCTCTTACCAGTGTCCCATCCATCCCACCCAGGGCTCCTTCCTCATTTATCCTGAATCAGATGCAGTGTCCTTCTCTGAGCCTCAGATCTCCCGGGGGATCCCACAGAACCGGCCCATCAAGCTCCTGGTCAGAGTATATGTTGTAAAGGTGAGCATCCACCGGCCCAGCACGCCTCTAACTCCAGCAAAGGTAATGTACATGAAACCTACAGACTAAAGGGATCAGGGTCCAGCTTCTTCATTTTTCAGGTGGGAAATCTTAGGTATAAAATTAAGAGACTCCCCAGGGTTACACAGCTTGCTTGCAGCAGAACCTGAATTTATAGGATATAAAATAACTATATATGAAATGTTTAAATAAATAAAAGAATGAATTTAAAATGAACAAGGAACAAATAGACTATTCAAAGTAAATAGCAAGTTTGAAGGGCCAGTTAGAATTTTTAGAAATTAGAAGTGTAATATTTAAAACTAAAAACTCAGTCAGTGGTGGAGCAAAAGATTTGAACAGTCACTTCACAAAAGAAGATATATATAGGGCCAATAAGCACATGCAAAAATGCTCAGCATGCTTTGTCATCAGGGAAATGCAAATTAAAACCATAGTGAGCTGTAATTTCACATGTGCTAGAATGACTAAAATAAAAAAGACTGACAATACCAAGTGTTGGTAAAGATGTGGAGCAACTGGGACTTTCATTCATTGCAGGCAGGAGTGTAGAAAGACTAAAAATATATTACTGTGTATAAATTGTACTTCACTAATCTATGCATAAATTATGTGTTTATAAAATTATATAGTTAGCAAAAACAATAAGTTTAACACATATAGTTTAAAACCATGCAAAGTAGTGCTATGCATTGCTTAGGGATGCATGTATATGTAGTAAAAGCATTTTTACTTTTTTGTGTGAGTGAGAAACCCCAAATAAAGGGTTCTGGCTACTTCAAGGGTGGAAAGTGAATGAAATCAGATAAGGCAACTCAGGGAACAATTGTCAGTAGTGTTCTATTTATTAAGCTGGGTACACACATGCTCATTGCATTATTCTTTTATTTAGTTAAAATATTCTTAATTTAAAAGGTAAAATATGCCCGCTATAATAAATGGAAGTTAAATGATATGGAAAGTTATAAATCAAATAGTTAAGTCCCTTATGCATCTTTCCACATATTTTCTGTTTCATATTTTTATTATACCTATTTAAGTATTTCAATATTTAATTTAAAAGAAAATAAAACTTATCTTGTCCAGCCTCTCAGCTAACTCCTTGCTGTGGGAGGTCTCTCCTTGGTAGCTTTCTGTTTATGCTTAATTGGAGATTAGGTCCAGCAAGGGCAACCCTAGGTTATGACAATGATATTTCTCTCAGTTCCATCCCATCCCATCTCCCTAGGCTACCAACTTGGCTCCGGCAGACCCCAATGGCAAAGCTGACCCCTATGTGGTGGTGAGCGCTGGCCGGGAGCGGCTGGACACCAAGGAGCGCTACATCCCCAAGCAGCTGAATCCCGTCTTTGGAGAGTGAGGCTGGGCCCTGGGTTTGGGAATGGGGAGCACTTTGCCATCTGGCCCTGTGGCTGTCACTCAGGCAGCTGGCATGGTGCTAGGAGGGGAATGCACGGAGGCTTCTGGAACCCTTGACACCCCTACCCCCGCAAGACCACCTCCTAGGGCATGGAGGTATCCTGAGCCACGCTCTCTCCTGGCCAGAGTCCTGGAGCTCAGCATCTCTCTCCCTGCTGAGCCAGAGCTGACCGTGGCTGTGTTTGATCATGACCTCGTGGGTTCTGACGACCTCATCGGGGAGACCCACATTGACCTGGAAAACCGATTCTATAGCCACCACAGGGCGAACTGTGGGCTGGCCTCCCAGTATGATGTGTGAGTCCAGCAGGGCCCTCAGGAGTCATTCTAAGTCCGACCAAAGACAGTCAAGTTCACCCACCTGTGTCCAGATCCTTTGATTTCATAGAAGGGACCTCCCCTGTGACTAAGACATTATGGCTTAGTGTCAAGACTTGGCCTTGGGAGTTGGGATTGTAACAAGTCACTTGACCTCCCTGAATTTCAGTTTACTCATCTGCAAAATGGAGGTAATAATAATAGTATCTCCTTCGTAGAAACACCTGGCATACATCTTTTGTTTTTCACAGTTTCTGGAAGCAAGGACTAACCTGTCCCCTAGTGGAGTTATGAACCTGGATCTCATGTTTTCAAGGCTCTCCACCCCTTCCCCTGTGCCCAACTATGTCCATATGCTGGCCCCTACTGAAGCACCTTCCTTTTCTGCCTGCAGGGGTGGGTACAATGCCTGGCGTGATGCATTCCGGCCTTCACAGATCCTGGCGGGGCTGTGTCAACGCTGTGGCCTCCCTGCCCCTGAATACCGAGCCAGAGCTGTCAAGGTGGGCAGCAAAGTCTTTCTGACACCGCCAGAGACCCTGCCTCCAGGTACCAGCCCCTCTCTGCTGAGCAGTCCAGATGGTAGAACAAGATGGTAGAACAAGGTACTGGGGGCCCCTGGTGCCCAGTCTAGTGTGCACCCCAAAGAGCCCACCTCCTTCTGCAAGCAGAGAAAGTGAGTTTGAGTAAGGATGACAGTGGAGAGAAAATGGTCTTTGTTGGTGAGTGTGAGATGCCCAAAGAGCATTACTGTCCCCTCAGAGCCATAACTGAGAAAACAGGGTGGCCCACAGGGGATCCCATACAACATACAACGTGGCTGCAGAATTGAGCCCGTGCTTCATAAATGGCTCGTGGTCTCTTCCGTAAACAGAGCCTGCACAAAGGCCACAGCCCCTCCAACCCCACTGTCCCCCTGACTGCTGGCTTTTCACTGGCAAAAGCTGTTATAGCAGCACTCCCTACCTTCTGAGCGCTGTGGCCTTGCCCTCCCAGTGCAGCAGCTGCCTCAGCCTGGAGCATCTATTGAAGGGCAGGGGAGGAAGGGAGGAGAGCTGGGAACCCAAGCTCACACACTTCTTATTGCAGGTGGTGGGGAATCCAAGGTGGCAAGTGAGGTCCCCGAGGAGGCCCAGGCATTGCAGGTGCTGCGGCGCTGGCAGGAGATGCCGGGCCTTGGGATCCAGCTGGTACCTGAGCACGTAGAAACACGGCCCCTCTACCATCCTCGCAACCCGGGGCTGCTACAGGTGAAGGAGGGCTCAGCACCCAACCCCAGAATCCCAGGACTCCCACGTGATCCTGGACCTGGGTCCCCAGGGTGCCCTTTCCCCAACACCTCCACGCGGGCATCACATTGCCACTTCTGACTCTGGCTTCCGATTCTGGTCCCCTGCATCCCCACTGCAGTCTTGGACTTCCATCCTGGACCCCATATTCCTACTCCGGACTCTGGTTCTGAAAGATCCCCTGGGCCACCAAGGCTCAGACTTGGCATTTCCAACCTGTCCTCTATTCTAGATTCCTAAGATCTGGGCCCTGGGAATACCAGATCTTACGTTTGATCTCAACCTTCCACTTTTGGGGGCTCATCTCTGAATTCCTAGGATAGCCTCAACCCTGGAATCCCTTCAGTCCTACCTGAAGTCTCCTAGCATCTGCCAGACTGTGCCCTTTTGACCCCAGTTCTTCTCTCCACCTGGGGCAAGGCACAACCTCTGGCCACAGGGCTGTTAGGGGAAGTGGGACCCCAACAAGACCCTTTAGCCTGGTCCTGTGCCCCCAGGGATCCCTTCACATGTGGATTGACATCTTCCCCCGAGATGTGCCTGCCCCACCCCCAGTTGACATCAAGCCTCAGCAGCCAATCAGGTGAGTCCTGGCCCCTCCTCCCTTGGGGCAGGCACATCTTGGACAACCTGTACAAGGGTCTTCTGAAAACCTGGGACCCCCCCAGTGAAGCAGGCAGAGGCTGCTGACCCAGACTTCAGGTAGGTGAGCCATTAATTTCCCTTTTTTCATAAGCCATTGTGAGTTGGGTGTTTGTCACTTGCAACCGAGAGTCCAAATACCAGTAAATCCCCTTCCTACCTGAGCTAGTCTGAGTGGATGGTGTATGCACTTCAGATGTGGTCAGCAATCTGTCACTTTCTACCTCTGGGCTTTGCTTTCCTTGGTCTCACACTCAGGGACGCTTTTGCAGTCTAGGGGAAGAGTGGCTTCTAATGGTGCCAGGCTTACATCTTGTCCAACTTGACTACTTGAGCAGAAAAATAAATACCTCTTTCCCAGTTAGAGCAAAAGTCTCGGGGCTGACTCTCATTGGACCAGCTTGGGTCAAATGCTGATTCCTGAACTAATCACTGTGATCAAGGGGCTGTAATACACTGATTGGCCAGTCCTGGGTGATGTCCTAGGTGATACACCCACCTCTGGAGCCAGGTAGGGGTTGGTCTGCCCCACCAGGATCACACAGACTGACAGGGGTGGGGGTGCAGGTGACCAACAGAAACTCAAGGTGCTGTCAGCAAATGAGGAGAAATTGATACTGGGCAAGAGA
Source organism: Vicugna pacos (assembly GCF_048564905.1). NCBI lineage: Eukaryota > Metazoa > Chordata > Mammalia > Artiodactyla > Camelidae > Vicugna > Vicugna pacos. The sequence goes on along the minus strand of NC_133005.1, from coordinate 26,586,315 downwards.
AAACAACAGATACCCAGGAAATCTCATGACAGCCAAGGACAAGGCTGTTTGGGGTAGAATCAGGAACGTTACAGCCCTTCCTTCTGTCCCTCTGGGGTTGCCTGCTGTCATCCCTGTTCTGTCTCATTCTCCCACTTTTCTCTGCAGGCTGGCTTTCTCTGCTCACCTGCCACTCCTTTGTACTCCAAAACTTCAGCTTGCACAAGATTGGCTTGCGGTGGCTCCAGCTCTGCATCTGATGCTACATGACTCAACCTTTCAGGGTCTTGATTCCAGACTAATGGGAGAACCTCATTGGCCCTGCTTGGGTCAGCAGACCATTCCTGGTGCCATCCTTGGTGGCTGGGGTGGTCAGTGATACCTGGGGCTCCTTCAAGGGAACACAGACATCCTGCTTACCCAGCTAGGCACACGTCAGTACTTAATGAATGTCAGTGGCCCTGGCCCAGGTCCTTTCTGCTTCCTGCAGCCCTTCCCAGGACCCCTCCCAAGTCTGAAAACCCTCCCCCAATACATCCCTCAGCTATGAGCTCAGAGTCATCATCTGGAACACGGAGGATGTGGTTCTGGATGATGTGAACCCGCTCACTGGAGAGACATCAAGTGACATCTACGTGAAAAGGTAGGCCTGCAGGCTGGGCCAGGCACATGGCTGTGCACTGAGGTAAGATTGCAAACAGGGGCTTGGGCCCTGGGCTGGCCTGTCCCCTAGGCCCTTGATGGTGCCTGGAGCTGGGTGGTGAGTGGAGGGGCAGGCTGGGTGAGGAGCTGGGTTCTGGGCTTGGGGGCAGCATGGATGCCCACCCCCTCGGCCTGCACTTTTTCCCTGGCTCCAGCTGGATGAAGGGGCTGGAGCATGACAAGCAGGAGACAGACGTGCACTTCAACTCTCTGACGGGAGAGGGGAACTTCAACTGGCGCTTCGTGTTCCGCTTTGACTACCTGCCCACGGAGCGCGAGGTGAGCGTCCGGCGCCGGTCCGGACCCTTCGCCCTGGAGGAAGCTGAGTTCCGGCAGCCAGCTGTGCTGGTCCTGCAGGTCTGGGACTACGACCGCATCTCCGCCAACGACTTCCTTGGTACTGCTTAGCTGTTCTCCTCCCTCAACTCCTAGCCCGTTTCTGCCCTCACTGCCCTGGCCCCCAGCCCCTGGGTTCCCTACTCTAACCCAGCCCTGAAGCCTGGGTTTCAGACCCCACATCATGAGCCTTTGCTTTCTGGCATTACTGAATGTATTCAGCCCTGAGCAACATAACCTCCATTCCTACCCAAAGTCTCCGACTCAATCTTCTAATTTGACCTGAGCTCAGGCCACTCTGGACTCGGAGTCCATGGCCTTTGGTCCCTGCTTTGGCAGTCTGGTCCCATCCTTGGCTGTTTCATCAGGGTCTGACAACCTGCTGACATCTGGGCTGTGGTGTGTGGTCCATAGGTGTGGCCTGACCACCATGTTCTGACTTCCTAGTCTGGACTTAGAATCCTCCGGCGCTGCCTCCTCCTCCAGGATGTTGCCAGCAATCTGTCACTTCCTACCTCTGGGCTCCACTTTCCTTGGTGTCACTCTCAGGGAGGGGAGGTGGGCCCAGATAGACTTGGATCTCCTGCCTAACCCAGAGAGCTCTGACTTGTAGGCTCCCTGGAGCTGCAGCTACCGGACATGGTGCGAGGGACCCGGGGCCCTGGGCTCTGCTCTGTGCAGCTGGCCCAGGACAGGGCTGGGCCAAGGTGTAACCTGTTTCGCTGCCGCCGCTTGCGGGGCTGGTGGCCTGTAGTGAAGCTGTGGGAGCCTGAGGATGAGGAGCGGGAGCAGCGGGAGGCTCAGGCTGGCAAGAAGAGGAGGAAGAGGAGGAGGAAGGGTCGGCAAGAAGACTTAGAGTTCACAGACCCAGGAGGCAACATCTACATCCTCACGGTGGGTGCGGCCAGGGCAGGAGCCAGGCCAGGTGGGGGCCAGCCCTGAGCCTGCCTGAGAGCTTGGTCTCTATTTCCCCTTTTCCTAGGGGAAGGTGGAGGCAGAGTTTGAGCTGCTGACTGTGGAGGAGGCTGAGAAACGGCCAGTGGGGAAGGGGCGCAAGGAGCCTGAGCCCTTGGAGAAGCCCAAGTGAGTGGGCAGCCCAGGAGATCTGGCCAGAGCCTGGAGGAGGGAGGAGTGGGTGCCCAGGGGCTTCCTAATCTTCCTGACGCCACCTTTCCCCCTCAACAGCCGCCCCAAAACCTCCTTTAACTGGTTTGTGAACCCGCTGAAGACCTTCGTCTTCTTCATCTGGCGCCGGTACTGGCATATCCTGGTGCTGCTGCTGCTGCTGGCACTGATCACCGTCTTCCTCCTCCTCATCTTCTACACTATGCCCGGCCAGATCAGCCAGGCCATCTTCCGCCCCCTCCACCAACCCTAACAGACCTGGGAAGCTCATCCATAAATGCCAGCTCCTCAACTCCTGCTCCTGGCAGTCTTTCCCACCAGTAGGAGTCATCCTGGCAGAGTGGAAACCTTATCAGGCATCCTCTCTGATGCTTGAACACATGCTGTGTATAATAAATAATTTGTACAGGGGGCAGAGAACAGAGATGTTCTTGGGTAACCCGGGCGCTGGGATTCACTGGACAAATGAATACACAGGATGGGAGGCTGCCCACATGGCCCCTCTGCCAGGAAGACTGGGACCCAGCCAAAGGTTCACAGCCATGGAGCCCTGGACACTGGTCCTGCTGCTCCGTGCGCTCCTTCCCCACCTGCTGCTCCTGCTCCTGACAACGGCTGGGTCCTTCTCACCTAGTCTGTCATGGCTCCTGCTGTTCCATGACAGCCAAACACTATACATGCTTCATGAACTTGCACCAACCCTGAGAGTAGGCAGATCACTTAGGACACTTTTGTTTGCAAGTGACAGAAATCACAACCCAATCATTAAAAAAGTCCATAAACGATAAATGTTGGAGCGGGTGTGGAGAAAAGGGAACCCTCCTACACTGTTGGTGGGAATGTAAATTGGTGCAGTCACTATGGAAAACAGTATTGAGATTCCTTAAAAAACTAAAAATAGACTTACGATACGATCCAGCAATCTCACTCTGGACATATAACCGGAGGAAACTAATTTGAAAGCACCCCAATGTTCACAGCAGCTCTATACAATAGCCAAGACATGGAAGGACCTACATGGCCACCGACAGATGACTGAATAAAGAAGTTGTGATTTTTATATACAATGGAATACTACTTAGCCATAAAAAGAATGAAATAATGTCATTTACAGCAACATAGATAGACCTAAAGATTATCATACTAAGTGAAGTAAGTCAAAGACAAATGCCATATGGTATCACTTATATGTGGAATCTAAAAAAAAAAATGACACAAATGAAGTTATTTACAAACAGAAACAGTCTCAGAGATATAGAAAATTTGTTTACCAAACAGGAAAGGGGAGGAAAGATAATTAGGAGCTTGGGATTAACAGATACATACCACTATATACAAAACAGATAAATAACAGGGTCCTACTGGATAGCACAGGGAACTATATTCAATACCTTATAATAACTGTGAAAAATGTAATATATATAACTGAATCACTATGCTACACATCAGAAAGTAACACAACATTGTAAATCAACCATGCTTCAATTGAAAGAAAAAAAAAAAGAAATCCCAACCCAAACTGACTTAAGCAAAAAGGGAATTTATTGGCTTATAAAACTGTAAGTTTGGCTGGTGGGCTTCAGGTGCCATTTGTCACAGGGTTCAAACAATGTCACCAAGACTGGTTCTCTGCTTCTGAGCTCAGCGTTGCTGTCCTCACGGGACGCTCATTCATAGAGAGGGTCTCCCCTCAAAAGTGCAGGATGGCTGCAGCAACCCCACATCTCCCCATACTCACATCCAGAAGAAAAGAAAGCTTTCCTAGTCCTGGTGGAGCCTGGCTCACTCTGGGTCACCAGGGCCAGGCAAATGAGATGTGCTGACTGGGGCCATCCCCTGCAGCTTAGAGTGGGAGATCAACCCTCCTCCCAAATCACATAAGCTGACAGGGTGGGCAGGGAGGCTCCCAGAGGAAATCCAGGATACTGTTAACAAGGAGGAATTGTTCCTGGGTGACCAAAAAAAACAAGGCTCACTATAGCTGGTAATGTCACATGCAATTTATAGAAGAGACGGGTGCCTACTGAGTGGTTAAATAACATGTCCAAGGTCACAGCTCACAAGTGATCACATCAGAGCTGGCTCTCAGGTCTGTCTGCCTCCAGAGGTGTTGCTGTCACTGCCCTACTTTGCTTCCTGCCTCTGGTTCTCCCCCAACTAGTGTCTTACACTGAAACTCCCTGAAAAACGATTGGATGAACTGACCAGCTATTAACGTCTCTTGTTCCCTGGGCTGTACGGTGGACAGGTCTCGGGGCTAGTTCTCTACATGTCTTAAGGGCTACAATGGGAAGCCCTAACTAGGCCCAGAGCTGGGGATTTGAAGCTAGCCCTGCTCTAGAATGCCCACCAATATCTTCCTTTCCCATTCCTCAGTCCTGCTTCCACCTCAGAGGATCAGAGGACCTGGCCGGACCCTGCTGGGCACCAGGAGCCAGGAAGGGCTTGGCATGGAGTCAGGTTAGTGAGCAGGAGGGGATCAAGTGACTGAGACCAGGGTGGCAGGCAGGGGCACCAGCTTTAGCCATCACTGAAGAAGTGGTAAGCTCCAGCCTGCACCCAGGGCCCTATTACCACTGGGGTTGGAAACTCACCAGCCAGGGGGCCAAGGTGGCTCCAGGAAGCTCATCCTTGAAATGTCCATTCTAACCCTGGGGCTGAACCCAAAAGGCCCGGTGACCACAGTGGAGAAGGGAATGACGACAGGGCTGTGGGGTGGACATCAGTCAGGTTTGAATAAAGCCCTGTCTTAAGCAGGGGATGTCCATGGGGGGCTCCCAGGGGCATCTGGCTCCGATCTGTCAGCCCTCACTGCCTTCAGCAAGTGGCTGTGATGAGGGAAGGGTTGTTCCCAGGCTCCTGCCAGACCCAAGAACCACAAGGGGACCAATGATACTATCACCATCAACAGATTTACCAACCTGGGGCTGTGACTGACTCTTCCAACAGAGGGTGGGGTTGGGGTGGGGGTTAGAGGCTGAGAAGATGAACACAAGGCCAAAGAGAAACAGGAGAAAGAGGAGACAGAGTGGGGAAGGAACAACTACGTTGTCTTTCCTAGATCAATTTTCTTCTGGATGGCTCGAGCCGAGTGGTAGATGAGAGAGTCGATGAGTCCAGCCACTGGGGAGAGAGACAAGGGCTGGCACTGGCCCAGTTGGGCCCTTGCCTTGGGCCTTAGCACCCAAGCGGCCAGGCCAGCATCTCCCCTGGCCTTTGAAGTGCCCCTCCTCCCCCAACCAAAACTCAGGGGCGAGGACAAGCTTTCCACTCCCCACCATACCCCCAACCTCAGACGCCCTCCAGCTTCTAACCTGTGAACATGCCCCCGATGATAGCGCACACGCCCGTCAGGAAGTGCGTGAAGGACCTGGTAGAGGGGCGGGGGGAGGGTCAGCAGGCACCCCTGCTCCCCGTGGGCCCCGGCCCCTCCCTTTCCTCACCCTCACCTGTGCTTCTCTGTCAACTTCACCATCATGGGCGAGAGCTCATACAGCACGAAGACTCCGGGAAGCCCCTGGTCGCCCATCAGTCCATTGGCGACCTTCTCATGTCTGGTCACTGAGAACTGATTTGTCCTCAGCACCTGGGACAGGAGGGGAGCCTGGGACAGGGCCGGGGGGGGGTTCCCATCCCCTCCAGCCCTACCACTGCTCCCACCCCTTGCCTTGTACCGTCTTGATTGTGTGGAGGAGAAAATGAAGCCCCATGTGGGTAACAAACATTGCAAGGCCTGGGGACCACCCAGACGCCCTCTCTCAGCCTTTCCATCCCAGGTTCCCCTCCAGTCACTCTTTACAGGTTACCAATCCCAGCTACATTTGGTGGATCCTCTCAGTGGGGGTCCAGGGATGAGAAGCAACTCTCCAAGGCTGCACCACAAGCTCCTGACAAGGCTGGGCCTGACTTCCTCTGCCTTTAGGTCCCAAGCATTCCACTGAGATGCTGCTCCACAGGCCAGAGCAGAGAGGGGAGCGGGGGGCCTGGAAAGGTTGGCCTGGCTACCCTCAGCCCAGGACTGACCACAGGGGACAGTGAGGCAGACAGAGTAGACACTGGAGGAATGGATGGAGGCAGTTTGGGCAGTAGAAAAAGCGCTCTGAATCTGACAGCCTGGGGCCTGAGCTCTGGCTGTGAGGGCAAATCACCTACCCTCTCTGAGTCTCAGCTCATATGGGGACAAGGGCAGGACTTCACTTGCCAGGTTGAAGGAACTCAAGTTCTTGGCACCAAGAAGAGACTCTGAAGTCTGAGCATCTTCAAACTTACCTCTCCATCTACCTTCATGTACACCGTGGGTACCACCTTCACAAAGTACTGGAACATCATGGAGGCTGCAGGGAGAAGAGAGCACTGGGAGTGGGTGCGGGCAGGGCTTTGGTAGATGGGGGCTACCTCCCAGGCTGGTACCTTGGGGTGCAATGACGTTGGTGCGGTCCAGGGGGTTCACAATGCCTGGGTAGTCCTCCCCAAATGACAGATGCTGGATGTAGTGGGTCATGTTGATCTGCAAGCAACACCAGTGTCTGGGCCTCAGAGCACTCGGGGCCCCAGTAGGCCCCACCCCATCAAAGGCTCTTCAGTACAGGGGCAGACAGGGGTGCCTGAGTGGACGTGTGGAGACAGGTGGAGGGAAAGAGGGCCGTGCCCAGAAGAACCTGCCTGAGACAGGGACGCCCAATTCCCACCTAGGAACTCTTTCCTCAACGTCTGCGGGCTCCTGGGGCTCCAGAGTTTGAGGTGCTGGCTGCACCCACATATCAGACAAACACAGACTGAGCACAGGCCCTGTGTGATAGCCCCTGGCTTTGCCTCGAGTCCTAGGCTGGAGGGGCCCCAGATCTCCCAACTCCCACTCCTGTCCTGCTCCCATGTAGGTCAAACTTAGCCATTAGAGGGATCTTTAAAAAAAAAAAATCTGATTACATCATGCCCCTGCTTAAAGTAAGCCAACAGTCCCCAGCAGCTCTCTGGAGAAAGACCAGCCTCCTGGCACGGCCTGGCCCATGTGGTGTGGCCTGTCACACTCCCTCGTGACCTCTCCCGAGGCTCCCTCTGCCCAGAGGCTCTTGTCCAACCCCATCCCCCTCTTTAGCCTACACAGATCTCAGTTCAAAAGTCACTCCCAGTACCCTCAAACTGCATCCCCTGTCAGAATATGGTTTATTTCTCTGTATCTTGCTCCCCCATCCCAGGATGTCTCTATGAAGAAATGAAGGCGGTAATCACGTCTCCACCTCTATCCACCCTCCATGGTTTACACCCGGTACATACGTTGTCAAGGCCGAAGCTCTGCAGGTCATGGACTAGGAGAGAAGGGAGACATGTCACCAGGTGGAGCAGGACTGGCCTCCTGGCTCCCCAGACCCTCACTCGGGCCCCTTCACTCCTCCCTCTGGACTGCGACCTGCCTGGCTCTTCTTCCCCGCTCATTCACTCACCAGTCTGGCCCTGTTTGGGGGCCGCAGGAAAGGGCCTGCCGTGGGCCTGTGTGATGGTCCATGGCCCCTACAGACCCCACTTCTTGCCTGAAGTATAGAGGGAACGCTTCATGGGCATCAGTCCAGGCCTTTGGTTCCCACCAAGGCCCTGCCTGCATCTCAGGAAATAAAACCCACTCACTCATTAACTAGAGCTGATGGCCAATCACTGAACCCCAAAGTGAGATGGGACCTGAGAATGTGGGCCAAGTTCTTTCCCTGCCTCTTCAGCCCACACCCTCAACCCACTAAAGGAAATCCCACAGGCACCCTGCACTGTCTGTTCCAGAGCCAGTTCCTCCTGCCCTCGAGCCCTGATGTCTCTGGCTACAAGGAATCCCACCTCAAAGACACGTCCCACTGCTTTTTATAGTCAGTTAGCAACCAGGACCATCCAAACCACCCCCACCCCATCCTGGGAAGGCAGGCTGCCCCAGAAGTGGGGGCTCGGCTTCCCTCGGGGGACTGGGCCACTTACTCTCCACAGCATGTACTGCAGCATGGGTAAGGGAAGGAGAGAGAAGGGAGGAAGAGAAAAAGGATTCAGAGCTTCACAGTGAGAACTACGGAGCAAGATACATGGTTGAGGGTAAGACCGAATACTCCTGCAAACAGCGGGGTCTGAACCCAGCTAACAAGCCTCCTCCTGGTTCCCTCCCCAAAAAGTCTTTTCCTGGCCAGAAACAAGTACAAGGGGGCTTGGGGCAGAAGTATGGTGGCCTAGGAAGAACAAAAGACCTAGAGCCCAAAGAGTCACTTTCCTAGCTGTGACCTTGGGGAAATCACTTGTCCTCTCTGAGCCTTGGTGCTCTCCTCTGCACAGGACTGTCCTGAGAATCAGGTAGGATCTAAGATGGGAAAGTACCTGGTAAATTTTATAATCTTCCCCTTTCCTCCCCTAAATCAACATGTCAGAAACTAGCTCCCAGACCTTCAGTTCAGCCTCTGGCCTTGGGCAACTTAGTTTTGTGTTTTAAACATCCTTCTAGGGTACAGAGCACTCTTTGCCCTGGGCTTCCTGACTCCAACAGCCCAGGTGGAGCAGCTGAGATGCACCAGCTCCTACTGAGTGCCTGCAGGCCCTGTGCCGACAGTGCCACACTGATCTTTCTACAATCCCAGTGAGACCGCCCTGCCCCGACCTCCTCCAGATCCACCTCCCTGCCCTCCCCAACACTCAGTCCCATCCCCTCAGACAGCCTTAAAGCCCAGCAGGGCCGTCTCCATCAGGCCTGTTACTCCTGCTGACCTTCCTCACTGGGCAGCTCAATACTGCTGGATCATCTCTCACCCATCTGGACTTTTGCCATCATGTGGCTCTGGACATCCCCTAGGATGATCCCAACACCCAACTCTCTGAGACCCTTCCCTGGGCCCTATTACTCGTCAGCAAAACCCCTACATCTTCAACTTCCAAATGTTCCCCTCCCTTTCTTGCTCTGACCACAGCCTGGCTCGCCTGTGAAGGCACTATTTCCCTGTAGTACCCCAATTAGTGACAACTTGTCTCCCACACCTGTCTTCCTCCTTGGCCTTAAGAGAGGTCCTCCTTGCTCCTTAATGCCTTTTCCAGATCACTGTCCCTTCATCTTCCCTAAAAATCCTCAGTTTTGCAGCTCATGGCAAACTACAGCACCAACTATCCCCATTTGTCTGAACTGCCTGGAGATCCACATAGAGCCCGTCAGTCCTCCCACACCAGTTCTCAAGGGTTTTAGCCACTGGCTGTCACGCTTTCCTATAAGATGGCCCTGTCACAATCCCAGGTGATTTCCATGTCACTCAGCTGCCAACCTACTGGTACCTACACAGACTGCCTTTCCTCCTACTGCCAAGCTGGGGCTTTCTTCATCTCTTAGGCACTATATTCTACCTTCCTTTTCCTTCTCAAGAACTTCACCCCAGTAAATGTCCCTCTCATCTTTGGAGCACCACTTCTGCTCTCTTCAGTAGGTAACTTCCGGCAGCATAGAAACATACTGCTATATCAACATCTTACTAAACCCCTCCCTTGACTCTGCATTTCCCTTCAGCCATTCCCACTCTCTTTTCCTTCAGAACAGTCCTCACAAAAGAGCTGTCTCTACTTACTGGCTCCAGCTCCCTTCCCATCCCCTCCTGAACCCACTGAGTGGGTGCTCCCTAGCCTTCCACCCAAACTGCTCTGTTAAAGTCACAATGACCACTGCCATGTTATATATACATGTTATATATACACCCAATGGTCATTCTACTAGATGTCCAGAAGCATCTGATATGGTTTTGGAAACACTTCTATCCCTTGGCCTTCAAGACACCACTCTCCTGGTTCACGTTCTCATCTCGCCAGTCTTTTCTGCTGCTTCCTCCCAATGCCCTGTCCTCTGATACTGGGAGCCTGGCACTCAGTCCTCTGAGCTCCCCTCTTCTCTGTGTACCCTCACCTCCACCTAGAAGGCAATTCAGCCAGTCCTGTGGTTTTAAATACACTGATGACACCAGTGTTTGTATCTCTAGGCCAGACCTCCCCTGAACTCCACACTTAAATAGCCAACTGCTTACTTAACATCTGGGGTGTCTAAAGGACACCCAAATCTCACTGGTCTGAACATGTCCAAAGCAGCTTTATGCCCCCCACTCCACCATCTAAATCTGCTCCTCTGAGTCCTCCCTCCACACGAAATGGCAACATCATCCTTCTTGCTACTCAAGTATAAAACTTTGGAGTCATGCTAGACTCTTCTTTCCCTTACTTTCACATCCATCAGCAACTCCTCAGCTCTACCTTCAAAATACACACAACTGGGAGGGAGGGTATAGCTCAGTGGTAGAGGGTGTGCTTAGCATGCACAACGTCCTGGGTTCAAGCCCCAGTACCTCCATTAAAAAAAATTAATAAATAAACCTGGAAAAAAAAAAACACACAATCACTTCTCACCACTTCTACTGCCACTCTGGCCCAGCCCCTACCATTCGGTGCCCGGACTGATCACTGCAACAGCCTCCTAACTGGCCTCTCCGCTTCTGCCCTCCCGCTAGTCTTCTCCACAGAACAGAGTGCTGCCTATCTTTTCAAAGGTAAGTCAGATCACACATCACTTCTCCAGAGCCCTGTAACAGCTTCCCATCTCACACAGAGGAACAGCCTGAGTCCCTGCAATGCCCCTCCGGACCTGTTACCTCTCTCACCTGATTCCAAACCACGCAGCTCTGCTCACCAAGCCCTGGCCACCCTAACTTTCTCACCGTCTCTCGAGCTCACCAGGCACATTTCTGCCTCAGGGATTTGCATCTGCTGTTCTCTCTGCTTGAAACACTTCCCCCTAGACATCCATCTAGGAGGCCAGTCCCTTCCCTCCCTTCAGGTCTTTACTCAAATATTACCCCTCAGAGAGTCCTGCCCTGACCACCTGATATGAAACAGTACACACGTACCATCTCTCCCAAGCCTCTCACCCCTATCATCTTTATCCTGCTTTTCCTGGGTTTGTGTTACTTAATAGCAGCTGATATACCATATATTTTACATACTTGTTTACTGTCTATTCCTTTACCAGAACATTCTGAGGGCAGGGACTTTGTTTGGATCACTGCTGTATCCTCAGCACCTAGATTAGCACACGGCACACAGCAGGTGATTACTACATTTCTAGCGACTATAAGAATGAGTAAATAAATGAGAATAAATCTCAGTCTTGTAAACAACTCTTTAAAGTAGGTACTATTTCAGGTTCATTTTACAGAAGAAGAAACTCAGCAGGGCTCAATACTTCCCAAATACAACACAGCTCAGGAGAGGCAGAACCTGGGTTCCAAACCAGCTCTGCTTCCCCAAAGCCTCACATGCACCCGCAGGTCATCTGACACTGTGGGCTACCATTTAAACACGCGCCTACCACATGCTGGGCTCTGAGCTGTCATCTTTAACCTGCCCAAACAGCCTCAGAGGTAAGTACTGTCATCACCATTTTATAGAGGAGGAAGCTGAAGATCAAAATGTTAAGAAACTGCTGCCTTGAGATGGGGGCCTGCTCTGGGCCAAAGACATCAGGCAGGTGAAGGCGCACCCAAAGTCGCCGGTGTCCAGGGTCTAAAGCTCCCGGCTGATAGAGGATCACTCACCGTGCACGTGGGACTGCTGGAAGCTCTTCCCGGGGGCAAAGTGGAAGTTTCCGGCCACCTGTAGGGAAGATCTCCTCTCATTCTCCAGCCACTTTCCCCCTTCCCTCCCGTCTCCTGAGGGCAAGTGGGCCCCTAATTCACAGTAGAGTGGACCCAACCCACAGCCCAGCTGGCCCTGCCCCACCTCTGTCCCTCCTGTACCTTGTTGACTTCTAAGAAGCCATACACCTGGCAGCCTTCATTCTTCTGCTCCTGCATCTTTTGGCTGAAGCCCTCTCGCCGGCACTGCTCAATAGTGTCTGGGTTCTTGAACGCCCAGCCTCGACGGCGATACGCCTCTCGTACATCCTCACAGGTGTTACAGCACCTGCAGGAGAGGGGATGCGGGGTGGGAGTGTCAAAGAGGCACAAAAATGGTGCTGGCACCTTGTGAAACAAAGCAGTTCTGCCTGCTTATGAAGCCTCCACCAGCCTCATCCCTGACCACCCCATGTTCTCAAAGTATGTTTCCTCAGCGGCAGCAGGACTCTTAAAAATTCATATTCCCATTCTGTTTTGGGTAATGAAAAGTTCTGAATCAGATAGTGGTGATGGTTGCACAATGCTATGAATGTAGTTAATGCCACTGAATTGCACATACGAAAATGGTTAAAATGGTAAACTGTGTCACATATATTTTACTGAAATAAAAAAATAAAATAAAATACATATTCCCAGTCCCTACCCTAGACCTGCTGAATCAGCCTCTCAGGGGTCAGGGCCTGAGAAACAAAACAGCAGCTGCCATAGATCAAGGACTTAACCTGGGCTGGGGCTTCCATCTCAGTGCTTTACATGCAGACTACATTTATTTCTTAAGTGACTCTTATGAGAAAGGTGTTATCATCATCCCCCTTCACAAGAGAAGGTTATGTAGCTTGGCCCAAGGAGACGGGTGGAACTCAGGCAGCTGGACTCCAGAGACTACCTCTGAACCAGGGCAAAGGCCACTTTAACCTCATCCCCAACTCTGCAGCGTCCAGGCAGGGCCTAGCCACAGAGCCTCAGTCACCTACACCAGGGTCAGTGACCAAGGCACACACCCCATCCCGTCTAAATTCTCAGTCTGACTTCCTCACTCACAGAGTCTAACGGAGGCTGAGGATAAGTAACAAACATCGCCTTATGTGGGCCCTGCTCCCCTAACCCAAACCCTGAGTCTGCTCACTTGATGTCTTCCGTCTCAGCACCATAGCAGCTCTCACAGCGATCAGGGTCCAGGGAGGTAGGGTCAAACACCTTCATCTCGACTTTCCCAAGCTCTAAGGGGAGGGCAGAGGCAGGGGCATCAGCTGGGGGCAGGCACAGTGATATCTGTACTCTCAACCCCTGCATGGGCCCTGTGGCCTGTGGCTTAGGAATAATAAACTAATAATAAACTAACATAATAGCTAATATTTACATAGTGCATACTGTGTGTCAGGCACTAAGCATTTCTACACATATATTATTTCTTTTAATAAAGGTAATAGTAATAAAACAGTAACAATGAATATTAAATATCAGCTGAGTACATTCGGTGTACTTTACATATATTATCTCTTTTCAACCCCACAATGACTCTGTGAAGGTGCTTGTACTTGAGAAGGTGATGAACTCAGAGATGAAAAGTGACTTTGCCCAATGCAATACAGTAAGAGTAAGCCCTTAACCACGTCACCATCTGCTTCTCCTCAGACCTTTCTGCACCTGGCTCCTTGCCTTTAACTTCCTCATAACTGTCGATTTCAGTATTCAATGCCCTGACCTCCTGTCCTTCAATAATCTTTTTGTCATCCAACCTCAACCACTCATTTCCATACTCATACTGAGAGTTATTACCAATTACTGCAAACCCTCCAAAATTCAATTTCAAGTATCCCAATCTTCACTTCTCAGCTCACTCTCTCTGGTACCTACAATTCACCAATTCTTTGACATCACTGATATCATCACTCCTTCATGTCCTCACTTTCCTCCTTATTTAAACTACATGGTCCAAATGGGGAATGAAAGTCTCTTCAATAATTGGTGCTATGAAAACTGGATCACATGCAAAAGAATGAAATTACACCCCTATTTTATACCACTCACAAAAGTTAACTCAAAATGGATTAAAGACTGAAATGTAAGACATGATACTATAAAATCCCTAGAAGAAAGACATAGGGAAAGCGCTCATTGATATTGATCTTGGCAATGAGCTTTTGGATATGACACCAAAAGCACAGGTAACAAAAGCAAAAATAAATAAGTGCAACTATGTCAAAATAAAAAGCTTCTGCACAGCAAAGAAACAATTAACAAAATGAAAAGGCAACCTATGTTATGGGAGAAATATTTGTAAATGATCTATTGGATAAGGGGCTAATATCCAAAATATTTAAGGAACTCATATAACTGAATAGCAAAAAATCAATTAATTCAATCAAAAATGGGCAAAGGACCTGAATAGATACTTTTCAAAAGAAGACATGATATGGCCAACAAGAACATGAAAAAGTGTTCAACATCATTAATCATCAGAAAAACGCAAATCAAAACCAAGAGATATCACCTTACACCTATTAGAATGGCTATTATTAGAAAAAACAAAAACAAAAAATGAAATAACAAGTACTGAGGAAGTGCAGAAAAGGGAACCCTCGTGCACTGTTGGTGGGAATGTAAATTGGTACAGCCATTGTGGAAAACAATATGGAGGTTCCTCAAAAAAATTAAGAATAGAATTACCATATGTTCCAGAAATTCCATTTCTAGTATACAGACACACACATAAAAGAAATCAGTATCTTGAAGAGACATCTGTGGTCCCATGTTTACTGCAGCATTACTCACAACAACTGAGATATGGAAACAACCTGAGTGTCCATCAACAGATGAATGAAAAAGATAAATGTGGTAAATATATAAAATGGGATATTATTCAAGCATTAAAAAGAAGGAAATCCTCCACTGCAAAAACATGAATAAACCTTGAGGACCTTATGTTAAGTGAAATAAGTCAGACAGAAAAAGACAAATACTGTATGATCTCATTTATATGCAGAATCTAAAAAAACCAAATTCATAGGAATAGAGAGTAGACTGGTGGTTGCCGGGGTTGTGGGGTGAAGGAAATGGGGAAATGTTGGTCAAAGGGTACAGACTTTCTGTTTTATAAGATGAATAAATTCTGGGGATCTAAGGTACAGCATGGTGACTACAGTTAACAATAATTTACTGTATACGCGAAAGTTGCTAAGAGAGTGGCTCTTCAATGTTCTCTCCACATACACAGAAAAGGTAACTATGAGAGGTGATGGATGTGTTAGCTAACCTTATTGTGGTACCCTATTGTGGTAATCATCTAAACAATATATATGTATGTTAAATTATCATATTGTATACCTTCGATTTATATAATGTTATATTTCAATTATAGCTCTGCAGAGCTGGAAGATACATTCTCTGGTCCACTGCTGTGATTGTTCTCTTGCACATAACCGTAACTCATTTGTTCCTGTCTCCCTTCACTGTATAAGCCCAGCAAAACCCAAATCCTAGTTGAGTTCAACTCTCTGTGCCTACTTCTTGCCTGTGCCTCCTTTAAGACTGCCTGGCAATCCTACCTCATTTCACTAATCAGTTCACTCTCCCATTCTCCAAGATGACTAATTTGTATCTTTTCTTCACTCCTTAGGCTTCCAAAATTCTTCCCCTTTCTTCACTCTTAGCTAATGACCTTGCTTTCAAAAGCCACTAAAAAAAAGAGAAGCAACAGAATCAAATCTCACCACCAAACCCACCAATCCACAGTCTCTTCCAGCCTCCATCCCACTTCCCTGCTCTCTCTTACACCAAACGCCTGGAAGGGTCATCTATACTTGATGTTTCCACTTCTTTTTCTGCTGTTTGATTAGATTTCATCCCCAACAGTAGGAAAACTATTCCTTTCAGTCTCCAGTGTCCTCCATGTTGCCAACTGCAATGGTCAGAAGAACCCAACCAAGCCACTCCTGAATTCCTGACCCACAGAAACTGAAAAAACATGTTTGTTGTATTAAGTCACTAACTTTGGGGTAATCTGTTATACAGTAGTGGATATGTAATATTCCCCCCCCACACACACACACACATCCTCCTCTCTGGTCATTAAATCATTCATTTGCTCAGATCAAAGCCCTGGAATCAACCCTGACCCTGCTCTTACATCCCACATCCAATCCTACAGCAATTTCTACTGGTTTTACTTGTGTTCAACATATATTTGTTGAATGAACAAATGATAAAGTTCACGAACACAGTAATCCCTAAGGTATGAAAAATCATAGCTTTCAGAAAGGTTTCGTTATGGTGGGAAACTGAGTTAATGGAGGCGTTTAGGAGGCCACCTAGAAAGAGGAAAGGAAGCTAAAAGTGAACAGCCACCTTATATGAGGTATTGTACACATATTACTTTATTACAAGTCCACATGGTGGGTACTACTATTTATCACCACTCAATAGCTGAAGTGACAAGAGACAAAGCTACATCTGAACTCAGGCAATCTAATTCAAGAATAAGCACTTAACCTTAAGTCACCCTGCATTCTAAAACGGAAGAGCATTAAAATGCTGAATTCAGTCTGTGGGGAAGCAAACACCCAGAGAAGCTTGGATCCACATAGAGGAATTCTGCCAAGGCAATAGCACATGGTACCCATCCTCAAACTTCTGTTAATCAAACCACGATAGGCAGGGATTGGGGACCTCTGAGAACGAAAGCCATGTGGAGTACTCTTCTCAACATACAGAGGCTAGAAGCCTGGATTTCAGCCCACTCTGATTCTTAGTAGCTGGGGGGCCCTAGGCAAGCCACTTGACTTCTCTGAGCCCTAGTTGCTTCATCTGTCAGTGGGCCAGTCACAGCCACTTGTCAGAAGGTAGGGCTTGGACATTTCCAGTTCTGGGATTTGAGATCTGGCCTCTTCCCCCCAGTTACCATGACGCTCCGCCTCTGTGCTCACAGGGACGCCATCCTTATCTAGCCGTTGCTTGAACAGGTTGTGTTCCACATCTAGCTGCTGTTCCCCAGCCACATCCATGGCATCGATGCTCAGATCTGGAAGCAAGAAGTCAGGGTAAGGTACTGGCTCCTAAGGACAAGGGAATCTGGGTTTTGGAGGGTAAGGGAATGATGGGCTTGTCTTGGGACAGCAGTGGACTAGAGGAAGGAGACTGTCCTGAGGACCAGTCCAGAACCTAAGGCTGGAGGTGTGAACCTGGAAGCCCACCTGAGAACTCTGGGACTTGCAACTTCCACCGATGGTGAGGTACTCACAGGCACAAGGCATGTGCGGAAAAAGCACATCGATGTTGATCTTCAGTTTATCTCCCCGTGACTTGTCCACGTAGAGTTCAGGATGCACCTGGGGTAGCACTGCCTCATTAAGATTTGGCTCCAAGCCTCTCCTTCCCCATTCCCATCCCTAAAGTTCCTATTCCTAGAATGCCAAGCCCTGCCCATGTACTAGGTCCCGCCCCTTACCTCAGTGGTGAGGTAATACTGCAACTCAGACAGGAACAGTAGTAGCATGAGAAGGCCACTGACAATGGTCACTGCAGGACAGAGAGCGAGTGTCAGAAGGGCCTCTGCTCCCTCAGCCCCAGGCAGGCCGGGCAGATTCCAGGCGCCCCGACCAAGCTCTAGGACACCATTCTCCCCGAGACCCCGACCCCGCCACGGCCTACCCGTGGCGCCCCCGCAGGTCTTGACCCGGAAGTCCTCTAGAGTCTTGGGGTAGGCATCGAACTGCTTCAGCTTCCCCAGCGCCTCCATGGGGACCAGCCGGAAAGGAGACGCCAGTGGGTCCGCCCCTGCAGCCTCCCGCTTCCGGCCGGGAGCTGGAGTCACACCCCATCCCTTTCCGCACGCAGGCGCAGCAATGCGCACGCTTGGCCCCACCCCTCGCTTGCGTTCTCACTCCGGCCGCCCCGCCCACCGGTGCTGGGCGCCAGTGTCTTAACGCCTAGCGCAGGGAAGGGCTTTCGCAGTCAGCGGCTGAGGGGGCGTGGGGGGGGGGGGTGGTGTGGAGGCGGGTGTCCTCTGTGGACCGGGGTGCCTGGAGGCGGTCTTTGCCGGGTAGACACAGGAATAGCTGCGTTCGCTTCCCTCGTGCCAGGAAGTGTGTCTCAGCTTTCACATCAGACTCTTGGAACAACTTGGAACTTCCTAGAACAGTGGTTTTTAAAGTGTCCCTAACCTCATTATCATCACTTGGAACTGGTTGGAAATGCAAGTTGTAGAGTGGGTGTGACTTTTATATCCATTTTCTGAAGGAGAAACTGTGGCCTGGAGAAGCTAAGTAACTTGCCTAGATCACAGCCAGTTAATGGTAGTGCCTGATTCCAACACATTTCTTCTGGATCTCAAAGTAGTCCGGTAGCCATTGGGCTGTTTTACCAAAACATGCTCTCAGTGGTTCTCCTGAGCATGGCTGGTGGAGGTGCATGGCTCAAATCATTTCAGAGGCATAAGACCAGAACTTTGATAAGAGGTGGTACAGAGTTCATAGGGGAGAGTGACTGACACATTGGGTTAAGGGAGGTCTAGGAAGAGGAGGAGGGACACTGGAGCTGGGTGTCTGACTCCAGAGAAGTTGAGTCTTCTTTCTGCCCTTGGGCTGCTGTTTGCTAGGAAGGGGAGAAGGAAAGGACTAATTCCTATTAATTCAAAACTGACAACATGCCAACTTCTGAGATCCATCCTATGTCAAAACAACTCTGGGGATTTGGTGCCATTTCAAACCCCATTTCATAAAGGAGGAAGCCAAGAACTGAACTGACTTTTCCCAAGGTTGCAGGGGTAGTTAATGGAGCAAAGCTGGGGATCAAGCCCTGGTTTTCCTAGCTCTGGAGCCACAGTCTCTTCCACATGTTAGCTCCCACCACCAACTGCAGGAGAAGTCTATTCTCAGATGGATGCCCAGAGACAATGTTAATAAAATTGTCCTCTCCTCTCTTGATGTACATTCATTCTGTGCCCATTCATGTTTGACTTCCAAGCCCTCCCTCCTCAGGGGGCTCCATGCTAAATGACTCACACCTTTACTCCTTCAACACATACTTACCAAGCTCTTCCTATTTCCCAGGTCTCCCCTGGGCTATGGAATACCATGGTGAGTAAGACATGTGGTTTATACCTGCCCTCAAGGAGCTTTCAGCATAGGATGGGGAGAGGTAAACAAACAAAACACATATATAAACCACTGAACTGTACACTTAAAAATGGTTAAAATGGTAAATTTTATGCTATGTGTATTTTGCCACAATAAAATTTTTTTGAAAAAAAATAAAGTAAATAATTAATTAATAATAAACTACTTAAATAAAGCAGAATGTACCTTGTACTGCGAAGGAAAACAGGGAACTGTAAGAGGGGCAACAAGGGTAGGAGACTTTCTGTTTTAGGAATTCCAGAATTACGAAGTCCTTCTCTTTGGGGAATTTTTTTAGGTGGCCATGACACATTATTCACAGGAGACCAAGGTACTGACAAGTTAGGAACTTCATTCCTCACATCAGGCTTCACCCTAATGCTTCAGCCCTCTCCCTCAAGGTGGAGCCTTTGGCCTTGGGAGCATTTGAGGCCTGCACAGGAGTGGCCCACCCTGCACACGGGGCTGGAAGCAGAGGGTCACCTGTAGCTGGAGCCTATAAGCCTGCCTAGAGAGGGGAGGGTTTCAGGCCCCTTCATTGGTTCATTCTGCCCAGTCACAGCCTTCTTTCATCTTATTTGGAAAACTGATAAATGAACTTTTCCTAAATCATTAAAGAAATGAATATATGTGTAGGTGTTACATGTTTTCCGTCTCTTGGGAGAAATACAGAGATTTCAACATATCTGGATTGAAAACACTAGTCACTTCCCCTGAGAACAAAGAGTCATAGCACAGCCGTGTCAGGGGGTCTCAGGGCCTAATTAGGAGAGCTTCTTAGGGACCTCCATAACACAGGAGTCAGGGAAGGAGCCCCCAAATGAATGACATTTTAAATGGGACTGGAAGAAAGGGAAGGAACCAGGGAGGTTAAGTGCTGAGGTAGGAGCATGAGGGAGTCATGTGTTCTGGGAAGAGAAACTGCAAGTGCAAAGGTCCTGGGGCAAGATGGAACATGCAAAGTTTTAGGAACAGGAGAAAGCCAGAATGGCTGGAAACTGTATAAGATGGACTGAGGATTTTGCATTTTATTCTGAGTGCAGTGGAATGCCATTTTAAGGATTCAAGCAGGAAATTAAATTAAGATCATGCCAGTCACTGGGTGAAGAATAGATGATGGATAAATAGAGCAGAAACAGATATACCAGTTAGGAAGATATTGCAGGCTGTGGAAGGAGAACATTATAAGCCCTTCTTTAGAAAGCAGAAACGTACTTAGAATATGAGTTTCCGTTTTAGTAAAGGAATCAGTTTTTCTCTGTAAAAGACTTTCCTGGCTGTATATGCTAAGCTAAGGCAGTGGTTCTCAAAGTGTGGTCCCTGGACCAAAAGCATTGGCATCACCTGGGAACTTGTGAGAAATGCCAATTCTTAGGCCCCACCCCAGATAAACTGAATCAGAAATTCTGGAGATGAAGCTCAGCATTTTTAATTTTTATTAGCCTTCCAGGTGATTCTGATGCATATGCAAGTTTGTGGAGCAGTGGGCTAGGAAGAGTCTTGGGCAAATACTTTTTATTTGCACTCTGGTACAATCCATTCAGGGAGGAACCTTCTTTCAATATTTGTGGAATATCATTTAAACCATTATGTAAGTCATAAAACAATGACCAGGGAGAAAATTAATTGTACTGGCTCTAGTTCCAGCAACATACAGGCTCAATCCTGGAAACCATTGTGCTGTAAAACATCTTGAAATACTGAATAACAAGTATCCCTTTGAATGTATAGCTGAGTGGTGACAAAGGAGGAGAAATTCCTAGGGGCTGAAAGTAAAAGAGTTGAGAAAAAGTAGTAAACTTATGAGCTGACTTTGTGGCTCTGGCAGTGGGGCAGGGAGTGGTGTCTAATGAAACTGTGTGTCAGTAATCTACAGGCTTGGCTTTTCTTTCCTTTCTTTCTTTAACACATAGTAACAGACATTTACAGTTTACAGAGCACTTTCATTTCTATGATCTTTTACATTGGAGAGTAATATGTGTTAGGAGCTATAATTTGGTAAGATGCTACATTAGTTTTAGGAAAGCTTTTGGAAAGAAGTGACTTATTGGAGTCAAATAGATGGGAAGAAAATGGTTTCACAAAGTATTTTTTAATCAATGTAGCCTGAACTTCCCCATGACCATATTGTACTTACCTTATAATCATGGTCAAAAGAGATAGGGGGTGGGGGGGCATTCTTTGGGTATCAGATATTGATGCCTATATAGGAAGAGGAGATTATGCTTTGAGGCCTCAATAAAAAGATGGAGTCTTGAAAAGGCTAGAGCTGTAGGAAAGTGTAGGTTGGAAAAAAAAATTATCCACTTACATTGGAGGACAAGGAAAATACTTGATATTGTCTCCACTTGTGTCCTGGATGGGAAGACAAAAACATAAAAATTAAACATTGCTGGGACATCATAATCACAGGCTTGTCCTCACATTTGGGATTTGGATTTAGATTCTCTACTTAGTCTGAAAGCTCTGAAGTGGAGAAATTAGCATCAAATTGAGGGTGCCTGGAAGAAGCAAACATGAAACTGCTCTGAGGGAACACAATTTAAGTCACATAGCATCCTCAAGGATAAAACCCTGCTAAAAATGAGCACTTGATCTAATGTCACAAACACATGAGGACACAATCCATCATGAGCAAGGGTCATAGACACCATCATCAGCATGATTAGATGCTCATCAACTTGAGATTATGGAACTTTCAGATAAACTATAAACAAGTAAGTTTAGAGTGGTTAAAGACATTTAAAAAACAATAAAAATGTGAAGATATCTCACAAGGAAGACTTGAAAATAACTTTAAAGAATTTCTAGAAATGAAAAATATAGTAATTTCAGTTAAAAAATCAGTGGAAGGGCTAAGTAGCCAACTAGACACAGTTAAAAAGAGAAATATTAAACTGAAAGAGCTGGAAAGATTACCCAGCATGTAGTATAAAAAAAATAAAATCACAGATTTTTTGAACTTCAGTTACTATATTTTTCATTTCTAGAAATTCTTTTGAAGTTATATTCAAGTCTTACTGGTGTGATATCTTTACATTTTTAAAAAAATAAAATGATTTCTGGCCACTCCCCCCCCCTTTTTTCTGAAACATTAAAACAAGTCAAAGTTTTTCGTTTTGTTTTTTAACATCTCCCACAGGCTAAGACAATTAAGGGGGTGGCACCGGAGATAAAGAGAAAGAGGAGGTTTGGAGATAGAAATAAGTGGATTAAAACAGATTTGGAAATCATCATTGGAGAGGGAGAATTCGAGGAGAACCCCTGGCTTCAGAAACAGGGTGAATGGAGGAACATTTGCTGAGCTAGAGGAGTCTTGGGAAGGGATTGGTTTAAAGGGAACATCGTGAGTTCAGTCTCAGGCTTGCTCAGGGTGAGAGGTCCCTGAGACACCTAAGTCGAGGTACAATAGGCTGCTGGATATGGGGTCTAAAGAATAGAAGATAGATCTGGGCCAAAGGTACGCAGCTGGAGAGGGGGCATCACACATAATATTTAAAATTCCCTCTCCGCTCTGTTCATGTATCCCGTAAGTATTTATTAAATGATTCTGTCTTAGGGATTCAGAGACAAGGTCAGTCCCTGTCCTTGTGCATCTTACACTCAGTGTAGGCAGCTTTATGTGTGACAGACAGGATAACACGGTGGCTTTGTCCAGATAGCCAAAAGGAGGGAGTCACAATGTGTACTTTGTGATGAGATCTACGGTATATATAACCAGTGGCACAGAGGACCTCACTGAGAGCAAAGCCTTCCTCCTGCAGAGGAGAGTAGACACACCATATGTTATTTCTCTGCCCTTGCACCTTCCATCCCAGGCACAGCCAGAAATCTCTTTGGAGGTGAGCCAAGAGGTAGGGAGGTGGGAGATTAAGGGTTGGGATGGGGTATGGTGAGTAGGGCTGGGAGTCACGGAGGCCAACAGGACAGAGGGTTGTGGGGCTGTCTGTGGCCTAAGTTCCTCATCCCTCCCAGTCCCAGGTAGAGGAGCCAGTCTGCTGCCTGCTGCTGCAGCCATTGTCTGGACCAGACATGAAGAGCTTGTGGCAGATTTTTCTCCTATGGGTCTTCTGGGTGCTCATCTTGTGGCTGATGGTCCCCTGCCTGGATCTGAAACCTGAATCAGCACGCCAGGAAAAACTGATGAATGTGGCACCATGGTGGTGTAGCTGCCCTTGGTTCAAATTCAGGAAATGTGGCTGCCCACCTGGGACCCTCAACTGCTCTCTCTGCCACCACACAGTCAGAGGGAACTGGTTTGATGCATGCTACGAGAAGACGATGGGGTACCTGACGGGAGCAACAGAGTCCACAAGCCCTGACGCTGTCCTCTGGGGGTCGGTCAGTGGCCAACACTGGGCCACCCCATCCCATCTTTCCCAGGCCTGGCTCAGCTCCCACCTTCTGGCCCAAACCCCTGCCCTCAGCCCTGGCTTAGGGCACCTCCCATCTTCACAGCCTCAACCAGATGGAGGTCTCACCCACTCAGGGCTGCTTTCCTTCCACTGGGAGATGCTCCCTGGGTCCCAGCCCACAGTCTCCTCCCTCCTGCTGTTTTCAGGGCAGGAACTCAGCACATGAGCTAGGCAAAGTGTGGAAGAAGCTGTCCAAGGTGATTCCCAGACTCTCAGTGAGCCATTTTGATCTCTTCTGTGGGACTTGTGCATTGGTGAGGAACTCGAAGATCCTGCGGGCTGCCAGCCCCGGCAACAATGTCAACCAACACACCATGATCTCCAGGTGGGTTCTGAAGAGAGGGCAGGAGGCACGTGAGTCAGGCCCGCTCCCAGAGAGTTCTGTCAGTTTCTGCTCTCCTTCTCAGGCTGAACCAGGTCCCCCCTGAGGGCTTCAAGACGCTGAAGAACCAAACCACAGGACACTCCACCTCCTGCAGGAGTGACAGAGCCCAGGGTTCCTGGAGACAGCTGGCGCTGCTGTTGCTGAAGCTTTTTGATCTGGCATGGACTTCAGATGCTCTGAGTGAGGAAGTGATGGTCTAGGAACCCAGACATTCTTCATATGGGGAGCAAGGAGGGGTCACTGCAGGGGATGACAGAAGGGCTCCAAGAAGACCCTCTGCTGACTTACTGGGGGCACCTGCAGGACCTTCCCTGGCCTCAGGGGCTGCTGAAACTCCCCTACCTCCTAATTCTTCCTTAGATTTTGGAAGATGGTCCAGTTCTCTAGTAGAATTGAAGATAGAAAAGACCAGGTAAGGGGACGGAAGGCGTGAAGACGTGGCTGTGTGTTGCTGTGGGAAAGACCCCAGCTTGCCCCCTCCCCCTACTTACCCAGGTCCTGGCGATCAGCCCCACCCACCTTCCTCAGGTACGACCAGGGTGACAGGCTGGAAAACAGGCTCAGTATCCACCCCTGGGGCTCATGGCTCTGTTCTGTGCCTTGCATACCGGTGACCCAGTTAGAGAGTCTTGTTCTTTCCTCATGCAAAGCTTTTCCCTGCTATGCCTTCAGCATAGAGTCTAAAACCTTCTGTCTGGCTTTCAAGACCTTGATCCCCACTCCCCTCATCTCTCTCAGGTTCACCTGGTGGGTTTCTTGGCGTTCCCCAAACATACCGTCTGCCTCGTGCCTTTTCACACACTGCTCCTTTTTGAATGCCCTCCTCTTTCTTGTCTCCCTGAGAAATTTTCTCTTCCTCTGATATGATGAGAAACAGCTAGTTGATGCTCTCTTTTCTGGGCTCTGGGGTCACTCTGTGTGGTTCAGAGTCTGTCTTCCCTGGAGAAGGTGAGCTCCGTTCTCCTCCCAGCCCCAGGGGGCAGCCTGTCACATTTGATGTTAAGTGAGTGAGTGCTGAAGGAATGGTAGGTGGGCATGGAGGGAGGGCAGGACCAGCCTGCTACCCCACAGCCCTCTCCTGTCTTACCCCATCTCCTAGGTATCCTTGTTTGGTTTGGGGATAGATTAGCTCAAGAAATTGTCCCATTACAGGTATGGTGATTATTGGTTTGAGAGCAACATGCACAGTTATGAAGAAGAGCAACAGGTCATCCTTAAGCTGCAGTATGAGGGGAAGGTTGTTATTTAAACTGAGATGGTCTCCAGCCTGTTCAGCCCACTGGAGGCCCCAGGAGGCTGACAGGTAGTCAAGGGGACCTTGGAGTGTCGGAGAGGGATTGGGGCTTCAAACACACCCTGCGTGAAGATTACTCTGCTACTGAGTGAAACCCAATATTGTGACGTTAAAGGGCTACATCCTCTTCCAGATTCTCAACAGCAAACATTTCACCATCTGATCATATATATATTTACCTTATCAAAAAATAAAATTAAATGAAAAAGAGGAAAAAGCAAACCCTACAGTTGAAAACACATCAAATGGATCTAACTGTATATCAGACTGATAATGCAACCACCAGGGAAAGAATTATTTCAAGTTCCTTTATAATTCAGTATACTGTACATCCTTTGTAGGATACAGTCTGTGGGCAAAAAGAACCACAAAGAAATTTTAAACTTCAATCAGTAGATTTATTATTAATATTGGCATTATTTTTTTTAAACTGTATAATCTATATCACAGAATAAAGTAAATAAATAATTATATTAATATTATTAAGAACAAAATACAAAATCAGACAGGTATAGTAAAAACTCTGTGACATTAAATTTGAAATGGAAACATCATTATAAACTCAATTTTCAAGTTATTTTTATTGTGGTAAAATATACATAAAATTTACCATTTGAAGATGCATGGTTCAGTGGCATTAAGTACATTCACATTGTTGTGCAGCCATCCCCACCCTGAACTCATAATGTTCAAAGTACATTTTCTGCTCTGTCATCTGAACAGTCTAAAAGCCATAACATCCCAGAAGCAATGATCAACCCTGGAATGAATGCAGATTTCATTTTCTAAATATTGTTTCCCACTAAAAGATTCCAGATCTGGAAGACAAAAGTACAAGGAAAACCTGGACATCACATTTGGGACAATCTGAGCATCAAAAATAGCAACTGTCACGATTCACAGTGAATATATAAATATCCTTGAGTCCATAATAATACTTAAAGAGAAATAAAAACAATCATTGGAGGAGACTATTGTATCAAATGGGGACAAGGGGGAGCGTTTACCTTGCCTTTTTAGTAGAAACAGTGGTTCAAGGTAAGTAGAGCTTCCATTAATGAGTTTTCAGCTGCTAAACAAAATCCTCTATGTGTTTACTGCAGCCGCCCAACAACCACACATAACCTGACAACATGTAAATATCCCTGAGAGCCCATTCACCTGCCTCCCTAGGGGCATGTTAAATAAATGAAAAGAAAATCGACTCCTAAAAAGTTTGGTTGGATAGAAATTTACTTTTAACCACATTACAAAGTTTTCCTGTCGGTCCGTTTCTCAAGAGGGGCCAAAAGGCTCTTCCATTCCCCTCTCTGCCACGCGCTTAGCTACTACGTTGGGAATAGACGGCAACCCTCTGAGAGATGCATCACCCCAGCCTTGGCACGTACTCTTGCCCTTTGCATTCCCATCCCCATCATACTTGATTTCCAAGCCCTCCCTCGCCAGCTGGAGCCCGGGTTGAACGCCAAGGTGAAGGCAGTCTTACTCACAAAGCCTCCATGCGGAAACTTATGGTGTAACTTGTGTGGTGAGGTCCTTGATACAACTGGGCTGGCACAAAAGACCCCACTGGGCACCAACCCCTTCTCCTCTAGGGCAGCCACAGGACACACCAGAAGGCACCTCTCCCCTTCCACCTCAGCATCTAGCAGAGCACCCTGCAGGGCTTGCAGGTGGCTGGAGAGGTGAATTGAAGTGTTATAGGGAGGTGTGGTGAGGAGGGCTGAGAAAGTGATGGAGGCCACTAGCGCAGTGGGAGGCTGTCAGTCTGCGACCACAGCCTTTCTACTTTCCCAGCAGCTGGTGTCTGACTTAGCATGCCACTTGCCCTGTGCATTGTCCCATGGGACAGGAATGAGGCTTTAATAGTGGGTTTCATGCTCGTGGGCTGCTTTGATGCTCACCTGGGGCTGATGGTTTCCGCTCCTTGGTCAGAAAGGTCTCACCTGAACGGGCTAGCTGGGACAACTCCAAGGCCTGCCATCACTCCTGGGACCTGCTGGTGCAGCCCTTGATGCCACGCACCCAGTGTACACAGTTGGCTTGAGGAACTCTTTGAAAGGACCCTCGAGCCCTCTCTTCCTCCAAGATGTTCTGGGACATTTTCCCTGGCCTCAGAACGAGCAGCCAGTGTCTTCTTGACACCCAGGTCATTCAGTGAGCATTTATCTACATCCAGGCTCCACCTACCCTGGAGACGAGCTCCTCCTTTCAGTGCGCATCGTGGAGCTTTGGGACTCATCACAGGTTTGATGAGTATTTGCCAAATGAATGTAAGCAGGATTAGGAGCTGGGGGCAGCAATCAGCCCACCTGATCTCATCCACAAGGTTTCTCGATCTGGGGTTGGGCCGACAAGCTGAAGAGACGGCCCTTATATAGGGAAGAGAGTTATATCCAAAGTCTCCAGCATGACTTGCCAAGCATCATGCAGCAGCAGAAGGCGAGGAAATCAGCCGGCTCCAATGTGGGACTCCTCTTGGCCAGTAACAAGCCTTAGACTCCCAGTAGGGCTGGAAAATTCAGAGACAGGAGAATGACAGGAAACCAAGACAGGACGTGCAGGAGCAATGTACGTGTTATCAGGCACTGAATAAAAGCCTTCCCTGATTCCCACATCTTAACTAGTAGTAGTTCAGGAAGAACCAAATTTGATACTAATTCTCATCCCCTCCTGCCTCCCCATAAATGATCATGTGCTGGCAATAGAGAGCACCCACTCTCAGACAGGCAAGCCACACAGCCTTAGCCGAGACTCGTCTCTCCTCTGACCCCTGACCCACTCAACTTTTTACCTCCAAGCCCTCTCACTTGTGCCAAGCTTCAGGCCTTATGAAGGCATATGAAGAGTTGGTGTCATTAATAACCAAGGACTAGGGAAAAAGAGGTCATAATGTCCACTCTGTGACAGAACACTGATGTAAGTGAGTCGGGTAAGATGGGTGGGACCAGGGAACACAGTCCTTTCTTCTCTGGAGAAGCCTCATTCCTCACCTTCATCTCCATCAGGGTCTAGACAAACTCTGGTCCCGGGAGGGCAGAGGAATAAACTGCAGGGTCCCAGGGCCTTGAGACCCCTTGTTCTTGTCCATCCTTCTCCCCTGCCTACTTTCTAAGTGTGGTGAGCAGGGAGAATAAGCCTGCATGGCCCCCCGCCCTGCCCCAGGATCGAAGAGAGGGATCTCACTGCTCGGAGTGCCTGCTCCTTCCTCCTCCCTGCCTCGCCTCACCGTTTCCCTGGCTCTTCAGGACCTAGCGTTTTCATAGAGCTCAGCTACTTCCTTCCTCAGCCCTGGGAGTGAGCAGGGGTAGCGGGACAGGAGGTAGGAGGCGAGGTATTGTGAGAGAAACAGCTAGAGGTGTCATCTGTCCTAAGACCAAACAACTAAACAGACTAGCTGCCGAAGCACCATGGGCTGAGATGAAGCCTGCGTGCAGTCTTAGGCTGGGAGTTGCCTTGCTGCTTTTGTGGATGAAGTATCCCCACCTCCACAGGTGCTTCTGGAAGTTTGGCTGCTGGCCCCAAATCTGCAGATGCTCTGAGGCTGCTCACACGGTACCAGATCTGCATAGCCTGCTTCCACCAGCAGGGTGTCTGCCTGCTTTGCCTGGAGCTTCAGAGGGGCCCTGAAGACCCAGATGGAGTTGGGGACCACCCTGTCTCCAGAGGCCCTGGGGTCTGGGCTGTATCCTCTCCCTGGACCCTTTCTCTACATCAATAGGGCCCAGCCTCCTCTCTGTGCTAGAACATGGGGTGAAGTGGTAAGCGGTCTGTCTCTTCTCCATAGGCACAAATGCTAGGAAAACTAACCCAATTCCAGCTGGCCAAGGAGCTATTCCAGCTGATACCCAGGCCACAGCGATACCTTGAGTCCATCCCAATCCTGTGCTGTTCAGTGGAGAACTCGGGAATGGGAAGTCTTCAGAATACAGGATAACCATTGACCAGCTCCACACTGCGTTCTGGGAGGGCAGGAGGGTGAGGGTGGTGACCTCTGCGAGGCTGAGCCCGAATGCCTTCCTGACTCCCTTTCCTATCTCTGCACTTCTAGGCTCTAAGAACAATGTGGGCAATGGAACTTCCCTGCACATAAAGCACCTGAGAATGCCCACGACCTAGCAAGAACACCCACATTCTCCTGCTGCTGAAGTCTCCGGATCTAACGTGGGCTGCAGTGGTCCTGAGTCAAGCCGGAAAAGGGCATCTTTCCTCGGTCAGTGTGACTGGTGGAGGCCCCAGGCTGGAGTAGACAGCTCTCACTTCTTGGTCTAAGTGTTGCTCTTGCCCTCTCTCTGCAGTCTGATTGTACCCTCCCCACTGCCCTCACCCCCAACACATACCACCAGCTTTTCCTTCTCTACTTTGGGCCAGGCAGCTTTTCTGCCTTCAAGCTGCTGCGAGTCTCGAGTGGGGAGGCAAATGAGCAAAGGTAATTAGGTTGCGATGTAACTGTTGCTCTATCAAGCAAAGCATGGAGGCTGTTGAGAACAGGGTGCCACACTGACCAGACCCAGTGCTGCCCAGGAACAGGAACACTGCCTGGACTGTGACTCTGCTCTTGGGACTTCGGGGCCTGTACTAACCTCTATCAAAGAGAAGGCTGGGGCAGGGTGGAGGGAATGTGGATGGAGACCTCCGTGCTCAGCTCTGACCTTTCCCCCAGGTTCTGGAGATCAATCACACCATCCACAAGGGCATCCATGAGGACTGGCGCAGTTCTCATCTGCTGGATTCACTGCTCTGGGTATGGCCTGTTGCATGCGGCAAGGAGAAGGAAAGGAATCTCTGGCCTGATGCCCTGAGGCAAGGTCGGGTCCTGCCTGGGAGATCCATATTCTTTCCTTCCCACTTCTCCCATTCAGGTCTCTCCCTTTGGTGAGAGAGCTGATTCAAGAGGAGCAACTGGCTCCATTACTGGTGGGACCCTCTGTACAGATGAGCTTACTCTTGGTCGAAGAAAGTGTATGTTAGGCAGTTCGAGCAGAAAATCATCCACAAGCTAGAGAGTGAGAGCAAGACTGTGGTCTACACTTGAACTGAAGTCAATCTTGAGCTGAATATCTGGTGGGGAGGGGAGACCCTAGCCTGGGGTCTCAAGTCAGGGTGAGGGGCTTTTGAGGGTTGGATGGGGGAGGAGGAGCAAATATAGATTAGTTTTATTACTGAATGAAGACCTTGCTTGGCTGCCTCCAAAATGCCTTTCATCTGCTGGAAGCTCTCGCCCTTGCTCCCAGAAGGTATGTGGGGCTTACGGCCTTGGCTTAGGACCTACAGATAATGGTACTGAGAAGAAACTCCAAGGTAAAAAACAAGGTCCCTCTGTCAGCCTCTAAGCTAGAGAACCAGAAAAAGTAAGAAACTCAGGGATACCTTGTTTATCCCTGAGAACTCTTACATAGAAAAGGCCAGGAAAGGATTCTGAGCCACAGGGAATCCGACTAGAGGCAGGGACTGGCCAGCACCTCTGGGCCCCAGATTTAGCTCCAGAGGGTTTTCCACTGTAACTTTTTACAAAGCATCTGTGCCGAGTCCTACGTGGGTTTTGGGAACAAAGCTCGAGCAGTTGTGGACGGAGCCCCTTTCCCACTGTGTGGTGCGATGGGATACTATGGGGCCTGAGCCCCGGGGAAGCAGGCCTGGGGGACTGTGGTGCTGCTCTCAAACCCCCTCATTCTTAGCTGGGCCACAGCTCCATCCCCAGGCTTACTAAAAGGAATTCCAGATTGTGGTTAGAGGGCCAGAGGAAGTTCATGCCCTGCTCCTTCAAAGAAAACTGTTGTCTCTTAGGCTTTGAGGAAGTTGCCAGCAATAGGTCTGAAGCTTGTGAACCACGTCCACCAAGGGCCAGGCCATAAGTGACGAGTCCTGCCATAGTCCATTCTCCTTACTGCCTTGACACATGGCTGGACTTAGGGGACCAGAGTCAGTTCCAGCTGATATGCCCAGGAAGGGACACCCCAAGGGCATTAACCCCAAGCAGAAGGGGAATGAAGCCAGACAGAGCTTCTGAACTCAAGAGACTGACTTTAGCCAAAGGTTCAACTTGGTGTTTTTGGAGCCCCAGAACATGTTTTAAGTCAAGAACATATGATGGCTCCTCATTATCCATGAGTTCAAGTCTAGATCCCAAGGCCCTCCATGATCTCCCTCTCTCCCCGTCCAACCTCAGTCTGAACACACAGGCAGACCAGTCTTCTCACCAGTATGCTTAGCAACCCCTCCCAACTCCTCCCCGTCCTTCAAGGGCCAGTGGGTGTCTTCCTTCCTCGGTCCCTGGAATCTCTGCAGCGTTTCTAGTTGGCACACAGAGCTGTCTCTGACTCATCAATGAGCATGTCTGTTCTTGTCAATTGGACTCAAGCTTCCTGTGGAAGGGCCTTTGTCTTGTGTGCCTTCTGTGACCCTCCTCTGTCAGAATGCAGGCAGATGCTAAATTCATGCCACCTGGCGGGAATCTTCAGCAGTCTTCCTTGACAGATGCCTTTGATGTGCTGCCGCTGCTCAGCTACACAGTGGAGAACAAACGTAGACTCAGGGTTTATTGCTGAAGAGGAAGGTGACAGAGGGCGAAGTGCTGGGATAACGGGTTCTAGATGAGAGGCAGCAGACGCTGCCTGGCCAGGGCAAGGCCCCCCTGGGCGACCTCAGGCCAGCAGCAAGTGGGGTTTGCCTCATTCCCTGGGAGTTGGGGCCTTCCTGCAGACTTGCGGTTTCCTCCCCCGTCCTGGAATGCCATCTGACCCGGGGCTCCAGGTTGGGCAATGGAGCCAGAACTTTCTTTGGCAAACCTGCAGCTGTGTGGGGGGCCATGACCCGCTCTACAGACATCTGTCTGTCTGTGTGCTCCCAGGCTGTCCCATGTCCTGCCCTGGCAGTGGCTGCTATCTGGAGGCAGCTTGAGCAGCGCTGGGGCTGGGGCCCAGCAGGACTGGCCCTGGGGATGTCAGACTTTGAGTCAGGGACTCATCCAGCTTGCGGGTCTCGGCCTCCAGGACAGTGGCCTCAGGGGTCTGGGCGACGGCAAGAAGGGAGTGAGAAAGGCTGTGGTGCAGGCCTGCCAGCTCACGGCTCGTCTGTACCGAGCGGGCGATATAGTCCTGCTTCTGCTTCCGCTCCAAGGCCAGCTGGGCTCGCAGGACAGCAACCTGGGGGAGAGAGTAGTTGAGGGCCTTGAAGTTGCCCCAACCCTGCCCGCTCTGCCCCTGTGGCTCTTGTCAGACCAGGAGTTGAATCAACTCCACCACAGCCATGAATCTCAGGCTTTACAACGTTAGGGGCAGGGGCCCCTGGAAATCAGAATCCAGTGATTGTCAACCCTGGCTGCACAGGAGGCTCAAAGAGGGAGCTTAAAAACAACAACAAAACTATTCACCGACTTTTTGGAGGGGTAATTTACATGTAATAAAACGCACAGATTGTAAGTGTACATCTTGATGAATTTGATAATGTGTAATACACCATGTGTAATCACCATTTCAATCAAGATACAGAATATTTTAATCACTGCAGAAGTGCCCCTTCTGGAAGCTTTTAAGAAATATTCTGACCTAATTAGACTGAGCTGAGGTCTGAAAATCTGCATTTTCTCAAAAGTTTCTGAGGGGGTTCTAACGTGCAGCCTGGACTGAAAATCATTGATAGCTCCTTCCATTTCTCAGATGGGTATGCCGAGGCTGCCAGGAGGAGAAGTTACTGGGAGCTCAGGGCAGGTCCAGGACTAGGGTGAGGCAAGAGAGGCCCCTAGGGTGCAAAGTTTAAGGAGGCACTTCAGGTCAGTTGTGAGGGCCTCCTTAAATCCTACACCCACGCTGCCTCTCTTGCCTCACCCTAGTCCAGGCCTGGTCTCAGCAATTGCTCTGTATGAACTTAAAAGAATTCAAAGTAATGGCTTAGGTCTAGCTATATAGTTAGGCCCTGCCAGTCGTGACTATTGATTTCTGAAACAGGTTCAGAAATAAAATTTCCACAGTTCTAATTACTCCTGGGCCCTTAAAGATAGGGTGAACCTTTATATGAGGCCTGACCCTTAGGCAAGAAGGCACTTTATGCAGTTTCCTTGAGCTTGACCTGAGCTCTGGGGTGTGAATCCCTGGGGCTGGTGCCAGCTTTCTCTGCCTGGAGTGACGGCACCTGCCTGCAAGGGTGCATGTGAGGGCAGAAGAGGTCAGGATGCTTTTGCTTGTTTGTCTATCTTCCTAGAATCTTCTGTTTGCCCCTCAGCCCTGTTCCTTTTCCTTTCTCTTCCTAAGTAGGAACCCAGAGGTCTGGGGCCTGGTACGTGCTTTCTTCCCCACTCCCACCCTAAGCACATGGGAGGTTAAGTCCACTCAATATGGGAGGCTGAGCTGGGACTGGGTTCTTCTTGCCTCCCACGTGGGCTGAAGTTCTCTGGGGCAGGAACTATTTCCCATCTCCCTGCTAGGGGTACACAAAGGGCCAAGCACATAGCAGATACCAAAGCCTTGCTGCCTGAGGACACGGGAGGGGAAAGGGGCTTAGAAAGTAGATCCTTCCAGAACATACCTCCTTCTGCAGTTCAACCACCTGCTTGGCATCTGAGGAACACTTCTGCCCTCCTCTTCCATCCTGTGGGAGACAAATACCATTCCTATTGGAACAGGCCTTCCACTGAGGTTTGTGCAGGGCTCCTCACAATCCTGGGGACCAGGGCAAGGGCTGTGGGCCAGAACTACCTAAATCCAGATTGAACTCTATGGGGCACCACGGCCCTGGGGCAAGGAGACTCCCCAGAGGGACCAAACCATCCCACTGGGCAATGCCTGTGGAGACCTGACACTGAAAGTCCCAAAGCTTGGCTGGCACTGGCTTCTTTGAGGCACCTCTTCATTTAAAGTACACCACATACCTGCTTCGTGCTAGCCCTGGGTGTGAGCTAACGATGCAGAGAGGAAGGAAGACAAGGGGCCTGCCCTCGGGAAGCTTTCCTTAAACGAAGGGGGATGGGAGCTGGGAGATGGTCAGCCACCAGAAACAGTCTCTTCCTGCCAGGCCCCAGGGCTGTCTAGTGATGGGCGTAACAGCTTAAAGAGTGTTGGTTTGGGGAGTCTTCCCCCAAACCCTTACCCCAAAAAAGGACTCTGGGCCTAGGAAATACTACGGACCCATATCTTGTAAATTCAGTACTGCAAGGGGCAAGGAAGTCTAAGAGGTCCACAAAGCTGCTATCAAGCTCTTAGGCACACTGAGGTCTGGCAAACACCACTCAACACCATGCGCAGGTGACCAGAAGCCCCATGAGCCCTGCTCCAGGGAGTCTGAAGCACTGGTCTGGGGGCAGGTAGACTGGACGTCAGTGAACGGTTCCTCAGGATGCAGGGCTGCCAGCCTTGGATCCATCCCTACCCACTGAAGTTGGGCCTCCTTCCTGGGTCAGGGACAGACTGAGCAGAGCTGGGTGGGGCAGAACCTGGCCAGGAGGGGCTCCGTGGACTAGCTGAAGTGGCTTCTCCCCTGGCAAGGGTAGCCTGGGATATGCACTGCACAGGCCATTTCTAGTAGCTGGGTTTAGGCTCCCCTGAGGCTGCAGTCGGTGAAACATATAAACCTGCTGTGTGGGTGATGGCGCCGTGGCTTCATTGCTCTCAGGGACCCTCGTTCGCGATGCACGCATGGAATCCCTCTTCAGTTTCCTCCGCTCTCGCTCCACCTGCCAAAACATGAGTGAGAAATCAGGGCTTGGCTTGGCTGCCGGGCTGGAGCAGAGCCGCCTTTTTTGAGAGAAGACCAGCGTGAGTGCGGGTGTGAATGGGAAGGGCCAACAGTCAACACATGGGCTGAGGAGAGCACGTGCAGGGGCAGCCCTGAGGGCAAAGAAGGCTGCTAGGGCAGAGGAGGCAGGGCCAGCCACTCAGGCCTTGGAAGCGGATATGCACACCCACCAGACCCAAAGAGGGAGCTCAGGACAGGAGGACAGGAGTTACCGACCTGCTCCAGGGTGGTCCGCAGCTGGATGTTGTGGTGCTGCAGCCGGCTCCGGTCAATCTCCAGCCGCGCCACTGCTTCCTGCAGGTGTTCAAGCCTCTGTCCCCATAGCTGCTTCTCCTCCATCTCAGGACTAGGCTCAGTCTTTACTCCGGAGACCTGTGGGAGAGACCTGTCAATCTCACCTGGACAGCCCCTAAGACAGGTGGGAACAGAGAGAGGGCAAAGGACTAATCTGGCAGGTCTAGGCTTCAGGGACCCAATTCTCAGGGGAAGGGGGACAAGCCCCTGGACAGGATCTCCCTCCTGGGCCATCTTTTCCCACCAGGCCCCCAGCTCACCTCTCCCGGCTGTACGCCTGGCTCTTCTCTGGGCTCCCATTCTGCTCTGCTGGTTGGGCCTGGGCTGGGGAGTCGCTCCTTCTCCAGAGCCTGTCTGGTGAACTCCAACTCATCCTGGGTATCAAAGTGTACAGCAAAGTCACACCATGACAACCGCATATCCAGACCCACTCCACCTTCCATCCTCAGAAATAAACAGTCTGATGGTCTCATCAGGTTGTTTTATTTTTCCTGGCAACTCTGAGCTATTCCAGTGCAGAACCTTCATTGTCACAGATAGATAAAACAAAGGAGCAGAGAGGGATCTTCCTAAGCACACGTGGTGGGCTAGGACTAAAACCTGTCTCATTTTAGATCTCCTGTAAGCTAAGCGACAACTTGGAGCAGTAGGTATTGTGGAAAGAGCATGGACTCAGGAGTCACATAGAGCCAGTTACTATGTCACCACTTACTGGCTTTGATACTTTGGTCAAGATACGAGCTCTCTCCAAATCCTAACCGCCTCATTTGTAAAATGACTACATGGAGCACAGATCAAGTCCCCTTTAGAGAAACGGGGAAACTAGTGCTGGATAGTTTCTAGGTGCCCTCTGGTTCATAAATGGCAGTGGTCACATGAGAGACAGAGAAGAGGAACGGACGGTACACGTGTGGGTGGAGGCCGTCTGGGAGAGGCGCTCAGCAGTACGAGGCCACACTCCAGAATCAGCCTGCTGAGATCTAGTCCTAGTTCTGCCCTTTATTAGCTGGGTGACCTAGGACAAGTCACTTAACCTCTCTTATCTGCTGTTCCTCAACTATAAAATGAAGATAATGATTCCTATTTCTTGGGGTTGTTGTGGAGGAAAGCAAGAGTAACAGTACCTAGCATTAAAATAAAAAATGATGCCACTATGATGAAGGGCTGTTTCTGAAAGATGTCCTTGAGTGTTTTGGGAAGAGGGGAACCCTGCCCTGAGCTACATTACTGAGTAAATACTGCTCAGTAACCCAGAAGTGTGGGCAGGAAGCTCCCGCCCAGCTATGTATCTGACTTTTTCTGTGCCTGTACGAACAGGCCTGGAAACAGGAAAAGGGTTCCACATATTGAATGCCTTTTTCCTGTGCATTTTACTCATATTATCTCCTTTTGTACTCAAAATGGCTCTATGGGGCTGGTACTATCACTCTGTATTTATCAATGAGAAAACCAAGAGTCAGAGAAGTAAAGGCACTTACCTCCGGTCACACAGCTAATAAACTGCAAAACTGTATTTCAAATCCAAGAACTTGGCTCCAAAGTTCATAAATGTAACCCCTTCTCAGCATATTGCCTTTGACCCAGAGCAGAGCTTTTGGGCTTCCCAGAAGGCAAGTCCCTGCAGGGCTGTGTGTCTGAGATGAGGGAAGTGGTTCTCTGGGGCTCGGCCCGGGTCAAGAGGCCAGAATAGAGTCAACTTCCCAGGAAAAATCAGTTGGGTTCCTCTTGGCAAAAGAGACAATGTCCCTCTTTGTCCTATAGTCAACCCAGCTTTCCTGATTGTCCACTGTGTGCTGACCTTGTGCTCAGTGCTGGGTGTACAGATAACCAAGACATGGCCCCGACCTAAGGTTAAATGTTACACCCTAATGTCCACTTCCTTTGTCAATCAACATTCTATCTGGAGGAGCCCACTTTTCCTAACTACTAATAACTCCAAAGTCTCTAACTCTAGCCCCAATGTTATCCTTTAACTTCAGATCGCTTTGCAGACCTGCCCACTGGACAGGGCCCCTTGCATGTCCTACAGGTGCCTCATTCCATTTCCAAAATGAATTCACCATTCTGCTCCTCTGGCCAAACCTGCCTTTATCCCACTGAGCAGAAACCTGGGTGTTGTCTTTGATTTCTATCTTTTCTTTACTCCCTTCACCTCTTAGCCAATCAACTTCCAGAAGTCTATGAACCTCTAGGTCCACTCATATGTCTCCACTCACATTTCCTATCTCAGGTCACCATCTCCTCACTGAATTCCATTACAGCCTCCTAGTTGGTCTCCCCAGATCTACAGCTATTCCACACAGCAGCCTGAGTGACCTTTCTGAATTATATATATCTGACTGTGTCACTCCCCTGCCCCAAATCCTTCATCCACTTCCCACTACTCAACCAGCTCCTTAGCAAGCTGACAAGCCCTAAATGATGGGCCCCTTGCTGTCCTCTCTTCTCTTGCCAATGCCCCACCCTATGTCCCAAGCAGCCTGAATTCCCTCACAGATACTCCATGCTCTCTCCTTCCTTTTCCTCTTTCTCCTCCCTCACATGTGCTTGGCTACTTCCTTACTGGTCCCTCCAGATCTAATCTCAAACACCACTTTTACCAGAAGCCTCTTGGGACCCACCCCCAGGAAAGGTCAGGTGTCCCTCTAGTATGCTCAGAGCACACTAAACTTCCCCTATTCAGCACCAATAGTAACTAGGCACTGCATTGTAAGTGCTTTTCCACGAGACTGTGAGCTCCATGAGGACCAAGACTGTGGGTGTCTTACTCTGTTCGAACCCCTCTACACTTGCCCAGTAACCTGGGTCCCACTATGTTGAGGTGCTCATGACCTCAGCTTTCTCACACCCTGAGGTGTAGACAGCCACAAGCCCAGGCAGACCAGGCTCTACCCCCGCACTACCCGCAGAGTGACTCACCCGCAACCTCTGCTTTTCCGAGTCCCGCTCCAGGACAGAGGCTTGCAGGCACAGGGCTACCTCCTGCAGGCTGCTGACACTGGCCTTGCTCTGGGCCAAGGACAGCGCCAGGTCCTGGGCTTTCTCCCTCCACTCGATCTCCCTGGCCTCCGTCTGTCTCAGGGCTGCCTCGAGACGCTCCAGCTCCCGCTGCAGCCTGGGCCCTGAGGAATCAACTGTTGTAGATGGCTCCTCCGCTGAGGAGGCTTTGTGGCTGTGGGGCGAGTCCTCCAGACTCTTCCTTTGCTGGACCTCCCTCAGCTCCAAGATCTCCTCCTCCTTTTGGGCTAGAGTCTGCTGGAGCTTCCTCAGGCTCTCACGAAGGTCCCTCAGCTCTTCCTCTTCTCTCTTGTGCCATGGCTCCTGCTTCTCTGGGGTCACATCCTCTTGGCCCCTCTGGGCCAGAGACTTCTCCAGCAGCTGCCCCTGCTTCCTCTGACGTCTCAGCTCTTCATCCCTCTGGACAAGTGCCTGCTGGAGCTGCTGCACAGTCTCCTGGTGTCGAAGGTCCCGGTCCTGGATCTCACCTTCCTGCTTCCTCAGGGCCTCCTTCAGCTGCCGGGCTTGTGCCTGGCAGGAGTCCAGGGCAGCCTGCAAGGTGGCTGTGCTGGCCTCCAGGTTGCGGCTCAGTTCCGCCTGCCCAAGGAGATGCTGCTCTTTCTCCTGCAGGGCAGCCTGAGCCTTGCTGAGGGCCTCCTGCAGAGCCTCAGCCTGGCCCCGCGCAGCCTCCTCCCGATGCTGCGCGGACTGGCCATCTGCCCGCAGGGCCTCCAGCTCCTGGTCCCGTTCCTTGAGCACTGCCTCTGCTTGCAGCCAGCTGTCCTGCAGGGCCCTGGCCTCTGCCTCGTGCTCCTGGGCCTGCTCAGCACACTGCTGCTGGAGGGCCAGCAGAGCCTTCTCCTGCTCCCGAGACTCAGCCCTTAGGTCACCCAACACCTCCTCCAGGGCCTGTACCCGCTGCCCCTCCATAGCCAGCTCCTCCTGGAGCCTTCGTGCATGTTCCTTGTGGTCCTCAAACTCTGCCTGCTGCTCTTGCAGTGCCGCCTGGGCCTGCTCCAGAGCTCTCTGCAGTGCACCTGCCTTTTCCTTCACCGTCTCCTCCTGCCCCTGGGCCTGCTGCTGCTGCTGCTGAAGAGCCTCGAGCTGCTGGGCCCTCTGGGCCAGGGCCCTCTGGGCCTCTTCCAGCTGACCCTGAAGTGACTGCTCTTTCAGCTCCCCCTGTTCCCTGGCTTCTTGCAGGTGCCGCTGCAGGACCTCGATCTCCTGCTCCCGCTGGGTCAGGAGTAGGCTGGTCTCACCCACCTTCCTGTGTAGGCCCTGGAGCTGCTGCTCCAGCTGGTCCCTGTGCTCCTGAAGCTCCTGGATATGCTCCTGCTGGCACTCCACCTCCTTCTCCTTATCACGCAAGATCAGCTTCATGTGCTCCAGGCTCCCACGCTGAGCTTTACTCTGGCCCTTCCCCTCCTCTGCCCTCTCCTGCATCAGCTGCTTCTGAGAGGCCAGCTCCCGGCCTCGCTCTCTCAAGGCCAGCTTGATCTGTTCCAGATCCTCCTCTAGGATCTTGGTCTGCAGGGTCCTCTGATCTTCTAGGACCTGGATCCTCTCCTTCAGCAGCACCATCTCCTGATCCCTCCTCTCAAGGTCCTGAGTCAGACTCTCTTTCTGCCTCTGCAGCTCCTCGATCTGGTCTCGCTGGGATGTCACCTCCTGGTCCTTCTCCTGGAGCTCTCTTGCCAGGAGGGTGCTGTGGCTCTCCAGCTCATGGATCTGGCTGCCCTGCACCTGCAGCTCCTGGCTCCTTTCCTCCAGGTCCAGCGTAAGGTGGGTCAGAGCCACCCTCTGCATTTCCCTCTGGCCCTCCAGCTCTTCAATCGTCTTCTGCTGGCACTCCATTTTGTGATGGTTTTCCTCTAGTTCCAGGGCCAGGCATTCTAGGGTAACCAGCTGCTTCTTCAGATCCTGAATCTGTTCCTTCTGGGACTCAATCATTTGGGCCTTCTTCTCAAGTTCTAGAAGCTGATGCTCTAAGATGTTCCTCTGTGTCTCTTGATCCTTCTCGAGCTCTTTGATCTGCTCCCTCTGCAGAGTCAGCTTCTGCTCTCGCTCCTGAACGGCCAAGGGGAGATGCTCTAAAACCGACCTACACTCCTCCAGTTCCTGAATCTGTTCTTGCTGCAGATCCACCTCTTGGTTCCTCTTCTTTAGGTCTAGAGACAGCACTTCCAAAGCAGCCTTTTGCATTTCCCGCTGCTTCTCCACTTCCTGGATTTTCCCCTGTAGAGTCTCCACCTCCTGTTCTCTTTCAGACAAGGTCTGGGCCAAGAGAGCCAAATTCTCCTGCAGAGCCTTCCCCTGAGCCACCCTCAGCTCGCCCTGCTCCTGCAAGGCTTGGGCTCGCTCGCGCTCACTCTCCACCTCCTCGTTTTTCAGTTTCAGGGCTGAGCGTGCAATCCTCAGGTCTTCCTCCAGGATCCTGGTGGCACTCGCTTGTGCCCTGGCTTCTGCAACAGATGCTTGGAGATGTTCCACCTGGGCAGTCAGGCTCTCCTTGGCTGCCTGCAGTAACTCTCGCTCATTCTGGAAAACAAGATGCAAAACCACCTTAGACGACACTTTCCTGAATCTGTCACTCCAGCACAGGCCCTTCCTCTCCTTCCTCTGTGGCACCAGTGCTGTAAAAGATTTGGGCAAAAGGAACTGAGCATTCCACCTAGCCTGATACTATAAAAGAACACGCCTACCACAACCTAGGCTCTGCTGTGCTCAGAAGGGAAGGCCTGGTGCAAACGAGCCATCCTAGACTCTAGTCCTTCAGGGTAAGGGACAAAAATCTCAACCTCAATTCAGAAAAAAGTAATTGAAGGAGGATTCACTGAGGCCTTAATAATGGCCCTCTGGGACGTGGAGAGAGCCAGAGAAACTGAGACACTTGCTGAAGAAAGTTGGGCACTACCTATGGATGGAGTATGAGCATGGGCCAACCCGGGCCTAGGAGCTAGAGCCTGGGCCCTGAGACACTTCCTGAAGCAACCTCGTCCCCTAAACAAGTACCACCTTACCTGGGCTTCTATTCCCTGCAGCTCTGCTTGCTGTAGGCGACTCTGTAAGGATGCCACAGTTTCACGCAGTTCCATCAGCTCAGACTCTAGGGAGTTCTGTTTTACTTCCCACTTGGATTTCTCTTTGGGAAGAAGAGAGGTAGCAGAGCAAGGCCCATGATTGGGGGTGGAGGAAAGGAGGGATGTAGAGGCAGATGCAAGATGGGGAACAGAGTCAAAGGGGGAAAAGGCCAAGAAGGAGAGGATTACATCTAGTTTCACAGAGACATCACCCATCTGCCAGCTGCTCCTGTTTGTCTAGGCTCCCTGCTTCTTCCAAACACATGTATCTGCTGCCCAGCTCCAGCCCAACACTTCCTCATTATGCTCAACCCTGGATTCCAAACAGGGCTGAGAGCGATGGCATCGGAGGTCCTTGCCAGGCCCCAATTCTATGATTTTGCAGAGGTTCCTAGAGACCAAGGTTGGCTGGGTGCCCTCCATTTCTGCAGCTTTATGTGTGTGGCTCTCAGGCAGCGCTTTTGGATACTTTCAAGACCCAGACCCACTCCCCAAGTTGTCCTCTTCTCTGTAGTAGAGCCTTGACCCTAAAGACCCTCCCTTCTCCTTTCCTTTCCAAATAGTCACCACCCTTTCTAGCCCATGGCTGGCAGATTCCTCCTCCTTCCCATCTTTCAAACGAGCTCATAATCCTTCTGCTGTGAAAGGTCAATCATTTTGAGAACACAGTTGGGGATGACAAAATAATGTTGATAAATAATAAAAGATACAGAAGTTTCATAGTGTTCTCATAAGCCTGGCCTTAGGATGCCAGTTTTTTAATCTGTAGACAGAAAACAACAACAACAAAAAAAACGAAGGCCTAGCTAGCGACTTCCCTCAGTTCATCAAATCTGTTCCTCCTAATCCCTTCATCCAGGATGGCCCTCAAAGGCCAAGGAAAGCAGAAAAATAGTTTATTGGGGTCAACGCCCCTCTAAAGATGCCTCTGGGTATCGTCTCACAGTTGTGGGTAAGCAGTAAAGAGTGGCTGCTAGGCCTGATCCTGCCCTTCTGGGCTTCCTGCCTTTCCTCTCTCCTCCCCACAAATCCCCATCTTGTCCTGAGCTTCTCACCTTCCTGGTTCTGGGAAAGCTGTCTCTGCAGAGCCTGCAACTCTGTGTGGACCTGGCTCTTCTCAGCCTCTGTATCAGTGAGACGCTGTTCCAGCTTCTGGGCCTGATCCCTCAGATCATCCTGGGAAAGGAGTGGAATTCAAGTTCCTTATCTTCCACAAAGCTACCTAGGTCCAGGGCCCGAGCCCTCTCCTCCCTCTCAGTACCTCTGTCGGGCTCTGCCATTGTGGACCTACCCCCAGATTGCTGGATTATTTACCTCCGAACTCATGTGTATTTGGCTCCTGGAAGTGATGACAGGCTCTGCTCCAAGTAACTGGAGCCTAGGTTCCCCTTCTGACCCGCCTGTCTTTTGAGATGGACTTCCTGCTGAAGTCTCAGCCCAGGGCTGCCTCTCCTCTCCCTCAACTCTTACTTTAAACCTTAGTTCAAAGGTCACTGCTTCCTCCCTTCTGACCCTCCCCAAGTCAAAATGC
Source organism: Vicugna pacos (assembly GCF_048564905.1). Taxonomy (NCBI): domain Eukaryota; kingdom Metazoa; phylum Chordata; class Mammalia; order Artiodactyla; family Camelidae; genus Vicugna; species Vicugna pacos. Next base: position 26,543,671 of record NC_133005.1, on the reverse strand, counting down.
ATTGTCCCTTCCTCCTGTTACCATGATTTGCACCTGTTATTGAGCCAATTCATTCTATCAGTTCTGATTTATTTTAGGATGCAGTTTGGTTGCTCAGCCATGTCACGAGCCTTCTTAAGGACAGACAGCAGCTCTTTCTCCCTTTTGCCTCCCTAGCTCAGAGGGGCTGGCATACAGGTGGTGCTCAGTTTCTACTGATTTATAGGTTCACCGTGAGGTGGAATTTGCTGGACACTTAGTTCAGTCTTGGGCCTAGAATGTTCTTATAAATGGTAACCTCAGTGATCCCCAATTTGTTGTTTTTTTCTTGGAGGTCTTGGCACCAAGAATAATTCACGGCTGAGAGGAAAATGATGCAAAACAATACCATACACCTGTACAGGGTGTCATGGTTTACAGGGCTCACTTAAGACCCTCACTCATTTAATCTTCACAGCCCTGTGAGGCAGTCATGATTTGCCTACTTTATGAGCGAAACCAAGACCTAGGAAACCAGATTCTTTATCCGTGGTTGCCAAGTAGTAAGTGACAGAGGTGGAACTCATCCCAACTTGATGTCAGGAATAAAACAGGTCAAACTGCTTCACAAGCCTCTCTCGGGGAAAGTGAAGAGTTCAAGGAGGGAGAGCAGAGACACGTACCCGGGCCTGTTGAGTCTTCCGCAGGTCTTGGTGAAGCTTGTGGAGGGCAGATGCCACTGCCTCAGCTGAGAGAGCCGTCAGGAGGGGCCCTCTCTTAAAGAGGATCCTGGCTCCATTCTGGTCTGAAAAAAATGAGGAAATACCTAGTGACCTGGCTGCACTATGAAAAGAAAGAGCCATACCTCCCAGACATGGCCTTGGCCTTCCCACCCTTCCCATCTCTCCTTAAAGAACCCCTTCTCAGCAGTTCACTCATTGTACACTGTCTGCGTACCTGTGTGCCAGGCACCGTGATGGGCTCTAGGTAATGCCAGCTATCATCTGTTAGGCATTTAATAAGTGCAAGGAACTGTATGAGTGATTTTATGTCTATCCTCTCAACAACTCCTTAGAAAAATCCTGAGAGGTGGGTACTTTTATCACCCTCATTTTATAGTTGAGAAAATCAAGCTCAGAGAGGAGAGGTGACTTGCTCAAGAACATACCTCTAGCTAATGGCAGAGCTGGGGTTCAAACTCTGATTGAATTAACTGCAGAGTCTGTGAGCTTAGCCTTGATGCAGTATTGCCTAAGGAACTGCAGTCCCCCTCCTTCTCCCCTGGGAGCTGGGTCTGGCTTTGACCAAAGTTCCTGAGTGGCTGCCTCACCTGGCTCAGGGCCCCAGAGGGAGGGAGCAGAGTCTCCCCCGCCACTCAGCTCTGGCCTGCTCTCACAAGCAGACCCCAGGGCCTGCTGCAGGACAGAACAGAGGCTGGCCAGCTGGGCCTGGGCCTGGTGCCCAGGCTGCTGCTCTGCAGCCAGCGCCTCCAGCTGGCTCTCTAGGCTGCGCAGTCGCAGCTGGAGTTGGGCTGCCTTGGCTTCCTGGGCCCACAAGGAAGCCCGTAGCTGCTGCTCTGTTACTTGAGATGCCTCGAGCTCCTCCAGCAGCTGTGCTTCCTGGGCCAGAAAGTCAGCCTCCTTTTCCTTCACCTCCTGCTTCAGTAAGTCCACCTGCCAGGGAGGAAGTATGGTCACTCTGAGCAGGAAGTGAATACCCTCTCCTTGGACCCTCCCAGGCCTCACCCCACTCAATCCCATTGCAAACCTTGACTGGGGCTGGAAAGATTTCAGTAGACTCAGCTCTCCAGCAGGTAGAGATCTCTGGAATGAATGTTACCCTAGGTTGGACCTGCATGCCTACCTACTGACTCCTAACACGTGGACCTAGGCTATGCACATGGGCTCTGGCCCTAGTCCCCCTGACAACTCTGCCAGCTCCCTGCCATGATTAGAACTCTGCCTGAAACCCTGACACTGAGCCTAATAAGACCATAATAATGACCTAATAAGACAATAATAATGGTCACCATTTATTGAATGCTTACTGTGTTCCTGATGGTTAAGAATTATCATCCTTATTTTATGGATGAATAAAGTGATGTTCACACAACCAGGAAGGAGGAGAGTTGGGAGTCACACCAGGATGGTTTAACACCCAGACCTGGGTCCTCATCTGTAAGTCTACTGTCCAGCTCTTACCCCCTCATTCTTCCCCTCCTGGTTTCAATTCTCCTCTGTACACAAGGTCTGGGGTTCTGCTGTGTGCAGACCGAATCCCTGGAAATTCCCTTACTGCCGCCTACATGATGTGGAGTAATACTTGTCCCCGTGCTGAGTCCTGCCAAGCAGCCCAGGCACACCTGGCAGTGGCCGTGCTTGAACCAGGCCTGCATGAGCTCTGTCCCTGTGGGCACTATGTTCCGGGTTATTCTCAACTCTGGGTCAGGTTCCCAAGTGCCACCCCGCCCAGTCCTGGCTTCTCCTCCTGCTGGGGCAGCTGATGTCCCAGCATAACTGAGCAATCACCTCCCCCGAATCCAGGAGCAGGCTTCCATCAAGGAAGAGGGCTCCTAGTGGAGTGGAAATACCTGGGCACTGAGCTCTTTCTGCCCTGCCTGGGCCTCCTGCATGTCCTGGCGCAGGGAGCTCAGCTCTTGTTGTCGAACAGAGTCAGCTTCTTGTAAAACAAGGAGTCTCTGTTCTTTCTCCACCAGCGACAGTGTCAGGCTGAAAAGAGAGAGGTCAGAGGGCTATGCATTCTCTCAGGGAAAGAAGAACTACCTTCTCATCTGACTGCTCTGACACAGCATTAATAATTAAAATAGAAAGAGTAACAATAATGATTACAGTGTAACAATAAAAGCCTCCATTTATTGAGCACCTACTAAGTGCTCCCAGATCCTTCACACAGATGATATCTCATTTCAACTTCAGTATATTCTTCTCTGGCAAATTCTGGAAATATCTATATAATACCTCGAATTCAACATGTCCAATTCTGCCCATTCCCTCTGTACCTCCCTCTCCACAGTCATCCCTACTATGTTTCCTAACTCAGTGAATGGCACCTCCATCCACCCAGGGCCTCAGTTTAGAAGCCTTGACCTTGTCACAGTGGTCTCCCTCCATCCCACTTATATTTACTCTAAGACTACATATAACAGATTCCAGCTCCCCTGATGACCCTTAAACCCCTTCCCTCCCTGCCTTCCCCACTACCCGACTTCTGTCCAGTTTTAGTATCTCTTATCTAGACAACTGTCTACCTCCTACCTTGTCTTCCTGCGTCTAGTTTCATCAACACAAGGATTTCTCCTCCTCAGACTCTGAAAGCACCAAGAAGAGACGCTGCCCTGCATTTTGAGTGGTCTCATCTCATGCCTGAGTTTTCATGTCATGACGATCTCTTCTAATTCTCCATAAATTGGCTTGTGTCGATTTCCCTACTGAAAACCCTCCAATGGTTTCCGACTAAACCTAAAATAGACAAGCTCCTGGCTGTGGCCTGAAAGTCCTGAATGATACAGGCTCGTCTGGCTCCAGTCACATAGCATGTTCAGTTTCACCAAACACCCCCAGCTTTGATTCACCTCTGAGCCTTTCCACACAATTCCTATTCCCACTGCTTGAACTCCCCCACCCCTTTGCATGGCTGGCTCCATTTCATCTTTCAGTGGTCAGTCTAAAAGCAACCTCCTGAGAAATACCTTCCCTAACATCCTACCTAAAATAGATTTCCACCCCCTATCTTGTTTCTTTCTTCTATACCAGGTAACATAGTCTCCAATAATTTACTTTGGTGATTATTTAATTAACGTCTTCCCCACAAAACTATAACTTCTATTGAGGCAGAGAACGTACTGTCTTGTTTATCGCTATATCCCCAACCCCTGGCATAGTGTCTGGTATATGATGTGTATTCTCTAAATATTTACTAAATGAATGAAGTGTGAGCTTTAAAGACAGGGACCACGCCCTCTCCACACAGCTGCTTGTACAGCCCAGAGCTGGAGACATGAGAGGCTAGGTGATCTGAGCAAAGAATTGTCAACCTCACCATGACCCCTGGATACAGAAAGGCAAAAACCAACTTCATAGCCTGTCTAGCTTACCTGGCTTTCTCTCTCTCCAGCTCCTTCTGAATTCGGCTACACTCCTGGGCCTCTCTCAGCTTCTTTTGAACCTCCTGGTCCACCAGCCTCTGGGAGTCATCCTTGGAAACCAGCTGAGACTTCAAGTCTTCCACCTGGAAAGTCAAGGGCATGAGGACCAAGGGCAGGAGGCTGGTGCGAGGATGCTTCCCACCTAGGGCTTTAGGATCCTTCTAGGTTTACCATAATGGTCACCAGCCCATTTCCAAAGCTCTAGAGGTTCTGCCAACCCTTACATGCTGTTCTTAACCACCACCCTCCCTCAATACCATTCAGCCTAGACACCTGTCTCCCCAACCTCACATATGCTGTATAAAGGCAGGTACAAATAAAAATCTTGGCTGAATACAGCTCTGTCCAAAGGCCAAGCGACAGACAAGGGTATATATTTTTTGAAATAAGCAATTTGCACACCATCTTATACAGGATTCTGAGGAGGAAAAGCAATTAGAATAAGAAATCTGTCATATAAAAATATTGGCTCTACGGGGAGGAAGAACAACTGACACTCGGCTGCCCAGGAAAATCTGAGGTCTGTGGTCACTACTGATAGAGGTTACTAACTATTCCAGGGCTCTGGGAAGCATGTGCTCAGAGCACGCCTCACTCTTCCACTAAGTACTGGGGCCTCCTTCCCCCAAGCTCAAGGCTCCCCTCATCCTGTAGGAGGGAGTGGGAAAGCCTGGCTGTGCGAGGGCAGGGCTGTGGGTCAGGAGAGGGGAGGAGAGACCTGCTTCAGCAGGTCTATCTTATCCTGCAGCAAGATGTGGCCCTCGTCCTGGAGGGCAGCGAGGCGGTCCCGGTGCTGCTGAGCTGCCTTCTCCAGCTCCTGCTGAGCCTCCCGGAGCTGGGTCTGCAGCATCCCAGTGGTCTCCTGCGGAGGGAGAAGACAGCAGGTAGTAGAGGAAAACTTCCACTGGGGCTTTGGTCTTGAAATCCACGTTGCAGAAACTCATGTTGCATAAATACTAGTTTTTCAGTTGGGTTGGCAAAAGCTGAGGCAGGGCCTAGCTATTCATGTTGTTTTCATGATGCCCTACCACCTGGACTCCTCACTTCCTGTTCGCTCTCTTCCCTCATCAAGGGCACTGGCCCACCCAGGCTTTCTCAGTCAGGGTCCCTTACCTAGAGCACGGCTACAGCCTCCTGCTGGTTGCCCCTACTTTCACTTCACGCCACCACGCCCACATGCACAATTCTCCACTCAGAAACTAACTACTAAAAATATATGTATATATATATGAGAAAACATGTCCCACTCTGCTTTTTAAATACCACCCCACACTTTCCCTCTGCCCTTAGAACAAAATCCAAGCTCCTACCATGGCTGACAAAGGGCTCCTGCCTCCTATCTGTTCAAAACTGTCCCAGGCCCTTTCTGCTCATCCCAGGCCCTTACGACATGAGCTTGTCCTATTTCCTCTGCCTAAGCTGTTCTTCAAATGTCTGGCTTCTTTTCTTTTTAACAGTTTTATTGAGATTCAAGTTCACAGACCCTACAATTTACCCATTTAAAACATACAATTCAATGGTTTTTAGTTATTCACAGAGTTGTGCAACTGTCACCACGATCAATTTTAAAACACTGTCATCACCCTAGAAAGAAACCTTGTTCCCTCCCTACACCCCACCCTCACTCCCAACCCCTCACCTACTGTCTTTCTAGATTTGTCTGTTCTGGGTATTTCCTATAAGTGGGATCATACACTGTGTGGCCTCTTTAACTGGCTTCTTTCACTTAGCATATGCTTTCAAGGATCATTTCTATTGTTCTATGGGCCTGGCTCTTTTTAACCTTAATGGCTCAGCTCAAATGTCACTTTCTCAGTGAGGCCCTCCCTGATCACCTTATCCAGAGTGGCCTCCTTTGAATCACTCTCAGTTATATCATCCTATTCATTTCTTTCACAGCACTTATCACAACCTGTAATTATCTCACTTATTTTGTGTCTGCTCTGTCGCTAAAACAGAAGCTCTGGGAGGGCACAGACCCTGACTGTCACGTTCACTGTTGTGCCACACCTTTCTGTTGGTCAAGTGTCAGCACCTAGCCCAGAGCCTGGTGCAAAGAAGTGCCAAAGAACAGATAAGTGATGACTGAGTAAATCGATGCTCCCTTTTCCTCCTTGCCCAGGACCACCCTCCATACCTGCTCCTTTAACTTCTGAACCTTCATGTCCTGCCTCAGCCGCTCCAGTTGTTGGCTGGCATCTGCCAGCTCCTTCTGGGTCTGCAGCAGTGTCTCCAGGAGGGACACCCTCTCCTTCTCTGTTTCGAGTTGCATCTGCGGAGGGGCAGGAGGGCAAGGGCTTGTTGAGTCAGGGGTCACCATGTTCCCCCCCTAGGCTGCAAGCACACACCCGCTGCTCTAGGGCTTTTCTGGCAAGTGGGGTGGGGGCTGTGGGCAAAGGAAGGTCTGGACCCACTGACTGAGAACCAGGAAGTGCGAAGATTGCCACCGGTTTGCAAGCTGACAGGATGTGGTAAACGTCAGCCCTCCCTCAGGAAGTACGACATACAGCTGGCCCTGAAGCTAACGGTGCTGATCACCTGCTCACAGGCAGCAAAGTGGGTGGCTACATTGTCTTCCAAAAGCTCCTGCAGCACCACTCTTGGGTGTGGGAAAGGAAGTGGTCAAATGTGGCAGGGGCACGGGTTTGACGTGCAGCCCAGTCCGTCCAGCTTCCCACCTGGGACAGGGCACTCTCGGCCTCGGCCCGTTCTTGTTCCCTCAGCGTCCGCACGGCCTCTGTTTCTGCCCGCTGCTCCCTCAGCCTCGTTTCCAGCTCCGTTTTCTCCCTCTCCAGGCTCTCCAGGGCCTCACCCAGTTCCTGTTGGTGCCAGGAGCGCTCTCTGTCCTGGTTACGTGAAGGAAACACTATGAGAGCCAAGCAGGCGAGGAGAGGAGGCAGAGGAGGCAGAAGGAGCACTGGGATCTTGTGAGAAGTCTACTGCCCACCAGCTGTGCGACCCTGGGGTCTTGCTAAGCCTGCTTCCTCATCTGCGAGGTGAGGCTGATAATCCCTGCCTTGCCTACCTCATCAAATTTTATGAGAATCCAATGAGATTTATAAAAAAAAAGACACAATACATGTGTAAGTGTTTTCTAAAGTGCAACTGTCCCTAATGTAGGGTACCAGTATCTGTTATTTTAAAGCAACCACATCACGGTTGGTGGTTCTAACAGTGAACCAAGGTGGCAGACTTGCTCTTCACTGCCCACTGTCCCCTGCACAGGGTGGTAGGGTCAGCCTCCTGAAAAACCAGGCCAAGCCTGGCTAGCATGTCTCTTGCACTAGACAAGAGCATTAGGATGGGGCATCCTGGTACTCCCAGAGGTCCACCAGTGACCAAAGCCTTCCCTGACCTCCCAGACTAATCCAGCCCCTATATTAGGATCTCAGGATGGTGGCGCCAGGCTCTGGAGCCAGGCTGCCTGGGTTATAGCCTTTAATCCAACACTACCCATGTGACCTCAGTTAATTTCTATCACATCTCCATGTCTCAGTTTCCCCATCTATAAAAATGGGGATAACAACACTGTCCTCTTAGGGATGCATGGAGGAGTGAAGCAAAGCATGTGAAGCCCTTTAAGTGGTGCTCAGCACACAGAAAGCATTCAGTATGTAACAGCTATCTCATCATCACCTTTCCTTTAACGTGTTTACGAGTCTGTAGTTACGTGCTCACGGAGTGGGGATGCCGCTAGTGTTTCACCCGCTGCCAGCATCTTCTTGTGCAGCTTCCCATCCCTCGCTACACTCTGGCTGCACTGGCCTCCTTCAGGTCCTTGAGCACACCACACATCTCCAGACCTTAAGGTCTTTACTCATGCTTTCCTTCTCCCTGGACCGCTCTTCCCACCCACCGTCTCTCGCGGCTTAATGACACATCGTCAGAGACACCTTCCCAGACCTTAGACTCAAAACGGTCCCCCTTGTTACTCTTCTTCTCACACCTGGTTCTTTTTCTTCATAGAACTTCCACAATCACTTACTCATTTATGTATTAACTTTGTTTAATACCTACCTTCCCCCAAGACTTTAAGCTTCCCCCAGGACTTCAGACTTTACAACACGGAGAACTGTGTCTCCTTTGCTCTCTGCTGTATCCTCAACACTCAGCAGTGTGCCAGGCACACAGTAAGTACTCAACAGTGCTTGAATCAATCACATTTCAGCTACTGGACTGTTAAGGTACTTAAAAACAGCAATCAACAATGTCACAGTCATAGAACAGTTGGAAACATCAAATTGTACACTCTGGTTCAAAAATCCAACTGTGAGAATATGGGAAAGATGGATTTCAATAGTAGTAAGTGGTGAAAGAAAACTGACTTATTAGCTCAATATGAGTTAGAAGTGTGTTATGGCTACCAGAAGAGCTAATTCTGTGATGTCCAGGAAGTAACAGTCAAGGGTTGCTGGTTAGACTGTGGACACTGGTTCATGAGTGATGTGTAACATGACTAGAGGAAAGTAGCCACGTTGGTGAGGTATTTCAAGCAAATCTAAGGCTGACTTGTTTCAGCCTTTGTTTCAGGTAATAGATTTTGGCTCAACCAAGGAATAATTTTCTAAAAACTAGATTTATCTAAAAATAAGTGGGCAGCCTTGATGGACTACAACAGAAGCTAAGTAACCCTTGGAAGGGAAGATGTTGAGAAATGGTTAATCCCTGCTCTACCACTTATTAGCCAGGTAACCCTGAGTGACTTCTCTAAGTCTCAGTTTCCTAACTAGGTGGTGGTGTAGGCTATCTGAAATAATGTGAATAGCACTTGGCATGGGGAAAAACTCAGCAAGTATCCACTATCACTGCTGTTAAAGGGGATTCAGGCACTAGATGGAAGAATGGAGAATCTGACCCCTAAGAGTTTATCTAATTCCTAGGATTCTAGAAGGCAGTCACTGTTAAAACAAACAGACTCTCTTCTACATTTGCTCATATAGAGGGGGTAAAGGAAGAGAATAAAGGAGATTTCTATTCATATTAAAAAAAAGAAAACTAATAGACTCTCAAGTGTTATGAGGGTGGTCAACCCTTTCAATCAGTAGGGAGATCACAAAGTCAGACAATCAGAAGTCAGGGGGATTGAGAAGAAAAGAAGAGAGAGCAGAGGCCCTCTCATGACTCAGGTGTGGCCACGAGATGGTCAGTTCTCCCACAGAAACCAAGGCTACGTCAGTGGTAACTCATCATTCAGAAGTTGTATAGCTTCTTTTACCTGTGGGGTTTTCAGTGGGTGGTATGCCTGATTCTTGCTGGAAAACTGAACTCCTCTGGACACAGGTCATTCGATAAATATTTTCAAGTACCTACTATAATTTCAAGCACATAATTCTAAAAAGAAGCAAGTTTCCGGCTACCATCTTGCCAAACAAGTCTGCCTTGTAATAATCAAATCACAAATACACACAAGACAGGTCAACTTCCATTTCCAGAAATATGACAAACAAGATCTCTGAACCCTCCAGCTACAAAACAGCAAAAAATACCTGGTAAAATATTAAGTGTATATTTTAATGTATCACTGAGCCAGCAGAAAAATAATTTCATGGGAGTCACAATCAAAACAAGACTTGTGATCTAAAGAGATAAATGAGCACAGAACTGGCTTTCTACTGGAGGCATTTGCTTTACCTAATAACCTTGAAGTTCATTTTATGGCTATGTGGGGAGAGGAAACAGAAGACAAAAGGTGGTGAGTCCGACAGGAGATTCCCACATAAGACTGAACCTCCAAAGGGCTAAAGCAGGGATAAAGAAACATGGCTTTGGGTGTACACATCTATCAAAATACATCAAATTGTGAAAGAAAGAAAGAGAGAGAGAGAAAGAAAGAAAGAAAAGAAAGAAAAGAAAGAAAAGAAAGAAAGAAAGAAAGGAAGAAAGAAAGAAAGGAAGGAAGGAAGGAAGGAAGGAAGGAAGGAAGGAAGGAAGAAAGGAAGAAAGGAAGAAAGGAAGAAAGAAAGAGAAAGAAAGAGAAAGAAAGAGAAAGAAAGAAAGAGAAAGAAAGAAAGAGAGAGAGAGAGAAAGAGAGAGAGAGAGAGAGAAAGAGAGAGGAAGGAAGGAAGGAAGGAAGGAAGGAAGGAAGGAAGGAAGGGAGGAAGGAAGGAAGGAAGGAAGGAAGGAAGGAAGGAAGGAAGGAAGGAAGGAAGGAACTATGGCTTGTGGGCCAAACCTGGCTCACCTCCTGTTGCCGTATAGCCCGTAAGCTAAGAGTAGCTTTTACAATTTGGGGGTTGAAAAGAAGTCAAAAGGAGAATAAGATTTTGTGACATGTGAAAATTATGTGAAATTCAAGCTTCAGTGTCCACACCTCAGGTTTTACTGTAACACAGCCATGCCCATTTGCTTCCGTATCGTCTGTGGCCGCTTCTGCACAGAAGCAGCAGAGAAGAGTAACTGTGACAAAGACTGTGGGGTCCGCAAGGCCCCGTATGTGGCCCTTCACAAACACTCGCCCGTCCCTGGGCTCTAGTGCCCTCAGTAAAGGACTAAACTTAAGAAAGAGAGGGAAGAGAGAGGGAGGAAAGGGGAAGAAAGGGGGAGAGAAAAAAAAGTGGGGGAGAGGGAAAAAGAAACACCCTGCAGAAGGGAATAGTAAGGAAATTTATTTGTTTTAACTCTCACACAGGATAAATATATATATTTATATTCATATATTTCCCTTGAGAATTCATAACCATAAGCTGGTCTTCATGTGGGTTCAGGGCCTGAATGTGGTCCCAGAAAACTTGAAACAGAAATTCTACTTTGAGTTGGTCCTGGGATGCTAATCCTTCAGCTTCCTGACAAAAGCAAAAGGAAATCTCTGAGGAAAAGCCCCTTTGCCTCAGGCCTAAAAGGATCCCCACAGAAAAATTTCCAGAGAACGTGAGCTCAGAGTCTAGAGCCACAAAACACATAGGGACCAAGGCCATGAGTAAGAGCCAAAGGAAATCACATATAACAGTCAGATCCAAGAAGATTTTAGTTGTTGGAATTATTAGATAGCATAAAAGAATGTTTTGTGTGTTTAAAGAATAAAAGAGGGGACTGAAAATATAACTCAGGGAAATGACACTAAAAAAATGACCAAGATGAAAAAATGACCAAAAAGAACATCTGGAAATAAAATACTTAATAAATAAAATTTAAAACTCGGTGAATAGACTACATAGCAGATTAGACATAGCTGAAAAGAGAAATTAGTGAATAGAAGAGGGATCTCAAAAAAAAAAATCACCCAGAACACAGTGTAGAAAGAGAAAAGTATGCAGAGAAAATGTGAGAGGGAGTTAAGATACATGGAGGATACCCTGAGAAGGTCAGAGCCTTCTCAATACCAACAATGGAGTAATCAGTGTGCTGACAGAAAGCAATTGTCACCCTAGAATCTGCACCTGAATTTTATACCCAGTGAGACTATCCTTCAAGAATAAAAGTAAAATAGACATTTTCAGATAATTAACTCCCAACAGACTGTCACCAAAGAAATTCTACTTCAAGAAGGAAATAAATCCAAATAGAAAGCTTGATATACAAGAAGGAATGATGAGCAAGAAAAAAAACTTGTAAATTTTTCAGTGTTTTTAAACAAATATTGACTGTATAAAATAATTAAAATGCATAATTTATGGTGTTAACAAATTAGTTATAACCAGGCACATTGACTAAAACAGTAGATAGGTTTGGAGGAGTGAATGGAGGTAAAATGTTCTGTGGTCCTTGTGTCATTCAGGAAAAGGGTAAATAAATTCATTACCCTGAGATTTTATTAAGCATGTATTTTAAAATATTAAAGAACTAAGAGAATAAAAAAAAAATAGACTGCATATCATCCAAAGTAGCAGAAAAAAAAAAGAGGTGAGAAAATACAAGTTAACTATCCAATATAACCCTTTAAAAGAAATTAAGAAAGGTGATCTCCCTTCCCCAAAGGTATAAAAAGACGAGACAAGTAGCAGAAGATGGAGGAAATAAATCCAAATATACCTACAATCACAGTAAAAGCAAATGGACTAAATTATATAACTAAGAGACAAAAGAAACACAGTTCTGAACTGGGCAGGAATCAATCCAAGGCATTTCTCTGGTCCCTTTACACACTGAGGCCAGTTTATCAATCCTAAATCCCAGGATCCACTCTTAATTTTCTGCACATACAGAAACAAATACAATAATAATAGCTAACACAAATATAGAGCTTACTACATGCCAGGAACTGTTGTTAGTGTTTTTCATGTATTAACACATTTAATAGCCAGAAGCTGGATTTTGCACCTTGGTGATTGACCAGGCTAGTCCTGTTCAGAATTCATTCCTATAAGCAGCAATATCTGGACCAAGAGCCAAAAGGTGGCACACTCACTGAAAGGAGGCCAGATCTGTCTCTCCCATCCCCTAGCTACATCCACCACCTACCCATTTCTCCTGGAGCCGGTTCATCTCCTCCTCATGGGCTGACTTCTGCTGCTGCAGGGCAGCCTGCCCCTCTTGCTCAGCTCGGGCCAGCTGTCTGGCTGCTGTATCCCGCTCCTGCTCTGCCCGGCTCCGTTCAGTGTCCAGCTCCAGCTGCAGGCACCTCACTTCCCCTAAGATGCCAGGGACGGGATCTGGTCTCTGAGCCTCTGCCCTCCACACTTCACCCCTCTCCCCAGACCTCATGGGTAACTCCCATCTCAGAGGCCCTGGGCTTGGCTCTAATAGCTTCCCACTATCTTCCTGGCTTTCAACATCCCCATGGAATAAAGTGTGCCCGTCCCAGTTGGGTTCTCACCTTGGATTACTTCCTTGGCTTGAGTGACAGTTTGAATCTGGACCTCCAGCTGCCCCTTGGTGACCTCTATCAGAGAATTTTGTTGCTGGGCCTCAAACAGACTGCTCTCCAGTAGCTCCTTGGCTGAGCTGTCAGGTTCAGGAATCAGGAGAGTTCTTACCCACCAAGCCCCTTACCCTTCCTTAAGAGGAGTTGGGTTCTAACTACTGGCCACCTAGAGAAGTTAGGGGGGCAATTATGGACTCATAACTCATTTAGAACACATGTACTTTGGGCAGGGAACTTAGCTTGGCTACCCTTTGCTTTGCAGAGCTCTCTCTGCCTTTGGTGGACCTGGGTCTGGGCCCTACCTGAGCCCCAGCAGTTGTTCAGAGAGGTCCTGCCGGTCCCGCTCTATGGCCTGCAGCCGCACCTCTAGAGCTGCCTTTTCCCGGACGAGGGCCTCCTTCTCCTGGACTTCCCTGGCAAGCACTTCTTCCTGTCGCTTTGCCTCCTGATGCAGCTGCTCCACCTGAGCTGAGGCTGCCTCCTGCTGGTGATGTGCCTGAGGGGAAGAAACTGATGAGATACAGAGCAGAGGCAGGATCCCCCCAGGGCTGCTACAGAGATCCTGGACCCAGCTCTGTGAACCTTGAGCATTGCAAACTCATACCAAGTGCCATCTTCTATTTCCCTGACCAACCCCTAGACCCCCCAGCCCAGGAAACATGCTCTCCTTTGAGCAAGACTCTGTGCTAAGGCTGCAAGAGATCTACCTCTAAGGAGCTTTTAGTCTTAAGGAGAAGTAAGATACACACATAATACCAGGAAGAAAGTGATCAATGCCCTGAGGAAAGGACTCTGAGAAGGGAGATTATATATAATTATTAGGGCAATGAGAAGTTTGATAGAGGAGGAAGATGACCTTTGAATTGAGTCATTGGTTCAGAAAAAAACTTACTGTGCTCCCTGACTTTGTGTTAGACACTATGCTAAAAGCTGGAGGAATAAAAACAAGTAAGACATAGCCTTGCCTTCAAGGGTCTTTTGGTCTAATGGTGGAGACATGTAAACAAACGCTTATAATGTAGTATACAGGTGTGGCGGTTGAAATAAACACGAGGTACTACCAGAGCACACAGGAGAGGCATCTAATTCAACCTGGTGAATGTGAAGCAGTGCGGAATCAGTGGGTTCCTGTAGGGATGCTTTTAAAAAATTGGAAGATATATCCCAAACTAGTAACACTGGTCATTTCTAGGAAGTGAGATTTCCCCTTTCTGAATCATTTCCATTGTGTCTTCATTTTTCATAGTGAGCATATATTATAACTTAATGCGATGGCATCAGTTTTGTCTTCTCACCTCGCTTAGTTTCTCTTGAATTTCTTCCTTCTCTTCTTGGAGGCCCCTGAGCTCTGCCTGCAGCTCAGCTCTGCTCTCCTCTGCTTTCTGCAGCTGAGCCTCCAGGTGAGTGTTCTTTTCCCACAGGGCTTCCCTGCTCCCTTCGGCCTCTGCCAGGCCCACCTGCAGAGTGTTTCTCGCCTGCTCTGCTGCCTCCATCCTGCTGCACACAGACTGGTTCTCCTGTTCTAACTACTGGCCCAAAAGGGAAGGGCATCAAAGACAAAAGGTTATGGTTTAGAGATGAAGTGCTGAGACAGAAATCCAAGTGAGATATGAATCTATTCTCCAAAGATGAACAAGGAGTGCTTACGAGAGAGGGGGGCTATGCATTCATTTGGTATAGAGCCTTTATTCCATGTGCTAGATGGGCTGTTGCTGGGGATAGAGATAAAAAGGGCAAAATCTTGCTCTCAAAGAATTCAGAATGAGGGAGCAGAGAACATTTCTGGGGCTCAAGGGAATGGGGGTTAGTGAAGAGACGTTACATTTGCAACCTATAGAGAAGATTCTTTGAGATTTAGGCTCTTCAGCAAATCCTTTTCTGGTGACTGATGTTACCTCACACATATAACAGGATTTAAAACCTAGTCTTCCTTCCAGAGGACACGGGCCTTCTTCCGCGCCCTGAAGATTTTACCCTAATGCCCGAAGGTGGTTCTGCTTTAGATGTGGGGAGGTCTGTTTTCAATGGCTCAGCCCAGGCCTTATAATCTTTGCTCTCCTCTGTATAAATGTTCCTTTTGCTCATTCTAGGACATTTGGGAGCTGATCTGTCTTGGGCTGATCCATTTAAGAACTCTTCCTTGTCACAGGCATCAGCTTTGTCTGTCACTGGCTTGCCCAAGCTCTACCCTGTGGATCAGGGAAATCTTTGCTCACCTGGAGAAGCTGCTGGTTCAGCCCAACCTTATCTAAGGCCAAAGCCTCATTTAAGGCACTGAGCTTGACCGCTGCAGCCCGAAGATCAGCCACCTCAGCCTTCAGGCTGTTCTCAGAACTCGACAGCTCCGCAACAGACTGTTCTGCCTAAAAACAGAGACAGCTGAAGAGTTCCCTTTTCCAGTTTTCCTGCAACAATGAACAGCTTGCGTCCCCAACACCTGCTGCTTTCCTTGTACAGGGACCATTAACACTTTATTCCTTCCCTTACATTCTAAACAACTTCTCCCTTCACTCACTCATCCATCCATTCATTCATTAAGGAGTAAGGAGGACTCACAGTATAGAGGTGCAGAGACCAGGATGTATAAACAACTACAACTGTAAAGACACCGTAGACGACATAAGTACACGTGCTCTGGGACCTCAAAGAAAGCATTTATTCAGTCTGGGAGAAGCAAAAATGCTTGGTAGAAGAGTTGACAATTAAATTGGGTATTGAGAGATGAGGAACAGTTTGCGGTTAAAAGGGGAGGAAGAAGCAGTCTAGGCAAATGGGAGAGTACATGCAAAGTGTTAGAGTCATGAAAGAAGAGGTAAAACTGAGAATGCAATTAGTGCTGTGTGGTGGGAGGGGAGGTATCTGAGGAGTTAGGACATGGATCTGGAGTGAAGAGGAGGGGGTAGGTGGCAGAGGGCTTTGAATGTGGCCCCAAGGAGCTGGGAAGCCGCTAAATGGTTTTAGGAAAGAGACGGACATGACCAGATTTATACATTAGAAAACCACACTAATTCTAATACAGAGAGTCTGTTGGGAGGGATAGCACCCAAAAGCAGAAACTAATCACTGAAGCAAGAAAGAGGAAGGGACACGGCTTGCAGGGTGAAGAATGAGGCAAAGCTGCACCCCCTTGTCCTAGAAACACAGCTTTTCAAGCCGCCCACCCTACCCAGCCAGCTAGGGGGACCCTACGCACCCTGGCCAGCGCAGCTGTCACTTCTGTTTGCTCCTGCCTCAGCAACTCCCCTTCCAGGCGACTTGACTCCAGGGCTTCCCGAAGGCTGATCAGTTCACTGAGAGATTCGGACTGTTTGGCTTCCAGACCTGCCAGCGTCTCCTGACTAAGACAGAAAAGACAGGGGACTAGAGGAAACCTTAGGGAGGGGCCACACCCCAAAATATAACAGGAATGCAATTGTCTTTGCGATACAAAAGAATGAAGAAGGTCCCTAAAAACTGATAAAGAACAATCTCTAAGACACAAAACGTGGAAAAAGCAAGGTGCAGAACAGTATATGTAGTGCACTATCTTATATGCTAGAGATTGGGGGAAATAAGAATATATGCACTGCATAAAACAGCACAGTAAAAATTAACGAAAATTACTTTAAATGGTTACCCACAGAAAGAAGGGAAATGGGATGGATGAAGCAGAGGAGAGAAAGAGTTCTATGTTTACCTTTTAAAATAGTTTTGACTTTAGAATCATATAAACATTAATAACTGCATTATTGATTCAAACAAATAAAATTTAAAAACTTAAAGTCATCTTTATGGATTGTCTGTTCTTTTCCTTGGTACAAGGGAGGTCATTCCTTGCACAGGTCATGATCCTTACAGCAATCCTTCAAGATTCCATTACTAGTGCCTACTAGTGCAAGGAGCTAGGGTACAGGAGAGGAGGGGGATGTACCAAAGCTGAAGACACAGCCCCTGTTACTACTGACTGAAGACCTACCATATGCCATATATTTTGCAAAACACTGCTTTAATCTTCCCAATGCTCCTTCAAAGTAAATATTATTAACTCCCATTTTACAAATAAAGTAATCTGTCCAAGTGGCAGAGCCATAATTCAAACCAAGCTTTTGCCGAGCTCTAAAGTCCTTGCTTTTTCTATGACATCGTGTCGGGGAATTTACAGATTAGCTGTGTCCCTTTACTCTGGAATTCCCTTTCTTGACCAGCTCATTTCCCACTGCTTCCCAGGAAAAGCCCTACCCTTTGACCAGCCAGCCAACTCCGAACATGCTATAAACCTTCCTGCATCCTTTTTTTTTTTTTTTGTTAATCTGTTCCTTTAGTCCCTATCCCACTCTCTACCAATTAAAATACATCAAGGCCCAGCTCAACGGCTGCCCTCTCCCCCATGAAGCTTTCAATACTTAACTGGTACTTCTATTCTCCCCAGGGACCTAGCTTGAAGCTCCATTTAGCTCATACTTCATCCGGCCACAGTTTATTGGTCTGTCTCCCTCATTAGACTGCAAACTGCTTGAGATTATGGCCTGTGTCTTATTTATTTCTGTATCCCCCACGGTGTCTCAGCCCCCATGTGCTCAGCCAAGCCTGGATGAACTTTCTGTATTCATCTTTCTGTGAAGGATGGAGCAGTAAACTAATTTGAACCCACTGCATGCCAGGCATTCATTTACTCCACTTTCTAAGGGAGGGGAGTGGGTGGAAGAGGGGGCAGAAGGGAAGTGAGGATCAAGCCCCAGTGAGAAGGGGATGGGTCACACGTACAGGCGTTCCCGTTCTCGGACAGCCAGGTGCAGCTCCTCCTGCTGCTCCTCCTTCTCGCCCTGAGCAGAGTCGCCCTGCAACTGAAGCTTCATGTTTGTTCTCCGCAGTCGCCACGCCTCCTGCTCCAGCACCTCCAGCTGCTGCTGCAGCTCCTCCCTCATCTTCTGCAGGAGCTCTCGCTCCCTGGAAGAAGGAGATCAGAGATGAGCAGAAAACCTGGAAGCTAAAATCCTTCCTGGAAGCAGACAACACAAGGTCAAAGGAGAGAGGTATCTGTTTCTTTTAAATATCTCATCTTCTGTTTTGAGCAGGAAACTGTTTTTTATCATCACAAAGACCCAAAACTGAGTGAGGGGGAACCCTCAGAATACAAAGCAAGGTGGCCCTGATCAGCCCTGGGTCTCGGGAAAAACAGGGTCAGCCAACCAAAAACATGATGGAGTGGGTAAAGGGCCGGGAGAGGACTGAGCCTGGGAGGAAGGGTGGGATGAACAGCCCCTGCTCACCTGCTGAGAGAGTCCACCTCCCCCTGCAGGCCCACAGTCTGCCCTGCCAGAGTGTCCCGCTCCCCGGTGAGCTCCTGCAGTCGCTGTCTCAGGGCCTCACCCTCTTCCTCCCACTGATTATGCTGCTGCCGCAAGGAGCTCACAGCTTCCTGACAACCCGACAGCTGCTGCCTTAGGGCCTGTGGAGGGAGAATGACAGAAGTGAGGTGGTGAACAAGAGGCAGGGCAAAGGAGGGGTGTCAGAAGATTGAACGTAGGGCTGGGCAAGGGGGTTGGGGGCTGGTGCAACAACAGTAAGCTACGAACAGAGATTTGACCAGTCGAGAAGACAGAGCATCAGTGGTGACTGGGCTTCTGTGACTCCCAGGGTCTCAGATTCCATCATCTTCCAATGTAGAGGGGGGTACGGGCAGGTAAGTGTGGCTGGGACCCTTAGACTTGGGGAACACTCACCTACACTCTCCCAGGGCTCCATTTTGCACAGTGCTGGGTAAAGACTGTGTGCCAAGTGAAGCATGCCACTGGCACGGAATGCAGCTGCTCCCTCACGAGCACAACTGGGCAGACAGTTCAGGGTGCAGACAGAGCACCTCATGACCACTCAGCATAGAGCAAGGGGAAGTCTAGGATAGGAGGGTACCTGGGGCACAAGTCAGTTTAGACACCCATCCTTGTGGCTGAGGAGGAATGCTGGGGTTCTCACCTGCACAGCCTGGCGTCTCTGAGTCAGCACTGAGCGCACCAGAGTCAGAGCCTTGTCTGGGTGCTGGGAATCAAACTGGGAGAAGCCACTAGAGTCCAACTCCAAGGAGCTCTCATGACCAGAGCCTTGAGCCATACTGTCCCCTTCTTCCACCATGACCTGGAACCCAACACAGCAGGGTCATCTAGACCAAGGCCTGGAATCCATTCAGAGGACTAACACTCCAGCCTGGACAAACCTGAGGTTTTCCTTCTCAGGTCCTCTCCCTGCGGTGGGTGGGAGGAGGGTATCTAAGAGCAAAAAGGGTTGGTTTCTTCAACTCTTCAAACTAACTCTTCACCTTTGGTCACTCAAACCTAGGACAAGCAGCAAAGCTAGAGCACTCCCTGAGCAGTCCCCGAACAGATGACAGGAGAGGCTACTGAGGTAACAAAGATCAGAATCCAGCCCCTGGCCTGAGAACTGCAACTGGCAATAAGAAAGAGGGCCTGTTCCAGCAGGCAGAGCCAGCACAGGAAAGTTCAGCAACCCCTTAGGACAAGGTGTTTTTTTGGGGGAGGCAGGTAATTAGGTTTATTTATTTATTCATTTATTTACTTTATTAATGGAGACACTGGGGATGGAACCCAGGTCCTCATGCATGCTAAGCACTGCACTCTACCACTGAGCTATACCCTGCAGCTACCCCTTAGGGTTTCAGTCTTCAAATATACTCAAAGAACTCATCCTCACAAGACCTGAAGTCCAAAATACTCCTCTAGGCACAGCTGAGAGGACATGGCGGTCTGGGGAGGAGTGAGGCATGACAGGTTACCGTGAACCGGAAGCCCACCAGTACCTGGATTATGTCCTTGATCACCTGCTGTAAAGACAGCTTCTCCTCTTGGGCATGTCTACTAAGAGATGCCTCATGTTCCATTAGTTCTGCATGATTTGCCTCCTGAACAGGGAACAAAACAGAGACTGTAAGCCAAACTCTCAGAGAGAATTTATCACTCTAGGCCCCAAATTAACCAGAATCTCATTCTGTCTATCCTGTCAGCCCAGCTTTTCCCCTGACCGCATGTGAATGCTAACGCTGTCCCAGGACGCTGAGGACAATGTGATGTGGTGATTGAGGGTTCAGACTGAGGGATTAAGAGCTCTAAATTAGGCTGCCTAGATTCGAGTTCTTGCTCTATCACTCACTAGCTTGGTAACCTTAGGCAACTCCGTCTTTGAGGTTCCTTCTCTTTAGAAGAGGAATGACTAACAGCAACCACTTCATAGATTTGTTTTGAGGCTTAAATGAAAAAACTGCATGTAAATGACTCAACACAGTGCCTGGCACAAAGCAAATACTAACAAATGTGAGCTATCACTGGATGAAGGATGACTGCCGTTTCTGAGCAGCACATTGGTGCTTGAGACCTAAGGCTAAACCAGAGAAATCTCCAGCCCCAAGGCCAGTAATAAATTCTAACTCTCAAGACTTCCCCTTCTCCTTCCTATCTTATTGTGCTGGTGAAGGCCTGAAGACGCAGACCTGCAGCTATGTTTTGTATGGCCTATACAAAATTTGAACCAACATTTAAAAATTTTATGAATTGAGAAACTCATTAAAACTAATACAAATCTGAATTTCTGGTTCTCTTAAAAAGTTAACAAATGGGCCACACTGGCCCCCATTCCTATAATAATTTACTGAAGTGGAACAGTGGATGCCTCCTCCAGATGGGACGAATACTCTTCAAGGTCCTGCAGTCCCCACTATTTCTGTCTCCTTACTATTGAGATTAAGTGTCCCCTGTTATACTGGAAACTCAATTATGATAGCACTGGAAAACCAGGATTCTTACAACTGAACCCACTTCATTCATTTACATTACTCAGGCCCTGCAGACATTTGAATTTGCAAATTCCTGAACAAAAAGGAACCAAAAAGGCATAAGCAAGTTTGGCTTCCAGCTGATTCCAACTTGAATAAGAAGGGTAGGGATTTGCATGCAGACAGAGTTGCAGGATTCTCCTAAACTCAGAGATCTGAAAATTCCCAGAGATGAAAGGAAACATAGAATCAAGCCAGAGGTTTTTAACATTCAACCTCTGAGCATCCCTTTGATAATATCTCTGACAGGTGGTAAGCCAGTGACACA
Organism: Vicugna pacos; assembly: GCF_048564905.1. Lineage (NCBI taxonomy): Eukaryota > Metazoa > Chordata > Mammalia > Artiodactyla > Camelidae > Vicugna > Vicugna pacos. The sequence continues at coordinate 26,522,661 of NC_133005.1, read as the reverse complement.
AACCTCACTCCTTCACAAGACGGACTGTTCAACTACTGAACAGCTCTAGCTCTACTGCCCTGTAACTTCTAGTTGGCAGTACACGTGCCCACCCAGAAAACATTAAACAAGCCAACTCTCTTCCCCAGTGTCAGTCCTTCAGTTGTGGAAGGCAGCCATCATGTCTTCCTCACGCCCCTCTTCTCCAGGTTAACCATCGCCTTGCTTCTCCGTTGCTTCCTCTAGGTCTAGGTTTTGAATCTCTCCACACATCCCCCTCCTGCTTCACCAGTCTGCCTCTTCATGTGTGTCCCACTCTCTCAGATGAGGACACGCTGCAGGTGTGTACCACCATAGTTCCCCCAGGAATATGGTAGGGATAGTAGACAGCTAATGCTTAGTGAATGAATAAATAAATAAGTTAATTAATTTTCAGATTCAGCCAAAATTTACTTTTTCGCTTTAGGGGATGTCATCAAGGAACATTCAACTGGCATCCTGCCCTAGTCTGTCCATGAAGGGCAAGGAACCTACAAGCCCACCCCCAATTCCCTTCCAGAACAAAGGGTCATGTACCAGGATCTCCACTGTCTCTCTCAGAGCCTTTACCATCTTTTCATAATCTTCATTTTGCTTCTGAGACTGGGTCAGTAGAGCAGAGAGCTCAGTCACCCTGAAGAGAAGAACACAGCACTGTCATCTGGGTACCTCCTGATGTGGACAGAGCTACTATGCAGCACACCCCACCTCAACACAGACACCCCCACTCCCCAGAGTCCCTTGGGCACCCCCAGCCCCTCACTCCCTGAACACATGACATAATAGTCTTGAACTCAGGGGGGAAGCCAAAGCCACTCAGACACATGCAGTGATTTACCACATCTCAAGGCTGGAACACGTGTCTGGGGGCCCAAAAGCTGAAGGAAAGCCCTGGCTGAGGCCTTTCCAGGCCCCACTTGATCTTGAAGTCAAGCACTCTGAAGCCAATAAGCCCATCAGAATTGCCACATGGGATAGTTTCAAGGTCCCTCCAGCCCAAGGTTCTGACTCTGATAGGGAAAAAGGAGGGGCAATTTGGGGGAGATTATGATCAACCTCCCTGATGTTAACCTCAAAGTTCAGGGAAATCACCAGACATCCTTATCACTTAAGACTACATCCTGGAGCTCAGTAGCTGGTATTACATGTGTAGCTAAATAAATATTTCTTGAATGAATTCATCCAGGGTTTAATTTTTTTTTCTGAGTCTTCATTATTTTATTCTATACCATCTTTAAGAGTCTTAACTCATTGTATGCTCATTTAGTTGTTGCATCATTCAACAAACATTTATTGATTTATTTTCTACTATACGGTAGGTGAAGTGCAAAGCACTAGGCCATAAACTTACTAAGACGTGGCCTCTGTCCTTTGGCTTCCCAGAGACTTCACAGCCCAAACAAAACAAACTGCAATATATGGACACCACCAATAGGTGGTGACACAACCCTAGCCATGGGGTATAAACTGAACTTTGCCCTGAGATTCAAATGGAGCTCTTTGCTTATGTGCCTGCCCTTCTTACCACTTAAAAAAAAAATATATATATGTATATATATATTTTTATTATAATCAAAAAAAAAAAAGAGCCTAACAAAAAAAGAAAGGAAATTAAATAATCAATGAGATCAATACTGTAACAAGCAGGTCAAAAGACCCTATGGGAGCCTAGTAATTTAACAGGCTATTGAGATCGGAGAAGGCTTCAGAGAAGAGGTGACATTTGAACTATGCTTTAAAGGATAAGGTAGGGAGAGAAGGGAGGGGGGCATTCCAGGCTAAGGTCAGCATCTACAAAGGCAGGGAAGCACAGAAGAACTTAGCTGTTCTGGGAATGGCAAGTAGTTCGGGGTTGATACAGGGGAGGCACCACTAGCTCTAAGTCAACAGGAGAGAAACTCAGCTGCATGACAGCCTGAGGGCAGAGGACAGTGACACTGGGTTTCAAACTAGACTCCCTCTGGCACATCTCATTTCCCTCCTGTGGGAGGAATGCTCTTCATGTCTCCGCTGCCTCTCTAACTCCCTAAGGGAGTCAACTTTCCATTAGCAAACCCTTCCGAGGACCCAGCCCATCTCACCGGTCCTGGAGCTCAGCCTTCTCCAGATCCCCCTGACTCTTCAGCTGTAGTAACTCCTGGCTCCTTTCGTGGGCTTCCTTCTCCAGCTCCTGGGTCTTGGCTAACAGCAGCAGCAGCTGGGATGGCTCGTTCCCAGTCAGTCTCCCAGATCCATCAGACTCCCGAGACTGTGCTGCTCCCACAGTCAAGCGCAGACAACAGGTCAACAGGGACCCAGAAAGCCTCACATGCTCAGCCTTGAGCTCCGTCAGGTCTCTGAGTACAAGCAAGGAAAGAGCCAACTCCAGCAGGGACCAGGGAAGAGAGCGTGGAGGTCAGGCCCAGTAAAGGCTGAGCAGCAGGTCTGGGAAAAGTCACCTGAATCCGATAATACCAACTCTCCCCACCAACTCTTCCACCCCCTGCCCTTCCTCCACAACCTGAGCCCCTCTGTGACAGCAGCCCACTGTCAGAAGTCCAGGATTGGTAGGGCAAACCTTCTCCCTTCTTATCCCCAGACTAACCTGTCGGTGGCTGACTTCATTTCCAGGAAGTGGCGTCGGAAGGTCACCACCTCCCGCCATAGACTGAGGAGGCGACCGTGCTCCCCTTTCAGGTAGCCCTTGAAGAACTGTGTGTTCAGAAACCCAGGTGTCATACCAAAGGGCAGAGGACATCTTCTGTCAACACAGGAGTCTTGGATTCCTCCTGACTATTGAGGGGAGGGAAGGAGGGACTGACAGGAGATAGCTTATGAATGAGTGTCTATATTCAGGTTATGCTGAAGTGTTTAATAAAGTTAGCAGTGGGATCCGAGAAGTCAAAGGGCCTGGGAGGGTATATGGCCTTCCTTGAGCTAGATTAGAAAAGGATAAGCTGCTCAACAAGTGGGAGCTATTAGCATCATCACCACAGACTTATCATGATGATTAAATGATAGAATATATGTAAATCACCTGGCATAATACCTGGCCCAGAGCAAAGGCTCAGGAAACATTAGTTTCCTTTACTGGGATCTGAAACTTTCTTCCCCACTCAATTTCCATAGCTACCTCCTCAGCACCTAGATATGCAGACTTCCAGACGAGGGGAGCCAGTAAACTTTAAGATGCATCTAAAACCTGAGCTAGTCACTTAGGCAGGAACAGAGCTGCTTTGAGTGTCATCCTACCTCGACTGGGCAGGTAAGGACAGAACTAAACTGACAGCCCAAGCAGGGCAGAGCTGCCAGCATGAGTGTTAAGGGTGGCCAGAGACTTTAACAACAGCTCAGTTTCCATCCAAGTCCCGAAGTTAACCCCTTCCAGCACTGACCAGGGCAGTTCCCACCCCTTTGTTTCTCTTACCTCCTGCTCCATCTGCCACTGGCTCTCCTTCCTCATTAGCTCATCCCGGGCCCGGATCCAGTCTACTGTCAATTTTTCCACATCTTCCCGAAGCGCTTTATTCACCACGTCAGCTTTTTCCATGTGCAGCCGAAGCTGGGTGTTCACCTCTGCTAGACTCTCACACCTGCACTGGGGAGGGGTAGGAGTAAGTACAAAATAAAGGTCTGAGCCAACTCTTGGACCTCTTGGAGTAAGATGACAACCACTGGAACTTTCCATTGCCAGGAACTGGAGGGCTAAGGCTGAAGTCCTTGGTTCTAATCCATGTCAGCCCTCGAGACTGAGGTTTCCCATCAGCTTTCTCCATCCGCCGGCCAACCACCCAGGCCAGAAAGTTGGGGTCCATCACCTTTGTTGTTCCTCCTCCAATCGCATTAGTAGCTGTTCCAGGTTTGGCTCCTCCACGCTTTCCCACCTCTGCGGGATCGGTCCCTTAACCAGACAAAAACAAGCCTTATTTACCTCCAAAGAGAACATCCCTCAGAGCAATTCCCTGATGCCCTCTTCTACAGTAGCCCATTTTCTCTTTATTCTCTCTCCCCTTTGTTAGCAATATGCCTCTTTTCTCCACCACTGCATCCTGAAAGTAAATCCACTGCATCTCTCTTTCCAAAAGTAGACCTGTGACTTCTCCTGAAAGATGTCATTGGGTAGTGAAAAGAACTTCCAACCTAAGAAGCATAATATATAACTTAAGCTCATGGCCTTGACTTCTATTACACTCATTTTTGGACCTTAGGAGAGTTACTTAACTTCTCTGAGCCACAAAGTCTTCAGCTACAAAATGAAGGTGAAATCATTCTCCTCAGAAAGTTGCTTTGCAGATTAAGTAACATAATTCTATGACAATGCCTGAGGGTGCCTGGCCTACATAGGACAGTATTTAATAAGCCTTGGTTCTCTCCTTATTCTGAGAGAATCTTCCAAGCGTTGTGTGAGAAGGTGCTGAGAGGGAGCTGGCACAAAGCAGATGGGTCTTTGAAAGCCAGTTCTCCCCAGCTGACAGCACAAAGAAATCCCTCTGCCACAAACATGTTTTCCAGGCAAAAGGCACATGCCTCTCTAAGACAGATAAACACTGACACCTTCTGGAGGAAAAATGTATCTCTTCCCTCGGATTCCACACCCCTTCCAATCTGATAATATTAAGTCTCCTGAAGCTGCATTTTGTCCTTAGAGAGCCAAGGGTTGGAGTCAGACAGGCCAGGAATAGCTCAGTCCAGTGAAGGTATCTGTGTAATATTCTCTCGGGCTGAAGAAAGAGAGGCTTCTACCAAATACCACCTTATCACACCCCAGCCTCCCTCAGTCAGCAAACAGGTTTAATTACTCTCACTGAGGGCTCAGGAGGAGCACAGAACAGCCTCACTCACCCCAGTGGCTTCCAGCCGCTTCTCCAGCTCTTGGCACCAGCTCCGGTACTGCAGCACCTGAGGCAAACAGAGCAGGATGCAGGCAATGGGCCACACCTGGTACAAACAGCCCAAAGCAAAGGCCCCCTGAGGGTCATGGGCACACCTGCTGTGAATGAGGGACTGGGTGATGATAGTGAGGTAAGGCCATAACATCTTACGGTTTCTACTTGGTCACTTAATACCACGTTCTCTATAGCTCTTGTTTTGGAGAAGTAAGTTCATGGGCTTTGGAACCAGAGAACCTCGGGTCAGGTCCCAGCTCTAGACTAGGAACACAAACCGAGACAGCTAATTTAACCCTCGTGAACATCCCTGTTGAAAGGGACAAATCAGATAGCTCAAGAAGTTGTGAGCATCAGAGGACAGCTGGTTGGGGCTTTCCCACGATGTGGCTTGGTCCCCTACAAAGCTCATCCCACCTCAGCCCCCAGCTCTAGGTGTTCTCCTCTTTCCCCTTCCGGGAAGGGCAGCTGCCTCACCTTGGCCTGCAGCTTCCTCACGAGGGTTGCCTGCCTCTGCTGGGCCTCCTGGGAGCTCTTTAGCTTCCTCCAGGAGGCTGCTTGGTTCTCTGCCATCTGCTGCTGCAGCGCCAGCACTTGCTCCTCCAGCACCAGCTGCAGTGACTGGGGCTTCATGCTGTTCATCCCAGGGCCCCCTGTCTCCATAGGGGCAGCAGATAGTAAGCCCACAGGCCCCTACGCAGCCAGAGGCTGTTTGCTGCCAGCAGGGTCTCTAATCATTGCTGTGCCACTTGGACCTCCTCTTGAGCTGGGGACCAAAGCACACGGTGGAGGTGAAAGAAGGTCTAGATGACTCAAATTTATTCAGCAAATACTCATTAAGTCTGGCAAAGCTGGGCTGGACAAAGTAAATAGGTTCTTTTTATTACAGGACTCCTTGGAGCTTTTAAAATGCTAAGATGGACCTCACTGCTAAAGGGTGGTGGGGTATGATGAGCACCATTTCCCAGATTTACTGGACCATGAGACAGGCTCACAGGACTAGTGTTTCCTGGCATGCCTTCTGGAACTCTGCACTAAACCAAGAGCTCCTAGTTTACCATTGCATCCCTAGTGCCTGGCACAGTGCCTAATAAACACTTGTTGGATGAATCACTAAAGCTGCTTTTAGGCCAGCAGTGGGAGTGGACACAATTACAATACAATGTGGTCTATGTAGTAATAATAGAGACATCTTAGGATAGTATGGGAAGACAAAAGAAGGACATTTAGCCCACCGGGGAGGGGGCTGTGAATGGTGTGAATCATGGTCATCATCATAGTTAATACTTGCTAAGTGCTTCTGTGGGTCAGTCACTTTCTCGTGCTTTATACACACTATGTCATTTTGTCATCACAAGAATCTTGAAACCTTCCAACGCCTTCCTAACACATTTTGGCATAAGTACTATTACAACCCTTTATATGTGGATGAGGAAACTGGGGCTTACAAAGGTTAAGCCTCAGTTAAGAAACCAGAAAGGTTAAACAATTTGTCCTAGTTCATACTGTTGGCATTGGGTTGACTAGGGATTTGAATACAAGTAATTTGACTCTGACAGAGAGCAGCAGGCTTTTCAGGCAGGGGATCCGAAAGGAGGGAAGGAGCCAGCTTCAGCAGGAAGACAAACCAACGTCACCCACCAGGAGTGGGCCAGAACAGGGCAATGGGCCTCCCACAGGTGGGGGAGGCCAGCCTAACCAGTGACTTCAGAGATACCCAGGAGAAGGGGAGGCAAGGTGGTCAAGAAGAGTTCAGGGTGCTAGTCCAAGTTCTACCTCTAATGGGTTCTGTGACCTCGAGCATGCCACTTCCCTTTCAGGCTCCTTGTCCAAATATAAAGGCACCCAGCTACACGACCTCTGAGTTTCTAAGGCCTCTAAAACACATGGTAACCTGGGGTGGGGGGAGGTTGGAGTTATCTCATTTTATCAACCCTGAGACACCCACTGGAAGGGTTGAAGGAATACCTGTATTTTCAACTACCAAGAAAACGGTCTATTAGAGCTGTCTCCGTAGCAGCATCAGTCTCATAACCTGAAGGAAACAGCATGTACAGCAAAGGGAAATCTAACATTTGCAATATAGAAGGAGTTTTGGGGGCCCCAAGTCCCTTATGCACCAAACTGTTGATCTCCTCTGTCCTGGTTAAAGTGCCACTTCCTACCATGTCCTCCCAGATGTATCCAGGAATAGCTAATCATTTATATAGCCATATATATTTTTAAAAATTAATATTTAATATATAGAGAGAATGTGTATATTATATCTTATCATTACTAATTGTCTATCTTCTCTACTAATCTGTGAGTTCCTCAAAGGAGCTGACAATCATTTTGGTCATTAGTAGTTTGTTAACGATGCATAGCAAAGAAATGCATGCAGGGGCAGACCTAGACCCTTGGCCAGAGGTTACAAATGTGGACTTCTAGTTCTTTCCAATCACTGTGTGGCCTTTACAATGGTTTTTAAGAATTTAAATTAGGTGCCAATGTTTACGACTGAGAGAATACAGACAGAAGTTCACATTTCTGGCTCCTTTGGAAAATCAGAATATGGAGTGACCCTTGACTCTCATTCCTACAAGGCAACAAGCAGCTGCAGTTAAACAGTGCCTGCCCCTTTCAGATAGGGCATGTGTTCTCCAATTCACCTCCCTCTCCGCCCCCCTGGCCTAGCCTCAACCTCACACTGATAGCAGATTTCAGTTGCCATTTCTTTGCACTTGTGCTATTGTTTTTCTTGTAACAGAGTTATAGAGGAAAACTCAGCTTACTAATTTACATTTCCTCCTGGGCAACTGAAGATACCTGGTTTGCAGAATTTACACAGTAAGGAAAGGGCATAAAGTAGGAAGAATACAGTGGCACCAAAAAAGGCTCAGTGGCCCTAACACCCAGGCTGCCTCTTCTTAGCTGATAAACTGGGTTAGTACTCCAACATCCTCCCCTCTGCCCTTCCTCTCCACCAAGGCTCTGTCGACCAACTCACCACAGCTCCGTGAAATGCTGGCTCTATCTCTCTCTTCTAGGTGGAGGCACAAACCTGCTGGGAAACAATTCTTACTGCCAACACTATTAGCAAGAGTAGCTCCGGGAAAGGGTATATATAGCTCAGTGGTAGACAGCATCCTTAGCATGCATGAGGTCCTGGGTTCAATCCCCAGTACCTCCATTAAAATAAATAAATAAATAAATACCTAACCTCCCCCAACCAAAAAAAAAAAAAAAAAAAGTAGCTCCAAGTTGCTTTAAGGGACCTGAAGAACCTCTTCTCTCCTAATACTGTGAGGGCTGGGCTAGCCTTTGGCAGAGTCTCAGAGACCCCAAAGGCTACCTAAACTTCCTTTGAATCCCTCTCCTCAAATCATTAGGTTGAGCCATATGAAACTGCCAATATTTGCCCTTTAACCTATAAAATAATTATTTCATGTAATTCTACCCAATAATATATGCATATATATTTATAAACCTATATTTTATATACATTACATGAATCTAATATATAAGCAGCCCTCCCACAGTTCTGGGAATTCTCATGTGAAATTCTCTTTTAGGATGAGGCTGCTTATCCTAAAGCAGTGACAACACTTCAGTAAAGAGATGGGATTATATTAGAATTATATGATTATTTTGCTTTAGCAGATAATTTAAAAATTTTAGAGCTATTTAAAAATTTAGTACAACTCTCATTTTATAGATAAAGAAACTGAGGCTTACAGAGATGAAATAACTTCATTTTGTTTATATTTTGTTTGTATGCCTCATTTACCTCAAAAAATGATTTGAGGGGGAGGGTAGTAGGTCAATGGTTGAGTGTATGCTTAGTGTGCATGAGGTCCTGGGTTCAATCTTCAGTACCTCCACTTAAAAAAATAAATAAATAAACCAAATTACCTCCCTCCCACCCAAAAGTATAAAATTCAATGGTTTAAAAAAATGCTTTGAAATTATTGCAAATGTACCATACTATAAGATGTTACTAATAGGAGAAGCTGGGTGCAGGGTATATAGGAACTCTCTGTATTATGCAATTTTTCTGTAAATCTAAAATTGTTCTAATAAATAAATTTAATTTAAAAAATGATTTGAATTGTTTTATGATTAAAACCCGAAAAGGAAATTCACTAAAACAGGAATAGAAAGATGGTGGGAACAGAGAAAAATTATACCAGAAATTTTTCTGAAATTAAGATTTACTTCTAATCTTCCTCAAGACACAATTCAGCACCTTTTATTAATACACTGTCAGATCAGCCAGAGAATAAATAAACTAGAAGAACTCCAAAAGAAAGGCAGGTTTCAATGCCCCTCCGAAAAGGAAAAGGTTAGTAGTAGTAGTTGGCAAATGATAACAGACTGGACTGCATTCAAATGAGAGATAATGGATGTCAGTGTGCTTTGTAAACTGTAAACCACTGAATAGATGTTATCATTACCACAGGAAAAGGAAAAAGATTCAATTCTTTTATACATTAATTTATCCCATAAACACTCGTGGATTCCAGCTCAGTATCAGGTAATTGGCCACAGTGATACAGAAATGAGTAAGACTTGCTGGGAACCAGATTTGGAAGGGCAGCAACCTCTGAACCTAGGGTGGAGAGTGGCAGAAGAATGATATAAATTATGTATTTAGTCTCCCCTCATCCAAATTCTTCCAAAAGGAGCATTTAAATAAAGTTTAAAATAGAAGCAACACCACCTAAACTTGCAGTAGAGGTGTAAATGTTCCAAGGACTAAGATGAGGACAGTATTATTAAACAGAATTTGCCATGTAAAGCAAAAAAGGAAAAACACTTAAGGGCACAAACATTTAATTTCCTGAGCAAAGAAACTATATATATTTGTCTGCTGAGATACTTTTTGTTTCTTATTTTAAAAAATTAGCATACAGCTCCTTGTATAAACCTCATATGTGGGACCTCTCTGCCTTCCTCCCACATCTAAGGCTTCTCCCTTTAGTCTCCTTGCTGGCTCCTCCTTATCTCCCCACCATTTAAAGGTTGAGGCCCCAGGGCTCAGGCTTCAGGCCTCTTCTCCACCTACATTCATTTCCTAGGTAATCTCACCCAGTTTCATGGTTTAAAATTGCACCTATACACCCATGACTCCCACTGTTACATTTCTAGCCCACACTTTCCTCTGGAATGTCACACTCCTATACTAAATCCAAACATCTATTTAACGTCTCCACATAGATGTCTAACAGGCATCTCGAAGTTAACTTGTCCAAAAGTGAACTCCCATTCCTCTAATCCTTCCCATTTCAATAAATGGTAATCCTATCCTGGTTGCTCAAGCCAAAAGCCTTAGTTATACTTACTTCCTTCTCCCACGTCCTATAACCAATCCATCCGCAAATCCAGTTCCTAACATCTTTGACCCTTCTGACCCACCCCCATCATCATCCTGAGCCAAGCCACTCTCCCTTGCCTGGTGTGGTAGCTTTAAGGTATGCTCACAAATTCTTTGATATTCCTCCCTTCAAGAGGTGGAGCCTAATTCTCTCCCCTTGAGTGTGAGCTGGAATAAAGTTACTGAAGCTGAATAAAGCAGAAATGACTTCCAGACAGGGTCACAAAAGGCCTCCCCTCTTGAAGGAGAAATAATAAAAATGGCTGCACTTAGGCTAACAAATTCTCAGCTTTATGCTTACTGCCTGCTCTCAGAATGGTCAGCAAATCTGATTGACCGGACACTGCTCCCAGCCCCAGGCCCATTGTTAAAGCTAAAGTTATTGATTTCACTGTTTTTACTTTACTCTGGCAATTCAAATTTATAATCATGTTTGGCTTCTGAGTCATTTTCCAGGAAGGAGTTCACGAAACTGTAACCTTGCAAGATACGCTAATTTGTCAAAAAGGAGAAACATGCCGCAGGTGTTTGTGAGATAAAAGACTGGAAAAGTTACAACCACTAGCCTCTATAGAACTGTTGCCTGAGGATGTCCTGATACCAAGAAATCTTGTGACAAGATAAATGATTCTGTTGATTGTTGTTTTCACTTAAGCTATAACTATATAATCACCCTACCCCACCCCCAAGGTAGGTTCACAGTTTTGAAGGCACTAGCCTGCTGTGAGTCCCCTTTGCCTGGCAAAGCAGTAAAGCTGCCTCTTTTCTTCTAAGCTCTAAGATTTTGTCTCTGAGTTATTCGGCTTGTCAGGGACAGGGGCAATCTTTCCACAACACTCTCTCTCCCTTTCTTCCCACTCTCCCCGCAGCCCTATGAAAAGGCCCAGTGGTAAGCAACTTGGGAGCAGACCGGCCATCAGTTTGACTGTAATCTTCTGAGAGATCCTAAGCCAGAAACAGCCAGCTGAGCTGCTCCCAGATTTCTGACCCACAGCTATATGCTATACTAAATGATTGTTGTTTCAAGCTGCTAAATTTTGGATTGATTTCTTGCACAGCAGTAGATAACTAATACATTTGGATAATTACAAAAGTTTCCCAGGTGGTAGTGAATGCTTCCACTCTTGCTTCCAAAATTTTTTTCCCAGCAGACTAGTCAGAGTGATCCTTTTAAAAGCGACACTGTGCCCCTCAGAACCCTTCAGTGGCCACTCAGTAAAAACCAGTATCATTATAATGGCATATTGGGCCCTAATTATTTGATCCCAGGCTCCAATTGTTTTCATTCCATTTCTTACTCCTCTCCCTTTTGCTCATATCCCTTCAGCCACACGGTTGATCTTGCTGTACATGCTTGGAACACAGCAAGCCACACACTCATCCAGGGCCTCTTCCACTCTTGCTCCCTTACCACCTTCAGGTCTCTGTTCAACTGTCACCTTCTCAGTAAGTTGTTCCCTAACCACCCAATATAAAACACCACCACCGCCCCCCCACTGTATTTTTCTACCTACCTTCCCATGTTTTATCTGTCCCTATCTGAGTATTATGTGTAATATATCTAACACAATGTAAATTTCCCAAGTGCAAGAACATTGTTTTATTGACTGCTGTATTCTCAGCTCCTAACACAGTGCCTGGTAAACAGCAGGTACTCATTAGATATTTGACTGAACGAATTAATTTAAGAACGTCAGGCAACATGATCCATATCAATGGTCGTGCAAAACGCTGACGGTTCTATAACCTTCTAAAAGGTAAGAAACAAGCAGACCTAGATCATGTAGTTTGTATAGTGCTTTACTCTCTCACAATAAAAAACCCTTTGAGATGAAATTATTGCCTTCATTTTACAGACAAGAAAACTGAGGCTCAAAAAAACAGAAGGGACATAACTGGTCAGTGGCAGAGCAAAGATGGAACCCCCAATCCGCTTCCAAACTCTACGCCCTCTCCCTTACACGATGCTGCCTCCTCAATTATGAAATATGAAGCCACAGTTCTGCCAGGGACGCATTCTAAAGGGTGTGAAATGATGAGGTCTAGGTCTGCAACTCTGATGGAAAGGAGCAAAGAAAGGTAGAGTGCGACTTAAGAAGCAGAGGGCTAACAGCAGGTTCTAGCCTCGGTTTTGTCATGAACTCACTCTGTCTATTTGGGAACATCAATTCTCCTTCCCAAGCCTTCTCATGTGCATCAGAATCCTGGCCTTCGTAACTTATGGGCCTAAAATAAAGACCAGTTTAGCAGACATTTACCAAAACCAAAGGAAATCTAGTGAAATTATCACATACTCTGGGGACAGATAACCTAGAATTCATATCCCAGCTCCAGTCACTTAATAGTCATGAGACTCTAGGCAAACTGATCTGTGAGTACCTTAGCTTCTTCATGCATAAAACGTGACCCATCTTCTGGAGTTGCTGTGAGGATTAAATGGGCCTTTTCATGTAATACATGTAGTAGCACCTTTGTGACTATTCAGTAGATATTAGCTATTATTATTATCATCATGTGCTAGGCCCTGGGATACAGATGAAAAAGGCAAGGCATAACACCCCGACAAGTGCACGGCTATAGAGAAAGCAGCAGGAAAAAATAAGTCGGTGCATTGTGTGCAAAACCCAGCAACAAGCTAACTGCGCCTGCAGAAAGAGGCTGGGAAAGGTTTCAGAGGAAGTGATATTTAAGTTAGGTCCCGAAGAATGAGAGTTCCAGAGTGGGACGGCGGGTAGGACCAGACAGATCACATGCAAAGCCCCAAGGGCACAGGGAGCCGCAAAATTCTGGGAGCCGGGAGCAAGAGCAGAGGAGAGCGCAGCGCCTTATCCTGACAACCCCAGGCTCCTTGGTTTTGGATACCAAGGTCGGGAAGATCCCTTTCTGCGCGGACTGGAGCCCAGAGTGGTGGCGGCAGCAGGATGCGGAGGCAAGGGGCCGGGAGCCCTGGGCCTCGGGTTCCACCCAGAGAACTGGAGGCCGCCGCTCGAACAGGATTCCCTAAGGCGCCCTAGGCTGGCAGGTCTGTGGGCCTCGGACCGTTAACCCGGGCACCTCCCGCTGCCCTTGAGGCCCCACCTCACCACGCTCGGCTCCCGCAGATTCCCAGGGTGATCCTCAGCGCCGGAGCGGCTGAAGCCGTAGCTAAGGCCCGGCCGGGGGGAGGGGCGGGGGCCCACCTAGGGGCTGCGGCACAGACCCCGCCCCCCAAACTCCCGCCCTTTCGGAGGGCCCCGCTCCGCCGAGTAGCGCGCCTCCGGGCGGCCTGCGCCGCTTAGGAGCCTCCGCCATGTTGAGTACTGGCAGCCAGTTTATGAGAGTGGCCCAGAACGAAAGGGGATTACGTTAAGAGAGATAATATCCCCTTGTCAAAAATTGTGACAGCCAAGGTTTCTGGACTCGAGCAAGAGGACTTTTGGTAATAGAAAAAAAGTTGTCCTCAATCATCCCCCTTTTGGCTTCCAGATTACACACTGCGCATGTGTTTGGTCACCGGTTCTAGGTGCGCCTGCGCACTGCGCCACACACGAACCAAGTACAATTAACAGCTGCGCGCAAAGGGAAATCCGCTCCTGGATCGTGTTACAACCTCAGTTTCAGTCCCGATGCACGAAGCAGCTGCAGGCAACACAACGCTGACAGCATAATCACTTAGTGTCGTTTGAACACACATTGCTTCCACGAGGTGTTCTCTTTACCTGGATGTGCTGCCTCCATCCGGAGAACTACAGTTTGATTATCTGCGTAAGCCTGACTTTCTCTAGAGGCGTTATTCCCATAGAGTTTTGTGCATAAATTATCAATGCGCTTTTTTAGAGTTGTAAATTCCATATACCTGCCTTCCTTTTCCACTCATTGGTTCTAAATTTTTAGCTGGGATTTAAAAAAAAACAAAAACTTGGGGAACTTCTTAAAATGTAGACTCTCAGATTGAACCCGTAGAGAGTCTAAAGCAGGCGTGGAGCCTAGGAATCTGCATTCCAGTAAATAACCAGGTGACTCTGATGCATGGAGAACACATTTTGAGAAGGACTGCATAAGACTCTGTATCCCTGGCGCACCCAGCACAAGGCGTGGTACAAAATAGGTGCTCAGTACGTATTGAGTGAATGGATGGATGAATGGATAGCAGGAGTGAAATAGGCAATACACAGCCAAAGGGAACCTGAGAAGGAAACACTTTGATGAGAGCTATATTTTATCTTTTCTCCTATAAGAACAAAATAGGTTCTTAAGAGTTACCTTGAGGAAAAAGAGAAAGTAAGTGGGAGGACAGGGAGGAAGGGAGGACACTGATTATGAAAGGCAAATGACGTTGAGAAGAAGAAACATCCTAGACATTGGACAGAGAAAAAGATGCTAAGAATCAGCCTTGTGAGAATCCACCCCAGGGAAATATTCCCGTAACAGGTTGTGTACAAGAACATTACACACACCAGCCACATACTTTGCCATCTTCCTAGACCAGTTTTCCCCCAGCTCTTGGATTCACTCATAACTTCCCCTTTCTTCAGGTCTTAACCTAAATGATATTTCCTCAGCTATATCTTCCCTGACCATGCTATTTAAAGTAGTATCGTATCATTTTCTATCTCTTTTCATAGTACTTTCATAGTATTTTTTACTTATTATTTGTTTTGGTTTACTGATTATTTTTCTCCACCTCTGAAATTTAAGCTTCTTGAGGATAGGATACTATGTCTGATTTATTCCTAGCATTTAACATAGAGCCTGACACATGGTAGGTGCTAAATAAGCATTTACGGAATGAATAAAGTCAGTTCAGTGTTACAAAAGTTAATGACATAAATCCATCAACAAACAACACAATACATTTTAAGACCATGAAGAACAAACAGGTTTCAGACTTCCAAGACTTACCAATAAAGGGCAAACAGAATAGAAGGGGATTAAAACCAAACAGTATTTGATTTTGTAAAGGGCAGTTTGTTAATTCATTCCCTTATTCATTTATTCATTCATCTAGCAAACATTTATTAACTATCTATTATGTACTAGTATTGGATAATAGTGCAATGTATTAACAGCAAGTTGGAAATCATGTTAAAACATGGTAAGGTAGTACAACTGGGTATTTTGTCTGAGCCAGAGCAGAGAGTGGAGTCAGCTAATGTGTGAGAGTGGGTAACAGTCCCCCCTAGAGGTTCTGTAGGCTCTCAGGGTACATCAGCTTTCAAACAAAGTATCAGGAACATTTGGGACAAAGAAAAAGGCGTTCATATACATCACTTGAATTGCTTGGGACCCAAAAGTCCTGTGGGAAAAGACTTAATCTCGACACAATTAGAGTCTGGCCATGTTCAAACCTGTCTGATGAATTAGAGTGAGGAGAAAGCCTCAAAGGAGGCTGGACTGGAAGGAGAGACAATGGATCAGTTGAAAGAAAACCAACCTTGGTCCCCTCCAAGTGAACTGGGATTCTTCCTTTAGGTCTTAAATTCCATCCTTGGGAACATGCTTTATATCCTAACCCTCTCCCAGGGCTGCAATATGGATCCCACATCCCAGGCTTGCTCATTATTTATAGATATTCATCCCTGCCCAGTGCCAAGAGGCCACCTGGACTGACTTTCTTTTTATTATATATGTGAAATTTCAAAGTGAGGTGCTAAAAAATCATATGTTTTTGCTAATAGCCTAAAATCTGTTTAAAGTTTTTAAATCCTTTATCTATGATGTTATGAGAGTGGAGGGTAGGGAATCTGTGTTGAGATATTTTTGGCTGTAAGTCCCCACCCTTCTTGGGGGAGATGTAATTGCTCAAGCCAAGTGATTGGGAGAGGGGAGTTCCAGTAGGGTTTGAGATGCCAAATCCAAGGCCACTGCAGTTGGAGGGCATAAGGACTGGATCAACCTCCCGCCCAGGAAATCTGTTAGCAAGAGACAAGCCTGCTAACTGCTTTGGTGGCAGACCCAGGAGAGTACTGCTCTGCTGGGGTTATCCTGCTCTTCCAGAATTTGTCAAGGGATGTTTTCTGTAGACCAGATGTGCACTAAATGAAAGAAAGAGAGCCTGCATAGGCCTATCCTGGGTCCTATTCAGTAGGGCCTCCTAAAAGGGTAAAGAGAAGTAAGAAATAAGACAAATGACCATTGGCAATAGAGATGCCTTTGCTAAAAGGCATGCAGGAGAGAGGCCGAGCAGGGAACCCCCAAAGAACCTGTAAAAGCACCCAATGATGCTTTGTTGATGGACAGCTTGAAACATCTGCCAAACCCAGAAAGCACAACGCCAGCTACAATACTAATGCAAAGACTTTCCCCACCCCTTTCCCCTTCTTCCTCTTCATGTCAACACCTTGAGTGACTTCAGTGAGTTGAGGATGACAGAGGGTAAAAATTGAAAAGAAAAGAAAAAAAAAAAGCAATCATCCCCCCCTTTCTCACTGCAAGCTGTCTGAAGCAGAGCTGGGGTCACCAAAGGAACATAGCATCTTGTAGTAAGCTGTGAACAACTTGCTGCTGTCCATCAGAGTCTATTCATTTATAATTAAATAGATATTGATTGAGTACCTACTATGTGTTAAATCCTGTGCTAGACACTGGGAGAGACCCAAAGAACAGTAACACGTGGACCCTGCCTAGAGCCTCAGTCCAAGACTCAAATGGGAGGCAGGTGGGTAAACACATATTTTATACTCCTACAGGGTGGTAAATTCTACAAAGAGGGAGTGGCTGGCTTCATAGAGGTGGTGCCATTATAAACTGATTATGGAGGATAAATCTGCTGAGCAGACAAAGACAGGAAGGGTATTTCAAGCAGTGTGCACAAGACAGTGATGTGCAAGAGCATGGATGTTTGGGGAATGCCGAGGATTTCCTCTAGGCACTCTTCTTGCTGATTTTGCCGCTTGGTTGGATCATATTGTTAGTGGATAGAGGGACCCCTAAATTAGGAATCCCACCAAAATGTGAGTCCTTACCACCAGCTGTGAATGAATTTGTGCAGCAGAGACAGAGGGACAAACTGAACAACTGCTTTGTTGCTCAGGAGGGGAAAAGGAAGGAAAGCAATGGAGCAAGGAGAAAGCACTTGAGCAGGGAGCCATCAGCCAAGACAGCTGGTAGAGACAGCTCCAGCTGCGGCTTGGGGCATGTGGACTTTTATGGGAGGCTTCTGCCATCATATCCTCATTCAGAGTATGCGGTGGCCAATCACCTTTCTTTTCTGTCCTTGTATGTGGGCTTTTCCGATTGTTGTCATGGCAATCGTCAACTGTCATGATGCTGTGGGTGTGTCACTTAGCATGCTAATGAATTACAATGACAGTATAATGAGGCTCAAGATCCACTGGAAGTCAAATCCTCCACCATCTTGGGCTTTGCATGTTCTAACCAGTTCTTGTTTCTTTTCTTTGCCTCCTGAGACTTAGATAAAAGTAATTGGCTTCTATTTGAGGGAGGGGCAGAGGTATGATCCTGGGGGCAACAGCCTTGGTAACCAGAACCCCAAGGCTGCACTATTGTTTCTTGATTGTTCCTCCCTGGTTTCTGCATTCCCTCCCTTCCCTGATTAGAAACTGTGTGAAACTCTTTGCCGTTTGGAACTCAGGGAAGGTCAATGAGGCTGAATGAAGCCTATTTCCTACAAACAAGAAATGGGGAACAAGAAAAGATTTGTACCAGGAAGGACCCCACAGGGTCCTGCTGGATATCAGTATGAGTCTCCGTGGATTGGAAAATTAGATAATAATACAATCGCCTCCATCAACTGGATATTTCCTCCCTGGTCCTGACCCTGTCTCAGGTCTCCTTCCAGTTCTTGCCCCTTCCCACTGATTAAGTCAAGCTCCAAGTACCAACTCACCCAAGCGGGGCATTTCCTGAAGTGAATGTTATCTTTTCACCACTGGTCAGGGCTTGGGGGAAAAAACGATGTTCAGGGACAATCTCCCATAGGACCATGTCCTCTCTTTCTTCAAAAAATGAGCCTTTAATTATGTTCTAACCTGAGACTCTATCTGTTGCCTTATGTGACACAGCAACTAAACTCTAAGGCTCTGGACAAGAACCAGATGTAGGAACATGGCGGAAAGAATACTGGACTCAGAGGCAGACATGCTCCCCTGGGTTTGAACTCCTGGCTCTGCCTTGTGTCCTGGCGCAACCCACTTCCCCTCTCTGAGCCTCAAATTCCTCAGCTGCTAATGGGGATAATAATGCTTACCTATTAGAGTTTTTATGTGCAAAGTGGGAGATAAAGGTAGATGAAGGGAGGGATGAGTGGAAGGAGTACAGCAAGAATTTGAGATTTCTGAGCTCAAGAATGACAATAAGGTTTCCAGGTCCCTAACTATTAACAGTGGTTACCTCTAGGGAGAGAGATTGGGGAGCAGCTTCTTTTAATTTAACAAACTTTGGTATTGTTTGAATTTTTAAAATGCATTCAGTAAGGATATCGTACTTATTTGTTTTCAAAGCTTGTATTGCATAAAAAGTCATCAAGGAGACTGGTAAGAGTGGTTGTTTCTGAGAAGGACTAGAAGACCTGTGGTCTTGGGTGGGTAGGAGACTTTGTGTTCTTTGAAATTTCTTCAGCATGAATTTGTATTACTTTTCTTTCCAATATACATTCCTTTTTAAAGAATTTTTAAATTTTTTGTTTATTTGTTTTAAAACTTGGAAGGGTAATTAGGTTTATTTATTTCATTTATTTATTTATTTATTCATTTATTTTAATGGAGGTACTGGGGATTGAACCCAGGACCTTGTGCATGCTAAGCACGCACTCTACCACTGAGCCTTACTCTTCCCGCTAAAAATATTTTTTAGATAAAGAAAAATATTTTAAATAAAGAATAAAAGTGAAAATGTGTGGTTACTTTGTTTGTGCCCCACATCTGCAATAGACAGAAATGTACTTACACCCGCACACAATTATGGTATCTGCAGGGGACTGGGATGGATCCACCTAGAATCCACCATATACTCTGATGAGATGCGTTTCCTGAGGAGCTTAGCTGGGGGAGCCATTGAGAACACACTGGAGGCAAGCCCAGAGGAGTGGCAGCTCCTGGGAAGTTTAAATAACATAAAACAGAATGATGGTTGAAGAGAGGATTAGGCGACTCTGCACTTGCTGGGCTCCCTGGACGGACGACCCAGGCCCCACAGATTATAAGAAGCATTGAAGGAGGTCCAGGGCCTCTTGGCCTCCTCCCGGCTAATTCCTTATACATAGGGTGATGCCAGGAAAGATCAATCCTTCCTTGCTGTGGGGAAGAGCACTGGATTCAGAGTCATGTGTTTGGGTTGAGTCCTACCTGGATCATTTCTAGCTATGTGGCCTTGTGTCAATCACTTAACAACTCTGAGACTCAATTTCCTCATTTGTGAACAAGGACAATATTAACAACTGTACCTTTTTTTAAAGTCATAATTTATGGAGCACCTACTATATGTTGGTCACTGAAAGAAAGGTGCTCTACCATGTAAATATATTTAGTTTTTAAGTGGTCTGTGAAACATTTTTATGCTAATTTTACAGGTAAAGAAACAAGCTCAGGGAAGTGATTTTTTATAAAGATATAAATAATAGGTAACATTTATGTAGTGCTTTCTATCTGTGAGACACTGTTCTAAGAACTTACAATAAAAATTTATAACAACTCTATGAGGTAGGAATATTATTATTAACCTCGTCTTATATATGAGGAAACTGAAGCACAGAGAGATTAAATGATTAGACTCAGTTTACACAGCTGGGAAATTGGGGAGCTAGGATTTGAAGGCAGGTAGCCCAGCTCTTGATCATTATGTTACAAGTCAGACAAATCTCCTGCTTAAAATTCTTCATTAGGTTTCCTGCTGCAATAAAAATAAAATCCAACTTCTTTTGTCTGGCTTGCAAAGCCATACTCAATGTGGTCCTGACACAATCTGACATCTCCTATCACTCCCCCCATGCTCACTTTGCTTCAGCTGCACCAGCTTCTCATGGTTCCAGAGATATGCCAAACACATTCATGCCTCAGCGCCTTGGCACTTGCTGTTCCTACCACTAAGAATGATCCTCTTCCAGACCTTTGTATGACTCATTCCCTCACTACATCAGGACCTCTTCTCCCCCTCAGAGACGTTTCTATCTAAAATAGGCATCTCTTTGACCCTGCTTAATTTTTCTTCACAGCACTTAGCATTCTCTGAAATTATACATTTATTTGCTTGTTTGTCTCTCTCTTCCACCAAAATGTCAGCACAGTCTTGGTCATCTTGCCACTTCTAAGCATCCAGTGCTTAGGCCCAGGATGTAACACATGGTAGACACCCAGTATATCATTGATGGATAATTTAGTACATAAATGAATGAATACCCAAGGTCACCCAATTGGTTAGTGACAGAGCCAGGATAGAAACTGAGTTGTCTGATCCTGGAAACCATACTCTTAACCACTGTTGCTATGCTGAGCTGATCCTGAGATATAGGATATTCAGATAGCATAAAGAATGTGAAGCTGCTTTGAAAACTGCTATGTGCTTGAAAAAAGCAAAGGATGATGGTGACAATGATGATGATGATAATGATTTAGTTCCCTGTTTGCCTGTCTATGAAATGGGTATAAATAATATTCTGGCCTGCTGACTTTGAGAGGTTGTTTTGTGGAGTGCCAATGAGATGGATTGGAAAACATGTGTAACAATTAAAGGCTCTACATGGTAGAAGGGACTGTAAAGATTATTTCCATGCCAGTGGCTTCCCAAGACTCCAAACCTCTACCTCAAGTTTGACATTAATATTGCTGACAGGAGGGGAGAGGTGGGGGGACATGGGGGACCAAGGGACTCTGCATCCCAGTAATTAAACATGTTGGGACTGAAGCATTGCCAGTGGCAGCATCTGGTTGCAATTACCAGAGGGGACCGAAGTGATTAGTCACCTTTATAGTGAGAGCCAGGCCAGTCCCCTGGGCTTCTCCCTGGAGAGGGCCTTCTAAGCAAGCTCAGAGTCCCCTTTCCCTACTCCAACCCTGTTTCTGAAGTTCCCTGGTCCACAAATAATAGCCTTGCTCTGAGACTCCTCCGTGTCCCCAAAGTCCCAGCCCATTGGATGAGACCTTGACTAAAAGCCAAGAGTATAGTAATTGCCCCTTACCACCGTTTTACTTCTTGTATTTCTAGAAGCCAGGTCAGGATTCTTTGGTATAAAATGCATTGGAGCCGGAATTAGGCTTAAAATGCAATTTAATCTTTCTGAACTTCAGTTTTTTCATCTACAAAATCAGGGTACTAAGTGTGCCTGCATCATAGAGTTATTGTGAAGATAACTAAGATAAAAATGCAGTGGGAGACAAAGGCCAGAGTCTAGTTTACTCCAGTTCGTGCTCAATAAATAGTAGCTTTTATTAATATTTGTCAGGTACCAGGCTAATCACTTTTTATAATTTACTTAATCAAACACCCTGTGAGGTAGGTACTGTCATGATTGCTGTGCAGTTTCAGAGAGATTTAGAGGCTTCCAAAGATCACATAATGCAGCAAACCATGTAGCAGACCCAGAATTCAGAACCAGGTCTGTTTGTCTCCAGAGCCCTTACTCTTTGTCAAACCATGTTCGGGGACGTCTAGATTGTTTTATTTATTCACCCCTTCATTTATTCACTTACTCAAGCTTATGAAGTGCCTAATAAGTGGCAAGACAGACTCCCTCCCTTTAAGGATCTCAGAGTCCTGCAGGGAAGGCACGATGTGTCTAAAAGCAACTATACGTTAAAGGAGAAAATGATGGCTTTTGCTAGGGCCAGTTAGAGATTCATTCATCTATATGACACATACTGAGAACTTGCTATGTGCTGGGCCCTGTGCCCAGCCCTGGGAATAATTGAAAGATAAATATGGTACAGTCTAGTCATACTCTAATGGGGGAGACAGGGATGTAAATAAATTATTACTGCTATAAGGAATTAAGTTATGATTTTTAACATATGAAAAAATACACAGAGTAAAAGAAATGAACTATGTTTAAGACAGGGAGCCGAGGCAGAACTGGGTAATCTTTGAGTTACCAAAGTGGAAAGGGGCATAGGAGATCTGTGATGGCAATTCAGGAGTGTGCATTTTCTGGTGGATGAGGGAAGGCTTCACGGAGGAGAGGGCACATGAGCTGGCACTTTCCAGTGGGCAGGTTTTAGACAGCAGGAGGGTTGCGACAGAGAGTCCTGGAGGCCTAGAAGCCAGTTACAAGGGAATTGTATTAGGACAGGCCATGAGGAGGACTGAAACAGCACAGCGAGGCACTGGGGATAGAGAGGAGGGAGAAAGGTCAGACAAGTAGACAAGTACAAAGGCAAGCCAAGTGTGGTGAATCTGGGCAACTGGAGGGATAGTCATGAATTCAGCTCTTCCTTCAAGCTCCCCCAAAAGGCGTCTGTCTGATAGTGCATTGATCTTTTGAAATGGGGAGGTGGAGTTCTACTGGGTTTTCTGACCTTGGAGCACCAGATGAAGCTTGAAACAGCCAAGTTATGCAGCTGTGCTCTGAAGATTAGCGAGGCTCTGGGAAAGACTGGTCAGGCACCTGGACACCCCAGCCATGAGTTTCATCTTCTTTCATTCATTAAACACTTACTGAACTTCCACTCTGTGCTGGGTTATGCTGGGAAACTGATCTGGTGACGAACAGATTTCTATCACGCAGGCTCAAAGAAGCTCATTATGAAGGAAGCTTACCTGACTATCACTTCTACCACTGCCATACCTCTCACAGTGTGACAAGTGTTATTGTAGCAAAATGTTCAGGATGGGGGTATTGGCTCTGTCTGGTGATTAGGGAAGGCTTCCTGGAGGAGGTGAATTTTCAGCAAAAGCTCTCAGAATAAGGACTTCCTCCAGTTGTGGAAGTAAAAGGAATCGTATTCCAGGTAAAGGGAACAGTCCCCAACCCCACCATGAGTCCAGCTGGAATTCAGACTTCTTCCCAAGCTACTAGAAAAAAATCATGTGGGAAATCATTTTTCCAGTCTCCTGCAGGGGTCGCTGCTGCCCCAGGCTTGGGCTGCCACTTCTGGACTCAGCCAGTCCTTCCCAACAAAACTGGGTCTGTCTTTGCTGGGGTGGTAGTGAGGTACACTCTGAACCTGCCTCCATCCAAGGAGTGGGCTCAGGGTTGGCGGTGTCCCCCAAAGCCTGAAGAAATCATCTGAGCTCAGTCAATGGCATTTGGGGGAGGGGTGGAGTGGGTACTGATATTTTTCTCTGGGTCACCACAAGTTTATTAAAATAAAAGAAACTGTGGGTAAATGCTGCCATCTGTGCTACCCACCCCCAACAACAAAGCAGGTCCCAGACTAGACGCAAAGGTTGAAACTGCTTTAAAAATACCCTAAGGACTTAACTGAAAACCCACACTCCTCATGCTTCTGGGGTTTAAGATCCTCGAGTTCATTCCTCAGCATCTCTCCCCAGGAAGATGGGGTGGGCTGCCCCGTGAGGTGGAGGTGAAGACCCTTGGGTCTGCTCCATGGGACTGAGAGGCCCCCTAAGCCTAGAATCCCCACCACGGGGCTCTGTGCCAAGAGCCCCCGTAAGCTGGGGCCTCAGAGGGCAGCAGCGATTTTTTTCACATAAATATATCGCACTTAAATGAGTTTAGACAGCATGACATCAGAGAGTAATTAAATTGGTTTGGGTTGGAATTCCGTTTCCAATTCCTGAGTTCAGGTTTGTAAAAGATTTTTCTGAGCACCTGCAGGCGTGTGTGTGTGTGTGTGTGTGTGTGTGTGTGTGTGTGTGTGAAGTATTTTCACTGGAAAGGATTCAAACCTAAAAAAAAAGAAAAAAAAGAAAAAAAAAACTGGAGCACACAGGCAGCATTACGCCATTCTTCCTTCTTGGAAAAATCCCTCAGCCTTATACAAGCCTCCTTCAAGCCCTCAGTCAGTTGTGCAGGAGAAAGGGGGCGGTCGGCTTTCTCCTTTCAAGAACGAGTTATTTTCAGCTGCTGACTGGAGACGGTGCACGTCTGGATACAAGAGCATTTCCACTATGGGACTGGATACAAACACACACCCGGCAGACTTAAAGAGTCTCAGACTGAGGAGAAAGCCTTTCCTTCTGCTGCTACTGCTGCTGCCGCTGCTTTTGAGGGTCCACTCCTTTCATGGTTTTTCCTGCCAAACCAGAGGCACCTTCGCTGCTGCCGCTGTTCTCTTTGGTGTCATTCAGCGGCTGGCCAGAGGATGAGACTCCCCAAACTCCTCACTTTCTTGCTTTGGCACCTGGCTTGGCTGGACCTGGAATTCATCTGCACTGTGTTGGGTGCCCCTGACTTGGGCCAGAGACCCCAGGGGGCCAGGCCAGGACTGGCCAAAGCAGAAGCCAAGGAGAGGCCCCCTCTGGCCCAGAACATCTTCAGGCCGGGGGGCCACAGCTATGGTGGGGGGGCCACCAATGTCAGGGCAAAGGGGGGTCCCGGGCAGACAAGAGGCCTGACACAGCCCAAGAAGGATGAACCCAAAAAGCTGCCTCCCAGATCGGGTGGCCCAGAACTCAAGTCAGGACACCCTCCTCAGACAAGGCAGGCTGCAACACGGACTGTGACCCCAAAAGGACAGCTTCCTGGGGGAAAGGCACCCCCAAAGGCAGGATCTGTCCCCAGTTCTTTCCTGCTGAAGAAGGCCAGGGAGCCTGGGTCCCCTCGAGAGCCCAAGGAGCCGTTCCGCCCGCCCCCCATCACGCCCCACGAGTACATGCTCTCGCTGTACAGGACGCTGTCCGATGCTGACAGAAAGGGAGGCAACAGCAGCGTGAAGTTGGAGGCTGGCCTGGCCAACACCATCACCAGCTTTATTGACAAAGGGCAAGGTGAGGGGGTGGGGTGGCAGGGGCACGGCTCAGAGGGAGGGGCATCTGCATGCATGGAGGGGGCTTTCCGAGCCCTGACACTGCACTGGTGGGAGACAGTGTGTGCATCTGGACTGGGGTGGTGTCTGGGACTTACACACACCAGGTCCCAGGCTGCTGGCATGTCAGAGCTGGAGGGCACCTGGGCATCACCAACTGCAGTTCCTGCAAGGTGCAGAGGGGGTTACTGAAGCCTGAGAAGGAGACAAAACCTGCCTTTTGGTGGCAAAGTTGGGGACCAGACTCTAAGACTCTTGATTACCAAGCCATGCGCTGTTTCTATGTGAGCTGGCCAGACTTTCCAGGCTGCAGGGATTTGTAGATTTTCTCAGATGGCAGAAAGAGAAATTAATCTCAGATACCCATGGTTCTGCAACTTTGCCTTTGGGCTAGGGCACAGAGGAGGCAGAGTAGGTGAAGACAGTAAATGAGGCATCTTGGAGTCACAGAATGACATTCAAATATGTGGGGGGGGGGACCGGGGGCAGGGGCAGGGTGGATGACAGATCAAGGGGTCTAACTCACTGTATGACCTTAGGAAAGCTCTTTTTCTCTTTTTTCCCTAGGCACATCAGACTGGGTGATTTCTTTTTTTTTTTTTTTAACATTTTTTTATTGATTTATAATCATTTTACAATGTTGTGTCAAATTCCAGTGTTCAGCACAATTTTTCAGTCATTCATGGACATATCAGACTGAGTGATTTCTGAAGGCCCTTCAAATATGAAAACTTCATGTCCTGTCCTAAACATAGATCATTTTAATCATGAACCCAGGAGGCTGTCTGTTCCCTTTGCTTCTCCCTCTGCCCACCTAGCTTTACTGTCTTGGCTTTTCCTCTCAACTTGCTGTGTGATCTCAGCAAGTCCCTTCCCCTCTCAGGGCCTCAGTTTCTCCATAAGTGTGAAGAGGGAGGTGGACCTGAGTCCTAGGCAGGCTTACTGCTCATGTGCTCTGGTTCTGTGAGTCTTAGGATTTGGGCTGGCAGGGGAGGGGAGGGGTCAGAGAGTGGAAGAGGCTCCTCATTAAAGCTGGCCTGTGGAGGAATGACTGAGGGTGGGGGCGGCACAGAGGCAGAAGTTCTGGCTGAGGTGGGGGAGGTTGCCTGGCTGCCTGCCCAGCTGGAGAAAGCTGTGACCCCTTGGGGAATCATAAAATAAGTCCTTGTGCCCCCCAGCTCTAAGGGAGCTTGGAGAGGGGGAGATGGGGAGTTTAAAGGCCTAATTAGTCACCTTCTAGAGCAATATTATGAATGGTTCCCAATGGCAAATTGGTATTTAGGAAGGAGGACATACTGATTAGGACATACTACTGAGCTTCTTATACACACATATAGCCTTATACATGTTAATCTCACACACACAGGCACACATTTTACATACATGTTAATCTCACATGCATACACTTTACATATATACACGAAATCTTCTTGCATATCTCCATATACATATACATACATACCCTTCAAATATTCACACAAGCCCAAACATACGTGCATATAACATGTCACTCAAATAAATATTACTTTTCATACTCAGATGTGAACCCATCATATACAAACACTTACAAACTGTCACTCACACACATACACACACTCACACACCCAGCAGGGTAAGACACGTTCACAATAAAATTATTAGACTGGGAAGTGAGGGAAATTGGATTATAGACCAGCTTTAACTTGCTGTGTGACCTTAGGCAAGTCACTCCCCCTCTCTGTGCCTCATCTGTAAAATGAGAACACTAAGATCTTCTTTAAGGTATAGTATAGTAGAAGTAGCTCAGGATTGGGTATGAAAAGTTCTAGGCTGGAGTTCCAATTCTGCTCTGTCCCAGCTGGGTGACCTTGAGCAAGTTACCTACCTTCTTTGAGCTTCAGGTTCCTCCTCTGGAAAAACAGGAGTAGTTATAATGCCCATTCCACCTATCTTATCAAAGAGATATCACATTAGATAACAGATGGGAGAAGGATAGGTAGAAGGCAGTTCTAAGGCTGAGGGATCTCTGACATGCATGTCATTGACTCAAATACCCAGAATCACTCAAGTCACCCACAGCCACATCTGCAGATCAGCAACTGTACTTGGTTGGCTGTGTAGGAAACTCCCTTATTTTGAAAAAGGCTCTCAGTGATTTGGGTCTTGGCCTCTGTTAGAGTGGGGAAGAGGTTAAAGAGATTAAAGAAACTCTCTTGAGGGGGAGAGAGCTATGACCCTCCCCTGAGGCCTGGAGGTGACCAGCTCCCCTGGTGAGGTTGCAGGGAATGACTTCTGCGTGTTCTTTCTAGATGACCGAGGTCCTGCGGTCAGGAAGCAGAGGTACGTGTTTGACATTAGCGCCCTGGAGAAGGATGGGCTCCTAGGGGCCGAGCTGCGGATCTTGCGGAAGAAGCCCTCGGACACGGCCAAGCCAGTGGCCCCCGGCAGTGGGCGGGCTGCCCAGCTGAAGCTGTCCAGCTGCCCCAGCGGCCGACAGCCGGCAGCCTTGCTGGATGTGCGCTCCGTGCCAGGCCTGGATGGATCTGGCTGGGAGGTGTTCGACATCTGGAAGCTCTTCCGAAACTTTAAGAACTCAGCCCAGCTGTGCCTGGAGCTGGAGGCCTGGGAACGGGGCCGTGCCATGGACCTCCGTGGCCTGGGCTTTGACCGGGCTGCCCGGCAGGTCCATGAGAAGGCCCTATTCCTGGTGTTTGGCCGCACCAAGAAACGGGACCTGTTCTTTAATGAGATTAAGGCCCGCTCCGGCCAGGATGATAAGACCGTGTACGAGTACCTGTTCAGCCAGCGGCGGAAACGGCGGGCCCCACTGGCCACGCGCCAGGGCAAGCGGCCCAGCAAGAACCCCAAGGCCCGCTGCAGTCGGAAGGCGCTGCATGTCAACTTCAAGGACATGGGCTGGGACGACTGGATTATCGCGCCCCTTGAGTACGAGGCCTTCCATTGCGAGGGGCTATGCGAGTTCCCCTTGCGCTCCCACCTGGAGCCCACGAACCATGCAGTCATCCAGACCCTGATGAACTCCATGGACCCTGAGTCCACGCCGCCCACCTGCTGTGTGCCCACCCGGCTGAGTCCCATCAGCATCCTCTTCATCGATTCCGCCAACAATGTGGTCTATAAACAGTACGAGGACATGGTCGTGGAGTCTTGTGGCTGCAGGTAGCGGCACTGGCCTCTGTCTTCCTGGGTGGCACATCCCTAGGGTGCTGGTCACAAGAGCCCCACCCTGCACTCCTGGAATCACAGAGGGTTCAGAAAGGTACAGCCAGGAGCGTCTAGCCTGCATGAAAGGGGATTTCAACAGCCTTGCTCATTCTCTGAGTGGGACTTGGGCTAAAGGTCCCTTTCTAGCCATAAGTCCCCCTGTCTGAGGATTTCTGCACCCCCACCCCCTCCGCACTGCTCTGACTGGCAGGGACAGGCCCAGGGAGAGACTCTGAGTGGGACTGAGACCCAGGAGACCTTGTTTCTCAATGACACTCAGCCCATGACCTCTCCTTACCTGGGCCTCCCTGACCTCTGGACTCTCCAGGGAGGGCTCTCCTTAGGAGAGCCACAGGGGCCATCTCCTCCTTGAATCACCACTGTGCCTGATGACTTTCTGCCCCTGGGGCAGATGAGATGCTGATGGGGCAGATGTGGGACAGAGGGGGAAAGGGCTGGGTCAGGGGTGAGGAGTGTGAAACTGTTAGACTGTTAGTTTTAAATGTACATTGATGAGATAAAAAGCAAAACTGTGCCTCAAACTGTGGCAGATTTCTTGTTTACCCCAGGGGACCCAGTGACCCCTTGAAGAATGACTGATCCAGAGAAAGGAAGTGGGCTGCCTGAAGCAGAATGGGACAGAGAGCACAGGCTGAGCAGGGCCAGTGCCACCTCTCACCCCATTCCCGTTTTTGGTCTAGAGCTCCAGCTACTCTGCTGGGGCCTGGCAACAAAGCTAGGTTTCCTTGTTGACATTCCTTAGTCAAGTCTGTTGTCTCCAAAATGGATCCCTCCAAAATGGGAGGGAAATTGGAGACTTTATTTCCTCTAAAATCATCCCCACTTCATTCATCAATGTCTGCTCTGTTCCTTCACCCTTACCTAACAGAATCAACTGGCCACCATTTAAAGGGCCCTTGGCCTCTCACAGGGAAATATGGGCTGCTAGGAATCCTCTCTTACCCTACTGGAGCGTCTCCTTTTGGCCACTGACCACTGTACCTCGATGATCTTGCCTGCGGCCGTATGACCCTCCAGGTCGGCACAACTTCTACCCCTTCACCCCAGCTCTGGAAACAACTGGAGCCCCTCCCCTTTAAATTATACATCATATAAATACATAATTATACATTAGATAAGTAATCTTCCCATTGGCCTTGCTGACCTTAGACAGATCAGTATAGACACATCCTGACAGTGTTTCCTGCTTGGGGCTTGGCTCAGAGTAAATGCCCACTTCCCTGCTCTGCTAGAACCTTTGGGAAAGAATGAGGCATGATCTCTTGGGAAGGGAACACAGCCTCTGGTAGGGAAATTTGGGCACCCAAGTCTTTGTTCTAAAGGCTTGGGACTAGGTTCTGCCTGGCTGAAGAGAGGGAGGACCAGGAGAAAAGAGCCTAGGCCTCTGCTTCCCACCCAGGGGGCCTCAAAAGTTTCCCCACCTCTCTCCAGCTGGGTCTTTGATTCCCAGGGCTCCTAGCCAGAGCTGTTTCAACAGTAAGGATTCCTGCCCAGCTATGCACAGATCCTGTGTCCCTTCCTTCTAGGCCTGAAACCTGGGTTGTCAGGACCTGAAGCAAGAACCCAGTGCAGGGGGCAGCCTACCTTTGAGCTGTCTCCCTGGCTTGGAGGCCATTCCCTGTTCCTGAGGGGCCAGCTTGAGCCTGGAGCCTAGCTCTCCTTGGCTGAGTTTCGTTGTGTTTGGCTGGTGGCAGGCCTGCGAGCTCTGGAAGTAAACAAAGGAGCTGCCACAGCAGACAGAGTTCTGGTGTGTGTGAGAGGAGAGTGAGCCTGGAAGGGAGGTACCAGGGAAGCCAAGCCGTGGGCTGTGGACACAGGGAGAGCAGTGTAGAAATGGGACGGCTGGAAACCCAAGGGCAGAGAGGCAGGGGAAGCAGGGTCATAGGTGGGGCTGGCTCCTACAGGCACTCATTTCCTGGGCTATATGTCCCTAGTTTCTTGGAAAGTGTGACAGATTGGAGCTCTCCTTGCCTTTCTCCATCAGAGAGCTTTATGTCATCTCAGCCACAGTGCTCTTTCTCCTGAAGGTCTAGGCATTGAACTGACTGTTGTGGCTCTGGCTTGACATTCTAGGGGCTCCCTCTCCCATCTCCACCTGTCCTAGAACTCTCTTCCACAAAACAACCACTCAGACTGTGCACCCTCTCCCCTTTCCACCCAGACTACCGGGAGCCAGTCAGATCATTGAGGTGGGAACAGCCCTTCCATCCTAACCATCTGATCTGTTCAACTGCCTCTTTGGAAAATTATCTCCACCAGGCCCCTCCTCCACTCCCAATCATAACAAGCTGCATACTTGTACAGTAAGTACATTCTTGTGCCAAAGGGTACAAGGCTTCTATCATTCTTTGGAGTTCACACTCTCTCAGTCATGGGCTCACAGCTCTGAGAGGCTCAAAAGGCAGCCCAATTAAAAATTTCAAGATTTTTCACTTAAGTGGGGGAGGGGATAGCTCAAGTGGTAGAGTGCATGCTTAGCGTCCACAATGCCCTGGGTTCAATCACCAGTACCTCCATTAAAAAAAAATTAAATAAATAAAACTAATTACCTCCAACCCCTCCCCCCAATCCTAAACTAATAAACAAAATAAATAAATACACACTGGTTATTGAAAAAAAAAAGACTTGTCACTTAGAGGCTTTGGGTAAGTAACCTAATTCCATGAAGCTTGATTTCCTCGTCTGTGAAAAAAAAGAGGAGAAAGGGTAAACAACATACTTACTTTGTGGGGCTGACTGTCAGGATACGAAAGACACTCCACACAGTAGCAGGCACAGAGGTGGCTGTTAGCTGTTATCATTACTGTGCCTCAAACAGTCTTGTGAAGCAGGCAGAACAAGGAATATCACCCCCACGGTCCCATTTTTGCAGGTGAGGAAGCTGACGATCCAGAGGCGTAACTGCAGGTCTCAGTTTTCTTTTGACCCCAGTCTTGGCAAATAGTCAAATTATCTTCTTGGGGCTTGACTCCCTAGTCTTAAAAGTCTCTCCTTGCAGACACAGAATACTGTTAGTTCCTAGGAAGAAATAGCTAAGCATATAGCTTAGGGCAGGGAAAATGGGAGGCCCATAGAGGAGGAAAGAGGTGAGGCCCCCAGGGCTCTGATGCCATCTCCTGGCCCCTTCCCACATCCCATGTCCCAGGGCCACAAGCAGGAGAATCAGCTTTTCTAGAGTTTGGAGCACACAACCTTGGGAAGCCTCTTAGACTTCACCCTGACTCCACAATTCCTTATAATCTGATCATCTGTGCTTAGGCATCAGGCAGATTGAGCTTCCACTTCTGGTTCCACCACTTTCCAACTGAGTGACTTTGAGCAAGTTACTTAACCTCTCTGAGCCTCAGTTTCTCTAAGTGTAAAAGAGGGATAATAATATCAAAATCAGTGAGCCTAGGATATAGGAGAGGGGATATTCATTCATTCCATCCATCTTTGATCCATCTATTCATTTATTAACCAAAAATATTTATGGAGGGTCTACTATGGCCCAAACACTGTGCTGAGTGTTGGAGTAATAATAACAACTACAGTGTGTATCAAGGGCTTGTTATGTGCTAGGTACTGTGCTTAGCACTTTACATGAATTCTTCTATCTTGCAATGATCATGTCCTCAACTACCATGCATGAATGAAAGAGAACATAAATATCCCAATGGATGCCAGGATGGTAAGACAATAGACTGAATCAAAGGAAGTGAAATAAAACAAAGGGAAAAGTCAGATTGTGCACCAGAATGCACAAAACCAACTATAAAAATACGAGATGTGAAGAAGCGTGATTTCACAACTTCAGATGGGAAAGAGTGTTGTAGGTGGCTGTGAACTCAGTAGAATCATCTGAATATAATGTGGGTGCCTAGGCACAAATATAAGTGTGGGTTTCATTAATATATGTGGACTGTACAAGTCCAAGGAAACTGTGGTTCTGCTCTATCAGCAAGACTTGAAGAGTGTTGGGATGGAGGGAGTAAGGGAGAAGCTGAGTCAAGGGTGAATCCTCTGGCTTTTTGCTTGGGAAACTGGGGGGATGGTGTGCCATTAAACAATGAAGAGAGAGAACATAGAAAGAGGAGCAGATTTGTAGAGGAAGAAGATGAGGTCAGTTTTGGACATGTCAAGTTTGAAGAACACTTTATGAGGTTACCTTTAAATAGGAAAAACAGCAATTCTTCCATGAAATGATATAAAGAAGAAAAGATACATACACATGATACAAGCAGGTTTAGTTTGGTGGTGGGAAGTTGAGTTTCCTTCTATTGGCATCTAATTTCTATTTACTCTGTGAAGCAGGAGGCCACCTGTTCAGAGAGAGTAGGAAGGGGTCAGAGTCAAGGAATGTGGAACAGGTTCCTGTTATGGTTTGTGTCTCTTAAAAAGATATGTTAAAGTTCAAACCCTTCTGCCCCTAACCTGTGAATACAACTTTATTTGGAAAAAGGATCTTCACAGGTGTAATCAAGTGAAGATAAGGTCGTTAGGGTGGGCTCTAATCCACTATGACTGGAATCCTTGTAAGATGAGAAGGGTCACAGAGACATGCACAAACGGAGAAGGCCGTGTGACAACAGAGGCAGAGACTGGACTTATGCCAGCTGTAAACCAAAAAACACCAAGGATTGCTGGCAACAACCATACTAGGAAGAGGCAAGGTAACAGCCTTCTCCCCTAGAGCCTTTAGATAGAGAATGGTCCTGCCATCACCTTGATTTTGAACTTCTAGTCTCCAGAACTGTGAGATAATACATTTCCATTCTTTCCTTTTCAGGTTTTTTTTCTGGTGGGGGGAGGTAATTAGGTTTATTTGTTTTTAGGGGAGGTACTGGGGATTGAAGTCAGGATCTTGTGCATGCTAAGTATGTACTCTACCACTTGAGCTATACCCTCCCCCCATTTCCATTGTTTTAAGCCACCTGGTTTGTGTTTTTTTGTCATGGTAACCCTAGGAATCTAATACAGTTATAAACAGTAATTTTGAAGAAGCGGGGCAGAGTTGAGCATATTAAAGGTTGATAACTATATTTGGTGGTACCAGTATGCTCCTTGCATGATTTTCTCCAACAGTACTCAATAATTTAGATGTAGGCATGGAATAAATGGACAATTACAGGCATAGGGTCTCTCTCAGTGGGCAGGCTAGAAAGACATTTGAGTAAGGGAGTTAACATTATCAAGAGACAATTAAACAATTAAAGTGTTAAGCTGTATGGTCTGAGCTAGATAGAAGTAGAGAGAGGAGAGAGTTGACAGACTACTGTATAAAGAGAAGCAATCAAAAGCCTGGAGGTCTCAATGGGGTAGAATGACAAGTGTGCTAAGAATGAAAGAAAGCTTAAATAATAGGATAGTGAGAACCCGGAATGGCATAAAACAGAGGTTTCATAATTAAAACAATTCTGGTGATGAGGTTCAAGAATTGGTCTCGGGAGTGGGTGGCTGGACACTTCATAATGGAATCATACTCATACACTGTGCAGCCTTTTGTGATTAACTTTTTTCCCTTAGCACAATGTTTTCAAGGATCATCCATGTTGTACTATTTCAGTAGTTCATGACTTATTATTGCTGGTGAATAATAATCCATTTTCTGGATATACTACATTTTATTTATTCATTTCATCAGTTGATGGACATTTAGGTTGTTTTCACATTTTGTCTATTATGAATAATGCTGTGATGAATATTCATCTACAAGTTTTGTTTTGTTTTGTGAATACTATTTTATTTAGTCACTTTGTTTACAATGGAAACTCTGGGGATTTAAAATTAACATCCTTTCCCGTGAGCTTCTTATAAACATCAGAAAATGTTTCAGCCTTGTGTTCCACATTGTTCTGCTGTGCTTTATCCAAATGAACCTTTATGAGCCGGCTGCCATCCAGTTTCACGCGGAATCTCACTTGGGAAAACCAGGTCCTCCACGATCACATAGTGCACCTCTGTCAGAGTGCAGCTCCTGGGATGCTTTTGCTTGTTTTTGGTACGGCTTTTTCAAGTTGGCTTAGGCAGAATTCTCCTCTGAGCAAAAAAGAGAACGTGCTTCCCATTTAACTTTTTCTCCAACTTGCGCACTAGCTGGACATGGATTTTCTGGAAAGAATTCAGTTGAGGGACTGTAACAAAGATTATAATAGCTTTCTGACTACCATAGACTTCAATTTCCTTGGCCATGGTTATTTTCAGCTTCTGCAGCTGGGCCTTGAGGTTCAATCCAAGGAGGGCCTGGGAGATGCCGGACTCGAACTCCTCCGGCTTCTCACCATCGGGCTTCATGATCTTCACGCTGGAGTTGAACATGGCCTTGACCTTGCTGATGTAGGCAGAATTGGCTGCCTCGGCTGACACCTGTGAAAAGCCATCTACAAGTTTTTGTGTGGGCATGTGTTTTAATTTCTTTTGAATATACACCTAGGAATGGAATCACTGCGCCATATGGTAACTCTGTTTATCATCTTGAGGAACAGCCAGACTGTTTTCCAAAGCAGCTGTATAATTTTACATTCCCATCAGCAATGTATAAGGAAGGGATCCAGTTTTTCCACATCCTTGCCAGAGTTTTGTATTACATGCCTGCTTGATTATAGCCATCTAGTGGGCATGTGAAGTTGTATCTCGTAGTGTGTGTGCGTCCCCCTAATGACTAATGATGTTGATCATCTTTTTATTAGTTTATTGGCCATTTGTATATCTTCTTTAGAAAAATGCCTACTGAAATCCTTTGTGCATTTTTCATTGGGTGTTTATTTTTTTATTATTGAGTTGTATATTCTGGATACAAGTCCCTCATCAGATATGTGATTTGCAAATATTGTCTCCCATTCTGTTATCTTTTCATTTTCTTGATGGTACCTTTTGCAACATAAAAGTTTACATTTTATGCAGTCTAACTTATCTATTGTTTTCTTTTGTTATTTGTGCTTTTGCTGTTGTATCTAAGAAGGCTTTGCCTAACACAAGGTCAAGAAGACTTACTGTTTTTTTCTAACAGTTCTATAGTTTAGCTCTCACATTTGGGTCTATGATTCATTTTGAGTTAATTTTCCATATGTTTCTTGAAAGGAGTACAACTTCATTCTTTGGCATTGTCTTTTAAAAAAATTGTGACTATGTATTATACTCCCACAACTGTAATATGGCTGAGGGCAAGGACCAAGTTCTACTTCTCTGTATTTCATGTAATACCAATGAGTAAAACAACTTTTTTTTGCAGAATAAGATTTTGAGAGTGATATGGATGTTTTTATTTCAATTTTAAAGGTAATTGTATAGATATGGTACAAATTTCAAACAAGACTAAAGGATAGATAATGAAAAGTATGTCTACCTTCCTTACCTAACCTCCTAGTCACCCCATTCTCTTCTCAGAATCAACAACCATAACCACCATTACCAGTTCCTTGTATATCCTTGTATAACCTCCACTCCAGGGATTTTCACCTCCACCTCACTTCGGCCACTTTCTTCCACAGTCACTCCCTGTACTTTGTCATCACTCAGAATAGTTTTAACCCTAAAACTTTAAATTACAAAAATCTGACCACAATTTCTTATTCTTTAAGCTTTCACTCCATTTTTCTCATTACATTTTCTTTTACTCATTTGCCTCCTCTTCTTTCCTAACAGTCTCTTCCTCTCTTTATATCCTTTACTACAGAGATTTCCTGGTCTGAAACTTGAAACTTTTTCTTGACAATATCATCATCTTTTTCACAATGATGCCATCCATTCCATGACCTGGGAAAACAATCTTCTATTGAATTCAACTAATGACTCTCCTCTGCTAATCCCAGGAGAATAAATGATTTTGAAGAAAAAGTCACACAGAAATAGATTGGAGCCATTAAAATTTTTGTTCTTAAGTGTGCAAGAATATTCATGGAAACACTGGTCATAAGAACAACAAAAAAAGGAAATAAACTATCTGCCATCTATATCATATGATAGAACAGATATTAAAAGGACATGAATTGGATCTATTTAGAGCAGCATATATAGAATTAAAAAAAGGAACTTGAGTAAAAAGAAGGAAGAAGCAAAGTAAAACATAAGTATGTTGTCACTTAAGTGAAAAAGAAAAAGAAAACCCACACCAACCAGAATGATATATTTTCTAAGGGATGATATGTGTGTGTGTATGTGAAAGCTTTAATAAAAGATCTGGAAGGAAATACAATTTTAGAGAGGGTTGGGAATAAAGGTTGGGACTAAAGGTAGTGGTAAGAGACTTTAGCTTTATCTGTAACATGCTTATTTTTAGAAAGGAGAGTGTAATAATATATCACCTTTTAATTTAAAATTAATGGGGCGAGGGTATAGCTCAGTGGTAGAGTGTATGCTTAGTATGCACAAGGTCTTTGGATCAATCCCCAGCACCTCCATTACAATAAACAAACAAACAAATGAACAAACAAACAAATTTAATTACCTCCCATCTCCAAAAAATAAAAAATTTAAAAAATTAATTAAAATTTATAAATTGGAGAGTTACCAACTTCATCTAGATCTCCATATTTCACTGGACCCCTTTTCTTTCATTCTGTTAAATTTTAAACTTTCTCCACTCTTCTAAACTGCAATCTCATACCATCTGTGTTCCTCTAAGCAGAAAAACTCTCCCACCTAGTTTACAGAGAAAGTAGAAACCATCAGAAAGGAAACTGAGTATCAGTCTTTTCAATCTCTTCTCTTGTCTCCAACATCTTATCATCTCTTGTGTGAATTACTTACTTGGTCTTAAATTTGCACTGTTTTTCCATCACATTTGCTTCTTGAATCTGCTTAATAAGAATGTTTCTCTTACCTCTTTTTAATATGTAGTGCCACTTGTCATAACTTACTTATAGGAGTACTACACCACTGTTTTCAATATTGTACAGGTAAGTTGCCCACTCGAGTGCAGAAAGCATCTTCATTTTGGCTTATAAAATTCTTCATATGGAAGATGAATGAAAGAAATCTTTAACATTCTGTATAAAAACAAAACTAAATCTATACACTAAAATCAGTGTTAGGAGACCATTAGTCTACTAATTGGTTTTCCATTTTCACATTTCACCCTCTGATGCATCTACACATAGTAGTCAAAGTTAGTTTCTTAAACATGAACCAATTATATGTCCTCTGTTTAATATCCTATAATAGCTTCCTATTAGAATAAAATCCAGACTTCATCTAGAAGTCCTCACAACATTTAGCCTCTGCCTATCCCTTTTAATTATCTCTTTAACTTACTTAACATTAATTTCAGTATCACTCTGGTCTTCTTTCATTCTTGAAATAAACCCTTGTTCTTTCTCATCTTTTCCTGGAATTTTCTTTTCCTCACTCGCTCTCCAATAGATAGACTAACATGTTCAAAGTCAATTCCCATGGCTGGCTCCTTCTCATCCTTTGGATCTCAACTTATCTGTCATCTCCTCAGAGAGGCCTTACCTGGCTATACTGTCTAAAGGGTAGTTTTCCAAGTTATTCTCTAGTTTAGATCTTTGTTTTTTCCTTCATAGCACTTACTACAGTTTTAAACTATTTTATTTTTTTCCATTGGCTTACTAGACTTGTGTGCCCCTCCTCCCTCATCTACAAGCTCCAGGAAGCCAATATCCACACCTGTCTTGTGTACAGCACATAGTGGACATTCAATGGATCTATGCTGACTGAATGAAAAGGAAAGATGTCTTTCAACATTCTGCTCCTCTGTTTCCTAACCCCAGGAACAATGACACCTTCCTTCTTCTACTGCTCTTGGGATATAATGAATGCAAGAGGTCCTCTAGCCAAGCCCATTCTCTCCCACCTCCTGAGGAAATTCCTTGCATCCTTGATTCTTTTCTTCTGTATCTTCATCTTTATAATGTAATTTCATAACAGTACTCAAATATGTTCCCAGTCACAACCAACCGAACAGAAACCCCTAAAGTTCCTTCTTCAGGTCTCAGGACACCATGTGGCCGCACTCTTCCCCCGACTTTCATAACTCAGCTGTGTCCTGTGTTCCTCCTCCTTCTCAGGCTCTTTTACGGGAGACCTTAAATGTTGGGATTCTCCCAAGATCCTGTTCTTTTCAACCCGCAGTGAAAAGGGGGGAATCCTCGTGAGGACAGAGTCTGGGAAAGTGGGACTTTGACAAGGCGGCTGAGGCTGGGTGAGGTGGGGGTTAGGAAGAGAGCTACGAAAAGCCCGAGGCAGAGGTCAAAGAGGACGGGTGTTGCCGGGAGGACTCGAGCCTCTGTGACGTGTCTGGCGGAGACTAAAGAGAGCGGGTGGCGCGCGCGCGCGCGCGCGTTTCAACCGTCCGGCCGCGCGCCAGGCCCCGCCGTCTCGCGCACAGCGCGGGGAAAGCGCGCCAGTGCGCGCAGCGGCCTCTGTGCGCCTGCGCCGCGTTGCCGGGCGCCCACAGGCGAAAAGAGTATCTAGTGAAGGGGTGGTGGCAGCCGGGACTCCGGAAGCCCACCCTTCACCCGGAAATGGTTGTTGAGAAACATGGCGTTGCTGGTGCGAGTCCTTGTGAGTGAAGGAGTAATTTTGTGCCGTTGCCCGCCGGGCCCCGGGGTTGGAGTCGGAGAGGGCGGGACGGGAGCAACTGGACGCACGTGCAGGAGCGGAGTCTGTGCGGTAGCGAGGCTGCGCGACCGCTTCTCTGAGGGGAAACTGAGGCATCTTCCCACCTTCCCCTGCTTTCGGTTTGCTGGTGGCTTCCCCTCTTTGGAGAAGGGGAGAGAGTGACGTCGGTCCTAAATTTGACAAAGTTTGCTTTTCCTGGGTCGCCACCTGTGACCGTTTCCCCTCGTGGGGAGGGAGGCAGCGCGTGGGGCACTGATTGGAATTTCGGGAGACTTGGGTCTGGTTCCTGTTCTGTCACTAACGCAGAATGTGACCTTGGGCAAGTCACTTTTGGGCTTAACAGTCCTCATGGGCAAAGCATGGAGGAAAATCTGCAGGTCCTTCGGATTCTGAGGTTCTCTGGGTTTGTCCCATAGATGAGTATATCAATTCGTAACTGTACAGTTGAGTGGAATACAGTTATAGGCTACTGGATTGAAAGCTACATGAGAACTGGGGTCATATCTGTTGTTTTCACTTTGCCTAGCACAGTGAAATAGATATTTACTGAAGGAATGAATGAAATAAGTGAGGAAGAACTGCCCGACTTACTAGCATCCGTATGGGAAGCTACTGCACTTCTTGTTATTCAGTTCTGATCCTTTTTGCAGACTCTGACCTCTAGGAATTAAAGAGAAAGAAAGTGGCAGCAGAAAAAGGTTAGGAGGATAAAGAGCTTGGTTCCTAAGCATTGGAGGGATGGGAGAGTTAATAATTCTAGGAAGTTCTTTCAAAAACTGGGTTAAGGACATTGTTTTTCATACCAGACACCGTCTATTCCTGCCTCTAGCTATCTTTTGAGTTGTGTTAGAAACTTGAGTTTCTAATCTTTTTTTCTGTGGCTTATAAGAACTGCGGTTTTATTTCTTGTATTCCCTGTCAGCCTTGCAGAGTGCAGTGCCCTCTTGCTGCTCAGTGAAAGTTTGAAGAGTAGCTCCTATAACCTACAGAAAGTTTCATTTGATGAAGTGATTGTTGATGCCATTGATTCAGATCTGAGGACTGCTGGGAAAATGGCAACTAGGATGTCCTAAGTGTTTTTAAGATGGATATTTGGGGGGAAAGATGAGAACTTTATTGGGCTCTAGACCTGAAATGAATACCTTAACTTGTCTTGGAAGTTAATGGCTGCCCTAGCTATCTTAGTCTTGCCCCTCAGTATGTGGATGGTTGCAGGTTTATTTCTTATATGGTAGCATTCATTGAAACCACTTCTCTAACTGCCTTCTGTTAGTTAATTTTTTCCTTTTTATTTATCCCTTTCCATTCATCTTTTTAGGTAAAAAGCAAGTTTAGATAAGTCACTTTCACTTTATACCCGTATATCGTAATTCTTTGAAGTTTTCTTATATGTTGTAATATGTGACAAAGCAGCAGAAACTCCCTGTGTACTAGAGAGTGACAGTAAACATGAAAGTAGAAGATATTTATTGATCACCTATTCTGAAGAGGCATTTGATTAGGCACTGTGAGGCATTCACAGATTAGGAAAGTGCACCTGTCTGGGAGTCAAAAGAGCCTTGTTTGAAAGCTTGGCCCCATTACTTAACTATGAGTGTGGCCTTGAGCAAGTCACTTAACTTCTCTGAGCCTCAGAGTTTCTTAATTGTAAGTTTAATAGGATTGATAAGAGAATCAGTTGGTACAAGTGACATTTTAAACACTTTTCTTCCCTTCCTTTTTTTCCTCCCCTTCCCTTCCTTTTAATTCCACAACTTTTTGGAGTGTTTACTACATTCTAAGAACTATCTTGAGGGACTGAGGATGAAAAACTTAGACCTTATTCTCATGTTTATAATCTAATAGCAGGGACAGAAAAGAAAACTACTAATATAATTCTCAAAATGCTGTGATAGAAGTCTGAACCAGGTACTGTGGTAGCAGAGTAGAAGAGCCTGAGAACAAGCATCCATCAGGGAGATTTCTGAACTAAGTGGGAGAGCGTTAGATGGGGAATGGGGAAAAGGGCATAGAGGAGAAGCATTAGCTTATGCTACTGTGCTAGACAACCAAGGAACTGTGAGTAAATTTCTTTGTCTGGACTCAGGGGCACTTACGGGGAAGTGCAGAAGAAGAGGCATTGCTTTGCATATCATAGTTAGGAGTTGAGGATTTATCTTGAGGGCAGAGGGGAGCCATTGAAGTATTTCAACAAACAAAGGAAAGATTTATTTTTGAAGTTTTTTTTTTAAAAAAATGACTTTTATTATTATTTTTTAGTGGAGGTACTGTGGGTTGAACCCAGGACCTTCCATATGCTAAGCACATACTTTACCACTGAACTATATCCCCACCCTCCCTTTTTAAAGGTTTTTTGATGCATTTACTCTGCTTTTTCCCCTCATTTAAATTTTTAAAAATAGTAATAATTGACATACAATAAATCACATTTATTTAATTGTACAATTTGGTAAGTCTTGACACAGGTCTGCACCTGAAAAACCATCATTATAGTAAGTAATGAACGTGTCCGTCACTCCCTACAGTTTCTTTGTGCCCTTTTGTAATTTTTTTTTTTATTGCTCTCCCCTCCAACCATGCTGATCAGGGGAACATTTTTGTTTCTTCTCTCATTTTTAAATTGAAATTTAAAATTTTTATTTTAAAAGTAGGAAAAAAAAGTCAACATAGTACACGCTCATATACTCACTACTAGATTTTTGTTTTTATAGATCCCTGTAGCAGTTGTGGATAGAACAGTCAGAGAGGGCTGAGATTGGAGTCCCTAAGGCCAGTCAGAAACTACTTAAATAATCCTAGAAAAAGTGATGAAGGCCTGTACTAAGAGGGGAGGGACAAAGTGGTTAAAGAAGGGATGGTTTCAAGAGATATTGAGGAAATAGAGTCTACAGGACTTGGTGAGATTAGATGTTAAGGGTGAGGGAGGGGGAAGAGTCTAACAGTTAATCCAAGGTCTGCCTAGGATGACTGAATTAATAGCAGTGTTCTTCACTGAGAATATCTAGCTGGAGATGTTTGTTTGTTTTGCTGCTGGAGATTTGGTGTTCAGGAAAGAGAGATGAAATATAGGTTGTAGTTGAAACAAAATGTTGAGATTTCCCGAGCAGTAATACTGATATCTGTATTTATAGGGCATTTACCATGTGGTAAGCACTCTTAAATAACTTTATATATGTGAACTTAATCCTTACAACAGCTCTTTGAAAAAATAGGCACTATAATTCCCTGACTTTGCAGATAAGAAACCACAGAGAGAGGTAGTATCCCTGAAACATTCTCATTAGTCTCCCCTTATTTTTTCCTCTTCTGTCTTTTTGGCCAGATTTTACCCTTCTCCGGTGATAGTTTTGGGAAGGAGTAAACTAAAACACTGCTATTGCTGAGTAGCTCTGGCAGAGGAACTGGACATCTGAGCAATGCAGTGGGACTTACTGTTTTATGGGCTGTCCTGGGCATTGGTAATCATTTTTGCTTTTCTTTGACAATAGTGGAAATTGCAGAAAGCCACACTGGACTTTTAAAAAAAATTGTAGTAAAATACATATAACATAATTGAGGATTTTAACCAATTTTAAGTGTATAGTACCAAATGATACACTAAGGTATTAAATATGTTTACATTGTTATGCTTCCATCACCATTGTCATCCTCAGAACTCTTTTCATCTTGCAAAAAAGAAACTCTATACCAATTAAAAGATAAATCCCATGCCCCCCTCTAGTCAGACCTGGGCAATCCATTCTTACTGTCTTTATAATTTTGATTACTCTAGATACCTCATATAAGTAGAATCATACAGTGTTTGTCCTTTTGTGACTGGCTTATTTCACTTAGCATAAAGTCCTCAAGATTCATTCACATTATAGCATGTGTCAGCTTGTCCTTCCTTTTTAATGCTGAATGATATTCTGTTGTATGGAGAGACCACATTTTGCTTATCCATTCATCTGTCAATGGATGTTTGGGTTGCTTTCATCTTTTGGCTATTGTGAAATAGTGCTGCCATGAACATGGGTATACAAATATTTGTTCTAGTCCCTGTTGACACTGTTTTTGATTATGTGATCAGAAGTAGAGTTAATGGATCATATGGTAATTCTGTGTTTAGTTATTTGAGCAGTTGCCATTCTGTTTTCCACAGTAGCTGCACCACTTTACATTTCTACCAGCAAAGCACAAGGGTTTCAATTTCTCCACATCTTTACCAACGCTTGTTTTCTGTCCTCTGCCCCATAGTGGCCATCCTGTTGGGTATTAGGTGATATCTCACCATAGTTTTGATTTGTATTTCTCTCATGATCTGTGATCCCGAGCACATGTCATATGCTTATTTGACATTATATATATCTTTGGAGAAATGTCTATTCAAGTTCTTTGACCAGTTTTTAATCAAGTTGGTTTTTTTCTTGTTACTTAATTGTAAGAGTTATATATATATTTTGTAGTCAGTCCCTAATCAGGTAAATGATTTGAAAATATTTTCTCCCATTCCATGGGTTGCTTTTTCACTTTGTTGATCATATTCATTGACGCATAAAAGTTTTTAATTCTGATGAAGTCCAACTTAACTATTTTCTACTGCTTTTGTTTTTGGTGTTATATCCAAGAAACCATTGCTAAATCTGAAGTCATGAAACATTTCCCTTATGTTTTCTTCTAAGAGTTTCATTGTTTTAGGTCTTATGTTTAAGTCCTTGATCCATTTTGAGTTAAATATGATATTTTTTTTATATGATACAAGGTTTTACTGTATTTTTTGTTATTTCTTAGTGTTTGCCTTAGGAATTACAGTTTATACCTTCATTTATAAAAATGTGATTTGAATTAATACCAGTGTGATTTCAATAATATATAAAAACCTTGATCCTATACTGCTTCTTACTTCCCTCCTCCTTTGTGCATTATTGTCATTCAAATAACATCTGTATACATTGTATGCCCTTTCATAAGGTTTATGCAGTTTTCTTTTACATTAAAAATAAAAATCAAAAATAATTACAAGCAAAACATTTATACTGTATTTTTAGCTTATCCATATAGTTACCTTTACCAGTGCACTTTATTTCTTGATGTGGATTTGAGTCTCTGTATTATCAAAGGTCTTGTTTCAGCCTGAAGTTCCCCCTTTAGTATTTGTTGTAGGACAGGTCTGCTGTTGACATATTTTCTGTTTTTATTTATCTAGGAAGTCTTAATGTTTCCTTCACATTTGAGTGATAGTTCTGCTTGTTTGACAGTCTTTTTTTTTCCCTTCCTCCCCAGCATTTTGAATATTTCATCCCACTGTCTTATGGCCACTATGGTTTCTGAGGAGAAATACAGCTGTTAATGTTACTGAGGATCTCTTGTACATGATGAGTGCCTTCTCTTACTGCTTGCAAGATTATTTGTCTTTCAACAGCTTGATTATGATATTTTTATTTGTGGTTCTCTCTGAATTTATCCTACTTAGAGTTGGTTGAGCTTCTTGGATTTATAGATTAATTTTTTTTAATCAAATTTGGGATGTTTTCTTTTTTAAAATATTTTAATTTTTTTTTTTGTTTTGGCTTTTTGTTCTGGTGGGGGGAGGTATTTAAGTTTATT
This sequence comes from Vicugna pacos, assembly GCF_048564905.1. NCBI lineage: Eukaryota > Metazoa > Chordata > Mammalia > Artiodactyla > Camelidae > Vicugna > Vicugna pacos. The sequence continues at coordinate 26,478,193 of NC_133005.1, read as the reverse complement.
CATTGATTTTATTCTTAGAGGAGGTACTGGGGATTGAACCCAGGATCTCATGCATGCTAAGCATGCACTCTACCACTTGAGCTATTACCCTCCCCCCAAATTTGGGATGTTTTCTGCCAGTATTTCTTCACATATTTTTTCTGTTCCTTTATTTCCCTCCTCTCCATCTGAGACTCCCATTGTATATAAGTTGGTACATTTGCTGGTGTTCTGCAGGTCTTGAGGGCTGTGTTAAATTTTCTTCATTTTTTTTTTTTCTTTTTGTTCCTCAGGCTGGATAATCTCAGTTCACCTATCTTCAAGGTTGCTGATTCTTTTGCTCAAATCTGGTGTTAAACTTCTCTGGTGAAATGTTCCATTTTATTTATTGTTCTTTTCAACTCCAGAATTTCTGTTTGGTTTTTTGTATAATTTCTCTTTTTATTGATATTCTCTCTTTGCTGAGGTACCTTTCTCATACTTTGCTATAATTCTTTAGATATGGTTTCCTTTAGATCTTGAAATTTTAAAATAGCGGGTTCAAAGTCTTTGTCTAGTTTGGCTGTTGTCTGGGCTTCCTCTGGGACAGTTTATATTGATTTTTAAAAAAAATTTATTATTGTATTATTTAATTATTTTATTTTGGTGGGGGGAAGGTAATTAGGTTTATTTAAATTTTTCCTAGAGGAGGTATTGGGGATTGAACCATGAGTGCTAAGCATGTGCTCTACCACTTGAGCTATATCCTGCCCCCAGTTTATATTGGTTTTTCCCCCATGTATGGACCATGCTTTTTTTTTTTTTTTAACATATTTAAAAATTTTTTTGAAAACTGAACATTTTAAGTAATATATTGTGGCAACTCTGGAAATCAAGACTTTCTTTTCCCAGTTTGTTGTTGCTTTTTTCTGTTTAGTGACTTTTCTGAATTAATTCCATAAAGTCTGTATTCTTTGTTGTGTGCTCTCTGCCCAGTTAGCTTAGTGGTCAGCTAATGGTTAGATGGAAATTTCTTTAAATGCCTGAAACCAGTGAGTCTCCTAGTTTTTGTTGAGGGGCTCTGTGTGCGTCTTGGGCACATCTTCAACATTCTGCCAGTCATCTGACAGTTCTGCCTTAACCTTCACTTCCTGCTTGTGCAGAGCCTCCAGGTCAACCAGAGATGAGAGTTTAGGCAATCTCAGATCTTTCCTGTTCTGGGCATATGCACAGACCTGTGCCTATGCATGGTCTTCACATTCCCAGGAGTATGTCAGAGCTTTTCAAAGCCCCTATGAGTATCTCATTTCCCTGCTTTTCCTTTTAAACTTTTTTGTTAGCCTATTGTTTCCCCCAAGTGTTACATAATGCCTCAAGCAGCCATGAAGTTAAACAATTGCCTCTATTTGTTTTCAACCAATGCTTCTGGGGAAAACGGTTTTCATTCTGGGTGAGTTCCAAGACAGATGGAGTCTTCCAAGAGACTGCTAGACAGATCAAACAATGCCAAACCTTTGTGAATAAGGTTTGAGGAGCTTCAACCCCACTCAGGAATCAACTTTTCTCCAGAGAAGACTAGTTCCTTTTAGTAAGTATTACTATTTAGAAACCAAGTTTGGATGCTACATATGGTCATTGCAACTGAGGTGTCATTGCCTCCAGGCCCTATCAATACAGGGGTAGGAAATATATGTGTGTGTATACATATACATACAAACATCAATTTCTTTGTGTATATCTCTGTTAAACTCATACCACTTACTTGAAATCCAATCCAGTAGCACAGGGTTTATTCTATCCTTTAACCTTTTCATATCTGTTAACTCCTTTCTCTGAATGAAACTTGACCCTTCATCCTTAATATAGTTACTGATTTGTCCAAATCCTTCCTGTATGTAATCAGTCTTTTGAAAGCTCCTATTGGACACTTTTAATAAAGTAGGAGGAGGCAGAATGTTCAGTAGTTGTTGAGGAAAAGCTTGAACACTCTCTGCTTCTTCTATCTGTGTAAGTATCCTTTTGTAGCAGGCCACATTGTAACTTGTAGGAGAGTTTGCTGCAATAGTATTTGTCCTTTGGACTACAGAATTGAGTTAGTATTGATGGCATTCAGAATACAGGTACCACTGGAGAATTACAGAGTAGAAGATTTGGTGACTGTTGTCGATTTTCATTATTCACAGATTTCTGTATTTGTGAATTCATATACTTACTAAAATTCATTTGTAATCCCCAAATCAACTCTTGGTGCTTTTGCAGTCATTTTTGGACGTGCGTGGAGGAGTGAAAAATTTGAACTACAACATGCATATTCCTGACCGAGGTGATACTCTAACTTCTTGTTTCAGCTCTTATGCTGTAAACAAGTATCCTTCTCATGGTCTGTTTAGTGCCATGTATTTTGCATTTTTGTGTTTTTGTTGGTGATTTTCCTGTTTAAAATGGCCCCTAAGTGTAGTACTAAAGTGCTGTCTAGTGTTGCTAAGTGCATGAAGGCTGTGATGTTTCTTATGGAGAAAATTTGTGTATTAGATAAGTTTTGTTCAGGATGAATTAGTGCTATTGGTTATGAGTTCAATGTTAATGAATCAGTAACATATATTAAATAAGGTATCTTTAAACAGAAACACATAAAAACAATGTCAGCTATTGATTGTTAGATGAAAATGTTGTGACCAGAAGCTTGCAGGAACCTAACCCTGTATTTTCCCTAGGAGCAATAGTCCAGTATTTGCTAACTCAGTGCTTGTGGTCACTTTATAAAATACAACTAGGAGGAATAATAGAATCCATTACTTGTAAAGCCTTTTCCAGCTCATGAGTGAGCCAAGGAAAATACTATATATCTTAAAAGCCATATGCAGAAAGAGTCTGATCAGTGGACTGACTGAAGTATAGTCATAAAAAGAGCTGATCTGTCAGAATATTTTGAAATAAAAATGTAAAATCACCTGCAATTTACACTATGCACAGGAAAAAAAACATAAAACTTATCTTTAAAATTTTGGTTTTGAAGTGTTGGTGAGGCAAAAGGACAGTAAAACTAGTTTCCACTTAGTAATGGTGTATATATTATCCTAAGTTGAAGCAACAATTTTAACCACTGGCAAGGGCTATAAATTTTTCTGAACTTGGGAGAATTAAGGTTTGCTAATTGTTATAGGCCTAGTATATTAATTCCTATAAGAGGGGGATAAGTATTTATACTTATACTTATACTTACAGATTTATATTTATAAATGAAGTGATGGGAGAGGTGGGAAGGAAAAAGGACCCAGTAGAGTCAGTAGAACCAGAACCTTGAGACTAGGAAGACTTATGGAAGCAGATGAAGTCATGATTTGGGTAGTAGTGAAGAAGATTGTCCCAGAGGCACTGACTACAAGGGGATTAGTTTGTGTGGAGAGGAACATTAATTCCCAAACCAGAGAATCTAAATCAGGTTTTGGAACTGCTGAGTGGAGAAGGCAAGGCAAGGTATGTAATTATAATGAGGTGTCTACGGGAATCCAGTTGGTAAAGATTAGGTGTTTAGGTTTAACTGCAGAGGCACTTGGAGGCACTGCAAGCTTTTAAGAAAGGGAATTCGAAGTTCAAAACAATATTTTAAGAAAATGGTTCTTGCTGCTGTGATAGTTTGCTGGGGAAAGAGGAGCTTACTTGCGTAATTCAGTAACAATTATTATAACAAAAATGATGCCTTTGTGTGTGATTTAGTATTATTGAAGTGCTTTTACAGATGATCCTTGAAACACTCCTGTGAGGTAGTTTTTATTATTCTCACTTTTACATAAGGGAAAATGGAGGTCTAGAGTGTTGAGTAACTAATTCAGGGTCACACAGCTATTTAATGGCTTGAGATTCAAATACCCTTTCTGCTACGCCTCAGTTTCATTTAAGGGTTTGGACAAAGAATTGTTGTTGTAGGATTGGACAAGGAAAGAACAGAGTTGATTGCTCCTTTCTTCTAATAAGAACTGATTTTAAAGTATTGGCATTAGACCAAGTAGAGTCAAATATTACAGAGAAAAACTTTGACACTGGAAAAAATATGATGAAATTATTCAGAAAATCTTCCAAAAGTTTGTATTGTTCCTACTTGTAATTTCCTCTTACCTTTTTTTCCCTTTGAGCCTGAATCTGCTGAAGTGTCATCTTACAACATATTTACATTTTTAAGAAAGGAACATCTGCTATTGAATGATTCTGGTAAATCTGTCAGCTGTTAGTAAACAAAAAGCCAGTAACTATCTCATTTGCAAACAAATCTTAGCTGAAATGAAATCTTATTATTAAGCTTTACTTTTCATTTGAAACATAAATTGCTGTGAATAGCCACTAGAAACAGTTACACGATTTTAGAACAGTGAGACACTTTAGAAAGCATCTCTAGGTTTAAAATTCTAACACTTTTCTCCACCTCACCCCTGGCCCTTCCTGCCTACTCAGGACGAAATGGAGATTCAGATTCAACTTAATATCTATTGAGTTGGACGTATTGCAAGGTACATTTGTTATTTTTTAAACTTAAAATCCTGAGAGGTCGTTTTCTTTATTTTATAGAAGAGGCAGCAAATGCTCGTAGCTCACTGACAGTGTAGCCAAGAGTCAAATCAGTGCTTTTTGATTCTAAGTGCAGGACTCTTTTCACAGAATTATGCTGTATTTTAGTTGGTTCAAGATTAGGTCATAGAGTGTTAGAGCTAAAAGGGACTTTGGAGATGTTTCCTTTACCCTTTCATTCCATAAATGTGCATGGATCCAGCAGTTAGGCTACCTGTATTCAGATCTTAACCTCACCATTTGTTAACCATGTGACTTATTCTTATTTTATCCAAACTTCTGTTTCTTTATCCATACACGTGGGATAGTAGCAATATACCTAAGTCCTTGGGTGGTGATTGTGAGATTTAAATGAGTTCATTTATATAAAGTGCCTAGAAAAGTACCTGGTACATAGTAAGTGCTATAAGTACTGTTAGTAATTGTTAAGAGGTGACTGAGCATAATAGAGGTTTAATTACTTCTCAGGATCGTATTAAAGTAGCTGAGTTTAAACTAGAATCCAGATCTTTGACTCCTAGTATTGTAGTTGATGCTTGGCAAAGTGTTTTCAAACAGTTTGTGTATCCAGTCCTCATTATGGCCCTATTAGGTCTACAGGTCAAGTGAAAGAAACCCTTGGATCCCCTAGAGTTGGTTCCCAGAGTAGAGATTTCCAGTGCTGTGTACATGGATGCCATTTATACAGTGGAATGTATTTCAGGTTCATAGAATAAAGCAGGCTTCTAATTTAGCAAGCTAGAGCTCCTCCTTTCTCCAAACTAGCCTTTTACTTTGGTCTAGAGACCTTTTTGAGGTCAGTTAAAGCCAGAGGGAAAAACTGGACCTTAGCCATAGCTCAGATAGCCATTTAATCTCCCTTTGTCTTGGAAATCAAGTTGCCCAAGTGTGTTTTCCCACCCTAAAAATTTCAGCTCTAATTTCTTCATCCTTTTGGGGATAATGGTAATCCTAGCACCATTTAAAGGGATTCTATGAAGGGCAGGTAAATCAGTGTTTATGAAAAGACACTGCAAACTGTAATTTAAATGATAACATAATTGTAAAATGCCTTAGAGTAGGTTTATTTTGTTACTCGCCTGAGAGGGAGCTCATGTCCTCCTGCTTGGATCAGCTATTTACCAGAATTCTTTTAGTCTGTGGATCAGGAATAGGCAGGGTACATTTTATCTTTGGAGAGATGAGCATGGAGAAGCTTGGTCCTGGTTCTGTTTTGGAAATTCTCATTTCATGTGCCCTGTTCTGGCAGGATTTCTAAACCTAACTTTTTGCCTTTTGCATATGGAGTCTGATATAGATTCCTGACAGATTTTGTGTGTCTTTTTTTTGTCTAGAGGACCCAGATTAGCATCTCCCAGTGGGTTCCAGTATGCAACCGATTGGTACTTGTGTCTCCTACACAGGGACAGTGGAGCAGGGCTCTGTCTGGTACTTCCCAGGTAAGATTTGTTGTTCCTTTGCTTGGTATGAAAAAACCTTAGTGTTTTTGTGCAAATGTCATGTATTTATAGATTAGCCAGCCAAATTGTGTGATGGAAAAAAACCTCATGAGACCACTTCTGAGTCTCTGTGGTGCCAGCTCAGACTGATTCCTGCAGTAATGGTGTCTAGGATGTTGCTTCTAAATATCCCAGCAGTGGAATTTAGCCTAGGATTGGGAGTGTTTCCAGATATTCATCACAGAGTTAACTTTTCTTCAGTTTCTTTTTGTGTTACTTTTATTTGGAGTAAGAAATATTTCTTTTTTTTTCTTTTTATGAGCATAAAATCCAAGGAATAATTATTTGAGGCCTTAGTTTACCATTGATCATGTGATTCATTATAAAGTAGTTTACTTTGGATCCTCCTTGAGAGTTTTTCCTCCTGATTTTTGTAAACTGTACAAATAATTTAGTAATAAAGGAAGTAAAAATCACCCATGACTTCAAACCTGTAAACATCTGCTGGTTCTTTTCCTTTTCCTCTTTTAAGTATGTGTATGTGTACTATTTTTTTCCTTTGGTACCTTAACAAATATCCATTGAATTTTATGTTCTGGTGCTTTTTCACTTATTAGAGTAGACATTATTCATGTTGTTAGATAGATTTTGTAATTAATTTTTTAAATGGCTACATGTTCTATTTATTTAGCCTTCATTTATATTAAATTATTATTTTTTTTGCCATTATAGATTTTTAACGTGGTTATCATTTTCTTGTTACATAGTTTTTCTCATTTTTAATTATTTATTAAAGATAAACTCCTAGGAGGGTATACCCTAGGTCAAAGGGTATGAGCAGTTTCTTTCTTCAAAAAGTTGTTTTAATTTATGCTGCCATTAGCAATGTATATATAACTTTTTCATTATTACCTCTCCTAAACTGAGTGTTTTTTAAAAATTTAAACTAATTGGGTAGATGTGTTATCTTGTTTTGCTTTGCATTTTTTTGTTTATCTATCAGGGTTAAACATTTTTCTATGTTTATCAATTGTATTCTGATTTGTGAAAATTGTACGCTTATATCATTTCTCCATTTATCTGCTGATAATTTATTTTTATTACCAATTTATATGAATTCCTTTTGTAGCCAGTAACTTTCTTTTTCATATTTGATACAATGAAAAATTATTTTTGAGTATACAATTATATATATTATTTATTTATACAAGTGTCATACATTAAAATACTTAATATAGAGTAATTCCCTCCAACTGGTATATAAGCCTTGTCCTTCTGAGGATATGTCTTGTTTGTCCCTGTATTTCCTGGGCTTCTTACTAAGCCTACACAGAGGAGGCACTAAATGTATGTTGAATGAATGAAGAATGCTTATGCAGAAGAAGCATCTACTTTGGGTAGTCATATAGCTATTTCTTTTCAGAGTTAGGCTATGTTCTATTTTTTTGTGTGTGTACATTGGAAAATTTTAATAGAATTTATCCTATAGTTTTTAAATCATTTGTAAATAATGTGTGCAGAGATGGTAGATAGAGGAGCTCATTATATTAACCCCTGATTTGTGCCTCATTCTTTGAATCAAACATTTCTTGAGTACCTAATATGTAACAGGTATTAGGCTCTGGGACAGCATGATAGCAAAGCATCCATGTAAATAACAGGGTTGTCTATCTCATGCTGACAAGATGTGATTTTAGCCAGTGTAAATAAACTGGACATTTTGTCATATTGACTGTACCTCACTGGCACATCTTCCCATCTTTGAGTTCTCCTGCTTGGAAAACTCTGCCTCAGAATGAGATTCTCAGGTACATGTCTGACAGGGAGGCAGATCTGGCTCAGAATGAGGAAGAACTTTGTGTTAACTAGAATTGTGGTATAATGGGATGTGTTGGCTGTATTTTGACAAAGTAAATTTGCTCTTACTGGAAATATTCAAGCAATGGTTAGAAGACTGTATTAGGGGCATGACATAAAATTATCCTTTGTTGAATCAGTGATAGTATCAGATGATCTCTAAGGTAATGTCCAATGCTATAATCCTATTATCATTTCAAAAAGCTAAGGACATTGGACTTTCATCTCTGTCTTTTCTAAATAACCTCTTGAAATTCTGTCATACTCTGATGAGTCTACTTAAATTTTTTTTTTAATTTTGACATAGTTTAAGCTTACGCAAAAGTTATAAAAATAGTAGCATTTCCATATACCCTTCATCTAGCTTCTTCTAATGTTAATTCTCATATAGCTATAGTGCAGTTATTAAAACTGGAAAGTGAACATTGATATAATACTACTAACTAATCTATACACCTTATTCCAGTTTTACCTTTTTTTCCCATTAATGTCCTTTTTTTGGTCTCTCAATTTGGATTCATCTAGTATTTTCTTAAAATAAAATTGAGGCTATGCATTTGGCAAAGGGATGTTATTTCCTTCTCAGTGCATCCTAGTAGGGGATACATGATGCCAATATGTCTTATTTCTGGTGATGTTAACTTTGATCACTAGGGTTATTAAATTGGTGTCTGTCAGATTCCTCTATTATAAAGTCACTTATTTTCCTCTTTGTGATTAGTAAATATCTTGTGAGAAGACACTGAGAGATTATGCAGATACCCTGTTTCTCATTATATTTTTGCTCATTACTTTTGCTCATTACTTTTAGCATCCATTGATGGCTCTTTTTTTTAAAATGATATATAATATTAATTAATTCTTTAAAAAATTATGGTAAAAAAAATAACATTAAAGTTACCACCTTTTTAAATGTGCCCTTCAGTAGTGTAAAGTATATTCACATTATTATACAGTAGATCTCTAGAACTTTTTCATCTTCCCAAACTGAAACTGTATACCCACTGAATACTAACTCCTCCCCCTCTGCCCTACTCTTGGCAACCACCTTTATAACTTTCCGTTTCTGTGATTTTGACTACTTTAATAGTGCATATGGATGAAATCATGCAGTATTCAGTCTTTTGTGACTTATTTTGCTTGACATAATGTCCTCAAATGTGATAGGCTTTCTTTCTTTTTTAAGGTTGTATAATATTTCATCATATCAGTATACCGCTGTTTCTTTATCCATTCTTCTGTCAGTTGGCATTTGGGTTGCTTCCACATCTTGGCTACTGTTGAATAGTGCTGCACTGGACATAAGTGTGCAAATATTTCTTCAGGATCCTGCTTTGAATTTTTTGGATATATACCCAGAAGTGAATGGATTGCTATATCATGTGATAATTCTGCTAATGGTTCTTGACTGCAGCAGTCATTACTGTGGTGTTTGCTTGATGGTCATTTTCTAATTCCATCATTACTTACTACATTTATTGATTGGAATTCTATTGTAAGGAACAGTTGTCACTGCCCCTCCATTTATTTATTTATTTGTATCGGTATGAGCTAATTGATATTTAATTTATTCTATGAATTATAATCCATTATTCTTGTTATTTATTTTGTTGATCAAATTGCCTCCTGTTTGGCTGTTGGGAACTCCTTCAAGTTCCTTTCTATGTGTCTTCATCATTTTTTGAACACTTTCTTATTTCTTGACACCACAAGATATTTCAGGTTCATGTTGTATTTTCTTTGCTCTAGCCCTAGAGTCAACAATTTCTCTGGGGAGCCCTGGTTCCTTTTATTGAAGGATGATATTTGAAATATTTAGAAATCAAAATCTAGGAGCTAAGTGTGCATGAACCTATGTTCTTGAATTCTACTCAGGTTTTTTGAACCACCTAGATATAGAGGAAAGAAGGTAGTTCTCAATGTATGTTTTACCCTACTTCTCTGAGCCTTAGTGTCCTTATTTCCAAAATGGGGAAAAATAGTATCAACTTTGCAAGGTTGTTGTGAAATAAGTAAAACAGCAAACAGATAGGTCCTGGGCATATGGGAGATCCTCAATAAGTTGTAACTGCTATTTTTGTTGCTATTTATTATGTTCATGGTACTTGGGTAAATTTTTTCCTCACGTTATACATTGAAACTTAAAAAGAAATTTTTTTTTTTGGTCCTAAACTACCTTAAGCAAGTTGCAACCTCTCCCTGGGTCTTAGTTTCCTCATCTGTGAAAGGAGAAGTTTGGACTTAGAAGATCTCTGAATTCCCTTCCAGTTCAAGTGTTGTTATTCTAAGTTACTCCTTAGTTCTTCAGTTGCTTTTTCTCCAAGCTAAACAACCTCAATTCATTTTAACCTTTCCACTAGGACCTTTTATTCATCACTCTGATCATTCCTGTGGTTATTTTCTGGACCTTCTCCAGATTGTCCTTCTATTTAAAAAAAAAACAAAAAAAAACCCACCTAGTTTTTATTGAGTGCCAGCTCCATCCATGCCCAGAATGGTGTTGAGCAATAGGACAGAAAATAAAAGGGGTATAAGGTAGACTGTGCCCTGGTGGAGCTTATAGTTTTGCTAAAAGGACCAGACACATAGAGTATTTAAGACTGGCTTGAGTACTTCCCTTCTTTTTCCTTTTCCGTTTCTTTCTTTTCCTTTCCCCGTCCCCTACCTCTTCCCCTTTTCTTTCTTCCTTCCTTCCTTCCTTCCTTCCTTCCTTCCTTCCTTCCTTCCTTCCTTCGTCTTTCAGAATCTTTTTGAAAGCAAAAAATAAGGATGTGATCTTATATTTCTTTTAATGATGGGCTGCCTGCAGAAGAGTTTACCATTGAATTTATTGGAAGCAGGTCTTCACATTTATATTAAGCATTGTAGTTTACACATCTCTTTTATGCTGATTATTTTATTTGGTTCTAAAATTTATGAGAGACAGAGCGGGAGCTTCTGACTCAGTTTTTTTCTCTTTCCGCTACAGCATGCTTTCACCTTTGCCTTCTTACTCACCTTCTCTATTCTGCCTACTTCTTAAGGCTTATCCATGGTCTCTTTTCTATTGATGCCAGATCTTTTCTATCTCTAAATTTCTGTTGTTTGTTGAATATAATAAAAATACAAACAAAGCATAAATCCTAAGTGTGTATAGCTCAATGAATTATTCCAGCATGAACATAACCAGCACCTGGATCAAAAAATAGAACCCTGGAAGCTCCATGATCCCCTTCTAGTCACTATCCCTAACCATACCACAGTTTGGTTAACAGTCTTTACTTTGAACACCAGAGAGTAGTTTTGCCTTTTAAATGTATAGTATGTACTCTCTTGTGTTTGCTTTCATTCAATGTTGTTTTCGAAATTCATCTGTGTTATTCTGTATAGCAGTAGTTTCTTCATTTTCATTGTTGTATAATATTTTGTTATATGAATATGCCACAATTTATTTATCCATTTATTTATTGATGGATATTTGGATTGTTTCCAGTTTGGGCTTTTATTAGTGCTTTTATGAACATTCTTGTACATTTTTGTGTGTGTGAACATGTGTACACATTTCTGTTGGGATATATACTTAGAAATGGAATTGTTGAATCTTACATAATAGGCATACACTCAGCTTCATAGACACTGCCAAATAATTTTCCAAAGTGATTGTACCATTTTACACTCCCATTAACAGCATATGAGAGTTCTTGTTGCTATATATCAGGGAAAGGATTAACGCTTTTGTGTGTGTGTGTGTGTGTGTGTTTGGTAGATGGTCTTTAAACATTTTAAAATGTGATACCTGGTTCTGTTTCTTGTGTAGTTAGTTTTCTTTCTCTTCTTCACAAAATTATGAGTTTCTTAAGGGTAGGGATTATTTTATTTAAAAACCTGGCACAAGGGCTGGCATATTGTTGATATTTAATAGAGGTTGCGTAAATGAAATACGTATGCATGGCATGTGTGTGGATAAGAACAAGAAGGCTATAAGAAATAACCATGAAGTGGTTGAGTTGGTTCATTCAACAAATATTTGAGTGTTTCCTGTGTATAATGCTCTGTACTTGATTCTGATAATATACCTAGTTCCTACCCTCATGGATATTATTGGTGGTGATGATGGAAAATAAGAAGTGTGTAAATAAATGTATAATTTTAATGAGTACTGTGAATGAAATGAACAGGCTGTTGCTGTGATAGAGAATAATGGGATGATAAGAAACTATTTTAGATAAAATGATCACAAAAGGCCTCTTTGAAAAAGTAACATTTGAGTATTTGGGGATGTTTCTTCTCTTTTATAGAAAGTTATTTGATATCTTTTTGGTTTAAACAAAAGAAAAATTAATGTTTTTAAAGGCCAAGAGAATCTTTTTGGAGGAACGTGGGCAAGAATGGGTAATACAAAAAAGTAAATGTGTGTTTATAGATATGTGAAGTATGGGGAAACTGGATGTTGTCCTTGGTACTAGATACCTAGGTACTTCAATAGTTCAACATAGTGTTAAGTGTTAACCCATGAATAATGGTAGGTCAGAAATACGGTAGTTGAACAGTCACAGAAAGAATCCATTGGTTATTCCTGGAGCTATAGGGGAAGAAATAGATCATGTCATTTAATGGAACTCACCCCAAAGCATAGCTCGTTGAAACAGCTGTTGGTTGTGTTCACTGAACCCGTTTAAGTGCTCTGTGTTCTAATGTACCATTGCAGTGATATATGTGATGTAACAGGAGGTGTTCTGTGTTTAGTTTCTGTGTTACAAAGCCTGGTTGACAGCTGTGAATTAATGTGTAAGTGTCCTTGGGACTGACCAAACGAGTCCTGACTAATCTTTTAATATCCTTGTTTGGAAAGAAAAGCAAAGAAAATAATGACTCTCTACAATTAGAAATTCTATTTTTTCCTTCATTAGTATCAAAGAAAAAAATCATTTTCATTTCATGCGTCCCATTTCTTCTCGGAAAAAGCCAGAATTGAACTCTCCTCCTGCTCCCTCCCCACCCTTTATATTGTAAAGGAAATATAGCATTATTGAGAGATTGGAAACTAGATTTTTAACCCTTTCCATAATTCTACTAATATAACAAAATAATTCTTTCATTTCTGTGTATTTCTTTTTAGACTTGCCCAAATGCATTCATGTTTTTACCTATAATTTTATATACAAGTATGTTTTCATGTTGCTAAAAATAATAATCTCTAATGTAAACTATGGATGCTGTTTACATCCATAGTTTGGGTGATGATGTGTCAGTGTAGATTCATCCATTGTAACAAACGTACCACTCTGTTGGGGTGTGTTGATAGCGGAGGATGTTGTGAGTGTGTGGGAGGGGGGTTATGGGAGCTGTCTGTACTTTCTACTCTTTTTTGGTGTGAACCTAAAACTGCTTTTAAAAATAAAGCCTATTTAAAAAAGTCTGATTATCTGATTTCCCATTGAGTGACTTCCCTTAATTTAATTAACTATCTCTTTTCTTATTGGACTTAATCCCCAGTTTTCTCCCTTGCGAATAGTGCTATGAGGATCTCTTGCATATTGTCTTATTCCTTAGGAATTTATTTTCAAAACTGTTCATTGATCTTGATGATAATAATATCACCCTGATACGATTATGGTGAGGATTACATAAATCACATATGTAAGGCACTCAGCGTAGTGCCTGGCACACAGTAATTGAAACTGTTGGCTATTATATTGCTAAAGTACTTTCAAGTGCAGTGTGAACATAGAAGGAAGGCAATTCTGATCTGAACAACAGTGATGTTGACAATGATGGTGGTGATGATGGAAGTTTCTGCTATTAATATTGAGTACCTATTTTGTGAAAGATTCTTTGCATTCTTTTATTTAGTCAGATAGTCAACAGATATTTATTGAGCATGTACCAAACACCATTCTAGGTGCCCATTTTGGATCCTCTTAGTGATCAGTTCACCAGGAATGGGATTAAGCAAGGTTGGAAAGATTCTATAGTCTTTGCTTTGAAGCAGCTCTGCTCATGTTAACCCTCTAAGTGAATGTTCAATGTTGCTTACATCTGTTTTTATTAATCTCCAAGTGGTCCCAGACGAGCCAGCCCCTAGCATGTGGTGGATCAGAAGAGATTCCTGGAGTATACATTCAGCTGAATAGGAGGTATCACACTACAAATAAGGTGAGACTTATTAGTTCCTTCTATGTCTAGAGAGTGCTTTCACACATGTGTTTTTATTTGAAACTCAGTGAAATTGTTAATTGGATGAGGCAAGAAATTTTATCAAATGCAGAAGGTGAGGCTCAGGAAAGTAAAGTGACTTACCCAAGGTCACAAGGATGGGAAGAGACAGACCAACTGAATATTGAAATCTAAGACTCCTGTTGCCATGTCCTGTATTTCTTCCATTGTACTCTCTTGCTTGGAAAATACTTTAGAGAGAAAAGAGATGGATGTTAAAAATAAAGTGATATCTCCTAGAGAATTTCTTATTTCTTACATAGTCTGCCTTCAATTGGAGAGGCTTAGTGTTTGAATAGGTTTTCCTTGGGGTTTATTTGCAAACTACAAAACTTACGTATTTTATATGATCATTAATAAATTTGTTATACTAAAAAATAAAAGCTTAAAAATATTTATTCGGTGCTTGCTTTGGTTGATTATGACTTTTAATGACTTTTGACTGCTTTCAGACAGCATTTTTCTTTCCTTTTCCTGTAATATCAATAAACATAGAACATTCCTGTTTTCAGTATTATTCTTTGGGAGGTAGGGTCAAGATTTCCTTTTTAAAGTACTCTTTTTCATAAGACTTTTATTCTGATGCTCCGAATCTATCATTTCTTAGACATGGGTTCATAGACGTGTGGTCAGTGAGGTGGGTATGTCTGCTCTGAAATTTGGAGGACATTTATTAGAGTTACAAATACATTTGTACTGAGTGATAAGGTGCCCAGAAAAATGAAAATTAAAAATCCTGGGTGAAAAAAAATCTAAGCAATTAAAAATGCCCTTAGACCTAAAGAGAAATAAAAGCATTCTTCTAGAAAAGAATTTTTGCAACTAATCTTGATTTTCTTCTTTTCGATTAAATAGCTTTCCAATATCCAGGATTCCCCACAGCCTGTGGAGGAGAAGGTTGGTGCCCTCACAAAGATAATAGAGGCCATGGGATTCACAGGACCTTTGAAATACAGTAAATGGGTAAAGTCTTTTAAGTTTTTCTCATTTTTATTTTTGAGCTTTGTGTTTTCTGCTCCTCACAGAAGACTTTTTTAAAGCTTCTTCTTTGCTTTTGTGAAATACATACATTATTTTGAGAGCTTCAAAATATATTGTTGTCCCCTGACCCCCCGTTCC
Source organism: Vicugna pacos (assembly GCF_048564905.1). Lineage (NCBI taxonomy): Eukaryota > Metazoa > Chordata > Mammalia > Artiodactyla > Camelidae > Vicugna > Vicugna pacos. The sequence continues at coordinate 26,463,062 of NC_133005.1, read as the reverse complement.
AAATCAGATGTGTACAACATGTGGGACTGAAATATTCCCTCTATTCCCTTAACCTGATTCCTGAAGTATCTCAGTAGCAGGCAGTCCAGTTAAGACTGGTCTTTCCAGGCCTTTGCTACATGCATGATATGCCATATAGGTGAGTTCTAAGGAATTAGATGAACCCAGTGTTCTGATGGGCGGTGTCCTTAAGGAAACATTACTCTCTCTGATTCGTAAGTGATTTTCTCTAGGTTACTGTTGTGACTTTCTTTAACATTTTACTAATAAGCATTTTAAAGTTAACTAATCAATTCTGTGATTTATTGTAATTCATATTATAGAGGGCTATTTGCTAACTGTGTCATTCCTAGTCAAGTCTTGGCTTACGTAGCACATTATCTGTTATATAGTACTTGCTATAAATGAGTGAATGTCCTCTCTGCATCAGGTGCTACTGCCCCTGGACTTTTATAGCAATGTCTCTAACTGAGTAAAGTAATAAAACATTAGTCATTGAGTTTTTCTCTAGCCCAGTTTTCTCCTAGTACTACCATTTCTCTCTACAGTTATGGCAAAAGTACTTTTTAATACTTTTCAAGGTTGCAAGAATGTTGGATAAGCTTAATAGTCACAAGTTTTATAGTAATCAAAGCAAACCAATACATAGTAGGGAAGACTTTTCTACAAAACATCATAGTTTTGCCTGAAATGACTAAATAATTCTAGTTACACCATTTTAACAAGTTGAATTCAAATTAGAATTTCAATTTTATTATGGACTTCACTTTTAGTTTCTTCTTATAATGTCTGTCTCTCTTCCTGACAGTTCTCACTGTAGCAAATTTAGGCTTCTCTCTATAATCTACCTTTTACATAAACTGAACAGTGATTCCACATGCATTTTGTTTGTAAGGGATTTTTTAAAGTATAGAAGTGAATCAGCTATACTTCAATTAAAAAAATGGGACAATGAGTAACACACATACTAGGTTATAATGATGTTCTTGAGACCCTAAGGTTTTGAAGTGCCTTCTTAATTATTAATAAGGTATTAATTATGTTCATTAAAGTTATCTTTTTTACATCATGATTCTTTGAGAAACGGTAATCTTTGGTATATTTGGTAATATTATTAACCAGAATCTTCTCCCCTATTAAAAAAAAGGTTTGTGATTATGGCATTTAGATTTAAAAACTTAAAATATGTGTTTTGTTTGAAAGCTAGAAATTAATTAAAAGAAAAGGGAAATGAGAGCAGAAAGAAAGAAAGAAAAGAGAAAAAATTTACTGTTTTATTCATTTTTTGATGGTTGAGTTCCATTTGGTTGCTTCCATATGCTTTGTCTCGTCTGTTTTTTTATGATTCCAGAGGGAAAGTTGGCTACCACTTGGAGGATTACTAAATCATTAGGAAAATTTCTTCACTATTTTAGTTTAAGTTAGTCCCTGATTTTTTCTTGGTTCTATTGTGACCTCAACTAAGTCCTTAATATTTGCATTAAAAATAATCTTTTGTGATGTGGCAGTGTCTACTTTCTATAACCTTCATTTTTAAGTTTGTGACATCAAAACATCAAAGTATGACATTCCAGTATAATTTGGGAGGGAAGATGTACGTATAACTTTCCATTTTGAAAAATTGCAAGCCCTTTTCAGCAAATGTTGACTCAGAAATCTATGGCAGACACTTGTATTAAATTGTACTGGCAAGAATCTGAGTTTTGTGTTTTCACATGTCTTTCATTAGGGAGTGAAATGCCTGCTTGTCTGTCCACATCAGCAGTATCAGCCATCTTTCCTCCATCTTTTTATGTAATGTTTTCACCTGTAGTTCCATTTTCCTTCTTTATTCATATTTAGGAGTTTAAATGTAGCTTTTCCTTGCCTATTTGACTATCCTGAAATAGCCATTCTTTTTCGTTATCTTTTTGGCGCAACATCAGGCACAAGGATAACATTTAACGGATTCAGCTGCATGTTACTGAATAGGCAGTTTCCAGATTAGCATTAAGCCAAAAAGTTATTCCTGTTTTGAAGGACACTGACAAATTGGAGTGCATTCAGAAGTGGGCAGTGAGCCTTGTGAAGGCTTCAGAAACTGTGTTGAATGAAGAGTGGTTGAAGGAAATAGGGATGCTTTTCCTGGAAAAGAGAAGACATGATGGTTCTTCTCAGGTATTTGAGGGGCAAATGTAAAAAAAAAATGGAGAGACTTAATCTGAGGTATTGCAGTGTGCAGATGATTTTTAATGAATGTTACATGAAACAGATTTTTGTTCAATATAACAAAAATCTAACAAGAATTGTCCTCCAGTGGGATAGGTAGCCTCACAAGGTCATTGGACTTGTTTGAACAGGGGCCCAGATAGTTGACTGTGAATCAAGAATGCTGTAGAAGGAATTCCAGTACAGAATAGAAAGTTCAAATGCCTTCAAAGCCCCTTCCAACTCTCATACAGCCGTTAGTGCAAGCCTTTTACTAGATTTGTTTTTTATCTTATAGGATGGTACAAAATGCATCAGTTAGTGGGAGAGCTTATTTTCATTTCTTAAAGCTGTCTTAGGTGCTTGTGTGTTAGTCAAGTAGACTGATGAAGTCTTCCAAAGTTAGAATGAAGTAAACATGAAGTCATCTGAGGACCAGAACAATTTGTATTGACTGACTGGAAATTTAGTCCACCTACCTCCTTAACTTATATTAATGCATGAATCTTGAAGAGGTTCTTTCCCCAAGTTGTTATTTCCAGTCCCTGTGTGATGGTCTTAAGGGATTTGCTTTAGAGATTTGTCCAGGAAAATGGCTCACCCAAGTATAAAGGCTTGGCTTCGCTGCAGGAAAAGTGAGGAACTATAAAATGCTCCTGATTGCCACAGTATGAGCACTGTATAAATACACTGGCCAATCTGATGAGGTCTTCATTATTTGTAATGAACGCTTGCTTCATGAACATGTGGTGGGGGAAAACCTTTCTCAAGGAAAGATTTGGCCCTTGGAGACAAGTCTCCCTTTCCTTAGGCAGAGTGGTTAATTATGAACCTAGAAGACTATATTATATATAAGAATCTGAAAGAAATTGCAAAGTTAAAAAATAATCAAGACATGGGCCATTAGAAATTTTACTTAAAATTATCTTTGTCTCTTGTTGAACTAGGCCTTAAGCTCCATGAAAGGAGTTTTTAACTGCTTTGTTTACTACTGTATTCCTAGTGTCGAAATCAGTGTTAGGTACTGAGTTGGGTACTCAATAAATTATTTGTTGACTGAATTGAAGAGCTTCCAGATGTTATAAATTCTCTGTTTCAAGGATAAGAATAGTCCTGTCAGGGCCAAAACACTGGGATAATGATATCATTAGGATATCATTAGTTTGGTGATGATACAGACCAGTACTTCCCAAAATGTGTTCTATGTCAAATACTTCCAAGAACTGCAGGTGCTAAAAAAGTTAAACATGCTTCTTTTTTAGACTGCTGATATAGTGAATTACACTGGTTTGTGAATGTTGAATCAACTTTGCATTCCTGGGATAAATCCCAGTTTATCATGATATGTTGTCCTTTTAAAATATTGATGGATTTAACTCGTTAGTATTTTGTTAAGGAGTTTTGCATCTATGTTCATGAAGGCTATGGTTCTATAGGTTTGTTTTTTTCTGATGACCTTGGTTTTGCTATCAGGGTAATGTTAGCTCATAGAATGAACTGGGATGTGCTCTTTCCTCTTTTTCTCTGAAAGAGTTTATGTAGATTTGGTATCATTTCTTCAGATGATTGATAGAATTCTCTAGTAATGTCATCAAGCCTGGAGTTTTCTTTGGGAGAAGATCTTTAACCACAAATCCAATTTTAGAAATAGATGTAGGACTATTCATGTTATATATTTATTCTAGTGAGCTTTGGTAGTTTGTATTTCTTAGTTAATTTGTCCATTTCATCTAAGTAATCAAATTTATTGGCCTAAAGTTGTTCATAATTTTCCCTTATTATCCCATTAATATCTTTATGTAGTGATGTTGCCTCCCCTCTCTTGATTCCTGATACTGGTAATTTGTATCTTTTCTGTTTTTTTCTTTAATCAGTCCTACTAAAGTTTGTCAATTTTATTGGTATTTTCAAAGAACCAATTTTGGCTTCTTTGATTTTCTGTATTATTTTTCTATTTTCAGTTTTATTGATTTCCACTGTTATCTTTATATAGCATTCTTTCTGCTTGCTTTTAGGTTTAATTTGCTCTTCTTTTTTAGTGTCTCACCATGGGTTTTGTTTAGATGTGAGCTTCTAATATTGATTTGCTGCACATATAAGTATGTCTGATTTCCATATTCTGGAATTCAGTTCTGTCTTGTTTTCTCCCATATGAGCTTTAGACGAAAATCCCTGAAAACATAACAGGTCTCAAATTAGCAAATGAAAAAAATCTCAATTGCAATAAAAGACGTAATTCTTGAATTTATTACAGTTACCTCTGCTCATCAGAAACTGAAATATGAAAGTATGTAGTATTGGCTATAGTAGATCCTTGGTGACTTTGAACCTAAATAACAGCTCTGCTAAAATTCTAGGTTGGTTTTCCTTCAGTTGCTGTGTCATTCTCTTTGTGTGTGTGTGTGTGTGTGTGTGTGTATATATATATTTAGTTTGCATATTTGAGTAATTTTCTCTATCATTTTAAGGAAAAGGAAGCTTCCCAGGCCTTTTGTTGATAGACCAATTTAATTGTATCCTTAAGGAAATATTTTGAAAATCCTTAGAAATTCCTGTTCTTTAGCACTGAGTTAGTCTCTAGACCTACCATTTAACTCTTACAAGAATTTATTTTTCATTTTTAGATTTTATAAAGGCATAATACCCATACAATGAAATATACAAATCTGAAGTATACAGCTCAGTGAATAAATTAAGACCACCCTTTAGATCAAGATTCTAAGAGAATTCTTAGTGCTTTGGCGAACAGTAAAATGTTGATCCTTTTACTATATTTTACACCCCTTAGAAACCCTTATTTATAAATACAGTATTCTGTTCATCAGCAAAAAGAAAAAATGATGTCTCCCTTTAGGGGAAAAAAAGACTTACAGAATAGATAATAGTGCTTCTGAGGAAATATTGAAAGATTGAGGGTTTTGTTTGTTTGTTTTTGGTCAGGAGAATGGGTAATTTTTTTAAAAGAAAAGGTTTCACACTGTAGAGAATTAATGTGGATGATTCTGAACTGTGGTTTAGAGGCTCAAATGTGGTAACATGGGTTTGAATTAAAGGAGGGGTGTTATCTAAATATTGGAAAAACCTTTTTGACGTTTTGATGCTAAAATCATAAAATGTGAAAATTGTATGAAGTCTGTGAATGGCTGGCTTTAAGAAGAGAAAACGTCTATGTTGGCTTAGCTATTAAATTTGCCTACAGACGAGTTTGAACCCATCCTTCTAGTTGAAAAAAATACAAGACTCTGTGACCTACATCTAATGGCACAAGGACATCCACTTGGTCATGTCTTGAGTTTGGTTTTATTCTCTTTGTCTAGAAGATTAAGATTGCGGCTCTGCGCATGTATACTAGCTGTGTGGAGAAAACTGACTTCGAGGAATTCTTTCTAAGTAAGTTACTGTTTTTGATAGTTCTAAAAAGAAAATGAATCTACTTTTCATTTTAATGATTGTGCCTTGGTAGGATAGTTTGTTTTTGTTTTTTTTTAGTTACTAGTGCAACAGTTTTTCCTAAACAAAGTGTATAATAAAAGCTGCTTATTTTTCTCTTTTAATAGAATAAACAAAGGCCAAAAGAACCCTATAAAGACATTTTAAAAAATTTGGGAAAAAAACCTAAAAATTTGTCCACGCATGTTGTCTTTTTACTCATAGTAAACACATCTTGTTTTACATTCTAGATTTTTTACTTAACATTTTGACATGAACTTTTTGTCAATCATTCCTGTTTTATTTCCAGTTTATAATTGTTTTAGTTAATCCTGGAATATGCCTTATGATTTTTCTTCTTTCTGTTAAACACTGTTGCGTCAAAAGGCATAAACAATTTTTCAATTTACATCTCATTGATAAATTGCTTTCCAGAAGTGTTTTACTGGTTTAGATTATGACTAGCAGTTGATTATATCAACACAATATTCATTTTGATGCTCTAAACTTGTAATTATAAACAAAGTCAGTTATAAAGTCTTACAAAGTCATTGGGAAAGTTTAAGCTGTTTCCAGTTCCACAGATTTTGTGTGCTGTGCATATCTGTAGTAATAGTCATTATCCTCAAAGCAACAAACACTTAACTGTACATACTTGATATTTTTCATGGACAGCAAATAATTATATATATTTATGTTAACAATGAAGAAACAGTGCAGTTCTGATTATTTAATAGTCTGGTTTTTAAAGCCAAATGCTAGATGTCTTGTTGATTTTATTATTTCAGCAGATTGATACTATATTAGTAACTTAAAATACTATGCTGAGTTATAATCCTAATTTAATAACCACCTTCCATTTCTTTATTTATTCATAATGAGGAAAGAAAACTTTCCTGCTTCTTTTTAATCTCTAACAATTTCTTATTTTAGGAGAAATTAGTCTGGGGGGAGAAAATGTTCTTTCCCTACCTGATGAAGAAACTATTAATACTAGAAGCTGGATTTTTTCTTAAGTGGTTTCTTATGTCCATGTGCTCAAATATTTTTCATCAAATCTTTTTAAAACTTCATCTTCAGACATCTATTTAATATTTGATTCAATAAATAACTCAAATTTATTATGTTTATTTTGAAAGGATGTTTATTAGCTATCTTTGTTTAGCCAATCCTCATTATTGAAGATTCTTGAGTTAATATTATAGTATTGAAGAATGAAACTATTATTACATATTTAAGTTAATATATCATTTCAATTTATTTATTTATTTATATCAATCCAATTTATTTATATATATCATTTCATTCACTTATAATGTTGTAAACTACTTATAAAAATAAAAATTCATTAAATTATTACCATCACATATTAGTTTGCATTTACATGGCATGCTTTTACACTTGTCTCACTTAGGAGTTACAAAACGTTGTGAGATAGGAAGGGCTTGTATTCTTATTTTCATTTTTGTTTTGTTTTCAGAAACAGTTGAAACTTAAAGAGACTAAGTGACTCCCCCAAAGTTGCTTAGTCAAGCCTAGATCCTAAGTTATCTGGCTGAAAATCGAGAATATTTTTACTATAACATATTGCCTGTGAATGAATATAACTGCAAAATAGAAATTGTAATACATCTCAATGTTTTTGTATTTTATAATTTCTTGTATTTTATAATTTTAAAATGAGAACTACCTCTATAAAATGTTCTGTTAGTTACAAACTGATGTTTATATGTATTAGAGTGTGTACATCTCAATGAGCTTTGTTCTTGCTTTGCTTTTTGAATAAGTTATCTAGAGAGACAGTACTTTTTTCAGTACTTACTTCAGGTTTTCTAAGACTCATTTTAAGAATTGCCTTTTAGACCCATAACATGTTCATCTGTATTGGGCTCCATTGTGGTCCATCTTTGTCAGCTGTGGTTAGATTAAATTTTAAAATCAAACCAAAGTGGTTCCAAACTATGGCTAGTGAATAAAAAAGGGATCAAATGTGAAAAGTACCATTTAGAGGCAGATAAAGGATATCTATAAAATAATGAGACTTTCTTGCATCTTAGATTCTAAAGAGTAGGCCAGATAGGTTTGGGGTTGAAAAAAAAAGAATGTATATATAGTACTTCCCAAGATTATGCCTTTAAAGTGGCTATTGCTCTCTTGAGTTTTTGGTGTTTTAGAGCTTTACTCTTAGAGTCCTGAGAATTCAGTAACTTCTTAAAAGGATATTGGGCCTCAGGTAGATGGTCAATGTCATGCTCACTTTTCCAGCAAAAGTGAGGCCAGTGGTATTTCATGAAGATTGAGTTATTTACTCAGTAAACAATATGCCTATCAGCCTCTTGGACAGGACCCATAAAATGTGAAAGTTACAGATTCTTTGTCATCTCAGAGCCTTGTGTTCAGAGGTCTTGATCCAGAGACCTAGATACTGGGGATTCTGACTGGTAAGACATCTTTCCAGCCCACTCTGTTTCCAAGATGTTCTAATGATGTCATTGTGGCATAAATGCGTGCACCCTCTGAGAGCACACAGTGTTTGCTAACTGGTCTTTTGGAGATCAGTTCTCTTATAAAGAGCACTTTGGGACAGAGGTGGCCAACCAATCAATAAAGCTTGTATTTAATTCCACACTGTTACCTCCAAACTGCTTTGCTTTTAGCCCTTAAGAGTTTGTATCGTGGAGAGTAGGCTTCTTAATGAATAAATTTTGAGTTAGTAAGATTGCGGTTCATCATTTTATTAACAAGTCTTAAATAGTGAGTTTTTTTCAAAGATAATTTAAACCCTAGTGCCTAAATAATTCACTGAAAAATAACAGTAGTGAATATTTATAGAGTACCTATTAAATACTAACCATTTTGCAAAACATTTTATAGGCCTTATCTCTTTTAATCCTCACAAAAACCCTGTAAGTTTCTCTTGTTCTCCCATTTTCACAGAGAAGAAAACTTGAGGCACTGAGAGGTAAAGTCATGTACCCAGAGTCACGTAGCAAATAAGAGGCAAAGTTAAGGTTTTAAATCAGGATGTCTGACTCCAGAGTCTGCATTAAACAAACAACTATGTTAATACTGCCATCCAATAACAGTAATGAGTTATTTAATTTTATCCAACTTGGTGTTGAGGAAGAAAGTACCTAGCCTCAGAAAATAATACATTAAGTGTGTATTGGAGCAAGGGTGTGATTGTAGCAAGATCCTATAGCAGGTTTTAACTTTGAGGTGTTTAAACACATTTCATTAAGCTCAAGAATCTGCTGTGTTGTTGAGTTGCTCACAGTCAAACATTCAGTGGTCTTGTTTTTTAGGGCTTTACCCTGTGGGTTTCTGTTCTGACCCCAATGGCTACAGGGAGTCAGTCAAATGCCAGCTCTTTTCCCATCCTCAGCCCTGAGCTGACCCTTAGAAGGGAAAATTGTGACCCAAATCCAATTGCTGGCCTGTCTATCTGACTGTGCTTTCCAGCCCGAGAACTGATTCCCTCTCTGAGAAAACTGGAAAGGCTCCTGGAGGCTGCTGAGAAACTTTGATGTAGAGGTAGCAATTGAACAGATTGTCCTTTAGAAGCAGCCAAATTTCATTTTCCAGATTGAAAGACAGACTTCCAAGAAAACTTTTCTTTTTAATGTTTTGTTCTAGCATCCAAAAAAGACCCAACTTCAGATCCGGGCTTGAGAGTTTCTCATGGCTATTCTTGTTCTAGGTGGAGGGTGGTTGGCCCACTCTCAGATGGCATGTGTCTTAATAGCTAAATGACTGGCCAGGCCAGCCTTCACCTCCCTCCTGCTGGGCTCCAAGAGGAAGTCCACTTGACAGCTGCTGGGCACCTCCCAGTAATCTCACCCCAGGGTATTTTGTTGTCACTTTGTGACAGACCTGGACTTAAACCCCAGCCCAGCCACTAGCTTGTTAATATTGTGGCTGCCCGCAAGTTACTTAGGCTTTTTGAGCCTGTTTCCTCAGCTCTAAAATGAGGATTATAATGCCTTCCTTCCGAGTTAAAGTGAGGATTAAGTGCAATAATGTATTGACATAACCAGTGGTGGACCTGGCAGGAAGTATGGGCCCTTAGTGAGTGTTAGTTTCTGATACTAGTATAGAGAGGCAGTTAGTGATTAAGATTACAGTGTATAGAATCAAGCAGATCTGAATTTGATCCCAGATGTCTCATTTCAGAGGTGTGTGACCTTGGGCAATTGTCATGAGCTCTCTAAGGGTCAGTTTTCTTACCTATCAAATGGGGATAATACCAATACTCACCTCATAGGAATTTTGGGAGGATTCATTGAGCTAATCAGCTAATCACGTAAGGCACCTATAATAATGTCTGGCACAAAGTAAGCCCACAGTGAATTATAGCTCTTCATTATTGTTGGTGGTATTAGTGTACCTCACAGGACCCTGCTCTGTGTTTTCTCTCCTAGTGGCCCCTATTTGTTATCATTCAGTACACTGTGTACTTCATTATCTGCTGAAAGGCAGAAGATACTACTTTGAGTCCTTGCTTCAAAGGACAGATTCTACTCTTAGGGCCCAAGTCTCCCACTGATTTTTTCTTTATCCTCTTGCTCCAGCTTTTCTCCCTGCCATGTAATAAGGAGGGCATATCCATTGGGGGACCCCTTATCCAGCCAGAAGCATTTCTTAGAGATTTGAGAATTGAGAGGCTTGGATGTCTAAGCACCAACGGGATTTTTGGTATCTTAAACCAAGGATAAGCTCTACCTGGTTTTGTCATTCCTGGGGGTGATGAATGGCTTTTTGTTAGATATGATCTGCTTTCTTATTCAACTACAGCTCCCTAGATCCCTACTTCCTTCTCCTGATCATTTATTTGGGTTGAATTGTTCAGCATACCCATGTTCATAGTACATTGGGTCACCTTAAAGAAAGAAAATGGGAAAAGGAGACTAGAAGCACTTAGACTTCTCAGCAGGGCTCAAGTGAAAACAGCCTGTACTTAAGTGGGATAGGCAAGGTGGTGTCTGTCTAGGTTTCCAGAAGAATTTGAGACCAAGAACGAAAGTAACATTGAATCACATGAAAGTTAGAAGGAATCATGAAGATCATCCAGACCACATTATACAAAGTGAGAAAACTGAGGCTCAGAGAAGAGAAGTGATTTGCCCAAGGCCACACAGCAAGGTGGTAACAGGGCTGGAACTAGAAGGCTAATTGTCTGACTGCATTCAATGCTCTTTTCAACCCATGAGCTTGCCTTGTGGTTCCGTTGGCCCTCTTTGTTAGCATAATCAGAGAGTACTGTGACTGCCACATGTTTTAATTAAACAAATTCTTATCAGTATTTCAAATATAGTCCATATTCCTTTTATAAACCTTCACATGTTTGTGCTTGATTGTTATTTTCTAGGGTGTCAGATGCCTGATACATTCAATTCATGGTTTCTTATAACTCTGCTTCATGTCTGGTAAGTGAACAATTTAAGTGAAGTCATCAAATGTATTTTTTTCTTAAACACTACTGACTTGTTAAGGTATAGCCTTCCACGGGGCTGATTATATGAAATGTCAGTTCAGGCATTAAAAACTGTTCCTTTCATTTTTAATAACTGGTGTCTTGTAGCACATTTTTATTAAAGGTCAAAGCATAGTCCCCAAAAGAAACTTAAGTGGGATTTTCTCAAAGAACACCTAACCCAGTGAACAATGCTATCAGTATCTCTAAGAGACCCTATGAGCTTGGATGGAAAGTTCTCTCCCTTGGCTGTTTTAGGAAAGTTCACATTTACGTAAAAGTGGTTTGAATTGTGAGCATCCGTGGTCATTTTCATTGCTGGTCATCAGAAACCTATAACAAATTATAGCACTGACATTTACGCCTGTACCTCTAAAATGTGCATACCGGTTAGATTCATGCCAGGTTTGTTGCATGTAAAAATATTTAACACCTTAAACAGTATATTTTTTCTTCAGCTGCAAATTAAGTAGCCAAAAAAAATCAATTTTTCATCTAATGTTACACAGTATTAAAGGTCAGAAGGATATAGGAGAGTCGTTGAAGTGGGGGCTGGGGAAAGTATTTATTGAACTGCCAGATCTTGGGAAAGTAAATTCTGAAGAACTAAGTTTACTACTTTGACCATAGTGAGTATCTGAGGAACGTGGGGAATGGTTGCCCTGTCAAAAGGACCCTTGTTTGAGACTGCCTTCAGCTGAGCTTTGCATCACAGGACTGACTACTATATAAAGACTTTTTGGTTTTGATCACCTCTGAAATATTTCTTCTGAACTCACATAGTCAGTGAGATTGGCTAAGGGGCCTAAGACGGCAGTTTATTTTATGTTATTTTTTTCTAAGCTGGTAGCTTATTGAGTGTACACTGTGTCCTGAGCAGTCAATAAGCTATGTCAAGAAGCTCACAGTCTAGTGAGGGAGATAAGACATGTATAACAGTCAGTTATAAATCAGAATGGCTGAGTTCTATAATAAATCTAAGTAGTGCCTTTGGAATCACAGAGGAAGCCGCGATAAAACCTGTACTGGTTCTACCTGTTCTTTGAAATGTACCATGTCTCTTACTCAGGCAGCTGAGAAGGCAAACTACCTTCTGTCTGAATCGTGAAGGTTAGGAAAAGGTTCAGGGAGGGCAGCTGGATGTACTGAGAGGAAAACTACATTTTCAAGGAGAGGACTGCAGAGGTGGCACTGTGGAATTACTCACTGGAAAGGTGGGAGGGTTAAGAGGAGGCTAGGCTGTTCCCAGAGGAGCTCAAAGATAATATTCAGAGCCTGTATGAAAGACTCTTTATTGCCCAGTAGCTAGAGGTATCAGAGTGTTAGAGGGAGTGGATGACAAAATAAAAAATATAATCCCTGTGACCACATCCCAAGGTCAATACCTGACTAATAGTAGCCGAGAGAACCTTGAAACTACTTGTAGTCCTTTCAAGTTAGCCACCATTTCCAAATGTGCCTGCTGATTCTTCCTTGCTGAGGTTGGTTTAATTTCTCAGCGGAGCAGGGGGGTACCACCATCAGTTAAGTAGGGGGAAGGAGGCTGTCTGCTTTAAATCTATGCTCGGTCTCCCCTCCGTCCTTCCTCCTTAGTTCTCATGATCTGCGGGCTTTGATGGGATGAATCAATAGCTTTTCAGTTTGAATCAGCAAACTTTTATTGAGGACTGTGTGTTAAGGACAGAGGCATTGGAAAGAAGGACATGACATGGTGTGCACCTTCAAGAAACAGTCTAGTGGAAAACAGGCAAAGGACAATTACCTGTAATGGGTGACAATGAAAGAAGCACTGTGCTTCTTGAAAGAAGTGAGGCACAAGCAGGTACTGTGGAAGGACAAGGCGTGACTAAATCCAGATTTGGTGGAAGGGAGCAGTATTGGATAAAGAGTTGCTCTGTGGTAGAGGTGACATTTGAGATGCACCAAGAAGGGTGAGTGGAATTTCTGTCAGAGAAAAGGAGGGCATTTTAGGTTGAGGAAATAAATAATTAGGAGCAAAACATAGAACATGTACAAGAACACAGAGTATTTGAGGTCAGCCAGTTGTCCGAAGTGTCTAGGGCGAGTCTGTGGAAGAATGTAGTGGAAAAGGTCACCAGAAAGTTAATTTAGGGTCCAGCTGGGCTGTGATCCTCCAAGAAGAATTGGGGAAACTCTCTTCTAGGGGATAGAGGTCTAAGAGGGAGTAATGGATCCACCCAAGCCTGTGGAAAAGCTGTGTTCTTCTAGCCCTGTTCTCTTAGCCTGAAGCTCTAGGAGGCTAACTGAGGGATAGCCAAATCCAGTATTACAGGGCTCAGTGGACTTGCTAGAGGTGTGTAGGGTTGAAATACCTCCTGTGGGTGGTAGTGTGAGGGAGAGATGGGGAAGTTTAGAAAGCAATCATAAAAATAGGAAGAATTCCACCCCTCTCAACCAAAAGACCAAAACTAGAACACCCTGGCAGTGGACTTTGCAGAAATCTTGTCTGGGTTCCCAAGGGTGATGGCTCCCTGTCGGCTCTTAGAATAGGGACAGGATTTCTCATATCGTTAGTTGATGTTTCCCTTATCCTGTCTGCTTTCTCTAGTTCCTAAGTTTTTTTTGTGTACTGGGATGTAGGACTGGGACCCCTCCAGTTCCTAGAAGGCCCCTATCAGTTGTGTATTCACATGAGCTTCCAGCTGTAGTGACTGTCCTTTGTCTTTGCTGAGCAAGATTAGTATTGACTGTTGAAAAGATGCTGAGAGAGGTTGCTGTCTGGGCTTTCCAGCATCCCCACATGGACCTGATTAAAGTAGACCTTCTCCTCAGTTCCCTATCTTGGGCAGTGACATTGTGGTCCATTCAGGTGCCACACCAGAAACCCGGGAGACCTGTTTGACTTTCCCTCACCCCTTTCATCTGGTCAGGCACCAGTCACCCAACTCAAACTCTTTGACCATGACCCACAGTAACAAATGCATTTTATTTTGCAGTCCAGAACATACACATGTATCTGGTACAAAAGTTTTGTAAAACTTATAATGTCAGATAATCTGTGATATTTTGTGTTTCTGAATTCATTTTAAACAGAAATTCAAGATGTCACCCACTAAGTTGATTTCACTTGGTTGTAAGCTACAGTACCTGTAAACTGGTCTTTGGCCTCCAACTTCCTTCTTCCTGTGCCATTGATCTTCTTGATACAAATGGGATTAGTGTACACACACACACACAGACACACACACACACTTACTCTCCTTAATATTCTCCATTGTTCTCAGGATAAAGTATGTTTCCTAGCATGGCATTCATATCCCACCAAATATGGCACCTTTACTTCTCTCATCTGTTGGTATTCTGGTTACCACTACCACCACCACTCCCTTCCCTGCAAGGAAAAATAAAACTATGTAATAGAAATATCAAGTCTTCTGCACAAAGCTTTCTTCTTCCCTTCTCCCTCCTCTCCACGTGACAGACTCCTGTTTTTCATTCAGTATCCAACTCAGATATTACCTCTTCTTTGAAGCCTTCTCTCTAAAGGCAAAGTTAGTTTCTCTTCTGTGTTCCCTTAGTATTTTAGATACATCTGTTACAGTACTCATCACATAACATTTTTATATTCTATCATATATGTGTCAGTCTTCCTTGTGGACGGTGAGTTTATTGAGAGGAAGAATTATTTTTGGAACGATACGAAAATTTTGGAAAGATATGAGATACTTCTTCCCCTCAGTCCCATGTCTTACTCTTAGTTTGCATTGATAAATATTAATTAAATAATCTGACTTCGCTCCCGTGCAATTGGAAGGGTCCTGGCCACTGCCTGTTGGTCAGGTGGGAGGGGCAAAGCTCTGCTCCTGTGTAAGTTTCCCTGGGTGGTGAGATGTATGTAGGTGGAATTTATGTTGGTGTTCTAAGCACTAATTGACTTGTAGAGACCACCATTTTAAAATTTGTCATGGAACACTAGTATGTTATTGATGCAAAAATTAATTTTAGAAAGTGGGATGGGACAAATAAAATTAGAATATGTCTATGATGGAGGTGGAGTGGGGAGGAAGATGCAGTTTGTATTTTTAAAAATTATTTTGAAGTCAGATATAAGTATAATAACTACTAGGTCCTTGACAATATTATTTTAAAATTTATTTACATGTATTACCTCACACATTCTTATAACTACTTTATTCCTGTTTACATATGAGAGATCAGAGGCTTAGAGAAGCCAGAGAACTTGCCTAAAGAACTGGATAGTACATGGTAGAGAGGAAATTCCAGCATCGGTCTGGTTAACTTAAAGTATTAACTGCTTTCCTCACTGGTAATTAAAATTACTGAAGTAACTAATTCAATAATTATTTATGAATACTAATAATATTTAATATTAGTCAATACTATATATTGCTTAGTTAAGAACCTGCTTATTCTTAAACATAAATCCATAAATTATAACACTAATTTTTAAATTGAACTTACTGTATGCAGATTTGTTCCCTGCCCTCATGGGGCTTAGAGTGTGGGAGAGAGACTTTAAACAAATCATCAGTAAAATGCCACTGGATGGTGCTATGAGAGGAGGTGATAGGGCTCCGTGGAAGTAGAGGGATACATAATTTAGTTGAAGGGGGTGGGTCACTCTGGGAGGGCTTCACTGAAGAGATTACATTTAAACTGACACCTGAAGATTAACAGAAGTTAGCACGTCAGAGATAGGATGAAGAAGCATTGCAGGCAGAGGGACCTCATGGTTTTCAATCTTTTTACCAGCAGAAGAACCCTTTTTAAAAATGAAGTTTTATGCTCAGCCACAATGTTTGCATAGTTAAAAGGATTGCTACTCAGGTTGAGGAAGTGGGAACGACCTGCTCACTTCAGGTCTTCACAAAACACTCACTGGTAAGGGACCCTTACATAGCTCCATGGAAGCTCAGGGCACAGTTTAAAAACCACAGATCTAGTCCAACTCTCTTGTTTTGCAAATGGGGAGGTGATTGTGGCAATTTTAAGGGGTTTGTCACAGGCCTCTTGATCAATAATGGGAGGATCCAAGACTCAAATCCAAAGCTGACTATGTGAACTGTGCCTTCTGCAACACTTTGCTTCCTGCCTGCATGACCCCTTTTGGGGTCATGGGGATGGGAGTCTCTTGCCCTGAATTTGGACTGCATAGCACTGACCAACAACTATATGAAACTGTTTCTTGGCACTCCCTGTCTGTGTCCTGGGAGAGGCAAGAAGTAAACCTGAAAATAGTCCAGGGCGACAAATGGTGTGTTTGATAAGCAGACATACAGATCATATGGGAGAAGGGGATGGGGAGCAGCCTGGGGATGGTCCAGGAAAGCAGTTGCATTGGCCTTCCGGGGTCAAGAACCAGAGGACATGGAGTCTGGAGGAGTTATTAGGAGGGGAAGAATTAATTGTAAACTACTTTTTAAGACGTTCCAAGTGAGAAAGAAAGATGAGATGATGATCACTTGTGGGAGAAACAGGATGGAGGGGAGAAGCATTTTGTATTTTGTTTTTATTTTAAGGTAGGGAAACACTGGAACACTAGGTTAAAAAACACTAGGTTTTTATAAGCCTAAAGGAGGAAACCTCTGGGAAAGAAGAGAAGGAAGTAAAGTTGTGGAGGTGGAAGGGACTGGAAGAAGACAGACTGGTTCCAGTCTCAGTCCAGCCAGAGAACTGCCCTGGCAGACACTCCTGGCCTTTGCAAGAGGGCTTTTTAAAACCACCACAGCAGTTTTGATGTAGCTGTAGGGCTTTCAAGCTCGTGCTGGATTCCAGCAGCTCCAGACCTGCTATATATGGTGAACCCTGGCCATGTGCACATCTTCTCTCTGCCTCCGCCAGCCAGAGTTGCTCTGTTTAAACACCCACACATGTAGCTGTTTGCCCAAACCAAAGGCTTATGCAGCATCATTTTACCAACATTGCATAACCTAAGAGCACTGGTACCTGCTACCCAGGAGCTTGTTTTTTATAGTGGATCTGACAGGCAGGCCACAGGCCAGGTGTAGCTCTTGGAGGAGGCTCTCTGTCAGGTGAGATGGCTTCAGGAAGTGCCTCGCCCACTTGTCTGTTTGCCCACAGACTGTCCTGTGGCCCCCATGCTCCCTGCATAAAGGTTAGGCTTCGTGGGGAGGGAGTTTAGGAAACCAGGTGGAGATAGCCATGTACACAGCCCCAGGAAAGGATCCGCGTGCCAGCTCACAAATAAATAAACTCATTCATTAGCACACTGCTGAGACTTGAGTGTGGCCATGTAGGCTCTGCTTTCTTGGCCTCAGCTGGTGGCAGAGTAAGGGAAACAAGCTACGTGAAAGTCCCTTTGGGATTCCTTTATAGCAGCCAGAGTGACAGACCTGCCCAAGTGCCCACTAAGCTTCATTGAATTCAAAATCAGATCCTCTCTAAGCAACTTATAAACTACCATGAGAGAGAAACAAGGCCAAAACACAACTGGCATTGTCAGAAGGCCCAAACAGAGCAAGCGAAACAGGATGCTGAGAGCTGCCAATACATGGCAGGAGGTCAGCATCAGGAATAACAAGAATTCTTCCCTCTCAGATTTAGGCAGAGGGGAGGAAAGCGTGGCTAGGAAACTCTCCTTCCTTTGAACTCTGCAGGCAGTGTTGTCTTCCTCCATGTCTGATCTAGCAGGAAGAGATTTTTGGAGCTGTACTGTCACAGAGTAGGGGAAACAGTCAATACTGACACTGCCCGGAGAGAGGGGCCACTTATGGCTTGGGGAAGGGAGGGGAGCCCAGGCTTCATTGCAGCTCCTCTCTTCTCCACTGTGCAACCTTAAGTTACTTAACTCCTCAGAACGTCAGTTTTCTTTCCTGTGAAATGGGGCCACTTGTACTAGATAGATGATTATGTACCTTGAAAGAGACAGTGAATGCAAATGTGTCTTACAGTGGCAAATCTCATACTAGAGGACTTTTTTTTCATACTAGAGGACTTAGTAAACGGTAATAATCATTATTACTAAGTGCCATAAAGCAAAATTTACACTTTAGCCTTTTATATTTGGAGACTTCTAGTGAGTGAGTCTTTCTTCCCTTTTCCCCTCCTTCCTTTTAGAGATATTAGGGAGCCATCAGACTAGGGCTTGAACACTCCTTTTTTTCTTTACTTTGCTAGCTGGGTTATTTGCTTTCCTTATATGTAAAAGAGATCAGTATTATTTATGAGGCACTGGAGTCACTGAGAGACAAGGATAGTACTGTGAAGCTTAAAACCTCAATAATAAATTTTGGATTTAAGAACATCATCAAACTCAGGAGGGGCAACTGGAATTGCTCCTAAACAGAGAGTAGTTTTTGCACAGATTAAGTTGATACTCAGAGTAGGTGCTTGCTAAATCCTTGCTAAATGAATGATTAAATTAATTATTTAGTAAAAGAATTTTTAAATTGCCAGATTGTCTCTTTTTAAAAAGATTTTTAAAAAACAGACTTTAGGTTTTAAGAGCAGTTTTAGGTTTGAACAGAATCTTTTCTTTTTAAAGTTTATTTTGCATTCTTAAGGGCAATTTTTATTATGTTTTAGCGTGGAAGTCTCCTCTCCCCCACCTTTCTGTTCCCTCTAGAACAGAGCTCTGGAGTTATGAAGTTTAATCAGTAGCAAAATGAATTTGACCTCTCAACATTTAATGTAAGCATTTATTATGAGGAATGCTTCCATGATGTCAATTAAGTAGAGCTGTCCTGTTCTTTTATTTAAACCTAATATTCTCAGTTGTGGAATAATTTAATGACTCAAATATTACTGTTGTATGGTCAGAGTCTGTGACAAGTATTTGCTTTGTTTTGTAGTGGTACCCACTACAGGATCATCAAATCTTTTTTGTTGTTTACCATTTTGAACTTGTTTCATTCATTTTCTTTTCACTTTCCAACACGCTTTAACCTTTTCTGGGTGATTCAGAAGATCCTGATAACCCTTAAGTATATTTTGCCAGGCTGTCTTTGAGTTGTGCTGGGTAGATATACCCTCCCTGTTGAACCTCAACTGCTGTGCTGTTTTTTGTGTTTGTTTTAAATACATTTTTAGTTTCTTTCCTTTTAGCCTGCCAGCAGTTACTTTTTGCTGTTGTTGGTATGTTAGCCTCAGGTTAGCCAGTCTTTTCCCTTCCGATATCTTATTTCTAGTGTGATGCTAGTTTTGAAACTTAAGTTATTGCCCGTCTGAAGATTAAATGAAAAACAGTAAGTGGATTCTGGAAGGTTTGTTCTAGTCATTAAAGAGGCAGAAAAACAGTACAACTCTGGGATCAGATTAGCAGGGTTCAGATCTCAGCTTTGACAAGTAACTAGGTGTGTAACTCTGGGCAAGTTACTTCTCTTAAGACTCAGTTTCCTCAACTATAAAGTGGGGACAGTGAGAATACCAGCCTCCCATAGTTGTTTTAAGGATTAAATGAAATAATGCATTTGAATCACTTAGCACAGTGCCTGGCACATAGTTGTGTTAGCTGTTAATTACAGCATTTGTCCGCTTTTGCTATTAAAGGATTTTTCTTTTGCTTTCTTCCTATTTCTTAGTCACATTAGGATAGGAAAAATTGCCAGATAAGTTGAATTCAGCCTAAATCAGATGTTACCCTAATAATTGCTAGATTGCTAAATTACTAGAACTCTGTATCCTAAAAAAGATTTCACTGGGGTGACTGTAGTATGTGTGGATGAAACATAGAGCTGGAGATGAGATTTCTTCACCTCCATCCTTCTGTGGCAGATTGTTTTTTCAATGTAAGAGTAGTATGTGTAGAATGCTACCACTGTGAAAAATGGGGAAGGGTACATAGAAACATAAGCTTATATGTGTATAGATTATATGTGGAAGAATTCCTAAGAAGCTACTAACTGTAGTTGCCTTAGGAAGAGGAACCTGGGGTTTGGGGGATGTGGGTTAAGAAGGAGACTTAAGGTTCTTTGTTTTTTGTTTTTTTGTTTTTTTACCACGCACATGTATTATCTATTCAAAACAGTTACTAAACAAAGAAAGGAGTAGACTGAATGTGTAGGCTTCAAGGTCAGGTGCCCTAAGTACCTTGACCTTCAACTTGATCTGGAAATTCCAGGCAGCTGACTGTCTAAGATGTGGGCCCCAGCCTTCAGCTATGCTTTTTCCTTAAAGAAGACAAAGACAAAAATTCTTCCCAACAAGACTTTTCTGTCCTTAACTACCTAGAGAATTTGATTCACAAGCTCAAGGCCAAAATAAGTTGAGCCTTTCTTTCGTTAGCTGAATTTGGTGATGGTGGCTGAATGGACAGCCCTGTGGATCAGAATCTTATTTTCCCAGTAGAACTCATGGGAATCTTTAGTACACTTCCTGTTGATGAGAAAACTGATTGTTTTGATTTTATAACTTTAACTATGTGTGATGAAATTTACTCTAGGACTGTATACTTGAAAGTGTTTTCCATCAATTGTCTACTACACTAATTAGGTACAGAGATTTAGGAGTAATTAGAATTCACTCTCCTTTCATTTAGCAAGCTTGAATCTATATTTTCTAATCTCTTAGTATCAGCAAGATTAGGTACAGTTTGTAGCAAACTTCTCTCGAAAGGTAGGTGAACACTTTAATTTAAATTTCTGGATCAGACCATTGTGAATACCATGGTTCTACTGAAGTAAATATTCACCAAATTTATCATTTTCCAGCTCTGGCAACATTTATATTTAATTATAGGGTTGAGGCTGGGAAGAAAGAGTTAAATTCTGAGAGACTCATCTGTTCTTTTTTTTCAATTGGTTGAAGTATAGTCAGTCACAGTGTGTCAATTTCTGGTGTACAGCATAATGTCTCAGTCATACATATATAGATGCATATATTCATTTTCGTATGTTTTTTTGATTTAGAGACTCATTTGTTCTTTTTTTTTACTTTTTTTATTGAAGTATAGTCAGTTTACAATGTTGTGTCAATTTCTGGTGTACAGCACAATGCTTCAGTCATACATGAATATACATATATTCATTTTCATATTCTTTTTCACCATAAGCTATTACAAGATATTGAATACAGTTTCCTGTGCTATACAGTGTAAACTTGTTTATCTATTTTATATATACCAGTCTGTATCTGCAAATCTCGAACTCCCAATTTATCCCTTCCCACCTCCTAACTCCCTGATAACCGTTAAATTTGTTTTCTATGTCTGTGAGTCTGTTTCTGTTTTATAAATAAGTTCATTTGTCTTTTTTTAAAAAAGTTCCACATATGAGTTATATCATATGGTATTTTTCTTTCTCTTTCTGGCTTACTTAGAGTCACATTCTCCAGCGCCATCCATGTTGCTGCAAATGGCATTATTTTATTATTTTTTATGGCTGAGTAGTATTCCATTGTATAAATGTACCACAACTTCTTTATCCAGTCATCTGTCGATGGACATTTAGGTTGTTTCCATGTCTTGGCTATTGTAAATACTGCTGCTATGAACATTGGGGTGTAAGTGTCTTTTTGAATTAAGGTTCCCTCTAGATATATGCTCAGGAGTGGGATTGCTGGATCATATGGTAAGTCTATTTTTAGAGACTCAAGACTTGTTCTTAAAGCCAAGGTGCTAATCTTATTACACCCCTTCTTCTTGAAAAACATTCAGTGGCTCTTCTATGTCTACTGAGGAAAGTCCAGACTTTTTAGCATGACGTTTCAAAGCCCTTCATGACCTTTCCAACATATTTTTCTGTTTCCTATAGCTGCCCTCCCACAAAATCTAGGTATTCATTGTTCCCTTACATGTGCTGAGCTTTCCATGGCCCTGTCTTTGCTCCTAGTGTTCCACCTGCTGGAAATTCTCTTATCTTTTACCTGTCCAATTGCAGCACACCTTTCCAAGCCCCAGGTACAGTGTTTCATTTTCCATGAAACTTTCTCTGATCCCGGTCAACCAAAAGTAATCCTCTCAAACTCCATTGCACTTTGTGTTCCTCTTGGGACACTTTATGCATTCTCTTTTAAGACTCTCTGTGTATGGAGTATTTTGTCTCCCCAAAGGAGACTAAGTGCTCCTTGGAAGCTAGACTCTTGTTAGCCATCTCTAATCTCCACACAATAGGAACTCAGTTTATGTTCACGGAGTGAATTAAGTGTCAGTCAGCATCTTGAAAGTGTCTTCAATTTGTTTTACCTTTTCAACCCAGATGACCATTTGACTATTATCTGTAAGGGCTGTAGAAAGAACTGCTCTGAAACAAAAAACACTTCACGCCATGTTGATATAGTTAGTTTATAGTCTGAGAAAATCTGTGCCTTTTAAACCTCAGAGGGCAGGTGTATTAACAAACTACAGAATTTTCATATAAATAAAGAATTCCATTACCTCACTATTGCTGTTGATGAATTGGCCTCTGACGACACTTAAGCATCAAAACACACAGACTCTTTTCAGGTGGAGAGGCTGACATGAGTGATGTGGTTAAATTTAAGAAAAATCTTATGAAAAAGGACTGTTGAACTTTCTCCAGTTTGTTTCTGCCTTGGAATATGCCCTATATCATACAAAGTGGTCAAATCTTTTTCCATGACCTGTTTTTATTGTCACAAAGTGTCATTTTTTAGGCATTAACTGGGTTCAGAGGTTACAAATTTAGTATAACAGCATCAGCAAATCCCAAGGTTGAAAGAGACTTTAAAGATCATGTAGTCAACCTTCTGTGAGATAGCCAAACTGCGAATTCTCTGTTTTTTGAGGTCATCCATTCCATTATTTAAATCTTCAGAAACTCCCCTGTTAGAAAGTTTTAATTTGCAATGTTCAATGTTGAGTAATTCTTTCTCCCTCTGTGACCCACCCATTGGTTCTGATTTTAATTCTTGGACAAATAGTCTAATCACTTTTCTGCAGTATTTAAGACAGCTGTCCTGTTTTTCTCCACATTAAATATCTTCTGATTTTTTATCTCTTTGTCTTGTCTCTTAAAATGAAATGTTCAAAACTGTAGACAGTAATCCAAGTACAGTCTGACCTGTGCTGAGTAGAACAAAAGTCTTACTTTGTACATGAAGATATTATATTTTCATTACTGTATCTAAAATCACATTAATTTTGGGGGTGGGTAACCTCGTCATCCTCTTGACTCCCTTGAATATATACCGTCAGCTTAAGTCTGTAAGGCTTTACACACACAGGCAGACATGACTCACCTATCCTGTACCTCTACAGCTGTACTTTAGACCTGAGTACAGGACCTTAGATTTATCCCTAGTAGATTCAGCCTGTTGAAACAGCTTGTTGAAGTATTCTTGGTTCATGGTTGGGTCATGCAACATATTTGTCTTCCTGCCCAGCTTCTTGTAATCTACAAATTTGATAAGTATGTTTTCTTTTCTTCCATCTTAGTCATTAACAGAGATATTGAGGCAGGCCAGGCTAGAATTATTTCATTGGACCATTCTATTGCTAGTAGATTTAAATGGGCAGGATTAATTGTATATGGAAATACAGTTATCAGTTTAGACTCAATACTCCATAATTATAGCAGAAATTGTCTTTTAGGTAGATAGTCCTATTGTCCTGTTGTAGCTGCTTAATAACTATTTAACAAGCGATAATAGAAATAAGTATGCTCATAAGAATGAGAATAGGAACTAGCTTGGAAAGTTGGTGGCTCTTTATATTTTTATATATAGTTAAATATAATATTGTATTTATTAATAAAACATAATATAATTCTTATATTCTTATGTAAGAGAGCCTTCTGAACTGATTAGAGTCAATGTGGTATAGGGGGAAGAGCCCTAAATTTGGCCCTGAGATGTTTTATTCATTTATTTATTCAGCAAATATATATTGATTACATGCTGTGTTTAAGCTCTGGATATATAACGATAAAACAAAACAAAACAAAAAAACACCGAGACTTGATCTTTGCCTTCAATGGAATGTGCATTCTAGTGGGAGAAACAATTTGATAATTTACACAGATGAAATCATAGTACTTACTGTGACCTATATTATGGACACGTGCTGTCCAACAGAAATATAATGCAAGTCACGTATTTAATTTAAAAGTTTCAAGTAGCTCTATTTTAAAAAGCGAAAAGAAAAACATGAAACTGATTTTAAATATTTTCTTTAACTCAATATGTTGAATAATATTTCAACATGTAAGCAATATAAAAAAATTGAGATATTTATGTTCTTTTTTCTTGAACTAAATCTTTGAAATCTTACACTTATACCACATCTCAATTTGAACTAGCCCTATTCAAATTCAAATTCATTCAAAGCCATATTCAAATTCATTTTGAACTAGTGGCTTCCATATTCTATAGATAGCACAGTACTGTAACCACCTTTACAGACTGCCCTGTGGTGTTGGGCAAATTACTTTCTTTCTTTAGAATGCCTGTTTTCATCAGTAAAATGAAGGATCCATACTTGTTTATCTAAACAAGTGGAAGTGGTCCCTTTCATATATGAGGGGGCCTTCTGAGATGCTGTAAATAATCTGTATCTTGATCTGGGTGGTGCTTACATGGGTGTATATTGTACATAAAAATTCATTAAGCTGCGCACTCAAGATTTATGTACTTTTCAGTATCTGTTATATCTCAATAAAAGATTTAAAAAAATAAAATTACTTCCAGTTTTTTGATTCTGTGCCCTTTGATAAAATCACTCTGATAAGCTGACCTTCAGTGGAAATGTGTAATGGAGAAAATGGAAACAACCAGTGATTCTCTATGTCTTCTTCCACCCAGGATGTGTCTGGTCAGAATGAAGCAGGAAGGCCGGAGTGGGAAATACATGTGTCGTATCATAGTTCATTTTATGTGGGAGGATGTTGAGCAACGTGGCAGAATCATGGGGGTAAGTGAGTGCTGTCAGATTCTGGTCTTGGAAAACTCCAATGAGGGATTGCCTGACTTTAGCTGAAGCTGTAAGTGTTCTAGAATGGCCTTATGTCAAGTGGTAATTCAGCTAGAGTCACTTCTACCTCTGTGGAGGCTGACGTGTTGCTGGCACTTTAATTGTGTATTGGCACACATTATCATGATTTGTCAATGTGAAGGCATCTTATGTACAGAGATGGAATTATTAAGCCCAAATCATGGTGATAGGAGGTATGGATTTGGTGAATGGAGCAAATCAAATAATATTAATAATAATAATGCATTATTAGGAAATTATGCCTCTGACACCACTTCAGTGTGTCAATTCACTATTGGATTGGATGACAAGAACCTGGCATGGGGCCTGCACTGTCCTCAAGAACTTAAAAACAAGCACCTTGATCACTAACAACCTAAAGTACTTTGGCGAGGTATTTGCTGAAAAGTTGCATTAAGTAACCTGAGAAAGGAGGATATATAGTATATATATAATGTAGAATGTAATGACAATAGAAAAATGAAACCAAAATTTTAGAATACTGTTAGTTATATAAATAGCAATCTCTTCCTCTATGTATATTGTGTATTTTGTGTATCTAGACTGTGTTTTAGTAGATTGTAATTCCTTTTTTTCACCCATATCATTGCCTCCCAGCTTGGGAGCATCCAAAGCAGAACCATCAGACAGGGTTATGAAATGGATTAACTTGGTTTCATGATTACAAAGCAAATTTCTCCCTGTAGACTGAGAAATAAAGTTTACATATGTATTATACAAGGCATAAATATTCATAGAATAAAAATCAAACAGTAAAAAACTTTTAATGTAAAAAAACAACTATCTTTTTCCCAATCCAATTCTGCAGAAGTAACTATTGTTAAGAATTGATATGTACCCTTCTGGTTGTTTTCTATAAAATACAAATGTATAAATGTATGTATTCTTTTAACATAACACAAATGGGCTTATACTATACACACTGTTTTCATCTTGGCTTTTTTAACTCAATATATATTTGATGTGTTTTTACTTTACAATTGTTTTTAAAATTCAGAATGTTTTAACTGAGGCTGAAATCCCTTTAATCATCGGTCTCAATCCTGGCCAACTACCTCATTTCAAGAAGTAATTAATCACTGTTTCCACTTTGGTGTATATCTTTTAAAACTTTCCTATGTTATCTATAGAAAATATGTAGTATTGGTTTTGTGTGTATATATTTATTATATATGATACCATGCTGTATGTGTGTAAATGCAACTTCTTGTGTGTGTGATTTTTTTTTTAATTGAAGTATAGTCAGTTACAGTGTGTCAGTTTCTGGTGTACAGCATAATACCCCAGTCATGCATATATATATATATATATATATATATATATATATATATATATATATACACACACACACACACATATATATATATTCATTTTCATATTCTTTTTCATTAAAGGGTATTACAAGATACTGAATATGGTTCCCTGTGCTATGCAGAAGAAATTAAACTTTCTCTTTTTTGTTCAACAATATGTTCTGGAGATCTTTCCATGGTGAATGGGAATTAAGTGGGAGATCTTCTCTCATGTTCTACTTTTTTTTTCCCCCTGTAGACATTTTATTAGCAGTCAAGATTTCCTTCCCATTCATCACTGTTGAACAACAAGGTCTCTCATCTTCCTGCTTATCCAACTTTCACTCGTCATCATCAATTTTAGGCATAAAGGTTTTAGTTTTCTCTCAAAATCAAGTTTGAACTACTTGAGGTCCATGTTTTACTTTTATTTACTGTAATTATTTTCACACACTTCCTATGTTATTATCTAATGATATCATGTACTTATTCTATGTGTAAAATTGTACTCTGGGAAACTAAATCATGGAAATGATGGTTGCCTACCTGAGAATCTGGGTTGAGGGGTATTTTCAAATTCTCATGTCTTTGGAGAAACTGCATCTATAGGAAGCAGAGTAGACATGCTTCACTGACATTTATATGCCTTTCTCTGAGACAACAGACATTAGCATTTCTGTTCATTCTAAGAAGATGATAGCATATTTTCAAATTTTAGCTGCTGTCATCATCATATCAAATGTTTTGGAGTCAGTATTCAGCTGTCTTTGTAATTGTGCTCTTTGCTTCCTTCTTCATTTTTCTCACTGTCATGACTTACTGCTGTTTAGCTGCTCAGAGTGGGATCAGCAGCCTTTAAGCTATTCATCCAGCTGAGTGTTCCACATGCCCTCAGGTACTTACTACCCAACTCTGTGGCAGCATACAGTGGACATAGGGTAGTTCTGGCAGTCTCAAATCATCCCATGTGTTGATGGCCAGTGATACCCCCTGACTATCCAACGCCTTGGCTGACTGCCATGCAGTTACACAGCAGCTCTTCTGTTAGCCTGTTTTCTTATCACTGTTGACTAAACTCTGCTGAAAGTTGAACCGCTAGAGCCATGGGGGCCACTGCTGGTCCCCAACCTGAATAGCTTAATGAACCATAGGTTGCTAACTCGTGGACTACAGGAACCCTTTACTCTACCTTCCCCATCCCCAAATGAATTTCCTTTTAGACCTACATATATCTATCTCCATCACAATAGTCAACCCTGTGACCTTCTCCCATGTTACTTTATAGTGTTCCTTCTACTTGACTGTATGCTTTATAAAGGCAGGAAACCTGTCTTATCCACAGTTTTTTGTCTACACAGTAAACATTGGATGAACAAATACTTGTTGAATGAATGAAAAAATTGAACTTCAGCCTCTGAAATTCTGTTTTAAAGCCAACTTATTTGTCACATAGATCATACTTGGTTTATTAGTCTCTAGTCCAGGTGTATATTAATGCAGTCCTGAAGGAATTAGCCTTTCCTTTTTTTCCCTCCCATTTTATCCAGCCATTTTTTCCTGTCTGAATTGTTCTAAATATGATACTGTCCTATGGAGAAGTGTGTTAGATTAACATTTCTCAAACTTTATTGTGCCTGCAGTTCACTGTTATTAAAATACAAGTTGTGATTCAGTAGGTTTTGGGTGAGGCCAGAGAGTCTACATTTCTTAAAAGCTTCAGGCAATGTCAGTGCCACTGGTGGGGCAGGATGGGAAGGGGCAACCACACTTTGAATAGTAAGGTTTTATGTGATCCATAATGCTCCCCAGGTATAGACTTAAATTTGCCTTCGTGAAGAGAAATGCCAAGCTCCAGTTTAGTTACAAAGACTTTAAGTAAAAGATGATGATTTAAAAATAATAAAGATTTGAAAGAGTTGAGGAATTACTATTATTGCATTTCTATTATAACTGACTTGATCTTCCCTTTTCAATCTTAAGCTATAAACAGACGTCCTTTATACAGGCAAGAAAATTAAATATTAACCACTTCTAAGTTGTGAGTGTGATTGTGTGTGTGTAGAGGGGATCTTGGTCTTCAGTGTGTGTACACCTAAAAAAAAAATGGGAAAGTTAGGCTGGAGAAAATGGCATGTGGCTAGAGAAAAGTAGTAGGCAGGGGGTTGCCAGTCTGGCCAGGTTCTGACCCCGGCTGGCAGGTCTTTTCTCCTCTGTGCTTCAGTTTCTTGCTTAAAAAAAAAAAACTTGAGGAGGGGCAGGTTGCTACATGATTTCTAAGTTTCTTTTTGGCTTTGAAAACCTATGATGTGAAGGTGCTAATTTGCAAATCTATCTCTGTGTTATTCCCAGGTGTACATCTTTAAGAAAACTCATATAAAAAGTAGAATTTATAAGACTGATCAATGTGGTGGTGATTTTTCTCATGCCAAAGAATTCTTAGAGGCCATTACTTTACTTGAGTGGATTGGTGAGGGGAAAATTGAGAATGTAAATTAATGACACATTAGAAATTTGGATCAAGAAATCCTTTGAAATTAGAGTTCCAGTCCCATCCGGTGGGAAAATTTTCACTTTACAGAAGTTTGCTTTTTACCAGCTTTTTAGGAGCCCAACTATTATGAAAAATAAGGCAGTCTCGTATATCATCAGTGATGCTGGTATAAAAAGCAAGTGTTAAATTTGAGGTTACAAAAATCACATCAATAATTTAGAGTGTTCTGACCTAAAAAAAATTATTTGGGATTTAAACATATAAATTAGCTGTGGAAATAAAGTTCATTATATCACCTCATCTGGTCTTGTTTTATTTCATTAACTGGTTCTTAAAAACCTTTGTGAGCTGAGTTGCAGCTGAAGAGTTTGGAGACCATTTTTCCTTGGGCTCTTGCCTCACTCCTGAGTGTTGGTAAGAGTCGAGAACTAAGACTTGACACAGCTGTAAAAACAGACAGCGCCTTTGGCCTCAGCACTTTCTCCTGGTGCAGGCAGATTTCAGATGTAAATTCACTTTCTGCCTCTCCTACTAATGAAGTAAGTTTCTTTTGCTGGGTTTGCAGCCAGGTGTGTCCAGTCTTGTGGCTAACTGGGGTGCTTGACTTAATTTTTCCATTTGTGACATTTCAACCAAACTTAGAAAACAAACATAAAAATTAGCTCAAGGCAGTGGCTCAAAGTGTTAATGGTAACCTTAGGCTGGCTAAACAACTTCCTCTCAGTTCTGCCCTGCCAGACATCTCCACCTTGTGGCTTACAATGAGCAGGTTTAAACTTTCAAAACTGTGGAGACTAAGTGGGAGGGGTGGAGATGGGTTTTAGTTAAGAAATTGAAAGTTTATCTTTATCAGTGGTGCCTGGCATACCAGTTGCCTCACAGGATGTCAGATGATTTCTTGCTAGCACCCTTCCAGAATAAGTATGAACCTCCTGTCACCTCACAGTCTCCTGTTCTCGCTGTAGCTGAGCTGCTTGATGGATTGGTACAGAGGGCCTGGGAAGAGGTGGAGCAGCTGTGGGCTGAGCTGGACTCCTTTGTAAAATTCTACTTTGCTTTTCAGAACCAGCATTTTGCTTTGCAAGGTCCTCTGTGATCATACTCCAGACTAGCTTCCAAACTCATTTCCCCTAGCTCTTCTTGAACCTTAAATATGAGAAATCTTCTAGCACATGTGCCTGGCACATAGTGAGCACTTAGTGAACGTCACATTCCGTCTTTGCTTCACATACTTTTCACTGCAGCCAAGCTGAATGTCTTGCTCTTCCTATCTTGTGTCTTTCCTCATGCGGTACATACATCTAGATTGCCCTATCATGCCAGTCCCAATTCCTTCACATCCCTCCACTTCAAATTGAAAGCCAATCCCAGTTTCCTCTAGCTATAAGTACTTTAATAATTTTATCTGCACCCCTCTTCTGGCTCTGTTTCTGTTTTGAATCACTGTTATTCAAGCCATGTTGACTACCTTCTGGGTGACTTCCTAGGAGGCAGGAGGAGTATGTGCATCCTTCTCTGTATTCTCCAAAGTGCCTGTCATTGCCTCTTGGCTGAATGTGTGCCCAGTAAATATCTGATGAAAGAAGACGGTTCTGGAAGCCTGTTATAAGTATTGGAAAAAGTGGGGTGGAGAGGTATCCATTTTATTCTGAGGATATTTGTTTGCTTATTAGTCTTAAATATTGGAAGAAGAAGAAATGAGAAAATATCTCCACTCTCAATTTTTCCTTTTCTTTGTCCATGCTTTCTCATCTTCTAATGGGATTAATTTGATTTAAAAAAATTATGTGTGAGGTACGTTATGTTTCTAAACCAGCAAAGACTTTAAATCTATAAACGGTAGTAGAAAGAAGAATCACATGTACTTTAGTTTTTCTGCAAATGTTCTTCCAGGCCTTCATAATTCCATTCTCATCTCTTCCCTCCCCCAACAAAAATCTTCAGTCAGCCTCCTCTGTTTTTACCGTGAGGTAAAATTTTTGCTGTACTTTACATTTCTTGGTCAGAATTAAAACTCACTGCCAAAGGTATTGTTTTAAAAAGCAAGGACTCCTTTAAGGGTATAGTTTTTATGGCCAATAATATGAATGGTGGAGTGTAAATACAAAGCAGTCCCCTGGGCTTGAAGCCTTTGAAATAAGTATACGTGTTTGTTTTCCAACATCAGCCGTTCTTTTGAACATTTTTTAAATGTCCTAAGCTATTAGAGTGGGTTTTTATTTATTAGGAGAGAGAAGGCGAAATTCTTAGAAGGCAGAGCAATTCCATTTTGGGATTGGCTGATGAATTTAGGGAGGGACTAACTGAATATGTACCTCTAGTAGATGCATTCCTTTCTCTGCACACGTTTCCTGTCCTTAGGCCTTAAGAGGTAGCAGGAATGCATGGAGTGTGTGTTTTAGGTGGTTTTCTAACTGACTGGATGCCTGGGTGCATATAACCAGAGCCAGCCTGATGGCTCGGATCACCTGTCCTTCTGAGTGGCCTACTGGATTCACTCCATTTCAGGGAGTGTCTCAGAAAGAGAAGTTATAAACCTTTCTATATTTGAAATTAAATAAGTCATGCAACTGCCATCTATGCATATGATCATTTCTCTCTCTCGTGGCCATTTTTAACTTTCAGTCATAGTTAGTGAGTTTCCTGAGACCTAATTCCTACTTGTTTGTATTCCTACAGTGCCTCAAATGGAGCTTTGTGTTTAGTAGACATTCAATAAATGTTTCTTGACTGAATAAATAAGTGAATTTGATCCCCTTTCTTATCATCAGTTTACATCGTGTAATTTCTGTAGGAGAACAGTGACCTAAATCCATTTTTTCAAAGCCGTGGCCACCTTAGCACAGTGACACAGTCATGCCTTTCCCTAGTACCCTTCTTAAGTACTCCTCATGCTGAGTACTCCCAGTCCAGCTCATTTCAGAACTGTTTACCTTTCCAACCCATCACATTTCTTTGGCCTCCAATCTCTCTGGGTGCCCTGTTCCATTTGCTGTCTTTTATACCATATTTATAATACTACTTAGAGCTGTGTGCATTGGGCACAGCTAAAGCCACTTTCCACACCTCTTTCAGGGGGTCTCTAATTCTTCTCCTAAGTAAATCTCACTCGGGAGACAGGGGATGAATAGCTCCATGAACCTGTTCTTCTGTGTTTCCTGTCTTCTAATGTCATCACTATCCATCCAGTCCCCCAAACTAGAATTCTGAGAGTCACCCTCAACTCTGGCCTCATCCTCTGCATCCAGTTGTCTTGTCACTTTTCTGCCCAAAATATCTCTGGATTTTATCCTCTCCTCTGTTCCATTGTTAAATGTCAGTCCTCATCAACCCTCCTTTATTGTACGTGGCCTCCTAACTAATTCCTAGATGTTCCCCGTCTGGTGAATCCTGCTACCATGTAAGCTGCAGGAGGTGTTCTTTCTAAATCCCACATCTGATCGTATCCCTCCTCTGTCTAGAAATCTGAGGAATAAAATTCAGACTTCTTAGCAATGGCACATAGAACCCTTCTTAGTTATATGGAGAATGTTCCTGTTCTTAGAAGATATATACTGAATTATTAAGGGATAAAATGTTTTGATATCGTCAAATGATTAAGCAAAAGAAAAAAGGATGTGTGTGTGTGTATGGATAGAGAAAAAACACATGTCACAAAATATTAACAGTTGTGAATCTGAAATTCATTCAAGTTTTTGTTGTATTACTTTTACCTGTTTTTTAAAAAAATAAATTTGAAGCTTTTCAAAGTGAAAAATTGGAGGAGGGGCCTTCAGGAGGGATAGGAGGGGCCCCAGCCCACCTTTCTAGTCTAATTTCCAATAAATGTCTCCCATATGCAAATGTTCATGCTGGAGCGTGTGCACACACACACTTAAACATTCCACTCATGCCAGGTTTTCACTGGCACTGTAATAGTCCATGTTCCTTTATGCTTCTGGTCGTTTGTTCCAGCAGTTCCCTCTGTCTGAAGTGGTCTTCACCCTGTGTCTTTTGCTCATGGCCCTATAAGATATAGCTGGATAGTACCTCTTCCAAGAAGCTTTTCCCAGCACCCCCCAGTACATCAGTATACTTGGCCACTCCCTTGTCTATATTCCTGCAGCACTTTGCACAGACTTCTGAAATAGGACTTAGCATGCTGTACTGAAATTATGGGTTTGTGTAGATCATGCCTGTTAGATGGAATAAGAATCCTGGAATCCCTGGTGTCTTACATGTCACACTATCTAATGTAGTCACCCCTCAGATACCTGTTGGGTGAACATATGTACTTCTTTTTTGGGGGGGGTGTAATTAGGTTTATTTATTTCATTATTATTATTTTTTTAATGAAGATACTGGGGAGTGAACCCAGGACTTTGTGCATGCTAAGCATGTGCTCTACCACTTGAGCTATACCCTCCCCCTGTACTTGCTTCTGTTATTAATGTCTGGTCAGCGCTGTCTCCCAATTATTGGCTTAATGAATGATCTCTTATCACACCTGTACTCAGTTTCTCTGACCCATCTCCCCTTCCCCCCAGAAAGGTTCCTTATTCTCTTCTTGCCCTGCCTCATGGGTTCCCTGACTCTTTCATCATTCATACTTTTAATCCGCTTTATAGGATAGATTAACCTTAGGCCAGGAGCCTCAGAGAGTCTCTCAGTCTGAAGGTGCTCAGGTGTGTGTATTTTGAAAAATCTCCCCAGATTTCTGATGCACATCTCAGGTTCAGGATTTGTCCCCACTCTCTCACTTCTGTGGTGAGGAAGTAGAGTCCCAGAAAAGTTAATCGATTTGCCTAAGGTCATGCAGCTAGAAAACAGCAAAATGAGGACCAAAACTTGGGTATGCTGAGTCCCAGCTGGGTGTCTGCTTTACTGTATGACGATACCTCTGTGGGGGTGGTGAACGGGTGGGCCGGAAATCAACCTCGTGGCAGATTCCGTCTCCCCTGTCTTATTACCAAAGACTTCCAAAGACCAAGATGACAGATTTTCTTGACTCTAGAGGCCTTCCATTTCTTCAGTGCAGTCCCAAGCCTGAGGCTCCTTTATTCAGAATTTCTAATTCAATACGGCAGAGATTTCCTACTCAACAGGACTAATAGAGATTAAGGGGGAGGAAAAAAAAAAAAAAAGACAGATGAGAATGCTAACAATGTTCTGAATTTGTTTCTTTTTCCAGCATTTATAGTCTGAATGTCTCCACATCGTCTGAATTTGCCTTAGTTGATTTTACAATTATTTTTCAGAGACTCCTTGGTTATGTTTTTTTAAGAGTAGAGGAACACCGAGACTGAACACCATGCTCGGAGAGGCTGGGCTGGGAGACTAACAAAGGCGGTATTATACTGTGCATGGCAAAGCCAATAAATGAATTCAGGAGACACCTAGATGTGTTTCTAGAGGAGGGCATGAGGGGGAGGGGTCTGGTGAAAAGGCAGAAAGGTGGGATTAAGATAAATTAAAATGGGGCCAGCCTGCTGGATAAGGGGACAGCCTGTTCCTGTTCTTTCTGTTCCCACCATTACTTAAGAGTTTTCATTCTGCTTAGTTCAAAAGTTAAACCCACTCTTTACCATATAACCTTATACCCTCCTGTCTCCCACTCTCCTATTTAGGAAAAGAACTTAAAGGCTATTTCAGCCCGATACAGCTGTGTTTATTAGTGGAGAACTACATCTGTGGGATTTTCCTAGGGAATCTTAAGACTGTTAAAACGGAAAGCGAACAGTGAAATAATCTTATCCAGGGATTCTCAGTGTGGCCCCCAGACCA
Source organism: Vicugna pacos (assembly GCF_048564905.1). Taxonomy (NCBI): domain Eukaryota; kingdom Metazoa; phylum Chordata; class Mammalia; order Artiodactyla; family Camelidae; genus Vicugna; species Vicugna pacos. The sequence continues at coordinate 26,428,539 of NC_133005.1, read as the reverse complement.
GCCGCCTCAACATCACTTAGAAACTTGTTAGAAATGCACGTTTAGCGCCCCACTCTGGACCTGCTGAGGTGGAAACTCTGGAAGTGGGGTCCAGCAATCTGTTTTTACAAACCCTTTGCTTTGAGGGCCACTGCTCTAGTCTGACCCTGTCATTTAAGTGATGGATAATCTGGCTCTGGGAGAGCTGAGTAAGCTTAAATTAGAAACCAGTTGAAGAACGGAAGTCAGGTCTCCTGATTGCCAGCCCTCACTGCTCTCCCTGCTAAGAGGAGCAGGGTCTGGGCTTGGGCTAGTGACATGTGAAAGTTGAGGATTTTAGCCTAAAACAGAAACAGAGTTCACCAAGAGTAATAGCTAAGATTTACTGAACACTTCCTCCTTGCTGTGCACTTTATAAGCACCATTTGAATTTTATGTTTTACAACAATCTTGCCTTTGAGATCCTATCGTCATTTTACAGATGAAGGAACTGAAGCTCAGGGAAGTTAGTATATTAGTTTCTTGTAGCTGCTGTAACAACTTACCACAAACCTGGTGCCTTAAAAGAATAGAAATTTATTTTCTCATAGTTCTGGAGGCTAGAAATCGGTTTCACTAGGCTGAAGTCAAGGTGTTAACAGGACCTTGCTCTAGGGAAGAATCTGTTCTTTGCCTCTTCCAGCTTTTGATGGCTGCTGGCATTCCTTGGTTTATGGCCACATCATTCCAATCTCTGCCATGTTTCCTTTGCCTCTTCTATCTGGGTCTGAGCACTCCCTTCCTCTTACAGAGTACATGTGATTACATTGGGGGCCCACCTGGATAATCCAGGCTACTCTTCCCATCTGAAGATCCTTTATCTAATCCCAGCTGCAAAGTCCTTTTTTTGCTGTGTAAGGTAACATTCACAGGTTCCAGGAATTAGGAAGTAGATATCTTTTGGGAGACCATTATTCAGCCTACCAGTTAGGTAACTTAACCAGGCTTACACAGTAAATAGGAGAGCCTGGATTGGAACCCAAACCTTCCAGACTCCAGGTTTCCTGCTGTTAATCACTACTCTGTACTCTCTGAAAAAGTCACTGCTAAAAACTATGGTTCTAGCGTTAGCATTAAGATTTTTGAAGTGCTTCCCTCTTCCCCAGACTTGCATAACATTACTTGTCACATAACTCTGAACCTGTGAGTCCTTAAGCATCTGTGGTCCTGACTCCTTCAGTTAAATTGTTAGCTCCTAGGGGACAGAGATTGTAATTTTTTTCCATTAAAGAAATGGAAATGTAATTCATATTCACCATTTTGAATGTACTTTTTTAGTAAATTTACAATGTTATGCAATCATCACCACTATCTAATTCCAGAACATTTCCATCACCTCAGAAAGGAACCCCATGCCCATTAGCAGTCACTCCCATCCCCCACTTCCCCAGTCCCTGGCGACCACTACTCTTTCTATCTCTATGAGTTTATCCATTCTGGACATTCTGTATAAATGGAATCACATAAAATGTGGCCTCTTTTGTCTGCTTCCTTTTACTTAGCATAATGTTTTCAAAGTTCATCCATGTTGTAGTGTGTTTCAGTACTTCATTACTTTTTATGGATAATCTATTATGTGGATATACCACATTTTATTATCCACTCATCAGTTGATTGACATTTGGGGTGTTTCTGTTTTTGGCTTCTTTGAATAATGCTGCTGTGTGCATAAAACATTTACAAGTTTTTGTCTGAATATATGTTTTCAGTCCTCTTGGGTATATACCTAAGAGTGGAATTGCTGTGTCATGTGGTATGCTATGTTTAGCTTTTTGAGCAAACTCAGATATTATACTTTATATCAAGTGATTTGAATTCCTAGTGTGACATACATTCTTCATTTGTTTATAATGAAATAACATTGTCATAATATATAATCTTAATCATATTTCTCAACTTACTGCCAAATAAATATTTACGCCTACAATTTGGGACAGTAAAGAGAGAGGATGGTGTTTTAATGGAAGGAGTTCTGGCCAGCCCGGCCACTCTCTGGGTGAGCTTGAGTAAGTCAAATCACCTCACCTCTCTGGGGAGGAGAGCTAGATGATTCCTAAATTCTCTTCCAGACTTAACATTCTGCAACTCTGTGAAAGTCTGAAAAGCTCGCCTTGTGTTAAATCCCAGAGCTTGTGTTCTGTTTTTTCAGCAGTTCATCATTCTCTGTCTGATTTCTGTTCCCAGACACAAACAAGGTTTTACCCATCTATCCATCCATTTTATTGTGGTCTGCTAGTTTCCAGGTACTCTGCTCGGCACTGGAGATACAAAGACGACAAAGATACTGTCCCTGACTCCCTAGTCTAGGAGGAGAAGACAAACATATAAATAGGTAATTACAATATTAAGAGATTGTGATATTTAAAAATTGCTCTGCCCAGGGGAGAAAGCTTTGGGTACCTGACATTTGGGGTAGATGACTTTTCAGATAAGCGTTTGCTAGGCAAGAACATTGTGAGCAGAGGAACAGTGTGGGTAGAGGCAGAGTGGTGTGAGAGGACACGAGCATGTTTGACTTTGTGGCTTTTTTCCTCCTTTCCCTGCGGTGGTGAAAACAGACTATCCAGACTAGCTCCATTTTGAGATCCTTCTGTGTGTCCAGTATTCACAGACTCATCAACTCAGAGGTCTGTTCCCTGTTTTTTAAAGGCGCTTCAGACCCACTTTCTGAGTAAGGAGATTCACTGAACGGCTAAGGAGCCTTGATCAAGATTTGAGTTTTCTCCATAGTACCAGCTGAGTTTGGGCTCTTGTAAATGCCCTTTCATCCCCTTAAGGACTTTAGTTACCTAAAAATATTAGGAATGTAAAATTTTACAATATGATCAGCATAGCACAAACTAAATTTCTAACCTTTGACTAGAAACATATATGGAAGTCTTTGTGTTTTAAACTGCCCCTTTCCCAGCCTCCTAGCCTTCATGAGAGGTCATTGTACAGCTCTTTCCATGGTCACTGTTCTCTTTCCTTTTACTGGAGGGCAAAACTAGGGCAGAGAAATAATTTTTATTCACTTCTGAAAGGTTACAGTAATAAAGAAACTCTTGTTAACATCAGAGAACGTTGCAGCCAAGAGTTTTCACAGTCTGGCATTGTTTATTTTACATGTAATTTGGAACCTTCTGCACTCTTAAAATATTGGCACAAAAATGTTTTAACTGTTGAAGTGCTTCGTTGCATGCAGCAGTGTAATGTGGTGTCAGAGAGGCAGCAGGGCTCTGGAGAGCTGTTTGCCCTATTCCTGTTGGGGAGAGAAATGGTATAAATGCACGCACGCCGCGCGCGCGCGCGTGTGTGTGTTTGCGTGAGCATGCGCGCATACATTCACTTGTATGTATATCAGCCACTCTGCATTTAGAATTAAGAACTTTCTCTGTCCTGATGAACTTCTGTGCTTCCCCTTATTTAACAATGAGAATGACATAGCTGTCATGGCTGCCAGAAAGAACAGAGCTTCCCTTATTTAGATACTTTGATATAATTATTCACTGTCCCCTTTCTCTCACACACACTTTATTACTTAACTCTTTTCTTTTACTTTTCTCTATCAAAGGATCTTTGTTCTTGTTGTTGTCTTGTTAGGTTGAAATTAAATTGGAAAACAACGGCAGGAGGATCACACGTGTTAAGAAACTGCTAGATGGACGACGGGGGCTTCCTTAGTTCCAGGCTCAGCTTTGCTTCCAGAGTTTGGAGAACCTTCGGCTTCATGTCCTGGAGGTTGAAAATTGAGCTAGATATTGACCTGGCTCTTGTAAGACCCAGGGATTCCCCAGGGCTGACTGTGCCCTCAGTAGCCTGTCTGGTCTGGGGACGGTTGCCTGCTGCCCCCGTAAGCCTTCTTCCTCCGAATCTGGCACTTTCTTGGCCTCTACAACGGGGCCATGGCAAAAGAGGCAGAGGTTACCCCCACCGGGTGAGCCCTGCAGAGCTGTCACCAAGCCAGGCCCTTCTCTAGGGATCTCCAGCAGGGAGTTCCTTCCCCTGCAGGAATTTCACTACCGAGAAAAGGGTGCTCTGCTGGCATGTCTGCCACAACCATCATGCCCCACTCCCACAGGTTGTAGACTTTCTGGCACAGCCAGCTTGGGGATCTCACACTGCCTGCCCGGATCTGTTGTCAGTGCCACCAACAGAACATGAAGTGCCCCGGACCCTGCAGGCCTTCTTCACCCAGAGAGAGCTTTGTTTCCTTTTAGAAGATACTTACCTTTGGCTTCTTGACCCACATCTCCCTATGATGGAGAATCCAGATTAGTACAGGCATATGCAGTTTGGGGCTGAGGAAACAGGCCATTCCCCCAAAACCTAGTGAGGGGCCCTGTGTTCTATTCTCCACCTCTAATGTATGGGCACTTTGTGCTAAGCTGTCGAAGGACCATTTTCCCAAGGAGTTGCCTCTCATCACATGGGCTTTGGAGCCAGACAGACCTGGGTGCTAATCCCTGCTTGCCATAGTTTGGCTGTGAGACCCTGGGCAAGTCTGTTTACCTCTCATTTCTCTCCATAAACTACATAGTATATGACTTAAACAATAGGATGCTAGTAAAGACTTAGCACGTTCTAGTCACTTGATAAAATGGGCCCTGTATTTGGACCTTTTCTGTAGCATCTGGCATAGGCCACTTCATTTCAAAAGGATTTATGTATACATCTGTCATGCCCCACTGGATTCTGACTTTCTGGAGGATGGAGGTCATGTCTTTTGTCTTTGTATCACCTGTTTGCCTGGTGGGTCATGTGCATAGCAGGCACTCATTCAGTGTTGGCTGAATCTGTTAGGATGACTTGGATAAACAGGGCAGGCATTTTAGCTTCTCCATCTGAACCTGGGGAAATAGTAACCCCTTATTTTGGAGCCTTTGCGGACAGTTTAAAAAGATATGTGTGAAGTGTTTGGAGTCCTTTGAAAGAAAGGTACTGGGGAAATTAATAGTGTTTTTGCTGTTCTTGGGAAAGCCCTTTGTGGTTCCCAGCGAATAAATTACTTGGAGTGAGTTTTCTAACACCTCCTACTCTGCTCTGTTCACTGAGGCTTTTTTTTTTTTTAATAACTGTCTGCTGTAATGCCTCTTTGCTCTGACTTATAAAGATATATAATTTTGGTTTTGGACTTTTGACCCCTTTCTGCTCCCAAGAGAGAAATTTCTATCAGAATAATAAAAGGTGTAAACTGTGTGTGTTGCTCTTTTTTGGAGCCTTGAGTAGTTTAACTGCTGGGGTTAAGAATCAGCAGGCTTGTGGCTTGTCCCGGGTTGTGGGGCAAGTAGGAGAGGATTCACATCAAGCACTCAGTGGCATTCTAAGTGTCTCCCACACTACTGCTTTTCATCCCTGTCCTATGCCCTTTTGCTCAAATTCTTCAGATTTCACATGAACTCTTATTTTCTTTTGTATTTGGAGCACATTTGTTTATGGCTATACCTCTTCTCTTTCAAAGATAGAAGATGTTTATCATCTGCTGTGCCTTAGAGTCCCAGCTGAGTTGCTTGCCATAGAGGATCCTCCCTCTAGAAGAAACAGGAAAATCACTCAGTAGTCTTGGAGCTTGGAGCTAGTAGTCTTGGAGTAGTCTTGGAGCAAGAGCAAGGAACTAAACTTGGTTGTACCATTAATCAGGAGATTCAGATGAAGAGCCTGGACCATGTTATTTCTAAGGACTCTTCCAGATCAGGGAAAAAAAAAAATCTATGGGGTAAGAATTTTCCAACCCAGGGTAGAATTTACAAGAATGAACAGTATTAAGCCACACTTCCCACTTGTTCTCCAAGACTCGCTTGCCCTGTTGCCCTGGAAGAGCTGGCCCTGTCCCTAATATCCTCAGCTGACAGGCCCATGAGAGACCAGAGTGGTCTGGGGACAGATGTAGGGTTCAGAACGTGCTAGAGTTATCTGGTCTGAATCAGTGGGTAGATATGGATGTCAGAAGAATCCCACTTGGACCAACCCCCAGGAACTGTGTAAGGAGACCGAGACTGCTCTGGCTGATGGCGGGAAACCCCAGTCAGGGCCAACTCTAGCTGGTCGGAATTCCAAAGCAGTCAGTGTTTATATTTTGTGCCACTTCAGTGGCTAGAAATCTCCTAGAAGCTTGACAGCCACAAGGATAATCCTAATTCAGCCTTTTCCAACTGAGGACACTTAGTTTCCTGACAAGAAAAATGGCTTGTTCAGTGTGACATATTAGTAGAAGAACAGAGGTGAAAACTGCTGATTCATTCAGTTGCTCTTTTCGTTGCATCATCCTCTTACCTTTGCTGTTTCCTAGAGCTACCACCCACCCTCCATTTTGGCTTCCTAACTTACAGACCTCTTTTGGTCCTTTTCTCTTAAGGTCCGTGTTCCAGTGTCTAACCTGGTGCTTAGTACTTAATAGGCCTTTATCAAACGCTGGTGGGTGAGTGAGCAAACTCAGAGAGTCTCTTCCTAACTCATTAGAATCAACTTCCTCCTGCTACCTTGCCTGATAAACTAATTAATGCTAAATTGTTGATGGATGCTAATAGAATAATGTTTTAGTGGTCCCAGGTGACATTTGTGTTTTAATGGGGGCTTTCTGTAAATAGTGTCTTCAGAAGGAGTGATTGCCGTAACACCAGGAGGAGCTCTTAGGGAAGGAGAGATTGATGCTGCCCCTCCCTCCACGTCTTTTCTCCCATGGGTTTCACCCTGCACTGGGAACTACCAGAGTGCAGTCGCTCTACTAAGATCGGGATGGCATGTGAAAAAGTTCTGGAAGCCAAGAGGTCAGACCCAAGATACATTAGAGCTCCACGCTGACTGCAGCTGCCCTGGATAACACTCCTCTTCCCGATCATTTCCCTCAAATGCTCCTGGTGGGTTGGGATTGGGGTCCTGTTGGGGTTGGTTAGAGCTGAAGGAGCCTCGCTGAAAAGCAGACTTCTTTCTCTACAATTATTGCTGTCTGTTTAACTGTTGATCTTTTCTGAGGGTCAGTGGTATGTGCCTTACATGTGACATCTCTGGTGCTCAAAGGAGCAGGACGAGCTGCAAAGAGCTCTTCTTTAAAACACCCACTATCAGGACTTCAGTTGTCTTACTGACTCTCAGATCTGGTCCTGACCTCTCACCTAAACCCACTGTCAGCTGTTTCACTGGCCCCCTGGCCTCTCGACTCCTTCATCTCAGATCTATCTTGCAAAGTCATTTAACAGCCTGTCTCAGCTTCCTGAACACTGCTTGTGTCAAATATTCATCCCACAGAAACCCACAGTGGCTCCCTAGTGCCTGCTAGCTGTGCACCACATCCCTTAACCTGTCTTTGAGGCTCCTTCTGATTCACCATCATTTTATTAATCCTTTCTGCCTGCCCAACTTTTTTTCCAGTCTCTGCCTGTCCATATTCTATGGTCTCCTGAAATCTTCCTAACTCATTCAGATTTACATTCGTGTCTTATTCTACCAGCGTGATTATAAATTTCTTAAGTGTAAGGATCATGGGGCATCCTTGAGTAACCTCTTCAGGGCCCTGTGCAGAGCAAGGCACATTGTAAGTACACAGGAAATGCTTCTTTATATAATTTAACAGGTAATTTTGTTGCTTTGCAGGAGGGTCCATGGGGGAAGAGAAGAATGAAATAAAGATAATACTTTCAAAAATTGACACAGATATTGAGACATCTGTGCTAGGTAAAATATATTCTGAATAATATTTTCTTGAGTAATTTTCCTCAGCTATCCCCTTGACCCTTTCTCATCCCACACAGTGGTGCAGAGCAGAGTGATACAGACAGAGACATGGGCTTTCGTTCTCCCTTCCTTACAGATGCTCTGCACCAACAGGAAGTGTTCACTCAGTGCCTGCTGTGTGCTGGGGATACAAATGGGATCAGGTGTTCTTGTCCTCCAGGAATTTATAGTAAAGCTTCCATCAAACATCCTTGGTTCTGTCCTTGAGCAGTTTCTCTACCTTCACATCAGTGCTTGCCAGATTTTAACAACAGCAGCTTCCTAGCCTATTCCCCATCTGTATACCACACCCAGGCAGTTCTCATCTTAGGGACCTTGAATGACAGGATTAGGGTAAAAGCACTAAATTACTGTTTAACATCCTATATATCCTATATATTTTATTTTGCTTATTGTGACTCTCATCCCTCCCCTAGAGCATAAGCTCCAGGAGTTCAGGAATTGTCTCTAGTTTATTGCTGTAGCTTTGTCTCCTAGAACAGTGCTTGGTGTGTGATTAGCACGAATGTACATTTGTTGAATGATGAAAGCATTATTGAATTTTTTTTCCTCTAGGTCCAGCAGCATTATTAATTTTTATGGCTCTGTTAAGGATTATTTCACTCATTCATTTATTTATTCAAGGAACATTTTGGTCTCTCACCACATGCTCATCCCTAATGCTTTTGGTAGAGAGTATATCATAGAGAGATGTTCTTATAGGGTTTACAATCTAGTCTATGCCAAGAAGAGAAATGAAGTTGACTCTTTTGTGGGTTAAATTCCAAACTAAATAGATGAACAAGTACGATAGAGTTCACTGGCTTTTGTTTCATTTTGTTTTGTTTTTGCTGCAGACTTCCTAGAGAAGCTGGCCCAGAGCAGGGCTGAGAATGATGGCAGGATGGCACCAGAAACTAGGCAGCCCCCAGGCGCTGATGGGAGGGACAGAGACTACCAGGCCTGTATCTCAGGTGGAGGAGTTGGTGGCATTTGTCACTTCCCTTCTGAGGCAGTATCACAGTGGTTGAGGGCACTGAAGCCAGACTGGACTCAGGTCCTACCCCAGCTATGTGACCTTGGGCAAGGTCCTTAATCTCTGTGCCTCAGTTTTCTCTCTGTAGAATAGGGATAGCTGTGTTACCTGCCTTACCTTACAGCATTGTGCAGGTTAAATGAGTTATCATGTATGATATTCTTTGAATGGTGCCTGGGACCGACGTAGGTTTTTGCTGCCATAAACTTTATTACTTAGTGTTAAGCATTTTTATCTCATGTAATAATTTAAAAAGAAAAAGGCAGTTTTGATGGAAAAACTGAGACTCACATTTGTCTTCCAGAGTCACAAGGTGGGGAAATGGGCCCAGAATTTACTTAGGTTTCAGACCATTTCTTAGATCTGAGTGGGACTTAAATACAGATCACTAAAGAGTGCATCTCTTTGACAGATGCAGCATTCCAACTGAAGTTTTCCTTTTCCTTTAGATAAAATGCTTATTCTTTTAAGAACAGTGTAAGGAAAAAAGAGGACAAAAAGAATTACCCTGTAGAGATGGGGTTACTCTCAGAGCTCATAAGGCTAAGTGTTCCATTTTCAGTGGATATCTGAACGTCACTTCTAGCCTCACCCTTGACTTCCTTGTTACTTGAGCAGGAGTGATCATATCACTCGTACCCAGAATCCAGGCTCAGCCATTTCCTTCTACAGGATTCTGTAAGCTATCAGCTGAATTGCAATTCTATTTGAGTCTTAACGTAAAAGGTTGGACTAGGAGTCAGAACACCTTGTTTCTGTGAACACCTCGAGCATTTATGAGCTGAGTCATAATTAGGTGAGTCACCTGACCTTTTGGAGCCTTTGTTTCCTCATCTTTATAGCAGGGAACAGCTTCTTTCTCAGATTACCACAGGGTCAGTATTTTAGAAATTGTATGATTCTGAACAGTAAGCAGTAAGGAAACAGCGGTGAAAGATAAGCATTCTATGATCCATACAGAGCAATGGAAATGTCCACTTTACTGTTTGGGGCTCTAGTTGTTGATCTGGCCTCCTCTGTCCAGCTGGAGCCACCAGTTAACATGTGTGATTGAGTTTATTAGGGTATCCCATCTCTTTTGCTCCCCATTACTGCAGAGAAGGAGAAGACAGGACTGTTTGATAAAATGGCTAGGAATCCCAAGATTGGGAAGGGCTAGATTTTGGATCCTCTGAGAAAATGTTGCTGTCCAGGCAACATAATGTCTATGTTAGAATCGCTGAATGGGAAGGGACTCTGGCTGGGGTCAGTGAGCTCAGTGTTGCCTCTGGGTTCTCCAGATTGTCTGGATCTTCAACACCCAGGACAAGTGACAGTGCCCAAGCTCCATTAGCAAAAAACTCTCTAACTTGTTATTTACCATTTTCCGCTGTTTGGCTTGTATGTCTGTATATTGAGATGGCCAACATTGATGGGGAACAAGCACCCTGTAGTTTTCCACTATCCCTAGTCTGCCTAAATTTAATAGAAAATCATTGGGGAAAAAAAAAAGTGAAGTTGTGCCTGCAGGTTTTTTGCACTTGTAAATGCAATCCTGAGGTCCAAGTGTGTCTAGAAACCTAGTTGTGTCAGCATCTTTATGCTGACAGTAATCAGACCTCATGGCTGCAGGTAGAACGCAGAAGTCTCAGAGGAATGATAGCCACCGACATGTCATGAACAAATTACTGGGACGGGGTCTTGGGCTCCTAGGCCCTGGTGTGCTATACTGCTGCTCCACTGGAGACGCCTGCCGGGCTCAAGCTAAATACACATCTTGCTCATATTACATCTTGTCCAAGTAAGATTTTCCATTACCACAACATAGGAGACATTGAGGGCACCGTGATTGCTAAAACCCTACAAGACTGTCTATGCTTAATGCTGCCAAGGTCAGAAAGTCATCAGCTTATGGTTGCACATAACTATTGCATTCTTTTCTCGGCTAGTATTCAGTGAGGTCTGATTATGTGCAAGTCACAGCCTCAGCTTCTCCTCCACATTCACTTCATAATCAAATCCTGTTGATCCTGGTGTGGACATTTCTCTTAAAAAGACTTTTTCTTCTTTATTCCTTTTGCCACTTACATTAATTCAGTTTCTTACCAACTCTCACCTGAGCCATTGCAGCAGCCTCCTCTGGTATTCCTGCCTCTGGTCCTGCCTCCAGCTTTATGGTTTGTACTTGTCAGGTTACTTTTCAAAAACAGATCTATCCATGCTACTTCCCTGTGTTTAGAACTCTTCTTTGTCTTTCCTTCATGTGGCATTCAGGGCCATTTACAGTCAAACACAAAACTGCCTTTCTAGCTCTTCCTTCTTCTTCTTCCTATTGTGAGAATCTCTTTGTTACAGATTTTCCTCTGAGGATGCTGGAGTTGTTCACTACTCTGTGGCTTTGCACATACTGTTCTTTCTGTCTAAAAAGTACTAATCCCTGTTCACCCGCTAATACCCAGTATAACAGATGTTCCCTCATCTCTGAAGCCTTTGAGCCTCTAGGCTCACCATTGCCGTTTTTTACATACAGTGTACTGTTGTCATCATTTGTGTGTGATGGGTTTTCACATGAGATTACAAGCTTCTTGAGGACAGGTACTATGTTTTATTCATCTTTTACACCCAGCACGTACCACAATACTTAGAATATAGAAGGCACTCAGTATTTACTTAATTGAATGCGTGCAAGGCAATGTAGAATCCTGCAATCAGTCAGCTTATGGTCTAGCAAGGAACATAAATTACTTCATGACACTACTGCTTAGAATGGGATAAGTCCCAGGAGAGGCTGAATATATTATATACATACACATGGTTAAGTCACAGACTGACATACTTGTGTAGGAAGTAATTTGTAGTTGGAATTATCTTTTATTATGGTGAAATATACATAACATGATATTAATCATTTTAGCCCTTCGTTAGTATACAATTCAGTGGCATTAAATGCAGTCACAATGTTGTGTAACCATCTCTGCTGTCTTTCTCCCGATTTTTTCATCATTCCCGATGAAAACTACATACTCATTAAATAGCTCCCCCATTTCCTCTCTTCCCAGACCCTAGTAGCCTTTATTCTACTTTCTGTCTATGAATTTGCCTATCTTAGGTACCTCACATAAGGGGAATAGTACTGTATTTTTCCTTCTGTGTCTGACATTTCACTGGGCACAATATTTTCAAGGTCCATTCGTGGTGTAGCGTATATCAAAATTTCATTCTTTTTCCTACTGACACTGTGATCTTGGACTTTTAGACTCCAGAGTTATAAGAAAATTAATTTCCATTGTTTAAAACAAAAAAATTTATTTTATTCCTTTTTATCACTGAATAGTATTCTGTTGTATGTATATACCAAATTTTGTTTATCCATTAGGTTGTTTTCATCTTTTGGCTAGTATAAATAATGCTGATATGAACACTGGTATGCAAATATTTGTCCTAGTCTCAGCTTTCATTTCTTTTGGATATATACTTAGGAGTGGAATTAATGGATCATAGGGTAGTTCTATGTTTAACCTTTAGAGAAATCAGCAAGCTATTTTCCATGGCGGCCGTGCCATTTTATGTTCCCACCAGCAATGTATGAAGGTTCTAATTTTTCTACATCCTTGCCAACATTTGTTATTTTCCTTAAAAAAAAAATTATAGCCATCCTAGGTGGTGTGAATGGAATTATCCTTTGCTTATACTTTAGATAATTGTCTTGCTAATTGGTTCTACCTTGATTATTGGCCATTAGTGGCCACTGATAAATTAAACTGTTTTTACTTTCCAAATCTTGTATTAACAATAGAAAACCAAAAGCTGGTCAAAACTTTCATACATTGGCACTTGTTATCAGGGCATAAGTCCTTTCTTAAACTTGGAAATTCAAGCAGAAAAGCACTTCTTAGAAAGTTTCCTAATTATTCTTCCATCGCACTTGTCATAGAGCAGGCAGGGATCAAAGGTCTATTAATGTTTAACCTGTTCACATCAGAGAGTTAGTTGGCTGTTACCTTGTTAGAATGACCAGTGAGAGAGAGAAACTCAGTTGCCCACTTCATGTTTTCTTACCCTGGCAATTATGAAATTATTTCTATGTTCAGTAGAAGCTCTCCTTTTTACTTCAAACTGCTTATGTATGTCTTTTAACTCCAAATCTAGAACTCTAGCAGATGGTAATAATGGGACTAGAGGTGGTCTTGAAACTTGTTTCAGTGGAAGAGGTTGCTTTGAGTGAGGTATGGAGTTTCAGAGGCCATGTCAAGACAGACTAAAAGGACAGGAGTTGGACCTCCTCAGGCCAGAGTAGAGTGTTTGAAAACTGTGAAAACAGCAGCAGCATGTACGCAAAGTTGCTCAATGTTTCCCCAATTCTTGTACTCAGGAAGCTTTCCTAAAATTTGTGAAAGTGTATGGGCATCAATAATACAAGCAGTAATTAAGACAGAAAGTATTGTATCAATTCACTCTACAGACATGCTGAGCAGTGTGCTGTCTTTGCCCTCAAGGAGCTCACAGTCTAATGCAGTGAGGGGGTTGGGTAGGGGGCTGCCTGTAAACAGATTATTAAAATAATACAGGAAGTCTTTCTGGTGGAAATATTAAAAACCATGTGAAGGAAAAAGCAACAAGCTTTGGGGAGCTTGAAAGACTTTATAGAAAATGAAGAGATTCCTTTTCTATAAAATGAAGATAATAACACCCCCTTTTTAGGATTAGTGTGAAGATTAAAGAGATAACACATGTAAAGTTTTTAATACAGTCACTGGCACGTGGTAAGCATTCAACAAATGTTAACTAATGTTGTTACTATATTATTATGGACAGATTTTATTGAATTGATGAATGATAGTATATCCATTGATTGCAAGCAACAGAGACTGCGTGTAATTTAAGCAAGCAAAGGAATTTATTGGAGGCTGACTAAGGTTCACAGAATGGAAGGAAAGCTTAAAAACAGGCCTTAGGAAGGAAAGATACAAGGAAACCCAGGGATCCTAGTATTAGTAACAGGAACATAGTAGTCTCTTTAGCATGATCCAACTTTAGTTGTCTTTTATCTTGGGATGTCTTTACTCAGAAGCAAGAGTCTGGTTAGATTAGGTTGGACTCTGGGCCCGTTTCTCTGATGAGGAGATAGGGTTCCAGGATCAGCAGCCTAATGGAGTTAGGGAGGAGTAGGAAGGCTCTAAGGAAGGGATGCAGAGAGAATGAGTGATAGTCACCTCGGACAGTGTCACAATACTTCCAGGATCTACTCATCCATTGAGGCTGATGACGTAAGCAACCAGGCCAACCCATGAAACGGTCTCCGGGTGTTTCTCTTGGCCGTAGAATCAACTGTCCTGGTTTGTGACCAGTGCTAGCTCAGATGTAATCATACCTATCTGACATTCTTTATTGAAATTTCTCTTGTTTCTTCATGTTTATTCTTTAAAATCTGTTTTGTCTGATAAAAGTATTGCTGCTGGAGCTTTCTTTTGTTTTTTTTCCATTTGCATGGAGTATCTTTTTCCATCCCCTTACTTTCAGCCTGCATGTGTCTCTATCTCTGAAGTGGGTCTCTTGTAGACAGCATATATATGGGTCTTGTTTTTGTATCCATTCAGCCAGTCTGTGTCTTTTGGTTGGAGCATTTAACCCATTTACATTTAAGGTAATTATCAATACATACGTTCTTACTGCCATTTTGTTAATTGTTTTGGGTTTGGTTTTGTAGGTCTTTTTTTTTTTTCTCTCTCTTCTTTTTGTTCTCTTGTGCTTTGATGACTAGAGAAGTTCCTTTAACATTTGTAAAGCTGGTTTGGAGGTGCTGAATTATTTTAGCTTTTTAAAAAAAATTTTAATTTAATTGTGTGTGTGTGTGGGGGGAGGTAATTAGGTTTATTTATTTTTTAGAGGAGGTACTGGGGAATGAACCCAGGACCTTGTGCATGCTAAGCACTGCACTCTATCACTTGATCTATACCCTCCCCCCATTAGCTTTTGTTTATCTTTGAAGATTTTGATTTCTCCATCAAATCTGATTGGTAGCCTTGCTGGATAGAGTATTCTTGGTTGTAAGATTTTCCCTTCCATCACTTTACATATATCTTGCCACTCCCTTCTGGCCTGAAGTGTTTCTGCTGAAAAATCAGCTGATAACCTTATGGGAGTTCCCTTGTATGTTATTTGTTGCTTTTCTCTTGCTGATTTTAACATTCTCTCCTTATCCTTAATTTTTGTCAATTTGATTCCTCTGTGCTTTGGTGTTTATCTTTATTCTCAGGTATGGTAGCTAAAATGAAGACTCTTGACTATTACAATAATAGAGGAAAGAAAACTTTTGACTTTTGTGTATTGCATTTCTTTTGATATGTCCAATTATGATTAC
This sequence comes from Vicugna pacos, assembly GCF_048564905.1. Taxonomy (NCBI): domain Eukaryota; kingdom Metazoa; phylum Chordata; class Mammalia; order Artiodactyla; family Camelidae; genus Vicugna; species Vicugna pacos. The sequence continues at coordinate 26,413,456 of NC_133005.1, read as the reverse complement.
CTTTTCACATTTTTCATTTATCAGCTCACCATCAGGGATTTGCTCTGGGACTTAATTATGACTACCTAGTCAGACTCTTTCTTCATCCTGTTATTTATTTATTAATTTTGGCCTCAACATGCTACTGTGCAATAGGATGATTTTTCAATACTTCAGAGACATTTCCATTTTGCTTTTGTTTTCCAAAGTACTGAAATTAGCAATTTTAGCTTTTTGCTTATGTGAGTCTCCATTTCTGATATGACTCATCAGAAGCAGAAAGGTGTGACAGTGTAGAGAAGATGCTAGATTTAGGTACCAGCTGTCTGAGATGAAAGTTCCAGCACTGCTAGCACACAGGGTGTGACTTTGGGGCAAGTTACTTAACATTTTCTAGCTTCTATTTCCTTGTTTATAGATTTGGGTCAACAGTTAGGCTATGAGCTCTTGGAAGGCAAAGTTATTATGGTTGTGAGGCACAAGTAAGATCATATACATGATAACTATCAAATCAAATATGTTGTGTGCTCATTGTTACTTTTGCCACTATCATAATTATCAGTAGTACAGCCTTTCATTGGAGACCCCCCTCCCGATTTATTTCCTTTAGGACTTTGTGCCATCAGTGCTGTTGTTAAAACAGCCACTCTTCAAAGCCAGTGTTGACACCTCTAACTGGAGTATTCATTAGACATGTCCTGTAGGATAGAGTCACAAACTTTAGAAATCATCTCCCTCTTATCTGTATGTCTTGACATAAAAGAAAGTTAAATTGGTGTGTTAGTTTGATCTTCCTAGGACCTTAATATACCTCATCAGCTTCTTTTCAAGGTGATTATGGGCTTACGGATATGCTTGAATGCCTTGTCAAGAGGGTAAGTGATTGTAATTTCCAGGGACAGCCATCTCTTGCTTTACTGCTTTCCAAACCTGAGGAAAAGGTTCCTGTACTTTGTAACAATTCAGAAGTTAAGGTTAAGAAATTAGCAACTATGTACCTTGTTTTTCAGGACATTATCAGGCTATGCAGACCTTGAATAGTCAGATCCCAAGCAGCAAAACTGAAACTTTCAGAACAAATAAATACATACAAAACAAGGAAAAAGATTTGTAAAAGCATTCCAATGTAACAAGCCTCCTTGGTGCATTAAAAGTTTGAAATGATTTATTAAAATGAAATGTAAGGATTATCTCATGCCTTGTTTAGGTTGGCTTTTCATCCCATCTGGAACGTGCTTTACTCAGGTGTTCACATCATTTTCTAAAAAAGGAAAAGAAATTGTCCATCCTTTCATATTTTATTATTTTTCCTTTTCTTTCTTCTTGGTATTAACACAGTTTTCTCCAGACCTGCCTAATGTGCGCGCGCGCATGCAGACACACACACACACACACACACACACACACACACACACACACGGTTTCATTTGTTGTATTTTGTAAACATTGCTAAAAGATTCTCAGTAGATCTTTGCATCATAATGCAAATGTGTTACGTGCACACATGTGTATTTGGTCTCTCTGTGTACCCTTCTCTCTGTCTACTTTCACCCATTTCTATGTATTTCACATAATATTGCACAGTGAGCTCATTTCTAACATTAAATTTAAATAGACTGGCTGATGTTCAGTACACACTAGCCTGTTGCCATGCAATGACTGTAACCCACAGTGCTGATGTTGCAAAGTGTTGCTGATGTCATTACTGACCACTAGAAAGACGACTGAAACGTGACCTGCCATCTTTTGTGCTGCATTGTAGCCTTATGATGAATTTGATATATTACTTATGCTTCAGTCAGCAACTCCAGGCACCCTTTATCATTCATTCATTCCAACAAACTCTTATTAGCCTGCTGTTACAGCTTTGCTTCAGTAGCCTTAAAGTTTATTCTTACCCTCACGCCCATTAGTTCTTGTGTTGCCCATATCAGCCTTCTTCCCTTCTCCCCTCTTACACCATAATCACACCTTTTCCTCCTCCAGTTTGCTCAGGAGTGGGGCTTAGGTTACACTAGGGATGTCTGATGTACTAGTAATTGACCACTGATGATCCATCTGGTGGCCCATCTCTAGCTACAGTTGGTATTGGGAACCTCTGGGTTGTGTTTACCCAAGACCATATTAACACTTAGCCCTTCTTCTACAGGTAACTTGAGGTGCAGGGTACATGACAGGGCAGCCATATTATTTATGGTGTTTGTTCCAACATAGATAAGCATTAGAGTCAAGAGTGTTCTGTATTCTAATCTTGACCACTGTTTCCTAGCTGTATGACCTTAACCTTCCCAGACATCAAGTTTCCTCTTTAATGTGGGGAGAGATAGTGCTTATCTCATAGATTCACTGGGAAGGATTAAGTGAGCTTATATATGTAAAGCTTCGCACAGTTCTTGGCACATGGTAAACAGTGAATTATGGGTCTTATTTTTGAATCACTTTTGTAGCACCTGTAGACTGGTGGGGAGAGGAGGCTTCTCAGAAGTTGTAATTTGTAAGTGAAGTCTTAGAGGATAAGGAGCCAGCATCCCAGTGGATAAAAGAGAGAGAAGAATCCCCCACAGCAGTATGCTTAAGAGCTACAGGAGAGCTTGACATGCTTATGGAAATTGCACAGTTTTCTCTGGCTGAGGGTGAGATAAAAGTGGGGAGGTGGGGGGGAGGTGAGGCAGGAAAGATGACCAAGAACAGATCACGAAGAACCTTGTGGAGCTCATAGAGGAGTTTAAACTTGATCCTCCATCCCCATAATCTGGCTCCTCTGTTAAGCAGTCACATAAACGTCTTCTAAGAGCAGCAACAGGGAAAAGAGGGCAGTGAATTGGCCTCAGATTAACTGGCATCTCTTTAAAGCAAATATTCCTCCTTGAGAATACTACATTAATTAAACATGTGCCTTGCAAGATTCATTATTGCTTTACTTGTGTTCCCTGTCGGTTGTCTCATTCATTAATCTGCTGATTAGTAACCCTGAACTCTTGCATCCCCCTGGCCCCAGCCTGCACCATTTCTGCATTCCCTTTTTAATATACTGTGCTGTTCCCCTGGGACGTAAACTCCAGGACCCGTCCCTGGCCTGTTCATGTTTGTTTTCTTTGCCCCTTGTGCCTGCCTCTGCTATAACATTTGTAGTATGTGTTAAGTAATCCTTAAGGTAACATTTTTATTATGTCATAAAAAGTGCATGGCAAATATATTATAACTCATGGACTTTGTTTAAAAATGAACGGATAATTTATTGAGTGTGTTACATGAGCCTTGCTCCCCTCCCCATCTCAGCTGAGACTTGCTGCTCATTTAGCCTAGCCTCCTGTTGAGTGCTCCCGCCCTGTGACATGCTAGGAAAGCAGACCCATGGTTGGCTAGAAATGACATCATAGTTTATGTACTCAATAAAAATTTAATTAAGTCATTACAGGAATTGCAGTCATCATTTAACCCTCTGATTTCTTCTGTTTAGTTTATTATTAAACATTCAGTAATACCAGTCACCAAATCCTGATGGCTTATAAAATTCTGCATGAATTTTAATAGCTTAAATAAATGGGAAAATATGAGTAACTGATATAAAAGGAACTTTTTCCTTGTGGTGGTGCTATATGTATGGGTTTTTATAAAAAGCAAAGCATTATTCAAAGGATAGCAGTTTAATAAGAGAACAACCTAACTGGGGAGAGTTTCTCATCTGGTTTGTCTGTCTGTATATTCACGGGCAGGGTGTTCCATATGGAATTATCTGGCAGTGGGGACACAGAACCTGCACACCAGCAAACAAGAGCTTAAGTGAGGGGGCAAAATCCCAACAGAGGTTCACCAGAGGGAATATCCAACTCCCCTTGGCTGCTGGTCTGGCTAGAAGGGCCCTTCGGGCAAGTCCCGTAGTTCAGGAAGCTGCTCTCACTTACCCTCACCTGTTGCCTGCAGATCATATGTCTGCACTGATGGAGCTTCCACCCTTTTCCAGGAAGGGACCTTTTCATGATCTAATCCAGCCTGGGTGATGATATCTGAAAACCATTCCTAGCTGTGGCACCTTGCCATTTCTCAGTTAGAGGTGAGGCGGGGAGGCAGCTTACAGGTCACTGGAGTTAGAATGTAGGACCAGGAGGTAGAGGCTCCTGGCTCATAAGGAATTCTACTCCTGTTCTCCATTCTTCCTGGGCACTAGCCAGCCGGAATGCAGGTGCGTCCTGAGAGGAAAATGTGTCTGTATGTAAATGAATCTTGTTGGAGAGCAAGAACTGAGGTTTGCAGATTGATATGTTGGTGATCTCTGGAAATGCCCTGCACATGGTGAAGTAGGGAAAGCACTCATCCAGAAATCAGGTTCTAGTCCTGGCTCCAACACTGACTTGATGTGTGACCTGGAATAAGTCCCTTCCCCCTTTTGGGTCTCAGTTCACCATATCCTCAAAGGGATGAGCTCGGTGATGTCTGAGGGCCCTTCCAGCTCTAAAGCTTACTGGTTTGATGCAGCACGTAAACCAGCTCTGCTGAGCAGGTTCAGTGAATGTTTACCTCTGAGAGACGCTCCTGCCTTCGTGCTTGACATCTCTGACACGGGTCAGAGCCTTTCATTGCTCTGGTTCTTCTTACACAGTTAGGAGAACGACTAATATGGGAGGGCAGAGAGCCCCCAAGTGGGCGTCAATGGATCTGGGTTGTAGTCCCAGCCTCATGTCACAGAAGAAATCACCTCTAGTTCTGGCTTGTTTCATGACTCTTCCTTTACAACTGAACCTATTCTGGAAGATAGTGCAGTAAGAAGTTTGGCAGTTCTGAAATTTCAGGAACGTGGAAGGTACTCAGCAGCAAAAAAAAGAGAAACAAACAAAAGGATGTATTGGATAGAACACACTATGTGTGGCCCTTGTGAGGATTCAGCCACCAGCACTCCAGTCTTAAACCCTGTTCTGCCAGGCCCTTGGGGGTGCCGAGATTAGTCAGACAGCGTTCCTTATGACCTTTGAGCAGCTCACCAGCTAGTGAGAGAGACAGGTGCAAAAGCAACCCTAAACTGCGTTGTGCCCCCAGAAGTGTGGACAGAGAGCTCTGGGAACACAAAGGATGGATGGGTATTTTGGCCTGAGGTGAAGTTGTGGTGGGAAAAATCATGGGTTGCACAACCAGCTGCATCCAATCTCAACATTTTCCAGTCTTGAGCTTCACAATTCTCTATTCCCTTTTGAAAATTGTCCATGACTATAAAGTATTGGAGCTAGTTTTAGCTTTATATAAACAAACCAGAAGGGATGACTCGTAACTCCTTACATTTGCAGAGCACTTTGCAGCTTACCACGGCTTTTAGCATACATTGTAGAATGAGCAAATGAATGAATGAATGAGTAGAACACATGCTAATTCATTTGCTCTTCAAGCCAGCCCTCTTTGTAGGGCACGTTAAAGACAAGGACAGACATAGAAAGGTTACTTGACTTGCCCAAGATTACGTCCTGTGTATACAGCAGAATTATGACTTGAACTCAGGTTTTATGACTAGATCCAGATCCTTTCACTACTCCTTTCTGCTCTTCTTCAGAGACCAGTTTTGAACCACAGGATGAAATCATTCAGTATTTGATTTATGATCCAAAGTAAAATTGTCCTGGAGGCAGAAACCTGATGGAATGTCGGGTGCGTGCACTGTGGATTCAGACTGGCCTGGATGCTAATCTCAGCTTTATCACTGATCTGCTGAGATCTAGGGCAAATCACTTCACCTATCCTCACCTATCTGAGTCTCAGTTCTCTGTGTCTAGAGAAACGTGACTATAGCATATCTACCTCTCTGAGTTCTGATGACAGAGGAAATGATGACTGTAACGCACCTGGCCCATAACAGGTGCTCAGTAGATGGAGGAGATAATGGTGGGCAATGATCATGGTTGTACAGCACAAATCTTATTCTCCATATAAAGTTCCAAATTACTTTGGGTTGTTTCTAAAACTTGGCAGTTTAAATAGTCAACGAGTCCGTCCCATGTATTACACATTACACCAGGTTTTCTGCTGGGATCCCAGAGAGGGATGAAACATGGGCCCTTTTCCTCAAGCATATTCCTGGAGGTCAAAGTTTTATCCTATTGAAGAGAGTCTGTGAACTCTAGGTTCTGAAGGCACACCTGACTGTTCCCTGAGAGTTCTACCAGAGCCTCAGCAGTCTCGTTGGCATTGCATTTCTAGAACAGTCAGTTAGCATTAACAGTCTTACTGTTTTGGCCCATCTTATTCTCCCCTCCTCTCCACAGCTTCAGGGGCCCTCCTTTCTCTTCATCATCTCACTCACAGCTTCTCCTCTTCCTCCTCTTCCCATCTCTGACTACTTCCTTCTTTTGCCTTTCACTACAAGAAGCTCCTTTGAGTAGCCCTTAAGACTTTTCCTAACCTTGTCCCAACCTACCTTTCCAGTGTTCCTGCCCATTCACTCTTCCTTGCACTTCTCAGGCATTTTCTTTCCTGCCGCTGCACCTTTGAACAACTTATTCCTTCTGTCTAGAATGTCCTCTTTCCTCCCCCATCTCTCTCTTTTCAGGCTCCTCCTCCGAGTTTCACTTAAACATGACGTCCTAGAGAACTCTTCCCCCGCTCCCCAAGTGGAGATCATTTGTACTGAAGTTCATTTATCACTCACCACTTTTACGATAGAATTTGAGGCAACACATTGCAGTGTGATTATTTTTCACGTGTCTGTTTTTGCTAGACTGTGCTCCTGCAGTCAGGAGACCGTTTCTTCTACTTTGTGTTCATAGGATCTAGCATAAAGCCTGATGTGGTTGGGGCTCAGTTCATAAGACTGAGTTACTGTTTTGTATAACTTTGGATCAAAACCTAAAAGAAGCTGTCATATTGGAGAGAATCCTGACAGATCAGGGAAATGAGGATGGACTGGCAGTTTGACCTGTTAGGGGCCCTCTCCCTCTATTCTGCTAAGAGTCTGTGACAGTTAAGAACCAAAAATTATACTTTTGGGGCTTTTTCCTTGCTTTAATACTTTTGTTTTTGCTATTTCGTTTCTGTAGGTTAATCCCTATATCCTGAAGAAGAACATAATGCTTATGACAAATAATTTCTATGCAGCAATCTTGGGATATGATGAGGTAAGATTGTTTACCAAGCCTTGGGCAGAACGGTGGCCTCCCTCAACAGAGGCTTTGGATGAGAGCCTCGGAGAAAAGCTGCAGGGGCCATCGTCATCAACCGCCATTAAGGCTTAGTGTTCATTCCCTCATCTTCATTGACTTGGCAACTGGAACGATTGTGCCCAGCAGTTTGCCTGGTACTTGAGAAAGAGAGTACTGTATAATGTGGTCAAATTATTGGACTAGTCAGCATTTAGTGAGTGCCTGTGGGGGCTGGATGGAGGGACAAAGGCAAATCAGTCACTCTGTCAGCCCCGATGCCTCCGGAGAGAGGGAGACATGCACATATCAACAGCATGGTCTGCCAGACAAATCACATACTTTTTCTGGCCTTAAATATGAAAACAGTCCATACTTATTTTAAAAACTCATCGAACTGAACGTAAATGGTTGAAGTAGAAAAGAGAAGGCCCTGTTCCTCTCCTGCCCAGCTCTTTGCCCAAGAAGAAAACTTTGTTAATAGTTTATTGGATGTCCTTATACATGTTGCCTGTGCATGCACAAGCACCTGTATATTTATTTTCTTTATGCAAATGGGAATTACACTACATACACTATTCTGCAACTTGCTTTTTTCTCTGAACAACATACCTCAGGTATCCTTTTAAATCTATCTCACTTTTTCATTGTAAAATTTACGTAACATAGAATTTTAAAGTGTACATTTTAGTGGCATTAGGTACATTCATATTGTTAAGCAGCCGTCTCCACCATCCATATCCAGAAATTTTTCCGTCTTCCCAAATTGAAACTCTGTACCCATTGAACAGTATTCTCCCATTCTCCCCTCCCCTCTGGTCCCTGGTAACCACTATTCTGCTTTCTATCTCTGTGGTTTTGGCTACACCAAGTACCTCATACAAGTGGAGTCACACAGTTTTTGTTCTTTTCTGATAGGCTTATTTCACTTAGAATTATGTCTTCAAGATTCATCCATGTTGTAGCATCTTTCTCATCCTTTTCCCCTGAACTGTTGTTATGGAAATTTCAAACACATAGGAAAACTAGAATGGTGTAATGAACACTTGTATGCACACCACCAGGATTCATTGTACCTCATCTCTTTAATGAATCACATGCTTTTATGCCCATTTTGTGGTTACCCTCCGATTTAATGCGAGCATCACCCCTTCCAGGAAACAGGCCCAGAACTTCCCCAGGCTCACCTTCTCCTGCCCTTCCTGGACTCCACAGCGCTTGCTACATCAGCATTAACTGTCACCCTGGCTGGGTGAGGATTTCTCCTGGGTGGTGGCAGTGTCTACTGTGTTTGTATTTCTATTGCCTAGCATGATGTTTGGCACATGGTAGGTGAAGAGTGAGGAAGGGAGGAAATGCATAAAGGATGAAAGTAAGAAAGTAGAGTTCAGGCTGGAGGAAATGTTATCAGCCTGAAGATAATAATTAAAGCCAGGACATGAGCTTATAAAAAAAAATTAAGTTAAATAACTTGCTTAGACTCAAAGGACTAGTTAAAATTGAGGTTTCTTGATTTTTTCCCCAGTCACTAACTACCCTCAATTATAAGAGAGTGATTAAGATTGCATACTACATACATCATTAATTTAATATGAACTTTGAGGGAGTGGGGTGGGAATTGAGAAGCACTGCCTAAATCTATGCATCAGTTATTAAATTAGTTGCATTCTGATTTCCAAAAGCTTATAGTGTATAAAAGAATGAAGCCTAGAATTGAAGAAATATAATTTTCTTTCTATTAGCATTTGTTTGTGGTCTTTATTGCAGACAGCTCAGTTGATTCCTTTCACTTTTTTTTTTGAGTAAAGGTAGATTTATTTAGAGAGATATACGTACTACACAGAGTGTAGGCTTTTTCAGAAGGTGAGAGAAAGTCCATGAGGTGTAGGGGTGGAGTGCTCAGGTAAAAGTAGAAATAGATAAACACTCCATAGACAGATTGCGGGCCATCTCCAAAGACAAGGGAGCGAGAGAGGCCTTCCTTTCACTTCTTAAAAATTTAATAAAGATATTCTAAACTCTTCTGTCCCCTAATCCCAGTCCATTTTGGCAGAGCTATCTTACAAACATGCCTGATTACAAGAGTCATCTGGGGTGCTCTTTAAACCTAATTCCTGAGCATTGCACTGAAGATTCCAGTTCAACAGGAGTGGGGCCTGGTGTTTCAGCAAGCACCCCAGGTGAATTTTCAGAGTGGGAAAGTTTGGGAAATTATCCAGGACACTTTAGAGATACCATTATTTGGGCTGTATCCCCCCAAATTCTTATTTAACTGGTGTAGGTGGGCATTTGTAGTTGTAATCGTCTCCAAGTAATTTTAATGTGCAATTCTAGAACAGTTTTTCTTAGATTTTAATGTGCGTGCAGATCATCTGGAGACCGAGGTAAAATTCAGATTCTGCCCCAGTAGGTCTGCGATTCTGCATTACCAACAGCTGCAGGTGATGTGGTGCAGCCATTCTGCAGACCACACCGGGAGTCACAGGGTTCTAGCACTGTGCTTTCCAGTACTCGCCACATGTGGCTATTTTGATTTAAATTCGTTAAATAAAATTGAAAATTCAGTTCTTCAGTCACTCTGGTTACAAATCAGATGCTCAGTGACTGCGAGAGGCTAGAAGCATTTGTATGGGACAGTGCAGCTACGGGACACTGCCATCATCACAGGGAAGTTCTCACAGCAGCCTCTTTCTGGAATCTTGCTTGGATTGTGCCCCAACCCTGAACACTTTTGGAACCTTCCTGGTTTTCTACCACAGTAGATCCTGATTCCTCCATGGAATGTCCAGGCCTTCTATGAACTGTCCCCATTTGTGACATGTCTTATCCATCTTTATCTCCCATTGCCCTGCAGTGTGTAGCCTTCTTTCTGAGTAAGGTCATTTGCCTCGCTGTCCCCCAGATATGCTGTGACTGATGGAGGCTGTCCTGGACAACCAGGTATGGGGGGCAGTAGGTAGCTGAGTCTGTAAGCCCTGCACCTGAGGGCCCAGTTCTGGGTCTGGCACTTCGTAGGCCTCTCTGCAAATATTTAGTGAACTAACATTATTCTCTCTTGCTTAGAGTGTCCTGTTGCTCTCCAAATATTCTCCATTTTCAAGTCACCCTTCTCCACAAAGCTTTCCCTGACCCCTGTAGGTCTGTGTTTTTCTCTGAATTTCAACATCTATCCACCCACTTAACAGGTATTTAAGTGTCTACCATGTGCGATGTACTTTGGATGTATTGGTGAATAAAACAAACATGGTCTGATTCTTTCACAGTAGAGCTTATCTTTTTAAAAATTAAAAAAAATTTAATTTTTCCCTTAATGGAGGCACTGGGGATTGAACCCAGGACCTTGTGCATGCCCAGCATGCACTCTGCCACTGAGCTAGACCCCCCAACCCCAAGAGTTTATCTTTTAATGGGGAAATGGGCAGTAAATAAGTAAAGAAGAAAATAAATATCTAATTACAAATAGGATGCAGTGATAGAGAATGGGAGGGGGGTTGTTCTGAGTGTGGACTGGGAAGGTCTCTGAGGAGGTGTCATAGACGCTAAGACTGAAGAACAAGGGGCCAGCCATGTACTGACTATTCCTCAGAGTCTCGCTGTATAGATTAACGTTTGTTCATTCTCCAAGATTTAATTCTGTGCTGCTGTTTGGTGCACTAGCTTTATCCCTTCAACTGGATTGCAAGCTGCCTGTGAGCCGTGACCATATTGCTATGATTTTGTGTTCCTAGCATCATGCTAATAAGCACGCAGTGGTATCAAATCAGTCTTCACTGAGTGAGACTCTTATCACTTTAAACCCTTACCTTAACTGTAACCAGGGTCCTCTGGGGCCAGGACAGTCCCATTGACTCCTCTCAGTTCCTCTAGACCTATGTGTCTTAATTTCCTGAAGGATGCTTTTCTTTTTGTATCATGTGGGAAAACAAGTAGGCATCCTAGTAGATTGTGGGAAGATTGCTATGCAGACTAATTTTTGGCTCCTGGGCACCCTTTTTTCTTTCCTGCTTCTTTCCATTCATTTTCACTGCCTTACTAGCAGTATGGTGAGAGAAGGCTGAAGTTGGGTTCATTGATTTATTCAATCATTTTTTTATTGCACTACCCCTCTGTGCCAGGTATGCATCTAACTGGAGCTAGTCAGGCACCATCCCTTGACCTCACCAGCTCATTCTGGCTCCAGATCGACCACCAATTAGCTAGATAAGTTCTAAGCCTCAGTGTACTTAGCTTTCAAATGAGGGTAATAATATCTGTTCTTCCTGGCATACGTACTCACAGGAGACAGGTGTGTGAAGGAACTCTGACAGCCTGGAACAGTCTGATTGCTACCATTGTTAATCTGAGTCCTGAGTCATCCTTTTCCTTCTGACTGATTATGGATTTGCCCCCTCCCAGACATCTCTTTCCCCCATCGCCGTGGCTGCCAGTTTGCAGCAGGCCATGGCTCCCAGGGCTTCTGCTGTGCTGTCCTCTGGGCTCATTTTCTAAGTCCTCATAACACTCGCTTCCACTCCTGTTCCTTCTCGTGTAGCACATGTGAGTCGCTGCCAGCACCACTGTGGCATGTGCCCGGGGCACTTCAGACACAGGCAGGCTGTTGTGTTAGCAAATAGCTTGGAGAACGGTGATGTGCCTGAGCTTGTCCTTGGCTCCTGGCCCCATCTGCCGGAAGAAGCTGGTTTTCCTGACTCAGCCATTGTGCCAGGACAGTCTCTTAAGCTGTGGAATGGCAGGGGTGTTTAGCCGGGGCCATTTGGGACAGGTGGGATGTTTTTCCAATGAACTGTCACTACCTCGTACTGGACATGGCCCTTCCTGGCAGCAGGCCTAAAGCGAGACCTCATGTACTGCAGTGCCCTGGAGGCCAGCCCACAACGTGACACCGAATCAGTGATTGTGGATCTCTTTGTAATGGTTTACCATGCACAGAGCCTTCCGTGGCCATCATCTCTGCATTCTCACAACAGCTCTGTGGGATAGGTATTATTAAATTTGTTCAGGTTATGAGAAACTGAGGCTCAGGAAGGGCTGGTGGCTTTCCAAAGGCCACACAGCTATCAAGTGTCAGAGCTGCCATTTGAGCTCAGGTGGTCTGATCCCCAGATACCACTGTTGTTTCAACTGTATTCACAGCTTCATGCCAAAGCCAGCTCCTAATCTTTGTACCTGACATATTACACTTAATAAAACACCTTTATGTTATCTTTTATAATGAAAAGATGTTGTAAGTTGGGCAGGCATTTTAATGTCTATTTAACAGATGAGAAGGTTGAGACTCAGGTTTAGTAAATTGCCTACCATCTCCGAGCTTGGTACTGGCAGGGCTAGGACTTGACTTGGCCTTCTTAGTGACTTCCAGGCCTCAGTCAGCACTTTGTCTGGTTCCACACACTACCTTGGCACCTGGACAGAGCAACTTCTCAGGGCCTTTCCCATCAGTCACCCTTGCCCAGGAAGCAGGACCCTCCTTTTTCCCTCCTTAGAGCTCCAAGCTAGAAAGTGGCCCTAGTCCATGACCCAGGCCTCTGTGATGTTCAGGCTTCCCGGCAGAGCTCTGTCCCCTCTGTGTCAGGACAGATGACATTAGGCACATACACAGGCTCCGAATGCTCCCTCTGTGGCCCATGGCAATCCCGCTAAACAGCCTGTTCCTCTGCTCAGGGAGAGGCTGGGCCAGCCATAGCCAGCCGCGAGCTGGATGACAATGAGGCCAAGGTGCCTGGCTCCTTCCCCAAAGAACAAGCTTCCTTGCAATTGTGTGTCCTTGGACCAGGAGAGAAGGCACAACCCACACTCGCCTCTCATCCTCAGAAAAAATACATACTCACAGTGCTCCAAGCCCACTCCTTGTGGACAGCAGTGGAAGCAATGCCCCTCTCCTTTCTCTTCTTGGCGTCTCAAGCATTGCCTGGGCCTGGGCAGTGCGGTAGAGGGAATTGTGGCCTAGGAGGGTCAGTTAGACGTGAGCCCCATCTCGGCATCAATCTCATTAGCCAGTCACTTGGACCCTCCGGGTTCCACGTTCTTTCTCTGTATGAAATAAAGGGATTGGACCAGATGCTCTCTGAAGATGCTTCCCGCTCTACCAAGTAGCTGCCCATTTCTTTCTCCTGGAATTTGTAAGGTCCTTCTGAGCTGATTCTGTGCCTGCTAGCAGGTTTGTAGTACCCCCAGCTTTGTATCACGGCTCTGCTGTGCTCCCCAGAAGACCAGTTGTGCTGTGTGTTCCAGGGGATCCTTTCAGATGATCGTGGGCTGGCTGCTGCCCTCTGGAGAACCTTCTTCAACCAGAAATGTGAAGACCCTCGGCAACTTGAATTGTTGGTGGAATATGTGAGGAAACAGGTGAGCAGTCCCTCCATCCCCTCCAGAGTCTCCTGGAAAGCAAGTCCTTCCTGAGGTCTGTGGATGCTGGACTTGCAGAGGGTCATGAGAGGCTGAGTTCCCAGTGTTCAGTCTGAGGGAATTCTGGCCAAATCTTGTGAGCAGCAGGCACCCATGAGGAGCACCTTCTGTGGATCCAGTCACGAGCAGGCCAGGGGTCGGGGAGTGGGACTAGAGGAATGAAGGGCACCAAGTAGTCTCCTGCTTTCATAAACCTGGAGTTATTCATTCGCTACATGTTTGATTGCCTACTGTGTGCCCAGTGCTAGGTCCTGGGTGTACAGAGTCCTGTAAGGTAGAGGCATGGGGTACAGTGCAGCCATCCCTGTAGCCCCAGTATTTACTCTCTCTGAGCCTCACGGCTCATGTTTCCTGCTCCTGGTTGCCAACAGAGTTGGGCTCCAAGCGACATTCCATAATATTCCGTAAGCCCCTTCCCACTAGGTGCTATCTGTGGTCAAGCGGGATCCCCCTGCTTCATTCGTCACGCCTCTGGCTGCCCAGGGCTCCCTGACATCAAAGCTTCTAAGAGAAATCTCCAGAGTGAAGACTGCTTAACTGCAGTTTTCCACAAGCCCATGGAGAATTCTCTACTGTTCTCTCCGCCCCTCCATGCTGTATTGATGGAAAATCCATACTTAATGGATGAGGGAGCTGAGTGGCAGAGAAGGGACACATTTAGGCTTTTCCAGGGTCTCCCAGTGAGTCAGTCTGCACAGCTGGCCTAGAACCCCAAGCTGGGTGATTCATGCCGCCACTCAAGGTCTCAGCTGCTCCAGACAGCTCACCAGTTCAGGCTGTCCCATGAGTCACATCTCTGCGTCCTGGGCCTGGCCCCTGGGGCTGAAGGGGCCTCACCTCACAGTTATTCTCTTATTCACCTGTGTCCACGGCCTTCAAGCCTCCAGAAGCCAGGAAAAGGAAGGCCAGGCTCCGGCTCTGAGAAGAAGACAGGCCAGCAAGCCCAGCTTGTTGATTACTGGAAAAACCACATACTGGGGCTTTTCAGACCCAGAAGGTAGAGAACCCCAGAAGCCAGGACTTCTGTTTGGCCATTCTTCAAATCTGCCAGAGCCGGGAAGAAGGCACTGTGGCCAGAGGACCCCACCCACAGAGAATTCTGAGACTCACACTGTTGACTGGACTCGCCCTCAGACAGGAGTAGCAATTGGCAAAGCAAATGCTATGTTTTCTGAAAGACCAGCCCGACTTTTCCATCTGCTGTGGTGGGCTTGTGCCAGGGGCCACGACAGGGGCACAGCTGGGACCTCTCCGAGGGCCCTGAAGGATGGGGCTCCCAAACCAGTACCCCTGTAAGACGTCCTGTATTGTTACAGTGAGAGGCAGGCAGTAGGAAAACAGTGATGGGGCTCTCAGGGAAGCAGTGAGCAGTCTTTCAGCAAACCTTTTGAGCACCTACTGTGCCAGCCACTCTGGTGAGAAAGCAGAAATTAGTAAGACCCAGTCCTGCCCTCAAGGATCCAGCTCATAATTTAGCAAGGAAGCCAGTCAGGCACAAGGCTGAGCCTGGAATAAGTCAGTCTGTGATGCAGGAGGGAACAAAGTGCGGTGGAAGGCTAAAGGGAGGAGGGACGATGTCTGACCCAGTGGGTCAGGGAAGACCAGGACCCTAGTCCTGTGCCATGATGCTAATTGGTCTGGTAGATGGCCCGAGATCAAATCAGATTGTGTTCAGATTTGCAATGCAGGAGATGGGCAAAGTTGTGGCATTAGGGACAGAAATGCAGTAATTGGAAAGAGGCATGGCTTTTAGGGAAGATAATGGGTGAGTTGATCTCCTTGTACTGGGAGACAGCAGGGCATGTGGAAATCTAGACCTGAGGTGAGAAGACTATGTGAGAGACTGGGGATGAGTTCGAGGGTCAGCAGCCTAAAATGAAGCAGCAGGAATGAAGGCATTCTAGGAAGAGGGAATCAATCCAGGGCCTCTTTTGAGGCCTCCTGCCACCTTCCCTTTCCCCCAGTTGCCTTCTCACCCCAAAACGGAGCCTCACCTTGGTGAATCCATTGCTGACTGCTGCTCTGATCCAGCTCTTACCCTAGATTTTGCCTATTCAGTTGAAAGCATTTCTCATTCTGTTGCTCTCCTTACTAGAAGGAGCTTGGGAATCCTCCCAGAGGTGGCCTTTATCGCCTAAGACATGGCCACTCATTAGATTGCCTTCCTCTTGCAAAACTGCCTGACCTCACCTCCCTGCAGCTGCTCTGTCCTCCGTTGCAGGTGTTCCCTCTCTGCATTGTTCAGGGGGATGAACTCCCCCAGCCATCCTAGAGGGGTCAAGCTTGGGCCCACTAACTGGGAGGTTGACTCACTAGAGGATGGTAGAGGCATACATGGTTTTCTTAGAAAGGTCCAGTTACTGGCAGTCTACTTAAGTCCTGTGGGGTACATGTTACCATTACTATTCCCTTTCTCAGACAAAGGCACTTAAATCTTAGAGAAGGGAATTGGCTCACCTTGGGTAACACTGCTACCCTGAATGAATAATCACACACAGATACCCCAAGACGTGTCTCCTGCCATACATCCTCCCTGGAAAGTTCTTGCTGTCCAGAAGTTCAGGGCTTGAGTGTCTGTTCATTCAGAAGCATGGTGGGGAATTTCCCTGAAGCCTGGGAAAGCTTCCCCAGGGACTAATTTCTTCAGACCCTCTTAAGTGAAATAATCCGGGAGGTTAGAGACCCCCCTCCCCCAGCTTGGGAGCTGGGATGGTCAGAAGCCCCTCATGCCCTCTCCCCATTCTCCCCTTTGAGAGGCTGATTCCTTATGCCACCTCATAGCTGTCCTGTCCTTGTCCCTTTCCTCTGTTTCCTGTTCTGGTTGCAGATACAGTACCTGGACTCCATGAACGGCGAGGATCTGCTGCTGACAGGGGAGGTGAGCTGGCGCCCTCTAGTGGAGAAGAATCCTCAGAGCATCCTGAAGCCCCATTCCCCGACTTATAATGACGAGGGTCTTTGATGGGCTGGTCCCTCCGAACAGCTGGCCAGCTGGCTTTGAGGAACCGCCAGGAAAGAGGTGCTTTTTTGGCCCAGAACCCTGCAGGAAGTGGCCTGAACTCACCTTGAACAGCATCTGTCAAATACCTGGCCCCATCTGTATTGATTTTCCTCTTAGTGTGCCCAGGAGTCTGATCTGGTGGGTACAGTGCTGGGAGAATCCTTTGCCCTTCTGAGGTGTCCTCTCCCTCAAGAAAAGCCCTGAACCGGAGCTGCCCAGCACACACTGCCCAAGTCCCCTCCAGGAACCATGTGATTGATTGACAGTTTTCCCCAAAGGCCACAGAAGGAAATGGGGGTAGGTTAGAAAGGAGACACCCTCCCCAAGGGCCCACTGTGGCCTAGGAGCAGTTTGTAATGCTGCTATCAGGATGGGTAACCACGCTTTGTCCGCCAGCTTTGAGCCATGGGATTGAGTTGGCCATTAAAAGAAACAGAGACTTAGCTTTACCATGGCTTTCCTTTATTCCCGGGTCTTTTAGAAACTTATCTGAGATGGTGAATGCCGTGAGCTAAGGAGCACAGCCCAACTGGGTTAGAGCAGGGAAGGGAGAGGGTCAGGAGGGTCTCTGCTGCTGCTTTTACCTACAGTTCATGGAGACGTCACTGTTCTGGCCAAGGCACAGCCTGCCAGGGCCCGTCCTCTGGGACCCAGGAGGCCTCTGATGGCCAAGGGGCTTGTCACATCCTGAGTCATTTGGAAAGAAGCCTCGAGAGAAAGGTCCCTTTGTCACCTTCTCTGCTCCCCACCCCCTATTGAACTGGGTGAGGAACATGCTGTCTTTCCTCTTGGCTCCCCCTTACATGAGATACTGGGGAGAAGAGAACATTCTTCTAGGCTTAGTTCTGCCACCCAAGGACCCAGCCCCAGTCTTCTGCCCCCTTCCCAACTTCTGGAGCATGTGCTGCAGAGCCACCTTGGTCCCCTCCTCTTGAGTATGGGTCATCTCTTGGAGGGTTTTCTTTAAATTGAAGAAGGGGGGCGGGGAACCATATTGCCCCTCCCCCATCAAACTTCCTTCATTTAACTTGCTATAAAATGAGTCATAAAGAAACTCTATATGGGTGAGGTATATCCCACTTCTGTGAAAACATTACAAATCAAACCGCCTTCTCTGAGTTTATTTAAGATGCTTTTGTTGCACGCGGAGCTCAAGAGTGAAGCCTCCTCTGTGTGTGTGAGATAATAACACCTTGTAACTCATTACAGCTGGGCACTATTTACATAAACCAGAGCTGAGCCAGGCAGGAATTTGCTGATTAATTTATTTTTAATGGAGTGAAGTATACCATGCACCAAAATAAACTTTACTGTGTGTACCTAACTGCTGCTGGAATGGATGGAAAAATTAATGGAACAGATTTTGGCTCCCAACTCTACACATTAATTTATATATAAAAGTTATTTGAGCCTTAACCCATTTGCTGCCCAGGGCAGCTCCCCAGCCACAGATCCCAGCCGCAGCACCAGTTCAGCTACCGGGCTTGCTTTAGAACCATGGAATCTCAGATTTGGAAGGAGCTTTAGTGGTCAGTCCAGCCCTGGTCCAGAACTTGACTCCCCTTCTCAGCATCCCAGTTGGCCTGTGTTCATGTGGGCCCTATATGAATACCTCCAGCAGCAGATGGTCCCCACCTGCAGAGCTAAGTCGTGTCTCCATAAGATGAGTAATCATCAAACACTGTAGCTTGTAATACGGAGCCACGTTTCAAAGAGCCAGATCAATCTGTTATGTCTGTGATGTCCTGAAGCCCTTGCTTCCTGGCCAAAGGCATCTTTTACTGACTACAGAACCTCCCTCCCCTTCAAGATAAAATCCAGGCTTCTCGGAGGCTGCAAAGTTTAGTTTGACCCCTGCTTGTTTTTGTGAGTCTCTAACCCATTTCTTCTCTGAGCAAACTGAACCATGTCGGGTTACCTGAAGAAGATACTCTGTGTGTTTTCTCTACCTGGAATCCTCTCCCTCTGCTAACTAAAGAAATCCCACTTGCCCTCAAATACTCCCCTCCCCTCCCCATCGCAGGCAGTATCCTCCAGTGGAACCATTTTTCGCATGCCTGCCCTCCATCTGGCGCTGTGCGCCCCTTCAGGGTGGGCACTGGTGTTTTGATTGGTCACCTTCATCTTTCCAGTTTCCAGCAGAGTATCTGGACCATAGTGGGCATCAGTGTATGCTTTGATAAATGAAGGCCTGCATGACTAAATCAGTCATTATCCATTCAAGCCTAACAAAAAGCCCCTTTCTGGACTGTCTGTCTGTCCTACAGTTCAGTTTATGTTAACAGTTCATTATTAGGAACAATTCTCATAGGAACAAAAACCAACTTTTTTTTATAGCTAAAATTTTGTATTGTAACTTGTTATTATGCAGAACAAGTGAAAGACACGGTTTCTTGCCCTCAGGGAGATTTTTCTCTAGGAATAATGTATTTGTACTCTTCTAGAAAAGATCACAGTAAATTAAGAAACACAGATGTAAAACTGCAAAATGATTAAAACACAATTTAAAAGATAAGCTGCAAGAATGGAAAGGGAAGAGATGGGGAATAATCATGTTAGAAAACCTAGGCTGCTAATAACCAAATTCACAGGACTCTGGGCAATTTACAAAGTATGAGCTGACCTGTGTGCTGCCTCACAGCAGTCTGTACGATCGATCTGTATCGTGCTCCTCATTCTTAACCCATACACTAGAGAGGGGACTGAGGCTCAGAGATGCCTGGAGGGTTACTAGGGTAAGAAGGGGGAGGAGTGCCCCTGCCCACATCTTCCAGCCCCAGGGCCCTTGCTCTGTCCCCACCCCACACTGCCTCGTGCAGGTCAGTGAGAAAATCTGCAATTGAGTATAAAACCTTGCCGTGAGCTCTCGGGAAGCCAAAGGCAGAAATGGGAAAGGCTTGAGGTTATGTAGTTCCCCTTGTCACCTGAATGGTATTATACTTATCAGAAGAAGAAGCAAATTTTTTCTTACTCTTCAGAGAAGAATATACATACAGGGTTTTTAAATGAGAAACACTGAACAGTATAGTGAATGGTACCCTTAAGATTTCAGTTTTGCCTAAAATTTTAAAAAATCATACATATTGCTTCCTTACGTCAAGTTGAGATTAAAGCCTAGGCCACAGCTCAGCCACTATTTTTTGTGTTTCTGTTCTGTGCAAGACCCTGCTTGGCATTTTCACTTAGTATCTCATTTAATCCTCAGTGACAATTATATGAGGTAAGTATTATCTCTAAGCTCATGTTACTGCTGAGGGAGACTGAGGCCCAGGGAGGCCCAAGTTTACCCTGCATGCAGATACAGGTGGTTCTGACACCCAAGTCCAATGCTTGTAGTCTTAGAAAAGGAGTACTAGATGGGGGAAGGGTTGGTTGTGCTACGTTACAAAGGAGAAGGAAGCCTAGAGCAGTATTCCAGCCACGTGGGCTTCCGTGGGCACCTACACACACTAACAGGAAAAGTCCAAACAAGGGTTTAGGTTCAAGGTTCAGAAAAGCTTGAAGGAAGTTGGGACATAAAGGATGGGCAAGGTTTAGGTGGGTAGAAGGCAAAACCGGAAGTGAGGATCTGCGGCATGGAGCAGGAAACTTCAGACTCAGGTGGATGAGCCGAGTTGGTTGCTAAGGGAAAAAAAGGTTGCCAAGACCCAGGTGGGGCCACGACTAGGCATAGCCTGGGTAACGCTGCATTTGGTGGGGGCCAGGGTGCATTCTTAGTAAGGACTGTGACCTGATGGGAGTGAAGATACCCAGCGGTATGCAGGACAAATGGGCGCCATCAGGAAGGGATTCTAGCCATCTAGGCTTGAGGGCCTGGGGCTGATTGTAGGAATTCAGAGGAAGTTCAAACCCCAGAGACACTGCAGGGAAGAAAATCATCAGGACTTGATGCCTCAGTGAATGTGGAGCCTGAAGCAAGAGCCGTCC
This sequence comes from Vicugna pacos, assembly GCF_048564905.1. NCBI lineage: Eukaryota > Metazoa > Chordata > Mammalia > Artiodactyla > Camelidae > Vicugna > Vicugna pacos. The sequence goes on along the minus strand of NC_133005.1, from coordinate 26,393,026 downwards.
AGAGCTCTCCTGGGAGCTGGGAGATGGCGATGTCTGACAGAAGTGGGGAGCTTGAAAAGAAGGGTCCTCTTTGCATTGTGGTTTTTTCCCCAGTGTTAATTATGTTATCCTATGAGATAAGGCAGGGATTATTGCCCCCATCATGCACTAGGGAGACAGGTCCACTGAGAAGAAACCACTTTCTGGCGCAAGAAACCACTTACATAGCAGAGCTTAACAGTCTTATGTCTCCAAGCCCCACCCCTTTGGTGCACCTGGGTTGTATCTGTATGGGGAGCCAGTCTGGTGAAAGATGGCCCAGGGAGGGCAAGGGCATAGGGCAGGACTGGACCTCGGGATGATTAGGACTGTGGGGCCAAGGACTTTGGCCTTGTCTTGGGTATAGAAGGGACACTTGAAATCATGAAACTGAATGCGGTCCAAGAGATGAAATGTGGAGTGTAGACCAGGGACTGAGGTGGGTGTGGGGGAAAGCATTCACCAGGGGTTGGGTGGGGGGCGGGGGTAGGAAGAGCAGCAACCAGCATAGGAGGTGGAATCTGGAGTAGATCACCAGGGGAGAGGAGAGCTTCCTGGAGGAGGAGGCTCTTAAGGCCACATGCTGCGGGGGCCAGGGTGTAAGTGGGTAAAGTTCAAGGGCTTTATTCCAGGGAGAAGACTTGAGCAGGGTATGGCAGCAGCTGTGGTATCTTGGAGGTGCCTAGAGGAGAAGAAACAGAAAAATCAGGCAGGAGGTAGGAGAGCAGACGTTTTCAGCACAGGAAAAGACTGATGATGCGCATGGGGTGGGGAGAAGTCTGATTAAATGGAAAGCAGTAAATGGAATAGGAAACTTCCCACAAATGTGAGGAATTGTTAGATGTCTCTGGAAGTGGAAGCCTGGTCTTGAGAACAGGGGCCTGGCTTTGGAGGGGAGGAGGGAACCCTTTCCTGAGACCAGAGACTGGAGGACAGATGGTGAGGGTGGAGAGGGAAGGGAGCGTGCTCACTGGTCTTGCTGCCCAGGGAACCTAGAGTTTATCAACCATTGAGGTGCTGGGGGAAGGAAGGGGAGCTGGCAGGTGTGTGGGCCAAGAACACGACAGCCCCAAAGTGTTTGAACTCTGCTTGGGAGCAGTCCTCTATTTGTTGCTCTGGTTCTGCCCACTTCCAGCCTTCTACCACAGCCCACTGTGCCTCACCCACCCGCTTCACGAGTTTGGCCTTACAGAGGGGTAGGCCAGACCTCAGGACCCTGGCCCTGATCCTCTACCCACTCACCCCTGCCCTGGTGCTGACCACCCATCACAAGTTTTCTGTGGTGTCCATGGGCCTTCCCTTGAGCCCTGAACTGCTGAGCCCGGGGCCCAGATCCTGCCCAGGTCAAGGGCCTCCATCCCTCTGTTGAGGGAAGAAAAGGTCCTGGAGATCCTGGCTGGGGGTTTCTAGGAAGGGAATCTTCAAGCACTGACCTGTAATGTCAAAAAGTGAAAGAACACAATGTGAGCCCCAGAAGGGACTTGGAGATCCCCAGGCCAGCCTTCTTGCTTTACAGATGGGAGGCTGAGGCCTTTCAGTCAGGAACCAGAACCACTGACCTGTGCTGGCTTGCCTCCTCCCTCTTTCTCTCTCTCCCTGCAGCCAGAAACAACTGCTGCACTTCCCAGTCTCCATCTGAGAAAGCCTGCCATAGAGCTGTACTCTAATTGGAAGTGGAGGGTGGACATGGTTCCTCTAAGATTCCAGAATAGGTCATGAGCTCTAGACCCTAAGCAGCTGGTTTATACCTCAGCTTAATCTGTAGCTTATAATTATTTATGAGTCTACCTTCCCCACTAAACTGTGAGTTCCTCCAGGACAGAGACTAAGTCTTACTCATCTTTGGGACCACAGTGCTGGCCTAAAGTAGGCATTAAATGCATGTTGGGTGGATTGGATGGACAAAGGGAGAGGGGAGGGGAGGGGCTGGGCCGGGTAGGAAGAGGCCTGAATCAATAATGTTGGGGGCTTAAGGGAGCAATAGGCAATATATCTTTCTTCCCCTCCCAAGTTCAGAATGAATTGAGAAATAAGACACAAGAGACAGAGATGTGGAATCGAAGTGGTGGCTTTACCAGTATTTCTGATAAAGCTGATTGGAAAATGTAGCCTTTTTTTCTAGGCTCTCTGGCCAAATGAACTTATTAACATCCTCCCAGAACTAAACATGCACCCATTCCCCTCTAAAAAAGGGAAGACCTCTCTCCCTTGCAGGGGCAGAATTTCCTCTGTAATTTTACCACGTAGATCAATGGAGAACATGCTACTATTGCCTACAGCAGAACCAAAAGAGATAGAGAAACCTGGAAACATCTGAGCCCAGCTCCTTCCCTCAGCCACCAACCAGATAAGCCATCCCCCTCCCCTGGGAAGGATGGAGCCCACGAAGAGACAAGAGGGAGTGGTCCTCTCTCACTTACCCTCCAGGAGAGTGGAGTGGGAATTCCCTCTTATGGAAACGTGGGAGCAGGGAAAAGTCTCCCACTGTGGGACGGGACATGGTGGACAGATGGTTAGTGGGGTGGAGGAAAGGATGGGGGGAAAAGGGTGAGACCCCATCGTCAGTCTAGACCCAGACACAGTCACCTTTCCGAAAGAGAATGCCAAAATCCTTACTCCTTGTGATCACACTTGCTGAATGCTCATCTCTGTATTCAGAGTGAAGAGAGGACCTTGCCTCCTGTGAGCTGGGATAAGAGACCAAATCTCAGCTCAGGGCAATGCTCACCTTCAGGGCTGGCCTTTGTTCTGGAAGGGGCAGGGGACCGACCAGGAGAGCTCCTCTGGTGCTGCTTCGTTTGCTTCAGGCCTTCCCCAAGCCCCTGCCCCTTTGTGGCCTGCAAAGCTGTAAACTCAGCAGGTACTGAGCTCCTCCTTCCAGTCGGCACCTGATGCAAGTAGCCCACTCAGTCCTCTCAACACGTGGTGAAGGAGGTGGTCTTGGTCCCATTTTACAGATGAAGCCCCTGTGACTTGTGATTGTTCAACTCACCCATTACGTGCCGGAGCTGGACCTCCTGAAGGCCTGTGGGGTGCTTAAGAACAGCAAACCACACCCATCATGTTTGTTTCTAGGAGGCTGGTGCTTTGGGCAACACTCCCCCTGGGGGGGCTGCTTCCTAAGTTATCCTAAAATAGTGTTCTAGGGACTTGCCAACCTCTGTGCCTTAGCAAGGCCCTCTTCAGAGTGTGGCTTCAGATGGCCCTTCTGGCAGCCCTCTTCCCCCACCACCACTCCCAGTTCCTTTCACAGGCACACCCTGGCCCCTCTAGTCCTTCAGTCTGGAATGCTCACCTTGCCCCTCTGCACATCATGAAATCTTTCTCATCTTTGAATACCCAGCTCGAGCCAGCCTCTGGGAATCCTCACTACTTGTCCCTGTGTCTGGCTCTTAGGTCTCTTTGCCTGGATTCAAGGGACATGGGACCCCTGCTCCCCTACTAGCTCTGGCAGCTCCACCCAGGGGTCTTGTCTCCCCTGACCCAGAGGTGCCACGTTAAAGGTGTGTGGCCTGCAACTGAAGGGCTGCAGCTCAGCCTCTGCTCCCACCACCCCACCCCACACACCTGCCCTGGCGCCACTCGGCTTGTAAGAGACAACAGACAAGGCTAAATGGCCCCCAGGACGGCAGAATAATGCCAGGCAGGCGCCTGACACGTCTCCTGGACAGGAAAGTATTTTTTCCTCCTCTTAATAACAGTTATTAAGGGGCCTGTGCCCTAAACACTGCAGCCAGGGTCTGGGCTTAGGTATCTGTATGGCTTGGGTGCCCACCTCTAGGCCCAGCCCCAGGCTAGGATACACCTGTCTAGCCTCCCCTTGCCCTTCACTCACTCAGCCAATGGGGAAGGGTGGCCAGTCCTGCAGCCCTGGGGGATTAAATTCGATTTACACACTTTATGATCAGGATATCAGGGACCCCTTGGGGCCCTTGTCAACTAGGTCTTCCTGTCCCTGCCCCTCTCAGTTGAGCTTCCTTGAACAGACACCTAGTACACAGTCCAGAGTTAAAGACCATCCCTGCTGCCCAGACACTCATGCACACAAATAGATATGCACCCAGACACATACAAGAGAAAATACACACAGATGCCCATGCAGGTAAATATATGCTGACCTGCAGCTAGATACTTAAAGACAGTCCAGCAGATATAAACATCACACAGACGGTGTATAATGTGCATACCGGCACAGGTCAGTTATACATAGGTACAGCGTACAGGCAGAACTCGTTTTATTGCCCTTTGCTTTATTGTGTTTCACAGATACTGCTTTTTTTTTTTAGCCAGTTGAAGTTTTGTGGCAACTCTGCATTCTCAGATGATAGCATTTTTTAGCACTAAAGTATTTTTAATTAAGGTATGCACATTTTTTAGACATAATGCTATTGCACACTTAGCAGAGTACAGTTTAGTGTAAACATAACTTTCTATAGGCACTGAGAAACCAAAAAATTAGTGTGATTCTCTTTATTGAGATATTTCCTTTATTGTGGTGATTTAGGACCAAACCCATAATATCTCTGAGGTATGCCTGTATGTGTTGAGTTGAGCCATGTGAAACTGCCAATATCCAGTGGTTTTTTTTTCACTTGAAAAATGGAATCTTATACAAACATGGGCATGGAGGGAAATATAAAAAAAAAACAACAGAGCCAAATTTGTACACATATGTTCAAGCAGCATTATTCACAATAGCCAAAAGGTAGAAACAATCCAAGTATCCCTTAGTGAGTAGATAAACAATGTGGTATAGACACACAATGGAATATTATTCAGCCTTAAAAAGGAAGAAAATTCTGACACATGATCCAACATGAGGGAACTTTGAGGACATTATATGCTAAGTGAAGTATGCCAGTCACAAAAAGACAAAGACTGTATGATTCCACTTACGTGAGACACCTAGTAGTCAAATTCAGAGTCGGAAAGTAGAGTGGTGGCTGTCAGGGGCTGGGGCAGTGGAGAGAATGGGACTTAGCATTTAACAGGTACAGAATTTCAGTTGAGGAAGATGCAAACGCTCTGGAGATGAATGGTGGTGGTGGTCACGCAGCAGTATGCGTGTACTTAATGTCACTGAACTGCATACTTAAAATGATTAATGTGGTAAACTTTATGTTAATTAAAAATAATTTTTAAAAAGAGCCAAAAATATGTACCATCAGGTGGACATATACACACTGAGGGATAAACACAGGAACGCAGCAACACAGAGACATGCCTGCCTCCCCTCCCAGGAGTGCTTTTCTGACCCAGATAAGGTCTCTGTTCTCCCCCTGAACAAATCCAGAGATAAAGCCCTAATGAAGGCCCTGCCACCTCGGCCACCTGCACAGCTCATCACCCTCCCACGGTCCGGCTCTGCTTACTCACACCCGTGCCCCTCACACAGCCTCCCCACCCCCAAGGGGAGGGCCTCCTTAGAGCACCTGGTGCTCTGATTTCTGCCGCTACCCCTAGGATGGGATGGAATGGCTCAGCATCTCAGCTCTTGGCCTATGGCTGTCCCCTGCCTCTCCTGGGTCCCTCACTTCTAGGCTCCTCAAAAACCAAGCCCCAGGCCCATTTGTCTTTAATCCCAGGGCCCATCTTGACTCAGGGAGCCCCTAAATCCCTCTGCCACCCACTCCGTGCCATGCATGTGTTGGGCCCCGTGTGAAGCTCTGTGGACGTAGAGGAACCTGTGTCTGGTTTGGACGTGATCGCAGACCAGATAAAGCAAGTGCAAGGAGTAATAAGCAGGGTCGTGGGATGTGGCGTTAGGTCTCCTGCTCTCCTGAACACCCCCATTGGTCCTTGGCCCCTTAGAGACAGGTGGTACCGTGGGCTGGCACTGTACACCGTTATGACCACTTCTCGCCTGGCCTGCCTCCCTAACTAGCTGCCATCTGCTGACCACCACCACCTTCTCCAGCACAAAGCCTCACCCATGCTCCTGAGGGCTTTGGGACTAATACCCTTGCTGGGGACAGAGAACATAAACTGGCCTGCCCTGTTTGCCTTCTGACCTTACAGTGCCCCCCACCCCAATCTCTCAAAACTTTCTCACTAACTGTTTAATACTCAGTCCCTGAGGAGGGGAGGAAGGCTGGGGTCTGGCCCCACCAGGTCAAGAGCTTCCCGGAATTGAGGGTGTTGGAAACACAGCCATCTGGAACAGCATTTTTCAAGGGTGGGACAGCATTTTTCACTGGGACTCTGGAATGTCAGGGTTTGGAGGAAACTTGCTAGGAGTCTGGTGGAAATGCGGCAGGTGATGCTGGGGTGGAGCTGCGGGGGGTGGGGTGAGGAGGTTGTGCTAAGGGCCTGCCGTTTCCCTGGGCGGGCGAGTCCCAACAGCGGGCAGACAGGTGAGGCTGACCCAACAGGTTCCAGAGGCCAGGGGCAATGGGGCGGAGCATGGCTCTGACAGGGTGACAACAGGCTGGGGGCCCTGCCACACACAGGGCAGGCAGGCAGGAGGCTGTCCTGCTGGTATCTTCTTCCTGCTGCAGCCAGAGCATGGTGCAGGCCATGGAGCCTGCTGGAGGGTGAGGGTAGCCAGGTGTGCAGGCATGTTCAGAGGCCTAGGGCCTGGGGGCCTGGGGGCTCAGGGCATGGCGGGGCCCCTGCGGGGCCGGGTGGAGGAGCTGAAGCGGCCATGGTGGCGGGAGAGCCCACCACTGGTGCTACAGCACAGTGAGGCAGCCCGGCTGGCGGCCGACGCCCTCCTGGAACGAGGTGAGGCTGCCTACCTGCGGGTCATCTCCGAGGAGCGGGAGCTGCCCTTCCTGAGTGCTCTGGATGTGGACTACATGATCAGCCATGTACGTGGGGGCCCTGAGCTCAGCGAGGCCCAGGGACTGGAGGCCTCGGGGCCTGACCGCCTCAGCCTGCTCTCAGAAGTCACCTCAGGCACTTACTTCCCCATGGTCTCCGACATAGAACCCCCGGACCTGGACTTGGGCTGGCCGGAGGTTCCACAGGCCACGGGCTTCAGCCCCACCCAGGCTGTGGTCCATTTCCAGCGGGACAAGGCCAAGAACATCAAGGACCTTCTGCGTTTTCTCTTCAGCCAGGCCCGCACGGTAAGGGCCTCATCTCTTCAGACATTCATTTCACTGATGTGGAAACTGAGGCCCAGGGAGGGACAGGGACCAGCCTAAGGCCACATAGCAGTTTAGGAGCAGCATTGGGACTAGAATCTCTGCCCCCATCAGATTACAAGCTCCTGGAGGGTAGGTGTGTGTTTTATTTACCTTGGTAAGCCCTTGGCACTCACGGACATTATGCGTAAACATACAACAGGGGATGGGCCTTGGGGACTCCACAAACACCCTGAAAACGCATGCAAAGTGGTGTTCATTGCAGAGCGAGATCCTCTCTATCTTTCTTGGGAGAAGGTCCATGACCTTCATCAGATTCTCAAAATGTTTGTGACCCCAAAACTGAGAACCCCAACCTTGGTGAACATCTGAGCCACCCCCTGACTTACAGAGGAGGAAATTGAGGCCAGAGACGGGCTGGGACTTACCCAGGGAGGTCCAGTCAGTTGGTGAATTAGAACCCAGGGCTCAGGGAGATGGAAAGGAGTCTAGACCCAGGCCCTGGGTCCCAGGCACAGCCCTGCCTCCTGATGCATGGCCCCAACTGCACCTCGCCCCTCGTGCACTACATCTCCAGCCTTAAGCAGGGGAAAAGGTACCGGTGCCAGGACCTCGGCATGGTTTTGAGGGTTGGGCTTTTAGCTCTTGTCCCCTAAGTAAAGAGGAGTAGAGGCTGCTGGCTCAGGGACAGGGATCAGGGGCTCAGGAGAAAGGGAAGCGGGAGAGCAGGTAGGGGTGTGGGTTCCTGGGAAGGTTCCAGCTACAGAGCAGCACTGCTTCACTCCTGTAGCACTGACCTCTGATTCAGGAGGCAGGGGAATGGACCAGATGACCCTAGGCAGGGTTTGAGGTGGGTTTGACTCAGTCCCCTTGCTAGGGGAGCAGCCTGGAGGGTACCTGCTGCAGAAATTAGAAGCCAGAATGCTGGGATTCCACCAGCACCTCCAGAGCCTCCCTGGTAAGCCTGCCTACGCCCTGGGCAGGGGAGGGCCAGACCTGATTGGCACCGGGAATGGGGTTATTATCGAGGTGGCTGCTGTCATCACCCCTGCTCCTTTGATCTTTTTTGCTTGTCCTTGTTTCCCCCACCCCTGGCCAGGCCTGTGTTGTAGACTAGGGCATCCCCCATTGCCTTGGCTTAGATCCCCCATCTAGACCCTCCACCTCCGGGCCAGGAGACAGGCTTCTGCTCTGGGCTGTGACTGACTCTGAGTCACCTTGGGAAGTGATTCCTTCTTCTGCAGCCCAACATCCTCATTTGTTAAGGAGGCAGCACGAAAGGAACATTTAGTGAGCTTCTGTTGTGTGTTGAGTATTTTTGCATCTAATTCCCCATAACTGTGAGCAGTGGCTATCATTATCTCCATTTAAAGATGAGGAAGTTGAGGATCCCGGAGGTGAGGCAACTCGCCCAAGGCCATATCACTAGGAAGCAGCAGAGTGCAGATCCGAACCCAGTTCTGTCTGGCTCCAGAGCTGAGTGCTTTGCTCTGTGCTTCCTGCCTCTTAGTCTGGACTGGGAGAGGAGGTTCTCACAGGAGCTACTGCCAGCCCCAGCCCCTCAACTGAGCAGAAAACGTGGTCCCAATCGGCATGGGTGGAAGTGAGGGAGTCTGTGGGTGTAAAATGTCACACCAGACCTCTGCAGCTTCACAGGGAAACAGGTTGGTCTGGCAAAGGGTACTGAAGACCCCAGGAACTGGCTTGCAGCTCTAATCCTTGAGAAGGGAACCTCAGACAGACAGTCCGTGGTCAGAGCTACAGCTAGAGCTAGTGGGGGGAGCATGAGGGGCTAGACCAGAAATCGGGGTCTGCTTCTGACTCCTCCTCTGGGCCTCAGTTTCCCCAAGTGCAGAGCAGAGCTTTAGGCTAGTGCAGCCTATCCACAAACATCTTTGAGAACTTGATGACAGGCAAACAAACTGTCCTCAGAAAAATGTACACAAAAACTTTCAAACAGTCTCTGCACTTCAAGGCAGTGAAACCTGTTTCTAAGTTAAGAATCCCTGGCCTGGGTCATCATTAAAAGCCCTCCCAGCTCAGATGTTCTGCAGGTTCCGGCCTCCTGCTTTTCAGTCTAGTGCTCTTTTCCTGGGATCCAGCCCCTGCCCTTGGGCTGGGCAGAGCCCTGGGGCAGGGCTGAGCTGCCCCTGCCTCCCCCAGGTGGTAGCCGTGGTGATGGACATATTCACGGACATGGAGCTTCTGTGTGACCTCATGGAGGCCTCAAGCCGGCGTGGTGTCCCTGTGTACCTGCTCTTGGCTCAGGAGCACCTGAGGCACTTCCTGGAGATGTGCTACAAGATGGACATCAATGGGGGACACCTGCTGGTCAGTGAGGGACAAGGGCAGGAACCAGGGTGTTGGGAGGGGAGTCAGGGAGGGCAGAAGAGTTGGTTGGTTGGTCAGTGAACACTGATGGGTGTCAATGGGAGTTGGGGCCTGGCTCTCCTAGCTATTTTGGGTCAGAGACCCCATGGGATTTAAACATGGCTTGAGCCTCATTCTCTCAAGGTCACCCCCTCAATCTCCTTCCCTCTGTGGCCCAGAACATGCGTGTGCGGAGCACATGTGGGGACACGTACTGCAGCAAGGCAGGCCGCCGCTTCACCGGGCAGGCCCTGGAGAAGTTCGTCATCATTGACTGTGAGCAGGTGGTGGCGGGCAGCTACAGGTGAGCAAGTGGAAGCGGGTGGGGAGGAGGGGCCTGGAGCTGGGCCACTGGCTGGTGAGGGTGCCTGGGATCTGGCAGCTTTGAATTTCTCTTCCTCCATCCACCCCTTCCAACATGGACTGAGCAGCCACCGTGTGCTCAGGGGCGACTATGGGGAGCAAGTCAGTCCCGGGCTGGGCCCAGGGGGAGGAGCTCACTCTGTGGGAGGATTACTTTAATGTCCTTGGCATAGAAAATAACTCCTGCACCTCAGAACTGGAGGGACTTCAGGTAACCTGGTCCCTGGTCCATTTTACAGATGGGAAAGTTGAAGGGAGATGGGAAACCATGTGCCCAAGTCCTCTAAGCTGAGCTAGCACAAACACAGACTCTGGAGACAGCGCTCTGCCCCTCACTTGGGCCCTTGTGGTGGTGGTGGTGGTGTTGTCTTGGTTTGCTCCCCTTGTTGTGACTCCTGCCTGGCCTCACGGTCCTGTACTTTACCTCTTGACCCTGACCCTCTGCCCCCAGCTTCACCTGGCTTTGCAGCCAGGCCCACACTAGCATGGTGCTGCAGCTGAGGGGCCGCATTGTGGAAGACTTTGACCGGGAGTTCCGCTGTCTTTATGCTGAGTCACAGCCCGTGGAGGGCTTCTGCGGAGGAGAAGATACCCTACCTCCTAGGGTACCATGCCCTCCTGCAGTGGCCCCGGCCTTCGGGCCCGGCATCCCCAGCACCACATCCTCATCACCCTCCAGCACCAGCCTCAGTAGCATCAAGCGCTCACCTCTCATGGGCCACTCCTCCTACCTTGCTCTACCAGGAGGCAGTGGCTCCAGTGACATGGGTGTGGGGTCCTCATCCCCGGGCCCTGCCCGCTGTGGGGCCAATGGCCAGCCCTCCCTGCAACGCCAGCTGTCAGACCCTAACCACGGCCCCCTGCTAGGGCCCTATAGGGCCAATTTGGGCAAGCTGGGAGCATCCCCATGGTCCCAGTCCTCCCCTGCCCTCAACTACAATAGCGCCAGCCCCACGACCCTGGCAGGAGGGTCACCTCTGCTTGCTCGCCCTGGCCCCCTCTTTCCCTTCTCCCGGGGTGTTCCAGCTCTGTCCCGGCTCCCAGAGAATGGGGTTCTGGGAAGTCAGGGACCTAGCCCCCCACGAGGCCGCTGGGTACCTGGGACAGCACTGGAGGCAGTGGAGGAGAATAAGGTGTCTCTGAGTCAGAGCCATGGCCAGCTGGATCTCCTTGTCCCCTTCACCAGAGCACGAGAAGTCGGGGGCCCTGATTCTGGGGTTACCCCCAACTCAGGCTCTTTTTGGCCTGGTGAGCAGGCCCTAGAGGACAGGAAGTTGGACCCAAACCAGAGATACAACCAGCTGGATCTCCTGTCCGAGGCCCAAGGTGCCCCTGATTCAGACTGCCCCAGACCTGGCAATCGGACCCCAGAGGACAAGAGGTTTTCCCATAACCACAGTCATGGCCAACTGGACCTCCTGATGCAGTCCCCCAAGGCTGGGGGCTCTAGAGTGCCTCCTGAAGCCAACTCCTCAGCCAGGGCTGGCAAGCAGGGTCCAGATGAGAGACGGCAGACGCTGGGTCACAGCCAGCTGGACCTCATCACAAAGTTTGGCCCATTCCGGGGTGAGGGGCCAGGGCCCAGTGATCTCCCCAGACCGAGCCCTGCTCGAAAGGCTGGAGTGGACTCTGCAGATGAGAAACGGCTGACTCTGGGACACAGCAAGCTGGACCTCATCACCAAGTATCATGAATTGCCAGGCACCAGGCAGGGACCTGAGCCTGGCCTCCCAGGGAGCCCCACAGGTGGCCCCACAGATGGCCATTGCAATGGCAATAGCAATGGCCTGTCTGGGGATGAGAAACGGCTGACCTTGGGCCACAGCAAACTGGACCTCATCACTAAGTACAACAAGTCCAAGTTCAAGATGCTCCGAAGCCGCTTTGAGTCCTAGTCCTGCTCCCAGAGAGGGCATGTCCCTTCTCCATCCATTAAGACTCTAGATTTACTCAGGTGCCAGACTCTGGGGTGGGAGCTTGGGCACTGGCTGTATGGAGGGGAGAGGGTGTCTAGAAGCCCAGGTTAGATATCCCCTGGGCTCAGGATTCTTGCTTACACACATGCACATGCACACACACTGGGAAATGGAACCACAGTTACTGGGCGCCTGCCATTTGTCACTGTGCCGAGCACTTCACACTGGTTACCTCTCATCCTTCATCCTCACAACATCCTACAAATAGATCTCTAGAAGGTTACAGTTCTAGGATCATAGGTAGTATCTTCCCTATTCTATACATACGGAAGCTGAGACCCAGCGAGTTTGATGACTTGCTTGGAATCAGGTCCAAGTAAGTGGCAGGGGCTCTAACCTGTGTCTCTGATTCTTAATTTCTGACCATTGTGTTTTTGCACAGACAGGACACACAATATCAACAGTTCACATGTCCCCATGCACACAAAATCCACATATCATAGAGATGCCCCAAATGCCTGCACAATATACATAGCACACTGACAGGGTTCACTCACATGCACAAACTGCACACACACACACACACAATAATACACATATGTCCATGTCTTAAACCAAAACACAGGATTCTAGCTATAGGATTCTACACAATAAATGTCATTTGGCTAAATTAATGGCTTTGTTCAGTGCACACTGTAGACCCCTCAGGATCCACAGACTATAAACACGTGCATGTGCACGCATGCACGCACACACACACACAGACGAGTATGCATGCACCAACCAGTATCTTCTTGTATCTAATCTGTGTACCCAGTCATGTGCTGGGCATGCAATAAGGCTGACAAATGAATCAGACTGTCCCTGGGAGACAAAAGATTAAATGCATAAGCCATTGGTGAGCAAGACAGGGCTGTATCTAATTAAAGGCTAACAGTGACAGAAAGTGGTAGAGAATGAAGGGCAGAGATGGAGGTGATGATGTAGTGGTGAGAAAAGTGTTTTAGAAGAGGCAACATTTGAGCTAAGCCATGAAGGGTGGGAAGGATTTGGATAGCTAGAGGAGAGGGTTAGAGGAATTCCTGGTAGAGGGAACCAGGTGAAGAGGGGCCAGGGAGAGGATTGAGGGAGTGGGTCTGAGATGAACTGGGGAGGATGGAAAGGACATGGACACTCAGACTCTGTCATTTTGCTTAGTGACCCTAAAAGCACAGGCTCTGTCAGATGTGGGTCCTTTTCCTGAGCTTGCCACTTGCCCATGACTGTATACATGATACAAATCAATAAAGGCAGACATGCTATGACCCAGCAGCAGCCTGGTGTATCCTGGGGAAGGCAGAGTATGAAACTGCACGGTTGAGGACAGGGGAAGGGCACCATTTAGGTCAATTATAGAGGGCTCCCTGGAGGAGCACAGATGGCCACAGGAGGGCTGGGGGATGGGAAAGGGGCCCCAAGCCTCCCTGTGCCCTCGCCGTGACATTCTGAGTGACCCTGGGACTTTTGTAAATTCTACAAAATGTGGGCCAAATTTATCCTGTCCATCGGAGCAGGTTCCTTGGCTGCCACCATCTATCCCGGGGGTGCAGAAAGTGGCTGGTGAGTGTGATCAAGCACATGCAAGGGGCACATAGTGGAAGCGCGTCAGCCCCCACACCTTTGCCCACTCTGGACCTTCCCTGACACTGCTCCATCCATCTTCCCCTCTCCAATACCTTCTTCAGCCTGGTTTCCTCTACTTCTCTGGTGGCGCCTTCTTCTTCATCCTCTGTCGTGGTCTTACTTCTGCCTAATGGACACCTTCTCCATGGGTGACCTCATCCACCCCAGACTTCGCCCCAAATCTCAGCCCTTCTATCCCCCCTGGGCTCCAGATCCAGCCGGACGTCTGTCCCGCACCTCACTCTACTCGTCATCTCCCCCACACCTGCTCTTCCTCCTCAGGCTTTACTTCAGTAAATATCTCCATCATCAACCCATCTTGTGCCAGACATCCTTGGCTCCTCCATTCTTTTTTTTTTTTTTTTTTTGGCTCCTCCATTCGTATGCCTCACATCTCGGTCTCGGTTGATTGTAACCCCCTACAAAGATGAATGAATGAATCAAGGAATGAATGCGAGCTTGCTGAAGGCGGAGCCAGGACGGGTCGCGACGCGGCCACTTGCAACCATAGAGTCCGCCCAGAGGCTGGCGCTAGAGTGGCCGCATGCGTGGCGGCGTGCTCCCGGCTCTCTCGGAAGTCTCCCAGGGAGGAGGCGGAAACGGAACTCTAACCAGGACCGAGAAGGACTGTTGCCGCGTGTGGAGGCTCACCTGGTGAGCGGTTGTGGCAGGACACCGGAAGGGTCAGCTCGGGGCGTCCTGGGTCGTCAGGAGTGGGGGCCTGAAGATTCGGGGCCAAAGAGCCTGGAGGGGCGTAGTGGGCGGGACCCGAGGTCTGAGAGCCGAGAGGGGCGGGGTCGTGGTGGGGCCTGACGCGCGGAGGGGCTGGGAGAGGATCCGCCGGCCCTGAACTTCCTGCCCTGCAGTCCCCAGGCTTCATGGCGGTCCGCGCGTCTTTCGAGAACAACTGTGAGATCGGCTGCTTTGCCAAACTTACCAACACCTACTGCCTGGTGGCCATCGGAGGATCAGAGAACTTTTACAGGTGGGAAGGGAGCCCCAGGCTGGCGGGCAGTGTGTGGGTAGGGGGCGGGAAGAGGTATTGGGAGTCGGGGGCTCCGGCAGAGTGAGGGCTCTGGCCTTTCGGCCCCGTGACCACCGAGTCCGTCTCCCTACAGTGTGTTCGAGGGCGAGCTCGCTGATACCATCCCCGTGGTGCACGCGTCCATCGCCGGCTGCCGTATCATCGGGCGCATGTGTGTGGGTAAGCCAGCCCGAAGACGCCGAGGGAGGGAGTGGAGCTTCCCAGAACCTTTAATTGTACTCAGGACTCCGAGTGACCCAGGGATTTCCAGGCTTTCATCCATTATCTCCGGAGATTACAGAAACTCTCAGGCCTGGGCTGGACCCAGTCAAGTGTCAATAGATCAGGGACAACTTCTGGTGAAAGCTTCTGGATCATAGCAATCACAAATAACAGTAAGGGCTTTCAGTTTACACTTGTTTCATTCCTTCTTCACGAATATCCAGAGAGGTAGGAATTATTGGCCAATTTGACTCATGAGGAAGCTGATGCTCAACCCAAGTGATTCACCCAGGACCGCACCTAGTTTGATGAAAGATTGGAAAGTCATTTCTCCTCTGGCACTGACTCTGGGCAAGTTGTATCCTCTTCTGAGCATCCATTTCTGCCTCTAGAAATCGACAAACTAAGATTCTGAAGCACATTGTTCAGCGATCCATTTAAATCTTAAATTCCCTTTACCATGCCACCGGGTACCCCTTTACCTCTCAGCATTGTGGACTCTGATCATTGGTCCTTTCTTTGAGTGGGATCGGTCTGCCTTTATTGCCACCCCTTATTTCTAGTTCTGCTAATTGGGGCCATGTAAGACTTTGTTCCTTTGTTTTTTAAAATAAGCCTGGACTCTGAGTATTTTCTTATTTAGGCAGAATACTCTTATCCCTAACCATGACCTTTGGACTTAAAGTTAGTTCTTAGATAGCAAGGGATAACTTATCCTGACTGCTGATTTTTTGTTTTTTGTTTTTTGATGGGAGAAATTTATAGTTCAGGAGTTCAGAGTTGTGTCCTTGCAGAGATAGGCAGAGGTTAAGTCATTGTTGTCATAATATAATTGTAGTTCATTCATGTTGCTGTGTGTTGTGTTTTGTGTAAGTATACCACAGTGTGTGCATTCATTCTGTTGACAGTGGGCACTTGGGTAGTTTTCACTTTGGTCTGAGTAGTGCTGCTGTTTTTTTTTTTTTTCAGTGGAAAAATGTGTGTAATTTTATTGGATATATAATACCTAAGAGAGGAGTGTCACAGGGTATGTGAATATTCACAGTAGTAGATGATACCTGATTACCTGAAGTGGTTGACCAATTTACAGTCCTATTGCTTGCTGTATATCTTTGCCAACACTTGGTATTGGCTTTGTTTTTAAAAATTTATCAGCCATTCTGGTAGGTGTAGAGTATTACCTCAATTTTTAAGTAGCAAAATATACGACTAATGCCCAAGAACCCTTCCTGTTAGTGCTGTCCTGCCCTGGTTGATGATGGCGAATTGGACAGGGTGTGTTGGGACAGATTCCTAGGCCATCTCTTGCCTGTCCAGTGGGATTCCTGGTCCCTCCCCGGGGGTTGTATGAATCAGTGGGTTGGAGGACTGGAGTCTGAGTCTAAAGCTTCCCTGGGGAAGCTAATTGGGTTGCGTTGTAACCTCAGCCTCCAGTGCTCAATAGGTGTCTTGTGTATTCATGGTCCATCCTTGCCCCACCCCACCCCCAATTTGGGTCTCTCCAGGGAACCGGCATGGTCTTCTGGTACCCAACAACACCACTGACCAGGAGCTGCAACACATTCGCAACTGCTTACCAGACTCAGTGCAGATCCGGCGGGTGGAGGAACGGCTCTCAGCCCTGGGCAATGTCACCACCTGCAACGACTATGTGGCCTTGGTCCACCCAGACCTGGACAGGGTGAGGCAGCCCAGCTTGGCCCAAGAGTCCCAGGATATTAGCCTAGTCAGTGGTTAGCCACTGTTCTTACCTCTTAAGCAGGAATTAAGGATATCTCTTGTGGTTTTTCTTTATACCTGGGCTCTTGCAGTTTAGGTACTCAATGGAATAGTGATATTAGAGGCCTTCATGGTGATGAAGGTGATCATGGTGTGATCAGTGTCAGAAAGAAGCTGAGGAGGGTATTAATCCTTCAGAATCGGGGAGGTTGACCCCTTCAGTCCTGCAGCTGAGGCCAAGAGAGAAGATTGACAGTTGAACTCTTGAGTATGGGTTAGACGGAAGGAGGGTGATGTGGAGACCAGCCTCTGGCTCTGTGGGGCATGTGTGGATATTAGGGGCTCCATAGCCTAGACTCTGCTCCAAGATGTATCCCCACTTTTTCTGTGTGAAACTTCCATGTGCAGCTACAGAGCTGGAATGAGGAACTTAGGGAGTCACACCCTGGGTGGGTGTGGGTGTGGAGGCCCTGGGTTAGTTGATCTGCTTGTTCTAGGCATTGAGCACAGTGCCTTTGACTGACAGGAAACAGAAGAAATCCTGGCTGATGTGCTCAAGGTGGAAGTCTTCAGACAGACAGTGGCTGACCAGGTGTTAGTAGGAAGCTACTGTATCTTTAGCAATCAGGGAGGGCTGGTACATCCCAAGACTTCAATTGAAGACCAGGATGAGCTGTCTTCTCTCCTTCAAGTCCCCCTTGTGGTAAGCATTCCTGTTTTCTGACTTCTGTCTCCCGCTGGGGTAGATCCCTTGGCCTGGTGTTGGGGAATATGGGTTATGACTATCCCAGTTTGGAATTGGGTCTGTGGGTCAGGGAGCAGGGTTTGGGGAGAGTCCTTATCAGGAAGTGGAGAGACTTTGGCTGTTGGGACCATGATTCACACTGAGCTATCCCTTGGCAGGCGGGCACTGTGAACAGAGGCAGTGAGGTGATTGCCGCCGGGATGGTGGTGAACGACTGGTGTGCCTTCTGTGGCCTGGACACAACCAGCACAGAGCTGTCAGTGGTGGAGAGCGTCTTCAAGCTGAATGAAGCCCAGCCTAGCACCATTGCTACCAGCATGCGGGATTCCCTCATCGACAGGTATCTGGGCCTCTCTTATTTTGAGGGGATGGGTGGGAGATGCCACCTAGAATGGGAGCCACACTGTATTCATACCAGTAGGTTCTGTATTCATACCAGTAGGTTCTCCTCGCGTGTGAGGCCACATCCGCACACTGCCAAGCAGTCATAGGACACAGCCAACAAGCATTGCCCGAGTATTTGCCCATCCTCAGCTTTGAAGACCTTAGCTCAGTGTACCCCTTCTCTGGCAAAGCTTCCCTCTGGTCCATCTTATTTTATCACTGACCACATTGTTTTGTAGTTTATATCCACATGTGTGTCAGTGTACCTAGCCAGTAGTAGCCAGAGACAGAAAAACGCTGTTTATTGAGGGAAGGAGAGAAGGCTGCTCTTAGGAACTGAGGAGACCCCAGGTGCGTAAGGGACTTGGGGGGGTCGGGTGGTGGGGATTGCATGAAAATCACAATCACCTGGATTTTTGTAGGTTAAAGAAAGAGCACATTTTTGGGCCCTAACCCTGGAGATTCTGGGGAATTACTTTCTAGAATCTCTTCTTCCCTTGAAAGAAGATATTTAATCCCGCCTCTCTCATCCTCCATTTAGGGTATTTCTCCAGGCATGCCATACCCAGCTAGCACAGAAGTCTATGAGGATAGAAACCCTAAAGTAGAGCAGGTACCCAGTTACAGACTGGGACAAAATTTCCCTTCACTTTCCTTTCTTCATTCATTCAATCACCTGATACTCATTCAGTCCTGTGGACAAGGCACCATGTGGGTCAGTCAAGCAACTTAGTGCTACGTCCTGCTTCCGAGGGACTCAGTATTGCAGGGGAGAGAAGATGTAGTGGCCACACATAACTTAGCTACTCCAAAGAAGAAATAAAAGGTGCCTTACATGGCTTTGGAAGCTCCCATAAGACACTTTCTAAAATCCAGGAAGGTTTCGTGAAGGACACATCATTTGGTCTGGGCTTCAGGGAATGAGTACTTAATTGGATATACAAAGCTAGAGTGAGGAAGCACTTCAGACAGACCCAGAGATGGGGAAGTGTGGAAGGTGTAAAAGGAAAAGGTTCTATGCCTAGAGTGCTGAGGACTCTGCCCATGTCAAGAACTTTGACCATAGGCTTGTGTTTTGACCTCTGGTCTATGTTTTGATACTTGTTAACATAGACTCCTGGCATTACTTCTCAGATTCCCTCAGGCAACCATGTTTGGGTATTTTAAGAACCTTCTCTGGGTGATTCTGATGGGGGCAGTTTGAAGATCACACTGACAAACTCTGTGGTTGGCACTGGAGAGCAGTTGAAAGGGTCTGCACAGGAAAGTGGTACCGGTGGTTTTGTCATTTGTTTAACAACTTCTTTTGGAGCACCTACTGTGTGCCATACAGTAATGATGTGGTGATGAATACAGTATATCCTCCCTTTCTTTCTGGAACATAAACTCTCATAAAGAAAGCAGCACTTCCACAATTAACTAATTAAAGAACAAAACAAAAAACTTCTTTGCAACCTAAGAACAGGAAGAAATTTCTGTAACCTGATAACTGGTATCTAGTAAAGAAACTACAGCAGATATTACATTTAATGGTGAAACTTCAGAAACTGCCAGGCAGAATTGCCTACAGTCAGCAGCACTGGTCAGCATTGCAGTGAGATAGATAAAGAAATGGGTATTGGAAGAGAAGAGAAAAAACTCATTAGCCTCGTTTGGTTTTGAACTGATGAATTTGAGGTACCTGTGAGACCTCACAAGGAAGGTGTCAGGAAGGCAATTAGAAATATGTACTTTGCTTTTATAGTCATGCACATAATTATCACCTCCAGGAAGAATGTTGTGGCCCCAGCCTTGCCACTGGGGGGTTTGTGGCCTGTGCATGTCCTTCCCCTTTCTGAGCCCCCTTGTTTCCTTGTCTGATGTCTATTGGACTTGACCTCTCAGGCTTTGATTTATAATCAGTAATGGATAGAATAAATTACTGAGTTGACCCACCTGAGTGGAGAAGGAGTTACTTTTAGCTTTTAAGCATTGAGAGTTCTAGACTGGATTGTGACTCAGGGGAGCAGTGGAATCTGGAAGGGGCTGTAAGTGTGGCTCTTCAGAGATGAGCTGGAACAGAGGTCCTGGGGTAAGGGTGGAGGCAAGCACCTTGAGAATGGAGGGTGAGATGTGCTTTGTGAAGCACCTACTGACAGTGCTCCTTTCTCTCTCTAGCCTCACCTGAGTCACCTTCAATGCTGTTCTGTGGGCTCCTGGCTCTGGACCCTCTCCGTGTCCCACCCAGTCTGTCCCGGATGTTGGCAGGGCGGTGGCAGAGAGCTCACTGGGACTCAGTGGCTGGTGCCCAGCCCTTCTTCACCTGTGCCCATCTCCTGAATCTATAGTTACTACTAGTTACTGCAAAAATCTGTCACATCATGCTGGCTGGCTGGCCCTGTGGCTTCTGGCTGAGCACTCTTCTGTTCTGTACCACCCCATTAAAGGGCAGCTTCCTCTGGCCATTCTCAATGTGTTGTTTGGGGACCTTGGCCTGCACCCAGCCCCCCACCATTGTTCCAGAGGGAAGGTGGTGTAGGATGCACACACACTTAGTTCTGCAATCTCCCACTCCACTCCGCCCATTATGAGATGAGTGGTTTCATCCCAGGGCAAGAGGAAGAAGCACTGTCTGCTGTGGTTCTTCCATTTTCCACACAACTTCAGCCTCATCCTTTTGGATTCCAAAAGATGAGAATCTGTTTCAGCTCTTCCCTGGGCCAGTTTGAGTCCTGTAAGAGCTCCGGGGTACCTGGCTGTAGGGCAGTCCTGTCCTCTTTGACCCAGGGTGGTTGGAAGTTGCTGGCCTGACTTTTAGGTGCCCTGAACAGCCTCAGACTAATCTGGGCAGGCCCTTTCCTTCCCTTAGGGCTTGGTTGGGCGCAGAGCCAGGCTGGAAAGGCGGTGGTGCCTGGGGCCGCTCCAAGCATTTTCGAGCTGCTCTTGGGGTGGGGGTCCCGGGACTTTGGGGCAGGTTTGGCCGGTTGCTGGTGAGTGGGATCAGGTTTGTTGAACCCGGCCCTTGCGCCCTGAAACTTTCAGTCCGGGTGGCCGGGGGCGGGGTCGTGCGCGGTGACGTCAAGCCGTCAGCCCCTCCCAGGCGTCGCTACGCAGGCGAGCAGAGCGTGGAGGCCGGTGCAGCGCTGGGATCTTACTGACCCGCGGCTGAGGCGGCGCGAGGTGAGGGGTGGGCTGGGACGGGCCGGGACGGGCCGGGGGTGGTGCGCGGCAGGCCCCACACTTGACCGGCCTCTCCTCCTGCAGAACATGGGCGCTCAGCTAAGCGGCGGCCAGGGCGCGGGGGAGCTCGCGCAGCCCCAGCCCCGGCCCTGGCCCCAGCCCTCGGCGCCTGAGGGCCCTGGGCGGCCCCAGCCCTCGGCGCCTGAGGGCCCTGGGCGGCCCCAGCCCGAGCCCAGCCCCTGGGGGCCGCTGGACGACGTGCGCTTCCTCATCGTCTGCACCTCCTGGTACTGACTCGCCGTCCCCCGCAGTTACTACCCGTCGCCTCTGGTCGTTCCGTCCGCCTCGCCTGGTCGGGCCCTTGTCTCTCCCCACTGCCGGGTGTTTCTCGTCACCTTCCCCCACCCGGAGACGCGCGGAGAGTCCGGGAGCCCACGGGGGACTGCAGGAAGCCTCTGCAGCCGCGCCTAGGGGCACCGTCTTGCCTCTGGCCCCTCCCGCTTCCCCGAATTTTGTTCGCTTCTCAGCCAGCACCCAGACCAGCTCAGACCTTTATGCTCGTCCTCACACCACAGTTTCTCCAGACGTCTGGTTCCTGGGGCCGTCTCCCTCGTCACTGGCTTCCAGAACCAGGCCAGGGCTTTTGGTAAGAAGACTCCAAGGCTGCGGGCATAACCTCACCTGTCTGTCCTTTCATGCTGAAAACTGGGCTCTTGCTTTTGTTCCTGGTCATGGCACCATGTACCTTGACCTCAGAAAAGACCTTGCCACGGTGACCCTGCCCATACTTCTCCTGCAGGGGCTTGTTCCACCACGCTGGGTGCCATCCTGGTATTATCAGCCTGTATTCCTGGGACCCCAGTAACAGTGGGCCTCCAAGGCCAGCCTTTTGGAGATGGGGACATTTGATTACTTGGCTGGCAGATGAGATGCATGGGGCAGCTCCCAGATACCACAAAGTGCCCTGTACCTCTTCTCCCAGAAGCTTCTTAACGTCACTCTTAGAACCCGATCCTGTACCCACATCCCAGGGAAGTGACACATTCTGTATTTTTGTTTTATTTAGAAATGATTTAAAAAACATTATACAAAGGCTGATCAGTTTAAAATGTGACTGACACTGAAATGCTGTGATGTTCCCCAGATTGAGGGGAGGCTGGGCTCTGGGGCCCCCAGTGCTTTGCCCCTCTGTCTGTCTGCCCTGTCCCGGGATGATGGACAAACAGATGACACAAGGCAGGAGAATCCATGATTGGAAGCCTCCAGGCTGAGCCCTCTCTGGGTCTG
The DNA here is from genome assembly GCF_048564905.1 of Vicugna pacos. Taxonomy (NCBI): domain Eukaryota; kingdom Metazoa; phylum Chordata; class Mammalia; order Artiodactyla; family Camelidae; genus Vicugna; species Vicugna pacos. The sequence goes on along the minus strand of NC_133005.1, from coordinate 26,371,069 downwards.
GCCCTGCATCCCTCACATCTGCAGCCTGGGCTGCCTGCCTCCATCTCCTGCTCTTTCTCAGCTGACCTTGGTAGTACCAGGAGCCAGTGGGGAGCCTGGGGGGCCTAGAGCTTTCAAGAAGTGAGAGCACCAACCTGAGGAGTGGAGAGGAACCAGAAAGGGGAGAAGGGAGGCCAAGAGAAGATGGATAAAAGAGACACTTCTGATCTCATCTTGGACCCTAGAAGGGTCCATCGGTGAGAACTCAAGGCCCAGCCAGCCCGCTTGGGTGGCCTGGGCAGGTAATGGCCTCTCTGTGCTTCATTTGAGGGCACAGTGAGAATTACCCTTGACCTCCCAGGGCATACATGAGTTACATGTGCGTGGACAGGGGTGAGCTAATAAAGTGCTTTGCAAAGTATAAAACACTGTACAAACCTATGAATCACTAATATCTCCGCAGTTGTTGCCCACCCGCCCCAGGGAGCCCGCCCTTGGCCAAAATGAGAAAAAAACAGAAGGATGATGACAGGGAACACAGTGGACCCATGTAGGTGCCTCTGGGACAAGAGCGATTTTGCTTGAGACAGCTCCCAGGGCAGCAGGAGTCCCTGTCTGCTACAGGTTAAGCGGACCCAAAGCCCAGAGGCCACAGGGTGGGGGCAAGGCCCAGGGTGGCATCTCAGGCCTGGTAACACCTGAAGACTGACACCTCCCCTTGAATTTGGCAGAGAGCCAGTGGACATCGCTGAACCCATTGGTCTTGCCTACGGCTCCTCAGTGACATGCAGGGCTTCCTGTTACTGGGCTGGAGTGAGGCAAGCCAAGCCCTCAGCATTCCTGCTGGAGACAGTGAAGGGCAGGCCCCTAGGCTTGGGGCTGCTACCAGTTGCTGGTGCCCTTTCTCAAGAAGCAGTGCAGGAAGAAGGGCCCAGTGAGCTGGGTTAGTGAGGGCCAAACTCATGGTATAAACACTGCTTCTGGGCTGAGAGATTGAGTCTGTCTCAGGTAGTCTCAGAGCGTGGGCTCAGCACTTCAGAAGGCTGCCCTGGGCCCTTACCCCAAGGCCATGAGAGTGTTGGCCTGGAGCCATTTCTGTCTCACCTAACTAGTCAGGCTGAGCCCCTAGGCCACAAGTCACAGGCTGGAGCAGGGCTGGGGACTAGGGGAATGGGGAGAGAGGTGGGGCAGTAAGGATGGTTAAAAACTCAGATCAGCCTCCAGAGGTGAGGTTAGCTCCTGCTCCAGCCCGTTAGCCTCATTAGCAGGGCCCAGCTCCTGGGGTGTCTGGGCACTAGAGTGGCCTTAGCAGCACCTTTGTCCTTATCGCTGGAAGGGAGGGCTGGCCTCATCACCAAGACAGTCACCTCTAATTCACCTAAAGCTTCAAGCAGCCTTTGCAGAATGGGACTTTAAACAATAGTGACAGGACATTGAAATATTCACGACGTGACAGGTGGGTCCTTGTCAGACCCAGCTGGGCCACAGCCCTGCCTGCAGCTTGTGACCCTAAATCCTGGGTCTCAGAGGAGACCCTGACATGTGGAGCAGGTTTCCTGAGGGATCTGCTGTTGCCAGCAGGGGAAACCCAGACTTGTTGCCCACTGTGTTGGCAGCAGGGGTCCTGTAGCCTTGGAGGACAGTGGGGTGGGGGTGAGGGGACATCTGACCAGCAGGTGTTGGCAATGGGGGACCAGGACTGGTGGCATCTCCCAGATGGGGCTGAGAGTGCTAGAGCTGGTTTCCCACAGAAGGTGCTGGGCCCAGCCAGGTATGGAGCTGTAGTACCTCATGGACACCACAGGACGCAGTGACAACAGGGCCTCTTCCTGGCATGGTCCCTGCTTCCTATAGGGCCTGACTTATTCCCTTGCTAGGGAACAGTTTACCCAGGACAGAAGGCTGGCAGCTGGGTGCCAGACACCCACCCTGGGGCACAGCCACCATCACTCCCTGCCCCACGCTCAGCCTAGGCCAAGGCACCACCACTTCAGCTACATGACCCCTGGCCTGGGGCCCTGCTGGCCCTGGTGGGCAGTGGCCACAGCTGCCCCTCAGACCCTGGTGAGGAAGGGCCTGGCTGGCCAGACCGAGTGGACAGAGAGGGCTCTGGGCTGCTCACACCCACTCCTGGACTGGCCGCTTATAGTAGGTGACAGGCTGAGGGCCTGCCTTGGTCTTGAACTGGAAGATGGTGTAGACCAGCACCAGGATGCAGAGGGACAGGATGCAGGGGATGACCACAGCCACTGCGTTCACAGAGCCTGGCACGTCGTTGATGGTCACCATGATGTCCACGTCATCCTGGGGCAGCCGCCGCTCCTTGCGCCGCTCCACCTCCTTCTGGTTGCATCCCATCCAGTCACGCAGGATGTTGCGTGGGTAGCCTGGCTCCACGCTCAGTTTCTGGTTGTCAAATTTCCAGTAGTCCCGGCCCTTGTAGAAGTAGGTATAATCTGCAGAAACACGGTCCAGTATCACCACTCCTAGGCACTTCCCTGCACCTGCTCTAGGCCACTGTGATAGGGCATAGGGTGCTGTGGCAGCGTGGAGGAGGGGCTCCTCTCCCACCCGGGAGGAGCCCCAGAGGAGCCCTGAAGGAGGGACGGGCACATGAGGTGGTGGGAGTGGCGTACTGGAACACTTGGAGGTGGGAGGTGTGCAGTGCTTGGTATACCCTGCAGATAGTGTGGCTGGTCATGGAGTCTGACCTGCCCAGCTGCAGAGGGGCACCCAGGACCTGGAATAACCCACTGTCATCTCAAAGGTCCTGGGGAGTCACTGAGTAGAATTAGTAAGTTCAGTTCGTGCCTCCCAGACAGGACCCTCCTCAGTCTGGGGGGCACAGCTCTGTCGTACTGTGCCCATCCTCCCCACAGCCCCCTGACATGGGTCAGATCAAGCCCCCAACTTAGGGCTTGGACAGCACTGTCTCCATAGCTTTAGGGCTGAGCCAGCTCCTGCCTAGGCCAAGGGAGGCAGTGAGCAAGACTCCTCCTGTCAACAGTGGATGCCACCTCTTTGTGATTATCAGTGATTTTTTTGGCTTGGCACACATGAGTTTGCAACACAGATTGCAGGGTTGCTGGGACCCTGCTGGAGGAGGGGCTGGAAGGAAAGGAGGCAGCAGAGCTTGGCAGCCACCACAAGCCCCACTGCAGCAGCTTTATCAGCCCAGCCAGTCCACGAAGGCAAAGCAACTCTCCTGTTGGCTGGCTCCCCACCCTGGCTGGAACTTTCATTGGCTTAAGTTCTTGATGTCGCCTGTCTCTGAGGTTCCCCAGAGAGTGAGACCATGTGTGTAAAGCATCAGGTACACAGGAGAGCCACCAAATAGCAGCTCTGCCCCTGTAGCTGTTGGCTTTCTTAACCAGTGACGTCTCCTTGGAGAGCCCTTCCTGATGACCCTCTCTGATGTGGCCCTCTGCCTACATGCTCTCTCACAAGTGCTTTCCCTTATTGCATTTGTTGCCACCTTATTTGTTTTCTGCCTCTAGACTGGGAGCCAGGGATGCAATGCAAGTCTTGTTCCAAGCTCCATCCCCAGCCCTCCCACACAACCTATCTCTCAGTAATTATTATGAATGAATGACTCTTGTCATTCCATATAAACTAAAACACACTGACAAGATGATGATGATGATGATGATGACAGCTAAAACTTACACGGCATGGGCCAAGTGCTCTACATAATTTATCTCAGTCCTCACAAAGCCCTATGAAGTAGGCACCATTATTACCCCATTTTATAGATGCAGAAATTAAGTGATTTGCCCAAACTCATAGTAAGTAGTGGAGGCAGGATATGAAACCAGCCAGACTGGCTCCAGTCTGTACTTTTGACCAGATCATTGGAGATGGATTCAACAAACATTCATGAATACCCACTCTGCACCTGGCAAGACCCGACCCCTCCTCATGAGAAGCTTTTAGCCTCATGGGGATAGAGGCTGTGAGCCAGCCTGGCCTGCAGGAGGACCTTAGGAAATGTCTCATAAATGAAAAAGGCTTCTCTCTCTTATCTTCAAGCCCTGTGAAAAAGCACCTTTGAACTACCACATCCATTATTTCAGGTCTGATAACGCGAGGAACTCGTAGAGTACATCTGAGGACCATTGTTAGAGAAATACTGTCTGAGGAAATTAAGTCAGTCTGTGAAAACATCTCTCTATTGCAAAGCATCCCTGCAGATGAGAAGTTATGACTTGGTAGCTGGTAAGAGAGGATTAATTTACTGTGTGAACATGTCTTTGCCACCAGGCAGTGTTTCTCAAACCTGGATACCCTGAGATTATGCCCGCAGGCCCCGATGAGACCCACATGAAATTAGACCCCCCCCAACCTGGCCAGACCCTTACGTACATCCTTCCTTGCTGATGAAGGCCCCTTGGGGAGCCTGTGGGATGCCCTTCCACACGGTGATGGGCTTAGGGTAGCCAGGATCTGTGGCTCGCCGCTCCTCACTGTAGCGCCAATATCGCTCGCCTTTGAAAAAGTAGGTCTTGCCCACAGGTTCCCAGCGCAGAGCTGTGTCGATGCCTTCTCGGGGCAGACAGCTGCCCAGCTCCCCCAGGCTGTGGGGGTACCCAGGCTCCACTGTCACCTCCTTAAACACCCAGTACTTGTCACCTGTGACCAAGAAGATCCAGGTTAGCTGTCCCCAGCATTCACTGGCAGAGGTTGTGGCTAGAGCCACTTGCCCATCATCCATGTGCTTGAAGTCATTCATGGAGCCAGATTGTCAGGGGAAACAGGCCTAGACCTGCTTGATCCCTGCGGCAGAGGCTTGGGCCCCTTGGCCCAGGCAGAGCTCGGGGCAAGAAGCCAGAATCTAGTCTCAGATCCCAAGCTACTCGGCCCATGCTGCCCAGGCTCGGTGACCCGCCCTCTTTTCCTTTCATGTGACTTGCTCCTTTCTTCTCTCTGGGTGACCTCAGCCTCTCATGTATTCACACACATAGTATTCCCCCGACCTTCCACCAGTGACACACAAATCTTGAGGCTGTGGCCCACAGCTGCTCTCCCAGTGGACCTGGCACCAGACCCAGGACCCTGATCGCCCACCGGCCTCTGGGCATCTCCAAGTCAGCTTCCAGAATTCCTCATCTCCCCTACGGGCTCCCTCCCTCACCAGCCTTCTGCCTCCCAGGGCCCCTAGGAAAGTGGCATCACCTTTGACCTTCTCTTTCCTTCTCCTCTTGGCACTCAGCCTCTCACGAGGCCTGGTTAATCTTCTAGCCTCACTGCTCCTCCCTGGTACAGGCCTTACAGACTCTCTCTCCTCAGCTCCAGCAGCCATCTCAGAAACGGCCTCCCCGCCTCTGCCCCAGGTGCTGCCTGCCTCCTGGCTCGCTGCTGCTCAGAAACAGTGAGTGAACTTCCAGCACTGCCCTAATGGATCAAGGCCACGGTCTGGCCAGGCAACCAAGGCTCCTGAGGACTCTCCCCCGACCACCTTTCCGGGCCACTTCCCACGGCTCTCTGGCGGGGCTTCATGGCTGTCCCGTGGGTCTTTTAAGCCCTTTGAGCTGCCCCTTTGCCCATGCCGCTCATTCCTCTTGGGATGCTTCCCTTGCTTCTCACCGCCTCTCTGTATCTTGCCCTTCTGAGGCCTGGCCCGAGTCGGGATAACTGAAGTGAGACAGCCTAGCACGGGGTGGGCCTGCCATCCAGCTGGCTCCCCCTTCCCCTTCCCCGACCTCTCCAGCCTGTGTGACCGCTTCCCTCCAGGCTCTTACGGAACTGACAGTATGGCCTTCCATGGAGCACTGGATGGTCTTCAGTTGCCTGGACCACCTTCTACTTCATGTGGGTGAGGTTTGTCGCCCCACCAACTTTGGCACATACAGACCCTCAACAACCACACTCTGACTTGATTTCCCCAGATTATTTATTGCCTGCCTGCAGGGATCTGTCCTGTCAGAGGTCAGCGTCTCTGTTAGGGCTAGAAGGACCTACGCAGGGCATTTGCCTCTCACCCTGCCTCTTCCAGTTTACAGGTGGAAAAGAGGGTCCTGAGAAGGGCAGGGAACCCTCCCAGTCCCTCCATACAGGCCACATTACCTTTGAAGAAAACAAATCTTCCATCAGCCCTTTCATAGGCTGCGTCTATGCGGGCAGGCAGGCCCTTCCAGAACTGCTCAATCTGCATGGGGTAGCCCTCCTGCACCCGGTTATTGCGCAGGCGCCAGAACCAGCGATCCTGGGGGTTAAGTGAGGAGAGAAAGAGGCATAGCCTTTGAATCCAGTGATCTCAGCCTGGGGCTGAGACTCCAACAACCCAACACTTTCCCCTGGTCCCAGCCTTGCAACCTTCCATGAAGTCTGTCCATTTACAGCTTCTAACTTTCAAAGCCCTATTTGGAAGACAGAATGCTCATCAACTCTCTTCATGTAAGGCTCCTGAGGATGCTTGCTGCCCAGCGGGCCTTGAGACAGAGCCAGCAGATAGGCCTGGTGGGAGGAGAAGTGGAGGAGCTGGAAGAGATGATGTCAGGGCCTGGGATGACCACATGAGGGCAGCGGAGAGTCACTGACATCAGCAGGGCCACACCCCAGGCTGTGGGAAGCAAGGGGTAATTGCTGAGCCTGGGCAAAATGTGCTCCTCATGGCTGGCTCCATTCAGGGGGGCAAGGACCATGGGAAGTAAGCTGTGGAAATTTCCCCAAGACCTCCACTTACAGCTGCATGACCTGGGACCCAGTACTTAAAGAGCTTCACCTGCAAATGGGGGCAATGACAGGGGGTCAGATAAGAGATTATAGGTGAAGACCCTAGAATAGAACAGGGCATGTAGTTGGTGTTGAGAAAATGGCAGCTTAATAGGCCAAGAGTGTGAATAAAGCCCTCCCCCCAAAACTGGTGCCTTGTCCCACTGCAGCCCCTGGATGGTAGGCAGTCTGGGTGAGGCCTGTCACCTCCCAGGACCTCAGTTTTCTTATGTGTAAATGTGAGTGATAAAACCCAGACTTGCCTGGGAACTGTTTGGTTGGAGGATCCAAGGATGCAGAGGAATGAATGTGGTTTGTAAAAGATGGTATAAAAGCTAGAAATGATTTGGTCTTTTTTGGGGAAGGTATTTTACAAAGCACTTTCACATCCAGTGTTTTAAACCTCATTTTGACTTTCACAGGCCCATGTTAAGTAGATTTGAGATACACAGTCTTAAGGAAGGCCAAGTGACTTTCCTAGAGCCATTCAGTGAGGGCCAGACTGGGGCTGACCCCTGTCACTTGATTCTTGTGGTCAGATCCAAAGCTTGGAGGATTCCACAGGGGAGTAGGGCAGCCCTCCACAACCACCCTGTATGACAGAGATATGCTTCCCAAATCCCCTTTAGTGGAGGCCCTCTTGCCGTGGTGGCCCGGAGTGTGGTCAGCAGGCAGTTTTCCACTGTAAAACTCTCTGGGTTGGCCTCAGCCTCAGAGAGCTCCCCCAAGGTCACACCCTTCCTCATCCAATGACTGGATAAAGTTCCAGCCATTTAGGGCCCAACATGGGACAACTCTGATGAGCCATTCTAACTCCAGAACTCCCTGTGGGGGTGGCCGGGTCTGCAGTGGGCCTAGTTGCTGCTTATCTTCTCCTCCTGCCCAGTCCTGCTTTCTCCCCCTCCTTCCCACAGACATGGGTCCTAAAGGTACTCCTTGGGGGAGGGTAATAGCTCAGTGGTAGAGCACCTGCTCAGCATGCACAAGGTCCTCGGTTCAATCCCCAGTATCTCTAGTAAAAAGAAATCATAATAATACCAAAGATACTCCCTGGTCACAATCCTGCATCCCAAACACTGCCTCAGAGTCTGCCTTCCTGAGAACCCAGCTACAATACACAAAGCAGGCTGACCCCAAGTCAGTCCATGGCTAGAGTGACAGGAGCAGGACAAGGGACAATATGTAGCCTGGCCAGCTTTCTGTCAGGAACCAACCTCAGCCCTGGCAGGACATGGAGACAGACTCAGACACCGCTGCGTCAGTCCCTACTCCAAGCCACCATCTTCACAGCCATGACTCATTTGATCTTCACATACCCTTCATTAGAGAAGTGACTCCCCAGCTTTCAGGTGGAGGAACTGGGGTCCAGACAAGGGAGGTGACCTGCTCAGAGTCACAGACCAGAAGCCAGTCTCCAGCACTTTTCCCCAGCGTTAACCCCTGGGAAGGGGCAGGGTCACCACTCTTCCCCCCTCCCTCTTGGAAACAAGTCCATTCACCCAGCAGCACCAGAAAGAGACCCTGTGTCCTGGCCTCTGGGCCAGCTCCCATCCAGGCCCCTTAACAGGTCTGATCCCAGAGTAGCAGCCTTCTGCTCCATGGTGGGGAAAGGAATGGGAGGGGAGCACCTAGGTCCTACCTTAAACACAAACATCTCGCCCCGGAAGAGGGCCACTGTGTTGAAGTTGCCATCACAGATGTTGGGCTTGGTGCCCGGTGTAGATGGCCGGTCCCCCAGGGGTGGCCGAGGGGGCCTGGGCTGGCGCTCATGCTTCCTCTCCGATGGTGAGTGGATCCTGCGGACGGGGAGCGTGGGGAGGGGCCTTGTGGGCTCCAGGGGCTCGGCAGGGGGTCCTGGAGAGAGGGTCTGTGTCTTAGAGCGGGGCCAGCCATTCCCAGCCTCCCACTGCCACTGCCTCATCATCACCCAGGCAGCTCTAAGACATGTCCGTCACACTCCAGCCTCCAGCCCCCTTTCCCTTTTTTTTTTTTCCTTCCCCAATCTTTGAGAAAATAGATGAAAATAGCCATTAAATAGGAACCCTCCTCTTTCTATCCCTAAATCTGGTATCTTCTTTCTTCTCTCCTGTTACAAGAGAGAACATGTCCCTTCTTAGGCTCAGTGACCCATACGCTCTTTCTCTGCTCCCCTCTATATACGCTGGTCCCATTTCCTCACTCCCCTTCATTCTTTATCCTACTCCAAATGGCCCCTGCCCCATCACCTACTGAAACTGCTGTCAAGATCACCAATGATCTCCATGTTGCTAAATCCAAGGGTTATTTGACTCAGCTTTGTTGTTAGTATGAATCATCCAGGGGTCTTGATAAAATGCAGATTGTGACTTAGAGGGTCTGGGGTGGGGCTTGTGATTCTGCCTTTCTTCAGGCTCCCAGGTGATGCCAAAATTGCTGATCTGGGGCCCACACTTTGAGTAGCAAGGTCATAGAAACATTTTCCTTGAAACACTCTTTTCTCTTTTCCAGAACCCTGGACTGTCTTGGTTTTCCTCCTACCTCCCGGACTGTTCCTTCTCAGCCTCCTTTGCCAGCAGCCTTTGCTTATCCACCCTGCTAGAAAAGCTGAGGTACCCCTGGGTCCTCTTCTCTTTTTTTCTCTGTTTTGGTCCTGAGGTCAGTACTTCTCAATTTGGGCTAAGGGATCACCTAGGGAGTTCTTATAGCCCCTGATATTCAGGAGACACCCCAGACCAATTAAAGCCAAATCTCTGTGGGGTGAGGGCTGGGTATCAGTATTTTAAAAATTGAAATTCCAAGGTGACTCCAATGGGCAGCCAAGTTGAGAATCTCTGCCCTAAGTGATCTCATCCAGGTTCATGGCTTTAAAGACCCTCTATGTTAGAGCTGTCTAATAGGATGTTCTGTGATGACATAGATCCTCTATATCTGCATCGTCCAGTATAGTACCCTCTAGCCACATATGGCTATTGAGTACTTGAAACAAACAACTAGGTGTTAGTGTGGCAGAGGAAATTTAATTTTATTTAATTCTAATTAATATAAGTTTAAATTTAAAGAGCTGCATGTGACTAGTGGCTACCGTATTGGACACCAAAGATCCCAAATCAATATTCCCACCCAGATCTCTGACATACAGAGGTCAGCCCTATTACTCCACAATTACAAAACCCAGAAGCCTTGGTGTAATCCTTCCCCTCACCCTCATGTCTAATCTATCAGCAAATATGGTCCATTTTATTTTCAAAATGCTACCACCCCATCCAGTTCTCTGCTGCTTCACCTATGGAGAGCCTGCCCATCCTCCAGACTTTGAGTGGGGCCACCTCCTCTGTGTGGTCCTCAGGGCCTTCAGAGGGAGACTTCCTCTTATATTCCATAGCCTGGGGGCTGTGGGGGCATGTGTCATGTGGACATGCATTTGCTTACTAAACTGGGAATCTTCCCATCTCAACCGTCTTGACAAGAACCTCTCAGATCTTATCAAGATTGTCAGCCTAGTCTCTCATTTTTTCTAGTTTAAGAAAAAAAGCTCTGGTAATAATACTCATCATTTTGTATCACCGTTACTTGTGCAGATGTGTGAATCTCTTGGCTAGGGATGGGACCCCTTGAGTGTGAACCACAGGAGGTGGGAGGGAGGTGTGTGGAGGGGGAGTGGGTGGCCCTCTGCTCACTTTTGTCCCTCCCAGTTGCAGCTCAGACCCTCCCCTAGGTTTCCCAAGTGTGCAGGAAAGGAGGGCGGGAGTAGCCTTGCCCTCTCTGGTTAAGCAAAGACGTCACAGGCCTCTAAAGGCCAGACAGCGATCAGAGGCACAGCAGCTCCCCTGACCCCCTATCCCAGCGCCGAGGAGCCGCGGCCCCTCTCCCTGGCCACACACCGTAGATCTTCTGGATGCCCTGGAGATCATCCTGAGGCAGCTTGAAGTTGTGAGTCTCCATGTACTGGTAGAAGGGTGCCATGATGGCGCTGGGGTCGTTGGAGTGCTCCAGTCCCAGCGCATGGCCCAGCTCGTGCACTGCCACCAGGAAGAGGTCATTCCCTGTGGAGAGGGAAATGGAGAGGTGCCCAGGGCGCCCACTTAGGTGTCTGTCAGTCACAAGCATAAGCCTTGTATCAGGCCTTATGCTGGACACTGGGATACAGAGAAATCAGACCCATCCCTGCCTTCCAGAACTCTCTATATAGTGGCAGATAGGGACAGAGAAACAAAATTAGTGCTCCAGGTGCTTCACTAGCTGTCTCTAAGGGTCGAGTGAGGATTCAAAGGGAAGAGTCAATGAAGGAAGGAAAGAAAGATGTTCAGGGAAAGCTTCATAAAGGTGAAGCTTAAGTTGAGTCTTGAAAGATAAGAAGTTAGTTGGGAGGATGGATTCAGGGGTAGGGGAGGGAGAGCAGTGGGGGTGGCATTCCTGGCAGAGGGCATGCCTTAAACAAGATCCAGGGACAAGCAGTTTCATTCCACTTGGCTCTGGAACAAAGCTGGAGGGGAGGGCCAGAGGGAGATGAGGTCAGCTAGGCTGGCAAGCAGGGCTCTGTGATGCTATGCAAAGGAATTTGGATTGGCTTCTTGGCCAGTGGGGGGTTTAAGCAGGAGTGGGGGTGGTGACATGATGAGGTCACTCTGGTTGCAGTTGGAGAAGGATTAGAGGGTGATGAGACCAGAGGCAGGGGCATCAGTGGGGTCAGTTTGGAAGCCAGTATGAGGGTCCAGGTGAGAGATGAAGTGGGCCTGTGCCAAGGTGGAGGGAGTGGGACTAGCAGAGGGGAGTCAGGGGGCGGCAGGCTGAGGTCATCTTCAGAGACCCAGGGCAGGCAGGGCCTTGGTTGTGCAGCATCTCAGTCCTGAGAGAACTGAACCGCGGCCAAGATCAACACAGGGATTCAAATGCGAATGGAAACAACAAGGTTCAGGTGCTGAAAGTGGGCCACGGATAATCCCGAGTGTGAAGCTGAGGAAGCAACGTGGCGTAGTGGTCATCAGCATGGACCCCTGAGCCAGGCAGGTCTTGTTCATTTCCAGCTCTGCCCTCACCAGCTTTGTGAATCTGGCTAGATTCACAATCTACCCTCCCAGCCTCAATTTCCTCATCTGTACAATGGGGTTGTGTGAGGATTGGATAAGATAATTCATGTAAAGGGTGTGACAGTGCATGGCAGCTGTTGTTACCATGCACAAGACAGAAGTGTGGTGCCTGGAACAAGCCCATTGCCCAGAAAGGAAGCATAAGGACACAGGAGTTCCAGCAATCAGATCCTCTTAAAGCCCACTCCCCTGAGCTTCTGGATAAGGCCTGGGACAGGGCCAGGCCTGACTCGGGGGGGATTAAGTAGCACCAGCTTTGTGAAAGAAATGCGAGGGGCAGGGAGTTGGACAGGCTGTCGAATCAGCAGTCCTGACCCCTGTATGTCCAGTTATAGACTCCTGCTTGCCTTGACCTCTGGCATCTGAATGCCCCTTAAGCCCTGCCTCTAGAGCCCAGCCCCGAGGCACACCACAGCCCATTCCTGCCACCTTGAAGTGCAGGGGAGGCTGCCAGGAGCCCAGGAGGTGGTCAGGAGTCCTAGTGCCCACTCTGGCCCCAGTGTCACTGGCAGAGCTACCCTACCCTAGCATGGCTGAGGGCCCATGAGGGTCAGGTGAGGCTAGAGATTGTGTTTGTCCTTCCTGGCTAAGGTCTTGGGAAGGGGGAAGAGCCCACGGGGCAGACCCAGTCACACACATGCATGCCTCCTGCTCTGCTAACACCACCGGTACCTTCGGCAAAGGGGGGGATAGGCAAGATCAGCGCAAGGTTGGCCAAGAGCCTGGGGCTGGCCTTCTGCTGGGGAAGGGCAAGCTGGCACGAGGATACCAGGCCGCCCCCAGTTCCTGCCTGGTCCCTCTGGCAGCGGGGAAGGGTGAGCTCATCTTTGAGCTCCATCCCAAACAAAGGCAACTGCTACGGCCAGCGGAAGGCAGCTCTGCTTCCTGGGGTCCAGTTCTGGCTCTGCTCCTGGACTGTCCTTCGACCTGGGACAAGCTGTTTGGGCCTCTGTCTCCTGACCAGGCTCTTCTTCAGGGGCCATCCACAGGGAACTCAGCTGGGAACTAGGAAGCAGGGTTCTGAGCTCCTGGCGAGACTCTAAGCCTTTGTCTTCAGCCTGTGTCTATTACTCTGTTAACCTCCGTGCCTGGGTATCTGCAGAGAACAGGAGTAAACCCTTGAAGGAAAGGGGCCTGTAGGTTTGTTCAGGGACCAAAAGGCAGAAGAGAGCTGGAGAGGTGGCATCTGTTGCTCAGAAACCCGAGAGACCTGTTAAGTAGGGGCTGCTCTAGGGAGCTGGAAGGAGAGGGGAGGGGCAGGAGAACTCCCTGGAGCTTGTAGGGGAAAAGCAGAGGGATGGAGAAGACCCCAGTGCTTACTTAATGGGCAGCAGGCTGTTAGGGGCTTCACTCCCCAAGAGGGTGAGAGGCAGAGAAGCAGAGTGGTCAGAATTGCAGTCCCTGAGAGCCAGACTGCAATGAGTCCTGGCTTTGCCATGTCCTAGCAGTGTGACATTTCAAATCTCTTCCTCTGTAAAACGAAGGGACCAATGGTACCTTCATCATAAGAATAGGGTGAGGATTCATGAGGCAAGGTACGTAAAGCACTCACACCACCTCCAGGAACAGAACTATCACTATCACTGTTAACTAGCAGGGTCATGAGCTGTGTGTGAAGGACCAGCATCCTCAATAGGGAGAGTACCTGTGAGCTGGGAACTCAAGTCCTTGGTCCTCCTAGCAAGCACCCAACAGTCTACTTGGCTACTTAAGTGTACCTTGTCTCTGCTTCCTTCTGTTCTCTTATAACCTTCATCTTTGGTGAGTCCCATCTCATTGACTCCTGCAACCCACCAAAAGGTTACAGCATTTCCCTTTGCCTCTATTCTTTTGCCAGTGCCGCCCCATCCACATGGAATAGCCTTATTCCTTCAAAGTTCAGCTCAATGCCACATCCTCCAGGAAGCCTTCCTTGATTCCCCCCACTGGCAGTGAGTGCTTGCTCCTCTACACTCTCCCAGCAGTATATATGAACCATCTTTATGGCACTGACCACTTTCCATCCTACATAATAGCCAGTAGCACATTCCCTTCTGCCCCAGGACTATGAACTCCTTGAGGGAAAGCTCTGTGCTTGATGAGGTAAGGGGCCAGCAGTCTGAACAGAACAGTGCCAAATGTTCAGTGTTTTTCCAAGCATGGTCTTAAAACCATCTGTAGCAGCACCAATTGGAGTGATTGTTAAAAATTCAGATTCCTGGGTTTGAGCTAGCTAATGCCTTCTTTGGACGAAAGTCAGGACTTTGCTCTGGAAAACCAAGCATGAACCATCCAGATGCATCTCATAACCACAGCAATAAACCCCTATGCACTGGAATGCAGCCACTGCCCTAGGACAGCTTTTGGAAGGGGAGGAAAGGAACCAAGAGTGATTGAGCACCTGCGTATTGTCTCGTTTAATTTCCGCATAAACTCAGCGAGGGGGAGAGTGCAGCCTCTTGGGAATTTTTTGTTCCTTGGCTTCCCCCCCCCCATTCTTCTGCCACTCACTAACTGTGTGAACTTTTTAACCACTCAGAACTTTACCTTCCTTGTCACCCAGCCCGGTCAATCTCCCAGGGTGGGGAAGAGTCACAGAAGTAAGTGCAGAAGGACTCTCCCCTGTGAAGGGCTGGTCTCGATGACTCTTCCTGTCTCTCCCGTTCCAGGGTTGGGCTCCTTCCCCAGCAGAGCTTATTGAATTCTGCTGACTTCACTGCTTGACTCATTGGAAAGAGATGAGAACAGAGGATGCCTGGAAGACTCCCCAAAATCAGCTTAAAGGTATGGTGGGTCAGGTCACCCTTCACACAGACTCCAAAGTGGTGGAGAATCAGAATCAGCTTTACATTCTAGTGGTCCTCCAGAAGAGCCTTTTATTTTTATTTTTCAAAAAAAGGCAATATTTTATTTTATTTTTATGCTCTTTTTACTTCAAATCTATTCTTTTTTGATTTATTTTTTATTTTTTGGGAGAGGTAATTAGGTTTATTTAATTATTGTTTTAATGGAGGTACTGGAGATTGAAACCAGGACCTCACGCATGATAAGCACGCACTCTGTCACTGAGCTATATACCCTCCCCACCAGGAGAGCCTTTTAAACCCAGGTGGAGGAGATTCTGATTCAGGAATTTGGGGTTCAAGCTCAGGCAACCTTTTCAAAATAAAGTTCCCCAGGTGAATTTTACAGTGGTTGGATTAGGCGGACAGGCTTGAACCAACTGCTCAACCGTAACATCATTAAAAGTGGGACAGCCTACATCACACCTGCTTCCTGAGGTGATGCAACAGGGAGGAGCAGCACCACCCAGGAAGCGTTCTTGCCAAAAAAGTGAATCCAGTCAGGCCTGTAGATCTAATGACCGAAATTCAGGATGTATGGGGAAGAGAGACATGTTAAAAGTGAACCTGAATCTAGTCAAGCCTGAATGACTCTACTCAGGACAGATGACCCAGTTTCTTCAACAAATTTATGGGGGCAAAGAGAAGCAAGGTGATTCTGTAAATGAAAAGGGCCTTCAGAGGCAGGTCAACCACGAATGATGTACAGATGCTGTCTGGATCCTGATGCAGGCAAACAACTGTGAAAGTATTTGAGGTAATTTGGAAAAATGAATGCAAACTGGGTATTCGATATAAGAAATAATTGTTAATTTTGTCAAGTTTGATAATGATTTTGTGGTTGTTTTGAAAATAATCTGCTAGACGTATATACTAAGGTATTTACAGGTGAAATGATATTGTGCCTGAGGTTTTCTTTTAAAATACATCACCAAAAAGTAAAGGAGGAGGGGAGGGTAGATGAAATAGGACTGATGTAATGTTGATCGTTGCTGAAGCAGAGTGATGGGTGCCTGCGGGCTACATAGTATCATTCTCCCTACTTTCGTCAGTTTGAAATTTTCTGTAATGGAAATTTAGAATAGAGAAGAAAGCCAACAAACAAAAAGTTCCCAGGAGGCTGCACTCTCTCCTTTGCTGAGTTTATGTGGAAATTAAAAGAGATAACACGCAGGTGCTCCATCATTCTTGGTTCCTTTCCTCTCCTTCCAAAATCCATCCTAGGGCAATGGCTGCATTCCACTTCATAGGAGTCTATTTGCTGTGGTTATAAGCTGCATCTAGATAGTTCCTGTTTGGTTTTCCAGAGAAAAGTCCTGACTTTCGTCCAAAGAAGACATTCGCTGTCTTGGAATTTCTATCCAACTGTCAGTCATTTGTCAGGATGGAGTGGGACAGATGAGAGGAGGCCCCTCCACAGGTGCCAGCTCCTTCCTACACATGCCACCAGAAGTTTTCAGGATTTTGAGACTGGCCCAAGGTCTCCACCAGCACAGAGTGGTTGTGGGACGTGCACTCCCAGAGCTGGGAAGGGCAGGGCGGAGGAGTGTCCTCCCAGTGCCTTCTCTGGGCAACAGCCCTTTAATAATTCATTTATCTCTCTCAGGGCTATAGCTGTTATCGGCTAACAGTGCCTGGCACGTAACAGGGGCTCAAAAATGTTGGTTCTCTTCTCTTCACACTTTATCAGTTAGCACAGACCACCATTCGTTGACACTGATCCAAGAATAAGAACGAGATAAAGAACAGGCATTCAGAAAGCCAGGAAACACATCCAGGACATAAGGGAAGGGATTCCAGGCAGAGGAAATGGGGCTGAATAGGAAAGAGGACCAAAGAAGAGGGCGGGAAACAAAGAGAAATTTAGCAGTTTCATGTTTGCCTAGGTTGAGCCAAATCACCTCCTGAACCTTTGACAGGCCAGGAGTCGAGATCACTGATCCATGCAAAGATACGAAATGTCCTCAAGGAGGCAGTCCCTATCTACAGACAGCAGATACAGCCTCTGGAAACAGCCTTTCAAGTCTGCTATCAGCCTGACACATTACCAAGGGAAAAGTGGGCCCAGTGTTTCCCAAACTTGCCTAAGCTGAAGAATTAGAATCTCCAGGGGAAGAGTCTGGGAATCCATGTTTATAACAAGAACCTCTGTTGATTCTTATGATCAGGCCAATTAGGGTAACTCTGGGGACTAAGATAGCGTTTCTCAAGGTAATGAAATGCCTATATCAGAAGCACTTGGGGGAATTTATTCAACCACATGCAAATTCCCAGAACAGCAAGAGGTTAGGGGCCCGGAGCCTGGAATCTCTGTTCTTTAAAAAGGTTTCTAGGTGATTCTGGTGTGCTCTGCAGTTTGAGAGCCATGGAAACAGCATAGTAGCTAAGAGTATGGGCTCTGGAGCCGTAATGCCCAGGTTCAAAGCCTTATTTCACCATTCACAACTATGGGACCTTAGTAGGTCACTTAATGTTTCTCTATACCTCAGTTTACCTATCTGTAAAGTGGGGGTGATAATAACATATACATATTATACAGTATGTGGAAAACACTTGACATAGGCCTTAGAATATTAACATACAAATTCTAATGTATTATTCTCTGAAACAGAATTGGATGTAATCCTCTGTCCCTCTCTCCTCTCAAGCCCTACTGCATTTTCTTGGCACTTCTGCTCCATCCTTCAGTGCATCTGCCTTGTGACAGGGTTACTTATGCACACACCTGTCTCTCCACCCAACTCTGGACTTCCAGAGGGCAAAGACCACATCTTTTTAAAATGTTTGAACGTGGGCATCACGTTATATTAGAGTTGAAAGGAACTTTAGAGATCACCCAGTCCAGCCCCTCATTTTACAGATGAGGACACAAGGTGAATGACTCACCCCAGTCACAAGGCCAGGTGGTTGAACTACGGTTTGAGGCCCGGCACTGCCTCCTACCAGCTATGTTATTTGAGCTTCAAACTCTTCATCTTAAAAATGGGCCTAAAAAATGTTAAAAAAAAATGGGCCTGATGATGTACACTTGCCTACTTACTAAGCAAGTGCCTTGTGAGTAAATACTGACGAGGAGCTCTTGCAACCTGAAGAGTATTGTTACTATTACTGCACAGAGGATGCTAGAGTGATTATGAAGCCTGTTATTCATCTGTGAGGTTGACAGGGAGAGGGTCAGTCATGTCTTCCCACAAAATGGCCTTTGAAGCCCTCATCAGTCAGGCCAGAGCCTACCACTTGCAGACCCCACTTTCAGCTTTAATGCCTTTTTTACCTTTTTCTCCAGCCTCTGATCCATTACTTTATCTTCTTATTCATGGCCTAACCCCTCCTCCTGACTCAGTCCAACAAGACAATTTACTAAGTGATCTGACCCATCTTTCTGGCCCTGGCCCTGATGGATCAAGTGTTGAATATTATCAGAGACCCCAGTTTCCACCCTCTTTGGTTGTTAGTTCTTGGACAAGAATCTCTAGAAATCAGGGAACTCAGCCATGGTATCCTCCAAACTGTCCCTCAGGGCTTCTGTCCCTGACAGCCAAGCAATGCAGAGTTGACCCCCTGTCCCTCATAACCTTACCATCGTGGTTGGCATTTCCCAATGTCCATGGCTCATCTGAGTCAAAGTGAGTGTCTCCACCGATCCCTGGGCCAGGGAAGTAGGCATGAGCCAGGAATCCCCCTTCTCCATCAAACGGGGAGCTGTCGCCATGGAAGCCAGAAGCAAAGAAGATCATGATGTCTGCCTCCTTCCGGTCACTTTTGATTTCATGGTATGGCACCTCTTCAAAGGTCAGCGGGGTCACCTTCTGCCACACATCAAAAGCCTGGCGAATGGCTTTCCGTGTGTCTAGCTCACCCACCTTTGGGGTGTAGTTGTGAATGCTGGTGAGAGAGAGAAGGATTAATAGGGAGGACCAGAGACTGACAGAGCTGAATAAACATCAGAGACTGTGGGGGCCAGTGGTCTTCAAATTTTGAACCCTAAAATTCTGCTGAGGTACCCCAGGGATTAAAGAAGAGGCTGGGTAGGCAAGGCTCTGTGTCCCCACCCCCGCCCCTTACTCAGTGTTTTATATTTGATCTCTGAAAATGTCTGTGTTGAATTTGTAGAAAAAAATTAAGTTGGTGCATGGCATTTTCTAAATTTTAAGTTTTTCTCCCAATACATAAAATAGATACATTTATAAAAGTTATAAAAACATTTAAACAGTAGAGAGTTTAAGTGAAACATCCCTTTAAAAAATCTTTGGCACCAACTACTACTGTTTGTCTACCTAGAAGCTGGTATAGGGTGGCAACTGATTGAATCAGTTATAGATTTAACTCTTTAAGGTTACTGTGTCTAGACTGCATGTTTCTCCACAATGGAGCATCACCACCCTGGCTTCTCTGCCCTGTGAACACCTGGGGCGAAGATTATTCATTCACCCATTCTCTTATAGCTAAGGAAACTGAAGCCCAGGGAGGCTGGGTGATAGAAGTTAAGGTCAGAGATGGGTTAAAAGCCAGTTCTTCTTTCTCTTGATCCAGTCTGCCTCTTCAGGAGACTCTAAGAGTCTATCTAGGTTTCTAGCCCAGATTCTTCTTAAGTTTCCTTCTCTTGTCAGATTTCTGGAAAAAAATCCTGTTCTGGTCCCTACAGCTTGTGAGCAGGAGAGCCCTTTGCTCAACTCTAAGGATCTCTGTCTTAGATCCTACTCCTGAACCCAGGGGATCCAGCTGAGGTGGAATCAGACTTGAGAGGTGCCAGCCAGGGCTGAGCTGAGCCTGCCCCATGCCTGGCCCTTGCCCCACCCCATCTGAGTCCTGATGACTGTGTCTGCTGCGATGGGTTCCATCTTCCCTGCTCTTGGTCACTGGTCTGATGTGGAGTCTGATCCTGCTTTGCCCTTGGTTTTCCTAGACAGCCAAGGGATGACACTGTCATAATTCAGTTCCCAGTTCTTTACACTCCTTAAGAAACAACAGGAACTCTGTGCTGGACATCTCAGTTGAAGTCCATCAGGCTAATTGGGGAGGGGATCTAGATTGGAGGGAGTGGGGTTTGGCAAGCAGAGATAGGGAGGCTGAGTTCAACTGTGGTTCTTTATCCCAGGTGAAAGTTACTGAACCATCCATACCCCACTTTCTGCAGCTAAAAACTATAGGAATCCAAACAGAACATAACTCATGAGCCCCTTAAGGACCAAATAAACCTGAAGTTGGAAACCCAGCAGCCTGTGGATGCTACAGTGGGGACGGGACAATGTCATAAGCTCTCAGAGCCTGACCCTGATCACAGACCCACCTACAGTGTGAACCTCAGAAACTCAGGCCGAAATAAACAGAGTGAGGATGGAGCCAAAGCCAGGGAGTAGGAGATGGATTCAAGATACCTGTAGGTGATGTGTTTCTGCCTCCACTTCTGTCCTGTCAGGGCATAGCGCTTGTTTCTCCGCCTACGGCTTAAATGTGGGTGATCAGGGACACCACATCGGGGTTTCTTCATCCACCTGGGCAGAGAGAGGACACACATACACACAAATACTGTAGTCACTGGACATTCTAGGAAGGCACTGCAGAGTCCCCAGTCCCAGGCTGACTGGCAATGTGCTCGCTTAACCTTGACTCTGCGTCCCTGGCTCTGATGGGGTCCCCACCAGGATCACGATCGACTGATCAATTCATCAGTTCATTCACTCATAATTGAATATGAAGAAGTGCTGTTGTATAAGAGATGGAGTCAGAAGACATGGGCTTCCTAGTTCCAGCGCTCCCACTAATCACAGGAGCCCAGGCAAGTGACTGAATCAACATGAGCCTCAGTTTCTGCATCTGCAACACAAGAATTATAGTTCTTGCTGTTCTTAGGTTGTGAGGAGCCTCAAAGGAGTGAGTATATGTGAAAATGCTCCATTAATGTAATGAGATCACATCACTCCCTGGTTGAAACCCTTCAATGATTTCCCCAAAGACCTAGAATAAAATCCAAATTCCTCACCTTGGCCACGGCCCCTGTGTGATCTAGCCCCTGTCTTCTTGCCAAGGACACCTTCACCCTCCTTCCCTGCACATACGCTTCTCCAGCTACAGTGGCCTCCCTGCTGTGCCTTGAACACACTCTGAACATCCCACTTCAGAGTCTTTGCATTTGTTGTACCCTCGGCTTGCCATGCTCTTCTTCACCTGGTTGGTTCCCTTACTTCATTAAGATCTCTGCTCAGATGTCACCCTCTCCAAGAGAACTTCCCTGCCCACCCTATCTAAAATAGCCTTCCCCTCCCACCTCTATCAGTTTATTCTGCCTAATTTTTCTTCATAGCGTGTATCACTGCTTGAAATTACATTATATTCAGCTTGTTATTTATTCTTTGTCTCTCTTACCAGATTCTAAGCTCCATGAGGTTAGGAACCTTGCCTGTATCCCCAGTGCCAGCACAGTGCCTGACGCAGAAGGTGTTTGAGAATGATTTGTTGAATGAATGAATGGATGAAATGAGAACTATCCCATTGTAGAAAGAAAGGCATAGCTTGGAAGACAACAAATTCCCTTTCCCTCTAGGTGTTCAAAGAGTGGCTGAACAACTGTAGGACTTAGCCTATACTATATTAGCCTATACTATATCCACAGAACTTCCTATACTATATTATGATTTAAAATCTATTAGTCTATTGCCTCTAATAAATGGTGACTTCTCTGAGCACAGAAACTCTGTCATATTCATCACTGTGTCCTTAGAAGCTAGCCCAGTGCCTGGAATTAAGTAAATCCTGATAACTGTTTGTTGTCCAGTTAAGTTGCATTAGGAAACAGTAAGCCTGGGACTTCACTGGGGGCATAAAAAAGGGGCCAGGTAGGAGATTTAAAAGATCTTGGCTGATTGGAAGGGCCATCTTTGCATTTTATGTCCCTATGCCACCCTAATGACCAACTCACTAAACTGTAGACTGAGATCGCTGGGAGGGAAGACAGGCTGACCTCATCTGCAGTGGTTGAAAGCAGTTGCCTTTGGCAATAGAGAGAAAAAGAGACACAGACTGTTTTAACCAAATATGAAAAGCCCCCTTGAGGGACTTAACCCAGTCTTACTCATTTTTGTACGCTCGACATTGCCTTGAGTGTCCATACTCAGAAATCAATAATAAAAGACATAATAGTAATAATAACATGCATTGGTATAAACATTTATAATGTTCACTATTCATTTTCTTTTTCTAAAAAAAATTGATTAACTCTGTGAGGTAATCAGAAATTATTGATTCTCATTTTACAGACAAAGGAGAAGATACACAGATAAATCGAGCAGCTTGCAAAACATAACCAACAGTGAGGCAGGACTGGAACTTTGCTGAACGGATGAATGAATTATTAATTAATGCAATTTAACTAACAAAAGCTGGGGCTTTTCTTTTCTTTTCTGTTCTTTTACCATGCTTAGCACAAAGTTGGGTTAGAGGAACTATGTTTGTTGAATGAATGAATGAGTGATTCATGTGTGACCTTTCCCAAGGTAGGCACTCAAAAATAATACTTCAAAGTGTTAATGATCTACCTGGGTTCAATCCCCAGGACCTCCATCAACAAATAAATAAACCTAATTACTCCCCTCCAAAAAAGAGAAAGCATTACAGTGCTAATTTTGCTTCCTTTCACTAATAATATCTGGGAAGAGAACTAGGAGCCACCTCTGCTACAGTGAGGCTGAGCGGGACCTGGAAGGGCCCCCAGGGAGGAAACAGGCCCAGAGAGAGGCAGTGTCTGCTGAAGGTCACAGAGCTGGAGTTGAAACTTAGGTCTCTAAGTTCCAGACACCTCCCCACTCAGGGCTGGGATGAGGTAAGAGCACCTTCCTTCCGATGCCTCCCAACCTGCAATCCCCCCACCTTCCTACAAAGAGGCGGGGCAGAACGGTGAGTGGGAACTGCCGTCCTCCTCCCTCAGATGATCCCTCTGCCTCCTCCTCTTGCCGCCACCTGCCACTCTCAGAACCCTGTCCAACAGGCCTGGGGCTTTCTGGAACAGAGCAAAACCCAAGGCCAGGTGGTGCCTCAGCAGAGACACCAGTGGTCCTGCCCCAGGATGCGCTGCCTCGAGGCCTGCACAGAATCACCTCCACGCTGAAAGGCGGTCAGGCTCCCTTTAACCAGCTCGCTCGTGAGGCCACAGGGCCAAGGAGTCCGCTGTACTCGCAAGATCGTAGGAGCAGTCAAATGTATTATCTGAGAATTTCACCATCTCACAATCAGACAATCTTAGGAGTAGAAAATGTTTGGACAGAATTTTAGGATAGTAATACCCCAGACTCACCAAATTTTAAAAGCTTAGAAGCTTAGGAAAATGGAAACTAGAATTTGAGAGTCCAACACTCCCCTCTATAAATGAACTAGCCGAGGCCCAGAGAGATGATCATCTCAAGGAGTGACTCACCCAAGGGACCCACAATTGGCTGGATTTCTTGTCCTCTGCCTGCTGACTTCCCGCATCCTCCTCAGCCCTGCTGTCTCTTTCCACCCGAGCTCGGGGTCCCACCCCTCACCACCTCATTGGGAAACGCTCCAGCTCTTGGCCATGCCTTTGTGGCAGTAATGGTTTTTCATAAACAGCTTTAATAACTTTCATGGCTATTCCTTTAAAAAAAAAAAAGCCAAAAAACATACTCAACTCTCTCCCATCTTAAACCAGAATTCATCCCTCTCTAGCTGCCATCTATTCTTCCTTCTCTTCACTGTTCAGTTTCTTGAAAGATGTCCTTACTTTTGCCAACCCCACTTCTCACCTTCCCTTCTCCCCACTGCAGTCTGACTTTGCCGCCAGCTTCCATGGAGGTTTCAATGGCCTCTTTGTTACTAAACCCAGCAGACCCCTTTTGGCCTCCTGTTTGGACACCTTGCAGCTGATACTGCTGACCATCCCCCATCTCTGCCACGGTGTCACCAACCCAGGCTTCCTCCACTTCTCAGGCTGGTCCTTCTCCCCTTGCTGTGTGGGTTCCACGCCTAGCACTCTTCTCTTCCTCCTCTTGACACTCTCCCTGAGTGTAAAACCATCCTTGTGGTTTGGCTGATTTAGTGTTACCTCCTAAGTATCTCCATAGAACTCAGTATTTCCTTCTGAGTTCTAGACCAGTGTAGCTAGGTGCTGGTATTTTTCACTAAATGATGAGCCTCTGGAGGACAGGGATCATAGGCCCAAGGCCAGCACCTGGCACATGCATGCATTCAGCAGATGTTTGATAAATGGGAAAAGTGGAACAGGACTTGCGTGATCACTCAAGAATTCTCTGTATCAAGAGAGATGCGTACATCTCAGGGAATGCCAGAGGTCTGACTCACAGACCTACAGGTTATTAGAGTCAGAGGAGATTTAAGACCATCTAATAACCAAACCCTTTATTGTACTGATAAGGAAACTGAGGCCCAGAAGAGTTTAGCATCTTGTCCAAGGTCACACAGCAAGTTTATGGCAGAGCACATCCCCAGCTCACATAGGAAAGGGGACCCAGGATGAGTGACACTGCAGGAGTAAAAGATAGGAAGGTAGAATGGGCATGGCCATGACAAACATGAACCCAAATGTAAGCCTGGAAAGTTCAAAGGCACAATGTCCTATGCAAATCTTACTCAATTGTTGTTTGATCCAGCACACCGGTGACTGGGATCCCGTAAAACTGCTGCATAGTGGAGACTGCGGACTGTAAGGCCTTCCCTGAGTGCAACGCGGATGCCCGGGAGTCATAGGGAAGCAGATAGCCATAGGACTTTAACCAGTTCTGAAAGACACGGGAAAGAAAAGAGTGCATTATGCTGGAGAAGGCTCTGTTCTACCTGGGCAGAGATTTGCCCTTGAAACTAGGGATCATTTTACCCAAGGGATTTATGGACTCGTGCTCTGATTTCTCCCTCCTTCACTCCCTCCTGCAGACACTGTCAAATAAATCTACAGAAGACACAGGTCTTGTTGGCTTACTCTTCTGCTATAAACCTTTTGTTGGGTCTCTGCTGGCTACAGAATAAAGGTTAAATTGCATTCAAGGCTTTCTAGTACCCTCCCTGCCTCTTTACCATTTATTCAGTGGTTTCCACTGACATCTGACTAGGCACACAAGAGCACAAGAACACTTCATTCTGTGAAGCAGGGGGCCTGTTAAAATGCGGTGCCACCCAGGAACCCATTGTGTCCAAGATCAGTCTGCTAAAGAATCATGTTGGGGGATATTCATTGGCATGAGATTATATACAGTCTTTATTGCTAACCCCTCCAAAAAGGCAACCTATTATAAATTAATATAAACAAACAAAAACCCCCAAGACAATGTATTGTTTCATTTAAATATAAATACATAAATATATACATAGAAAAAAGCCTGGAAGGGCACATATTAAAAAATAATAGTTTGGGCATGCACGAGAATTCTTTGTTTTGGGGAAATTCACACTGAAGTATTTCAGGTTTTACATAAGTGTGCATGATGTCTGCAACTTTTTCTTAAATAGATTTAGGGAAATATACATGTATATGTAGAGAGAGAAGGTAAATGTAATAAAGTGTAATGAGTTGGGGAATCTGGGTGAAATGTATTCAGGAATTCTTTGTCCTATTCTTAAAAACTTTTCTGAAAGTCTGAAATAATGTCAACATTTTTCTTTAAATAAGAAAAGAATTAATGTGAATATCCTTTGTTATAATATCATAGGGGACTTCTTTTTTCTGTGCTTTTCTGTTTTCTAAGTTTTATGAATGGAGTCATTAAAAAAAAAGAGAAAAACTTTAAAAGGGCAAGAGAATCCAAAGGTAGCCAGGATAAAGATGCTCAATGAATTGAAGGAGAGAAAAGTAAAGATGATTATTCTCATCAACAAACATGAGGGGATGAAAACTTGAATTAACCAGAGGAAAATGGGGAAAACACATCTATATATCTGTGGAATCTGCAAGCATGTTCTGTAAGGAACACACCTACATGCTGGTCTTGAATCCACACAGAACCTGCCACCCATCCTCAGAGGATTATCCTGAACACTGAGTGAGTTAATGAGGAAAAAAAGAACTCAGGAAGCCATATTACTGCTTCCCATCTATAGTTTTGCTTCTTGTTTCTCAATGAACAGTCTTATTGTGGATGCGTTTGTTACGACAAGTTAAATCAAACCATCTTTGGAAGGAGGCAGGCCAGAAACTATAAATAAGTGATTATTTATCTCACCCAGGGTGGCTATCACATCTTTACTGCCTTGTGATGAAATCCATCTGACTGATTAAAAACAAAGAGTCAGAATAATAAAGTCTTAAAAAATCCACAAGAGGGCAACAACCTTATCTCTTTCCCATTTGATATCTAAAACATGTTTTTCATTCTCAGTTTTGGCACAGGATTTCAATACTTATTGCACTTCCCCAAACACTGACTCTCTTTCATGCCTTTGTATGTCTTTCCCCTCTGCCTGGCATACTTCTTGGCAAAAATCTTTCATTATTTGAAAGTTCAGTCCATAAATTACTCCCTCTGGAAAACCTGCCTCACTCCTCACCCTGCTATTTTCTTCTTTCTGCTCCCTACATCCACAGTTTTAGACAGTATAGGTCTTATAATATTGGGCTCTAATTATTACTTTCTGTGTCAGACTCTGAGCTCCTTAAGGGTAGGGTCTGGGTTTTACTCATCTCTCTATATCTGGTGCCCAGGAAGTTCCTGACACACAGTAGCTATTTATTGTGTCCATTCAGCTAACATTATCGGACACCGAATACCTGCTAGGCACTTGCAGGCTCTGGGGATACAGAGATGAATAACGAGCTCACAGACCAACAAGTAAACCCATTGCGAAAATATAGCACTAAAAATCGGGTGCGTAGAGGGTTCCATGGGAGAACAGAGGTGAGGTGCCTTATCCACGTGGAAGAGCAAGGAGAACTCAGGGGAGGGTTCCAGGTGGAGATGGGATCTGAGCTGAGCCTTGAAGAATACAACACATGCAATTGCCTGGGGAGCATGGCACATTCTGAGCAGTGTTTAAGACAGTGGAACTTGGTGGGGAGGAGTGTGGCAATGAGAGAGGGTGGGAAAGGAGGGAAGTGGGGAGAGATGATATACAATTAATTATCTGCTCACAAAGTGGACAGATGACAGAGAATCACTTGTGACTTGACCGTGGCCTGGGATCAGCCAAAAAGCTCAAGTAAAACATCTGGAAATGGACAGGACAGGGCAACCGAAAAGTTGCCCATTCATCCATCTAGGTGATCCAGCTTCTACTCCCAGGTTAAGTTACATCATCCAAGCACCAAGTCCAAGCACTGTATTCCTCAGCCCCTCACAGTCAGAATGCCATGTTACATTCTCTTTCTTTACAGAAACTTTGATGAAGAATTGTTGAGGTGAATAAACAGGGTGGTATGGTGGGGAAGGGGCACACAGCCCTGAGATGGAATCCTGGCTTTACCACTTGCCAGCTGTGTGACTTTGGGCAAACTGAACTTCAGTTTCCTTATTAGTAAAATATAAACAATAACCCTCTTGCACAAATTATTGTTAAGATGAAATGAACAAATGCATCTGAAACATAATCACTCAAAAGTGATTTGAGTTTGTTATCCCTTGGGACAGTATTTCTGCTGCTATCTTTTGTAAAATTGAGGTGGAAAACAGGGTCTGTGACTCTGACTTTTGAAATCTAGTCACTGCCCTCCCACGTTTCGCCTGGACTAAGAGCCAGTCCTTCTGGGTCCTATGGAGGGCAGTGCGTCTCTCATGGTCAAGTCTACTTGCTCTTAGGTGATCTATGGGCATGAACATCTTTCACACGGCTCTGGGAGCACTGCCTGCAGATAAATGACTGCTGATTTGAACTGCCCACTTTTCACCCTGTTGCTCAGCTTTATTAGGGCCAAACACATTCACTTTCTATCGAGCTTTAGCTTGAGGAAAATGGTTTCCCTACAGGAGAGCCTGTGCTTTCTGGTTTCAGAAAATGCACACTGGGCAACCCAATGGCTTTCTTTTATGGCTTTCCTTCCAGGAATCTTTCAGCCAAATTTATAGCGTAAATGTTGAGCACGGTGATGCTTGGAAGTAGCTATCACTTTTTTAATCTTTTCAACCACCAAGTTATGTTTCATCCTTAAAAGTTTTACTTAAAAACATTGTTTCAATCTGTAGGCTGCCTTAGGCTGTTCCAAAAAGAGGTGTGGTACAAACCTAATATCCAATTCCTCCCATCTGTGGACTCTAAAAATCCAATTAAGATGATTTATGGCATTTGGGAAATGACTGGGGAACTTTGGACAGATACCTCTGACAAACCAGCCAACTGTGTGTTTTTTTGAGCACCTACCTCTAAGCTTGTATGGAATTTAAGAATCTTCTCCCCTTTGCCCTCATTACTACTTATGGGAGGAGATAGGAAACAGGGAATTTGGGGCATAAACTCACTCCAGGCTTCTAAAACTTTGGGGAATTGAAAGTAGCTCCTAGTCAGTAAAAGGCAGTTTGGTTTACCCAGCTCCTTGCTGTGGGATACTCAAGCAAGGAGCATCTCAAAGCCAATCAGGGTCCATTATGAAGGTCACAGAGTCTATTTCAGCAGCGTTAGGAGTTAGGATCTAAGGTCCGAGGCAAATGTCTAGATCAGGACCACACATTAGAATGGATCAGCCTTCTCTAGGCTCTGCTTTCCTCCCAGGTTCACTGGGGATAATCCTTAGAGGTCAGGGGCAGACCCCCATGAGGGGAATGGGGGACGGGGAGCTCTAAGCCAGAGAAGAGGGCACTGAGATTGGATCTGCAGGGTGTGTGTGTGTGTGTGTGTGTGTGTGTGTGTGTGTGTGTGTGTGTTACAGGGTAGGAGGCTAAGGACAGTAAATTAGGGGCCAGAGAGTTCCAGCTTCCACTGTTTAACCCTGTCTCTTCCATTCACTCGCTCTGTGACCCAGGCAACCCTCTAACTTCTCTGGTAAGAAGCTCCTGATTTTGAAGCAAGTCTTCTACACTCCAGTCAAACCAAGTCCAAAACATTCCCTATCCTTTCACACTTCCAGGCTGTTCCTGCTGCCAACAAAGCCTACTCTCTCTTTCTGCTTGTTAGCAAACTCATCCCTTAAAGTCTCGCTGAAATGTCACCTCCTTTGGTAAACCTCCCTCAACTCTCCCTGGCAAGCTAGCGGGCACCCTCTTCACCCCTGCAGTGCCTTACTTCTCTAGCACTCTAATCGCAACTACCTCAGTGCATCATACCTGTTGGTGGATATGTTTTCCTCACTAGATTGTGTTCCCAAGGAGCAAGGACTGTCATCTTTATTTTTGTGTCTGCTACAGTACTTAGAACAGCCCCTGGCACAATAGATAATCACTGGATGAATGAATGAATGAACAGTTGGTCTAGGAGGTACTGTCTGGATACCAAGGAAGGGATTTCATCTTGAGACGGTTTAATGAGTAATACACATGAAAGCACCAAGCATAATCCTTGGAATCTATCAGAGGCTGAAAAAACTGCTGAAATCCAACCTATTGTGGTTTGACTTATTTGCTTGATGAGGCAATAGGCTCCATTGTCCCATCTGAAAAAAGATACAAACCACTAAAGGAAGAAAAAACCCGATTCAGTTTTAAACATCTTTCATCTTTTTACACCTGGATCCATTAATCAATCACCAGCCGCGTCAGAAGTCTAACCTTTACAGCTCAGTTAACCAACTCTAAGCTGTCTGTCACCCTTTAAGTGCTGAAAGAGGTGTAAACCCAGAGGAAAGTGAGAAAAATCTCAGCGTTGGGAGCAGGGACCAAAATAGCCTGGCTGAACTACAAATGTAGCGATCACAGACGACACAGCGTGATTGGTCCGCTGGCCAGAAGGCGGGATTTTGGTTCCCGAGAAGACAAATCCTAGACGTTCAGTAGAGTGGCAGGCAAAGGAGAGAGCAGAGAACGAAGAGAAAAAAAGGGGCCGAAGAGGGAAGAGAGCGGCAGACAGCAGAGGCGGTGGTGAGATTAGAAGTGTCAATGGAGGCGGCAAAAAGCAGATCAACTGGTGGTGCTGCGTTTGCTCTTGGAAAACAGAGCCGGCCATGGGGGAGGGGAGAGATGGATCAGTTAAATAAGCGCGGTGTCCCGAGTGGGGGGGGGGTGTTCAGGAGCATTGCATCTGGTCGGGTGTGAGCCCAAACCAGACTCTATAGGCCCGGAGAAAGAGCGGGAGAATGATTAGGGTCAAGTGTTTGGTCAGGAATGCAGTGGATCACAAGGTATTGTCAGAAAGGCCAGAGGTGAAGTCCACAAAGAAGGGACAGGCAGGCAGGTGTCAAATTTGGAAGCATGATCTGGAGTGAGGAAGGAAGAATAAAGATCCTGATCAAAGCATATAGGCAGCTGAGGTCTTAATCTCAGGCGATGATATAACAGGAACAAGGCACTGACCTCAACAGGCAGAGGAGGTCCAAGTCCGGTTCTAGACATTGTGAATGTGGAGGGACAGTGACAAACCAGAGCAAGACCAAAGGAGAGTGGCCGGGAGAGTGAGGGAGCCACTCATAGGCACCATGCCCCACAAAGGAAAGATGAGGGATGTTTAGACTGGAGAAGGGAGGGCTGCGGGGGACATGACTATCTTCAGAAAGCCAAATGGCTATGGAAGAAGGAGATTTATTCTGGTCAGCACAGAGGGCCAAACTAAGACCAGGACACAGATCTTGATTCATTATAAGAAGCAACTTTTAAACAGAGATGCTCTAATTGTAATAACAAGGATAATAGCTACTATTTTAGAACACCTACTATTTACCTGGCATTGTGCTAGGCACTCTAGAATGCAACGACCCCACCAGGTAGGAATTATGATCCCCAATTTGCAGATGAAGAAACTGAGGTTCAGAGAGGTTAAGTAATCATCCAAAGCCACAAAGCTAATAAGTGGCAGGATTCAGACCCAGTTATATCTGAAGCCAGATATTCCACGCTGTCAGACCACTGGACAGGCATCCCTTTCCCCTCCTAGGACTTTCAGTACCTCACAGTCCTACAGAGCAGTGTCTTATCTCAGATCGCTGTGAGCTCACTGCCCTTCTGCTTCGATTCCTACACCAGTCTGTGGCGCCATCACCTTCCCAGTTATCAAACCAGAAGCTTCTTAGGGCCCACATCTCCTCCCTCTCCTTGGCTCACATTGTCTTTTGCCAAAGAACTCTTGGTTCTGTCTCCTAAACATCAAATCTGTTCTGTCTATTCATTCAGTAAGCATTAGAGGACCTACTACTATGTCCCGGGCACTATGTACCAGGCTCTGGGAAATAAACCTAGAACAAAACCACTGTCGTTACTTTCTAGCTACCGTCTACTGCACGAGCCATGTAGTGATATGTGCTATGAAAAATAAAGTAGGTTAAGGAGAGAGAGAGTGGTGGGACAACTATTTTATAGAGAATGGTCAGGGAAAGTCTCTCTCTGTGGAAATGACATTTGAGCAAGAGACCTCAAGGAGGTGAGAGAGTTCCAAGAAGAGGGAAGAGAAAGTGTAAACACCCCGAGGCAGCTTCTAGGGCTTTCCACCATGAGCTTTTGAGGGAGGGATAAACGAGGGGTATTAGTCAAGGTACTGAGTTTCAGTTACACAAGATTAATAAATCCTAGTGCTCTACTGTACAGCATAGTGCCTATAGTTAACAACATTGCATTATATGCTGAAAACATCTGCTAAAAGGGCAGATCTGAAGTATCCTTAGCATAAGATAACGATGATGATGATAACAGAAATAAAGAGGGCAGAAGAAAACTTTTGGAGGGAGTGGATTTGTTTATGGCATAGATTGCTGTGATGGTTTCACAGGTGTATTCTTATCTCCAAACTCATTAAGTTGTGCACATTAAGTACATGCAGCTTTTTGTATGTCAGTTATACCTCAATGAAGTCGTTTTAAAAAAAACAACAAGAAGCTTTGTGATGTGGCCCCTGACTACTTCTGCAGCCTCTTTTCCTATTCACCACCTAACAGTCCTTGTTCTAGGGTGTTCTAATTCTTCCAGACCCTGGCATCCATAGTTCCTTCTATCCAGATCGTGCTCCTCTCACTTTCTCTGGGGAAGCCTTCCTTGACCTCTTAATTCAGAGTTCCTCCTACATCCCCAGTCAGCACCCACTCTTCTCCTTCTCACAATTCCTATCACACAGAGTTGTAATCACATGTGGAATTACTTGTCTCCTCTCCTACACAAGGTATACAAAGACTACACAATGCCTGATGGTGGGGCCCATAGAAGAAGTCTGTCTTCTTCACTCATTGTCTCCCCACACCTTGCACAGGGCCCAGCATAGATACCTATTTAATGAATGAAAATGAGTTGACGGGTTCAGGGAGAGGGTGAGTGGTCACTGGTGGGAACTTGCTGCAGAACGGGGTTTCTTAACCTCAGCACTATTGATATTTTGGGCCAGATAATTCTGTCATGGAGTAGGGGGGCTGTCCTGTGCATCGTAGGACATTTAGCAGCATCCTGGCTCCTACAACTAGATGCCAGCAGCACCATTCCCTCAGTTGTGACAACCAGAAATGTCTCCAGACATCGCTGAAAAGTTCCCTTCAGGGTGGGCAGAATTGTCCCATGTTGAAAACCACTAATATAAAGGAATTCCCATTTAGGGCTGCCTTGAATATTCTCTAAGGGTCTTTGCAACCCTAAATTCTACCTTTTAGGGGAAGCACTAGGCATTGAGTCAATATCCCCCAGGATGAGGCTCAGAAGGAGAGTTGCTTTCCTATTCTGAGCTGGTGGACATGAATAGGCATCCCGTGGGGTGTGGTGAGCAGTGAGCGAGGCAGCTGGAGAGGACATTTAGGGTCATGGTTAAGAGTGGATGCTCTGGAGACACACCATGCCGGGGTCAAATCCTAGTTCTCCCATTTACTTGTTACCTGAGATTAGGCAAATTATTCAGCCTCTCTATTGTTCACTTCAGGCTTCATCTGCATCATGTCATTAGCATGTGCCCCATGGAGTCGTTGTGAAGATGAAATAACATAATATATGGTTATTAAGTCCTCAGTGAAAGATACCAATAATAATGACTTGTTTTTCTGTTAGGTGACAAACAACCCTAAACCCCTCTCCGCACCTCAGCCCCAAATACTGAGGCTGTGTTTCACAGTGTGCAGTCCTTGTGCATCACGGGCTGTCAGTGTCACATCATCCAAGGAGCTTGTTAAAAGTACATATTCCCAAACCTGAATCTAGACCTACTATATCAGGCCCTCTGAGGTTGGGAACTGGGAATCTGTGCTTTTAAAAACAAGCTCCTAAGGTGATTCGGTTGTCTACTAAAGTCTGAGAACCACTGCAGTGGGGAACACTAGGAGTAATGACCTGTGCTGTGAGAAAAAGGTCATGTTATGTTTGGTATCACCCTTGATTTACTAGGACAGGAGGCGTGTTGCCCATTTAGGAAAGCCTTCTATTCAAGTTGACTCATGAGCCAGCCCCTGCACTCTGTGCCTCAGCTCTGCTCTCATCGCTGGGTCCTCCACCTGCCTACTTCCTTGGTCGTTCCTAACTTTTGCAAATGGTCCATCAACAGCTATAACCCCAACATTGAGATTCTATCACATCATTGCACACTGGCATCAAGCGTGGCCTAAGATCATCCTTCCCTTTTCATTGCCATGTTAGTTCAGTCCTTACAAGTGGGTTTTGGCCTCAGTTTCCCTGTATGGCACTCATATCCTAAACTGAGATTGTGAGGACCCTAATCTGTTTCTTAGGACCTCAGATTCCCTCCCTGCCTGGTTCTCAGTGTCCTCCAGAGAGTGAGACTCTAGTCCTACACACCTGGGAACTCGGTGGGGTTGTATCTAAAAAGATAGGTCAGTTGGGACCAAGATGCCACCACATGCCAAGTATTACTTAATGCTGCTTCCAGCTGAGTGTCCTTGGGCAAATGACCTGACTTCTCTAGGCCATCATTTTTCTTCATCTGTTACTAAAAGAAAGGTTGTTAGGAGGATTCAGTGAGATGATACACTATAATAGCTAAAATAATGGGCCTTCAAAGATGTCTACATCCTAATCCCCCAAACCTGCAACTCTGTTACCTTATGTGGCAAAGGAGACTTTAAGATGTGATTAAGTTAATGATCTTCAGGTGGGGAGATTATCCTGGATCATCCAGGTGGGCTCAATGTAATCACAAGGGTCCTTTTAAGAGAGAGGAAGGTGGGTCAGCATCGGAGAAGATGTAAAGACAAGAGCAGATGTCAGAATAATGTTATTGATGAAAGGAGGCCACAAGCCAAGGAATGTGGGCAGCCTCTAGAAGGTACTGACAAGGTACTGATTCTCCCCTGGAACCTCCAGAAATAATGCAGCTCAGCCGACATCTTGATTTTAGTCCCACTAAGTCCCATTTCAAACTTCAGACTGTCAGATAATAATAAGATATGATAAATTTCAGAACTGTAGGACAATACTTTTGTGTTGTAATAAACTGCTAAGTTGGTGGTAATTTGGAGCAATAAGAAACTGATAGATGCATGTAAAGCATTGAACAGATCCCGGCACATAGCAAGTGTTCTTGCGATGTTATTGCCTATATTCTTGCTTCCACGCTCTCCAGCAATACGTTGACCGCTGCCTTTGGCCGTTGATTCCTGACCAAATCACTGTGTGTCTTTGGTGACTCCTCAGAGGTTAGCCTTATGACTGTGGCAGTTCCTCCACCTCCTGTTCCACCAAACCCCTGCTTCCTCCACTACCCACACAACAGAGGTCCAGCCTTGATCCTGGGCCCACCTGAGTTATAACTAATTTTTTAAAACTTCAAACTTGGAAGGCTTAACCATACAGGTATCTAGAAAATGCACTTGTCAACAAATACTTAGAGATCATCTAATTTAACATGCTTGTTTTGAGAAAGAGAAAAATAAAACTCGGGGTGAAATGACTTATCCAAAAGTCACAGAGCAAGTTGGTGGAGGAGCTGAAAATGGAGGCTAGTGTCCCTGCCTCCTAGGGAGGGTTCCCTCTGTCATGCTACAGCCGCCACATGGTTTGCCTCCAAATGATGTCTTTTTTTTCCTACTTACAGCCAATCTAAAAAGGGCCATCAGGATCGCCCACAATACCCAACTTAGCTTCTTGACAAACACCTTAATGGCACTGCGTTGCCTCTTGGCTTCCACCAGCTCTTGAGTGGGTGGTAAGTGCACTAGCGGGAATTCCCTGGCGCTCGGCACAAGGTCCTTGGCCCACTCCCAGGAGGCCACCACAAGCCAGACAATCACCAGGCCCAGGGAGGTGGCACATTTGGGGTTTTGGGTCAGCACTGGGATGCCTGAGTTTTCCAATTCTGGGGAGGCTTCCTCCCAAGGCCAGGAGTGTGGCCACACTCTCATTCACTCTCGGAGAAGCAAGAAGACTTAGTCTTCCTCACTCTTCCCAGTGCCTTTCTGTCTCCTGGGGCTTGACTTATGATGACTTAAGAAGAGGGAGGAAGGAGGACAAAGACTGTGGTCAGGCCTTAGTTTCTTTTTTAATTTATTTGTATTTATTTAATTTTTTAGGCCTTAGTTTCTCAACTGAAACAGGCAGCCAGCTGAACTAGATAACCTTTAAGTAATTATATAAAGTTCTATTACTTTAGCTTAATTGGATTGAGCATGGAGCCGACTGTCTGGTTCCTTGCTGCCAGTCTTAAAGTTCAAGCTCCTTAGCATGGTACTTGACAAGCTTCACAATCTGATGCCAATGCCCCTTTCTAGCCTTAGCCCCTGTCTTGTATGTCCTACCCTCCTTGCCCACCCCAAGCACCCCCTAGTCTACCTACTGATCTACTTGTGTTGCCTGAGCACATCCTGCAAGTTCCCTCCTCTATGCCTGTTTTCCACTCCCTCTCCCTAGAATGCCTTTCCCACATGGATTCTGGCCTCTCCCAGATGAACTATTAGCTGTCTTTCAAAATACAACGTGAATGCCACTTTAGCAGGGAGGCCTATCCAGGGTTAAATGGACTTCCTCTGGGCTCCCATTCAATGCACCCCTTGCTTGTGGCATCTTTCATAGTACATTTACAAATAGTGGTTTCCATGCCTGTCACTCCCTGGAGCTCTTCCTCATGGAGCTTACAGGCTGGTGGGGGAGACAGATATGGAAAAGCTAAATGTTTCAATTCAATGGTAATAAGTAGAATGAACAAAAAGGAGAAGATCCAGGGAAAGAAAGTGGATGATGGGAGATCTAGGCTGTGATGTCAAGGATGGCCTCCTGGAGGATGTGACATCTCAGCCAAGATCTGTGCATGAGCAGAAGAGGTAAAGGTAAAGGTCAAAGAATGAGCACCCCAGGAAAAGAATATCTTACTGAATTCCTGAGGTGGTAAGGAGCCTGCATGTTAGAAAAAGAGGAAGAAGGCCAGGGCATTTGGAGTTTACTGAGAAGGTGGTATGCAAGGAAGTGGAGAGGCGGGAGGGACTCAGTCACACAGGGCCTCGGAGGCCTTATTAAGCAGCCTGTTAGGTGCTGGGTACAAGGGGTCTCATTATACTATTCGTTCTATTTTCGTGTGTGTTTGAAAATTTTCCATAATAAAAATGAAAAGAAGTAGCCATAGTATAGTAATATTAGTTTAGCCTTTATCCTAAAAGCCATTTTAAGCAAGGTGAGGGTGGGAGTCACATGATCATATTTTTTTTTGTTTAAAATAATTTTTATTAAATATTTCAAACATTTAGAAAGGCATAAAAATAATTTTAAAAAAATCCTTGGATGATCACCAACCAGCTTTGTTAAATCTTGGCTTTTGCCATATTTGCTTCAGATATAACTGACCCCTGTGTAGATTTATTTTTAAAAGGTCACTCTGGCTGCTGCAGGAGGAAGGATTAGAGGTGGGCAGGAGAGGCTGATCGGGTGGGAAGTTTCTGAGATCCAGATGAGACATGATGGAAGTTTCCACTAAAGGGGAGGCAGTGGTGGTAGAGAGAAGCAGCCACAGGGAAGATCTGTTCAGGATGTGGAACTGCTGGGGTTGGGGGCAGATTCTACTGAGGCAGGTGAGGAGAGGAGGTGGGGAAGAATGGCTCTTTCTGGCCCAGCGCTTTTGGGGCAGAAAGAACGGTGTGCATGTGAGTGTTTGTGATACAGAAGGAAGCTTTTAAATTACTGCTAACAAAGTTGTTAATAACTATGCCTTGCTTTTTCTACCAACTTTGTTATAACAATATGTACGATCTTTGAGAAAATATTATCTTTTATTATGTGGCTTTGCCATTATCCTATGTACTTATATATCATCAAAGCCTAGTTCCAAGTTGCCCATTAAAACCAATCCATAGAGTAATAATAAAG
Source organism: Vicugna pacos (assembly GCF_048564905.1). Lineage (NCBI taxonomy): Eukaryota > Metazoa > Chordata > Mammalia > Artiodactyla > Camelidae > Vicugna > Vicugna pacos. The sequence continues at coordinate 26,334,184 of NC_133005.1, read as the reverse complement.
AAAAACCAGGGAGGGACTGGAACAAAATCAATCCTGAGATCCAGTGAAACCAAATGATTTGTTCCCAAATTGCTCAGCTAGGGAGGACCAGAGCTGGGATGCAGAACTTTGATCTGCACACTAAAACAGATACACAGACCTAAGTTGTGCTAAGAAAGCTAACAGCATCTAGGGTGGGGCTGGCAACCAGAACAACTTGGGAACCAGACCTCGGTGCTTCCAATTCCTCAAAATGGCTCCGAGTAGGTCACTTCTGTGCTCAGAAACCTTTCATGACTCCCTTCAAACGTTGGACAAAAGCCAATTTCACAATCTGCTCTCAGCCTCCCTTTCCAGCCTCTTCTCAAACCCTCTTAGTGGAAATAGCAATAACTCAAGCCCTCAGGCACATGAAATTCTCTTCTGTTTCCTAAATATGCCCTGCACTTGTGTGGCACCCTGGTTCATGCTTCCCTTCTGTCTGGACTGCTCCAACTCACTGTACTTTGTCCCTTTCCTCCCTCAAAGGTTCATCTTCGATACTAACCTTATTCATAGAGCATTCCCTGACTTCCCCTACCCCGTCTCCTCCTGCTTTGGATCTTCCTCAGACCTTGTTTAAACCTCTAGCATGCATTCATTATTCTTCAAAACAAAGTACTGACTTTTGTGTACCAAGCACTACTAAAAGAAGTTGGTGGGGAAAAATAAAGAAGTTGGTGGGTGTACACAGACAATAAAATCCATTTAAAATATTTATCAAGTATCTAGAATGTGCCAGGCACTGTGCTAAATCTTGAAGAGACATTGGCTGCAGTCTATTAAGAATTGGTTCCTCTGGTTTTGAGTTTAAACTATACCATATCATAAGGCTATGTACTGCCTAAGATTAATCTCTTTGGTACAATTACATTTTACTTTTCTTTGCTCTAAAACTACCTCTTTCAATGACTAGAGTGGGAGATACCTGAAAGTGGAAAAGAGTGGCTAGAAGGCTATTACAATAATCCAGAATAGAGCAGTTTAGTGCAGAGGGGAGAGCACTCAGACCAAGAACAGGAAACCCAGCTTCTGGTCCTTGCTTTACTGTTTATTAACTCCATGTGGGTCCCTGGGCAAGATGTGGACAAGTCACATCATCTCTCTCTTTGTCCCTCTATAAAGTGAGGGCAATATCTTCCTTGTCTACGTCATAATGGTGCTGCCAGGATCAAGTAGGGCCACATACACGAAGTGTCTGGAAACTGCAAAGCACTTTACAGATATGAGTCTATTAAAGTGATAGGAAAAACCACAGTAATGATAAGAGAGAATGAATTAAAAATACAGCAGACTAGGCTTAGGTTAGATAAAAGGAAGGACTTCCTAACAGAATTTTCTTTTTTCAGACAAGAATGAAAATATATTGGAGGGCATGATCAGTCTGAAATATATTTTTGGCTTGGGAATCTGTCAGTGCTTTTTAATAGACCTATCCCACCCCTAGACTCATTTAGCGCTCTGACTTTCTTGACTACAGGTGCAAACTAAAGAATGGTCTCCATCTGCCCAGAGTAGATCCCTTAAAACCAGTCTAGAGAGCAGGACTCCATTAAGTCCGAGGTCCTGGAGTCACGCTCACTCACTCATGTGGCCTGTGCTGATTGGCTTGTCTCTTTCTGCCTATACTGACCTTCCTCAGAATCCAATTGGGAGTTAGGAGGGCCAAAAATCTATTTTGGGGGCATTCTACTCAGCTCATAATAAGAGAAAGAGATGCTTTAAATAAACCAAACACAGGAAGCCAATTAGACAATCAGTGGGATCCCCCAATGTGCAAAATACAAAAGAAAGACTCAACAAAGCAAAGGAGAAAACAAACTGAATGAATTTTTTTTGGCTTTGTCTTTTGGTAATGAAAGATCAGAGATTCGAAATCAATAGGCAAAGATAGTGAAGATGCTTTCAACTAAGGAGTCAGGAAACCAGAGAAAAGTTCTAGTTCTGAATCACCTACTATCAGGCTTAGTGACCTTGGGCAACTCACTTAATGGCAATTCAAGAAGATCTGTTAAATCTGTGTGTTTACTTGGTGATCTCTAAGGTCATGACCACCTCTCAATTCCTCTCTATTGTATGTCACTACCACTAGATGACAGCCTACCTAAAGAATTATGAGAGAATTCAAGGGTGTAATTGTGGAACCACTGCCAAAAGGAATAACCCTTATTTTCACTGAAGGAAGGGCAGGTGGGCAATGAGTCTTATCCCTAAGACAGGTTTTAGAAGGCATCTTGAGACCACATGCCCGTAAGCTTCTATTTCAGATTCATGTAACTTTTGGCATAAAGGATAAAGAGTAGAATCATTGATTGCTTACTGAGTAATTAACAATGAGCACTGAGAGCTGGGGATTGTGCTGGATCTAAAAACATAAAGTGCTTTGGTAAAGGAAGGTCTTTTCTTTTCCCCAAATAATATCTAAATATTAAAAAAAATTAAATAATGAACTGGCTGGAGCTGCCTCAAAGTGCTTCCCTGAGAAGAGAGAAATAAATGACAAGAGAACTCAGGGAAATTTTCCTAGAGAAGCAGGGCTTGAGCTGGAAGTTTAAGGAAAGGAAGCAGACGGATGGGTGGAGGTACAGATGTAAACAGCATGTGGAAATGTCCAGGGAAACATGAGAAGCTTGTCTTAGGATAAAGGAGAGACAAGCTTCTCTGAGTAAGGATCTGTATGGATGAGCAGTGGGAAAGACAGCCTTCTCATAAGGAGGTCGAGTGGAGTCCTACTCCAGAGGCCTTAAAAGACAGAAAGAAGAGTAAGCAACATTATCTGCTGGTTGAAAAGCAACAGTAATTTCTATAAGGTTTCAATCATGTGATCCACATGATAATATTCAATGAAGGGATAATAATCTGCAAATTGCTTAGAGAAGCAGTGCATATAATTATCTTTTGGAACATGTTGGACAGTATATTAGAAATTGAAGATAGAGTCATCATGGACAGTTGAGGGTGATGCTTTTATCAGGGCTGGGAGCTCAGAGATAGAAAACAATAGAAGGAAATAAACAATAGAAGGCAATAAATAAATAGATGAAAATAAATAAATAGATGGAGCTGGTCACTTCTCTAAATGAAAGGAGATTAAGAGTGCCGGGGCCCCCAAGAGACCATGCTGGGGCTTGTCTGATTTAAATTTTTTATAAGTGATCCAGAAGAAGTAGAGCAAAGTGAAAATTTCAGGACTGCAGATCATATTAAGCCCTTTCAGGTAGGGAGATGCTGCCAAAGGGGAGAGAAAGAGAGAGAGAGAGCTAAAGGAAGGTACTGAGTGGAATGCAAAAATGGCAGATAAACGTCAACGTGGGGAAATGTAAGGTAATGATGCACTTCAGTAAAAATAATCCACGGAGAGAGTGTTGTGTTGCAGGCTATTAGTTTTGGCCCAGGAAAGGGATTGGGGAGCTACTGCAGATTGTTTCCTAAAGGCAGTGTCCTAATGTGGTGGGGTCAGGAAGGCTGACAAAGGGATAGGCAGAAGCAGGAAGGGACCTGAAAACCAAAGAGGAAATCATCCTCCTTTGTGTAAGACTACAAGGTCCCACATCTGGGGACAATAATCAGGTTTATATCTATCGAAAGTTAGGTTCCCAGGATATCTAGAATACATCAACTAAAATGACCCAGAGGATGAGTGTGGCTATTCTAGAGGTGGCCTATTATAAGGGGGAAACTTAAGTACGAAAAGACGAAGGCTAAGGGAGGTGGAATAATCAAAGCCTATAAAACTGATAAGGAGAGTGGGTACCACAACTTTCTCTCCAAATTCTAACATATTCAACCGAATAGGCTCTTTTAATGCCTGAAATATCATAGGAATAAAAGGGTTTCAGAGTTGAGATCATCTAGCCCAATCTCTTTATATTAGAGATGGTAAAATTCAGGCTTAGAGAGGGCAAGGAAATGGCCCAAGGTCACAGAAGCCACCAGGAGCCAAGGTAGGATTAGAAGTCCAGGCCTCCTAAATCCCAGGCTAGGGTCCTCCCACCTCACCTTGTATACTCGGGAAGACTAAAGGAATCCAGCTTTTTATAGGGGGTAAACTCATGAGACGCATTACTTTGAGATGACATAAAGCTGAAAACACAAACAGGCTAGGGAAAGTTTTCACTAAAAGTCAACAGCAATTATATGACCTTTGGAAGACAACTACCCATAGGACTAAAGAGACCTTCTACACACCCTAATTTTGGAGGAACGTGTACCCCTTTGAGAGCCTGAAGAAATCCAGGGATTCTCTCCTAGAAAAACACATTTGCACACACAAACACAATTTTGCACAAGATTTCAGACCCCCTGAGTCCCATGCTCAATTAAGAATCCCTGTACTGGCAGATTCTTCAGAACAAACAGACTGTCTACTTCAACAAACACACTCCATGTCTTAGGTTAACCAAGGCAATTGCTCTGATATTCTTTAGTGAAAACCACTGTCCCAACATCACTTATCAGAATCATAGGCTGGTAGGTTGGAAGAGATCAGAAAAATTACCTCGTCCAACTGTCCCCACCCTTGTGTGATATAGAATAATGTCATAGTTAAATATGTGGAGACTAGAGTCAGCTTGCCTAGGTTAGAGTCCCAACTCCATCACTCACTAGCTGTGTGACCTTGGGCAATCACTTAATTCCGAGTCTCTAGCCTCATCTATAAAATGAGGAAAATCAGTATGATTATCTCATAGAGGAGTTGTGAGGGTTAAATGAGATAATTCATATAAAATTAAGCACTAGGCCTGGCACACAGTGAGTGCTCAGTAAATGCTGGCTGGCATTAGTGTTATTATTATGCTTGTATCCATGCAGGTATTATGCATGTATCCATCCAATCCGCTCCTGGAGCTTTTGCTTGCACATGTCTGTGATGAGCAGCTCACCGCCTCCCAAGCTGGCTGAGCAGCTCGGATTGTTACAAACTTCTTCCTATATTGAGCGAAATGTGCCTTCTTGCAATCCCTACCCCCACCCCTGATGGCCCTAGTTCTGCCCTGTGGGGCCACGCAGAGCAAGTCTATCCTTCCTCCACGTGACAGCCCTTGAGGTATGAAGACAGTGATCGAGTCCTTCCCCCGCCCTCCTTCCCCCTCATCCTCTCCTCTCCAGCTTGAACATCCTCGGTTTCTTCTCCCAACCCACAACAGACTGGCTGCGCTTACTATTTACTCCCAGGCGTTGTACGGTTTCCCTCACACATAGTCATGCAGGCCACACACCCCACCGCCACAACAATTCCGACCCTCCCGCTCCGCCCCACGCCCGCTGCCCCTGTCCGCGGTGCTGAAGCGACTCCGGGGGCCCCCGCGGGCCTGGCGCGGCCCTTCCCAGCCCCAGCCCTGGGCCGCTGGCCGGGACCCCAGGCGCGGACCCCGGTGAGACGCCTCCGCGCTCCCAGCGGCAAGCGCGGCCCGGACCAGGCCCGGCCCCAGCGCCGCCCCCCGCCCTGCCCGGAGGCCCCGAGCCCGCGCCCCGGCCCAGCCCGGCGCGCCAGCCCCACCTGCCCGGCGAAGGGCGCTTCAGCCTCGGCCGCCCGCGCCGCCCGGTCCCCGGCCCCCGCCGCCGCCGCCGCCGCCGCCGCCCGCGCGGCGCCAGGGAGGCAGCAGAGCGCGGGCAGCAGCAGCAGCAGCCGCCCCGGGGCCCGCCAGCGGCTCCAGAGCCGGGCCCGGCTCGGCGGCAGCGGCCCCGGCGCGGCGCGGCCGCCCCGGCTCTTCGGCATCCCGGCGGCGGGGCCCGGCCGCCCGGCTGCGATGGCGGCGGCGGCGGCGGCGGCTCCGGCCGGGTCCTCCCGCTGCAGCCGCTGCGGAGCCGCCGAGTCACGGCGCCGCGGACACGCGCCCGGCCCGCCTGTGTTCGCCGCCGCCGCCGCCTCGGCCGCCAGCGCGCCCCCGCCTCCGCGCGCCCCGCCCCGGCGGGGGGCGGCCAGGGGCGTGGGGGCAGCACCCGGGCCAGACCCGCGCGGCCAGCGGCTCCCGGCCAGCCTAGGGACACTGGCGGAGGAGCGACGCTGGGGTGGGGGTCGCAGAGGCTAAAAGAACAGCTCTGGAGGCAGGGTCCAAAGGGGTGAAACTGGAGGAGGTGGGTCTGAGGGGCAGCCCTGAGGGAGAGGAAAGAAGCTAAATAAATAATCTTGGAGATAGAACCACTCCACGGCTCTGGGGGAGGATATCCAGATTTGGGGGCCAAAGCCGAAAGCATAGTCCCAGGGTAGAGGGTCTGTTGGGGTGGGGGGACTGCAGGAGGGGAGCTGAGTCCTGGGAGAGGGTAGTGGGGAGCTGCCCTGGGGTAATAGCGAGGTTGGAGGGAATGAACTAAAGAAATGTCCCTGGAGGAGGGGTTTGAGAAGATGGCAGTGGAGAAGGAAGGCAGGGAGGGTGAGAAAGTAAAGAATAAACCTGAGGGGGTTTGCAGGGGGCTGAAGACATTGGGTGAAATTAAGGTGAAGCTCATTCTGTCACCACCACCACCCCAGAAGGAGAGACATCAACCAGTTAGGAAGATCATTTTTCATCCAAAAACAACCCATATTTATCGAACACTTTCTATATATACGTAGGGCTCTGGGCTACTTGGGGTACAAAAAAAAAAAAAAGGCTGATTCCCTGAAGTGTAGAGGTTTACAGCTTGGTGAGAAAACATAAGTGCAAAGAAACACAGAGAAGCGAACACCAAGTGTCGAAAAGCACACAGGCAGATGCTCCAGGGGTCAAAGGAGACTTGGGTGGTGGTGGTGAGTCAGGACAGGCATTATTGGAGTTGGAGTTGGGGGCGACTCTAGTTTGGCCTTGAAGGAAAGGCCAGATTGAAGCAAGGGAAGGGGATGGAGAGGGTATGTCAGGTAGGAAGATGAGGGTGTACAAGATGTGGATGGGACATAGACCCATTTCTATGAAGTACAGGTTTCATATAAGAAAGTGCTGGAAGTAGGGAAATGGTGCAAGCCTGTAAGTCTTAGGATAATGAATTTGGGTTCTGTTCTGAAGGGAAATGGGTGTGGTGGTGATTCAAGGTTTTTTTGAGCAGGATGGTGTGTGGAAAATGGTATTTTATGGTTAGCTGGTAATTTGGAGGTGTGGAAAGGGTTAAGGTTAGACCTATGCTCAAATCTCAGTTCTGTTCCATTTGTATAAAGTGATGCTGAGGCTGCAGAAGATTGCTGTAAGAATGAAGTACTTGGCACTTAATAGATGTTCCAAGTTCCCCTCCCAGTGTACAGAATAACGCCAAGAAGAGGCAGAGCAATTAGTTGGGTGATGACTGCAATAGTCTAGGTACAAGGAAATAATGATTACAAAAATAATTAGCATTTATTGAATACCTGCTATGTATCAGGCACTGGGCTAATAAGCCCTTTATTGCATTGTATCTCATTTAATCCTCATAAATAAACTGCATGAAATAGATGTTATTATTACCTCCAATTTAAGATAAGGAGGCAGAAGCTCTGAAAAGTTTTGCCAAATTCACGTGATTTATAAGTGGCAGAGCTGAAGCAATCTGACCTCAGAACCCTTTTTGGGGGGGGCAGATAGGGAGAGGAAAGAGACAGATTTAGGAGACACTGGGCAAAGAAGAAGAGGGAAAGGAGTTTGGAGTAATGGCAAGTCCAGAAAGATGGATGGTAGTGTCTTCACAGAAATGAAGTTGTCATGAGGAGAAACCCCCCTGAGGGAATTGACACAGAGTTTAATTTTAGGCTTGCTGAGGCTGAGATGACCACAAGATCCCTGAGATGGCTGTAGCAATGGGTTCCAATGAGGGTGGAGAATAGATATTTTGGAACCATCCAGGTCAATATGATAGTTAAAACTGAAAGACTAGAGAAGAAAAGAGCAGAAGCCTGAGGGCCCCCTGCTGAGACATACATATTTAGTTTAAAAAGTGGTCAAAAAGATTGAGGACTCAGGGTTGTGGAGTGTATGGGATGGGGGAGGAGCCTTTCAAGGAGAAGAAGAGTGGTTGGCAGTGTCAGGTAGATCACAGAGACTGAAGACTGCACACACACACACACACACACACCATTGAATTGAACAGCTCAGAGTCTAGGAGGGAGGCAGAGACGTAAGCAAGTCATTTTGGTTACATGATAAATTATGACAGAGATGGGAACATAGTGTTGTGGAAACATTGAAGAAAGAGCAACCAATGGCACAAAGTTAGAAGATTTGGGAGAGGGTATATTCCAGAAGGAGGAAATAGTACATTCAAGGAGTGAAAGGGAACAGGCTGGACCTAACATCTTAAGGACAAGATCTGTCTTATTCATCTTCTTATTCCTAATGCCAAATGCTCATTGAACTACTGATGAGGATGCAGGGCTAAAGTGGTTCATGAGCCAGCTACCAAGGATGGTGGTGGTAAGTGGCAGTAGGTAATTGATGAAAAAGAAGGAAGAGGTTGGTACAAGCAAATGGATGTTTATAAAATGTAACCCTAAAGCAGATCCCTAGTAGGAAAGGCCTAGAGTATTGTGAAACCAGCCCAAGAGGAGGTTTAGAGGGCTTCAGAGTAACACCCTATGATGGAATCACCAATGTGTTGATTTCTCTTTTCCCTTTTTTTTCCCCATGGGAAAAGCAGTGAATAGAGTCAGATATCTGGATTCGATATTGGCTGTCACTAATTTATAGTGCACCTTTGGGCAAGTCATTTCATCTCTTTGAGCTTTAGTTTCCTTATTTGTAGTAAAACCAATGACCCAGCCCTCTCCACTTCATCAAGAGGACCACATAAATTGTTGGATTCATTTTGTAAATGATATAGTTAACTGAGCAGATGTTAGGAAAAAATTAGATATTGATAATCTTATAAAGAAGCATTATTTCAGTGCCAGAGCTCCCTGTAGGGAAACTGGAACCCTCTCTTCCCTTCATCTTCTCTCTTATCTGTTTATTCACTGAATATTTATTAAATACCTTTTGGGTGCTAGCTGGGCTGGGGATATAAAGAAGATTATAGTTGCATCCTTTAGACAGTCTATTGGGAAGATAGACACTTAAGTAGCAAGAAGATAACATAATATGTGCTATAAGACAAAAAAGAAAAGTATTAGGGGAGAAGAGATGAGGAAACAACTGTCTAGAGTCGGCAGGAGGTGACACGGGTCTTGAATAACCAGCAGGAATTTGCTATGTAGAGTGGGAAGGGAAATGTGTGTATCAAGGCATGAGTACATATGAATGCCATGCTAAGGAGTCTGGATTTCAAGTTCTAGGCCAGCAGTTCTCAAAGTGTGGTCCTGACCCTTTTAGAGCATCTGTGAGATCAAAAGTATTTTCATAATTATACTAAGACATTATTTTTTCTTTTTAACTCTCATTTTCTCATGAGTGGACTGTGTGGTTGTCCCGAGTCTTCATGGCATGTCACGACGGACTGCCTTCAGAAGTAGATATGAGAATATAGCTATCTTCTATTAAGTTGGCCTTTAAACAGAGTTTCAAAACTGTAAAACAATACCATTCTTCTTGGAGGGGAGGGTGTAGCTCAGTGGTAGAGTTCGAGATCCTGGGTTCGATCCCCAGTACCTCCATTTAAATAAATAAATAAGTAAATAAATAAACCTACTTACCTCCCCTCCAAAACAAACAAAAGAAAACATTCTTCTTGCTAAATTTTTCTTTTGTTTCGGAAACTATAGTTACTTTTCATAAAAATGTTCTTTATGTTAACATGTTTATTATTGCTATTTTAAATGAACTAATATGTAAATATTTTAAAATTTCTCAGCTTTGATTTCTAGAGTGGTAATTGTCAATAGATATAATCCACATAAATAAATGTTCTTCGGAGTCCTCAGTAATTTTGAAGAAGGTGAAGGGGATCCTGCGACCCAAAGTCTTGAGAATCCTGTTCTAGGCAGTAGGACATCATTGAAGGGTTTTGAATAAAGGAGTGACACGACAACATTTCAACAAATTATTCAACAAATATTTATCAAACACCTATTATATGGCCGGCACTAGTCTAGGTGCTGGGATAGAGCAGTAAACATGTCAAATCAAACTCTGCTTTCGTTGAACTTTCACTATACTGGGTGTGACGGACAACAAACAAAATAATATACATAGTATGTTAGTAATTGCTGTTGAGAAACGCAGGGAACTAGGATGTGAAAGCTGAAAGGCGTGTGTGTGTGTGTGTGTGTGTGTGTAATTTTGGATGGGATAGCCAGGCAAGACCTCAGTAAGAAGGTGTTTTTTCAGTAAAGACCTGAAAGAACAACAAAGGAGTGGATCATGATGCTATCTAAGAGAAATGAATTTAGTACAGGGGCCAGCAAGTGAAAAAGTTCTGGGACAAGAGCATGCCTGGGAGGGTTGAGGAATGACATGGAGTCCAGAGTGGTTGGGGTGGAGGAAGGGTGAGGGTATTAGGAGAGGAGGCTTGTGAAGAGAAAGGATGCCCTTCCTGAGATAAAAAGCCAATAGAAGGTTTTGAGACTAGAAGAGATATTTTCTGACTTATCTTTAACAGAACCACTTTGGTTGCTGCTGAGAACAAGTTGAAAAGTCATGAGCAGAAGGGCCAGCTAAGAGGCTATTGCAATAATCCATCCAGGCATGAGATGAAGGTAGCTTGGACCAGGGTCCAAGTGAGGATATAGAGAGGTAATTGGATTCTCAGTAGGTTTTGAAAATAGAGTTGACCAAACATACAATGGACTGGATATGGGGTATGAGAAAAAGAGAACAGACAAGTTACATCACACTTTTTGACCTGCATAACCAGAAAAATGGAGTTGCCATTATCTGACACAAAGAAAGCTATAGGCCTTCAAAACCTTGGTGTTGGATATATTAAATGGGAGATGTCTATTAAACACCTGAGTGGATGTGACAGGTAGGCTGTTTCAAGTTTGGGTCTGACTTCAGGAAAGAGGTCTAGACTGGAATATGAATTTGGAGGTCCTCAGGATAAAGAAAATATTTAAAAGCCGAGGGACCAGGAGCAATTACTCATGAAATGAGTGAAGATAGAAAAGAAAAGAGTTCCAATGACTCAATCCTGGGGCAACTCTAATATTTAGAAATTGGAGAGACAAAGAGGAATTGGCAAAAGGCACTAAGAAGGAAGAGGGAAAATGAAGAAAACCAGGAGAGTGAGAAATCTGGAAGTCAAGTGAAGAAAGTGTTTTAAGTAAGAGAGAATAATCAACTGTGTTAAATGCTGCTGACAGATCAAATCCTAAGCAGGTTAAGAAATGGTAATTGGGTCAAGCGATGTGGAGGTATCGGTGATCTTGAGAAGAGCAGTTTGGGTGCTCCAAAAATCTGATTTGGAGTAAGTTCAAGAGAATAGAAGAGGTATCGAAAACGTTAAGTATACATACCTTTTTCAAGTTTTGCTACAAAGGGAAGGAGGAGATGTGGCAGCTGGAGGAGGAAGAAGAGTCAGAAGAGGGTTTTTTTTGTTTGTTTTCAAGTTAAGAGAAATAATGTTTATATGTTGACGGAGACTGATCCACTAGAGGGAGAAAAATTGGTGCTGCAGGAGAGAGGGGAGAATTGGTGAAGCCATGTACTTGAAGACACAAGTATACGAGTGGACAGCTGGCTGTGAGCTAGGGTACTTCATCCACAGAAGCAAGAAGAGGACTTAGGGGAGTTCTAAATTTGGTACCAGGATGGCAAGGAGATTAGAGGGGGAAGTTGCATTTATTGTTCGCTTACTGTTGTCCAGCACTGTGCTAGATGCTTTCTTCACAACAGTCCTTGATATAAGGGAGAGATGGATTATAAAGCTGTTGGAACAAAGCAAAAAAAAAAAAAAAGTTGAGAGCTGAGCTGTAAAGCCCCTAAAGTTCCAAGATTCAGTGCTCTTGGTGTTCCTTCCCATGGAATTTTTCTCTTTTTTTCTAGATCACGTTGGCTTCTCATAGCAGATATCAGAATGCCTTCCATTCAGTGATAAAGATTCTTTGCTTAACCAAGCTTTAGTCGGGCTCCCATACCGTTGCCTAGGCCCATCTGTGCACTTCCTTGTAAAAATTCAGTTCTAGCAAGTCAGTTTAATCAGAACCTGCACCCCCTTGCTATCTGATCACCCTCGATATCTAATCAGGTCCCTCCTCCTGCACCATCCCCTAGGTGATGTCTGATCACCCTAACCTTCAGCAAGAATCTTGTTAGGTTGGTTTAGCCAGAATCCCCTTAACCCTTGGTGTTCCTTCTTAGTATCTTCGTAGTAATTTTCCATTACCTGCTCCTTGACCATAAATTCCCACTTGCCCATTCTGTATTCATAGTTGAGCCTGATTTCTCTGCCCCACTGCAAAATTCCATCGCAGTGGACCCTATGCCTATTGTGATAGTCCCCTTCTCGTTAATAAAGTCTTCCTTACTGTGCTTTAACAAGTGTCATTGAGTATTTTTTCCCTTTAACATTGGGTAGGAAGAAACTAACTTTCTAGCTAACCACAGAGTAGAGATTCTTTCTTCTTATAAAGAAGGAAGCAGTTGATTGGTCTCAAGAATCTGTAGCACTGAGCTGCTGTTGGTACTGGAGGGCCCTAGGCCTGAAGCCAGTCATATGTACCCAAAAGATAAAGGCAGAAAGAAAGGAGAGGAATAGAGGAGAGTGAAGTTCTGATTTGTGAATCTGACAGGCAATCTGTTTATTTATTTACTTTATTGAAATACAGTCAGTTATAATGTGTCAATTTCTGGTGTACAGCACAATGTCCCAGTCATGCATATACATACATATATTCATTTTCATATTCTTTTTCGTTAAAGGTTATTACAAGATACTGAACATAGTTCCCTGTGCTATACAGAAGAAACTTCCCAAAAAATCTATTTTTATATATAGTGGCTAACATTTGTAAATCTCAAACTCCCAAATTTAATCCCTTCCCACCCCCTTTCGCTGGTGACCATAAGATTGCTTACTATGTCTGCAAGTCTGTTTCTGTTTTGTAGATGAGTTCATAGTGTCCGTTTTTTTTCTTTTTCTTTTTAGATTCAACATATAAGTGATATCATATGGTATTTTTCTTTCTCTTTCTGGCCTGCTTCACTAAGAATGATGATCTCCATGTTGCTTCAAATGGCATTATTTTATTCTTTTCTATGGCTGAGTAGTATTCCATTGTATAAGTATATCAACTTCTTTATCCTGAAAGGCAATCTAGATAAGAGGCTGGAGAGCACGATCCAGCTCAGCAAGTCTCCTTGACATCTCTCCTTCCTCTGAATGTCCATTGCAGCAGCTAACATTTAATGAGGGCTTATTATGTGCAAAGCAGTTTAATCTATATGTTATATCACTTAATCCTCACAATTATCCTAATAGGCGGATTCCAAAGAAAGGATGAGAGGAGAAATGGAGGCATGGAGGAAGGAAAGGGTCCAATTGTTCAGGATGTAGAGAAGTCCCAGTTCAATCCCCTGTCTCTGTCTCAGGGTCCAGTCTCAAATGCCTTGGGGGTATTTTCCACTTAGATTTTTTTCTTTAAGAATATACTCAAAGTGATGTGCATTCAATGAAACACTATGCAGTCATTTAAAGAAATTAGAAAATACTTTATGAACTGTTAGAAAATTATTTCCAAAATGCAACATTAAATGAAAAAGAGGAAACTGCAGAATAGCATGCTACCATTTGTGTAATAACGGGAAAAAAGAGAGAGTGTGTGTGCACGTGCGTGTGTGTGCATCCATTTGCTTGTTTATATGTAAGATACGGAAGGACACCCAGGGTACTGATAACAATAGTTGCCTTCCTGGAGGAGAACTATGTGGCTTGTGGACAGGGTGAGAGGGAGATTTTTCGCTGTGTACTCTTTTGTAGCCTATGACTTTGTAACCATGTGGATATATTACCTATTAAAAATAAATATGAGTTGAACTTTAAAAAAGTAATTATACCAGTCTCTAAAGGACATTCCCTGAAAAGAGAGCGGATATGATGATATGATATAAGCAAAAGCAGTCCATTTAGGTGGGCAGTTTCAAAAAATTCAGGCCTTCAGATAGAGAAAGAAAAATGCTATATGATATCACTTATATGTGGAATCTAAAAAAAAAAAAGGGATGCAAATGAACTACTTATTATTTATACCTTGATGATTGATTTCTCGAATATGTGAGCACATTTGACTGTCCTTTATGATCAGATTACCGCATTCTGTTGATTCTTATTTTGTAGTTGGCTTTATTTCTTTGATAACTGTGTAAGTTTAAAAAGCTTTAATTTGTTCTTAGAAACAATAATCAGTACATATACATAAACTGACAAAAATATGTGCAGTATATTGTATATATGTATTTACATGCCATATATTTTATATGTGCATTCAAATTGTCACAATGCTACCTAATAAATCTGAAAAAAAAATTCAGGCTTTAATTTGCATGGCCAAAAACGTACCAGAAATAAAGTGAAAAAATGCCCAATAAACTAGGTAAAACAGTTATTATTAATTTTCTTAACATAAGACAGCTCTTTAGAAACCAATGAGAAAGGACCTATGACCCAGTTCAAAAATGGCGAAGGACAAAATGGGTTTCACATAAACAGAAATGTGAATGGGCTTATATTCTTTTGTTTTTTTTAAAGCCCAACGTCATTTGTAATTACAGAATGGCAAATTGGAACAATGAGCTATTGCTTTCTCACGAGCCTGCAAATGTCAAAAAGTTGGTTATTACAGAGTGTTAAAGAGGGCGCGATGAAAGTACAATGAGAAGGGATAAAAATTGGTATCCTCTCTTTGGAGCGCAAATTAGCAATGCCTGTCAGCCTTGAAAAGAAGCATACCTTTGACCCATCAGTTCTAATTTTGAGAATTTATCCTAGACAGATAATCCTTGCATACGTACATAAACAAATGCACAAAGTCACCCACTGCTGCATTCTTTGTAATTACAAAAGCTCAAAATCAACCTAAATATTTTCAAGCTGGGGAAACTGCCATATCTAAACAGAGGAACACTAGGTAGGTGTTGAAAAGAACAGTGTGCATTGGTATTACTGTTATGACAAGATTAATTTATCCTCTTCAGTATCTCTTACTTGGACTACAGCATCCTGACAGGTTTCCCTGCCTTTATCTTGCTCCTTTGCAGGACCTGCTATGTAATTTGCAGACCTGGTGCAAAATTAAATTTCAGTGCCCATTGTTTAAAAAATATTACAAATTTCAAGGTGGTGACAGCAGAGCATTAAAACAAGTGTGGGGGCCCTTCTAAGTGCAAGGCCCTGTGTAATTGCAGAGGTCACAGGTCCATGAAACTGACTTTGCTCCTGGAGTGCCACTTAGACACTGGCTGCCAACGGGACATGCTGCTTCCTCTACCTCCAACATCTTTCCACCGACATCTGATATACTGCAAACCTGTTCAAAATAACTCAGCTGCTTTGGGAAGTTTTCCTTGCACCCTCTCACCAAAGACGCTTCTCCTTCAGTGCTCCCCCAGCTCTTGCACATAGTTTTATTAACTGTTGATCAGAATGTGTTATGAGTATTTGTTTAAAAATCTCTATAAGCTTCTCAAAGGCTTGGCTTATAGCTTATGCTTGTTTGAGTAACCCTAGCACCTCATACATTGCCCAGGACATAGGAGTTGCGAGAATGAATGAGTTGGAGTGAATCAGTTTGGGTGGGTGTGTTAAATAATCAGTCTGTGCTTCACAGTTACACCTCACCTTTGTGTTGCAAAATCAGATCGGACTCTAATTTCACTGAGGCCGACAGCCCTAATGGCTGGCTCTTGATTCTGGGAGCCATGGTATAGTTTCAGATGGTCCCTGGGATGGGCGGGTGATGCCTGAACCTGAAAGCCTTTGCAGGATCCCCCAAGCCACTCTCACCAATTTCTGCATCTCCTTACACCCTTTAGGCATTTAAAAATGGGAAGGTGCAGCTCCCCACATCAGGCCCAGCTGGACCCATCAGTCAGTTCTGGGTTCTAGGAATCTTGTAGTACATTCAGATTTCCTCTAATCCTTTGCAACACTGGCTTTCAAATGGAGGTATGCAACACCCTTCCAAGGATATAGGAAGACTTTCTGTGGTACTCATGTACTGATCATTTTAGGGGAATTAATTTCCAGATCCCTAACTTCCATATGTATTCTATCTGAGAAAGCTTCTGGGGTTGAGGCTTCAACCTGGCTTTTCCTTCATAAATATAGTTCTGCTGGTCTTCATAAGAAAGGCATATCCTGGGCCAACTTTAATCTTACTATGGTACAGCTGTTGCCTGGGACAATAAAAAATCCTGGGGATAATAAACGGACAATTAAAAATATCAGTTTTGGGGAAATATCTTTTTTTTTAAAAAAACTGAAATGTAATTGACCTACAGTACTATGTAAGTTTCAGGTGCACAACATAGTGACTCGGTATTTCTATATATTACAAAATAGTCACCACAATACGTCTAGTCACCATACAAAGTTATTACAATATTATTGGCTATATTCCCTGTGTCTACATTTCATCTCTGACTCACTTATTTTGTAACTGCATGTTTGTACCTCTTGATCTCTCTAACCTATTTCACTCATCTCTGACCCCTACCCCCAGCAACCACCTGTTTGTTCTCTGTATCTCTGAGTCTGTTTCTGTTTTGTTATGTTTGTTTCATTTGCTTTGTTTTTTAGAGTCCAGGTGTAAGTGAAATCATGCAGTATTTGTTTTTCTCTTAGCATAATACCCTGACATTTCACTTGGCATAATACCCTGTAGGTCTGTCTATCCATGTTGTTGCAAATGGCAAGATTTTATTCTTTCTGTTAGAGTAATAGTCCATCATATATATACACTGCATATTCTTTATCCATTCATCTGTCGATGAACACTTAAGTTCACTTCCATATCTTGGCTATTGTATATAATGGTGCTATGAACATTGGGATGCATATATCTTTTTAAAGTGGGGTTTTTATTTGCTTTGGGGAAATACCCAGAAGTATAATTGCTGGGTCATATTTTTAATTTTTTGAGGAACTTCTGTACTGTTTCCCATAGTGGCTGTACCAATTTACCTTCCCATCAACGTTCATGAGGATCCTTTTTCTCCATATCCTTGCCAGCACTTGTTATTTGTTGTCCTTTTAATATAGCCCTTCTTGCAGGTGTAAGGTGATATCTCATTGTGGTTTTGATTTGCATTTCCTGATGATTAGTGATGTTGAACATTTTTCATGTGTCTGTTGGCTGCTTGTATGTCTTCTTTAAAAAAGATGTCTATTCAGGTCGTCTGCTCTTTTTAAATTGGGTTGTTTATGTTTTTGATGTTGAGTTGTATGAATTCTTGGTATATTTTGGATATTAACCTCTTACGGGACATATCATTTGCAAATATCTTCTCTTCTCCCATTCAGTAGGTTGATAGTCTTCAGGGAAACATCTTTTTTTTAATTAAATTTTTTTTTCAGTTTTATTAGGGAGAATTGTAACAATTTGACTGCACATATACAATGTATTGCATGTAAATACACAATGTATTGCAGGTAAATACATATACACAATATACTGTACATATTTTAAAAATTTACATATACGTACTATTCATTGTTTCTAAGAACGTTTAGAGTTTTAGCTTTTTTAAATTCATTTAAAAATTTTATTTATTTGTTTGTTTGCTTATTTATTGTGGGTGGGGGAGGTAATTAGGTTTATTTGTTTTTTAGAGGAGGTACTAGAGATTGAACTCAGGACCTTGTGCATGCTAAGCATGCTCTGTACCACTTGAGCTATACCCTCCCCCTGAGCTTTAGCTTTTTAAACTTACATAGTTATCAAAGGAATAAAGCCAATCACAAAATAAGAATTAATTTAAAAAGATACATACACCCCACTATTAACAGCAACATTATTTATAATTGCCAAGATATGGAAACATCCTGAGTGCACATTAACAAGTGAATGGATAAAGAAGATGCAGCATACATATATGTAATGGAGTACAACTCACCCATAAGAAAGAAGGATACTTTGCCATTTGTGGCCCTTCATTCACTTTTTTTTTTTACTTCAAAACCCAGAATTTTATAACTGGCCTAAACATTTCCACTGCGTCAAAAAGAACAAAATACCTAGAAATAAACTAAACCAAGGAGGTTACCTATACTCTGAAAACTAAAACATTGATAAAGGAAATTGAAGGTGATACAAGGAAATGGAAAGATATCTCGTGCTCTTGGATTGGAAGAATCAACATTATCAAAATGGCCACATTACCCAAAGCAATCTACAGATCCGATGCAACCCCTTCAAAGTACTGACAACATTTTTCACAGAACTAGAACAAACAATTCCAAAATTTGTGTAGAACCATGAAAGACCCTGAACTACCAAAGCAATCTTTTGTAGGTCTTTTTTTGTTTGTTTTTTTTCTCTTTCTTCTTTTTGTTCTCTTTTCTTATGGTTTGATGACTGAAGAAGTTCCTTTAACATTTGTTGTAAAGCTGGTTTGGTGGTGCTGAATTCTTTTAGCTTTTGTTTATCTGTGAAGCTTTTGATTTCTCCATCAAATCTGAACGAGAGCCTTGCCAGATAGAGTATTCTTGGTTGTAGGTTTTCCCCCTTTCATCACTTTAAATATATCATGCCACTCCCTTCTGGAACGTCTTTTAATTATGGGGTGACATTTATCAAAATTATTTTGGATGTTATGTGAGAAAAATAGTATAAAGTCCACTGGTCCAAGACCACACACTATGGTGGCCTCTAAAGGGTTTTCTAGGAGGTCATCACCTGGTCTTCTTAACCTCTAGGTCTTTACAACTGCACCTCAGTTTTACCAAGCTAGCCAGGTAAATACTTTTTGCTTGATTTCTTGATAACTTCCACCACAGTTGACAGTCTCCTTTTTGAAACACACTCTTCCCTTGGGTTTGGCACCATCACATTCTGATTTCCTCCCTACCTTTTAGCTCCTCGTTCTAAGTTTTCTAGTTCCACCTCTTCCAATTGACCTGTTAAATTCAAGAGTTCCTCCTGGTAGACATAAGCCCTTTTCTCTTCCTGTTCTTTTCTTACTAAGAGATTTCATCCATTAGCCACAATTTCAAATGCCATCTGCCTCCCATAAACTCTCATATTTCTATCACTAACCTAAGACCTCGCTCCCAAACTCCTAAATCCAATTGCTTTTTCCACACCTATACCTGAATGGCTCAAAGAATTTACAACCTGCAAAAAACCAAAGGCAAGCTCATGTTCTTCCCGTTCAGAATCTCATCTTCTGCTAAGCTCCCCCAACTGAGTCACAGTATTCCATCTGCCCACCTCATGCCAGAGGGCTGGGAGGCATCCGTCATACCTCCTCAACCTCCTCCATGGCTAATGGAATGCACTTCATGCAAGATTTAACTCCAATAACACTTTATTCTGTTTGCACTAAAGCCCTTTTATATATGCTTATCTCTTTTGATCCATGAGCTAATTCTATACCCTCATATAGCACCTTGTACTTCATCATACTTGTCCAAATTGTAATTACATAACTATTTGTATAATTATCTCTCCCCCCACATTTTAAGTTCCATAAACACAAGGACTATGTCTTTTTTTTCTGGCACATGGTAGGATCTCAATAAATATTTGTTAAATTAACAAATGTGAACATAGATGGTAGCAACTCTGTGCTCTTTACAATTTAGTACCTGATGCTGTGTGCCCAGTAGAGGGCAGCAGAGTATAGATAATGGAGGGAGTCCAGCTCCAGTATTAAAAGGGTGACTGGGTAAGTCACTCAACTTTTCTGAGACTCTGTTTCCTTCCTCCGAAGTTAGGGCTCATTCTCCTCCCCGTGAATCAAAAGAGATAAGCAGATATAAAAAGGCTTTAGTGCAAACAAAAAAGAGAGTGTTATTGGAGTCAGTTATGATAAATACTTGTTGGATAAATGGAGGCAGAGGAAGAGGAACTTGATTACATGATGATGGAACAGATATGAGTAGAGACTTGACAGATTCAAGAAAAGAGGAAACGAAAGCTCAAGGAAGAGACTGGCCTAAGTCCAGAGCCAGCCGGAGGCAAAGCTGTGAAATTATCAGTGTGTTCTCTCATCTCTCATCTCTGCTCTCTGGTTGCTGCCCTCCCGCCTCCACCTCTAGCCTCTGGTGCCCGATCACTGTGCTGTGCTGCAGGCCTTTCTTTCCCTTTCCTCCATAGAAGCACATGTGTCCTGTGTCCTGTCCCCTCAGAGGCCTGCTCATTGCCATCTGCAGTGACAGCTCGTAAACTCAATAGATGGGCCCCTGCTAAAGTGCTAATGGCAGACTGTGTTATTTTACCACTCCCCATAATAGGAGTTCGAGCTTCTTGAGACAGAAAGAATAATCTCCTCAAACAGAATATCTGAATAAAAATAAAATCTACATTTAAAAACATCCACACACACAAATGAACTCAAATTCAATTAAAGACCTAAATGTAAGATCAGAAACAATAAAACTGAGAAGAAAACATAGGCAGAACACTCTCTGACATGTCAGTAATTATTTTTTTGATCTGTCTCCTAAGGCAAAGGAAACAAAAGCAAAAGTAAACAAATGGGACTAATTCAACTTAAAACATTTCGCACAGCAAAGGAAACCATCGACAAAACAAAGACACTACTGAATGGGAGAAAATATTTGTAAATCATATGACTGATAAGAGTGTTAATATCCAAAATATATAAATAGCTCATACAACTCAACATAAAAAAAACCTGATTAAAAAATGAGAAGTAATTATCAGGGAAATACAAATCAAAACTACAATGAGGTATCACTTCCAGCCAGTCAGAATGGCCATCATTAAAAAGTCCACAAGCGATAAATGCTAGAGAGGGTGTGGAGAAAAGGGAATCCTCCTACACTGCTGGTGGGAATGTGGTTTGGTGCAGCCATTACGGAAAACAGTATGGAGATTCCTTAAAATAGACTTACCATATGATCCAGCAATCCCACTCCTGGGCATATATCCAGAAGGAACTTTAATTTGAAAAGATACATGCACCCCAAAGTTCATAGCAGCAGTATATACAACAGCCAAGACATGGAAGCAACCTAAATGTCCATCGACAGATGACTGGATAAAGAAGTTGTGGTATATTTATATAATGGAATACTACTCAGTGATAAAAAGAATAACACAATACCATTTGCAGCAACATGGATGGACTTGGAGATCATCATTCTAAGTGAAGTAAGCCAGAAAGAGAAAGAAAAATACCATGATATCACTCATATGTGGAATCTTAAAAAAAAAAAAGAAGAAAAAGAAGAAGAAGACACTAGTGAACTTATCTACAAAACAGAAACAGACTCACAGACATAGTAAACAATCTTATGGTTGCCAGAGGGACAGGAGATGGGAAGGGATAAATTGAGAGTTCGAGGTTTGTGTATACTAACTAATATATATAAAATAGATAAACGGCAAGTTTCTTTTGTATAGCACTAGGAACTATGTTCAATATTTTGTAATAACCTTTAATGAAAAAGAATATGAAAATGAATGTATGTATACATATATATGCATGACAGGGACGTTGTGCTGTACACCAGAAATTGACACATTGTAACTGGTAGCTCCTAAAACAGTGTCTGAAATATAGTAGGCACTCAATAAACATTTTTGAATAAATTCATGTAAATTGTCAAGTAGTGGCAAGTCCAGAAGAATAATACTGGGATACTGAATACTCACATCTCATAAAGAACTCTTGAGGGAGACATAGATGTTTAATTTAGAGATTTGGGGGAACAGGATCACTGTCTTCAAAAATACGCAGGGCTGTCACATGTGGTTTTGGAGATCAGAACTTGGACCTGACCCTCTGGAATACTTCAAGTGACAGAGAGTTCACTACTTTGTGGATCAACCAGTTCCATTACTGGATTGCTCTATTAGAAAGTTATACTGAGATAACATTCATTTCCCTATGACTTCCTCTTATTCATTAAACATTCTCTGGAGCTTCACAGACCTACCGTTATTCCCTCTTAACTTGTAACTGGATGAAATGAGACACCAAGGGGTATGCTTGAGGAAATTAAAAAACAAACAAACAAACAAAAATGACAGGACTTTTGCAGGAAGAAATACACATACTGAAAAACGGCAGGCTTGAAAAAATAAAGGGTTTTATTGTTTGTTTTGGAGGGACAGGGTTGTGAGGTTGTGAGAGGAAAGAGAAAGAAGGAAGATGAGTTGGTGACTAGGAACAGGAATCTTGGGGAAAAGAACAGAAATACCTAAAGGAGAATTTGATTAAGTTTCTGCTGTGTGGCATGATGAGCCTTTTTACCAGGCTCCCCATTTAAGTAATCAGTAAAATATCCCTGCGTTGTAGAGTTGAATCTATTTTTACATGCTTTTTTAAAATTGAAGGATAGTTTAGTTGGATCTGTTTGGGGGTTGTATCGAGGTCCTGAGGATGGTGAATGGGAGCCAGACTGGGGCTACTTACTCACGGGAGAGCTGCCATGTGCAGGTCCACATACTCGAGTCCTTCCGTAAATGAAGGGGTAGCAGAGGAAGTCAAGTTTTGGATTCTGTACACTGGAAATGAGAATAATAACATCTGCTGGGAAATGCTTGTTCAGCAGATCAACAGAGTTTTTAATGAGATAATAGAGTAAAAATATTTCTGTAACTATAAAGTTGTATATAAAAGAGATTATTATTAAAGTAAACAGAAGACTGGATGAAATCACTTCCTTTCTCAGAAATCATTAGTTTATTTTTTCATTCATCTGGCTATCTATTGTCTATATTCTAAATCCCTGGCACTGTTCTAGATTCTAAGGATTCAAAGATGAACAAGAGTGTTTTATTTCTCAAGAGGAGGAACTAATTGACTAGTAATACCGTAGAATTAAGTATTACTACTTAGCAAGTATTACTTCTTCTAGAAGTCATCATCAGACCGTTCACTATTCCCCAAACATAAGGTACACTTTCACCCTCTTTGCCTTTATGCTGTTCTGTCTGTCCAGAATCCGCTCATTACTCGTTCATCAAGCAAACACGTATTGGGTTCTTTCCTTATATTGGAATTATGCTGGGACATGTCAAGAACATGTTGATAAATAAGATATAATTTCTGGCTTCAAAGATCTTAGCCTAAGAGGGGAGAAACATCTTTCCTCTCCTCACCTAGTGAAATTCTTCTCCTCCTTCAAGGCCCAGATGAAATCTATGGCCTCTCTGTAGCTTTCCCTGACCCTTTTCCCTCAGTACATAGCTTATAATTCCTATGTACCTTTTTCATTCTTTCTGTGTGAAAACGCGTTGTTTTGTATGCCTCTCCTCCTAGACTATAAGCTCCTGGCAGGGATCATGTTTTACCCACTTCTGCATTCCTTAGAGCAGTTTGCATGACACTTTACATCAACTAGGGCCCCAGCAACAGCTGGTTGAATTCGAAGAAGAATAAAGCACAGAAACCAAAACCTCAGACCTGGCAGGAAGCATAAAATCAAGACACACATGTTGAACTGAATTCAAAGGAGGGGGAAGACAAGCTAAGCCACCCATAGGGAGGCTTTCAGACTATGCTAGGGAGTCACTGGTTTACATTTTTTTCCATATTTATTTATTTCTGTGTAAACTCAAATTCGGCCTCCAGTAGTCAGGCTGTTGGGGGATAGGGTTAAGCCAAACATTCTGAAAGTGGTCCGAGAGGAATGGGACTTCTAGAACTCTTAGAGTTGCCCACATGCCAGCTGTCTGGACTTAGGAACTTAGAATCCTCTTTATTAGAGCTGGAAGTTATTTTAGAAATTCAAAACTCCCTTTTAGAGGGGCACTGATTTAGCCAAGATAAAAAAAAACTATAAACAAATATTCACATGTGTAAGCATAGGCGATGAACTGTCTCTTCACTGTCTACTCTGTGTAGAAATGAGGATCCTATCATCTCCCTAAAAGGTCAGAGTTACTCATCCCACTGTTTTTCTGACTCTTGACCTCTCCTTCTTTGGGATGTGGACAAGAATTTTCAGAGAAGCTCTGCAAGTAATCCCAGCCTGTGACTCCTGCCACACATCTCACTGCATGGTGTAGCAGCAACAGCTCAGGATCAGAAGTCAGAAGTCCCAAGTTCTAGTGCCAGTTCTCATACCTGGTAACTGTGGAAACTTGGACAAAACACTTATTCTTTTTCAGCCTCAATTTCACCATCAGTACAAGAGTGTACAATCAAACATTTTACAATTCTACCTCTTTATTCTCCCCTGTGGACTCAGAGGAACAGTGATCAGAGTATGGGTTGATAAAGCACAGAGAGAGAAGTAACTTCCCCTAACCTAAACCTTAAGGCTCTTTTTCTTTTTTTAAATAATTGTTAACTTTTTTTTTTTTTGCTGGCTTCTGGTTTAAGCATTTATTGCTTTCTTTTTCCATAGTCAAGACTTTTTGTTTGTTTGTTTGTTTGTTACCACCTTGTAACATCTTTACAGGCATATCTTGGAGATATTTGTGTTTGGTTCTGACCACTACAATAAAGTGAGTATCTCAGTAAAGCCGGTGGCATGAATTTTCTGGTTTCCAAGTGCATATAAAAGTTATGTTTACACTCTATTGTAGTCTATCAAGTGTACCATAGCATTTCGTCTAAAAAAACACAATGTATATATCTTAATTTAAAATTACTTTATTGCTAAAAAATGCTAACCATCACCTGAGCCTTCAGCAAATCATAATCTTTTTGCTGGTGGAGGTCCTGCCTCCATGTCGATGGCTTCTAACCGATCAGGGTGGTGGTTGCTGAAAGTTGGGGTGGCTGTGGCAATTTCTTATAGTAAGACAACAGTGAAGGTTGCCCCATCAATTGACTCTTCTTTCACAAATGACTTCTCTATAGAGGGCAATCCTGTTAGATAGCATTTTACCACAGTAGAACTTCTTTCAAAATTGGAGTCAGTCCTCTCAAACCCTGCCACTACTTTATCAATTAAGTTTAAGTAATACTCTAAATTCTTTGTTGTCGTTTCAACGATCTTCAAAGCACCTTCACCAGGAGTAGATTTCATCTCAAGAAACCACTTTATTTGCTCATCCAAAAGAAGCAACTCTTCATCCGTTAAAGTTTTATCATGAGATTGCAGCAATTCAGTCCCATCTTCAGGCTCCATTTCTAATTCTAGTTCTCTTGCTATTTCCACACCGCCTGCAGTTATTTCTTCCACTTAAGTCTTGAACTCCTCAAAGTCATTCATGAAAGGTGGAATCAGCTTCTTCCAAGTTCCTGTTACTGTTGATATTTTGATCCCTTCCCATGATTCATAAATGCTCTTAATGGCATCTAGAATGCTGAATTCTCTCCAGAAGGTTTTCAACTGATTTTGCCCAGATTCAGAGAACTCACTATGGCAGCTTACAGAAAGTTTTTTTTTTTTTTGACTGACAGATCCTGTCTCAGGTTTATTTGTACAAACAGCACAGAAAGACACGAGCCCCATGCAGACAGCAGCCCCAGGGTCACACCAGTCCTTCTATCCTTACATCTGCAGATGAAGGCCTCTATCTGGAGCCTTTGCGGGGGCCTGGGCACCTTTGGGAGCCTGAGCCTGAGCCAGAGCTTCGCTGCTGCCTTGGCCTTAGTTTGAGCCTTGGCCTTTGGCCAGCAGAGCCTGAGACCCTTGGCGATGTGGGCAGAAACACGTTTTCTGAGCTTGGGGTGAGCAATGTAGGCAAGTCGACTGAGTCTGCGGCTGTGGCCCTGTAGGATCTTGGGCTTGACCTCCTTGGGCTTTATGAGAACCTTGATAGCCCCAGCACATGCACTCATGGCCTTGGCGTTGTTGGCCTGCATCTTCTTCAGGCCCTTCTTGTTGTGCTTCTTGGCAAGGCACATGTTTCTCAGGAACTTGAGGTCCACCCCCTTAATAGATTTGTATCATTGTGATCAGGGATTTTGGATGCTGTTTCTGTGCCATTTTCGGGACGGTTGTGCATGGTGTGGTTCTTTGACTTGGCTGTGTCTGCTTTGGGGCTGGCAGATCCCAAAGCCCAGAAAGTATTTCTTAAATAATAAAGCTGGAAAGTTGAAGTGTCTCCTTTATCCATGGGCTACAGAGTGGACGTTGTGTCAACAGGCATAAAAACAGCACGAATCTTGTTGTACATCTCCACCAGAGGGATCAGGTTCCTTGTCAATGAGCAGTAGTATTTTGAAAGGAACAGTTTTTTTCCTGAGAAGCCATTATAGAATTATTAATTGGCCTAATTTCAATATTGTATCTCAGATGGGAATAGGAAGGCCAGAGGAGAGAGAATGAGATGAGGGAACAGCCAGTTGGTGGAGAGGTCAGAACACACAAAATTTATTGAGTTTGCCATCTTATATGGGCATGGTTCATGGAGCCCCAAAACAATTACAATAGTAACATCAAAGATTACTGATCATCATAACAAATACAATAATGACACAGTTGAAATATTGTGAGAATTACCAAAATATGGCACAGAGACATGAAGTGAGCAAATGCTGTTGGAAAAATGGTGCTGATAGATTTGCTCAATGCAGGGTTGCTACAAACCTTCAGTTTGTTAAAAACAAAAGAAACAAAAAAACCACAGTATCTGCGAGGTGTGGTAAACCAAAGCACAATAAAACAAGATACACCTTTATTGAGATATATTTCACTGTACCATAAATTCATCCATTTAAAGTATGCAGTACAATGTTTTATTTATTCAGAATTGTGCTTCCATCATCACAGTCTGAATTTGGAGTATTTTTATCACCCCATGTATCCTTTAGCAGTCACATTGTGTCACCAACCCCTTCTCAGCACTAGGCACCACTAATCTACTTTTTATATTTATGGATTTCCTATTCTGGACATTTCATGTAAATGGAATCATACATGATGTGGTTCTTTGTGACTGGCTTCTTTTATTTATCATAATGTTATTTTCAAAGCTCATCCATGTTTAGCACGTATCAATATTTAATTCATTTTTATGGCTACATAATATTCCATTGTACAAATATACCACATTTTGTCTGTCCATTCAGATATTTGGATTGTTTCCACCTTCTGGCTGTTATGAATAATGCTGCTTTGAACATTCATGTACAAATGTTTGTGTAAACGTGTTTTCAATTCCCTTGAGTACATACCAGAATAGAATTGCTGAGACATATGGTAACTCTGTGCTTAACTTTTGGGAAACTGTCAAGTGTTTCCCAAAATGACTGTACCGCTTTGCATTTCCACCAGCAATGTATGAGGGCTCCACTTTCTCCACATTCTCATCAACACTTGTTATTGTCTGTCTCTTTTATTATAGCCATTCTTGATGGTGTAAAATAGTATCTCATTAGTCTTGATTTGCATTTCCTTAATGACTAACAATGTTGAACATCTTTTCATGGACTTATTTGGCCACTAGTGTATCTTCTTTTTAAGGAATGTCTATTCAAATCCTTTGCCTATTTTTAAATTGGGTTGTTTGTCTTTTTATTTTTGTGTTGTAAGAGCTGTTTATATGTTCTCTAATACTAGATCCTTATCTGATATATGATTTACAAATATGTTCTTCTATTCTGTGCGCTATGTTTTCACTTTATTGAGTGTCCTGTGAAGCACCAAAGTATTTTATTTTGGTGAAGTACAATTTATCTATTTTTTTCTTTTGTTGCTTGTGCTTTTTGTATCATCACCTAATCTAAGGCCAATATTGACCCTCGTATTTTCTTCTAAGAATTTTATGGTTTTAGATCGTATACTTAGTTCTTTGACCATTTTGAGTTAACTTGTGTTTATAGTGTAAGGTTGGGATTCCAAATTTATTCTTTTGCATGTTGGTATCCAGTTGTCTTTGCACCATTCGTTGAAAAATTATTCTTTCTCCATTGAATTACTTTAGCAAATTGTAGAAAATCAATTGACCACAATGTAAGGGTTTATTTCTGGAGTCTCAGTCCTATTCCATTGATCTCTATGTCTGTCTTTATGCCAGAAAACACTGTGTTCATCATTATAGATTTATAGTAAGTTTTTAAATCAAATGTGTGAGTACTCAACTTTTATTTCAAGATATTTTTGGGAGTTATTTTAGGTCCCTTACACTTCCATATGAATTTTAGAACCAGCTTATCAATTTCTGCCCCAAAATAGGCAGCTGGGATTTTAATAGGGACTGTATTGCATCTGTAGATTAGATTGTGGGATACTGCTGTCTTAAAACATTGACATATTGCTGTCTTAATGTAAGTCTCTCATCAATAAATACAGGATTTTTTCCATTTATTTAGAATTTCTTTAATTTCTTTCAATGAGAACTTGTAGTTTTCAGTGTACAGATCTTATGTTCCTTTTGTTAAATTTATTCTTAAGTATTTTATTCTTTTTTATGCTATTAAAATAAAATAGATTTCTCTTTTTAATTTTATTACTGGATTGTTTATTACTAGTGCACAGAAAAACAGTTGGTTTTTATATATTGATCTTGTATCCTGCAACCTTGCTAAACTTGTTTATTAGCTCTAACAATTTTGTTTAGTAGATTCTTTAGGATTTTCCATGTACAAAATTATGTCATTTCTGAATAGGTATATCTAATATACTTTTAAAATTTTTATTTAGTACTATACTTTTAAGTTTTTTTAAACTTTTTTTATTGATTTATAATCATTTTACAATGTTTTGTCAAATTCCAATGTAGAGCACAGTTTTTCAGTTATACATGGACATGTATATATTCATTGTCACATTTTTTTCTCTGTGAGCTACCATAAGATCTTGTATATATTTCCCTGTGCTATACAGTACAATCTTGTTTATCTATTCTACAATTTTGAAATCCCAGTCTCTCTCTTCCCACCCCCACCCCCTTTAAAATTTTTATTTAGTGTACTTTTATACCTCTAGTATATCTAGTATACTTTTACTTCTTCCCTTCCGATCCAGGTGTCTTATTTCTTATTCTTGCCTGATTGCTCAGGCTAGAACTCAAGTACAATGTAGAAAAAAAAGTAGGGAGAGCAGAAATTCTTATCTTGTTTCTGATTTTAGGGGAAAAGTTTCAGTCTTTCATTGTCAAGTATAATGTTAGCTATGAGTTTTTCTGTAGATAACATTTATAAGGTTGTTTTTAACTTCCTGAGATGTGTTTTGTGGCTTAACACGTGATCTGTCCTTGAAAATGGTTCATGTGTGCCTGAGAAGTATATATATTTTGCTCTCGTTGGAAGAATATTTTATAGATGTGTGTTAGGTCTAGTTGTTTTATTGTGTTCTTCAAGTCTTTTGTGTCTTTATTGATTTTCTGCCATTATTAAAAACGGAGTATTGAAGTCTCCATCTATTATTGTTGAATTGTGTATGTCTCCCTTCAATTCTGTCAGCTTTTGCTATATATATTTTAAAGGCTGTTGCTGGGTGCATATATGTTTATAATTATTATATTTTCCTAATGGATCAACCCTTTCCTCATTATAAAATGTCCTTTATTATTCCTCATAACTCTTTTTTGTCTTAGAGTCTAATTTGTCTAGCCACACCAACTGTCTTATGATTTCCCCCTCTTTTTACTTCTAACCCATTTGCATCTTTAAATATAAAGTGTGTCTACTATAGATAGCATAAAGTTGGAATTTGTTTTTTTTTAATTCAGTATGACGGTCTCTGCCTTGTGATTGGATTGTTAATCCACTCACATTTATAGTTTTTTCCAGCTTTATTGAAGTATGATTGACAAGTAGAAATCGCATATATTTAAGATGTACAATGTGATGCCTTGATATATGTATTCATTCTGAAAAGCTAACCACAATCAAGCTAATTAACATATCAGTTACTTTACCTAGTTACTTTAGTGTGTGTGGTGAGAACAGTTGAGATTTACTCTCTTAGCAAATTTCAAGTATACAATACGTTATTATTAACTATATCACCATGCTACACATTAGGTCTCCAGAACTTATTTATTCACCTTACAACTGAAAGTTTGTTTCCTTTGACCAACATCTCCCCATTCCCCTCCCCCAGTCACCCCCAGTCCCGGGTAATCACCATTCTATTCTCTGTTACTGTGAGTTCAACTTTTTTAGATTCTACATATAAGTGAGATCATGCAGTATTTGTCTTC
The DNA here is from genome assembly GCF_048564905.1 of Vicugna pacos. Lineage (NCBI taxonomy): Eukaryota > Metazoa > Chordata > Mammalia > Artiodactyla > Camelidae > Vicugna > Vicugna pacos. Next base: position 26,304,114 of record NC_133005.1, on the reverse strand, counting down.
CTGTGTTTGACTCATTTCAGTTAGCATAATGTCCTCCAAGTTCATCCATACTGTTGCAAATGGCAGGATTTCCTTCTTTTTTAAGCCTTTTTTTTGAGGCTGTATGCCTCATTTTCTTTATCCATTCATCTAGTGACAGACATTTCAGTTATTTTCGTATCTTGGCTGCTGTGAACAATGCTGCAGCAAAAATGGGAATGCAGATATCTCTTTGAGACAGTAATACTATTTTCTTTGGATATATACCCAGCAGTGAAATTGATGGATCATGTAGTAGTTCTGTTTAATTTTTTGAGGTACTTCTGTATTGTTTTCCATAATGACTGCCAGTTTACTTGCTCACTGACAGTGTATAAGGGTTAAAAATAATAGCCATCCTAACAGGTGTCAGGTGGTTTTGATTTGCATTTCCTTGACTATTAGTGTTGTTGAGCACCTTCTCACGTACCTGTTGGCCATCTCTATGTCATCTTTGGAATAATGACTATTCAGGTCCTCTGCCCACTTGTTAGATTATTTGTTTGCTTTTTAATACTGAGTTGTATGAGTTCTTTATGCATTTTGGATATTAACCCTTATCCGATATCTGATTTGCAAATATCTTCTCCCATTTGGTAGATTGTCTGTCCATTTTGTTGATGGTTTCCTTTGCTGTGCAAAAGCTTTTTAGTTCATAGTCCAACTTGTTTATTTTTACTTTTGTTGTCTTTCCAGTTATTTTCTTGATGGTTGATCTAGGTCTTAAAATACACATCTTAATTTAGAGTCTAAAATATGCATCTCAACTTAGAGTCTACTTCAGAGCTATTTCTTTTAATTTTTTAGATATTGATTTTCAATAATGACAATAGCCCCTTAATGTGTACAATGCTTTGCAGTTTATAAATTCCTTTCAGATTGTCTTACATTATCTTTATAACAGCAATATGCAGTAAGCAGGCCATAGATTTCTCTTCTCCTTTTATAGATGAGAAAGCAGAATCAGTGAGGTGAAGTGTTTGTACAAAGTCACACAGTTAGATGATGGTGGAATCAGAACTATAATTCATTCATTCAAATAGCAATTCATTTTGTGAATCATATTTGTTTAATACTTACTACTGAGCTTAGCATGGGAATGAGGATGCCTGGGAAATGCTGAGAATATTAATGCATTCCAATTATATTGAGCAACTATAATTATATATTATAAATGTATAATTATATTGAGCAACCTGAGTTAGGTGATACAATTTTTACCTTATGGAGAGCTCACACTTTAGAAGACAAATGATTATAATACTGGGTGACAGTGTTCTAAAGGGGACTGTAAGACATACTTTGGGATCACAGAGGAAAGAATAGATAATTATGTATAGGAGAATCATGATGGCTTCACTGAGGAGATGACATTCAAGCTAGGTTTCAAAAGATGAATAAGGACTTTGCCAAGGAGAGAAAAGAATATGACATGAACTGGCATCATCAGATAGGACAAGGTATATTGGAGAAAACAAGAGTGGTTTGGAGTGGTTAGAAGGTAGGGTGAGAGAGGAGAACGGTACTATAGACTGAACATTTGTGCCCCCACCAAATTCATATGTTGAAACCTAATCCCCAATGTGATGATATATGGAGGTGGGGCCTTTGGAGGTGATTAGGTCATGAGCATAGAGCAGTCATGAACGGGATAAGTATCCTCAAAAAAGAGACCCCAGAGAGCTCCCTCCCCTCTTCCGCCTTGTGAGGACACTGAGAAGATGACTACCTGTGAACCAAGAAATGGGCCATCCTCAGACACCAAATATGCCAGCAACTTGATTTTGGACTTCCTAGCCTCTAGCAGTATGAATAATAAATGTTTGTCATTTAAGCCACCAAGTCTATGATATTTTTGTTATAGCAGCCTAAACAGACTAAGACAGAGGGGTTGAAGATGAAGTTAGAGAAAACACGTTAGCGTTGGATCATGGAGGATCTTGAACTCCATACATAAGGAATTTGGATTTTTTCCTATGGACAGTGGAAGAACTAAAAAATTCTGAAGAGAAAACTAGCATGTTTTAGAAAGTGCATTCTGATGGCAACTTTTTGACAGTACTAAAAGAGAGTAAGATCTGATTCTAATAGTCCAGGTTAGAGCTGGTGAAGGCCTGAACTACTGTGGTGGCAGCATTGGTGAAAGGGGTGATATAACATCTCAGCGCCTGAGTACACCTGGCTGACACTCCAAGATTTCACTCTTCTCCAGAATGGTTTCTTTCCACCTTCTCCTTTCCTTTTTGATCCCTAACTTGGGAGAAGGCCTAGTCTAGCCTCAATCTTGTTAACCAAGTCCGAACTCATTCTACTCGCCACATGACAGGCTAATGAATCAGGAGACAAGGTGTTGGGGCAAGGAATAATGACTTTATTTGGAAAGCCAGCAGACCAAGAAGATGGGGGACTAATGTCCTAGAGAACCATCTTACCCAAGTCAGAATTCAGGCTCCTTTTATACTGAAATGGGAAACGGGTGTGGTTGGTTGGTGCAGACTTCTTGGTGTCAGACTCCTTTATTCTTGCAGCTGCCTACATAGGTCAGGTCATGATGTTCCTGTAAACCGCTAACAAGACAAATGTTATTCTCTGTTCTGCATCTCTTTATCTCTATATGAGTGGAAAAGTGTTATACCCTTGAAGGTCAGAGCTGTGAGAATAGGCTATCCTGTATGTTTCAGGCTATAGGCGACATTCTTTTATAAAAGGGGCAGAACCAGTATGACTAAGCACAGGATAAAGAGCAGAGGGTTAGAGCTCAAGAAACAGATCTAATATGGAGTCAGATTTGTTCTTCCTTGTTACAATCTAGACAGAGTCCAGGCCAGGTCTTTTAAACTTGGGGTCAGTGGGTCTAACCCATCTGATGTCCCCTTTTCAACAGTGCAGCTGAAAGGGGAAAGAAGATTTCGGCAGCTCTCTAACAACCCTTGATAATTCTCCAGTGTTTTACCACCTAAAGAATACACGCCTTCCAGAGGCTTTAGAAGCCCAATACAATGAAACCCTCGCCTACCTTTCCAGTCTCGTTTTCCACCATTCCTCTATTCTCCAATCACATTGGGCTGGTTATCCTTCCTAAAATTTACTCTGCTTTTTTTCTAACTCTATGCCATTATTTAAACTGTTCTGTCTATATTTCCTATCTATGTGTGGTCGTATCTTACCCATCCACAAATCCCACTCTCCGCACCACTGCTCTGCCCTAGATTCCTCTGATTCCCTTAGAAAGAGTAGAAAAAACATAAATTCTAGAACCTGAGAACATGGGTTTGAATTTTGGCCCTGCTACTTACTTTACTTTTTATACTATCCTAACTAAGCATGTTTCCTAATTTAAAATGAGGGGACTACCTATCTTATAAGATCTCAGTGAGTACAGAATGATAAATACAAGTTAAAAAATTTAAAAACCATAAAGCAATACATAAATCACAACATAGCATCTTTATTTATGTTTCTTCCATTTATTTGGATAGCCTGTCTTGTATTACTCTTATTTGTATATGTTTTATCTTCCCAAGTAAACAATGAGCTCCTCAAGAAGGATCATGTCTTAATCATTTTATATTCTCCAAAGTACATAGCATAAAACCTTGCATTTGGAAGTTACTGATAAACACTTACTGCATAAGTAAATAAATTGATGGTGAGAGATACAGTGAAAATTTAGGGGTTTGTTTTGTTTTTTGTTTTCCCTACATCTGAAACCTCTTCTTCTGTGTGAATCTTAATGGAAGATAGGGTATCACCTCCCACAAGAGAAGCCAAAGATAACTATAATTTTCCCTTTTCCCCTCCATCTAGCTATGGCAGAGGCCAGGAGAAAAATTAGGAGGAGGCTATTGCCATGGTCCAGTCAAAAGACTGAGAGACTTTCTCAGTTTGGAGACAGAGAGAGAAATTGTCAGTCACAGGTTGGGTTTCCTGGAAGCTGATGCTGAGACAGAGTTTGAGGTGCAAGATATTACCTAGGGGGAGGAAGCAAGATTGAATAGAGGAAGAAGTCAAACTGCAGTGTAGAGCCAACAAAGACCCAGCCAACCTGTCAAGGAGCTGGGAGTGAATACAGCTCATCAGAATTGCAGTGGGCCAGAATGGCTGAACCTTTTTACCCCTGCTTTGCTCAGTCACTGAATGAGCATCCCCTCATGCAGGACTGTTCTTTGCAGATGAGGCAGACACTGAAGGAACTGAAGAAGCTGGAGGTTATCTGTTGACTATGCTCCTTGTAGGTGAACAGCAAGACTTTCCTTGAAGGTGGAATTGGGTGGCACACCTCTATGCCTACCACAAAGAAAGAGATGAATTATGGTATCTTGAATAAAAGCAATGGAGTGGAAAGGAGGGAACAGAGTCTACAGATATTGTATTTTGTAGGTGCAGATGAAGAGAGAGTAAACAAAGTTTAACACTGAGGCCTCTACATTGATACGATTTGATAGTAATTCTTTTTAACTGAGAGTAAACAAAAGAAGAGAGAACAAGTTTGGGGAGAAAGATAAGGAATTTCATTTTGAATATGTCGACTCTGAAATGTCTGCAAAATATTAACATAGAGATGATTTTCAAGAATCAAGGCAAATGGGGGGGTCTGGAGGTCAGGAGCAAGTGAGTATTGAGTATGCATATATTATTTTATATATATTATCTTATTTAATACTCAAAATGCCTCTGTGAGGTAGGCATTGTTTTTATTATACCCTTTTTGCATATTTTATTATACCTTTTGTTTATGAAGAAACTGAGACTTGAAGAGGTTAAATGCCTAGCTCAAAGAAGTAAAACTCATCTTTCTGATGACAAAACACATGCTCTCAAAGACATTATGACATTGCTTCCCCATGGAAACCACCACATATAGCTGGTATTTGAAGTCATGGAAAGTCACTGGAAAAGGTATAGTTGAAAGGGGAACAAAAGGAGCTAAAAAATGGAGTTCTAAGGAAGCCAGCATTTCAAAGGTGAATTGAGAAAGATGAGATAGGCAAAGGGATTGACTGAATGGCCAGAAGAGTTGTTAAAAATTAGAAGCCTGCTATCTCAGAAGTTAGGGTAAAAAGAGAGTCCTAGTCCACAAAGTAAAACTTTGCAGATATCATGGAAGATGAAGGTTTCACACTTAGAGGTCATTAATGATCTTAGAGCAGTTTACAGAGAAGTCAGATTGCAGTGGATTGAAGAGTGAGTGAGAGATGAGGAAGTAGAAGCAAAGGGCATAGGCTACTTTCCCAAAAGTTTGCAAAGTAGAGGAAATAATAATTCCATATACATAAGTAAGGAATTTATTTATATTAATTAATAACTCCTCACTCCCATATTATTTGGATTTTATGCTTCCACCATTTTTCTGGTTATTTCTACCACTATTGTACCAGTGTCCTGTCCCAAGTCTAACACACCTGGAAGCACTGAATGTTGGTTATTAGGGTTGTGGATGACTTGTTTTATTTGTTTATGTGTTTTGAATGACTCAGGTGACTCTATCTTTGGAAGATGGGCCATAGACCACACCCACTGCCCCAACTCCATCATCTGTTTTCCACAAATACTGATAAGCATTCACTTTTCAGACCAATTCAGCAAAGTATGCAAGTTCTTAGGTTCTTAGCAAACCAAGTATCTTGTCTACTTAGGCTCCTCCCTTTTCCTCCCCCAAACTCTTGGTGGGCAGATCTTGAAGAAATGAGCTGCTACTCCAAATCTTCTGGAATATAATGCTCCAGATGGGGAATCTGTATGGTTCTGCAGTGAGCTGAGATCTTCCCTTGCCAGCCTTCATCAGTCTAGCCCTTTTCCGGAAGGGGCTGGAGAGTCATTAGCGCTGCCGCCGTCCACCTGTGCACAGGAAGATGCCTACAGCCACTCCAGCGATGATGAAACAGCCCACCAGGATGCCCAGGACCAGCGAAGTGTAGGAGTGGCCTGTTTGGCTCCCTGCAGAACATGCAGAGGGTTAGCTTGAAGAACATACTCCCAAGAAGTCCATAGTTTGATTTCATCCCCAAAGAAAGGGGGCTTGTTCACCAATATACATAGGGCCTGTGTACTCTGTCCCAAACCTCTGGCCCTGGGTCTCCTCTTGCTCAAGGTATCCACCCTTCAGATCCATCTATTTGCCTGGAACAACCCACCCAACACACAGGCCCCTCCCCAATCCCATACCTTTCGAGTTATTCGTGATGTGTTTCTGCACGTACTGCACACAGGTGTCCTGCAGAAATTCCTGCAGTTCGTACCGAGTACGATTGTACTTGTTGAGCTGCTCCAGAGTGTAAGTGACCACTGTGGAGGATGCCTGACGCTCTGCCACCCATGAGGCTGTCTCTGGCCGGAATTTTATAAAGGCGCTCCCGTTCACAGCCACTTCGAAGAAGACATGGGCTCTAGAGCCCTCAGGAGGCAGCTCGCAGCCCAGGAAGCAGCGAATGGTCAGAGGAACTGTGGATAGGAGATTCAGAGTCAGGGGGCTGTGTGGAAAGGGTGCCAGGTTTAGGGGAAAGACCGCCAGGGAGAAGTGTGTTTTGGGGTTCAGAGTGGATCAGGGACAGGGCGTTGGAACAGAGACTATCCCGAGATTATGCCAGCAGGACGAGGGCCTGGCAGATGGTACGTCAGCTAGGACACCCACTCCTCTCCAGCCTGAAGCTCCGACCCAGCAATTAGCAAACGCAAAAAGACCACGTCCCTTCAGGGCATCCCCAAACTGGGTTCCTTGATAAGGCCCCGCCCTGTTCTTCCACAGGCTAGCCTCCTCTGCCCACCCCTCCACCGTTAGGTCCCGCCCATTGGCCACGCCTCCCACCTCAAGGGCCCACTCTCACAAGCCCCGCCCCTGCGCGCTCCACTCACAGGCCACGCCCCGCTCGCGGTGCACCACCTGCACCAAGCCCAGGAACTCCTGCAGGTAGCGCACCAGGCGGTTCTTTGTGAGCGTCCAGCTCTCGGGCTCCTGCAAGGGCTGCAGCTGTTCGATCGTGACGTTGTTGCCCGGACCTTCCAGCACGTGCGTCAGAACCCCCCCCAGCGTGGCGTTTCCCTGGTGCCACACTTGAGAGGGATTGCGGAAGTAGGAGACCTGGAGCATGTGGAGGTCCTGCGGGCCTGGAGGCAGGAGTCAGCGCGTCGAGCCCAGGCCAGCGTGGGAGGGGTGGACATGTAACCCGAGATAATAATACCCCACCCAGAGGTCGGCCGCCCACCTTCGAGGCCCTTCAATAAGTGTCCTCCCACTCTTCCTCCCATTTGACGCTCTCGGTAATCCTAATAGGAGGGCAGGACACGGGTTATTATCTTTGTTTTACAGATGAGAAAACTGAGGCCAGAAGTGCAGAAGCCACTTGCCCCAGGGTAATCCAGACAGTTGGTGGAAGAGCCACTCTGATCTTTCTTTCTCTCACCCCTTCCTTCCCGCCCCCTCCGTTTCGGGCTGGTTAGCAAATCCTGAGCTACAATGAAATCCCAATTCCATCTCCTGTTCTCTGTCTCCTGACCGCAGCCCTGCTTCAGGTTCTCATCTGGACCAGAGTAGTAACTTCCTTCCTCATTCTCCTCCACTCATTTTTCAGTTTCATCCCTTCTAATCTGACCTCCACCTAGCCTGGAAGTAAGTTTATGTCCTTCTCCTGCTTAAAATTCTCCAGGGACACACTCCCCTATCAATAATATTAATAATAATAACCATTAAGTGTTTATTGTGACCTGGGCACTGTACTTTATATGCATTATTATCTTATTTGTGCCTTCCTCCCATTAACTTGATGTAGCTACTATTATTAACCCCAGTCCACATGGAAAATAGGCCACAGCGGCATAGCAGAGCCAAGGTTTGAGTGCAGGCAGCCTGACCCAGCGTTCTTAGCCACTCAGCTATACAGCTTCCCCATAGAATATCTATCGGTAGAATCAGGTCCAAAGTCTTTAGCCTGCCATTCAAGGCTGCGGAAGACCAGGCCCCACCGGCCCTTTTTTTTTGGACTCTTCGAGGTGATTAGATAGTGTATCAAAGTACTTGGAGTCCCTCATGCTACCTTTTGGCTGACATGTGAATAACATGTCAGGCTTGCTCTGTATCCTGGCAAATTTCTATTCATGCTTTAAGATCCAGCTCTTTTTGCCTTCTCTTTGGAGAAGTTTTCCTAATGTTTCTTCTCTTTACCTTCTCAGACACAGCAGATCAGTTGCAGTGATTCCCAGATTCTGTATAACTGTCTTTAAACACACAGGCTACACTGGGTTCCTCTAGGCTATGGAATTGAAGGAGGATTAATAAAATGGCCGCACTTAGGCTAACAGATTGCTTATTCTTATGCTTGCCCTTAAACGGTCAACTGACCTGACTGATCAGGTGCTACTCACAGTTCCAGGCCCACTGTTGAAACTAAAGCTATTGATCTTACTATTTCTACTTTATTCAAAAGCTATAATCATGCTTGGTCTCTGAGTCAATCTCCAGGGAGAAGGTCACAGAACTGTAACATTACAAAGTAGGCTAACTACCAAGAAAACCACACCTTGAGTGCTTATGAGATAGAGATTGAAAAGGTGACAGAATGGGTTGCCTGAAGACATCATGATGCCATTCTAAGTCTTCTGATGAGAAAATGATTCTGTTGATTGTTATCAATGCTTTATTGTTTGAGCTATGGCTATATAACCACGCTGCCCCATCCCCAAGGTGGGTTCACAGTTTTGAAGGAACTAGCCTGCTGTAAGTCCCCTTTGCCTGGCAAAGTAATAAAGCTGCCTCTTTTGTTCTAAGCTCCAAGACCTTGTCTCTGGGTTATTTGGCTCGTCAGGCACTGGGGCTGATCTTTTGGAAACAAAATCATGTCTGGTTATCTCTTCTTCCCACACCCCCCTAAAGGCCTGGCACAGAGTTGGCGCCCACAGAGTGTTGGGGGAGGGGATGAGTCTGGGGTTGTACATCTGTGTGTGTGTGTGGGGGGTGTGTCTTGTCCAGGTTTGAATCTGAGAAGTTGTGCTCTGTGTCTGCAGATGTGAATAAGTTATTTGCGTGGGTAACCTTGTAAAGATTTTGTGAGAGTTTAATGAATCCATACACTTATTAACCACAGCAAGCACTCACTGAATACTCGTTATTTTCTCCCTCTCTGAGGGGGAGACTGAAGATACAGAGATTGTGGGAGAGGGGAGAGGAGGTCCCTATGTGATTACAGTGCAGGCCAATAACTCCCCTTCTCTGCTTAACTGGAACTGCTTCAGGCAGCCTGATCCCCCACGAGTTCTCCTACTGACCACAGCTAGTCTTTCCCCCGAGTTTCACCTCACCAACTCCCCCTAGTCTTCCTCTACCTTCTCTTGTCTCCTCTTTTGCCCCACATATCCCAGCCCCAGTCTTTCCCCAAGTCTTCTGTCAGTTCTCCTAGTGTCTCCCATTTCTTCCATCTTTTCTCTCATTTCTGAGTCTCTTTCCATATTCCCTAGACTCACCTTTATCCACCATCACCCTCAGATCTCCATCTCCAGACTTTGCCCCGTCTCTCCTCTCTTCCTTCGGCTAATTCCCCCTACCCCTTTCTACCAGTCCCTTTCCTATTTTCCCAGTCTTGTTCCTCCCCAGCCTCCCCTTCCTCCCCCCGCCCCCACCGCCCCGTCCCCACACAGAGCTGAACTGTACTTCTTCACCTTGGCTTTGGGACACAGACCAGTTCTCAGGACCCTGTCTGGTCTACACAGAGATCCAGCTGGCTGTAGATACAGACACAGTGGGATAAGCTCTCCTCTGGTCTTGCCCATGTACCCAGACAGGCTCAGAATCTCCAGAACCATCCCGAGGCAGGAGCTGTCCCCTTGACTCACCACCTGAGGCTTCCTGGCTACAGAGGGCCCAGCCGGGCAGGAGCAGTAGAGGCAGCAGTGGCAGCAACGTTGTCAACATCCTGTAGCTTCGGTTCTTGACCCCACCTGGGCTCTTGGCTCTGGCAGGCTGGGGGCTCCAGCTGGCTGCAGCCTAGGGGAAAAAGAAGTGAGCGCTGTCTGGGAGGGAGGAGGCTAGACAGGGGAGGCTGGAAGGTGGCCAGGGCATGGGAAGAGAAAGAGGGCGGCAGCTTATAAAGTGTTATTCCTGCCCTGTCTCATTTCCTACCGGGGGGCCGGCCACCCTCTTGCCCTCCCTCTGCTCCGCCCTGCAGCGCACTCTCCAGCCCAGACCTGCCTTTTCCCTTTTCTGTGGGCCGCTTCTGAGGAACGGAGCGGAAAAGGGGGAGAAGGGCCGGGAGAGAAGTCCTGCCCTCTCTGAGTCAGGGGGTGGGGCATCTGTTTTCAAATTAGAGCAGTTTCTAGGGTGTTGAGATCAACAGGTTCCTGATGGGGAAACTGAGGCCCAGAGAGATGTAGGGAATTGCCCAAAGCTTATACATCATGGTGGTGACAGATCCGGGGTTAGAATTCAGCTTTCCAGCATGCTGGCTGCATTTTTTCGGAATTTTAAGTAAATAGTAATTACACAATCAGGGATCTTGCTCTCAGAAATAGTCACAAATTGAGTATAAAGCAGCTTCAGGCAGCATTGTTTGCAACAGGAGGGAATTATGAACAATCTAATTCTCAACAGAAGATTAGTAACTTAAAGCCGTATTTTTCAAACTGAGGTCACCATCTGTTAGTGAGCAATGAAAACAAACAATTTGGCAGGACATGATTAGCAGGGTTTTTTCTGTAAGTAAAATAGAGCAGTGTAAAAATTTTCAGTGCATCACCCTTGGTAAGGGTATTATTTCATGAAATATTTGTTCAGCTGTATCTGTGTGTGTTTTGGTTTTGTGTGTGTATGTGTCTATGATGGATTTTGGATAACAGTATAAAATTTATTTCTTACTCTTAGGAAGCAAGTAGAAAAATTGGGAAGTCCCACCCCCAAACTATGATAATCTATACTGTGGAGAATTATGCACTTGTTAAAAAATCACCTTCCCTGCCCAATCCCCACTTTATTTTCATCATATCACTTAGCACTACCTGGAATTACATTATTCATCTACATGTTTATTGTCTGAATGTCCCATCAGAATGTAAGCTCCATGAGAATAGAGGCTGTCCATCTTGTTAGCTACTGTATCTAGAATAGTGCACATAATAAATAATATAATAAATATCAGCTAATGAATGACTGAATGAGTCAGTCATGAGAGAGTTATGATATAAACCTCCAAGAGTAAGTTACAGAATATTATATACAGTTTAGAACCATTTGTGTGTCAGCCACACACACGACAACAAAACAACCTAGTATTTTATGGGAGTAAATGAATCTGAAAGGATGTACATCAAATATAGCAGTGGTTTATCTCCAGGGAGGGTCCTGAGATTAAGAGTTAGGGATGGCAATCTTGTGAAAATCTTTTTCACCCTATTTTGTGAAGGGTTTTATCAGTCTATCTGTATTGTTTGGAAAATTTGCATCTAGAATGTGATCATATATCTTTTGTTGAATTAAAAATAAAAGTTTAAGAAACAAATTGTGGTCGAAGAAGATGGCAGATCATTATGAGTGGATGTGTTGGCAGGAAACTTTGATAAATGAAAAAGAAGTATGGAATGATAATGTATAGTATAATTCCATCTATTTTTAGTTTAAATTTTTTATTTCTGTCCAAGTAATCCGTATATAATTCGATTCTTAGATGCAAAAATTTGTATGTGCATATCTCTATGTATTTGTATATGCATAGGAAAAATGCTGGAAGGGTACCCTCAATAGAGATTACCTCTGGGGAATGGGATTAGATAAAGGGCTGTGAGGGGGATTCTGATTTTTTATTTTATACACTGTTTCTTGGAGGGAGAGATAATGTCATAGTAGAGTTGGAGAAAGCCCTGGGCATGTACCAGGCTCCCATTCTCTGAGCAGAATATATGCAAGAGTGTCCATTCTCACCTCTCAGTTGTTGCAAATCAACATAGAAATGACAAAGTGTTTTTCCAGCTTATCAAAATGGTCTAGTCAGAAGGAGAATGGGGGCCTTGTTTTCCTGGACTGTGACTTAGGAAAAGTGGAAGGACTTAAATCACTGCCAATTATATTGTCTTGCCTTTTATAAAAAATTATTGTGAAACACTTTATATTTGAAGAATTAACTCATGCTTGAAGAATTTTATTACAAACATACATGTCCCTACTACGCAGCATAAGAAACAAAATATTAGCAGTTTAATTGAAGCCCCCTCGGTACTCCTCTCCATCGTGTCTCTCACACCCCTGCCCCACTACCAAAGTAACCACGAATCAGAATTTCCTATTTTTTACATCCTTATATTTCTGTATACTTATATGACATATGCATATATCCCTAAGTAATATGTAAACTTTCAAATGCATAATGAAGCAGAGCATGAGGTCACTTAGCTTGAACTTTATGTAAATGGTATTGAAGTGCTCATATGCTTCTGCAACTTGCTTTTTTTACTTGGCTTTTTTTTTTTTTTTGAATTTCATTGATTTTCTTTTTTCTGGTGGAGGTGCTGGGGATGGAACCCAGGACCTCACCCATGCTATGCACACACTCTACCACTGAGCTATGCCCCCACCCCCTCACCTGATATGTTAATAAGATTCATCCATGTTGCCATGTGTAGGTCCATTAATTTCCACTGCTCTAGAATATGCTATCTTATGACTACACTGGAATTTAGTGTCTAACAACAGAAGAATAGATAAATACAGACTCCCCCTCTTCTGCCCCCCTCCCCAGTATTTTGCTATTATGAACAGTGCTGGTATGAATATTCTTGTAAACGTTTTCTTGTGCATATGTGGGAGTTTTTGTAGGTGCAAACCTGGAAGTGGAATTCCTGAGTCATAGGGTATGTGCGTCTTCAGTTTGACTAGATATTGCCAAACTGCTTTCCAAAAAGGTTGGGCCAAATTTATATCTCAGTGAGTGGGCGAGATTTCCCTCGCTCCTCTTCCCTGCCAGCCCTTGGCATTGTCAGATGATTGGGTGGAAAATGGCACTTTGTTTTGGTTTTACTTTGCTTCATCTGATTCCTAGTGAGTTTGTACATTTTTGCTTTGCCTTTTTTCTCCCTTGTGAGCTAGGAGGGTGCTTTGGGTTGGAGGGTAATAAAGTACAGGATTGAACCAGTTTGAAATTGGGGGCTGTGAGTCTTCCATCTAAGCAGGTAGGGCCTGGGTCACTGGGATTAAAGAGGATCCACACCAGTATGCACAGGGCTCACCACACTGAGATCTGCGGTGGAGGTAAGTGACATCATCAATAGCTCTTTCCCAAACACACACCTTACACACCGTGCCCTGAAAATTAAATAGCAGTGACAACAACTATTATCATAGGTCACTTTTATCTTGGCTAGGAACAGTGTTAAATTCTTTACATAAATCATCTCACTTCATTCATATGCCAGCCCTACCAGGTAGGTTCCATTAACATCATTTTACTAAAAAAGGCTTTGAGAGAGAGAGTGACTTACCTAAGGTCATACAGTAGAAGCTATAATTGGAACCTACATCTCTCTCATGCCAAAGTTTGTGAATTTAACAACCACATAGTATCTCAAAATTGGGAGAGATCACTCCATCAATATAGTTTTGAACACATACTTCCACCATGCTTGAATATTTCTGTTATATGTAATATAAAACATGCCAAAACTTTGTACTGAGTGCTAGGCCTTTATTGCTTCCTCTAGGCAGACAGCACCAGGCTTATTTTCTCCGTGTGACAGGTTAGATTATTAAAGCACAGAAGCTTTTTGGATGAGTCGAGAAGTGCAGAGCAGAGATTTGAGCTCAAAGAGGATGGGGTATGGGATTGGGTACAGAGAGAAGGAAGAGAGTATTGGGGGTAGGGAAGCTAGTGAGTTGGGGGCAGCTTGAGGGGTGTCCCCATCCCCCCTCTAAGCCCAGGGTTGGGGGTGGGGAAGAGACAAGAAATGCTGCAGTTGGAGCCAGAGCCTCTGCTGCATCTGGCCCAGGAGACCGAGGGGCAGTAAACCACAGAGAAGTGTGGGCACAGGGCCAGCCGCTGGGATTTACTGAGCCCTAAAGAATGAGGGTCCTGTTGAGCAAAGGGAAGTGAAGGAAGTAAGTAGTAGCATTTCCCACTCCAGAAAGCACATGCTGGGGAAGATAAGGGAGACAGGAAGCTGAGTGGGGTCAGCACTGGTGTGGCTCCCAAGGGTGAGGAGAGGCCCTGCCAGGGCCGCAGGCTGAGCTAGGGACTGGCAGTGTGCCCAGCTGGACTTCAGAGGACCAGGCCTCTCCCTCTCTGTCAGCTACTGAAGATAGGCAGTTTCACCAGCCAGGCCCAACTCATATAACAACAGATAACAAGGTGTGGTCCCTTCAGAGATCACTGCCCCCTTAGGACAGGGAATAGTAATAATAGCATATATTGGAAGCTGACAGTGTGCTAGGAACCGTATGAAGTCAGCAGAGTACTTGTGTTTTATTCTCACTAGTGCCTTATGAGAAGTTTGACGACACGGCCATTACTCCCATTTTACAGATAAGGACACAGAGGCACGGAACAGTGAACTGACCTGCTGGAAGATACCCAACTAGTAAAGATAGATCTGGGACTCAAATGCAGGTGAGCTGTATCCCAAACATGCTTTTGTAGCTATTAGAGACGATCCTAAGAGGAAAAATGAGATGATTCATACAAAGTGCCAGAACATAGTACCTATTCAGTAGGTAGGAGACATAAGAAAGGAACTTGGCCTTAGGGGGGACAGACAGAACTGACCCTGCAGCAGGAAGAATGGAGGGTGGACGTGAAGTAGGATTTCCGGAAGGGGAAGTAAAGGAATAGATAAGAATCTTACTCAAGATTTCCTCCTGTACCCACTCCCACATCCCAACTTAGGAAATGTGAAAAGATACCTGTACAGTCAGAATGATTCCGGCTCTTGCCTGCCTAGCAAGTGGTGGGAACCTGGTGTTTGGGGCTTGGCTCCAACGCATCTTTCCAGCCTTATCTTTCCATGTATTCCAGTCTCAGCCAAATCAATCTGCTCCTCTTGGTTTCCTAAACACAGAGCACACAAATGTTATCTTTTCCCTTTCTTCATCTTGTCTTCAGATAAACAGAAGTTCCAAATTTTAAGATGGTTAATTTTATCATCTCTTCTATTAGTTCATGCTTCTTGTGCCTGTGTGAGACATCTTTCCCTACCCTGGGGTCATGAAGATATTCTCCTATTTACTTTAAAAAGCTTTATAGTTTTGTGTTTCACCTTTAGGTGTCTGGTATGAAATAAAGGTCAAAATGAATTTCCTTCATGTGGATATCTAGTTGTCCCAGCACCGCTTATTGAAAGTCTGCCCTTCCTTACTGATCTGCAGTGACGTCTCTGACTTGAGTAGAAGTGATTCTTTTGTTTCAATGGCCTATTGAAATTGTATAGACTTATAATACATATCTATATCTTACAGGTCAAGTCTTCCCACCTTGTTCTTCAAGAGTGTCTTGGCTATTTTTGAATATTGAACTTACATACATAAATTTTAGAATTATTTTACCAAGTGGATGGAATTTTAGTTGGTATTGCAATTGATGGCTTTGGGGAAAATTGACATCTTCACAATACTGAGTTATCCAATGCATAGTAGAGTATATTTCTTCATTTATTTACATCTCCTTTGTTGTCTCCCAGGGTTAGCTAAGTTTCTCTTCTAGACATCTTGCCCACCCTTGGTCAGATTTTTCTCCAGGTCCTTCATATTATAAAATGTTATTGAAAAGAAATTTCGTGTTCTAATTGCTTATTGCTGATATATAGAAATACTGATAATTTTGTTGCATTGCTTTTGTATCTAAAAATCTTAATTAACTCTTTTAAAAAAATTAATTCTTTTATTTATTCCAATAATTATTTGTACATTCTTTTGGATTTTCTATATGCATAGGCATATCACTAGTAGATAGTGACAGCTTTATTTCTTCCTTTCTAATTTTTATAGTTTCTTTTTCATAACCTATTGTCTTGTCTCTGACTTCTAGTGCCATGTTGAATAGAAATGATAGAAAATATAAGTGAGTATTCTTGTCATTTTCCTGGCTTAAAAAGGAAGATTTTTAATCTTTTAATCATTTATTTTAATCATTAAATATGATGTTTGCTCTATTTTTAAAAAATAGATACCCTTTATTGGATTAAGGAAGAGTTCTTTTATTCCTAGTTTGCTGAGTTTTTGTCATAAATGTTTTGAGTTTTTCAAGACCTTTATCATTAGCTGATAAAATGATCATGTGATTTTCCATCTTTAATTTGCTAATGTGGCATATGAGTTAAGTGACTAGTGTTAAACTAAACTTGCATTGCCAAGGACAACTTCTTCATGAGGGATTATCCTTTTAACATATATTTTACTCTTCTGCTGCTCTTCTCTAGACTTCCCCAGACCTTCCCCACTCTTTTAAAGCCCTGCTCAGATACCACTTCCTTCTGAAAGCCTTCCTAGATGCCCCTCACTACAACACTCTTCTCACAAAGCCAATAGAATGTTGCCTCCTGTTGTAGCTGCATTGTAACTATATTGTTACCTTCTATCCCCTTGTCTTCTCTCCTGGACTATAAACTCCTGCAGGGCATTTTGGTGCCCTCTTCTCAGCCCACTCCCTTCTCGCAGGACCCAGAGCAGAGGTGGTATCGAGTGTAACATAGAGGATGGGATCTGGGGTAAAGCTGCCTGGGGTCACATCTCAGCTTGGCCACTTGCTGGCTGTTGGATTGAGGGCCTGCCACCTGTCTCATAGGGTTGTGAGAATAGGATGTTAGACGTGAATCACTTAGTACAGCTCTGGGCATGTATTATTTTTGTTATCTTAGTCCATGGCTACTACACTCTATGCTTCTCTTACTCTGAATTGCTCACAGGTCATTTCCAAGAGCTTCTGAGAGCCATCTCATCTTCCTTGATTTCCTCTAAAGCTGTTCTTATGCTGCTTCATTCTTTCAGTCAGTGGGCATTTATTGAGCACTTCCTGTGTGGTGAAGCAGACAAGATCCCTCCTCAGGAAGCAGACAAGACAGTCAAACAGGGGAGATAGACATATAGGCAGACAATGATAATACAGTGTGATAAGTGTTCAGACAGAGGGCCAGGGCGGTGGAGGACTGGGGCTGGGGAGCATCGGGGGCATCTAGCTTGTGAGAGTGGAGTCCTCTGACTTAGCCTGAGGGTCAGACTAGACTTCACTGAGGAGGTGATGCCTAAGCTGGTCCTGCAGGACAACTGATGGATGGGAGTGGGGGTAGGGCAGGTGTGGGGAAGAGTTGTTTCAGTAGAGGGAGAAGAAGGTGCAAAAGAATATAAGATGACAGGAGAAAGGATATAACATGCTTCAGAAATTGGTACTTCTTAAGCGTGGCTGAAACAGAATAGGTGGTGAGGAGGGAGAAGTGATGTGAAAGGTAAGCAGGTGTCTGATGAAGAGTCTGTCATACTACAGTAAGAAATTGAGACTTTATCTGGAGGTAATTCTCACCCCCTTCTTTGGTCCACCTAACACCTATTAGAGTAGGAGTCACTGACTCCAGGAAGCCTTCCCTGACTTTCTGCCCACTAGCCTGTGTTGGGTATTCCCTTGGTTCTACTATAGCCCTCTCTTTCCCCTTATCACAACTTCTTTCCATGAGAATTATCTATTTAAGCATCTCTCCTTCATACCAAAAGCAGGACAGGGAATATGTTTTAACATTTCTGTAACACGAGGCTGGCAGAGTACATGGCACCTGGTAAATGCTAAATAGATATTTATTGGATGGATGAACCAGCACATAGGACATCCAGGGAAGGAAAGAAAATTGTGACCAGCAAAATGCCTGGCACATAATTGGCCCTTCAAAAATTATTTCATCTTTTTTCTGCACCAGCTTTCTCATCTGGGAAATGGGAATAAAACAGAAATTCCCTCAAAGGGGATGTTTTTAACATGCTGAGTATCCTTGACACTGAATGGCAGACCCTGGGTCAAGCACTTCACAGCATGTTAGAAAACATAATTCTCATGCAAATAGACAGTGAGCATAGGTCAAAGTTTCATTTAACTCATTAATAAGGGGACAAGCAGGATGACCAAGCCAGTTCAAAATAGACTATTAAAACTGGGGGTTTTGTGGGAATGCAGTTTGGTGCAGCCACTATGGAAAACAGTGTGGAGATTCCTCAAAAGACTAGGAATAGACTTACCATATGACCCAGGAATCCCACTCCTGGGCTTGTATCCAGAAGGAAATCTACTTCAGGATGACACCTGCACCCCAATGTTCATAGCAGCACTATTTACAATAGCCAAAACATGGAAACAGCCTAAATGTCCATCAACAGGTGACTGGATAAAGAAGATGTGGTATATTTATACAATGGAATACTACTCAGCCATAAAACCGACAACATAATGCCATTTGCAGCAACATGGATGCTCCTGGAGAATGTCATTCTAAGTGAAGTAAGCCAGAAAGAGAAAGAAAAATACCATATGAGATCACTCATATGTGGAATCTAAAAAACAAAAACAAAAACAAACAAACAAACAAAAACAAAGCATAAATACAGGACAGAAATAGACTCACAGACAGAGAATACAGACTTGTGGTTACCGGGGGGGTGGAGGGTGGGAAGGGATAGACTGGGATTTCAAAATTGTAGAATAGATAAACAAGATTACACTGTATAGCACAGGGAAATATATGCAAAATGTTATGATAACTCACAGAGAAAAAAATGTGACAATGAGTGTGTATATGTCCATGAATGACTGAAAAATTGTGCTGAACACTGGAATTTGACACAACATTGTAAAATGATTATAAATCAATAAAAAATGTTAAAAAAACTGGGGGTTTTATAGTCAATGAAAAAAGAAAAATCTTGAAATGAGATTGCTAAATTATATACAAATGGATTAATGTCTTCCAGGGTAATAAAACTGTAACCTTTAGGATTATCTTCTGTACCAGACAGAAAAGGAAATCATCATATCTCACTACGTTACAGAATTGTAAAATGTCTGGGCCCTCATCAGTTGTGTAAATAATGTTGAATTTCTCTTCAGGGGCAGATGACTCTTAAGTAGACTCGCTAATCAATGCTCTATTGTGACATCAAAAGGTCACGTAATCATCGTTTTACTTTAGTCACATGTTTTAGATAGTTTTCTTAACACTGGTAAGTTTAGTTTAACAGACACTGTTACTATTATAAAGCTCTCAATTAATATTTGCTGAGAGGATTTTCACTCTATTAGGCTTTGTTCCTTCTCTCTGGTGTCAGAGTTTGGGACCTACAGAGTGGGTAGACTGAGGTGGGTACCCCATAGGATCCTATGCTCTTCCTTCCCTCAGCCTGGGGTGGTATTGGGCTAATTCTGTATCATTAAATAGGCAGAGAAAGGATCTGCTTTGGGCATCAGCAAAGCAGGCATGTACCCCTCTCCCCATAAGAACAAAAAATTTTTGAAAGTACTGGATATTTCCAAAAAGGCAGAGAAGTAGATATCATGGGGAAAAAATCATAAATTTGTTGCACCACTATCCATTTATTTTTTTCCCCATTTTTCAATGTAGAAAATTGTGGTTAAAAACATATGACATAAAATTTACCATTTTAACCATTTTAAATATACATTTCAAAGGCATTAAGTACAGTCACAATGTTGTACAACCATCACCATCGACCATCTCCTGAACTCTTTTCATCTTGCAGAACTGAGACTCTGTACTTCTTAAATAATAACACATTGCCCTTATCCCCAGCCCCGGCAACCCTTCTGTTTTCTGTCTCTGTGAATTTGACTACTCTAGGTACCTCATATATGTGGTATCATACAATATTTGTTCTTTTGTGGCTGGCTTATTTCATTTAGCATCATGTCCTCAAGGTTCAACCAAGTTGTAGCATGTGTCAGAATTTCCATCCTTTTTAAAGGCTGAATAATATTCCATTGTATTGATATCACATTTTGTTTATTCAGTCATCCATTGATGGATGTTTGCTTTGGTTCCATCTTTTGGCTGTCACCTCCCTTTTTTATAGCATAAGATTATTTTTGTTTTGAATTGCCCATTTGGGTTGGACACCATTCTCAGGGCTTGAGATACTCAAAGATTGTAATCTGACTCAGGGTCTGGGACTGACCAGACTGTGAGACCATTTGTGGTTACTTCTTGATTCTGTATTTTCCTAAGTATAACCAGGATGACTAGTTTTCTCTAGGCAGATTTACCCACAGGTCCAAGTTTATGTGGAACATGAATGTTACAAAATGTGTCTGGGGCTCTGATGTGCTGTAAAATTTGGATATGCTGGGGACAGGGGAAATTCAAGCATTTCTGTAAAGCAAGAGAAGGGAAATTTCTAGGAATAAACTAGTTATTTCTTGGCAGTCTGTAAGTATGTAGGATGCAAGCTCTGCTCTGGGAATTGGGAGAATCCTCTTGAACCACATAACTTCTAGATGCTAGAATAGGAATTCCCAGATATTTCCCTGCTAAAAGTAGTCAAGAGTATTGGGTCAAAAGAGAACTAAAATGTCTTGGAATCCAGCTTCAGGGAATTGAAATGTTTACTCTTTCCAGCAAAAAGGAAGGTAATGTTGAATGTAGCTAAAGCTAGGGGACATGAAGCTAAAGCTAGGGGACACTGCAAAAGTCAATCAGATCTCCACTTTTTAATTCTGCATTGTCCTTTATTTATACAATTGTCATTAACTTCGTCAATGCAGTAGAGTATAGACTGTCTCAGTCCAAATCTTGGCTCTACCACTCATTCACTGTGAGACATTGGTTGTTATTAAACCTCTCTTCAGTTTCTAAGATATGTGCCTCAATTTTTTAAATCTTTAAAATGGTAATAATAATACTATTGTCTCAGAGGATGGTGGTAAGGACCAACGGTGCTGATGCATGTAGTACCAAGAATAGTGCGTGGGAGATAGTAAATGCTATGTAAATGCTTGGTATTAATAATGTATTTTGGCTGCCGCCTTCTCCTTCTCTCTCTTCTTTTTCTTCTTCCTACTATTATTATTCAGTTTGCAAATAATCAAATTTCACTTGAAGTGTTGTCCTACAGTTTTATTCTGCTTCATGATTGTTTCGGGGGAAATTTTCTGCAGTTGGTGTGTGTTGAATTCTGTTTTCTGACTTTTTTTTTTGCAATAACTATGAATCTGTTAATATTTTTCATTGTCCTGAGAGGTAGTTGCATCCTCTCATTTTCCAGATTTGGAAACTGAATCCCCAGAATGGAAAGTAACTTGCCCAAGATCACACAGAGACAGTGACTAAACCAGTAAGAGAACCAAGGCCTTCTGACCACAAGTCCAAGGCTTGTTCCACTTGGCACAGAGTCCAAGAAACCTGACCTTGGCTATTGATACAATCTGAGTGTCCTCCAGACACCCACAGAAGACTTGACCACTCTGTAATTCCAAGTATTTTCCAAAAGACATCTTTCCTTTCTATCAAAATTGCAAGCACTTCAAGGGAAAGGTCTATGGCTTGACTACTTTGTAATCTTCATTGTATGCCCAACAATATGCTTCAAACTTTTGAGGGCAGAAAGTATTGCCTATATCACCTTGGATAATTAGGGGCTGATGTTCAATAAATGGAACTAATTAATACGCCCTTACTTTTGTTTTTTTGAAAAAGAGGAATGGGGGTAAGGAAGAGAATATTTACTAGGAAGTTAATATGTTTTAGTCACTGTGCTAGAATTTTCACCACTATCCCATTTAATTCCCAGAAATCCTTTACAGCATTGTCAACTTCCAGATTTTGAATCAGGAAATTAAGGTTTAGAGTGATTAGGCAACTTACTCTGAGTATCTTCATGAGTAAATGTTCAAGACTGACACTTCTCTCGTGGACTACAACTTTCTAGACTCTAATGTGACCACAGAGTGAGAGGTAAAGCTAGGAGAAAAGAGACCTAAGTGATCCAGAAGGTTTAAAAAAAAAAGATTTTTTTCTCATGAGAAACCATAAAATCAGCCATATACACTGTGAAAATATAAGTCATCATCATATTTGTTCCATGACAGTGTGGAAATGCATATTGTCATCAGGCTAGAAAAAGAAGACAGAAAAATTGTGAAAATTGAGCAGTCTTGCTCATGGAAAGAGACCTGTCAGAGGAGCGTATAGCTCAGTGGTTGTGTGCTTGCTTAGCATGCACAAGGTCCTGGGTTCAATCCCCATCTCCTCCATTAAGAAATAATTAAGTAAACAAACCTAATTACTTCCCTATCCACACACCACCCCCCCACGAAAGAGACCTATCATTACCAAATCTAGGCAACCTGGCCCCACTCTCTGTGCAAACATTTTTGAATGGAGACAAAAAGATAAGCTATAGGACTTATATGGAGAAGGATAATTAGGCCTGGACGAGTTTCATAGCATGGAAGGGCCCAGACCTGAAAAGTGTTTAGTACTTGTGCTGGGCTAAAAAAAATGGCCCCCTAAAGATAATTAGATCTTAATCCCTGGAATCTGTAAGTATACCAAATTTGGAAAAAGAGTCTTTGCAGATGTGTTTAAGTTAAAGATCTTGAGATGGGAGGTTATCTTGTGTTATCCAGGTGGGCCCCAAATGCAATCACATGTGTCCTTATAAGAGAAAGGCAGAGGGAGCTGTGACACACACCTGCAGAGGAGGAGGTGATGTGAACACAGAGGCAGAGATTGGAGTGATATGGTCACACGCCATGGAATTCCAACAACATTCCCTTCTCAAAGAGAAGCTAGAAAGGCAAGGAGCAGATTCTTCCCTCGGGCCTCCAGGGGGACTGTGGCCCTGCCAAAATCTTGATTTTGGCACACAGAAACTAATGTTAGACTTCTGACTTCCAGAACTGTGAGAAAATACATTTCTGTTGTTTCAAGCCACCACGTTTGTCGTAATTTGTTACAGTAGTCACAGGAAACTAATATGTACTCCTGTGCTGTTTATCTGAGTCTCAGTTTATTGTTATCTCCTTTCCCATCTGGCACTTGCAAGAAGAGTTTTCAAAAGCATCCCAATATTTTTTATGTGTTTCTTCTGCCAGGCACTGTGACAAGCACTTTACATGTAATAGCTCACTGAACCCTTATAATCCTATTAGGTAGATACTAATATTATTCTTAGTTATAGATGAGTAAAATGAGGCTCAGAAGGAAAGCTGGTGGGACCACACTAGTGGATGGAACTAGTATTCCTACTCAGGTGTGCTCAAATCTAAAGCCCACACTTTAAGCTTCTATATTGTACTACCTCAAGCTCTCTGGGTTAAGTCAGGGTTTTAATTCTTGTATCTACTGACGGATGGCATTTCAGGACATTTATCTGAGTGATAATTTCAAGGATGCTGGACCAAAGGAGACCAAATGTACCTTCATTCCAACTCAAAGAACTGAGCTGCCACTTCCCTCTGACTCTTTTTCAGCAGAAAAGAGGATAGCCAATTCTAGCACTACAGAAAGCTCAAGTTAAGAGCACCTCAAAGATTCATTTGTTCAGATTCCTCACTTATAGATGAAAAAGCTGGGTTCAGAGAAGGGGAATACCTGCCTAGGGTCACAAATAGAGGCTTTAAGTGGTAAAGCTGGGATTGAAGTCCAGGTCTCACTTCAAATCCAGGGTTGATTCTATGGCACATCACGCTGCCCAAAGTCATGGGTGTTGCTCTGGTCTCAGATACTGACCAAACTCTGGGAACTTGCAAGAAGGAAAATGGAAAAGTGGGTATTGACCTTCTCAAAGCTATAGTGCGCCAGGGTCTTCATTCTCACCTGGAATAAACTTCTGGGCTGCAACCACTGAGATGGTCCAGGGAATTGGGAGGGGGAACCTTCTTCCTTCTGATGGGGACTGAAGAGACTGTGATGATGTGACCCCATCCCAAATGGGAGGAGAGGAATGTCAAGAATTCACAAATACCTAGAATGGAAGGGATTTCCAAAAATCTCAAGGGTGGCAGCTTTGGACAAATAAATGGAAGTAAGTTGTACCTTACACAATTAGCTGGGAACTAGTTTGGGAAACTTAATATGCTTACTTATGGTAAAGGCTGGACATTCTTCATCCATCTTTACATACATCCACTCAATAAATATAGAATCCCTGCCAGTGTCTGGCTTCATGCTTAATAAGCATGCAGTTAAGAAAAAAGAGATAATATATTTAAAGTATTCCGTACAGTCTTAGTACACAATAAGTGCTTAAAAATGTTGCTAAGAAAGAAACTGGAGACAACACAAACAGATAGAAAGATGTACTGTTTTCTTGGACTGGAAGAATTAATATTGTTAAAATGGCCATACTAAGGCAATATACAGATTCAATGCAATCCCTATAACAATATCAATGGCTTTTTTCACAGAGTTAGCATGAATAATCTTAAAATTTGTATGGAAACACAAAAGACCCTGAATAGTCAAAACAATCTTGAGGAAGAAGAACAAGGCTGGAGAAATCATGCTCTCTGACTTCAGATTATACTATAAAGCTACAGTAATGAAAACAGTATGGTACTGGCACAAGAACAGATACATAGATCAATGGAACAGAATAGACAGCCCAGAAACAAACCCATGCACTTATGGTCAATCTATGACAAAGGAGGCAAGAATATACAATGGAGAAAAGACAGTCTCTTCAGTAAGTGGTGCTGGAAAAACTGGACAGCTACATGTAAAAGAATGAAATTTGAACATTCTCTAACACCATGTACAAAAATAAACTCAAAATTGATTAAAGACCTAAATGTAAGACTGGAAATCATAAAACTCCTAGAAAAAACACATAAATTTTGACATAAATTTTAGCAATATTTTTTTGGATCAGTCACCTAATGCAACGGAAACAAAAGCAAAAATAAACAAATGGACCTAATCAAACTTAAAAGCTTTTGCACAGCTAAAGAAACCATCAACAAAATGAAGACAATCTACTGAATGGAAGAGAATATTTGCAAATGATACAACAGATAAGGGGTTAATATCCAAAATATATGAACAGCTTATATAACTCAACATCAAAAAAACACAAACAACCCAATTTAAAAATAAGTAGAAGACCTTAATAGAAATTTCTCCAAAGAGGACATGAAGCTGGCCAGCAGGTACACGAAAAGATGCTCAACATCATTAATCATCAAGGCAATGCAAATCAAAACCACAATGAGATATCACCTCACACCTGTCAGAATGGCTTTCATCAAAAAACA
This sequence comes from Vicugna pacos, assembly GCF_048564905.1. Taxonomy (NCBI): domain Eukaryota; kingdom Metazoa; phylum Chordata; class Mammalia; order Artiodactyla; family Camelidae; genus Vicugna; species Vicugna pacos. The sequence goes on along the minus strand of NC_133005.1, from coordinate 26,278,894 downwards.
AACAAAAACCACAGAAATAACAAATGTTAGCATCATGTGGAGAAAAGGGAACCCTTGTACATTGTTTGTCGTGCAGCCACTGTGGAAAACAGTATGGACGTTTCTCAAAAAACTAAAAATAGAACTACCACATGACCCAGCAATTCCATTCCTGGAAGAACACAAAAACACTAATTTGAAAAGACATATGCACGTCAATGTTTATAGCAGCATTATTTACGTTTGCCAAGATATGGAAGCAACCAAAGTCCATCAAAGATGAATGGATTAAGATGTGGTATATGCATATACAATGGAATACTACTCAGCCATTAAAAAGAATGAAAATTTGCCATTTGCAACAACATGAATTGACTTGAAAGGTATTATGCTAAGTGAAATAGGTCAGACAGAGAAAGAAAAATACTGTATGATATCACTTATATGTGGAATTTAAAAAATACAACAAACTAGGCAGGATGGTATAGCTCAGTGGTAGAGTGCATGCCTAGCTTGCATGAAGTCCTGGGTTCAATCCCCAGTACCTCCATTAAAAAAAAAAAAAGAAAAACCTAATTACCTCCCCTCTCCCCCCAAATACAACAAACTAGTCAATATAACAAAAAGAAACAGACTCACAGATAAATAGAACAAACTAATGGTTACCAGTGGGGAGAGGGAAGGGGGAAGGGGCAAGATAGGGGCAGAGGCTTAAGAGGTACAAACTATTATGTATAAAATAAACAAATCACAAGGATGCATTGTACAATACAGAGAAAATAGCCAGTATTTTATAGTAACCGTAAATGTATAACCTTTAAAACCAGAATTACTATACAATACACCTGTAACATATAATATTGTATATCAACTACACTTTAATAAAAAATAATTAAATAAAAATAAAAACTTAAAAAATGTTGTTGCTAAGACATTAATTAATACTAGTATCTGTAATACCACTGTCTTTAAGACACGTTGATCTCAGCTTCACCGACTATATACCCCACATGCTCCTAGTTTGGGTTCCGCCGTCCATTGCACACTGGGGCTTGTAGTCCGGAAGTGAGTGGTTGATTCATCAGCGCGCATGCGCCATGGCGCGAATTCCCGGAAGAACCAGCAGAGGTTCCCAGGATGAGCTGGGGGTTGTGGCTGCTGCGGCGGCGGCTGCGCTGACAGTACACGAACTCTATGCCTTTCCGGCTGCTCGTCCCGTTTGGCCTCCTGTGCGTGCTGCTGCCCCCGCACCATGGTGCACCGGGCCCCGATGGCACCGCGCCCGACCCCGCCCACTACAGGTGAAGGGGGCCAGGCTCCCAACTTCCCGTAGTTGGGGAATGGGAAGCGCAGACCCGGTCCCTTCCCTTTCCTTCCATCCCAGGACCCCCATCCTGACCTGTTTGGACCCCGCCACTGGGCTCCCGGCAGAAATCAGGTGCTGATTGCCATTTTCCGCCTAATTTTTTTTTCTTTTCTCCTGTCTCGTTTCGTTTGGTGGTCCCTGCCTTATTTCTCGTACTCCGCCCCAGGGAGCGAGTTAAAGCCATGTTCTACCACGCCTACGACAGCTACCTGGAGAATGCCTTTCCCTACGACGAACTGCGACCTCTCACCTGTGACGGGCACGATACCTGGGGCAGGTAGTGCAAGGGGAGGAACAAGGGGGTGGCCTTGATCTGGCCGTCCGGTCCTAGGCGGGCGGGTCTGCTGGGGTTGATGGCTTCATGGTCTCCTTACCGTTTCCGGAAAAGCTCATAGCCAGGGTGAGATCGCGTTCTTTCCAATTCAGGCTAGCAACACCAGGATCCACCCAGCCTCCTGGAAAGTTGGATCCCATCGTGGAAAAAGCCTGGGGTAGCCTGGTGGGCTGGACCTCTGGGCTTCCGCCGTAACAGTAACAAGCATCAGCTGTTGGGATCTGGGCAAATCCTTGGAGTCTAGGATATGTGGAAGGGCTTCAAGAAGTCAGAAGACCCAACCCCTTCATGTTATAAGTGGGCAAACAGGCCCAGGAGGGGATGTAACTCTCCCAAACAGGAAACTTCAGAGCCTTTGTTAGTGTAACTGAAACACACTTCCCCCTCACATCCCTGACTGCTTCTTGAGATCTCAGCTCAAAATGTCACCTCAGCATCAGTTCCCCTAACTATCCAACCCCAACAGGTCACTCTCACAAATGACCTGTTTTATTCCTGGCACTTCTCACTCTCTGATACTATCATTTCACTTGTCTGTTAGTTTGTCTTTCTTACTTCCACTAGAATAAAAATATGTGAGAGATAGGATGCTCTGTCTTATTCCTTGCTGAGTGAGGGAGGAATCTGCATTTAGCTGAAGATGACATTGATTAAACACTGTGCTAACCATTTTACTCGTGTCATCTCATTTAATTAGCACCCCCAGGAGTTAAGTGCTGTTATTTCTGTTTTACAAATGAATATGTTAAGGACTAGAGAAGTAAACTAGACAAAATTTGTGCTGGCTTTTGGTTTTTTAGTTGAAAAAAGTAATACAAGCAAATGGCAAATTCAAGCAGTGAATGTCATATAATAAAAAAAATAAATATCTCTCATGCCCTAGAACTCCAACTCCTGTTAACTTTCTTGTATATCCTTCCAGAAATACTTTTGGTTTATATGATCATATAGGTATGTATATGTGTGTGTTTTTAAGTTAACTTCTTAAAGGTGTAACTTACATAAAATGCACCCATTTAAAGTGTATAGTAACCACTGTCACAGTCAAGGTAGAGAACATTTCTGTAACCCTAAAAAGTTCCCTTGTGGCTCTTTATAGTTAATTCCTCCGCCACCACTGAGCCAAAAAACTACTAATCTGCTTTCTGTCTATGTCTCTTTTTGAAGATACCATTAGAAACATATGACACAGCCTCTTCTGTACCTTGTCATTTTCATTTAATTGTGTAATTTAAGTATCTTCACATTAGCACACAGAACTCTTGATAACAACCTTTTTGACAACCTCATTGTTTTGCACTGTTTGAATGTATTACAGTTTAGTTAATCACTCTTCAACTGGAGTACATTTGGGTTATTTCTGGCTTTTTGCTGTTCTAAATACAATATTGCCATGAGCGTTCTCAAGCATACAGTTCTGCACACTGTGAGATAAATTCCTACATGTGGAAATTCCTGTGCTCTGAGGTACAATCTTATAGTGCCTCCCTATGGCAGAGGAGAATGCCAGAGAAGGTAGGTGATATATTCAACTACAGTCAGCCACAGCAGCCCACCTCCCAGGTGCCTTAAATGGGTCAGAGTTTCCCAGCAATTTTCACTGGCTTCTCTGTTGTGACTGCCAGTAGGACTGGCAGAGATATTGCTGTGCCTTTCTTGTTAGTTTTTGGAGTGTCTGATCTGGGGCAGCCTTAGTTTTTGATGTTTGATTTTCTTACTAAGCAGCTGGGATTTTTTTGTCCTTTCACAGTTTTTCCTTGACTCTAATTGATGCTCTGGACACCTTGCTGGTAAGTGTCTCGTCTATTCCTTTTTTCTCCAACATTGCATAACCAACATCCTTCCTCTTTTGGCAGCTTGACTGTGGGTGAAAAATGAGTTCTTCACCTAGCCCTATTATTTTTCATCTTATGATTCTAGAACCATCGGGTTCTGGATGCCCAGCTAGAGGAAAATGATGAATTCCAACTTATTCAGATTCATTTATGCAGCAAATGTTTCTAGAGGACCTGTTATAAACACAGAACTGTGATGAGCCTGTATAACTCTGTGGGGGATACAGAAGCTTTGATACCGTCTTTGTTTTCAGAGTCTTACATTCTAATGGTCACATTCAGTAATAAAAATGCTGACAGTAACCAGTTAGTGTGTTACATGTAGGGCTTGTGCTAAGCACTTTACATGTGTTATCTTGTTTATTGCTTCCAACAACCCCATGAGATAAGTACCTTATCTCTTTTTGCAGCTGAGAAATCTGATGCTATAGAAAAGGGGAATGGTTTGGCTGGGGTGCACAGTTATTAAACGGCAGGGCTAGGACTTGAACCCAGTTCTGTATGATTCCAAGCTTTAACCATCATCCTTAAAAAGACCACAAGAAAGATTTTCATACCTTTCCCCCTATTTCACTATTTCTGGTTCTCTGTCACCCCTACTCATTTTTATAGTATTTACATGATAGTTTTGTGATCACTCTATAGATATAATTTAGCTGCTTTTTTTTAGGCTTAATTTGTATGTTATCTATCCATCAAATATTTATTTATTGTTGAGGGCCAACTGTGTACCAAGCACAGGGCTAAGCTCTGGAGTTATAATGGTGAGTTTAAGCAGACATGGTCCCTGCTTTCCTGGAGTTTATGATTTAAGTGAGGGCAACAAAGAATGACCCTAAAGAATATATAATTACAGATTGAGGTGAGTGCCGTGTCAGAAAGGAACATGGTTCTGTGAACCGACCTAGAGTGAGGAGGTCAGGAAAGACTTTCCTAAAGTAGTGAAATGATACTTAAGTTGGGATCTGAAGGAGAAGTGAGTGTTGACTTAGGAAGCAGCGGTGGAAAAAGTGGCCAGGCAGAGGGAACAGCCTGTGTGTGCAAAGTCCTTGTGGCAGGAGAGAGTGTGGCAAGTGCAGTGAGTTAAAGGAAGGCCAGTTTGGCTGGAATGTGGAGAAGGAAAAGGAAGAAGCAAAGTGGAGCTGGAGGGATAGAGAGGGATCAGATGATGCAAGTCTTTGTTCACTATGTGAAGGATTTGGATCATTAATTTGAGGGCAATGGAAGGCCACTGGGATTACTCAAGTAGAGGTCAGGAAATGATGAGATTTCTGTTTTGAGAAGATCTCTGGCTGCAATGTGGAGAAAGATTCATATAATCATTCAGCAAACATTTTGTGAGTAATTGCTTCATGGACTGCACTCAGCACTCTGGGGGAATGCCGGAGTGAGTGAGGCTCCTGCATGCAGAGATTCTTGACATGTGGTAAGAAATAGATGCCCTAAGAGTTGTGGGGATAAACTTACTGGAGTCTTTGAAAGGAAGAGGAGGTCAATTTCAGCTGGAGGAATCAAAGGCTTCCTAGAGAAGGTGACATTCAGACAATAGGTTGGTTTTGGAAATGGGAAGATACAAGGTGTGATTTCTGGTAGAAGGAACAGCACACCTGAAGGCAGAACATCAGGGAATAACAGGTCCAGTTTTGCTGAATTGAATGAGACTAGGGTAGTTGAACAATGAGAAAGGTGGTCAGAATGATAGATTGGGTCTAAATCAGAGGTCCTTGAATGCTGAGATAGGATTATTTTGGTTGCAAGTGACAGAGACTCAAATCAAACTGATTTAGACAGGAAGAAAATTTACTGAGTCAGATAACTAAAAAGTCTAGATAAAGACTGGCCTGAGTCCTAGCTGGTTCCAGATAAACAGTGTCATTAGGAATCTCTTTTTCTGTCTCTTATTTCTGCCTTCTTTGCTGGCTGTATTCTCAGGCTCTCTGTAAGCTGGCAGGGTAGTCAACAGTAACTCCAGACTTACATTCCACTTACTTAGTAACCTGTGTGTGGAGAGGATTAGTCCTTTTCTATTAATTCCAGGGACTGAGTCTTATTGGTCTGGCTTGGGTCACACATCTATCCCTGAACCCATCACGTGGCCAAGGGATATAGAATGCTGGCTGGTCCAGGTGAAATGCCCATACTTGGAGCTGAAGGGATAGAGTCAGCTTCTTCTCATTCCAAGAGTAACTGTAGAAGAAGGGTGATTCCTCAAGGAAAAGTAAGGGCACTATTGTCAGAATAAAAGGTATTAGGATTGCATTTGGCTCATGGTTTAAACAAAAAGTAATTTTCTCAAGTAAAAGAGAATTGGAAGGTAATCTTTAGCACTGGGTCAGCTGCTCAACTGTGCCATCAGGGACCCAAGCTCTTTGTATCCTTCCATTCTACCATCACTAGTATATTGACTTTCATTCTCATGCTTGTACCTCATGGTCCAAGAGTAAAAGCCATGCCAGCTGTGCCTTGTCCCTTTTTATTAGGGAAACAGAAGCTTTCTGAGAAGTGCCCCCAGTAGACTTCTCAAGGCTCAGAATTTGCTGGTTATACAATCACCTCTAGCAACAAAGAAGGCTGAGAAAACAAGTATCTGGATTTCTAGTCTTGATGGCTGGAAGCTACAAGCTACCTTCTGAGAAGGATTTGTAAATCAGTATTGGTCCAACCAACCTGTAGTATTTTCCACAAGGATGAATGTGACAAGATTAAAAACAACAGATACCCACTGAAAATGTCAAACTAAGATTTCCTTATGTGGTCTACGCTCCTTATATTATTTCCATTTATATAAGTCCATAAGGATTCTTAAATTGGTACCGAAGAATTTCCTTAACCAGTCTCTTGTTATTGAATCTGAATGATTACTAACTCTCAGTGTTTTCTCCTATTATCATTAGTCCTAGAACAGAAACTGCAAATCTTATGTTAAATAAGTGAGAGTCACATGAGATAGGGTCCTAGAGTCTGAATCTGGCATCTTCAATGTCTACAAGCCTGAGAGCCTCACTGTCAGGTTTCTCTTTCCTCCAGATTTTGGGGAATGTCTCAGAATTCCAAAGAGTGGTTGAAGTGCTCCAGGACAACGTGGACTTTGATATTGATGTGAACGCCTCTGTGTTTGAAACCAACATCCGAGGTGAGGACTGCCTTCTACGGCCCTTGGAAGAAAGGAGAATGTGGAATTTTGGCTTCTGTGTAAGCCAAGAGATGGTAAATAGGATCTTAAGGGCCAGCCCTACCAGGGCACTTGGCTCAAACCAGACTGACAGGGCTCTTCTTCCCTCCTGAAAGGTGGAGTGGGAGGTCTTGGGATCGCTCATCTGTTTCAGACATGAAAGTGAGCAGGGGACAGAGAAAAGATTGAAGAGAAATTTGCCAAAATTACTCACGTATTTAACATATATTTGGTATTAGGCATTCAGCCACGAGCAAGAAAGAGGTAATTCTTGCCTTCTTGGAGCTTACTGCTGATAGGACTTTCTGCGCTGATGGTGGAAATGTTTTATATCTGTGTTGTCCAGTACAGTAGCCACTAGCCACATGTGGCTATTGAACATTTGAAATATGTCTCCTGTAACTGAAGAGCTGAATTTTTCATTTCATTTTATTTTAATGAATTTAATTTTAAATAGTGACAAGTGGTTAATGATTACTGTATTACTGTTTTACACAGTGCAAGTCTACAGTGTTAATTTCCAAACCTGGCTGCGCATCGGAACTACTTGGGACCTTTTAAAAAGTTCACATGTCTAGACTCCACTCTAAATCCAATGAATTGGGATCTCTGGGTTGGGTCTAGGACCAGTATTTTAGCAGATCCCCAATGATTCTTACAAAGCTAGCACAACTCTTATTTTCAGTGAGCTTCTAGACCACCAGTGACTTAACAGCTGTTACCTCTGGATGGCAGAGTTACATTTTTTTCTCCTTATTTTGATCATCTTTATTTTGTATGTTATTTGCAATGATTCTATTACTGTTATGTGACAAATAATAATAAAAATAATAAAAAAGACTAGGGAGCAGAGGGACAGCAGTATGAAATCCTGGTTTAGGAATCAGACCAGAGTTTGAGGCCATGCTCATTGCTGTGTCAGAGAACTTCTGAGCCTGATTTCTCGTCTATAAATTAAGGTTGTCTTTATACCTTTGCTTCTAATATGAATATATATCAGCTTTCTTTTGGTTGACATTCGCCCAGAGTGTCTTTTACTTCTCTTTTATTTTCAGTCTTCCTGTATGTTTATGATTAAATGTATCTTTTGTAATTTACATACTATATTTTGTTTATCCATTCTGATAATTCTCTTTTAATTGAAGCATTTAATCCATTTACATTTAGTGAAATTATTGATGTATTTGCATTCATTTCTATGGTACTACTTTGTGCTGTTTGTCTGATCTCCTCTAGGTCCTTTTTCTCTTTTTTATGCCTTCTTTAGATTGACTCCATATTCTCTTATTCCATTTTCCTCTTACTAACTTAGAAATTACACACAGTATCTAGCTGATTAAATAGTTCTCCTAGAAAATTCAACAAGCGTAACGAAGTTTAAAATTAATGAAAAATTATCCTCCTCCTGAATAGTACAAAACCTGGCTCTGAGGATACCCTTACCTGTATGCTATAGCTACATATTTTAATTATTTGTTTTAAGCCATCCATACATTATTGTTGATCTGTATAGTTGAAGTTTTAGATTTACTCATATATTTACCACTTTTTGGACCATCTTTTCTTCTTGTGTCTCAGACCTTATACCTGTGATCCCCTTCCTTCCACCTGAAGTATTTCCTTTAGAATGTCCTTTAGTGCAGGTGTGTTCTTGGCAAACTTTCCTAGCTTTGTTTGTATGAAAATGTCTTTATCTCATTGCTTTTGTTTGGTCTCTGGGGATATTTTTGCAGGGCATATGGCTCCTGGCGGATGATTTTTTTTATATATAAACATTTTTTGTTGAGTTATAGTCATTTTACAATGTTTTGTCAAGTTCCAGTGTAGAGCACAATTTTTCAGTTATACACGAATATATGTACATTCATTGTCACATTCTTTTTCGCTGTGAGCACCACAAGATCCTGTATATATTTCCCTGTGCTACACAGTACAATCTTGTTTATCTATTCTACGTTTTGAAATCCCAGTGCCTTCCCACCTCCCAGTGGATGGTTTTTTGGTCCTAGTATGTTGAAGAAATTTTTCTATTGTTTTCTGGTCTTATTGTCATTGTTGAGAAGTAATCTGTCCAATTGTTATTTCTTTGTAGATAATTTGTTTTTTTTTTCTTTTCACTCTGACTGCCCCCTCTTTTTAAAAACTTTTTAAAGTTTTGGAAACTTTTTGAAGTTTGGAAAATTTCAAAAATACAAAAAACTAGATAAAACAGTATAATGAACTGGGTGTACCCATCACTCAGCTTTAACAGTCACTATTACATGGACTCTGACTGCTTTTTTGCCTGTGGTGGTCTGCATTTTTATCATTTTATATACATAAATGTGGATTTCTCTTTATTATTTTGCTTGGGATTCCTGGATCTAAGATTTGGTATATTCATTAGTTTTAGAAAATTCTGGACTATTTTCTCTTTAAATATTGCCTGTCCCCCATTTTTCCCTCTTCTGTTTTTAGAACTCCAATTAGAAATGTATAATACCTTCTTACTGTATCTTCCAAGTCCCTTCTGTATTTTTTTTAAAGCATTTTGTCTCTCTGTGTTTCATTTTGAATAATTTTTTTGAGCTTGTCTTCAAGCCCACAAATCCTCTCTTCAGGTATATCTTATCTGCTGTTAAATCTATCTATATAATTTTAAATTTAAAAAAATTTAATTATTATATATTTAATTTTTAGAAATTATTATATAATTAATTTTTAGAAATGTATAAATTATTATATATTTAATTTATAAATAGGCTTGATCACTTTTATAATTTCTTGCTACTTACTCATGTATTCCAACCTTTCTTTTATTTCTTTAAACATATTACACGTACTTATTTTGTATTCTGTGTCTGATAATTCCAATATCTGAAGTCTTGTCTTGCTGTTTTTTCTGCTGGCCCTTACCCATAATGCTTTGTTTCTGTATATGTTTCATGATCTATTTATATTTTAATGTACGCTTATTGCCTAGACTTTTTCTGTGGGGTTCTTTGAGGCCTAGGTCGAATGTGAGTTTTTCCAATTACGTATTTTATTTACTACTGCCATGTGGCTGAAGGCTCCTCCCAGGCCCACATATGGCTGGAATAAAAGGCTTCCAGAGAAGAGCCTTGGTCTGAGCGTTAGGAACCTCAGGTTCTAGACCACCTTATGCTAAAGGTCTGAGGTTTTCTAGACTGCTCAGTGTGAATTCAGTCTGCTAAACTTAGTGAGTAACAGTTTGTAGTTACTAATTCTTAGGGAAGATTTTTTTTTTCTTTTCTTTTCTTTGCTTGGCAGCAAGATTCGAGGCATGCAGTTTTCCTTACAGAACACTAAGGGAGGTATGTAGGGTTTTTTTTTTAACTTTTTTTTTATTGAGTTACAGTCATTTTACAATGTTGTGTCAAATTCCAGTGTAGAGCACAATTTTTCATTAATTCAACCTTACACAGAGTATGTACTTCTTCTAGATCCCAGTTTTATGGAGGGATCTTTTATCAGACTCCACACTTTGGGTAGGTCCTGCCTTTGTCTCTTATTCCTCGTTGATCAGGAGGAGGGGAAAACTGAAGCTCAAGGTCACCAATTTTTTTCAGGAGGAGGACCATTTGAGATATCTGTTTGGCCATATTCCCAGCTATATAACCTTTGTGTCTTTTTATAAGTCCTAAATATTACATAATATATTGAAATAGATAAATGAATAAAATGAAAGTAGTAAGTATCCTCCTCTCCCTTCCTTGGTCTTGGGGGGGCTTGGAGGACAGTGACCAAGTATATACAATGAGTATGGGCTTTGGGACCAAGTGTAGTGGAGTCAGACAGACCTGGCTCTACCACCTACTAGATGAATGATCCAGAGCAAGTCAGTCAACCTCTCTGAACCTCAGCATCTTCGTCTGAAGAGGGCATGATAGTACCTAGTGCCTGGTGTACTGTAGGGACTAAAAAAAAGATAGCCATTGTTTTTGTGACCCACCAAGAAAAAAAAAACAACTTTGTAAACTTAGCACTGTACCAATTTGGGGTGTTAAGGACTATTCTTTCTCTAGGTGGCTCTAGCCCCTTCCCAGTGAGCCACCGAACAAAGCATTTAGGTTTAATTTGCACAAGGGGAAGGTCTTTGGGACTCTGACGCTTGGCTTTTGTACCATCTGTAGTGGTAGGAGGACTTCTGTCTGCTCACCTGCTATCAAAGAAGGCTGGAGTGGAAGTGGAGGCCGGATGGCCCTGCTCTGGACCTCTCCTGAGGATGGCTGAGGAGGCAGCCCGAAAACTCCTCCCAGGTAAGACCCACACCAAGATGGGGCAGAGATGAAGTCCAGTAGGTCCTGCTTCTCTTGCTGGAGACAAGAGTGACATTGCTGAATTATTTATTTCCTGGTGTTTCTCACCTGAAACTTGGTATTTCTACCTCTAGGCATCCAATGTGGAGAAGAATCCTGGGCATTTTGAGGGCTGAACTAGGATGGATGAGCTGACCTCATTACTGTTTGGAGGGAGGGCTGAAGGCCAGCCTGGCGTGTGGAAGGCTCTTGCCCTTATTTCAGTGAGTGCTTTTGCCTCCTCCCAGGTCCACATATGGCTGGAATAAAAGGCTTCCAGAGAAGAGCCTTGGTCTAGCGTTGGGAACCTCAGGTTCTAGACTCAGCTCTGCCAGCCAATATTTTGACCAAGCCACCCTTCCTCCCCCCAGTCAGTTTCCCTGTCTATCAAGTGGGTGTTGTAATTCCTGCCTCCCTTTGGGGAGGCATAAAATGAGATTAGAAAGAAAAACATTCTTGGAGAATCTCAAACACAGTTGAAATGAGAGCGACTTGTTTTGTAGCTCAGCCGTGTCCAGGGCTGCAGACCAAGCCTCAGTGTTTGTCCAGTGGGACAGTGGCTGGGCTCGGCTGCATCAGTTGGACACTGTGTTCTCGTCAGGGTGTGGTGGAGGCTCTGAGAGCCATTCACACCCAAACACGTCACCTTGTGCTTTCCACCAGCCACTTGTCCATCTCCCTTCTCCCTTTCACGCAGTACTTGCCTCTCATCCTTGGGGAAGAGCCGAGGAGACTGGAGCAAGCTGGGTTCTGATCTCTCTCATGGCCTGCATGTCTCCCTACAAACATCATGTCCGGTGTGACTCGTCCGTAAAGGAAACTCAGCCTAGTCACTCCCTTCGTTTTTTTTTGGTCATTAAAATTTTTTTTTGTATTGAGAATAGAGATATTGAAAAATGCATGTTGGAGCCGGCAGCAATGTATCTACCATCCAGGCTGAGAAACAGGATTGGTCACTCTCTGTCTTTTTAACCCTGCCTGACTTCCCTGAACAATTCCTTTGAACCCTCCTTGGTCATGACTTGAATTCTCCTTGCTTGCCACTTACGTCTGCCGGATAGCAGGTTTCTCCTCTTACAGTAAACCTGCTGGACCTTGTGGTTCTTGGAAGTTTTGACAACCTTGTTCACAGTTTGGTGACACATTGGTTGCTCTGGGGTTGTCTGACCTTTCAGCTCGAGAGGAAATCTCTGCCTCTGGCAAGTTCCTTGCCTTGAACTGGGAGGCATTAGGGTGGGGTGGGCAGGGCCCTGGGCCTATGGGGGGAGGGGTGGGAGGGGAAAAGGAGTGGGCACATGGCAGTCATTCCCCTTCCAGCTCCATTTGGCTCTCTCTGTGTGACCTTTGAGTCACCTCTTTATAAGCATGACTTTTCCTACCTGTAAACTGAGGATTGGACTTTATCAGCAGTCCAGTGTTTTATATCCTTTTTTTCCCCTTTAATACCACGACCCCTAAAATTCTTTCTTTAGAGCAGAGATCTTAAACTGGCTCCTCTGTTTATGGTCTGCAGATATGTTTCATTTGGTCGGAATGGTGTTTTAAAAAGATATGAATGGGGCAGGGAGGCAGTGGGTATAGCTCAGTGGTAGAGCGTATGCTTAGCATGCATGAGGTCCTGGGTTCAATCTCCAGTACGTTCATTAAAAATAAAAGTAAATAAATAAAAGGACACTGAACAAATGTTTCAAAAATTCTTTTTTTTAACATTTTTTATTGATTTATAATCATTTTACAATGTTGTGTCAAATTCCAGTGTTCAGCACAATTTTTCAGTCATTCATGGACATATATACACTCATTGTCACATTTTTTTCTCTGTGAGTTATCATAACATTTTGTGTATATTTCCCTGTGCTATACAGTGTAATCTTGTTTATCTATTCTACAATTTTGAAATCCCAGTCTATCCCTTCCCACCCTCCACCCCCCTGGTAACCACAAGCCTGTATTCTCTGTCTGTGAGTCTATTTCTGTCCTGTATTTACGCTTTGTTTTTGTTTGTTTGTTTTTGTTTTTGTTTTTTGGATTCCACATATGAGCGATCTCATATGGAATTTTTCTTTCTCTTTCTGGCTTACTTCACTTAGAATGAAAAAATGATCAGCTTCTTCATTGTCACACCAGCCCGCACTACTGCCTGTGGCTTATGGCCCATCTGCTTTACACAAAGTTGTCCTCTGAAGGCGTTGTATTAAATAAGTAAAGTAGAGCTGCTCTAGCTGAAGTGAGCATGTGTAGAGAGTGATAACATAGAGTGTAGCCCACTGCCTCCCTCCTCACCACAGGCAAGAGCCTAAGGCACGTGGAGCAGTTTTTGGCGGCATCTGGATTAGGTGGCCACTAAAAGCCCTCCAGTTGTGACATTTATCCTTCTCTGGCTCAGTCTCTAGCAGATCACTCAGAAGATAGAGAGGGAAGCGCTGGCCAAGGCTGCAGCCTTTGGGCCTCTGTCCAGCCATCCCTACCTCCCTGCTCCTGTCTGGGTTCTTAATTCTTCGATTGTTCAGCCTTCCAGACCCCCACTGGCATGCCGTATGGAACGGTGAACCTGCTTCATGGCGTGAACCCAGGAGAGACTCCTGTCACCTGTACGGCAGGAATCGGGACCTTTATTGTGGAATTTGCCACCCTGAGCAGCCTCACTGGTGACCCTGTGTTTGAAGAAGTGGCCAGGGTGGCTCTGATGCGCCTCTGGGAGAGCCGGTCAGATATCGGGCTGGTGAGTCTGCTGCCATCCTTCCTGTCTGGCCAAGTGGACCACCTTGGCCCCTGCATTTGAGGCCTGGGGATCTGAGCAATAAGTTGGAATCCAGCCAAAGGAAACTAAGGATGACCTCAGGAGTGGTCCAAGACTTAGGCTCATGACACCGAAAGTAGACCAAGCCTCTAATTCATGCTTTGGCACAGAGTGGGGGAGAGCTTGAGTGCACTTCCTCTGGCAGGAAAGGGAGCTGTGTTAAGCTTTGACTCCTTGAGCTTCTCTGAGTTCTAGGAAGTGGGTCATCTGCTTCATGCCCCTGACTCACTCGCTGACCTTAGATTGTCAGCCTGTCTGGCCCTCATTTTTACTGTTTTTTGTTTATAAAACTGTATTTCTTAAAACCAATTCTGAGTAACACTGAATGGTTGTTCTATGGAAAAATGATTCCTGGTCAATATTGGGCCACACTGTATCTAGAATCCCTTTTCTGGAGAGTCCAAATGAACATAAGCAGGTTAAAGGTTATGAAATCCTATGATAACTACGTCTACTTAACTTTGCTTACCTCAACATTTCAAGAACTTATCTGACCCCAGAGCTTCCCTTTTTTCTCCAAACCTGTTAACCCATGGAAATTTAACACACTTTGGGCCAGGTGATCTCTAAGGTGGGTTTCAGCTCCTCAACTGGATAATCCAGTGAAACTAACAGTAACTGAGCCAAAGCTGTCCAGGAAATAGCACTAGATTTAGTCAGAACTGGATTTGAGCCCTGGCTTCACTACATTGAAACTGTATCACCCTGGGCAAGTCACTCAACCTTTCTGATCCACAGTTACTTCAGCAGGCACGCTGACGTATTAAGACCTCCTTGCTGAGTCATTACGACAGATAAAGACAGCATTGTCTGAAAGTGATTCAAGTGGAGGCGTATTTATGCAAAGTCTGGTTCTATGTGAGCTTGAATATTCCTTAAGAAGATGCCATTCTGAAGACCTGTAGTCACTCCCTCAGTAAGTCCAACACAGGCAGTGTTTTTCCAAGCACTGGAACCTCAGTGGACTTCATGGCTGCCCTGCTCACATCTTCTCAGCCCTAACCATTTTTTGTGCACACTGGCCTGCCAACTGCCATCAACCCCATGTCTCTTTGCTTACTGGCCTTTTCTGGTGCCTGGATCCTGCTCTGCCCGCTCTTGGCTGGAAGTGCCAGGACTTAATGCTACCCCAGAGCAGTTCTCAGTGACTGATACTGATGGGAGTTTGGTGGCTAATCACCCCAATTCCCGCCCCTCGGATGGGACAATGCAGAGACGTGTGCATTACACTGACTCCTAGAGCTGCCCAGCGGGATGGAGCTGCAGTTCCCATGATGGTAACTTGCCTGTTGGCATCCGCTTTGTGGGCTGCCTCCCCGCCCTGCCTCACTTTCACCCCCCTCTACCACAGGGACTCACCTTACAAATCAGCTACTTCCTGTCTTCCTTGCTGAGGGTCTGCCCCTGGGGGGACCCAAACCAACACAGAACAATTAGCTGTTTCTTTGATCGAGTGAGTACCGGGTGAAGTTATCAGCTTCCACTGGGGTCTAAGTTGTATAGGAAACATATCCCCTCTTTTAGATCCTTAAAATTTGTTTTCAAATGGTTTTACGTGGTTCATAAGTCAGGGGATACAGAAAAGCACCCAGTGCCATCTGTGAGGCCCTGTCCCCCAGCTTCCCAGTCCCTCTCCTTACAAGCAACCCATCTATCAGTTTCTTAGGTGTCCTTCCAGCGTTGATTTATGGAAATATATAAAGTATGTCTTGTGTCTTTATATACTGGGGTCACATGCTGGGGGCTGAGAAGTCTGAGACATTGTGAAAACAGCAAGTTCTCATCTCCCAGTTCACACTCACTCTAGACAGGTCATAAACACTCCAAGTCATTGCTCTTTTTCCATTTTTTGACCAGTGTGTATAATTAAGTCCTCTTAAATGTGCAGGAGGTGCTTCTCCGCTGTACAGATATGTAGGCGAGCTGGCCAAGATCCAGACTTGCCCCCCAGCCCTGTATGCTCATAGCCTGCATATCTCCCAAGAAGCACTGGGATTCCTGCCTTGCATCTCATGAGGCAGTCAGGGGTGTGGGGAGATCAGGGCAGTCAGGGTTGTTTGGTCTTGGGCTCTCCTTTGGGACCACATGTCTCTCTCCCAGGTTGGCAACCACATCGATGTGCTCACTGGCAAGTGGGTGGCCCAGGACGCGGGCATCGGGGCTGGCGTGGACTCCTACTTTGAGTATCTGGTGAAAGGAGCGATCCTGCTTCAGGATAAGAAGCTCATGGCCATGTTCCTAGGTAAAAAGGGCAGGGCAAGGGGGCTCTCCCCATGGTTTTTCCTGTTAACATGTAGTTTATTTCTAAACTGTCAGTGGCTCCCAAGCACCTACAGAATCAGTTCTGAATACCTGAGTCTGCATTCAGAGCCTCCATGGACTTACATTGCCCACGGGATGTCACTGCACCTCCTCATGCTTTTGTGCAAGAGCCAACAGAACTGTGCTGCCTTCTCAGTGCGCAGCCCTGGATTTTTTATTTCCTGGCCATTGCATGTGGTGTTTCCTTTGCCTAGAACACCTTTGTTCCTAATTTTCTGTGTCCAAATTCTGCTCGCCCTTCAAGGTTCAGCTTAAATATCACTTTGCTCAAGAAATAGCTTGATCCTTCCTCAGAATTGAGGGCCATCAACATCTTTCTTGCGGTCAGCTGTCATCACAGTGACAGTTCTACCAGCTGAGTGCTGCATCCGGCCTTATTAATCTTTGCGTTTCCCACAGTGCTTCGCACGAGGTAGCTAGTAGATTCATGCCTATTGAATAAAAACATGTTACCCTCCAGGCCCTTAGACACTAGTGATAATGATATTAAGAAGTTGTTGGGCACCTAATAGTTATAGCTACCATTCATTTATTCAGCAAATATGTATTGAATACCACTGAGGTGTCAAGGGCTGTGCCAAGCACTGAACATGGACTGTTTCATTAATTCCTACAACACTATTTGAGATTGTCTTATTTATTTGCATGTGTATTTGGTACTTCGTTCATTCAGATATTTATTGTGCATGTTTATTACATACGATCTTCATGTTAGGGATTCTGCAGTGAACAAAATAAAGTCCTAGCTCTCATGGATTTACAGTCGAGGGGGAGCTTTAAATTCAAGTTCCCACTAGAGTGGCAGCTCCCTGAGGGCCAGACTTTGTCTTGTTTGCCACCCCTTAGATGCCTGGCACCTAATAGGTGCTTGGTGAATATTGTTGAGAGAATAAATGACTGAACAATCCCATGAGGTATATAACATTAGTCTCCCCACTTTATAGTTAATAAGATAGGCTTAAGAGGGAAAAACTTGTCCAAAGTCACAGCTAGCAAGTGGTAAAAGCTGGAGCTGGAATTTGAGCCTGGAAGTCTGACACCAGAACCTGTGCTCCTTCCTCTATGCCTCCTTGCATCCTAGTCTACCTCAAGGCTAGATCATCAAAAGTTTAAGTCTATGCTGCTGTTGTCAAAGCTTACCTTTCATCTTCCTAATCACTGATGTGTCCATTATCTTATCTCCACTGCAGAGTATAACAAAGCCATTCGGAATTATACCCGCTTTGATGACTGGTACCTGTGGGTGCAGATGTACAAGGGGACTGTGTCCATGCCGGTCTTCCAGTCTCTGGAGGCCTACTGGCCTGGTCTTCAGGTAGGAGTGGTCAGAGAGGGTGGCTGGCAAAGCAAGCTCATTCTGATGTACAAGTCAAATAAGATACTGTGGTTGTTTGAGTACTTTTATTGGAGGGGTGATTTGGGGATGGAAGAGAGGCTTAGAGTGAATTAGGCAGATTTAAGTTTCTGCCTAACAGAATTTTCCAAGGGGAGCTTTAAGGTGTCAGAAACTGAGCTTCCAGTTTGCTATGAAATGTTGTACTGCTTAAAATAAAGCAGACAGTGTCTTTCCAGGCTGGGCAGTAATAGCCATTGGCAACACCCATTTTTCCGCTGGACATCTCTGTCACACATCCTCATTCTTGAGAAATGGCGTGAAAGCAGCTGGGGCTGCCTGCCTGCCAATCGTCATGTTTTTCTATTACACAGTCTGAGAGAGTTGCAGCTGGAAGGGATCTTGGAGCCCATCTCATCTGCCCCCTAAGTGTAGCAAAATATTTTTATAAAATAGTTTTTTTTTTCATCTTAAGAGATAGTACTAACATGTAGATGGTGGTAAATATTTAAAGCACACAAAGGAATATAGTGGTAGATAAGTCTCAAGTCCCCACCCTGAGATACTCTTCCCGATCCAGCCCTTAGTACTAGTTTTTGTGTATCTTTCCAGAAATCCATATACATAAAAATATATATATATATATTTCTATCTCCCTTTTTTTCTTTACATAAATAGGAGCATTTTTATTCTTTTTTTAAATTGAAGCGCAGTCAATTACAATGTGCCAATTTCTGGTGTACAGCACAATGTCCCAGTTATGCTCTTTTTTACTGATTATATCTTGGAGCTCATTCTTTATTGATACACATAGATCAATTTTACTTTTTTAAAGAGTTGCATTTATTCCAGGGAATAGACATACTGCCATTTATTTAACTAGTTCCCCATTGTATACTTTTAGCCAACCCTCTCATTTTACAGATGGGGAAACAGGCTCAGAGGGAAGTTGTTGATAATATTAAATATTGGTCCAACCCTTCCAAGATCTTCAAATTTTATTGCTTCAGTGTCCCCTAAAACAATTTTGAAAAATTATAGAGTCCCTTGCAGGTTTTTAATCTTATGAGTTTTAATAGTTGCATACCATTCCTTTTTCTCCTCCAACTCATATTTCTGTTCTACTACTCCAACGAGATTTTATCCTAATTATTATATTTTATGCTGAAAGCATTTTATTGACCACTCTATCGTATGCTTCTGTGACAAAATTTGTCCATACATAGAAATTTAAAATATTTTAAAGTTTCCTGTGATCATAGGCTCTGAGTATTAAATTTGTTTTCTTCTGGATTTATTTATCATTAGTTAGTATGTAAAGATTAAACCAACATTTACAGCTTATAATTTTTGATAATTATAAACCTGAAAGCAATTTTATTGGAAGTGCATTCCTTAATAAGATTTTGGGGGCTTTTTTTATTTTTAAGTAGCTCATGTATTTGTGCATGAATAATGCATATTGCTAAAACGGGGCACAGTTAAGCATCAGTTTTATTCCTGCTTTTAATTTCTTTAGTTGTAAGTGCTGAGGAATCTATGCACAGAAATAAGTAGATGGAGATGGCAGGAATTTGATTATTGCAGTATCATTTAGTTCTTTGAAATCATTGAGTTAACAGATTGAACCATGTAAAATTGCCAGCATCCAACCATTTTTGACCTGCAAAGGTGGCAATATTATATGATCAGTCTTTATATGATTAAAAAAATCACAATGACCTGTCACCAAAAATTATTTTTAATGATCTCTCTGCTGACAACTTGACCAGTTCCTCTTTCAATTTCTTGAAAGCAAAGACTTGAAAGCCATCTGATTTGTAGAAGGATTTGTTACCCAGTGGTTAGAACCATTCATTTTTCTCAACACCCAAACTAATACTTTAAATTTAACCTAGATTAGTGGTCAAGGAAGTTTTTATATCCCAAGATTATGTTCCACAGTAAGGTTGGAGGTTGTTAGTGGGTACACCTTGCTTTTGTAAAAACATTAGAAGGACACTTGTGGAAGGGACAGTGAGAATGGATAGCCTGCCTTTGTGTTACAAGCATCTTTTCAGGCAGATCCATTTTAGGAAAGTTGAGGATCTGGAAATCTATCTCCTTAAAACTATTTGTGACTAAATCCCTCTTGGAAAACCTGATTGTACAACCCAGCCATAGAACTGATCACACCCTCACACCCTGCGACTTTACATAATTTCATTTCTGTGAGTGTTCCCAGGGAAATGATTCAAGAAGGAAAGATATAGCCTGTGTACAGATATTCCTAGCAGCAAAGTTCATGACAAAGAAAAACTAGAAATGGTCCAAATACCCAATAATGGAAGAAAAAATGGATGATTTTATTTTTTTCCTCTTTTTATTTATGGTGGTAAAATACACATAATATACAATTTACCATCTTAGCCGTTTTAAGTGTACAGTTCAACGGCATTTAGTATGTTCAGACTGTCGTGCATCCAGCACCACCATCCACCCCTATAACCCTTTTCATCTGGTAAAACTGAAATTCAGTACTTTCTAAACTCCCCATTCTCTCTCCCCAGCCCCTGACAACCACGATTATATTGTCTATCTTTATGATTTTGATTACTCTAGGTAGTTCTATAAGTGGACTCATACAGCTTCTGTCTTCTGATGACTGGCTTATTTTATTTAGCGTAATGTCCTCAAGGTTCATGCTTATAGCATGTATCAGAATTTCCTTCTTTTTAAGGCTGAATAATATTCCTTTGTATGTATGTATCACCCTGTGCCATCTTGATTTGCACAGCATTTGTGTGCTGTGTGTGGGACTTTTCCTGGCTTGGGAAGGGGTCCTGGGGTATTTCTCTGTGAGGTTATAATAATGCTATCTCTTCAGTGCCTAGCAGGCTGTCTGGCACATAAAGGTGATAAATTAAATATTTATGGAAGAGTGATTTCTGTGCCAGGCATTTTACACAGAATCATCACAACACACCGAGGTAAGCGTTGTTTCATAGACGAAGAAAAGAGGCTTATAGATGTTAAATTTGTTCATTTACTCAACAAACATTTGAGTGCCTGCCGTATTCCAGGCCCTGCCCTCATGAAGTTTATAGAGAGTGAGACACAAAGAAAAACTTAGGCAAATTCATAAAATAATAAGTTGCAATGAAGGAAACAAATGAGAGGCTAAAAGAGAGACTATTGGATGGGGACCTGCTTTAGACAAGAAGACCTCTCAGGTGGTGATGCTCAAATTGAAATGTGAAGAATGGGGTGAGGATGATGTTCCAGGCAAAGGAAATATGATGTGTGAAGGTCCTGCAACAGGAAAGAGTAGGGTGTTTATCAGACAGAAAAACAGAATGGCCACAGTCTAGGGAAGGGAATGATTGGTCACTGGAAGGTCTGCAGTGATCAGATTGCACAGGGCCTTGAGGGCCGTGGTGAGGTGTCTTGACTTTACTCTGAGCCCATGGAAAGCCACTGAAGTCTGTAGTATGTAGGAAGGCAGTTACTCTGGCCATCTTGGGAAGAGTGGGCTAGAGAAGACAAGTGGTGGGACCAGTGAGGGGGCCTTTGAGGTCATCCCAGTGCAAGATGTTAGTGTACAAGTGGTGGCTCTGGAGATAAAGAGAGAAGAGTCCTGAGGCTGCACAGAGGGAATTGATAGGAGTTGCTGATGGAATGGATGTAGGGATGGGGGAAGAGGGAGGAGTCAGGGATGGCCACCAGGTATCTGGTCGGAGTAAATCATTGGAAGATGGTGCCATTTCCCGCCAAGGGAAAGAGATGAGAGTAGGGAGGCAACTTTGTGGGAGAATCAGGGAACTAAGAATTTTGTTTGGGAAATGTTAAGTTTGTTCTGTCCCTGAGACATCCAGTGGAGATGTCAAGGAAGACAGCTGTTTCCCTGTGAGTTTATATTAATAGTTACTTAGGAACAACTAGTAAAATTACAAATGCATATATCCTCTGACTCAGCAATCCTAATTCTGGAAATTCATCTTACAGATACGCCTGACATATGTTTGAGGTGACGTATGTGCAGGGTTATTTATTGCAGCATTGATTGTTATAGCAAATAGCAAAAGATTGGACACAAGCCAACTAGCTATCAATAGGGAACTAATTAAATTATGGTCCAAGCAATAGAATACTGTGCAACTATATGAGTAGGAGGAGGGAGTACTTTATGTGCTTACATGGAAAAAAATCAAGATACATTGTTAAATGAGTAAAGGAAACTACAGAACAGTGTATTTGATAAGTTATATTTAATGTGAGAGAAATAACATATACTCATACATCTTTGCTTATGTTTACAAACTAATACAAAATGGTTATCCACTGGGGTTAGGATGGGAGTGAGACTTATACAGTCAGCCTTTTTCCTTTCTTAGAATTTTGAACCAGATGGCTGACTTACCTATTTAAAAACTTTAGTAGCCAGCATTGACCAAGCACGTACTGGTGGGCAGGGGCTATGTATACAACCTCTGTCCCTCAAAACAATGTAAAATGTATGTTGTATTTTGCATGTTATAGATGAAGCTCAAAGAAGTTAAGTATCTGGTCTGAGGCTGCACAGTGAGTAAACGGCCAGCTCAGGGATTGATCGTAGGTCTTTTTGGCTCCAAAGCCTTTGCTTCCTCTTTTCGCTGAGGGTGTATGTAGGGTTTTGTATGTGGGTTTTCTCCCTGGTGGCTGTTTGCCTGACAGCCACTTCTCTTTTCCAGAGCCTCATTGGGGACATTGACAATGCCATGAGGACTTTCCTCAACTACTACACTGTATGGAAGCAGTTTGG
This sequence comes from Vicugna pacos, assembly GCF_048564905.1. Classification (NCBI taxonomy): domain Eukaryota; kingdom Metazoa; phylum Chordata; class Mammalia; order Artiodactyla; family Camelidae; genus Vicugna; species Vicugna pacos. The sequence continues at coordinate 26,256,675 of NC_133005.1, read as the reverse complement.
GGGGCTCCCAGAATTCTACAACATTCCTCAGGGATATACAGTGGAGAAGCGGGAAGGCTACCCACTTCGGCCAGGTAAGCAGCATCTCTGACCCAACACCAGCCCACAGGCTCTGATTCTTCAAACCCCAAACCCTCATGTTTCTATGAGGCTCTGTGTCTATCAGGTGCCCACACATCCTTTTTTTCCCATCTCCTTCTTCCAGTGGCTCTGGGTGGTTTTCCTGCTGGGAATTATTTATCCCCATATTTTCAGAGAAACAAACTGAAGCATAGTAGGTTGAAATGCCAGCTGTTAAGTGTAGGAGCTGGGACTGGAACCCAGTACTCCTAACTACATCATATGTTCTTTCACACTTGAATGAATGAGTGAGCTGGAAAAAGCCAAGTTGACTCCTTTTGAGTTCCTGCCATCAGGATTTCAGACGTGCAGGCAAACTTCGTAAATCACTGGGTCAGGTTAGATAAATTATGCATCTGTGGAATGAATGTTGGAACTTTGGAGTGGACTTCAGGAATGAATCATCCATTCTTGTCCACCTCCCCATTTGCAGGTCAGAAGTCAAGATTTCGAGAAGGAAGGGACTACACACTAGATAAATCTCCCAAGTTCCTTTCCAGCTCTGATTTTCTGATTCACTGAAGGAAAATTAAACACTGTGAGGAGGGGAAGGGAAAGGGGGATGGAGGAAGGAAGCTTATTCAGCACATGGTCACCCCTACCCCTAAATAGGTTAGGTTATTATTGTCTTAGACTCTTCCCACCTGAATGCCTTTTAGCTGTGGGATGGGCCTTCTAGTGGTTTCTGCCCATTCTGCCCTCCTCTACCCGACTTCCTTCCTTCTCTAAGTAATTGTTGTGGGAGTCTTGGAGGAGGAACAGAAGAGGAAGTAACAACTGGAAAGAGCAAGTCACTTTTGACTCCTTAGAGGCTGCCGTTTTTGGTATTTCTTTTTTTTTTTTTTTTTTTGAGGTGGGTAGGTAATTAAGTTTTTATTTATTTATTTTTTAACAGAGGTACTGGGAATTGAACCCAGGACCTTGTGTATGCTAAGCATGTGCTCTACCACTTGAGCTATACCCTCCCCTGCTTTTTTTTTTTTTTTGAAAAAGAGAAAATGCTCAGAAGATACTGTATCCTGTGTTACAAATAGATGAAATGAAGACAAGGTTTGGGACTAAATGTAAGAAAGACTTAGGCTTGTGCATTCTCAGGGGTAGAGGGAACCTGAGAGGTCCTCTAATCGAAGTCCCCCTGTAATAGCCCTGCCAACTGGTTATCTAATCTTTGTTCAGTTACTGCCAGTGATGGAGGCTCACTGCTTACAGAGGCAACCTGTTCTGTTTGCAGGATAGGCTGGCAGGAAGGCATCAGTGGAAAGTAAGCACCACAGCCAGGAATCCAGTAATGCCTTAGGCCAGTCACCCTTCCTACCCCAAAATAATAGTGACTGGGAGATAACGGTCCTGTTCTATAGTTAGACCGGCCAGTGCCTAATGCTCTGGTACCTGCATCTGATCAGCAGTATTGGAACACAGAACCTAGCCTAAAAGCCTCTGAGGGCCTTTACTTCCCCCTAAGTCCAAATCTAAACCTTGGGTTGTCTCTCTCTTCAAGAGAGTTGGCCAGATATACAGGAAATTAAAGCAATTCCTAGCACATGTAGGCCCAAGTGTAAGGAAGAGAAAACAAGAAACAAGACGCTTGGCCCTGGGTGCACTGAGCCTGCCAGCTGTGAGAAGCATAAGGAGAGACTTCCCACGAGGGCTCCACCTTTTCTGTCTTTGGACATGCACAGTGTGTTCATCTCATAAATGTGCCCCAAATCCGTGTCTTTGAATATGAGCAGTTAGATTAGCTAGTGTCTAGAGGCCTGTGGGGTAAAGTAGGGGAGAAGTAGGAGAAAACTGGGGACATAGGCAGAGATTTTTTTTCTCCAAAAATAAGAAATCGAAATCGGAGAAGAGTGCTGATCAAGACCCAAGAGGAAACAGGAAGTAGAACATGAGGAGGAGAGGTTGGTATAGGCAGGGGAAAGTAGATCTTTCCTCCCTGAGAAAAGACAGATGAAGAAGGAGAAAAGTCTATGGAGTTACAGCTTCTGCCCATGAGGCCTACTCTAGAAGTCAAATCTTTCTTTTCCATAACAGCCCTCTAGGTATCTGAAAGCAGCAAACACATTTTGCTGGGTTTTCTTTTCTCTGGAATAAATATTCTCATCTGGACCAACTCCTGTTGACCAATATTCTTGCAATGGGGCCCAGGTCTGAAGGTCACATTCCGGTTCTTCTGGGCACAATGAACTGATGGCTGCATCTTTGCTAGATTGAAAGTTGACTCTTTTTAAAAAATTATTTTATTTTATTTTCCCTTAACAGAGGCACTGAGGATTGAACTCAGGACCTCCTGCATGCCAAGTACATGCTCTACCACTGAGCTATAACCCCCGACCTGAAGGTTGACTCTTGAATGTCTTAACCTTCATCTTGTTGTCTATCCCATCTTGGGAAGGGCCTTATAATGACAGGCTCATACTCTTTCAAGTTTTAGGATTAGGTTAGACTGTAAGTGACAGAGAAAAAGTACTGGCTTAATTAAAATAGAAATTTACTTCTCTCTGATTTTCAGGTTTTATATGGTTCTGTTTGGTGTCAGGGACCTCAATCCCACACCTGCTTGCTGGGAATAGTTGTTAGTCTAGGCAGCCATGTGCTTGGATAAAATTAGCTACTCTATTACTAAGGAAGAAGGAGGGAACAGATATTAGGAGATAGGCAGCAGCCTCTGCCATCTCCCCTATCCCAGAGCCTGGATGTCTGTATCTCCCTTGGGATGGGAATCCATGGTCCATTTTAATGCTGGTCTCCACTAAGCTTCAGACTTCGGGTATAGTGGCTCTGAAAACTCAGCACTGAGTGAGTTGTCCTGTGTTCCTCCTAGTTGGGGCCTTGTGGGCAAGGTATGGGGGGAAGAGTTTCTTACTGCTCCATTTGGGCCCCAAGACTTTCCTGCTCAGCCACTAGTAAGGAAGGTCTGTTTTGAACTTTGCAGAACTTATTGAGAGTGCAATGTACCTCTACCGTGCCACGGGGGATCCCACCCTCTTAGAACTCGGAAGAGATGCTGTGGAATCCATTGAAAAAATCAGCAAGGTGGAGTGTGGATTTGCTACAGTAAGTATTTCCATGGGCCCCAAAGTTGGGAAATGTCTCCCCCTGCTGCTGAAGAGCCTCTGGTATATTAGCACCAGAAGAGACCTTAGAGAGGTCAGCAGTGCCTTCATTTTGTAGATGGGGAGGCTGAAGAACAGAAGGTTGGAGCCTTGCTGAAGGTCACATCACTGGTAGAGGTGGAGCTAGGATTAGTTCCCGGGGACTTGACTCCATGCCCTTGGCATTCTCCCTGCTGCAGAGATCCTTTAGCTGTCTGGATAGGCTACTTTGTGAAATGTTCTATGAAAAGGTCTATAAAATGGATTCTAGAAGGGAAGTACGGTGTCCCACAGCCTTAAATGCAAACCAGGGGATCCTTAATGAAACAGCCCTCCTGGTCTCACAGATATTTACTGAGTGTCTTTCACGGGCCAGATGCTGAGGGTTATAGCAATGAAGAAAGACCAAGCCCCTGAGCTGACATTTTAGTAGGAAAAACAGTGAATGTGTATCTGGGAGACAGAAAGAAGGCCAGTGTGACTGGAAGGGCGTGAGCAAGGAGGAAAGTGGAGAAAATATAGTCCCAGAGGTAGGCAGGGGCTAGATCACGTTGGGCTTTGTATGAGCTGTGGGGAAGAGCTTGGATTTTGTTCTGCCTGGAATGAGAAACCTTGTTAGGATTTACAGCAGAGTAGTAGCATACTCTGATTTGTATTTTGGAAAGATCACTCTTGCTGCTCTGTGGAGAATGGATTGAAAGGGTCAAGGGTGAGAGCCATGTCACACCCTTGGAGGACCCAAGCAGGCAAGATATAAATATTAAACAGTGGTTGCGGACATGTAAAAACCAGATGTGTAAGAGAATAGTCTGGAAGAAAATTCACCTTCAGTGGTTTTTTTAGGGTATGGAATCAAAAATAAACAAAAAGCCTTTCTTTGTCAAAAATTTATAACGTGATCATATCCTTTAAGTAAAACAGATACATATTTTTAAACAAAAGACTTATATATGTAGGGGAAAAGTGAAGCAATGATATGTTTTAGTTTCTAATATGTTGTATTTTGTGAAGAGCCAAAGTGGATGAGCCCACTGGGGCCTTAGGAACTCTTGACTTATTTCCATGAAAATGAAGCCCTTTGGAGCCCTTCCAAAGTGGATCATGGGAACAGGCATCTGAGTCCTTGGCCTTTGGCAAACAGGGCAAGAGAATCGTAATTCTTGGTACATCAAGTCCATACTTGAGTTACTTTTTTGTGTAAAATAGATGTCTACTGAGACTTAGTTTTGTTTAAGAAAATGTATCACTAGTTCTGAGAATCTGATATAAATGTTTGCAGCAAGTATGTTTACTCATCCCTGACTGTAAGCTCAGTATGACTTTTTCTTCATAAAGATTCCTAATTGGTTGCTTATAAGAGCAAAAACTTGGTAACCACCTTAATGTCCACGAAGGGAGGAATAGCTAAATAAATGATGCTACATTTTTACGGCATGAAAGGGGATGACTAGATCAATGTTTATAATCACAAAAGGATGGGTTAAATGGGATAGGAGATTGTCACATAGGGAAGCCAGGGAAGACCGTCCTGATGAGGCAGCATTTGAGCGAAGACTTGAAGGAAGCAGAGGAGCTTGCTGGGAGGATGTCTGAAGGAGAGCGCTCTGGGCTGAAAGAACACCAATGCACAGAACCAGGGTGGCAGCGTGTTTGTCCACAGAACAGAAAGGCGGGGTGGAGAGAGTGGGAAGAGATGAGGTCAGGGAGGGAGCAGAGCCACATCACAAAGGACATGGTAGGTCGTGATAAGGGCTTGAATTTTAGTCTTTGGGAAATGGGGTATCAACAGAGGGTTTTCAGTGGAGAAGTGACAGGTAAGACTGACAATATAAATATACATTAGAGTAAGGATGGAAGCAGGAAGCCCAGTTGAAAGTTGTGATAACCCAGGTGAGAGATGATGACGGCTAGGAAAAGGGAAAAGCTCTGAAAAGTTAAGTGATCTTCCCAAAGGCTCCAGGCCACTCAGTGGCAGAGCAGGAATTCCTAACGGACCTCCCCTGACCCTCTCTGCTGCACTCTGAGGCTGTTCTGACTTGCTTCCCTCTCCTACGTGGCAGATCAAAGATCTGCGAGACCACAAGCTTGACAACCGGATGGAGTCCTTCTTCCTGGCCGAGACTGTGAAATACCTCTACCTGCTGTTTGACCCGACCAACTTCATCCACAACAATGGCTCCACCTTCGATGCAGTGATAACCCCCTACGGGGAGTGCATCCTGGGGGCTGGGGGTTATATCTTCAACACAGAAGCCCACCCCATCGACCCTGCTGCCCTGCACTGTTGCCGGAGGCTGAAGGAAGAACAGTGGGAAGTGGAAGATTTGATGAGGGAATTCTACTCTCTCAAACGAAATAGGTCGAGATTTCAGAAAAAAACGATGAGCTCTGGGCCATGGGAACCCCCAGCAGGGCCAGAAACACCCTCCTCACCTGAAAACCATGACCAGGCAAGGGAGAAGTCTGCCAAGCAGAAAATCCCACTTCTCAGCTGCCCTAGTCAACCCTTCACCTCGAAGCTGGCATTACTGGGACAGGTTTTCCTAGATTCCTCATAACCACTGGATGATTTTTTTGTTTGTTTGTTTTTGAAACTAAACTATAAGAATAAATCTGCTTTTGACTATCATAGTCTTCTATTTTACATGTTGGGTTGTTTCATTAGATTTCACTCAAAGAGAGGGTTCATAGCTAAAAACAATTGCGAATCTGATTACTTTTCTCCTACAGTTGGAGAAACAGCTAAACTTAAAGTCAGCTGGCTCCAAAGACCCCAGGGGTTGATACTTGAAGCTCCCTTCCTTTCAAGGTTCCCATTTTCTGGATCTCTGGGGAGGGTGTTCTAAATGTATTTGTTAGTTCCTTTTGTGGGGGGTGAGGGGTGATTTTTCATTTTTTATTTTTTAATTGAAGTATAGTTGACTTATAGTATTATATTAGTTCTGAGTGTACAGCATAGTTGTTAGATATTTTTATACATTACAAAATGATCACCATGATAAGTCTAGTTGCCATCTGTTACCCTACAAAGTTATTACAGTATTATTGACTATATTTCATGTGAGATTTTGTGTGGGTCCTTTAAGAGTGGAGTTTCTGTTCCTGACAGCCCTCTGGCTTTCTTGTACAAAAGCCCTGCTGGCCTTCAAAGCCAGACATTCTGGGGGCTCATCTTCTTGGTACAAAGATCCCTGGGCTGGGGAGCCTGATGTGGAGCTCAGACCCCTCGCTCCTTGGGGAGAACTTTTGCAATTGTGCTTATCCTGTTTGTGGGTCACCTAATGGGGGTGTAGGTCTTGACTACACTGATTCTCTGCACCCTCTGCCCATCTCATTGTGGTTCCTTCTTATGTCTTTAGTTGTGGGAAATCTTTTCTGCTAGTCTTCAGGTCATTCTCATAGATAATTTCTCTGTAAATGGTTATAATTTTGGTGTGCCTATGGGAGGAGGTAAGCACAGGGTTTTCCTACTTTGCCATCTTAGCCACACCTCCCTTTGGGGTTTATTTCTAATTTTCTGTGTTAGTTCTTGTCCCAGCCTGTGCTTCTGCCCTTTATTCTGTGCATCTATCCATCTATCCTTCCATGCATCAGAGATTTTATTAAGCCCCTTTGTGTGCCAGCCCCTGCCCCAGGGTTTAGCTGTGAACAAGGCAAAGAGTTTTTATTCTCATGGAAACTAAATTCTAACAGAGAAATAATCTAGTGGATATATAAAATAACATCATGATAAGTGCTATGAAGAAAATAGGATGCTGTGCTAGAAATACTGGGGAGAGGTAATCTACCTTAGACAGGGTGGTCAGGGAAGGCCTCTGAGGAAGTGAGTTTTTAAACTTGGAATTATGGAAAATTTACAATAAGCAAAAGTAGAGAGAACATGTACTCATCACTCAGCTTCAACAAACCCAGCTTCAAAGACAGTCAACTCATGACCAGCCTTATTTCATTTATATCCACACTAGATTATTTAGGATATCCCAAGCATCATTATCATTTCATCCTTAAGTATTTCAGAATGCACCTCCAAACACATCTACAAAAATCAACAGTTATTCCTTAATAAGTCAATTCATGTTCAAATGTTTGAACATTTACCCAGCTAATGTTCAGATTTTAAAAATTATTTTATAAACGTAGTTTGTTTGAATCAGGATCCAAACAGGATTCATATATTTGCAATTAGATAATATATCGCTAAAGTGTTTTCTGTTCTGTAGGTGTTTTGCTCTTTTATTCTTTTAAATCAAGTTTATTGAGATATAATTTACATACAATAAAATGCATCTACTTTAAGTATACATGCTCATGAGTTTTGGCAGATTGAGACACCCATGCAACCACCACCATATAGAACAGTGCTCTCCCACAGAATTTTCTGGGATGATGGAAATATTCTAATAGAACTATCAGAGCTATTACACTGTCCAATAGAGTAGACACTGGTTACATGTGGCTGTTGAACCCTGAAAATATGGCTATGTGACTGAGGGACTGAATTTCGTTTTTCAGTAGGCTTTATATTTTAGGAGTTTTAGGTTCACATCAGTATTGAGCAGAAGGTGCAGAGATTTCCCATATTTCCTCTCCTCTCCCCCCATGCTTGCATAGCCTCCCCCATTATCAACACCCCCCTTTCAGAGTGATCCTACATTGACACATCATTATCACCCAGAGTAGATAGTTTACATTGTGGTTCATTCATGGTGGTGTACATTCTGTGGGTTTTGACAAACGTATAATGACGTATATCTGCCATTGTAGTATCATACAGAGATAACCAACAGCTTGTCCGGTTTTATCTGCCAAACTCACCTTTGCCCGTGAACCTTTGTTAATTTAGCCGCTGATTATTTTCTGCAGTTTCAGGGTAAGCCTCTGTGGCCACTTTGATAGGCAAGGATACCTACGGCCCTCCTTTTATTACTTTGCCTCAAATAGGGAGCCAGACCTACTCTTAATTTCCTATAACACAGATGAGAACTGCTATAACTTTTTAACAAGATTTGACTGAAAGTTGAAGAAATTACAGCATCTAGAAACTAACAACTACCATTCGCTCTGGCGGCTGATAGAGCCACAGTCCACCCCATTCATTATTCAGGGTTTTTTGTGGCCGAGGTCAGCTCACTCCTACACTCGGACACCCTTGATCATCAATCAACACCCTAGATTCTAGGCCAGAGAGAGGAAGGAAGATCCTTTCCTAAATGCCATCCTCTTCCCTAACTTAGAAAGTTTTATTTTTCACTTTTATTTTTTATTAAAGTATAATTGACTTAAAATATACTAGTTTCAGGTGTATAACATAGTGATTCCGTATATATTACAAAATGATCACAGAAAGTTGTATTTTTCTAGAAATTTATTAGCATGAAGTTGTTCTATCTGTTTCATTCCTAATAGCTATGCCTTGATTAGTTTTGCCAGAACAACTTTTGATTTAGTTGTTGCTGTCAATTGTTTTGTTTTCTATTGTCCTAATTTTGGCTTTTTAAAAATTATTTTCTTTCTTTTTTAAAATACTTTCACATTTTATTACTAATCACATGTACTTTATTTTTTATTGAAGTATAGTTGATTTACAATATTGTATGTGTTTCAGGTGTACAACATAGTGATTCAGTATTTTTTATTGTTTTCTTCCTTATACTTTCGAGTGATTTTGATGAAGTTGCTTGTTACTGGGCATAACCTAGTGTATGGGATATTGTCCATTTACTCTTCTGGATGTACCCTTCACCCTCTCTGCCCTATGAGGGTCAAGTGTTCTCTACTCCTGTGGTCCTATATGAGCTACACCAATGGATTCACTTTCTCTCTGACTTCCAATTGGTTCCAGTTGATGGGACATCTAGGAATGAGATTGGAGAAAGGGAGCAGAATGAGGTCATGATATTTATTCCCCCGGCTCCCTTCCGGGAAGGTTCCTTCAGGCTGGTTAGTCTCTCAGTTGCTCTCTGTTGCTCTCAACTCCTTCTTTTCAGGTAATGGTGACCTTTTCATTCCCTTGTTCTTTCAGGCTAGGTATAATAATGGCTGTGCTATTACAGGCCCCACATTACGGAGTTATCCTCTATGGTTCTCTTACACTCTGTTCATACCTTTGTAAACAGTCTTTTTATTAAACTCTCCTCTAATCTTCCAAATTTGAACGAGCCATCTGTTTCCTGTCAGGTACAATTAGAGACCATTCTGACTTGGCTTATGACCCTTTAGTGGGTCAAGAAATAAATTTAATGTGTCACAACTAACTTTTTAAATAATGAAATAGAATGGATTAGAAATTATTGGAGTGCATCACGTTGATCCTTGGCAAGAACCAAGGATATTGGCACAACACTTAATACATCACATTGTAAGAGAGAGACAGAGGGGCTGTGAAAAACACACACTTTGGTTAAGAGCAGATTGTTTTACTCAGTGGACTGGCATCTAATTTGATTTTCCAGTCTATGTCTGTCAATAATATGACCACCACCCTATAATGGGATAATTGAGTATTGTTTAATTTTATATCAAAATAATTTGGAGTTAGTTGTGAATGAAAGTCTGGGAGAATTTTATTCATTTTTTGGCAACATTGTCATGACTTTCAACTGAGTTTTGGTTAGAAATTTGCAGTGTGGTTTTTCAGAAAGTTCATAATCAGGAAAATCTTGAATGTGTGAAAAATGTAGCATTTTGACTGAACTAGTTCAAATTGCCCTTAAGTGGATTGTTTTAATGCTAACAAAAAATGAGACTAAGAAGGTGAAAAATATGGGAAGAGTGAATAGTGATACTGGGGGAAGTATTGACATTAGTCAACAGACAGTGGCTTTATTTGTGCCTTATTAAAAAAAAAGAGTAAGTTTAGTAAGACAGTTTTTAAAAAATATGGCTTTACCAAATGTGCAAAACCAAAAAGTGGCATTTACTAATGTGTTATTTGTAATGATATTCTTGCCAATGAAAGCTTATAGCCAACAGTATTAAAAAGATACTTGGAAACATGATATGCTGAATTAGTCAGTCTCTTGAATATTTTCAGAAAAAGAAAAAATATATAATGTGATGGGCAAATGTTTTGAGTCATGTTGTAGCTGTCAGCGAAAAAACCTTATTATCACTGTACTGGGTTGCATAGTATATACCAAAGGAGAAAATTGCTCAGTTGACTCCTGAAAAAAATTACTCTCCTGGCATATATATACTTTAAATTTTTCTTCTAGTTTTATTGAGATATAATTGATTCACAACAGTGTATAAATTTAAGGTGTACAGCATAATGATTTGACTTCCATACATAATGAAATGATTATCACAATGTTAGTGAACAACCATCATCTCATATAGATACAAAATTGAAGAAATGGGAAAAAATGTTTCCTTGCAGGGGAAGAGTATAGCTCAGTGGTAGAGTGCCTGCTTAGCATGCATGAGGTCCTGAGTTCAATCCCCAGTGCCTCCATTAAAAAATACATACATTAAATAAACAAACAAACAAACAAACCTCCCCCCATTTTTTCTAATTTAAAAATAAATAAATAAACCTGGTAATCCCCCCAAAAAACAACAAAAAATATTTCCTTGTGATGAGAACTCTTAGGATTTACTCTCTTAACAACTTCCATATATATAGCAATGTTAATTATATTTATTTTGTTGTTATATCCCCAGTACTTATTTATCTTACAGCTGGAAGTTTGTACCTTTTGACTTCCTTCATTCAGTTCCCCTCTCCTCCAACCTCTACTAACATAAACTTGAACTCTTTCTATGAGCTTGCTTATTTGTTTGTTTTTGAAGTATAATTGACCTAAAACACTATGTTAGTTCCGGTTACACAACTTGGTGATCCTTTATTTCTATACGTTGCTAAATGATCACCACAGTAAGTCTAGTTCTGTCACTATACGAAAATGCTACCTAATTATTTACTATATTCCCCATATTATATATTTCATACCTCTGGTTCATTACTTTTGCAACTGGAACTTTGTACCTCTTAATCTCTCTCACCTATTTCTTTCTTTCCCCGACTCCTCTCCCCTTTACAATCACCTATTTGTTCTCTTTTTATCTATGAGTCTGTGTCTTGTTTTGTTACATCTGTTCATTTGTTTTGGCTTTTAGATTCTATGTATAAGTAAAGTCATATAGAATTTGTCTTTCTCTATCTGACTTATTTCACTTAGCATAATACCTTCTGGTCCATCCATGTTGTCACAAGTGGCAAGATTTCATTATTTTTTTGTGGCTGAGTGATATACCACATCTTCTTTATCTATTCACCTATTGATGGGCACTTAAGTTGTTTCCATGTCTTGGCTATTGTAAATACTGCTGCAGTGAACATAGGAGTGCATATATCTTTTTGAATTAGTGTTTTTGCTTTCTTTGGATAAATACCCAGGAATGAAATTGCCAGAGCTTATGGTAATTCTATTTTTAATTTTGTGCGGAATCTCCATACTGTTTTCCATAGTGGCTGCACCAATTTACATTCCCAACAACAGTGTGTGAGGGTTCTCTGTTCTCCATATCCTTGCCCACATTTCCATTTGTTATTTCTTGTCTTTTTTGACATTAGCCATCTGACAGGTTTGAGGGTGCTATCTCATAATGGTTTTGATTTGCATTTCCCTGGTGATGAGTGATGTAGAGAGCATCATTTCATGTGCCTGTTGGCCATCTGTATGTCTTCTTTGGGAAAATGTCTATATAGATCCTCTGCCCATTTTTTAGTTGAGTTATTTGGTTTTCTGTTGTTGAGTTGTATGAGTTCTTCATATCTTTTGGATATTAACCCCTTATTGGATATATCATTTGCAAATAACTTCCCCCATTCAACAGGCAGACTTTTTGTTTTATTGGTAGTTTCCTTCCCTGTGCAAAAGCTTTTTAGTCTTCTGGCATGTGTCATTTTTACAGTAAATCAACTGATAAAAATATGTCTCAGCAATAATATGATTTCCCCTTGAATTGTTGCTGTTGCAGAATTTTAGAAGCAATACTTATTATGCTATTACAATCTGGTATCAATTTTGTGATCCAACTTGAGAAAGACAAGCTGGAAATTGCACAACACTTAGTTTATGCCTGATATGAGTGGCAAGGCCATTTTAAGGTTTATTTAACCTCCTCACACAAAACTAGATGAAAAATGTTTATAGAACTGACAAGGGCAATTTCAGTCAATACTAAATTAGTCCTGAAAAATGAAAATATAGCAAAGTTATTTAAAAATTATTAGAAGCATCTCAAAACATTATTATTTCGCATACTCTTTTACATGTTGTAAATCTTTGGAAAGCAGGTATCCTGCTGAAATTCATGTATATGTTGGACAAAACCAGTGAAAGTTATTAATTTTATTAAAGGAAGCCAACAAAATAGCCAATTTTTTGAAAAATCTTTTTCAGAGATTATAGCTGACCACACCACTTAGTTTATCATATCAAAGTTAGTTGGTTGTCTTAAAGGAAAGTCCAAAGCGTGTTTGAAGAACAACAGAATGAATTCATAGTTTTCTAGCCAAAAAGCAATCTTATTTGGAAAATCTTGTCAAAGTTGATTTTTGAGTAGCAATGCTGGCCTATTTGACTGCTATGTATTTCTTTTTTTAACATTCTTAGTGAATTAAATTAGAAATTTCTTGGGAAAACCATTCCAACCTTTCAAGCCTAACTAAGCATTCCAAATGACATCACTGCTATGGCAAGCAGGATTTCAATATATATGCCACTGGATCGTGGTTAACAAATGTGGTCCTTGGTCTAGTAGCATCAGCATCACCACAGAACCTGTTACAGATGCAAACTTGAGCTCCATCTCAGACCTTCTGATTCAGAAACTCTGGGGTAGGGCCAGCAATATACATTTTAACCAGCCTTCCAGGTCATTCTGATGCAAGCTCAAGTTGGAGAACCAGCGTATTGGATGTCCCCAATATCACTGCAGCAAATTGATGAGACCTTATTAATGAAAGCAACTTGACTTAAATGAAATAAAATTAGAGATTTTTATTGCACCTTATCTCCTATGTTGGTATTAGTGTTTTGCTGACGCAGTAATGTCATCCGGGAAATGTTGCCTCTTTTCTGGTCTTTGGAAGAAACTGTATTGCTCGTGTTATTTCCTCCTTAAAAGTCTGGTAGATTTCACAACCATTGGGGACTGGACTTTTCTTTGTGGAAAAGTTTTTGAATGATAGATTCAATTTCTGTAATAGTTATGAGATTATGCTAATTTTCTGTTACTTCTTGTGTCCATTTAGGTGTGGATTTTTTCCATCTAATTTTTAAATGTATGGGCATAAAATTATTTATTATATCCTCTTACAATCTTCTTAATGTTGGAGAATCAGAAATGATGTTCCCCCTTTCAATTTTTGACCTTAATTGGTTGGAACCTATTCGTTCTTCTTCATAAGGTCTGTTCTAATTTGATTAGATTGCTTTCTAGGATTGCAGCACAACAGTCAGTCTGGGGTTTCTTTTCCTTGTACTGCAGCTAAAAAAAAACGATGGTTATGTGATATGTAAATGCTGGGGGAAGCTGGGTTAAGGGTGTAAGGGAACTGTCTGTACTATCCTTGCAACTCTTCTGTAAGTCTAAAATTATTCCAAATAAAACATTTTTTTAAAAGAACAAGAAAAAATGGTATTAATCATCTACTTACTAATCAAGCTCCACTTAGAAGGACTGTGGGCTTTTTGAAGCCTCAGATCCACCAGAGAATTAGAGTTTGTTGCCTGTCAAGAGGTTCCCAAGAATTGTAGTAAAGACTCAAGAGGCAATGGTTTTTAACTTAGATTTTTTTCTTTCTTTTCAAAAAAAGTTTTTTTGGATTCTTTCCAAAAAGGAATTTCAAAAAGGCATCAAGCCTATTAGAATAATTATACACTTCAGGGAAACAAGGCTTTTGAATATCTTTTGAACTGTATTTGCATTAAGGGGAGGGGTGGATGTTTGTTGCTTTACCCTTCTATCAGTTGCAATCTACCTAGGAAATTAAAAGGATAATACTAAAAAGATTTGTGAGCCAGGGTTAAGTTGTGAGCATCTGACCAGAAATGCTTCCAGAGTTCTGAAAAAGGTAGGAACTTAGTCTTAAAGAAAACGTGGAATTTGCAGGAGTTGAGGGGATATCCCCATTAGCATGGCAGGGGGTCTCTAAGGATCCCAGTTGGCCTGGAACATGAAAGGCATATGGAAGAACTGGGAATCAGGGCTGAATACTAAGGGGTAGAGGTGGATTGTGTAAAGCCTTAAAAATGCCTGTTTGAAGCTGCTGTATTTTATATATTCTTGAAAAGGAAACTTATGTGATAAAAATAATGTAATAATAATAGCTAATATTTTTTAGTGTCTACTTTGTGCCAGGCCCTGTGTTTAAGTGCCTTCTGTCTATTATCTCATATAAAATTCAGAACCGTCCATTGGGGTTGATGTTGTTATTTTCTCCATTTACACATAAGCAAATTGAGGTTTCATAAAGTTAAGAAACTTGTTCAAGGTTATGATGCTTGTGTGGATTGGAGCCAGATTGTAATTGCTTATCTACCTGTCCTCCTCCACTAGACTCTGGATGCTAGAAAGCACAAACTATGTTTATCTTATTCACAGATGTATCTCCAATTCCTAGGACAGCACCTGCACATAGTAAGTTTGCAATAAGTACTTGGTGAATGGATGAAATTTAATGACTACATGCCTTTATTTGTAATGGCACATATTCCATTTTACTGTGATAATTTGTTTGCATAAACAACTGTTTCCATGATCTGAATATAACTGTGCCCCTTGATTTGATTACAATGACTTCTCTATGACTTAAAAAAAAAATTGTCCTGGAAAATCCATCTGTCTAGCTGAGAAGAGTTTGGTAGCTCATTTACAAGAAGTAATATTCTCTGAGTAGCATCAGCATGTTTGGTTAAGCCATTTGGGATTATTGTGGGGGAAAAAATTAGCTGTTAAGGAGCTTCAGTTTTTCCAAGGCTGACCCAAATTGACCTCAGCCGGCCTCTTACTGGAGGGGGGACCACGCCCTCTGGTGGTGAAAGACACTCATCTGGCCAGTGTAACAGAGATGATGTGGAAAGAGTGCCTTTACCCAGAGGTTTCTGGAAATCTATCTCCTTATTTCCTAGTGAGTAGTGACCTTAGGACTGAATTTGATGTGATCATTTTGATTCAGCGAATAGCTAGGTTTGGGGAAGGCCTGGGCCAGGCTTGACTGAGGAAGATACAAACTGAGGAATGGAAAGTGACATTTGAAATTGGGTCAAAGCTGAGGTGGGAAGACTTGTCTCCAGCATGATGAGTGTGAAGGGAGACCTGAAGGGCCATTTGAACTGTAAAATTTGCCATGATCCTGTCTCTTTGCTGTGGCAGATGAGAGTATATTCCACCATATGCCTCAGTAAGAACTCTGGGTGGAACCCTGGGGCTGTGATTGCCCAAAGAAGGCTGGCTGCTGGCCAGACAAGCTCACCAATGCCCAGCTTCGTATCCCTGGAAATACTTTTTCTTGTCCTTTCTTTTTTCTTAATTTCCAACATTAAAAGACCTTTTCTCCCCCCTGAGTGTAACATGTGTGAAAAACTTATGAAAAATAATAATAAAACAAAAATCTGTTTACACTGTGACAATATTTTTGATGACATTTCTTTCAGGTAATTCTGGGCACATAACCACATAGAGGAGGAATGCCTAGTTATACATGAATGGGGTCATAATATACCTCTTCCTTTAGAACTTGCTTTATTTTTCTTTCAGAATGTGTGGTGAGCACCTTTCTGTCCAGTTATAGATATATCATTTTTAAAATTTAAATTTTAAGTCATTTGTATTATATGTGCTTATAATAAAATGTAAATAATAGTGTAAAAGTTAAGAAAATGAACATTCTTTCCCCACCTCCTAATTCTATTTCCCAGTAGTAATTGCTTTCAACTATTTTGTGCATTAAAAATTCTCCAGATTTTGTAATGTACATATAAATTATAAAGAGATTATTTTTTTTACACAATGGGATCATATGATACACACTGGTCTTCCATGAGCTTTTTTAACTTAACTGTGTCATGAACATCTTCCCATGTCAGTGTGTGTGTCCTATTACTTTTAGTGACCATGTAGTATTCTGCTGTATGGATGAACTATAGTTTGTTTAACTAGTCAGCTATTGATGGATATTTAGATTTTTCCAATACTTTGATATATAAATACCTCACTAAATATTTTACTAATACATTTGGGTATACTTGTTCAGTTGTTATTAACACATAAATTCCTAGAAGCAGATAAAAGGATATGCATGTTTGATTTTATTTGAAATCTTAGTATTTTATTTTGTAAATAATGATGTTCAATGGCTCAAATATTCCATTATACTGAAATACTAGAACTTATTTAACCATGATCTTATTTTATTATTACATTGTTTCTACTTTTGCTTTCACAAATAATAATAAGCATTTTTAAATTAAATCATCAATGTATCAAATATGATCATTAGGGAGTAATTATTGAGTCAAAAAGTTTCTTTATGACTAGGAATAGACTTACCATATGACCCAGGAATCCTGCTCCTGGGCATGTATCCCGAAGGAACCTTACTTCAAAATGACACCCGCACCCCAATGTTCATAGCAGCACTATTTACAATAGCCAAGACATGGAAAAAGCCTAAATGTCCATCAACAGATGACTGGATAAAGAAGATGTGGTATATTTATACAATGGAATACTATTCAGCCATAAAAACTGACAACATAACGCCATTTGCAGCAACATGGATGTTCCTGGAGAATGTCAATCTAAGTGAAGTAAGCCAGAAAGAGAAAGAAAAATACCATATGAGATCGCTCATATGTGGAATCTAAAAAAAAAAACCTCATAAATACAAAACAGAAATAGACTCATAGACATAGAATACAAACTTGTGGTTGCCAAGGGGGCAGGGGTTGAGAAGGGACAGACTGGGATTTCAAAATGTAGAATAGATAAGCAAGATTATACTATATAGCACAGGGAAATATATACATGATCTTATGGTAGCTCACAGTGAAAAAAAATGTGACAATGAATGTATATATGTTCATGTATAACTGAAAAATTGTGCTCTACACTGGAATTTGACCCAACATTGTAAAGTGACTATAACTCAATAAAAAAAAGTTAAAAAAAGTTTCTTTATGACTTAATTCATATTGCTAAAAAATTTCTTTCCAGGAAGGTATATCAGTTCATGTCCTCACCATCAGCATTCTATTAGTAAAATTGAGGGTGGGCATTTTTTACACATTTACTGACAATTTATTTTTCTCCTGTGAATTGCCTCTTCCTTTCTACCTATTTTTCTATTGGGTTGCTTGGTTTTTCCTTGATTTTTATAGGAGTTCATGTATCTGTTCATTAATTTATTGAGCCAATAAACAAATATTTGATTACATACTATGTATCAAGTACTATTCTAGGTGCTGGAGATGAATGAGGGGTGAACAAAGACGAAGATTATACTCTAGTCAGGGGGAGGGGTGCAGAAAGTAAACAACTAAGTCGGGTGGAGGTAGTGCTATTAAAACTAACAAAGCAGGTAATAAGATGGTGAGTGTAAGGAATACTATTTTTATGTGGATGGTAGGGAAGTTCTCTCCTTGAATAGAAACCTGGAGTACATGAGGAAGCAAGCCATTCACAGAGCTTCCTGAAGATGGGAACGTCAGGCAGAGGGTGCAGTAAGTTCTTCATACGTTCCGGATATTGACTCTTTCCCAGAATATCACTTGCTTTTTATGGTTGTTTATAGTATCTTACATAGATTTTAACATTGTTTAGGTCAAACTTGTCAATTTTTCCTATTTTTGACATCCGGGTTTTATGACCGAGAAGAATTTTTCTACCCCCAAATCATAAAAGTATTCCCATAGATTCACTTCTATTATTTTTATACTTTGATTTTTTACATATCATATAACTTACATAGCATAAATTTATGAGGTATAATTTAGTTATCATAAAATTCACCCATTTTGTGGGTACTATCCAATGATTTTTAGTCAGCTTAAGGTTTTAGAACCATTAGCATAATCCAGCTTTAGAACTATACTTTTATTTTGTTTTATATAGCTTTTAATATATCTGAGATTTATTTTAGCTTTTGGTGTGAAATTAAAGATTTAACATTTTTTTCCTTTCCCCATCGATTTGAAGTATCTCCACTACCACATGTTAAACTTTCATGTGTACCTGGACCTGGTCCTGGTCTCCCTGTTCCAGAGGTCACAAATCGAGTTTTATTTGGCCCGTGGAGTTTTCAAGACTGGAGATTTTCGTGTGAAAACTAGAAGATCCAGCAACAAGTTGCAGGAGGCGAGTAGAGACCACTCCTTGTAAGTGGGCATGATGATAGTGACCACAATTCCAGTTTGCCTGCTCTTCCAGTGTAATTGTTAATAGCATCCTTTTATTCTTAAAAGCATTCTGGTTTGGACAATAAATTATGAATCACTATCTCCACCATTCCTTATTGCATCACACCCAGCACTCCTCTTTCATTTATGTTACAAGACCTCCTCTCAGGAAGAAAAAAGAGACAACGCGATCCTGCCACAGAAGTTTGCCAAAAGAATGACTATGTGGGCTCAGAATAGAGAACATACCTGGTGGGGGAAAAATTAGGACAAGCTTCCTCTGAGAGAAAATATGATGTCACAATTTACCAATCCCTTTCTTTCCCTTCTATTATTTCATTTAACTTCACAACAGCCTACCCAGTTACACAATTTACCCAGTTTGTTACTGTGTGTTTGTGTATGGATTTACTGACTTACTCTGTAACCTGCATTCCAAAGAAGGAACCTGTTAATTTGTTCTACTCACCACTGTATTCTCAGGGACCATTCGGTGCTGGGCACAGAACTGGCTCCAAGGAACCATTTATTGGCTGAAAGGTTCCCAGGAACTACTGATTGAATGAATCAACGAAGAAATCAAGGCTTAGGGAGGTCTGTGGCGAGTCAGGGACAGAGAGAAGCAGGCAGGAATCAGACCAGGCGGCCTGATTCCTGGCCTGGAACCCCGGATCTTTTCCTAGCCAGCTGGTTGTAGCCTCCCCAAATAGGCAAGAAATGGGAGAGTGCGTACGCGGGAATTTGTCTTCGTCCTCGGGGAACCTCGCCGAAATGCCAGATGGACGGACCGGAAAAAAGAGCAGCGCACGAAACAGCTTTCTCGCACCTGCCCGCCTGGGAGCAAGACTACATTTCCCAGCAGCCCTCCCCGTCTTCACCCCTGCCACGCGGCTTGCGCCTCCGCCTTCGGCCCACTGGGGGCGCTGCGGCGACCCCTCCGCCGCCCCGTAGAAATCTCCGCGGCCCCGGGGCCGCTTGCTTCCTGTTTGTCGGAAGAGGAGACATGGCGGCGGCGCCGGCGGCTGCTGGGTCTGGGGCCGGCCGAGGGCGACGGGCGGCGGCAACGGTAGCGGCTTGGGGCGGATGGGGCGGCCGGCCGCGGCCTGGTAACATTCTGCTGCAGCTGCGTCAGGGCCAGCTGACCGGCCGGGGCCTGGTCCGGGCCGTGCAGGTACGAAGCCGGCCCGGAGGGGCGGGGCGGGGTGGACCGGGCGGGAGCTGGCGGGGGGCCGGGGAAGAGGCCTTTCCAGGCCGCCGCAGTACGGGCCCAACCCCTCTTGGCCGGCCGCGGGGCCTCCCTATGAGCTGTCCGGACGCTGTCAGCCGCGGCGGGGCATTGGGCAGCGTCAGGCTACAGGCCCCGAGTTAGGGGCCGAGCGGGCTGGGTTGCATCGGGCATTGATGTCGTGTACGAGTCCTGGGCCCAGCTCCTGGATCCTCCCTTCCTTGCGCCACGTCTGCACGTCTGGGGGACCCTGGGCGAGTTTGGTTTAGACTCTACCGGCCTCGAGTTTCTCCTCCGTGAATTGGGTGGTGGGTTATCATTGCAGCCCACAAATGGTTCCCAAGCCGTCATAAATGTCATTCGTTCAAACAGGCCTTTCCTTGACACAACCCTCTCTCCCAACCTTCTAAGTAGGTCCTTATTGTTACTCAGTTACAGCCCTGAATTCGTTTGGTTTACATTACCTTCTTAGTCTGTAATTACATATTTCTTTGTTGTCTACTCTTTTTCTCGCCTGTATCCCTCAGTAGGCTGAGCTCCAGCGAGTGCAGGGACTTAATCTGTTTCGCCAGTGTAGAGCGTCACGGTTAGGAGCTAGGGCTCTGGAGTCACTCCTCGATTCAGAACCCTTCTGTCTCTTGCTTGGGCAAGTTACCTTTCTGTGCCACGGTTTCCTCATTTGTAAAATGGAGATGATAATTAGTAACCTACCTGTTAAGATGTTGTGAGGAGCAAAGACAATTGTGTAAAGAGTTAAATGCGTTTCTGATGCGTAGTAAGAAGCTGAAGGGTAGTCAGTTCATAAATGCTGTACTTGGTATCTCGCTTATAATATGTGCCCGATATATGATTAGTGTTTTTTTTTTTTTTGAATGAGCAAAGGACACTGCTTTAAGGTAAAGCAGGATGCATAAGACCTAGGCTGCTTGCTTCTCCCCCAGCCCCTTCATGTTCTCAGAACTTATGTTGCAAACAACTGTAAAACATTACCTTAAAGACAGCTTTTGCATAAACAAACTTCGGAAGTGTATACAAGAAACTAATAAAGTGGTTGGTTGTAGTGGGGTGGAAATTGGGTATAACTTTATATATTAGCTTAATTTCATAATACTTATGTGAATTAAAAGAATAGAATAAAAGATAAAAGACCAAGTGGTCTGTGTTTGTGGAGGGTTACAGATGAAGAAGCAGTTCTGGGTGAGCAGTGTTTTCCTGGACACAGTTAACCATAGATGAGCGAGTTTTTCCCTTTGTCTTCTTCCCTATCTGCCTTAAGATTGTGGAAATACTTGCTCTGTCCTTTAACCCAAAGACCCTTACTGAGCTGGGTATGTAGGAACAGGCAGAAAGGGAACTAATTCATCTTTACTGAGCACGTACTTTGGATAAAGCATTGTGCAAGGTATACGGTGTCTTTTGAATCAAGTGTCAGGACTCACCTCTTAACACAGTTGAAGAAGTTGAGGCTTAGAAAGGTTAAGTAATTTGCTCCTGAGCTCTTGTCTTGATAATCCTTTGTGTTCTGAGGGCAGTAGGGAGCTGCAGAAGTTCTTTAGCTTAGTGAATGGGGCAATTTAGGACACTTAATTTATTTCCAGTGCTAGATGACTTGGAATGGGAGGAGATTGAAGAAGCTTACCAGATAGAAGGTGCTGGAAAGTTCTTAAGCCTGGTTTAGTCTGGTTATTGTGGTAATTATTAGTTGTCTACAGGTGTGGGAGCTGTTGCAGAGGTTGAGATGGAGATATCATCCCCAAACTATAGTGAGGATAAAGTGGGGACCTTCATCTTTTAAATGTATCCTCTCTTAATAACTTTTTTTGCTCTCTTCCTTTCTATACCCTCTCCTTCCCCACACTGCAGAATAAATTATTTCCTCACAGGTATTTCTATAGCACAGTAAGTATATCCATTATGACATGTGGTATAATTGGAAAAACCAGATGAAAAAATCTTTTTTAAATTTTAAACACATAACATCAAATTTACCATTTTAAGCATTTTTAAGTGTGCAGGTCAGTAGTGTTAAGTATTCACATTGTTGTGAAACAGATCTCCAGAATTTTTTCATGTCGCAAATCTGAAACTACCCATTAAACAACTCCTCCTTTCCTTCCCCAGCCCCTGGTAACCACCATTCTATTACTTTATTTCTGTGAATTGGACTGCTTTAGATACCTCATATAAGTGGAATCAAACAGTATTTGTCTTTTTGAGACCAGCTTATTTCACTTAGTATGATGTCTTCAAGGTTTATCCATGTTGTAGGATATAACAGGATTTTCTTGGAAAAGACCAGATTTTGAAGTAAGATGGACCTGTGTTGAACCCTAGTTCTGTCACTTGCTAGCTCAGTGACCTAGGTTATATTATTTAACCTCTCTGAACCTGTTTCATTATTTCTAAAATGGCAGTAATGACATCTACCTCACATGGCTCTTACGAGGAGTAAGTGAAATAATGTGTCTATAAAGCTTGGCCAGTGTGTGGCACACAGTAGATGTTCAGTAAATAGTTGCTATCAGCTCATAGCTATTAGACTGGGCTTCTTGAGAGACTGTGCCTTATTTTTCGCTGTGTCTGCAGAGCCTGAAGCTGTGCCAGGCACTTGATACTCAGGACTCAGACAATTGTTAGAATCGAAATACTGTATATGAGGGCACCATCTTCCTCCTCTTCACTCCTGTCTCTTTGTGTATCCCAAAAAGTCTCCTGGCTTTAAAGTGTTCTGGGATCAGATTACCTAGGTTTGAATCCCAGATCTGGTACATACTTGGTTTGTATCTTTGGACGGGTGGCTTAATCTCTTTGTGCCTCAGTTTCTTCATCTGTAAAATAGAGATAATCATGGGACCAGCCTGGTAAGGTTGTGGTAAGGACCAAGTGCATTTATAACGTGTAAAGCACTTAAAACGGTGTCTAAAAAATAGTAGTATGCTATATAGATTAGCAAGTATTGTTTTTAACAAAACTGTATGTTCTGATGGATCCTAAATCTGTATTTCCATCGTGATTTCTCCCTTTAGCTCTAGTTGGATATATCCAAATATTTTTTCTCTGCATCTCTACCAAGATGTCTAATGGACACCTCAAACTTACTATGGCAAATACAATTCCTGATTCCTCTTCCACCAAACCTGATCTTCCCCATTTCCCTAAATGGGACTTGAGAGAAGCCTGGGAGAAGACTCTCAGCCACATGATTTAAAATGGGCCTGTCCTACTTGGATTTTAACATGCCTTACTTTCACCTCTCCCTTTCACTTCGCCCTCTGTCAAAGTAATAAGATATGCTGGTATGATGCGTTAGTGTTTACAGAGCCTGTTCGCATTTATCAGTACATTTGATCCCTAAAGCAAATCAGATCTTATAATCCTTTGCTTAAAACCCTCTAGTGGCATTCCTTTGCAGTTAGAATCAAATCCATATTCCTTACCAG
Source organism: Vicugna pacos (assembly GCF_048564905.1). Classification (NCBI taxonomy): domain Eukaryota; kingdom Metazoa; phylum Chordata; class Mammalia; order Artiodactyla; family Camelidae; genus Vicugna; species Vicugna pacos. Next base: position 26,233,391 of record NC_133005.1, on the reverse strand, counting down.
GGATGCACAAGACCCTGCATGATCAGTAGGAGTTGAGGGATAAGCTAGGCAGAGCAACTCTCACAGGTCACGACCCACCACCCCTAGAGATAGTACTTCAGTTTTGCAGTCTGGTAACAGGCGAGGTATGACATCCTTGTTCTGTTTCCCAAATGCCAGTCATTGCTTCCTTCATGATTATTGGCATACCTAAATTCTACCCGAGTGTTACTTATATCCTATATTTTCTGTATATTGACCCCTCTTTTTTTTTTTTTAATTTCGATAGGCACTACTTGTTTTAACCTTGTTCTAAGCATTAATATTTGTGAAACTTAGGGGTACAAGTCAGATACAGTCTTCCTTTGTCTTTGAAGGATAATTTGATACTGAAAACCCCCTGGATAGGATAAATTCTCATTAATCAAAAACTGTAAATAACATTTTAACAGAAATAACAAAAACAAAGTTTTTGTATTCACAAACGATAGAATTCACTCCTAATTATATTGAAACAAAACAAATCCCATTTAAGTGGACACAGGCACTCACTGGTTAACGTTTGTTGTCAAAATAATCCAACAAGGTTTTAATCTTCATTAACTAAAGATATTTAATCTTCATTAATTATTCTTTAAGAGGGATATGTACTTGTTCTTAACATATTTTGAAGCATTAGATATTTTAGGACTAAACAAGTAAGATATACATTTTATGTTTATGGAATTCAGCCTTGAATTATTTTAAAAAGAAAAGCAAATAAAGACAAAATGAGTCAATGAAAATTGTAAATGTCTGGAGGTGTCACATTCACTAAACATGTTGACAGCTTAGGCAGCATGATGTAAGAGATTATCACTCCTATAAACTGTTAAACCACAAATACTCCAAGAGAAAAAAACCCATATGACACCTGCCAAAATTTCAACTTTGAAGACGCCTGGATGGTGGCTCTTTCATCACACTACTCAGCTGTTCACAAGGAAAACAAAATCTAGATGATTATTTTAAAGTGACAGTAAATGCCTTGTAAGACAAACTAGCAGTAGAAAAAGAAATTCCTTATGAAGTTGAATATTTGGAATAGTTTGGAGGATCTTTGGGTATCATGAACCTTGTAACAAAAAACAGTGGTGTCCTCACTTTTCACCCCCAGGTTCCATTGGCCCCAGACAACTGCAGTCACGCTATTTCTTTGGAGAAGGGTCCAGGAAACAAAACAGAAGAGCCAGTCTTCTAAATAACATTTTAATAAGGCTATTGCTTGACTTTGCTTTTTTTTTTTTTTTTAAAGAAATTATCCTTTCTCCCTCTTGTAGAAGATTAGGATTTAATTCACAGCACCCTGTGGGATACATTTGGTCTTTATCATTCTTCTAATGTAGGTATATCAATTTTGGCTGTTGTTATTAGGTATTTACATTAGGATGATGGTATAATTGTTTACAGCAGAGCCATATAGTGTACAACGATTTGTTTTGTATAATTTTTTGTTTTTCTTAGAGTTAAAAGCTGCCCTTTCCCTCCCATTTTTAAAGTTGAGATGTAAATATAAATATAGTAGAATTCACCCTTTTAGTGTGTAGTTCTGTGAGTTTTGACAAACACATACAGCTGTGTGACCACCACTACAGTTAGGATGTAGAAAATTCCCTGGTAGTAGTTAGTCCCTTCCCCACCCCGTTCCTTTGGCAACTGCTCCTCTGTCTTTTGTCCTGTTCTTGCGCCCTTTTACAGGCTGTCATAGAAATGGAACCATTCCATTTGTTGCCTTTTGAGTCTGGCTTTTTCCACTAGAATTATCATCCTTTAGAATTTTTCTTTTCTTTTTTTGTTCTTATCATTTATTCCCAAATTCTGAAACAAAACTCTTCTTTTTTTTTTTAAGTCCTTGGAACCCTCTGTCCTCCAGTTTGGACTAGTTACTCGCTAGAACAGCTGCACAGCTGAATTCTTAGGATTTCTCTTCACCAAATTGAGAGCATTTTCTTTCTTTTTCTTACGTTCTAGAGCCTCTGTTTTCTGAATATTATGTTCCCTTTTCTTGGAAAAGGAACTCCCGTAGACTCCTAAGAGAATGTATATGGGAGGTAGCCTTTTTTTAAGCTTGCATGTCTGGAAATGTCTTTTATTCTTACACTTGCATATTTAGCTTAGCTGGATATAGAATTCTAAGTTGGAAGTTATTTTTCCTTAATTTTTTAATGATATTATTCCATTGTCTTCAGGCATTTGGTGTAACTGTTAAGAGGTTCTGTTCTGATTTCCAGTCCTTTGTACGTGACCTATTTTCCTACCCCTCACTTCCTCAGAGCTTTTAGGATCATCTCTTTTTCTGGTACTCTGAAATTTAACTATGATATGCATTGATGAAGGTCTTTTTATTCATTGTGAGGACACTTTGTGTAGATACACATTAAAATATATAACAACTAAATATGAAAATGAATGTATGTTTGTATATGTATGACTGAAACATTATGCTGTACACCAGAAATTGTACACATTGTAAAGTGACTATACTTCAATAAAATATATATATAGATGCATATATATAAAATAACCATAGTAAAGTCATGTCTATCACCTGACATTAACACCCTCTGCAGAATGATTGCACCTAATGTTCTCTTAGGGGCTTCCTATTTTTAAAAGGCATTTTTTTTTCTCCTGTGAAGTTTGGGCCATGATTGCTTTGGAGAGCTTCATGAAATAGGTGAGACTTGAGCTGGTTCTGAAGAATGAGTAGAATTTTAACAGAGTAGTGGAGATACTTCTGGCACTAAGAACACCACTGAGAAAGCCCTCAAAATTGGCCATTAGAAGACAGGAGAGAAAGTGAAGTGCTCCTGTGGGGGATAGGTGGGAGATAAGTTTAGGTATTTGGGAATAGGGTGGGGAAGGTAACATTTATTGAGCATCCACAGTGTGTCATTGTGGAGAGACTTGAGTTTTTTAAGTGTATTGTTAAGTAGTTGACCTGTGAAAAGCTATAATAAATAATACCAGTGTATTACCACAATAACCATGTACCCACCGCCAAATTTGAGATATTATCAGTACGGTTAATGCCCCTTTCACGTCAGTCCTTCCCCAGCAGAGGTAATACTTAACTTGAATAGATAAAACATGTGCACGTGTATATGTAGAAAGGTTGTCTCCTTGCAAGTAGCCCACTACCACCTCTACTAGCACCCTCCAGCTCTACTCCCAGAGGCAACTATGATTATTGATGTCTTGTGTATCCCTCTAGGGACATTCTAAACTTAGAAAAGCATGTGTATATATCTTTTTCCGTATATGCTATTGTGCATCTAGCTTTTTTAACTTAAAATGTATTTTAGAGATCCTGCCTTGATCGGTACTTACAGAATATTTTGTGTCAGGTGCTTACAAAACTTTTTGTGTTGACATATAACACACAAATAAAAATGCACAAAAAGTAAATGCACAGCTCAATGAACAATAACAGAATCATCAACTATGTAGCAGCCACCACATCACCTCTGTACCCTCTGCCAGTCCCTACTCTTCTTCCTTTCCAAATGAAATTACTGGTCTGACTTACAGCATAGCATTTAGTTGTACTAGTTCTTATGCTTTATATAAATAAAGTCAAATAGTATTCACTGAGTCTGCCTTCTTTCAGTCAACATTGTTAGATTCACCCATGATGATGGTGAAGCTACAGTTCATTCATTTTCAGTGCTGTATAGTATTTGATGATACTAAGCCACAATTAATTCATTGTACTTTTGATTAGTATTTGGGATCTTTCCAGTTTTTGACTATTGTGAATAATGCTTGTATGTACATTCTTGTACATGTCTTTTAATGCCTATATGCACAATTTCTTTTGGGTATATACTTAGAAGTAGAATTGTTGGGTTATAGGATATACGCAGGTTCAGCATCAGTTAACTGTTACTAAACAGTTTCCCAGGTGGTTGTGTTAATTTCCAGTCCCACCAGCAGTGTATGTGAGTTTCTGTTGTTCCATGTTCTCGCTAACCCATGATGTTACCAGTCCTCTTAATTTTAGTCATTCTAGTGTTTGTGCAGTGGTATCTCATTATGGTTTTAGTTTGTGTTTCCCTGGTGACCAATGAGGTTAAACACCTTTTCAGAAGTTTATTGGCCTTTTGGACTTCGTCGGTTCTAGATTGCCTGTTAAAATCTTTTGCACATTTTTCTAATGGGATTTTTCTTTTTTCTTTTTTTATTGATTTGAAGTTCTTTTCATTTCCTGGATATGAGCCCTTTGTAGTGATGTTTTGCAAGTATTTTCTCATTTGGTGGCTTGCCTTTTCAGTCTCTAAAAATACCTTTTGGTGAACGGAAGTGCTTAAGTTTAACACAACTCATTGTATCGCTATTTTCCTTTATGGTTAGTGCTTTTTGTATTCTGTTTAAGAAATCTTTGCTTACCCTAAGGTCATGAAGATTATTTATCTCCTAGAAGCTTTATTGTTTTATCTTTTCCATTTAAATATATGCTCTACTTGGAATTTATTTTGGGGTGTGGGATGAGCTTTTCCACATAGATAGCTAGTTAACCTGTTATTGAAAAGACTCTTCATTGCTCTTTAGTGTTTGTTTTCACATCTGTTTCCGTCTCTTCTGTTCCACTGGTCTGCCCTTTTATCCTTATGCTGATATCACACTGTCTTATTTTCTGTGATTTTTATGTGTTGATTTTGGTTATAGTATATTGAATTGGAAGAGTATCTTCTATTTATCTTCAAGATTTCCTTGACTATTCTTGGCCCTTTGCCATGTCCATATACATTTTAGAATGAACTTGTACATTTTTACATCAAAATTTTAATCGTGATTGCCTTCAGTCTTTTCAATGCAATACATTTGTTCTCCCTCCGCTGCCCTTCCCCCCTCTTTTTCTTTGGTTTGGTCTTCTTTCATCTCTCTTGATAATGTTTTATAGTTTTCTATGAAGTGGTCTTACATAACTCTTGTTAGATTTATTCCTTGGCATTTGACATGTTTTGATGGTATTGTATATAGTGTTTTTAAAATTGTGTTTTCTAGCAGTAGCTGTAATATAAAAAGCAAGACTGATTTTTATATCGCTTCTATATTTTATGACTTTACTTTTAGATTCTTTTGGATTGTATATGTGTACAATCATCTGCAAATATTGTCTGCAAATAAAGGTTTTATTTTATCCTTTCCAATCTTACATCTAATCTTTTTTTTTTTATCTGCTTGCCTTGCTGTGCTGCTAGTGCAGTGAATTGAAGTGGCATGTTCCTGATCTGAGAGGGAGAGGCTTAAACATTTAGCCATTAAGTATGATGTTTGCTGAAGGTTTTTTGTAGATATTGTTATTAGTTCACTTCTTTACTGGGTTTCTGATGTTGAAGTCTATCAAAATGTTTTTTCCTGCATCAATTGAGATGTTCATATAATTGTTTTCCATTGTGTTATTAATGTGATAAATTACACTGAGTAAAATTTTTAAGTATTAAACCAAATCTGAATTTCTGGTACAAAATTTCATCCCTTTTATGGGTTGGTGAATTTGATTCACTAATTTTTTTATTAGGATTCTTCCTCTTTTATGTTCATGAGTGAGAATGGCCTATAATTTTCCTTTCAGCAGGTTTTGATATCAAGTTTAATCTGACCACTAGTCGTAGCTTTAGTTGCACCCCACAAATTTTGACATGTAGTGTTTTCATTATCACTTATTTCAGAATATTTTCAAATTTGTGCTTGGATTTCTTCTTTGACCTATGCATTTTTATAAGTGTATTTCTTAATTTCCAAATATGGGGGTTTTATAGTTATCTTTCTATTACAGACTTTAGGCTGATTGCACTGAAATAGTCTGTATTTCGATTCATTTAAATGTGCTGAAATTTGCTCTATGGCCTAACAACTTGTCATTTTGTAAATGTTCTGTGTACTTGCAAAGAATGTATAAGAGTAGCTGTCAGATGTAGTGCTGTAGTGGGTCCATTTTGTTTAATTGTGTTAAAACCCTATATATCTTTACTAGTTTTTTGTTTATATCAGTTCCTGAGAGAAATTATAAAAATATCCCACTATGGTTATGGATTTGTTTATTAGGTACACTCAGATTTAGAACTGTTTAGATTGTCCTAGTTAACCATTTTATTGTCATAAAATGTCTTTATCTCTGGTAATACTTTATGCCTTAAGTCTCATATGCTGATTTTAATACACTTATACCACCTTTCTTTTGGTGGATGTTTGCATTGTGTATTGTTTCCTGTTCTTTTATTTTCAGCCTTTCTATAAGACGTTTGTTTATTAGGTAAGCAGTATAACAAACTTTGTCTTTTAATTGGCGCATTTAGTACATTTGCTTTTAATGTAATAACTAATACTTGGGGATTTAAATATACTTGCTTAATGCAGTATTTACTTTTTAGATGTCCCACCTCTTCTTTGTTCCTTTTTCTCTCCTTTTTTAAGTGTTATTTTTTTCTTCTTATGCAGGTGTACTAATAGAAGAATGGAATTTTTTTTATAATAATATTTTGCTAACTATTCCAAGTAACTGCTTACATTTGGGGTTCAGAGTTAGTGTTCCCTAAGATCAAATCAATTGTAAGTGTTCATCTGTAAATCCCATTCTTAGCTTCCGGGCTGTATGGAAACAGGCATCAGACTGGATTTGGCACTTTGGCAACAGGGTGCTGACCCCTCTGTGCACACAGTTTCTCACGCAGTAAGTAGTAGGTGAGGTGGCTTCACGTACATCCTTTTACAAACTAGGGTGCAGTGTATTACTCTCCCGGTGACAAATGGGAATGGCCAGTTGTGACACCACATCCTGTTTTGTGCTGGAGTAACTGCTTCCGGGGAGTGGGAGGGGCAGGCAGAGCATCACTGTGTCGAACTCAGGGAGAAGTGTTGGGGAGGCTTCAGGCCAGGCAAATTAGGGTGCAGAGGGGACCAGGAGGTGGCACTCAGACTGGCTTGTATGCATGTGGGCAAGGGAGACTTGCTCGTGTTCCAGCCGCACTGGCCTCCCACCCCGATATTTGAACTCGTCCCAAATGCTCCTGCCCCAGAGCCTTTTCCATTTGTCATTCCTTCTACTTAGAATGCTCTTTCCATAGAGATCCTCATGGCTCCCCCAAACCCAACTTCCTCCACGTCTCTGCCTTTTTTTTTTTGAAGTTATCTGATAGACTTAATTTTTTTAGAGCAATTTCAGCAAAATTGAGGAGAAAATAGAGAGTTCCCACATAGCCCTCTCCACTCACACATACATACTCCCCTACCTTCAACATCCCTCATCAGTGTGGCATATTTGGTACAATCGATGATCCAACACGGGCACATTATTATCAACCAAAGTCCATAGTTTACTTTAGGGTTCACTCTTGATATTGTACATTCTATGGGTTTTGACAAATGCTTGATGACATGTAGCCACCACTATAGTATCATGCAGAATAATTTCATTGCCCTGAAAATCCCTCGTGTTCCATCTATTCATCCCTCCTTCCCTCTCCCCAAACTCCTGGAAACCACGATCTTTTTATTGTTTCTGTAGCTGTGCCTTTCTAGAATATCATTTGGTTGGAATTGTACAATTTGTAGCCTTTTGTAGACTGGCTTCTTTCATTTAGTAATATGTCTTTTAAATTTCTTCCATGTCTTTCGTGGCTTGATAGCACTTTTTTTTTTCCACTGCACATGTATTTTTAAATTTACATATATGTACTGTTCATTGTTTCTAAGAACGTTTAGAGCTTTAGCTTTACATAGTTATCAAAGGAATAAAGCCAATCACAAAATAAGAATTAATTCAAAAAGATATGTACACCTTGCTATTAACAGCAACATTATAATTGCCAAGATATGGAAACATCCTAAGTGCACATTAACAAGTGAATGGATAAAGAAGATGCAGCATACATATATGTAATGGAATACAGCTCACCCATAAGAAAGAAGGATACTTTGCCATTTGCAGCCCTTCATTCACTTTTTTTTCACTTCAAAAACCAGAATTTTGTAACTGACATAAACATTTCCATTGCATCAAAAAGAACAAAATACCTAGAAACAAACTTAACCAAGGAGGTTACCTATACTCTGAAAACTGAAATGACACAAAGAAATGGAACGATTTCTTGTGCTCTTGGATTAGAAGAATCGACACTATCAAAATGGCAACATTACCCAAAGCAATCCACAGATCCAGTGCAACCCCCGTCAAAATACTCACAACATTCCTCACAGAACTAGAACAAACAATTCCAGAATTTATAAGGAACCATAAAAGACCCCGAACAGCCAAAGCAATCTTTTGTAGGTCTTTTTTTTTTCTCTTTCTTCTTTTTGTTTTCTTTTCTTACGTTTTGATAACTAGAGAAGGTCCTTTAACATTTGTTGTAAAGCTGGTTTGGTGGTGCTGAAATCTTTTAGCTTTTGTTTATCTGTGAAGCTTTTGATTTTTCCATCAAGTCTGAATGAGAGCCTTGCTGGATAGAGTATTCTTGGTTGTAAGTTTTCCCCTTTCATCACTTTAAATATATCATGCTACTCTCTTCTGACCTGTAGAGTTTCTGCTGAAAAATCAGCTGATAACCTTATGGGAGTTCCCTTGTATGTTATTTGTTGCTTTTCTCTTGCTAATTTTAATATTTTCTCCTTATCTTTAATTTTTGTCAATTTGTTGACTGTGTGCCTTGATGTATTCCTCTTTGAGTTGATCCTGTGTGGTACTCTCTGTACTTCCTGGACTTGGGTGACTTTCCCAAATTAGGGAAGTTTTCAATGAGTATCTCTCTGAAAATTTTCTCAGGTCTTTTCTCTCTCTCTTCTCTTTCTGGGACCTCTATAATGCAAATATTAGAGTGCTTCATGTCCCAGAGTTCTCTTATTCCTTTTTATTTTTTCTGTTTTCTGTTCTGCCGTAGTGATTTCCACTAATCTGTCTTCTAGCTCACTGATCTCTTCTTCTGCCTCATTTAGTCTATTCCTGGTTCCTTCTAGTGTGTTATTCATTTCAGGAATTTTATTCTTCAACTCTGTTTGGGTATTCTTTATATTTTCCAGCTCTTTGCTAAAGACTTCGCTCTGTGCATCTTTACTCCTCTTGAGTTCTCTGAACATCTTCACCATCATTACTTTAAACTCTTTGTCAGGTAAATTGCTTATCTCCTCATCACTTATTTCTTCTGGGATTTTATCTCGTGCCTTGGCCTGGGAGATACTCCTTTGCCACCTCATGTTGTTTATCTTTGTGTGTGTTTGTGGATTCCTTCCACAGGCTTTGGGATTAATGTTTTCTTATTTCTAGTATCTGCCCCTGGGGATGAGGCTGGACTAGAGGCTTAAGCAGAGTTCCTGGCAGGAGGAGCTGGTGCCTGCCCCCTGCTGGGTGAAGCTTGGTCCTGGACCTCTGGTGTGTAGGGCCTTTGTGGCTTGAGAAGTCTGCTGATGAATGGGGCTGTGTTCCCACCCTGTATGTTGTTTGGCTTGAGGCTTCCCTACAGGCTATTGCGTGGGGCTAGGTCTCAGGTGCTAATGATCCAATCAAGATGTCTGCCTCCAGGGAAGCTCATGTAGATGACTACTCCCATAATGTCCACCACCAGCTTTTATGTCCCCTGGGTGAGCCGTAGCCATCCCCCACGTCCCCAGAAGACCCTCCAAATCCAGCAGGCAGGCCTGGCCCACGTTCCTATGAAATTGCTGCCTCTGCCCTTAGACCTGGCTCACACGAGATTCTGTGTACGCTTTCCAAGCGAATGAATTCTCCTTTTCCCTCAGTCCCGTGGGGCTCCTGGCACCAGGCCCCACTGGCCTTCAGAACCAGATGTCCTGGGGTCTCCTTTTCTTCCCAATGCCAGGGCTGGAGCTGGGGACCCTGACATGGGGCTTAGAGCTCTCACCTCCGTGGGAAGGCCTTTGTGACTTAACGAATCTTCAGCTTGTGGGTCGCCCACCCGAGGGATATGGGGCCCAATTATATCACAAACACACCCCTCCTACCATCCTGCTGTGGTTCCCTCTTTATGTTTCCAGTTGCAAAAGATCTTTTTTGCTAGGTTCCAGTCTTTTTTTCAATGGTTGTTTAGCATTCAGTTGTGGTTTTGTTGTAGTCATGAGGAGAGGTGAGCTCGTGGTCCTACCACTCTGCCATCTTGACCAGAAATCTTAAATGTTTCTTTTTTAAAAGAGCTTTTATTAAGGTATAATTTATGGACTATAAAATTTACTCATTGAGCTGTTCAATTCAGTGATTTTTAGGAAATTTATAGTTAAACATTACCACAGTCATTTTAGAACATTTACATCACTTACATCACCCCATAAAGTTACTTATGTCCATGATTTATTTTTATAGCAGCTTTATTGAAATATAATTCACATAGTACATAAGTCACCCATTTAAAGTATACAAGTCAATGGTTTTACTATATACATGAAGTTTATCTCCACAGTAGCTATCTCCACAGTCAATTTTAGAAAATTTCATCACCGTTAAAGAAATTCCATACCCATTAGCAGTCACTGCCCAGTTCCCTCCCCATTCCTGCCCTCTACCTCCTCTCAGCCCTAGGTCGCTACTAATCTACTTTCTGACTTTATGGATTTACCTATTCTGGACATTTCATAGTAATAGAATCAAATAATGTATGGCTTTTTACGGATGGCTTCTTTCACTTAGCATAATGTTAAGATTTGTCCATGTTGTAGCAAGTATTAGTACTTCATTTCTTTTTATCACCAAATAATATTCTGCTATATGGGTATACCATTTGTTACTTATCTGTTTATCAGTTGGTGGACATTAGTTTTTTTTTTTCTACTTTTGGGTTATTATGAATAAAGCTGCCATGAATTTATGTGTACAAGTTTTTGTGTGGACATTGTTTTCATTTCTTTTGGCTTCCTACCTGGATTGCTGGGTCATATGGTAACTATATTTAACTTCTTGAGAAGCTGCCAAACTCTTTTTTCCAAAGTAGCTGCACCATTTTACATTCCCACCAGCAGAGTGTGAGGATTCCAATTCCTCTACACTCTAGCCAGCACTTACTATTATTTGTCTTTTTAATTATAACTATCCTCATTGGTATGAAGTGGTGTCTTACTTTGAGTTCAATTTGCATTTCTCTGATAATTAATGCTGTTGAGCATTTTTTTCATGCGCTTATTGGCCGTCTCTACATCTTCTTCAGAAAAATATATACTTAGAGACTTTGCCCATTCTTTAAATTATTAACTCAGTATCTTTAATAGATACAGGCTTATCAGTGTACCTATTTCTCCTCATGTGAGTTTGATAGTTTGTGTCTTTCAAGGAATGATCTGTTTAAGTAATGAAATTTGTGGACATGGAGTTGTTCATATAATTCTTTTATTATCCTTTCAATATTTAAAGGGATCAATAATGTGATGCTTGTTTTATTTATTTTAAATTGTGGTAAAAATACACATAACATAAATTTATCATTTTAACCATTTTAAACATACGGTTTAATAGTGTTAAGTATTTATATTGTTGTATAGTCGGTCTCCAGAACTCTTTGTGTTGGAAAACTAAACCTTGTACTCATTAAACAATTCCCCATTTCTCTCCGCTTCTTCCCACTCTTCCTGACCCTGACAACCATCATCCTACTTTCTGTCTCTATAAATTTGACAACTCTAGGTACCTCATGTAAGTGGAATGATACAGTATATGTCTTTTTGTGACTGGCTTCTTTCACTTAGTGTAATGTGCTCGAGGTTCGTGCATGTTGTAGTATGTATCAGAATTTCTTTCTTTTTAAGGCTAAATAATATACCATTTAATATTCCTTTGTATATATCACATCTTGTTTATCCATTCACCTGTCAGTGGATACTTTGGTTTCCACCTTTTGGCTATTGTGAATAATGCTGCAGTGAACATAGATGTACCTCTCTTACATCTCTGATATTAGTAATTTATGTCTTTTCTCTTTTTTTTCTTGATTAGCCTGGTTAGAGGTTTACCAATTTTATGAATTTTTGAAAGAACCAGCTTTTGGTTTCCTTAGTTTTTCCTAGTGATTTCCTGCTTTGAATATCAGTGGTTTCTGCTGTCATTTTTATAATTATTTTCTTCTGTTTACATTAGGCTTAAGTTGCTGAGTTTAGTTTACTGAAGTAGGAGCTTAGATGATTGATTTTAGGTTTTCTTTTCAATACATGCTTTCGGTACTATAAATTTTCCTCTAAGCACTGCCTTTACTGCATCTCACAGATTTTGATAAGTTATATTTTCATTTTTCTTTAGTTCAAAAATATTTAAAAATTTCTCTTTGAAACTTTTTCTTTGACTCGTATGTAATTTAGAAATGTGTTGAATATCCAAATATTTTGGGATTTGTAACTATCTGTTATTGATTTCAAGTTTAATTCTATTGTGGTCTGAGAACATACTTTGTATGATTTCTGTTTTTAAGAAAATTTTGTTAAGGTATGTTTTATGGCCCAGAATGTGGTCTTTCCTGGTGAATTTTCATGTGAGCTTGAGAAGAATAAGTATTCTGCTTCTGTGGGATAAAGTATTCTGTAAAGTTCAGTTATATCCAGTTGATTGATAATGTAGTTCAAGTCAGCTATATCCTTAATTATTTTCTGCCTACTAGGAGTGTGTTGAAGTCCAACTTATAGTGGATTTGTCTATCTTTCCTTGCAGTTCTATCAGTTTTTGCCTTACCTATTTTGCTGTGCTGTTGGTAGGTACATAAACATTAGGGATTGTTGTTTTCTTGGAGAATTGACTCCTGTCATTATGTAATGACTTTTTTATTTCCTTAAGCTTGGTAGTATTACCCCTTTTACATTACTGAATGTAACAATTTGAGTCAGTGTAAGGTGGTCAATGTAACTATTTTCAATATTACTGATCTTTTCAAAGAACCAACTTTTGATTTTGTTGATTTTTCTCTCTTTTTTTTTTTGTTCTCTGTATCATTTATTTTTACAGTGATCTTAATTTTCTTGTGCTTGCTTTGGATTTGGTTTGCTCCTTTTCCCGCTAGTTTCTCATGGTGGAAGATCAGATAATATGAGATCTCTCTCATTTAATATGAATGTTTATAGCTATAAATTTGTAAGAACTGCTTTTGCTGAGTCCCATAAAACTATCATTGCTTTCTATTTTCTGAATTCAAGGAAAGATATTTTTTCATTGTTCTGGGGCTTGCCTTGATTTGAACTTGCTTGAAGTATATAAAATTTCTGATAATCATTTTGACCTACAGAGATGGTAGTTTCCTATGGTTCACCCTTTACATATTACTTTGACAGACATCTCATTATTCCTGTATTATCTTATTTTTACAAGCTCAAGAAGGATAATAGGACTTGTCTAAGATCATAGGATTGATATGCATCAGGATAGACTAAGATGTTATTGAAGACATACATGTCCTGTAATAACAGTTACAAGGAGCTTTTGATCTCATAGAGGGACAAGTGTACATGAAAATAATTCACTCTGGCATTTTAATGTTATGTCCCAAATGTGTTAGTGGAAGCTGCCATATTGACTAATGAACCTGTCATTAGACTAGAAGACTATTGCTCGTGCCTTCAAACATTTACTGATTTACTGCTCTGTGCCTTGCATTCTTTGAGAGAAAGGTGTGCACAATAAATATAGCCTGAAGGGGCTTGTGGTCTGTAGGAGGGGGTGGGCAAGTGAACCAGTAATTATGATACACTAGGATGACTATTAGATAAGGCCCCAGACTCTTAGAAAGGAGAGGGGAAGCCCTATCAAGGAAAATTTCTGGTGATTTGGCTTGCATTTTGAAGTAGAAAAAGCTTTCCCAGTAAAAAAAAAGACAGGGAGGAGAAGGAGTTTTCCAGGTAGGGAAGACATCTAGAGATGTTCTGTGGTAGTACATTTGAGGCTTAAACAGCACAGGGGGTTAGGGGCTCTGACTCTCCACTGTTGAAAATTCGTGTATAACTTAGAGTCGACCCTCCAAACCTGCAGTTCCCCTGCACTTGTGGATTCAACCAACCACGGATTGTGTAGTACTATAGTATGTACTATTGAAGAAAACCCTTCCTGTAAGTGGACCCGTGCAGCTCAAACCTGTGTTCAAGGGTCAGCTGTATATATGTGTGTTTACTGCCTCCACCTTCACTTTAGTTTCCCCCTACAGGTGGCAGGGGGAGAGCACGTGCAGAAAGGCAGGAAGACGTACGTTTGGAGCCTAGAGTATGCATTGGGAAAGAGATGAAGCTAGAGAGGAAAGTGGGTGATAGAATAGGAAGGATATGTATCACAGACAGGGAGCTGGACTTTTACCTTCTAGGCTGCAGGGGATCTTTTGAAGGTTTCTAGAAAGAGACCTTTGAATTATTTGTCCTGGGTGGGCTTGGGAGCCAGCTGCTCTCCTTTGCCATACATGCTAGTAGTTCTTTCCTCGCCAATAAAATGATCCTTTTTTTTTCCTTTTGACTTACAGTTCACTGAGACTTTTTTGACGGAGAGGGACAAACAGTCCAAATGGAGTGGAATTCCTCAGCTGCTCCTTAAGCTGTACGCAACCAGCCACCTCCACAGTGACTTTGTTGAGTGCCAAAACATCCTCAAGGTAACTGTTAGGGGCCCTGGAGGGGCTGCTTTCAAGGCCTCCAGATGATAGAAGATGTCAGTTTTTTTCTCCCCTTCAGTCTGCTTTTTAAAATAGCCTGTTTGTATTGCGTAAGCTGTAGAAAATTTGGGAAGTTGAGAAAAAGTGCAAAGAAAAAATAAAAACCACCTGTAATCCCACCACCATTAAGTTCCCTGTGTATATATTTCTGAGTTTTATTTATGCTTGTTTTGTGGCAGTGCTTGCTTAATTTGGGAGGCCTGTGCCCTGGGATAGAGATGACATTCTATTTGAGCAGGATTTAAAAGACCCCATATTGCTAAAGTTTCAAGGAAGTGGCCTTATGGTTGTTGGTAACTCTGACTAACATAAGAAGATGAAGGGACTGGTCTTGATGGTTGGGAGAGGGATGAAAGAGTGCAGAGACATGCAGGGCAGGTCTCAATCTTGAGTGTGTATCAGAATCACCTGGAAGGCTTATTAAACCATTGAGTGCTGGGCCCTACCCACAGTTTCTGATTCAGTAGGTCTAGGGTTACTATATCCAAATTTCAGCTTGTTGGAGGTGAGTCCAACTTTGAATTTAGATCAGCAGCTCTAGCTGTAGTTAAAACCCATGCAAGTTATATTTGATCATAATGAAACTATATAATGTTGTTCTTCAGAGGTGAAGTTCTGATTATTATATCACATAATAAGTCATTCTAAGATATAATAGGACCAAATAAGTTTAATCTCTACTTTTAAGAAGAGATGTTTTGTCTATACAACTTTTTTATAAATTGGAAATCATTCCCAAATAAAAGTTTATTTAATAAGAAAATGTTTTGTGTTCTTGATCTTCTTATAGTCTAATTAAGATAGAAACAGTTATAGTGCCTTACACTTGTTTGAGGACATTTTGCAAAGAATTACACATTTTCATTTGATTCCTACAAAGTGTCTGAGATATGGGATAGATGAAGGAAGGAAATTAGTATTTGTGAGAGCTTGCCATGTGATCATCATTTCTTTATGCATTCAGCAAGTATTTATTTGAAATTTATGTGTACCAGGCATATTTAGTTTTTATGGTAACTCTGTGAGGTGGATTATTTGTATTTATCCAGAATACTTTGATTGCAGGTATCAGTAACCCACTCAGACTAGCAAAAAAGACCCTTTATTTTCTCACATACCTGAAGAGCACAGATGTGAATTCAGGGGCCGTATAAAGTTAGGCTGTCCATTTCTTCTCTTGGCATCTGTGTGTGGCCTCATGTTTCTCCACAGAAATGGGGCTGTTACCTAAAGAAGAGAAAAAGAGATACTGAACAGGCAAACCCAGATGTCTTCCCTTTTTAAAAAGCTAAGAAAACTGAGACTCAGCATAACCTACACAAAGCCACATGGCTATTGTTTGATGAGCCCAGATTTGTCTCACTCTTGAAACCAGCTTCCACTGTACTATGTTACCAGCAGGAATTACATCCTAGTTTTATAAATGAGAGAAATGAAGACCAGAGGAAGTGGTTCAGTCACTTACTAATTATGTGATCGTGCACAACTTTGTGATTTTTTTCACCTGTAATATTGGTAAAACTATACTCACTTCATTGAATTATTATAAGAATTAAATGGGCTGAAGTACAGAAGCCTGGTGCCTGGCCTCTCACAGGTTATCTGTAAGAGAGGGTTCTGCTTTTTCTTTATGTGTGGTCCCTGGACCAGCAGCAGCAGCGTCACTTGGGACTAGTTATAAATGCACTTTCTCAGGCTCCACCCCAGACCTATTAAATCAAACTGCAAGTGAGGCCCAGCAGTCTAGGTTTTAAGGAGCCCTTTAGATGATTCTGATGCTCAGCACAGTGTGAGAGTCATTGCTCTAGCCCGGTGTGTTCCATCTCCCTCAAAGTTCCTGAGGAGGGAGCATGGTGGGTAGGGTCTTGTGTTCGTCTTACTTTATCTCCTAGTCACCCAGAAGCATTCTGTTTCCTTCTGTAAGCACAGACTCTGGAGCCAGACTTCCTAGGTTTAAGTCCTGATTCTGTCATATACCCTGTGTGACATTGACAACTTCTTTGTACCTTAGTTTCCTTATCTGTAAAATTGGGCTGATAAGTTACTGTTATCTCATAGGGTTGTGAGGATATGAGTACTTAGAACCATGCTTAGTACATAATAAGCATTTAATAGGTTAGCTATTACTGCTCTTACTACGAATTTTATTCAATCAGCTTTTCTGTAAGATTATTTTTTTTATGGTTCATTTGGCTGTGGGGTGGGGGTGTTGCTGTTTTGGGGCTGTCATGAATTCAAATTGCAACTAAAATGCAAGCTGTTGTTTTGGTGTCTGGTTTGTGTTGGATACAAAAGCTAAATGTCCCTCTGTATACTTTTTTTAAACTAGGAAATTTCTCCTCTTCTCTCCATGGAGGCTATGGCATTTGTTACTGAAGAGAGGAAACTTACCCAAGAAACCACTTATCCAAATACTTATATTTTTGACTTGTTTGGAGGTGTTGATGTAAGTAGTTGTTTAGTATTACTATCACAACTTAATGACTTAATTAAACCCTTGAAGTGGGAGATAGGAAACATTTTAAAATTTATAGCAAACATTTCAGAATTTTAATCTTTAAAAGCTCAGTGGCGCTCACCTGTGTAGAAGCACCATAACTTTTACGTTAGAAGAATTAGATTTATTTGAATTGATAATATATCCATCTTTTATTTAAGGCACAGAGTAAAAGGTATGTCTCCTACTTCCCCATGTTCCCTCCTCAGAGGCAGCCGTTATTACAAGTTTCTTCTATGTCCTTCCAGAGATGTTCTGGGGTAATGTGTGTGTGTGTAAATAGTTACCCCCCACTTAGATTTTTTTTTTCCCCCACGTACTGATGGCATACTATATATACAGGTACACAGCTCTGCACCTTGCTTTTTCCATGTAATTCTCTAGCTTGGAGATAGATTCATTTTAGTACATGTAAATCTGCCTCATTATTTTAAACAGCTATATAGTATTGCCTGGTGTTTTCTCTTTTGTTTGTTTTTGGAGGGGAGGTAATTAGGTTTATTTATTTATATTAACTTTTTTTTTTTAACGGAGGTACTGGGGATTAAACCCAGGACCTTGTGCATGTTAAGCATGCGCTCTCTCACTGAGCTATACCCTCCCCCATGCCTGGTGTAATTATGCCATAATTTATTTACCCAGGCCCCAATTGATGGATGTTTAGAGTTTTCTCACACATTTCCTATAACAAACAGGGTTGCAGTAAAGGTTTTTGTACATGTGAGTACTAAACACCTTTGGAATCAAAGCATATGTACCTTTTATTGTTTATAAACTTGTCAGTTTACATACCTAAGAGATTTTATCAACTTACATCCCCAGTAACAAAGATAAGAGTGTCTGTTTATCCACACCATCACCAACACGGCATGTTTTTATGGACTTTGTATGACTTGCATGCAGTAAAGTACACCAGTAATTGCCAGAAAATAAGTTCACCTTTGTCGCTACCACCCAAATCACTGAATAGAACATTTCCGGCACACAGTAGCCTCCTTTACTGAACAGTATACTTTTAAGTATTTTAAATATTTACTAAGCAGATATGAGAGAAATTGTCTCTCTCCAGTTTTTTAAAGCAGTTTTATTGAGATATAGTTCACATGGTATATAATTCACCCATTTAAAATGTACAAATCAGTGGTTTTTAGTGTATTCATAGATATGTGCAACTACCACCACAATTTTAGAACATTTTTACCACCCCAAAAAGAAACTACATTTATTTTAGCTATCACTCCCCTATTCCTCCAACTTCAACCCCATCATAGGCAACTATCAATCTCCTTTCTGTCTCTGTAGATATCCTTGTTCTTGACATTTCATATGAATGGAGTCATGTAATATGTGATCTTTTGTTACTGGCTTCTTTCACCTAGCTTAATGTTTTCAGAGTTCATCTACATTGTAGCATAGCAGCACTTTATTCCTTTTAATGGGTGAATAATATTCCTTTGTGTGGATATACCACATTTTGTATGTCCGTTTGTCAGTTGATAGACATTTGGGTTGATGGACATTTGGGTTGTTTCTGCCTTTCTGCTACCACAAATAGTG
Source organism: Vicugna pacos (assembly GCF_048564905.1). Taxonomy (NCBI): domain Eukaryota; kingdom Metazoa; phylum Chordata; class Mammalia; order Artiodactyla; family Camelidae; genus Vicugna; species Vicugna pacos. The sequence goes on along the minus strand of NC_133005.1, from coordinate 26,214,704 downwards.
CAGTTCTTAACATCTGTGTACAAGTTTCTGTATGGAAATATGTTTTCATTAATTTTGGGTATATACCTAAAAGTGGGATTGCTTGGTCATATGGTAACTCATGTATTTAATTCTTTGATAATCTGTCAGACTGTTTTTTTCCAAGGCAGTTGCACCATTTTACATGCCTACAAGCAGTGCATGAGGGTTCTAATTTTTCCACAAATTCCTTAACTCTTGTTATTTTCTGCATTATTGATTATAGCCATCCTACTGGGTGTGAAGTGTTAGCTCACTTGGGTTTGATTTGCATTTTCCCATTGGCTGTTGCTGTTGAGCATCATGTAATGTGCTTACAGGTCATTTGTATATCTTCCTTGGAAAAATGTCTGTTTCCTTTTCTCATTTTTTAATAGGGTTATCTTTTTATTATGAGTTGTAAGAGTTTTTTTTTTAATATATTCTCTTCATAGTTTTAAAAATTTGCATCTTTTTGTGAGTGAAATTGAATATCTTTTCATGCATTTAAAAGTAGTTTCTTTTCCGCCAATTGTCTGTTAGTGGCTTTTGCAGTTTTTTCTAATTGGTTATTAGGCCTTTCTCTTACTGATTTTCTGTCTTAGTTTGTTCAGGCTGCTAGAACAAAATATCACAGATTGGGTAGTTTATAAATAACAGAAATGTATTTGTCATAGTTCTGAAGCCTGAGAAGTCCAAGTTCATGGCACTGGCGGATTTGGTGTCTGGTAAATGTCCTCTTCTGGGTTGCAGACTGCCAGTTTCTGTATGTGTCCTCACATGAGGAAAGGTGCTAAGGAATCTCTCTGGAGCCTCTTTCATAAGGGCGTAATCCCATTCATGAGGGCCCTGCCCTCCCAACCTAATCACCCACAAAAGCCACACCTCCTAATGCCATCACATTGGGCTTTAGGATTTAACATGTGAATTTTGGGAGGGCAAGCATTCAGATCATAGTAATTTGTAAGTACTCAGTTTTTAAAAGTCCTTTGTCACATGTGTTCTATTTTTTCCCCTATTTTGAAAATTGAATTTTGACTTTGTTTATGATACTTTTCAATATGGAAATATTTGCTTTTTAGGTTGTCAGATTGATCAATCTTTCGTTTTATGGCTTTAGAGTTTTTCTTGCTTTTCTCACTGTTGGATTTTAAACTGTGTTCCTTCTAATATTTAAAGTTTTTATCATACATGTCTAAATTTTTACACCATTTGAAATCTGTTTTGATGTAATGATTGAGGTTCCTGGGATCCTACTTTTTTTCCCTCGGATCTCTGTCCTTGCCCCTGTCACTGGGAGCACGAAGGAGGCTTTCAGGGTGTTGTGGTTGTGTTGTATCTTGATCTGAGTAGTGACTGTGCAGGAATAATGTTCACCTTGTTAAACTGGAGCTGTACATTTACAACTTACACTCTTTGCTGTATCATGTTATAGTTCAACTTAAAAAATGTTTCCTTAAAGATACTGTTTTCCACAGAAACAAAGATTGAGTGTTGAACGTTTGCATCCATAGCATCAGTCATAGCCTGTGTTCCTTATTTGTTGCTCAGCAGTCCCAGTGGTCCTTTAGCATATACTTACTGGCCAGCTTAAGGGACCCTTCACTACTGAATTGTTCATCAAGGAATTTACTTAATAGAAACCAATGTGTTTATGGGAGGAAAAAGAATAATGTGAGTCTCTAGCCTGATGACTATTTGCAGTGAAAATGTGGCTTTCTGTTACAAGTGCCTGTCCCATCTTAGGACGTTTTTGGATCAATGGTGCTTGATTTTGTGGAGTTTTTCTCTCCTACTTTGAGTTAGATAAGCTTCTCCAGGAATCTCAGTCTGTTCGTAAATATGGCTTTTGCTTGGGTCTTTTTGCTTTTCACTAACTGTTAGTTGGGTGCATTTCTTCTTGCTGAACTTGCTTGTCATCTTGCTCCTGAAAGTATTTTTCAGACAGAACTCTTTGTTTCTTTCTCTGCCAATCACTGGTAAGGCTCCACAATAATTCCCTCTTCCTGTGCTGCCCAAAGCTCAGCTGAATTAGAATAACTGGCTACACTGGTGGCTAGGCCACTCCTCGTCAACTTGACCAAATCCCTAACAAGACAGTGAAAAGTGTGTCCTAGAGTTTGTAAACTCAGATGCCTATGAGGTCAGGTAGGTAACTTACTACAGTGAAGCAGACCCAGAGTAAGATGACCTGCATAAATTAAATGACAACAGTGATTATGAAGGAGTGAAGGGTGCATGTTTGCTTTATGGGGAAATGACTCTTCTATTCCCATTGACCTTTGTCCTGAGGGATGTAAGAAATCTAGATTCTTATGTGAAATCTCCCAGCTTTTCAGTAGATATGGACCAAATGAAATATGTCAGTGGGCCAGGTATGATCCTTATCTTGGCATTCAAAGATTTTTACTTTATTCACTGACATACTCCGTTATCCATTTTATTTTAAGTGTAATACTCTATGCAGATAAGCATCTTATATCTTCTTGGATGACTCTGAAAAGTGGGGCATCTTGTTTGAAAAGCATTTGTGTAGTAGGCCTCAAAACCTTTAAAGATCATTACTCAGTTTGCCCTATCGTTTCCATTTCTGTGAATCTCTCTTGAAGACGTAAGTCAAAATGAGATAAAGCATTGTATACAAAGATGCTTAGTGTAGCATTATATATAATAGTTAAAAGTATCCATCAGGAGGAAGGTAATTTTTGTTTTCTATAAGGTTAATGGTGGTATTGTTGATACTCTATTATTTTTTATTCTCTACTTAATTAGTTTCCATTTTAATCCTTGTTATTTCTTTTCTTCTGCTTGCTTTGAATTTGGCTTGCACCTCTTTTTCCAATGAAGTTGAAGTGGAAGATTCTGTTATTGGTTTAAGATTGACCCACCTCCTTTTTTTAATATAAGCATTTACAACTATAAATTTCCCTCTAAGTACTGCTTTAACTGTGTCACAAGTTTCAGTATATTGATCCATCTCAAAGTATTCTGATTTCCCTTGTGAATTCTTCTTTGACTCATTGATTGTTGAGAATTTGATTTTTAATCATCTACTTTTATAAATTTCCCTAATTTCTCTCTGTTACCAATTTATAATTTCATTTCATGTGGTAAACGAGCATGCTTTGTATGATTTCAAACCTTTTAAATTTAATGAGGCTTACTTTATGGTCTAACATATGATTTATCCTAGAAAATATTCCATGTTTGCTTGAGTATAATGTGTATTCTGCTCTTGGTAGGCAGGATGTTTTACAGCTGTCTATTGGAACTTGTTGTTTTATAGTGGTCAAGTCTTCTTCTTTGGTGATGCCTGATTGTCTATCCTTTATTGAAAGTCGGGTATCGGAGTGTCCAACTATTGGTTTTGAATTGTCTGTTTCCTTCCGTTCTGTCAGCTTTTGCTTCAGTGTATTCTGAGGCTCTGCTATTAGGTGCATATGTTTATAATTATTGTATCTTCCTGATGGATTGACCTTTTTATCATTATAAACTGTCCTTTGTTTCAACAGAATGGGTTTTCAATGCATATTTATTGTAAACCATTGAAGCAAAATTATGTGTTGTATTAGAGGTATGTAAAATGAAAAATGAATGGATACCCTCCTCAGTTCCCTGTAGAAATTAGTATTAACAGTATTGGTATATCTTTTGTGATTCTTTTTATAAACTTATATTTGTAAAAGAACACCAGTGTTCTTTAAGCAAAAGAGGAATCACAGTGATGATGTTGTGTAGCTTTAAAAAAAATTAAAGCCACATTGGATCCCAGAGATTAACTAATCTTACAGGCTTTAAAAAAAAATGAAAGCGCTGAGGCCATGTAGAAACATTGACTTGCCCGTGTTTACAGGGGAATAGGTAGCTGAGCTGTGACTAAAAGGCAGGTTTCCTGACTCTTGGTACAGTGCTCATTTCCCAGAACTTCACTGCCTTCTGCCTGTGTTGAGAATAAGGGGGGCTTATGGTGCCACAACGGATATTTGGGCCATGAGTTGTCATGGCAAAGATGGTTTTTTAAGTTGTACTTTCAATTGATTGTGAAAGCTTTATCCAACTTTTGTTTCTTTTCTTTAAATAGCTCCTTGTAGAAATTCTTATGAGGCCTACAATCTCTATTCGGGGACAGAAGCTGAAAAGTAAGTATATTTGTCAGCCACTGGTCCTCATTTCCCAACCTGCTGATACGATGGTAATTCATAGGAGTTTCTCTTCTTTCCCTCCCTAACTCTTAACATAATGAGGACATGCCTTACATTCTGCTGCAGGATGCTCTCTCCACCCCTAACTAAGCAGCTGTCTTTATGTATTTTATACTAGGTTGGAATACAGCTCTGGTGCTTTAAAAGAAATAGTGTGAAAAGCACTGGGCTGAAAGAATTACATCTTTGTAGTTTCTCCCACTAGGTTTATAAGTTCTATGAGGGCTGAGATTTTGTGTTTTTTATTTCCATTGCCAAACACTGTATATTCTGTATCTGCTCTAGAGTACGTGCTGAATAAATATTTGATGAACGAGTTAATTCAAATTCCCTTTGAAAATGAAAGGTCTAGAAGTACTGAGATATACTGATGTGGTGTTTCAGCCTGCTCTGAAGTAATGAAGTAAATAAACAACCCAAAAAGCTCCCATAGGTTGAAAGATAGTGATGAGGGATATAGGACATCTGCATTGTCTCCAGATTATATCAAGTGACCCTTCTGGTCAAGCTGGCTTGGCAGGGTTGCCCATTGGGATCTTGGAGGGAGGCCTAACATTTTAGAGTTTGTGGCAGCATGGGAATGAATGGAAACAGTTTTTAAAAATAAAAGTAATACCAGACAAAACACTTTATACATGATTCATACTCAGTTTTATCATCTCCTAGTTTTTGGGTCACGAAAATTTAGTTTCCTTTTTGTTGCACTCTCCTGTTCCTGCTCACAGAGAAGTAACTAGTTCTTTATTGAAGTTAGCAGGTCAGGGATTAAAAGCCATTTTAGCCAATACAAACAACAACAACAACAACAACAACAACAACAACAAAACCCCAAAAACAAAATACTTTGAGTCTGTAGTAAAAATGATATCCTTGTTTGCTGCTAGTAGAACTTTTAATGGAAATTTATAACAGAAACAATCAAGGTGCTTGTACTTTGAATTCTAGTAATTCTACTTTTGGAAATGTCTTCTAGGGAACCAGTTCAGCACATGCATGAAAGGGCTACACATCATGTTATTTATTTTTAGTCTATTTAAATAGCAAAATAAAACAAAAACCCTGGATATATTCTAAGCAAACTACAAAGGGAACATGGCTTATTAAGTGTTAATACAACAGCTTGAAATTGTGAAGACTGGAGCATAGTAAGAAAATGGCTACTTTTTCATACCAAAAGGCAGTACACAAATTGGTTTGTAGGTTCTGATGTGTGTCATGAAGCTCTTTGGTAAACAAGAAGAGGTATGCTAAAGACCAATCATCTTGGAGGGGATTATGAAGAACAGTTCTTATGTTAAAAAATTTGTCTGTTATACTATCTTTCCAATGAGAAAAATAACCAGTTATCTCCCTTTTACTTTTAGTAAGTGATGAAATGTCCAAGGACTGTTTGAGCATCCTGTATAATACCTGTGTCTGTGTAAGTACCCCGCCACTGTGGCTCCATTTATCTCCCTACCACATCTGCAGTGCTTGAGAAAGGAAGATGTGAGTAAAGGTGGTAGACATGACAGTTACTTTAAAACATTGGGAATTGGAACTTGTTTTATGTGTACCTGAGAACCAGTACCAACAAGTGGAAATTATGGAATAGCAGAGTTTCATAGTAATTGTTAAGAGCCAGGGCTGCTTCAGCAGGTAGTGACTCCTTTAGCCCTGGAGGTGTCCAATCAGAAACTGAGCAACTACTTGTTAAATGGATTCAAGCGTTGGAAGAGTGTCTGACCTTCAAGATTCCTTTCAACCCCATCATGCCTACTCCTTCATTTTTCTTGTTAGAAAACAAAGTAAGAACCAGAAGACCCACCCATGTATTGAGCAGGACGCTCCACTATACTGATCACTGAATGAGAAAGAATGGTGAATAGAAGAAGCAGTTTGGTAGAAAGAGCCGAGCATTTGGTGCTAGAACTTGATTTAGGGTTCTGGTTCTTGGCTTCATGCTTATTAATTCACCTTCCTGTGCTTCAGTTTCTTATCAGTAGAGTGCAGTTAATAATCAATCTAACATCATAGGGTTGTTGTGAGGATTAAAATGAGATGATGTGAAAGCACTTTGTAAAGCGTTATACAGATGCTGATTTTTATGAGACATAGTACCTGTCTTTTGAGAACTTACATTGTAAACTATAAATAGTGGATCATACACAGCAGAATGAAACAAATGCTAGGTAGAAATGAAACCTGAAAGTGATGTTAACACAAAAAGAACATTTAATTCCACTTCATTTTTTGCCTCATTCAAAAATAAGATTTAAGGCATCTTATTAGGAGTTTGTAAAATCAACCAAGATGATTGATTAAGAAGCAGGTATCAGGAATTGGGATGAATATAAAATCATTTGTACTATGGATGGGGTACAAATTTGGGTTTAAGCTCTCTAGCAACCAATGCAAATAGAGAAATATGTTTCAACACTTACACAGTTGGACATCTGTAATAGTGCTATGCAATAGAACTATAATACAAAACACTTAGGTTACTTTAACTTTCCTTGTAGCCACATATTTTAGAAAGTAAGAAAAGAAATAGGAAGAAATAAATTAATTTTAATAATGGGTTTTATTTTTAATGGATTTTATTTAACACAATGTATCAATAACATTATTCCAATATTTGATTAGTATAAGTAATTATTAATGAGATATTTACATTCTTTTTTTGTATTACGCTTTCAAAATCCAGTGTGCTTTTTACTGTCAGAGCACATCTAAGTTCAGACTAGCCATGTTTCAAGTGCTCAGTAGCCATGTGTAGCTAGTGGCATAGATAGGCACAGACAGACCCATAAGGTAAAAATTACTGGGGTTTTTCTTTTAGTGCACAATTATTCTTGTAACTAACGCCACTAAGAAATTGTCCTTATAAAAAAAGATGATGTATGTACGGTGTAATGACTCCATTATTGATAGTCAGTAGTCATAAGAGACAGTCTTATGAGGCTATTTGTTAATAAAGACACCTAATATTAATGGCATTCCAGAAAAATATAGTTCTGTTTAAAAAAAGAAATAAAAACATAAAGAATATAGAATAATATGATACAACTTTGTGCTGATCTGGCTTAAATCCAGATTAGGTGGAAACCTAGTGCTAGAGTTGCAAACACCAGTGCCTCCAAGGCTCAGACAGAAAACAAGAAATGTTTGAAGTTGACTGTCTTGAAGTGGGGATTTGTGCAAATTGTGACAGACATGGAGTGAGCATGTCCTACCTAAAGACTTGTAAAGGCAAAATTTTAAAGTACTGCTGGCCAAATGAAACTTGGCCTAACTGGATGCTGGTTTGTAGCTGTTCATTTAGATACTAGGTAGATATGGTTAAGAACTAGGATGGAAATCATGAAAAAACTCCTCCCCAGAAAAATGCATTTGCACACAATATTTTGTATATAGTTTTAGGGATTTAGGGGCTCAGCCAGCAATTCCTCGTGTAGCGTGGAACTGCTTTTCCAGTGTCTGGAAGGAATATTTTGCCCTTCATATTTTATTTTGTGGTTATAACCTATTCTGCCTTTTCTTTTCTTCTCCCTTATGATAGACGGAAGGGGTTACAAAGCGTTTGGCAGAAAAGAATGACTTTGTGATCTTCCTGTTTACACTGATGACGAGTAAGAAGACATTCTTACAAACCGCAACTCTCATTGAAGATATCTTGGGTGTTAAAAAGGTGAGCTATGTCCTCTAGCAGGTGGATGCCCGGTTGGAGGAGGGTGTCTCAGACAATTGGATTCACAAACCTGAATAATGTACAGAACTCTTTTAAAAAAGAAAAATTCTACCATACTCCTAGTGTTAAATTATTTTTGGGGTTATTTAAATATATTCACTAGGTTACACTCCTTATATTAATATGTCTTAGATGACTATGAAACCTAAACAGATAAATAGAAATCAAACTAATTACGAAACTCAAAAGTTCAGATTAACTTTGTGAATTTCATGTGATAGCTAATGTTAATTTGCTGAGATCAGATTGCCTCTCATTAAATAGTATGATGTAGAATCTGATTTTTAGCATAGCTATCCCACTGTATGCTGGGTGATGACTCCATTCTCCTGCTACTTTTCTATATTTGAACTGCTGTGAAACCTTCTTTCATTAGGATATGTTCCCCTTGGTGGTGATATTTGACTCTCACTTACTACATTCACCTCTATTTTATATCGTTGGTCTTCAATAGTTAAAGTTTAATTGGCACCAACATAGGAGATACAGATATGAGCACTGAAATCCTGACAGTTGGTCATAAGATGGACACTCAGATGATCCAGAATATGCTTTTTTTAAAAAAAAAAAAACAACAGTAACACACTATGATTAAAATGAAGCCACTAAATTAAAAATTTATCATCGAGAACTCACAGACCCCAAAAACCACATCCATAGACATGTTAGAGAATCACTATAATAGATTTTTGGTGTAATGCTTGTTAGGGTCTGGCTTGCTTCCCACAGACCTTGCTCCATGCCTTTGTGTTCGTTGCAGGTTGGCAGATTTCTCTCACACTATCGAGGAAGTAGAAGCAGCCTCTTAGAGTTGCTGTTGCCAGGAAAGAGTACCCATGCTCATTGTGGTGACCCCAGCTTTCATTTCTGTCTTTCTGCTGCACTTTCCCCACCCCTGCTTGTTATTGCCCAGGCAGGAGGTACACAAGTGACCCATTGTCTGTAGGAACACATCAGAGATGTGTGCAGGTCCCAGACAGAGCCTTTGTGCCCTTTGATAAAAAGGCTTTGTTAGTTTCCCAATAGTTGTGTGCTCTATCCAGTGTGTGAGGGGGCTTCCAGGGCGGAAACTCCAGACTCCCTGGCACTCTCAGCATAGGACTCTAGGATTTCTCCTTCATAACTTCTCCTGCTTGTCCTTCTTGCCTTCTCATTCCTTCTCATTCTTTTCTGTGTTGCCAAAAGTAGTGATGAGTTTTGCTGAATGTTATGGGTGCCTTGGTGCAGTTTGAAAGGAAGATAGACACTGTAAAGAAAGTGGGGACACATACCACAAACTGGGAAAACATGTTTGCAACCCATGCAGTTAACAAAAGATTGGTATTCAAAATTTATCACAAATTCTTGCAAATCAGCAAGGGAAAGACAAATGGCCCAGACGAAAAATGGGGAAGGACAGGAGCATGCATTCCACAGAAGAGAAACAAATCGTCCATAAATTAAGAGAAGACGCTTAACTTCATTGATAACAGGAAAATGCAGATTAAGACCACAGTGAGAGAGCCAGCACAGGCAAATGTTGGTGAGAATGTGTATCACTGGAAACATTTCTGTGGTGCCTTTACCTTTTTATAGCATCAAAATATATCTGTTTTGTTTTCTGATTGAACATGCACATACTCTGTGACCCAGCACCTAGGGAAGCACTGCCCTGAGGGCAGAGGCATCAGTATTATGGCCTGGGTCACCTGTAACTTATGCCCAAGCATACTCATGGGGAAACTGAATTCCAGAACAGTGATTCTTAAAAATGAAAGCACTAATTTCGGCTTCTCGAAATCATTCACTTGTTCAGTACACATTTACTGATAACCCTCGCTACCAGGTTCTATGTACTGAGGCTCTGGAGAGAAGGTAAGATACACCCCTCCCTCAATGCAGTGTCAGTTTATTTGGGAAATTAGGTACAGGAACAAATTATTACAAGATCATGTGACATGGGCAGTAATAGAAAAATACTCAATCCAGTGGAAGTTAAGTAAATTAGTGGGATGAAAGGTAGCACATACTATCTAAAGAATATAAGGATGTTTCAGAAGGAGAGAATCTCATGTTATGTACATTTGCAGATATTAAGGAAGAAAAAAATGAGAATATAACAAAATGACAAAAGCATTTCATAAAATTCAATACTCATTCATGATAAAAGAATAGAAGGAAGATTTCTTGATATTGGATATTTGTTAAAATTTACAGCAAACGTCAATCTTTATGCTGAAACTTTGGAAATATTTCTAATAAGGATAAAGGCAGGAATGCTGTTAGCATTAACTCTGGATAATTGGTTCCAAGTGCATGTACACAGAGAGACACCTATAGGAATGTTCATTGCAACATTGTTTAACAGTGAAAAAACTGTAGTCCACCTAAACATATGTAAAAAGGAGCATATTTAAATAAATCATGGATTAAAATAGTGAGAAATGAGCGAACTAGAGCTACTTATCAGTGTAGTTGAATCTAATTGTTGACTGTGAAAAGTAACATAAAATGTATCGTTCATGCTGTGCATGCAGAACAAAACCATGTATTTTTGTTTTATTTTTATTGAGGTATAGTTGATCTATATTAGTTTCAGGTATTCGATATAGTGATTCAAATTTTTATAGATTGTAGTCCATTTAAAGTTGTAAAGTATTGGCTATATTCTCTATGCTGTACAATATATCCTTGTAGCTTATTTGTTTTATACATGCTAGTTTGCGAACAATACCATGCATTTTTATGAAATATTTGTAAGTGTAAAAACATGCATAGAAATAAGAAAAAATTCAAAACAGTAGTTACCTCTTGAGGAGAGAAATGAATGCAACTCAGTGGGGATGCACAGGAGTCGTCAGCTATATTTGAAATAAGTTTAATGTCTTAAAAGTATCTGTAGCAAGAATGGCAATTTCTGATTGATAAAACTTGAGTGGTAGGCATTTTTTTTTTAAATAGGCAAAATAGGGCACATGAGCAAAGGTACAGAGTAAGAATAGAGGTGCTCAGTGGGTTTAATCCTCAAACCAATTCTGTGAGGTAAGTTAGTCCCATTTAACAGATGAGCAAAAAGAGACTTATGGAGGTTTCATGGCTTACCTAAGGTTGCACAGCTGCAAATTGCAGAGCTGGGATTTGAACCTAAGTGGTCTAGCTGCCAAGCCCCATTCTTAGCAGAATGCAAAAGAGGGGCATATCCAATCTCAGATGAACTTAGCATGAGGATTTGCTTCTTGTCTTTTGTAGGAAATGATCCGACTAGATGAAGTCCCCAATCTGAGTTCTTTAGTATCCAATTTTGATCAGCAGCAGCTTGCTAATTTCTGCCGGATCCTGGCTGTCACCATTTCAGAGATGGATACAGGGAATGATGACAAGCACACACTTCTTGCCAAAAATGCTCAGCAGAAGAAGAGCTTGAGCTTGGGGCCTTCTGCAGCTGAAATTAACCAAGGTAAAGTCTCTAAGTTGTCAGAATTTTGACATTGTAGCTCTGAGATCACTCCTAAATCATCTAGCTCTTTCAGTATTTCTGGAGATTTAACCCATGTGAGGACTCCTAGAGTATGTAAGATTTATGTGTGTATATATCTATTCATTATTTTGGGGGGCCAAGTCTATAGCCATCAGATTTTTGAATAGATCGGGAACCTCAAAAAAGTTAAGAACCATTGTTTATCAGAGTTTAAAATACGTATACCTTTTGCTCCACTATGCCTCTTCTGGGCCTTTAGCTTGTATATATATGAACTTCTTAGTTTCCTAGTGCGTGCAAAGTTATGTTTACACTATACTGTAGTCTATTAAGTGTGCAATAGCATTATGTCTAAAAAAATAATATACGTGACTTAATTAAAAAATACTTTATAGCTAAAAATGCAACCATTATCTGAGCCTTTAGTGAGTCATAATCTTTGCTGGTGGAAGATCTTGCCTCAGTATTGATGGCTGCTGACTGATCAGGGTGGTTTGGTGGTTGCTGAAGCTTGGGGTGACTGTGGCAATTTCTTAAAATAAGACAGCAATAAAGTTTGCCACATTGATTGATGCTTCCTTTCATGAATGATTTCTCTGTAGCAGGCAATGCTGTTTGATAGCATTTTACCCACCATAGAACTCCTTTCAAAATGGGAATCAGTCTCTTCAAACCATGCTTTATCAGCTAAGTTTATTTAATACTCTGAATCATTTGTCGTCACTTCAGCAGTCTTCATAGCATCTTCCCCAGGAGTAGATTCCATCTCAAGAAACCACTTTCTTTGCTCATCAATAATAAACAGCTCTTCATCAGTTTTATCATGAGATTGCAGCAGTTCAGTCTCATCTTCAGGCTCCACTTCTAATTCTAGTTCTCTTGTTGTTTCTACCACATCTGCAGTTATTTCCTCCATTTGAAGTCTTGAACCTCACAGAGTCATCCAGGGGGGTTGGATTCAACTTCTTTCAAATTCTTGTTGATGTTGATATTTTGACCTCTTCTGTTGAACCATGAATGTTCTTAATGGTGTCTGAAATGGTGAATCCTTACCAGAAGGTCTTGGTAGGGTTTTCCCGCCCTCCTCTTTCCTTGTGACTTTGTGGTTGGTTCTCATTTTATTCAGTCATAAAATATACATTCTTAAAAATCTATGAATTTTGTTATAACTAAATTATATGTCAAAGCTGATTTAAACACACATATGCTGACAAAAGCTAACATTTGTTAAGCTCGTCTTTGTGGCAGACATTGAGCTAGCTTTTCCTAGAAGTGATTTTGTTTAATCCTCTAAGCAGCCCTGTGAACTAGAGATTACCATCTCCATTGCACAGTTTAGGAAACTGAGGGTCATACAGGTTCAGTATTGGATACCTGTGTGTGCCAAGGCACTAACTTTCATCTTTTAGTTTTCCATTTAGGGAATTTCTTCTGGCAAGTTATTTTTATCCTGTTAGTATCGATTACCTTCATGTGTCTGTTTGTAAACTGACAAGTAAAACTGGCATTGCCCATCATCCCTGGGGAATGAGATATTGTAGTCAGTTGGGTTTTTAATTAACTGAGAGTTACCTCCAAACCCGGTTTTCTTGGATTTGGAGGATTTAAAAAAGAAAGTCTATAAAATTCCAAAGTTTACTTTCATATCTGCGTGGCTAACCCGTGAGATTATCTACATGTGATGTCTGCTTATAGATTTTGGGATAAAGCTTTATTAAATGTTGTATTTTAGCACATGAAGCAATACAGACTTGTACTAGTCCTTCCTGACTCTCTGACCATAATTCCTATCTCCCTGCCCTCTACCTCCAGCCCACCCCTACCTAATACATTTTTCTCCAGTCAAATGCCCTAGAAAGTCCAAGGTGAATATAATTAAATTACAAGTAGATGAGAAAGATCTTAGTCCTCAGTGTTGTCATTCTTTAATTGAACTCCAGTATTGACTGTTTTAAAATAGGTATGTGTAGTAGTCAGCTTAAACAACAGAAATTAATTTTCTCACAGTTTTGGAGGCTAAAGGTCCTAGATCAAAGTGCCATCTGCTTTGGGTTTTGGTGAGGCTTCTTCCTGTCTAGCAGATGGCCACCTTCTCACTGTCCTCATGTGGTCTTTCCTCTGTACATGCACAAAGAGAGCTCTGTGGTGTCTGTTCCTCTTATATAAGGACACTGTTCCTATCAGATTAGGGCCCCACTCTTAAAACTTCATTTAATTACTTCCCTAAGGGCTGTGTCTCCAGATAGAATCATATTTTAGATTAGGGCTTGAACCAAGGGCTTTGATATGAATTTGGAGTGGACACAATTCAGTCCATTATAGTATGGAAAGCTGAAGTGTGTGAGATGTTGCCAAATAGTTTTTGTTTTGTTTTTAACAAACTGTGGCTGTGAACTAGTTTTCTTGCCCAGCACAATGATTTATGCTGTCTTCCTGGATCTTAGATAATAAAAGTGTTAGAGCCCTTAATAGGCTTCTCAGAAGCTGCCAGTTATCTCTTCTGTCGATTCATATGGGAACAAATGCATCCATCTGCGGAGAAAAAAATCATTCAGAATTTTAGTCAGAGATGTTGATAAAGGCACAAGGCAGGTAATTGTCAATTTACAGGTGACACCAGGCTGAGAAGGGCTGAGTTATGCAGTATAGGAGCTAGGATGGAATTCAGAATTATCCCAGAGAGCTGGAGAGCAGGGCCTAAACTGCAAAAGGAAAACTTATAGGAGTATTTGGTAAATACTAATGTTTTAACAAATAAGAGGAGAGAAAAGACCTGCTTTTGGAGAAATTACTGGAAGTTTGGGTGTTTTGGTGATCAGCCAGTTTGACAAGAACCAGCATTGTGTGGTAGCTGTGGATACAGCTGTGAGAAGTACCAAGGCTAACCCATGCTGGGGTTCAGTCACCTGAGACTGTTCGTAAGTTGGTGAGTGTAATTGAGCCAGTGATATTTTCCTGGGGTGACAATCTATAACTTTCTTCCACATTTCAAGAGATGAATGACTCACAAAAGCTCAGGAATCTCTAGGGTGGAAGTCGGTCTCAGAACCCCAAGTGCTTGGCAGGTTACATCTGAAGAGCCGTGTTAAGTGTTCAGGCTGTGAAGACTAGGTCTTGGGATCTGCCTTGTGCGGAACAGTTAGAGAAAATGGAGCCATTTACCTAGAGAAAGGAGATATGAGTAAAAAAATCCAGGTTTTTGAGAACTTTTACATAGAATCCAAACTCTTCATTTATTTTATTTATTATTTGGAAAGAATACATACCTAAAGTCTTTTAAAAACTCAAACTACAAGAGGAACAGCAAGTGTACAGTAGAAAATTTGTTCCCCTCCCAGTGGTAAGCTGTTACCACCTCTCAGCTGTCCCTCCAGAGATACCCTGTGCCTGCCCAGTCACATGGTGGAGGAGAGAAGAAGAGAGACAGGCACCTTTCTGTCTGTATAGATGGTGATGTGAAATAAACACCATTCTGCCACTGTTTTCACTTGACTTTATCTTGCAGAGCATTCCATTCCATACATACAGAATTACCTGCTTCCTTTTTACAACTGTATAGTGTTCCAGTATATGGGTATACCATAATTTATTTAGCTGGTCACCTGTTGATGGATATTGGCTTACTTCAACTCTTTGTCCCTACAAATAATAGCCTTATGTATAGAGTTTGATGTGTTGGATATTTGTCATATAAACTTTGATAGATGTTGGTAGATTTACCTTCCATAGAAGTTACTAGCTCATCTTCCCACCCTGCATACCCGTCCCAGTATAAGACCTTTTTAAACTTACTGGTATTTGTCAAACTTGATAAGTAAAAAATGGTATTAAGAAAAAAAGCCATCTCAGTGTATTTTTTTTAATTGAGGTGAAAGTCACATAAAAAGTTGACAGTTTATTTCTGTGACATTTAGTACATTTACAATTTGTACAACCACCACCTCCATCTAATTCCAACACATTTTCATCACCCCAAAAGGAAACTCTATACACATTTAGCAGTTATTCCCCATTCCCCCAAACTCCTGGCAACCACCTACTTTCTGTCTGTGGATTTACCTGTTCTAGATATTTCATACAAATGGAATAAAAAAATATGTGACCTTCTGTATCATACCTCTTTCACTTAGCATGATGTTTTTGAGGTTCATTGATGCTGTAGCATGTCCATATTTCATTTCTTTTTATGGCTGAATAATACTCATTATGTATAGTATATTCTACAATTTTTGTATCCACTCATCTCTTGATGGGAATTTAGGTCGTTTCCACCTTTTGACTATTGTGAATAGTACTGCTCTGAACATATGTGTACTCATGTATTTGTTCAAGCACCTGTTTTCACTTCCTTTGTGTGTATACTTGGGATGAAATTGCTAGGTCATGTGGTAATTCTGTGTTTAACTTTTTGAGGCAAAGTTAATTTCAATATAGTTTTAATTCACTTTTAAAAAATGAGATCATAATTATTTTACAGTCACCCACTAATTTATAGAGGATGAAAGAGAGCTAAGATTATTTGCCGAGCTCAGTGCTAGGAATAAATGTATTTATATGACTTCATATAATCCTCCTAACTAATTACCTTGTTTTATTTTATTTTTAAAGAATCTTCTTTAATGTTGTATTCTTTGAATTTTGCTTAAAAATTTTTCTTTATGGGAAACCTCATACATATATAAAAATAGAGACATGTATATGACATACATATATGTTATACATGTAACAGTATAGTGATCCCATTTACCCATTACCTAGCTTCAACGATTGTCAGCTGATGGCCTGTCTTTATCTCTACTCCTATTTGCTCCTCCCTTCCTCAGCTTGGATTATTTTGAAGCAAATCCCAGACATTATAAGATTTCACCTGTGTATATTTCAGTGTCTCTACAAGATAATGACTCTTTTGAAACATAACTCCAATGACACATTATACCCTCCCAAATAATAGTAATGTCTTGATGTTATGAAACATACAGTTATTAATTTTTGATTAGATAAGACATTTGCATGGTTCAAAAAGATCTACACATTCAAAAAATGTATTCACTGGAAAGTTTCTCTCCCACTCTGTTCTCAGTGACCTTATTCTCTTTGCCTTTGGCAACTACTGCTATTTTCTGCCCTTCCAAGGAGATTTAATACATACACAAGCAAGTGTGTACACACATTAACTTTATTTTAAAGAAGGTTAAATTTTGGAGCCAAGATTTGAACCTGGAGTCCTTGCCTTCAAAATTTGTTATGTTCTTTATGCTGACCAGAACTTACATCATACTTGTCAGTGTAAGTAAAATGGGACTGGTGGAGATAGGAGTTGGGTAACTACTCAGTTTCTTTCTTTACCTTAAAAAAAAGACTTATCTTTTTTCTTCCTGCTAGTACATGTTTGTTATAGGAAAATCAAACTATAGTTAAGTAATTTTAAAAGAAGCATTTATATCCTCTCCTACTCAGGAAATAGCCACAGTAAATATCTTGGTACATATCCTTCCATTCTTTATGTGTATTATGTGCATATTTTAAAGAAGCAAACTTTAAAAATTTTAAAGAGAAAGGGCTTATGCCAATACTGTTTAATAATTTACTTCTTTCTCTAATAAGTAAAGTTAAACATCTTTTTGGAGTCGCTGTGTAAAGATGTATGTACAAGTTGTTGTTCTTAGTGGCTGTGTGTTGTATCCCATTGTATGGATGTATCATATTTAATCCATATGCTATTAATGAACATAGTTATCTCTACCTTTTTGCTGTTATAGAAACCATACCACTGAACCTCTCTATATGGATATCTCTGTATATATAACTGGTTACTTCTTTATGGTGAATTCCCAGAAATGGACCTGCTGGCTCAAAGACACACAGATATAAGGCATAATCATTATTCCAATTTGTATTCTGACCAGTAGATGTAAGAGAATCTGTTTCCCTTCACCTGCTAAAATTGAACTTGTTTCTAGAACTTTATTACTATTTTACCTTGGCTTGGCATTTCATTTTAAAGGGAAGCTCGGGCAGGGAGGGTATATAGCTCAGTGGTAGAGTGCATGCTTAACAAGCACAGGGTCTTGGGTTCAATCCCCAGTACCTTCATTTAAAAAATAAACAAACCTAATTGCCTCCTCTCCCCAAAAATAAAATAAAATAAAATAAAACAGCAAAAAAAATTTTTAAATAAATAAAGGGAAGCTCTGTCACTGTTAAATTAATCATCACTTTTCTCATGCTGGTTTGGAGCAGATCAGGAGCTTGTTTTTATTCAGGGCTTTAGAGCTGGTCTCTCTGTTTTGAACTTTCCCCATTGATTCTCTCCTTGGCAGCGGCCCTTCTCAGCATCCCTGGCTTTGTCGAGCGGCTTTGCAAGCTGGCAACTCGCAAGGTGTCAGAGTCAACGGGCACAGCCAGCTTCCTTCAGGAGTTGGAGGAGTGGTACACATGGCTAGACAACGCTTTGGTGCTGGATGCTCTGATGCGAGTGGCTAATGAGGAATCCGAGCACAATCAAGGTACTCGGGGCAGGTCTCCTGAAGCGGGGAGCATTCTTATGGGTTCCTAGAGCCATCCTTGGCTCCTTTTCCAGGAGAATAAGTTGAAATTTGCTCAAAGTAGAGTTTTCCTCCGGGCAGTCCTAGATCACGATTGCTAAGACTTGATAGATAACAACAGAACCTCTCCCTCAAAGTAGATCTGATTGCAGGGAGAAGTGCTGTGTTGCAGAACCAAGAGACTGACTGGAACCAGTAACTAGAGCATTCTTAGGAACCCAGAGAGTTATTTTTCTGTCTTTTCCTCTTTCTACACATTTCTTGAGTCTTCTCTTTTCTCTGTTCTGATGAGCAGGCTGCCTAGTAAATGTGCAAATGCCTAGTCTCAGCTCCAGCTTCCTGGTGAACTACTCTGGCCCATTTTGGGTCAGGTACTCAGCCCAAAGCATTTGACTCTGGAGTCAAATTGTACGAATCCAGGAATTCCCACCATAATCGTGCAGGGAGGAGTTTCATTCCTGGGATGGCAACGTGTGGAGCTCTGTGGACCTGCTTGTCAGTGAAACTAAATAAACCCTATACACAACAATAACCACCATCCATGTAAACTCTGTGGAAGTTGTTTTAAGAGCACAGAGCAAATGAACAACCGTTTTTCCCAGAAAATCTACTAAAGTTCAGTAAGAACACTGAATGTCTATGACACTAGAACTTCTGCTTGATGAAAGTTCCACTCTGGGCAGGTGTGGCCAAAAAGGGGTCCCTCAGCTCCCAGATGAGGAATACAGTATTTCACTGGTGGGAGGGACAGGCCGCCAGCTTTTCTCATCCCCTCCAGCTCTGAGTGAAAGAGGCTAAATTCTTGATGAATAAAGCCAAGAAGGCAGGGACACCTTTCTTTTCTTACTTCCTCAACTTTCTTGAGATACAATCAAAATAAAATATTGTATAAGTTTAAAGTGTCAGCATGTCAATTTGTTAGATTTGTATATTGTAAAATGATTACCACTGTAGCATACATTAGCTCATACCTCCATCCCATCACATAATTACCATCCCCTCTTTTTGTGGTGCCAATATTTAAAGTATACTCTTTTAACAAGTATATGACACACTATTATTAGCTATAATCACCATGCTGCACATTGGATACCCAGAACTTGTTAATCTTACGACTGGAATTTTAAACCCTTTGACCAGTATCTTTCCATATCCCCCACCCCTAACGACTAGTAACTACCACTGTGTTTCTCTGAGTTCAGCTTTTTTAGATTCTACATATAAGTGATATCACACAGTATTTGTATTTCTCTGACTTATTTCACTTAGCGTAATGCCAGAGACTCCTTCCCTCCACCCACCTCCATACTGCACTCATAGCACAGAAGCTCTACCCTGGCCCAGCAGGCCAGCAATTCTATGGCCCATATCACCCTTGCCCCAGCTCACTTGTAGGACGGAGGCTCCACCACGTAGGGAGAGGCAAGCTGAGAAGACTGTAGAGGCTACCAGTCCTGGTCAGAGTAGTGGTACTGAGATTTTGCCAGGAGGAGAGGTAATAGGTAAGAACAGAATGTGGGGAAGTTTGAGCCCAAGGTCATTCTCAGAAGTAATGTAGATTTTGGTGGTAAGAAAATAAAAGGAGCTCTTTTTAATTGAGAACAAAAAGCCAAACCTTATGCAGGCTGGTTCACCAGGGAGAACCATGGAAAGAGGTGGCTAAGAAGAGCTCAAAGCAGAGGTTGAAACAAACCTCAGTCTCAAAAACTACCCCTGCCTGAATTTAATTGAATCAGACTTTGGAGCAATTTGTGCCTCAAGGCATTGTCAAAAACAGTAGAGCATTCAGCCAGCAATTTGTGGAGCCTGACAGCTGGGTTTCTTACTAGGTGAGGCAGAAAGCTTAAACAGAAATGAGAAAAAGGCGGATAAAGAAAGCCCTTCTAAAACCCTGTCATCCAGAGACAAATACCCCAGGCTGCACTCTCTGGGGTGCAACACCAAAGGCCTCATCAGCCCTCAAAGAAGTGGACTTCACTGAAATAGACTAGCCAGGTCACTAAACAAATAAGAAAACAACAACAAGCCCTGAAAGGAGGAAGGGGATATGCATCAAGAGTTGCTACAGTATTAACTCAAAATGTCCAGTTTTTAACAAAAACTGAGACATGCAAAGAAACAGAAAAGTATGACTCATACATAGGAGAAAGCAGGCAACAGAAATTGCATGAGAGTGCCCAGATTATCAGCGTTAACAAAAACTTCAAAGCAACCATTACAAGTATGGTGATAGGACTAAAGGAAACTATGCTTAAGGAAGTGAAGGAAGCTGTGATGACAGTGTGTCATCAAATAGAGAATGTTAGTAAAGAGACAGGAGATAAGAGATGGAAAAAGCCAAATGGAAGTTCCAGAGATGAAAAATGTAGTAACTGGAATGAAAAATTGACTGAGGGAGAGAAAGGAACTGAAAAAACATTCAAAGAAATAATAACTGAAAACTTTTGGAATTTGATGAAAAGCATTAATGTACATAGCCAAGAAGGTCAAAGAACTGCAAGTAGAATAAACTCAGAGATTTACACCCCAACCCATCATAATAAAAATGCTGAAAGAGAAAGTCTTGCAAGTAGCAAAAGAAAAATGACTCATCATGTTCAAGAGTATTCCAATAAGATTAACAGCTGACTTCTCAACAGAAATAATAGAGGCCAGAGGGGAATGGGATGACCTATTCAGAGTACTGGGGAAAAACTCAACCAAGAATTATATCCAATAATACCTTTCAAAAGTGAAGGTAAGAGGGCAGAGAAATAGCTCTGGTAGTGGTAGTGGTAGAACACATGCATAGCATGCATGAGGTCATGGGTTCAATCCCCAGTACCTCCATTAACACGTTGATCACCCACTGTGGATCGGGTGCCCTGAGGAAACACACTGTCACTCAGATTTGGGTGCTGTGGTGATCAGTGTGTTAAAAAAAAAAAAAAAGGAGGGGGGGAGATAAAGAGCTTCCTAGATAAACAAGAACTTAAGAGAATTTGCTACTAACAAACCTGCCTTATGAGAAACACCAAAGGAAATTCTTCAGGCTGAAAGCAAGTGACCTCAGCCTATGATTCAAATTCACATACACACACACAAAACAGAGCATCAGTGAAAGTCATTATATAACTATAATAAAGACAATATAAGTGCATATTTCTTTCCCTTTTTGTAGCTAATTTCAAAAGCATTTGTATAAGAAGAAGCAGTTGTATAAAACTATGTGTTTATAAATATATTGTTGGACCTATAACTTACAGGAATTAATATATTTGACAGTAACAGCATAAAGTAGGTGAGGCCAAAGTTTATATTGGAGTAAGGAAATTATACAAGGTGGTAACTTGAATTGATGGGAAATGATGAAGAGAACCAAAATAAGAGGGTGAGTATAACAAACTCTAAATATTTACTTGTTCTCCTTTCTTTTCTCAGTTTTGTTAATGGACATAAAATTGTATGAAGTAATGACTGTAACAATGTACTGTGTAACAATGTATATAGTGTATTATACAATATATTGTATTGTTGGGTTTTTAGCATATGTAGACGTAGTATACATAGTAAAATAGCACAGGAAGAGGGAGGAGGGAACTATATTGGAGCTCCAGAATTAAGTTAGTTTAAGTCTGAAAAAGAGTCTGTCAAGTTAAGATGTATCTGGCAAGCAAGCCCTGTAGCAGCTACTAAGAAAGTAACTTTAAAAATATATGTACACCAGAAATTGATAATTATAATTGACTATATTTCAATTAAAAAAAACATGTATATATAATGAGAAAGTCATAAAAGGAATTAGTGTTATACTAGAAAATATTTACTTAATGCAAAAGAAGACTTTAAAGGAGAACTAGAGGAATTAAAAAAAATATGAGATACATAGAAGACAGAAAGTAAAAGGCAGAAGTAAATCCAACTTTGTCATTAATAGCATTAAATGTGAATGGATTAAACAATTCATTCCAAAAAGAAATTGTCATATTGGATTTTTTTTAAGGATCCAATTATATGCAGCCTTCAGGAGACATGCTTTCTTATTCAAAGATAAAAATTGGTTGAAAGTAAATGTTAGAAGATGTGTCATACCAAGGACAGTCATAAGAAAACTGGAGTGGCTGTACTAAAAGAGACTTTAAAGGAAAAAAATGTTATTAGATTTTTAAAAGTACATTTTATAATAATATGAAAAAAGGGTGAATCTGTCAAGAAATTACAACAGTTATAAACACATATGTATCTAACAGGACAGCCAGAAATAAATAAATGAAGAAAAAACTAACAGATTTGAAGAGAGAAATAGACATTCACCAATAATAGTTGGAGACTGAAATATCCCACTTTTCAAGAATGCACAGAACTATATAGAAGGTCAACAAGGAAGTAGAAGACTTGAGCAACACTATAAACTAACTAGACAAAATGGATATATATAGTACATTCCACCCAACAACTGTAGAGTACACATTTTTTTCAAGTACACATGGAATGTTCTCCAGGATAGACGATATGCTAGGTCATAAAAAAAAGCCCAAGAAAATTAAAAGGATTGAAATTGTACAGAGTATGTACTTTAATCACAAGGTAGTGATATTAGAAATTGATAACAAAAAGAAGTTTGGAAAATTCACAAATATGTGGAAATTAAACAATATATTTCTAAATAATGATTCAAAGATAAAATCACAAAGGAAATTAGAAGATACTTTGAGATGAATGAAAATGAAGACACTACATGCTGAACTTAGGGAATGTAGCCAAAGATGCTTAGAGAGACATTTATCACTGCAAATGCATACATTAAAAAAGATTTCAAGAAATACCCTAACTTTCCACCTTAAATCATCAAAAAAAGAAGAGGAACTGTATTCCCAGAGCAAACAGATGAAAAGAGATAGTAGGATTGGAGTAGAAATTAATGAAAGAGAGATAGAAAAACAATAAAGTCCACAAAACCAAGAGTTGGTTCTTTGGAAAGATCAACAAAATTGGCAAACCTTTAGCTATGCTGACCAAACAAAAAAGGAGACAAGATTCAGATTATTAAAATCAGGTATGAAAGAAGGATATTACACCCAACCTTACAAAGATTAAAAAGGACTCCAAGGGAAGACTATAAACAACTGTATGCCAATAAATTAGGTGACCTAGATGAAATGGACAAATTATAAGAAAGACAAAAGCTCCTGCAACTGACTCAAGAAGAAATAGAAAACCTGAACCGACCTATAACAGGAGATTGAATAAGTAATGAAAAACTACCCCCAAAGACAAGCCCTGGCCCAAATGGCTTCACTGGTTACTTCAACCCACCATTTAAAGAAGTAGTAACACCAATATATCACTTTTCTGTATAATAGTAGAGGAAAGAACACTTCATAACTCATTCTGTGAAGCCATATTATCCTGATACGAAAACCAAAGAAAGACATCGCAAGGAAGTTACAAACTAATATCTCTTATGAGAGTAGATGCAAAACTCCTGAACAGAATACTAGCAAACCAAATACAGCAACATACAAGAAGGATTATATACCTAATCAAGTGTATATACATGACAAAGTAGGATTTATGCAAGGTTGGCTCAATATATGAACATAAGTTTAATGTATTATATCAATAGAAGAAAGGACAAAAGCTACATGATTATTTCAATAGATGCAGAAAAAGCACTTGACAAAACCTGATCTTCATGATAACACATTCCTTTATGATGAAACATTCAAACCTAGAAATAGAAGGGAATTCTTCAACCTGTTAAAGGTCATCTACAAAACCCCACAGCTAACATTATGCTTAATGGCCAAAGACTGAAAACTTTTCCCTCTCTAAGATCAGG
Organism: Vicugna pacos; assembly: GCF_048564905.1. NCBI lineage: Eukaryota > Metazoa > Chordata > Mammalia > Artiodactyla > Camelidae > Vicugna > Vicugna pacos. The sequence goes on along the minus strand of NC_133005.1, from coordinate 26,190,952 downwards.
AACAAGAGAGGGATGTCTGCTCTTACCACTTCTATTCAACATTGTACTAGAGGTTCTAGTTGGGTAGTTAGTCAAAAAAAGGAAAAACAGGCACCCAGAGTTGGCAGTGTTGGGCGGAAGAGTCCAGACTGCCTGTGTCTCTCCGTCTCCACAGATGTTTATTACTGCAGAGCGCATACGTGCCGTGTGCTGCACCTCCTCCGTCCACGCACAGCCCCTTCCGCTGTGGCCAGGCCCCTGAGCTGGCTGCTCAGGACGCTGAGGCTCTGGAGGCTGCATGGCGTGTGCAGACAAGGCAGGGTTCCACGTGATAGCTCTTCAGATTCTCTTTACGAATCAGTTGACTCCCACTGTCCTGGGAGCTAGGCCAAGGAGTCCCAACGCGGAAATTGAGTAATTATGGTTTTTCTCCCAGCATGCAGGGAAATAAGATTAAAAGGAAGAAAACAAATAGCAAGCAAGCATTAGCAGAACTCAGAGTTAGTTTTTCATTTCTGGTTAACATATGTTGTGTACATGTGCCTGACACTTTTTATGCACTTTCAGCATATTAAATCATTTACTCTTTGTAACATTGGTGAGAGATGGGTACTGTTGCCATTATCCATGTTTTACTGATGAGAATGAATACTGGAGCACAGAGACGTCAAAAAATTTATCCAGAGCCACCCAGCTAGTGAATGGGAGAACTGGGCTTCAGATCCAGCAGTCTGGCTCCAAGAGAGTGTGCGTAACCACTGGGCTGTGCTGCCTCTCAGTCATACTTCTCTCAGCGGCTGGTCTTCTTCCAGCGTTGTGATTTTATACTAGTGACGTAACATGGCTGGAAAAGATAGTTCATGTCTGTAGGGTGCAGGAAGTTAGGTTCTTATGTCATGATGTCACCGTATGGGAATCATGACTCTGCACATGCCTTACCCGAATGTCTCATAACCACTGCCCTGTACCACACCGATTTTCTGGCCTTCACAAAAGCCTCTAGGGCAGCAGTTCCAGTAGATGCTTGAAAGGACCTTAATAGTAACTGATTCATCCTTTCACCTTAAAGATGGGGAAAACTGAGAGGAAGTAACTCCTAAAGTCTCCCTACTCTGACCTTTTAACACAACAGGGACCTAAGAGTGAGGCTTCCCAGGATTCAGGCGCTGGACTTCCTTGAGTTCTCACTCCTCATGGGGACCTAGCCGACCACTGCACTACTGTTCTTCCCGTGTTACAGAGCGCTTGAAAGCCTGGTGAGGAGGTGACTTGCCCAGTGTCGAACAGCCAGCTAGTTGTCATTCCAGAGCCCTCAGTCTTCGTCACTTTGCTCCACCATGTTCCCAAGAGTACACTCCACCGTGGCCTGCGTGACCCACTGAGGCTGTTCTGTCAACGGGGTAGTAGAATAAATGAGATGGTTTACCTAAAGCCCAGACACGGTGCCTGACACATATGAAGTGTTCCCTAAGTATTGTGTAGCTGCTCCTGCTGTTACTAACACTGAAATTGGATGGAAGTAAAATCTGCTAGTAGATGAAGTGTTCATCTGTATCACTAGTAGCAATTGTGACGCCTAGTCTGCTTTAGGGAGTTGAACCTTAGGAAACTTTAGATGGTTCTTCTTTAAAAAAGAAGAGGAAAAAAATCTTCAAAAAGGATCCCTTTTAGTCTTTTAGCGGTGGAACCTATGCAGAGGTATTCAGAGTCATTTGTGACCTGAAGAGAATTTGACACAATTTGCTCCTAGACATCTGGGCACTTTCGCTGGGGTAGGGGTGGAGGGTGGAGGGGGCCGGGGTCTGATGGCAGGAGAAAGGCATATGGGGGGAGGGATGGACCACGTTACTGTGGGCTGTGTCAGAATATTTCTACTGTGTGTTAAAGTTAATGGGGTAGAATTAGAGTCCATGTTCCTAAGTTTCTAAACTTCTGCCCCTGGAGGCCTGGAGGGAGCTTTGTGGCTTTCAAAGTCTCTGTCATGGGTTCAGGACCCAGTCTAATGGCCTGTTGAGAGCAAGCTTGAGGGGCAGAAGCATGTTTCCTCAAAGCAGTGACTTGAACCCTTTCTCCTGGTGGCTGTCTCAGCCTCCATTGTGTTCCCTCCTCCAGGGGCGTCTGAGGAGAATGGCCTGCCTCACACTTCAACTAGGACCCAGCTGCCTCAGTCAATGAAGATTATGCATGAGATCATGTACAAACTGGAAGTGCTCTATGTCCTCTGCGTGCTGCTGATGGGGCGTCAGCGAAACCAGGTGGGACCCCCACCATCTCAGAACAGGAGGGGCCAGGAGCAGGTGCTTCCTGGCCCTCGAGGTGTGCCAGGCACTCCGTTAGGCTGCCTCTCAAAGTGGCTGTGTCTCTAGCCCAGCAGAGTGAGAGATTGTGTTCCTAATCCCTGTTTTACACGTCAGGAAGCCAGTCTGATTCCAGAGGTCATAGTCTTCTCACTGCGCCTTGCCATGGGCAGCATTTCTAGACAGCATTGGTGCCCAGGGCAGAGTGGGCAGCTTGGTCCTGTTAGCTGACCTTGTTAGTGAGCAGAACGAAGGGCCGATGTCTGGCAAGATGACTGTCCTGTAGATGCACTGGAGGAGTGGCCAGTCTTGTCAGCGTTCCGGGTGGTGGGCCAGAGCTTTATCAAGTTATGAAAACTAGGCAGCTATGGGGGCGCTCCAGACATGCTGAGGTTCCCTGAGCATGAGGCAGTTCCCAGAGGGAGGAGCAAGGAGGAGAAGGAGAGTGGAAGGGTGTGGCACTCCTGTTCTGGTCTGGAACGGTGCGGCACTCCTGTTTGGACAGAGCAGTGGTCCTCTCTTGCTCCCTGCACCATTCTCCTGGGGGTGAGATGAGGCATGGAAGGAGACGGGAATAAGGGAAGGGGGAACTGGGCACTCAACAGTGAATCCTTGAGTACCTTTTTGAGTCAGATGCTGCACTCACACAGCTCTGAGTGAGCTGGGTGCAGTTATCAAGTTAGGAGCAAGTTTAGAGAGGGAAGCCAGAAAGACTGGCTGCATGAGGTGACATCTGGCATGGCAGTATCCTGAGGAAGATGAGGGAGCCAGACCTGCCAATCCCCGAGGCAGCCTACCCAGTGGGGGAAGCTGGCCCCTAAGGTGGGAGTGTGCCTGGTGGGTTGGTGGAACAGTAAGGAAGCTGGGGGAGGGACTGGCAGAAGCAGTGAGGAGAGGAGGCTGAGGGTCACAGCGGGGCTGGGTCGCAGCGGGGGCTTTCATAGGCCCTTTGAGGACTTTGGTGTTTATGTGAAATGGGAAGTCATGCTCTGGCTGTTGTGTGAAAGAGATGGTGGTGGCTGGGGCTGGCGTGCTGGTGCTAGGACTGGTGAGAAGTGCTTGCCTTCTGGATTTATGTAGAAGGCAAAACAGGTGGGATTTGCTGATAGGTCAGATGTGAGCCTAAGTGGAGAGAGGAGTTAAAGGTAACTTCCTTAACTCTTTCCAAGATTTTTGGCTTAAGCTGGTAGGAAGATGGATTTGCCATTTATTGAGATGGTTAAGACTGGTGGGTAAGAAGTGGAGGGCAGGCTTAGAGGGGAAGGTGAGGAGTTCATTTGGAACAAGTTAGGTTTAGATATCTGTTTGAATTGGCACTTGGGTTACCTGCACCTGGAGTTGGGGGTTATCAGCCTGTGGTTAGTATTTAAATCCAGAACATCAGATGAGATCCTACCCTGATGTCCACAGCCCTGGGGCTTCTTCCTTCTGTGTGAGATATATTTCTTATAAAAATACCAGTCATGATGTCTTACATGTGTTGAGGGCTTTTCCTTTTTTGCGGCTCTTTTATGGTCATTCATTTTTGAATTTGGGGGGTTTTGGTTAAGTTATACAACAGGTGGTGACCCCCACCGCACTTGGTGCTTGAGAAACCAGGTTACAGAAAAGGGCCGTGCTCTCAGTCTCCAGGTGTGTAGAGCCAGGATTTAAACTCTGCTGCCCTGACTCTTCTGTCCCCTCACCACAACAGTTCCTGCTCCCTGAGCCTTCCTGTTAGCAAGTTTGTAGTGAATCACTGTGGTCTTTAGTTAAACTATGACTGGAGCCACTGCTTCCTTGGGAGGGCCGTCAGCTGACCTCAGAATCCCGCCTTACTGAGAACCAGTGTTGTGCCGGCATGTCCTCATTTGCACACTCAGCATTTACTGAGTTCCTACTGTGTGCCAGGCACCATGGAAACATGGATTCACAGACTTTGTCTAGACTAGGACAGCAAGAGGAGAGGTTTCTCTGACCAGGCCTCACGGAGAGCTCTCCTTGGAATGGCTTTATTATTGTGGATTCGGGCCAGGTTCTCTGACCAGTCTTGGCTAACTTGAAATCACTAGGCTGGAAATGCTCACCAGATGTCGTAAGTTCCATCCCTCTGGTGCTAATGAGAGTAATACAGCAGTCACTTTTTTAGCGCTTCCTGTAACTCTGACCCTGCGCTTTCACCACACGCCTTCATGAGTCCTTTCGCGTACAGCTTCATCATCCTTCATTTTCCATGCAGGGACTCGGGCTCAGAGAAGAATGGTGCCCAGAGCCATAGCTTGGTCATATTCTAGTCTCTCAAGATAAATTCCAGCCTGTGGTAGACTGGGAAAGGACAGACTTTCAGACCAGAACACCTGAGTTAGGGTGACATTTCCACCCCGGCCCACGTCAGCCCTGCTGAGCTTCCCTTTCCCCTTGTAAAATGGGAGTTGGTGGTCGCTGCCGCTGTGCTCCTGACTTTATCTGTAGCAGACAGCCCTGAGAAGTAGTGATAACTTTGTTTTATGTTGTATAAAAAAATTTTTTAATAAATCAATAATTCACATAGTTCTGTATAAAAAGGTATAAATAAGTATCAGTGAACCTTTTCTCCCCTCTGATCCTGAACATTCGGGTTCTTCCATGAAGCATCTAATTTTACCAGTTATTAATATCTCCCTCTAAAGAGTTTAAAGGTGTGTTTGTGTGTAGTGGGAGCAGTGGTGAGGGGTGGAGTGAGTGTGGATGTTTTCTTTAAACCTCAGCAATCCCGACCGACTGTGGCTTTCTTTGTCCTGAAGAAGCATCATACATGCTGAGGCTTTGGTAGATCTTCACAGCACATTTGTCTTAATGCTTTTACCTTCCTACCCTGTCCAGGTTCACAGAATGATCGCAGAATTCAAGCTGATCCCTGGGCTGAATAATTTGTTTGACAAGCTGATTTGGAGGAAGCATTCAGCATCTGCCCTTGTCCTCCACGGTCACAACCAGAACTGTGACTGTAGCCCGGTGAGCAGGGACCCCAACAACAGATGGACTTTACTTGCCAGGAAAAGCCATTCTTTAAGAGTAGAACAGAAACTGAAAGTCAGTCTGTGTAATCCCGTAACTGGAAGCTACCTTGGGGAAGGATGTGACCCCACCCTCCACCTACCCAGAAGTCCCTTTTGAGGCCCTCCAGTCAGCTTCCCCTTGCACACCTCTGGGACGGGGTGCTCACTTCCCTCCAGACAGGGCCACCTACTCCACTCCTTCTAGAATCATGAAGTGCTTTAGGATATTTTCTTTTTTTAAGGGCCATGGGCTCACCTCTACCTGATCTCTCAAACGGTGCCCTAGAGAGTGCTGAACTGGGAGTCAAGAGGCCAGCTGTGCCACTCAGCTTTTTGGGAGTGCTTGAATGAGTCACTGAATCTCTGAGCCTCTGTTTCTCGCAAAAAGACCACTGGCCATCAGCACAAGGGGGAGAGTGCCACACGGCTGTCAGGGCCCTGTGCCATGGGTCCTCTCTGGTCTCCAGGCCATGTTCTAGGGACTCTCCTCAGTGCTGTATCTCCCGGTTTGCCATTTTTCTCTTTGGTTTTGTCAGACTGGACTTTCAGCCCATCCTTTGAGTTAACCTCAGGTGAATGTATTCTGCATTTCTAGACATTCTGTCTGGAAATTTGTCAAAAACTGCTTGGTCTTTTCTTCATTTATTACTATTTTGTTCTTCTGTTATATTTTATCTCTTAAATCTTTATCTCTGTAATTATTCATAAAACATGCTCTTTTTATGGTCTTTTTTGGATTGCTATGGGGTACTAATCTTGTCTGAGTCGCCAGACTCACCTCCCAAGTGGAGTGTTGGTTGGTGTTCTGTAATGTTTAAAGAGAGGTCACCTTCATGGGACTTGTTTTCCCTGTGAGTACCTGTGTAGCCGGGCCCTGGAAGTATTTCTACAGAACATTTTACTTTTGTCTGTCGGGAACTTCAGCAAGGGCCCGGTGTCCCAGGGCAGGTTTTCACGTTGAGTATCTTTGCTCTCCTGCCCTAGTAGCGTGAGCCCAGGGTCCTCTTTGGGACCTGGGGGTTCCTCTGCACCACAGCAGCACCCTGGCAGAGGCAGGCTTCTTTGCCAGCTCTCTAAGCTGGTAGGTGGAGTTTTTCTAACCTTTTTTTCACCAAATGTGTACACTCCACAGGCTTTACATGGGCCCATGGTTCTGTCTTGTCCCTGCAGAGCATTGAAACCCAAGTGCTGGCATGAATAAGTCTCATTTCCACTTCTCCACCCTGCCCATAGCTGCCAGCCATCAGCTCTTGTGCTTGCTGCTCTAAACTCGGTCCTTTCTTCTTTTCTAGTTCCAGGGGTTTTTCCTTTCTTTCTTATGAATTAAGCATAAGATTTAAAATAATTTGTTACTTTTTACCCAGTACGTTGGGGTGTTTTGAACAGGAGGGGTCCACGTTAGCTTAATCTGCTGTTGGTCAGATGTGGGTCTCAACAAAGGGTTTTTTGACTAAAGAGACATCCTCACTGTGCGTGAGGACAGAGGCTCAGGGGAGCAGAGTGATGCCCAGACTATCACGAGAGCCTTTTGTTTTCCTTTGGAGCATTGTGACTATGGTTTTAACATCAAGGATGCACATGTATTTTAGGACATCACCTTGAAGATACAGTTTTTGAGGCTTCTCCAGAGTTTCAGCGACCACCACGAGTAAGTACAGCCATCCCTGGAAGGAGAGTCGTTCCTCTGTCTTGCGTCCTCTCTGTTGCATCCGTGACCTCAGCTCAGGAGGAGGACCTGGGAGCCGTGAGAGCCGCGGTCACCTCCGTGTTACCACGTGGGGCTGCACTTCCATGACACTAACAAGAGCTGCCGCTTGTCCAGCGCTTCCTTTATGCCAGGCACCACGCTGAGTTTTCCCTTAGCCCTCATGGCCACCTTGGAAGTGAGTGAGGAAGTTGCTGGCCCCTTGTTATTCTTCAGAGTCAATACATCTCTCACCGTCTGTCTCTCTGAACCAGGAGTGGACAGTGTGGCTATTCACAGGGGCCGGCGGGAACCTCGAATGGCCCAGGTGGGCTGAGTGTTCGCTTACTGAGCAGATAGAATATTATTCACCTGCACGAGGAAATGTACTCTCTCCCATTTTCACTGAAACACATTCTGCCCTCTCATTTTTTATGTTTCACCCTTCAATGCAGAGTATGGAGGAGAATGATCCTCTGTTTAAGGAAACAGTGCAGGGAAGGGGTGAATGGCAGCTGACCCTTGACCTTGGCATTAGGGAGACCTTGGGGAGCTGGGACACACAGGCAGCTGCTGCTTAGCTCTTTCCAGCTGTTGATGTCCAGGAAACCGGGCCTGCTGTTGCACCGCTTTTGAGTTTTTCCCTCAAGGAAAGCCAGAAACTAAGATTTTTGTGAAAGGTCCTGATTTTTAAGTATTGTTTTAAATTCTTTTAAGTTCATGGGACATGTGGCCTCAGGGGCCTTCACTTCACTGCTGTGGTCTGGATCATGTTAACCACTCTTTGAGAGGTTCACTGAAGGCCTTGAGCTCCAGGAAGTATGTCAGCTCTCTGAAAAAGGCACCAGTATGTTCTGAATGTGTCCCTGTTTTTCTGAGGAATTGGGTCCCTAGCTTTCATCAGACTCTTAAATCTGATGAGTCATGTGCGTAAGCTTGGATTTTTTGTATTCTACGGCAGTGCGAAATTGTGGGAATGTTTTTAATGGGAGTGACGTGGTCAGGTTCCAGTTTCCTGAAGATTGCTCTGGGTGCTGTGTGGGATCGATTCCTGTGGGGAGACCATGTAGGAAGCTGGTTCTGTCCTCACGATGACAGCATGTGAAGGATGGAGGAGGGAGTGTCACAGCTGACTCAGGCCTACTGGTGGGAATGCTGGAATAGGGCCAGGTTTGAGGAGTAAAATGATGAGTTTGATTTGGACATCATTGAGTTGGAAGTGGCTTTGAGAAATTAAGTAGTGTTCAGTGGCAAAAAAAATAAAAGGCCTAGAGATGCAAAGGAAAGGGACCTTGTTGGTGGCTGTGGCCAGCAGAGGGTGGGCATGGGGGCCAGGGAGGCTCCCACAGCCTGAGCGCTGCGGGCCACGTGCCCTGCCGAGAGTGCTGGCTCGGTGTAAGTGGTGTTGGGGGCGGTACCTGGGGACTTCCTGGATTCTCTCCACAGGAAGTGGGCAGGGGGCTAGCCCAGTGTTGACTTAGCAGCCCCAGCTCCTGTCCTTTACGCCTCCAAAATGTTTGTTTCAGGAACAAGTACCTACTGCTCAACAACCAAGAGCTGAACGAGCTCAGTGCCATCTCTCTCAAGGCCAACATCCCCGAGGTGGAAGCTGTCCTCAACACTGACAGGTGAGCGTGGGTGGGATGCAGCTGTGGCCCACAGCCCACCCTGGCTGCCTGTGTGCCCCGGGGACCACAGACGGCTGCATCCAGGTGCCGCTGCGGCATCCCGAGGGCTCCTGTATGCCAGGCAGTGTCCTCATATCACTGCATTATCTCATTGGAGCCCCACAGCAGCCCTCAGAGCGGGGTGCCATCACCTCCTCCACTTGACAGATGGAGCAGCAGGGGCTCGGAGAGGTCACCTGTCAAAGGTCATATGTGCTCTGTCCCTTCCCTTGTCACTCACCTTTGTTGACACTCTCCTTTCTTGCCCTCTGCAAAGTCCCTTCAGCTGGGTTATATTTGCCTCACTTTCTAGAGCAGATCAGGGAGGTCACAGGCTCCACAGGGGTCAGGGCAGAGGGAATTATATCCAGCAATAGTAGTTGTAATTCTCCAGCCTTTTGTTTTGTGTTTAAGGCAGCAGAACTCTTTGTTCAGTGAGATTGAATACAGCCCCACCCTGATGCCTGGAGTGGATAAAAGTAGAGCTACCCTATTTGAAGAGGGAATTTAAAGGCTCAGAAGCCCTGCCTCCTTGATCCTCTCTCCCCCATGATGCAGCCTGAGTCGTTTCCTCATTTACTGTCTTTGCTTCCTAGACCAGGACTCGGAGGCCCAAAAGCTTGGGTACTTGTCCAGTGCCAGCTGGAGCTCAGCCTGGGGCTCAGGGTACTCCCAGCCTGTCCCCCAATAGTCATTGACTTTGCCCCATCTGCTAGACTCTTCTGTGGTGTTTCAACCCACTTTTGTTGTCAACAGCCCTCCCTCCAGCAGTTCTGAACCCTGTGTGGCTCTGGATGTGTTTCTGGTCTCTGATCACGTGTCAGTGCGTCTGGGGAGGGAAAGCTGGCCCGAGGTGCGGTGCGAGTGCATTTGACTGTTCTTTCCTGAGACTGCATGATCCTTGGGGTGCTCTCGACCCAGGTAGAGCAGGAGGACATCCTGCAGGTTTGGAAGTGTCCTCATGTCCCCACCTGTACCAGCAAAGACACCCAGCCCCAGGGCCCCAAGACAGTTTTTTGGCCCTAACAGCCCCTCCAATCTGCCAGTGTCCCTGTCCATTTATTTCAGGAGTTTGGTGTGTGATGGGAAGAGGGGCTTGTTAACTCGTCTGCTGCAGGTCATGAAGAAGGAGCCAGCCGAGTCATCTTTCAGGTAGGTCTGGGACACACACCTGCCACTCCTGAGGGACCCAAAGCCAAGTGTTTCTTATGCTGTTAGAAATACCTCCTTTAATCAATGGCTTCCGTCCCGGACCTCTGGTTGCTGGGCGTTTGACTAGCCTCTCTCCTTGTGTTGCCTCAGCACATACTTATTAGCTTCTGCTGCGTGCCAGCAGTGCATTTCAAGAATTGACCAAGCATTCACCAAGCACCTAGTCTGTGCTGGTGCTGGACAGGTGGAAGAGAAGTAGGAGGCACAGTCCCTGCCCACATGGAGTTCCCTGGGTTATGGGAAACAAGCAGGAAAAGAAACCTGTGTGTGGATCGCAGTATGGAAAGGCCCTGTCCCAGGAGCTGTGGGAGCAAAGGAAAGCCCTTCCCTAGCTGGGCTCTGGTGGGATGGGCGTGGACAGGGAGGTGTCTCAGAGTTCCTGAGACTCATCTAAGTTGAGTCTTAAAGGCTGTGGACTGGAGTAGCCGGAGAGGGAGGCATTCCATCACGGCTGGGTGTGTCAGTAGGCTCCATGCCCATGGGTCCCCGTCAGCTCAGCCTGCCTAGTCCTGACTCCCCCCAGGGATCCCAGCTCTGCCCTCCAGGGTCAGTCAACATCACCGACCTCTTGTGTAGGACAGGCCATCAGATGTGAACTCAGTAGCCCATCCACACACGTGTGGGGGTCCTGATTGCATACCCGGCCCCTCTCTCCTATATCCTCCTGTTCCCCTGAAAGGGAAGAGCCTAGACTGTGTTTTCACATGTGACTCGCTGGGCTAGCCCTTTGATCCTATATGCCGCCTTCTCTGAGACATACAGCTCCTTCCAGACAGAGCCACATAAAGGACTGTTCCCTGCTGAGCTGTCAGCACCATGAGGATGAGAACTCTTGATGTGTCCCCAGTGCCCAGTCTGAGGCCTGATGTCTGGTAGATGTTCAGTAAATGTTGGGTAAATGAAAAGGCAGCAGATGTCTCCCAGCCCCTTGGTCAATGGAACATGGGCCAGAAGAGGGCAGCCTTAGCCACGTGGGCCAGGGGTCAACATTTGGGTCGCAGGTTTTGGCAAGCCCGGGCTGTGGAGAGTTTCCTCCGAGGGACCACCTCCTATGCAGACCAGATGTTCCTGCTGAAGCGAGGCCTTCTGGAGGTAATGGCCCGGAGGAGCCAGGGTGTCGGGTGTCCCCTCCCCCAGCCCCCAGCCCTGTGTATTGCTCTCCTGTCCCGAGACCTAGACAGCTGGTCAGAAGCAGACCAGCTCTCTCCATCTCAAAGTGCCAGTGCAGACTGCCCTACTATTTCCCCTGTGTTTTAACAGTGGGTTTCCCATGGGTGCTTAACGGGTGATTGAGGGATGGTAAGAGTCTATAGAGTTATCAGGCAAGACCTTTTGACCCTGAGGATATTTTGCTGCTGACTAAAAGTTAATTTCCCTTTATTGAATGCAGAGAAAGCAAAATTTATAAAGCAGAGAAGGGCAAAATGTCCAAAGCTATAATTGGTTAAAAAAAGGGGGGGATACAAACAGGAAAACTGACCCATGAATTGTTATAAAATCCACAAGGGAAAGAACTGATCCATATTAGTATATACAATTTCAGGACAAAGAAAGAGGAAACAGTTTAACTGTCATAGAAAAACTTTATCAGGGAGTTAAATTGCTTTATGTTCATGATAAAAATTCATTGATTTTAGTGTAAACTTTATCATTCATTAACATAAAGACAAACCATGGGGTCAAATGTGTCATGTGTCCTTAAACCCTCTGCTTCACTTGAATGGCCTCAGTACTCAGACAGTGGCCAGTATTACTTCTGGAGACAGCTCCCCACGCCTGGGAGCTGGAGATCCCTGGTCATCTTGCAGAGGCTTTAGCTCAGACCTGGGCAGGCGAGAGAGATTGTGGCTACGTACCTAACCCCAGCCTCACTTCCTGGTGAGGTGTGTCAGGCCTGGCCCTGTCCTTATTGCCACCAGCATCCTCAGATGAGAATCTAGACAGGGGAGCAGGTTCCATCAATCTGGATGCTTGCTTGAAGCAAATGTTGTATGGTCTGAGCTACATGCCAGGCCTGGGGGAGGCAGGTGGTGGGCAGCTTAGATGAGCACAGCCTAGGGGCAGCGGCCACATGCTCTTGGCCTCAGGGACTGGCCACCTTCCTTCCTTCCTTCACCCTGTCCTCCCTACCCCCAGCACATCCTGTACTGCATCGTGGACAGTGAGTGCAAGTCAAGGGACGTGCTGCAGAGTTACTTTGACCTCCTGGGGGAGCTGATGAAGTTTAATGTTGATGCATTCAAGAGATTCAATAAATACATCAACACTGATGCAAAGGTAAGTCTAACCCAGGGCTCCTCCATGGGGTTTGCTGCATTGTCCAGAAATGATGTTGGAGTCCTGGTCCTTGCCAGTCTCCAGGTGCTGGTTTTAAATTAGAGAGTCCTGGGGAGTCAGTGGGCAGTCATCAGCAAACATTCATGAGCCCTTGCTCTGTGCTGGGCACTGTGCTAGACCCTGGGTGTACAGGGGTCACAGTCTCAGCTGCTCATGGGCAGGTGTGAGGGTGAAGCAGGTGGGCTGTGGAAGTGGTTCTCATGCAGTGTGGTGGATACTGTGATGAGCCCCAGAGGGGCAGGGCTGGGCCTGCTGTGTTGGCTCACAGTGGGTGGTATAGGGGTGTGGCAGAACCCAGCTCATACTAGTGGAAGTGAAAATGAGAGGGGCCTTTAGTGTAAAACGCACTGGACATGGTGTCAAGATCTGGGTTGAGCTCTTCCTGGGGCTGCTTATTAGGAGGTGAAAACAGGTCACCTAGTTTGTCTGAGTTTTGGTCTTCTGGTTGGAAACAGCTGGGCCAGTGTAGGTGGGTGCCCTGCTGTGACTGTACACCCTGAGCCTTGGCCATCCCCAGCCATGAGCCCACCACCTCCCATTTGAGTCCAGGCTCTGCTCCAGTTCCAGGTGTTCCTGAAGCAGATCAACAGCTCGCTGGTAGACTCCAACATGCTGGTGCGCTGCGTCACTCTGTCCCTGGACCGATTTGAAAACCAGGTGGACATGAAAGGTAGGAAAAAGCTGTAATGCCTGGGTGAGTCAGCCCAATGTGGCTGCCACACTGGTGTCAAACACCCAGCCTCTAGCAAGGAGACAGAAATGTCTGGAAGTAGCTGCACCAAACACCCATGTGGTTGGGATCAAGGCGGTGGCTGTCCGGCTGATTTTCTTTGCTGCATTTACTTCTCTCTCTTATCCATGTTTCCTCTGATGAGCATGTGCAACATTTTCATAAAGGTAAAAAAAATTATTGTTGCCAAAAAATAAAAAACAACACACACTCTTCCTCCCTGGCCTGGAATTGCCTGGGATGAGGGGGGACCCTGGTGGTGAAGCCTGGGGAGGGCCTCAGGGAGAGCAGTCCCAGAGGGTGACTGGAGGAAAGGTGGCGGGGAGCTCCTGCTGGGGCCTCTAATGAGAGCTCAGGCTTAGTGGGGCTGGCAGGGCAGCTGGAGATTTCTTCCTGCTGCAGCCAGGCTTCTGCAGTGCTTTTGACAGCGAGGGCCTCCCAGCTTCAGAGTCAGGGCCCAAGGGGGGCTGGACTAGAAGGCTGGATGTCAGGCCCCAGACCAGCTTCTGAGCCCACTGCTCACACCTCTGCCTCTGTCCCTAGTTGCGGAGGTCCTGTCCGAGTGCCGTCTGCTTGCCTACATATCCCAGGTTCCCACACAGATGTCCTTCCTCTTCCGCCTCATCAACATCATCCATGTGCAGACGCTGACCCAGGTGAGAGGCCCCACAGGCCTGCTGCAGGGAGGGGAGATCGGAAACAGGTACCCTCATCCCCGAGCCACCTTCACCTGGAAGTGCCTTCCCTGAGACCCACTTCTTGGCTCCTAGGAAACCCTCCCAGCTATTCTGAGGACTTTGTCCAATAAGGGATCAGTGCCCCATTTTAGAGAAGGGGCCTGGGGAGGAAGCAAGTCTCTAAGGTCACAGATGGTTCAGGGCAGAGTCAGGCTGGGCACTGAGTTCTGACTCCCATCCTGGTGCTCTGAGCCCCGCCTGCTGTGCAGGCTTTGGGGCTGGACCTGATATTGACTCCCACCTCCCGCACCAGGTAACTGTGCGGCTGTCCCTTCCCCAAGCTTCACACCCCTCTTTCTTAAAACAGGGTAATACTATACATCTAGAGGTTGTTCTTTTGTTCCTTCATCTAACAAACATTTAGCGAGGCGAGGCCCTGGGCTTGGGGCGCACAGTGAACAAAACAGACCGAGACGCTTCCCTCGTGAAGCTGGCAATCTAGTGCTGAGTGAAGGAAGGTGAGCTGCCTGCATCTGGTGCGTGTGCCTAGCCGCCCAGGGATGGAAGTTCCCGGGAAGAAGCGGCACCTGAACTGGTCCTAGAGGAAGAGTGGCTCTAACTGGCCTGATAATGATGTTCCCACCGGGGTGGGGTGGGTGGGGTGAGGGACTGGGAAGGTGCTTAGGGTGGGATGCTGGCAGTGCTGGCATCATTCCTTTCCCCAGCTTTGTTAGCTTTGTGCAGGGGCAACTCAGCACATGGCCTGTGGACTCTGCCAGAGACACCTGCCTCCCTGCCCAGTGGCAGCCCAGGTCCACCGGGAGCCCCTGGGGCTGCCGGCACACACCTGACCCAGACGGCCTGGTCCTTGCAGGAAAACGTCAGCTGCCTCAACACCAGCCTGGTGATCCTGATGCTGGCCCGACGGAAAGAGCGGCTGCCCCTGTACCTGCGGCTGCTGCAGCGAATGGAACACAGCAAGAAGTATCCCGGCTTCCTGCTCAACAACTTCCACAACCTGCTGCGCTTCTGGCAGCAGCATTACCTGCACAAGGACAAAGACAGCACCTGCCTAGAGAACGTGAGTGCCCTCCAGGGTGCGCAGTCCCCGCCTGGGCCCTGTGACAGGTGGCTCTTTGTCCCTCACCTAGGCCCTCCCCGTGGGGTTCCGGGCTTGACCTCGGTCCTCCAGGTGCACCCCCCCAGCCCCTCTCTCTTCACCCAGAGCTCCTGCATCAGCTTCTCATACTGGAAGGAGACCGTGTCCATCCTGTTGAACCCAGACCGCCAGTCACCCTCTGCCCTTGTCAGCTACATTGAGGAGCCCTACATGGACATAGACAGGGACTTCACCGAAGAGTGATCTTGGGCCAGGCCTCGGGAGGCTGCTGGGCCTGGGCCAGCGCGAGTGACCATGGGTACGCGTGCCTCACGCCCTGCCCTGTCCCCACCCTTCCCCTGCCTCCCCGCTGCTCTCTGCCTGCCCCAGGTCTTCAGGTACAGGCTTGGTGAGAGGGAGCGTCTAGAAGCCCTTGGCCCCGGGTCTGGGGGCCCCAGGTCGTTGGGGAACCTCATTTCCCTCAAGATCTCCATGATGAGGACAGGGGCACTGTGCCCACCCTTCCTTGAGAACCCTGGGTCCCTGGCCCACCCAGAGGAAAGGGGACTTTTAACAATAGCTCTGTCTGAGCTCCTGCCCAGTCTCTTGGCTGTCAGTCCTGGGGTGGGGAGGGAGATACGGGCACCCTCCCCCAATCTGTGAGCCAACTTGCCCTGGCCTTTGGACCCAGGCAAAGGCTTCTGAGCCCACCCTGGGCAGGGGTGGGGGAAACCAGAGAATGCTACCTTCCCCTAAGCCTGCCCATCTGCCCCTCCCTCACTCCCTCCCTTGTTTTCCTTTAGCTCCTGTTTCTGTTTGCTCATTGGCCGCTGTGTTCATCCCAGGGGGTTCCTTCCTCAGAAGTGGGAGGGGGGAGCCTTTTCCTTCCATCCCTTGGGGCACTGGTGGCTGTGCCCTGCCCCCACCCCAGCGCAGGGTCTCCTGCCTGAGCCCGCCTGCACAGGAGCCTGCCTAGGAGCACACCCTGGCCCCTCCTTGTGTTGCCAATTTATTAACAACAAATAAACCAATTAAATGGAGACTATTAAAGAACTTTATTTTAAATGACTGATGTGGACCTGACTTTTGTCCAGGGGACCACGTGCTCCCCTCCCGGACCCCAGAGAATGAGAAGGAACCCAGTTGGAACTGCAGACGTGTTAACTCGAGGTGTAGCAGGGCTTGGATCTGCCAAGGCTCCAGCAGATGTGGGCGAACAGAGACCAGGATCAGGGTGGGGCAGACAGCAGGTATCACTCCTTGTGCTGAGGGGAAAGGGGTGCCTGAGTGAGCTGTACCACCTGCCCCCCCCAGGCAGAGGGCAGGGTGGGTGCCCCACATCACCCCCTTACCTTGGGGCCCAGGGCATCCCGGGTCCGTGCCCGCAGCTTGTTGGCCTGGGTTTCCGCCATGTCGGCCCGCTCCTCTGCATCATCCAGTTCATGCTGGGCCTTCCGATACTTGGCCAGGTTAGTGCTGGCCTGCTGCTCCTGGGGGCACAGGCAGATCTGGTAACGGAGACGGCACCCCCAGAAGGGGGCTGGCTGCTCCTGGCCTTCAACTCTGCTCCCATCACTGCCTGCAGCCCTTCTCCCCCCTCACCAGCACCCAACTGCAGGAAGGGAGAGAGTTGAGCTTCTCCTTCCAGAGGTGCCCACATGCCCAACCTGGCCTGGAAGGGAAAGCATGTGTCCCTGCAGAGACAGAGCTAGGTCTTGTCTCCTGCTGGAGCTGTTAGAAACTTGTCTGTCTCCCAGCTGGGACAGTGGGGTCACTGAACAGGGTCACTGCCCCTGCCTATACACAAAACCAATACTGGGGAAACTGGCCTAGAGATGGAGCAGAGATGACCACTCCAGAGCCTGGGGCAAGCCGCTGAGGTTGGGTGACCAGACATCTTGACCAGTACTGGGCCTCAGGTGCCCAGACCCAGTGCACTCACCGCCTCTTCAAACTGACGTTTGTAGCTCTTAACCTTGCTCTGCAGCTTGTCCACCAGGTCCTGCATGCGAGCCAGGTTCTTCCTGTCCTCCTCGGCCTGGGCAGGCAAAGGGGTTTCAGGTTTGGCCTGCACCAGGCCCGCCCCTTGAGGTAGACCCAGGCACCCACCTGGTATGCGAGCTCCTTGACCCGGCGCTCGTGTTTCCTCACCCCCTTGAGGGCCTCAGCGTGCTTCTTCTGCTCTGCGTCGAGCTCGGCCTCCAGCTCCCGTACCTGCGAGCAGCCAGTGTGTGGGCCTGGTGCACCGAGCCTACCCCTGGGCCGGCCCACCCTGCAGGGGAGGGAACTGAGAGAGCCACACACACCTTGGCCTCCAGCTTCTGCACCTGCTTCTTCCCGCCACGGAGGGCAGCTTGTTCTGCCTCCTCAAGCCGTGCCTGCAGCTCCCGCACGGTTTGTTCCAGTGTCTTCTTCATCCGTTCCAAGTGTGCGCTCGTGTCCTGCTCCTTTTTCAGCTCCTCTGCCATCATGGCCGCCTATGTGGGAGGAGGTGGCATGGTTGGGAGGTGAAAGTCACTTTGGACTCTGCTGCAGGCCCCCCAGCTCCCGCCCCAGCCCAGGCTCACGTCGGTGATGGCCTTTTTGGCCTTCTCCTCGGCTTCCCGCCTTTCCTGGGCAGCCTCCTCTACCTCCCCACTCAGCTGGGCCAAATCCACTTCTAGCTTCTTTTTCTGGTTCAGGAGGCCTGTGTTCTGGGGGGAGGCAGAGCTTCAGAGTCAGCCTGCAGGCTGCTGCCGCACACACCCCTGTGAAGCCCCCTAACTCCCACCTGTGAATGAAGGAGGTTGAGACGCTCAGTGGCCTCCAGCAGCTCCTGTTCTGCCAGCCGCCGGCTGCGCTCGCCCTGCTCCAGGGTAGCCCGCAGCTCTTCCAGTTCTGAGGCCAGCAGGGCGGCCCTCCGCTCCAGGGCCTGTGCCTGCTCTCGGAGCTCAGCCGCCAGCCGCTGCTCCTCGTCCCGCCCCGCCTGCTCCTCCTTGAGTTGGGCCTGCAGCAGCCGCGTGGCTGCCTGTGCCTCCGTGGCCTGGCGGGTAGCATGGCCCAGCTGCAGCTCCAGGTCGTTAAGGTCACCCTCCATCTTCTTCTTGAGCCGCAGCGCCTCGTTGCGGGCCCGAGTCTCTGCATCCAGGGAGGCCTGCAGGGACTCTACTGCCCGCTGGTGGTTGCGCCTATGGTTGTAAAGGACAAAAGGGAGGGGTCATGGCCTGTGAGAACGGGGTGGGCACAGGTACCACACCTGCTCTTACAAGTGCCCAAGGAAAGTTAGAAACACGAACCCATGTGGGGAATAGTAACTCATCCCTCCCTGCTTTCCAGCCCCTTGTGACTGCCTATTGCCCATCAGAGCAAGTTCACGGACAAGAGGGAGGCTTCAGAGAAGAGACGGACAGAACTCTGGCTCCCCCTACTGTGTAACCTTGGACAACTAACTTTGGCCTTTCCAAGGTTCACCCTAAACCAGACAATAATATCCACCTGAGGAAGTTGGAGGGGGGGACGACTAGGTGCCAGGCCACTCGCACAGTGGGGCTCAGCCAACAGTGCCTGCCCTCCTGCTCTCAGGTGGTTGGGTTGGGGGTGCTGTGGGCCTGCACCTCAGGTTAGTGCACTCCTCGTCTTTCTCCGCCAGTTTCCGGTCCACTTCAGCCTTGACCTGGGAAAGCTCCAGCTGGATCCGCAGAGTCTTGGTCTCCTCCAGCTCCAGGGTCCCCTGAGGTGCAGAGCAGGCAGTGTGGCGTGGGAGCCATGAGTGTGTGTGGAGGGGGGAGGCCAGGAGCAGCAGGTTGGTGTCTACCCTGTCCCTGTAGCCAGCCCCTGACCTCAGCCTCCTCCAGTGCAGCCTGGAGCTCGCTCTTCTCCCCTTCCAGCGCCTTCTTGGCTTTCTCCAGCTCCTGGATGCTCTTCCCGCTGAGGCTGACCTGGTCCGTGAGGTCACTGATCTCCTCTGCAGAGTGGACAGGTCACTGAGTGCCAGTCCCATGGCTTGTGCTCTGACCCAGTCACTTCCATCACCCCTAATTCCAGGGTGACCCCACCCAGGCACCCTGTGTGACTCCAAGGGACACCCAGTGACCCCAGAGCTCTGACCGTGGGGTGGGCCGTACCCTGCAGGTTCTTGTTCTCTCGCCTGAGCGTCTCCAGGGCCTCAAGAGCCTCTTCGTGACTGTGCCGCAGCCGGAAGAGCTCAGTGCCCAGGCCGCGGGCCTCCCTCTGCGCCGCCTCCAACTCCCGCTGCATCTCCTCCTCCTGCCGCCGCCGCTCTTCCAACGCCCGCTCCAAGTGCCGCTGCTTCTTGTCCAGCGCGGCTGCCGCCGAGGTGGCCCGCTCCAGTTCCAGGGTCACGTCCTCCGACTCTGTCTGCAGCCGCAGCTTGGCCTTCTCCAGCGACGAGCACTTGGCATGAGCAGCCTCTACTCCCTCCTCTGCCTCCTGCAGCCGCAGCGCCAGCTTCTTTCTAGGCCACAGGAGCAGACAGGACATGGACGTGCAGCCGCGGGAGGTTGGCAGAAGGATGAGCCCAACATCTCCCCTCACCCCGGCGGCTCAGAGGTGCGGACGTCATCCCTGTGGTGATGGCCTGCCTAGCAAGGCACTCACTTGGCTTCCTCCAGCTCCTCAGTCCTCTGAATGGCATCTGCCTCATACTTGCTCCTCCACTGGGCCACCTCGGCATTGGCCTTGGACAGCAGCCGCTGCAGCTCAGCCTGAGCCTCGGCCTCCTCCTCATGCTGCTCCCGCAGGAGGTCACAGTCGTGCCTTAAGGCCTGCACAGCGTGGGCCAGTGCACTCTTGGCCTGCAGAGACCCCGGTGACCTCAGCATCAGGCTGGGCCGGAGGTCCCTGAGCCCACCCACAGAGCTGCTCTGTGGCAGCTAAAGGCCAGTCCACCTTGCTCTCCTCCTCCAGCTGCCTCCGCAGCTCCTCCAGGCTCTGGGTGGCCAAGGCCTTCCCACGGCTCAGCTGGCTAATCAGAGACTCCTTCTCCTCAAGCAGGCGGCTCAGCTCCCCTGCAGGCCAAGGGGTGAGCCAGCAGGTCAGGTGGGTGAGGGGCAGCACCAAGGCCCAGCGTGGCCCCAACCCAGCCCCTGGCCTCACCACTCTCAGTTTGGAGCCGCCCACGCTGGGTGCTTGCATCTGCCAGTTGCCGCTGCAGCTCCTCCACCTTGATCTTGGCCTCACTCAGCTGATCCTCATAGGCCCGGCACAGCTTCTCTGCACTGGCCTGGGGTCCAGGGTCAGGGATCAGAACAGGTTTGTGACTCGCAGGGCAGGAATCTAGGACTGCCAATCAGACTGGGACCCAGGGTCAGGAAGTAGAAGGCTAGACACAGGCCCAGGAATCAAAGGGACAGCAGAACCCCAAGTTCAGGGTCAGTGGTTCTACTGCTGGACTACGGCTTAAAAGATGAGTGTCGAAAGTGAGAGGGCTGGACTAGTCCCATGGCCAGTGGGTCAAGGTGAGGTTAGGATACTAAAGTCCAAAGTCAGCTGGGGACAGTGGTCAGAGGTCTTTTGTCAAGATCAGGTGGTACAAAGGTCAGGGGTCAAGGTTGGGTGCTGGGATTCAGGACAGGTATTAGGTCAGAATTCAGAGGCTGAGGACTGAAGACGGATGCTGGGTCAAAAATCACCAGGAGTCAGGGCATAGAGTTTAGGAGGTAGGGTTTGAGGTCAGGACTTTGGTGGGGTTTGGATTGAGTACCAGAGTACCATGTGAATGGGTCAGGGGTCAGGGTCAGATACAGGGTCAGGACTAGTGTGGAGTCAGATTGGCATGGGGTGGTAAGGGTCAGTGGGTCGAGTTAACTGCTGGAGTCAGGACTGGTTTAGTCGGGATAGGATGCTAGCATCAGGTCAGAGGTTGGAATCAGAAGGGAGGCAGACACCTTGCCACGGGCCAGAGTTTCAACACTGGCACCCAGGTCATCCACCTCCATGCGGAGCTCACTCTTCTCTTTTTCCAGCTTCTGCCGCACCCGCTGCAGACTGTCCACCTGCTCGCCCAGCTCTGCCGCGCTCTCCGCCTGCTTGCGCCGCAGGGCAGCCACCGTGGCCTCATGCCGCAGGGCTGCCTCCTCCAGTTCCCGCCGCAGCCGTCCCAGCTCGGCCTCACGCTTCCGGCAGCCCTCGCGCTGCCCCGCGGACGCACCGCCAGCCTCCTCCAGCCGTTCACTCAGCTCCTCCAACTCCCGGGCTGCCTCAGCCCGCTGCTTCTCCACGCGGGCCCGGGCCGCCCGTTCCGCCTCTAGCTCCTCTTCCAGCTCCTCCGCCCGAGCCTGGGGACAGGCAGGTGGCAGTGTCACCTCTGTGGGCCTCTTACCCTCATCCCTGCCAGCCCCCATCCTTCACACACCTGCAGCTCCTTGATCTTCTTCTGCAGCTGGGCTCCAAGGAGCTGCTCATCCTCCACCCGCAGGTTCAGCTGACTCAGCTCGGAGTCCTTTCTAGAGGTCACAGGGTGGGTGTGAGCCAGCCCAGGTCCTAACTTTCATCAACCAGCCTGGGGCCCTCGGGACCCACCGTCAGCTGACTCCCAGCCTCAGGCACTGTGCCCAGAGCCACCCTAAGTGACCTCATCCCTGTGTTCCCTCTCCAGCCCCGGCCCTGGAGCCTGGCCCTCAGTCCAGGGAGGGCAGGACACTACCCTCTACACTCTAGTGACCCCCACTTCTGAACCCTTCACGTTTAGCGTCTGCAGTGAGGTGGAACTGACTGGGGCCCAGGAGAACTGAGAAGCCAGGTGCAGGCTCAGGAGGTGCCCTGCCTGTCAGGAGGTGGGGTCTGCGGCCCTCCCCACACCTACTTCTTGAGTTTCTCCTCCAGCTGCTGCTTGTCCTGGGCAGCGTCTGTCACCGACTCCTGCGTCAGTTTCAGGTCCCCCTCGAGCTTGCGTCTGGCCCGCTCCGTGTCCATGCGCAGCTTCTTCTCTTGCTCTAGGGAGCACTCCAGCTGCAGAGAGGGACAGGGTGGGTGGGCTCAGCCACCGTCCATACGCCTCGGCCCCACCGCACAGCACCCTGCTCTGGCCCCAACTCACATCTTCCACCTGCTGCTCCAGCCGGAGCTTGGCCTTGGCCAGCGCGCTCACACGATCCTCCTCAGCCTGCAGGTCGCCCAGGGCCTGCTGGTGGGCCTCCTGCAATGCCTTCTTCTCCTTGGTCAGTCGGGCCACCGACTCGTCCAGCGCCGCCATCTCCTCCGTCAGGTTCTTCACCTGTGCAGGGGCCAGGGTCACCACGGGGACACCACTCTCTTAACTCGGGTCTGAGCATCCGCCACACCATGGCTCAGCAACCACCCCTTCCAGCCAGGGAAACTTGGGCAAGTCACTTCAGTCCAAGCCTAAATATCTTCATCCTTAAGGGATGACTACATCGCATCCTCCTCGAGTGGTACTGAGGGACTCATGAGCAAATGCTCACAAAGCCCTCTGCAGTGTCTGGCCCAGAGTGAAAGATCGATAGATGGCAGTTAGTGTGGGCTCAGCAGGTGTTCAAGCAGCTGTTTCCTAGTCAGGGCCTCCTCAGTGAGCACCTGTGAGGACCTGAATAAGCAGCTTACCCCACTGAGCAAAGGCTACTTATACACCGAATCCTTGCCCACCCTAATGAGGGAAGTGCTGCAGTTAACCCCATTTGACAGATGAGGAAATTGAGGCCCACAGAGAGGAAGAGACCCACCCAAGGCCACACAGCAGGGGCCTGACAGAACCAGGAGGGGAACCTGCAGCCACCTGACCCCTCAGCCGGCCCCCTGGCTCTGGGCTCTTCCCACACCTTATTCTCCGTGGCTTGCTTCTCCTTCTCAGCCTTGGCCAGCGTCAGCTCCAGGTCATCGATGTCCTTCTTGAGCTCTGTGCACTCATCCTCCAGCTTGCGCCGGCGGGCAGCCAGGTCAGCATTCACCTCCTCCTCGTCCTCCAGTCGCTCGCTCAGCTCCTTCACCTTTGCCTCGAGCTGCACCTTGGACTTGATTAGCAAGTGGCAGCGCTCCTCGGCATCCGCCAGGTTGTCCTGCTCCTGGATGGGGATGCAGGATGGGGCAGAGTCAGGGCGGGTCCAGCTGAGGGACACCAGGCCAGGCCCCAGAGAAGGAAGCTCGTTTGTCTGTGCAAAGGTCTGACATACGCTCACTTGGGCTCTGGGTCCAAGGGACGCCGAAGATCTGCTCTTGGCCCTGAAGGGGTTTAGGTGTGGTGGGACGAGGACTCGGGTAGAGGGATGGACACGTGGCAAGAGGGGAATGTTAGATAGGCTAGGGGTAACCCAGAGTGAGGCTCTAGGAGGGAAGCCAGCTGCCAGCTCTGCCCACACTGGGCTGAGGGGTGAGGGTGGGGAGGGCCCTGCATGGCCACGCAGGGGCTCGAGTTCTCTGCCACCACATGCTCCTCACTGCCAGGCTGCATAACCATCTCCTGCTCCAAGTGAGTGTGTAAGCTCAGGCCTGTCTGTCTTCCCACCAATGTCACCAGAGGTACTGGGGGTGCCTGACACTCAGTATTTGCTGAAGGAAGGAATGGCTCTGTGGACTTGGAGAGACTCCAGACCCCTGCTCTCTGCCTTCAGGTTATTATTGTTACCGGCTGCCTGGGTTCCCATAGCCCCTAACCAGAGAAGGGAGCATGAGTCTGTCTCAGGGATGGCCAGGAGGGGACAGGTGGGGAGATGGGGCTCCACTGCAGCTTTAGCAGGAAGCCAGATGGCACAGGGATCGGGAGCATCAGGACACATGCAGAGACTGGGTAGGGAGGCTGGGAACGTGGGAAGCTGCGCTGTGGCCCGAGCCCACAGGCACCTCTGGAATCAGAAGGAAGCTCCAGGTGAGGCCTGAGCATGCCAGGTCCGCCCTGGCCAGGATCTGGTTGTGGTATTTCCTGGGAGCGGCCTGGGGTTCTCTTTGAGGGTGCCAGGGGACATCGAGTGGCAGAGGAAAACACCTCCTCTCTCCACTTCCCTTTCCCCACTCACTGCCTGCAGCTGCAGGGCCAGGTCATTCTTCTCCTGTGTGACACTGACGTGCGTCTCCTCCAGCTCCTGGCGCTTGGCCTCAGCAGTGGCCAGCGCCCCTCGCAGCCCCCGCAGCTCTGCCCGCAGGGCCGCCAGCTCCTCCTCGGCCTGTGCCGAGCGCAGCAGTGGCTTCATCTTGAAAAAGAGCTTCATCCATGACCAATTCTTGACGGCATTGAAGGCACGGATGTTCCACTGGATGGTGAAGAGGGCATCCCTGGGGAGAGGCAGCCACAGGTGGCCAGCAGGTTCAGTGCTGCTCCCTTCATAGCAGCAGCCCCAGTGTTCCCCGAGCACATCCCCAGGCCATGCACTGCACTAAGCACGCCAGCGTGTGATCCCATTAACCCTCCCAACAAGTAGGTCCTAATCCTCTGCTTTACAACTGGGGTTGAGGGAGAGGCCCAAGGTCACACAGGTCTTCCTCCATATGGGAGCTCATGTGCCCTGAATGTCCTTGGTGACCCCTGCAAGTGTCCTGAAGACACCAGGGGTGGTAAAGTCACCAGGCTTTTATATAAGGTCAGACTGCCCGGGTTCACACCCCAGCCTCCCCACCACTAGCCTGCTGACTGGCTGACTCAGGCACCCCCTCTGGTGAACAGAGGTACTCACAGCACCTGCCTCTTAAGACTTCCCTGTACTTTAACCAAGACAGATTCAAATAAAGCATCTTGCCCAGGGCCTGGCACTTAACAGCCTTGGAAAACACTAGATGCCATTATTAACTACTCTGGACTACATCCTGGGATGGCCTGGAGTAGCGAGACAGGTTCTCTTACTCATTTTTTTTTTTAACCTTTGGAATCACTTTTGTTTTTATCTTTTTTTAATCAGTTCTTTTTAAAATTTTTTTAAATTAGAATTTTATGGAAGTATAATTGAATTACAATGTTATATTCGTTTCTGGTGCACAGCATAGCGATTCAGTCACATATATACACACAGATATCCTTTTTCACTACAGATTTCTACAAGCCATTGAATATAGGTCCTTGTGCTATAGAGTAGGACCTTGTTGTTTATCTATCCCATACACAGTAGTTTGTGTCTGCCGATCCCAAACTCCCAGTAGATCCCTCCCTCCCATCCTTACTCCAATTTTTGAGGAGAGAAAATGGCAGCTGCGGGTTAAGGGCACAAACCAGTCTTCCCCCTTCAGAGACACCCAACCAGCCATAGAGGAAAATCTAACCCACAGGACAGTAAGACAGGGTTCAGAGAGCCCGGTGGGTCTGTGAGCTGAGGGATAGTGGTTGTACCCCCATCCAGGTCCCCCATCCCCCTCCCACACCCACCTGCCTCCAAGAAGGCGCTGGTACTCAAGGCGCATGAGGCGGCCCCGGCTCCGTGCCTGCAGCAGCGTCAGGACCTTGGCCAGACGCTGGTCACGAAGATCCTCCAAGATGCCTAGAAGCCCAGCCTTGAAGAACACCTGGGATGGGGTGGGGGTGAGGGTAGGTATAACTCTCAACAGCCCACAGGACCCCATGCAGCATGACTGCCCATGCCCGGGTCAGCACCCTAACTCTCCTGTGCCCCCCACCTTAGTGTGGCCAAACTGGTACTGGGTGTGGTCGATGTCCAGAGAGCTCAGCAGCTTCTCTGTGGCCTTCCTGCTGTCCATGAAGGTGTCATCCGGGATGGCGCTGGGGTTCAGGATGCGGTACCTGGGGGAGCCAGGAAGGGCCAGTGAGGAAGGTGCTGGGCAGGAAGTCAAGGACTGAGAGGGTGGCCAGGGTAGCAGGGCAAATACTCCTGGGCCTCTCAGGTTGGAGCAGAAGCTCCAGTGGGGCACCCACTGAACAAGCTGGCAGGGAGAGGGTGCTGTGACACTGGGGTACTGGGCATAGTGTTTAAAAATCTTGGATAGCATTTAAATACATTCAATAGTTAAGTTCTTTAAGAGGCTCCAGTATTTACAAAAGGCATATAGTTCTTTTATAATTTTTAAATTTATAATTTTAAAAATAATTTATAATTTTTTTGAGATGGCAAAAACATAATAAAGAAGGTGATGTGTTATGGCATATCACAAACTGAAGAAACATTGGGGGAGAATTCTTATCAACGAGAGCAAGGGTTCTGGCACATCCACTTCCAAGGTGGCCACACTTGCACGTGTGTACAGGGCTGTGTGGGTCCGGCAGGCATGACCACATTGTGAATGCAAAAATCCCCTCCCTAAGGGACTGGTTAACAAAGCATGCTTCACCAGACAATGGGATGTTTTACTGCCATAGATGATGTTACATGTCATTATCTTTATCCAAATCTACAGAATGTAGCCAACAGTGAACTGTGATGGAAACTATGGACTTGGGGGATTATGATGTGTCCATGCAGGTTCATCAACTGTGACAAGTGTCCCACTCTCATCAGGGGTGTTGACAATGGGGGAGGCCATGCACGCGTTGGGGCAAGGGGCATATAGGAAATCTCTGTACCTTCCCCTCAATTTTGCTGTAAACCTAAAACTGCTCTAAAAAATAGTCTTAATGTAAAGGAAAAAAAAAGGATGATGATACAGACTTATGTCTATCGATAAGGAACAATCTCCAAGATATATGATTATAGGGAAAAACAAACAGGATGTGTGTGTGTGCACATGTGCACAGCATTTGTATGGACACACATGTATAACGGTCAGTGTGGGTGGTCACAGTGACTTCTGGAGGGGGAGGGAACTACAGACATGCAGCCCAACAGAAATCTAACCTATAAAGGGAAGGCAGAGGGGGCTAATCGTTAACCACAATGACTGAGCTCGGGGCCAGGCATATGCATGAGCCCTCATTCAACTCCCAGCTCTACATCCAGCTCTGCCTGCCCACCCCTCCTGCCACCAAGCTCCAGACCAACAGATCCAGTCTCCTCCTCAAGTTCCCTCCTAGGATATCTGCTGGAGACATTTCAGACTTGACGTACTCAAAGTAGAGCTCATTCTACTATCCTTCCATCCACCAAAGAAATTTAAAAAAAAATCCTATCTTGATATGTCAGTAAATCTGCCATCAGCTCCCCAGTTGCTCAAGCCAAATTCCTGGAAGTCACTTTTATCTTTTCTTTCTTTCTTATTCTGCGTTCAATTCATCAGCAAGACCTGCTGCTGTACTTCCAACATTTACCCCAAGGCTGTTCACTTCTCCCCTAGTCCACTCCCAGGTCTCAGCCATGACCGTCTCCTTCTGGGATGCCTGCCCAGCCCTGTCCCTGGTACCCCCTGCACCCTCCTTGGTGACTGGAAATATCTGTCTGGTTCTAAAATTGTGTACCCTTCCCACCTGCTCAGGCTGCTGCCTCCACCTGGGTGGAGGGCAAGGGGGAAGGTGGCTGCGCAGGGGGAGCTGGGAAGAGAGCCAGGACTGGGGCAGGGCGACACCTACCGCTGCCGGAAGTCAGTGTAAAGCAGCCTGTTGGGGAATCCTTGACGGCAGATCCGAATCCCCTCCAGAACCCCATTGCAGCGCAGCTGGTGTAGCACCAAGAAGGCATCCATGACCCCTGGACGTGGTAGGGGTAGAGAAAGGTTAGAGGTCAATGGACACATTTTCATGGTCTAGAGTCCAGACACAGGGCTTGCTTTGAGGCTGTGCTGACCCTGCAGCGGGGGAAGACCTGGCTTCAGTCTGCCGTGTCCCCTCTCTCTAATGTTCCCCCACCCCACCAAGTTGCCCCAAAGTGACTACCTGGTGTCTTGTTCTCATTGGGGACAATGCAACGGACAAAGTGGGGCTGTGTGGCCCGCAGATTGGTCATCAGCTTGTTGAGGTTCTCCTGGGGGTGGGGAAAGGGGAGAAGGCACAAGAGGGCAGAGAGCAGAATTGGAAACCGCAGCGGATCAGCCCGTTAAGAACTAGTGAGCTAGGTGCCTAAGCGTGTCTCTACACAGCTGTCCCCTCTGTTCCTGTGACCCTTTGTCCTCTTCTGTTTGACTGGGTCCCCCTCACCATCCCCAAAGTCTTCACTCCCTCCCCCAACCCCCATCCCTCCCACAGGCCCCGTGGCTCCCACCCCATCCCCCCTAAACCCTGCCCAGGCAGCGTGGGGACGGGAAGCAGCACAGACTTGCTGTGATGTTCACGTGGAGAGGAGTTAAACATCACTGCAAGTCTTAACGGCCGCCCGCCCAGGGTGCAGGGGACACAGCAGGAAGCCAGGACGGGGCTGGAGGCTGGCAGGGTGAGGGCCTGCACAGGGCCTAGACTGGGCCTCACCTTGTGCAGCTGGGACACCGTCTGGAATGACGCTGCCTTCTTACGCTTCTCTTTCACCCCAGACTTGGGGGGCTCAGCTAGGAGAGACATGGGACAGGTCACTCCAGGGGACATCACTCTGTGAGTCCCCCAGAGAATCTCCTCCCTTGGTACCCACTAGAGCAGGAGCCGGCATAGTTCTCGTAGAGAGTAGCCAAGAGCTTGTTCTGTGACTTCTGGAAGATGGGGACCACCGTCTCATTTAGTGGATCTTTGTTTTTCTCCAGCCAGCCCACGATGCTGTAAGGCACCTGCCGGAGACCAGACAGGTGCTGAGCCAAGGAGGGGGAACCCAGAGGAGGGAGGAGAGTGGTCAAGAGCTGGGGTTTCAACAGGCACCTACCACGCCTGCATAGTGGACCACCTCAAAGTGGGCCTGGTATTTACGCTTCTTGTCAGGCCGTGGCTGCTGGAAGTTGGGCGACTTCCCCGCGTGGTTATCATAGAGCTTGGCCCGGAAGCTGGCATCTGAGGCTTTGGGGAACATGCACTCCTCCTCCAGGATGGACAGGATGCCCAGCGGCTGCAGACAGGGCACAAGCTTGAAAGGCCTCCATCAAGCCACCCAATCCAGGCTGGGCTGGACCCCCGTTTCCCAGAGCCCCTCCCTCTAGGAACCTTCCCAGATGCCCGAACTTCAGCCATCTTCCCGGAGGGACGAAGACCAGACCCTCACCCAGGAGAAAGAAAAGTTTGTGGCTTGATTCCAACCCTCTTCTGCACAATTTGCAGCTCTGGGTTGCTCTCTTTGCTTGTAAGAAGTGTGCAAACTCGCTCTGGCATTCCTGCACCCACTCACCCCACAACATCCATGGTCTCACACACTCACACATAGTACAGTCAGAAAAAGCAGTTGAGTTCAAATTTTGGCTTCCTCACTTACTAGTTGTGGGGCCCTTAGGCCTTGCTAAGCTTCAATTTCCTAACCCACAAAATGAGGAAGTGAATACTTTCAGTGCTGCTTTAACAGCAAAAAACTGCTGACCACCTAAACAATCTGCTAGTAGGAGATTACAGAAACGCACGATAACCATCTGCTGCGTGAACTGCTGTGCCTTCTTCATCTGCACTCCATGCTCAAAGCACATTTTCAGAGGAAAAGTAAGATGAGAAATCAGTCAGTGTCTGTAAGAGCAAATGGATGCCCAGGATAAAGGACTGGGAGGGAACAGGTGGTGGCAGCACTACTAGGGAAAACATTTTCTCCCCCTCTACTTCAGATTTTTCCATTTTTCTTTCTTCTAGTCTTTGTGCAATGGGGAAATATATGTAATGTTTCATAAACAAATACACCCTACCCTGCCCTGCACTTTTGGACAGTTTTGAGAAAGTGGGTCTGCAACGGGGCTGTTGTCATTAGGGCTGGGATGCACACTCACACACACACACTGCTCACCAACACACAATCACACTCACTCTCCAACACACCTGTTCACACACATGCACACATTTCCATTCATATACACGTCACAGCCATGCTCACATAAACGAGCTCACGTCAATGCACAACCACACACTTATGTGCACGCTGGCACACACTTGCTCACACACAAGCACATACTCGCTTCTGCTCACTCACTGCACCCATGCCCTTCCCTTCCCTGCAGTGGCCGTGCCCTGGGCCCCACCTTCTCAATCAGGTCAATGCAGGGCTGTAGGTCCAGGCCGAAGTCGATGAAGACCCAGTCGATGCCCTCCCGCTTATACTCCTCCTGCTCCAGCACAAACATGTGCTGGTTGAAGAACTGCTGCAGCTTCTCGTTGGTGAAGTTGATACACAGCTGCTCGAAGCTGTTAAACTGCACAGGATGGTGCCGGGCTCAGCAGGCCTCCTTGCAGGTGGGGTCGGGGAGGCCCACGGAGAACAGGGATGTGCAGGGGTTCACCCCGCCTCCAGGCAGAAACCCAGGGCTCCTGCCCCCACCCCACCCACCATGGTCCTCCACCCCAGAGAGAACAAGAGCCTGGGGGTGTGGGCCTGCTCTCACCTCAAAGATCTCAAAACCAGCGATGTCCAGGACACCGATGAAGAACTGACGGGGCAGCTTGGTGTCCAGTGTCTGGTTGATGCGTGACACCAGCCACCGGAAGAGCCGGTCATAGGTGGCCTTGGCCAGAGCCCCCACAGCAAACACCACCTGGAGGCATGGGGAGTCTAGGCTGGGACCTGGCAAGGAGGGCACCCTGCCCTGGCTGTCCCCAGGTGGGCCCCAGCCTGTGAGCAGCTCACCTGCTCCACGCTCTGGCCCTTGGTCACATATTCATTCCCCACACGCACCCGGGGGTGCAGAAGGCCTTTGAGGAGGTCCCCACTGCTGACCCCCATCAGGTAGGCAGCCTTGTCAGCACCTGGGAGGGCACACGGGTGAGATGAGGAGGAGGCGGCCAAGAACACAGGTGCTTGGGGGCATATTTACTGGCCCCAACCTAGGATTAGGAGAGGGAGGTTGGGAGAAGTTAAGTTCAGGGCTAGGGAACTCTACAGCTCAGGAGGGTGAGGGTCTGGAATTGAGAAGTCAGGTTAAGACTGAGGTCAAAGGCTGTAGATGAGAGTTAGGGTCAACGGTCACAGGCTAGATGGTGGGGTCAGGGTCAAGATGACCAGTCGGGCCAGGGCCCTGGCCCTCACTCTCAGTGCCGTCAGCCTCAGCCTGCTCTTCCCGCTGCTTCTGCTTGAACTTCATGTTGCCGAAGTGCAGGAGGGCACCCACAATCTTATAGCAGGCACACTTTTCATCCACGCTGAAGCCCAGGATGTCCATGGCATGCTGTGGTGCGGGACAGAAGGCTCAGAGGAGTCTGGGCTCCTCCAGGGTCTAGCCAGTCTGAGGGCACTGAACCTGCTTCCCAACTCTGCCTCCTCCACCACAGACATACGTCAGTGGCCATGAGCTCCTCCCCGTCATCCATGTTGTCCACGGTGATGACGCCCTGGCTGCAGAAGTGGTAGTCGTAGGGGTTCATGGACAGAAGCAGCATGTCTAGGGTAAACAAGGTGGAGAAGGGCAGGTCAGCTGTGACTACTGCTCACAGCCACCCCCTAGCCCAGACCCTGTGCTGGGTGTCAAGGCACGGGAAGGACCAGATTCTGCCCTTGAGGGGCTTGCAAGAGAGGGAAGCAGGGCCTAGACAGAGCCATTGCTTCCCTCCTTGGTACTGGGCGGGGCTTCTAGCCTCAGAACAGCAAGCAAGACAACCTTGCCAGGGCAGTGGGGCAAAGGGACCTGTTCCCTAGCATAGAGAGGACAATGCTCAGCAATAACCAGAAGTCCCAGGAAGGGAGTGAGTGGAGAAAAGGAGCTCTGGGTCCCCAAGAAATAAGGGATGCCATGGAGCCCAGAATAGGAGGGGAACCAGCATCCCAGGGGCTGATCTGATGGGCGCTAGGCCAGGGCCGGGCAGCCCCACTCCCACCCAGATGTGTGGGCTCTGACTCCCATTCCATCCACTGCTGGCCCTCACCCTGTAGCTCTGGCTTCTTCCCCGAGAGGATCTGGTAGTAGACGTGGTAGCCACGCTCACCGGGCAGCTGGAAGATCACCCGCGACTTCTCTAGGAGATCTAGGGGAAAGGGAGGTGCTGGCCTGTCATCCCCTGTGCCTCCCCGGAGTGGGTCACCCCAGTAGGGCTGAGGGGCCAGGGAGGAGGTGTCAGCGAAAGGCAGGGGTTAGTGTCAAGGTGCTATGTCTGCACACGTGCTGGCATGTGCTGAAGGGTGTCTCTCCATTGGCACACAAGTCATGGTGTAGGAACATGTATGTGTCTGCAAGTCTGTGTGGGTGTATTAATATGGGTGTCTTTGCATGGGATTTAATTAACTATGTTTTCATCTAAGCCTTCATGCCTCCACCCACAGACCACATTCCTTTCCTCCTGAGCAGCACTGGTGTATCAGTGTGTGCGCAGAGTAAAGCCTGCATGATGAGTCAGTCGGGGCATGAATTAGGATGTCTCCTGCCCTCACCACCTGCTGGTCTGTATCTGTCAGGATCTGGCCATGCCTCCCAAGGTGGGAAGCAGTCAGTATGGAGGCCCCTCTCTGCATGTGGCCTGGTCACCTGGTGTCTGTGCAGTGGTCTGGGTCAGGCAGGATGGGCAACGATCCCAGAGAAGTATTAGAAGAGTCTTTCAAAAAGGATGGGGACTCAATGTGTAGAGATGAGGCTGGGGCAGGAGGGGCACAGGCCTGCCATGTTGCAGGCCAGAGGAAAGACTGAGGCGGCAGGGAGGGTAAGGGCCCAATCACAAGGAGCCTGGCTGGCTAAGTAAGGATTTGGGGTTCCATCTTAAGGTGACAGGATCTAGGAAAGGTTTTTAAGTGGAATGCAACGTGGTTAGATTAGTATCCAGGGAAAGATCACTTTGGCTGAAAGAAGAGGAATGGAGACTGGCTGGAGGAATGTTCCAGGTGAGAGGTGAGGTGGCCTGAGCTGGGCAGTGACCAGGGGATGAGGAGAAGCACCTGGGATGGGTGGGAGCCCCAAAGACTTGATGACAGATGCTCAGTCTGAGCAGAAAGACTCTGACCTAGGCCTCTGTCCCAGGTTCCCGCCTTCCCCCAACCCCTCCTATACTCACAGCTGTCAATATCCGCGGATGCCAACTTCCCAGAGGGACCAAAGTGAATGCGGATGAACTTGCCCTGTGGGCAGAGAAGCAGCCTCAGTCGGGGGCCCAGCCAGCCCTGCGCTGTCCGCTGAAGCCCTGCCACCACCTTGTGTCACCCTGCCGCTGCTCCTGCCCCCGACCTCTCCCACTGTGGCCACTCACAAAGCGGGACGAGTTGTCGTTCCGCAGGGTCTTGGCGTTGCCAAAAGCCTCCATGGCAGGGTTAGCCTCAATGATCTGATCCTCGAGGGTGCCCTGGTGGCAGTGGAGTGAGGAGTCTGTCAGCCCATGGTCCTGTGTCTTAGCCCATCCCAGATAACCTCCGGCTGGGAAGGGGAAAGGGGGTGTCTCCAGGACCCCATGATTGTTGTCTGCCCCCCTCACGCGGGCCCCATACTTACTCCTGTCTTCGTGGCCAGAAATTGCTGGAAGAAGGAAGACAAAGTTAGAGAGTGTGAGGTCTAACCAGGTCGGGGGCGGGGGGGGGTGGCAGTGGTTAGCAGGACAGTGAACGTTAGTCACCCAAATGTGTAGTGCCCGCCCCACTCCCCATGCCTGACCCTCAAGGACTATTAGAAGGAGAAATGCTAGAAAGTGGAGCAAGCATGGCCCTAGTCAGGGGATTGAGGCAGGGGCTGCAACTGGGGTCTCCTACTTGCAGCCCTTCCCTCCCCCAGCTCTGTCTCTGGCCTCCTCCATACCCCTTCATTTCTCACACCCCAGGAATGGCCCCTGCCCCAAGCCCTAGAGGTTCCTGACTAAAATCTACTTCCTTTCAGAGCCCAGCTCACATGCCTCCTCCTCTAGGAAGCCTTCCCTGATGCTTCAAGTCTGGAAGAGATCCCTTTCTGCCCAAACCTTCTTACCCCTCACCTCCCTCTGTGATTGCCTTTCTCCACGCTGCCCCTTTGTATTGTGATTAGGTGTGTCTTCAGTGTACATAGTACACCTACTATTAGTCAAAACGGCCCTGCCAGGTGCAGATTATCAGCCCTCATTTGCAAATGAGGAAACTAAGCCTCAGAGTAGGAAAGCGATCGCTTAAGGCCACACAGTAAGGGAAGGGCAGAGCAGACACTGAGCCCAGGCATTCTGCTTCCCCGTGGCCACGCCACCTGTATGTCTTATCTAGAGGGACTTACTGAAGGGAGGGGAGCCTCCCCATTCCTCTCCTGGCCTCACTCTTATCTTCCCTCCACTTCCCTTTCCTTCTCTTCCCTACCCTGAATCCCAGCAGCCTGGGAAAAAAGGGAGAAAAAGGAAGGAATGGATTCTGGAATGACAGGTGCCATGCCACCTGTCCCTTGCCAGGAGACTTTATTCATTCACCTCCAGGGAGCCCAAAACTTAAAAATCCCCGAGATATTGCTGGAGGGACAAAGGCAGGAGGAAAATGGCAAAAGCCCCTCTCCTGAGCTCCACCCTACACACTCACAAACAGCACTTTTGAACAAGGCTCTCTCTGGCAGATGTGGTCAAATGTGGGGCCAAGGAGAGGGGGGTTGATACAGTTTTTAAGCTCCAGCACCCATGGCCCACTGTGGGCCAGCCTTTCTCTCCACCTCCCCTGCCTGACAGTTCCCCACCCACCCCAACTCCATGAGGCAGGGCTCCTTTCTGCCCAGGTGACCCCTACCCCCCACCCTGCCAGCTCCCTGCCCTCCATTCCTGCTACTGGGCCAAGCCCCAACTTTCTGTAGCATCCTCAGAGACACTTCAGGAGTTTGGAAAATGGAGTTGGGGAGGGAGGAAAGAGTGCCAAAAAGGCAACAGCAAAAACAAAACAAAACAATAAAAACAACCACTACAACAAAAAACCCAAACTAAAACCAAAAGAAAAAGACAAGAAAATTAAGTGGGGAAACAGGTAAGGCAAAAAGAAAAAGAAAAAAACTCTAAGTGGAAGAAGAAAAAAGAAAAAGAAAAAAAAATGCCCCAGAATAAAGCAAGGCTCAACAAGACCAGGAGTGGGGGGCTGTGCAAAAGGAGGCCCTCGGCTTCTGGAAAGAAAAGGCAGCCCGTTTTGGGGGCAGGGAGCACACACAGAGCTCTGAACAGCTGGCCCTCAGGCTAGGAATGAATGTTGTACATTAAAAACAAAATACTGGTCCCCCATCATTTCAGAAAATTTAAAAAACGAAACAGAAATCATGGGGTGCAAAACTGTTCCTTAATCTTGGCTTGGGAGTGCCAGGTGCCCTTGGTTCTGGCTGAACTCTGTACAGATCTGCTTGCTTGACTGACAGCAAGTAACTGGTGCAAGAAAACAAACACTTCTTGGTAAAAGCAACCTATTTGGTAAACTCTTTCAAAATATGAAGGTCATGATGGAAGGGAAAATTACATAAAATGTTTAGGAATAAAATGTGGTTACAGATGGGAAGACTGAGGCAAGCCTGGAACTTTGTCATACAGTGTGACAGAGAATGGCCACAGCCTCTCTGGTCAAGCCTTGCTCAGGCCAGAGTCTGCCACCAGGATGGGAGGCTCAGGCAGGGCTCTGGGGAATCAGTTTTAAAAAGAAAAAAAAAAAAAAAAGAAGAAGAAGAAGAAAAGAAAAACAGTGAGAAGCAGCAGGGAGCAGCGCCCACGTGGGCGAGTCTTACGGCCTTCTTTCCCGGCCCGTCTCCCAGGGCAGCGACGATGGCAAAGTACTGAATGACCCGCTTGGTGTTAACCGTCTTACCGGCCCCCGACTCTCCGCTTGGACGATACAAACATGAGTCACCAAGGCCTATCTGGCTACTCTCATTCCTCCCATCCCCCAACACCCTACCTACCCCTCAAGCTGCGTCCCTCTGCCCTCCCCACACCCAGCTCCCAACTCAGGACCATGCAACCCAGAGCTCCCAGAGATAGATGAACCCTCTGAAGTATTGAGCTGTTCACAAAACAAGGCAGTATAGACCATCCCAGTGAGATGAGAAAACACACGATGATGCCTCTGTTTACTGAGCACTAACTTAGTGCCAGGCACTGGGCCACGGGCTTTACCTGTATTGACTTATTTAAGCCTCAGAAACCTTGTAAGGCAGGCACCATTATTGCCTCCATTTTATAGATAAGGAAATGGGACCCAGAGACATTATGTAGCCGTTTCTGCTGTGTGTCAAGTACAAACAAGAACTCTCTGACGCCTATAGCTCTGGTATAGATGGTAGGTAAGTGGGATTGTTCTGTCTTTACTGATGAGATTCAGAGGCCCAAGGGCACCATCAGGAAGTGGACCCACGAGAACTTGAATACAGGTCTTTCTGGTCTCAAAGGTCTTGCACTTAACCACCAGGCTGCACACACACACACACACACACACACACACACACACAGTTTCACACACAAACTTGGTATGTAAGAATTCTACCACTTTCGCGTGGGGGGCAAACAAAAGATTAGAAGTAAGATTCAGAAATAAGGAGATGGTAAGAGGGAGGGAAAGGGAAAGAGATCTCCCCCTTCCCCTTGAGCTAGAATCAGAACTCTCAAAAGAAACAAGGTGGGAGAAAAGTCCAGGCTCCGGAAGAGGGGCCTATCAGGGCTGGTGTTCACTCCAGTAGCCCTTTCCTGCCCACCACCCATACATAACACATCTGCCCAGAATGGGGGCAAAGAAAACAGTCTAATTTAGCTTCACCTGGGACACTGGCTCCAGGTAGTAAAACCACTCCCCTAAATATTTTGTATTCAACCTTAAATGATTTTAATTCCACTCCCTTCCTGACAGATGACCAGCATTTCCCACCCCAACCCCAGAGCCCCACACTCACGTGATCAGCATGGACTGGTTCTCCCGGTCTGGAGGAAAAGGAAGGGGATAGAGAAGTTAGCCAAAGTGAGGGACTAGCCACAGGTGGGACACCTTGGATATCTTTGGCGCTGTGGAAGCCCCTCTACCACCCAGGGCTAGTAGTGGGAAGGACCAGGTGGGACCCTCCAGACTACAGGCCAGCTCCCACTTGGAGAGACAATGACTATGATAGTGTCCAGCAGCTTCAAAAGGAAGGCAGTGCAAGCGGAGAGAAGGTGGTCCTGGAGCCGGGGGAAGGGTCTTGGGTCAGGGAGTGGAGTCAAGGTGGTCCTTACTGCGCAGCATGTCATTGTAGGCGTTGTCTGCCACCGCGTATATGTGGGGCGGGGCCTCTGAGCGGCGCTTTCCCTTGTAAGCTGCCACCACGGAGGCTGTATAGACTGGGAGCCATTTGTAGGGGTTGATGGTGACACAGAAGAGGCCCGAGTATGTCTGAGGAGAGAATGTACAGGTGAATAGTTGGAGGCCAAGTTCCCATCCCCAGGCCCTAGCCCTCACAAACCCCCCGAGGAGCTGCTTAACGTGCCACGGCACACCCTCTGCTGTCCTCGGGGCCCTAACCCTTACCATGGCCCCACCTGTACAGCCTCATTGCCCAGCCTGTGCTGCTGCAGCTCCTCCCCCACACTCCTATAGCCAAACCTCCAGCCCTCCCCTAGCCCCGCCCCAGCCAGTGGCCCCGCCTCCACAGCCCCTAGACATCACCCTACCCCACCTCCGAGCTCCGCTTCCCAATGACATACAGCTCCGCTCCTTCCCCAGGGTCCTAGCCCCGCCCCTGCTGCTACAGCCCCGCCCCAACACAAACGGCCCCATCTCATCCGCGGCCCTCCCCAGTCCTAGGCTCACGTAGATCATCCAGCGAGCATAACGCTGGCGCAGGTTGTGCAGTACGGATGCCTCGTTGAGGTGCGTCATCATGGCCATGTCCTCCAGCAAGTCGAAACGCGGCGGGTTCATGGGCTGCAGCTCTGCTTCGCGCACCGTCAGTACCTGCCAGGAATGCCGTATGGTGGGGGGGCAGGGGGCAGGAACCAACTGACCTCAGCCTCTCCCTGCTCTGTGCTCCCAGACCTCCCTTTATCCAGAGCACGCTGGCCAGGAGCTACACCCCGGAGGGCAGAGAAGCTAATCCCGGGAAAAGGGGAGCCAAACCTTCTGGTCTTTGGTCTCCACGTTGACTCTGCCCCCAGTAGCCTCCGACTTGACCTCAGCCTCCACGTAAGCATCCTGTTCATCAGGTACCCAGACCCGCTTCTTCCCTGGGTTTCGGGGAGAGCATTGGGGCTTTGAGGAAGGGTGACGCACACCCCGGGGCTGGAGGCCCAGCTGGGGTTCCCAAGGTGTGTCTATAGCGCTGTGCTCCTCCCAGGAGCCCCTCAGTCAGGACACAGAAGTACCCAGAGAAGGCTGTTCCAGACCCAGGCTCCTGGAAGGGCAGAGCTGGCAGGGTCCCTAGAGATCTCCTTAGAGGGTTCCCTGACTGAGGTAACAGCCCCTCACAGCCCTGGGTCCATACTTAGGTTCAGGGTTCTGCTTATCATCTTTACCCTGTAACCTTGGGGAAATCCCTCATTCTCTCTGGGGCTGTTTCCTCCAAGGTGAAAACATTACAGGCATCTCCATAGTTCCCATATGGAGCAGCTCTCAGTATCATGCATTTAATTCTCAGGAGGTTCTGCCTCCCCCATTTCACTGAAGACCCAAACCCAGGTCTTCTAAGTCTGTGTTCTGTGCTCCCTTCTGCCTGGCCAGCTGCCCCAGAGCTCCAGGGAGCCAATATTTCATGGTAGTTAAAGGCACAGACTCAAACTGCAGACCACCAGGTTCTGTTCCCTGTCCTGCCACTTACTAGCCAAGTGCCTTAGTCACAACCAGCTACATAACTTGCAGGCCCCAGTGTTAAAATGCAGATCCCCTTGTTAAGAAATTATTAAAAATTTCAAGATGGTGATAACAGAATGCTAATCAAGTGTGAGGCCCCTCTGGGGGTGGTGCCCTGTGCAGAGGCTGCACACCCGTGAAGCTGGCCCTGGCTCTGGTCTCCGCCTCCCCAGGCTGTTGAGATGATGCATGGAAAGTCATCTGCTCTGGGCCTGGCACATGGTAAGCACTTGATACACGTTGCCTATTGTTATTATTGTCCTATGAGCAAATCAGGTCATAAATAGTAGCCTTTATTCCTGTCCCTAATAAACAGAGGCTCTGGCTCCTGGAAAGCACTAAAAATAACTCCAGCACAGGTTTTATGGATACGTGGAGGCAGCCTGCACACATACCAATTGCTCTCATCTCAGAAGCCTCAGTGTCCAGACATGGGCTGTAGCCCCAGGAGGCAGGCGATACTGTCCCATTTTACAGAGGAGCAAACCAAGGCTTGCTCACAGACACACAGTTATGTACACGAGGCCCCTGGGATTTTCCCCTCAGGGCCCCAGAATCTGAGGGAAAGGTGCAGGGCAACAGCTGTCAGGTCAGTGTACTCCTTCAGACCTGAGCTGAGTGCCACCCCTCCCCGCTCCTGGTGTGAGTCCAGAAGGGCTTCTCTGTGGCTATGCCCCTCTGCCCTCACTTACCATCCCATAGGACAGTGTGCACCTTCATCAGCTCCTGGTAGCCCTGGCGGAGGTAGCGGGCAGACTCCCCGAGTTCACTCACATCCATCATGGTAGAGGCACTGAGAGGTGGAGGATGAGGCACTAGAAATCTTGGAGGTTCAAGGTAGTCCAAGGCAGCAGGCACTGGAAGGTGGCAGTGACAGGGGAACTGAGGGACCAGGGGCCCTAAACCGGGACATGATCCAACAACCCACAAGACCTAAGTGATTCCCTGGGGCTCCCCACCTCAGCCTCCCTGGTGAGCCCTCAACATACACATGCACACTCTCAAACATCAGGGTATCATCTCCCACAGAAATGGAGAGACCTGTGCCAACCCACAAGCACCCCCACCCACCAGCCTGTCTGCCCTCCTGCAGGCTCCGACTCCAGTCCTGATCACCCACCTCAGCACCACGGTGAGGGCTGGGAGCTGGGCTACTGCTTTTATTACCACCCTCAAGGTCAGCGGAGGAGAGCTATGTCAGCAATCTCCACGTGTCACAGCCCCCCCAGCCTGGCCACAGGACACAAAAGGCAAATTCCCTTTTATCTCCACCAGCACGGCCCCTGGGCTATTTTTACCTCCCATTGTCAGGGGATCACAAAGGCGGAGAGAGACACTCCACTAAGAGACTGAGAGGCTGGGATTCAGAGACTGACAGGGGCAGGGACAAGGCAGGAGAGACTTGGGGGGACTGAAATGCTCCCAGGGAGAAATTGAGTCACAGGGAGTCTGATGAGCCCAGAAAAAGACCCACACTCTCAGAAATGGAGACTGAGGAGACTCAGAGAGGGGGAACCACAAAATGCCCCCTGGAATAATTTGGTTCAGCTTTCTCCACATATCCAGGGAAACTGAGGCTCAGGGAAAGGAAAGCACTGATCAAGTCTCACAGATAAGAAGCGGCAGAGACCAGGTCA
This sequence comes from Vicugna pacos, assembly GCF_048564905.1. Taxonomy (NCBI): domain Eukaryota; kingdom Metazoa; phylum Chordata; class Mammalia; order Artiodactyla; family Camelidae; genus Vicugna; species Vicugna pacos. The sequence goes on along the minus strand of NC_133005.1, from coordinate 26,151,058 downwards.
AAAAGAGAAGCAGCGAGAGGGAGACATTCCTCTCCAAGTACCTGGATGCTGTCTCTTTCCCTGTCCCCATCTCTATCCCCAGCTCCCTGGGGGTCCCCTAGGGACACCGTACAAGAAGAAAACCAGACCTGGGACCACAGGCATAAAGGAATGATTTGGCCAAAAAGGAAGCAAATTGAGAAACTTAGACCAATTAGGAGCCCCTTCATATTGACATACAAGATTCACAGGAAGCCATCTCTGCACTCTTAGCCCTCTCCCGCACCTTCCTCTCAGCAGGTGGGGGTGCAGGCACTCAGTCAGCCTGATACTGCCCAGGCTCTCCTGTCCGTCACCCCATTCAGTGACGCCACAGAATTTTAGAGTCAGAGAATCAAAGGATCCTGGAAGCTTCAACACTGGGCATGAAGAACTACAGGTCCAGAGCCAGGATTCCAGCCAGACGTCAGGCTGAGCTCATAAAAAGAAACCCTCTGTACCAATAGGCTACCAATTCCAAACATACATATAGTCTATAAAATGTATAGAAATAATTTCAAAGATACATTTTCAAAACAGGCAAAAGTAACAAAAATGATGATAAAAGTGGAAGAGTGGTCCTTTGAGGGAAAGTAATGATGGGAGGAGGCACAAGAGAAGCTTCTGGAATCCAGGAAATGCTCTATCTGCTGAGCAGTGGTTACACAGGTGTGTTTACTCTGTAAAACTAAACCACCATATGCTTAAGATGTATACACGATTGTACACTAGAAATTGATACATTGTAAACTGACTATAACTCAATGAAAAAAAGATGTGTACACTTTACACTATGCATGTCACATGAAAACTTTGTTGAAACTACATGGCCAAATTTGGCAATATCTATCAAAATTACAGACGCCCAGACCCTTTTAGGAATTTATCCTATAGATATTTCCCCATGTTACAAAATGATACAGGTCTCTTTCGGGTGGACATTTAGATTGTTCTCTTTTTGCCATTACCATCGGGGCTGTGGTGAATGTTCTTGTATGGCCTGATGACTTTCCGCAAAGTGAACGCACACTGTTCAAGAATCCAAAATGACCAGCATCCCCCTCACACCCTCCTTCAGTCACCACTGCTTCACCAACTATCCTGACTTACAATGTCACAGGCTAATTTTTGAAATTATATGAGTGGAATCCCACATTATGTATTCTTTTCTTCTTTCTCTCCACATCATATCTGTAGAACATCATTCTGTTTTAATTCTCTTCCTAGAACTTAGGTTGCTTCTTGTCTGCCTCCCTCCAAGCTCCTACTAAACGGGAAGAGCATGGTTTGGATTGCCAGCACCTTGCAGAGTACTTGCACATAATAGAAATTCAGTAAGTATCTAAGAAATAAGAGAATTAATCAAACTTGATAGATAGTTTATAGTTTTAACCTCCATATGGGGTCAGAGGCTAAGGAACTGAGCTTAAGAGCCCAGAGGGTTGGGGAAAACTCTGCCCCTGTTCAAAGATGCTCAGAAAGCAGTGCCTAAGGCCCAAGCAATAGAATTAGTCTGGAGAATCAGAACTTCTAACAAGCCTAGGCTATACCAAATACAATGCAGGTCTGAATTCTAGAATTACCTCCTCAGTACACAAACCTGGGGCTGAGAAACCAACCCAAAAAAATGGGTCTAGACCTGCCCTGTAAGTTCACTTCTACTACCCATGGCACAGCTTCCTGCTGAGATGAGCTCATAGACAAACATGACAAAGCAATGAGAAAACCCGAGATGCACTGAGAGATGCAATGAATGCTACAATCTGCGAGGACTTGCGGTACCAACTCTAAACACCTGAAGTGCCATCCTGGAGCAGAGGGAGCCTGTGGGATTTGTGTGGCCTTGAGAGCAGAACAGTGGGGCAGTTACCAGGAAGCAGAGTTTGGAGACACACACACAAAAAAGGACTTTTTCACACTCAGAGCCAGTCAGTGCCTTGGAAGAAAGCAAGCCAGCCAAAAGCAAGGAAGAGTCAAGCAGAGGTTGCACATGGCTCGAGGCTTTGGTCTGGATGACCTCAGGCATCTGCTCCAACTTTAGGACTCTGGGATTTCAGGATTTTAGACCTCTGGATGCTTTGTTTCTTAACAACTACCCTCTCATCCCAATAACCCGCTCCCCGAGTAGCCAGTATAGACACCCCAAAGTCTTTCCTCATGCCTTCCCTTCCCAATGTTCTAAGTACAGAGACAAGACATATATGCACCTCCATTTAGAATCCTGGGGAGTTAGAATCCAGAGCCATTAGAACCCTGAAGTGCTAGAATCCTGGGGAAAAAGACTTGAAGCAAATAAGACAAAATGTGAACAATGGTTTGTTAATTATTCTCAGTACTTTCCTGCATCTTTTACATTTCTCCTTCTTCTCCTTTTTTTTTTTTTAAATTAAAGGCTAGGGTGTTAGGAATCAGGAACATCAGAGTCGGAAGAGAAATCATCGTGTCCAGGCCCTTAGCTTAGTTGAGGATACCGAAACCCCGATGAGGAGAGAGGAAGGCCCAGGCCAGACTCCAGGATCCCACTGCAAGGTAGAAGGCTCTCTACCGCAGCACGTGAAAACCAGGAAGGGAGAAGCAACTTCAGGCAGGACCAGCATGAGGGCAGCAGGGTCACTTGCAGCCTGGCCTGCAGTGTGTCCACTCTCCTGGGCTGGAGGAACTCTCTCTGGAAATCGCTCAAAGAACCACAATCTCAAGGGACTGAAGGTATTGACAGCAGGGGAAGGGCTGTCAGGGAGGGCTGGGCATTGGGCTTTCTAGCCTCAGTGTCTCCAGGCCCCCAGACCCAGGTGGCCCTGGACAGGCCTGTCGCTGCCCTAAAAGACTGACATACTGTCTGCCCACTCCAGCCTACACCCCCTACAGCAGGGCCAGGCAACCTTGGGCCTAGGAAGAGTTGGAGGGGAGACGCAGAATCCAGGGAAGAGTGTAAAGTAGCCAAAGATAGAGATTGGAAGTCTGAGGGGGCTGGAGCCAAGCTGAGGAGCAGGGTCTAGGTGTTCCCAATTCCTCTCCACCAAAGGCCTCAGATCAGCAGTTGCCCAGAGTTCCAGAGCCTACACCTTAGGAGCAGACAGACCTGGACGCGGCTGCTGAGCCGGGGCTACTTGGAGATTTCCATGAGCAATGAGCTGATGGAGCAAAGCCCAAAAGAGGCCTAGTACCTCTGACCTCTCCCCTTCTAGCCCAAAGTGCCAGTGGGGGAGCTGAGCACCGGAGAAAGCAAGGGCCAGCAGGTAGACAGAGAGGGTGTAATTTGGGACCCATCCCCAGCCCAAATTGCCACCAATGCACCCCAATGTCTGGAAGTCCTTCTTTGAATAAAGACATTGAAGGACTCTGAAAATGCTACCACAGTAAGGAGGTATTGAATTCACACATGAATTCAATTGAATATGCATCTGACAGCTTCTATTCTGTGTCCAGGAAAGGAATGACACTCAAGGAAGATGTCAGAATGGAGAAGTTTGAAGGATAAAAGATTGGGGCACGTCCTAGGATAGCACCAGAGTAATACTGTGGAGGGTAACGGGAGTGTAGCTCTATTCAGGTTGGTCGGGGACAGCCTCTCTAAGGAGGTGACATTTAAGGCAAGACCTAAAGGGTAAGAGGAAGCTGGCCAGGTGAAGAGCCAGGGGAAGATTCCAATCAGGAGGAAACAGTAAATACAAAAGGCAGAAAATAGCGTCGTGCATCTGAGGCTCCGTTACAATGCTTGTGCCATAGGGGTGGGAATGAGGGAAGAGTTTTACAAGGGGAGGTTAGACAGGTAGGTAGGGGCTGGGGCACTGGGAGTCTTAGGACTTTATTGCAAGTGGGAGGGGAAGCTGTCAGAGCAGGAGAGTAAGTGGTCTGAAGTTTAATAAGCACCATATTGGCTGCCATATTGAGAATGGACTGGAAGGGGCAAGAGATCCCACGGGTAAAGCAGTGCAGAGGCTGTGGCCGTCCAGGGAGAGCAGGGCCCCGGGCAGGAGAGGCACTGATGGTAGAGGAGAGGGGACAGAGGGCACGAACCCAAACTCCAAGGCCAGAGCAGCCAGCCACACAGGCTGAGGCTGGGCCACAGGGGGCATAAGGGAGGTAAGGCTGGACAGAGCAGTTGGGCCTGGATTGTGAAGGGCTTCAAAAGCCAGATTAGCATTCAGTGCTTTATCCTGCAGGAGTTGGGGAGCCATCAAAGGCATTTTTATTTTATTTTTTTCATCAAAGAGCTCTGAGCAAGGGCATTTGACCGTGTGGTCAGATTTATGTGCTCACAAGATCCCCGCGGCAGCTGGTGTGGAGGATGGACTGCAGGGGTGAGACCGGTGGCAGGAAGACGTACTTAGGAGGCGGCTGCCATAAGGGTCCAAATGCGAGGTGGTGAGGCCCAAAGAGGGGCCATCCACCCTGGCACCCCGGGGGTGGTGGGGCCATGCTTGTTCAAAGCTGGTCCCCCTCCTGGGGCCCTGGGCAGCTGCAGAGGGCCCAAGTGGGCCCTGGCTCTGATGCTTCAAGCAGAAAATAGGATGAGGGCAGCCAAAAGGCATCAGGGCTGTTTATCCGGTGGAGAGATGCCTCAGCATGGATTTATGGCTGAAAGGTTACTGGGGGGAAGGGGTAGGGGAGCAGCTGTCCCCCATTCTCACGAAGGACAAAGGAGGGGAGCGTGGTTTCCTCTGCAGCAAGAGGGAGAGAGGTTAGACACATGAGGAAAAGTGTCCTGATGGGCATCAGAGGATGACAGAGATCACGCAAACCAACTCTCTCATTGAACAGTTGGGGAAACTGAGGCACACGGGAAGAAGCAGGTCCCTGCCCTAGGTCACACAGTGACGTAAAGCTATGACCAGACCTGGCAGCACAACTTCTCCTTTCAAAGGCCCCAAGGGTCTCCCAGAGCACTCCCCAAATCACCTTCAACTGCCTCAGAAGAATCTGGGATGTGGCTGCCCCAGAGAGAGATGTGCACGTGTGGCCCACCCGGAGCCCCAACCAGTCTGTTTCTGGCATTTGGTGGGAGCCTCTTGTATCTCTCAAGGGTCTTGGCCTTTCTGTGTTACTGTCTCTCTCTGCCTTCCGAGATGCTGCGTTTCTCTGTCCTGGCCTCTGACTCAATCTCTCTGGAGCAGAGCTGGGCTGGACCAACCTCCCACTCCACAGGGGGCCCTCATTCATGGGGGTAGAGTACCCCCACGTAGACAATGCTCAGGCCCAGTGCCCAGGCTGGAACAGGTGACAGCAGCTGTGGATCTATCTATAGCTCCCTTGCCCTTCAATTGTTCCGAACTTCAAACAATGGTTGGGCCCTGGATTAAAGACACCCCCACCAGCCCTGCAGAAATGGATCCCAGGGGGCAGGGGATGAGGCTCACGAGGGCCACACCGTGATCTCTTGTAAGTGCCTACTTCTGTGTGGACCTCCATGTTTCTACTTCTAGCTCTGGGCTCTAAGGCCTTGCAGCTCAGAGGCTGTAAGAAAAGGACCAGCGATCAGGGCACAGGGTGAATAGGAACAGCACGCTGTGTGTGGGCCTGTGAGTGTAAGTGAAATGTGGGTTCCCTCCTCCTACCTTGGTTGACAAGACAATCATGGGCACTGAGCTGCCAGTTCCACGAGGGCAGAGACCTCGTCTTCCTTATTTTTACTGCATCCCAGCCTGAGCCTGGCCACAGCAAGTGTTTGACATCCAGAACATCTCTTACCTCGGCCCTTAGGAAGCGTAAGGGTATGCTACGCAGTGACAGACTCATGGAGCAAGGATGAAGAGCATGTTATCTAAACAAGTTCATGCTATAGAGCACAGGGAACTATATTTAATATCTTTCAGTAACTTAAGGTGAAAAAGAATATGAAAATGAATACATGTATGTTCAGGTATGACTGAAGCTTTATGCTGTACACCAGAAATTGACACAATGTTGTAAACTGACTATACTTCAATAAAAATATATATGTACAAATAAAAAGAACACATTATCTAAAGTCAGACTGCCTGGGACTGAATCCTGGCCAATTAGCAGCTATGAAATCTTGGAAAATTACTGAACCCGTTAACAATGGATATTTATACAAAGCACCTACCATGTAGGATTCTGATGAGCACTATATGAGTTAAATCATCTGAAGTGGTTAGAACAGTTCCTGGCACATAGTGGAGACTCACTATGTGACATGTGGGTTCCCCTCATGTTATATTACTGTTATTTCCAACATGTATCATTAAGTGAAAAAAGTGAGGAGCAGAAGAAGGTATGGGATATGCTATCACTCAGGTGAAAATGGGGCAGAGAAGGGTTGTGTATTTTTGTGCTTACTGATGGAGGGACCGCCTTTGGAAGGTAGTAAGAAGCTCGTAAGAGCTGTCACCTCCGCAGAGGAGAATAGGTGGCTTGTGGGTAGGAAAGGGAGAGACTGATTTTTTTTCCCCTGTGTATCCCTTTATACCCTTGAATTTTGCTAAATGAATAAGAGTTGCTTCCAACCTATTGATCCTTAAAAAAGCAAGCCCCTACTCTGTGCCAGTGGGGAGGCCCTGGGGGATGGCTGAATGCCCTCAGCCCTAAGTCTGAGTCCCTGGGACACCTTCTTTCCTCTAGCCCAAAGGTGGACAAGATGGATCCATGCAAAATCATCCCAGAGCAAACAGTAAGCCAGAAGGAAGGCTCCCCAGTTTCTAGGCCAAGCAGCAGGGTGGAGGGGGCAGTGGAAAAAGGCTCCTGCCCTCTTCCCTGGCCCCAGCCCTCAACTCTGCAGCCCAAGCTATTCTTAGAACCTAGATAATGCCAGCAGTTGCTGCTACTCGGAGCAGCTTCCAGAACCACCCAGCCCTGCGAGGCCCAGTGGTGTCCCCACCCCCAGCCTGCTGGCCTCTCTGCCAGGTAAGGGCATCCTGCTCACTCTGTCTGCTGCATCCTGCAGACCACACACCTTCTGACCACTGCAGATAGGTAAGGGGACTGAGTGTTGGGCCCCTCCAAGACTTCCCTTGCTGGGCAGGTGGGTGGAAACAGGAAGGGCTGAAGGGCACCCTAGTGTATGGGGTGACCTATAGAGGTCACCGTCTAGATAGTCTGACCCAACCCCAGCCTCCAAACTATGCTCAGAATACAAATGAAAGGGGGGGGGGGGCTCTGACAGGGGCCAGTCTGGGGAGCTGGGATGGAGGAGAGCGGAAACGGCAGCAGCGAGAGGGCACAGGAGGGTCAGTGTATGGAGGAGGGAGGAAGCTAAAAAAAGGAAATCTGGGGAAGAGATGGCAGAAGAGGGTCTGACAGCTCTGGCTCTAGAAACAGATCTGCTCCAGCTCCGTCCCTTACTTGCTATGTAACCTTGAGCAGGTCACTTTTCTTCTTGTAGATTCCATCATAAAAATGGGCATAACCTTATTCCACTGGGTTGTTGTGCAGAGTTAGAAATAATGTATATAAAGAGCTTAGCCTGTGCCTGACATAGACAAGCACTATGCAAATGTCTGATATTATCACTGGCTCCATTTGAGTGCAGTATTTCTTTCTCAGCTTTGCACCTGCAGGAACTAAGTTGGGCACATGTTAGGACTGCCTCTTCAAATCTTTTCTCTGTCATTTATAAGCTAAGTGACCCTGAACAAGTTACTTAACCTCTCTGTGCCTTGGGTTCCTTCTCTGCAAAATGCACATACAAGGAGTACCTGCCTTACAACATTGCTGAGAGAGATAAATGAAACAGTGCTCAGCCCATGGCAAGAGGCCAACTACATGAACATGCGAGCCATGGAGATGTGTATGTTGGGGTTGTCTGGTGGGGAAGCCTTGGGTCTGCCACTCTGGCGATGGAATCTGAGGTAGTGCTGGACAGCCAGCATTCTGGAAGAGACATCCTTGTGGGCCTACCGTGTGGGAAGAAAGTCCCAGGATCTTCTAAGACCACAGCCACCCCACTCCCCAAATTCTGTGCCACAGCCCAGGCCCTCCCTCTGGTCTCAGGATTGGGACAGGCTTGTCTTAGCCTAGGTCAGCTTCCCATTTTACTGAGTTCAACAAACACTCTCTGATGCCCTCCAGATTGGGACTGGTTCTAGGCTTGCTCCTAAGGTCCAAGAGTCTGTCTGGCAGAGACAGGCATGGAGGCACAGACAGTAACAATCAAACAGGGCTTCCCAGGGGAGGGGAGCTTAGCCCAACTTGGGAGTGGAGAATGAGGGAGGAATGTCTGCCCTTCTCAAAAGACCAGTTACAGGTAGAGTGGGAGGGTGAGGGGGATTGTGGTGCTGCCCTTGTGATCATGGTCAGTCGACTTGGAAGGTGAAGGGCAGAGAGAGGCTCAAAGAGTTAAGCTCGGATCAGTGGGTCTACCTGAGAATTTTGAGGGGCTCAGGGTGAACCTGTGCTCTCCCACGTCCCCGGGTTTTCTGCCCACCTCTCTGCGAATCCGGACTTTACTAACTTAAGGGTGAGAGGCCTCCTTGAGCATAGCCTTCAGGTTTTTTTTTTTTTAATGGGTTGAAAATGTTATTACAAATATCCCTATTTTCCTACCTAATGCTTTGGGCCTTTAATTTCATTCTTCAATTGAAATTTTTGAGATAACTGTATAGTCACAAGCATTTATAAGAAATAATACAGAGAGATTCCCTGTATTCACATTGATACAATCACTTGAGTTCATTCAGATTTTCCGTTTTACATATACTCGTGTGTGTGTGTGTGCATGTGTGTATTAATTTCTATACAACTTTATCACATGTATGTTTGTGGATCTACCACCGCAGTCAAGATATTGAACAGTTCCAACAACACAAAGGTGCTCCCTTGTATAACCATAACTTCTTCCCTCCCATCCTTAACCCCAGGCAACCTACAATCTGTCCTCCATTTCTAAAACTGTCCATTCAAAAATGTTATATAGGTGAAATCATACAGTATGTAATCTTTGAAGACTGGCTTTTTTCACTTCCCTGAAGATTAACACAAGCTGTTGCTTATATCAAGAGTCGCTTCCTTTTTATGGCTGAGCAGTGTTCCAAACCCTGGATGCACCAGTTTGTTTAACTCCTTCCCTCCTGAAGGATATATGGGCAGTCCTCAGTTTGAGGTGCTATCTTGTCACCTGTGTCCTGGGGGGCAAAGGCCACCCATGCCCTCCAAATTCTTGTTCCATTCATCTAGGGACAGATGCTAAGAACTCTGCCCATCCTCTCTACCGTCTCTCCCAGACCAGGTCCAGGTTTCTCCAGCTCTCTGAGAGTACCACGTTCCTGAGACCTTTCCTAAGCTGACATGGCATAAAGCAAAGAAGCAATTACCTTAGGACAGTCTTGCTAATGGATGAACAGATGCTCACACAGTCAGAGCTATGGCGGCTTGTGCTGAGATGCTGAGTGCAGTTCTGGGGAAGGAGCTCCGTGAGGCCACTCTCACTGACCCGGTGGGCGCTGCCTCTATCGGCTCGCTGCGAAACAAATGCTGAACACTATCTTCGCTTTTTGCCTGTTTTCATAAAAGCAAAAATCCTCTTCAGATTTCTTTCTGTTAGTGAAAACAGGTTCTCACATAGGTCTTTTATAAAAGTGAGGTGGTGTAAGTCAAGCTTTCAAGAAATAGGGGACACCTGTATTAGGATTCAGTCACTCTCAAGTATCCTAGACCCCAATCCTTAAAGACAAGCAAGAAGAGAGTCTCTATGGAGTCGCTGGACCTTATTTAAACTTGCAGACTATAAACTTATCTTTTGACCCTGGCCTAGAGGCCCTGCCAGCTCTCCAGCCTCATCTCAGGCAGCTCCATCCTCTCACTCACTCCAAGAATTTAGAAACCACACCAAGCTCCTTTCTGCTGTGGGGACTTTGACTCTGCCATTCCCTTACTTGGAATACTCCTTCCCTAAACTAGGGCATGGCTGCCTCCATCTTGTCAGTCAAGTCTTGGCTCAAATGTCACCTCCTCAAAGAGGCCTCCCTGGATTACACTGCCTAAATTAGTTCTCCTCTATATATGTTATCTCTTCCCCCTTGGTACCACATATCTCAATTATTTCCATGTATTGGTAGGTTGGCTTATTTATTATCTGTCTCCCCTGTGGACTAGATTCTACTCTGCAGCCTTAGCAGCCAGCAAAGGATTGGCATAGAAGAGGTGGCCATGAGTACCTGCCCAATGGGCCACGTCCATTGGGGTGGGGACATTTGTCTCTCAAGAACCATCTTCCCCAGGGGCCTCTCTCTCTGCTCCCTGCTGCCCTCTGGATATTGTGGCCCAGTGGATATTGTGACTCCTGCTTCTCACCCACTAAACCTGGGCAAGCTTCTCCTTTCTTTGGTCTCCTGGGTTTAGCTGAGCCAAGCTAACAATGCAGCACAGTGCTTAAGAGTTCTGGAGTCGGACTACTTGAGTGCAAATCCTCGGTTACTCTGTCCCTTTGATCCTCTGTTCATCATCTATAAAGCAGGAATAACAGCAGCACCTACCCCACAGGGAACTGAATGAGATAATACTCACAAAAAGGAAAAGGCGCAATGTCTATAAGTGTTCAATACACGAACTTTACTACTCTTCCTCTTGATTTTCATTATCATCGTCCCCAAACTCAGTAGAATAAACAAGGGAAATACATACCACAGAGACCATGAGAAGGTCCTCAAGAAAGGATCACTCCTAAGACCGTGGGACCCCGTTCTCATCCTTATACAATTCCCTTTTGACTTCTCTATTTCCAGCTCCCTTCATTTTTGGTGAAAGTCTTGGGGGGATGGAAGGGCAAGACTATATGTCTCTCCGTGGGGTAAGGCTCCCATCGCGGGTTTCCAGGGGAAGGAGAAATGGTCAATGAAATGCGGTATTTTTATGCAATGAAACTTATAAAGCAGTGAAAACAAATGAACCGGCTACCCTTATCAACATGGATAGATCTCCTGACCTAAGGCTGAATGAGAAAAATCAAGCTGCACAGGAATACATATGTTACCATTTAAAGTCCAAAAAACAGGGAAAAAAATATCATATTTGTTTAGAAACATATACCTAGTAAAAGGACTAAAAATGCATAGGGCCTAACTCACACCATATACAAAAGTTAATTAAAAATTAATGAAAGACCTAAACATAAGAGCAAAAAACTACAAAGCTCATAGAAGACATAGGTGTAAATCTTCATGATTTTGGATTAGGCAATGGGTTTTTTTTAGATATAACACTCTAAACATAAGCAACCAAAGAAAAAACACATGAATTGGATTTCATCAAAATTAAAAACATCTGTGGTTCAAAAGACACTATCAAGAAACCAAAAGACATCCCACAGAATGGGAGAAACTATTTGTAAATCATGTATCTGATAAGGTCTGGTATCCAGAATATATAAAGAATTCTTATAACTCAACAATAAAAAGACAACCCAATTTTAAAATGGGCAAAAGATTTTAATAGACATTTCTCCAAAGGAGATATACAAATGACCAACAAGCACATGAAAACATGTTCAACATCATTAGTCATTAGAGAAATGCAAACTGAAACCTCAATGAGATACCACTTCCCAGCCATTAGGATGGTCATCAAACAAACAAGGGTAGGTGAGGATGTAAAAAATTGGAACTCTCATACCTCATACATTGCTGGTGGGAATGCAAAATAGTGCAGCCACTTTTGAAAACAGTCTGGAAGTTCCTCAAAAAGCTAAACAGAGTTACCATATGACCCAACAAGTCCATTCTTACGTATATATCTGAGAGAACTGAAAACATACATCCACACAAGAACTTGTTTATAGCAGCATTATTTATAATAGCAGAAAATAGAACAACCCAGATGTCCACCAACTGATAAATGAACAAAATGTGGCGTACCTACAAAACGGAACACCATTCAGGCATAAAGAGGAATGAAATATTGATCCATGCTACAACATGGAAGAACCTTGAAAACATGGTAAGTGAAAGAAGCCAGACACAAAAGGCCACATAGAGGATTCTATTCATATTAAATGTCCAGAAAAGCAAATCCAGAGAGACAGAAAGCAGATTACTGGTTGTCAGGGGCTGGAGAGAGGGAGGAATGGGGGAGTGGCTGATAATGAGTATGGGGTTTTTTTTTGGGGGGGGTGATGAAAATGTTCTGGAATTACACAGTACTGATGGTTGCACAATCTTATGAATATACTAAAAACCACTAAATCGTATACTTAAAAAGGTTGAATTTTATAGTATATGCATTGTATCTCAATAAAAATTGCATAGAATAAACAACAAATTCAGGAGAACATTTACCTGGGGGGGTGCAGCACGGGGTGCAGCTGTAGAGCGGTACAAAAGGACCTTCAGCTCTATCAGCAGTGTTTTATTTCACAAGCTGGGTGGTGAGTATATGTCTCTATTACATTAATCTTCATACTTTTCTCAATGTTTTCATAATAAATAAAATTTAAAAGCATTTACTGAGTGTCAACCTGGACTAGGCACTGGGCTACCTGGGTGGTATAATGGTGAGTGAAATTGGATCCCATCTTGCCCCAAAGTGGTGAATAAGGATAAGCAGTAAGTGGAAAAGAGGAGCTGTAAGTGAATAATCTTTCTGGGCTTCTGCTTCCTCACAGATGAAATGAGAGCTGGATTAGAAGATTTGTCAGTATAAAACCTCTGAGGATCCTAGGCACTGAGAAGTGTGTCTACCCTTTATCGGCCCACAGCTTCAAGAGTTCATCATGCATGATGCGAGCACAGGCCCTGGCATTGGTCCTGGTGCTATCAATTACCGCAAGTGGACCTAAGGCAAAGCCCAACTGAGCCTATTTCTTCTCAGTAAAATAGAACAGTAACTCCCCCCTCTCAGGATTACTGGGGTGTGTAAATGAGATAACACATATAAAGTGTCCAGGACAGGCCTGGCACACAGTAAATCCTCAACACATGGGAGAGTCCTCGCTTTGATTCCAAAGGCATTTCCTGAGCAGCACTGCTGGGCCAGGACTGTGCTCGGGTCTGGAAGACAGAGGAATTCCACTCTGAATGGCCCAGCAGTAGCCCCCAGCCAGGTGGGGAGACAGCCTCATAATTCCAGGCGGAGTGATGTCATTGCTAAAAAGAGACGGCAGCCACGTGCACAAAAATGCAGACCCTGGGACAAGAGGCCCAGTCTAGGCTTCACGTGAGGCCCTCACAGGGGGAAAGGCGACATACAAAGTTAAAAGATTGGCCTCCATTCACACTGCAGTGCAGCCCTCCTTGTCTTTTTTAACCTAACTCAGACTCAAATGCTCCCCTAAATCCTAAGAATATAGTTTGCAGTGGATTCAGAAGTCAGCTTTGGGAAGCCTGAGCTAACGGCCCATCCCAAGATGTGTGGAAGCACAATGGCTCAGTGTGAAGCTGCATGATCTCTGGCAAGTCAGGGCATCTCATTCAGGATATCTTGTCAAGCCTCCAAGTTCCCAGGTGTAGGGTTTGGTGAAAAGCTAGGTAACAACAACTATCAAGCCATTAGCTAAGTACCTGGCACTTAATGAGCAGATCAATAAAGATTAGTTATTGTTAGGGGAAAAAAACCAGATTCCATTTTGAAAGTGAGGCAAGTGGGATTCGGAGAGGTGAGAAGCCTTGCTCATACTCACACTGCTAGTTTGTGGAGTCCAAATTTGAACCCAGGTCAGAGACATCAAACGCTCAGTGTATCATAAACCCCCTCTGCTTCAGAATCTTTAGCAAGTTCCTAGCAGTCCACTAAAGGGAGTCTATCGTTGCCACGGAGTGAGAAACTAGCAAACGCTTCAGGCCAGAAAGACGCTAGGCAAGCTCCCTAATCCTGGGTTCCTTGATCTGGGATCCCTGAGTGACCCCAAAGAGGTCTCTGAATTTCTCCACATGGTTTCCAAAAAGTCTGTGTCTAATGGAGATTCTCAAAGGAGTCTATAGCCTCGAAACCAGACTTGACCTCACTTAGCACGTTTTGTTACCCACCCAATGGAGGTTCAGTACCCGCCTTAACAGGCTGCGAGGGGATCAAATGAGGTGGTTTATGAGAAGTACCTGAAGCATCCTAAGCTTTCACCTAAGGGAGGTTTCCTCCCTCCTCAGCTTATTTCCATCATTCAGTAAATGTGATTGACTATCTACTATTCCAGGTGCTGGGAGTAAAGTAGTGAACAAGACATGTCTGTTTTCATGGAGCTCACATTTCAGTGGAAGGAAACAGACAAGTAAAGTTTACAATTTCAGATACTAAGTGCTATGAAGAAAACACATAGTAGACTGTGATACAGAGTGATCTGGGGATGTCACCTGAGGAGGAGACAACTCAAAGACAAGGAGCCATTTATGCCAAAATTTAGGGGGAAAGCATGTAGGTAGAGAGAGCAGGAAAGGTAAAGCCTCATTGGAAAGACCCTTGGCCAAGAGCCCCTCACTCTCAGTCCCATCACAAACTGGGTCCCCTTGAACAAGTAATTTTACTTCTGAGGCTCAGCTGCCACATCTGCAAAATGGGGATAAAGACATCTTACCTGCTGCAATGTGAGGGGAGTCAACCAAAGGGCTGTTAAGGTCTGGGATCCTCCCCAAATCTCATCAATAGGCACCTGATACACGTCATTTGGCACCCATCTTGGAAGAGGGGAACCTGCACAGAGAACCCTGGGTTATGATTTTTGATTTTAAGCCGCACTAGAAAGTTTCCTTTGTTCCTTGTTAACCCCTTGTTCTTTGTTCCTTGTCAACACTTGGTAACTTCTTTTGTTCCTTGTTAACCCCTTGTTCCTGGCACCTGAGGCCTATTATAGCCTGTTGCTTCAGACTATCCCTTAGGTACAAAAGCAAAGGAGAGACATCATGGAAACACTATTGTAGCAATAACCACACCACCTATCCCTTCCTTCCTCCCAAAAGATTGGAGGGCTCAGTCTGTCCTGTAGATAGAGAACATACACACTTTATTTAAGGAAGTAGAAATATTCTGTTCCCTGGATTGGGCCAGTAATTTATAATCAGTTATAATTCTCCCTACTGTCTCTTTAATCTGTCCCCTTCTTTCCATCTCCTCAGACTGTTTTATCATCTCACACCTTAACTCCCTGAGCTCTCTCTTTGGCCTTACAAACAATATGCCACACTGTCACCAGCACCTAACACACCGTGTATCTCCCTTGCTTAAAATCCTTAAAGAGCTCCCTATTGCTCATCAGACAAATGCTAAACTTCTTAACCTGGCATCCAAGTCTCCCTTTCCAAAACTGAGCTCCTAAAAGCCTGCTCCAAGCCCCAGGCCTTCCTCAGTATCTACACCAAACTCCTCATTGTCTCTCTAACAAGACTAGCCACATTCAGAGTTATTTGCCTTTGCTGTTTCTGTTCCTCCTACTTGGTGCTGTCCCCGTTCCTGCCTCTCACCTGCTTACACATTCCTACTCATCTTTCAAGACCCCCCCAAAGCCTTCCCCAATTCTCCAGAAAAAGTTTACCTGTCAACCTTGTTAATCACATGTGAAAGCAGGGGCTCTGTCTTATTCATGGTTAATTTCCCACAGCTTTGACTGATAATTTCAATTTAATTGAACTAAAATTCTTATCAGGTGCTTCAAACTGAGAAGACTCCTATCACAACTCAGAAAGAAGGAACTGTTCAAGGGATGAGGTGGGGGTGGGGATTAAAAAAAATCTGCATTTTTAAAAAACTGCCCCAGATCCTGATCAAAGTGACATTGGACATTTTCAGAAAACACTGGGTCACCCTCAAACGTTCCTAACTTAAAAGCTGCTGGAAAAATGAAAACGCTTTCCTTTCGCTTTCAAGGCTTTTCTTGCAGCTGCCCAAGGTTTAGAGAAATCAGGTGTTCCTTTCTGGGACCCAGCTGGGTTAAAAACAGACGCCTAGGTTCCAACACTGGCTTAGCCTTTACCGTGCTATGGACCCCTGCGCTGGTCTCTGCCCCTCTCTGGGGCTCTATTAACCACACCTACCACCTCCAACTGAGTGTCCCCAAAGTAGTGACTGTCCCTTTCTAAGTATCAGTTTCCCTGTCTTGCATCGGACGTCACCAGCTCTGACACCCAACGAGCTATGCAAACCCCTAGCTCCCCGCTGACCCAACATGACTCCTCCCCTGCTTCCCAAAGTCCTGTCCGCCTCCGTCCAGCCCGCCTCGGTCCAGCCGATGGACCTCTAATACTAAGGCTGCCCTCACACAAACTGCCCCTTCCCAGCCACCGTCCAGCTCCACAGAGACCGGGCTCCTCCCCGCCCTGCTCTTTAAGGCCTCGCAGGGGCGGTCCGCGCAAGCGCGTTGGGTCCCATGGAAGCCCCGCCCCCTAGAGCTCGGGTAGAGGCGAGAGCACCGTGCGCAGCGCGACGACGAAAGAGTAGGTTGGGGCGCCGGCAACGGCGGCCGGCAAGGGTCATGCTTCCTCGGGAGGAAGGACGTGAGGGAGGGGTCTGGTCAGTGATTGGAACCCCGGAGACCAAGAGGTGTTGCAGCTTGTATCTATGGCAGGGACCTAGAAACTGGTGTTCAGTGAGGGGACTGGGCTGGTGCTTCTTGACTGCAGATTTCCCAGATTTTCTGACTCCAGATCAGGCCGGTGTCGGGGACTTGGTGCCGGTGAGACTAGAACCGGAGTTTAAAACAAACAAAAACAAAACCACAAAAAAAGAAACCCAAAAAACAAACAAACAAACAAACCCGGGAGCTATTAGAACCAACTTTGGCTCAGGTGGGAGTGTGCGGGGCGGTGAAGTGGGGCAGGCCTGGGCAGGAGACTGTGTCGTTTGTTGCCCGGGTCCTCACGCAGGCATTGGCCTCGCCCTCGACTTAAAGTCCAACCGGGTTTTCTAGTAGGCATTTTAAGGCTCTTGGTGATCTGGCCCCAGTCTGTCATTCATTCACCACTGTTTCAATTAGCACTCATTGAATGTAATAGTAGGCGCTGGAGCTAGAGAAGTGATCAAGACACACATACTATTATTCCCTATGATACAGGCAAAATTAATGGGCTGTAGAAAGAAGCTCTGGGTGAAGAAGAGGGATGGCTTCTATAACTAAGTGCTGGTCAGAAGTGGTAGGGGTTGTCCCAAAGACAGACAACAGCAAGTGCAAGGCCTGGAAGCAGGTGAGAAGCTGGTGTGTCCTGGTCACTGAAAAAGACCTCGCTCTGAATCTGTTTGGTTTCCAGGGAAGAGACGGTTGTAGTCGGAACTAGGCTCTTAGTTGGAGGTGGTGGAGAGAAATCAAGGGATTCAGAGTACTGTATATTTGGATAGAATCCATAGGATTTGGGGAGAAAAGGGTATAGGAGAAAAGTATATACAAGGCTTGGGAGCCTGAGTGGAGTTCATCAGGGTAAGAGCAGATCTGTGGGGAGACAACAACACATTCTATTCTGGTTCTATGGAATAGAACCAGTAAGCCGTTGGATATTCTTTCAAGGTCAGAAAAGCACTGTGGTGAAGGTATAGATTTGAGTGCCATCAGCAAAACAGAAATAAAGCCACAAGAAGGGTTAAGACTGTAGAATGAGAAAAACAAAGTGCGCAATTCACTTTTCATAGTTATTTTCTCTGTGTGCTCAAGCAGGGTCCTGGCATTAGATGCCAGTCAGTGTTTACCTAAACTAAACAAAAGCCCAGCAGCAGGCAGGGATGTTAGAATCCCAGAGTTGTGAAGAGATGGGGGCTAATGGAGGGTTCCATTGCTCTAATGTCAGAGTCACAGGTTCTAGTCTTGGCTCTGCCACCAGGCTGTTGTGTGACTTCTGACAATTCTTCTACCTGTAATGTGGGTATAGCCAAAAAGCATCTCCCATGTATTGAACTCCAAACACTGCTAAGGAAATGCACACAGATTTTTCTCATTTAATCCACATGATGGCTTTATTTATAAGGAAGTAACTATTATAGACTCGAACCCATGTCTGACTGACCCCATGGGGTCAATGTTCTTTACAATGATTGTCCTTATCTGTGTCTCACCTGACAGGGATGTGGTCAGGACTCTCTTGAAATCACATGCTTATTCTTTCAAAACGTTGTGCTGAGGCCAACAAACCTTCATAATTGGTCTAGTACCAGTTCTGTCATGAAGAGTGGGGGATGGAGCTGCCTGTGATGGAGGTTACTTGCCAATCTCCAGCTCTCTTCCTGGGACCACTGAGCTGGGCAGCCACGTTCTGTACCTGAACTCAAATTATAATAGGGCAAAATAGAATTAATGACTGGTGTTTGCAGGTTTTTTATCCAGATCTTCTTAAACCCCTGGGGCCTGCTGCAAAATGAATGAGTGTAAAGCTGTGAGTTGGTATGTCTCTGGCCAGCCAGTTGGACTCCTTCTATTACACTGGGCACTTGGGTTTCAGTTATTTCTATCCTGTTAATGTGATTTTTCAAAAATATTTTCTGTCTTTTGGTGCTGTGGTGATAGATGTCCATACAAGAAATATAATCATTTCCTGCTAGTGAGTTTGCTTCTAGTTAGTGTGAGAAAGGAGTTCACCTTATCTGCATTTTCTAGTACTCTACAGAGGGCTCCTTTCACCCACTCTCACATAATTTCTTTGAGACCTGTTGACATGGGTTGTTGGAGCTAGAAGGGGAAATTAATGATATATTGCAGTGGCTCCCATCACAGAAAAACTTATTAAAAATATAGAGCTTCAATCCTTCCCTCCCCTCAGATCTCTTGAATCAAAATCTCTGAGTGGGTCCTAGGAATCTGTACTCTCTTCAAGCTCTCCAGAATATTTAGCCAGGCTTAGAAGCCATAGTGTACTTCAGACCCCTCATTTCACAGGGAGTGAATCTGCAGCTCTAGGAGGAGAAAGAACTTGCCCCAAACATATATAACATTAGTGCCTCTTTCTCCAATGAAAAGCATTTGGGCTAGGAGTCCAGAGACCTGGGTTCAAGTCCAGGTTTTACTAATCTTTACCTTGGGTAAGTCCTTTCATCTCTCTGAGCCTCTGCTTCCTTACTATGAGAATAATACTGTCATTGTATTAGGACTCAAAAGAGAGAGTAACACTGGAAATGCTTTGTCAAGCTTTCCATTGTGCTCATGGAAGTTGTTCAGAGCTGCCAGCCAGTGTTCATTCCCCTATACCACACTGTCAGTTGCTGGGCCCTGTCACCAAGACCTACTCTCTCCTTCTGTTGCAGATTGGAATGGCCACCGGCTGGGGGAGCCTCCTGCAGGATGAGCAGCAGCTGGAGGAGCTGGCAAGGCAGGCTGTGGACCGGGCGCTGGCCGAGGGAGTGTTACTGAGGACCTCACAGGAGCCCAGCTCCTCGGATGTAAGCCCCTGTCCCCTCCTCACAGCACTGACCACGCTGCTTGGATCCTACTGCCTAATTATCTGGCCCCTGCCAGGCCGGAGGCAGCCCCTTTGGATCAGAGACCACATCTCTTTTGCTTTAGTTTTTTCAATAACTAAAATTGATCTCTAGAAGTATGTAAAGTTAAAATTTAAGTCTGGGGCTTGAAATGTAGTTTAGGCAAGTTACTTAACCTCTCTGAGTTATAGTTTCTTCAAATCTAAAAAAGGGATAATAATGGGCCCTACTTCATGGAGTTGGTTAAAGAATTGGAAGGTAATTCATGTGGAGCATCTAGCCCAGTGAACTATTACTTTTTAAGACCTCCTTAACCACACTAATTGGTGTGTTAGTTGGTTTGTGGTATATCCTTCCAGGACATTTATGTACATTTATATACATATATATGTATATAAAGAAATATAGTTGGAAATATACACAAAATGTTATGATAAATCACAGAAAAAAATGTGACAATGAGTGTGTATATGTCCATGAATGACTGAAAAATTGTGCTGAACACTGGAATTTGACACAACATTGTAAAATGATTATAAATCAATAAAAAATGTTAAAAAAATACATATAAAAAAAAAGAAATATAGTTGACCCTTGAACAATGTGAGGGTTGGGGCACCAACCCTCTGTGCAGTTGAAAATCTGCATGTAACTTATAGTCCACTTTCCATCTATGTGGTTCCTCTGTATCAGAGGTTCAGCACCTGCAGACTCAACCAACCCTGAACCATGTAGTGTTTACTATTGAAAAAAATCTGCGTGTAAGTGGACTCGTGCAGTTCAAACACATGTTGTTCCGAGTCAACTGTAGGTAGTTTAAAAAAAATTGGATCTTATATATTATTCTGTGATGTGTTTTTGTTTGTTTTTCATTTAACAATCTGTCTTAGAACTGTTTCCAACTCCTTCCATTAAGGTCAGCTTCATTCTGATGCATAATATTCCACGTGTGGATGGGTCACAGTTTAACTTTCCTCCACTGATGGCTATTTAGGTGATTTCTAATGTTTTATGACTGCAAATACCACAGCAGGAAATATCCACGTACATGCTGTTTGGGTACCTGTATGAGTGTTTCTCTAGGGTTGATACATATAAGTGGAACCGCTTAGTCTGAACCACATCTTTTTAAAAAATCTCATTCTTAAAAAAAAAACTTTATTTTGTGACTAGATAAGACATTTTTATGATTCCAAGTTCAAAGGGTATGAGAGTTTACAGTTTAATCCCCCCTTCCACATTCCCTTGCTACCCAGTTATCCTGCCCTGAAAGTAACCTTTGTTTTAGCGTTCTTGTTTATTCTTTCAGTTAGTTTTTTCATAACAAGAAAATATGTATATATTCCTTTTCCCCACTTTTTACAAAAAGAGGCATACCAGACAAGCTCTTCTGTCCATATGTATGTATTATCCATATTAGTGACTAAAAGAGCTGCCACTGTCTTTTGTTTACCAAGCCACATTCTCTTTTGTCTCTGTGTACCATAGAACCTAGTTAAGGGCCTGGTGGGGATTCCAGACTCAATAACTGTTTACTGAGGCATGAGTGAATGAGAATGGCTGTCACCTAAGGTAGGCTGATACTATAGAAGGTCTGCCTCTGGCTTTGGGAATATAATTGCATGGTTTGTGAACTTCAGATTTTGTGAACTGTTTGTGTGAACCCAGGATGAAATATCTTCCATTCTGAGATTTTATTTCTTCTGTTAATCAACAGGTATTGTATGAAGGTCCAGCACTAGGTCTTTCTGGAGGTTAATGGAGCCTAGAAAAGGCACAGTCCCCAGTGAGATTCCCAGTCCAGAGAAAAAAGACAGGAAGTGTGTGTATGTGTATGTGTATGTGGGTGGATTTCATTCCACATCTTTACCAGGTGCCTATTCTATGCAGGGCCATTCTAGGCACTCACAAAGGTGAGTCAGCCAGAGGCCTTGGCCTCTGGAGCTCATGGTCTAGTTGGAGAATGCACCGCAAGACAAAATTAAATAATGTCTATTCTATGAGGAAACATAGGCAGCCTGCACCCAATGTTGGCTATCATTTTTAGAAACATTTTTTAATTGAAGCATAGTTGATTTACAATGTTGTGTTAGTTTCTGGTGTACAGTACAGCAGAATGATTCAGTTTTATATATATATATATGTTCTTTTTTATATTTTTCATTATAGATTATTACAAGCTATTGAATATAGTTCCCTGTTCTATACAGTAGGACCTTGCTGTTTATCTATTTTATATATAGTAGTTTGTATCTGCTAATTCCAAACTCCTAATTTATCCTCCTCCTTCCCCCTTTGGTAACCTTAAGTTTTTTTTTTGTATGTCTGTGAGTCTGTTTCTGTTTTGTAAATAAGTTCATTTGTGTCATTTTTTTAGATTCAACATATAACTGATATCATATATTTGTCTTTCTCTGTCTGACTTACTTCACTTAGTATGATAATCTCTAGGTCCACCCGTGTTGCTGCAAATGACTAGCTATCATTTATTGAGTATTTATCACATGGAAGGTACTATTCAAAACACTTTGGAATCACTGATTCATATAGTCCTTGCCACAGCAGAGATGAGGAAACCAAGGCCCAGAGAATTTAAGTAACTTGCCAGAGGTCATTTAAATGGTGCTATAATTAGCAGAGCCAGAATTCAAACCCAAGGAGTTTGCCTCCTGAGTCCATGCTCTTGAAATTCCATGCTTTACTGCCTCTCCTGGGATACTGTATAGGACACTTGGAAGAAGGAGGAATTCATTAGTAGTATTTCAACTAGACCTTAAAAGACAAATGGGGGAAAGAAACAGCACAGCAGAGTGCCCCAAAGAAGGAAAAGGCAAAAAATGTTCAAGAGAATGCTGCTGAATGCAGGGCACATAAGTGGATATAGTGGGAAAGAGGCAGGTCAAAGACAGACAGCCAAGAGACTTTGGGTATTGGGTAGAAGAAAAGTATGAACTTTATCCTGTAGATCAGGCTTACAGACCAGCTGTGTGCAGACCAAATAGTTGGCTCTTGCAGTGTTTAGAGATTTAATTTATTTTTCTTAAATACATGAACAGGGTACAGAATTCAAAAAGGTGTTCAGTATAGAATAAATCTCCTTTCTCCAGTAATTGTTTTCCCTCCCCAGAGGCAAGCATTGTTAGCAATTTTTCACCAGAGTGTCTTTAAAAAGTCAGAGCCAACATTTTTTAAAAGTGAAGTATATAGTTGATTTACAATATTATATTAGTTTCAAATGTACAGCATAATGATTCAGTATTTTTGCAGATTATACTACATTATAGGTTATTACAAGATAATGGGTATAATTCCCTATACTATACAGTATATCCTTGTTGCTTATCTATTTCATATGTAATAGTTTGTATCTGTTAATCTATTTCATATGTAATAGCTTGTATCTGTTAATCCCACAACTAATTTATCCCTCCCCCATTTGGTAACCACAGGTTTGTTTTCAATATCTGTGAATCTATTTCTGTTCTGCATACACATTCATTTGTATTATTTTTTAGATTCTACATATAAGCAATATCATACAGTATTTGTCTTTCTCTCTCTGACTTATTTCACTAGGCATAATGT
Source organism: Vicugna pacos (assembly GCF_048564905.1). Lineage (NCBI taxonomy): Eukaryota > Metazoa > Chordata > Mammalia > Artiodactyla > Camelidae > Vicugna > Vicugna pacos. Next base: position 26,128,186 of record NC_133005.1, on the reverse strand, counting down.
CCTCTGGGTCCATCCACGTTGTGGCAAATGGCAGTATTTCATTCTTTTTATGGCTGAGTAATATTCCATTTTTTATATATACATACATATATATTGGGTTGCATGCACTCAGCATATTAAATCACCCCTTACATAATGTGTAATAATTTATTTTCTAACTCTTAAAGGCTTCAAGGTAGAAAAAGCCTTACTCTCACAAATACCCTTCCTTAGTTTTGTCTTGAATTGATCCTGAGGAGGACAATTTGGGAATTATGTACCAAAATTTTAATTGGATTTACCCTAATTACCTGAAATCTCCACTTTTAGAAACTTACAATTTCTGAACCATCTCACACACAAAATACCTAAAATATATATTCTAGGATGTTCACTGAAGCATTGATTTGTAATGGAGGAAAAAAAAGAAACCACCTCATGTTCATAATAGAAGGTTAGATTCAATAAATTATGGTATATACAAAGAATGGAATACTATACAGCCGTTAAAATGGGTCCTCTGTTTGAAGGTATATGGAAAAGTCTGAAACATTTATAAAGCAAAGGACAGTACAATGTATATATTATATACTCTGTGTATGTTAAAATAAGAGAAAATATGTATGCATACATTACATTAGTCTAGAAGGTTACATGAAACACTAGTATACCATTTGTCTCTGGGGAGGAGAACTGGGTCATTGGGAGTGGAAGTAAGATATACTTTTCAGTATGTATCCTGTCTTTTTTGAATTTATATCATGTATTTGCACTACCCATTCAAAATAATAATATTTTAAAAATACATAAATGCCAAGTTCTAACACCATTAACTCGTACTACTGTTTAATGACAAACTTATATTAACTCAGAAGTGAGACTCATGAATGCTTAATATAATATAAGTCACAAAATCATCTTATCAAAACAAATATATGTATGTTCATGTATGACTGAAGCATTATCCTGTGCACTAGAAATTGACACAACACTGTAAACTGACTATACTTCAATACAAATTTTTTAAAAAGCCATCTTATCACCTCTTACCCAAGTTCTAGTTCAGTTGTTGTTGGTATCTCAGAATGTATTACTCCCTTCTAAAAATAGTATTCTAGATGGATTTCCTGGCTCTGCCAGAGTCCAAAGCACTCAGGATGCAGCTGAACTCCAGGCCTGGCAGCCTGGGTCACCATCTCCAAGACTGGGAGGAAACCATTCTTGGCTCCTATTCTGGGGACCAGAGTTCACTTCTGCTTCAGCCCTACCAGCAGAACTCTCCCTTTCCCCCAAGCAGAAGGCTCGGGGACTGGGCTTGGATATGAACTGGCTAGGAGTTCTGTATGTGTGTGTGTTTGTGTGGTTGTTGTTTGGTAACCATTGTGGTTCAAATCCCAGTGTCACTTAACAGCTTTATATAATTTTGGACATGTTATTTAACCTATATGCAACTCAGTTCCCTTATCTATTTATTAGGTATAAAAAATGATAGTATCTTTCTAATACGGTTAAATGATGAAGCCGTATAAAGTATTTAAAACAGTGCTGAGCACACAGTAGGTGCTCAGTAATCTTTTTGGTTTGTTTGTTTGTCTTTGTTTTTGGCCATTTTGCTTCAGTTTTTTTTTTTTTTAACGTAAAGAGATAAAATAGAGTCTAGAACTTCTCTTTCCTCCTCCTGTTCTCCTTCCTCTTTTCTCAGAGGTAACCATTATTCTGCAGTTTGTGTGTCCTCAATAAATGTAGGCCACACTTTCCTTGGGGTTATGTTTGCAGGAAAACAATCAATTCACAGGTATTCTACCCCTGCTCACTCTCTCCTTGATCAGGTGGTGAGCTATGCCCCATTCACACTCTTCCCCTCACTGGTCCCCAGTGCCCTGCTGGAGCAGGCCTATGCTGTGCAGATGGACTTCAACCTGCTGGTGGATGCCGTCAGCCAGAATGCTGCCTTTCTGGAGCAAACTCTCTCCAGGTGCTGGGCGGTGGGGCATGGGGGGGCTGGGAGCTGCTAGAACCAAGGGACTAGAAGGCTAGGGAGCCATGAGGGATTGCCCTGGCAGCTGACTTGGTGGGGTGGGAGACAGGTACTCCCCAGGAGAAACAAAAAGCAGTAGAATAGAAGTCAGAAGATGGCTTCTAACCCTGGCTCTACCACTTACTTATACGGCCTCAAGCAAGTCCCTTTCTTTCTCTGGGCCTCAATTTCTCAGGTTGGCATGCCACAGCTTCCCCCTGGGCCTTAATTTCTCATCTGTAAAATGAAAGGTTGGCCTAAATCTAAGGTCCCTTCCAACACTGACATTCTGTGATTCTCTGATCTGTGACCCCCTGCTTTGAAGATTGAATTTCCATTTGGAATTAGGGAAGGTCAGTCTAGTTTTAGAGAAAACAGAGGGGGAGGGGGTGTTACTGGATTTAAAGTCACATTTCCTATGTCTCTTAAATAGTGACCCTTTCTTGTCATCTCAGGCCTCTCATATCTGGGTGGGATGGGCTGCAGACTGGGCCACACCTAGTTCATAAGCCCCTGAAATGGCTCACTGCATCACCCCTCTCTCTTTCTCCCTTAATCTTTTTTTCTTTTCCCTTGAGGCTCTGGGACAAGGGAAATATCTCTACTCTAGAATAAGTTCTTTATTTTAGAATTAAATTAGAATTAAATACACATATATATGTATTTGTGTATGTGTGTGTATAGAGAGAGGAGAGATATATACATGTATACATATATACATGTATGATTAATTTTTCAAAAGAAAACAACTATTTTGTTAAAGACAAAATCTTTAAAAAATGTGCACACTGGTGTGAGGGTGAATATGAGAAGGGATCATAATGGTAAGAAGTTTGGAAATCACTGACTTGGAGGTAAAAACCCAATGAATGATGAATATACAAACCTTTCCACCAGATCTTTCTCAGGATGGGCCCAGCTTTTGTACCTGTAATTCTGGACAGTGGGAAATGAGCAGCATGATTTATGACCTTTACCCTAAAGATGCAGTTATGTGTGAGACCTTCCCTGCAGCCCATCTCTGCAACCCCTGCCTTCCCTACTCCCCGCTCCTCTGAAATACACACAAACCCTAGCTTGTAAGGGAGAAGAGGCCCAGGATCACGTGTGCTAGAACAGCAGCCTAGGTTCTAGGGCTGAAGGGGGAGCACCTCTTCAGAAAAGGGAAAATATGCCTCAACTTCCCTAGAGGCTGAAGCCCTGCTGGGGACTCTCCTCACCAAAGGCTGGGAAACCCCATGAACGAGCTGGTTGGGGAACAGAGGAACTTCAGGGCAGGCCTGAGCTACATGGGTTCAGTGGTTCCCTGTAACAAGGTGAGTCTGGGAGTAAGGCTTGAGCAGGCATACAGAGACCACTGAATCTTGAGAGGCAGCAGGTTAATTATGCCTCATGTCACATCACAGCAGCACACTTGACCACGATGATGAGCTAGCACAGACACGGTCCCCACGCTCATGTGGTTTATAGTCCAGTAGGAGAAACAACACTAATCATCACACAAAATGAAAAATTGCAGCTGCAATCAGTGCTATAAAGGAGAGGTCCACGGTGCAATGAGAGTGCACAGCAGAGGGATCTGACCCAGTCAGGGAAAGCTGCCCTGAGGAAGTTACAGCATATGAGGACTGGTTGAATAGGATATTTAGCTTGAGTCAGAAAAATCTTTTGGGGCAGGGTGTAACTTCTGTCTTCTGGTCCCTGAGAGCTGCCATGGAAGAGTTGGAGAAGACTTCTCCTGGGAGGTCCTAGTGTGTAGGGAAAGCTACAGAGAGTTAATATTAGGTCAGCCAGAATGCTTACCAACTATCAGAGCTATTCAAGTACAGAATGGTTATATCAGATGCCATTTTTGAATTCTTCTTGGGACCACACAATATGTTCAACTGTGTACATTTAATATCTCATTTACTCTTCACTACAACTCTATGATATAAACATAATTATATTCCTCTTCATTTTACACAGGTGAAATTATTCTCTGAGGTTGCCCAGTAGTGAGTGGTAGAACTGGGATTTGAACCCAGGTCATCTGGCTCTAGAGCTGGGTTCTCTACAGGGTTGGTGTGGGTGTTCAAGTTTGGATCAGTAGACCCAGAGAGGTTTCAGAAATCAGTGGAACTCCGTGACCTTTAAGGTTCCATGTAACGCAGAAAATACTGTTTCCTCTTCCAGCACCATCAAAAGGGACAACTTTACTGCTCGTCTCTTTGACATCCACAAGCAAGTCCTGAAAGAGGGCATTGCCCAGGTAACCATTCCCCTCTCCACCTGAGTCTAAGAACTACCTCTCCCATCTCTCACTTTTTTTTTTAAACCAGAAGATTTTGGCCCAGTACCTGAGCTCATGGGAATCTGCCTCTCATTGGTCATTGGTTTGTACATCAGTGGTCAATCCTGGGATGACCAAAAGAATGATTCCACTGGATTGGGGAGTGTTAGCTGGCACCTCTAATCTCTGTAGAGTACATAATACCTGTATGCCCCTTGGTTAGGCCCTCAGAGTCAGACACTGGGAAATGTCCTCAGCCTTCAGTTTTCTCCACAGACTGTGTTCCTGGGCCTGAATCGCTCAGACTACATGTTCCAGCGCAACGCAGATGGTTCCCCAGCTCTGAAACAGATCGAAATCAACACCATCTCTGCCAGCTTTGGGGGCCTAGCCTCCCGGACCCCAGCTGTGCACCGGTGGGTCCCTTGGGCAGCCCCAGGAACACCATTGGGGTGACAGCCTGATGAGCCTACAATCACAGGTGGGGTCAGGGATCTCCAATGCTGACTATGCCTTCCTGAGCCTTGGGTCATGTGTTTCCCCACCATGGCACAGTTTACACTTGTAATTAGGTCTTGGTATGTCAGGGAGAGAAAGGACCTCATGGTTCATCTAGTCCCGCCCCCTCATTGAATAAGTTAGTATTCCAGGCAGAAGGAACAGTATCTGTGAGGGTCCTGAGGTAAGAAAGAGCTTTCATGTTTAAAGGCCTGAAAGAAGGTCAGAATCCAAGGCAGAGAGGAACAGGGCTTCCCATCTGAGGGCTGGGCCCTAGTAGCATCCACTTCTAGTCAACAGTGATGCTCTAGTTTGCTGTGATTCCATATGGTCTACAGCAGGATTCCAGACAGCAGCTGGGGCTCAGGGAAAGGGGTTCCAGTTCATTGGGAGGCTGGTATGGAATGGAAACACAGGGTCTCAGGGTTCCTTTGGGCATATGCACCAGGGGCTAGGCTTAGGCAGCCCAGCACTCCAGCCTACAGGAGCATGATGATAGGATGCTGTTTAGTGCTCAGCTGATTCTCAAAGTGATGTTCCTATAAGTGTCTGTGAGTCACAGGTCCATCCAATTACTAAACAGACATCTCTCTTCCAACAGACATGTTCTCAATGTTCTGAGTAAGACCAGAGAAGCTGCCAAGATCCTCTCCAATAATCCTAGCAAGGGACTGGCCCTGGGAATTGCCAAAGCCTGGGAGCTCTACGGTTCAGCCAAGTAAGGGGGAGAAAAAGTGGTAGCAGAATCCTGCTTTAGATTCAGCATTCTTGGATGCAGCATCTTCTTTGCCTGTCATCATTAGGAAATAAGGGAATTTTTCTTGGAATAGAAGCTTACACTTTGAAGTGCCAAAATCACTTTAATGGAGTTTTGGGCTTCCTTCTTAAATAAGAGATGCTGACAATAATTTAGTCTTGTATTGCTGGCTGAAAGTCATCATTGTGACTATCAGTGATTGCATCTTGATATAATGCAGAGGTGCTGCCTGGATTGTGAGAAGCATGTGAGGCTGTTTGCCTACACTAATGGCCCCAGCTGTTAGGCTTTAAGCTTTTATTCTTTTTCTTTGTAGTTTTTCTGTCTGTTTCCCTACTAACAGCTCTTACTTCTTATTGCTGTCATCATGCTTAAAATATGGAATCCTCCATTCTCATCCCTATATCTCCTTTCTGACTTGCTATAGTTTGGGAAATCAAATGATCTGAGTTGTTTATTTGTGTCTAATGAGTGTGAGGGCCTTTTTGATGAGTAAATGCATAAGCTTTGATTTAGAGATTTTGGTATCTGTTTTGACTGTTTAGAGGCATTTTTTTTTGCTTCCTTCCTATTTCTCAGCCATGTTTCAGATATGTAAAGATGTTAGGTAAGTGACTTCTGGATAAGTGAGGGGCCACTGTACTACTAACAATTATTGTAATATTAATATAGCATTAATAGTTAACCCTTAATGAGCACTTATTAGTGCCACATTTTGTGCTAAGCATTTCATATACAGGATGTCATTGAATCATTTCAAACACTCTGAGGTAGATACTATTCATGTCTCACATTTTACAGATGAGGAAACTGAGGTTCAGAGAAGTGAATTGTTCAGGGTCAAGTGGTAAGTTGGTGGTAGAGCCCTGAGTCCACCTCCCACTAGAACCTGCATTCTTAATCATTTTATTGCCTCCAAGAGACCCTCTCTGGGCTTGTTAAACCTCACTAGGACTCAGAAAACAGATTGAGCATTTAGAAATCATTAGACAAATATTCTGTCAAGTAGAACTCTTGACTAGGTCGTATTTTAAGAGTGAAGCCAGGAGATGGGTCAGCTAGGGTACTGCTGATAGACAAATGCTATGGAGGTTTCTCTAGCCAAGCTGGAGAGAAATAACATGGAGAGAAAAGTTTTATGTGCCCAAAATTAAGCATTGGTAGATAGGAGCTGTAGGGTGCCTGAGTCAGGATTGAATTCCGTCATTTTGAGAGTCAGATAGGTGCTTCTGCTGACCTAAACATGACCTTTGCTAAAGTCCATTCTTTTCCTCTGAATTCAGTTTCCTCACCTGTAAAATAGGGCTAATAGTAATACCTAAAAGCGTGGTGGTGAGAATTAAATGAAATCATGGATTTGAAAAAATCTTTAAAAAATTCGATGAAGGTGATTACATGGTACTTTCAATAATAACAACAATACTAATAATAATAATAGTAATTGTAGCTACCATTTAAGGAGTACTAGTTTTATTTTACAGAATAGCAAACTGAGGGCTCAGAGAGGTTGAATAAAACTCGCCCAAAGTCACACAGGTAGTAAGTTTAGAATTCATGTCTATCTACCTCTAAAGCCTGTGTTCTCTCTACTACACTGTTCTGCTTCCAAGAAGAATGATCCCATAATGTAGATTGAAAAACTGAGGCTCAAGCATTTGCAGAACAGATGAATTTTCATCAATTATCTCATACTTTTTTAAAGGATTTTTTTAAATGAATTATGATTTCAATTTAGACATTTATTCAAACTCTTTAAATATAGTGTCTGCAGTTGAATGAGTAGGGATTAACAAGGGGGATTTTTGATACAAAATGTTGGGAACTGTGATCTATTTGACACCCTTATCTTATACATGGGGAAACCAGGGCCCAACGAAAGAAGCTGACTTACCCAAGAGCATACCATATGTCACTGGCAAAGCCAGGACTGGGATTCAGGAGTCCTCATTTCCAATCAGCATGCTACTGCTACTTCACCTTCCTTAGCTGACAAATTTCCTAGTCCTGTTCCCAACAGATTGCTCAGAACTGAAGGTAGGGCAGAACTGAGGTAGAATATGCTTTCTGAGCCTGACTCCGATTATTTGCCAGGGGGCAGGCTGACTTCATTAACCAAGGCTTGCAGTTCTTCTTTCACCTACAGCCTCCAGGCTTCCTCCTCCACATCTTCTTGGAGGTAGGCCAGTCTGGGCCAAGTGCCACCTTTCCACCCATGAGCAGAGCAGATCAGGCTGCAGAGTAAAGAGCAAGGTCATTGGCCTTCAGAATACTCTCGGGACAAGATGGCTTGTGAAAGCACCATTTCTAGCTTGTCTCTCAGCTACCCAACTAAGCCAAGACTCAGCTTAATGTCATTTCTGACCTCAAGAGATTTCAAGCAAGCCAGGAGAGGAGGTACACTAGAACCTGTATTCTGCTAAGTGGAAAGGAGTCCAGCAGAGTGTAGTCCAAAAGGTACAGCTGAGGCAAGGAGAAGCAGAGACAAACAGACAAGAGGCCAAGAACAGAACGTCAGGAATCCACACTTAGAACCATAAGCCAAGTCTGCCCACCCAAGAGTCTCAGCAATAAGCTTCAGGCACAAAGCAGTAGAACTACAGCAAAAATGGAGTTTGGTACTGCTGAACGTTGGTCCTAAGAGAGTCTGGTGGGGAACTAGACCTGTCTTTGACAACTGAAAATAGCTTGCCTGGTAGCCAAACAGACAGTTCTTTGGCATTAGTGTTCCCCTGAGTCCTTGAGCTCTTGCTTCTTAAAGAAACTTGTGGATAAGCAGTGAGGAAGAGACCAGGTAAGCCTCAGTGATCCCATTAATACTGTGGGACCTGCGTATGTCACAGAAATGTTGAGAGGCCCCAGGAGATAATGCCTTATTCATAGCTGGTTTTGTAGGGTTTCTGTAGGATTCCATGGAGCTATTCTAGTGTTTTATGCAAGAATCACACACTCTTTTATTATATGCTTCACAATCTAGTAATAGAGTCCTTAACTCCCAACGCCCAGCATTGTTCTTTTACAAAATATTCTTCAGTACTCTCATCTGTTTATTCTTCCAGCAGATTTTAGAATCATTGTGTTAAATTCCAAGAAAAGGTCCTATTGGGTTTTTGAGATGGTTTTAAATCTAAATTTTAATTTGCACAGACTATTTGAAATCATTGCAATATTTCATCTGTTAGAGAAGGAACAGAGACAGCTCCATTTTTTTTAAGTTTCCTGTTTTCAGGAAATAATGTGTTGTAGCCTCAGGTGTCTATGCCTGAGGCAGTCCTGAGTTGAGAGGACATCTGCTCTTTCAGGGAAGCTGTGTTCTGGTTCTTACTCTGAAAAGGGTGTGGGATGGAGGGAAGACAAGTTCTGTAGCCATCTTGGGCCACCTGTGCTCTTTCCCCAGTGCTCTGGTGCTACTAATTGCTCAAGAGAAGGAAAGGAACATATTTGACCAGCGTGCCATAGAGAATGAGCTACTGGCCAGGTAAGTAAAGGAGGGGAGACCTCCAGATAATGACCCCAGGATTGGAGAGAGCCATTCAGAATAGAGCATCCACTCTCTCTGACTTTTACCCATCTTCCCCAGGAATATCCATGTAATCCGGCGAAGGTTTGAAGATGTCTCTGAAAAGGGGTCTCTAGACCAAGACCGAAGACTGTTTATGTAAGTGTTCAGGTAACGTTCCCCAGGGATCCAATAGATGACTGGTTTAGGAAACTCATTCTGCCGTCTGCTTCCCCTAAATGATCCTTTCTTCTGGGAAATATGACATCTTGCTTCCTTCTCTCTGAATTTTAGGGTGAACTCTGAAAATATCCCATCATTCCAGGAACTTTTAGAGAAGGCTCACCAAGTTCTGCTTCTGAAGGGTTGTATCAGAGCTCCTGTTCTGGACAGCCTTGGTTTTCACGTGCTTCAGGGCTCCCAAGTTTTCTTGCCCTACTTGGCTGGTCTAGTGAGACCTGGGCAGTTGGGTTGGGCAGTCAGGGAGGAAGAGGAGTAGCCAGCTCATCCTCTGACTGGTCTGGGAGTTGCTCTCTGAGGTCTCAGGCAAGACCTCAAGGGGCCTGATTTGTGTTCCAAGCTAGGCCCTGTGAGTCCCTTCAGGGGATACCACAAAGTGACTTTAATATCACATATTGGATAGCATTGTTTACAGCACACATATTTAGACCTGTAAATTTGTGATTCTTAAAATTAAAAACCTCCTGGCATTTCACAGTACCACTTACTATTTTCAAAATGTGTTTTTATCTTAACAAAACAGTCATTAATTTACTTTCTAGATAAACCAATGTCAAATAATCAAAGAAAAGGGGAAGAAGTTAAAAAAGACAGTCTGTGGCTTAACTAGATTCATAAGTTTGCACCTCCCCACCCTCATCCCACCACCATTTAAAAAAATCTCAGCCTGATTTCAGCTGCTTTAAGCAGTGTAAGTACAAGTGTGTTTGCTAAGTGTGGCAATATAATTCTGCTGCTCAGTAATTTGGAGCCCACTTTTTAAAAGTTTACCTAATTTGATTCTGGTTACTTTCTTTTTTCCCTCTGGCCTTACTAGAATGACTTTAGATCTGGAATATTAGAAGATATTCCCTACTGCATATCGCCATTTTTTTAGTGAAAGCATTGATGACATGGGAATCTACTTTCATGCTTCCAATGAATCCCTGTTGAGGCCACCCCTGTTGACTGACTTCAAAGAAGCAAAAGGCATTTTGATGCACCCAGAAATTGATTGAACCACTGAACACATCAGTTATAATTTAACACAGCAACTTTCTCCACCCTGTGTTCTAGGGACGGCCAGGAAGTTGCTGTGGTTTACTTCCGGGATGGCTACATGCCGAGTCATTACAGTCTACAGGTTGGTATTTTCTGTTAGACCATTCTTTGCCTCGTGGGACCCACCATTGTCCCTCGGAGATTCAACGCATGTATCACAACAACCTGGGTTTTCCCCTAAGCCTTGGCTTCAGTTCTTCCTCAGGGAACTTGCTGCCGGAACTTCCTATCCTTCCACAGATTTTTGCTGCCTCTCACTGTCTATACACAATGCTTCACAATGCTTCAGCCATTCACATTGTTTCTAGGGATATGCTGGTAAATGTTTAATAGTTATCTTTCTGGGGAGGAAAGCCCCTATTTGTAGCATTTTCTGATTTCTATGGCATAACTACTCCTATCATGGCCAATTTCAAAGCTACCCAATTTAACATCTCTGAACAGAGTTCGGAAGAGATGGATACAGTCAGCCCTTGCTAGCCAGTGCAAATCAGTTCCACACCACTGACTGTTTCCTTCTTGCCAACTCTTTTCTTTTACCTGCTTAATAAAGTTTTTATCACCTGTCTCTTCATGTTAATGACAGTAATGATAATATCACCTTAGCTTGCTATTTTACTATGCGGTTTCAAAATTACATTCCACATCTACTATTTCATTTATTCCTTACAACCACTCTGTGGAGGTATAATTATCCCCATTAGATAGATGAAGAAATAAGGTTCTGAGAGATGCAAGGGCTTAATCTAAAGTTCCATAGGGAGTTGCCAGGCTTTCTGACTCTCAGTCCAGTGGCATTCCCTGTATATCCTCCTCCTCCCCCTGCCTCTAACCAACAGCATGGGGAGGCTAAGAAGCCCTGCTTTCTGTTGGGAGAAGGTAAAGGAGGAAATAAGAGAAAATACCATGAATACTAGTCTGGGTGTCATGAACATTTGGCTCTGCCTCTGTGTGACCGTGAGCAGGTTCCTGACCCTTTCTGGGCTCAGTTTCTGTAAACTGAGAGAACTACACTAGAAAATTGAGGGAACTCCTTCTAGATCTATAATTCTTTGAATATAGGATTCTCCCTAAGTCCCAGCTGTACAAGGGAACAGCTCCACAGAGGTGGCAGCTCTATAGAAAATCCTTTCCTCTAGAAAGTGGTTAGTGGTGGCAACTCGCTGACTAAAATAGAGAGAAATTGTCTATTGGGAAAATGGATCCAGGTTCCAGGGCAAGGGATTTGGGGGAAGGGACCAAAGAAAACTTTATTTAGCTGACAAGGAAGGAAATTAGTATGTAAGAAGGAAAACATCTTTAGGGAACGTAGAAACACAGACCAGGTTTAGACATGGAAATAAATCTGCTAGGTTTAGGACTTACTAGGTGATTGTGAGCAAGTCCTTGCTCATCTCTGAGTTTTGCTTTCCCTACTCGTCACATAATGGGGTACTTCTCTGGGTTTATCTCTGATATTCTGGGCACCTTTAACTCTACCTGGAACACTAGCCTAGTTGTTAGATGGCTGGGGTTAATGGTGTAGACCAGGCAGAGGTGCTGCAGGTGGACTGATTCTATCAGAGAAAGGACAGCAGGGGTGAGGGTGGCATGGAGTGGTGATATTGCTCCTCAGGCTATAGCCTTGATCCTGTTGTGGGCGGTTTGATGTAGTCTGCAGTAAAGACAGACTGTCTCCCTGGTGCCTCAGAATGGAGGCGTGATCCTCTGCTGTTTCCCTGCCTCTCACACCCTAAACTCCTGGCCCACCAGACTATTCATCTTTTGCTACTCACCTGCAGACCTGTGTTCCTATTATTCTGTTAAACTGAATATCTCTTCCCTGTTGAGTCTCACTTGTCATACTCTTATCTGTCCACTCATATGTCACCTCATTAAATAACAGTAACATTTATTGAGCACCTACAGAGCTTCAGGCACTGTGTTAGACACTGGGGATACAACAGGAAATGAGACCAGGAGCAAATGTCTAATCCTTATGGAGCTCACATTTTGGTCAGGGAAATGGTCATCAGAAAGTAAACAAAAGTAGAAAAAATGTTTTTTTTTAATAGCTGGGGGAAACTCTGAATAAACCAGGGTGAAAAGGTAGAGAATTATGGGGAAACCTGTATTTAATAGGGTGATTTGAGAAGCTGACTTTGAGCTGAGACTTTAGGATGAGAAGGATCCAATCACCCATTGGAAAATTCAAAATGAAAAGAATCCCAGGCAGAAGGAATGCAGCAATGCAGAGACCCTGAGGTGGAAATGACACTTGTGTGTTTGAGGATTGACAAACCTGTGTGGCTGGAAGGGGTGGAGGGATGGCATGGAATGAGGCTGAAACGGAGACAAGAGGCAGATCCCACAGGATCTTTATAGGCTGTGCTAAGGAGTTTGGATTTTATCTGTAGTACAGTAGGAAGCTGAGCTCATAAACAATTGTCCCACCCCTTTCAAACCTCATCAATTTTTTTTACACCCTTTCACCTTTTGTCATTTTCCCCTTTAATTATAGTCATGTGTCATTGTGATAGACTGTGAGTTCCCTGAGGGCAAGAATCCTTCATATTAGGAGGGGCCACACCTGCCTCACAAGGATGTTGCAATGACCCTGGAAGATGATGAATGTGAGGATACCTGGCACCTGGTGGATGCTTATTAAAGGTCAGCCAAAGTGAAATAAATAGAATTCCTTCTGGTTTCTTCTCTCTGCAGAACTGGGAAGCACGCCTGCTGCTGGAGAGGTCATGTGCTGTCAAGTGCCCAGACATTGCCACCCAGCTGGCTGGGACTAAGAAGGTGCAACAGGAGCTGAGCAGAGTAGGCATGCTGGAGCACGTGCTCCCTGGCCAGCCTGAGGCCGTGGCCCGCCTCCGTGCCACCTTCGCTGGCCTTTACTCACTGGACATGGTGCGTGGACAGCCCACTTCTCCCACCACAGGCCTCCTGGGTATCAAGGACCCAGAGCCCGATGTGCTGGCACTGGGCTGGACTTGAGTCAGTGATGCTCTGTGAAAAACCCTAGAGCTCTGGGAAGTAGGGCTGGAATCCATCGTAAGCTCCCTCAGCAAAGATGGAGATAGGGGTGGTAACCAGCGGGGAGGGCTGAGGCAGAACAAGAATTGAGGACTGTCTGTACCAGCTTTTCAGGCCTTCTGCTGCTACAGGGAAAGCTTATTCTCATTGTACTCACTGCTGCAGGGGGTTTGTTGGGGGTCACATCCAGATAGTAGCATCCAGCTTGGAGGAGCTTAAGGCTCTTCCTCCTCCTGCTCTTCCTCTGATGCTGCTCTACATAACAGCAGGACCTCAGCTCCTGCATCTTTGGCCTAAGACTGTTGGTGACTGCTTTCTTGCCTTCTGCCAGGGTGAAGAAGGGGACCAGGCCATCACTGAGGCCATTGCTGCCCCTAGCCACTTTGTGCTGAAGCCCCAGAGAGAGGGTGGAGGTAGGTGGTTCTCCCTTTGCAGGGCTGCTCAGTGAAAGGGGGCTAACAGACTGTTACCAGTGCTAACTGGTACTTGCTCTTGGCACAGTCCCAGAGTTAGTGATAGGTAATGGAGAGGGAGGAGTTAACTGACTCAGGAATGCCTTTCACCTGATTGGGTGTAGGCAGGTCCAGGAGGAGCAGATTCAGGCAGAAGTGATGAGTTCTGTTTGGACATGTTGAGTTTGTTTTGGGAGCTCGTGGGATATCTATCCTATGTCTAGAGCAGCAGGGAGCTCTGAAGATTTGGAAGTAACAAGTTATAGGATATAGATGGAACCTTGGAAGAGATCTCCCTGAAAAAAAAATGTATACATAGAGGAGAGAACAAGGGTGGAGGATCAATTCCTTGGGAATCCCAACATTTAAAAGGGGCAGGAGCCAGTTGGGGAGGCTGAGAAGAAATAGCCATAGACAGGTAGGAGGAGAACCAGGGCAAGACAGTGTGGTGGAAGTTGTGTTTGCTTGTGTTGGGGCTCTCCTATTAAGGTGACATTTCCTTCACTGAAGCCAGGCCTTGTCCTGGCTTCACTGAGCTAGTGTCAGGAACTGAGACCCCTTACTTGTCCATATGGCCCTAGAAGTGGGAGCACAGGGTGGAAAAAGTGAGCAGAAGGTCCAGGATGACTGGTTAGTGGAATTGCAGGTAACAACCTATATGGGGAGGAAATGGTACAGGCCCTGAAGGGGCTGAAGGACAGTGAGGAGAGAGCTTCCTACATCCTGATGGAGAAGATCGAACCTGAACCTTTCGGGAATTGTCTGCTACGATCTGGAAGCCCTGCCCGAGTGGTCCAATGCATCTCAGAGCTGGGAATCTTCGGGGTCTATGTCAGGTAAGCCAGACAACGTGTTTCCTTATCTAGTAACTAAGGCCAAGGACCCAAGATCTGCCCACCTCAGAGGACTATCAAATGAAGCCCAGAGAAGAAGTGCTTTGCACATGTAAGGGGAATTCCAATTAGTACCAAGATGGATGAGAAAATAACCCTGGACTAGGAGACCCCAGGGAAGAAAAGGGTTTGGGTCCAGCTCCCAGGCCACCTGGGAGTCTGGGGGAAGGTGGGATGGGCCAGTTAGAGATACTCAGTGGCTTTGGAAGGCTGAGTGGCCCCTGGATTTGGATTTGAGCACTAAAGAATCAGGAAGAGAGGAAACTGGGAATTTGTAAGAAACAGTTCCTGGTCCCTCTCACCACTTCCTGCAAAATACTCACTCCAAGGTTAGGGCAAGGAAGGAATACCAGCTCCTACTATGCTCCTACCTGCCCCTCTCTTTAATCTTCCCCTCTAACCACTCCACTTGAGGCATCTCTACCTGCCACTTCCTCCCCAAACCCCATCACCACCGCAGCCATCTTGAGAGAGGTAGAGAAGGAAATTTACAGCTGCAGAACATGAAATGTGAGCCTGACATCATGCTAAGTGCTTTACCTGCTTTATTTAATCCTCGTGACCATCGTGCAAAGTGAGAGGTATTATCCCTATTTTAAATTGAGGAAATTGATATTTAGAAAGGCTGAGTAACTTGCTCAAAGAAACAGAGCTAATAATATCCAATTTAGGTTGCAAACCCAAATCTGATTGCAGAATCCTAGCACTTTCTCAAGTGTAGCCAGTCACCCATGTACTGCTCATCTGGGACCTAGGATGGCCTTGGGTTTGGGGCCTGGGTCCAGGTGATGGAGTTGTATGTCTCCTGCCCCCATTTCTATAGGCAGGGAAAGACGCTTGTGATGAACAAGCATGTGGGACATCTACTTCGAACCAAAGCCATCGAGCATGCAGATGGTGGTGTGGCAGCAGGAGTGGCAGTCCTGGACAATCCATACCCTGTGTGAAGGCACAGCCAGGCCTGCCCAGACTTCGTTCAAAAGACCTTCTATTGTTTGTACTTGTCATTCCTCTTCTAGCCCTCCTGAGGGGCTGCCCTCCCCCTACTTTGGAAAGGCTGGTCTCTTCTAGAGGTTTCCAGGGTCTTCATGGAAGGGTGAATGCTGGGTACCTTCCCCCAGCTCTCCCACCTGAGGACCAGAAAAATTGTTTCCATTAGGTGAGATCTAGAAGCCCCTAAATCCTCAGGGTGTGGGTATAGCTGAAAAGCAGCTGATCTGAGGTAAGGGTCCGTAACCCTGCCACCCTCCTGTCAGCCCCTCATCAGCCTTTTCAGCAGGTTCCATTGTCTGACTTGAGATGACTGAGGGGTAGGAGGAAAAGGGTGGATGGGCACAGACTTTCCCCACCTCTGCCTTAAATAAAACTACTTTGATGATTCTGTGATTCCTTGGTTTGTGCATTTAGGGGATGGAAAAGGTATAATCAGAGTCTCCCTAGCCCCAGACCCTATGGATAGGACCCTGAAATTCCAATCCTTAGTCACTCACTGATGCTCCGACAGGATCACAGGGAAGAGAGAGGGTTTCTGGCAGGAACCCAGGAGGGAAGGCAACCATAATGGGACATCACAATTGTATTCTGGCTTCAGTTGCTTTCTTGCTTAGCCCAGGAGCTTGTTAAAGGACCTGTGAGTGAAGCCCTGCCTAGCTCTGCCTAAACCAAAAGTTCTGGAAGGAGAATATTGGGATATTCCTGGGGAATACCTTCCCATCCCCCACACAAATCAGAACAGTTAGCAAGTATACAGCCTGTAGGATACCCGAGAGAACAAGTCAGCACCTTCTTGAGGTCACAGGCTTTATTCCTATAGCCACAGGGCTTGAGTACGACTGGGACAAGAAAAGAAAACTTCATCTGAGAGTGAGCAAGACTCTGTTCCGGGGGCAGGGGGTGGGGAGGAATAGAGGACAAGAAAAGCAAGCTCCTCTGGTCCTAGGAACATACCACATTTATTCCTGCAAAGACACAGATGATCTGAAAACCCTCCGGCAACTGAGCCTGACTGTGCAGCCCCTGGAGCAAATTGGCAGACAAGCACTGCCATGTGGCACAAAAGGGAATTCAGACCCACAACAGAAGCAGCAAGTGTTTAAAAAAATAATAATCAATTGTTCCAGAACTCACAGATAGGCATGTCTAAGGGCAAGTGCATGCCCAAGATAAGTCCTGGTGTTTCCTGAGAGAGCTGACATAGGATTATAGAGTTGCTTCCCTGCTTCAGTCTATGCCCTCACTTGCCCACTGAACACTTAACTGGGGACATGACCTTCAGGTCCCTGTTCTGGGCTCCAAGGGCTCTTTGCAGTCTAGGGGCACAGCAACCTGAGGCTGACCTGGGCCCTGTCCCATCTGCCTGGCAGTCACAGGTAGTTGCCTCCACCCAGAGGCAAAGCTGGTCCTTGATCTCAGACAGTTGGTTGCGGGAGGTGGCGTGGGTCAGTACTGGCCCTTGGTACTCCTGGATATGGGCAAGGAGGGTGGGCAAAACTTTGGAAAGCCAAGCAAGGGGAATCCTGGGTAAAGGGCAGGGTCTTGTTCACTGGGTGGTCAGGCAGCGGTGGCTGAAGAGCTGGGTGATGACGGATGGGTCAGCCACAGTGGACGTGTCCCCCAGGTCGTGGTCGTTCTTGGCTATCTTCCGAAGCACTCGCCTCATGATTTTCCCTAGGAGAACCACAAACTTCTGGTAACCACCTGGTGACAGCACTGACCCACTCCAGCCCTACCAAAGGCTTCCATCCACACACTCTGCCACCACTAGGCCTTGGCCAATCCCAATCGCTGGAGGCTTCTGAACATACCTGAACGGGTTTTAGGCAAGCCAGGTGCATTCTGGATGTAATCCGGTGTGGCAATGGGGCCAATCTTTTCTCTAACTGAAACCAACAAATCATGCATTTTTCCAGTACCCTTAGCCAGGCTTCCAAAAGCCAAGGTAGAGATGGCTTTGTTCCCCACCTATTTTCTCTTCAAGGCCTTGCCCACAATCATTCTCAGGCTCACTTTTTGTCTTTCTTTCTTGTTAACACATTGTCCCTTTACTGTCTCATTTTATATTAATTCACCTTCATAGAACTCAAGCTCTAGAACCTGCCTGCTAGTTGAAATTCCACTTTACTAGCAGTGTGGCCTTGGACAAGTGATTTAACTTCTCTGAGCCTCAATTTCTTCATCTTTAGAATAAGAGTAACAATAGGATCTATTTCATGGGGGTGATTATAGGGATTAAATGGATTAATGCATTTAAAGCATTTAGCCCAGTGGTAGCACAGGGAAAGAATTCTATAGAATTTTTTTTATCCTAGTGGAGACTGGGAAGATGCCCTGGGAATCTGTTTGTGGTTTGGGAAGCAGCTCACTACAGCCCCTAACAACCTGCTGTGGTAACTGGGCCATTAGGACAGACCCAAATCCCTGCCCAGGGAAGCTCCTTACTCTGCTTCTTGAGCTCCTCAGTGAGGGTGGGGCTGAAGGTATGCCCATCACACAGGGTGACAAAGCAGTAGAGGCATTCGCCCTTCACAGGATGAGGATGGCTAACCACAGCTGCTTCTGCGACAGCCTCATGTTCCACAAGTGCTGACTCCACCTCTGCCGTGCTCAGCAGGTGTCCTTGTCAAGGGGAAGGAAGTGCCATGAGAGAGATCCCAGCCCCTGCTCTATCTGTCCCAACAGGGTAGTCCTGGTCTGGTCAAGTGGGGAAGGCCTTTCATTCATTCCTCATAAGACATACTTCAGTTGTCCCACCATCCCAGTTCCCCTCCTCCAGGTATGTTCCATTGCTTACTACTCTTCTTCCAAAACCTGGGTCCAGAACCGAATGCTGCACTCCAGGCATGGTCTGGCCAAAGGATATCCTGGCTCCCTCAGAAAGTTTTGGCTGGGATTGCTGGTAGAACAGGGCTAGTGAGAAGGGAAAATGGTCCCTGGCCCTCACCAGATACATTCAGCATGTCATCAATCCTGCCAGTGATCCAGTAATAACCATCCTGGTCCCGCCGGCAGCCTGGGAAGAGAAGAAATGCATGACATAATAAATGCCCAACAGTAGGATACAGGATCCACACTACCAAACTGCCAAGCCCACTGCAACAGCCTCCTAACAAGTCTTACTGCTTCTACTCTTGCCTGCTCTGGTAGTCAGGCTCTAAGATGGCCACCCTGATGCCAACTTCCTGGTATTCATACCCCTGTGTAGTCCTCTTTCTCATTGTAGAAGGTTCTTCTGTGCGATGAGTAAAATTTGGCAGAAATGATAGAAAGTCATTTCTGAGATTAGATTATAAAAGATGCTGTGGCTTCTGTCTTGGTTGCATTCTCTCAGATTATTTGCTCTGGGGGAAGCCAGCTGCCATGTTACGAGTAGCCCCTGTAAAGAGGTCCATGTGGCAAGGAATTCAGGGTTCCTGCCAACAGCCACATGAGTGAGCTTGGAAGTGTGTCCTCCAGGCTCAAACCTTCAGATAACTGCAACCCTGACTACAGCTGACTGCAACTCATAAGAAATTCTGAATGAGAACCACCAGTTAAGCCACTCACAGATTCCTGACCCTCAGACACTGTATAAGATAATTTATTTGTTGTTTTAAGCTGCCAGGTTTAGGGGTAATTTGTAAATTCCTAGCATTTCACTGCTTAAAACCCCTAAAGGTCTCCCACTCTCCCACACTGGATAAAATCCAGACTCCTCACCATGGCTCACAAGGCCCAAATGATCTCCTTCAACTTGGTATAACCTTCTTACCCTTGCTCACTACACTCCAACTACACAGGCTTCAATCTGTTCCTCAGGCATTCAGAGCTTGTATCTCTCCAGCACAGGACATTCACTCTTACTCCAGATTTTCCCGTGTTTGGCTCCTTCTCAGCTGTTAGGTCTCTATGGTCAAATGTTACTTCAGAAAAACCTTCTGTCACCACCCCATGTACAGTGGCCATCCCTGAAGACTCTTTATCCTATTACCCTGTTTGTTTTTCTTCAGAGCACCTACCACTATCAAGATAAACTTACTTGTTTGTTTGCTGAATTTATTGTCTGTTTCCCCTTACTAGAATGTAAGCCCCATGAGAGCAGAAGCCTTACCTACCTTATTCATAGTAATATCCCCTGTGCGTAGATAAGTACCTGGACGTAGTAGGTGCTCAATAAATAGTTATGGAAGAATGGACTGGTGGATGGATACAAGGGCAAACATGGGTTCCAGACATGGGGATACACATGACATAGTAATATACACTGCCGTATACCCCATCTCTTTTAGCTCAGGAGCAATGGAAATAAGAACCTTTTCCCTCATACATCAAATTTCAGGTGGCACCATGCTGAGAGCCTTCCTTCAACACTCATTTCTATTCTTATAGTCTTCTCTGTAGCTCAGACTGGATATTAGACACTGATACATAGAACACATCCCTAACCAGCTCTTCTTGAAAATGAAAGGGGAAGGTATGTGTCTTGGTGGGAACTGTGGGAAGGGGATAGCCAAAGCTCACCATCTCCTGTCACATAGTACCCAGGAAACTTCTTAAAGTAAGTGGTCTCAAAGCGTTCATGGTTCCCATAGACTGTGCGCATGATCCCTGGCCACGGCTGCTTGAACACCTGGAGAGTGAGAAAGGCACAATGGTTACATCTGCTACCGTGTCTCACAGGAAAACATCACAGCTTTGCCAAACATGAGAAGAAATATCCTGAATACTATTCCTGAGAAGTAAGACAAAGTACAGGCTTTGGAGGTAGACAATCCAGGCTTGGAATCCCAGCTCTGCCACTTACTAGCTGTGAGACCTTGGGTAAGTAACTTTACTTCTCTGGGCTTCAGGATCCTTATCTGTAAATCAGAGAAAATAATTTCTACCTCCCAAAGTTATTGGAAGAATTAAATTAATAGTATGTGGAAGTTACCTAGCACAATGTTCTTAATGGTAAGCATTCAGTAAATTTGACTCTTTTTCAGTAATCCCTCAGGGATGCAGGTCCAGTTTGATGCAAGTGAAAGCAATCATATGAAAATGTGGGACTCACATATAAGTAAATAAATATTGCCCCTATCAATAATGTCCTGTGGCAGCAGATTGATGGGATGAACAGAATTCTAGGCTAACAGTGAGAAGAGCTGGATTCAAGTCCTGCCCTTGTTACTAACTTGCTCTTAGTAAAAATAAACTAGAGTGGAGAGTGGGGCTAATGACATCCCTACAACTAATACCACAATCACAACAACACCAGCTAACATTTATCAAGCACTAACTTTTAGGTTCTGTGCTAAACCCTTCACATGGACTATCTAATTTAATCAATCCAGTGACCATAGGAGACAGAGGTACTATTATAACCCTATTTTACAAATGAGAAAATTTAGGTAACTTATCTAAGGTCACAGAAGAGACAGAGCCAGGATTTGAACCCAGGCAGGTTGACTCTGGAGCCTATATGATTTTCCACTCTTTCAGACCCAAACGGCACCATCAGGTATCTTTGAGCAGAGCCCTTAAGAGCCCTGTAGGCCAAAAGGCAGAGGCACACAAAGTATCCAGAAGGATTCCTCCTAGGGTCTCTTTGCAGATGATGAACCCTCCAGCATAGAGCTTTAGCCAAAAGCAGCTACCAGGAAAGATTAGGTTCTAAACTCTAAAGGAAAGTATATCACCTTTTCGTGGACCCTTCCCCTTCTCAAAGACCTCCCCAAGGGCCAGGTTCTCACCAGATAACCTTCAGCTTCACCTTCCAACTCTTCCCCAGACTCATTCAGGATTGCAGGAGCTACACCAAAGAACGGGAAGGTCTAGAAGCAAACAGGAGACCCACGGAGAGGAATCAGGCAAGGCTGGCTCAACTCTCTACCTCTCCCAAGGAGTCACAGAGCCCCACATTCCTCACACATATCAGTCCAGTTCCCTGCCCTCTACCTATGTCAAATGCCCAGAGACTCTACTCCTACCTAGCCCAGGACCAGCCAAGGGAGCCTTACTCACAGCAGAACCAGGCTTCATGGGTGTGGCACCAGGGAGGGGGGTCAGCATATGGCCACCCTGTGGAAGTCAGAGATCAGGGGTCTGAGTCAGTAGTCCCACAATGTCCCTGAGCCCCAGCCTTCTGAATCCCTTACTCACTGTCTCTGTCTGCCAGAAGGTGTCCACAATTGGGCAGTGCTGGGCACCTACCACCCGGTGGTACCAGAGCCAGGCCTCAGGGTTGATGGGTTCACCCACTGTGCCTAGAACCTGTAAGGATGCCCGGCTGTGCCTTGGGCAGGGGAGTGTGAAGAGAGGAAGGCTCTGAGCACCACTGGGAACCAGGAAGACATGTGCAGGCTCTTCTCCCGCCCCCTCCCCTATACCAAGCCAGGATTTCAGAAAAATGGAATGGAAAAGACTGGGCACAAAGGCCAGCACCCAGCTTTGAGGGGCACCCATAGTAGCAGCTGCGGAGTGGTCTCACTTGGTAACAGGCTCATCTCCAAACTTCATGAGCAGACGGATAGCCGTGGGTGCTGTGTAGAACTTGGTCACCTTGTACTTGTCCACGATATTCCATAGGCGGCTCACGTCCGGGTATGTGGGAATCCCCTCAAACTGACCCCAGTAAAGTCTGGTCACTTTTGGTCCTTCTCAATAGTCCCTCCATTCCCCTACCATACCCTCAGGCTCAGTATTTTACCCTTTCTGACAAACTCATGTCTTCACTCTCTTATCAGACAAGCCAAGAGACCTTCCCAGTCAGGATATACAACCTCCTAAGAACTCCTCTCTCCAGGAAACAGGTCATTGTATAAGTCCCCCGCCTCTAAACCAAGTGGCCTTGGGAGGTCATCACCCAGGATCATCTTGTCATCCCCAAAGTAGACCAGGTAGCCATAGGTCCCAGTACCCTTCTTACCAAAATACTGGTGGCACCATTGGCCAGTGGCCCATAGGTGACATAGGAATGGCCAGTGATCCAGCCAATGTCTGCTGTGCACCAGAACACATCCTCTGCATGGAAGTCAAACACGTACTTGAAGGTTGTGGCCACATAGAGCATGTAGCCTCCAACTGTGTGTACCACACCCTGGGGAAAGAATAGGGCCTCAGGTTGGGGCCTT
Organism: Vicugna pacos; assembly: GCF_048564905.1. Taxonomy (NCBI): domain Eukaryota; kingdom Metazoa; phylum Chordata; class Mammalia; order Artiodactyla; family Camelidae; genus Vicugna; species Vicugna pacos. The sequence goes on along the minus strand of NC_133005.1, from coordinate 26,105,433 downwards.
GGGCTCACCCCCACTGACTACCAAATGTAGCTGGACAGAGCTAGAGGAAGATCCTCTTCAGGGATTCAGGCCCTGCCAGCATCTCTTTCACAGGTTCCATTTCTCTTCCATCCCCTTTTCTCCATGTTCCCATCTCACACCCCATGCACATTTACAGTCAGCCCATCACTCACACCCACAACCTAAGATGGTATTTCTGAGCCACCCACATTACTCTCACACACATGAACACTTCTAGCACACTCAACTCTAATAGGATCTCTGTTGTGTGTTTGTGCACACACATTCAATTACATGTTGACAGAGTGAGAGTGGAAAAAAAGACAATCTTCTTTGCTTACTCCATCAACATGCCGTCCCAAGGAAAGACAGGCCAAAATTTTGTCTCTAAAGGCCCACTGAGGAATATTCCAAGGCATATCGCAGAAGAATTTATATATGATATGAGTGGAAGTTAGAGAGACGTATCTTTCCAGTTAATGGAAGAGCTAGAGTTTTATGTGTTCCTGGCTCCCACACTGTGTCCTGGGAGGGACTAGATATTAATAGTGTGGCACATGAAAGGGACTGAACTCTAAGAGCTGTAGTCTAGGAGGCATAGGGGGATCCTTGTGCCTGCTCTTGGCCTTGACTTTACAGGGCATCTCCTCTTCAACCAAACCATGTGGGCATGGGGGTATCAGCCACATAGATTGATCCTTTTATCCTTTTCTGGGCATCACAGAGGCTCCCACCTAAATTGTCTCATCCTAGGCCTCATCATCAGTAACTGAGGATTCACGTCTTAATTTGATTTAGGAAAGGTAATGAGACATTTCTGAAACTCAGAGTTGCAGAGCTAAATTCGTATCATTACATGCTTCCTCAAAAACTCACTTCTCACCCCTACACAGTGTACACACACACACACTTGCCTTGGGTTTGCCTGTGGAGCCACTAGTGTACAGAATGAAGAGTGGGTCCTCAGCATCACACCACTCAGGCTCACATTCCTCCCCTGCCTCTTGCATGAGTTCATGCCACCACAAGTCAACTCCTTCGTTCCAGGAGATCTGTAGGGGGAGGAAGAGAGGAATGGGCAGGGAAGAACTGTGAACAGCTCAAGAAGGGGGCAGGAGACACCCCTACCAGGCACCTAGAGAGGTAGTGGCAGATGGGGGTGCTGGGAGGGAGGGAGGAAGGGCCCTGTGAGGGTGGACTGGGGCAGAGAAAACAGAAGCAGAACAGTAGGCTTCTTGGGTACTCTCAGCACCCTGCCCCAGAGCTCCCCTCACCTGACCTGAGGTGGGCCCCTTGGTTGGTCCCTTTTCATTCTTCAATTCTTAGCTTAAATGTTACCTTCTTGGGAAGGCTTTCCCTGAACAGTATCTGATAGTTTCCCACTCCCACCTTCACCCCTGCTATTATTCCTGATCACAGCACCATATTTCTTTCCCACACAGCACATACTTCCAATCATTTTATTTAGTTATTTGCTTGATTACTGTCTCCCCAACTAGATAGTGATCTCTATGAGTTTTGTGGCAGATCTGTCTGTACTTTTTTCCCTACATCCCAACACCTAGCAAAATACCTAGCACTCAAATGGCATTCAGTAAAATTTTGCTGGATGAATGAATATGCACACACAGGCCTGCACACACACATATGTACTTAAGGGACTAGTGGCTCATCAGTAGGAATGTGGACACCACACAATTCAGAAATGCAAAATTAGTCAGAGCCTGCAGGTGAGGCGGGCACCTTGCCCCATTAGTTAGTAGCAAAATAAGTCAACGGATCTTGGTCCAAGCATCCTTTCTTGTATGTCCAGACCTCATCCACATCTGAAGTTTCCTACCCCAGCTCCGCCCTTGCCTTTACACCACCCGTACCAATGGGTTTCTCATAAAGACACTTGCTTGAGGTTCCCTTCAGGAGGAAACCTTGCTTTATTTTGCTTGGTGGAAAAGGACCAAAGTGGACTTCTCCCAGTAGAGGGATGTCCCTCTATATTAGAGTGCCTTTGATAACTACTTCTGGATCCGTCATCCTGAAATTTTTCTCAACTCTCCTTGAAATTGTTTTACTTTCCTGGTTATATCACCTCTTTGAAAAACCAGTTTTCTGAGTCTACTCTTTGCTGAGTGACGTTGAATTCTCTGAATCGTCCAAAAGTTGTACTGGATTTCAATTCTCAGTTCTGCCAATTCCTAGCTATATATGACCTTGGGCAAGTCACTCTATCTCAAGTCACTCCTTTTTAAAATGATAGTCATTCTTGCCCTAATGCTCTCACAGGATTTGGGGAACATCAAAAGAGAACTTTATTACCTAGTGACCATCAAGCCTTATATTATCATAAGGAGTAGGGAAGATTGATAAATGTCAGGAAGGTAAGAAGTTAGTTCAGTTCCACTGAACTCCTTTGGGAGGTGAAATGAGAGTATGATGATGGGTTTGCTTTGGCTGTTACAAAACTTTCATATTAATTAGCTTCTTGTTAGATGGTCCTGGCTGGTAGGTAGGCATGATAGTGTACGAGAAACACTCTATCCCCATTACATGGCTAGATGGTAATTTATTGCGGGCATATGTGGCTTTAAAACCCCAGAGTGTTAGACACATGCTTTCATAAATGATAAAATTACCACTCCTCTCTTTATGTACTATCAGTCCCTTACTCTGGAGAATTTGAAGTTTCTGGCACATAAGCAGCATAAGAATGACAAGTTCAGGCCAAGAAAGACACCATTAAGAATAAAAAGAAGGAGGGGAGGGTATAGCTCAGTGTTAGAGTGCCTGCTTAGAATGCATGAGGTCCTGGGTTCAATCCCCAGTACCGCCATCAAATAAACAAACAAACAAACAAACCTAATTATCTCTGCCACCAAAAAATAAACAATTTTTTTTAATTTAGAAAAAAATTTTTAAAAAAGAAGAAAAAGGAGAAAAGCTGCTCAGAAGCTAGAAAACATAAAAATACACCCTATTTTTTAATTGGAATAGCTATATGGGTCTACACATACATTGTCACATAGTCTTTTTTTTTTCCCAGCCAAACAATCTACTTGAGATGAGAATAGTATTTAAGCAGAAGTGTGTCAATATTGCTTTAGGCAAATGGGGCTGGTCTACAGTGCTGGTGTGGATTATCATAAAAAAAAGTACTAGGTACATGTAAGGGCAAGGCATAGTTACACTGTGGCAATGAGGGGACTCTTGCAATCTTATAAAACTGTTTCCTTTGTGGGTGTGTGGTAAGAAGGGGTGCGGTGGGTATTCCAGGTGTGGAGCAGATAACCAGCACCAGGAAGCAAAGTGAGCTAAATTAGTGGCACAAATGCTGGCTGTGAATTAGGTGTATACTTATAAGGGCCCAGAGCTTTGAAGCAGGAAGAGGTTTGGATTTTCTGAAATAAGAAGAGAGGAGTTGGCCTTATTGGTCCAGGATAGCCTCAGGGAGGGCAGCTGCCAGGTGTGAGAGAGGAACATGAGGAAGCTCACGCGTGTTATGGCTGAGAAGGGTCTCTGCCAACTGTGCCAGGCCCTTCCTTGAACATTGCTTAAGGATGAGGGGGTTTGAAGCTTTGCCAATATTTCTGCAGCTTTTACTGCAGTTCTCAAACCAACAAACCTGAACTTTGTAAGCTTATTTTTATGGTCTTTAGTGTCTTGGTAAAATTTGTTTTCACTTCCAAGAAACAAAAACTCAGGAGCCTGTGGCCTGAGGGTATTAAGAATTATGAGTTTAACATTGTCAATCAACTACACGTCAATAAAAAAATAAGAATTAAAAAAAATTACAAGAGTTTATTTCTTTTCTAGATTCCCTTTTAGAAATGCCAGCCTGTCTGCTATGTCAGAAACAATAACAGCTAACATTTATGGAATAGTTGCTATGTGCCAAACGCCTTACATATATTGACAGGCACAATTATCAGGTAGGTACAATTATTGTCCTTATTTTGCAGATGCGGAAACTGAGGCAAGAGCGCTTAAGCACCTCGCCCAAGCTCCAACAGCAGCAGGTGACAGAGCCTTGACTTGAACCCAAGTAGTCTGGCCCCAGAGCCTACTCTAACAGCTAAGTTTGTTTCCTCTTTCAAGAGAAGATCTTAGGTCCCTGCCTAAGTTTTAAAAGGAAAGCAGCGTCCCCTAGGAATCAGATCTGTCTTCACCATGCTAATGAGAATACAGAAAAGGGGGGCTTATATTTATTATAAGCCTAAGAGGTTGATCATAGCAGCTTTAGAGTAAGACACCGTATGAGGATGGTAAAACTCAGTGGAATATTGGCTTTTATGTATTGTTTTAGTGAGGGAAGCAGGTTCCTTTTGAGCATGTATTATCATCTCTCCATTACTGATAAGGGAACTGAAGCCCAGAGAGCTGAAGTGACTCATTCAAAGTCATACAGCTAAAAACTGGTATCTGGATTCCAAGCCCAGTCTCTCTTTTATACTAATCTGCTTTGAGTGCCCACTTAGAGATCTCTCTTCTTAGAACCACCTACAATGTAATTTTTGTTCAGTTTAGCATTTAGTTATATCAGAGAGTTTACGTGCAGTTTGTAAATCCCAAAGTAGTTTATAAATATATTTAAGAACCTTCTCTGCTGCCCTATATAAGACTTAGGTTTTCATTTGTAATGCATATCTAACTTGATGGTGGATTCCCTAGGTCAGGGTCAGTACCTCCTCTATCTGTTTCTCCTCCTGTCTCTCCTGGCTCTGCCCCAGCTAGGTGCGCAGTAAAAACTTTCTGACAGGTTACTTTGTCCTCTCTCCCACAGTGGTCCTGAGCAGAAGGAGTGAAATGGGATGTCTATTGCTACCACTCTGAGATCCATGCTCTGTGCTGATTCAGAGAGACAGCAACAGGCATTTGGTTTCACAACCCTTCAGAATGACTTAGTCAGCAAAGGACCCAGGGGCAGAGAGAAGGCGGTTAGGTCTGGCAGCCACCTCAGTGGGGCAAACAGGCAAAGAGCAGATGGACACACAAACAAGCACGCAGGGAAGCAGTGCCCAAGGCAGTGCAGAGTGGATACCTGGGGCCAAATGCGCTTGGGTTTCTCTTTCAGCTTACCCTGTTAAGAGCCCATGGAAAGGGAGGTGAGCAGGGTTCAAGTATAGGGGAGTGGGAGGGAGGGGTCAGTGTGCCCCAAACCTCTGGCTGCCCCCTTTCCCTCAGGTACCCCTCTTACTGGTCCTTCCAGCCTCCATTTTCCTGATCCTATTCATAGTCACTGTACACTCAGAGCCTCTAATGCTGAAAGGGGTCTCCAATCTCCCTAGATGAGACTGAAGTCCACTCAGAGCCTTAAGACCACTCAGAGCCCCTCAAGTCACAGAATCTCAGGAACCCTCTGTCCTTCCAAACCCTGGAGCTTTCACCCTTCATGTTCCTTAGACCTGGAGGCCTCCATTGGGCCACCAATGCTCTTCCACCATTTCCACCAGAAGCACTGAATCCAAAGCTAACAAGGACCATATCTTGAGGTCCAGATCCTGGTCCTTCTATGGTGGGACAGCACAATTAGCCCACCCCAAGCCACAGCCCAATAATAAGATGACTACATATAGCTACCCAAATCAGCCCATTTTAACCCATGCCCAAGCCCTGAAGGTCCCTTGTGCCCATCAGAATACCTCAACCAGCATGAGAATCTTCTTCACAATCCCTCATGTCAAGTTCCCAAGGTACAAGGGGTTCCATACCTACATTCAAGGTCCCAGTTCCCAGCCATCCCTGCCAGAGAAGCCATTCCTAGGATTGCTCCCAGATCCTCAGCATTATGATGAGGAAACAAAGAAGGACATTAGGAACTTTTAGGCAGGAAGAGGGAGCAATTCTGAGCCCAGAGGAGGGCATAGCAGTACCAGACTCACCTGCACATCCGGGCATGGCCTCTTAATTGGGGGGGACTGGCTGGGAGAGTCACTTGTGCCCAGTTCTGCCCGCCCTAGGTGCTTGACCACAATGCAGCATCTCACTGGAAAACCCCTGGAGGAAAGAAAAGCCTCAAGTGGTGGGTGGTTGGCTCAAGAGAGAATTTGGCAGGACCTGCCCATGTCCATCAAGGGTAGAGGGGACAAGGGGGACCTGGCACTGGGGAAATGCCCAGTCAACTGAGAGCAGTAGCCAATAAACCAAACACACTTACTTCTCCCGACATTTCTCCAGGGCATCATCAGCCAGCTCCTTCAGGTTCACAAGCTTTTCCCCCCTGTAGAAGGCGTCTTTGGGGAGCAACAAACATTCCAGGCCTTAGGAAGGCATCACACTCCTAGCCCCTTATCCCTAGTAAGCACAGTGTTCACAGTCCTTCCTGGGTGGGCCTTTTGACTCAGGCTCTTCCAGCTGATTTGAGCTGACAGGGGGTTGGCTGAGGTGGAACCAGGAGATAAAGGGTAGGCTGTCCTGAATCCCAAATACCAACTAGCTGACTGGAGACCAAGACTTGGGGTGCAGGGGTTTTAAAGAAAGGGTGAGAGAATTAGTCACCTGTAGTGATGAGAAGGCTGCAACTAGAATCCAGGATCCGTTCACAAAGAGAATCTGCAGAGAAGCCTGCAAACTAGGGAAGGAAACAAAGACTGAGGGAGAGGGAGACTCAGAGACTGAGTAAACAGGGAAAGGAGTCACTCATAAAACCTTCAGGGTCTTTAAGCGAAGGTCCTAGAAGAAACTGGTTAACTGATAAGGAACCTATGACACAAACATTCTAAACTCCTTAGTCTGGTTCTTAAGATCTTCCATCATCCAGGCCCAACCTACTTCTCTTGAGCCCCATTCCCCAACTGGGTCCCTTTTTCCAACCCAATTTCCTACCACAATGGAGTGTAGAGCCCCAAGGCGGGCACACGCCAGCATGGCCACCACGAGCTCCGGTATCATGGGCATGTAGATGGCCACTCGGTCACCCTTCCAAATGCCTGCAGGTAAAGCACACAGACCATGGACTATGGTGGACCCTTCCTGCTGCTACTTGCTCTCTCTCATCCAGCTACCCCCTAGCTGACCTTTTCTGTTCCCCTGTTACCAGGTTCCTTCTGTTCCTTGTCTGCTTCCCCCAAGTCCTCAGATACCCCAAGGCTGGACCCTCCAGCCTCTCCCCATACCCCACACTCACCCTGTTTTCGGAGAACATTGCTGAACTGACACACTTGGACCAGAAGCTCACGGTATGTGATTTGGGTGGTCTCCTCTGGCTCATTGCCCTCCCTGAGATACATCAGAAAAAGCCAGTCATTAGGGAATATAACCTCTTCCCCAAACAAAAAATAGAAACAATCATAAAATCCATTCAGTAACACCAAGGCCTGGGAATGTCCTGTGAGGGTGAGCCATCTGCCACCACACCTTGAGCTGACTGTCCAGCCAGTTTGGCCTTTCAAAGTATACTTTATACACAAGCTGTGTGTCACTGGAAAATGCACTGCCATCTCTGAGCCTCATTTAATTTGATAAAATGGGGTGATGGTCCTTTCTGTTCCATCCTAGGCATGTGTTAAGGAGAAATGATATCATGGCTATGTGGTTCTTCCTGAAAGTGATATCAACAGTGCATTGGTGTTATTCAAAGTGGGGTCTCCAGATCACTTGTACCCAAATCACCTAGGGAACTTGTTAAAATGTAGATTCCTGAGCCCAAACTCAGACCTACTGAATCACAATCACAGGGTCCAAGAATCTGCTTCTTGACTCCAAGCTGGTATGAAGAATCAGAAGGTATTTCTGATGCATATTTAAAGTTTATGAATTGCTACCCCTCTATCAGCTGATTGCTGTCTACCTCCTCAGCCTTGCCTGCCACTCCTTTCTAGTCTTCATCCTGGCTTCCTTCATTTATTCCTTTGCTTATATATGTATAGAAATAAGGCACTAATGAACAAGATAAACATGATCCCTGACAACATGGAGCTTATATTCCAATGATAGCACAGGAAATATACAAGTAAAAATACAACTAAAATAATTTCAGATTATGATAAGCATTATGAAGGATAAAAAGAATGAGTGACTAATAATAATAATGAGTGACTGAAAATTACTTTTTAAACAGATATCTTAAGGGATTTTCATGACTGTATGCAAAGATTTAACTATAAAAATATTCCCCTCATGGAAACAACCCAAATACCCACCGAAAGATGAATGGATAAAGAAGATATGAGATACATATATACACACCACACACACACACACACACACACACACACACACACAATGGAATACTATTCAGTCATAAAAAAGAATGAAATAATGCCATTTGAAGCAACATGGATGGACCTAGAGATTATCATACTAAGTGAAGTAAGTCAGATGGAGAAATACGAGTATCATATATCACTTATATGTAGAATCTTAAAAATGATACAAATGAACTTATTTACAAAACAGAAATAGTCTCACAGTCATGGAAAACACACTTACAGTTACCAAAGGTAAGGGAGAGGGATAAATTAGGAGTTCAGGACTAACATATATAAAATAGATAACCAATAAGGACCTATTGTATAGCACAGGGGACTATATTCAGTATCTTGTGATAACCTGTCATGGAAAAGAATCTGAAAAATAATATATATATATATACATATATATATACACACACACACACACACACATATATGTATAACTGAATCACTTTGCTGTACACTTGAAACATTGTAAATCAACTATACTTCAATTAAAAAATGAAAAAAAAACACATTCAAAAGGCATAAACATAGTCCTAACAGTTCATCAATAAGACACACACACATACTAAAGAATATTCCCCTCAGTAGTTTTTTCAATTTTACGATTTTTTAAAATAAGTAATACATACAAATGTTACTACATAGTAAGATATGTAATGCTGGCACAGGGAACTATAGTCAATAACTTATAATAACCTATAATGAAAAGGAATATGAAAACAATATGTATATGTAGGACTGAATCACTATGCTGTACACCAGAAACTAAAGCAATATTGTAAATTAACTATACTTCAATTAAAATAAAAAGGTATGTAATGAGAAGTGTCCCTCCTACCCCTATCTTCTAATCATCCTGCCTACTGGCCAATTACCTATTATGTGATGTAACTTTCTAGAAATAGTCAGTATGCAGAAAGGGCCACTCCTAGTAAGGTGGAGGATGTTGGGCAACAGAACTAGTGAAGAGTGACCAAGAAGTCACTTTGGAAGAAGGCTACACTGTTAGCATCTTTCATAAGGTCCTTGGGATATTGTTGATAATGGAAATTTAAAAACTGTATTTAAAAGGTTGAATTTTAATGCTGTTCAGAAGAGAAATAAGTACCTCACAGTGCTCAACCAAGCACCGAATGGGCAGAGGTAGAAAAGAGCTGCTTTAACCATAGGACAGGCCTATTAGACAAGCATATATACATGCATTTATGTTTATATATTCTCATTTTTCCCATACAAATGATGGCATACAATATACACTACTCTGTGCCTTATTCTTTATTGAGTATAATAGACATCCAATAAACTGCACAAGTCTTAAATATAGAGCTTGATCATCTTGCTTTATTTTTAAATTTAACAATATACCTTAATATCATTTTCCATCGAGACTTATAGTGCTGTTTCATTTTCTTTATCATCTGCATAATGTTCCACTGTTTGTATGTGCCATAATTTATTTAACAAATAAATGTTTCAGTGAATATCTTCATGTCATTTTACTCACTTGCAAATATATCTGCAGGATAAATTACTAGAAGTGAAATTGTTGAATCGAAGGATGTATGCATTTTAAATACTGATAAACATTAGAGGATAGCTACTTTAAGTAAGATGGTCAGGGAAGGCCTCTCCCTGGGGAGGTGATATTTGAGCTAAGACCTGAGTAATCAGAAGTAGGCAACTATATGAATTCTTGGGAAGAGTATGCCGGGCGAAGAGAACATTGAAATTTGGAAAGGCACTGAGGCAATAAATAGTTTGGCCTATTCAAAGAACAGAAAGGAAACTATATACTAGTATGGCAGGAGCATAAGTAAACAAGAAGGAGGGTAAGAATTAGAGGTAGGCAGCATCCAGATCATGTAGGGTCTTGTAGGCATGGTAAGAAGTTTGGATTTTATTCTTAGTAGGTTCCTCCGGGCCTCCTGGCTTCCCTTACCCACAAAAGCCCACACTTTTAATCATGCCATTGCCCCTGCTCAGAATCAGAATGACTTTGCTCCTCCTTCAGGTGCCAGCACCACATAGCCCTCACTAAATACTACAGGTCATTTTGCTCCCTCTCCTCCCTTACTACCCAGAGTACTTATGAAGGAGGTAACTGAAACCCAGGGAGATGCAGTAACTTGGTCAAGGTCACACAATAATAAGTGGCAGAGCCAAGAATAGAGCCTCAGGTCTGATTTCAAGCCAGGACTCTCTTCTCATAGTGTGAAGGACAAGGTTAGCAGGGAAGCCAGGCCTTTGGAGGTTTCACAGATTATCAGCCTCCTGCCAGCTCCTGGATTGATGAGTCAGTTACTATCCTTTCCTTGCCTTAGCTCTCCTAGGGCTGAGAGGAGATAAGCACAGAGAGCTCTCCAATGTGGGAAGGAACAGGGAGAATGGAAGCTGGAAAATGGCCTTGAATGCCAGATGCAAAAAAGCCATTTCCTTAACTGGCTCACTGATGAATGCCACTGGAACATCTCTAGTTATGGCTAAATGCTGACAATATATCAAGCACCCATGCATACATGTCCCCATATGTGTACCACATACTAGCTGACCTGTGTGTGCTCACATGCATAAAATCACATGTACTAATATGCAAGCACTGTAGGCATAGAAGCTGCTCATTTGCACACATAGGCACAAAAAGCATAAATATATGGACCCAGGACACAGGCCTATCTGCAAGTATATGCACCACACATTTATGTACCCACCTATGTGCACAGTTTGCCTCTCCAGAAACTCTCTATCAAATTATTCTGTTTTATTTTCTTTGTGGAACTTTCCATGATTTGAAATTATATCATGTGTTTTATTCACTTGTATATTACCAGTTCGTTCATTGGAATATAAGTTCCATGAGAACAAAGACTTGTCTGTCTTGTTCATTGCTACGTTCCTCGCACCTAGAATACAGCCTGGTACATGGAAGGTGCACAGGAACAGATAAGCACAAACCTATACAAGAACAATTTACTTGAGCCCACTTCTAGTTACATACACACACACAGAGTGTATGTCCTCTTTCTGGTACTGGGCTCCAGTTATACATTATTGACATAGACATCTTACCCCTTCCAGTGTCTTCTTCCTCTGACAAACACACCTGGCTGGGGGCCCTGGCTGGATGGGAGGGGAGAGGGAACAAAGCACTGGCCTACTGCAAGATCACAAGCCCTCCAGAATGTTTTAAAACAACATCTAATTTAGTCTCCTAACTCCAAAGAAATCCAAAAAGGCCATCTGCTGTGCCTGAGGTCACACTGTGGGCTGTAGTAGAGCAGGGGGCAGGATTCAGGGTCTGCCTCTTTCCTCTATACTGAGAGTTGCAAATGCAAAAATCAACAGGGTCCAGGCAAGTAACATAAATGAGTGAAGTGGATCATATGAAAGAAAATTATCACTAGAGACAAGAAATAGTTCACTTTTCTCTTAACTTTTATATAAGAAAATAGTGACATATTGAGTACATAAAAGGTGCACAGGAACATATATGAGTTCTTTAAATATTTTGGATATTAATCCCTTATCGGACATATCATTTGCAAGTATCTTCTCCTTTTCACTAGGTTGCCTTTTCATCTTGTTGATGATTTTCTTTGTTGTGCAAAAGCTTTTTAGTTTGATATAGACCCATTTGTTTATTTTTGCTTTTATTGCCCTTGTCTCAGGAGACAGATCAAAACACTACTGCTAAGACGTTTTCAAAGAGTTTATTGCCTATGTTTTCTTCTAGGAGTTTTGTGGTTTCAGGTCTTACATTTAAGCCTTTAATCCATTTTGAATTTATTTTTACATATGATGTAAGGAAGTAGTGTAGTTTCATCCTTTTGAATGTTGTTTGTCCAGTTTTCCCAGCACCATTTATTGAAGAGACTGTTTTTTCCCCATTGTATATTTTTGCCTCCTTTGTCATAGCATTAATTGACCACATAAGCATGGGATTACTTCTAGGCTCTCTATTCTGTTCCACTGATCTATGTGTCTGTTTTTGTGCTAGTACCAAACTATTTTGATTACTAGGGCTTTGTGGTATAGTTTGAAAACAGGGTGCATGATACCTCCAGCTTTGTTCTTCTTTCTTATGATTGCTTTGGCTATTTAGAGTATTTTGTGAATCCATACAAATCTGAATGGGAAAAGATATTTGCAAATTATATGTCGAATAATAGGCTAATATCCAAAATATGCAAAAAACTCATACAACTCAATATCCAAAAAACATTCTGATTAACAAATGGGCAGAGGATCTGAACAGACATTTCTCCAAAGACATACAGATGACTGTCAGATACATGAAAAGATGCTCAACATAACTAATCATCAGGAAAATGCAAATCAAAACCACAAGGAGATATCACCTCACATCTGTAAGAATGGCTATTAAAAAAAAGACAACAAATAACAAGTGTTGACCAAGATGTGGAGAAAAGGAAACCCTCATGCACTGTTGGTGGGAAAGTAAATTGGTACAACCACTAAAGAAAAGAGTAAGGAGATTCCTCCAAAAATTAAAATAGAATTACCATAAGATCCATTTCTCAGTATTTATTTAAAGAAAACAAAAATATTAATACAAAAATATATATGCATCCCTATGTTCACTGCAGCATTATTTATAACAGCCAAGGTATGGAAGCAACCTAAGTGTCCATTGATAGATGAATGGATAAAGAAGACACGGTATATAAACAATGGAATATTACTCAGCCATAAATATGAAATCTTGTCATTTACAATATGCTAAATGAAATAAGTCAGACAGAGACAGACAAATACCATATGATTTCACTTATATGTGGACTCCAAAAACCAAACCAAACAAACAAATGTAATGAAACAGAAGCAGACTCATAGATACAGAGAAAAAACCAATGGTAGCCAGAGGGGAGGCAAGTGGGACAATGGATGAAATAGATGAAGGAGCTTAAGAGCGTACAAGCTTCCAGTTATAAAATAAATATGTCTTGATGATGTAATTGTAATGAGATGTCATCTCACACCTGTCAGAATGTCCATCATTAAAAAGTCCACAAATAATAAATGCTGGAGAGGGTGTGGAGAAAAGGGAACCCACCTACACAGTTGGTGGGAATGTAGTTTGGTGCAGCCATCATGGAAAACAGTATGGAGATTCCTTAAAAAACTGAAAGTAGATTTACCATATAATCTCACTCCTGGGGATATATCCAGAGGAAACTCTAGTTCGAAAAGATACATGCACCTCAATGTTCATAGCAGCACTATTTTCAATAGCCAACACATGGAAGCAAACTAAATGTCCATCAGCAGATAACTAGATATTGAAGATGTGGTATATATACAATGGAATACTACTCAGTGATAAAAAAATAAAATAATGCCATTTGCAGCAACATGGATGGATCTGGAGATTGTCATACTAAGTGAATTGAGCCAGAAAGAAAAAGAAAAATACCATATGATATCACTTATACATGGAATCTAGAAAAAGACAAAGGAACATATTTACAAAACAGAGAAAGACTCACAGACATAGAAAACAAATCTGTGGTTATCAGGTGGGTAGGGGGAGGGGTGGAGGGATAAATTGAGAGTTCAGGATTTGCAGATACTAACTACATATTAAAACAGATAAACAGCAAGGTCCTACTGTATAACACAGAGAACTATATTCAGTACTTTGTAATAGCCTATAATGAAAAAGAATATGAAAAGAAATATATATGTGTGTGTGTATATATACATATAAATGAATCACTATGCTATATACCAGAAATTAGCACATTGTAAACTGACTATACTTCAATTAACAAAAGAAATAATGTGTTCTATGCATTTGTGCATAAAGCATTGCACAAATGTGAAGCACTTAGATATAAGTATACCCTCAAGTCTCTTTCCCTTTCACCAAGGGAGCGGGGAGTGAGAACAATATAACTTGACCACTTAGCAGCTAAATGTTCCCTCTGGTTAGTCCTGGCTGAACAGGGAGAAAGGCTGGAGGAGGAGGTGGGAGGAGGCAAACACCAAAGACTGAATCACAAATCACTTAGAATGACAGAAGAGGATAGGGCTTTTGATGTCCACCACTCTTATTTATAGATGAGAAACCCAATGCTCAGATGGGAAGTGATGGCCTCAAGTTTACTTAACACATTAGTAACAGTATTATTCTAAAGCAGAGCTATCTAACATGGTAGTCAGAAGCCAAGTATAGCTACTGAACATTTGAAACGTGGTGGAGGAATTGAATTTGTAATTTAATTTAATTTTAATTATTTTAAATATTAAGTTACCTGTGGCTAGCTCTAGAGTCTAGATATCTAGTTCAGGGCATTCTCCTGCTAAATAACATGGCCTTCAAAAGGAGGATGTGGTTTCCAAAGCCAGAATTCACATAAAAAAGAAAATCAAAGTGCAGGAGTCCTGAGAACTGTAGGGTTAAAGTCCACCAAGGATGGATTTTAATGTAGCTATATCACCCAAGAAAACTGAAAACATACATCCATATAAAAACTTGTACACAAATGTTCATAGAGCATCATTCATGACATCAAAAAGTGAAAAACAACCCAAATATACATCAACTTAAGAATGGACAAATAAAATGCAGTATATCCATACAACTGAATATTATTCTGCATAAAAAGGAATGAAGGAATGATAATGCTACAGCATGGATGAACCTTGAAAAGATTACAGTAAGTGAAAGAAGCCAGACACAAAAGGCCACATATTGTATGATTCCATTTATATGAAATATCCAGAACAGTCAAAGCCACAGAAACAAAAAGTAGATTATCAGTTGCCTAGGGCTGAGAAGAGGAAAGCTGGAGGAAATTAAAGAGTGAATGCTAATGAGTATGGGGTTTCTTTTTGGAGTGGTGAAAATGTTCTAAAATTGATTGTGATGATGGTTGCACAATTCTTTGAATATGCCAAAAATCATGAAATTATACTTTAAATGGATAAATTGTATGGTATGAATTATATCTAAGATTTTTTAAAACTTGTGATTTTGATTGGAATTGCAATAAACATATAGATTAATTTGGGGGGAAGATATCTTTACAAATCTTTCCTTCCAGAAAGATTGTGCCTTAGCACTATTCATTCATTCATACTGTTTATTCATTTATACTGTCTTTATCTGTCTAAAGACTTGGCACTTATTTATTTTATTTTTAGCATTATAGTCATATGTAAACACCTGTTTCCCTCACTGGATTGTGAGTTCCTTAAAGGCAGGCAGGATATTTTTTTATGTTTCCTCCTTAGTGCTTAGCACAATTTGACACACAGTGGGCACTTAATACATAATTGTGAAATAAACAGATGAAAGAATGAATGAATAAATTTCTCTGCTCACATGATCAGCCAGATCCAGGCTGATCAGAGTGAGGAAATATGGAAGGAAAGGGGATTATAAAGGATACAAACAAAGAAGACAGATGCTAAACACACAGGGGCAAATGGTAGGCACAGAGAGAAAAAGAGTGTAAAACTTGTGGAATGGGTTTGAGGACATATCAAGAAGGGTTTATTGAGCCCCTACAATGAGCTCAGTTCTGGACTCTATGC
Source organism: Vicugna pacos (assembly GCF_048564905.1). Classification (NCBI taxonomy): domain Eukaryota; kingdom Metazoa; phylum Chordata; class Mammalia; order Artiodactyla; family Camelidae; genus Vicugna; species Vicugna pacos. The sequence goes on along the minus strand of NC_133005.1, from coordinate 26,089,687 downwards.
CATGGGAGAGCCTGGAAGAAGCCCCTGGATCTGAGATTCAGGCTATGGGACACATGTTTTGCAATCTGAGCTATTATTACACCCTGCTCTCCTGCCAGCTATTTTTGGGCCTTGATCCAGGGACCTTGTGCCTGTCCCCTTGGCCAAAGTGGCTTTGGTACTGGTTGGATTCTGCAACTCTTCTCTATTGAGAAGGCAGACCTGGGCCAGTATAGAAGAAAACACTTTCCCCACTGCCTACATGCCTTCTTACAGGAGGGAAATCATACACACTTGTTCCTATCATCCTATGCCCCAAAACAAGTGAATGAGGGCAGCCCTCTCAGCTCCTTTATTATCACAGCATTTGGAATGCTGCCTAAAACAGGAGTATGCCTGGAGCAGAAAAAGAAAGTGGGAAGAACAGCCAGGGACACCATTTTACATGTACATCAAGTCTCTCAAATGTAACACACACATGCAAAAATACTCATTATAATGATTCTTTGTTATTTAGGTAGATGTCATAGTTTAAATCAGTAGTTTTCAAGCTATGTACTCTGTTCTTGTGGGTACCTGAGCAGGAAAAATTTTAAAAGAATAAGTGTCCAGATTCTCAACTTCCACATGTAATCTTTGCTAACATTGATCTGAGTTAGTTCTCCTTTCCCACTTTCTCCCACTTTATAATACCTCTCTTCCACTTTATAAAAAAAAAAAAATGCCATCTCTCTCTCTATCCCAAACCTTATGCCTATACAATGCTGAGGTTAAAAAAAAAACCTCCAGAGTGCCAAACAAAGGGACAATTTAAGAATGCATAACTTCAGAGGGAGAGCCGTAAGAAAGCAAATCAGAGAGCTCTGTAAGAAATCAATATTGAAAGGAGTAACATCTTAATTCATTTGATGACAAACTCATGGCAAACTGCTTGCCTTATTTCTCTTAGAATTATAATTCAGAAGTTAAATAATTATCATAAGGTCATATATTAACATATTTGCTTTAATTGAAAAAGAAGCTAGGTATTTTCTAACAAAGTAAATCTGAGTTGGTTATGTGGACAGCGAGAACTGGCTATGTAAATTAGATTATATGGTGGACATTTTCTATAAATTACATGAGCTAAATTTTCAATTTCAAGATTTTGAAAAAGATATAAAATATGCACATGTACACAATATAAAACACATTGGAAATTAGATTCTTGGAATTATTTAATCTTATAATAAAATGCTTAAATGTGAACTTTAAAATGTATGAAGAATTACATAGTTTTTCAAAGTTCTTTTAGATCACTAATCTCAATAGTTATTTTTCAAAGGTAACTTGCCACTGCCCACCACATCAGAACCATCTGAGGAGGTTATAAAAAATACAAATTGGAAATCTTATTCTTTGAAAATTCTGATTCAATAGGCTGGGTTGGGTCCAGGAATCTGGATTATTAACAAGATCCTAAGGTAATTATTTAGAGCCACCAGACCTAGATTTATTGTTTACCCTTAATTCAATGTTTGAATTTGCACAAATTTCCCCCTCTTTCTGAGCTTAGTTTTCTTCTCCAAGGTATAAGATGGGAGGATGGAGTCAAGAAAAAGGGGGATAATCTCTAGTGTATCTTAGACTCCTTAATTCTCATTTCTCCCTTTCAGAGGCAGGGGAATGGGCCTTAAAAGTCAGTTTCAGAGAAATGAAGTTTTTACTTGGGGGAAAAAAAAGAACTTAGCTGAGGTAGAGACCTGATAAAAATAATGAAATTCCTGCCTCGCTGGTTTTGTGTAGACCAAATAAGAATCTAGCTAATTTCTTACCCAAGTACAGTACAAAACTGCTTTATAGGTTATTACCTCACCTGATCTTCACAGCTGTTACAGTAGGTAGAGCAAGTTTTGTTATCCCTGTTTTAAAGATACAAGAAATCCAGAAGAAGTGGATTGCCAAAGTCCACACAAAAGGAATTAAGGAGAAATCTAAATCTAGGTCCCAGGTTTCTGACTTCCAGGATAGTGTTTGTTCCACTCTACCAATTTGAAGTGTACCTAAATGAACATGGAGAAGCCTCTCTCCTAAGAATCTCCAGGAGTACCGTGAAGCAGCAGAGAAAAGTCCTATCAACTTTGAGCTTTAGCCTATAGTGAAGATCCTACTCACCATGATCTCTTCAGTATCCTGAGAACTTCTTGAAAGACCCAAAACCTCAGGCAAGGAAGCCCACATTGGTCTACATTCACAGTCCTTGGCAGTGCTCAAGTGTCAAAGGAACACTTGTATATCCATTTGCTCTAGAGACATGTCCCCAACTCTCCTAGAAATAAGGGAAACATTTGTCCCCATCATTTCCTTCCTAAATAAAATTCCAGCTCACAAGTAAAAACCTTGCCCCTACCAGGTTGTAAGCTCCATGAGAATAAGTACCAGATTTCTCTTGTTTATTGCTATATTCTATGCACCTATGCAGTACCTGACACATCTCCATAAAATTAATCATTTAAAACCTGCTGCTAGAAGCTAGTAGATAGTCCATGGAGAATGACTATCCATAAGTTGCACCCTTACCTAACAGCATATACAAAAATTAACTCAGAATGGATCAAGGATGTAAATGTAAGAGCTAAAATAATAAAATTCAAAAGAAAAAAAATCTAAAAACAAGAAAAACCTGCTGCTAGAAGCGAATGGATTATCTATGGAACATGGTTATCCACACAAATAAAATTAGCTTTCTGTCAGTTTGGGTGTCACATTTGGATTCTCTGACTTAAAATAGATAAGACAAAACAGGAACAGACTCACAGATACAGAGAACAAACTAGTGTTACCATAGCGGAGAGAGGTGGGGGAAGGAGCAAAATAGGTGAAGGGGATTAAGAGGTACAAACTGCTAGATGTAAAATAAATAAGTTACAAGGATGTAATATTCAGCATAGGGAATATAGTCAATATTTTAAATAACTTTATATGGAGTTATACATAATCCATAAAAATATCAAATTACTATATTGTACACCTGAAACTAATGCAATATTGTAAGTCAGCTACACTTCAATTAAAAAAAAAGATAAGACAGTCATTCTCAAGAGTAGCTGAAACTAAAGTTCAACAAGAGACCTGTGTGACTACTCATTTGGATAGATTTACATGTATTAAAATATCATGGTCAAAAAGAAACAAGCACTAGTTTTAAAAATAAGCCTCTAGCCAAAAATTATACTCAGAAATTCAGGTGTTAATATGCTAATGAAATATTTCCTGCAAGGACAACTCTATGTTGTATGTTCCAGGATGAACAGCTTCAGGGTCTTATTTTATTTAAATAAAATAATGATTCTCCCAGCTAGTAAAACCATAAGGCTTTTAATAAATAGATCAGAACTTAGAAAGTTAGATGAAAGCTGTTCTCAAAGCCTTATATCCCAGCTGAAGCTCTCTCATTCCTAGGCAGGAATGCTATCATAACAGGGAAATTAATGGACAGGGAAAGAGCTCTGAATTAGAAGTCAGGAAAACTGGATTTTTAGGCAAGCTTCACTACTTCTCACAATGTGAGACTTCTTCCAAATTATTTCACTTCTCTGAGTCTCAGTTGCCTCAACTGTAAATGAGAGGAATATTCATTAAACGTGCTTTCTAGGTCTAAATTTTATTACTCATTCTGGCTAAGAGTAAAAAAGAGGATTAGAAAGTGAGAATTGGGAAAAGCTTCACAAAGAAGATGGCATTTCAAATGGTTCTTAAAGAATAAGCAGGATTTAGACTGGCCCAAAAAAGGAGCAGAACAATTCAGGGACACAGGAACAAGGTTGGTTTAGATGCAGGAGTGGAAAAAGACAGGCCCATCTATAGGCCAATGCCAATTCTAAATAGCATTTTCATCTATCAGTGGTGTCTTTATATAAAGCTAAATTTATTTAACACAAAGGACTATGCTTTGTGCTGTTATGTTTTGTCTATTATTATGCAGTTAAATTATCTTTATTTTTAATTTAATGATAGTGAAATAAGTTGATATTTGCAGTTTCAAAAATATCCTTACTTTATAAAATTTTACATTGGTAACTCTTTGGGGGGTCCCTGCTGAAATATTCATAAGATTTTTCATAAAATGCATAATTCATAAAATACTCATAAAATTTCAATCATTGGTATAAAATGAAAGATCAAACAATTCAATTTAGACCTTAAGCTGTATTTTGTAGGTTGTAAGATTGAAAAAGAACATCAAGGCCATGAAAGTCAAGAAAAGACTAAAGGAATATTCTAGATTGAAGAAGACTAAGAAGACATGACAATTACACATCACATGTGATTCTGAACTGATCCTTTTGCCATTAAGGACATTATTAGGACAACAGGCAAAGCTTCAATGGAATCTGAGGATTAGATGGTAGTGGTGTATTAGTATTGATTTCCTGATTTTGATAGCTTAATTATGGTTATATAGGAGAAAGTCTTTGTTGGAATATACGCTATTCTGGGTCTGCATTTTACCCTCAAATGGTTCAAGAAAAAAGTTCTTTATATTGTACTTGCAACTTGTCTTTTTTCTTTTTTTTTTTTTAAATTAAAGCCAATGTTTTATTTTGATAAAGGTTACTTTAAGTCATTTTAGCAACTTTATGCCGTTTGAGTTTTCATCAGTTTTATCCTAGTCCAACAGCAAATCGGGCAGCACAATTTAAATTGGTAACTTTCAAAAATTTAATTCTGGACACAAGTAAAACTGCCTTCCGTAAAGAAAGCAGGGCACAGTATTCAGTAGGGGTTGTTAATAAATTCCGCTCATCCGATAGACCAGCATACAAAATCTAGCGCTCCTAAGAGGCAACAACTCTGCCGTCGCTCCTGCCAACTTTCCAAGTTGAAAAGTACAGCTAAGTAGGTCGGCCCGGCGAGGAGCCGAGCCCCAGTTGGATCGGCGCCCCACCCGGGGCACCTCACAACTCATCAAGAAGCCAACCGGAACCGGGTGGCCGGCGGCCCACTGCAAACCCCACACCGGGCGGCGCGGGGCCGTACGCGCGTCCCGACTAGTCTCGGCGTTACCAACGGTCGGAAGCCGCCAGCGGGCCCGTACCCCTCGCCCTCCCACCCCAACCCCGCTCGCCTCCTTCATGGGCGCCAGACCCCCTTTTTTTTTTTTTTTTTAAAGTGTTGATCCTATTTTATTATCTGACTAGAAAATTAGACAATCCACCAGTCCAGGAGGGTTTGGATGAGCTTAAACTTCCTCCTCATCATTGCCAGCTTCAGCTCCACTCTGGCCCTTCTTGGTGTTCTTCCTCTTCATGAGGCCTCCTGGTAAGGAGAGTAGAGGGAGGAGATAGATGTGCTTCTGGGAGTCTAGACAGACAATGAAGGACCCTATGTTTACTACCTGCTTGTGGATCCTAATATGGTGCTGGTGAATCAGCACTCAGTCAGGGTGGATGGACTTGCCCAAGACAAGCCTGAAGACCTCTCAAAAAAAATCTTTGATCTTTAGGTCTAGGGTATAATCCAGATTCACCTTGCCCTTGTGTAGCCCTTGGATGCAGACGAGTCACTGTAGCACGGTCTTGCTTTCAAATAGAGGTGTTTAGCAGCAGCTCCAGCTCCTGACCAGAGTAAGGTTGACCTTCAGACCTCACATTTGTCCGAAACCCCATATATACTGATTAGCATCAGCTCTTAATCGAGGTGGGATTTCTTAAAGGGTCTCAGTAGGGTCATGTAGGTGTTGCTACAGACCCAGCTCCAGGCCACTGACACATTGGCTTCACTCTCCTGTCTGTACCAAAGCACAGGCCCCAGTAACTGAGAAAGAGCTGTGCTTGTAATTTTCCATAAATTTAAGAATGTTTTAAAACTTTAAAGACTGATAATATAGACTAAAGAAGGTTAACATATATAGGGTTGCATATGCTTAGTTTAAATTTTATTCTGTAGATAAAGAAAAGCCAGAGTCTCTTAGATTAAAGGATGCTTCTCCACCTCAAAATTTTTTATGTACTAAAATTTCAAGCCACAGAGGACTAGAAATGGATGATCTTTGCCAGAGTGGCCACCCCAATGATCAGTGCCTACTGCTTGCCAAATCATAAAACGAAGGGAATAAGAGGCTAGCCCTTACTTTCATAAGCTTAAGATCTTTAATTAGAGCGATCTAAACCACCCACCACCTAAGGCCAATCTTGGGAAACAGAGATCAAGGAGAACAAGAAAATGTAAGAGTAGGAAATCACCAAAGGAATGCAAAAGAAGTGTGAAAAACATGAAACACTTCTAGAAATGGTGAATTTTAAGCCAAGTTTGAGAAAAGAGGCTAAGTTCACCAGAGGAAAGAACAACATTTTGGAAGGGATAGAAGTCATATATAGCTACCAGTCTTGAATCTCTATGCCTAACAATGCCCTTGCACATGTGTAGCATGTATGAATATTAGCACCAGCTCACATTAATATATCTTTTCAGTGTGTTTTCTCATCTTTCATCTCAGCTAATCCTCATAGCAATTTTTTGAGTTTGGCAGTACAAGATTTGCTATCCCCATTTGAAAAGTCAGGAAACTGAGGCTCAAAATGGTGTTATCATTTGCCGAAGGTCATAAAGCAATGGTTAGGACCTCTGCTTGCAGATCCTCAGGCAGGCTTTTTGGTTGTTGGTGTTTCTTTGTTTTTTGTTTTTTAAGATACATATGATTGAGAGAGTTATCTTTTCAAAATATAACTCTGAGATGTCATACCTCTACTTGAAATTCTTCATCAGCTCCCTAGCACTTGTCACAGCTGTAATTTTACATCTCTGTGTTTGAAACACAAATTCCTGATCCTCCCCCAAAGCTTCTCCTCCCAGTTTCTTCTCCAGCTCGACTAATAGAAATTCCATTTTTCCCAATGCTCAGACCAAAAAAAAAAAAAAAAAAACCTTTGAAATTTCTTGACTCCATTCTCTTATACTTATGATCAAGTTCATCAGCAAATCCTATTGGCTCTGCCTTTAAAATATTCCAAAATATCACCACTTTTCATAGCCTCTACTATTATCTCCATTATCATATATTGCCTGAACTGTTGTCAGTGCCTCCTTTCTGGTCTCTTTGTTATTGTCCTGTTCCTCCCATCCATTATTCTCAAGGTAGTATGCAGACTATATACAGAAGATATTCAGTAAAAAAAAAAAAAAAGAAATTGTTTAATGAATGGATGAATGAGCACATCTCAGGTAAGGAAAGGATGTTATTTCTTTTAGGTTTCACCTTTAAATGTGTTTAGCCTTATAAATTATCATTGTAAACTGCAGTCAACGTTTCTAAACCCTCTAAGTAAACTACTGGCTAGACAAGTGACAGATTGTCAAAGAAACTAAGGCTGTGTCAGTAGAAGTATAACATCTACAAGAAAGAATGCAAGTGTTCTTCTGTCCAGAACTAATTACAACTGTTATGTGATCTAGCCAAGTCATCTCACTCTCAGAGCCTTAAGGTCCTCATCTGTCAAGTGTTGTTGTAAACCATACCCAAGTTCAAAAAACAAGGGACTAATTATACAAGTACAATAGAGAGGAGACAAAGCTTATTATTAGAATAAATAGAAAAGTCTTAGGCATTATGGGAGACTGTAAATTGAGTAGTAGAATGTGGTTGTTGATAGGGCTAATGTGGTCTTAGATATATAAAGTCAGAGCAAAGAATGGTAATAATTCCCTATCCAAGGCAGACAATAGCTAGAGTACTTCATAAGTGATATTGCCCAACTAGAGTATTTCCATAGAAGACTGACATGGATGATGAAGGAGTTGTTCAAGAAACTGTATCATGCGAGGAACCTGAGAATGTAGACTCAGGAATAACTCACCCATAAAACAAGAACACTGGACTAGATCAGGAGTTTTCAAACTAAGCTTTGCAAATCCCTAGAGGTTCCACCTACATACCTCACAGAGACCACAGTGATAAGGTAAAGAAGCCAACAGAATGTGGCTCTGGTCCTCTAATCTATGCTTCAACCAGATCAGCTCTGCTCTTACCTGTTTTAGGAGTTAGGCTTTGGCATAATGATAAAAATAGCTAACACACTGTTTGCCAATCAGTAAGCCCTTTACACAGATTATTCCAATTATTCCTCACAAGAATTTGTGTAATAGGAACTGTTATTCTTCCCATTTTACAGATGGGAAAACTGAGGTTTAAAGAGGTAAGGCAACTTGCCCAACTAGTAAGTGTTTGAGTAGGGATTGAGACCTGAGCATAGGAGCATAGAGCCTACTGCTGTTAATCACTAAACATATAATATTATATTTGAATAAAAGGATTCTAATGCTTTTTTTTGTTTTTTGGGTTTTTTTTAAATACTTTTATTGTGGTGTCTGATGCTTTTCTAAATTGAAAATTATTGAACTACAAGATCTTCTAGGCATCTTCTGGATTTAATTTTTTTTTTTTTTTTGCAGGGGGTAGGTAATTAGGTTTATTTATTTACTTTTTCAGTGGAGGTACCAGGGATTGAAGCCAGGACCTCGTGCATGCTAAGCAGCCGCTCTACCATTTGAGCTATACCCTCCCCCTGGCATCTTCTAGATTTAAATTTCTGTAAATCTACATTTGGCCTGGAAAAGGGATATGATAACTACCCTCAAACCTGAAGGGATGTCTTACGGAAAAAGAATGAAATTATTCTATGTGGCCCCAGAACATAGGACTAAGACCAAGGGAAGAGGATAGAGTGGGGAGAAAGCTATAGAGAGGGACTATATCTAAGGACTTTGTAACAGAGCTGCCCAACAGTGGGATAGGTAGTGTGTAAATTCTATGGTCTTGGTAGTGTTCCAGAACCAGAATGATCATTTATGGGGATTGTTGCAGATGGAGATATTGGGGCTACAATTCCTGCTTTATACAGGAAGTGGACCTCAAAGTACTGGGACTGAGAGTCTCAAATTCTCATGGAGATTCAAGGTATCAGACACTGGGGATCATTACCAGTGACCAAACTCTCCCATACCAAATGCAGGCAAAGGGGGAAGGCCCATCCTCAGCTCCAAGCCTCCTGTATTTACTATTATAAATGTGAGGCTGCCCTAAGGCAAGAACCCATGCTCCCACCTAACTCCCTGCTATCTTTAAAGGATAAGATGCCAGAACTGGCTCCCCCACCCCACCCCAGCCTCTCCTAGCTGCCTTGCCACTGCAGTTTCCTACATTTGTATAGAAATTCTGAAGGTCAGTGCCAAAAGTAACTTTAGCAAGTAACCTGTTCACCCCTGACAGTTTATAGGTGAAATAAAAAAAGGCTGAGAAAAAGGGCATTATCTAAAGCCATTCTCTTCATTAAATATTTACTGAATACACTAGTATAAGACGTCAGCCCAGACAAACTCAGGTAGCTGACGTGGAGCTTAGGACACTGAATCAGGCCTCAAGACAGTCTTACTGTTAAATATGTTAGTACATATAACAATATATCAATATATAACATACACTATTATTATTATAATGCATTTATTATTCATATTCCACCTGCTTCCAAAAAATGACTAGTGATTTGAACAAAACAGCCTATTTGCTCATTTTTACTTTATAGAGGGGCTCTTTAAGGCATCAAGGGTCATGAAAGTCAGGGAGAAGTGAGAGAAGAAAATTAGAGATCCATCTTAAACATGAAGTCCTCCAGCCCTCCTCCACAATCTGCCTGTCTGATACAAGTGGAGAAAGACTGTTCCCAGCAATAGTTATTTCCCCACATATCTCCCATTAACTTAAAGTGTTAATGTTAAAAGTGCTTATCTTACCAGGCAAGGGGAGCAGACTCTTTCTCAGCCTCTTCACTCCAAACTTTCTAAAACCTTCCGTTTCTCTTACCACCTCAATAGAAGCCCAGCCTGCCTACTGAGTCACCAGAAAGTCATTACAGGTTGCAACAGAACTTCTAAAAATGACTTTCTCTTCAGAAACAATCATAATATCCTGAAATATCAGTGCCAGAAGGGACATTGCTGAGTATCAGTAGTTCATCTCCCACCAATCACACAAAGGTAAGGCTCATGGAGTGGAAGAGAATTGTCTGAGGCCATCTTTTTTTTCAAATTAGTGTTTTTACTTAGCAAGTACAGTTGACCCTTGAACAACGTGGGAGTTAATCTGCATATAACTTATAGTTGCCCCTCCATATCCTTGATTTCTCTACATTTGCTGATTCAACCAACCACAGATCATGCAGTACTGTAGTACTTACTACTGAAAAATATCTGCATAGAAGTGGACCCATGCAGTTCAAATCCATGTTGTTTAAGGGTCAAATGGTATATTTTAACAAGTAAATACACTGTGTGAAACCAGTGGAGATATAGATGGAGGGCAAAAATGTCCCTCCCTTCCCTTATCACTGAAATGAACTCCAGGACATAGACCTAGATAATTAAAATTCCTTGGACATGAATGCTAGGACAATACACTCTAGGGCTCTGGCTTTCCATGTCACCTTGACAATCTTCTTGACCATGGGCTTATCTCACCTTCCCAACCATCCCCACTTTCTCAAATACACACACTCACATACCCTACCAGGATCTGGAAACTTCTAAATACCACACTCCAGATTCATAATCAGGAATACACAGGGATCCTGAGAACAGAGCTTCTGTCCTAAGGTCACTCCTAAAGTCACCTACTTCTCAGAAACTCCAGTTTCTAAGGAAGGATTGAATAATAGTCTGAGCATGTGGAGAAAGAGAGCAGTGATTTCAGCTGAGGTTGAGGGATGAGATGGTGCGGAGGTAATGACAGCACAGATAGCTGAGAGCAAAAAGTGGAAGAAAAGGACTTCACCAAATTTCTTGGGCTTTGGAGATTAGGGTACTCTCCTGGAATAACCTAGAGAATGAGCAGCTGTTATAAGTCACCAGAATAACAGCTCTCAACCACTCTTTCCAGCCTCTTCCCAAAAAGACTTTAATTAATCCCCTAGTCTTCCACTGTTCCCCGGTATCCCTTTAACTAGCCAGCCTCCAGTCCTTGAGCTATCTCTAATATCGCTCACTGATTCTATCTGAGTGACTATTCTGATAACTTTGTCATTGATTTTCTTCTCACACATATACACATAAATCCCCACTAACACCTCTATTTGCCATAATAGCGAGAAGAAAGTGCAAAAGAGGTTGAAATCAAAGCCTTGTTTAGATGGCAACTTTAGCCCTTGAGCAGATGATTGCGCGCCTCTGAAAGAGGTAAAATGTTATATAGACTAAGGGGACTCTTGAGTCTTCTTGCTTACTTTCTTTGCCTGTCTCCCCACTATCTACAGATCCAGTTACCTACGTTGGTTTCTTCCCTCTAAATTAGTCTAAGATTTCATTGTTCCACTCCATTCCCATCATCAATATCCCAATTCAAGCATCTCTACCCCAAGTAACAAACTGCCAGCTCTCTGGCTTTACAGTCCCACTTCCATATGAATCCAGATTAATCTTCTTAAGCCCAGCTGTGACCACATCATCCTTCTGCATAAAATATTTTCATAGGTCTCCAAAAATAGTCAAGATCTCTCATTCTTGGACCTCATCCACTGTTAAAGACAACCTTGACTCCTCTCACTCCCCATACCCAATCCAAGTCACCAAACTCCATTGGCTCTTCACTCAAAATAGATACAGATTTTGACCTCTTCTAACCACCTTCAAGGTACTACTGAAGTCTAAATCACCAGCATTATTCACCTGGATTTCTTTAGTAGTCTCATAATTGGTCACCATGCTTCTACCCTTGCCCTTCTACAGTCTCTTCTCAACACAAAGGCAGATTCTAAATGTAAGTCAAATCATTCTTACTTCTATGTTCAAGACTGTCCAGTGGTTTCCCATTTCACTATGGATGAAAACCCAAAAATCTTTCAAGGTTCTACATAACCTGGTGTACCACTGACCTCAAGCTCTACTATTCTCTGTTTTTCTAGCTCAAACTACTTCAACTACACTAACTTCCTAGCTCATATTCAAACACACCAGGTAGCAGAATACTCTCACCTTAGGGCCTTTGCACTTGCTCTTCCATGTACTTGGAATATTTCTGTTTCCCAACCCAACTATGTGCATGGCACAATCCATTTCCGTCATGTTTCTGCTCAAATGTCACCGTTATCAGAGAGTGCTTCCCTTATCAAGCCCCACTCTGTTGTCATTTTCTTTTCCTTGCACTGCTTGGTATTTTTCTATAGCTTATCACTACCTGTCATATATTTATTGGTTTGTTTGTTTATTGTCTATCTCCTTAAGCTGGAGTATAACCTCCATGAGGGCAGGGAGTTTGTTCAGAATACTGCCTAGTACATAGTAAGTTCTTACTAAGTACTGAATGAATAAATTGTTCCCTGAATAAACCCTTTACTCTAGACAGACTTAGTCATCTCACCATCCCAAAACAATAATAGTGGCGGCCGACATTTACTGAATGCCTTCAATGTGCCAGGAATTGGACACATGGATTTGTTATCCTTTTCAATCCTGTTTAATTGACAACTCCATGAGATAAAAGCTATTTTTATCCACATTTTACAGTTGAGAAAACTGAGGCTTAATGAGGTTAAGTAACTTGTACAAAATCATAAAGCTAGATAGCAAGAGAAACAAGACTCAAATTAGGTTAGTTTGACACCAAAACCCATTATCCTAATTTTTACTTATACTGCCTCCCTACAATGCTTTCTCCCTTCTATGAACTATCTGTGTAAGTGGCTCTGTGCAATTTGGCCTATAATTGCTTTCACACTGTTTCATGTAGGCCTATTTGGTCTTCCCAAACAGAATATAAACTCCATGAGACCAGGGTCTGAGCCATTTATAATGATAATACATTTATTTTATGCTTTAAGGCAAATTAATTTAAAGTTAATTTTAATTAATTTAACTAACACAGCTAATTTCTCTTTTCACTTGTTACAGCCAAGTACTGCATAACTAGAATAATGAAGTATAGCTGACCTTTGAACAACACAGGGTTGAACTGCAGAATCCACTCATATGCAGATTTTTTTCAATCATAAACACTACAGTACTACACAATTCACTGTTGGCTGAATCTGCGGATGCGGTACCTCAGATACAGAGGTTACCAGAGGGCCAACTATTAATTTTATGCAGATTGGACTGTGCAAGGGTTTGCACTTGTAACCCCCAAGTTGTTCAAGTGTCCACTATAGTATCATATGGTAAAAAGAGTAGATGGCTAGAGGTGAGGATGTCTGGAGATTAGTCTCAGATCTGTCTCCAAGCAGGTTTATTACCTTTCAGCAAATCACTTAGCTTCTCTGACCCTTAATCTACATGTCTGTAGAGAGTTGGCCTAGATGGACTCTATAAACAGTCACTTCAAGTTCTAAAAATACTATTATTCCATGAATATTTACAATGTGTCAAGCCAAAAGTAAAAGGCCAAATTTTTCCTTAATATTATTCTATTTTAGCTAATGGGAGTACTTTCCTAAGAGTACTATTTCCTTTGTAGATTATTTCAGTATGTGTATAAGACATGCCCTAAAACAAGAAATGAGCTACAAATGTGGTTTGCTAATGCCACTATAGCTATCTAAATGTCTAGCTTAAAAAGAAAGTCATGTTATGGCTCCATAAGAAGTATACCAACTGAAGCAAATCACTGAAAAGATGTCATTTTTTAAAACATTAATAAAAATTAGAGCAGGAAGAAGGTAGGCTCCAAGACAAAGAACAAAGAGGAAAAGGAGGGCTTCATAGAATAAGTTATATGACAGAGAGTCTGAAAAATATTGAGTATACGATAAAGACAAATAGTACAAGAAAAATGGCAGGAAATTATTAACTTCAGAGAAAAGAAAAATCTGTACATAAAAGGAAATGCAATCATGATATATAACTCTTATATAAACATTGATTTTAAATTAACTATTAAACAGAGCTACAATTATACTGAGACGGGAAATAAGTTGGAGAAATATATAAGAACTGAATTCTCATCTATCATAAAAGGAAGTCAATACTTTTAAAAACACAGTAGCATAAGCATATCATTTTAAAACATGGAGGTAAAAAAGAGAAATCACCAAATATCTGGCATATTTGCACTTTACTCTTATAAAAAAATGTGATTTATTTGTAGCTTGCTTTTGCGTTAATGTAAACTTAAGAGAACTGAATAATAATGGCCCATGTGGTACTTGTCTCCCAGTCTTCTTACTTCTGTGCCATAACACCTAACATAGGACTAAGTAACCAATATCTTAAAAAATTCTTGTTGGTTAAGTGACCAATGTTAAAAATGGAGTGAAAATGTCTTGTTATAGAGTTACAGAATTTTGCACTGGAAGTAAATGTAGAGATGATATAATCTAGTGCTTCCCAAATTGGTGTTCCATGGAATACTGCTTCTTGTGATGTTAATAACATGCTGCAAAAAGTGTTTGGGGCTCAAATAAACTTTGGAAATCCCATGTTAAAATTAACCAGGTGTTTTTACTGTAAGGACTTCTTGGAATTTACTATATATAATATATATTGGTTATCTCACAGAGGTAATGTATTATGTATTATTCCTCAGACTCATTTGTTTCATGAATTACGAAGCTCCTGCTAACATCTCTAGTAATTAGTGGTTCCCAGAACATTCTTTGGAAAACACTGATCTAATCTACTCTCCTTCATTTTACAAATGTGGAAGGGACAGGCTCTGTTCAGGTATGGATGGTAGGGGAACTAGAAAGAAGGGCTTCAGGATTCTGGAACAATCTCCAGTGACTGAACAACTCTGGCCTGTGTTTTTTCATTCTTTCATCATGCATCCAAATTATTTCAAACCAGGGAACAAATTTAGACAAAAGGTCCTCTGCAGACCTTTAAAGGTCTTCTGATCCCTAAGGAACCTAGGAGGTAGGCTCAAGTGTCAGCTGGAGTTCAAGCATAGAGCCTCAGGGCAAGAGCTAAAGAAGGTCTCCTTTCATAGACAGAGATTTTCAGGGGCAAAGTGACTCCAAATCATGCAATGGTAATGTGATAATAGACGAATCATATTTGTACAGTTTTCCAATAAACAAATAAATGCTTTTACAACATCATCTCGATTCTCATAACAATCTAATAAGAAAGACAAGGGTGGAATTATTGTCCCCATTTTATGGATGAGGAAACTGACTCTCAGAGAATTAAATGTCTTGCCTATGGTTACACAGCAAGTGAATGGCAGAGTTGGAATGAGGACCTGAATTTCATATATCTCAGGTTAGTGCTTTTCACAATACGTGACACAAACTGGGCAGATTCTTGCTAAGTACCAATGTAACTCTTCCATGAAAGATCCAAACTACTCCTATTGGCTCGCTTTAAAAGAAATAGATCAGTTCTTAAAGTGCTCATGGTTGGTGGCAGAATCAGCACCTCAATAACTGGAACTTCAAGGTCCTATTTTAGGTTCAGCTTAGTAATATCTCCTATAAGCTGTAATGCTAAGAGGAAGGGGTCTTAGACAGTTCCCAATGGGGAGGTAGCATGGCCTAGTGTTAAAAGCAAGGAGTCAGACAGACTTCGGTTTGAATCCAGACTGTACTCCCCCTGTGACCTTATTCACTATGAAGCACAGATGGGTGTTTCATTTCTTCACCTATAAAATGGAGCCCAGAATACCTATTTTGCAAAGCTGTTGAGATGCTAATATAAGAAATTAGAAGGATAGTATAGTGTTATGGCTAAGAGTATAAACTCTGGAAGTGTACTACATGGATTTGAATCTCAGCCCTGCTTCTTACTAGTGGTATGACTTCAAATAAGTCATTTATTTACATTTCAGAATTTCAGTTTTCACATATGTAAAATGAGGAAAATAAATAACGTATTCTTAGTTGCTGTGACTATCAAATGAAGTATTTGTTAAGCACTTGAGCACAGTATCTCGCATATAGCTCAGTCAATGATAATGATAATAGTGGTGGTGATAATGAAAAACCCAATATCCATTTTTCTCTCAAAGCAAGAATGAGAAAGAAAGCTACTCAGTCCTGTTTGTTTCCATTTACCCTCTCACCTTGCTCCTCTCCAAATAAAGTTGAGAACACTAGACTAGAAGTCAGGACAGTTGGCTTTGAATGTCACTTCTGTCACATACTAGTTATGTAATTTTAAGGAAGTCATATTAACTTCCTTGAGGTCTTTTTCCTTACTTGAAACATTAAGTTAACAATACTTTGCTTATTCTTCTGGGTTGTGGTAAGCATCAAGTGAATCCTTGGATTTTTAAGGTACTTTGTGAACTATGAAACACTACATTAATGTGAGGGGTGACTTTTTATCTGCCACAGGCTATAAAATAGATATTTTTACCAGTAAAAAGCAACTTTATCACCAAGTTTTTTCTCATGGACAATTCGATCCAGCACGTTGTAGCAGATGTTGGTAGTTGCTCCTTTCATCCACTCAATAAAGATTTTCCCTTTAGTCACATCAAAGTTGTACTGGAGGAATGGACCAGGACATGAGGTCTTCCAGTAAAATTCCTTGGCAATGTCTCCCCAGAATTCTGCAACAGAAAAGGAAGCCCAGACATCCTTAGCTTCTCAGACATATTTATCTTAGATGGCTTACCAATCTATGCACAGGACCAAGTCACAAGCTCTCTGCCCTGTACTCTAGGACCTACCACCTGGGTCCCTTCTCTACCTACCTAATCTTAACACTCACCACTCTCCTAAACCAACTTCTATTCCCATGAGCTGAATCTTGACTCAAATTTTTTCCCTCCCTCCTGTGAATGAAAAATGTTGCCTGTCATATCAGTAAACAAAGGATGTTGCAGCTCTCAGCCACTGCAGTCACCCACAACAGTGCACCCAGAAAGAACAGGATACTGGCCCTAGATAGCTAAGGCGTATCAAAGGAATGATTTCAATGAGCCTAGACTCCAGTTATCTTCACATATATAGAAAAGCGTTAAATTCCTTGAGATATCTGGTTTTCTTTAATTAACAGTAATCTTATATTCCAATTTACCTGGTCTTTGTTGCAAAAACTCCTATATATCCTGGCTCCTCCCTTACCTCTTCAGAGCAGTCATTCAGAGCTATTGAGAGACAGCCTCCTGGGCTTGAAGTCCTCAGGAAGTCAGCCAAATAAAACATAATTTCCCAACTTTTAGGTTGTGCATTTTTTTTCAGTAGACACTCCTCAAAATTGCCACTCCTTTATTCACCATCTATTCAAACTGTTGTTACCTAGTGCCTATCACAATGCCTAGCACACTGTAGTCAATCAGTAACTTTTAAAATGAATTAATTAGTGAAAGGAAGAAATTCTTTCCCTACAGAGTCTTCCATGACATTGGAAGGCTTAATTTGTTCATTCGCTCTCAGCAATTATTTAATGAGCATCTCTTTCTCCTATTACTACCTACCCAAGTGTTGCTTGCTTTGTGCCAGATGTTGCTTTAAGCTCTTTAAATGTATCATCTCATTTAGTTCCTACTGTAACCCTAAGAGGTAGGCTTTATTTTCATTCTTATTTTATTGATTTGAAAATCAAGTTAAGTAATTTGCCCAAGGTTATACATTAACTAAGTCAAGATTTGAACTGCCTTGAGGAAGACATTTCTGCTAAAATCTGAAAGATGAAAGTTTTTCTCCACACTTCCACCAGGAAAGACATTATTATGGGACAGAAAAGAACTAATGGTATATGTTAAGAGGAACTCCCTCAGTCTAAAGCAATGAGAATAAGAGAAAGACTAGCAGGAGTTGATGTATAAACTGGGCAGATCACACAATCCTTCTGGGCATAAGGAATTTGGTATTAACCCTAAGAGCAATGGAAAGCCATTGCAGGATTTTAATCAGGAGAGGGACATGATCAGATTTACAATCTTGAAATATTGCCTGGCTACTCTGGAGAAAAGGTAGTCAATAGGTTAAACATTAGATTGTAGAACACCTAAGATAATCTCAGTACTGGATCAGGAGCTAGAGGGGAGAGAGACACAGAATCATAACAATGGAAGGAAATTTTGAAGTTATCAACCCCTCATTTTACTGATAAAAAACCACATTTATAGAGGTAAAGTGACTTGCTCTCACGGTTACATGATTTATTTTACACAATCTGGTTAGAGAGGTAAGACTATACATAAAATATTTTTGAATGTACAAGACAGAATATAATTGAAAGCTAAATCATATGGTGTACAACTTGCAATGAATCAAATAAATTCAAATTAAATCAACCCCAAGGTACCATTATATACCTATAAAACTAGAAAAGACTAAAAAAAAAGAAAAAAAATGAAGTCTAATGCCTAAGTGGGCCTAGATAACAGATACTCTTATATGATGATAGTCTTGTAAAAAACTGGCACAATCTTACTGAACAGCAGGTCAGTGCCTGACAAGAGCCATAAAATTTTTTATATTTTTTCATCTGCTAACTTAACTTTGGAGAACACAGTCTAAGAAAATAATACCAAAGGAAAATAAGTCATTAATAAAGAGATGTTTATACTAACACTATTTATAATGGTGAAACTGGAAACAACCCAAAAGCCCAACCATCAAAAAACTGATTAAAACTAGTAATACTAGTAGTGATACAATAAAATACTAAATGGGCATTAAAGACAGCAAATGGGAACTGGCATTTTAGTAAATGCCATTAATGTCCAAGTACTGGGCTAATCTCGTTTAATCTTTATACGGCCTTATGAAGTATACATTAATTATCCTAATTTATAGATGTGAAAATTGAAGCTCAGGAAACATAGGAAACTTTCCCAAGCATCACACAGCTAAAAATCAGAATACAAAATCAGACCGACCCTAAAGTACGTGTTGTTACAACTACATTGAGTATATACATGTGTATACTCAAAAAAATGTTTTTATTAAAGTACAGTCAATGTACACTGTTGTATTAATTTCTGGTGTACAGCATATGATTCATTTATACACACACATATATATATCTCCCTTTTCATATTCTTTTTCATTATAGGCTATTACAAGGTATTGAATATAGTTCCCTGTGCTCCACACTAGAACCTTATAAACAATAGTTTACCTATTTTATATATAGTACTTAGTATCTGCAAATCCCAAACTCCCAATTTATCCCTCCCCACCCCCTTTATCCCTGGTAACCACAAGTTTGTTTTCTATGTCTGTGAGTCCATCTCTGTTTTGTAAATAATTTCATTTATGTCCTTTTTTAAAAGATTCCACATATAAGTGATATCATATGGTATTTTTCTTTCTCTTTCTGGCTTATTTCACTTAGTATGATGATCTCCAAGTCCATCCATGTAGCTGCAAATGGTATTATTTTATTTTTTTATGGCTGAGTAGTATTTCTGTGTGTGTGTGTGTGTGTGTGTGTGTGTGTGTGTGTGTGTGTACCACATCTTCTGTATCTAATAATCTGTCGATGGACATCTAGGTTGCTTCTATATCTTAGCTATTGTAAATAGTGCTGCTATGAACACTGGGGTGCGTGTATCTTTTCAAATTAGAGTTTCCTCCAGATATATTCCCAGGAATGGGATTGCTGGATCATAAGGTAAGCCTATTTTCAGTTTTTTAAGGAATCTCCATATTGTTTTCCATAATGGCTGCACCAAACTACATTCCCACCAACATTGTAAGAGAGTTCCCTTTTATCCACATTCTCTCCAGCATTTGTTATTTGTGGACTTTTTAATGATGGCCATTCTGACTGGTGTGAGGTGATACCCCACTGTAGTTTTGATTTGCATTTCTCTGATAATTAGCGATACTGACAATTTTTTCATATGCCTATTGGCCATTTGTATGTCTTCATTGGAGAAATATTTTTAAGTGACAGTAATAGATATAGATTATGTAAAACTGTTTATAAACCACATTTATGTTCATCAACAGGAGTGAAGAAAACTGAGTTTTATGATCACTTAGTTTTTGTTTTTGTTTTTTTCTGGTGGAGCTGTTGAACTCTGGATGTTTCTTTGGCACACAATCTGACTACTGAAGAAGTTTAGAAGAAGAAAAGATGAACATGGACTGGGATAATCAGGAAAAGCTCTGTGGAATTGGTGGGACTTGACTAGATAGAGAGAACAGAAGAAAATGGGCAAAGAGAAGAGATAGGGACTTCTGTTTATCTAGTATGTCAACAAGAATGACCTGTGTAGAATGAGGGAGGGGTATATGGTACAAAGTAGTGGGAGAGAGGGATCCAGAGTTAGAGTGGGCTAGTTATCCAGAAACCTTGAAAGAAAGGCAGAGTTTTAATTTGAAACTGTAGGAAATATGGAACTACTGAAAGTTTTTGAAATGACATATGAAAGCAATGTTTCCAGAATATCAATCTAATAGTGTTTTTAGGTAAATCTACCAGGAACATTGGAGATGAGGGAGACTAGGGGAGAGAACCAATTAGGAAGTTGCTTCCTTGAATTAAAAGGGTCTATGGGAATGGAAGTAAAGATAATCTGAGAGACACTCTGAAAGAATATTTGACAAAATTTGGTGAAAGACAAACTATGAGATCAGGGAAGAAGAACAATATAGTTATTGGGAATATAGGTTCTGCAATCAAGACTACCTTGGTTCAAATCTCAATTTAATTAATCTCTCTAAGCTTCAGTTTCCTTCTCCATAAAATGGGGATAACAGTCTCTACAGCAAATCAAACAGAATTTGTGCTTAGTAAGTAGTAAGCAATCTATAAATAAATAAGATATATGGATAGACAAGGTTTTGGGTAGTGCCATTAACAGGGATTAGAAAATTAGGGAGGAAAGCAGGTTTGGGAAGGAAAATTGGTAAATCTGAGTCAGTCATGTTAAATACGGTATAACATCAAAGTGTGTGAATAAAATGGTCTACAGGCCTATGAAATTTGGGACTAGAGCGTAAGTCAGATCCCAGATATAGGCATTATAGTGATAGTAATAGCTCATCCCTGGGGAGAAGATATTTGCAAATTATATATTGAATAAGGGGTTAATATTCAAAATATATAAAGAACTCATACAACAGCAAAAAATAAACAACCCAGTTAAATTAACAGAGGTGCAAAATAAATAAATAAATAAATAAATAAATTAACAGAGGTGCTAAATAGACATTTTTTCAAAGACATACAGATGGCCAACAGGCACATGAAAAGATGTCAATATCACTAATTATTAGGGAAATGCAAATCAAAACCATAGGAAGATATCACCTCACATCCGTTTCAATGGTTATTATCAAAAAGGCAATAAATAACAAGTTGGAGAGGATGTGGAGAGGAGGGAACTCTCATGCATTGTTGGTAGGAATGTATATTGGTGCAGTCACTTCAAAGTATGGTGATTCCTCAAAGAATTAAGAATAGAACTATTATATGATCCAGCAATTCCTCTTCTGAGTACTTTTCTGAAGAAAACAGAAATACTATTTTGAAAAGATACATGCATTCCTATGCTCATTGTAGCATTACGTACAATAAAAAGCAACATATGGTAGCAACCTAAGTGTCCATCCATAGATGAATGATAAAGATGTGATATGTATAGATTTATACATATATGGCTATATGAATATTAATCATAAAAAATAAAATCTTGCCATTTCAAAAACCATATGATATCATTCAGATGTAGAATGTTAAAAAACCAAACAAAACGAAATAAATTAGCAAACCAAACTAAACAAAAAAACACATGCAGACACAGAGAACAGATTAGTGGTTACCAGAGGGGCAACACAGGGTGGGTGAAATGAGTAAATGGAGTCAACCATATGGTAATGGATGGAAACTAAATTTTTGGTGGTGATCATGCTGCAGTGTATACAGAAGTAGAAACAGAATGCTGTACACAGGAAACTAATATACTGTTACCTCAATTAAATAAAATAGCTCATTGCTGGGAAAAGATGGACTCATAACAGGAGAAAATACAGAGGGGGAGGAGAAGTGAAAAGAGGTCTGAGGACTAAACTTGGACACTGCCTGAAGCATTTAACCCCCTTCCACTTGATTCAATCCTATCTTGCATTACTCAATAATTGTTTCATCCACATTGTTCTGTTATCAAACTAACGGCCATTTATTGAATGCCTGCTGTGCATCAGACACTATAATGCACACTTTACTTATTACTCATTTTAGCCTTCAACCTGTGAGGCAAGATTATTACCCCTATCTTATAGATAAAGAAAAGGAATTTCAGACAGGTTTTTAAATCTGCCTCACACGGTAAATGACTGGTAGAGCCAGGATCTAAATCTAAATTGTTCTGGGTTTGATTCAGTGGCCCATACTCGTCCCACTGCCAAACCTCAGGCTGCATCGGGTTGCAGGTACAGTTGTGACCGATTACCCAATCTAGGAGCAAAGATGGGGAATTTTCCTCACACATTCTTAAAGACATAGAAATATCTATCAGAATCTGAGTTATTACAATCCCAGTCCTAACGTTTTTAAGAGGCAACATTTTAGTGACTTGTTCAGTCTTATATCTTCTATTGGGATTTCTGAAATACTAAAAATAGATCTGGGTCTCCATTACTAATTAGGGGACCTCCGGATGGGCACTAGACGGGTTACCGCCCCTCAGCAGGGGAGACTAATCCACGGGTAAAAGGTGTCAGGAGGCAATCACTGAACTGGTGTGAAAGGCGGCAAAGAAAGTTCTTCTGGCCCTCTCCCCTCAAAGCGGCCCCTCGGCCCTCAGAACCCGTCTTTTCACCTGAGAAACTCTCCTCTTCTTAGACACTTGCACTCTCCTCACAGAACCCCCAAGCCGCCAAGGAACTCCCCAAGTCCCAGGGAACCCTCTTTTCCTCACAGAACCTTCCTTCTCTTCAGAGAACCCCCCTCTCTTCCCGGAACCCCCTTTCCATCTCCTCCAAGAACCAAGAACTCTTCCCTCACAAAACCTCTATCTCCCTTCAACTTCCCAAGGGAACCCCATTCCCCCACGGAACCCCTATCTCCTCACGGAACCTCCATTTCCCCACAGAACGCCCCCAATTCCTCACTCCCCTGTGAACCCCCACTTCTCTGCTCCCTGACGTCCCTAAGGCCCTCCCGGGCCCAGCCTCACCTCGCGGCTCCTCCACCGAGCGCCGGTGCAGCTCGCGGTAGCGCTGCAGCGAGGGGACGTGCGCGGAACGGCTGATCTCGGGCGGCGGAGACCAACTCCGCGCCTGGTTCCGGGCTCCAGGCTCCTCCCGGGTCCCGCTCCGGCTCCCGCTGTCGCTCCGGCCCCGCTCCTCGGGAAGCCCCATCGCCTCAAGTTCCGAGCACCCTAGCGGCCGCGGGTGCCCAAGCGCGGAAAACAGGCCGACGGAGGGGCGGGGCCTTAAGTGAAGGGGAGGGGCCTGTGGCGGGGGCGTGGCTTAGGCAGCTGGCGGGGTGGGCGGTCCGGAGGAGCGGAGCCATGCCTGGCGGAGGTGGAACCACGGCTGGAGAATAAACCGATAGGGAAAAGTCGAGCATTGCTTGGGAGATAAGGGCGGAGCTGATTTGCGGAAGGGATGGGGCCGTAGAGTGAACGCAGAAGGGGCGGGGCCGGGCGTGACACGAGAGAGGGTCGGCCCATGGAGTGACCGGGAGTGGCGAGGCTGTATGTGACAGGAGAGGAGGCAGGACTATGGAGTGCCTGGGGTGGTGTCTTGAATTACTGACGAGGAGTTGGGTGAGGGCGGGGCTCGAGCGGGGAAGAGCTGGGCTAAAGAGCGGAGTTGGGTCTGGCCCATCATGGAGCCGCCCCGTGGTCTGATTGCACAAACCTGTCACCCTACCGAGTTTAGCAGCCAGGTGGAGTAGGGTCCTTTCCGGGAGACAGCCTTCCTCTCTGGAAACTATCTCCCACTCAGATTTCTCCCACCCCAGAGGATAAGTCTTTCTTTCCCTGCATCCACAAATTTCCATCCAGACCTAAAGTGCAACGACTCATTAAGTAAAGACTAGGAGGTGACTTCAGGCCTTTGCTAATAAACTCATTCCTCATTGCACACATGGTAAACTCGGGGAAAGGGAAGACTTTGCACAAGGTCACAAAGAAAGCAACGACCAAGTTAGGGCCAAACCTAGGTCTCCCGACTCCAGGTGTTTTTGCTGCCTTATTTGGCTGAAGCTAAGGCTTTGAGATACCAAAGTCTATGTAAATAGAAGGAATCGTTCACACCCTTCTTTCCTTCCCTGTCTCTTTATTTCACCAGGATATCCTTCCTCTGCCACACCTGGGCTCAAATTCCTCTGGCTTCCCTCTATGCCTTCTACTCCAGAAAAGAGAGGCCAGCCAGGACCTTCCATCATCTCACTCACCACTAAGAAGGGCCTACCCTACCTATCAGTTCACAGAATGGCTGTCAAGGCAGAAAGGATCCTTAAATATATGACTCCAAGAGTGAGTCTGAGGCCCAAAGCAGGCAGCTCCCACTTCCTGAAGCTTACACAGACCCCATCTGGCCCAGCCTCCCTTCCCACCTGCTCCCTTGTTCTTTGTTCAGATAATCACAAGCCCAGCACACCCTAAACTGAGTAAACAAAAAATAAAACAAAACAAAACGTTTCCATGGTCAGACCTATGATCAGAGCCTACCTAATTCTGAAGGGAGGGTATCAGAGCTCACTGAAGGGATACAGACCTCATGGAGTGGACATGGATATGGATCCCACTGAGGAGACAGATAATTCATCTAGGAGGCATTAACTGCACTTAAGGGGTACACACTTCACTGAAGGTACATGGACTCCATTAAGGGAGCACAGATCTTACTGAGGAATCTCAGATTTCACTGAAGGGCTATGGACCCTGCTAATAGGACATGAATGGCATTGAAGGCCACTGACCCTACTGAGAGGACACAGGCTTCCTCCTAAGATATAGACTTTCTGAAGAAACAGACTCCATTGAGAGGATTCAACCCCACTGAATGGCCTCTTACTACACAGAAGGAATGCACACCACTGACAGGGGGCACAGACCTCATTTAGTGAGGACAGGCCCTACTTGGGGGGATCAGACTTCACTGAAGCATAATAAGCCCTAGGGACATCACTGAGGAGATATGAACCTCTCTGTGAGCAGGACGGCACATGAAATGGCACACAGTCCTAGTATAAACAGTCGTCTTCCCATCCCACATGCACAGCTCAGGGCAACCTTTTCCCTCTCCCCACTCCTCAACTCTTCTCCCAAGCCCTAGAGCTGTTCCCAGCACACTTCTTGCCCCTTCCTGTCTACAGATGGTACTGCAAACGCTGGGCCTGTAATAGATTTTCAAGCAGTCCAGATAATCTCTGAGCCAGGAGCCTGTGGTTGGGGAAGGAGGGGATGTGTGGCCAGGGGCTTGACCAGCCCCCTCCCTCTGCTTGTGGACTGTAAAATGGAAGTTTGGACAAGAGGTCTTATAATAGGTGGAATCAGCACCCCATCCTTGGAGATGGAGTAGTAGTGCAAGATATGGTATAATTGGCATTCCTCAGAGTGGGAAGAGAATGGACCAGGTTAGACGAGATGAGAATCCACGAGATTAAGGAAACAATAATGATAATGATAATGATAATGATAATAATACTTATGGTATTTATTAAGTGTCAAAACCTATATTAAACACTTTCCAGATGTTATTTAGTCCTCATAACCTAGAGATGGATACTGTTATTCTCTCCATTTTACAGATGAGGAAACAGATACTCGAGGAGATTGTTTTGCCCAGTTTGTAAACTGTAGCACAGGGAACAGAACCTAGATTAGAACCTAGAACAAATACCTAGACTAAAAAGATTCATTACCCACACTTTTTATCTTCCCCCACCCCAACCCACTTCTGTCATACCACCACCGCCATTATTTCTTTCTCAAAGTGTTCTTTTCCAGAAGCACATCAAAAAATCTTTAAATGATGGTTAATTTTCAGGTTCCAGAGACCCCATTCCAGCCTACTAAGTCATGATCTCTACAGTGGAATCTAAGGATACGCATTTAAAGATCCTAACACACACTCAAGTTTGGGCTCATTGTCCTATGCTGATAGTTAAGGGATCCCAGAAGGGATTGTGATTGAAAGAGGAGTCTTAAAAATGTCAGCGGTCCAAGGAGTGATCTGACGAACGAGGAGAGAAGTCCAAGGAGGGGTCTCTAAATGAAGCAGTCTGTGGATGAAGCAGGGGCTGGGGCTGGGGGTGAAGGCAGAGTCTGAAGCTGAAAGAGGGGTCTGGGGTCGGAGGATAAGGATCTTGGAGTCCAAGGAGGGGTCTGGGGTTCGAAGAATTTGGCATTAGAGACAGGATCTGGAGTCGAGGAGAGGTCTGCTGTCAGTGGAAGGGCCTGTGAGCTGAGGAGGGAGCCTGGAGTCTCAGAAGAATTCTAGCTCAAACTGGAAAGAGGAAGGGGTTTGGTCCCTGGGCTTCGTAAGGTGCCCTGAGCCACTAAGATCGCGCTTACCTTGGGGATCTTCCCTCTGGACCCCACACTGAGCGACCCGGACCTGCCCTCCAGGCTCTCCATCCACACTCACATCCACACCTGCGCGCTCAATGCAAGCTGACAGCGTTAAGCAGGAGGGGGCAAGTCAAATCCCAACACCTGCCAGGGTCCGAGTGAGACGCCCCCTCCCGGCGGTTCAAGAGCTCAGGCCCCGCCCTCCCCCCTCTGCACCCCCCCCTACCCCGGTCCTCGCCGCACCACTTCCGGCAGGCGCTGCGCTGCTGGGGGGCGCGGGCGAGGATGGCGGCGGAGAACGAGGCCGGTCAGGAGAGCGCCCTGGGCGCCTACTCGCCGGTGGACTACATGAGCATCACCAGCTTCCCGAGGCTGCCGGAGGACGAGCCGACGCCCGCGGTCCCTCTGAGGGGCCGCAAGGACGAGGACGCCTTCCTGGGAGACCCCGATACTGGTGAGGCCCGCTGGCCGGGTTCCTGCCCCTGGGACGTCCCCAGTCCTCCATCTGCGCGGAGCATCACCTCCAGCTCCATCTCCCTAATTCTTTTCCTTCTTCCTGGACCGCTCCCTTCTCCCTTGTCTCTGTTAATTATCTGGTGAGGTTAGGGATGCATTTCTGCCTTGGAGGTTTAGGATGCGACAAGGGAGAATGATGTCGGAGACTGCAGTAGGAGGGATTGGGGTTACCCCTTGGGAAGAACCAGCTAATAAGGAAGGAATGTTGCAGGGGAGAAACAGCTGTGATCCCAGAAAAGGACTTTATCTAGTCATAGAAAACAGGATAGGAGAAACCAAGTCAGATACTGCAGCAGGATGGATAGAGGTTAGGTCTCGAAAGGAACTTCCCCACAGCCAGGGATTGTGGGAAGGAGAGACCATGAAAAGAAGCTGAGAATCTCTTCATGTCCAGGGATGGGTAGAAAGAATACGATTCCCATCTGTGAGTAGTGGGTATTGGGAGACAGGGGGATGGACTGCATGACCTTTCAAAGTCCTTGTGGACCAGAGCACATTCACTGCCCTGTAAATTATCTCACCCCTCCCAGAGCAATGGATCAGGCCAGGATGTTAGTAAGTACCCTGCCCCCTAGCAAGCAGGCTCCAGAATTTTACTGTATTTTCCTCAACCCTCTGCAGGAACTGCAAGGGGTGGGAGTAGGGAGGAGATAGTTCTTGGGGGAGACCTGGGGCCAAGAGCTCTCTGAACATTTCTTCCCTAATGCTCTCTCTCCTATCCTTGTGGCTCAACTCTATCCTCCCCTCCACTCTTCATCCTCCATCCCCCATCCCTCATTCCCTCAACGTCACTTCCTGGCATTAAAGCATCCTTCTGCTTCACTCTCCCTTCCTCTCAGTGCCTGCACTTGAGCCCTATCCCTTACTAGCCTGGCAGATCCTGCTTCTCTCTAGCCTGGCCCTTGTGCAGCTACTCCTAGCCCAAATTCTTTCCCCTTCCACAACTTTCCCATCATCTGGTCCTGACCAGTAGCCCCTGCCAACCTGACTAGACTGCACCCTGCCTGGAGGGGGCTTGAGGGAAGGCTTATGGACATCAAATGTCAAAGCCGCAGATTAAAACTGCTTTTCTAGAAAGAGTAGCTCTGAAATCAGATCGTAGCAGGGAGAGAAGTGGAAGGGTGTGTCCTGGTGGATATCAGCCTGAAACCAGGTCCTTTAGTCAGGGGTCAGGAGTGCCACTTCTGGTCCCAGCACTGCCCTGACTCACTGTGTGACAATGGGCATACCTACCCTTACCTGGGCCTTAGTTTCCTCTTCCAGCTCAACTGGGAATGCCTCTCTCCCCAAACTAGAGGTAGGAAACGTGATATGTTTTCTCTTTGCTTCCTACGAATGTCAGCATTTATCAAAACCTGTGATTATTTATTTGTGTGACCTCTGATTATTCCATGTCTGTAAGCCCTATGAGGATGGGATCATGATTGTCTTGTTCACCATCCTTTCTGCACCATCCAGCACAGTGCTAAACTCTCAATAAAAACTACTGAATACATAAATGAATGAAAGAGAAGATCTCAGAATGGAAGAATGGCAGGGGAGGGAGTTCTCAGACCTCAGGGAGTACCTTGGAGAGGTAATACAGGCTCTGTCCTCAACTGTACAAAAATCCAGCAGAGACCCTGGTCACCTGAGTTTCTGGGAACCTGTACCTTATGCCAACACTGTGCACTAAGGTTCTAAGGACCTCACCATCTTACCTGTGTAGTCATTTCAATGCCATGTCTCCCAGAACTACTTCCAAGCCCCCGGGCTCCTTTGGCCCAGCTGGACCAGCCTGCTGGCTAACATGACTGCCTATGTTCTCAACCTGGTAGCACTGCCCCATCCTCTTATGCAGGACTCTGGTTGTGCCCAGCTAGCTTCTAGCCTGCCACTCCCCAGAACTGAGTGCCAGGCACCCCACAGCAGGCCCTGTGGAAAACAGAGCTAGATGGTGACCACTTCAAGACTGGGGAAATACATTCCTTTCTTCTGAGCTCCAGGCCCCTGTGTGCCTCTCTCTCTCCCAGCATCTGCCTCTAGATGTCCTGCAAATGCTTCATCTTCAGCGTGTTGTATGCTTTACCCATCATCTCTTCCCCATACACCTGTTCTTCCCCCAATGTCATTCTCAATTAATGACACTGCCATTCATCTGGTCCCCAAGGTAGAAGCCCAGGAGCCACCCATGTTTCTCCCCCTTCCTCTAACTTCCACATAGTGATCAGATGCTCTTTGTCCCCCTCCTAAATATGTTCCAAGTTCCATCTCACCATCCCTGTCATCACCACTGTACACTAAGCCACCATCCTCTCTTACCTGTATTACCTATAGGCTTCTAACTACTCTTCCTGCCTTCTGCCTCTCCCCAACCCCAATCCATATACCACCCTGTATTTCTGATCATGTCTCTCACTGTTTCAAAAATCTTATTGATCCTCCCCTCAAGGGAGTAAGCAAGCCAGGTATGATCCCAGTCTCCAGCCAAGATGTCTTTCCTGAGTTCTAGACTTGCCAGATCAACTCTGTGCAGAGTTCTTTTGTCATGAACTCAGCTAAAACTGAACTACATCTAAAAAGAACATTTTAGCAGGTAACATAACTGAAAAGTTCAGGAGTATAGGGCTTCAGGCATAGCTGCATCGAGGGGTCTGAAAAGGAACTGGCTTTTCTTCATCTTTTGCTTTGCCTTCCTTTTTTATGGACTTCATCTTCAGAAAGCCTTCCATCTTGTGGGGTCAAGATGCCCCCAGCAGCAACAGGCTTATATCTTACCACCTCAGCAAATTAGACAGAAAATCCTTTTTGTTCTCAATAGTTTTAGCAAAAAAACCCAAGTCTGAGTATCTTTGGTGCTGATGCCGGTCACATGAACCGGAACATGAACTGTACAAAGATGCCTGTTCTGATTGGCTTTGCTAGGTCATATAGTCACTCTGGTCAGAAATGAGGGAATAAAGAATGAGAGAGGGGATATAGTGTTCTCTAAAAAAAAAAATTGAGTGGGGAATAGTGTTTAAGCAGATAAAAATTAGATGCCTACTAGGCCAGCTGCCTTCAGACAACTCTTGCTGTTGTCCCATAACTTCAGAATAGCCAAAATTAAACTCATCTTTGTCACCTCAAAAGACTTGTTCCTTCTAGTCCCAAACTAGTCTTTTCTCAGTGTCCTGCTGTTGTCCTTACACATCAGTAAAATCAATAGTGTTATTTCCCCACTGCTTACACAGTAAGTACTCAGTAAATATTTTTATTGAATAAATCAATAACTTGATATTCATTTATGTTTATATTATATATTCACATATAATATATATTTATAACAAGTGATTGGTAGAATAAGAAGTCTTGAATATATCTGACTCTGATGGGGCCATATCACCTTCACCTCCTGGCTCCTCATATCTGATTGGAAAATAAAAGATTTAAGGACAAGTGCTTGGAAATATCAAGTAGAACTAATTTATAAAGTTCATTTTTTCAGTGTGGAAATGGCTCCTAATGCCATGTGGAGCAATGGGAAGGAGGTTTTCAAGTTATACAGACTCTTGGTTCTGCCATTTATTAATTTATGACCCTAAGCAGGCTATATAACCTTAGCTCCAGTTTCCTCATCTGTAAAATGGAGAGAGCGGGCCTATCTCATGAAATTATGGGAACACTTCCATGAGGGAATGTATGTAAGGTGCCTGGTATATAGTTAGCATCAATAAATATAAGTACAAAACCCTTTCCTGCAATTCATTTGAAGCCTCTAGGAGACAAGGAGAGTTCTGTGTTCACAGCAGGAATTTAACATCTGTTTTGTGGATGAATTCGTTTTACTTAGACTCTGTGGTGCTGGTGCTGAGGGTTAGAAGCAAGCATGATCAACTGAAGGAGGCTTCCAGAAGACAAGTTTCTTTTTTTCTGAATAAAAATTTAAAAACAAATTACATGTTCACGGAGAAAAAAAAAGAACGGTAAGAAAAAGTAAAAGTCCTCTTCTCCACTCTTATCTTCTGCATTTAATTCTATTTATTTAAAAATATATGTATTGTTTTTTTAAAAAAAACAAAAGAAATATAAGTAGTAAAAATTTCAAACAAAAAATTATACCACTCCATCTCATTTCCATCTTCAGCATCTTTCCCCAAAAGTAACTACCATAAATGATTTCTAAAAATTATCTATATATGTATGTGGTTTCTTATTTATACAAAAGAGAAGAGTATGGGTTATGGAGGACCTTGAACACCAGGTCAAGGAGCTTGGATTTTTATCATTTTGGCATCGATGAACCATGATAGTATTTTTTTTTACATTTTTTTATTGATTTATAATCATTTTACACCATGATAGTATTTTAAACTGGAAAATATAAGTCAATTTTTAATATTATCCCACAGATACAAAGGGGTTGTACTCCAAGTCCATAGTGGCAAGTATTTAAAAAACATATATCAGATGAACTTTTAAAAAAATATTGTGAGTGCAGTCAGGAATTAAGGGAAAGGTACCAGGATATTTCTTTACTGTTCACAAACACCCAGGCTTTTTAGGCCATTTAGAGACCTGGGTTCAAGGTTAATATAACCCAGAGCAGGGAAACTGTGGGGTGGAAGAACATCTCTGCCCTGGCCAAGGTGGAAAAGAAATGGAAATAACTTTCAGTGAGCACCTACAGAGTGCCTGGTATACATTGCCTCACGGAATCCTTGTACCATCTGGCTAGTTAGGGATCAGCTCCATTATTAGGATGAGGAAAGTGAGGCTCCTGACTTGAAATGACTTGTCCATAGTCACCCAGCAAGTAGGAGCTTTCAGGTCTCCCCACCTCTACTTTTATTATCCTCGGGTCCATTTTCCAGATAGCAGCCAGAGTGATCTTTTTAAAACACAAAGCAGATGGTTTCATGTTCTTGCTTAAAACTTCCCAGTGATCTCCTTTGGCTCTAAGGGTAAAAGCCAAGCTTCTTGCCTCCCACAAGGCCCAGTGCCTCTGGGCTTGCCTCCACTACACTACTCTTTCCTCTTGTTCACCATACCAGAGCCACCAGATGTTGGTTATTTTTTTCTAGTGCACCAAACTCATTCCTACTGTAGGGCCTTTGCACCTGCTATTCCTTCTTTCTAAAACACTCTACTCCACCCACTCCTTGCTCTACATATGGCTGACTCCTTCTCATCCCTTCGTTCTCACCTCTGCTGAGAGTCCCTGCCTGATTTCCCCAGCTAAATGCTTCCAACATACACTAGTATTCTCTACCATTTAATCCTTTTTCTTCATAGCACCTGCCACAACTTGTAATGATCTACTCCTTTGTTTACTTGTTTATTATCTTCTTCCTTCACTGGTCTGCGAACGCCATGAGGGCAGGAACTGTCTGTTCCTTTCTCCTAGCATCTAGTAGTTTAGGGCCAGATACATAGCAGACCCTCTGTATTGAATGAATAGATGGATGGATAGATGGATAGGAAGCAAGGTTGGAAGCCACGGTCTGTCCACTCAGTTTATGGAGCTGCCTCCTTGCATAGGTGCTGGGCCGCAGTTGGGGTAGGATCTGGTTTCCAGGGAGGGCCCAACCCCCCCCCCCTCCAGGAAGTGTTCTCAGCCCTGGGTCCTGCGTCTGGGAAATTTGGCTTGGGAGTGGGAATTCAGCTGCCCTGCTGCCCATTTGAGGGTCCCTGTCTCTTCCAAGCTGGGACCGCCGCCCTCGCCCACCCTGGAGTGCTTCAGGGGGACACCGAAAGGAGACCAGTGCTGTCCAGTGGAGTTTGTTTGACAGGGGCGGAGAGGAGGGTGGGAGACGCAAAATAGCCCCGCCTACAGGGCGGGCAGGGCCAGGTAAGAGGCGCCCAGACCGACCCCTGGCCTCCCGCAGACCCGGACTCCTTCCTCAAGTCAGCCCGGCTGCAGCGGCTGCCATCGTCGTCGTCGGAGATGGGCAGCCAGGATGGGTCGCCTCTGCGGGAGACGCGCAAAGACCCGTTCTCCGCCGCAGCGTCCGAGTGCTCCTGCCGCCAGGATGGGCTCACGGTCATCGTCACGGCCTGCCTCACCTTTGCCACGGGTGTCACTGTGGCGCTCATCATGCAGATCTACTTCGGGGACCCCCAGGTGAGTGGAGGCAGTGGGGTAGAAGGAGAGAACGTGCGGAGGAGGGGTGAGGAAGTGCTTGAGGAGACCGTGGGAACTGAGGGATGGCTGAGTGGTGGAAGGAAGCCAGCAAATGGAAAAAGGAGAGGGCGGTGACCTGGGAGAGGAAGGTTCCAAGGGAGGGGCTCCCGGGCATGAAGGGGACATAGCTCAACTGATTGGGTAGGAGGCCCTTGAGGTAAGGAGGGAAGAGTCATAGGGGAGAGTCAAAGGGACAAAAGGGCAGAGCTCCCATCCCTACCCTCTGTGGAGGTTCTGGGGTTAGCGGAGGTCCCTTAGGGAGAGCAGGGGGCTCCTACTGCCCCCACCTAGTCCCCTCTCCCTTTCAGATTTTTCACCAGGGCGCTGTTGTGACTGATGCTGCCCGTTGCACATCGTTGGGCATCGAGGTGCTTGGTAAACAGGGATCTTCCGTGGATGCGGCTGTAGCAGCAGCCCTGTGTTTGGGGATCGTGGCTCCACACAGTTCTGGCCTGGGCGGGTAAGCAGCTCCCATCTGTGGAGGCTGAGTTGCCTCAGGCCTACTTCTGTCTCTTGGTCTGTAGGCCTCATGTGGGGGTCTCCAAGTTTGAGCACAGGAGCAGCTGGGCCCCAACTCCTTGCATTTTCTCTTCCTACACTCAATCTTAGATCATCATTAATTAAGGCCACAACACTTAAACTTTTAGGGTTTACAAATCCTTAAAACAAATCCCTGTGAATCTGATGACAGCTCTGGATCCAGAAATATACCCCAGGATAAGAAGTCTTAAAACTGAGACTATTAACTGGCCACACCTGGCACACAGGCTGATTTGGTTTGCACACTTAAATTTTTGAAAATTTGTTTGCTAATGTTCAAAAGTTGAGAATGTTCATAAAAATCCAGATCTCTAACATTGCTTAAACAATCAGGAGACCTGGTAACATTGGGCCTACATTCCCACATGGCTGCAGTAATCTGGAGCTGAATAGAACCTGCTTCCCATGATGGGGCTTGTACTGTCTGTCCACTTGGCCGTAGTTCCTACCACTCCCTTTTGTTTATCTGTCCTGCTTTCTTCATTATGTTACTTGGCTGCAGGCCAATTATCTCAGATATAACCCCCATCTCAGATGGAAACAAGCCACAGAAAAGGGACAAGATGACTAAGTCCATATCTTGGGTCCTACAAGACCAATTCTCCAACCCTTTCAAAGAAATTCACTTTTGGTTGTGTACAGTCTGTCCTTACATAATTCAGTCCTGGGAGAAGGAACAGGGACATACCACAGAGGCAGGTGCAGGAAGCTGGCAGGGGTCCATCTGTGGTGGGGTGGGTGGAGGCGGAGGGGGAGCAGAACATCCTGCTCTCCCAGTCTCTGGGTTTTCCCTAATCAGGGATTAAAGTCTCCAGTGACAGGCTGGAAGAGGTCCATGGACTCTGAGTCCCCAACCCCCTTGATTTCACTCCCCACCCTGGTAGGGTGGCTGAGTCTCTCTCTGCTGGGGAAGGGGCTCAGACACCTGACTCCTGATGACAAGCTGAGCCTATAGCCATCACCATGGGGTGGGGGTGAGGAGGTGCTGAGGGATGGCAGATTAATTGTTCAGAAGGGTGGCAACTTATCACCCTCCCTGTTCTGTGTCTCTCCCAGTGGGGGTGTAATGCTGGTACATGACATCCGACGAAATGAGAGCCACCTGATTGATTTCCGGGAGTCTGCACCAGGGGCCCTCAGGGAAGAGGCCCTACAGAGATCCTGGGAGACCAAGGTGGGGACCCTAGTGAGAAGAGAGGGAGGGATGGGGTGTTTCCCTTCACTGCCCTTCTGCTAACCCCAGCATTACTTTGCTAAGTATTTACTGTAGAGGTGAGGAAAAGAGTTAAGCAGGTGCTCTTAGGCTATAAGGGAGATAGGCAGCTCCCAAAATAAAATAATGAACAAAAAATCTGGATGGTTGATAACAGGCAGTAGAGCAACACTGTACTTCTCTGGTCATCTTGTCTATCTGGCACATAAGAAGGAAGGAAGAAGGCCACTGAGCCATCTGAGATGTCACAAAGTTGCCACACTATAACTCACACATCTCACTCTGAGTCTGTTAATGGTAACTTTCCAGCCCCCTGAGGTATTGGAAGATGATACAGGAACTGCTAGAGGCAAACCCCCTGTCTACAAAGAAGGAAATAAAATAACTTGGAAAAATAGATATTTAGTGCAGTGGCAAATGCCAAACACACCCCTGAGTTATCAACAGTTCAGAGTAATGGTGGTGTGATAATGCAAATGTTAAATGAAGGTCCCTTGACCACTATTTTAAAAGGCAGGAGTAGGTATAATCCAATATAGACAGGTTTCCATCTAAATTGGTAATGTCTTGGCTCTTAAAAGGGTTTGCCTAATTAATAAATCCCTCAACTATGATAGATAAAGGAGGCCTTTCTGTATTTGCAAATAGGAAGTCAGGGAGATGGGAGGGAAGCCTGCTGGGGACAGCTTGTCCCTCCTCTGGGATACTTGGCCTGTGTCTCTCCCCTGTGCCAGCCCCCATCCCTGGCTTGGGGCTCTGCGGAGTTCAGCCCAGCCCCCTCCTTCCAGTGACCTCGTCTCCTCTCTCCCTCACCTGCCCGCCTTGCCCAGCCTGGGCTCTTGGTGGGGGTCCCCGGAATGGTGAAGGGGCTACATGAAGCTCATCAGCTCTATGGCAGGTAAAGATTCTCCCCCTGGGGACCAGGGGCCCCTGCCTGCACCTCTCCTTGAGTGGCCTTCTCCTACCTTCCTGGATTCTTCCCTTCCCAACTCCCCCTCCTGATATCCCCTTCCCTTGCCAGGACTCTCCTTCCCAGGAACCCCATCCCCCCCCAGGACCCCTCTTCCTCCCCCCTCCCAGGACATCCTCCACCCCCTGCTCTCCGGCTCCCCCAGGCTGCCATGGTCCCAAGTCCTGGCCTTCGCAGCAGCTGTGGCCCAAGATGGCTTCAACGTGACCCATGATCTAGGTCAGTGGGGCCTGGGGGGTGGAGGGAAAGGCATGAGGTTGATGGAGAGGGGAGAGGGAACCTCTTGAGACTTGGGGCCTAAGCCAGAAAGCACCTCTCTTCCAGTTTGCTCCTCAGATCCCCCTCTTCCAACACTCTACCTTCACGAGGAGGCATCCTCAAGTGAGGGGATCTGGGAAAGGCCCATATACACCCCAACCTCCTCCACAACACCCCAACAGGCTCCTGGGGGGGCTGGAACACTTAGGGCTGGCCACTCAGCCCTCATTTACCCAACCTGTTGCGTGTCTCGGCCATCGGGTCCAGTCCGCCCAGCCCAGCCTCGCGTCCCTGCTGCCCGCAGCCCAAGCCCTGGCCGAACAGCCGCCACCCAATGCGTCCGAGCGCTTCCGTGAGACATTCCTGCCTTCAGGCCACCCACCACTCCCTGGCTCACTGCTGCGACGGCCTGACCTGGCCGCAGTGCTGGATGTGCTGGGCACCTCTGGCCCCGCTGCCTTCTATGCCGGTGGCAACCTCACACTGGAGATGGTGGCCGAGGTGAGCGAGTGGAGCACCCCCACCTACCTGCCCCAGCCCTATTACAGGGATGTCCTCTTCCCCCTTACTTCCCTGTCTTTTTACATATATTTATTG
This sequence comes from Vicugna pacos, assembly GCF_048564905.1. Classification (NCBI taxonomy): domain Eukaryota; kingdom Metazoa; phylum Chordata; class Mammalia; order Artiodactyla; family Camelidae; genus Vicugna; species Vicugna pacos. The sequence goes on along the minus strand of NC_133005.1, from coordinate 26,053,080 downwards.
GGGATTCCATTTACTTGACATTCTGGAATAGACAAAACTAACCTCTGGTGATAGGAATCAGATCAGTAGTTTTGGGGGTTGGGAGGATTGGCTGGGATGAGGCACAAAGAACCTCCTAGGGTGATGGGAATATTCTGTCTCGATTGAGAGAGATACCTTGGAGCTCCCCACGGCTGATGCCAACCTGACTGTGGCCTGGCCCCTCCAGGTCTGCTGGAGACCCAGGATCAGCCTCAGCTTCCCTGAGCCCACAATCCCCTCCTGCTCTTGGGTTTTCTAGGGTTTGAGGGAAATATCTCCTATACTGGACTATCAGGACCATGGAGGATTGACAAAAGGTCTTACCAACCAATCCTGAAGAGTCTTAGTCTGAGGCAGCAGTGGGTTCTGAGAACTGTTGGCAATGGTCCAAAACTCCTGACAGAAATTTATGCTCAAGATAAGGGTATATAGACTAACTCAGTGGTTCTCTCATCTATGCAGTGGAGGTGATTATACCTGTGTCTGCCATACAGTTGTGGGAATTAAACAGGTCCATACTTCACTCTACATTCATGAAGTGCTCTCTCTGGGCCAGACCCTGTGCTGGGCACTGGAAGTATAGAAGTGATAATGAATGCCCATCTCACATGGACTCACTGGCAGAGTACTGACTTTTGATCTGCTGGGCCCAAGAGCTCCATCCACATTGTTAGGGTCTGACCTCTCTCTGCCCCACAACTCTACTTTCCTCTGTTTGAAGTCACTCTCTGTCAGATCCTTTCCACACCTGCTCTCACCAGCCATCCTTGCAGGAAGCCATCACAGAGGAAGAGTAGTTCTCATTCCAGTAGTTCCAGCAAAGCCTCAAGGTTATGTCTCTCTCATCAGCCTGTTGTAGGGCTCATGACTATTCTCAAACCAATCACTGTGGCACAGAAAAAGAATGCTCTGATTAGCCAGATGTGGGTTGTGTACCCTCTCTTGGTGGTGGAGAAGGGGATGAAAGAAACTCTAATGAAGACCATCAGAGCTTTAAGAGAAAAAAACCCAAAGTTGTGTTTAACTTTCCAGACAAAGCCAAGAAATTCAACATGTAGTTCACTGAGCATAGATTAGAAGTCAGAGGTTTCAAGTACTAAAATGTGCTTTAAAAAGAGAATTCCTAGTGGCTATGTTAATTTAAGATTGAAAATTAGCATGCTAAATAGAAAGAGCCCATCTATTAGTACAAGATTGGTTCATTGGTCTGTAAAGTGCTCAGTTATGTCCAGTAAGGGTCATTCCTACCACAGTTATCCAGAGTTCATGATTTTAGAGTGGCTTTAGTTAATTGTAGTGAAATGCAGAATTCAGTTTTGGTATCTCCTAGGCAAGTGCTGCTCTAAGTGGAAAATCTTCCTTCTACATCAGCTGGGAGGGCAGTATCTGCAAAGACATGGAATCATGAGTTCAGGACCTGCAGGTCACTCTGGGTGGCTGTACAGAACTCATTGGAGAATAGCAAGACATGAGGTGGGAGAGGTAGGCAGGGACCAGATCACAAAGGGCCAAGCTAAGGAGGTCATTCATAGATTGTACTCAGCACAAGTATGGCACATAATGGGTGCTTATTGTTAGGTGCTTTTCCCCCTTCCTTTTTCCTGGGGTACCCAGGGCTGATGGGGTCCCTAAAAGCCATGATGGGAATTGCAGAAGGCACAAAACTTATAAACATCTGATTTGTGTGTGATCCAAACATGTGCCTTAGGCCAAACCTATACACTCACAGTGTGGTGTGTGACTCACAGTGGTGGGCGGGGGGTCATTCTCTCCCCTCTAGGCTCAGCATGCAGGGGGTGTCATAACTGAGGAGGACTTCAGCAACTACAGTGCTCTCGTGGAGAACCCCGTGTCTGGCGTGTACAGAGGTGACCTCTCCCCAACTCCCAGGGTCCCCACTCAGGAGAAGCCTCCCAGTCCACGGCCACATCCTTTTGGCCTAGAGGTTCCTCCCTATTTCACAGGAGAGAAACTGAGGCAATGAGCTGCCCAAGTAGCCATTCTTGAAGCAAGCCAGAGCCAGCCTACCTTCTGAAGTAGTCATGGGGTCAGTTACCCCAAATATTTGGGATATGGGGAGAGAGGTCTGGTCAAAGGCTGAGGCCTGGAATTTGGGGTTCTGGCTATAGGTTTTCTTGATTTGGGTTCTGTGTTGCCTCAGCCCCCTTCCCAGCCCAACTCTCACTGCCCTGTACTTCCTAAGAAGAATCCATAAGATCAAAACCCATCCTAGCTTCAGGTTAGAACAAAACCTTTAAGACAGTCATAGACCTGCCTCTTTGTGCAAAAAGGAAACTGAGGCCCAGGGAAGGAATGAAACTTAGCCTACCAAACTCAAAACAATGAGGAGCCCAGAAAGCCAAGCTTATGTTGGGGATAAGGTCTGTGTTTGCTGAACCCAAAGTGCTGGGTTCCTGGATCCCTCAGAAGGCTCTCCAACTTTCTCCCTTTGAGGCCAGATCACCTCAAGCTCCAGGAGAGGCTGGCTCTGAGTTCAGGTTTCTGGACCTCAATCTCCAAGCCTAATTCCTCTGCCAGAGGTGGTAGTAGCAGAGGACGAGCAATGCTTAGGAGCCAGGAAGACGTGGGTTTGAGTACCAGCTGTGCCATTCACCTTGAACAAGCCACTTTCCATTCTGAGCCTTGTTTCTTTTCCCTCCTTAAAATGGAGATAATAATAATGCCTTCCTCTCAGAGTGCCCATGGGGATTTGAAGAGACGATGTTGGAAGTTACCATGATGAGAATGGGTACTGAATGTGTAGAGTTTGATTTCCATTTGCCCTCCCCAGCCTGAGTTCTCTTGGCAATGCCAGTATCTTGAAAACTCTGGGTTCCCCTGATCTCCTGTAACCTTGGACAAGCTGCCTCTTTGTGCCTCAGTTTCCTCACCTGTCAAATGGGGATGATAACAGCATCCATTATGAGGATTAAATTAGTTAATTAGTTTATATTAGTATTATGTCAGGTATTATTATTATTCCTTTGATGTCCAAACATCTAATAACGGGTACCTCAGATAGGAAGAGAAGTTTGTTGTTCCCAAGAAGCTTCAGGGGTGGGGCCATCAGGGACCCTAAATAGTACGCTGGCCCGAGGGAGGAGCTGAAATGAGACACATGGTAGACCAGGAATCTGAACATCTGGACATCTGTCCTTCTCTGCCAATGGACTGCAGTGTGACTTTGGGCAAATCACAGTTTCCTTAAGCCTTAGTTTCCTCGTATGGAAGAGGTAACTAAAGACAACTGTTCTGGGTTGGAATTTTGACCCTGCCCTTGACTCGCCATGTGAATTTGGGTGGGTCCCTCTGCCTCTCAATGCAGTTTCCCTGTCTGATGAGGAGGTTCAGTGCAGTGGTCTCAGTCAGTGTGGTGGTGGGATGTGGAGATGTCTTGACCCTTCTTCTGCCATCGGTCATTTCCTGTCCTTTCAGGCCACCTGGTTCTCAGTCCCCGACCCCCACACACAGGCCCTGCCCTCATCAGTGCTCTCAACATCCTCGAGGGCTTCAATCTCACCAGCCTGGTATCCCGGGAACAGACTCTTCACTGGGTGGCAGAGGTAAGGCTGACTCCTCCACTCTACTCTGGGTCTAAGGACACTAAGAGTGGGGGGATGGGGTAATGCCATAAGGCAGGACTAAATTGCCTACAAGTTTTCTCATACACGAGGAACCTGGTAGGTGCTGGGAGGACCTTGGTTGCCTCTTCCACACCCCTGCTCTGTTTTCAGACCCTGAAGATCGCATTAGCTCTGGCCAGCAGACTGGGAGATCCTGCCTACGATTCTACCATCACTGAGAGCACAGATGACATGCTCAGGTGGGTCTTGTGGGGCAGGACACTGGGCACTGCAGAGGTAGGTGTGGGGAAAGAATCAGGTGAAAAGCAGCTGGTGGAGCAGTAAGGCCTGAGGTCCCAAGTCAATTGCAGCTCGACCCTAACTCACAGCATGACACTAGTTGCTTTTCCTTGTGCCTCAGTTTCCCCATCTACTTCATGTGGCTCTCAGATTTTTTTGATCCTAGCAAGGCCCTATATGGACCCATCTGTTCCCCCTTTTGAGTGGAAAAAGAAAGCCTAATAATGATGAAAGAGTCTCCAAGCAAATTCTGGAGGTGGTGGGGATTTTGATTTAAATGTACCTACATTGGCAACATAACATAGTAGTAAGACTGTGGGCTCTGGTCGGACTGCCTCAGTTCAAATCCCAGCCTCACCATCCACTAGCTGTGCAGCCTTGGGCAAGTCATTTAAACTCTAAGTCTCAGTTTCTACAAGGGGCCTGACAGTAATGGTGCCAACCTCATGAGGTCACGGTGAGGACTAAACAAGATCATACACGCAAAACTTAGCACATTGTCTGGCACATAATAAATACTCAACAAATATCATTGTTGTTATCCATTGGTAATTGGGGTAAGATTGATTACTGTTTAACTGCTACTGTAATTGACAGTCCATAGCTAAAAGGAAAATCAGAAGCAAAAAATATAGTTCACCCACATTTGTATTGATACTCAAACAACCCTCTATGAATTAAGTTGGAAATTATGAGACTAAATGAACAGCTAATAATAAAAAAAGCAAAAGCAGCAGGAACTGAAAACAATAACTAGCTCAAGGCCACAAGGATAAAGCCTAAAAACCAAGCCTCCGTACTGTCCCCCCACCCCCCAAGACCACTTGAAACAAAGCGCTGTGCGCCTTCTTCCCTGTGTAGCCACCAGCCTTTGTGGCTGAAAACTGAATGAATTTCTTCAGTAATCCTTGGTAACTTGTCATTCTCTAACCAGTTAGAATAACTAAACTAACCATTATCAGATAAGAAATCCTCAGTTGAATTTTTAAAATTGGAGAATTGCATGTTTTCAAGATCAATGCAAATTTAGCTCTAAAACACACAAAATATTGTAAAATACTATAGAATTTAAAGAATCTTTTATTCAATTAAAAAAACTCACTATATTAACTCAACTAATTTATCCAATAAATAGTTATTAAGATTTTACTATGTGCCAAGTCCTCCTGTGCCTTGAAAAAGATTCTAATAGCAAGTAAAGATCCCTGTATAGGAAACCCTCCTCTGACTAAACTCTTAATAAAACTAGTTCTGGACTACAAGCATTAAGTTAAATGAATTCAGTCTGTTCATTCAAAACAAATATATCCTGAACATCCACTATGTTCCAAGTACTTCCATAGAAAGGTTTAAACATGAAATAAATTAAACATTGACTCTAGAAGAAAACCTGAATAACACCTAAATAAATTCATTCAATTTGATAATTATTTCCTATTCATTCCATATATGCTGAGAATAAGTGAGCTTCTCCTCTCTTAGACCTAGTAGTTCAGTGGGGAAGGCAGATGTTAATCAAATAATTGCACAAACAGACATCACAAAATGTATAGGTGAGTTGTAATGAGATCCTCCTGTGTGTTCATTGCCTACCCCTTGTCTTTTCAGCAAGGTGGAGGCTGCCTACTTCCGGGGCCAAATCAATGACTCCCAGACAGCCCCCGTTCCGCTCCTGCCCATCTATGAGCTAAATGGGAATCCTACAGCTGCCCAGGTGCTGATCATGGGCCCTGATGACTTCATTGTGGCCATGGTCAGGTATGCCAGCTCAGACTCAGAACCTGGCACAAGGGATCATCTGCACCAGGAGGGAGATGGGGGTTGGGTGGGAGTGAGGGCAGGCTCCGGGCTCACGTGGCCCTAACCTTGGCCTCCAGCTCCCTGAACCGGCCCTTTGGCAGCGGCCTCATCACCCCCTCTGGGATCCTGCTCAACAGCCAGATGCTGGACTTTTCTTGGCCCAACAGGACTGCTAACCACCCTGCACCCAGCCTGGTAGGGCTTTGCTTCCCTCCTCCCCTGGGGACCCTGAAGCTAGGTAGGAGGTGCAGTAGTATGACTGCTTCTCCCTCCCTACTTCTTCTAGGAAATTATATTATAAAGAAAAACAGCCTAAACAAGATGTCTACTTCACCCCCAGCCCAAATCTAGGGCTTGGAGCCTGGTGGGTCCAAAGAAACCTTGTACCATTCTACCACTGTTTCACTGTGTGACGTGGGGAAAGTCTTGCCCCATCTCTGGGCCTCAGTTTCTTCACCTGTACAGTGAGGATACTGGCCCCCTTTTGATGCTTTGGGTACTTTAAAGCATTAGTAGTCTATGACTGTGTGATGCTGAGCTGATGGGGCTCAGCCCTATTAGGGGGCACTGAAGGGGGACCCAAGGAGGCAGAAGATATGAATTATTATCTATTTGGGGACCAGCACTCTTAACACCCTGCAGACTGGGGCCCCAGCAAACAAAGACAGAGATGACCAGGGTGGGACTATTCTCTTCTTCCCCATAGACATCTTTCTTGGCTTGAGCCCTTCTCCTGCCACCCATGGTAGTCCCACAGCAGCCCCATAGCCCAGAGGTCCGTTATCCACCTCAGTTATCCAGGGACTCTGTCCATTTCACAGACAGCAAACTGTGGCCTGGGAAAGCACTGGTCCCCATAAAAACTGGGCCTGTGGAAGATTTAGGAGAGGGAGCGAGATGTTGGAAGAGTGGTGGAGTAGCCCTTCCCTGTCTCTGCCCCACCTCTTATCCCCCTGTGATCTCCATCCTCTGACAACAGGAGAACTCAGTGCAGCCAGGGAAGAGGCCACTGTCTTTCCTGCTGCCCACTGTGGTCCGGCCGGCGGAAGGGCTCTGTGGGACCTACCTTGCCCTAGGGGCCAATGGAGCTGCCCGGGGCCTCAGTGGCCTGACCCAGGTGAGGTTTCCCCCGTGATAGGCCTTTTGTGGCCAAGAGCCAAGCTGTGACCTGGGCTACAAATGCCCCTTTTGTCTTTGGCTTGTCCTCATCTCTCACTCATGCAGCAAACATGGGCTGAGGCTGCTTTGTGCCAGACCCATCCTGAGCCCTGCAGACATGGACTACATTGTTCTTAGCAAAAATGGAGCCCTGAAATTCCATGTCTTCCCAGGTTGCAGGGGAAATCATGGGGCCGGTAGAATTGAAAGGTGATACAGTATCTGGGCCATCTGGGTTCTGTCAACCTTAAGTTCCATCATACCACTAGTCAATATCTGAATATCAAGCAGCCATCTTTAGGGTCTGATTTTGAAAGGAAAGGCCTGCTACCTTCTAAAACACCTCACAGCAGTTCCACAAATGTCTTGAGCATCTGATATATGTGCCTGGCATATACGTTGGCAGGCGGTGAGTTAACAAATCTGAACTTTGGAATCAGAAACCCATGTGTCCCAGCCTAAATGCTGCCAATTTCCAACTGCGTAGTGTTAGGGAATTCACTTATTGTCACTGAACCTCATCTCCTCATCTGTAGAATGGATATAATAACAAATATCTAACATTTATGGAGCTTTTTCTAAGTGCCAAGCTATTGTGTTACATGTATTAATCCTCTAATCTTCCCAACTTTGGGACGAATCCTTACCTCTATTTCACAGAACAGGACACTGAGGCCCAGAGAGGTTAAGAAGTTAGGTTCAGTTTAATAAGAATGAGCAAGCAGTTTGATTCCAGAGCCTACCCACACTTTTAAACACTAAACTAAAAGTAACCACATTGTGCCCTAGACCATGCCCAGCTATTAACCCTTTCCTGGCCAAGAAGAAAGGAAGGAGAACCTTGGGTTATATTAAAGGAGACTGGGTGTTAGTGATGCCTCTTTCCTGACTCTCCAAACTCTGCAATGAATCACTTTTCTTCCCTGGCTCTTGGTTTCCCCTCTGTGAAGTGGAGACAGTCATCAAAGGCCTGCCTGTCTTCTGGGGCTGTTGAGAGACCCAGATGACACCCCTGGTATAAGTGTTCTAAAGACTAAGGAGTCTGGACCAAGGACAAGGGCTATGGAGTCCTGAGCCCAGACCTCTGGGACATCTCTGACTTCTGCCCCTTGGCTGCCTGCAGGTTCTGCTGAATGTCCTGACCTTGAACCGGAACCTGAGTGACAGCCTGGCCCGTGGCCGCCTGCACCCGGACCTGCAGTCCAACCTCCTGCAGGTGGACAGTGAGTGCAGAGCAGAGATCCCCATGGGGTGGGCTCAGGGCTGGGTGGAGAAAGGGGCTCCTCCCAAGGGTGGCCCAGCTTTGACCACCTTCCTGCCAGTGAAAGTTTGGTTTCTTTGAACCAACTCCTAGTGGAACAGTGAAAGCTCTGGGGATCAGAACCAGTCCTGCCATTTCCTGGCTGTGGTCTTGGGAAACTCATGTCTTCACGCTGAGCCTTGGTTTTCTCATTTGTAAAATAAGATATAGTTGTTCATTTTGCAAATCATTCATTCAGCTGTTTGCATTGAATACCTACTGTGTGCCAGGCATTATCCTAGGTGCTGGGCATACTGTATCTATAGGCAGACAAGAGAATAAATAATCAAAGAAATGTGAGAAAGAAAAATAAATGCTCTGTAGAGCATCAAAGCAGGATGATGTATATGACTAACTCAACGACTGGGGAAGGCTTCTTTGGTGACATTTAAGCTGAGATCTGAAGAGTGAGAAGAGCCTATCATGGAAAGACATTGGGCAAGCTTTGTAGGCCAAGGAAACAAATGCAAAGAACTCATGGCCGGAATGGGTTTGGTAGAAAGGAGATCAGGGTGTGTGAGGGTGAGATAAGGTCAGAGAAGATCATGACCCTAATAGATTATGGTGAAGAGATGAACTTTCCTCTAAGAAGGGCAGGTGCTTAATTTTGAACACAGTGTAATTTCATAACTGAGAAGGTATGTGTACCTTTGAGGAGTTTTTATTACAACAGGCAATGTACTATGCTAGTCCAAAGGCGATACAGAATTGAATGAGACATGGTCCTTGCTTGTTCAGTATCCCCATTTTATAGATAAAGAAACTGCTCATGGAGGTTATAAACTAGCTGAAGATCAACCAGTAAATGGCAGAATTGAGATCAGACATACACCTGGCTGATATCAAAGACTCAGTTCTTTACTGCTTGACTCTTGGTGTCTCCTAGATTGAAGCATGTTAGAAGCCACAGACCTAGACCCTCAGCAGTCACACCATGTTATTGGCTGGTGATACTTTCGATCCCAGCTGGAAGATGAGGCTAAGTCCTTGAAAATGAATTTTGTTCAACTAATATCTTCTGGTCTCTATCAAATGTAAGGCTCTGTGCTAAGTTGCTGTGAAGGTGGGAGGTGCTCATCCTAGCCCTCCTTTGAGGGGCACAAGTCTAAGACAGGAGTATGAGGAGTGGAGGTTTGGTGAAGGGAAAGTTCACCCACCTGAGGGCTCTGGGAGGCTTTATGGAAGAGGTGACAACTGGCTGGACCTTGGCATATTAGCAGGAATTTGGTGTGTGAAGGTAAAGAACATTCTGGATAGGGGGAACAGCCTGGACAAACCCAGAAAGAATGGCTCAGAGAGTAGCCAGGAGGGCAGCTGGACTAGAGACATTATTTCCCAAACTTCAGAATTTATCCAGAACCTTCAGGACCTCTGCCACATGTGCACACCATCAAACCATTATTTACATAATGTGTGTCTATAAGTGGATTTCCTTTTTAACCTAAATGTATTTTAAAAGTAAAACTTATAATCACAAATGAAAAAATAGCATAATTTCCCACAAATAGATGATAAGCAGCTACAAAAACTCAAATGTTTTTAGGTTTTAATTAGATGTTTTTGCCCACAGAAGGCACTGAGGTCTACTCTCTCTTTTTTAGAAGATTAGAAATGTTAGAGACCAGCCTGTAATTTAGTCCTTTCTATTACTGGAAGGATTGAAAGTGAACCACAAAGGGAATACATTTGCAGCTCAGTGATTTAATGCTATTCAATATTGTGTCTTTATCTCTAGAACTACTTTTAATCATCCCATTTGCAGAAATAAGAAGATCAGATTTTTGTTGAGCAGTGGGAGGTGAGGTTACAGGGCTTATCATGGAGGTTCCATGTTAAGAAGTATGGACTTTATCCAGTTGAGTGGGGAAGGAATATGACCTGATTTGTTTTATGGAGGGGAGGTGGGCTGAAGGAAGGAGAACTTAAGTCAGGAAAACATAAGAAATAGCCAAGATGATGGCCCAGGCAAAAGATGATGAGGACCTGAACTTATGTAAGAGGGTAGGGATTTGTTCATTTATCCAGTAAATACTTGTTTACTATTTACCGTGTCCTCACCCTATTCTAGGCCCTGGGGCTCAAGAGTAAACAAGTCAACATTCGTGCCTTAAAAAAAAAACACCTATGATCTAGTGGAGAGAGACACAGTAAACAAACAAAATACTGGTAGCAGTAAGTACTTTGAAAAAAAATAAAGTAAGGAAAAGGTGAAAGGGTTCTGCTATTTCAGATGGTGGTCAGGGAAATTCTTGAAGACTGGAATGGAGTAAGGGAGCCAGTTTTGTGACCATCTAGTAGGAGAGCATTCCAGGCAGCGAGAACAGCAAGTGCAAAGGCCCTGAGGTAGGGGCATGTTTGGTCTGCTTAAGGGACAGGAAGGTGACTAGAGCAGAGTTAAGCAAGGGAGAGAGTGGAGGGAAGTGAGGAGAGAGGAGTTGAGAGAGTTGCAAGGTCCCAGGTAATGTTGGGCCTTAGAGGCTTTGGTAAGGACTTTGGATTTTATTCTAAGAGTCATCAAAGTTGTTGGAAGGTTTTGAGCAGGGAAAGCAACGTGGTCGACTAGTGGTTTAAAAAGATCCCTTTGATTGCGATGTGAATAGGTTGTAATGAAGCAGGACTGGAAACTGAAAGAGCAGTTAGTGGGCTGTGCAGTAATCCTGACAAGCAATAATGGCAGCTTGACCTTGGCAGGTGAAATGAAGACCCCAAAGCCAAGTCCTTTGTCCAATATAAAGAATGATTGTATGTTATTGATCACTTACCGTATGCAAGGCTCTGAGTTCTGTGCTTTTTGTTTATTATCTCCTTTAATCCCTGCAGCAATTTCATGTGGTAAGTTCTCAGATAATCCTCATTTTATGCATGAGCAGACTGAGGCTCAGAGAGGTAGAGCAATTTGCCCAAGGTCGTATAGCTCCTCAGTAGACCATCCAGGACTAGGACCCACTTCTGATAGTCAGACTCCTGAGCCTGTGCTCTGAACTCTCTGAATGTGTGTATGTTGGGGGATGGTTTTCAGGTGAGTTCACAGAGGAAGAGATTGAGTTCCTGGAAGCCAGGGGTCACCACGTGGAGAAGGTAGATGTCTTATCCTGGGTCCATGGCAGCCGGAGAACCAATAACTTCATCATCGGTGTGAAGGACCCTCGGAGCCCAGATGCAGCCGGAGCTACCATCCTGTAGAGCTGCAGGGTGGGGTGGGAGTCTCTGCTCCCCACCTTTGCATGTTCCTAGAGTCCCTCCTTCTCCCAGATTTGGTCTCAGAGGGACCCTGGGGATGCCCCAGATCAGCGGCCAGAGGGGATGCTTAGCAAACCCTATCCCAGAGTAATAGGAAATTCTCTATCTTGAGGCCTGTGGTGGTGGTAGTAAGAGTCACTGTCCACAACCAGGCAGGCAGGACCTTGAGGAGTCAGACTACCTGTCTGTCTGTCTCCTTTCCCTCAGCCATGCTGGCCCTGAGCTTAGGGATGTGCTTGCAAATCCTTCTCAAGGGTCCTCATCACCTCAACATCTCCAGGTGGACCTGACCTGGGCCTTGTCTTCCAGCTCTCTTCTCCTGTCCCCAGCCTCATTTCTTAAATGACTAGGATTTTTTTTTAATGGACCATCCTAGGGAGGGGGTTCTCCTCCCCTCCCACCACCAGGTTGAGGTGGGGGCCTTATATCTGGGGGGCCCCAGGGTATGGGGTAAGGGTTGGGGGTGGTGGGGACCAGCTCAGGGGCTTCCATCTGCAAAGGGGAATTAAAGAAAGAATATTGCTTAACCATGGCTCTGACTTAATTTATATTTGACTGTATTAGGTGTGGGAGTGAGAGAGGAGAACTTGGCTTACCCTGTCCCAAGCTGGAGTCAACTTTGTGGGGGTCATAACAATATCTACCATCTATGTGAGACTTACACTAACAAAAATAATTAATAACAATAATTATAATTATAGATAGACTCTATTGAACACTTAATGTGTGTCAGGCTCTATGTTAAATGCTTTATGTGGATAATCTCAATTACATTATAAAATCTTCATTACAAACCTCATGAGGTAGTACTAATATTATTCCCATTGTACAGATGGGAAACTAGCAAAAAGAGGTTAAAGGACTTGTCTAATGTTCCTCTTGTAGTAAATGAAAGAACTGGGATTCAATCTCAGGTTGTTCAACTCCTAATGTGTGCTCTTAACCATCTGCACAACTATTAGGTAAACTGTTATAAAGTATATTTTATACAGTATATATCAGACAAAAAGTACATTTTATAGATTATGTCATTCATGCATGCATGTATCTATTCGTTATATTATAGACACTTTGTTAGGCACTGGAGATTCAGAATTGAACAAGACAATTTTTATGAATTTGCAGTCTGCAGGGGGAGTCAAATATTAAAGCAGTAAGGACACAGATAATTAGAGTAATTGCCAACAGGATAAGCTCTTGGAGGAATGCGGCAAGAATGTATAACAGGAAAGTTAATCTAGTTCAGTAGTGGGGTGGAATCAGCGAAGGCTTCCCCAAGGAAATGATGAGCATGAGTAGGATTGACAGGAAAGGATTCGGTGTGGGAAGCAGGAATGTCATTTTAGGCAAAGGGAACAGTATGTACAAAGGGCTCATGAGGAGGTAGAAGAATGCCAGTGTATTCTTCCAGTCAACAAACTTTTTCTGCAAAGGGCCAGAAATGAATATTTCAATCTTTTAAGCCGTATGGTCCTAGTAATAACAACTCAGTTTTGCTATTGTAGAGCAAAAGCAGGCATAGATGATATGTAAATGAATGAGTGTGGCTGTATTCCCATAAAACTTTATTTTACAAAAAACAGGGCCCAATTTGGCCTAAGGGCTGTAGTTTGCTGACCCCTATTCTAGAGCATATGGAGGATAAGGATATGAGATGATGCTGATGAGGTAGGTACAACACTTTTCTGAGGCTGATACTAATTTCCCCATTTTATGGATCTGGAAAATGTAGTTCAGAGACATGCAGTAACTTGCCCAAGGCCACCCAGCTGACAGTTGGCAGATCTATGATATAAAAGCAGTCTGTTTGACTCCAAAGATCATATCCCTCTCTTCTTAAAAAAACCACAAACTTTATTATGTTATCTGATTTCAGATGTAACAGTTATTCAAATATCAAACATTTCATAAGTATATGGATGATCTATTCCCTCAAAATCTCAACTTTCCAAAAATCTCATATCAATAATTTAGTACATATCCCTCTAACTACTTTTTTTCTGTAGATATGTTCTATTTAAAAGTAAAAATGGGATTATATTATTTACAGTGTCTATGACTTCCTTTTTTTTATTTACCAATATAGCATGGGTATTTTTCTATGTCAATATCAAGATATATGGATTTACCTAATTATTTATAATTATGCATCATAGTTTATTAAATAGTTTAACCAGTTTCCTATTGATGGCTGTGATTGGGTGGTTTCCAGTGCAGCTTTGAACATCCTTGCCCTGATAGCTTCAGGGTGCTTAAATCACACCTGTGGTCATACCAATTCTCCCAGGCTATCTTTCAAGTGACAGTTACAGGACCTTCTATACAGCAGGCTTTTGGGGGTTACATAGGTGTCTTAGAGTCATTTTCTTTCATAAATATACAAATAATGACAGCTTTGAATAAAAGATTTGTTCAGGAGAATACTTTCTTATATATCAAAACAAAATTCTGATATCTTGGAAAATGTTTTATCACCCAGTATATGAAATGTTTTATTTTATTCCACAAATATTTCCTTTAGTGCCTACTCTGTGCCGTGCACTGCCTGAGGCACTGGGAACGCTGACAAACAAGACAGACGAGGTCCTTGCCTGTCTGGACTTTGTATCTTTTAATAATTTTTACTTTATTCAGATTGTACTATTTTGATCTATCATAGAAAACATAAATTTACCTCATATTGAGAACCTAACTTTAGCTGACTATGAAATAAAGAGATAAGAAGCTTGGAAATTTAGGGAATTTTTATGATACTCTCTCAGGCCTCACATAACTCCAGGATATAACTATTTGCTTCTTAAATTGAGTATTTTGGGTACTTCCTTCATATCTTGGTTAAGGTATCAAGCTTCCTGATTTCAAAACTTACTACAGGTACATACATCTATCAAAATTCATCAAATTGTACATCTGAAATATGTGTAGTTTACTCTACAGGAATCATACCACAATAAAGGTGTTTAGAAAAACTTACTACAAAGTTACAGTAATTAAAACAGTGTGCTAGTGGCATGAGAATGAACATATTAATGGAGTAGAATTGGGAGTCCAGAAATAAACCCATATATCTATGGTCAACTGATTTTTCACAAGGGTGCCAAGATGATTCAACGGAAAAAGAATAGTCTCTTCAGCAAACGATGTTGGTACAACTAAATATTCACATTGAAAAGAATGAAGTTTGACCTTTAGCTCACACCACATACAAAAAGTAACTCACAATGGATCAAAGACCTAAATGTAACTGCTAAAAGTATAAAACTCATAGAAAGAAACATCAAAGTAAATCTTCATGATTTTGGATTTGCCAATGGTTTCTTAGATATGACACTAAAAGCACAAAAAACAAAGAAATAAACCACATCAAAATTAAACATTTTTGTGCATCAAAGGGCATTATCAAGAGAGTGAGTCTTCCAAGGCAATAGAAGAAAAAGCAAAAATAAACAAATGGGACCTAACCAAACTTAGAAGCTTTTGCACAGCAAAGGAAACCATAAACAAAATGAGAAGACAATCTATGAACTGGGAGAAAGAATTTGCAAATGATGTGACTGACAAGGGCTTAACTTCCAAAATATACAAACAGTTCATACAACTTAATCACAAAAAAACCAAACAACCCAATCAAAACATGAACAGAAGACCTAAATAGACATTTCTCCAAAGAAGACACACAGATGGTGAGAAGGCACATGAAAAGATATTTAACATCGCTAATCATCAGGGAAAAGCAAATCAAAACCACAATGAAGTACCACCTCACACCAGTCAGAATGGCCATTATTAAAAAGCCTACAAATAACAAATGCTGGAGAAGGTGTAGAGAAAAGGAAACCCTCCTACACTGTTGATGGGAATGCAAATTGGTGCAGCCACTATAGAAAACATGGAAGTTCCTTAAAAAAATAAAAATAGAGTTGTCATATGACCCAGCAATTCCACTCCTGGGCATATATCCAGAGAAAACTAATTTGAAAAGATACATGCACCCCAATGTTCATAGCAGCACTATTTACAAATGCCAAGACATGGAAGCAACCTAAATATCCATTGACAGATGAATGGATAAAGAATATTTAGTCTATACAGTGGAATACTACTCATCTATAACAAAGAATGAAATAATGCCACTTGCAGCAACATGGATGGACCTAGAGATTACCAAACTAAGTGAAGTAAGTCGGAAAGAGAAAGACAAATACTATCTGATACCACTTATATGTGGAATCTAAAATATAACACAAATGAACTATTTACAAGACAGAAACAGACTCACAAACATAGAAAACAAACTTATGGTTACCAAAGGAAAAAGTGAGGGAGGAATAAATTAGGAGTTTGGGATTAGCAGGTACAAAATACTATATATAAAATAAATAAACAAGGTCCTACTGTATAGCACAGAAAACTATATTCAATATCCTGTAATAAATTATAATAGAAAAGAATATGAAAAATATGTAATATATGTGTAACTGAATCACCTTGCTGTACACCAGAAACTAACACAAACTTGTAAATCAACTATACTTCAATAAAAAAGAGTTAAAAGACAACCCAAAAATGAGAAAAATGTTTGCAATCACATTATCTGATAATTATCTAGTACCCAGAATGTATAAAGAACACTTACAGTTCAACAACTCAATTAAAAGATGGGCAAAGGACTTGAAAAGACATTTCTTCAAAGAAGACATACAAATGTCCATTAACGGATGAATGGCTAAACAAAAAGTGATATATTCATACAATGAAATATTCAGCCTTTAAAGGGAATGAAATACAGACAGAGGCTACAACATGAAAACATTATGCTAAGTGAAAAAAGCCAGACACAAAAGGTCACATATTGTATGATTCTACTTATACAGTGTATCAAAAAATAGGCAAATATATACAGAAGGCAAATTAGTGGTTGCTTATGAAAGGGAAAATGGGGGATTGGGAAGAGGGCAATATCTAAAAGATACAGGGTTCCTTTTTGATGATGAAAATGTTCTAAAAATTTAACTGACGGTGGTCGGACTTACCTGTGGTTGGACTTATCTGTTATGATACTAAAAAAAAAACATTGAAAAGTACACTTTATATGAGTGAATTGTGTGGTATGTGAATTATATCTCAATAAAGCTGTTTTAAGTAGAGAAAGGATTCACCAATATCAACGAGAGCTGAAGACATGCAAACTTTATGACCCAGCAATCCTAGCCGTAGGTATATATTTGACAGAAAATTACACACATGTTCATCCAAAGTCAAGGGCAAGAATGGTCATAGTAGTACCATTAAAAATAGACCTAAAGTGGAAACTGAAATGCTCATCATCAGTAGAATGGATAAATTGTGATATATTCAAATAATGAAATGTACGTAACAATGAAAAGGAACAAACTACAACTACATACACCAATATGAATCTCAAAAAACACAAAACTGAGCAAAAGAAGCCAGATTCAAAATAGCACTTATTGTATGATTCCATTTATATAAAGTTCAACACTCGGTGAGCCTAATCTGTGAAATTAGAAGTCAGGATACTGTTTACTGCTGAGGGTAAATGACTGGAAAGGGAGAACAAATTGGCTTTTGTGGGGCTAATGTTCTATTTCTTGATTTGGGTGTTGGTTAGACATATGTGTTCCTTTTTTTGAAAATTCATCAGGTTTTACACTTATAATTTGTGTATTTTTATGTCTTTATGTTATATTCTAATAAAAAACTTAAGAT
Source organism: Vicugna pacos (assembly GCF_048564905.1). NCBI lineage: Eukaryota > Metazoa > Chordata > Mammalia > Artiodactyla > Camelidae > Vicugna > Vicugna pacos. Next base: position 26,035,968 of record NC_133005.1, on the reverse strand, counting down.
TTTCAGAATATCTTTGAAAACAGGCTTTTAAGTCCTAAGACGATTGCTCCTATTTTTGTGATCACTTCTTGATACTCTTCCATTTTTTTCATTGTATGGTTATTACTCTATTTTTCAATCTTTTTTTTTTTTTCTAAGAGCAAGCCATTGCTTGCCCATATTAAGCCTTAATACAAAGTAGAAGTGACCTCTCTTCAAGACACTTCATTTCCTATTGTCTGAAAATTGTGGAGCGGATTTTGTAACAACAAGGCACTTTACTGCCATCTACTGGTACATTGCCACAGCAAAGCAATACATTACAATGTCTACCAGTGAGTGGTACCGCTTAGATGTGACATGCTCCTGCAAGAAACAACTTTCCTATCTAAATGTAATAACCTAACCATTTGGCACTTCATTGACAAACCCTGAAGATAGTAGAGTGCTGACACTCAATATGTTTTTCTTTTTTTCCTGTCTGATGTTATTCTTAAAGACAGGGAAAAGTATTCACTATTAGTTGTATCACTGCAAAGCTTAAGCTTATTTGGACAAACATATGAAAGTAGAAGTTCAATAAATACCAATCAAATTCTTTACATCAAAGAATAATTGATTTGCTTTTTCTTTACCTAAGTCTGAATCCAGAACAATCCTGGATGTCTTAGGACTACTTTTCTAGCTCAAAACATTCTGTGAAACAGCCGATAACCTTTTCAGAAGCCTCCATTAATGTGCTGATTGTTTAGGCCATCAGAGGTGCAAGGCACTCTCCTAAACATTTTATATCTACTAATTCATTTAATCCTCTAATCCCCATCTGTACAGTACCCATTATCTGCACCTTACAGATGAGGCAACTGTAGCACAAAAATTTAAGTTATATAACAAGGAATGATATTTCAAAAATACTTTCTTTGGGGAGCTTATAGTCTATTAGGAATACAAAACAAAAGGAAAAGCATGTAAGGATTAAAAAAGAAGAAACTAGAGGAGAAAATGCTTTGAACCCTATAGGACAAGTCATTTTTCTCCTTTCGGTCCCAGTTTCCTCATCTGCATAACAAGAAGTTTGGACTTATCCAAGGATACATAGCTAATAAATGGCAGAGCTAGAATCTGAACTTGAGAATTTTGGCTTCAGAGCTCAGTCTTGTAATCACTGTACTATACTTACTGCCAGTTCATGGCCTGTTTCTGTTCTTTGCTGCCTTCCTGTGGGCAACAAATATCTATGTTACCTATGCTCCTGCTACTTTCACCTATGGGATATGTAGGTGCCCAAGTGGGCTCCTGACTGCAACTCCCTGCATTCTTGCCAATCCCAGGAAAACCTCTAACCTTTGATTTAAGGACAGGGATAACAAGGTTAAAAAAATGAAGATATTGGCTTAGGTTCTGGTATATATTTTCTAACTATGGTAAAATTATATAACATAAAATTTGCCATTTTAACTATTTTTAAGTGTATAGCTCTGTGGCATTATTGTGCAACCATTACCACTATCCATCTCCAGAACATTTTTTTATCTTCCCCAACTGAAACTCTGTACCCCTGAAATAGTAACCATCCATTACTCCCTCTCTTCAGTACTTGGCAATCAGTATTCTACTTTCTGTCTCTATGAATTGACTACTCTAGGAACCTAATATAAGAGGAATCATATAGTATTTGTCCTTTTGTGACTGGCTTATTTCACTTAGCATAGTATCTTCAAGGTTCACCCATGTTACAGCATGTGTCAGAGTTTCCTTCCTTTTTAAGGCTGAATAATATTCCATCATTTGTATATGCCACATTTTGCTTATCCATTCATCTAACAGACACTTGGTTTGCTTCCACATTTTGGCTATGGTGAATAATGCTGCTATAAACATGGGTATACAAATATCTGTTCAAGTCCCTGTTTCTACTTTTTAGGGGTAAATATACAGAAGTGGGATTGCTGGATCATATGGTAATTCTATATGTAACTTTTTGAGGAAACTTCAAACTGTTTTCCACAGCTGCTGAACCATTTACATTCCCACCAGCAACACATAAGTGTTCCAATTTCTCCATATCCTCACCAACACTTGTGATTTTGTTTTGAGTGTGTGTTTTTTAATAATAGCCATTCTATTATGAATGAATTGAATTCATAGAATTCATTCCATATGAGTGAAGTGGTCTCATTGCGTTTTTGAAATGCATTGCCCCAGTGACTAGTGATGTGGAATGTCTTTTCATATGCTTATAGGCCATTTGTATGTCTTCTTTAGAGAAATGTCTATTCAGGTCCTTCACCAAGTTTTAAATTGGATTTTTGTTGTTGCTGAGTTTCTAGAATCTTTCAGAGCTTTCTTACCTTTAGAAATTTTTGTGAGACTTGGAGGTGTGTTGATGATGTCATAGTCTCTGGGCTGGCTTTTGGCAGAATCCTTGTCTCTGTAGGATATAATAACCAGAGTTTCTCATTCAGTATTTCAGATTAATTAGTCAATCAAGTAATTCATTAATTGTATCATTATCCAAAGAGTCACTCTTTGATTATATCAGATTTCCAGGCTAATACAAAAGAGTACATGCTCATTTATTTATAAGAAGTTCAAGAATTGCCAAAGTTGACCTATGGTCTAGAACTTAGAATAATAGTAGTTACCTCTGGGGAGCAAGTATTGACTGGGGTGGGGGACAAATTCTGGGTTGATAATTCCCTAACTTGATCTAGGTGGTGGTAACACAGGAATGTAGGTAAAAGTTATTAGGTATACATGTAAAATGTTTGCATTTTCTTGTATCTAAATTATACCTTGCTTTTTAAAAGTTAAAAGAAAAAAATTTTTGAATATATTTCTCAGGCTGTTGTAAATCCTTTTGGTGTTAACTTTATGGGCTCAAGTGTCTGAGGTACCCCTTTGGCCACCTGTGGTTCATTTTATTTTTCTCTGCCCCTCTGGGCCCAGCACCAGCACAGTACTCAGGATTCACACACAGCAAATATTTATTGAAGGCTTCCTCTGTGTCAGGCACTGTGCTATGTACTGAGGAAACATAGGTAAACAAGGTGGTTAAAGTCTCTCTCCTAATGGGGCCCACAGTCTAGTGGTGAAGACAAGAATTAAACAACTTAGTGCATCCTATTGAGGATAAGTAAGAAAACCTATGAGTAAGAAAACCTATCTGGGGAATCCTCAAGGAAGGTATCCTTGGGTTAGTGATGTTTGAGCTGGGATCTGAAGGCTGATGAATTATTTAAGTGGGGAGCATTTCAGGCAGAGGGATCAGCATGCGCAAGGGTCCTGAGAAGAGAGGAAGTACAATGTGTGAAGATCAATGTAGTTACAGCCCAGAGAGAAGGGAAGAGGGCCCTGAGATAAGTCTGGAGATGTGGGAAGGACAACAGTGAGACAGCTATTTGGCCTTTATCTTAAGAGCAACTTGGAACCATCAAATAGTTTTAAATAGGGGAGAGACGTGAATAGATTTCTGACTTAGAAACATTACTCTAACAGTAGGGTGGAGAATAGATTTGAGTAGAGCCAGGGAGAATGTGAAAAGGCCTAAGATGGCTACTGCACCAATCCAAGCACAGAGTGTGTGCTTAATAAGTATTTGGGGAGTGAAAGGACTCCTATCTCTTTTTCTTAGATGAGACCAGCATGCATGTGCTATGCAATCAGCTAACAACCCACCAGCTCATCTACCTAATGTGGTGCTCGTAATAGACCCTTAACTCCCATTTTACAGATGAGAAAGCTGAGGTTCAGAGGCAAAGAAAATCACACAGCTATTAAGTGCAAAAGCCAGATGAGAATTCAGGCCTGTATGATACACATTAAGTCCAGTGCTGGGAAAGCCTCCCTATATTTGGGGAGAGTGGAGGGGGCCACACTCCCTTGTACCTACTGAGCTTGCTAGGGTAATGGTGATGGGAAAAAGTAGAGAGGGACTTATAGGCAAATAATAAAGGCTAAAGTTATCTATATCACCATTAACGTTATTAGACTCTGTGTCAGGCACTGTGCCAAGTGCTTTCCATGTCTTCCCTCATTTCCTCTTTCCAAACACTATTATTAACCCCGCATTTCAGGTGCATAAACGGAAGCTTGGAGAGTTGACTTGCCCAAGGATACTTGGCTAGAGGGCTCCTATAGAAATGTGCAATGACTCCAAAGTGGCGGCAGCAACCACTGACGATATTACAGCGCCAGGAGACACACATAGCTAACAGTCCCGAGTTCTAAGCTCTGCACCCAAGTGAGCCGGCGCACGCTCGGCCTCGCGCTCCCTGAGACGTTTGGTCACGTGGCCAAGGCCCCGCCCCCAGGTCTGTCCCGCCCCCTCCCGCGCTCCCTCCCTCTCTCCCTCCCTCCCCCTCCCTCTCTGGCCCGGTCCGGCCCATCCCCCTCCCCGCCGGCTCCCTGAGGCCCAGCCGGGTCGGGCTGCGGGCGGCCGGGCGCCGACGGCCGGACTGACGGGCACACACGAGGACGGACGGGCGGACACACGGAGGGCCGCGGGCACGCACGGCCCGGGCCGGTGCTCCGAGGCCCGCCCGAGAGGGCTGGGGCCGCGCTCAGGTGAGGTGACGGCGACGCGGGCCCGTAAGGGGTGGGCCCGCCGGGCGTCCAAGGTGCCGGCTCGGCTGGCTCGGCTAGAAGGAGGCGCCGCCCGGGCCCGGCGCGGGAAAATGGCGCCGGCCGACCGTGGAGCATAGCCCCTGTGCGGGCCCGGCCCGGAGCCGCCCCGCCCGCCGCGCTCGTGTCCCCGTCGCCATGTTGGGGAGCGGGCCCTGGGCCTGCGGGCGGGGGCGCTGGAGGAGCGGGGCACAGTCCGGGTGGGGAGGGTGTGGGACGCGGGGTCTGGGGCACGGAGGGAGTGCTGGGCCAGCCGGGGTCTGCACGGGGTGGCGCTCCAGGCCCGAGGAACTGGCGGGAGCCGGGCGTGGGGTCGTGGCCGGGGTTGCGGCGAGAGGACGTTGGGTCCAAACGGAACCGGGGTCGGGATCTGTGGGGCTCGTGGGACAAGACATGGAGCAGGGTTAGGCTGTGGGCGGTGTTCAGGACCCCAAGTAGGTAGGGCCCGGTGGGGCGTGGGATCCGAGCTCAGGCTGTCAGGGCTGGGACAGTTCTTTGAGGTGGTGGTGAGAGGGTTGATTAGAAATTGGGGCCCTTTAGGTACAGACGGGAGTATCAGATTGGGGCAGTGCTCAGAGTCGCGGGGCAAGTCTGTATAACTCTTAAGGGACTGAGGAGTGGGTGTCCCCAGGATCCTCCATTCCTTATGGAGGAGAGCAACAGGAAAAAGTAAGGCTTTGATGAGGAAGCGAGAAAAGAAGGACTGAGGTTTGGATGCAGGACCTGGTCAGCAAAGAGGGTCCAGAGTGGTACTGGTTGACAAGAAGAGAGAGAGCCTCCGTCAACTTAGGGAGTTTGTGTGTGTCTTTAAAAGGAGGGACTGAGCCTGTTTGTGGGCGGTGACCCAAGGTGTCTTCCCAGGAAGGGGACAGCCCCTGTTTTAAGAGCAGGGTCACCTGGGGAGGTCATCAGAAAGGCGTTTTTGAAGCCGTTGAGAATGAAGAGGATTGAATGTGTAAAAACTATAAAGACATTAGAGAATGTAGTGATTCCAGATCTTGTAGTGATTGTAACTGAGACACAGAAAGGTAAAGTTGCCTTCTCAACATCTTACCAGTTAGTGGCAGAAGGGATACTGGAACTCAGGCCTGCTGCCTTCACATTCAACACACTGCCTTAGAGGAATTTGCTAGCTGAGAGAAAAGTATTAAGAAGTCAAGCATGGCAGCGTACATCAAAGAACTATGAATTAATTTTGTTTTTGTAATGCGTTTAAGTACAAAAGCTGAGGGGGATACAAAAAAGTATAGGTAACCAGCTATTTGATAATTTCTAGTGCACCTCCATTTGTGCAAAGAAGTTATCTTCAGGACCCTTTTGACTTCTAACTTTCTAGTTTTCAGAGATGCTCCTTCTCTTCTATATGTTTACTGTACAGCAGAGGGACACAGAAAACCTAAAAAGGTAACAGTGAACAATGGTAGAGACCCAGGGTCTCTATCATACCAAACTTTAATTGAAGTTTAATCATAATAGAGAAGAGTTCAAAGTCCCCATGGGCTATGATTGAAGGAAATGAGGGAAACTATGCAAATCAGTCATGGTATAGTAGTCCCAGAGCTCCCATGTAATCAAAAAGGACTTGAACAAAAAGATTAGGAGGATGTTCATAGCAATAAGATTTTCAATGTATGTTCAATATGTATATGAAACAATTTATTTGTCCTGGGTCTTTGTAATGCAGGAAGGCCTAACCTTGTTTGTGCTGTCGGCCCCTTTAGCATCGAGCAAAGCTTATTGATCCTTCTCAGAATAATATTTTTAATTGCATAAAGCAAAATACATTGGATTATAGAGAAACCAATTCGATTGAAATACAGGTACCAAAAATATACAAATTGTGATATAGTAATATAGATACACTTATTTATCAGCAAATTAAGAAATCAGATTTAGTGGTGGGTCTGATAATTATAATTTTAAAGACTTGATGAACATAAATAATTCTTTAAGATATTTGCAACAATTATATTATGATATAAAGATTACTGTGGCAGAGTCACAGATACTGATAATACCATAATGGTTATTGCCTACATTTGTATTTGAAGAAAATGGTGACTTTCAGTTAGAGAGGTTAGTGAAAATAAAGAGGCAATTTTTTTTCCTATCCAAGTCCATAGACTGCCTCCCAAATTCTGTCTGTGGACCCCAGGTTAAGAAACCACTATTCAGCAGACATTTACTGTGCACTAAGACATCTACTTGCGTCAACCATTATGCTAGGCTCTGAGGATTCAGAGGTCTTTAAGACAGGACAGGGTCTTTTCACTTTAGATATTTAATCCCATAAGAGAAGTGGGCATATAAACAATGATAGTTCAGGATGGTAAATGCTGAAGGAGAGTTATCAGAGGTTCTAAGGACACAGAGGTGGTCATGTCTCTATTCTAGGAATCAGGGAAGATTTTGTGAACCAGTGGCACTTGAGACATGTCCTGAAGGGTAGAGGAGTTTGCCAGATGCAGAGTTGGAAGAGAAGAGCCTTCAGGTAAGGACATGCGTTTTCAGGGAATATAATTTAGTATGGCTGGTGCATAGTGTGTGTATGAAAGAATGATTGGAGGTGAGACTGGGAAGATTATTTGGAACCTGGTTGTGAAGGATCTTGCTAAGGAATTTGGATTGAATCCTTAGTTGATAGAGAGGGATTCAAGGTTTTCAAGTAGTAGAATTATAATGGGGTTTAATTTTTAGCAGGTAAATGGATGTTTTTCAGAGGGAGGGTTGACTGGAGAGCAGGGAAGGTCGAGGGCCTGAACTAAGACAGAAGCTGTGAGCTTTGAACAGAGTTAGAATTTTCAGATACTGATACAGTTAACATTGTGAGTAGTGAGAGAGTGGGGGAAGTTTTTAGATTTCTAGTTTGGGATGGTGGCTACCAAAGAGGTTTAAAAAATGGTAAAAAGAAAATAAGTGAGAATTGTCACAGATAATAAGGGAGAAGATGTTTTTGGTCGCTTAATAGACTTTTGGAAGCCATTGCAAAGCTGTCAAGTGTGATGTTGTTTATTGCTTAAGGAAATCAGAGGTATCAGCTGTACAAGACTGAGAAGGTATTCTTAAAATGTAGGAAAATCATAGCTATCTCTGTCAGGGGTTGGCAAGCTGTGGTGCCTGGGTCAAATCTGTTTGACCACCTATTTACATAAATAAGTTTTATTGCAACACAGGCACAGTCATTCAGTTACACATTGTCTTTGGCTATTTTCACACTACCAATGGCAGAGTTGAGTAGTTGTAACAGAGAATATATAGCTCACAAAGCTGAAAATATTTACTTTCTGGTCCTTTTCCAAGTAGATTTGCCAATTCCTAATCTGTGTGTCTGAATGTTGGATGTTAAACTTCTGATTTGCCATCCAGTACCTATATGATGGAGACTGTCTTGGCATTGTCTTTCTGGCTGAGTCCTCCATGCTCTGTGTACCTGCAGCATGACATAGACTCCTGAATATTTTATATTGGCCAGTGATGCAAAGGTCTACTGTTTTGGGGTCCTCTGTGTGACAAGTGTGGTTAGTGCCAGGCTTTTACATTTGGGCCCTGCTGGGGCTTGTTTCGCCATTTTTCTACTGGGTTGTCTTTTTGAAAAGATTTCTTTGTATTTTCTGATTATTAATCCTTTGTTGTATATATTACAGATACTGTTTCCCAGTTTGTTGCCAATCTTTTAAAGCTCTTTAGGTTGTGTTTTGTTAAAAAGAAGTTCTGAATTTTAATAAAGACAAATTTATCAATCTTTTCTGTCCCTAAGATTTTGAAATTATTCTTTGTATTATCTTTTTGAATCTCTACTGTTTCATCTTTGATATTTAGGTCTCTGATCTATTTGGAATTGACCCTTGTGTGTGGTGTGAGGTAGGGTCATTTCATCTTTTCCTATGTATAATTAATTATCCCAGCATCATTTATTGAATGGCACTTGTTTTCAAATTGTGAACTCAAGTGAAGTCTGTCTGAGGTCCTGTTTCCAGCTCCACTGCTTGCTAACTGTGTGACCTTGAACAAGTTGCATAACCTCTGTGCCTCAGTTTCTTCATCTTTAAAATAAGAATAATAGTATTTATCTCACAGAGTTGTTGTGAGGATTGGGTTAATTCATACAACATGTGTAGAGCAATGTGGTGTCTAGAAAATGCTCAATAATGTTAACTGTTATTTAGCCTTATTGATCATTTCTGATTCCTAGCACCAGGCACAGAATAGAAGCTCAATATGCTCAACACAATTGTAGAATTAATTTAGTTTTCAGATCAAAACAGTATGGTTAAGAGCTAAGTGTTTCAGAAGATGCTTCCAAGTTGCTGCTTAAGTTAGCTGCTGCCTTAGACTATCTGCTGGAGTGGAACTCCTCCCGCCCTATCACTTTTGCAGAGAACTACTGTAGTGGAGGATGCAAACTGGCAGCCTGTAGTTGGATTTGACCTGTTTTGTTTGGCTTTTACGATTTTTTTTTTAATCGATTGAACCCAGGACTTCATGCATGCCAAGCACAGACTCTACTGCTTAGCTGTTATCCTCCAAAATTTTACACAAGTTTCTGACTTATCTTGAAAAATTGGAAGATCTATCAACAGCAAGCCCATACTCTTTCACAGCAATACAGTACAAGTTGCAGCCTTTAGATAGGGTGTGCATTTCCTAGTTCTCTGTAGTCCTCACTACCCTCTTGCTTTGCTTATTTACTTTATCACCCTATAGGCATTTGATTTTCTACTTTTAACTTTACTGAAGTTTTCAGTATTATTTCTCTTAAACCAATAAATGATCTATTGGGATGAGATATGGTCAGGATGGCCAGAAGTTGACAGGTGAGTTTGTGGGCAGGTAAAAACTAAAATCTGTTTTGAAGGCTGAGTCATTTTTTATCATAATGAATAAATTTATTATTGAAATTAAAAGATGAGATGAAATTCAAGTCACTGAATATTTGGACATCTACTATGTGCTGGGTGATGTATTAGAAATGACCACATTAGTGATAGAAAACTAGCTGGCCAGCTATATGAACCACTACACAAGAGATCTTTTTGCTTGTGATGTGGAGCTGTTTTCCAAGAGAGCATTTGTATAACAGAGAGGAAATACAGGGATTCATTCATCTTTCAAATATTTATTGAGCCCTTCCATGGACATTGGGCTAGAACTCTGCAGAAAAAAGGACGAATCTAGGCAAGGTCACAGTGTCATGTGGGACATGTATAACATGTTATGAAGCTGAGATATCAGAGAATGGTACCTGAAAGATGTGGCCTTTTAAGCAGGGCTACCAAAAATGGTTAGGATCTTAATACTTGGAGATGAGACACTATTTTGCAGGTTGAATGAAAGCATGAGTGTAGAGATGAATGTTTAGGAGGTAGTAAAGAGTCTAGTTTGGTTGGAGAACAGGATTATTACAAGGCTGTTATTGAAGTAGAGACTGGACAGGGAGATTGAACAACAGCAATAATAATAGTAGTGAGTCACATTTTTTTACATGCATACTATTTGCCAGATAATGTGCCATGCATTTTATAAGTAGTATTTCACGTGCTCTTCACAACCCTGTGAGATAGGCACTATTTCCCCCCTCTTTTTATAGATACAAAAAATGAGAAATAGAAGTAACAATTGATAGAGAATGAATTTGAGTCCAAAGCGTGTGTTCTTAGTCTCTGCATACTATACATGGGAGGCTTTGAATCCTTTCACTTGTAGGCTGAGAAGTTTGGAATTGATTGACTAAGTAACGGGGAGTCATCAAAATTTCTTGGCTATATGGTAACATCATAAAATCTGTACATTAGGAAAGTAAGCCTGGTCATGAAGTATAGGAGCAGCATGGGGAGAAAGGAGAGAGATGGAACTAATTTACTCTCTCCCTCCTCACCAGACTGATTGTTCCTTAAGGACTGGACCTGCATCTTTCTGTCTCTCTTTCCCTTACTTCAGCTCCAGTGTCTACTTACATAATGTTTGGCACATTTATTTATTTTTAAAAATTTAATCTTTTTCTACATCACCTTATTCTAAAAAGGACTTAAGGTGGCTGCTTAGGAGCTCAATAAACATTTGCTGAGTTAATTAATATAGAGGTATATATAGATGTGTACATAAAGGGAGGACTGTGGCTTTGTTGGAGGGAGTAATGCAGCTCTAGAATTTGGTGATAAGTATATTTTATATATAAATCATGTAAAGCAAAAGGCCTCATCCACATCTTTTTTTAACTTGTAAAGAATTGTATATTCTATGTCAGTTAGAATATTAACAATCATTTAATATTAATTATATCAGTTAAAAAGCCAAACTCATAGGAACAGAGTAGAATGGTGGCTGTCAGAGACTAGGAGGTAGGGGAAAAAGGGTTATGTGGGTCAAAGGGTATAAACTTTCAGTTATAGTATGAATAAGTTTGAGGAATCTAATGTATAGCATGGTGACTGTAGTTAGCAGTTCTGTATTATATACTTGAAAGTTGCTAAGAGAATAGATCTTAAATGTTCTCCCCATACACACAAAAATTGCTAATTTTGTGAGCTGGATTATCACTAACCTTATTGTGATAATCATTTTGAAATATTTATGTGTATCTATCTTGTTGTACATCTTAAACCTATGCAATGTTATATGTCATTTATATCTCAATAAACCTGGGGAAAAAACTGTTAGTTTTAATAATACTAATGATCACCAAATTCAGAGAGTGTTCATACTTTAAAAAATATTTAGGTTTGTATTTAACATTAACTAGCTGGAAATCCCCCACACACACAAAGAGGCAGCAAAAGTTCCCATTAACCAGCTTCTTTACTGACACTGAACCTGTTGAATATTAGTTCCTTAGTACCATTTATGTACGTTTTCTAAAGACCAGAGAGCAGCAGCCTCTCACAGGAAGAAATACTCATAAATTTGTGAATCAGATTCCTGTTTTGGATTTCACTCAGGGAAATTGCTCAAAAGGTTAGGTCCTTTGCTATAATTTTAAATGTTATATGGAAGTAAGGCTGTGTGTGTCCCCTTCTATAAAATACAGATATAAAAAATTCAAGCATTTGGAAACATTCAGAGACACTGAAATATCAAATACCAGTAAAGGTGAGATTTTTTAGGTAAACCAGCATTTGACTAGACTTAATAAGACAGATCAACAGAGCATAAATAATGGATTTGTTAAATAACATTCTTTCCCATTGTAGATATTAGCATTCAGTAGTATGTGTATATAAACACATGCACATATCAGTGTGAGATATATTGATACAATGAATACAAGTAAATTTGAATCTAGGGATCCTAAAGAAAACAACCCTTCAACTGAGTTCTTTTAGGTTGTGTTTAGCTCTTCAGTGTGTGTTATCTTCAGATAACTGACTCAGAAGCATTACTATAAGAATAATTAACTATGGAGAAAAAAAATTGACTACAAAAGACAATATATGTTGACTACCTACCAGTGTTGAGAGGTGTATACAGTTGATAAATAGTTTCTGCCTTCCAGGAAACTTGCCTCTTCCTAGCTTCCATCAATTCTTCACATTTCTTAGTTTGCAACTACATCACTTCAATCTCTGCCTCTGTTTTCACATGGCATTCTCTCTGTGTCTCTGTCTCTGTGTCCAAATTTCCCTAATATAAGGATACCAGTCACATTGGATTGAAAGCCTACCCTACTCCAGTATGACCTCGTCTTAATTAATTGCGTCTGTAGTGATCCTGTTTCTAATCAGGTCATGATCTGTGGTACTGGAGGTTAGGACTTTAACATATCTTTTAAGGGGACACAATTCAACTTAAAACAGGTGGCATGATACAAAAGTGTTAAATTGAAATTTACTAAATAAATTCAAGGGTAAAATTGCCATGAGATGAGTTAAAGAGAGAATACCCAAGGGAATGATGGAAAGCATAAGGAATATTTAGAAAATAAAACAGAGAAGTCTGGTTTGCTGGTATGTTGAGGAGTTGTGGGGAGATGAAGCCGGATTAATTTGTTGGGATCCTAGATGCCAGATCTAGGATATTTGAATGCTGCAAAGTAGGTAGTGTGTAGGTAGCTGCAGAATTTTGAAATAGTAGATAACTAATTCAAACTTTGGATAACTAACCCAAGCTGTAGGGAGATTTTATGATGAAATGATCATGGATAAGTAGATAGTCTGAAGAAAAATAGATGGTCAGTGGTATAACACACCCAGCCTCCTTCATTTGCCTATGCCAGTAACTTCACCAGGACAGTCAAGAAATGCCTCTTATCTAAAAAACAAAAACACTACAACGACAAGTGAGGGTTTTACTAGTCTTGTGGTCAGTCATCTGTGGGCATTGAGACACATCAGCTTTTTAGGGTCTCTATTCAATTCAAAAGTCTCTCTATGGATTTAAGTATTAATAATAATGTTGTTCATTTTCTTTCAAACTTGTCTTCAAAATCACCCATTTTCCATCCTGTTTTTTTACCTCTTGATTTTTCTCTGAACTGTTTTCAGTTTTTCCGTCTTATTAAAACATCTGACTAATGGAAAGAATTGAGGATTGTGTACTATCCAAGCCAGTGATACCCTCTTTTTCTGTGTCCTTTAAATGATGGTTATGTTGACTTTTGTCCACAATAGGACTGAATTCAAATTGTGAATGTTCATTCAAATTGTGGTCAACAGTAGTGCTCGGGTCCTTTGCCTTATTTGTGTCCAGGCAGTTCTTCCTGATTCTATATTTGCATTGTTCCTGTTTTCTCTAGGAGCTAGTATCTTCATGAAATTTTTAAAAACTGTGTTTAAATATTACAAACATGTAACTTCTTAGTCATCATATGCATAGTCTTTCATATAGTTTTTTATTATCTTTTTTCATTTGGCAATATATTGATACACTTTTCCACATGTCTATATAGTTATCATTTTTAATGAATACCTAATAACCAAAGTTTAAGTACATAATAACCAAAATTATTTGGCATTTGGGTGGTTTCCAGTTTGTTTTTATTTTTGGTTTTGCAATTCTAAATTATACTGCTTGCTGTAACATCTTTTTATAAATCTTTCTCCCTTTAATTTTTTTCCTTAGAATATATTCCCTAAAATAATTTAATTAGGTCTAAGGATATCTCTTTTTAACCATATTGTTAGATTATTCTTTAGAATAACTACCAGTTTATATTGTGACTGGCCACTAGTTAATATTAGATTTTATAATTTTTTTTCTTCCAGATAGTGGGACCTCACAGTTTTGTGGGAGTTTTGGTATTTTAAATGTTTTATTATGAAAAATTTCAAACACGCAAAAACAAAACCGTCTCAGAAGTAATACACTGAACACCCTTATTCAGCATGTTGCCATATGCTTAATAATATACTTATGTTAAACTTTTAAAAATAAAGACGTCATGATACTGTGCCTTTAAATACTTCAGGATGCATTTCTTACAAATAAGAACATTTTCCTACATAATCATAATATCATTATCACACCCAACAAAATTTTCAGTAATACTTTAATGTTATCTAACATTAAATCTGTATTTGTTTCTCAAGTTGTCTCCATGACCTCTATGGCTGACTTGTTTGAAGTGGAATCAAATTAAGAACCATGCATTGCATTTGTGAGTTGTTGTTTTGTAGTCTTTTTAAAAACCTGGAACAATGCCCATTTCTTATCTGCTCCCTCACTCCCCACCCCCCCCACCCCGCACGCTCATGGCTTTGGTTTGTTGAGACCAGAGCAGTTTTCATGTTGAATGTCCCACATTCTGGAGTGTTTTCTTTGTGGTGTTTAACTTGTTCCTTGATTTCTTGTATTTCCCTAAACTGGAAGGTTTAAGGCTTGATTAGATTCTGGCAAAACATTTTGGCAAAAATATTTAATAAATATTCTCCACATTGCTTCATATCATGAGATACACAAATGTCTGATTGTCCCACTGTTGACGATAACTTTGATCGTAGGATTAAGGTTGTGATTGCCAGATCTCTCCATTGTGAAGTTGTATTTTTTTTCTTTTGTGACTAGCAAATATATTTTTATCAATTAGAGTATTTTTCAGTCTTGTTTGAACTAATTTTTCATATCATTTGAACATTTGTTCAATGTAGATTTGGTATTTTCCTTTTAAGTTTGTACTGTGCATTTTAAAATTTTGTACAGTGTAACAAAAATGGTGCATTTGTTATAAAAGATATATTTCAAGTTTCAAAATATAGCTAAAATCAAATTTATTTTAGCCAAAAAAAGATACAGATTGCAACTATACAGGGACTTTTTTTGACAGAATTTTGTGATCAATCATGTTTGTGTTTTTAAAAAGCATTTAAAGCAGACAAAACTAAAAAACATACAACTCTTGAATCAAAAACTTATTTTGAGGGGAGTGTAGAGCGCATGCTTAGCATGCACAAGGTCCTAGGTTCAATCCGTACTACCTCCTCTGAGAATAAATACGTACACTTAATTACTGCCCCCCAAGAAAAACCAAAACCAACCAAACAGAAAAAAAACTTTTATTTTTCTTTTTGAAATGGAGGTAAATCCTGAATTCATAAGTTGTTTTACAAACCCACCAAAAAGGACTTTTATATACTGGTTCTTTATGAATTTTAAATAGCTATTTTTTTGTCATTCCTATTGTAGATTTTTTTTCATATTCAATTTCTTTTCTGTTGCAAATTATATGCAAATAGGATTTTCTTTTCAGACTACAAAAGCAGTATAAATTTATTGAAACAAGCTGGGCATCATCTGAGGTGCACAGAGAGAAAGCCAACCATTTCATCCTCTCCATTTCTTATCCTTCAACATACCCAATAGTAGCCTAATGTGATTCTTCCATATTTTCCTTTATGCACTTAGAAACACAAATATATATATACTGGTTCATTTTCTCTCTTATTGTGTAAGATTTTCATGATGTCATCCACATTATTCTGCAGCTTCAATTTTTTACTTTATAGCATATCATACATTTCCTTCTATATCGTTAAATAGGTGTCTTACTCTTTTTTTCTAGCTTCATAATACCCCGTTTCTGTAGGTTTTTCTCAGTGGGCATTCAGGTTGTTTCTGACTTTTTTCCCCCCATCACAAACAGGAGACATCTTTATGCCTGTATCTTTAAGAAGTGAGGCTTTTACTTCTGTAGGATAAATTTCCAAGTATGGGTTAAAAGATAGGTTTATCTCAGTATTATGGATTGCCAGGTTATTTTCCATAAAGGTTGTTGCAGTTCTTATTCCCACTGGCACTGAATAACAGATATCTTTTTAGTTTTTGCCTTTCAGCTGGGTGAAAAGTATTTTTTTATTTTAATTTTCATTTCCCTGACCACTAATAAATTGCATACATTCATTGTCAAGTTCTTCCCTGTTCTGCAAATTGCCTTTTCTTGTCCTTTGACTTATTTTTCTCTTGGGTTACTTTTACTTTTTAATCAATTTGCAAGTGCTTTTGTGTATTTGGGATGTTAACCCCTTTTTTGTCACATGGTGCAAATATATTATCCCAGTCTTTCATTTGGCTTTTAACTTTGCGATTTCTTTGACATACAGTTTACTTTAATTTTTTAATCTTATCTGTCAGTCTTTTTCTTTATGATTTCTGGGTTCATGTCTTATTCACCACCACCATACTGAAGTGAATAATTCTAAATTTTCTTCTGTGTTTTTGTTTTGTTGTTTATTTTTAAATTTAATTTTGTTTTTCTCTTTTTTTGCAATTTGGGCAGAGATTTCTTTCTTTGTTTTTTAATATAAATGAACTATTCATTATGCTGTTGAATTTCTTCTCCTTATCAAAAAATTATCTCTTGTCCATTATTTGGGGATAAACACAGTATTAGATTTTCTAGTTTTTAAATAATCTCTTTTGAACTTAAAAAAAAATGCTTTTCTGATTGTTCCAAGTCATTTTAAATGTTTTACCTGTGTTGTTTGGAAATATTAGTGTATTCACTTAATAACAGTTTGCAGGCTTGCTAAGTGTATTCATCCGGGTCATCCATAATGATGAAATGGTAGCTACAGGGCTTAAAAGCTGATCTTAAGACTTCAGGTTTGATTTTAAAAGAAAGTGACAATTGTAAGAGCATAAAACAAAACAAAAACCAACTTCTATAAATACACTTGGCCCTCTATATACATAGGTTCTGCATCTACAGATTCAACCAACTGGGGATTAAAAACATTTGCCCCCACAAAAAATTCCAGAAACTTCCAAAAAGCAAAACTTGAATTTGCCAAGGCTGTAAACTATTTCTATTGTATTTGCAACTGTTTACATATCATTTACATCGTATTAGGTATTGTGAGTAGAGATGATGTATAGAATATCAGTGAGATGTGCTGTTGGTTATATGTAAATACTATGCCATTTTATAAAAGGGACTTGAGCATCTGCAGATTTTGGTTTTGAATGGGGGTCCTGGATACCAAGGGATGACTGTATATTAAGACAATAAAGAAGAAGAAACACTAGCAGACTCTTAGATTGATGTCATAAGGGCTTTTGTAATTTAGAGCCCAGATTTCATGATTTAACAGTTCTTGTTAGAAATTTAACAGACGAAGAAAGCCATTGTTCTCTAAAGTTGTCTTCCATCATTGTCTGAAGGCAAGACAACATTCACCATCATTATATAACGTATTTTTCTAGTACTTTTAAAATGAAGTATTTCTTTTGTGAAGAAATACCATACAAAATGAAAGACTTCCCTACTACTAAGCAGCTTTGGATGAGTTGTTTACTTGGACCTTAATTTTTTTGTGTCTTCCATGAGGGTATTGGACCAGGTGATTGCCAAGGGCTAATACTGCTCAGATTCTCTTCAAGTTATTTTTAGTAAATTTTTAAAAAATTAGTTCCTCTCTTGTAGGATTTGGCCAACTTTTTAATGTCATTTGTATATTACAGCATGGATTAAAAGACTAGTATTCCAAACCTGTGTTGTTTTTTGACTGAAGCTTTATTATGAATGAAAGAACATGATGTATAAAGTAGTTATTCTCTAAATTTTACTTTATCAACTTACTGTACTATCTAACAAGATAAGAAGAGTCTCACTGAGCCTCTGACTTATTCTGTTGGTTTATATTGTGCTCAAATAAAATTATTAACTACAGTTGACCCTTGAGCAACATGGTCTGACTGTGCAGGTCCACTTATACATGCATTTTTTTTTGATAAATTCATACTTTAGCTACACATCCACAGTTGGTTGAATCCCCAGATGTGGAACTGCAGACAACCAACTGTAAAGTTATATTCAGTTGAAATACAGCTCCCAGTGTCGGTGTCCCTAACTCCCAAGTTGTTCAAGAGTCAACTGTGTATATCTCTGTTAATATGAGTAGTTCTAGGAATCTCAAATTTTATATTTCACAAATATTTATCTTTTGTTTCTTTTACTAAAATGTCAGGATAGAAGTTTTCAGAGTTAATGTTAATATTCCCTATCTCTTAAATTGTCTATTATCCCTACCAAGAGCAAACTAGAGTAGTTACAGTATTGAAATGCTAGTCTTCTTGACAGGGAATTTGTTGACCTTTTCAGGGCACTAAGTTTCTATGATTTGACTGGAGGTTTGCATAAATTTTCCCTTGGGAGCCCTGGATTTGGGAACAGGAAGCATGTGATAGTTTCATAAGAATCTTATAAGAGGGTGTAGGGAGGTTGGGACTGAGTCTCACATTAGTTGTGCCATGACAAATTGTCTTTGACAGTTCACATTTAACTGTTTATTCAGATACTTTTAAAATGCCTTAAAAATTATCCTGAAACATTTAAGACTATGTGGTTAAAAGGCCAACTTAATTTTTACTTTATTACATTGGGGGGCGGATTAGGTTTATTTATTTATTTATTTTAATGGAGATACTGGGGATTGAATCCAGGACCTTGTTCATGCTCAGCACGCACTCTACCACTGAGCTATACCCTCCCCACAACTTAATTTTTAAAGTACTATCTAAGTATAATATCCAGATCTAAGCATTCATGAAAATGTTATGTAAGTACCCATTCCACAGATTTTTTTGTTTCTCATATAGTAACTTCAGGAGCAGGAAAGTGTTTAGCAGAGTGCCTGGGTGCATAGTAGATGGTTGGTAAAGGGAAGTTGAAAAAATGGCATCCACTGAAAATATTCAAATTATAGTAGATTAGAAATTATGAGAGATTTCTCTACACTTACATTTTCCATTTAAAAAATAGCTCATGCTCTGTAAGTCTGAAATGATTTCAAAACAAAGTTAAAAAAAAAAAAAACACCTCACGAAAAAGAGCCTAATGGTGGTTATAGTGAAGTATTGAGGTTATTATCATTCGTCACCTTTGAGAGGGAAGGGGTTTGCGCCTAGACAACAAATCTAGGAGATTTGTATTTGGCACAAGCTGAAGAACATGCTTGTGTTTTGAGGCAGATACCAGAGGAATTCTGGGATTCTTACTTTACAAAGCTACATAAAACATTTGAGTAGAGACACTATTTGTTAAAGTGAAAGCATATAGAATAATAATTAAATTTCCTGGTAAATAGTTCTTGAGTTTTCTTAAACCTAAAAGGAACCTGCAGTTCTGTTTAGCACTAGTTTAGCGGTCCATCCTCTCTTTTATAATTTAGGAATCTTGGGCCCAGAAAGACAACTTTATAGGAAGGTCACAGCTAGAACTCAGAGCACACTCATCCTGTCATGCTCAGCCTAGTGTTTCTCCTGTTCTGTCACTCTGTGTTTCTTTATCATAAATAATGCTAGTCTGTTCTCAAGGTATATCTAGTTAATTTTACTACTTACTAATTATTTGACATTTTGTATTGAAAACGTAAAAAATGGATACCACAGTTAGGAAATCGTTGGATGAGCTTTAGGCTTTATTTAATTTCCTTTTCTTACATGGATGGTGTAGCAGCGGCAATGGTGCACAGTTGCGAAGCCAGGACATTTGTGTTTTCTATTTATTTGTTTGCTTGTTTGTTTTTTGCAGTTGTCATTTGTAACAAAAAATTTTTCAGAGTATAAATAGGAGAGTAAATGTTAAAAAGTTTAATATTAACAGCATATTTATAGTTTTACAACAGCAAGAGTAGGAAAATGACAAGGACTAAGCCTGTACCTAAATACACGTGACCTAGAGCAAATCATAACCTCCATGAGACTGCTTCTGCTACCTTCTTTTTTTTTCTTTTTTTCTAAATGGAGGTACTGGGGATTGAATCCAGGACCTTGTGCATGCTAAGCACATGTTCTACCACTAAGCTGTACTACCCTCCACCCGCTACCTTCTTAATTAGAATCCTTCAGAGGTTCTGCCCAGGACCAGTGTATCTGTTTTTTTAATATTTGTTAATTGAAGTGTGACACACATAATGCAGTATTGTGTGTGCATATACAATATGCACATATATTCCCAGTATTCCCAATGTATACAAATCATAAGGATAATGAATTATAAATGAACGCACTTGTATAACCATTGCTGTTGTATTTTGAAAAAGCCTCATTGGTGATTATGATAAGCTTTCCTTTAAAAAAACCATTGGACTTGAGACTGTAGGTAATCTCATGTCTTTTATATCTCTTTCTAGAGTGAAATTAGCAGAAACAGTGGTAGAGAGTTGGAACTCAATAGGTCACAAAAATTTACTTGGAATAGGTTTATTGGGCTTATATATTAAGTCTTTTCTTCTGATGTTTCTTTTCTTCCTCTTTGCCTTTTTTCCTTTCTGTCTAGGTCCTGGACGGAATGGAGAGGGGTTCACCTCTAACTATCTTTTCTGAGAGTGGTCAGAGAGTTCTTAAACAGGTCTGTTGATTCTATAGAATACAAATGCAAGTTTGAGTTATAAAGGACTTGGTTTCAACCTAACCAAAGGATTGAGTTAGAAGTAGGCTTTACTTTTTAAAAAAGAAGGCATTTTGGTCTCAATGTCCATAGGGTATTTTACTTTGACAAGCTGCAATTAAATAAGGTGACTGATTTAAATAAAATCTGCTTAATAGAAAAGCAGTTGAGTCATGTCTTTATCAGTTATGTTGAATATATGTAATATGGCAGAATTCTTTATTGGTTCCATGGAAAGTACCAAGAAAAAATGAAAAGGTGAATATCTCAGTTGTCTGTGATTCTGGTAGGGAATGGAGGCATCGACATATCCAAGAAGGAAAATAATTATTTATTTTACCCTGTTTCTAATGTTCTCAGAATTCATAACACTGGGGGACAAAAAATGAAAACTACCTTTACCTTGCAAATCTGATTCAGAGAAGGGCGAGTATATATAGGTCTGTTTGTTTGTTTTTTTCCTTTTCATCTACCTCTCTCTGTGTCACCATGAATGAATTTTATCTTTATTCAGACAAATATTCGAGCTTAGTGATTTCTCAAACTTGTCTTTACATTGTAATCACCTGTGGAGCTTGGCAAAGTTCTGATACCTTTGTCCCATCTGCCCCCACCTTAAATCCACTCCCATTGTGATTTAATTGGCCTAGGGGTGTGGTTTAGACTTTGGAATTTTTAAAAGACCCGTAGGTGATTCTAACGCACAGACGACTTTGGGAACCACTGCTCTATCGAGCTAAACAGATCTGGCTACTGTGTAACTTGTGACTTTTCTTTTTGCATAAATATTTGGATAAATACATAAATAAGAGAATAAATAGTTGGACTGTTTTGTAGTAGAGTGTAATCGTAAATTCATAGTATAGTGTAATCTCCAAAAAGCAGTTACCATGTCTATATATTCTTCACCATTATATCTTTAGCATTTAAAACAATACCTAACATGTTTTACATGCTTAAATATTTGCTTAATGAGTGAATGAACCTATCAGTCTCTAGTGAGCTGAGAGTGTTTTTACCTAATACTCTAATGATCTGAGATACAGAGTGGGATGGTGGTGAAGAGCCCAGCCTCTATAAGTGACTCACTGGGCTCCAGTCACAGCTCTGTCACTTACTAGCTGTATGACCTTAAGCAAATTACTTCTCTATACCTGGGTCCTGATTTGTATAATGGAGGCAACAGAATCTATTTTGTGGGGCTGTGGGTTGAGGGAACTAATTGAGTTCATAACACTAAGGACTTGAACAGTGCCTGGCACATAACAGCGTTCTATAACTTTTAGCTACTGTAAAATTCAACATACTCCTGGATTCTCTGTAGTTGAGGAAAATTATCTGTAGAATGTTATTTGAGGGCTAAGGTAGCATAATGGAATCACCTGCATTAGATGTAGTTAAGGAAGGCTTGACAAAGAAGGTGACTTTTTTTGGTCAAATTAATGAGATATAATTTACATACAATAAACTGCATCCATTTAAAAGTAAAACATTTTTCAATGAGTTTTGACAGATGTATTTAGTAGTTTTAATATTTATTATGAAACAGCTATCACAACTACTATATAGAAAATTTCCATCTTCCCAAAGTTTCCTTATATTCCTTTGGATTCTGTCCCTCCCAGTGCCCCCACCTATATATTGCTTTGCATTTTCTAGAATTTATATAAATGCATTCACACATAATGTTCACTTTTTTGTCTAGCTTCTTTCACTCACCAGAATGATTTTTATATTTATCTATGTTGTTGCACGTATCATTGGTTCATTCCTTTTGAATATGGAATAGTGTTTTGTTATATGAATATAACATGCTTGTTTATCTATTCACCTGTGATGGACATTTAAATTGTTTCTGGTTTTTGATGATTGTGAGTAAAGTTGCTGTAAGCATTTTTGTACAAGTCTTTGTGTAGACATATTTTCACTTACTTTGGGGTAAATCCCTAGCAGTGTAACTGCTGGGTTGTATGGTGTATCTGACTTGTTAAGAAACTGCCAAACAGTTTAAAAGGAGGTGAATGTTCAGCAGGTTTTCCAAGGAGTGTACATTACCTATTGTTGCGTAACAAGTTACCTCAGATTTAGTAGCTTAAAACAGCACGTGTTTTAAGGGGTGGTCAATTTTTGGGGATGTTAATGTTTTCCTTAATTTTTAAGAGTCCTTTAATGTAAAATTTATTAACCTTTTGTCATGTACAAATATAATTCCCAACTTGTATTTTACCTTTTTACTCTTGTGTACTTTGACACACGAAATTTTAAACATAATAATGTAATTATATAATCAAGTCTATATTTGGCTCTAGCTCTTCAGTCCATGAACTAATAGATATACTGTATTTGAATTTACAACCAGCATGTGATTAGTTTTATGATTTTATTTTTTATGTTTAACTTTCTAGAATTTTTTAGTATACATCATTGCTGTAGTCTGAATATTTGTGCCCCCCCCCAATTCATATGTTGAAATCCTGTTACCCAATATGATTCCTAGATGGTAAGATTACAGTTACAGTGTTAAGGAGGATGATGTTATTAGGAGGTGGGCCTTTCCGGAGGTGCTTAGGTCATGAGAGTAGAGCCCTCATGAATGGAATTAGTTCTCTTATAAGAGACCACACAGAGCTCCCTATCCCTTTCTACTGTGTGGGAATACAGCAAGAAAGTTGGCAGTCTGCAACCTGGAAGAGGGTCTTCACCACAACCCAACCATGCAGGCACAGTGATCTTGGATCTCCCAGCCTCTAGAAGTGTGAGAAATAAATTTCTGTTGTTTATAAGCCACCCAATCTGTGGAATTTTGTTACAGCAGCTCTAACAGACTAAGCAATTGTGAAGTGAGAATTTAATAAAAATTTTTCCAAATACTCAATCAGTTTGTCCCAAACTACAAAACAAAATCATCTTGTGCAAAGAAATGTGATACAGCATTCATTAATGAACAATCAGAAGAGAACTAAATAAAAAGGCACCTTACAGCAATGCACAAAATGGAAGATATTATTTGCAAATCATATATCTGATAAGGAATTTGTATCGAAAATTTATCAAGCACTCTTACAACTCAATGATAAAAAGTTAAATATGCTACTTAAAAATTTGCAAAAGATTTGAATAGATATTTTCCCAGAGAAATTATGCCTATGACCAATAAATACGTGAAAATATGTTTAACACCATTAGCCATCAGGGAAATGCAAATCAAAATCACAATGAGATACAACTTCATATTTACTAGGATGGCTATAATCAGATGACAAGTGGTGGTAAGGATATGGAGAAATTAGAACCCTTGTATACTGCTGGTGGGAATGTAAAATAGTGTAATTACTTTGGAAAACAGTCTAACAGTTCCTCAAAAGGTTAAACATAGCGATAACATATGACCCAGCAGTTTCACTCCTAGGTGTACATATACCCAAGAGATATGAAAACATACATCCACACCACAACTTGTATATATTAATATCAGCATTATCCATAATAGTGAGGAGTGGAAACAACCCAAATGTGTATCAAATGATGAATGAGTGGGTAGAGTAAATGAATGAATGAATATGGCATTTCCATACAAAGGGATATTATTTGGTACTTTCAAAAATGAAGTGCTGTTACTTGCCACAACACTTTGGAGAAATTAAGCTAAGTGAAAGAAGCCAGTCACAAAAGACCATTTATTGTATGGTTTTTATTGTATGAGATATCTAGAATAGACCAGCATTCCTTGACCTAGTCTAAAACTCTTTATCCTTTAAGTGGGGGCTTAACCCATTAAATTAGTGACTCAGCACATTAGCAAAATTGTTCATCGTACTCAAATGAAAATGATGATGACTGATAACAGTTTATTTTGTACCTTATGCATCTTCCTTTTCAATAATCATTTTTTAAAAATAACGTTGGTGCTAATCATATTTATAACAATTATTTAGACTTAGCCCCATGTTTAACTGATTTCATCTCTTTCCTATTCTCAAGGTCTTTGTTTTTGGTTATTATTCAGATAATGTTTTTATGAAAATTACATGATTGGTATACATTTGAAAGTATCATGTTGATTTCACACTGAATGACAACTTAGTTGGGGAGGGAGCAGAATTATTAGGTCACATTGTTTTCCGCTCTTAGTTCTTTAGTATTTTGCCATTATCTTCTGGTCGTGCAAAGAAGAGATCTGTGGCCAGACCAATTTCTGGTCTTCTGTGTATGACATATTTTTTCCTTCTGGGGCCGTTGTGGGGCATTTTCTTTATCCTTGAAATCTGAAAGTTTTACTGGAACAAATCAAGTTGTCACTTTCTTTTTCATAATTTTGCCTGGTCTTTTGTGAGTTCTTTTGAGCTAGAGATACAGAACATTCCTTGACTCAGAAAAGTTTAATTTCTTTTTTGAAAAATCTTCAATTGTTATTTCTGTCCACTTGTTTCAGGAATAACAGTTGAAGTTTATTTCTCTCTCTGTCCTTACTTTTCATTACTTTGTCCTTTCCTTCTCTATTCCAGAGTTTCTCAAATTTGTTGTCCTCACGTTTCTAATTAACTATTCTGCTCTTTACTTTTCCTAGTGAAGATTTGAATTCTGCTTTGGCACATTTGTGCCAAAACTTTTATTTTATCTTTTTCCTCTGTCTTACTTCCACTTGCATCTCAACTAGTTCTTTTCATTTCTGCCTGTGGAGTTTGATGTCTTATTTCAGCGTGTTTTATCAAATTTGTTGATTTCTAAATTTAACCTGTTGCCCCTTATGTATTCATTTTCTTAATTACAGATGAAGAGTTTTTCTTCTTTGATGTGACAGAATGTTTTTCTGTTTATCCCCTCTGTTATTCTTCCTTGAATAAGGAGAGGGATATTCAGATTTAATACATGGCAAATAAACAGGGTAGGTAAGTTTCCTCTTTGGCATTTTGGTGGCTGTAGGAATTCTCTTTTCAGATGTTAAGCTAAATGTTTAATGACACACATAGTTTATAAATACTTTCTAATGTTTAGCAGTCATTTATGTGTCACCTGCTGGATTGAGTGTGGGAAATCTCTTCCCTTTGGCCTGGTAATTTGACTTGGAAAAGAGGATTTGTTTTTTGATAATTTGAAAGCTAGCTCCGAATAACTGTGATTCCACAATGTAATGCTCTAGGGCTTGCTTTTTCAGCCCTTCCCGTGTGTGCCTTCAAATCCCAGGATGTATGTACTGCTTTGTAAGTTTTAGAACCTGAAGTAGAGAAGAAAGGCTGCGGGCATGTAATAGCACTGACCATTTTAAGTGAGTCTCTCATAGTAGGTTGGTATGCTGTACTGCTGCCATTGCTGCCTCTGGAGAAAGCTGTTCTGGAGTAGTTTGTTGAAAGAGGTTGGTTAGAAATTAGTTACCTTCCTGCCTGGCTCTGTTGTTGTATCTCAAGCCCCATTCCTACCTGCTCTTTGGCAGAGAAGTCATTCTTTGAGTCCAGCAGTTCTTTGAGCAGCAGTCCTAGTTTCCAGTGCTGTTAATAACTTTGATTCTCAGTGTTTCCTTAAGTATATCAATGAAAACTCAGGGTGAAAGTGATGATAGAGATGAAGCAGGTATTGTTAGGTAGCTTCCATTTTAACTCCCAATTTGGGATTAACTTTTTGAAAGAAGATGGGAGAAGAGTGTGGAGAATAGCTACCAGTGGCAGAAGGAAGAGTTAAAGATCTTGCACCAAATGATTTCCAGTTTCTCAGGGAAATATGATAATATTGAATCCAAATAGCCAGGGTTTAAAGGTTTAGTCATGGTGTCCCTAGATCTGGAAAGTATGTTAGCCCCTCATTTTCTAAATGGCAACATGGAAGCTAAGAAAGGTTTGAGTGTCTCTAAGGTCACAGATGTTTGTTTGATTTTCTCACAAGCAATGTGGTCCTACATTACTTATGTTAAAAACAAAAAAAATTAAAGAAACAACCAAAGTTTATAATAAGCAAGAGAAAATAAAAAGCTTTTGTTTCTCTTTTATCACTTTCTTGGGGCAACTGCTTAAGCCACATTTCCCACCTGACTCAGTTACCTCATCTAAAGGTAAATTAAATAATGTATGGAAAATGTGGTTCTAAACTTTGGCTGCATATTAGAGTCACGTGGGTAGAGTGTTTAAATACTGAAGTTCAGGCCACAGTCCAGACCTAGTGTGACTCAGGCATAATTGTTTTTTAAAACTTTCCAAATAATTATAATATGTAGCCAAGGTTGAGAGCTACTGAAAGTCTTTCAAAATATATTTTCATTTTATACTCATCTGAAGTATTCCAACTTCAGTCATTTTGGGGTAGTTAGGGCAGTTCTAATTAGTATGTGTTGGGCTGAAATAGACTGGATTACTTGTTTCTGATATTTCTGCTAATTATGTACTGTATATAAATGAGGTAAAGTCACCCTGGGGAGAACAAAATATGGTATACTGTGGAAGAAGCACTAAATTTGAGGATAAAAAGACCAGGATCTAGTCTTAATGTGCCACAATCTTAGTCTGTAACTTCAGTTAAGTCATAGTACCACTCTCTAGGTTTTAGGGGTTTTTTTTGTTTTTTGAGAGTTGAGGATTTAGACTAATCATTCTGTAATTTCCTTTCTAGCTCTTTAACTTCAAGTTTGTGAGCCAGTAGAAGTAGGGAGAGGCAGCTGGTGGACTTTGTGTGCTTGGAGAGTAAATGGGCCAGGACACTGATAAAGAGTACTGTTGAAGGAGCCGACTATGAGATGGGAGTGGAGTTGGTGGGGAAGAACACAGAATCTGAATAATAGAGCCTAGAGGTAAGGAGGATGAAGTGGGATACGATCTGGAGAGCAAGTATGAGAGGTCGGCCTAAGGGAATATTGGTGGATGTGGCAGTGACTCAGCAGCTGGTAATTATGTGATCCAGGTTCATATCTTACTGTCAAATGACTAACAGTCAGTGTTTTCCTTGTTTCTCCCCACCCCCCAACAGTATATCTTAAGAGATCTTTACATATCAATACATAGAGAGTATCCTCATTCTCACTGCTTTCATTTTTTATTGGATGTTCTGTAATTTAATTAGCCTCTGTTGATGAACATCTGGGTAATTTCCTATCTTGCTATTAAAAACAGTGTTTTAGTGAATAGCCTTGTATATTTGTCATCTTGTGTGAGGGCATCTATAAGGATCACTAACCAGAAGTGTGATTTCTGAGTTAATGGTATATATATAATGGTAATTTTGATAGATATTACCTATGTTGATGTTAACATCAGTTTACATTACTACTAGCAATAAATCAGAATGCTTGTTTTCAAATAACTTTGCCAAGACAGTACATTATCAAATTTTTGGATTTTTGCTAATTTTGGGAATGAAAAATCTTTTTTTGCTTTTCCTTATGTATGAGGTTGAACATCTTTCCATATGTTTAAAGCTCATTTGTATTTCCTTTTCAGTGAATTTTCTGATCATATCATGTGTCCATTTTTGGACACAATTTGTTCAAATTGTACTTTTTATTTTGTATATCTATATATACACACATACACCTATAAATATGTTTTTAAATTATATGTTTATATATGGGAAATTTTCTCTTTATATATTGTAGAATGATCACCAATGTGAGTCTAGCTACTATCTGTGACCATACAAAATTATTACAGTATTACTGACTATATTACCTATACTATACATTACATCCCAAGACTTATTTATTCTGTAACTGTAAGTTTGTACCTCTTAATCTCCCTCACCTATTTCACTCATTCCCCCACATCTCTTCCCTCTGTTCTTCTTTGTTCCTATGAGTCTGTTTCTGTTCTTTATGTTTTGTTCATTTGTTTATTTTTTAAGAGTCCAGATATAAGTGAAATCATATGATATTTGTCTCTCTCTTGCTTGTTTAACTTAATATAATACCCTATAGGTCCATCCATATTGTGACAAATATCAAGATTTCCTTCTTTTTATGGCTAAGTAATATTCCATTTTAATATATTTACTACATCTTTATCCATTCATCTATCAGTAGGCACTTAGGTTGCTTCCATATCTTGGCTATTGTAAATAATGCTGCAGTGAACATAAGGGTGCATGTATCTTTCTGAATCAGTGTTTTGTTTTCTTTGTTAAAATATCCAGAAATGGAATTACTGGATCATATGGTAGTTCTTTTTTTAATTTTTTGAGGACTCTCCATGCTGTTTTCCATAGTGGCTGTAGCAGTCTACATTCCCACTAGCTGTGCACAAGGGTTCTCTTTTCTCCACATCCTTACATCACTTGTTATTTCTTGTCTTGTGAATAGCCATTCTAACTTCAGTTAAGTCACAATACCACTGGTATTGTGTGAGTGGTGAGGTGCTATCTCACTGTGGTTTTGATTTGTATTCCTTGATGGTTAGTGATATTGCACGCCTGTTCATGTGTCTGATAGTCATCCATATGTCTTTGGAAAAATGTGTTTAGGTCCTCTGCCCATTTTTTAATTAGGTTTCTTGATTTTTTGTTTTTTGAGTTGTATGAGTTCTTTGTATCTTTTGGGTATTATAAGATAATATCATTTGCAAATATCTTCTTCCTTTCGGTAGGCTGTCTTTTTGTTGTTGATAGTTTCCTTCACTGTACAATAGCTTTCTAATTTGATGTAGTTTCATTTGTTTATTTTTGCGTTTGTGTCCCTTGCCTGATGAGGCCAATCCAAAAATACATTGATTGTTAAGACCAGTGTCAAAGAGCATACTGCCTGTTTTTTCTTCTAAGAATCTTATGGTTTCAGATCTTACATTTAAGTCTTTAATCCATTTTGAATTTGTTTTCGTGTATGATGTGAGAAAGTAGTCCAGTTTGATTCTTTTGATTGTAGCTGTCAGGTTTGCCCAGCACCATTTATTGAAGAGGCTATCTTTTCCCCATTGTATATTCTTGCTTCCTTTATCATAGAATAAATGACCATATAAGCATGGGTTTATTTCAGGGCTCTCTATTCTTTGCCATTGGTCTATGTGTCTGTTTTTGTGCCAGTACCATATTGTTTTAATTACTGTAGCTTTATGACGTAATTTGAAATCAGGAAACCTGACACTTCCAGCTTAGTTCTTCTTTCTCAAGATTGTTTTGTCTATTTGGGGTCTTTTGTGTTTTTACACAAATTTTATAATCATTTGTTCTAGTTCTGTGAAAAGTACCATTGGTATTTTGTTAGGGATTGTATAGAATCTGTAGATTGCCTTGGGTAGTATGGTCATTTTAACAATATTAATTTTTCCAATCTATGAGCATGGTATATCTTTCCATTTGTTTCTGTTATCTTCTATTTTTTTTTTATCAATGTCTTACAGTTTTCAGAGTACAGGTCTTTTACTTCCTTGATTAGGTATTTAGATATTTTATTCTTTTTAATGCAATTGTTAATGGGACTGTTTTCTTAATTTCTCTTTCTGATAGTCCATTGTTAGTGTACAGAAATGCAGTGGAGAGCCAAGGTGGAGGGGGAAAAGTGGATTTCTATGTATTGATTTTGTATTCTGCAACTTTACTAAATTCATTTATTAGTTCTAATAGTTTTTTGGGTGACTTCTTTAAGATTTTCTGTATATAGTATCGTGTCATCTACAAACAGTGACAGTTTTACTTTTTCCTTTCCAGTTTGGATTACTTTTCTTTTTCTCGTCTAATTGTTGTGGCTAGGACTTCTAATACTGTTTTGAATGAAAGTGGCAGGAGTGGGCATCCTTGTCTTACTCCTCATCTTGGAGGAAATGCTGTCATATTCTTACCATAGAGTGTGATATTAGCTGTGGGCTTGTCATACACGGCCTTTATTATGTTGAGATATGTTCCCTCTATAGCCACTTTGTTGAAGGTTTTTTTTTTAAATCATAAATGGATATTGGATTTTGTCAGAATATTTTTATATATCTACTGAGATGTTCATATGATTTTTAGTTCTCAGTTTGTTAATGTGATGTATCACATTGATTTGATTTGCAAATATTGAATCCTGCTTGAGTCCTTACAATAAGCCCCACGTAATCATGAAGTGTGATCCTTTTAACATATTCATGAGTTTGGCTTCCTAATATTTTGTTGAGGATTTTTGCATCTATGTTCATCAGTGAAATTGGCCTGTAATTTTCTTTCCTTGTGGTGTCTTTGTCTGGTTTTGGTATCAGGGTGATGCTGACCCCATAGAATATATTTGAAAGCTCTCCATCCTCTTCAGTTTTTTGGAATAGTTTGAGAAGGATAGGTGTTGACTTTATTTTAAATGTTGGGTAGAATTCACTTGTGAAGCCATCTGGTCCTGGACTTTTTTGTTTGTTGAGGATTTTTTAAAATAACTGATCTATTGTATTACTGGTAATTGATCTGTTCATGTTTCCTATTTCTTCCTGATTTAGTGGGAGATTGTATATTTCTAGGAATTTATTCATGTCTTTTATGTTATCCTTTTTATTGGTGTATAGTTGTTTATAGTACTCAATTATGACCCTTTGTATTTCTGTGGTGTCAGTTCTAACTCCTCTTTCATTTTTGATTTTATGTATTTGGACCCTCTCTCTTTTTTTTCTTGATGAGTCTAGCTAAAGGTTTATCAATTTTATTTACCTTTTAAAAGAGAAAGCTCTTAATTTCATTGGTCATTTCTATTATTTTTTTAATTTTCTGTTTCATTTATCTCTGCTTTGACCTTTATTATTTCTTGCTTTGTACTAACTTTGAGTTTTGTTTGTTCTTTTTTTCTAGTTCCTTTATGTATAAGATTTAATTGTTTATTTGAGTTTTTCTTCTTTCCTGAGGTACGCTTGTTTTGCTGTAAATTTCTCTCTTAGAACTGCTTTGTTGCATTCTATAGATTTTGAATCATTCTGTTTCTATTTTCATTTGTCTCCAGGTATTTTTTTATCTCCTCTTTGATTTCTTCAGTGACCCATTGGTTGTTTAATAGCATATTGTTTAGCCTCCTTGTGTTTGTTGTTTTTGCAGTTTTCTTGTAGTTGATTTCTAGTCTTACACGATTATGGTTGGGAAAGATGCTTGATATGATTTCAGTCCTCTTAAATTTTTTGAGACTTATTTTGTGGCCTATCATGTGATCTCTCTTGAAGCATATTTCATGTGCACTTGAAAAAAGTGTGTATTCTGCTGCTTTGGGATGGAATATTCTGTTTATATCTATGTAGTCCATCTGGTCTGATGTGTCTGATGTATTTCCTAATTGGTTTTCTGTCTGAACGATCTGTTTATTGATGTCAGTGAGGTGTTAAAGTCCCTTACTATTGTATTACTGTCAGTTTCTCCCTTTATGTTTGTGAATATTTGTTTTATGTATTTCGGTGCTTCTTTGTTGGGTGCATATACATTTATAATTGTTGTATCTTCACCAAGGGGAGAATACAGCTTAGTGCTAGAGTGCATGCTTAGCATGTACAAGGTCCTGGGTTCAATCCTCAGTGCTTCCGTTTAAATAAATAAATAAACAAACAAACCTATTTACCTTCCTGCCTAAAACCAACCAACCAACCAACCAACCAAAAAAAAAAAAAAAAGTCAGGAATTGTATCTTCTTGTTGGATTGATCCCTTTATCATTATGTAATGACCTTTTTTGTTTCTTGTTACAGTCTTTGTTTTAAAGTCTATTTTGTCTGATACAAATATTGCTACTCCAGCTTTCTTTTTGTTTCCATTAGCCTGGAATACCTTATTTCATCCTCTAGCTTTCAATCTGTGTGTGTCTTTAGATCTGAATTGAGTCTCTTGTAGGTAGCATGTGTATGAATCTTTTTTTTTTTAATCCATTCAGCCATTCTATGTCTTTTGATTGGAGCATTTAGTCTATTTACATTTACATTTAAAGTAATTATTGATAGCATGTACTTATTGCCATTTTGTTAATTGTTTTCTTGTTTTTGTAGTTCTTTCTTTGTTTCTTCTTTTGCTCTCTTGTGATTTGATGAATGTCTTTAGTACTATATTTGGATTCCTTTTTCTTTTTTGTGTATGTATCTACTATAGGTTTTTGTTTTGTGGTTATGACAAGGTTCATATATAACAACCTATGTATATATGCACAGACATATATATGTGTGTGTGTGTATATGTGATTATTTTAAGTTGATCTCTTAAGTTTGGGCACATTCTAACAACCCTGCATTTTTACTCCAATCACATTTAATGTTTTGACATCATATTTTACCTCTTTTTGTTTTATGTATCCCTTAACTACTTATTGTGGATAGAGATGATTTTACTGCTTTTGCCTTTTGCCTTTTCTGCTAGCTTTGTAAGTGGTTGATCTACTACCTTTACTGCATATTTTCCTTTACCAATGAGATTTTTTCCTTTTGCAATTTTCATATTTCTAGTTGTGGTCTTGTCTTTTCTGCTTAAAGATGTCATTTTAACATTTCTTGAAAGCCAGTTTAGTGGTGCTGAACTCTTAGCTTTTGCTTATCTGCAGAACTCTTTATCTCTTCTTCATATCTGAATGATAGCCTTGCTGGGTAGTCTGTTCTTGGTTGTAGGCTTTTTCCTTTCATGACTTTGATTATATCACGCCACTGCCTTCTGGCCTGTAAAGTTTCTGCTGAAAAGTCAGTTCATGGTCCTATGGGAATTCCCTTATATGTAGCTAATTGTTTTTCTCTTACTGTTTTAAGATTCTGTCTTTATCTTTAACTTTTGCCATTTTAATTATGTGTCTTGGTGCAGACCCCTTTGGGTTCATCTTGTTTGGGACTCTTTGTACTTTCTAGATCTGATGCCTGTGTCCCTTCCTAGATTAGGGAAGTTTTCAGCCATTATTTCTTCAAATAAACTCTCTGTCTCTTTCTCTCTCCCTTTTCTCCTTTTAGACCTCTAAAATGAAAATGTTAGTATGCTTGAAGTTGTCCCAGAGGTCTCTCAGGCTATCCTTGTTTTTCTGAATTCTTTTTCTCTTCAGCTTGTGTGATTTCCACTACTCTTGTCTTCCAGTTTGCTGATCTGTTCCTCCATATCATCTAATCCGCTGCTGATTACATCTAGTATATTTTTAAATTTCACTTATGATACCCTTCAGCTCTGTTTGGTTCTACTTTGTATTTTCTAACTCTTTGTTAAATTTCTCACTTTGTTCATTCATTCTTCCAAGTTTGCTGACCATCTTTATGATCATTACCTTGAACTCTTTGTCAGATTGTTTATCTCCACTTTGTTTTGTTCTTCTTCTTTGACTTTGTCTTTTGTTGTTGTTGTTGTTTGGAAGTTATTCCTCTTCTCATTTTGCTGAAATCTCTTTATTTTTATGTATTACATAGGTCATTTATATTTTCTGATCTTGGAGAGGTAGCCTTATGTAGATGTCCTGTGGGGCCTATCAGCAAACTACCCTCTGGCCACTAGAGCTATTTACTCAAGGGGTACCCCCTATGTGGGCTGTGTGGGTCTTTCTTTTGTGCTGGGACCAAGTACCATGGACATACTGGTAGACAGGGCTGGCTCCCAGCCCAGTTGGCTGTCCTGTCCTGCCTCATGGGGTACATGCCAGCCTGCTGGTGGTGGGACTGGGTCTCAGAGGGGTTGGCTGCAGAGCCTGTGGGGGCCTGAGGCTGGTGCCAGCCCACTGGTGGGAGGAGCCAGGTCCCCAGGGGCAGGTTTTGCAGCTCTGGGAGGGTCCTGGGGCTGCTGCAAGCCCACTGGTGGGTGGGACTGCATCCTGGGGTGACTGGCTGTGGGGCCCCAGGGAACTGAGGCTGGTGCCAGCCCACTGGTAGTTTGGTAAGCCCTCAGCACTAAT
Organism: Vicugna pacos; assembly: GCF_048564905.1. Lineage (NCBI taxonomy): Eukaryota > Metazoa > Chordata > Mammalia > Artiodactyla > Camelidae > Vicugna > Vicugna pacos. The sequence goes on along the minus strand of NC_133005.1, from coordinate 26,001,800 downwards.
AGGGTAGAGGGAGTACTCCAAAATGGCACTTGCTAGCACCAGTGTCCTCATGGTAGAATAAGCTTCCAAAAATGGCTGCTTCCAATGTCTGTTCCCAGAGGGTGTCTCAGTTGACGCCTCCCTCTCTGGAAGCTCCCCAAGATCAGCAGGTGGTTCTGACCCAGGCTTCTTTTAAGTTATTGCCTCTGTGCTGGGAGAGCTTATGAAAATTTACACACGCCTTTTAAAAGCACAGTCTCTGTTTCCTACAGAACATCCTTCCAGCTCTTCTGTATGCAAGCCCTGCTGATCTTCAAAGTCAGACATTCTAGGGGCTCATCTTCTCAGAATCCCCAGGCTAGGAAGCCTGATGTGGGTATTGGACCCCTCACTCCTTGGGGAGAACTTTTACAATTGTGATTATCTTCCTGTTTGTGGGTTGCCTATCTGAGGGTGTGGGTTTTGACTATACTATGTCTCTGCCACTCTTAACCTACCTCATTGTGGTTCATTTTTGTATCTTTAGTAGTGGAAAATCTTTTTTGATAGTCTTCAGGATGTTCAGAAAGATAGTTGCTCTGTAAATAGTTGTAATTCTGGTATGCCTGTGGGAGAAGGTGAGCTCAGGGTCTTCCTACTCTGCCATCTTGGCCGTACCCTCTAACTTCTTCCCGATTTTAGATGACAAATACCTCTAATCTTTCCTCATTAAGCAAGTTGCTGACTTTTGAGCTGGAAAGATACATTTTGTCATGTTAAGGAAATATTCATATATTTCTGTTTATTTGAGGGTTTTTTTTTTAATATCAAGAAGGGTTGTTTTACTTCATAAGAAGAATTGGAAATTTTCTTTCTTTTTGTATGATACAGAATAGTATTAGATCATTAGATTTAATATTCTTTCTAAAGGGTTAATTGTGTTTCATTAAATCTGTGTGTGGTGCTTTTGGGGCATTGTCATATTTACATAGATCATATGAGCAAAAGTTTGAGCAGAATAGTCACTGTTGTTCTTTAATTTCCTTTGTTTCTGTGGCCATTTTCTTCTTGTTTCTTATTTTATGTAGTTAGACTTTTTCCCTTTTTACTTACTAGATTAATAGTGATTTAACTGTTCACCCCCCCCAAGTGTACCTATTTATCTATCTGTTAATTTATTTATTTATTAGTTTTGCTGGCTTTCTGATTGATTTCTGTTTTTATCTATACTCCTTCATTTTGTTTTCTCTTTCCTTTTTGAGGGGGAGTAGAGTTGCTTTATTTTTTACCCAAAGGAAGTCAATATCAATCTGTAGTCATGTGATAAATTAAATATTCACATTATAATCCCAAGAGCAATCTCTAAGAAAATAACTTTTAAAATATAGCTAAAAATAAAACATGAATTAAATAACTTTTAAAATAAGCTAAAAAAAACCACTAAAACATGTTTGTTTAACACAAGAACAGAGAAATGACAAAGACACAAGACATAGAAACAAATTGTTTATCAATGATTATGTTAAATGTAGACTGATTAAACACTCATATTTTTGAAAAGCTCTGAAGTAGTAGAACAATGGTTGTGTTGATATGTTACAATTTGCTCAGCCATTCTCCTATTGCTAGAAATCAGGTTATTTATAATTTTCTACTACTATAAATAACACCCCTATAAACATTTTTATACATTATTTCGGTTTTTGTTAGTTTTTGCTTGTGGTGAATTTCATAAAATGGAACTAAATTGCATCAAAGCTTCATAACTTTTTAAAAATTTTTTATTTTTCATTGACGTGTAATTGATTTACAATGTTAGTTTCAAGTATACAGCAAACTGATTCAGTTATACACATGCATACATATATGTATATATTTTCAAATTCTTTTCCATTTTAGCTATTACACGAAATTGAATATAGTTCCCTGTCTTTGTTGTCATTTTGTTTTCTTTCAGTTCACTTTATTGGGTTTTTTCCCCCAACTTTTTTAGGTAGATGTATAACTTCTTTTCTTTTCTTTTCTTTTCTTTTCTTTTCTTTTCTTTTCTTTTCTTTTCTTTTCTTTTCTTTTCTTTTCTCTTTTCTTTTCTTTTCTTTTCTTTTCTTTTCTCTTCTCTTCTCTTCTCTTCTTTCTTTTCTTTCCTTTCTTTCTTTTCTATTATAGGTATCTCTTTTCTTTTCTTTTCTTTCTTTTTTTTTCCTTTCTTTCTTTTCTGATATAGGTATCCATGGCTTTGAATTTTGGCTGTATTTTTTAGGTTCCAATGTAATTTTTTCCTTACTATTTTCTGGAAATTTATAGTTTTGATTTCTTTTTTAACAAGGTTTGTGATTTTGATTTCTTTGTTGTTCTTTTGAGGTTGATAGGCCTTTGTTCCTTGATTTTATTTATTTTTAATTTTTTAAACATATTTTTATTGAGCTATAGTCAGTTTACAGTGTTGTGTCAATTTCTGGTGTACAGCATAATACTCAGTCATATAGGAACATAAATATATTCATTCTCATGTTCTTTTTCACCATAAGTTGCTATAAGATATTGAATATAGTTCCCTGTGCTATACAGTATAAACTTGTTATTTATCTATTTTATATATATTAGTATCTGCAAATCTCAAACTCCCAATTTATCCCTCTCCCCCACCTGCCCCCAGTAACCACAAGTTTGTTTTCTACACCTGTGAGTCTGTTTCTATTTTGTAAATAAGTTCGTTTGTCTTTTTTTTAGATTCCACATATAAGTGATATCATATGGTATTTTTCTTTCTCTTTCTGCTTACTTCACTTGGAATGGCATTCTCCAAGTCCATCTATGTTGGTGCAAATGGCATTATTTCATTCTTTTTTATGGTTGAGTAGTATTCCATTGTGTATATATACCAAGTATTTTTTATCTAGTCATCTGTCAGTGGACATTTAGGTTGTTTCCATATCTTGGCTATTGTAAATAGTGCTACAACGAATATTGGGGTGCATGTATCTTTTTGAATTAAGGTTCCCTCTGGATATATGCCCAGGACTGAGATTGCTGGGTCTTATGGTAAGTCTTATTTTTAGTCTTTTGAGGAATCTCCATGCTGTTTTCCATAATGGCTGCACCAAACTACATTTCCACCAACAGTCTAGGAGGGTTCCCTTTTCTCTGCACCCTCTCCAGCGTTTATCGTTCATGGGCTTTTGAATGATGGCCATTCTGACTGGTATGAGGTGATGCCTCATTGTAGTTTTGATTTGCATTTCTCCGATAATTAGCGATATTGAGCACTTTTTCATGTGCCTGTTGGCCATTTGTATGTCTTCATTGGAAAATTGCTTGTTTAGGTCTTCTGCCCATTTTTGGATTGGGTTGTTTGGGTTTTTTTGTTATTAAGTTGTATGAGCTGTTTATATATTCTGGATATTAAGCCCTTGTCAGTCTCATCTTTTGCAAATATTTTCTCCCATTCCATCTTTTTGTTTTGTTGTCTTTTTGTTTTGCTTATGGTTTCCTTTGCTGTGCAGAAGCTTTTAAGTTTCATTAGGTCCCATTTGTTTATTTTTGCTTCTATTTCTATTGCTTGGGTAAATTACCCTAGGAGAACATTCTTGATTTTATTTAAAACTTATAATTTCAGTGCATTGTCACCAGAGTGTTTGACTATACTATTATTACTTTTTGGATTTAATGAGATTTTCTTTATGGCCTTTCTTAAAGATTAATTATTATTAATGTTCCCTTCAAGACTTAAAAACTGGTTTTTTTCCTTGAATTAAAAAATAGCCAATGGATAGTTATTTCTCCAATAGATATTTATTAATACCTAGGACATATACCTGTCTAAAATTTGATATTATAAAATCAATATTTGGGAATAATGTAAAACTGTAAAGCCAAGTTATAGACATGGTAGACTGATATCTTATTAAGAGGTAAATTTTTTCTGAAGCACACCAAAATTGTGCACTTTCTATGCATAATTTCTGTATGTACAATAAAGAATACTTTAGAACCTGAACTGAAAACTTAATGAAAAATGAAATATTATAGATAAAATATGAAAAAACTAAAATCTATACTTTATGAAGTTTACAAACAAAATTTGAAATTCTGTTAGAAGAAGTGGGTCTTTTATTTAAGTGCATGTACAAAATATTTTTGTTTTGGCTCCAAGTATTTGGACAGTGTGGCATGATGTTGATTTCATTTCAATTTGACAGATTTAGAAATGAATATATAGGGAGTCTTAGCGGCCTGGTTTCATGATTCTTAAATGAAGCTCTTGTATGTTCCTGAGCTTTTTTGCTTCTGTATTCTTTGAATTGCTAGTTAATGAGTGGTTTAATATCTCAGGAAAAAAACATTCTTTCAGATTTAATGAAAACTCTGTTTTAACATTATCTAAAGATGTCTAACTTGCCTTGACAAATTGTGATATTTGCATTGACTTCTGATGCAAAGATGGATTGCTTCTGTAATTTCTTTTTTTTAATTAATTTTTGCGGTTTTTTTGTTTTTGTTTTTTTTGGTGGGGGGAGGTAATTAGGTTTATTTGTTTATTTTTAATGGAGGTACTGGGGATTGAAACCAGGGCCTCCTGCATGGTAGGCACACATTCTACCACTGAGCTATACCCTCCCACCTGTAATTTCTATATAATACTGTGCTTTTGTTTTTCCTTTTTCTTTTTAGAATTTTTATTTGGCTGCTACCTTGAAATACAAGCCCTAAAAATGCCAATTTGTTTGGACTTAGAAGATGACCTGGATAAATGATAAAAATTAAGAAAGACATTTTGGTGAGTGAAACCTTATATGAGAGTGGATATGATTCAGCTTAATTCCAAGGAATGGAATAACTCTACTAAAGTTACACAACAAATAAAAATTCTGTTTCCTTCATTATCTAGAGTTTTGTCGAAGGAGAAGATAGTCCTTTAGCCAATTATGGGAGATAGCTGGGGTTAAGACCTTGATCCTCTTTTTCTTTCTCCCAGGAGCCCACAGACCTCCCAAGAGGCACATCATAATACTTAAATGCATTTTAAATACTTGGTTTCCTCCAGCGCTGCACCAAACCCAGCATAGTTCACTGGGGCCAGTCAATTTTGTGAGTCATACCTGGATTGTTAGACTTAATTAGAAATTGAAAACTGATGGCCTGTGGGCCATGTGCCAGCTGCAGTGTGCGTTGTTTGACCCATACAGTATTTTCCAGAAATGTAAATCTATTTTAAAATTCGGAAATTTTACTAAATATATGGATTTTAGTCTTTTCTTGAAATTCAGAATATGTTAGTCCTGGACTTGCACAGCTCCTATCCCTTCAAAAAGAAAATAATAAGGTGGTGTGAAGTAGCAGCTACTCAGCATCAATGGGTATGCGAGTTTCCCATTGCCCAGACCATTCATATAGTACGTGCAAATGCATTTAATATCTACTGTCCTTCTCTTATTTATTTGACCTGCCTGACCCCTATAAGTGTATGAATTTGTAATCTCTAAGGTGCATAGTAGTGTCTCTCAAATAGCAGATAATACGAAAAACCTGTGACAGTCTTTTGTGTTTATTCACATATACATCTGAATATATATAAATACAGATATATAAAAATATATATAAGATATATTTAAATCTGAAAAGACTGGTGTAGGTAGCTAACTATATACAATATAGGTTATATAAATTTATATATTTATAAATACACATATTCAAACATATTTATTTTTAATCCTGCTATGATTTGGAAGATGTTCATAAGTAAGCTTCTAAGCCTTTCTGAGGTGGAGTTTTACCTTAGATCAGTACCATGTTTCTGGTATGCTTGCTTTTTCCTTTTTCAAAAAATATTTTAACACTTTATTATGATTAATTTCAAATATATATAAATTATAGTACAAATAAAAATATAATGAACACCAATAAACCCACCACCTATATTTAACCATCATTAATATTTTGTTATATTTGGTTAATCTGTTTATTTTTCCTCAATTATTTTAAAGTAAGTTACAGACATGACATTTTACCTCTAAATGCTTCAATATACATCTCTTAAGAAACAAAAACATTGTCCTGTAAAACCATAACACTGTTATTATCACATGTAACAAAATTAATAATAATTCCCTTATTATCCTAAAAATGTGCTTTACAGCTGTTTTTGCAAACCAAGATCCAGTAGAGGACTATACACTGTATTTGATTTTTAAGTCTATTAAATCTCCTCATGTAGAACAGTTTTACCCACCTTTTCTTCCCCCATGACCACTGACTTATTGAAGAGGTCAAGCCAGTTGTGCTGTAGAAATCCTATACTCTAGATTTGTCTAATTATTTCTTCATGGTGTTGTTTAAGTTGGTCCTCTGTCTCCTGTTAAAAAGCTGTTAGATTCAGGTTAAACATTTTTGGCAAGAATATTTCATAGGCAGTGCTGTGCACTTAATATTGTACATAATTTCTAGTTATTTCTCTGTTAATGACACAGGTTGATTATTGCGTTCAACCAGTCAGGTCCTTCCATTGTGAAGTTAGAGTTTTTCCTTTGCCAACCAGTGTTATCTGGTATGATACTTTGACATCATATGAATATCCAGAACTCTGTCAGTTTTTCTCATAATGCTTTGTCCTTATTAATGATCTCTGCCTGAATTCCCTTATTAGAGATTGCAAAATTGTGATTTTTTTCTAATGATATTCTTTTTATGTTCAAGTTGGTATTCTATAAAAAAGGAGCATTCCTTCATCAACTAGAGCTATTTGGCTACCCTGAAATAATTATATTTGGAAATAAATTTTATTCTACCTTTCCAAGGAAAGGTAGAATAAATAATAAACTTGGTTTTTAAATTTCTCCTGAATGTCATACTGTTTTTTGATTCTTTATAAAAGATCAAAAGCCCCAGGAAGAAGTGAAGTCAATAGGTAATCTGTAAATTATGTGGGTGAGCGAGATAACTGGTGGTTAATCTTAGCAAACCCAAAGAAATAGCACACGCCATTGTGGCAGATGACCATAAGTGAGCAAATGAGTCTCTTGAGCTAGTTAACTACAATCTTGGAGAGTGCTCTTAAATCCTTAGATTTTAAGTGGGCATTATCTTGATGAATATGTTACCTGGAAGAAGTTTCTCTAAAAAGGTTTTTTTAAGGGAAGGCCAGCAACTTTTGTCATAGACTGACTTTCAATTTCTTGTTTTTTAAGCACCTGTGTAGTGCCCATAGTATTGTTAAACTGGTAATTCCTGAATTTGAATGGGCTGAGTTGTCTGCTAGTAAAGGATTTTCCAAATCTGGATACACAGCCTTTATGGCATGACCAACGACCTCTTTAGAAGACTATCAAAGTCCAGGTTTTTGAGTTGGTTCTCTTCTTCCCAGTTAAACATTCTTTTGGAAAACGTTTTTTAAATTTTAAATTCTCTTCTTGCGCTCGTTCCAACTTTGGAACAGCTGCTTAAATAGGTACAGTTTTTCAGGCATTTTCAGCAATCAGTCTTTTTCCTGCTAGGCAGCAGCTTTTAAGCCCTTTAAAGTTCTTTTTAGTTTTATTTACCTCTAAAGTTCTTTAATATCTATAAAATGCAGGTGGCAATTGACTAAGGGCCGTAGTATTTATAAAAGATATTCTGAATACTGTTTTTTTTCTTAACCACCCAAATTATACTGTTCCTTTGTAATAGTGATGGTCCTAGAAAAGATTATAATTGCCAGACTAAAGGTGCTCTGCTCAAATGTAACATTTTTTCCATATTTATTTACAACAGGAATGCCCCCTCCCCAGCAAGCTTGCTTAGTTTGTTTTTTGGAAATTCTTTACTCTTGAAGTTTAGTGACTATTTGAGAAAGAAAAGTTAAATTGTTTTTAAAAGTTGATACTTTTTTCTGTTTATGCAAGTAATATAACCATATTACAGCATATTTAACCTTGCATTTTCCTAATGACATAGCATATTTGGAAAATAGGAAAAGAAAATTTGCCAGCGATCTTGCCAACCTAGCACAATCACTATTTGTATTTTAGTGGATTTATTTTTGGTCCTTTTTTCCTATTCACCTTAAAAACAAAAGTTGTAATTATGCTTTATGTAAGGAATCTTTTTTAATTAGAAGATTTGTGTGAGGTTCTTGTGTTTCCATTCCACTCTTGCTTAACACAAATGCTGGAAATTAGTGTTGTTTCATTCACTTTGGGGTTTAGAATGTGATCATCAATCCCAAAGATAATGGAGGAAATGGCCACATGGTGTGATCTTTAATATTTGCACTTTTTGATAGGCAGCACAACTCAAAATAGCAGAAAATGTGACTTCTCAAAATCTAAAAGTTAAAAAGTAATTTAGTTCTGTCCTAGATACAGTTCTTTGCCTCTAAAAACATGTTAATCACTTATTTGCCTTTTGCAAAAATATTTTAAAAGTTTCTTTGTTTCTGAACTATTTGCAGTCATGCCACTATTAATAACCCTTTAAAAGTTATTTTAAATTGTCTTCATGAAAGGGTTTAGAATTTTAGGTAGTCCTGCAGATGCTCTTAGTTGGGTCAAGTTGTCCTTCGGAGGTTAGAGAAACAGGAGGGCTTTAGAAACTTTGGCTGCTCTGAAGCTTTTGTCAGAATAGAAGTAAAGAGAGTCTTGGGGAGCTCTTTGCTCTGTGGGGTCAAAAAGCTAATATGAATTAATTCTCAGAAAGTACCTATTCTGTTTTCTTGAGGTATCTTGTTCCCTCCTGCCCATATTTTAGGCTGACAAACTAAAAAGTAATTTTATTTAAAACTGGTATGTTTTTATTTCTAGTAATCTTTATTAAATACTTTATCCTCTTTTTAATTACTTAACTTTTGTGCTACTTCTGTATTACTTGGCAAATAAATTATAGTTTTCACAAACTCTGGATTATACATTATTGATTGTGTAATTATACATTGTAATGCTTTTTGGAGCACATAAGCCTGTTTTTTTATTTATTGTGGTTTTTTAAAATATTTATTTATTTATTTTAATAGAGGTACTGGGGATTGAACCTAGGACCTCGCATATGCTAGGCAGGTACTCTACCCCTGAGCTATGCACTCCCCCCTTGTAATGCTTTTTGTATCTTCTCTTTTCAAAGGTTTTTTTATTGTCCATTTGGTATATGCTTCTGGAATAATATTCGCCATGGTTTTGGATGACCTTCCAAACTTAGAAGACATCTATACTTCCTTGTGTTCATCAACAGTGGAAGACTCAGAGATGGATTTTGACTCTGGGCTAGAAGATGATGACTCAAAAAGTGATAGTATTTTGGAGGATTCCACAATCTTTGTGGCCTTCAAGGGAAATATAGATGATAAAGACTTCAAGTGGAAATTGGACACCATATTGGAAAACGTGCCCAATTTGTTACACATGGGTAGTTTGCTTTTAATTATTATTCCTTCCTGTTATTCTTTTTGAATTGTCCTTCTGTGGTTATCTTGAGTTTTACAAAGTACAGCTGGGCCATACTAAATTGAAAGACTGATTTTAATTCCAAATTGGAATTTTAGAATTCCTTTTTCAATAGAAATTGTGGTGTATTTTTGTTTTTAAGTACACGGAGGGACTGGACATCATAAAGCACTGCTTAGCATAGTAATCCTTAAGCAGTCTATTCTAATGGATAGGAGTAATTCTTAAGAACAAATAAATTTATTTATTGTTTCTAACTCTCTGGTCTTTCGTTTCCTTACCTGTAAAATGAAGAAGTTAGATTGGGTCTTTAAGGCCCCTTAAAGCTTATAAAAAGTCTTTTACTCTGTGGTTCTACTTAAAATGTACTTGAAATTTGTACTCTTAAATTTTATATCAGAGGTTAACTGATAGCCTCCTGGATCCAGTGTACAGCCATGTGTTATGACCCACCTTAGTTTTTTGGGGTTTTTTTGAATGTTTGAATTTCATTGCCAATGCTTTTTAAAAAATGAGATATTTTACATTAAAATCCAAATTGGATTTATCTTTAAAAAGGAAAGAATTGATAACATTGAGCTCGCCTTCTATCCCAGGTGGTGCTGAGTAGCAGCTGCCACTGAAGGAAGGCCCTCCCCTCACCACAGTTCCCATCTGGCCTCTTCACACATTTAGATAACCTGTTGTGGTCTTGTGGGAATTCGTGTTTTTCAGCTTTGGTTTAGATTTCTCCATCTTTGCTGTTTACCACAATTATTTAATCCCTTCAGACATAGTACAAAGCCAAGATTTTATCCTTTTATCATAAATCTTGACTTGGTCACGTGCTAACTAGCTTTTTTAGGTTTTGAGGTCTTTTTCTTTGAGAATTGATGTCAGGAAAGCAGTCTTTCTTTTTTGAATTTTTTTTTCACTATGTTGTATAAGGCTCTTTATAGTTATGAATTATTTATCATAGTACTAGAGAATTTTATGAGTTAAAGTTGCAATTGTCATCATAATCATAGTCATAATATATTTTAAGGTCTAGCTGGACCTGAAATTGTTGATTGCTCATTTCTCTTAATTAGCCATATTTTTTTTTCTTGTTTTTAAATTGCTGAATCAGCTTACTGCTTTGGGAGGTGGGTAATTAGGTTTATTTATTTATTTATTTATTTTAATGGAGGTGCTGGGGATTGAACCCAGTACATCCTGCGTGTTAGGCATGTGCTCTGCCACTGAGCCATATGCTCCCCACTCAATTACTTTTAAAAACTCTTCCTGAAGTTTGCATTGACTTTTCAGATTTATGTTGCTTTTCCCCTCAGTTTGGTGTGCTTCAGTAGAAATTCTACTCTTGTTTAAAGTAGGGAAAGATTAAAAACCAAAGATACAAAGAATCAAAACTTAAGTCTTCCTTAAACTAAAGCATTTATAGGACATTGGAAGAAATGTTTGCTCCTTTTCTCTGTAAATACCTTTCACAGAGATGCTCAGTGGATATTTAAATGAGTGTTAAAATTTCAAATATTTCATTTGAAGAAGTAAAATTGCTTAACGTTTTAGAAGGGAATCTACTATGTTCCTTTTTAGTGCTCTTTCTTTAACAAGTTTAGTGAATTATAGCTGCACATTCCCCAATATCCTATAATTGGCATATCTGCCAATTGAATTTTTACAGAATTTCACTTGAAGTTTGAAACTTTCGTGTACTCAGCTTCTCAGTTCACGTACATTGAAATGAGTCCAGAAGTAGACATTATTTTATTAAACTTATCTCTCCTTTCTTCTCTCTTATGTTCCTTCCTGTCTTACTGCTTTCCACTTATTTGTGCTTATTGTATATCAGGTCCTGTGCTAGGTTTTTGGCCTATATTATCTTATTTAGCATTCACAATCTCATAAAGTAGTCTTTTCATGGTTTTATAGAAGAGAAAGTTAAGTTTCAGAAATGTTAAATAACTTGTTCATGGTCATCCAGGTGCTAAGTTGTAAAGCTGGGATTAGATTAAAGTCTAACACCAAAGCCTAAGCTCTCTCAGCTACTCCAAGCTGGTGTTCTGCTTTGTTCTTTTACTTTGTTGTTGTTAATTCCATGTCTTCTGGTGGCTAAAAGATTACTAATGTTCTCTTTCTTTCACAATCAAGAATCCAGCAAGCTAAAGGTACAAAAGGTGGAGCCCTGGAACAGCGTGCGTGTAACATTCAACATCCCCCGGGAAGCAGCAGAGCGGCTACGGATCCTGGCTCAGAGCAACAACCAGCAGCTTCGGGATCTGGGAATTCTCTCCGTTCAGATTGAAGGTGTGTGTCTGGACCCAGATCACAGCAACAGTAGAATATGGCATGATTTATGTGCTGCTTTGTTCCTCTCCTCTTACGTTTCAGAATGTCAAAGTAGCTCATGTCACCTCTGCTTCACGTTGCTGTGCTTTAAAATAGAGAAATTGAGGCTCCGCTTGGGTCCTGATATGTCAGCATCAATAGCCTCAGACTCCATTCCCTTGAATTTTGGTTCTGATTTTGGTTGTCAGTCTGTCAGACTTTGATTTTACTGGCAACCTGACTAGGGACTGATTTGTCTTTTAAATAATCTAATTTCAGTTGCTTCCTTCTACCCAGTAAGCCTTAGTGTTTATTTCTTTATTCATCCAACAGAGATTAGGAGGTCCTGAACTGTCCTTCTGTAACAGTATTCATTTTTCAAGTGTTTTGCGAGTGATCTTTTCAAAATGAAAATATGCTACACACAGACAGCTTAAAACCCTGATAAAGCTTGCTGTTATTCACAGAATGATAACCAAATTCCTTATCATGACCTCAGGCTTTGCATAGTCTGACTTCTACCTTTCTCATCCAGCCTTATCTTGTACAACTCATCCAGCCTCTCCAGCTTTCTTTTGGTTCCTTGAGTAAGCATTTCTTTTTCCTGCCACCCATCCTTTGCATTGATGTCTTCTCTATATGGAATATTGTTCCCTACCATTCCCTTTTCCCTTAGTTAGGCCTACTCAGCCTTCAAGTATCAGCTTAAATCTTCTTGAGGATGTATTCTCTGAACTCCTTGATTAAGTCTGAGTCCTTTTTTATGTGCTCTCATGAAAGTCTGGATTCTCCCCTCAGATCATTTTCTCACACTTTGATTAAAGCAATAATTTGATTATTGTTTTGTTTCCCCCTTAGACTGCAAGCTCCAGTAGGGGCAGGGACTGTATCTTATTTTGCTCATTGTTGTGTCTCTGATTGCCTACGTACATGTTAAGTTCTTTAGTAAACATATATTGAGTGAAAGCAAGGGAAGTACATATATAATAGCACCACTTTACTTCAGCACTCAGAATACAATGATAAATAGTCCTTGCTGATATGAACTCAAAAGGAACTCATGACCTTGGTAAAGGAGACAGACCTGTGAAAGATGTAAGTACCAAGTATGGGGGAGCACAAAGGAAGTTCTACCTTTGGGTGCCTAGTGAACTAAGACCCTCTTTTCCCCTCCTGTGTTGGTCCAGAGTTTGGCAACCAGTGATTTCAGCCTTCCTTTGCACTGGTTGGCCAAGCCCTTCTGACTCTTTGCTTGCTTAGAACTAAATACTGCACAAAACCTCAGTAACCGAAAGAAAGCTCAGCATTTTACATACAGGAGTGGGACACATTTTGTGCAGTTAGGATTGTTGGTTGCTGTGCCCCAGAAAGGGCAATACCAACAAACAGATTATAATTTAGAGAGATTTCTTAGATATATCAATTGAGAAATGGGGTAAATTCCATCATTTGATAAATGACAGAAGAATGCCTTAAATAATAACCAGTTTATTTTGAAAAATGTTGAATTATCTAATAAAAGTATGCAGAAGTGTAAAATTAATTCATAACAATTTATTGGATATAGGATGAACTTTTGGGAAGAGTGGAAGTCAAACAACTATTGGCTATAACACTGTGTAGGCTGTTTATAGTTTATTAATCGTATCTGTTCTTTATAAGAAACACATAAGCAGTTTCTTAAAAACTCTAAACATTGTATAGTTTCTGTTACCTATTTACCTGAGTTAAAAGGGCTTTGGGGCCTTAAGTGGTAGTGTTTTCCCCTGGAGAAAGGAAACACCAGTTTCTTCTCTTAATCAGGCCTACTTCCTACAAGTTCTTAAGAGGGTAAGATGCTGGCTCCCCTTTATTGTTATAGCCACAAATTAAAATACAAGTACCAGCAAGGTAACAAAATAGTTAACATGCATTATAAGAATTAGGAAATTGACATATGGCAGTGATTATCACATTACAGAAAAGAATTCTTCAACGTGCATGTCCCAGGTAATTTCTTTTTCTCTCTCAACACTCCCTGGGAATTCAGGCAAGAGTGAAAGTGGCAGCAGCTGTTGCTTTTATGAAACTGGTGATGGACCGATGCCTTTTAAGTTGTAAGAGGTGTTGCCACTGTCACGATGTCTACTGCCAGGATAGAGGGACAGGTTTTTCCCCTAATGGTCTATTCTCTGCTGAATAATACTCCCTGTACCCCTCCTTTGAGCCAGGGAGTTGGGGAGATGACTTTTTTGAGGACATTTTGTGACCCCACCCTGCCCTTTAGATTCATGGTGATTTAAAGCAGGAGTCTGTGTAAAGGGTGAAAGAATACATTTTTTTGGCTCAGTGGGCCAGAAGATCTCCATCAAGACAACTTACCTCTACTGTTTTAGTGCAAAAGCAGCCACAGGCAAAATGTAAGTGAATGTGGCTGTGTTCCAGTGACATTTATTTAAATAAACAGACAGCAGGCTAGATTTGGCCCATAGACCATAATTTAGACCCCAGTCAGCAAGGTTGGGAGCCAGTAGTGTTCTCTTTATGTGTTCTTTGATAATAATTAGCCTATGTGCAGTTGGCAAATAGGGATATAATAGCAGTTTAATGTAGAAATTATGCTTATTAATATGTGATTTTTTTTCCCTTGGCAAGGAAAGTTAGAATAGTAGGAGTGTAAGGATTATTATCTGCAAGAAAAGCAAAAAAAAAAAAAAAAGCCTTTAGCTTAGTTGCTACATAAATGGAAGCCCTTTCAGCTTTATTTCAGGATAAAAATTAAGAATGAAAAGTTACACTCAAGTACCTTCCCCAGAAGTGTAACCTCAGCATTGCATGGCTCTTGGCTTGTGACAAGTTTCACTTCCTCCCGTGGCTGCCACTGAGCTCCACTGTATCTGCATTATCTTGCACCTTTAACCAGGCATTTCCACTCTAGTGTTTTGGGGTATGTTGCCTCCACTAATTTTTTGGTTTTATTGGAACTCTGGTTACAAATCTTCATGGTTTTTGAGTTTGCCCCAACAATGTTTTCCCCATAAAACCTATTATTTTAGTGTGAGATTTTGCAGAATGTGAGGTTTTCCAGAAATGCATTTGTCATATAAAAAAAGTACCTATAATTCTTTGTAAGGTTATGATAAAATGACTGTTCATCATATATTCAATAAATAGCTAATGTATACCTGCCATGAGCCAGGTACTGTTCTTTGTTTAAAGGATATAATTAAAGTGGACATATAATTTATCATCTAAATTAGGATACTTTGGGGAGTAAAGGGAGGGTACTATTAATAACCATTAATTAACTATGAATAACTATCCCAGGACAACAGATATAAAGGGGAAGCAGACAAAAAAAATAAGTGAATGAATAATAACTATAAGGGATGTGCTCTGAAGAAATAACAAGATATTCTGTCAAGAGTGACCTAACCTTGGATAAGATGATTGCAGAAGGTTTTTGGGGCACGTGACATTTAAGATTACATGAAAATTGAGAAGTTGGTTTACGTGAAGAGTGCAGGAGAACTGTTCTAGGCAGAGAGAGCAACATGTGCAAAGTCCTTGAGGTGAGAACTAGGTTTGTGTTCCTAAGAAAGTAAAGAAAATTCAGCCACTGAGTCTGCATCCTTATTACTGAAGGAGAAAGTAATGTGAATTGAGGTTAGAGAGAGAGGTAAGACCACACCTGGGCTGTCTAGTATGGTAACCACAAGCCACATGTGGCTGTTGAGCAGTGGAAATGTGGCTAGTCCAAACTGACGTGCTATAAGTGTAAAATACGTACTAGATTTTGAAGGCTTAGCACCCCCCAAAAAGAATGTGAAGTATCTCATTAAAGTTTTTTATATTTATTATAAATTGAACAAATATACATTGGATGTATTGGGTTAAATACAAATATATTATGATTAATTTCATTTGTTTCTTTTTACCTTTTTACTGCAACTTCTAGAAAATTTAAAATACCTGTGTGACTCGTATTTCTGTTGATCAGTACTGGTCTAGATAGATAATTTGAGGCCTTGCATACCTTGTTAAGGAGTTTGGCTTTTATTTCTGAAACTGGGAAGCAACGGAGCAGTTCTAAGCTGAGACGTGACATGATCTGATGTCCATTTCAAGAACAGTATACTTTCTACTAAAAGGTCATAGCAAGTTTAGTCTATTAATAGTTCTTTCCCTTTAGTGTATTCTGTATTCTCTTTGTCTTTATTCCTGGCTTTCGTAGGCAACTTAGAACATCTTGTAGCCCCTTGTGATTGGTCCCTTACTGGTAGGATATGTGTTCCCTATGACCAAGCTACCTGCTTGGTTAAAATACTTAATACAGAAAGCTGACCTAGATAGTGGCAAGACAGAGGAAACTGCTGGGCCCTCATTGACTTCCTTCTTTATCATCTGAATCTGTACTAAGGAAGAACTCAGATGAAGGCAGCATTTTAACTCAACCACAGGCTAGCTATTCTTTTATCTGTCCACAAGGTGGTGCTGTCTTCCAGGGTAACAAGAGTCAGAATTTGGAAATAAGTACAAGAAGCATCCCAAAACTTGCTTCCGAGAGCTTTTTATTGTTAGACCAAATGAGATTTAAATTGTCTGAAACTTCAGCGTCTACTCAATTGGAACACTTCTAGTGACATTACCTACCAGGTATTGTGAGGTTCAAATGAGATAAAATTTTGTAAGCAGTAAAAATTCTATACAAATGTTGGTCTTATAAGATGTCTCAGAAGTAGATTAGTAGCAGCCTATGTATTCTTCATTGCATGAATTTCTCTGCTGCATGGCTGTTCATATTGCACTTGTTGAAAAGAAAGTGGTACTTTGCTTACAGATACCAGTTTCCCCATGCCATCTTATGTTCTTTCTCCATTATACCTATTCGTATTTTTTTGTTGATGTTGCTTTTCTCTTTGAATGTTTAAACTTTATTCATGTTTGTTTTTAACTTTAATAAATATTTCCATACAGCTTACTTAGAATGTTTATTTACAGTTAATTGACTACAGATATGTGAGTCTATTTCTAGACTGTGTTCTGTATCATTGATGTATGTGTCTGTCCTTAAGCCACTAGTACAACAGGTTAATTGCTATAGCTTTATAGCAAGTTTTAAAATCAGTTAGTATAAATCTTTCAAGTAGGATCTTTTTCAGAATACGTTTGACTGTCTAGCTTCTTTGCATCTTCAAGTAGATTATAGAATAAGCATGTCAATTTTTGACCCCTCCCAAAAAAAGCCTTCTGAAGTTTTTCATTGGAATCACATTGAATCTGTTGTGTAATTTGGGAGAAAGTACCATCTCAACAATACTTAGTCTACCAATTTATGAATATGGCATATCTCACCATTCACTGAAGTTGCTTTTAATTTCTCTCTGGAATGTTTTGTAGTTGTCAGTGTATAGATTTTACATATATTTGTTAATTCAATTTCATATTTTTGATGCTGTTGTAAATAGTACAATTTTTAATATCAGTTGCTAGTTGTGCATTGCTAATTTATATAGATACATTGATTTTTGTATATTTAGTGCATTCTCTTCATTCTGGCTAAAGGGAATACAAATGATTCCTGGTTCTGTGTGTGCTCTGAGAATTTTTTTTAATTGAAGTATAGTTGATTTACAGTGTGTTGATTTCTGGTATACAGCAGAATGGTTCAGTTACATGTATGTGTGTGTGTATATATTCTTTTGCAGATTCTTTTTTATTATAGTTTATTATAAGATATTGTATATGGTTCCCTGTACTATACAGTAGGACCTTGCTGTTTATCTGTTTTATATATAGTAGTTTGTATTTGCTAATCCCAAACTCCTAATTTATCCCTCCCCCCACCTTTCCCCTTTGGTGACCATAAGTTTGTTTTCTGTGTCTGTGAGTCTGTTCTGTTTTGTAAATAAGTTCATTTTTATCTTTTTTTTTTAGAGTCCACATATGCGTGGTATCTTATGATATTTGTCTTTGTCTGACTTTCTTCACTTAGCATGATAATCTCTAGGTCCATCCATGTTGCTGCAAATGAAATGGTTTCATTCTTTTTATGGCTGAGTAATATTCCATTGTGTATACATACCACATCTTCTTTATTTATTCATCTGTCAATGGACCCTTAGGTTACTTCCATGTCTTGGCTATTGTAAATAGTGCTGCTGTGAACATTAGGGTGTGTGTATCTTTTCCAATTAGAGTTTTCTCCAGATATATGCCCAGGAGTGGGGGTGCTGGGTCATATGGTAACTTGATTTTTAGTTTTCTAAGGAATGTCCATACTGTTCTCCACAGTGGCTGCACCAATTTACATTCCCACCAACAGTATGGGAGGGTTCCCTTTTCTCCACACCCTCTCCAGTATTTATTATTTGTAGACTTTTTGATGATGTCCATTCTTACTGGTGTGAGGTGATACCTCATTGTAGTTTTGATTTGCATTTCTCTAATAATTAGTGATGTGTGCCTTATCATGTGCCTGTTGGCTGTATGTCATCTTTGGAGAAATGTCTATTTAGGTCTTCTCCCATTTTTTTGATTGGATTCTTTGGGGTTTTTTTTGATATTGAGCTGTATGGGCTTAAATTTGGAAATTAAGCCCTTATCAGTTGCAACGATTGCAAATATTTTGTCTCATATTTCTAATTTCTGATCATAAATTCTCAAAAAGTAATCTAGGATTTTGAGGCTTTCTGAGAATATTTTCTTCCTTCACACACAGACACACACATGGTGAGCTGGTTGAAAAAAAAATATTCAGAGTTCCAAACTCTCTGCCTATGCTGCACATCATTAATACAGCCCAGCTGCTGTATTGTGAGAATTAGTTATGTTCCCGCTGTGCTTCACGAAAGTGAACCTGCTCAGATGAGGTTCAAGAAAGACTTGTATAGTATTGAACTCAACCTTTTTGTGGTAGTAAACTTACCATAATTCTTCAAAAACACAGAAAACTAAAGGTCTCACGTACCTGTTGTAAATAAAATTCACTCTGATGATTTCCTTTTTTAACCTGCCATTTTCAGGGGAAGGTGCTATCAACCTGGCTTTGGCTCAGAACCGAAGCCAAGATGTGAGAATGAATGGACCCATGGGAACTGGAAATCCAGTTAGGATGGAGACAGGATTTCCCATGGCAGGTGGTCCAGGTGAGATCTCCCACTCAGTTGCATGACATTTTACTTGTTTCCTTTTTTGGCTTTATTTGCTAATGTTGTGATCATTTGTTTCCTGCAAGATAGGTGGGGGTTCCTATCACACTTCTATTTACTGGTTCAGGCAAGTAAGATATGAATGTAGATTCTTAGGCTAGGATCATGGAGCGTGAAGCATACAGTCTTTGCAAACTTTTGGGTTCATGCTTAAAGGTAGATGAGCCCTGAGCCGTGCAGCAAATATTTATTGAGTTCTCATGTGTTAGGACCTATGGTAAGTGTTGGAAATAGAACTGAATAAAATACCTTCTACCCTCAGGATGTTTATAGCATAATGTGGCTTTCAAACGCCCGCTTTCTCTGTGACTGAGAATCTATGAGCTGAGAGTTCTTGCATGCTTATGTGGAATCTATAGAAGTATGTGAGAGAATATGTGTTTTTATGTATTTAGAATTCGAGAGAGTTGTAAGTTATTTACTACCTTTTTTGGCAGTCCTGAAATTTCATCTTTAGAGATTGAACCCAATATTCTAGAGATTGAACCCAATAACCCAGAATATTAGAATTGAGTTGGCTCTCTCATTTAAAGCTGAGGAAGCTGTGGAGCTCACAGAAAGGAAGCAATTTGACCAGGGTCAGGTAGCAGTGGGCTAATATCACAGATCTGACTCCCAGGTCAGTGCTCCTTTCACCACACTAGTGGCTTTAAAACTTTTTCTGCTGTAGGACCTTTTATTCAAATAAGCCAGAAAAATCACAGGTGCTATGGCTGAAGAAAAGCATCTGAAACTATACCCAGTCATTCACCTCCCCACCTTTCACAAGAGCTCAGTAGAATAGAGAAGCTCAGCTTGTAAAGCCATTGTTCTGAACTGTAGCTGAAGATTTGGCCATATAGAACTGGAATTCGGTTTTTATCCTGGCACTACCATTTAGTGGTTTCCTCAAGCTGGTCTCTGTACCTCTCCAAGCAACAGTTTCTTCACCTGTAAAATGAGATAATAGTGCCTATAATCTTTTGAGCTCATGCTTGAAAGTGAATGAATCCTGAACTATATAGCAAACATTTATTGAGTTCCTGTTATACATCACAACCTGTGTTGTTGGGCTGTTCTGGAGTACTATATAGTAAATGTAAATACCCAACCTGGAAGCTATAATAGAGAGTCAGTAGATACAGTTTCTCCACAGAAGTCTGAGCATTTAGTGTTAAGGCAGCTTGATGAGAGATTATAGGTGACACTGTTGCCACTACTGAAGAACCAGGGCCGGAAGAGGAGTGAGTAGAGTTTAGCCAAGTTGCATATAGTTAGCAAAAGAATGCATAGACCTAGGATGAGACTCAGGATATCTGGGTGCGAGTCTCAACTTTTGGCCAAATGTCTTAATATTTACTGGCCTTGGTTACCTGTGAACACATTTAATTATGTCCTGAAAACAATGTTATAGCTCTCTTCCAGCCTTTGACCGTTAGGACTCCATTAAACCAGTATTCACACTAATTCCAAGCTCTCCTAGTATCCAGCAAATAGCAGGCATATTTATTAAGCATCTAAGCATTTACTACATGAAAATTATAGTGATGTGTATAGTTCATTATCAACAAAGAAAATTTAGAAGCTTTAGGTTGAGATTAGGTTAGACTGATATTTAATGAAGGACATGGATTGTGATAATATATATAATATAAAGTTTCAGGAATAATCAGTTAGTAATGATCTGTAGCCACAGTAACATTTTAACCCCTAGGTATCTATCTTTTACTGCCAAGCATACCTAGGAATGTTTTTCTCTGTTGCCCATTGGGACAATGGATGCAAACAAAATTTAATATTTGCTTAAACTAAACAAATTTTTCTGAGGAATGAAACCTTAACTACCTTCTAAAATAATAAATAATTTTGGGATTGTGTATCTAGAATGTCTTAGTCTATAAATTATTCTTAGGATTGGCAACAGAAAGTTGTCTGATAAGCAGAGGTCTTTTGTAATTAAAACCAAATTCATAGCCGTTTTTTTTTTTCATAGCCTAATAGAACCCCAGGATTAATGAGGATACCATAGCAGTCATTTTGTCATGGTTTCTCAACCTCATCACTACTGATGTTTTGAGCTGGTAATTCTTTCCTGTGGGGACCTGTCCTATGCATTGTAGGTTGTTGCAACATCCCTGGCCTCTACCTCTCAGATGTCAGTAGTACCATGACTGCTTCCCCCTAGTTGTTTCATTCAAAACTGTCTCCATACATTTCCAAATACCCACTGGGGAACAGAATTGTGCCCAGTTGTGAACCATGGATCTAGTCCAAATTCCCACATAGTGGTGGAATGTATTTTATAGTATTGCTACTGAGCATGTAGCCAGCATGTGCTTAAACACTTCTGAGGATAGGAAGCTGATTGTAAGCTAAAAAAACCTGTTTTTTCTTATCTTCTAAGAACTTCCTTACTATCTAATTACCATCTTTGAAAAATGGGATGGGTTCCTCAGAAACAAATCAAATTTCAACAGGTAAACATTTATCTAATTGTCCTCTCCCAAATAACAAAACACCTAAAAATGCTGGATAAAATATAACATTTAATGCACAGTTAAGCTTGTAAGAAAGTAAGAGAAAACCCCAGAGCAAGAAAGAAGTCAGAGAAGAAAATTTAAATAGCAGTAAACAAATGAAGAGATTCTGCAGGGGCCAAGGATTTGAGTTTTAATGGCCAAGAGAAATAAAATATGAAGCCTTGCCTCAGGCTCACATAAAGAAGGAAGTTAGACTTCAGAAGCCCTCAAGAAGCCAGGAGTTTTGGTTAAACAGTAGATTAGAAAATTTTTGTCCTCTAGCACAAGGAGACAAATGAAAAATGTGTCTCTCTTGATCTGGACTCTAGTTAGGGGATGGGGGAAATGGTAGTTGTGGACTTGTCTCCTCTGCCCTTATGCATGTTGGATGTTTAATGTATTATTGAAATAACCCAGTAACAGCTAAGCTTAGTTATCAAGTGGTTCTAGACTGGCAGTAATCATTGAAGCTCTCACCCCAAGCCATTGCAAACTTCTCATAGTTAAAGCCTACTATAAATGAGTTTATACTCCCAATTTATAAAATTTAGAATTAGACTACCTCCTACCTCCCTCCAGAATTCTAGATAATAGGAATATCCACATATTTAAAATTACGAAGATCATAAGAGAACAAGACCCTAGCAAAAAAAGAGGTGGGGAGGACAGAACTTACAGAAACTTAAAAATTATTAAAGTGAGTAACTTATTTAGCAAATTAGAGACAGCTGAATTGGAAGGTGAGTTTGAAGAAACTACACAGAATGCAGCAGGCAAAAATAAATAAAGAGATGGAAATACGAAAGAGGTTAAGAAAAATGGAGAAGTTTATATGTCTGAGAAGAGTTACAGAAGAAAAAGAGAAAGAAATTGAGGAGGGATAATAGTCAAAGAGAGAATAGCTGAAAATTTTCCAGAATTGATGAAAGACATGAGTTCTCAGATTCAGAAGTCCAGTAATTCTGAGCCCTCCAAATAAAAATAGATCCACATCTAGGCACAAAATTGTAAAACTACAGAACATGAAAAACAAAGAGAATATTAAAAAAAAAAACCCCAAAACTCAAAAGACCAGTTATTTACAGAGGAAAGATTGACTGCCAGACTTAGCTAATTACTCAAGGGCAACATTGGAAGCCATTAAACATTAGGATAATATTTTCAAAATGATGAGAGAATTATTGACAGCCTAGAATTTTAAACCAAGCTATACTATCAAGAGGAGTTTGAGATAAAGGCCTTTTTTAAAGAAACTAAGAGAATTTACTATTAACAGACCCTTGCTAATTGAACTGCTCAAGGATGTACTTCAGGAGGAAGAAAATTGAACCTAAGATGGAAGAAATAAGAGCTAAGAAGGAATGGTGAGCTAAATAATTGGTAAACATGGGGTAACTCTAAATAAGCATTGACTTATTTAGTAATGATGATTGTATATTGTCCTTAGACTTTAAGTTAGTTACGTCTTGACATTTTAAAGATATTACTAAAATAATAGAAATAGAATGTATAACTTTTAAACTAGTAGTGTAGGGATAGAAAGGAAAGGCATGATGAAAAAAATCGCTGCAATAAAATTCTTAGAAGTAGGAAAACAGCATAGAAAAAGAAGAGTAAAAAGCAGTGGTATCATAAAATGATAATCCAGAATATACCAGCAATTAACAATAAAGGTAAATGCATTAGAACATTGATAAAAAGAAAGTGGTTAATCAGGTTGAAAATAATCTCAGATTTAGCTATGTGCTCTTACAGGAAACACATAAAATATAAGGTCTCAGTTCATAGTTAAAAGGATAGAAAAAAGATAATCCAGGTGACTATTAACCAAGAAAAAGGGGTATAATGATATTTTCATCAGACAAAGCAGATTTTAAGATAAAAAGCATTACTGTATAGGACCACTGTGTAATATAAAAGGAAAAATTCACCAGAAAGATAGCTAAAGTTTTGCTTTCTTAATAACCTAGTCTCAAAATATGTGAGGCAGAATGGACAGAATTCATGGAGATAGCACATCCTAGGGGAGATTTTAACATACCTCTGTTGGTGATTGATAGATTGAGCAAAAAATTAATTAAGGATAAAGAAATAATTAAAATAGTTTGATATAATGGATATATATAGAAACCATACACTAAAAATGAAAGAATCTTAATCTTTTCAAGCATAAGTGGAACATTTATATAAATTGACCATGTATTATTGCAAAAGCAAGTTTCAATAAATACCACATATTGGTATCATACAGATTATGTTCTCTGACCACAGTGTAATTGAGTGAAGTCGCTGGCCAAAAAAACCCACAAAACCCTAACTAAAATGTCCCTTGGTTTTAGAAATTTAAAAATACGATCTAAATACCCAATGATTTTTTTTCCCAGTGATTTTTTAAAAAACAATCATGATGGACATTAGAAAATATTTAGAAGGAAATAATGAGAACAGTACATATCGAAACTTGTGAAATGTAGACAGTACATCATTTGGAAGAAAATTTAGGCCGTAGACACTTATATTAGAGCAGAACATCAACTGAAAATTAACAAGCTAAGTGTCTGACTTAAGAATTCAGAAAAAGAACAGCAGAGTAGTAATTTAGGAGGAAGGAAATCATAAAGGTAAAAACAGATAAGTAAAGTATGAATTTAAAAGAACCAATAGAGCAGAGCAGCAAAACCAAAAGATGTTTCTTTGAAAAGACAGCTAAAATTGATGATTCTAGTAAGATAAAGGAAAAAAAAAGACAAAATCAATGTAAAGAATGAAAAAAGCATATACTTTAAAACACTGTATTTTATAGTATGTGAATTATAATTCAGTTTTTTAAAAGAATGGGAAGAAAGGGTATATTCCATGAATAACTTTATGCTAATGAATTTTCAAGAATTGGCAAATTAACAGTTTTCTTGAAAATATAATTTAAAACTGACTTAAAAAGACATAACAAACTTGAAAAATATATCATTACTTAGGAAATTGAAATAATCTGTCTCCTTATGAGTCAGTATAACCTACAGGCCCAGATGATTTTACAGATGAGTTTTATTAAATATTTAAAGAACAGATACACATATTCTTCCAAGGTATAGAAAAAGGGGGAAGATACTTTCCAACTCATTTTGAAGTTGTTTTAATTTTGATACTAAAATTAAAGGACAGGAAGAGAGGATAATTATAGATGATTTATAGATGTGAATAGGGATGCTAAATCCTAGAAAGTCTAATAGTATTAAAAATTAGAAAGATAGGGAGCAAGAGGAGTTCTCAGACTGCCAGTAGGAGTATAAATTGATAAAACCACTTTTGAGTGCAGTTTACTAATATCTAGTAAAATTGAAAGTGCTTATACTTTAAAACCTAGCAATTTTAAGTGTATAATCTAAAGACACTCTCTCATGTCCACAGGCATACAGGACAAATACATGACATTGCAAAATTCTAAAAGTTAGTATTCATCAGCAGGAAAATGGTTGTATGAGTTTCATAAAATGGGGCACTACTAGAGCAGTCAAGATGGATGAATCTCAAAAAATAAGTGAAAAGGGAAAGTAAAGAAGAATACATGTAGTATGGTGTGACTTATACAAAGATCAAAGATATTTAAAAATGCCATGCAGGTTACTTGCATATGTAGAAAAGGTAAACATGCATGGAAATGTTAATTCCGATTATAAGATAAGAGGAAAAGAATGCAATGAGCTTGTGGAGTAGGAGGCTTCCTACTATACATATCTATGTATATATCTGACAGAGATAGGGTAAAATATTTAGGTTTAAATAAGGTAGTTGATGGTGTAAAATATTTCCATACCCTCTTATATTCTTGAAATATTTCTTTAAAAACAAAATTGTACCAATTCTAGTACTCTATTCTAGGGATTTTTTTTTTTTCCTCTAGGATTAATAAGGATGAGCAGCCCTGCCACTGTTATGATATCCCAAGGTGGAAACATGTCATCTTCCATGATGGCACCAGGCCCCAATTCAGAACTGCAGCCCAGGACTCCTCGCCCTGCTTCTCAGTCAGGTATTGACCTCCAAGGTTTGAGAATTGAAGAGGCTGAACTCCCTGTACAGATCATTACAAAATTCAGCTGTCTCCGAGCCAAATTCCTAACTGCCTATCTTAAACGCAGTCTTCTTTACAAAATCTGCCTTAATTTCTTCAAGCTAAAAGTCATCATTTCCTTCTCAGAATTTCTCATTATCAGTTATACCCCAACATTCCTGAAAATGTATTCCTTGGCCTGCCTTTTCCTGCTGCTCCAAGACCAAGAATTCTGTAGTGAAGTAAATTTGGTTAATGTAGCCTCCCTCCTGGGGATTCCAAATTAACATATTGAAGGCACTGAAAGTCCTCCAGTGAAGAAATTTGTCTAAGGTTATTAGTTCCAGTGTTTCTCAAACCTGACTGACCATATTTTGTTTTATTATGTTTTCTTATAACACAATGAACATAATTCCCCAGAATATGCTTTGGAAAATACTTTTATGGTTGGCTCTTTTTAGACAAGATTCATCTTTCTATCATCTTGGTCGTTGTTTTACATATAGAAAGTGCTCACAAACATTTCATTGAATGATACCAACAGATTTTATTCTATGTTTGCAGAATTACCAAGACTCATGCTCTAGGATCTAGATTACAATAAATTAATTATTGCTTTGTTGACTATCTTTAAACAGATGCAATGGATCCACTCCTCTCTGGGCTACATTTACAGCAGCAGAGTCATCCCTCAGGATCTTTAGCTCCCCCGCACCACCCAATGCAGCCTGTCCCTGTGAACAGACAGATAAACCCAGCTAATTTTCCCCAGCTGCAGCAGCAGCAGCAACAGCAGCAGCAGCAGCAGCAGTTGCAGGCAAGACCCCCACAGCAACATCCGCAGCAACAGCCACAGGGAATTCGACCCCAGTTTACTGCCCCAACTCAGGTGCCTGTTCCTCCAGGCTGGAACCAGCTGCCTTCCGGAGCCCTTCAGCCTCCTCCAGCCCAGGGTTCTCTGGGCACAATGACTGCAAATCAAGGGTGGAAGAAGGCTCCCTTGCCTGGCCCAATGCAACAGCAACTCCAGGCAAGACCATCCTTAGCCACGGTACAGACACCTTCCCACCCTCCCCCTCCATATCCCTTTGGCAGCCAGCAAGCCTCACAAGCCCATACAAACTTTCCTCAGATGAGCAATCCAAGCCAGTTCACAGCTCCTCAGATGAAGAGCTTGCAGGGAGGGCCCTCCAGGGTCCCAACCCCCCTGCAGCAGCCCCACCTCACCAACAAGTCTCCTGCTTCCTCACCCTCCTCCTTCCAGCAGGGATCCCCTGCATCCTCCCCAACGGTTAACCAAACTCAGCAGCAGATGGGACCAAGGCCACCTCAAAATAACCCACTTCCCCAGGGATTTCAGCAGCCCGTCAGCTCTCCGGGTCGGAATCCTATGGTTCAACAGGGAAACGTGCCACCTAACTTCATGGTGATGCAGCAGCAGCCACCAAATCAGGGGCCACAGAGTTTACATCCAGGCCTAGGAGGTGAGGAACACTGAAGCTATTTGTGTTGGTAAATTTACTGGAGGTAGACCTTAGTAGAACTTCAATTTTTAGAGTTAATGGAGGGAGTGAAATAAGGATATATTTATTTGGCTTTGTGGATATAGTGATGACACTTGTATAACTTAGTTAACTTGATATATTATGCAGATCTTACTGGTTATATTTAAGCTAGCCCTCTGGATTAAAATGCAGGTAAAATCCAATATAGAGATGTTCATTTTGTTTTTCAAAATATTTTTGCTTGATCTTGTACTAGTAAATTAAAATGTCCGGAAGAAATGTGATTTTATTAACAACTTAAACTGCTCAGCTGTTGAAAAAATTAAGATTATGTAATAGCGCAAAAATGAAAAGATAAGTATAGGATTTTGTTGGGGAAAAGCCCTTCTGGTTTTCAATTTTGATAATCCTGGTTAGTAAAATAGCATGGTATTTGTTAAATTTGATTAAAGTATTAAAGGGGAGTAAGTTCAGAAATCATTGACTTTTATAGTTTGATAATGCCAATGCCTGCTCCTTAGAGAGGGAATTCCACCAGTTATACCTAAAGGAGATTTATTTATTTATTTTGTAAGGTGCCTCTTGTATGAAGAAAAAGCAATGGAGCTTAATGTGTGAGAGGTAAAACGATTACAGTAAAACTTATCCATCTCCATGTTTATTATTTATTCTTATTAATCATTGATCTAGTGCACATGAATGTGCTTGGAGCTTTTCAGTAAGGTATAGAGAGTGTCAGTAATACTGTCATCTGATAAACATACCCCCCACCAAAAGACACCCATTGCCTATCCAGAAAAAAACCCTTGCATCTGTAGTGCAACATAGCAAAGGCATGTTCCCATGATTTCTGGTGAAATTCAGTTGCTCATCAGTCTTTTCACTCTCTTGTAATTACTTTTACTGACATGCAGGCTATAATAGAGTCCTAAGAAGCTTTTAGAAAATCCAAGAATGTTTCAGCTCCAAACTTCTCTGTTCTGGGCATCTAGCCTTGGATCAGTGGAAGCTGGGTAGTCCCTCCTGCAAATGTGATTACTGATTTAATTACAATGGAAGCATGCAAATGGGGACTTGTCACTGCTAGAAAGGACAAATGCATATTTGTCTACAGAGTGTTTTTCAGGACACTGAAAATTTGGCCCTTAAATAAAGGGACTAATATAAAAAATTTAAGTGAGCTTTAGATCTTGATGCTTTCATAGAGCAAATGATGTGCTCACCTAGGTGATCTGGCCACATCCAGGCCTACATTATAAATAATGAGTGGGTTCTGAGATTCTCCTTATTATAGATTTGCTTTCTGAAGTTAAACCTTCCTACAAAAGGATATATTACTGTAGTAAGATTCCATTAGAGCGTGGTTTTTGGTACCATAGCTGTCAGAATTGCAGCAAACCTTATGAGGGGAGGATGTAATAATAAATTTAATATAGCCTGACTTTGAAGCTCCTATGAATTGTTTCTGATCTCTTGTCTCTTCCAAAGAGACAAGCACAATATTGGGGAGAAATTTTCTGCAGAGGAAATTGTCATCCATTTCCCTCAATGGGAAAAAAAAATCGCCTATCTTATGCTTAATATCAGGACCAAGGTCTTTGTTTTATAGTATTTCTTATCAGTTTGTTTGAACATTAGAGAATTTAGCATATTCCTTTGGTACCTGTGTTAAAGTATATAAAGTTGTATTACAGAGAAGTGAGCCCTAAACCTTGCTGTGACGTGGCCTCAGATCACATTTAGGGAGCAGATTGCCATCTTTTCCTTGGCATGTTCTAAGTGTAAATTTTTTAGTATTTCTTTTTCATTTTGACAATGCTCATGTAAGAGATTGTGTTGATTTTTTTAACCATCTTTCCCAACCTTATTATTAAAGATCCTACCAGTGTGACAGAGAGCTAAGCCAGTGGAGACTTCATGCAGCTCATCCTTCCTTATTCATTCCACATCTAAGCAAGAGTATAAATTTGCTAGGTAACTGCCTTACTCATTGTTTTCTATTAAGGAATGCCTAAACGCCTCCCACCTGGCTTCTCAGCAGGACAGGCCAATCCGAACTTTATGCAAGGTCAGGTGCCTTCGACCACAGCAACTACCCCTGGGAATTCAGGAGCCCCTCAGCTGCAAGCAAATCAAAATGTCCAGCATGCAGGTTTGTTTTCTGATTTATTTAGCCAGCATTATTGAGCATTGTATGGTAGACAACGAGGATGTACAGAGAAATATGTGTTGGTCCTTCTCCTTAGTTTCAAACCTATAAATAATTATTCTTGCAGGGCAATAACTAATATATTGAAAGTAGGTAAAGTGTCTGGGAAATCTGGAAACACCTAAAGAAATGAAATGAAACTTGCGTTACAGCTGGAGTCAGCAGTTTCTTTATTTTCCTGAAAAGAACTGGATGGCAAATATTTTAGGCTTTGCAGGCTATATGTTCTCTGTTACAACTACTTAACTTTGCTGTTGTAGTGCTAAAGTAGCCATAGACCATACATAAATGAATGAGCATGGCAGTGTTCCAAACACTATTTATAAACTGGCAATAGCCTTGATTTGGCCTATGGGCCATGTTTGCTAACCCCTGAGTTAGTGAAAGGGCAAAAGGTGTTTCTGACAAAGGAGATGATAGATACAAAGGCATGGAGGCACATGACGTTTTGAACAACTGCATCTTTTAAAATCTCTGTATGGTACATTTTAACTTTGTTTATGTTGAATGTCTGAATTCTGGTTTACAGTGTGGTATTTGAAGACCACACTTTAATCAATACAGATTTAATGCCAACAGTGTATTGTACATAAGAAGAAACTTTGGAGGACAAATAGTGCAGAGCAGAATGGCTAAAAAGTATCTGTAAAGCAGTATTGTACAAACCCAAGCTTCATGTTTCTGGTTGCTTGGGTACCACATGACTAATCCTTTTACCTTTTCTCATTCAAGCAGTTTGCACCAAGGTAGCACAGATACCTTGATATATTATGCAGATCTGTGCACAGTTTAACATCCTTTGTTGAGTATCCTCTGTCTGCAGCTTCTGAATTGTCCATCAGTTGACTTCCACCAGAGGCTCAGCTTCCAGACTAAGACCAAATAGTTTTTACTGCATTGGAGAAGGGAAGACCTATCTTTAGGAAGTATCAGGTTTTCTTTTCTTTAAAGTGAAGCATCTAGATATCACATCCATAATGACTTTGAGAGTCATTATTAGTTTTCCTAGGAGCATTTAAAGGTCTTCTCAACATTGCTGAGATTTTCCTAAAAGGCTACATTACATTTTTTGTTTCCTTGACTCATCTGAAGCAGAGTTTATTTCACTAGCCTACAGTGCTTTTCATAAATTTTCTTCCTCTTGGGTAGCTATAAGTCATTTTTTAGTAATGAGATGCTACCTTTCTCTGTGTGTAATCTGAAAGAAAGCAAACTTTACTGATACTCAGAATGTTATCTTTAAGTTAACCAAATAGGAGTAAAGAAACGGTCTCTCCTTCTCTATTGTATGGTCACTGAGAATGTAAATAGTTATGCCACAGTCACATCTCCATACTAAGAAAACCCACAGAAAGTATGTTAAGCACAGCACATTTGTTTATGTTGGTCAGTTGATATATGGGTGAGGGGTGTTTTTCTAATTAAGGTAATTTGAGTATCTTAATAACAATAAGATAATAGTATTTCTTTATGAAACTTTGCTTTCCTTTTTTTTTAAAGGTGGTCAAGGAGCTGGTCCTCCTCAAAACCAGATGCAGGTGTCCCACGGGCCACCAAATATGATGCAGCCCAGCCTCATGGGAATTCATGGCAACATGAACAGCCAACAGGCTGGTAGTTCTGGGGTTCCTCAGGTGAACCTGGGCAACATGCAAGGCCAGCCGCAGCAGGGCCCACCATCTCAGCTGATGAGCATGCACCAGCAGATCGTGCCCTCCCAAGGCCAGATGGTCCAGCAACAAGGAACCTTGAACCCTCAGAACCCTATGATCCTTTCAAGGGCCCAGCTTATGCCGCAGGGTCAGATGATGGTGAATCCTCAGAGCCAAAATCTTGGGCCCTCACCCCAGAGAATGACCCCACCCAAGCAGATGCTTCCCCAGCAGGGCCCACAAATGATGGCGCCACATAACCAGATGATGGGGCCTCAGGGGCAAGTTTTGCTCCAACAGAACCCGATGATAGAGCAGATCATGACCAATCAGATGCAGGGGAATAAGCAACAATTTAACACTCAGAACCAATCCAGTGTCATGCCGGGACCAGCACAGATAATGAGGGGACCAACTCCAAATATGCAAGGAAACATGGTGCAGTTTACGGGACAGATGTCAGGACAGATGCTGCCCCAGCAAGGGCCCGTGAACAACAGTCCATCTCAGGTTATGGGGATTCAGGGGCAGGTCTTGCGGCCACCAGGGCCCAGCCCACACATGGCCCAGCAGCATGGCGATCCTGCTACTACAGCAAATAATGATGTCAGCTTGTCTCAGATGATGCCTGATGTTAGCATGCAACAAACCAACATGGTCCCCCCCCATATGCAGGCCATGCAGGGAAGCAATGCCTCGGGGAACCACTTCTCAGGCCATGGGATGCCTTTCAATGCACCTTTCAGTGGAGCACCCAATGGAAATCAGATGTCCTGTGGTCAGAATCCAGGCTTCCCGGTCAATAAGGATGTCACGCTAACAAGCCCATTGTTGGTCAACTTATTGCAGAGTGATATCTCTGCAGGCCATTTTGGGGTAAACAATAAGCAAAATAATACCAACGCAAATAAACCGAAGAAGAAGAAACCCCCTCGGAAGAAGAAAAATAGTCAGCAAGATCTAAAGTAGGTTGTGATAGTTTTGCCTAAAATCTTATTCATTTATTTCTATGTGAACAACTTTTTTTGATGAAAAATTTTAAACGTGTATAAAATTAGAATACTATAATGAAATTCCTCTTGATTCACATTATCAACTCATAATCTATCTTGCCTTCATCCATGTTCTCCCCCGTTACCCTCTTGATTATTTTAAAGCAAGTTCACTTTAAATATTTCAGTATGTACCTCTGAAAGAGATTTTTATGACTACACAATACCATTAGCATACCTAGAAAAACTAACACTTCCTTCATATTCTCGCATATACAGTGTTCAAATTTCCCTGATTATCTCGAATTAATTTTTTTTAACAGTTTGTTCAAATAAGGATCCAAACAAGGTTCATACATTACAATCAACTGATATATGTTTCTTAAGTCTGTAGTCTCATGGGGTTGGGGTATTCAGAGCCTGAAAAGTAGCCAGTGCTACCACCCTGCACCTCCACAAAGTATGTCAGGTTTATAATGACTGTTGGGGAATCAGAAAGGCCAAATGTGTTTTGGAAATGAAAACTGCTTATGGAGACTCCCTTCTGTCTCTCAGATAGAAATGGTTTTTTGTACAGGTGCCTTTCCTTTAAGGGCTCTTTATTATCCCTAGAAGCTTAAAACCTCATGCTAAGCTAATTAGACCTTTTAAATCAATTACCTTTTCAGTAAAGATTCTCCAGGCTGAGTTCTTTTGCCAGATTACAGCAGGAAGGGCAAATCAATTTATATTTCATTTCCTAAAGCTAAACATTAAGTCATATTTTTGGCTTTGATTAAATGTTTCCAGAAGCAATGTTAATGAAACTGGATTTACTGTCTTTAATCATAAAACTAGAAATCAGAGGTATTTATTACCAGAGAATAGTAACTAATGAATATAAAACAATTCAAATAATTTGCTAGAACTATAGAAGAGAATAGGGGAGCTTTAGTTAAGCCAACATAAATGTTCAAAATAAAACCAACTACCTTTCTTCCAGCCTTCTCACAATATTTAGACTAATATATCATATTCACTTGCTGCTTCTTGAATCTCACAAATCAAAAGTCAGTTAATTGTATATTAACAACTTGTATTTTTCCTGAATTCAGAATTAATATGCCCTTTGGTTATCTTATTTTTCTAATAGCTTTTTCTAAGTTAAATTCTTTACTACTCTCAACCTGTGTGGGAACATTTTTTGTGGCAATATTTATTCCTGTCAGTAATCTAGGAGTAAAATTGCAAGGTTATTCAGTTGCCATTAGTATAGATTTTTGCTGTCTACACCAACCCTCAAGGGAGATTGCTTACTTGTTGGGGCTACAGCTGTGAAAAGGCCTTATACAGACAGCATCAGGGCTCCTAGGAAGGGAGACAGTAGGTTAAAAGGAGGAGTGAGTGCTCCCAGCTTACTGTGGAACCTTGGGCCTGTATCTTACACCTCTCTGGGCCTTTGTTTTCTCATCCATAACGAGTACAATTCTTTAAAAGTAAAGAGTACTACAGAATCTTTGCGTATGATTTGAAGTAAGGTCATTTAAGGAGCAAATCGATACAGACATCTGAATGTGCTAAGGACCTGCTTTTGTTTCTAAATTCCCATGTGCTAGGGCTTTTAAAGTGGATTTAAGGTAAGACTTATGAAACTCCACAGAACAGAGTGAGAGAAAATACTGTCCAAAAGTGGGTGACCAAGATCAGGGCAAAGGAAAACTACAGGTAGAAAAGAAAGGAGCAGCTAGGAATAAGATAACAAACAAAATGAGGGCTATGAGCACCCTAGTTCTTTGGGAATGTGGGTGTTAGTAGATAATGTTTTCATTTTTTTTCTTCCCCACTGAAAACTCTTAAGTTACACCCAGGTAAAAATGAAAGCATCCTAAAGCCAGTGAGGATGTCTGCAACTACTCATTTTGCAACAAAATTAATTAGCTTTGTTCTGGTATTGTCCATCTTTCTTTGCTCATGAATACCATTTTCATCAACCAATCTACAAGTTATTGCAAGGTGTTGTGAATTGTTGGAGCCACTGCTGAAGTAGTCACACAAAAAATAAGAAATATGGACTCCCTGATTGAATTTGATAGCTATACCAAAGATAGTGTGGGTTTCATAGGAGCAGTACTTTATATTGATAGTCCAAACTATGATCAGGTCTTAAAACATCTAAGGGGTGGATGATTACATGAAAATCATTATATATCAGAAACTTGTAGAAAGCACTTTGAGTAAATAGCCATGTTGTTAAGTGGATTTTAACATTTAATGAAATTGCCAGATTATTTTTATACCAAATATTGACTATTTTATCAGACTAGAGAGATGTAAATAATGCTTAGAATGATAATGCAAACAGATTTTAGTTCTTCAGAAATAGGGAAGAAGTTAAGCTAGTTTTGTGTATAAACTATGCAACTTACTCTCAAATGTGTAATTTATTTTTTAGCACCCCAGATACTCGCCCAGCTGGCCTGGAAGAAGCTGATCAGCAGCCATTGCCTGGAGAACAAGGAATTAACTTGGACAACTCAGGCCCTAAACTGCCAGAATTTTCAAACCGACCACCAGGTGATAAAATGTTAGCTAAAGATTATATACTTGTCATCATTTATTTACAGCAGTTTTTAAGCCTTTTCTTCAAGGAAACAATAGTATTTTATTTTGTCTACTAACCAGGCTACTCAGTGATTTAATGTGTTTAGTATTTGGAAACTTCACCTTGGTATTAAGTTAAAAAATTTTTTTCAAGTATAATTTCTGAAGATGTGTGTGAGAGAGAGAGAGAGAGAGAGAGAGAGAGAGAGAGTGTGTGTGTGTGTGTGTGTGTTTATCTCAGTTTAACCTTTGCTATTTTAGGTCCTCGTAAAATCAGACTGAAATATCAAATGCCTTTGTTCTTGTCAATATCAAGGTTCTAGTTGGCATCAAAATGGGCTAAGATTAAATGGAAAGATGTTTTTCACTCTAATCCTTCTTGCCTGCCTTTCCTGGAGCCTTTTCTACTGGGGCTTTCTCAAAGCAGAGAACTACCAGGGTTTAAAATAAGATTTTTTTGATAGAACTTTTATTATGAATCTTTAAATATAAAAAATATATAAAGAGTAATAAAAGAGACATTCATGCACTTCTTACCCAGCTTAATAATGAAATAAGACCAATATTTTGAAACCCTCTGTGTTGGACCTCACCCCACCCCCGATTATATTATAATATTATCCTCTAAATGTTGAAAATTATGTTGAGAAGGAAAAATCTCCTAAAATTCATTCATTCCAACCTAGGTATTATAGAACCAAGGCCAACTGCTACAATGCCTTTATACCTGGTTACTCTTATTCTAAGCAGTGATTTGTAACCTTATTACCCTGTGACACAGTTGAAGACACACAAGCCTGTCACATTAAAACCACACTTCCCTGTGTATACAAAGGATTATGTTTGATTTCTCCCTTGCTAGTTATTCTACCTCTTTTGGCATATAAGTATGATGTTATTTTAGGTATAAATGTTAGTCCACCTTTAATTTATGTATTTTTTAAGTGAATCAGAAAAAAAGTAAATTCATCACGATGTCAGTACTTTGTGTTATTTATTCCAAGTTGTTTGGACACACCACACTTCCCATCAGTGAGTTGCAGTCGCACAGCTGAGGCTGGGAGGTCACCAGTCTTTGGTGGGTATGTCCAAAGGCATTATGAACAAGAATGTGCCTTCCCTCGGACACATCTGAATTCTGTAAATCCCAGGGTCTTCACACACATTATTGCTTCCTTTCTACAGTTTGCAAGCTGAGAGCCTATAGGCTGAATTTGGCCTACAATATGTTTGAATTGTCACGCAGCATCCTGAACCAAACAGAAACCTGAATTTAAATGCCTTTAGATAGAGCATCAGCAGCTCTGCAGTTTGGCTCTGTCTGCAGAACTACTACTGTCTTATACTAGCCCACTTCTCTTCTTTAGTACCGGTCTGGTCCCTGAAGGCATACGAGCTTTCATCCTTTGATTAATAAATTTGGTTTTGAATTATGTTATATGCACTGTGTTTGTCCTGGCTTTCCCCTTGCACCGTGCTGTCAGGGTACCTGCAATCTGTCTTCTTATCATTAGTGCCCTTTGTACTGCTGCCTCCAGCTTCTGGAACTTTATAGCAGCCATGCCCGTAACTGTTACTTTCAAGAGGCTGCTGTATTGTCTATGTTGCTCTCTTTAATATTGATGCTGTCTGGTGGCCTGATTTTAAAGATAAAGGCATTTGTGTCATAGCCCTGACATCAAGGGGCTTCTACAGAAAGTACAATTTTCTTAACACGGGAACCTGAGTTAAACTTATAGAAATGCCATATGTTATTGGCTTTATAAATGTAAAGACGTTATGTGGGCCTAAAACAAAAAAAGGATTTTTAAAGACTTCCAAAAATGGATTCTGCACATTGTACTCATTGGTATCATGTCAATCTTTGGCCAGAAGACATTGATTAGTTATTAAACACAAATTATGACCCTGTGGGTCAGCAGCATTTGGTAGCTGCTCTGTGAAAATCTTGAGCCACCATTTCATCTGACTGCCAGAGTCAACTGTCCTTGTGCCTGTACCTTCTTAAAACTTTCCTAATGTATTTTTTCATACAACAATGAAATAAATCTAGTTTGTGAAATTGTATCCCAGCTATATGCTCACTTTTTCCCACTGAACCACCTTTATTCTTGGTTAATGATCTTTCCATCCTTTCTGCTGATTGTGTAAGGTTTTGGTTCTAAAATGCCAAATAAAATCTTTACAGAAGTAAGAATCATTTGAGATGTTGCCTTCTAGAAATTTGTGAGATATTGTCCCTTAGAGTACTTTTCCCCAAATTATTTTTTTATTCCTGGGGGCTATGCTTCTTGCTTACTTAATTCTGCAATTATGAATTCATAGAAAATATTTTTCAAAATAGATATTTACATGTAAAAAGGAAATGGAAGAAATATTCAGAAAAAGAACTTCAGTGCCCTCATTTTATTTTTGATGTATGTATCAGCTTCTGTTAGCTCCTACAATTTATTAAACTGATTTACGTCGGAGGGGCAGTTTAATTCAGTTGGGTTTCCCAAAGGATTGAGCCTTAAGGATACAGCATGGTGTGTGAAACCAATGGATTGGAGTAATTTTAAATTCTTCTTTCTTAAGGAATTGAATCCTAGAATGTCATATTTTACTTCTGTTGAAAGAATGAAAAGGCTGTCTTCAGTGCTGGCGTTTTCAACAAAACCAAGTCTTAAAAAAAAAATCTGTCCTAACAGAAAAAAGTGAATCTTAAATGCTTCATTCACAAGTACAGTGAAATATTTGTTATGCCTGCATGAGACCCCAATGCTGGGTGGTCAACTGCTTGCTGTTGATGGAGTTTTTCATGTTTCAGCTGAATGTTTGACTGGTATAGACTTGGCCACTTTCAGTGTGTAGCAGTGTTACAGTCTTAGTACAGTGATGCTTCGTTCAAATCCTGAAGACTAAGGAGCTCCAGGTTCTTGATGCTTTGCTTTTTGCTTCCTTAAGCACTATTCCCCTTTGCTTACGACAGCGAATGTGGGGCTGCCCCTGCCCCCCTGGGAACGGGCACGCCTGAGCTGTCTGTGCACGGTCTGTGCCACCTAGATGAGTATTGCTTGGCTATACTCTAAAGGTAGCAAAGCTTTTCTTGCTGAAAATCTAACTTCCCTGATTTTGGGGGCTCGTTTTAGGTTATCCTTCTCAGCCAGTTGAACAGAGGCCACTTCAGCAGATGCCTCCTCAGCTCATGCAGCATGTGGCACCCCCACCACAGCCACCACAGCAGCAGCCACAGCCACAACTGCCACCACCGCCGCCGCAGCAGCCACAACCTCCCAGTCAGCCACAGTCTCAGCAGCAGCAACAGCAGCAGCAGCAGCAACAAATGATGATGATGCTCATGATGCAGCAGGACCCCAAATCAGTCAGGCTTCCCGTCTCCCAGAGTGTCCATCCCCCAAGGGGCCCCCTGAACCCAGACTCCCAGAGAATGCCCATGCAGCAGAGTGGCAGTGTGCCTGTCATGGTCAGTTTGCAAGGACCTGCCTCCGTGCCGCCATCACCTGATAAACAGAGAATGCCAATGCCTGTGAATACTCCTTTGGGAAGCAATTCAAGGAAAATGGTATACCCGGAGAACCCCCAGAATCCTTCCAGCTCGCCACTGGGAGAGATGTCCTCGCTCCCTGAAGCAAGTGGCAGTGAAGTACCATCTGTCTCAGGAGGCCCAAATAACATGCCTTCACATTTAGTAGTTTCCCAGAATCAGTTAATGATGACAGGGCCAAAACCTGGACCATCACCCCTTTCAGCAGCTCAAGGTGCAACTCCCCAGCAACCCCCTGTAAATTCCCTGCCCAGCTCTCATGGCCACCACTTTCCAAATGTGGCTGCTCCAACCCAAACATCTAGGCCTAAAACACCAAACAGAGCCAGCCCCAGACCCTATTATCCTCAGACACCCAACAACCGCCCTCCCAGCACAGAACCTTCAGAAATCAGTCTGTCACCAGAAAGACTCAATGCCTCCATAGCAGGACTCTTCCCCCCACAGATTAATATTCCCTTACCTCCCAGGCCAAATTTAAACAGGGGCTTTGATCAACAGGGCCTAAATCCAACAACTTTGAAGGCCATTGGGCAAGCACCTTCAAATCTTACCATGAATAATCCTTCCAATTTTGCTGCCCCACAAACTCACAAATTAGATTCTGTGGTGGTGAATTCTGGAAAGCAGTCTAATTCTGGAGCAACAAAACGGGCAAGTCCAAGCAACAGTCGCAGGTCTAGTCCTGGGTCAAGTAGGAAAACCACCCCAAGTCCTGGGAGACAAAATTCAAAAGCCCCTAAACTTACTCTGGCCTCTCAAACAAACGCAGCCCTGTTGCAAAATGTGGAGTTGCCAAGAAATGTACTGGTCAATCCCACTCCTTTGGCCAATCCCCCTGTACCTGGGAACTTCCCTAACAACAGTGGGCTGAATCCTCAGAATTCTACCATGCCTGTGGCTGCAGTGGGAGGTGTTCTCGAGGATAACAAGGAGAGCTTGAACGTGCCTCAGGACAGCGATTGCCAGAATTCCCAGGGTAGGAAGGAGCAGGTAAATGTTGAGCTAAAAGCGGTCCCTGCCCAAGAAGTTAAAATAGTTGTCCCTGAAGATCAATCCAAAAACGATGGGCAACCTTCGGATCCTAACAAGCTTCCCAGTGTCGAAGAGAACAAAAACTTGGTGTCTCCTGCTATGAGGGAAGCACCAACATCGTTAAGTCAACTTCTTGACAACTCTGGAGCTCCTAATGTGACCATTAAACCCCCTGGGCTTACAGATCTGGAAGTGACACCTCCAGTAGTTTCTGGAGAGGACCTGAAAAAAGCATCTGTCATTCCCACACTGCAGGATCCGTCTTCTTCTAAAGAACCCTCTAATTCCCTAAATTTACCTCACAGTAACGAGCCGTGTTCAACCCTTGTGCATCCAGAAATGAGTGAGGTCAGTTCCAGTGTTGCACCAAGCATCCCTCAAGTAATGTCAAGACCTGTCAGCTCTTCCTCCATTTCCACCCCTTTGCCCCCAAATCAGATAACTGTTTTTGTAACTTCCAACCCCATCACAACTTCAGCTAACACATCAGCAGCTCTGCCAACTCACTTGCAGTCTGCGTTAATGTCAACAGTCGTCACAATGCCCAATGTGGGTAGCAAGGTTATGGTTTCTGAGGGACAGTCAGCTGCTCAGTCAAATGCCCGGCCTCAGTTCATTACACCTGTCTTTATCAATTCATCCTCAATAATTCAGGTTATGAAAGGATCACAGCCAAGCACAATTCCTGCAGCCCCACTGACAACCAACTCTGGCTTGATGCCTCCCTCTGTTGCAGTTGTTGGCCCTTTACACATACCTCAGAGTATAAAATTTTCTTCTGCTCCTGTACTGCCTAACGCCCCCTCTAGCAGTCCCGCTCCAAACATACAGACAGGTCGACCTTTGGTCCTTAACTCACGAGCCACCCCTGTTCAGCTTCCTTCCCCTCCTTGTACAACTTCTCCAGTTGTCCCTCCTCATCCCCCTGTCCAGCAAGTGAAAGAATTGAATTCAGATGAGACTAGTCCTCAGGTGAGCACCTCAGCAGATCAGAGCACTCTGCCCTCTTCACAGTCAACCACGGTGGTTTCTCCCCTTTTGACCAATAGTCCAGGCTCTTCTATCAACCGGCGAAGCCCAGTCTCATCTAGTAAGGGCAAAGGAAAAGTGGACAAAATCGGCCAGATTTTGCTGACCAAGGCATGTAAGAAAGTTACAGGCGCCCTTGAGAAAGGGGAAGAGCAGTATGGTGCAGATGGAGAGACTGAAGGCCCAGGGCTAGAGACCGCAGCTCCAGGGCTTGTGGGAACAGAGCAGTTATCCACAGAGCTGGACAGTAAAACCCCAACACCCCCAGCACCCACTCTGCTA
This sequence comes from Vicugna pacos, assembly GCF_048564905.1. Lineage (NCBI taxonomy): Eukaryota > Metazoa > Chordata > Mammalia > Artiodactyla > Camelidae > Vicugna > Vicugna pacos. The sequence continues at coordinate 25,961,555 of NC_133005.1, read as the reverse complement.
AAAATGACCTCTAGCCCTGTGGGCCCAGGCTCCGCTTCAGCAGGACCCAGCTTACCTGGCAGTACTCTCCCCACCAATGTACGCTCGATAGTAACCACTCTGGTACCCTCTGAGCTCATCTCCACGGCGCCGACCACAAAAAACAATCATGTTGGCATAGCATCTGAGCCACTTGCGGGTGGCCTAGTGGAGGAGAAGGTGGGATCTCATCCAGAGCTTCTACCCAGCATAGGTATGTACTTGGGGCCTGGCATCATCTCGTGTTAATTTGTTGATGACCTATCCCGCAAGAGAAAGCATGATTCGTTTTCTACTTGGAGGAAGAAGAATGGGCTTAATGGCAATAATGGTAGTTTCATTTATTTGAAGTACACTGGGAAATATGCTTTTTAAATCCATGTTAAGTTTATATTCATTAACCTGGTCCTCTCTCAGCTCCTGAAATAGATGTATCTTTCACTTACATAAAAACTTTTATTTTACAGAAAAAATTTTTTATGTATATTGTCTTACAACATCTTTGTACCAACCACATCAGGTAGCCCTAACCCCATTCTTCACATGAGAAAATTGATGCTCAGAGTTCAGTATTCATTCAAAGTCTATGTTGTGAGCCTCTAGTTTAACATTGCCCCTTGAGGGTGAATAGCAGCTCCTGAGGTTCTCTTACAATGGTAAAGACTTGTTCTCAGCAGTTTCAGAGCAGATTTCTCATAGCCCCTTCCTCACTGTACTCTATCCCAGGGACTGTTCCCTTCTGACTGGCTACTCCAGAGGAAATCTTTCCAGGAAACCAGGTTTCCTGATGACATGGGAGGAGCAAAGTAATTGAGAGACAGGCTTGAGTTAGTAACACAGTGCCAGCATTTACCAGCTGTATGGGCTTAAGCAAGTTACTTGACTGCTCCAAACTTTAGTTTCTTTCTTTGTAATATGAGGACAGAAGTAGTTGTAAGAATTCAATGAGATAATGTATATAACATGCTTAGCACAGGGCTAGAATAAAACAATCATTCAATAAAAAGTAGAGTTGTTATTACGAGTTTCTTTTTGATGCAAATTAACATCTCTTTGAAAATTAGACCATTCCATTCCACTCATGTGTTTCTAGTTCAGGTTATTTCCTCTGTACTGTTAAGTTGGGCTAATGAGGGAAACATAGGTGTCCTAACATCTCCTGCACGTGCGCTCACAAGTTCCTCTTTCTGTGAGGCTTAAGTGGTACAGGAGCTCTATTTCCCCAAAGTGAAATCAGCTGTAAGGACCTTTGCTGTATTTTAGGCCAGCCAATAGCACCTAACTTGTTCATGCAGCTAAAATGCCTTGAGGGGCAGAAAGAACATAAGCTTCGGGGTAAGATCAGAGTTCAAATTCTAGCTCCACTGTTCACCAGTCACAGTTGGATAAATCCCTTAACCTCTTGTAAGCCATGTGCTTCACCTATAAAATGGAAATTTTAACTCTTACCTAGTAGAATTTATACAAGAATTCATTGAAAGGGCTTAGGATAAAGTGGCCAGCACACTGCGTCACACAGAGCCCTGGAAAGGTTAATTCCCCTACTCTCTGCCTCTTCACTTCAGTGCTAGAGATACAGGGAGGGATAATGGCCTTTAAGGAGTTCTCTGCCCTTGCAGGAGAGAGAGGTGCTGTAGGTTTCTGGTTCTACTTCTGTTGATGTAGGTGAATCTTAGGAATTCAAAAAAATAAAAACAAAAACCTTGTATGACTTAAATATATTGTTTGCTATTAAGTGTTTCCATTTCCTTTCAGGGAAGTTTTCCCTCCAGTACCAAGAGAATAATGATGAAGTGATTAGAAAATATTTTTATCTGGATCATATATAATCTTAGAGAAATATATGAGCCTTAGGGAGATGAACTAGCAGTTGGAAAAAACTTCTCAATTTTAGTTAAGATTATTTCCATTTTTTTTCAAGGGGCTTCTGTACTTTTACCTTGAAAATGTGAGAAACAATATTGGAGTAAAAAGTAAAAGTTTAATTTTAAGCTTTATCAGCCAAAAATCATCCAAAATAAATTCTTAACTAAGCAGGGAGAGAAGTCTGTAAAAGTCACAACTTCCACGAGAGGGTAAAACTTATTTTTGTAGAGTTAGATTGGGTTTCAAGATGGGAGGACATAACCTTGAGAGATGTGGCATATTTGTGCCTCAATCTTTACTGTATGACCCAAGAAGTTTCCATTCTAGAGCACATTGTGTAATGTGTTCCATTCCTCTTCAAGGGCCTAAGTTCTCTCTGTCCTTCAAAGCCTAATTCTGATATTTCTTCCTTTAATGTAACTTCAGATTTCTCAATCTAGAATTGTTCTCCCTTGCTTTGGACTCCCATAGCAATTTATAATTTATGAATTTGCTTTATGTAACATCACATTTCACTCCAGTGTACCACATGCGTATATCTTATCTATAATACTAGACTTGACTTCTTGATGGACAAGAAGAATGTAATTTGGTCTCTGAGGATGCCTGGCACAGAGCCTTGCCCTTAATAAATTCTTGATAACTTTGTTAGATAAGTAGATAACATATCAAATTGATTTATTCATTAAGTATGAATTGAATACCTGCTTTATGCTCATCACGCTTGCCAGGTGCTGTAGAAAAGTACAAAATAAATTATATGATTCAGATCTCAAGGAATGTAGTCTTTAAAGGGATGAGACAGTTTTTTAAATGCTGGGTGAATGATGTAATTGTCCCTCTAAATGTGGTTTGAGTTGTCCACTAAGGTGCGCTTTAGAGTTTTTTAGAGTACTGGACAGAACTTGACCCCAAGAAGCAAAAATTACGGGTGTTACTGTCCTCATGGCCATATCCTTCCTTGATCTTTGTTTACACAAAAAGGAAAAACAAATACCCATAGTGGTAGTCTTTGCTACTGTTAAAGTATTTGATTTTTTAAGTAAGTTTTGAAATGTACTGTACTTTCAAAGCCAACTTCATGTACTACTCTCTAAAAGTATGTGTATTTCAGCAATTACTTAGCCCTTGATTCAGTCAATGCTTTCTGCTTTGTTTAGAAAAGAAAGTAAAAGGCCTGTTTTGTTTTTGTTTTTTCCTTGCCTTAGCCCCTTCACAGAGTTTAGTTCCAAAGGAAGCTCCAACCACAGCACTGCAGGGATCTGTTGCCAGACCAGGTAAGGCCCACTTACGAAAAATTTCTTGGAGTGGAATGGATTACACATGAAGGAACCACTGTTGTCCTCAGTGTACCAGGAAGTGGCTGAAACTATCTTATCTCTTTGCTTCAGAGCAGACTTCAGTTGAGTGGCAGAGCTTGTGCAGTACTATTTGAAGTTATTTTTCCCCTGACCAGCTTGCTCTCTGACGCATTCCTGGTGTCAGCCAGGGAACTCAAGAAGGGCACCTCAGTGCCCATTGTCTGTCTGCCACCCAGCCATGGGTGGTTTCCATTGCAGAGTTTGCCCTGTTCCATGACCCTGGCACCCATAGCTGGCAGCTGACTGACTGACGTCTGGTAACTCACTGTGGTGGCAAGCATTACCGCACTAAGATAGTAATTGCATTATCAAGACATGAGTAGAAGCTTATTCCAAGAACCTCTGCTACAGTGAGAGAGCCATTCCTCCAGGGAGTCAGAGTCATTTCAGTCATCTCTGGATGGCATTAAGTTTCTTCCCATGACCAAGATATTGTAAATAGCACTAGGGATGGTGTTTCTGGAAGATGGAGCCTAATTTGACAGGTAACTGCTGTGGGATGCTGGGCCAGCTCTGAACACTGGATCTTGATGGCAATAACAGCACGCTGTCTTTGTTGATTAGACTGCTGGGCAGATAAAGATCGTAAATTGTTACAGTTTAGTGTTGCCTAGCTCTTTGTCACTGCAGGTTATTGAGGGGTACCGAGAAAAAAAAGTATGACTGCTTTCCACAAGGAGGTTAGCATCTCACTGACAATACAATTAACACACTTGACAAAATTAATTTTAAAAATACAACCATATTTAATTTTGAATCTAAGCCAGTAAAAATAAAGTAAAGGTTGTGATTATTTTAAAACCTGCTTCAGGATATCATGTCCTGTAAGATGAGTAGGACTTTCTGTTATATACTCTTTGGGTAAAACTAGGCCTCTGAAAAAATGGACGAGCAAACAACATTTCAGTCACCCAGATTCTTCCTTTGTTACCAACTGCCACATGATACCTGAAAAGGGTAGGAATGGAACAAATTAGTCAGAGAAGGAATTAGATAGTAAAACTCATTTTTGGTGAGGAAAAGAGCAACTGGAAAGGGGAAGGGAATTCCATCTCCTGCCCCAACTCTTTTCTCCAGAAAATGTGCCTTACTGTATTCATACAGTCTCCTTCTCAGAGTAATTAACTGCAGAATCCTGTTCCTTTTAGAAGTTTAGCTTAAATGGATCTCCTTAGAATACCCCCAAAGCCAATAATTGCCTTCACCAAACCCCTTTGATCTTCAGTTATATGAATTAGCTGTGATAGTGTTAAAATTCTCAAAAACATTGAATTTTGTTTCAAAATCTTTTTTTTTTTTTTTTGTAATCCAGTTCCTTTGACTTGAGCTGTTTTTATTTTTGAGCACACATTACCTGAGTTTCTTTGCTCCAGCAGAGCCGTTAATGCAGCAGAGACTCAGTGAGTTGGTATCTGTTTCTTGTAGATGAGTTTCCAGGTTTTATGGGTTGGATATAGGAAGCTAAATAGCAAATGAGAAGCAAGGATTCTTTTCTGCCAACATCTTCTTTTGAAGACAGAGTAGTTCAGCCTCCTCACATGAAAGCTGCATCAACATGAGCATCATAGCAATACTAATAATAGCTAATACTGAGCTACATGCCAGGTGCTGTACTAACATTTTTATATGCATCATTTCATTTGATTTTTTTAACTTTGTAGTGGGTAAAGTGGTTATCTAGCCCCATTTTTCAGACGAGGCATTGAGCACAGAGAGATCAAGTAATTTGCCCAAGGTCACATGGCTAATAAACAATGAGGTAAAAATAACCCAGGCACCCTGACTTCACTGCCGTGTAATAATTAGGGTAGGTTAAACATGTACACTAAATCTGGGGTGCTGAATTACCTAAAATTGGGACAGGTAAAGGGGCTGTTGGATTCCAGAGGCAGGAGAGGCCACTGGCATATAGTGCATCAGGGACAGTCTTTTGGAAAAGATGGAACTATCTAAAGGCATATAGTGGAAGAAGATGTTTTTCTGCTGGTTCTGAGAAAGGAGCACCTGATAAACCCATAGGATGCTCATTTAAGCAAAACCCTGCTAGATAGTTTACTGAGATTTTCCTTTTTTGGAGGGCATTGCTGGGAGGTTGAAGAAGGGAGGAACATAATGGGGTGTATGGGGGATTATCTCAAAGTAAAGCAGTCTATCCTCTGAAACTCAGTGAGGAAATCCTTTGGAGGAGAATGCATCCTTAATAGATATTTAAGACATTTGAAGATTATTGTTTTTAAAAAAAAGTCAGGAGGGTAGAGATATTCTAAGAATGAAAACAACCTCTTGTACATGAGAGGAAGATTATCTTACTAACCTAGTTATAGCTGGGTGAAAGATGAACCAGGCAATGTGAATTTAGCTCTGTTGATCCAAACAGGATTATTTATTTCACAGTATGGAGTGGAAATAAAAATAGACTAAGTATCTTATGCCCCAGACAACTGAGTTGTGTCTGTGCCAACTCTGTCTCTATACCATGTTAGGGTGGGGGTCCTGCTGGGCATGGAGACATGTTAGCTTAAGTAAGGCATTCAGAATTCTCATAGGCACTTGGTTTCTCCCTGTGGACATATGCACCAGAAGCTCCTACATCTTATTTCTGTCCTTTGTATTTTTAACAGAACTCGAGGCAAATGCTGCCATAGTCTCTGGACAAAGGTAAGATGATCATTTCTGCAGACTTAGCATGAATATGGCATAAGCCTCTTTGAAGGGTATCAGCTTTCTCAGCCTTTAAACCTCTCCTCACTGTGTCCTTTTCCTTCACTCTTGGTACCAGTCTTTTTCCTGCTGAAGTAGGGAGCTGTTGTGAGTCCCAACCCTTCAGAGGTAATGTTTCTTTTAACAAAACTTGATGGCTAAGTTTCTACCTTTTGTGGTTGTTTTGAAAACTGAATGACATAACATTTTCAGCACTCAGCATAGTGAGTAAATAGTAAATGTTCAGTATATAGAAGATGTTGCTCTCACTGTCATAAATAATAGTCCTTGCAACACCTTCTAAGTATAGCTGTTTAATCCTCAAGAGAGAGAAAGGCAAGTAGGGTCTGACCACAAAACCCACAGTTTTTCTGTTATGGTATGCTGCCCCTCATAACCTAACAAAATGAAATACTGTAACAGTGGCTCCCTCATTAGCCCCATGGAGAGTCATTCCATTTTTAGTGTAGGACTGTACTAGATAACATTTTAAAGAATTTCTCATATTTGTGTATCAACACCTTCACAATCATTTTCTCCTTTAATCTTCGTATCAACCCTGTGAGATGGTAGTAAGAGCCAACATTTATTTTAATGCTGTTCCATGCCATATGCTGGGCTACAAGCTCTCTAGATGTATTAGCTCATTTAATTTTCACAGTATCTATTAGGGAAAGTAAATTCTGCCTTACAGATAAGGAACCTAAAGCTCAGAGAGGTTAACTAAATTGCCCAAAGCGACAGATTTACTAAATGGTGAAGGTGAGATTCAAACCCAGGCCTTCTGACTTAATGTATTGCAGCAGACAAGATGGGGATCTATAGGTCAAGACTGAAGCACAGAGAAAGTTAAATATGATGGCCAATAAATTCATGGCTGAGACTTCACCCCTGTCCTTCCAACTTTCAGATTCATTGCTATTCCTACTACACCACTCTGCCTGCCTAGCTTTATTTGGATTGGGCTAATACTTGAATTCATTTGCATTTCTCGAAGTATATACCAATTATGTGACTAGAGAAAGAAGAGATAATCAGACCAAAAAAAAAACAAAAAACCTGTGGGTGTTTGTTTCTAGAGCTGCCTGAGCATTGACCATATAAATACCAAGACAGTGTTGCTGTGGCTTTTGTTTTGCCAGAAGAAAGAAGTACCTTCGTTAGGAATCTTCCTTCCTTGGAGGCTTCAACCATTTTCTGGGCTCCTAGCCAGAAAGCCATACTTACCACCTCTAAAAGGATGTGTAAATCCCCAACTTGTAATTCTACCCCAGCTCCAGTCTCCCCTTTCCTCAACTTGCCTTGGCTTGTGGGACAGTTGCTAGATGTAAAGCTAGGGTAGTGAATAGTGTGGCCAAATTCCCACCATATTGCCGTTAGCAAAGGGTCCTCTGGCAGGAGTGAACAGTGGAGGGATAGTTGACAGTCAGGCCATGGCTCACGCCCTTAACGAGTTTATAATCTGGGGGAGACACGTGACACTAAAATAAAACATGCTGTACAGCCCAATGGGTGCTCTCAAATGCCAGATACGGACTGTGAACCCAAAAGACAGAAAAGACAGCTCCACTTGGGGGGGGGGTGAGGTCATAGAAGACTTATCAGAAGGGGCGTCCCTTTGACCAGTATTTTTTGTTGTTTTGTTTTGTTTTCAGCATTACTTTTGTTTCAGTTCCATGTCTTACAAGTAAATTTAATCAGCTTTTTTCCCCCAAATGATTTTAACATGCATTTTTTTAATCATGAAAATAGTAAAAGCTTGCTGAAGGTAACTTGAAATTCGGATCAGAGAATTACAATTAACCAGTTAACCAGTATTCCTATGACTCAACAGTATTCAATACAACAGTATTCACTGTGTATATTTTAGTTCTTCTAGTCCTCTTCACAGAGTATGTGTACAGCTAGAAATAGAGTTAAAACACTCCACTGTTTTATATATACATGTAGTATTTATAAATAAATCTAATATATAGTGTTATATTTATATATGAACACTATACATCATATACACACATAATGTCACACCCATTTATATATATATGGTAACATATATACTCAATATATATTATAATGAAATGGGATTATACTATTCATAATGTTGATAACTTTTTTCCCAAAATACTGTATTATGAACAGTTTTATCATTAAATAACCTTCTACATCATGATTTCATGTCTCCATATGGATGTGCCATGATTTAGTTAACTAATCTACTCTTATTGTTAAGCATTTAGGTCTTCTGTCTTCATTAGTATGAATAGAATGCTTTGACATCCTTGTGTGTAATTAGAGCTCTGTAAAAAGATTTGTTTCCTTAGGAACCTAGAAATGGAATTGCTGAGCCAGGTGATTACACCAGGGTTTCTCAGCCTCAGCATTATTGGCTGTTTGGATCAGATAATTCTGTGTTGGGAGTTTAAGGTGGGGAAGGGTGCTATCTTATGCATGGTAGAACTTTTAGTGACATCCCTGGCCTTTACCCAAAAGGTGCCAGTAGCGTTCCCCCCCACCCCCCAAGTCATGACAATCAGAAATGTCTCCAGACATTGCTAAATGTCCCTAGGAGGCAAAATTGCCCCCATTTGAGAACCATGGAGTTGCACAGTTTACACTTCATCTGGAGTGTTTGTCCCTATACCCTCAGTAATACTGAATATTACCAATTTTTAATCTTCAGGGCCGTCAATATACCCAATAGTGTATTGTGAATATATTCTCATGTGTATTCTATAATGTGACTTGTAGTATGCCATTATCTAATCTGTTATCTATCAGGCTTGTAGTAAGTGCCAGCGTATGTTAATAATTTCCTAGATTTTTAGTTTTTGAAGGGAAATATTATTATCTTAGGAAAATGAGTGAGGAAATTTGATGATTTATTTTCCAAGCTCTTAATGTCTTTTACTTGTTTTTCCACAATTTTTATCAGCATATGCTTAAATATTTTATTTTTCTAATGTAACAAGCTAGACTTTTAAATTGTCAGTAATATTAATGGGTAATTGCACTTATTATCCCAGAGTGGAACATTTTCTCCTCAGAATGACTGTGTAGTTCTTAATCTCCTGCCTTATGAATGAAACTGTTATCTTTATTTTTTGTGTGACTTGATTCCCTCACCTCCTTGGACTTTGTGCTTCCCTCTGTCAGCAGTGAGCCCAAAGAGGTAATTGAAAAGTCCAAAACTCCAAGCCGAAGAAACTCCCGAACTGAAGAGCCAACTGTGGCTTCTGAAAATGTGGAAAATGGGCATCGTAAGCGATCCTCTCGGCCTGCTTCAGCCTCCAGCTCTACTAAAGGTTAGCTGTGGGGTGTGGATACTTTGTGTGGGTCAGATAGAAGAATAGGGTTCTTATCAAGCAGCAGAGGACTTTGTCCTTCATCTTTGCTTCTGTTCCTTAAGTTTTGCAGTTACTTTGACTTCTGTTGCTTGTTTGGTCCTTCCTTTATTTGTTAGTTCATTTAACTACATGTTTTCTGTGTGTGTGTACAAGAGCAGCAAGCACGATTAGGGAAAGGACATAACAGGGCTGGTTGATTCACGGCCACCACTTTGGATAGGTTCTCAGTTTAGCCCCATCATCTTTCTGTGTTTCTGTGGTCAACTCTCTTTCCTGCTGTATACTCTCTTTAAAACTCTGGACCCTGCTTTGTGTCCTCTCTCTCAGCAGAGACTCTCAGCTCTTCACAGAAAAAAAAACTCCCTCAACTCTCACTAACAGGGCATAAATCTACCAGTGTCCTCTTTTGCTCATACATTGTAATAGAGCAATTGTCCCTCCTTAAATCCAAGGCCAGTTCCTTCACTTGTGCCTTTGATCCCATCTTCTCTGACCTTCTCAAGAACCTTATACTACCAGTTTCCCTTCTCTGTTGACTACTGTTCTCCTTTTTGAATTAACTCTGCCCTTGGCTTCTCTGACCCAGGACTCTCAGTAGTTTTCTGTCTATCTCTCTGGCTGCTCCTTCTCAGTCTCTACCATCTAGTAGGTGTTGACCTACTCAAACTTTAATTGCGAGTCACCTTTTCTCTTCAAGTTAAACTTTCTCCCTAACTGATCTCATTCATGTCCCCCTTCTTTAGGTACAACCTCATAAATTTCTAGAGACCTCTAGAAATCTTAGACAATTGCACCTGGATCCTTAATGGGACCTCAAATTCAACATGTCTGAAACCAGACTTGTGGTTTTTCACCCCTGATTCAGATCCTTCACCATAGTTTCCCTACTACCATCTATCTATCCATTAGGCAAGTCCATCTTGACACCTCTCTCCTTCACCCTCACATCCATCAAAAAAAGCTGCTGATTTTATCTCAGATGGCCTAAATTCATCTACTTTTCCCCATCTTCACTGGTACCCTAGCTTAAAACCCCTCAGTGGTTTACCGTTATAATTAGGATTAAAATCTGAAAGTGTCAACATGGACCACAAGGTCCTATTTGGTCTGGCCCAAGTCATCCTCTCTCAGCCTCATTTGGCTTCTCAGCAACTCAAACATGCTATCTTCATTCGTTTCATCACAAGCCTGGGTATGTGGTACACCTGTTGTAGGCAGTATTCTCTCTTCCTTCCTTCTCATTAACTTCCTACTCTTCCTACGTAGCTCAGTTGTCACTGCTATGAGGAATCACAGCACCATGTTCTTCTCCTTCATAATACCACAGTTGTAACTTTATGTCTATTTATGTGATAGGTAATTAATATACATACTCTGTTAGGGCTGGAGATGTCTGGTTTTGTTCACCATTGTATTCCTGGTGCCTACCATGGTGCCTGATACAAAGAGGTGTACAGTCAGTAATTACTAAATTGAAATCATCTATCAACCATATATTAGGTACTTACTACATGCCAGGCTCTGAGGATAGAATAGTGAAAAAACAGAATCTCTTGTCTTCATCACATCAATTATATGCTAGCCAGAAATTGAGATTCTAATATGATATGCTCTTTATGATAGCAAAATTACATGATACTGTTGAAGCATATAGCCAGGATGCTTTGTTCCTCTGTCAAGTCAGTGAAGGCTTTCTGGAGAAAATGATGTTTAAGCTGAGACCTGAAGAATGAGGAGGCATCCAGGCAAAAGGTATAGTATATGCAGAGGCCCAGATCTGAGGGAGGGTATCATTCTCTCAGGAAATGCGCTGAGCTTGAGTAGCTCTGGTTGGGCAAGAGCTGGGATGCTGGCCAAGTGCCTGATATCAGTAGGGATGCTGAGAAACAGTCACGTACCATAGGTATAACAGCTTGAAGACCAGGGCAGGTTGTGATGCATTAACACTAGACACCAGACACTGACCTAAGAACCGAGCTGTTGTTGGCAGGTTATGTTTCTGGGCAGGAATTTCATTATGCTTCACAAGAGTTCCTGGGAGTAGGCCACAGGCCTGCAGATCATATGCAGATAAAGCAGAGATATAGAAGTCATCTTACCTCAACCTGCCAGAGTGTGAGGGTAGAAGTTGGGAGGGCCCTTCTTTCCTCCCTAGACATATCATGTACACCACAGGCAGGGTCCTCTTAGGTGTCTCCACTTTGGATGCAGAAATTGGACCAATTCTTCTTCTTCCTGGGGAATCATCTCCTAGGCAGAAACTTGTTTGAAAGGAAGCATAAAAGGGAAAATTTCCTTGAGTTCTGTGGGGAAATCTACTTCCCTTCAATTCTATGTATTCTTTTTCCCAAAGGATCAGGGTCTTCTGGGCTGTAGAATTGGTATGTAATTATCTTTAAAGCAGGAAAAAAAAGTTTTGACCTTTAGAGATGTCACACACAGATTTTTGGAAACCTTACCTAAACCCAGAGCCTCAGGACACTAAAGGTGCCATTTACAGTGCATTTACAGAATTAATCTAGCAGCTGGGACAGTTAAGAATAGGTGCCCAAATTATAGCTACTCTGTACATAACTGCCAGCCAAGAAAAGATGGAAAGCTGGAACCTGTTTTAGAAGGGGGTTGAAGAACAGTCTTGTTCACTTAAACTGGACATTGTCCCAAGGTGATGGTAATCATGTAATCATGTTGGAATGCCTGCCCTATCCATGCTTTGAGGCTTAGCAACTGGCTTAGGAGAGGCCTTTGTGATTTTACACAGAGGAGTACTGGGTAGGTGTCACCCTAGAGGATGGCAGAGTTCTGGCCAAACCCCAAGAATCATAGTCACGTCTAGATCGCTACATCAGCCTCAGGCCCTCAGGCTCATTCTTTTAACACTCTTAGGGTAAGTTACTTTTAAAATCAGAAATCAGTGCTATAGCTCTTTTGATTTTTAACTGTTAGAGCTCTTGGGTCCAAATTAAAAAATAAATGTGCATATTATTTGGCCTCCTATGTTGTATCCAAAAATGAACCCCTTTCTGTGATTGTATTTGAACCCAAACCCAGGGAGTATCATAAAATATCAAGCTGGTTTCTAAAATTTATTTGTCTCAAGCTTGTAGAAACATATAGTGCTGAAATATCTTCCTGCAGCATGAGTACTTAAAGTTTTGAAGTGAAAAGAGTTCTGCCTCTTTGTACTCATAAGAGTCTGGTCATATAATCACAAACAAAATCAAAATCAGTCTGTTTTTCATGAGAATCTTGAAAGTTGAGAAATATTATAAGTAGTTTATAATGAGAAGTATTAGTTACTTGTTTTACTCCTGGAGAACCAGTGATATTAATCATGCTCCTGCTGTGAGAACAGGTTGCTTACGTCATGCTGGCCAAGGCCTACTAAACTGCCAGATTGGAGCAGGTGGGACGGATGATTTCTGGGCAGGTCCAGGGAGGCCCACATGGTTGAAAGGTCACTCTTTAAACTGTTGTTTTTAGTTGGTTGGGTTCCCCCCTCAATCCCCACTCTGCTGCCACTTTTAATTACAGACACAAAAACTGGCTCCCACAAATCAGTGAACTTGTTTTTAAAATTGCACTTGATCAGATATGTTGTTTACAAATATGCAAATGAGTAATTCTGCTTCCTGCATGATGAGTTCCCCATTAACACAGAAATGATTTTTCTAGTTTCTCTTGTCATTATTTACTCTTCTGTTCATAGTAGTTTTATGTTTTCAACATAATATGGGTAAAAGGATCAGTAGTACATGAAGTTCAATGTACAAGTTTGAAACCAGGGAAAATATGCTAATAACATGAAGGTTCAGAGCAACCTGTAATCACCAGCAGCTGTGGGTGTCCGTGGGGTGCCCTAAGATGCCTCTGAGAGCAGAATGGGTTGATAGCTCTACCCTATCTACAGCCAGTGACTTGAGAAGCAACAATCTAAAAACACAGAGTATACAGATACGATTAAAACTGAAGTATTACTATTGTAGAATGAGCATAATTAGATATATCTCATGGGAAGAAACCCTGAACAGTAACTGCGTGAAACTGCACTCTTGTAGCATCACTTAGAAACCAGCCATACAAATTTTGAAGGGAAATTTCCAGATTTTTTTTTTTTGACAGTTAAGTAGAAATCTTGGCCAGGAGGAGTACAGTAAAAAGCATAATGAAGTGAGTAAGGTCAAGGTCAACTTCTAACACTTCTTGGAAGGTAAATCTCACATACTAGATGGTTTAATAGAGGCTTGTACTGTAGATTTGGCCAAATTTGCTTAAAGTCAAAATGAAGCAACCAGGCTTAAAAAATGCCCTTATCAAATTACAAATTTAAATGTTCCACAAGGACATATATAGACAGCCACCTAAAAGACTGTTATTGACCCTGACCTTTACCATATAGTTGATTCTAAAATGTGAATATAGATGGTGTAACTACACTGTTAGTCTTTGGACTCTTTGTATTTCTGTGAAGACTAATTTGTAAAATCCTTGATGGTTAAAAAAACTGAGAAGTTTTCAACAATACTTTTTTTTTTTTTTTTTTTTGCCAGTATGGTATTGATTGTAGGGGCTTGGAAGTGGGATTATGCAGTCAGATAAATTAGGCAGCCTTAAGGAGCAGGCTTTATGCACATCCTGAATGTACCTTCACCCGCTACATTACTTCCCTGGAATTCCTAACCTTAAAGAGTTTGCCTCTAGATTCTCTTATTGTGTTTAGTGGAATAATGGTAAAGGTGGTAACATTTTGGAGGGAGTATAAAATTGGACCACAAAAAATGAAAAAGACTCTTCCTCTTCTCAGATTTATAAAAATATCAAAAGTGACTTTGCTCTAAGACCCAGATTGGCTAGATTTATTCAAGGAAGTTGATGAGACTTCAAAATCAGTTTTTTTCTTCATAGAAATACAAAAGTACACCCTATGCCACCACTGCCACCCCTCGCCCCAGTATGTCAAAGTATTTTCAGGGTTTTTTTTTTTTTGCAGTTTCTAGCACAGATCACTTGTTTACTCATGGCCCCACTCATTGATTCATCCTCAGAAGCTGAGACAGCTGCCAGATCACTGGGTGCTTCGGAGCAGTGACAGATGGGAACAAGCAAGGAAGGAACGGGGGAGGAGGAGCAGGCCTGAGGTTGCTTATCCCCCTCCTCCTTACCACTTTTCCCAGCCACATGTGTGTTTTTCAGACACACCACTTGATCTGTCATTTCATAACAAAGGAGAAGTTCCCAAAGTTGACCTAATTAACATATTTTTCTGAGGAAACATACAAAACTGTATGTTTTTACTGCAAATGACAAATTTGCTATAGTGAAAATGAAGCTTGGAAGTTGGACATAAAGAGTTTATTTTGGAGAGTTGTGAGCTATATGAGACTCAGTTTATTTACATGGAATTAAAATAAAGAACACCATTATCAACATCCTATCAGGTTAACTGTCCTCTGATTAGCAGAAGACTAATGAGTAAATCAGAGAAACTGAGTCTACCCACCTGGCACAAGCATCATGATCTCCCAGCAAGAAGATGTATGTATTGAAATTTCCACCAAAAGAAGCCTGAAATCACTGCACAGGCCACCTTTGGGAAAGTCATCCAAGCCTCACTTCTTAGCAGTTACTATAGCTAACAGAGCTGTAAAATTTTTGCTTTTGCATCTGCATTTCTGAGTCTGGGTTCTCAAAATATGATACAATACAAGAGAGAAGAAAAATTGCTTTGAATACTGAACCTAACATGAGTGCAGCATCAGAAAATTCAGCCCAGTTTCTAGAAATGGATAAATCTGATTCATCTTACACATTAATATGTTAAACAGAAAGCACTTTTTTGTCCTTGATGGAAAATAATTCTTAAACATTGTTTTCATTTTAAATCTAAAATATCTATTATAGAGCAGCATGAAGAATGAAGGTGAATTTTTAAAATCAATATGAGATTTTAAAGAAATGTTTACAGTTGAAGAGCTTCAGGCTATTCATTGCACTCTGCAGTAGAATTTTGTGTTGAAAAAGTTTTTGAGAAAGATGGTTTAAATATAGGATGAGATTAAATTGGCTGAAGACATGAATAATACGAGAAAAAGTTAAAGAATTAAAACACATTCCTTCCCCTTTATGTCAGTGTTGCCCTGTCACTGATATATTCAGTTCTCACCTCTTCCATGAAGCCCTCAGGCTCACCTAGGCTCAGAGCAGCCTGTGGCTTGCTCTGAGTTGCTTCCATGCCTTCCATACATACACAGGTGTATCCACAGCCTTGATAATTACCTGGCTAGGCCATAGTAGTTGCTTCCTGACCAGAGGTCATGTCTTGTTATTTAGAGACTTTGACTATAGCATGGCAAAAAGAGTTCCTTAGTGCAGAACAATGGTTTGGCTCCAAAGGGGATCAGTCTAGAGACTGCCTCTTACACTCTGGCATAATTTATTCACTTGCTTGGAGCATCACTTACTGATTTATGACCAAAATCACTGTCAGTCTGTCCATGATTTCCTTGAATGATGGGAGCCAGTAATGAAGATTGTGGAGTTAATTGCTCAGCTAAGGAAGCTCTCCCCACACTGGCGCTTCTTCCAGCAATGTATGTTTCTTCACCTCCTACCACCTGTATCACATTTCCCCTATTGCCAGGCCCTAGTATATAAGGCCAAGAAGTCTGAGACCCTCTCTTGAGGCCCTTAAACTGATTCAGAGTCCAGAAGGGTTCCACTTAGGTCAGCCGTGGTTCTTGTGGACTGCCTAAAAGGCACTGTTTGCCTCAGCTAAACATGTCCTTCCTTTCCCCCCTGCAGACATAACCAGTGTGGTGCAATCCAAGCGAAGAAAATCCAAGTAAACAAGCTGGACGGCGACTTGATATTTGTAAATGTGTGTGAATTTTACAAAAAGCAATTTTGAGCTGTGACTTTTTAAAATTCATTTCTGTACAGTTAGTCATTTTTAATAATGTGGTCCTTTTCCTAGTCCCTGCAACCTGTTTTATAAAGTGCAATGGGGAAAGCAGAGTTGTTGAACCCTTTTGGTGTTGCAAGATGAAGATCAAGGTTTCTAAAATGTTGCCATGTATTGAGAGGAGCTAATGCGATTATGTTATTAGTTTTCACATTTCCTAAGCAGCCTAGAGTACAGGGTGAGCATTTTTAGATCTTCTAATAATGTACTGTGCTGTGGAAGTACTGTGTGTGAATAGCAGTAGTGGGGCAAAAGGAATCTTCTCATTTGGAAATGTTGTAAATAATTTTATTATATAGTGTTTTGGATGTATTTGTTGTAGAAATGGACCAGTGAATAAAGAGAATCTAAGGATTTGTACAATGTGAAATACTGAATGTGTTAAATAAATGTCATTGTCCTAGAACATAAATGTATGTTATTGGTAAAGGATTATTGGGAAAGCAAGCTCTTTCTCTGGACCATAAATGAACAGAAACAGCCTTCTTTGTGAATTAGAATCCCATCTTGTCCTTACTGCACCTGAGATGACTACCTGGCAAGTTGAGGAAAATGCACATACTTGTTCACTCAACTCATTCTGGGCTTGGAAGACACTAGCCCTTTTCAGCACTGTACCAGCACTTTGATATACATTGGTCAAATTTCTTTTGGTTGCAAATAACAGAATTAACTTAGGATCAAAGGCCACCCAAGATTTTCTAAAGACAGGAAGCCATCAGCAACCCAGATGGCACTTTTTCTCTACTTCATTCGTCGCTTCTCCATACATATGATGGATTGCTCCATAACAGCTGTGTTTACAACTCCTCCAGCCAAGAGATAAGCCCATACTGACCAGCAAGATTCTCTGTAACAGCATCAAGAATCTAGCCCAGTTTAGGTCATGTCTCCACCTTCAGTCCATTTCCATGGTTAGATGGAGTAGTTCCCAAATAAAAGTGGTCATTTTGTGTTGTATGCTTCAGAGATATCTATGTTCCATTCTTTGGCTGCCCTGTTTCTCATCCGCATCTGGCTTGGGGTGACTTCTCATCAACATGCCTAGGTTTTTCCCTTTCCTGGCTCTATTCTTACCTTAAAAATGGTGGTCTCCAAATCAGCTGCTTCTGCCCCTACCCTACCCCCAACCTTTAGGGGACTTTAGTGCTTGGGATCCTGTCCTTATCTTGGTCTTGGTCTTGGCCTCAGCCTTCTGCTGTGTCTCCTACAGCTTAGATATACACGCCATCCCTTCCCCTGTAGTTGTTCCATAACCCAATGCCTGAGACCAAAAGGATGAATCAGTGATTCTCATGCTTATTCTCATTTTTTAAAATGTGTCTTGCATTATAAAGATTCTCTCTTTTATGAGTCAGACCCCACATTGTCTGGCTCTGTTGCCAGCAAGCATATCTACACTCTACCTTCCCTGTATGACACACACAACCAGAACCAAAGCCAGCCTAATAATAATACCCTATGCCAGTACTGTGTTTGAGATTACAAAGTGCTTCTCCTACTTCAGCTGTACTCAGGGAAAAAAGCGTAATGTGCTTTAAATAGATTTTTATTTTTCTTTATATTAATTTTTTTTCTCCCATAGAGGAATAACATTACAGTCTAACAATCAGAATCCTGTTACACACATACACAGACGTGCCACATGACCAGGCTGAGGTGTTGTGTCCTTGAGTCTGTCAACATGTCACAACATGGTCAACCAGAGTCTCATTTCAGCCAGTATCAACAACAACAACAAAACACCCAAGAGGGATACAGCCAGCTTGTTGGTTCCATTTGGAACCAAGTGGCAGGGCAAGAGGGATGATAAAAGGGGCTATGTATGGTATGTCTGCATTCAGTCCCCTCACATAAAGCCACATAGATCTTAGGAGTCATCCAAGAGCTCTGGTGGTGTCCTTATTGCACCTAATATTATGAGTCAGAGCAAATTAATCGGGGTTCCAGGTGGGGGCCAGGGAGCAGGCATACTCCAAAACAGCAGCAAACTCCATTCATAAACATGTGCTACTCTGCTGGGGCCAGATTGGCAAAGGCTGAAAATGACATCCAGCTTGAAGAGAGCACTCGTGTATTGGGGGGTTACTGGAAGTTGTCTTTTGATGTAACTGGGACTCACTCTAGCAACAGGGGTCCCTCTGAAATACTCAGTTTTGGCAAAGTGCTGGTAGTATTGACATTAATTAATACTCACAACCTGGAACAAACTTCTCCAGGGAAACATCAGTCAAGACAGACTCTCTAACCCCCGCCTGTCTAATGTTGCATAGGACTTTGTGAATTCTGGTTCCCTCATGTATTCAAGTTCTGTGGTTAAAAAAAAAACCCTGAAGCATACTCAAGGTGAAAGGCACATACACAGTCAATACAGTATGATGAGGTGTGATGCTTCAGGAGTCAGACTAGCAGGAGACTGAGTAGTGTAGATTGTTAGAAATCTATACACAATTAAAATATTGCCACACTCAAATGCTACAGAAACTATAGGAAAGTATGAAAACATACGAGCCTTGCAACCAGCCGGGTGATGATGTTGGAGGGTTCTAGAACTACAAGAGCCTCCAGAAATATGGGTAGGATAGGGGCCTTTTGAAATTTGAGCCAAATGCCCTATAACTCACTCTTCCTCCTCTGGAAGGATCATGAGCACTGCCTAGAACTTAACCCAGGCTCCAGCTGGTAGTGAAGGAGTAGGAAGGAAGAGTTGGAAGGAGTTTCAGCTCTTGGAAGTGCTGAAGACCCTAAGCTGGCTGTGAAGTAACCAAGAATTAGCTGGAATAAAAAGGACTAGGTTGTAACTGAAGGAGAACCTTGGGGAGAGGAGCAAGGCTGTCAACTACTGGGGCCCTTGTGGACTGGCATGGGGACTTTGATCTGCTTTTAGTATAAATTTGGCTTACTCCCTTGGATAGGAGACCCCAACAGGGCTTCCTCTGTCCCTATCCCAGCATCCATGGGGCTACCCGCTACCTTATCTACACACCTGACACGGGGCTTAGGGTTATGGGGTCAGGGAGGGCAGCTGCCTTTGCCCTCATGGAATTGCAAAGTTTTCTCCAAACCTCAGGTTAGCTGTGAGGCCTAGAAACCTAGAAATTGGAGTGAGGGGGAAGACTTACATTAGTATGTAACAGGAAATCTTAAAAGTTTCGGGAAAAAGAGCACACACTGGAAAAGGACAGTTAGAGGGAAAGGGAAGCAACTCGGGGCATCCCAAGAGGCTTTTGCTGGTGTCTGAGCCCAAAATTCAATCCCACCATGAGAAGGGGAAAGCTGGCTGCCCTGTCCCTTTTGCCTCACCCAGGAATTCAGGTTCCCACCTTCTGTTACTTACTGGAGGAGAAGGGAAGGGAAAGGGCACCATAGGGTACCTGTTTCTCCCCAGCAGACTAGAAAGGAAAAGAGCCCTGGGACAGAAAATGAAGAGAGGCCTCCTAAAGGCCCTGAATCTGGTAAGGGACTATTTGGGAATTGGGGCAGTGGGGCTCCTGGCCTCCTACCCAGGAGTGTTTATTAGCCATCCTGGGCAGAGTGTGAAATACAAGACCAGAGGCAAGATGAAGACTGAGCTGTCAGTCTTGGAATGGTTTCATCCCACAGCTTGTCCTCCCCAGCACCATTCCTCTGCATTCTTATTCTGGGGTGTGTCCTTCCCCTGCCTAGAATCCCTCTGGCCTTCATCTCCCCTAAGCTAGTTCTAGCACCTTGGGCATGTGAACAGATGTCCAGGATGGTAGGGCCTTGCCCAGCCTTTAGTCCTGGGCTGACATGTTGGGGATAGGGCAGCAAGGTTCTAACTAAGCCCTTCAGATACAGGGGCCTGCAGAGGGGCTGATTTCAAGAAGAGGTTTGGGATCTGAGATTATAGGAAAGGGAAGTGGGAGCAGTTTCCAGGCTCTTGAGAGCAGGGCTTGGCCTCTCTGAGCAAGCACAGTGCCAGCCCCCATGGTGCCCTGTTCCATATAGCTTCTCAACCTGTCTGTCCTGTCTACATTTCCAATAGGTTGCCTCTTTTCCTAGATTCCCTCCATCTTCTCCCTCTAACTCACATCTCACAGTCCTTTTCCACATACTTTACCTTTCCATTCCTGAGCAACTCCAAGGAGCCCAGCCCCCAGAGGAGAGGGAAGGGGGAGAGAAAAGACAGAACGCTTTAGTATCAGTGGGAGAATTACTGGGAATGAGTAATAAGGGAGCAGGAGTGAACACAGTGCCAAACATGAGATAGGATGAGGCTTATAAAGTGGAAATTGAAGGTAGGGAATGAGGCAGATCTGGGACGGGAAAAAAGAGACTCTCAGAAATAAGACTGGACTAGAAGTAGAAGAGTGGAGGGCAGCGATGGAGGAGAATGTCAGCACAGAGATTGGGATGGGGACCAGAGGAGGAAAGATGGAGTGTCAGTGGTGGGGGAGATGGAGGATTAGATGCTGAGCATGGGGGCCAGAACATGGGAGGGCGAAGGGCAGGGAAGAGGTTCGGAGGTGGATTAGAGGATCACAGATGGGAAAATGGAGTCCAGGGGAGAGAGAGAGCAAGAGAGCCTATCACCCAACCTCACATACTGAAGAAGGAGGAAGGTTGTAGTGTTCAGCCCAAAGTGGGCTGCAGGCGACCCTCGAACAGCACACTGGCTGCGGCATAGGCGCTGGATAGGAGTCAGGAGTCGGTGAGGGGTTTGTGGCATGGCCGGCGGCTTAGTAGTTGAACTGGCGCTGGCACGGCTGGTAGACAAAGCTGCCCTGGTGTTTGGGCCGGCGCGGACGGCACTCACGGGCACGGTTCTGCCGTTGCACCACCTTGGCGCTCAGCGCATGGCGCTCGGCCCGCTGCCGGGCCCGCTGCAACCGCCGCACCTGGCCCGGCTTCTCCAGCAGTACCGCCCGCGCTGGCAGCGGGGCAGCGGCATGGTGCAGGGCCCGGGGCTCACGGTGAGCAGGCGCCAACTCCCTGCGGGGACAGAGCAAGTGGGTCAGGGCTGGACAAGCGGGTGGGGGACACGGAAGGGAGCGCTGGCACCTCCCACCCTGTGCGGGCACCCTCGCCCTGGCACAATGTCCCCATAGAGGAGCGCCAAGTGCCCTTCTTGTGAGTGCCAGCCCTTCCTCTAAGCCAACCTAGGGATGCCTCCTCGGTTCTAGCCCCTATGACAGGTAAACCAGGCCCCAGGGAAGGCTCGGCTCCAACTTTCAGTTCAGCCCTGGCATTCTGTATGAGCCTCTTGAACCCTACCCCAACCTGCCTCAGTACTCTGGCCTTGCGCCTCCAGCCTCTACTGGTCCCAAGCCTCTAAACTTTTTCTTACAAGCCTGACCCGGGCCACGAAACCAAGAGTCTCTGTCTCTCAAATCCCCTCCTCTTTACCCTCAGGCCTCGCTCCCTTCTGGTCCACGGGCCCTGTCCTTTGCCCCAAAGGCAAGTCCCGGCAGTGCCAGGAGGGCTGTAGGGCTCACTTCCCAAAGCAGGACCCTAGCCTCCAAGATGCCACTCTCTAGGTCTCCAGACTCTGCCCCCAGCCTGCTCACCTATCACTAAGGTCTTCGTCAGGCAGGGCAGCATCAGGGTGCGGGGGAGGGGGCCCAGGTTCCAGCACTATGGTACTGCCAGTGACGTAAACGGACATGCTGGGGTGCTCGATGAGGAGGTCTTCCAGAGGGCTGCTCTGGAGGCGCGCAGGCCCGAGTCCGGGCCCCTCTGCAGTAAAACAGGCTGGAGGGGTAACAAACCAGCTCTCATCCATCAAGGAGGGCGCAGGCGGAGGGCGGCCCATGGGGGAAGGAGCGGCCCCAGGGCTGGGTGGAGTGGTGAAGCTGTCTGTGAGGTACAGGAGGGGGAGCCATGCAGAGGAGAGGGCACAGCAAGGAGGGACACACACACACACATCGGACACAGCGGGGCAGGGAGAGAAAAGGCATCATTAGTCAGACCCAAAGCCCGCCGCACCCACAGAGCACCCACAGCCTCAACCTGCTGCCCTAGGGTGCGTGAGGTGTGAGCTCCAACAGTTACCAACAGGATATGGCCCTGGCTTGCATGGGATGGGACCCTGTTACCCCACCTCCAATGTCACTGCCTCACCGCCACTTTACCCAGTAAACCTGAGGGAACTCCTCAGTCTCCTAGTATCTCCCTTCTAGGCTGCTCAGCCACTTGCCCTAATGATGACTTCAAAGACCCAGGAGTCAGCCTTAGCTCCCAACTCAGGCCTTACCTGGCAGGTCGATGATGAGCCAGCCATCCACTTCATCCTCCTCGGAGACAAAGGCTTGGGGGTAATTGGGGTCCTCGGGGGGCACCGGGGTGCTGAAGAAGAGACTAGTGAGGCGCTGGAACATGGTAGGGGCGTGAGGAGGCCTGGGTGGGGCGCCCTATGGCAGTGCAAGAACCTGGGAGGTGTAGAGAGAAGTCAGAGCCACCACAGACTGGTCTACCCCCACTCCTGCCAGGGGATACCACCACCAGCCCTCCATCCCCCACCCCTAGAGCAGTGAGAAGAGTACAACAAGGATGTGCAGGAAAGCTTTGCTCTGTGTGTGTGTGTGTTTTCTGGTAGGTCAGTCTACTTTCAGGCTTTTCTCTTTTCTGTATGACCTTAGGAAGTTATTTAATTTACCTGTGCTTTAATATTCTCATCTACCAAATGGCAATAATAATAGACAAATATATGTATGTTCATGTATGACTGAAGCATTGTGCTATACACCAGAAATTGACACAACATTGTAAACTGACTATACTTAAATAAAAATATATATTAAAAAAGTACACATACACACACACACACACACACACACAAATAATAGTATCCTCCTCTCCTTATAAGAATGAAGTGAGCTAATAATATCCTCCTCTGGGTTCTCAAAAGAATTAAATGAGCTAAACCTGTGCTGAGAACAGGACCTGGGTACAGAGTAAGCATTCAATAATCTAAACACCTAGTTATTACTAATATTATTACATGCTCCAGGGACATGGAAGAAGTGATATATATGACCAGACTCTGTCAGAGAGGGTCTCCAGAGTATTGGACATCCAACCTGGACCTTCGAGGGTAAATAGAAGTTCTCCAAGCAAGGAAGAAATTGCCCAATATCGTGATTATTTATCATCATCATGTAGCTAACATTCATGTGCCAAGTACTATACTGAGCACTTTACCTATATTACCTCATGTAATCCTCACAGCTCTAGGAAGTGGGTATAATTATTTCCCCTCTTTTATAGGTGAAGAAACGGGCTCAGAGAGGCAAGATAATTTTCCCAAAATCTCACAGCTAGTAAGACAGAGGTAGGATTCTAACCCATGCAGTCAGATTCCAGATCACTATATTCCATTGCCTTTGCTGGGTGTCTGTCTGGATTAGGCATATTTAACTTAGTGGCCTGGGCCCATGGTCCATGTGTATTTTTCTTAAGAACCACCTTGGTTTTCATCATGATCTCCTAAACAGCAGTCCTTCACCCTAGAGACTAAGAACCAATACTGAGCCTGTGTGGCGTGAAAAGTGCTAGCTAGCAGAAATCCCACAGAACAGCTACCATCTCACCATGTGATCACACACGCCTCAACTGTCTCTCAGATGAAGATCCTATTCCCACAGTCCCCCCCACCTCCCACCCCCCTTCACAAGCTCCTGCTCAAAGGCAGCATCCCTGGCTAGATCAGGTTGCCTGGCCCCAGGCAGACAGCAGGTCAGTGGGAGGTGATGATGGAGGGAGGGAGCTATCAGATCCCAGGAGCCCTTAAGGATGAGGACTGAGGGTTGGACCAGGACTCAAGCCCTCAATCGGTCCTTCCCTGGGCGAAGATGAGGAAAGAGATCCCCTGCTTTAGGAAAGGAAACACCAGGCCCACCTCAGGACTAGACCTGAGCTAGGGCTGCTGGCCAGGCCCCCTCTCCACATCGGTCCCCAAAGATAGCCAAGTTTTGCTACTGAGCCACTTGTCACCTCTAAGGATATTTCCACACTTCCTATAGAACACCCTGTGGGGTCATGTCCACATTTCCATTCCCTGGAGACTGCTAACCCACCTGGGGTATTTCTATGGTTGTTGCTACTGCTCCCATTCTCTGAGTATGCTTGTCACCTAAGCTCTTTACCCTGAGAGTATTTCCACATTTGTGGACCCACAGTGGAATCCAGAAGGAAGTGCTCCCTGGGTGCTGGCTTCCCTGGTGGGTTATCTTCAGGAATTATGAAAGTTTGGGCCACCCCCAACTAGTGCCTGCCCAGCACAAGCCACATATCCCAGCCCATCTGTAACCATAGGGAGTTAGTGACTCAGTTAACAAAAATTCAGAGAGTTTGGCCCCTTCTGAAGGAAGGGAAGATTGGGGCCTTGGTGAGGCACACCCTCTATCCAAGTACCTGCTGCTTCACTGAGAAAATTAAAAGGAAGTTAAGAGATGTTTCAGGGACCATGATATTCACATAGCCCATTTTACAACCTGAGGATCTGAGAACACAAGTCTATCCAAAGACACACAGCTAGATGGTGGCAGAGCAGGCCTAGCCCCAGATCACTGAACATGCAGTTTAGAGTGTACAGAGTCAGGAACCCCTCAGTTAGCTATCCCCAAAAATAATGATGCAGGGGAGACGAGGAAGTCAGATAAGAGTCAGACCTTGAACAAGTCACTGAGTCTCAGAGCCTGTTTGTCCAGCTATAAAAGGGATTCCTGGCACCAAGATTCATCATGCATTTACCATTGCACTCACTGTGTACCAGAGTCTGGGCCTCCTCAAATTACAAACACTGAGGAAAAGGAGGCTTGGAGCAGGGAAGCCCCCTGCCTGAGGTCACACAGCAAGTCAGTGACAGAGCCAGAAGTGACAGCAGCACCAGCCAGCCAGTGCCCATCCCTTCTCATAACCACTTGGGGGAGGCTCCCAGGATTTTTCTTTCCCAGCTCTGCCAGCTTCCTGGTTCTCACATTCCCAGCTCTGCTCCAGGGAGAACCATTCCCTTTAATAACTATAGCAGCTGTGCCTGGAATAGACCTTGAGCCCCAAGCCACGTCTCCCCAGCCCACCCTTGAGCAAAGCCCAGGCTGGGATGGGACTCCTGGTCCAGTCTTAGGCCCAGCTACTTGGAAAGTCAGAGGCTCTCCTTCTCTTGCCCCTTCCCTGGCCCCTCTCTGTGAGCAGAAAGAGAGGCAGCACAAGCCTTCTAATCACCAGCACAAGGCCAAGTCAGTCCTTTCTAGCTGACAACTCTGGGGTTGGAGATGATGGAACTCCTCACCTTCACCTCATTCCAACATCAGCCCTGGAGACACCCTGATGCAGCCAGTGACCCACCTTTTTGTGGTCAGAACAGCTGGAAGGCAGTGATTTTACTGGGTTCTAGAACTCCAAGGTAGAGTGAGGTCAGGGTGTCAAAAGGGGACCCAATCTCCAGAGACTTCCAGGAAAAAGGTCCAGGAGTGAGGAAACCTAGGAGCCCTATCAAATTTAGATGGTGCTTAGCCCAGGGTAGAGTCCTCAGTGAAAGGAGGGTATGTAACTTGTTACTTGTAATGAGCTCCTACTAGGTATGTGTCCATGGCTAAGGCATCTGCCACTCACTAGGTAGGCACAACTCTTAATTGGCTTCATGACTTCAAGTAAGCCACTTCCCCTCTCTGGGCCTTAGTTTCCCCTTCCATGAAATGGGGTCTAAGACCCCTCATTTAAGGGCTGGGAGTGACATCAGCTAAGTCGCTGCACACATGTCAGGGATTAGGAGGATGTTATTATGTTAGTCCCATGGTTGCAGAGCCTGGAGCCAGAGGGAGGGGATTCCACCACCATCTGGCGCTGCCCCTAACGATCTGGAGCTGAAGCTCTAGGCTGCTCCCGAACTCCTAACGACAACCCCACCCCCAACCTAGACCCAGTAGCGCCGTCGCAACCTCTCAAGTCGCAAGGAGAAAATAAGGGATCAGAGGCTTGACCCCAACCCCTAGAATAGCCCAGGAAACTACCAAGGACCCTCTGGCCCCGCTACCTTTAAGTGTTTCTCACCCACGAGCCCAGCCCCGACCCAACGCCCGACGGGTCATCGGAGGACAGATGACCCGAGGCGCGGGGGGAAGAGGGGCGGGGCCGGCCTTGGTGACGTCTCAATGTCATATGCAAATATCTAAACGTCATGGTCTACCGGGTGTGCGGCAGCCAATCTGGAAACGAGAATACAGCCCCGGCGGCTGCCGGCCGAGACAGACACAGACCTGGAGCTGGGGGCGCGGGGCGTTCCCTGGGGCGCGGGATCCCCCTGGCCAAAGCTGGTGGGAACTCACCTGGGAGCGGTGGCGGTGCGGCGGGCAGAGGTGGTGCTGAGGTAGTTGTGAGGCAGGACGTCCCAGGGTTCGCGGGTTATCACAGGCCGGGTCGCATCGCGGGGGCTGGGCGGGGAGGCGGCGGGAATACTGGTCGGAAGCTCCGGGTTGCTGCGCTCGCCCGCGGTGCTTTGAGTCTGAGCAGCCGCTGTTGCTGGGCTCTCGGCACAAATTAGAACGTTCAAACAGCTGATTGTGACGTCACAAAGGGGCCCGCCCGCCTCGCGTCACCGACCCGCGGAGCGCTGGCCAATCCCAGGCTGCGGATTCCCCCTTCTCCGCCCCCTCCACGGTTCGCTGGCTAGTAGCTCCCTCCCGGGATCCCGACTCCGAGCCTAGGAGGTGCCTCCCGGAGAAGCGACTGCTGGAAACTTGGACTCCCTGGCCCAGGGCGACGCACAGACCTCTCAATGAGGAGGATTCCCACTTCTTCCTACGGGATCCCCTTCTTCCTGCACTCCCTCCGCAACCCCAGCGCCCTCACCCTTCCCACTGCCCCTCCTGTCCTTTCACCTGCATCCTATATCCCAGTGTCCCAATCTGTACCCTTTTCTTAACTCCACACCACCTCCGTGCACCTCCATTCTCCCCACCACACTCCTCCTGGCTCTCTTTTCAGTCTCACCTCCTCACCCCACACAATCTCTGCCTTCCCACCCCATTTTTCCTCCACTGGGCAGGCTTCAGAGGTGGGGGACATCCCTGTTTCCTGGTTCCAGGGAAGCACCCGGGAGTATAGAGAAGTAGGTTAGGTTGACAGGAAATTGTATGCAGTAGGACTTGAAGAGGAATTGCTCTGGGTTGAACGAACATTGACCTAGAGAACGTTTACACACCTTATTTACCCCACGTAGTTACTGGGGCTGGACAGAGAAGTGACAGGACAGGGATTATTGGTTCCGATTTACACATGGGGAAACAGGCTTACAAATCCCACAGTTAGTGTGTAGATACACATACTCAATAATGCAATCAACAAATATTGAGTACCTACTATTGCCACTGCCAGACCAGTAGCTGACATTTATTGAATACTTACTGAGTGCCAGGCACCGAATATAGCACTTTATATGTGTTTTGATCTTCACAACAACCCTGAAAGGTGGGTATTATCCCCATTTTCCAGTTGAGGAAACAGATTCAGAGAGCCTAAGTGACTTCCCAAGGTTACATAGCTATATAATAAATGGCAGAGTCAGAATTTGAACCCATAGTTCCTGGCCCCAACTCTCTCCACTCTCTACAGGTACCAGATTTTCTAAACCCCACAGTGCTTCAGCCTCCGCAGGGAGACCTGGGTGCAGTCCTGACGTCCCCCAAACTTGCTGTGTGACCTCAAGGAAGTCATGTTACCTCTCTGGGCCTTAATTTCCTATCTGGCAAACAACATATCCCAGTTTCCTTTTAGAGGTTTTTTTTTTTCAGAGATTCAAACTCTCTGCCCTCAGGTTTCTGCCAGTCCCACGCTCTAGGCCCCCAGCATTTCCAGTGGCCTGGGAAATGTCTGGGGAAAGAGCACAAATACACATCCTCAGAGTCTCCAGGGGTTCTGGGTCCTCTCTCATAGAGCAGGGCTGGTGGGGATGGATTTGGGAGCTGCCCGTCTGGAGGCAGGGAGTGAGTTAGGCCAGAGCTTCTGCTCTGATGATAAAATCCCGTCCCAGCCTAGCCTGAAATCCCAGAGGGACTCCTCAGTCCTAGCAACTAGGAGATGGAGCCAGGATATAATACCCAGAGGCTTCTAGGTGGAGAGTGGGGGAGAGCAGTGTTTTGGCCCTCAGAGTGGTGTCCCCAAAGTGCCTTCATTCTGTGCAACCGTGAACCTCAGCCCATCACATTATTTCCTGCTAACTTCATACCCTCTCTTGACCTCTTGCTGACTGAAACTACCCTAAAACGCCTCTCTTGTCACACCACTTGCCTGCTCTAAAACCTTCTGTGGCTCCCGAAGTACCACCCTCAATACAGCTTCCATAGCCTTCCATGATCCAGCCCCAGTTCTCACCAGCTTTATTCTCCTTCTTCAGTTTATTCCCCTTGGTTGTGCTAAGGTCAAACTCCTCATTGTCTCTTCAATACTCTCCTACATTCACAATTTTGCTCAAGCTCTTTCCTCTGCCTGGGATGTCCTCTTTATGACTTTCTGAATTCAGATCTTTCCTGTCACCAAGATTCTATTCATCCCTTCTTCCTCTAGGTAGCCTTCCCTGTCCCCACCCACGTGTCCAGAACTACCCTCATGGGCAGTACAGTCATTTATTTGTTCAGTAAACAGTAAGGGATGATGACTATTTGTATGTGTCTTCCCAAGTAGATGATTGGCAGCCCAAGGGCAGGATCTTTGTCCATATATTCCCATCACCCAGTGTGTGCTATGCCTGACACAGAGTGGACACTTCTCAAAGGCTCAGCGATTAAAGACTCATCTAAAGAAAACTGGCTAAGATGGGAAGATTCCCATACCTGGACCCTCAACCCTGGTACAGGAGGCATTCTGCTGAGCACAGGATTCTGGCTCCCCAAACCCAGGGAAGGGGACTCTTGGCATATACTCTGGTCCCCTAAATGACCTGGATTCTGCTCCTAGCCTTATGAACCCTATTTACAGGCTGATAGGTCAGATCCTAAGCCTTCCATTTCTCTGTAGAGTCAAGGGTACCTATGGAAGTGGGGTGGCTGCAGCCCAGTGGAACCTCCTCCTGAAACCCATGGAACCCATCTCTCTCTACGGTAGAGATTTGTTACCAGGGCTGGAGGAGACCTCAAACCACAGTTCATCCAAAAATTTTTCATTTTATGGGTGGGGAAACTAAGGCATATTGAGGCATACAGAGGTCAAGGTACTTGCTCAGAATTATAAAGCAGCAGAGCCATCTACTGATCCTGGCCCCGGGGAGTAGGCTTAGTATTCTGGGACCCTGATCTGGGCCCAGGACTGCAAAAAGAGGCTCTGAGCATGATTCTGGGGGTAACCCTAGGATCTCATTTCCAATCATACATAGAGTGCCACTTCTGTGCATGTATGTGCATACACATGGGCATCTGTGCATACACATGGAGGTATCCAAGTACAAACACACGTGCACGTGGGCTCACACCTGTAGGATTAACAGATGCTCGTGCCCATCTAATCTTTGCCTAGATGTAAGCACCTGCCCAATTTTATGGGCTCCGGGATTAGAAGTCAAGAGGCCACCCTTCTACTCCTGCTCTTGCTCTTATCAAACCT
Organism: Vicugna pacos; assembly: GCF_048564905.1. Taxonomy (NCBI): domain Eukaryota; kingdom Metazoa; phylum Chordata; class Mammalia; order Artiodactyla; family Camelidae; genus Vicugna; species Vicugna pacos. Next base: position 25,931,751 of record NC_133005.1, on the reverse strand, counting down.
TGGGGGCTCCCCAGTGGCTTGCTCCGCCCCTGCCCTGCTTCAAAGGACAGAATTGTGTCTTCCTGGGTGTCTCCCTCACAGGATCTTGCATGTACTTGAAGGTATGAACCCGTTGGAGAACTAGCTCCCCGCTCCCCTCTTCCTTCTTCCCCCTCTAAGATAGAGGGCAAGGCTGAGACAAGCCCAGTGGGTAGCTTGGAATCTGACTCAAAACCAGCAAGCCGTGATCACTCTAGAAACAGAGCTCTCCACTGCCAACTAGCTCTGGATCTACAGAGTTGAACAAATAATATTAATTATGATATTATTGGTATTTCTATCTGTCAGATATTATTCTAAATCCTTACCTGGGTTGATAACTCATTTAATCTTCACAACAACCCTCTAATGTAGATAATATTCTTCCCATTTTACTGGTGAAAAAACTGAGACAGAGAAAGAAATTTAATTGGTAAAGCCAGCTAGGGCAAATGTAATCCCCGTATTCTTGCAACAGGTTGGCCTATACCTTAATAAGGGGCCATGTCTCTAGAACTTCTACTCAAAAGCTTTGTTGTTCAACACAGAGATGTTTGAATTGAGGTTAACTGTGGTTGTGTGCGCGTGTTTGTGGGTGTGTGTATGTACACACCATGGAAAAGATCTTGGCCTGATTGCTAGTAAATCCAGATTTCAGTTCTGTTTCTATCCTGGGCTCACTGCCTGGCTCTGGGCAAGCTGCTTTCTTTGTCTGAGCCTCAGTTTTCCCATATGCAAAATGGTTGGCTCCATGCATCCTAAATAGTACCTCTAGCCCCAACCTCCAGGCATCTGGGTTTGTTTGTGTGAACTGTGCTTAATGCCCCTGACAATGAGGCGATGGTCAGGACAGGATTCATTTCAGGAAGAGGAGGCAGTGGCAGGAAGCCAAATACCTGGCTTAGCTTTAGTCTCTCTGCCCAGGGTGTGAGGTTTGGGTAGTGGCTCTGGGGTTCCATGACAATGTTTGTGAGTGTGGATAAGCACTTGGGTGAGCTGCTCTGATATGAGTGCTGTGCACGAACTCCCACATTTAGAAATTTGAAGGGAAAGGATTGCATCCCTCCAGCTTTGTTGCTGGGGAGGAGAGATTGGACAGCAGGAGTCCCTCCTGCGTAACCAGCCATTCTTTTAGGAGCAGAGGACTCCCTGAAGCTCAGACCACTGCCCTGCTCACTGCTTTTCCTTGGCTGTATCACCTCCAGGCTGCAATTCACACTGCTGGCCAGGCACCCTCTCATGGTACCTGGCACACCGGAAGCATCTAGGAAAGCTGTCCCCACCCACCCCTTTAGCTGCCTTCTCAACACACACATACCCGGTGCGAATGATCACACTACAAACGACCGCCAGCTTTCCTGCTTCCAGGATTTTGCTCTTGCAAACCCTGCCCCCTCACCCACCCAATGTCCTCGTGTCTAGATCCCCTCTATTCTTCAGGACTAATATAATCAGCAGCTTATATTCATTGAGCATTTACTTTGTGTCTGTAACTCTCTGAGACAGACACTGTTGTCATTCCCATTTTACAGATGAGGAAATTAAGGCTCAGACTGCTGAGGCCCAAGATCACAGAGCTTATAAGTTTCAGTGCATGTTTCTGTGTATTCAACGGTGTGTAGAAATATTGTATGTGCATATGTGCACAAAAATAAATAGCATAAAACTATAAAACCTACGTGTGAAAAAGTATAGTATTTTTAACCTAACATAAAATTATTTTCTTGAGCAGCAGACACTCCCATGTTGGCCCAGAAGGAGCAAATTGCCATGTTATAGAGAGGCCACATGGCAAGGACCCAAGAGGGACTTCTAGAGGCTGAGAGTGGTCCCCGGCCAACAGATAGCAAGAAAATGGGACTCTCAGTAATACAGTGGTAAGGAAATGAACTCTGCCAACAACCTGAGGGAGTCTGGAAGCCAGACTTTCCTTAGTTGAGTCTCCAGATGAGGACACAGCTGGCCAGCACCTTGATTTCAGCCTTGTGGGTCCCTGAGCAGAGAACCCAGGTGAGCTACGCCTAGACTTCTGACTTACAGAACTGGGAGCTAACAAATGTGTGTTGTCTTGTGCTGCTAAGTCTGTGGAGGTTTATTACACAGCACTGGAAAACTACATGTGTGTTATAAAAAGTTGTTTGCATGAAAATTAAAGGGCAGCTTGAGTTACTCATCTTACTCTAGTACATTTTATCTTAGTGCACATCTTTTTGTGAAACTTGTAATAGTGTTGTAATTGAGAAAAACCATTTTAAAATCTTTTTTCTTTTGTCAAAGTCATATAGTTGAAATCGAGTAATCTGAATGTGTGGGACACAACTCCAGGGTAAAGATCAGCCAAATGTCACTTCCTCCAGTAAGTTCTCCAAGATCTCCTTGGGAAGAATTAACCTCTTACTCCTCAGAGCCCCCAAAACACATTGTCTGCCTGTCTCTTAGAGCACTGCACACTTTTAACTCACCACACATTCAGGAGTGCCTAGTTTCTTTCCAGGAGACACATAACCTTTTCCAAACTGAAGAATCTCATTCAGGATAAACAGAAACATAATCAGAGACATTATAATGTGGAGAGATAGGGCTAGGACAGTGAGTAGGACAAGGTGGTAGGGGAATCAAAAAAAAACCCCAAAACTGGGAGGAGTCCAAGGATGGCTTCCTGGAAGAGAGAACATCTGAGCTAGGTTTTGAAGGATGAGGACATTTTCCTTGGGGTTGAATGGCCTGGAATATGATTCAAATCAGGAGCCCGACACCCTTGTCATGGCTCTGCTTCTGACTTACTATGTGACTTTGGGTAGCTCTCTGTCCCTCTATGAACCTCTGTTTCTCTGTCTGTACACAGGAGCAAGATGGGGAATTTCTTTGCCTGCTCACTTTTTCTCTTTCCAGTGCTTTCTAAGGAGAGTTTTGTCTTGTCTGATTGCTTTCTACGCTTTTTAGATACAGAACTGAGAAAACAGGAAGACAGAGACAGGTTGGAGAGGTAAGGAAGGAGAGAAGGAAAGAAAAAAAGCAATACTTCCGGGAAAGAGCCTAAGGGGACAATTTTTGATAGAAAATGAAGGTTTGGTGAATGAGGGACACTGAGAGGCAGTAGTGGGGCGTGAGAGGATGCGTGAGAACAAAGGTGATTCTAAAGAGGGCTGACATGGACTAGAGACCCTTTGATGTCTTTTGAGAGTTAAAAATAAATATTAGAATCATTTTTAAATTATTCTTGGGAGCTAGACTAATGTTCTTAGATTTACTACATTTGTATTCATTTCTGAATAGGTTAAAGTGCACATGATTTGAAACCCCAGAGAGCAAAAGAATATGTTTTGCCTTTAGTACCCTCCAGTCAACTTCTACTAGGGATGACTGCTGTTACCAGCTTCTTGTGTGAATTGCCAGAAATATTTTCTGCATATACAAGGATGTGCATGTATATATGACCTCCCTGTTCTGAACACAAATGCTAGCCTACTATGCATACTTTTCTGAAATTTGCTTTATTTACTTAATGACACAAGTTGGAGATCAGTCCCTGGTAGTATTTATACAGAGCTGTCTCATTCTTTGTTAACAGCCACATAGTATTTCATCATCCTATAGTGGGGATGGATGTAGGTTATTTGATCAGTTCCCTGTAGCTGAACACTTAGTTTGTTTTTAACAGTTTGCCCTTTATACTGCCATTCTTGAATGTGACATTGAAGGTGCTAAGCCTGAGGCACTTGGGGTCCTGAGATTTGCTGGGATATTCAGAGTGTCTGGTCTCAATGGTATCTTTGAAATATTCTGATTCATTCTCTGGATCAAGCTCTTCCTGCTGCTCTTTCCCTTGGTTCTCACCCTACTATCTGGGCCCAGAGTGGCAGCCTCAGCCCTTCACCCTGGCCTGCTCCCTGAGGTCCTCAGAACCCCTCCTGCTCCATAAAAGTCCTCCTGGCTCGACTCTCTTGATTCCATGGAAGAGTCCCCTGCCAGGAGCTTTTGGCAGAAAAGCCAGGGATAGGGGCCCTGAATAGAGTATAAATACTTAATTATCAGTTCCTGGACGTGCCTGGGGCCCTTGCTTACTTTTCCTCTGCTTGTCTGGTTTTCTGTGGATTTTGCCCTCCCTTTCTGCCAGAGGAATTCGCTGGATCTACTTTAAGATCCTGGGGCTGGACCTTACCTGTGGCCCTTAAAAAAATATATACCTTCTTGTAGGAGAAGAAATCCTTCCACCTGTAATGGATTGTACGGAATAGTTATTTAGATATCATCTAGAGCCTTAAGTTGACAGACGAGGAAACTGAAGCCTGGATGAGGAGGATTTGCCCAGGGTAACAGAAGATGTGAGTGAAAGGGCAGGATGGGAACTCGAGGCTCCAGTTCTTACCTCTTCACCTTCTCCTCCTCCACCACAAGCTCAGTCAGGCTTTATTCTTGCAAAATCCAACCTGGAAAGTTAACAGAATCGTGGTCTATTCATCCAGTGGACTATGACTCAGCAATTTAAAAGGAGTAAACTACCAATACTTGCCACAAATATTGATAAGCCTCAAAATATCATGCTGAACAGAAGAAACCAGATGAAAGAGACTACATGCCATGTGATTCCATTTGCATGAACTTCTAGAACAAGCAAAAGTATATGTACTGACAGGAAGCAGATCAGTAGTTGCCTGGTAATGGATGGAAGGACCGACTACAAAGGGGAATGAGGAAATTTTCTGTAGGGTTAGAAGTGTTCTATTTTGATTGTGGGATGGGTACATGGGTATATATATTTGTCAAACTCATTATACCTCAATGAAGTTGATTTAAAAAGAAAAAAAATGCAACACTGAAATATATGTACTCAATTTAGTTAAGAAAACACAATGTGACCTCTGACCTACATGCACAAAATCGACATTGACCAACTCATTTGCAAAGGGCGAGTTCAGCAGTTCATAACTGCCAGGTCAGATGTTTTCCATCTTGGAAGTGAAGTTGTCACAGATTTTGGGCTGACCACTATTTTCCTTAGACTTTTGTTCAAGAACTTCATCTGTCACAGCGACCGTTCCTGACTTGGGTCAGATTAGAGAGCTAGTGACTAATACCTATTTGCTCTATATCCAGGAGTTTTATTGGCTTGCTAGATTTAATTTTTCTTCTGCAGAGATCTTCAAAGCTTTTTAGTTGTATCCTTTAAAAAAAATAAGTATTTGTTCGAGTAATAATAATCATGTCTGTGAACCCTAATGTAAACTGTGGAGTTTGGGTGATAATGATGTGTTGACACAGGTTCATTGATTGTAACAAATATACCACTGTGATGAGGGATGGTCATAGTGGGAGATACTGTGAATGTGTAGGAGCAGGGGTATGTGGGAACTCGGTCCTTTCTGCTCAGTTTTGCTGTAACCTAAATCTGCTCTACTAATTAGTCTGTTTAAGAAAAAAAAAACCTATGTACCTAAAAAAATAATTATTCCTCTCTCAGACAAAAAAAAAAAATCATCATCCTGGCTAACATTTATTGCCTGCATTCTATGTTCCAGGAGATGTTCTAAAGATTTTTCACATACTATCTCATTACAGCTTCACAACTATCCTATGAAGGAGCTAGTCTTATTATCCCCATCCTGCAAGTTTGGAAACAGAGAGTTTGAGTTGTCTGGCCAAGATTTGACAGCTACTAAGTGATAGATGGATATGAATCCTATCAGCCCAGCTCCAGAGCCCACATAGCTCTTAAGCACTACAGAGCATTGCCTATCAATGTGACCCAAAAAGCGAAAGCAAAGCCCTTTTGCCTCAGGATCCCTTCCTCACTAGGGTCAGAAATTCCACCATTACTGTATCCTCCCTCACAGTTAAGCTTTGCCATCTCTACATGCCTCCTAAAATAAAACTAGTCAAGGGAAGGGGAACACCAAATCCCTACACGTTAGTTAAATGGGTCTTTCAGATGCTTTCTCTCAACTGTATGGACTGAGAGAGAAACACAGATTGGGAGTTGGCGAAAAGGGTGGCAGGGCATTGAAGGGGCTGAACAAAGAGGCCAGATGTCCCACCTTTCCCAGGATGACCTGCTCAACCTCACATCAGTGGGGCCCTCTGGAAATACAATCCTACAGTCAATCAGCTCTGGTTCTCAGCCCAGAACACTGGCGACAGGGAGCCAAGTGGGTAAGAGGTGACAGGAGAAGCTCTTTGGAATGATGCTTGGAATAGCCCAGGTGCCGCCTCCTGAGCCAGGGCGTCCTTGGGGAAGGCAGGTGGGACAAAGGGCATGACAGGAATCCTCCTCTCTCAGAGGGAAGAGGGTCAGCCTCACTCCTTTGCCTGGGGGTAACTTGCATTCTATTTACCTGAAATCTATTTTTTTAAATTAAAATGTATTTTAAATGGTGCAACAATTTACATAAATACTATATAAAATCCAAGCAACCTTTGTAATTTAAAAAATTATAAACATAAAATCCAAACAATTAAAATTAAGTCAAGGTCACCCTTGACCACACGCCCTCCAATCCTAGAGACCTTCCAACACTGCCCCTAATTTGGAGTGTATCTTTCTTTCCTTTTCCTGCACAACATATATATATATACACAGGAAGCGTACTGTTTCAGAGGACTTGTTTGCTTCTAGTTTTAGAATTATGCTTTAAAATTTTTACTTACTTACTTACTTACTTAATTGCAGAGACATAGTTCAAAATTCCAAAGGTTCAATAAGGATTACAGTGAAAAGCAGGTGTTCCTCCCTCCCCTGTTCCCAACCTTCCGGTTTCCTCCCTGGAGGCAACCACCAATTCTAGTTTCCTGTAATTCCTTCCAGAGATATTCCAGGCATTTAAAATTCGATGAGTATATGCATATATGTATTTTTCACACAAATAAAGACATTCTTCCACATCTTGGTTGTTTTTTTTTTTTCACTTTACAGTGTGTCTTTCAAAGTTTCCTTATCAGTATAGAGAGAAGCCTCATTCTTTTTTCATACACACATAGTATCCTATTATATATGTACAATATTTATTCAGTCCCCTAAAGGAAAAAAAGGTTGTTCCCAATATTTTATTACTACCAATAATGCTGCTATTAATATTTTATCCATTATTTTGCATATTTATTTGTAAGATATTAGTGTATCTTATAAAATATGTAAACTATTTTTTAATTATACAAGATATATAAACTATTAGTGGGGATTAGTCAGTTGAGGTTATTAAAAAAGTTTAAATAGCATCTTAATTGTTGATAGATACTGCCAAATAGCCTCCAGGATATACTCATTTATACTGCTTGTAGGTTTGTTTGTTTGTTTGTTTCTACATAAATATGTCATATTATTTACTCTGTCCCACAGACTCACATTTTTCACTCAGTAACATGACATAGGAGTTCTACCTATGTCAGTACATGTAGATCTTCCTCATTAAAACCAAAATAAACAAAAATTGCATTATAGTTTCCTGTCATATGGCTGCAGATAGCTTATTTAGTTGATCACATACTGATGGACATTTGGGTGGTTTTCAATTTTTCGCTGCCACCAACCATGCTTCAGTGACAATTATATGAATAGAATAGATTCAGAAAAGTGAATTACAAGATTGACAGGTATACAAACTTCAAATTTCAATAGGTTCTGTCAAATTACTCTCCCAAAGTGTGCCAGTTTAGACTTCCACTAATGATGCACGAAAACCTTAGGTGTACATCTAGAACTGCCCCATGTGTTTCTCCTGAATCAAAGCTCAAAGTCTCTGGGATCTTTCCAGGCCCTGAGCCCTACTCTGTAGAATCTGAGTGGATAAGCCAAGTGTTGAGAAGAATGAACACAGAAGAGGGACATCCTGTCCCCCACTAGCTATGTGGTCAACCAGGTAACACAACTCTCTCCAAAGGAAAGGCCACTTTGGGAGTAGGAGAACTGGAGCTCCTCATCACTAGAGGTGTCAGAGCAGAGGTTTGGTATCAACAAATGCACTGAGCTTGGACCCTGCACCAGGTCTGGAGCTAGGTGCCATGACCCAGAGATGAGTCACACCCTGTCCCTGCCCTCTCAGAGCTTGATATTCATGGAGAAAATAGACAAGTAAACAGATGACAATCTTACTGACAATTCTGTCTACTAAGTATTGAGTTGGACTTCCTTTTCTGACAATATCTGGAACTTCCTGCTACGTAACACATGGAAATGCTAGAAATAAAAACAACAAACATCGTTTAAAATGCACAAATGGACTTGCAACCATTGGGTTTTAACAGACATCTGAGGAGATGAAGGTTTGGGCTTACATGATGTTAGGGGTTGGAACTGAGAGCCTTGATAAATCTAGGACCCTTGAAGGGCTACACCCAAAGTTAAAGTGTGGACTAGGGGAAAACAAACAAACATTTGACTACTAACAAAGGAAACAAAAAGGATGTCTTTATCTTGGGCTGGTCTTTGGATGGGAGAAAAAAAACTATCTTCTGAGAATTTGAAACTGTATCCCTGCCCTTCATGAGTATGGGATGATGGGTGTGGGGTTCATATTTACATCACCTGCATGCCTAGGAATCCCCAAGGCTGAGAAATTAAAATAAAAGAAGACCTACTCTGAAAGTATCTCTCAGATGTCTCGCAGAAATGAACTCAAATCCTCTCTGGATCTTCTCCGGGTACCCTCTTCATCCTCTGGCCATTACAGGTTACACAGAATTCCTGTATATAAAGCTCTTCTAAACAGCTAATGATCCACAAAGAAAAAATTGATGAAACACACAAGGAAACAACCCATGAGTAAGATTCAGTAGACACAATGAACAGAAGAATAAAACTCCCAAAACCTTCAGACAAAAGAATTATCAGATAGTGATCATTAAGTTGCAGGTTAGAGGCAGGTGCTATGTGCTTTGGAAGCATATTGAAAGAACTGACTCCTTGATGAAATCAAAATCTTCATAGAGAAGGAAACTTTAAGAATCCACCTTGAAGGATAAGTAGGATTTTGCCAAGTGAGGACAGATGCTGTTGGGTGGCTGGTGGGGTGTACCAAGGGAATGACCATTGATAGTTTATTTATTTAGGTGCAAATAGGGCAGAAAAGTGGAGGGTGAGGCAAGGGAGGTAGGTAGGGAGATAGATCACACTGGCCCTTACAGCTCTTGAATTAAGTGCAAAGAAAAGCCAGTGAAGGGTTTTATGTGAGGGGTTAGTGATATCCATTTGCTCATTTGTTCATTCATCCATTCACTCATTCAACAATAAATATTATGCATGGAGAATGGTTGGACAATGGAGAATGGCAGCAGAAGACCAGTCAGGAGAATAGAGCAGACATGCAGGTAGCAAATCCTGGTCATTTAGACCAGGGTGGTGGCAGTGAAGATGGAGAGGAATAGGTGGATTTGACTGATATTTAGGTCAAAGCTTGAAGGTGGATTGTATATAAGGGGTGGGGAAGTGAGAGGTGTCAAGGCTGATTCCTAGGTTTTTGGCTGAGCAACAGAAAGATTAGTGGTGTTGGTCACAGAGCTAAGGAATTAAGGAGGAAGAGTGAGTTGTTGGAAAGAAGATCATGAGTTCAGTTTTAGATATTCAGAGTTTAAAGTGACTTTGGAATATCTGAGTGGCAATGTCTAGGAGGTAGTTTGATACATACAGCCTGAATCTCAATAAGAGAAATCTGGGCCGGAAATAAAGATCTGAGAGTCATCAACATGCAAATGGTAATTGAAGCCAGGGAAGTATAGGAGACTCCTTTGGGAGGCCGAGCCCATTTTCTGTTATATTTGTTAAGAGCTTTTAGTTGCAAGTAACTTAAGATCCAACTCAAACTGGATTAAATTAGGAAAGGAATTTGGTTGAAATGTCCAGCAATAACTGCTTCAGGCAGGGCTTGATCCAGTAGCTTAAATAATGAAACTAAGATTCAATCTTTTCTAATTTTTCCAGAACACTTCCTAGGAGTTGGCTTAACTCTTGACAGGCCCTCTCTTTGTGACCGCATGATTGCCTAGGGGAATGGCTCTGCCATGCACCACAGTGACCTTGCATGTATTCACACTGGCAAAGGTTTGAAAAGCTTATCTGAGTTTTGGAAGAATGCCTTGTGATCCTTCCAGAACATGAGAGGCTAGAAGGCTTGTAAAGCAATGAGGCCACCGTTTACTCTCCTCCTTATCTCCCCCCGGCAGGCTGTCCTGAGAGTTGTCTTATTGCTCCCCAGATTCTGATGAGCTTTGGGACTTTCTGCCCTACCCTACTCAGAATGGAGCTGCAGAATATAAAACCTACTAACATCAGTCTAGAATTGGCTCCTCAGCAATAGGTGACCCTCCAACCTGTGTTGCAATGGTTCTGTCCCTTTTGTTTCAGTGTCACCCTTTTTGGTGTGTGGGACAAGGATCACAGGAAGCTGGCTTGTTCATCTTGCTGGCTATGTAAGTAATAAACTGCTTAAATCAAAAAGTTGTATCTTTACCAGTAGAATCAGTCAGGCCTTAGCCTTGGCCTTGCCTTATTTTGTCTTATATGTATAAGCTGCTAGCTGCTCCTGGGTCTGGATGCTTCCAAGCTCAAACCCAGCAGAAAAGGCCCATTGCCCAATAGTTCAATCCAAAATTTCAGAATTGAATCTCGTTAGCTCTGATTGGCCTGATTGGGTCATATACTCACACCTGAACCAATCACTGTGTCAAGGGATTTGTAATGTATTGGTTAGTTTAAGCCATTTAGGGCCCATTCCTCGAAGCGAGAGTGAGGTCAGTCTCATTCAAATCACATGGCTGAGAATTCAGGGTCCTGTTACAAAAAGGGAAAGAGAGAATGGATACCAGAAAGCAATAAGCAAAGGCCATTCTACATGTCTCCTTTCCCAGAGCAGTGTGTCTTTGGGAAGAGGGCATGAGGGGCCTGGATGCACAATTGTGAAGGATGTGTCTCCTGAGCAGGGAGAGAGGTTCAGAGAGAAGAAGATGGGGAAGGGAGAGTCAATCTTCAGCCTTCAGGTTGGAGGCCTAGTTTAGCTCTTGGTTTTCCTAACAGGATGGCTTTTGCAATGGTGGGCACTTGAGGTAGGGGACAGGAAGGAAATTGAGAGGGCTTAAGGTACTGGGTCTCAGAAACCTCAGGGCATTATGTAAGACCAGAGCTCTGGTTCCTTTTGGTTCCTTACAATACGTGGGTCCAATGGTTGAGGAAGGAACTGGCGTAAATCTTCCAGTTCACCTAGCCCAGGAACCAGAAAAGACAGATGGTGAGAATGCTGGTTTCTCAGCCCAGTGTCACCACTGACATGGTGGGGAATCCTCAGCCAGGTGTTGCTTCTCTCTCGGTCTTAATTTCCCAATCTGTACAATGAATTAGACCAGACCTGTTTTACTATTTCAGTCTGAAGGATGCCTTTATCTTTCCCTACATGCCACTGTCTTCCACTCATCCCCCTTTGTTGAGCTGTTATTGTTTTCAAGTTTTTGTATAGTTTATTGTCTTCTGGTGAAGAATCTGCACAGTCAAATACAGATCAAGTCCACGCTATATCTTTAATTCTCCTTTTTGCTTTTATAGAAGCCCTGATTTTTCCACTCTATTCTTGTATTTCTTTTGCTGCTTTTCTTGGAGTTTCTTCCTTCTCATCCAGGCCACATCTTGCAAATCTATGTTTGGGTTGATTTCTCTTTGCATAATCAAAGAAATTGTAAATTTTATCAAAGTTTGTTGTTTTGCCACTGCTGAAGTGACTTCAGATCTGAAGACAAAGATAATTATCTGGTGTGTTCTCTGGTTACATCTTGGTTAGTTTTTCTTGAATGCTATCTTAGGTACTATTGCTTTCCCAGGGTAAAGGACCACTGTGACCATTTGTTTCTGTAGAAACAGTTGATATGTCATGAATTTCCTTGCCTGGCTGGTTACTGTGTCATTCAAAATGGTGACAGTTCAAAAACAACAGACATCCCAGTGAAAACTGGATGCATATCATAAGCAGATGATTCAAATTTACTTAAAGTCAATAGTAAAAAATACATTTAAAATTGACTACACGTCAATAAAAAATAAAAATTCTTTTAAAATTGAAAAACCAAAAAAAAAAAGCTGCTGGGCTGAAACCCTTTGGGGTGTTCAGGCTTTTTTGGACATGTGGCACACATTCTCCTTGTTTGGCCCAGCAGCAAACGTTTCTCTGCACCAAAAAAAAAAAAAAAAAAAAAAAAAAAAAAGAATGGTGGTGGCTCATCAGGCAGCCAGGGAGGAAAAAAGCCCTCAGTTGTGTTCAAAAGTTTTATATACTCCTCAATCTGATACTGTTGCTCTAAGTTTCTGTCTCAAATTTTTACTAACAAAAATCTCAGAGAACTGTTCTTCAGACCTTTACAGGAGCCAGGATCTGAGTGCTAAAGACAAGAAATAGGGGAATTTGAGAAACAATTGATCAGTGCTACCTCCAAAATATCTCTTGAATCCACCCACTTTTCTCTACCACCCTGATCCAAGCCACCATCTTCTTTCACCTGGTTGACTGCAGCAGCCTAGGCAGTGGTCCCCCTGCTGCCACCCCTCACTCCCTCCAATCCATTCTTCACTCAGTAGCCAGAGAGAGATTATTTTAAAATCTAAGCTGTAATCATGTTCCAATTCTACTTGAAACCCTTTAGTCGACTTCCCTGGCTCTTAGAATAAAAATCCCACGCAGCATCATGGTCTACAAAGGCCATTTGACTCTTGCCTATTTCTACAGTCTTACCTCTTGTTCAATTCACTCCTACATTGGCCTCCCTCATTGCAAGCCCACTGTAACCTCAGTCCCTGCTTCCCCATACATACCATTCACCATTGCCAGTTCTTCACATCTACGGCTTCTTCTCATCCTTTAGGTCTCAGCTTAAATATCACCTCCTCAGACAGGCTTTCCTTGACCACACAGTTCAGTCTATAGTTGGCACTCCATTATTCATTATCGCTCCTGGTCTATTGCCCTCATTGGGCTGATCACAGCCTCTATTTTTATTGTTTTGTATGACTCCCTGCTAGACTATAACCTCCAGCATGGGAGGGACAATGTCTATCTTTCTTATCACCATTATTAGAGGATATTTACCTGCCCCCCTACCTCCACCCCTCATCCAGCATCTAGTCACTTTTTGCCTTCACCAAAATGACTTAACTGAACTGTCTTCAGGGTTTGCTGTCCTAAGGCAGGCATGGTCAATTCATGGTCTAGATTCTCACAGATCCTTTTTTCTTGCTGCCTTGCACATGGCAAGAGGCAGGTACAGGATCTAATCTCAGTCAATTTCATGCTCTTTCCAAGAGCTTGGACTCTTGAATGGTATGATGCAAGGGCATTAAAAACTGGTTGGAGTTCATTCTTTCCAGTGGTGGTAGCTGGTAGACCTGACAGGTGGTTCCTACTACCCAGGCTGTGTGATGTTGCTTCCCTGGGTCCTGACTATTCCAAGTCTGGTTCCTCAGTCTCCTCTTTGACCCTGTTGCGCTCCCTCATAGCCTCCTAGTTAATTTCCTTTATGTTAAAGATGGACAGAATCAGTTTGCTCTTTGGAATAAAAACAAATGTACTTCATAGACTGTAACTCCATAGCCTAGTGCAAGATTTGGCAATGGTGGGTGTTCAATAAATGCTGAATTAAAAACTACCTATGTGTGTGGCTTAAAGCTGGTTACTCACTATCTCAGAGCCTCAATTTCTTCCTCTCTAGGTAACACACATATTGTCTGGGATCTATGGTTTTTCAGGATCTATTATTTCCCTTTTTTCAAGTCTCTACCCTTCCTTCTCAGCTACAACAACAACCCAACCCAACCCAACCCAACCCAACCCAAATTCCTCTCATTTTCTCAGGCATAGCAGCTTAACCACATCTGGATCCTGGTTCTGCCACTTATTAGCTGTGTGACCCCAGACAAATGACTAAATCTCTTTGCACCTCAGTTTCCTCATCTGCATGTAGTAAGGGGAAATTATAGAACCTGTAATTATAGATATAGATAGATATAGATATAGATATAGATATAATATAAAGCACATATATGTACAAAACATGCAGAACTCTCAAAATAATACTTAGCACAGAGTAAGCCCTGAATACTTGCTAGCAATTATTATTATTTTAATCTTTTTTTTGCATAAACTACAGGATTCCTGTGCCTTCAAGGTAATGTTTTTCCAGGTATGGTTCCTGAACCACCAGCATCAGGACAACCTGGAGAGATTAAGAATGTAAATTCCTGGGCTCCACTCCAGACCTAGTGAATCAGTCTCGAAGGCAGAACTAGGAAATTTACATTTAAAAAATACATCTCCCAAGTGATTCTGATGCTCAATCATCTTAAGATATTGAGACATACTATACATACTATAAAATTCACCCAATTAAAGTACACAGTTCAAAAAAAAGTACATAGTGGTTTTTGGTACATTCAGAGTTGTACAACCATTCCCACAATCTAATTTTAGAACATTTCATCACTCTAAGAAGAAATCCGGTATCCATTAGCCGTTATTTTCCATTCTCTCCCCTTCCAACCACCCCAGCCCTAGGCAACCACCAATCTGTTTTCCGACTCTATAGATTTGCCTCTATAGCGATACTCTGGACATTTCATATAAATAGAATTATACAATATGTAGTCTTTTGTGACTGGTTTATTTCACTGAGCATAATGTTTTCAAGGTTTATCCATGTAGCATATATCAGGACTTCATTATTTATTATTGCTCAGTTATAATCCATTGTATAGATATACCACATTTTGTTTTTCTATCCATAAGCAAACAAAATGAATATTTGGGTTGCTCTCATTTTTTGGCTCTTATGTATAATAGCTATAAATAAGCCATGAACATTTGTACATATGTTTTTGTGTGGGCACATGTTCATTTCCCTTGGCTATATAGCTCGGAGTTGAATTGCTGGATCGTATAGCAACTCTATGTTCAACATTCTGAGGAACTGTCAAACTGTTTTCCAAAGTGGCTACAGCATTTTACATTTCTACCAGCAATGTATAAAGGTCCAATTTATCCAATTTTGTCAATACTTGTTATTATCTGTCTCTTATTGTAGCCATCCTAGTGGGTGTGAGGTGGTGTCTCATTGTGATGTGGATTTGTATTTTCCTAATCGCTAATGATGTTTAGAATATTTTCACATGTTTACTCACCATTTGTGTATCTTCTTTGGAGATATGTTTATTTAGATCTTTTGCCCATTTTGAATTGGGTTATTTGAGTTGTAAAAGTTCCTCATATATGCTAGATAAAAGTCCCTAGTCATATGATTTACAGATGTTTTCTCCCATTCTGTGGGTTTTTTCATTTTTTGATGGCATCCAAAAGCATGAAAGTTTTACATTTTAATGAAGTTCAGTTTACTTATTTCTTCTTTTTTGACTGTGCTTTTGGTGTTGTGTCTAAAGAACCATTTCCTAACTTAAGGTCATGAAGATTTATTCCTATATTTCCTGCAAGGGGACATAGTTTTAGTTATATTTAGGTCTGTGATCCATGCTCATTCATGTTTAAGAACCATTGGTTCGGATCACACCTTCTACCCACAATGGCTAATCACTGTTTTTCCATACAAAAGCATCTTCATCCAAAGAATGTTTAAGTCATCTCTTAAGATCATGTAAATAATAATAACAGCCAACTAATGTATATTAGCTAAGCATTTAAAGTTGCATAATCTTGTTCAGTCTTTACTATGTTATGAAGTGGTTTAAAATTTTCCAATGGCACATGGATTGCACTTTGAATAAAGCATGTTATAATCACCTCCACTTTTCATGATGCAATACACTTCACTCTAAGATGATATAATAAAACATCTATCTCCTCCTTTTATGCAAAAGGGGATACTAGCACTTACAGCTTTAGGAAGGCAGGTTGTGTAGATTAAATAAGCTCATGTGTGTTAAAAGTATGGTGCAGTGCTTGGCAGAGGGGGATTCAAAGGATGAAACTGCTTCTCTCTACTCCCTCAGGACACCCTCCCCTAAAGGAGAGCTGCCGCTACCACTGGTCCAGAAAGCTATCAGCTTGAGGACTGATTTTTGCATTCTTTTCGCATCTTGCTCCCCTTTTTCCTTCTCTAATCATTAGTTGTAATTTTACTTTTACTTGCATTATTCTTAAGACTATTGCATCTCTTCAACTACTCTCCAAGGTCTACAAAGGCAGGGGGTGCAACTTTGTCACTGTAATGTTCCCCAACACACAGTACAGGGCCTGGGAGTATACCTATTTTTTAAAAATGTACAACTGACCACATCACTTCTTGGTTTAAAATTTTCCAATGGCACGTGGATTGCACTTTGAACAAAGCCCAGATTTCCAAACATGGCAAACAGGTTTCTTCCTGATTCCCTATCTGCCTCTCCACCCACACTTTCTCCACTTGGGTCATGCTTGTTTCCTATCTCAAACACACCTGGCTGTTTCCTGACTCAGAGTTTGTTCCCTCCACTTGAAAGTACTGGTATGTTCCCCATCCTTTAGGTCTCAGTTCATATGTCTCCTTTTCCCAGAGCCTTCCCTGACTACCCTGTCCAATATTACCACCACCTTTCCCACCGAGTTGTTCTTGATCATGCAACCTGTTTCGTTTTATTCACAGATCTTAAATTTCCTTATATATTTATTTACTGTTTTAATTCTTATAGCTAACATTTAAGCACTCACCATAAGCACTGTTCACTAATTAATAAAGTCCTGTGCTACTTAATGCCTATCAACAGGATCTCCAACTCCAAAACCCAGATCTCTACTGTTTGCCAATTTCTGTGGTGTAAACACTTCCATTGGTTAGGATTTCACACTATCAACCTGAAATCACTGAACACCAATTTAGGAAGGGAAGGGCACACCAGTATATAGTATTTGCCACAGTGATACAGCAGTGGTGAATAACCTCAAGAGCACAGATAAAACAAGAGTAGGCAGAGAAAACAATTAGGAAGTCATGCGTTCTGAGTATTTATTACTTTTTTTTATATAATTCATTTAATTGTAAGTTTATATAATTTACTTTTTTTAACCATCTTAACCATTTTTTTTTAAATTGAAGTATAGTCAGTTACAATGTGTCAATTTCTGGTGCGCAGCATAATGTCCCAGTCATACATATATATCCATATATTCGTTTTCATATTGCGACGGGCAAAATTTCTAAGCATTCCTCAGTCGTTTTTAGCTAGCCCACAACAAGCCAATAACCAGCACATTTTTTTTTTCAGATGAGGAACCCGAGGCACAGAAAGGTTAAGCAATTTGTACAAGGCTGCAAATCTAATAAATCTGCCTACTACTCCAAAATGTAAACTCAGAAATCAGTATAGTGCCTGGCATATAAGTAAATGAATATGTATTTCATACTCTTTAAAAACAGAAAAAAGAAACATTTTAATATTAAAAACATACACATAAGAGTGAAATTAACATCTCTTTAAAACTCGTTCACAATCCTAGGACGATAACTGCCTTCGCTTTTCTATTTTCAGTAGCACTTCAACACCTCGGCAGTTTCACAATCCACCTGCTACCTAAGGAGACATCGCCCAACCCTTTACTACGAGCTTGAGACGCCGCGCTTTCCGTCGTCCCGCCCACTTTCGCTGCAAGGCTTCCTGGGAGTGGTAGTTCCCAGTCTGGCAGCTACGGCGGCAGCCGCGAGGCGCGCCGGCCGGCAGAACTACACAGGGCGGCGCACAGGTCGCGAGTTCTCTTCTGCCTCGCCTTTCCTTCCCCGCTTGCGCGCCCGCCCCAGCTATCATGGCGGCTCCCTTGGCCCTGGTGCTGGTGGTGGCCGTGACCGTGCGGGCGGCCTTGTTCCGCTCCAGTCTGGCCGAGTTGATCTCGGAGCGGGTGGAGGTGGTGTCCCCACTGAGTTCTTGGAAGAGAGGTGAGGCCACCGGCTCGAATAGGCGGCCAGGCCCCGCCTGTGCGCTCCTGGCCTCTGTGAATGGAAGGCGGGGGCAGTGGCTGCAAGCTCAAGATTCTGGGGCAACTGACCCGCTCTCAGGTCCCCAGAGAGGACAGGAGGCGGGGCCCCTGGGCGGGACTGCGGAGGAGAGGGGGCCTGAGATTGTGCGGTGGGGTTGGGGCCGTAGGGGCCGGCTCACCTGCGGGGTGGGGATCTGAGGGGGTGTGTCCCACTCGGGTTCTGAGTTGAGGGGTGTGGTCTGAGGAAGGTCAGGTTGAGGAAAGGACGTGCTGGGTGGAGTGGGGTTTGGCGAGAGATCGCAAGTGTTGTATCCTGGGTACGGGATAGTGTGTGAGGGGAGCCCAAGTCGGAGGACCAGTCCTGCTTAAGCGAGGAGAGTGTGTGAGTATGCTTAGAAGCCTATTCTCAGGCTGAGACTTGCAGTCTAGTTTTTCCTACTGTGTCTTCTAAGTTCTTCATCAAACATAGTTGTATACTAGCCAAAGAGAATTTGGGCCAAAGGATCCATAAGCTAGTGGGAGACGCAAACAGATAGTTAGAATCATTTATGAAAAGTGTACATCCAGTTACTTCCATGGAGTTCTGCCCCTGAAGAAAGTGTCCCCTCCTTTTCCAGTTTTTTAAGGATGTGGGATTTGAGCTAACTCTTGGAGGATGTAGAGTTTGAAAAGAGATTAGAGAAAGGGGAGTTCCAGGTAGAAAGTAAACAGGATCAAGAAATGCTGAAGGATGTGAAATGTCCAAAGTAAGGGAGTAATGAAGTGGAAGTTAGGTTAGGGCCAGAGTTTGAAGATTTTTTAAGCTTTCTTACTGAAGTACAATATACGTACAATGCACATACAAGTGTAGAATTCAAAGAATTTTTACAAACTGTGTATATCCATGTAACCAGCACCCAGATCAAGAAATGGAACATTATCAGCACCCCAAGAGTCCCCTTCATGTCCTCCAACTTCAAATGCTAGGGTTTTGATGTTATCCCATAGACATTTGGGAATGGGGAATGGCATAATGAATGGGCGTTTTATGAATAATTAGAGGTAAGATTTCAAAAAAAACTTACTGTGCATCAGAAACTATGGTAAGCCTCATTTTATCTTCCATTTCTCTGTGTGTTAGGTGGTGTTATTTTCACTATTTCACAGATAAAGAAACTGTGATTAAGAGAAGTAGTTTGCCCAGGTTTTCCAGTTGATAAGTGGTAATAAAGGTAGTTGTAATTTGTCTATGTGATGGTAAGAGCTTAGACTTGATATCTTTGCATATAATATTTGCATATAATTATTTGTTGAACAAACTGAGTTGTTCCTTGGTTCCTGCTTTATTCTGGATTCCAGAAGACCCAAGGCAGTATTAGCCCCTCCTTCCTCTGCTCTCTTAGTCCTTAAGTATACCTCTATTAAGCTCATTATTAAAAATAAGAAGTGCTCACTTTATATCATAATTGTTTGTTTATACCTGATAACGCCACTGTACTATGAGCTTCTTGAAGGCCAGAACTGTTTTATTCATTCCTGAATCGTTTGTGCCTGACAGAGTAGTTGCATAGTTACTATTGAATAAATATTGAAGAAAAGAAAACAGATTTTATGTTTAAAATAAAATAAAATCTGTTTTCTTTTCTGGTTACTTATAGGATCAGCAGGATGAAGGATCCAAAGATGAGGCAATGTAGTGTGGTGATTAAGAGCACAGGGTCTGGGATCTCAAGAAACATATGAGCGTTTCTCTGCAACTTACTATTTGTGTGACACAGATAACATTTCTAACATCAATTTTCTCATCTGTAAAGTAGGAAGTTATAATATGTACTCCACTAAATGAGATAATCCATGTTGAAGCTCTTAATACTATGATAAAAGCCAAAAAGTGGCTAATTCACAGATTTTGAGTTTAAATAATAGGGAAATAGATGAGTTGGCTGAAATAGATGAGTCAGCAAGGATAGCAGTAAGTCTTTAATGTGTGCATAAGGTGATAGTGTGATATCCAAAGTTTAGATCTGGAACTGAGTGCCAATGTCAGGACTAGAGAGAGATTTGGTAATCTCCCATCTAGATTTGATTAAGTCAGGATAATTGTCCCATTTTGGAGGGGTACAATATCTGTAATACCACTTGTCTTCAGAATATATTTTAAGATGGGATATTTTTTAAAGCCAGTGATTGTATTAAACCCTGGAAGGCAGGCATTTAAATATATTGAAGTAGGAGCCCTTCTGGTGTCACATGATGTTTTGAGTTTTTAAATGACCAGTCCTGGGGGGAGGGTGTAGCTCAAGTGATAGAGCATGTGCTTAGCATGCATGAGATCCTGGGTTCAATCCCCAGTACCTCCTCTAACAATAAGTAAATAAATAAGTAAACCTAATTACCTCCCCCCACCAAAAAAAAAAACAATTAAAACAAAGAAACAAACAAATAAATGACCAGTCCTTTGGGTAAAGGGTCTTAGATCCGAATAGATTTTGATTGGCTCTAATCATGGACTGATTTTTTTTTTTTATGGACTGATTTTTGAATGGGAATAAATGAGAAGTTGTATGCTTGGAAGGGCTGATTCTTGTCTTCAAATACCTGAAGGGTTTTAAATTGATATGTTGTTAATTCGTTCATGTCCCAATGGCAGAATTCCAGCTCAAACTGTCCAAATTATAATAAAAAATTAATTTATTGGCCTATATAACAGAACAGTCCACGGTAGACCCTGACTTCAAGCATAGCTGGATCCAGAGCCTCAGTGATTTCATCAGGACTAATTTTTCCATCTTGGCATTGACTGCATTCAGGAAAGCTCTTCCCAGGTATTGGCAAGATTGGCCACTAATAGCCTCTGACTTTTATATCCTCAGTGTCAAGTCCAGTAGAAAGAGGGTGATTCTTCTTTAGTGAGAACAACAAAACCCTTGGAATTGAGTGACATTGGACTTACCTGGGTAATAATGCCAATTCTTAAACCAATTACTGTAATCAGCCCAGGTCATGTATCTATATCTCCCACTTTGGAGAGGGAGCAACCTCCCAAACCATGGAAGGGGGTGTTATCCCATAGGAAAACTAGCTGTTACCAGAATAGGAGGAAGTTGATGCTGGGCAGGAGAAAATAACAGATATCTATTAGAAAGGAAAGAGATGTTTGCTGTGTCACTCATTTCTACAGACCCATCAGTTTATTTGATAGTCCAACTAAAATTTATACAAATTTCTTACATGACAAAGTGCAAGCATGTGCTTCTCAGTCCAATAAAAATAATACTAACTAACACTGATGTAATGCTTGCTACATGACAGGTACTGTTCTAAGCACTTTAGGTATGTTAAAAAAAAAACTAATTTTGTTCCCACGGTGCCCTGTGATATAAATACTATTGTTAGCCCCTCTTTTTAGGTGAGAAAATTAAAGTACAGAGAGATTGTCACTTGCCCAAAGTCACATAGATAATAATGTTTTATGTAACTAGCTAGCAGTCTTTAGGCATGGTTGTTCCACCAGAGTTCACTATATACCATGTTGTGTTATCTGTCAAGAATAATTTTGGAATGTTTCTATCATATTTTGGTTTTTCCTCAGCCTTTGACATAAAGATTAGGAATTATTATGGGCTTAGCTTCTTGAGTTCAGGATAGAGCTCAAACTATTAGTCCGTATTTAGAAATCCACCTCCAATGCAGCTGTGAAAGTCAGGGTCAAGAGGAACACTTCTGATAGCACTAGTTTAAAAAAAAAACCAACACCCTTTTATTGTTAAACCACACACAACAATGTATTGCTTGGTGAATTATCATAAGGCAAAAACTTTTGTAATCGTCATCCAAGTCAAGAATCAGAAATTTGCCACTCACCCTAGAAGCCCTTCCATATGCCCCATCTCAGTCACAGCGTCCAGTTCCCCTCATAAGTAACCATTATCCTAACTTTTATAGTAATAACATTTTTTATTTCTTTTTTCTTATTACCCAAATGAGCATCCCTAGACACTATAGCTTAGTCATGCCCTTTAAAAAAACTTTGTGTATGTCTTTTAAGTCTCCCTTAATCTTTAGGTTCCGCATCCATTGTATCCTTTTCTTTAGTATTCATTTGTTCTTAAACAGATCTGTTTGACCTGTAGAATTTCTCATAGTTTGGATTTTTGATTGTGTATTCATGGTACAGTATAACACATTCTTGTGTCCTCTGTATTTCCTGCAAATTGGCAGCTGGATCCAGAGACTGGATACTACTACTTTTTTGTTTGTTTTTTTAGATTTTTTTATTTGAAATAATTTTAGACTTAGAGAATATTTGCAAAGATAGTACAAAGAGATCCTGTATACCCTTCACCCAGCTTCCCCTAATGTTAACATCCTGCATAATGGTGCAGTAATCAAAATTAAGAGAATAACTATATTCATGTATAACAATCATAGTTGTTATTCAGATTTTACTATTTTTTTCTACTGTTCTTTTTCTGTGCCAGGATCTGATTCAGTATCCCATATTGCATTTAGTTGTGTCTCTTTATTCTTCTCCAAAGCTTCTCCTCAGCTTTGCCTTTTCTTTTATGACCTTGACACTGGTCAAGTATTTTGTAGAAAGTTTCTCAATTTTGTTTTATCTAATGTTCTCTCATAGTTAAATTGAGATAATGGATTTTGGGGAAGAATCCCACTGACGTGATGTGACCCTCTCAGTGCACTGGATTGGAGGATACATCATATTGAAATGTCTTATTATTCCTAATGTTAACCTTAATCTCTTGATTAAGGTAGTATCTGCCTGGCTTCTCAACTGAAAATTACTATTTTCCCTTTTTAATTAGTAAACATTTGGGGGATATAATTTGGGGCTTTGTAAATATCCTGTTTCTCTTCAAGTTTTTGCCCACTACTTTTTGCATTTATAGGTTGAACTTTCCTGCAGTAATCATTACTGTGGTGCTCTAATGGTGACTTTTCTATTTCCCTATTTCCTTCTTTATGTATTAATTGGAATTCTGTTAGGAAGAGTTGTCATGTCATTTAATTAATTAATTAATTAATTAATTCATATTTATATCAGTATAGACTCATGGGTATTGATTTTATTTTCTGGATTATAATGCATACTTCTTTGCCATTGGGACCTATTTCCAGTTGACTCCTTTGTCCTTTTGACATACCTCCCTCTCACTTTCTTTTATTGTTTTTGGTTTTTTTGTGTGTGTATTTTGTTTTTAGCATTTTATTACTTTCTGGAACCAGGAGATGCTCCAGGCTTGTCTTGTATTTCCTTGGTCTATCTTTAGAATTGACTTCTCCAAGGAGTCTTTGTTCCTTTATTGGAGAATGTTATTTAGAAACCAAGATCTGTATGTTAGGTGTGTTTATTGCACTGTTTCTAGGACCCTCTAGACTAGAAATATAAGGATACACTTTTTTTGAAAAAGCTGAATGCATGCCCTTCTTGATATGGGAAGCTCAAAGACAATGTTTGTCTTATACTAGATGATAGTGCTTTTATTATCACCCATAGGAAAAGTATATCAAGGTAACTAAGAATACTTGCTTCATGGGATCTATCAGTTAAGAGTGAACAATTTTATGAAAAAAAAAACACTGATATTTTAGTATAATTGGCTGTAGTAATTAGCTTTTATAGTCAACTATTCTAAAACATTAGTTGTTAGATAATAATCCTGTGAGGTGGAAATGTTATTCATTGCTCTGGTGTACTTTGCATGGATTTTATTTTGGGGAGTACTCTAGGAAAAAGCATGGCTTAAAGCTATGGGTTCTTTAGTTTTTTTTAATTGAGTTTTTTTTCCCCAAACAGACATTTTGTGAAACCTACGTCAAAATGTTTCCAGCAAAATATTATTGGACTATTTTTATATGTATTAGAATTTGGGGGTCCTGGTTATTCTTTTATACATAGGATAGATTCACCATTATATTCTAGAGGATTTTGGTACTCTATAGCTCAGATTATAGTTCTCAAATGCACTACAGATCATGCCAGAGTTTTCAGTCTTGTGCACCAAAATAAGAAAATAAGGGCATTGTGAGAAGTTTATCATAAAGCTAAATATATTCCAGTAAAAATATTGTGAGTTTCTGCTCTTCCTATACTTTTTTAGTGTTATAGCTAGTGGTACTAAGTGGTAGTGTTTGTGTTTTTTTTTAATGTTTTTACATGAATTTGACTCTATTATTTATCTATTAAGTAATATTGAGGTCAAATTTAATCATCAATACAGCAGAACCACATTCCAGGCACTTGCCAGAGAACAGATTAACAAATTCACTAGTGTACAATATCTAGAAAAGGCATATCTGAGAGAAATTACTTTTAGACAGTTGCCTGAAAGGTATGCAGCTACATAATCAAAAATTTCCCTTTGGATTAAGTCAGTGGAGAGTGATGTTCCTGGGCAGCATCTTAGTGGTCCTCTGTAAAGTTGCTTTTACTGCTCTGTGGCTGGATGCCATTGACTTAGATTGAGTGTTGCCTAGTGAAGTGGCCTGATGAATCATCTCCTTGGGTCCCCAGTAAAGCTGTTAGTGAAGGGTGTTACACAGCAGCTTCCTTATGTGGCTCCATGATGGAAGTTTCTCTCTGGTCCTATTACAAGGACCAGTTACAGTTGTCTTGAACAGTGGGCTTTGTTTTATTTTTCAGATATCATGAATTATGTAACTGATAGGTTTCCTTCTAGGGTAGGTTTATAAAGTTTAAAGCCATGCTTATGGCCCACTCATTACAAATATATAGTTATTTTTTAAACAGGCTCTGTAACTTTGATTTTGTTTTATTTGCCTTTTTTGAATAGGTAATTTAGCCACATGGTTCAAAAATCAAAGGTGCAAAAGTGTATATGATTGAAAGGCACCTTTCTACCATTTTCCTATACCACCTAGTTCTGTTCCCTGGAGGGAACTGTTTCTTATGTTTATCAGTTTCATATTTATATATGTAATGCATTTTAAAACTTACACATTTTATAGATTTTTGTGGCTTCATTTTATGTTTTTCTCATCTTTCGTCATTTTCTTTTAAAGTTAATTTTCCTGTTAATAATTATAAAGTAATGCATGTTCATTGCTCAAGATTCAGAA
Organism: Vicugna pacos; assembly: GCF_048564905.1. Classification (NCBI taxonomy): domain Eukaryota; kingdom Metazoa; phylum Chordata; class Mammalia; order Artiodactyla; family Camelidae; genus Vicugna; species Vicugna pacos. Next base: position 25,906,738 of record NC_133005.1, on the reverse strand, counting down.
GCTAAAGAAAAGATAAAAGGAACCAAAAATCTTCTATAATCTTATCACACAGAGGTGGTTGCTGTTAATTTTTTGTTTATTTTTATTTGGTTTATTTAATGTTTCTGCTTTATGCTTGTTTTGAGGCATTTCTCATTGAATACATATTCATTCTCTCTCAAATAATTAAATGAATGAATGCTGATAAATATTTAAAGTAAAATTTGATTGTATTTTACATGTCGTGTTATGATCTGCTTTTCATTTAAGACTATTTTATGGACATCTTCCCTTCAGTAAATATACAGTTGACCCTTGAACAGTGCAGAAGTTAGGGACACCTATCGACCCTCTGTGCACTTGAAAATCCAAGTATCATTTTTAGTCAGCCCTCCATATACGCTGTTCCTCCATACCCTTGGTTCCTCCATATCTTCTGTTCTGCATCCACTGATTCAACTAACTGCCAGTTGTGTGTGTAGTACTGTAGTATTTACTGCTGGAAAAAATCCACATATAAGGGGACCTGTGGAGTTCAAACTCATGTTGTTTAGAAGTCAGCTGTATATCTGTAATATACTTTTAAGTTTTAACTCAATTTTGTAATACTTTTAGATTTTCAAAAAAGTTGGAAAAATAGTACGTTGAGTCCCTGTTCACCCCTCACCCAACTTCTACTGTTACCATCCTATATAACCATATTACAATGACCTAGACCAGAAAATTAGCATTAATACAATACTATTAACTAATTTATAGACCTACAGAATTTTTACCAATTATTCCACTAATGTCCTTTTTTTCTGGTCCAAGATACAATCATGACCCCACACTGTATTTAGCTGTTATGTGTCCTTAGTCTCTTTCAATCTGGGATGCTTCCTTAGACTGAAGATTTTTAAAGAGTACTGACCAGTTATTTTGTCTCTCAGTTTGGTGTTTTTCTCATGATGAGATTGAAATTATGCTTTTTTGGCAAGGATACCACATTTCCGATATGAGGATCACAGTATTTTTATCCCCATCTCAGTGAATCATGTCAGGAGGTACTTGCTGTTGATAATGTTAACTGGTTAACATATTACTGGTGCTGTTAACTTAGGTCACTTGAGTTAGGTAGTGAATGCCAGGTTTATCCACATAAAATTATTATTTTTCCCCTTGCAAACATTCTGTTTCCAATCATATTTTTACCCACTAATTTTAGTATCTATTGTTGATACCTTTCACAGTTATTACTGTGGGGTCTGCCAAATGGTGATTGTCTATTTCCATCTTCCTTATACATTTGATGTTTATAATTCTCTACGGGGAAGAGCTTTCTTTTCTCTTCCACTTATTTATTTATTCAGTTATTTATAACGTAGTATGATTTTTAACTATAAAGTGCCCCTGTCTATTTATCTGTATAACTATCCACATATACATATGTATATACATAAAAATACATGTACATAAATCTCCATTAATAGACATTAGGGTTATTTAAAATTTTTTAGTACTCTGAGCACCATAATAAACATAATTCTTTGGGCACTTGTCCAGTAATTTCCCTGGGATAAATTGCCCTGAGAACAATTTATTTCTGGGTCAGAAGACAGACACTTAAAAAGTACATATTGCCTATAGAAAAGTTAATACAAACGTCACGCAAACAAGCAGCGTATAAGAGTGACTGCCATTTTCCTACTCTATGGACAACATTTCTCAGAGCTTCTAATTTGTTATCTTACTGTTCTTTGGAATGGAGCAGAATATATACAAATGAAACACTTTTTAGAGTGGATGAAAGCTACAAGGAGATGGTAAGAAGCTTAACTTTTAACATAAAATTTTCTCATGAGTGCTGCCCCACAATAGGCAATGTATAGAAGAAAGTTGCGCATCATCTGAAATCAAGACTTAAATTCACTTGCTGGGAATGAGGTAAAGGGGGTTAGACAGACCGTGAAGCCCTTCATGTTCCTGGGAGTATCAAACATTGGTTTATGGCCATCTGCCTATGTCTCTGAAGTAAGAGTGAACTTCGATGTCTTACTTTTCAGTGGTCGAAGGCCTCTCTCTGCTGGACTTGGGAGTGTCTCCGTATTCTGGAGCAGTATTTCATGAAGTAAGTGCTTTGTTTTCTTTTCTGGGTACTAAGAGTAGATTATAGTCACAGATACCAAAGCCTAACCTCTGTTTTGTACAAACATTTAAAAGATCTATTTTTAAAAATCATATTTAGAAACCGCCCTTTTTTAAATGTCCTCTGCTTAAGAAGATTTCACAATTGCAGTGGAAATGATCCAGATTAAGTAACTTGGGGAAGCAGATGAGACTTCTGTAGAACTTACTATTTTTGTTGGCAAACACATTGTTAACAGTTCCCAGTCCATGAATAGGTTATATGCTAATTGGCATGTAATTGGTTCTTTGGAATATGCTTTTCCATGAAAACTGTGAAAGCAATTGTTGGCTTCTTAGAAAGCCCACAAAAGCCTATTTAACCCATAAAATTAGTTCTTAAGAAGAATAAAATCACTCTTAGGTCACCATCATCTCTTGCTTGGGTTACTACAATAGCTTCCTGACAAGTCTTTCTGCATTCAGTCTGGCTCATTTACTTTTCATTCTGCAGTCAGAACCGTCTTCCTGAAATGTAAATCTCATTTTGTCAGTGTCCTACTCAATACCTTGGAATGTTCACCACTGAGCTCAGGATAAAATCCAGAACCTTAGCATGCATAGAAAGCCCTGTGGGCCCTGCTAACCACATCAACCGCATATCTTTCCACTTTTCTCTTCCCATTTTTATTGACCTTACCATTTAGAAGTCTTCTAATTTGACAATTTAACCCCTAATTTTTATAATTCCTCCCTCTTTCTACTTTGAGAACAATTTTTTTGGTTTGTCTATCAAATTTTGTTTTTTTCCCCATTCAGCTTGGTTCTCATAGAGATAGTAACTCTTTTGCATTCATATTTCATTATCTTTGTAGTGCTATCTAATTGAACCACAGTGACAAGAGCTACTAGCAGAAACAGGTTAGGAACAATTGAAGAGACTTTTTTTGTTGTTGTCTGTTTTGTTATGTTTTGAGGGGAGGTAATTAGGTTTGTTTATTTATTCGTATTTATTTATTTTAATGGAAGTACTGGGTACTGATCCCAGGACCTTATGCATGCTAAGCATGCACTCTACCACTGAGCTATATACCCTCCCCCTAACAGACTTTTTAATGAGCACACAGTTCAGTTATTGGAAACAGATGTGTGTGGGCATACTCAAGCATAGCCCACCAGCCATGAGCTCAGTGTTCTGTGGGCCTTGGGCAGTATGTTTTCTAGACAGAATAGGAGCCCCCTGAGAGAGTTTTAATATACTTTTATTGTGCTCCAGCACCATATTCTCTCTTATCTATGTGTCTTTGCTCATGTTGTTGTCTCCTTGTGGCGAGCCATTCTTTCCTCTTTTTGTGATTGACTCTGCTATTCAGACATTAGCTTAGGTTTTACCTCCCCCAGGAAGCCATCCCTCGTCACCTTAGACTAAGATGTTTCTCCTGTATCTTCCAAAGTGTCTTGTGCTTATCCTTTTCATGGCTCATATTATACTCTGTACTTGTTTTACCCACTATGATATATGCTCCTCAGAACATGTACTGGCTCCCTTTCATCATTTACTCCTAGTGCCTAGTTCTGTATCTGCATATGTATTCCAATCCTTCCATACCGTCTCTCTTTCTTTTAACAAAGGTTTGTTAAGTGCACACCAAATGCCAGCTACCCTGCCAGGTGCTAGGGATGTAAAACAAGACACAGTCCTTGGCCTTATGATACTCATTTCTAAGAGAAACAGACAACAAGTTAGTAAAAAAGAAACGGATTTCAGAGCAAAGAATATTGTCAGGAGTAAAGAAGGTCATTTCATAATGATAAAGGGCTCAGTTCATCAAGTGGACCTAACAATTCTAATGCTTATGCACCTAATCACAGAGTTTCAGAATACATGAAGTCTGATAGAACTGCAAGGAGAAGTAGACAAATCCCCAGCAATAGTCTGAGATTTCAGTATCCTTCTGTCAATGATTGATCGAACAAGCAGACAGAAAATCAACAAGGACATAGAAGACTTGAGCAATACACCAACCAACTTGACCTCATTGACATTTACAGAACGTTCCATCCAATAACAGCAGAACATAGAATCTTTTCAAGTGTATATGGAACATTTGCAAGATAGAGCATATCCTGGGCCATAAAATAAGACTTAATAAATCTAAAAGGATTGGAGTCATATAAAGTATATTCTCTAACCACAGTGGAATTAAGTAAAAAAACTAGTATCAGAAAGATACCTAAAAAATCCTAAAATATTTGGAAACTAAGTAACATATTCCTCAATAACCCATGGATCAAAGAAGAAATCAGAAGGGAAATTAGAAAGTATTTTTAACTGAATGAAAAGGAAAACACAACCTATCAAAAAATGTGGGATGTTGCTAAAGCAGTACTTGGGGGAAATTTATAGTGTTAATTACCTATATTAAAAAAAGAGGAAAAGTTTCAAGTCATTGACCTCAGTTTCTACCTTAAGAAACTAGAAAAAAAAATATGAACTCAAAGTAAGCAAAATAAAAGAAATAATAAAGATCTAAGTGGAAACAAATGCAATAGAAAACAGAAAAATAGTATTGAAAGTCACCAAAATAAACTTCTTTGGGATGAACAGTAAAATTAGTAAACATTTGGGAATGATGGATATGTTTGCTATCTTGATTGTGGTGATGGTTTCATGGGTGTATACATAGGTCAGAACATATCAAGTTGTACACTCTGAATATGTGCAGTCCGTTTTATACCAGTTACACCTCCTTAAAGCTAAGTTTTTAAAAATGTGATTTCATGTAAGTGGTAAGTACATATAGAAAAATGAAGCTGAGTAAAGAGATAGAGTGATGGTCATGAAAGTGTGTTCAGGGAAGGCACTCTGAGGAAGTGAAATTTGAATAAGAGATCTAAATGAAGCAAGCAAGCCATATGATGGTCCTGATTTGTGAATGAGTTTGGCATTTGTGAGTTGCAGAAAGATGGCCAGTATTGCCAAGGCAGAATGAACAAAGAGAGAATGATAGAGCTAAGTTGTAAGAAGTTAGGGGCCTGATTATGTAGGACTTTTTATAGACTTGATTAGAAGTTTGGAATTTCTATCTATCTGTCTGTCTGTCTGTCTATCTATCTAATCTTTTCCTCCAGTTTTATTGAGATATAATTGACCTACAGCACTGTGTAAGTTTAAGGTGTACAGCATAAAGACTTGACTTTTATACGCTGAAAAACACGTTAAATTTAGTGAACATCCATCGTCTCATATAGATACAACATTAAAGAAATAGAAAATTTTTTTTTCCTTGTGAGGTGAACTCTTAGAATTTACTCCTTTAACAACCTTCATATATCATGTACAGCAGTGTTAATTATATTTATCATTTGTTGTACAATGTGTCCTAAGTACTTATTTATCTTATAACTGGAAGTTTGTACCTTTTGACCATCTTCATCCAATTTCCCTTCCCCCTCTGGTAACTGTAAATCCAGTCTCTTTTTCTATAAGTTTGTTTGTTTTTGAAGTATAATTGACCTACAACACTATGTTAGCTCCTGGTATATAACACAGTGATTAGATATTTGTATACATTTTAAAATGCTCACCGTGATAAGTCTAGTTGTCATTTGTCACCATACAAAGATATTAAATAACTACGATTTTCCCCATACTGTGCATTTCATACCTGTGACTCGTTTATTTTTCAGCTGAAAGTTTGTACCTCTTAATCTCTCTATCTCTCTCCTCCTTCACCCTTCTAACCCTTTATCTATCTTTTAATGTAATTGTTTTTAATGTCCAGAATTTGTAATATGAGTACCAGAGCTTCCTCCCAGGCTCAAGTTTATAGATTCTCAGTTGGCTGGTGAGGCCACTTGGGATACTTCTTGTCCAATTTGGTTTCTAGGAAGACTTCATTTAAGTCCTTAATGGTTACTGATCAAATGGAATTATGATCTTCATCTTTTCCAACTCTTTTTCATATTCCTCAATCCTGGCCTTTAGAGAGACAAAAACTCAGCACAGCATTCGCATCTTTTTCTTCAGCATCCTCCTGGACAATGTATTTATGTTCTGGCACGAGAACCTTCAGGGCATTAAACTTTTTTTTAAAGTCATCTGCTAAGCCCGCCTTCACCACATTGGCTTTGTGGTAAGCCCAGTCCATAGCAAGGATTCTCAGGTAGAGGAGCCAGCCTGGAGGTGAGGGTCTTAATTCATGATTTCAGGGATTTGGCAGTGGCCTTTTGGTCTTGGGCTATGATCTCCCCAGAAGCTACCCAGTCAATGCGTTTTAGAGCAAGTTTTTGTCCTGCTGCCTGGAGATCCTTTACTGACCTTGTTGGCCCACAATGACAGGTGGGTTTTATTTTACTGTGATAGGAAGACACTACAGATTTTTAAACCAGGAGAGAAGTGATCATATTTATTTTACATTTAATAAATGTTGCTGTGGTAATGATCATTTTGTAATGTATAGAAATATGAAATCACCATGTTGTACACCTGGAACTAACAGTGTTGTAAGTCAGTTATACGTCAATTAAAAAAAAAAGAATCAAGAGATTTTACCTCAGTTCAGAGTTGTACTTAAAAAGGATAGGTTCTATGTCTTGCAATTGTAAAATGGAAATTCTTTACTTGATGAGTTATTTCATCATTTGTGTAGGAAGGCATAAGTGGAGATAGTGATGAAAACAAACAAAAAAACATTGTGCAGATATGACTGAGGTGTGGTTCCTCTCATCTGTGAAAAATGTTGCAAGTTTAATTAAAAGTCTTTTAAGTGTAACAGTATTTCACTGTGTTCAACTCAGTTGAATAACTTCATAAGAAATGGTTGTAGAAGGTAAGGAAAAGCTGAGAATTTCTGCCATGTTGGAACTGTGATTCTTTTGGATTTGTAACTTTCCTTTCATTGAAAATAAACACTAAGGTCTTTTTTAAGATCTTAAAAAATCTGCATACTGGAAGGAAATTGACTCTAGGGGCAAGAAGTGAAGCAGGGAAAATGATTAGGATGCTTGTGCAGTAGTCAAAGCAGGATGATGATGGCTTGAAACTAGGGTGGTAAGAACAAAGGTGGTGAAAGGTGATAAGATTCTAGTTATATTTGTAGAGGTAGATTTATTTATTTGTAGGTTTGATGAGAGCTATGAAGGCAAGAGAGAATTTAAGGATATGATTCAAAGATAGCAGGTTTTTGTCCTGAGCAACTGAGTAAATGGTGGTGTTATTTCATGAGATGAAGCATACTGAAGGAGGAGCAGGTTTTAGTTAGGGTGGGAAATAAAGAGCTCAGATTTCACCATGTTAAGTTTGAAGTGCTTATTAGATATCCAAATGGCAATGTTAAGGCAATTGGCTGTACAAATGTGAAACTCAAGAAGAGAGATCCAGGCTGGAGATATAAAATTGGGATCTATCGGCCTATCAATAATATTTGAAAACATGGGGCAGGATGTGTTTACCTCATGTGATAGCTAGCCTCCAAGATGGCTCCCAAAGATTTCCACCTCCTAGTAGTCACCATTGTGAAGTTCTCTCCCACATTGTACCAGAGTTGGTCTGTGTGACCAACAGAATATGGCAGAAATGATGGCATGTCTTCCTAGATTAGGTTATAAAAGACCCTGCACGTAGACTTTCTCTCTCTTGGATCACTTGCTCTGGGGAAGAAGACAATGATGAATCCTAGAACACATTCTTACTCTTCATCATGTGCTATACTAGTGTGTGTGTGTGTGTGTGTGTGTGTGTGTAAAAGGAGATAAAGGCATAAGGTAGGAATTTCTGGTTACCAGAAACATGTTAACTTTCTATACCTTATTAAGCAGAGGTTTTGTTTTGTTTTGTTTTATGAGGGGGAGGGTAATTGGGTTTATTTATTTGTTTATATTTGGAGGAGGTACTGGAGATTGAACCCAGGACCTCATGCATGCGAAGCATGCACTCTACTGCTTTAGCTATACCCGTTCCCCCTGTATATCTGTATTAAGATAACCCCTTTAGGACTGTTAACCTTTAAGAACTCTGAATTAAGGGACAAGAACAGTTGCTTCACTTGAACACAGTGCAGATGACTTTGAACTCAGAGTCTGATGGTCCTCATTCCTGAATATGGGTTAATTTGCTTCTAAGTTGGGCATTCATAAATCAAGAGCTACCTGTATTTTAATATAGTTTCTCTAAGTAATAAAAATACTATAAAGAAATAAAATTATATCAAACCCAATGAAAAGAACACTTTTGGAGAGAAAGCTCATTATTTGTATTGTTTTCTTCCTTAGTCTTTAGCAGATTTTATTATCTGGTTCTTAGGGAAAGGTAAGAATATGTGAAAGTGGAGAAGAAAAATCTGAACAGGAGAGAAAAAAGGAATTTAGTTACCACAGGTTAGATTTTATGACTGTCTTCAACAGATGTTTCTGTTTTCTGTGTTTACCCAAGTACTGATAGTAAAATTGTGAGTTTTCCCATATATACCCTACCCTGAGTGGGAGTGCTCACCTAAATGGAGATGTAGCATACAGACAAATTATATTCAGTGTATACTTCTTTATAATAGTATGATATGCAGTTAAACTAACTGCTGTGTACATGTTAGTTCATTATGGCAGTGAGCTCATTTGCTGATAGGCTTTTTGAGAACAGTTTGTTCTGTTATTTTTGAGGCCTATTTAGGGCCATTCTAAACTATCTGAAACATCAAAACACTTTGAAAGCAGGCTATTGGTAATATAAATATCAAGTTGCTACTTCTTACAAACAAAGTTAAATGCAAAAAAGGATCCATTAGTAGATATTTGTAAAAGTTTAATTCTTTTAGAATTTTGAAAGGCAAAGCTGATGCCTCTATTTTCAAAAAGAGGTAAAAAGTTGATCTCAGGTAGCTAAAGTATTGAAGTTTACTGTATGCAAGTTACCATGCTAAGTACTTTGTGACTATTACTACTTGATTCTCCCAAGAATCTTGTGAAATAGGTCACTATACTTGTTTTATAGCTAAAGAAACTAAGGCTTAGAGGGGAAAACAACTTGCCCAAAGGTACATAGGTGGAACCTCATTTTAAACCTGAGTCTTTATCCCAGAGATTTATCCTTTCTACCACACTGGCTGTTCTCACTAAAAAGCCTGTCAATGACCTTTAGAGTATCTTAGGACACATTTTTGCATGTAGTTGGGGATTGAGAAGAGGTGTTCCTGAGTCACGAGCATGGGCTTGCTAAAACCAAGTTATGTACTTTCCTTCTTTTCTGGTGGATTGACAAACTGGCGTATATAGAAGACCAACAATCCTGCCTAGAACAACTAGAAAAGCAGGAGGAATACTAAAAACATCCACTTGATGGCACTGGATAAGATGACCGGGATTTGAGGGGCTGAGATCCCAGAGAGGAAAGTCCAGAAATTGAGACCAACAGCCTGAGCTGCTTTCTCCTTGATGCATTTACCAATTTATTGTAAGTGGCACAGGCTGAGGAGGCAGAGAAAGAGAACAGAAATTGGCTGGTAAGAGACTATGGAACTAAACATAAACAGAGCTGTTGGCAGCGTAATGGTGCTAGGAAATAAAAATTCGATTGTACTTCCAACCAAAGTGGCAGGGCTATGGCATAGGACTTGGCTTCTGGTTGAGTCCTCTGAAGGACTACAGTTGAGGAATAAGGGTATAGACTAATCTTACAAAGACTGAAGCTAGCTTCTAATTAGGTAAACCCCTAATTAGATTAAGGTGATACAATTCTATTCTAATTACTTGACAGAAGCTTAAAAAAATCCTTTCTGGAGGAAAACCCTGAACCTCTACAATTTCTCTTGCACAACATACATCATTCAATTTAAAATTACCAAGCATAATAAAAGATAGAAAAAATAGGCACTAAAAACAGATTCACAGGTGATCCAGATACTGAGTTATCAAATTTGGACTTTAAAATAACTGTGACCAATGATTAATATGTTCAAAAAGTAAATGAAAAGATAGTGAATTTCCCCAGGGAACTGTAATATATAAAAATCATCAAATGGAAATTCTAGAACTAGAAAACAATAACAACTGAAGAATGCAATAGGCAAGTTTAACAGCAGATTACACAAATCAAAGAGAGGATTAGTGATCTGGAAGATAGGTCTGTAGAAAATACCCAGACTGAAGCTTGGAGAGAAAAGGATAGAGACAGAAAAAAAAAAAAAAAAAAAAAAAAAAGAGAGAGAGAGATCTATTAGATACAGTAGAAAGGTTTAACATGCATACAAATAGAGTTTCAGAATGGGAGTATAGACAGACTGAGGCAGAAACAATATTTGCAGAGATAAATGGCTGAAAAATTTTTTAAACTTATGAAATATTTCAATTCAAGAAGCTCTGTAAATCTAAGCAGGATAAATTCAAAGGAAAACATACACTGTGTATCATATGATATGACTTATATGTGGAATCTAAAAAAAAGACAAACTTACAGGTTTAAAATATATGTAGAATAAAGCCGTAACAACAATGACAGAAAAGGCTGGGAGTAGCTATATGGAGTTAAGAGTGTTCAGAGATCCTTATATTGTCTAGGAAGTGGTAAAAGTAATCATTTATATTATACTTAAATTAAAGTCAAAGACATATGTCATAATCTATAAATTAACCACTAAAAGAATAGTAACTAAATGTATAACCAACAAGCTAATAGAGGGGGACATGGAATAATAAAAAATAATGAAACAAGCAAGAAAGAGAAACTAGCATAGAGAAAATGGGACAAATGAAAAATGAAATAGTAAGATGGTAAACTTAAACACACATACATTAAATGTGAGTAGAATAAAATCCAACTGAAAGATATTTTGTGGATAAAAAAGTGATTATATGCTGCTTTTAAGAAACACGTCTTAAATATAAGAAAACATAAAAAAAAACAAAGAAAACATAAAAAAGTAGAAAGTAAAAATATACGAAAAGATATATCATGTAGACATTAGCCCAAAAAAGCTGATGTAGCTATACTAACATCAGATAAAGAACATTCTAAGGCAAGAAACATTACTAGAGGTAAAGAGGATTATTTTATAATGATTAAAAAGATCAATCCACCCAGAAGATACAGTAATTCTACACATAAATTCTGTAACTACATAGCTTCAAAATATATAAAGCAAAAATGACATGACTAAAAGGAGAAATAGATAAATCCACAGTCATAGAGGAAAATTTTTAACATATCTATCTCAATCACTGATACAAACAGACCAAACAATTAATAAGGAAATAGCAGATTTGAACAGATCATTTAGCATACTTAACCTAGATGTCATACATAGACTATTAGACCCATAAATGTTACTATGCACATTCTTTCCAAATGTATGTGGAGCACTTACCAAAACTGACTGTATGATGGATCACAAAGCAACTTCACAATACATTTGAAATGACTGAAATCATACAGGGTATTTTCTATGACCACAGTAATAACTACATTACAAAAATATAAAAATGAAACCTATAATAATCGGAAATTAAACATTGTACATTTTAAAGTAATCTCAGTTAGAGAAGAAGTCTCAGTGGAAATTAGAATACTTTGAACTGAATGATACTGAAAAAAACAACATAACAAAACTTGTATGATGCAGCTAAAACCATACTCAGAGGAAAATTTATTACCTCAAGTGAATATACAGTTGACCCTTTAATAACACAGGCTTGAACTTCATAATTCCACTTAGTAAGTATGTACTACAGTACTGCACAATCCAAAGTTGATTTAATTCAAGGATGCAGAACTTTTTTTTTTAATTTTATATTATTTGGTGGGCAGGTGATTAGGTTATTTATTTGTTTGTTTGAATGGAGGGGATCCTGGGGATTGAACCCAGGACTTCATGCATGCTGAGCATGTGCTCTACCACTGAGCTATACCCTCCCCAACAAGGATGCAGCACTTTGGATATAAAAGGCTGACTGTAAAGTTATACTCATATTTTTGACTGTGTGGGGGGTCAGGATGGCTAATCCCCACATTGTTCAAGGGTCAACTGTATTAGGAAAGAAGAAAGTCTGAAAATCAGTGATCTAGGTATCTTTAGAAAAAGATAAAGCTATTATCCCCAGAAAAGGTTGAAGAAAGAATTGTATATGGTAAATTATAGAAATTAATGAAATAGAAAAAGTATAATAATCAGCAAAGCCCAAAATTGGTACTTTGAAAGACTAATAAAATTAAGAAATCTCTGGCAAAATTTGTCAAAATAAAAAACAGGAGGTACAAATTACCAACATTGGGAATGAAAAAGGAAATATCACTATAGTTTCTGCAGACACTAAGAAGTGAAATATTATAAACACCTTTATGCCCCCAAATTTGAAAACTTGCATGAAATGGATGAATTTCTAGAAAACCACAATTTACCTAAACTGGCAAAGAAAAAATAGCAAATCTGAAGAGTATCTTATCTGTGAAATAAGTTGAATCTGTAATTTAAAATCTTCTCTCAAAGAAAATCCAGGTCAAGATGGCTTCACAGTGAGTTTGTTTTCCCAATTCTTCGAAGAGGAAGTAACGCTAATCATCTAAAACATCTCAGAGAACAGAAGAAGGGAAAACATTTTCCATTTTATTTTATGAATTCAGCAATCTTGGTCCACCATGGAGTTTCCCTTAGATATTATATATGTCTTAGAACTAAGATTCTCCTCATATCTTTATTGTGTTAACAGTTCTTTGATAGGTATTTAGCACATATCAGATTTTGTTTATTCTCTTTACTCAATTCAGCAGATAGTCCCAGTGGCACAAAATGATTCAGTGATATTAAATAATTCTCCCTCAGGTGTATGCTGACCAACTGGCATAGGACAGTATTCTAGGAAAGAAAGAGATTTTTGTTGACATAATAGCCTCCTCCTCATCCCCTATGCTGGAAACTGATAACAGTAAGGTTGAATTTAATTTGTTTGTTTTTTTCCTGCAGACTCCATTAATAATATACCTCTTTCATTTCCTGATTGACTATGCTGAATTGGTGTTTATGGTAAGTAACTTTCTGCATAAAATCAGTATGTGTGTATTTTTTAATTTTACAGTCTTTTTATCCTCTTGTTTTTAAGAAAAAAAAATTGTTTTAGGAGCTCAGGAGTTTCTCAGAATATGAACACAAAAAGCTATCTTAAATGTGAATTCATGGAACTGTGATAGTATTATGGACATAAGGAGTAGTCTCTGACATCTGACCAGTTCCAGTTCCTTACCTTCAAAAATTTGATTTCTGGACTACGTAGTCTTGAATTTCTAACTTAAGGATTCTGTGATTGGCTTTAATTGTGGTGCCAGTGTAGAGGGCATCCTGAATTTCCTAAGCATTCTGCCAAGAGATTCTGTGAAGAGGACGTAGGCCCGATAAGACTTTCAGGGCAAGAACCTTCAAAATTTAGACAGCAGGGCTATGTTTTGACAGTGTAGTGATTTGAAACACTTGCCTAATCTAGACTTGAAAATCTGGGTCAAGTAGGAGATCCACTGAGGTCTTCCGTAATAATTACAATGGCTGTAGCTTTTTGAGGATTTACTGTGTGCTAAACTCTTGACAGATATCAGGCTTACAAAGCAGTGGATATAATTTTCATTTTATAGAAAACTTAAATAACTTGTAATTACAGAGAAGATGTGGGACACCAAAATGATGTAAGCCTAGATGGGTCCTAATCCTCAGGGTTTTCTGGGCAGACCTCCCTGAAAAGGCTTTATCTTGGGGTCGTCAAAGTGAGGGTTGAGGTTCTTTCTAACTGTAAGAATTTAGTACTGGGTAGTCCACTACCATCTAAAAACTTCATACTCTTGGCACCATTCCATTACTCCTACACTAACTGGGTTCACTTCCTCTTATTTTATTTGACAGATAACTGATGCAATCACTGCCGTTGCCCTGTATTTTGCAATCCAGGACTTCAATAAAGTTGTGGTGAGTAGTCAGAGGAAAACCAGTGGAATTTGGTAGTCTGCTGACCTCTGTTATTACAAAGAATCAAAGGTCATATGCTTAAGGATCAACTGTTTAACTAAGAAGTGGGAGTGAAACTTCTGGCTTGTTCAGCCAGCCCTGGAATGACCAAACCAGTAAGACAAATTTACCAATAGGTACAGAAAGATCAGCTTGATCTATGTAGCTTAATACCTACTCACCTGTCCAAGTTCAGACTTTCTAGAACAAATGAAGTTGAACTACAGTTATTTTAATGAGGACCCCTAAAAATCTTCCATTTCTTTCACCAGTTTTTCTTTCAAAAGGAAAGCAAAATACAGCTTTTAACCCTCTGTGTTATGCCTATCCAAGGTAAAACTGGATTCCCAATGTAGTTTCTGTTTCCTTGCAGAGAGCAATCATAATTGGAAAATTTGGCATGTATTAAATGCCTGTTGAAAAAATATTGATGTAAATGTTAGTCTTAATCCATATGTAATAGCCAAGGAGAATTGTAATGGGACCATTCTCATTTTCCTGAACTCTGAGAGAGTTAACAGGTAAACCATGTGTATCGTCCATGTAGTAATTTGAGAAATTGACTGCAGTCTTCCTTGATTGGCTGGGAGCCACTGAGAGGATTTAGACTGGGGTGAGTGAAGGCTGAATCCCATTGGTATTGCCTGTTTGTGGTTCATTTTCACTTCTGTTACCAGGTAATAGGACCAGAAAAAGCAGTCTGTCTTTCTGTGCATTGGTCATTAGAAACATGAAGTTGATGAATTCTAGAATGTTAGATCTCAAAGAGATTTTTAAAGTATCTAGACAGAGGGTTCTTAGCTTGGGGTCCATTTATAGGCTTATCAGGTCTATAAAACCCTTGAAATGGTCTGAAGAAATTGTGTAGGTATATACATATGTCATTTTTTTCAAGAAGGAAGTCCGTAGTTGTTATTGGTGCTCTAAGAGTCCTTGATTCCTCCCCAAGGATTATGAACTACATGTTAGAGACTTAGTATCACTAAGACCAGGGAGTATACACCTTAAACTAATGGAGCATTTGTGACAACGTGGATGAACCTTGAGGACATTGTGCTAAGTAAAGTCAGACAGAGAAAGACAAATGTTATGTGATCTCACTTATATATGGAATCTAAAAAAGTCAAACTTATAGGAATAGGGAGTAGATTGGTGGTTGCCAGGGGCTAGGGGAAATGGGGAAATGTTGGTCAAAGGGTGCAAACTTCCAGTTATAAGATGAATAAGTTCCAGATACCTGATATGCAGCATAGTAACTCTAGTTAACAATATTGTATTATATACTTGGAAGTTGCTAAGAGGGTGAATCTTAAATACTCTCACCACACACACACACACACACAGGTAATTATTTTAGGTGTATGGATGTGATAACTAACCTTATTGTAGTAAATATTTTGCAATATATACATATATCAAGGCATCATGTACATCTTAAACCTACACAGTGTTATATGTCAATTTTGTTTCAAGAAAGCTAGAAAAGAAAAGAAAATTTTAGGGGCTGAGGTAAAATGCTTTAACAGGATTCCCTGGAAGGTGAGAGATGAAATAACTGATCATGATGTTCATAAGCAGAGGAATTCAGAGATAAAATAGCAGTGGTTATTTTCTTTCCCCAAGATAGATTGTATATGTAAACTCCAACCTTTGTTCTTTGAAGTTATATGCTAAAATATTTAGAGGTGAAGGATCATGACATCTGCAACTTACTTTCAAATGGTTGGGGAAAAAAATTGTGTGTGTGTGTATGTGTGTAGAGATAAAGAAAATGTAGCAAAATGTTAACAGTTGGTGGATCTAGGTGTTTTATTGAATTATTCTCTCAACTTTTCTGTAGTTTGAAAGTTTTTAATATAAAACACTGGAGGAAAAAATAGATCCATGTCTCTGCCCACCAGTGTGTGTGTGTGTGTGTGTGTGTGTGTGTTTGTGTGTGTGTGAGTGAGATATATATGAATATCTAAGGGAGGGTTGGTAGCTTTCAGTTAAGAACACGGTCAGATCTTTTCAACCAAAATGTAAAACTGGAATGCTTTTTAATGAAAGTTGATTATGGATGCTACCATCATATGTATTCCTATTTTTTCTTTTGATCAACTCTCATATACTCCAATTAAAACAATTTTTAATGGGGGAAGAAGCTTATGGGGAAGTAATGAAACTGGGTTTCACTGAGTTTCTTACCAAAGTCAGGCTTCAATGTCAATAGAAGAGATATATTTCGTTTAGAGCACCAATAATTTTAATTCATTTCTTAGTTATTTCTGAGTTTATATGGAACCGTATAGAGATTTTTATGTTCTTTTTTCTTTGTGTGATTTAAAGAGGGAGAGAGAAAACCAAATGAGTGGTTGTCAATACCCTGTTTTTTTTTTTTTAGCACACCAAGACATTCTATTATCACCAACTGAATAAAAATTTGGAATAATTTTGTTCTCCATCCTCAGAATTCAGCCCACTAGAACATTAAGTTTCTTGGTCAGAATGAGAGTTTTATTTACATTGTGTCAAAAATTAACTCATTCTAAATGGCAGATTTTGTTAATACTAATATATTACTGTTAATTTGGATAGACTATGAACACATCTTTTCCCAAATCTTTCCCATTGTCAGAATGAGCCCATAACATAGAGTCTGGAAGTATTTAGTCTTGCTGGGATTTGAGACTTTTTATCTCTGGTAAGGAAACTGTCTACACCCAAATGCATCCTGGGAAACTATGGTGCAGAGAGGGCCGACTCCATCCCCACCCCCATCTCCAACTGTTAGCATGTGGAGTATGAATGCTGATTGATTGTGACCAATTGATTCTCGTAACATTTTACATCTACCTTACTTGAAAAAAGCCACATTAGTCTAGTCTGTCCTTTGCTGAGATTGTGCTTCCTAGTTGGAACTCAGAATTCATGTCAGAAAGCTGCAGGTGGTTTGATAGGGAGTGATGAAAACCTGTATCCCCTTAATGTGCTTAGAGGGTTGTGAACTTGGAGAACAGGCTCCTGAATTTGGAATGTGTTGAGGCTAACACTTGGAGATGCAGTGGGGGTGGAGTATTCACTCCCTAACCTCCCCTCATCAGTATTATAGGTTTTGGCGATGCAAATGGGTGTAGACACAGTTTTAGTGATTAGAAAAAGCTCATTTGGAGTAGGAGAATTTGTGAAACCATACCTTGCAGGGGACAAGGAAATGGCTGCATGGAGTAGTGGGTAAAAAGGAAGGAAAACCCCACCCTGGAGATTTTTTTTTTTAATTCAAAAAGTTCTGCTAAAATGTAACATACATACGGAAAAGCATACAAACATCTGTGTACAAACTGATTAATGATCACAAAGGTAACACACGTCCAGGTAATCACCTTTTAGATCACTTTTAACCTCTCCTGTGCTAGCCTTAAATGTCATCTTTGTCATAACTGCTGAATATATCAAGAAATATCTTTGGCTTTTAAATTGTACTTCACTACCTCATTTATTTTTATACTTCTCCTAATTTCTTGGTGTGTGTGTATGTGTGTGTTTGATTTTCCTTAGATTTTTAGCCACTTTCCTGCCTCTAACTGGATGCATGGGGATTTTTAAAAGGGATTTTGTTGGTGCTTAGGGGGTCTAAGCCAATCCTGAGCCTATGAGGTCAGGCATAGTGGCAGCAATGCTGATGAGACTGGAGGAGACAAAAAGAGGCGTAGCAGAGAATCTGGGGACTGCTGACCTGACTGCCCTCTCCTGGAGACTCTCGTTTCATAAAATTTCTGTTTTAAAGTATTTTGAAAGATTGGGATTACAAAGAAGTCTTCTTCTTTCCTTCTTGGCACAATTCACCTTTGTCCAGGGTCTATACATCCCTGTTTAGCTGCCTCCATCTCTTACTGTAGTCCTGCTGGCTGGCTTCCAGCCTGGGAATGGGTCTACATTCCCACCTGTCTCTCCGGCTGCTCCTGGGTGAACTCCTTGTTCCCTTTTAACAGCTGCCTTTGTGGAGCTCACACCCTCCAGGCGGTCTTCCTTTTGTGGTAGAACTCCAGAACCCCCTATCCAGTGGGGCCCCTGTCCTGCCGCTGCTGCAGCTGTCCTCATTAAGTGCTTTGTTTGCTGAGCCAGCCCCCTTCTCTCTGATAAAAGCACCTTAGTTTATATTTTACCCTTTTAATTAAATAACTCCAGCTGTGAATGGCAGCATAAATCTTACTGATGATAATTCCCACTGCTTAACTTGGACTCTCAGAGGTGATCAAAGGGAGGCTTTTGAAGTTTATTCAGGCTTTCTGATTAAATCTCTGCCTAAACCTAGGCAAGAAATCTGGGGTTACCTCTACTCCTGGATTTTCTTTTGAACTGAAAAATGGCTCTTTTATTATTTTTTTTATTTTAAAATTTAAAAAATTCTGAAATACCTAAGACATGCAAACATATATAAGAATAATATATACTGTGAACCTATTTCAGCTTAAAAAAATTAAACATCTTACATATAATTGCTTCTCTCTGATACTTTCATCTCTTTAGTCCTTGTCTCAGCAGTTCCCACTGTTCTGAATTTAGTGTTTATCATTCCCACACATGGTCTTAACTTGTACTACATTTGTAAATATTCCTAAAAACATCCAGTATTATTTTGCATGCTTTTAACTTTATCTAAATGGTGCAATGCAGTATGTATTCTGTTTCTGTCTGCATTTTTCATCATTAAATCTTTAATCACACACTACTTTGGCTTCTCTGAATTGCTCTGTTTTATAATAGGTTGCAGCATTGATTTTATACTTTCTAAATAAGATCGTTAAATCAGCAGGGCTACCCATTTTGGGTTCGGAGGCTTTTTCCATCTGTTGTCTGACCCACGTTTGCTTATAGGGTTGCCTAACTTTTTTTCATTTGGAACACACCCATGAATTTGTTGGGACATACAAAGGGGAAGGCAAGAGCTTTCCACCCCCATCTCACTCCCTCTTACCGGCTGCCCAGCCACACCCAGCCCTCCTCCTCCTCTTCATCATGATCATTCCCCACTTCCTCTGCGGAAGTCAGAAACTTGAAACAGGAGAGCTCAGAAGAAAACTCCGGACACTGTGACATTTGGGGGATCATTCCATTTTGCATGAATTTATTTCGCTTTGCTGATGGAACTTTGGAATCCTTAGGGCACTGATGATAACTCCTCAAAATCGCTAAAAACTTTGCTTTACTATTCAGTCATTCATTTAGCCATTGAACAGATACTTATTGTTTGCCCACTGTGCCAGGTATTGGCAAATAAACATGGTCCCTGCCCTCATGGAACTCATAGTCCAGTGAGGAAGAAAGATATTAGTCAGTCACATCAATAAATAAAAAAGTTCTAACTGTAAACAGTGTTATGAAAGAATGCATATAGTAGGGAGATTTTACAGTCAGGGGAGAGTGTGCCTTCCTGAGGAAGTGATAATTTAACTGAGATCTAAAGACTACGTGGGAGTTAACTAGGGAGAGAAACGAAGAAGTTGTTCCAGGTTAAATGCAAAGACCTGGGAGCAGGAAGGGTGTGGCATATTCATGATGCTTGGGCCCAGAAAGTGAGAGGTGCCAGGGGGCAGGTGTGAGATGAACCTGGGGAGGTAGGGCCAGGCTAGGCTGGCCATGCGGGCCATGGAAGGACTTCTGTCTTCATCCTAAAAGCAGTGGGAACTAATTTGTTTGTTTCATGTGTTTTGTCTTTTTTTTCCAGTTTAAAAAGCAGAAGCTCCTCCTGGAACTAGACCAGTATGCCCCAGATGTGGCCGAACTCATCCGTACCCCTATGGAAATGCGCTACATCCCTCTGAAAGTGGCCCTGTTGTAAGTATTCTCTGACAGAACAGGGCTCAGTGCCAGCGAATGTGAGGAAAACCTGATGAGACTTTCTCATGTTGTTTGCTGTATTTTTGGAGATTTGCAGTCTTAGTCATCAAGTATTTGCTATAGTTCTGTTGCACAACTGGGACTTTGGCCAGGAAAAGAGACAGAGCCATTCTGTCTCTTTTGGGACAAAGCCTCAAACAGCCACATGCACAATCAACCCTTCACAAATGCTTTTTCACTCGATGCTGATCTGGGCTCCAGCCTACTTGTAACCAGTGTTTCTGGAAATAAATAAATAAAGTTTCTTCAGTTGTGATACATAGATTGAATAAAATTCTGATGTTTATGTAGCTGTTGTTTTGAGCAACACCTGTGTTTTCATCTACAATTTAGTCCCCTATTTGTGGTTCAGAAAACTGAAGTCAAGTGCCAAACAGACCCATCCCAGCTGGGTGACCAGTATGGGAGAGTGGATCTTACTGAGGCTCTATGAAAGAATTCTCTCGGAGTACTTAGTACTGCCCATAATTTTAATTATTTTAGATTATTCCCGTTTATATTCCTCAGATAGGCAAATGTGAATAATTATTCAGTCAACTAATAGTCATTAAATATTAATAATATCCTAGTTTCTAAGGATACACAGTAAACAAGAGAGACAAGTTTCCTCATGGAAAAACATGACCTTAGAACTTCAGATTTAAAAGGGGCCTTATGAGGACAGTTTATTCAACCCTCTGCCTTGTGTGTGACTCTCCTATTTAGTATTCCAGATAGTTGGCTATGTGGCTGCTTCTTGAACATCACCTGCTATTTAGAATTTAGGTTTTTTTTCTCCTCCCATCAAACAAATTTGAGGTATCAGTTCATATCTATGTATTTCAGAAATATTGGTGGGAGAACCAGAGGTTTGGCAACATTATGAATCCCTTATGGACTCAGATGTCTCCTGGGGGTAGTTTTGTAATAGCAGCAACCATTTCTTTAAAGGTTGTGTAACAAGCCTGTCTGTAATTGCTGAAAAAAAAAACACCGACGATTTCTGGGCTTTGGCTTTAGAACTGCTAATCTTACAGCCCTGGGAGGTATTGAATTTAAGGTCTTTATTTGTGAATAATAATTATAATCTCTCCCTGAGACACTGGTATGTTTCTTCCTATCTGATAATCAGAATTATGTAACTGGTCTCCCTTTTCACTTTGTCTGCCAGGAAACTCAGAGCCAGATTTAGAGCTGATTATTACAGTGCTGTAGAAGCCCATTTGGTCTTCTTTCCCTGACTTTCATTTTTTCCTTTTATTTATGTTTTCCCTGGTCTTGATTCTTTATTTCTGTTTTAATTTTGCTATTATTTCTTATCTATTCTCATTTGAGATGCTTCAAATCTTTTGTGGAAGCAGGATAAAAATAAGTAAAAATAATAATCTCTTGTGACTGTATAAGGTTTTCCTACTCAGCATTTCAAATTCATTTTCTTAGTCCGTTCCTTCCCACCTCAGGAAAAGACTAAATGTTTCAGCTTACTTCCTTCCCAGTAGAAGTTCAGGTTGTCCTGAGAAGTTCTATGGCACCTAGCTTGTTGAATTCAGCAGGTACTTATTCTGTCCTTGGGTCTGGCTTGGTAAATACAGCCTGACTACCAAGAGGGGTAGATTTAAACTGTTCTCACCTCTTGAACCTGGGTAGCTTGTGTCAGAGCCTAGGAAACTGATTGAGGAAAAAGTACTTTCCCGGTCTTCAGAGACAACTGTATCCATTCCTAAAATATATGGCTCTGTGGTAAGTGGTAGAATTTTTATCATTTTGAAGTCTGAAGTGATAGAAAGAACATAGGCTTTAGAGCCAGAAAGACCTGATTTTGAATATATTTGTTAGCTTATAAACCCTTGGGCTAGTTACTTAACTGCTGAGTCTCAGGTTCTTATCTGCAGAATGGGAGTAATGTTATCACTGGTTCATATGTTCTCTGTGATGATGAAATATGACAGTTTTCCATATAACACATGGCATAGAACAAACAGTGAATATTCAGTGCCTTTTCCTCATTGACCCCAACCCCATTCCATTCTCTTTTACATAGGAGAACTCATTTCTAAGCAAGAAGTTGCCTTCCCTTGAGTATGCTTTTAGTAAACCTCTTGAACTTCCTGGCTGTGGTGGCCAGGACTCCCTGTTCCTTTGACCAGGATTACTAATGCCAAATATGTGTGTTTTTCCAGCTATCTCTTAAATCCCTACACGGTCTTGTCTTGTGTTGCCAAGTCTACCTGCGCCATCAACAACGCCCTCATTGCTTTCTTCATTTTGACCACGATAAAAGGTAAGGCCCTGAAGGAAAGTACAAAGCTCAGTCCCTGATTTTTGTAGGATTTTATGCTGTAGATTAAAAAATAAAAACAAAAACAAAAACAATGTAACACTTAAAAACATTTAGCTGGGGAGGGTATAGCTCAATACCCTTAGCATGCATGAGGCCCTGGGTTCAATCCTCAGTACCTCCTCTAAAAGTAAATTATAAAACCGAACTATCTCCCCTCTGCCAAAATAAATAAATGAATGAATGAATGAATGAATAAATAAATAAATAAATAAATAATACAACAAATTAATTAAAAAAACATTTAAAAGAATTACACAAGTAATATAAGACTATTATAGAAAATTTAGATAAGCCAAGGGAAAAAAATTAATTGAAACATCCTGAAAAACTACCACTCAGAAAGTCACTGTTAACATAGTTTAAACAAAAAGCAAAAAACTTCTAAAGGACTTACTTAATGAGAACAACAGCCTTCTGCCTCTGTCTTCCCACCCCTAGTTCAACTTCTTTGAAGAAACTGCTTTCTGGCTTTTGCTAGTATTTATTTCCATCTTTCTAAATAGACCTCATATTGCTGTTTCATGAATTATAAGTTTTAGACATTATCTATTGCATTGTCATTACAGGAGATAAAGATTTGGCTCTTTTGTACCAGTATCTTCACTTCCCCTTTACCTAGTTTTCCTAAAGAAGTTACATCACAGTTATGATTGAATCAGTAGTCAGTACCTATATTTTATGACACTATATGCTTTATTCACTGCTGGACAAAGTAGTAACTGTGGTTACTTTTTCTTTCTTGTGCAACCTATAATTTTTCCCAGAGTTAATAATTATCTTTTTTTGCTTGTTTGTTTTTTGCCTAGTCTTTTTGTACTAATCACTGTTTTTTCCCTCAGTTGCTCTGCTAGATCTGTCAAGTACCCACTAATACACACATACCTCAGAGATATTGTGGGTTTGGTTCCAGACCACAGCAGTAAAGCAAATATTGCAATAAAAGCGAGTCACATGAATTTTTTGGTTTCCCAGTGCATATAAAAGCTATGTTTACACTATACTGTAGTGTGTTAAGTATGCAATAGAATTACGTTTTTAAAAATGTATATAGCTTAATTTAAAATATTTTATTGCCAAAAAATTAGCCCCTAACAAGAGAATCTGCCTGTCCTTTGAAGCTTTGAAGCCAGGCATTGACTTCTCCTTTCTAACTATGAACGTCCTAGATGGCATCTTCTTCTAGTAGAAGGCTGTTTCGTCTACATTGAAAATCTGGGTGTAGTGTAGCCATCTTCATTAATTACCTTCTGGGTAACTTGCTGTAGCTTCTACATCAGCACTTGTTGCTTCACCTTGTACTTTTACATTGTGGAGATGGCTTCTCTCCTTAAACCTTGTGAAACAACCTCTGCTAGCTTCAGACTTTTCTTCTGCATCTTCCTCACCTCTCTCGGCCATCATAGAAATGGAGAGAGTTGGGCCTGGCTCTGGATGAGGCTTTGGTTTAAGGGAATGTTGTAGCTGGTTTGATCTCTCCAGACCATTCTAAAACTTTCTCCACATCAGCAATAAAGCTGTTTCACTTTCTTACCATTCATGTGCTACTGGAGAAGCACTTTTAATTTCATTCGAGAACCTTACTTTTTCATTCACAACTTGGCTAACAGGTGAGAGGGCTAGCTTTCGGCCTGTCTCAGTTTTTGATGTGCCTTCCTCACTAAGCTTAATTACTTCTAGCTTTTGATTTAAAGTGAGAGACGTGCAAGTCTTTGGCTTGAACACTTAGAGGCCATTGTAGGATTATTAACTGGCCTAATTTCAGTATTGCTGTGTCTCAGGGAATAGGGAGGCCTGAGGCGAGGGAGAGAGAGGGGAACTGCTGGTCGGTGGAGCAGTCAGAACAGGCCCAACATTTATCAGTTAAGCTCACCATCGTATACGGGCATGTGGTGTCCCAAAACAATTACAGTAGTAACATCAAAGATCACTAATTGCAGATTATCAAAGCAGAGAAATGATAATGAAAAAGTTTGAAATATTTCAAGAATTACCAAAATATGACACAGAGTCCTGAAGTGAGCAAATGTTGCTGAAAAAATGGCTGAGAGACTTAATTGACGCAAGGTTGCCACAGAACTTCAATCTGTAAAAAACACAGTATCTGCAGAGTTCAGTAAAACTAAGTATGTCTGAAGTATCTAAATAATGCTTAAATATATCAGATAGTCTATTGGTTCCATTATTTTTCTGGAGACCTGCCTCACACATCTTTCATCCTCTGCCAGTCTGTCCTGGTTGTTACCTGGTCCTGATGCAAAGCTATCATGCTAGAACTCCCCTTTATAATTCTCTTGTGTTGTATCCCTTCTTTCCTGCATTCCCTTTTGCTTTATTGTTTTTTTCCCTCAGTTTTGCTGAAGCACTTCCTCTAGTAGTCTTCTAAAAAAGGGTGCATGAGATACATATTTTGAGTCTTTCCACGTATGAAAACTGTCCTTGTTCTAATTTAGCACCAAATTAATAGTGGGGGCAAGGTATAGAATTCTAGACTGGAAAAACTTTTCCTTCAGAAATTTGAAGGCATTGCTTCTAGCATCCTGGTTGCTATTGGACAGTTTGATGCCATTATATGTAACCTAATTTTTTTTTTCTGGAAGATTTTAGGATCTCCTTTTTCTCCTCAGCGTTTTGAAATTTCATGATGCTATGTCTCGACATGGATCTTTTTTAAATTCATTATGCTGTGCACTTGGTAGGCCCTTTCAATAAGAGACTAGTGTCCTTAAGTTCGGAAAAATATTCCTGTACTATTTTTCAGATCTCTGCTCTGTTTTTTGTGTCCTCTTGTTTGGGATGTCTCTTGGATATTGGACTTTTTTTGATTGATCAAATTTGCATATTTTATTTTTCTAATGATTTTTTCCCACAGCATTTTTACTTACTTCCTCTAGTTTTTATGGAATAGTTCTTTGTTTTTATCTTCCAACTTTTGTATTGAATTTTTAAGTTTCATTTTATACTTTCAAGTTCTTTCTTGGTCTCCAGTCATTTCTTTGAAGCATCATTATTATTTTATCATGACAATATCCTCTCTTATCCCTCTGAGTTCTTTTGTTTTTGTTTTTGTTTTCAGTTTCCACCTATTACAAGCATAATCTCTTTGTCTTCCTGGATTCCCTGGCAGCCCCCCCCCCCCCTTTTTCTATTTGTTTTGGGCCTTGTCTTTAGTATGGGAGGATTTTCTCTTATTTATGCTAATCCTTGGTTGTCTGCTTATGATTTAGGACCAAGGCACTGACATGTTGATTTATGACTCTGTGCATGGGCAGGACTTGATGGATCATTCTCACTGTAGGGAGATCAGGCAGCAGGCTGACCCTTTCTGGGGAGGTATCCCTAAATGTCATCATTTATAGGTTTTCTTTTCCTCTGAAAATATTTAGTTTTTTCAGAGAGGAATCCTCCAATTTCCTGCCTAAGGGTAGCAGAGTTACAGTGGCAGTGGGGCAGGAGGTTCATGTAACCAGCTGCTGGAGTTGTGACAGCAGGAACAAGGGGTGGCTGATGGCAATGTATAGATTTTATGTAATCTCGTTACTCTTCAGCTCACACTTCTCCTCAGCCCATTACTGTGCGTTGTATCCCTAGGCCTGTGCCTCTTTAGTTAATTTTCTTCAGAACTACAGTCTCTGAGGATGGAGTAGAAAGTTAGAGGGATAAGGTATATAGGGGTAGTCACCTGGCTGCACATAGTTGAGATGAGACCTGGGGTTCTGGCTGGTTGGTATACAAACTTTCAGCCTGATTTTCATCTCTGTATCTTACCCCCACCTTCCCTAATATCTGATGTCTTCAAGGTGCTGAATTTCTCAGTTGTGTGGGGTGAGTTGGCCTGACTTCTATTGGTATTCCTGTTTGCAGGCCATTGGGCTATAATTTCTTCCATATAACTTAGTCGTTTATCCCTCTTCCCTGCTTTTAATGTTTCCACTATTGCATTAATTTATTTTGCTATAATCACCTCTCCTGTTTA
This sequence comes from Vicugna pacos, assembly GCF_048564905.1. NCBI lineage: Eukaryota > Metazoa > Chordata > Mammalia > Artiodactyla > Camelidae > Vicugna > Vicugna pacos. The sequence goes on along the minus strand of NC_133005.1, from coordinate 25,880,505 downwards.
TTGTGATTTCATACTAGTTTTAACGCTCTATTGTCCTTTTAATGAGGTTTTTGGAGAGGGAGATGATATAAATGTGATTAATCCACCGTTTTTCACTAGAAGTCTATTGCATTGGAAGTATATATTTCCAGATTTTCCCCCCCATTTTTCTTTCAGACTTTTAAATGTTGTATCAATTAACTATTGCCACAAAAATGTTATTTGACAATTCACTCTAAAGCTCAGTGGCCTAAAGCAACAATAAGCATCTACTTAGCTTATACATCTGTAAGTCAGCTTTGTGTCAGCTGATCTAGGCTGAATGTGGCTAGGCAGTGTGTTGATTTCATCAGGGCTCATTCATGCATCAATGGCTGGCTGTAGTTGGCTAATCTAGGCTGGGCTCTTCTCCACATGTCTGTTATCCTCAAGGACCAGGGGACTAATTTAGGTATGCTCTTCTGATAGTGTTGGCAGAGGTGCAACTATGAGCAGCCCAATCAAGCATGCACTTTTGAAGTTTCTGGTTGCATCACGTGTGCTAACATCCCATTGACCAAAACATAACACATGGCTGAGCTCTGGGCTGGGTATTTCCATCTTGTCCACATGGTAGGGCACTTCAAAATTACATGGCCAAGAGCATGGACACAGAGAAGGGTAGAGAATTGGGGCCAAGAATACAGCCTGCCACAAATATCAATAAACATTTAGTCTGTCATTTTTAATGGCTGCATACTATTCCAGTGCATTGATGAATATATAGAAATTCTTTAACCAACTTCTATTATAATATTTAAATAAGTTCCCTGTTTTCATCTATTTAAATAATACTACAGTTAATTTTCTATATATAGTAACTTTCATACCCATGTTCAGTTGATTTCTTACCATAAAGTTCTATAAATAGAATTATTGTGTCATGGGGTGTTTATTTTCTTTAGGATTTCTGAAATATATCACTGAATTGCCTTCAAGAGTTTTACCAATTTATACTCCCATAAGAAGTGTATGAGAGTACTTATTTCCCTATATTGTGGCTAAATAGTTGCACACTCAGGAAATAATCAAAATGTGTACATAACCTTTTACTTAGAGTATACTTATCTTTTCTAGAGGGCACATGGTAGTGACTTAGGTCTTCATAAGACATTGCTTCTCTTGGAGTGGACATAGGTGGTCTTTCTGTAGACTGTCTAGTTTAACTTATTATCAAGTTACTTGAAATGATTAGATATTGCATAACCTAAATTCTCATGTTCTGAAGATTGTGGTCATTTTCTCAATAACAACTTTGAAATAGTGGAGACTCTTTGATGTCTGTGAGTCCTGCCTCAGTTCCTGTTTCCAGAGTGTCGAGCTCAGGTAGACTCACTTATCAAGGTGCCTGGTGTCCATTAAAGTAAGGCCTATATGCTGCAGCCTGGCAGAAGGACTGAGCACTGGCCTTTGGAAATGTCACCTTTAAAATAGCTAAGTGCAAAAGTAGAAAGACTGAAGACATGCCCTCTGAGGTGTGTGCAATGGGAGTCTCACACAGAAATGTAAAGTGTGCCATTTAAAAAACATCTTTCATAAGACCCTGTAAGTCAATGGAAAGGCTATGTCACTCCAGATTTCTGTCAAGTGAACTTATAAACATTTTTATAATGTTATATACACAGTTTTATATTACTTTTATTACTTATTTTTTATGAATCATGTATGACATTGGTCACACATTTGTTAGTTTCTTTCAATCTAAATTTAATTTTTAAAAATTTTAGTAGTTCAAGTACTTGATAAAAATAAAAGAAATTCAAACATATGAAATGAGAAGTAAAATTTTCTATCACCATACTTTCATTCCTCAGGTATATTTGTCATGGGGTCCCAGGCTTTCCCTTTTGCTGGAATCTTAAGTTATTTTCTATTGTTGGCAGCAGTAAATAGAGACCATCATAAGTAACATTTCTAATCTGTTAAAATATTTGAAGAATTCCATTTTAGTTAGGTCTCTGTACTATTCTAACTCTTTGAGTGTATTAGTAATGCCTATTAACAGTATATGCAAAGTTAATTCAGTTATAAAATCTGTAAGATATAGTTCTACATTTCATATTTGTACCACGTAAGTAGATATTTAATAAATCTACCCTAATGCAATGCAAGACCAAGCTTTATGATGCAAAGTCATTAATTGCAGTATTATTTTGAATAATTGGGAAAATTGGAAAGTACTTCCAAATAGAGGGGAATGGCTAAGTAAAACATCATTTGCCCATGTAGTTTAAGAAAATACAGTTTATCCATCTGTATATTTGAAAATAATCATGTTACGTGAGAATACATTTATTTTTTTAAAGCTGAATACGAAATTATATATTTTAATAAAATATAATCTCAACTATGTTAACACAACAACAAAAACAGAAAATAGATTCCAAAAGAGTAGTACTTGTTTCTGTAGAGTAAGTTCATAGGTAATTTTTATTTCTTCCTCATAGCTGTTTTTTCCCCAAAGCTTCTTCAGTCACTACATAATTTAAAATAAATTAACTTGACTAATAAGAAGATAGGAAGAGGGGAAGTAAACTTGACAACTCTCTCTCCACATTTCCATGGAGCAGATGTCCCCCAAGGGAGTGGCCTCATTTGCTTTGTCCCCTTGATTCCTTCTACTTGCCCTCCCTTGGCTTCCTTTGTGGCAGCCCACGGTTGCCTGGGCCACACTGACAGCCGCAGGCCAGGACAAGGCCCAGGCCATTGTATTGTGATGTCCTTCTTGGGGTGTTGGCCAGGAAACTCAGGTCTGTGGGCAGGGTTGATGTTAGTTTAGTGGAGCAGCTTGGGTTTCACTTCAAAGGTTGAGGCTTTGGTGAAGGAGTACTCTGCCTTTCCGTGAGCTAATTAAAATACTCCATTCCTGTGAAGTCATCTTCATTAGACTTCAAAAAAAGAAAACAGACATATGTTAATAGGTACTTCTCCTTGTTCATTGTTGACGTTTGTCAACAAGGAGAAACTCCAAACTAGAGGTTCTTGAGATTTGCCACCTAAGGACCCTTCCAATTCTCCTTATTCCATCAGAAGAGGCCCATGTGACAGGACTTGCTTCCCAAGGAAAAAGAAAGATCAGGGCTATCAGAAGTAATCCAGAGTAGGAGCTCAGGCTGCTCTGATGTCAGACAGATCTGGTAGCTAATCCGACCTCCATCATTTCCAGGCAGTACTAACCTTAAGCAAGTCACTGAACTGCCCTGGGCCTCAGTTTCCTTATCTGTAACATAGGGATTGAAACAGTCCCCACTGCAGAGTGAATGTAAAGAACGAATGAGATGGTACTTGTAAAATACTTAGCATATCGTGGGGGCATGTGCTAAATGGTAGTGCTGATTGTTCCTCTTAATAATATCCTCCTACTTAAAAGATTCCTCAGGACTGACAGGGTCTTCCTGAACCTTCTGGGGACACCGAGAGAAGGTTAAAATGAGAGGTTCTTTTCCTGGAGTCCAGCCCTGGAATAACACAGAATAGTGGTGATTTTGAGGCCCGATGAGCCCATCACTTCCATGAGGTTCCTCTGGGGTCGAGCCCTACCCGTGAAGAGAGTCTTAGAGGACCCAAAGACCCAGGGACCCAAGGACCCTGGGATGAAGCAGACTGGGGTTTTGTCAGATCAACCCAACTTCAAAACCTGCTAGTTCTAGTTGCCAGCTCTGTAGCCTGGGGCAAATCACACAACCTCCAGGGCTTCAGTTTGATCACAGAGATAAGATCTTCGATATGGATCAGTGGAAGGAAAACAAGAAGCACAAAATGCTTAGCATGATTCCTTAGCAAAACCCACTCAACAGGTAGTTGCTCTGTTTATTGTGATTTTTATGGTATAGCCATAGACCGAGATCAAGGAGATGGCATAGTGATGCAGTTAAAGACTGGGGGCTCTGGAATGAAACTGCCTGAGTTCAAATTCTATTACTCATATGACCCTGAGCAAATAACCTCTGTCCTTCAGTTTACTTATCTGTAAAATGGGGATAGTAATAGTACTCACTTCATGGAGTTATTGGAAGGACTAAATGACTTAATGCATGTAAAGTGCTTATGTTCTATGTGAGCGCTCAGTGAATTATCATCATCATCATTGATATGGATGAACTACTCTGAAAAAGCCTGAGCTGTTAAAAGGACACCGGGGAAAGAATATAGTATGTTGGGCCAGGCGCCAGTCTCTCTTCCCGCCCAGTAGTCTTGCTGGTTGGTCAGGCCCTAGTGCAGCTTCCTCTTCTGAGTGTGCTGTGGAACCTCAGCCCTTTTGACCACATCCCAGTCTATTCCACCACCTGTCCTCCTGGTACAGGTCACTATCTGTGACCCAGTCTCTGCTCATTCTACTTGAATTCCATATCCTGAACCAGCCCCTGCAGCCCCACCTCACCTACATTCCTCCTCTGTCCTGTAGTTATGCCAGCTAGGCCCAGATCACTTCAAGGTGTAGACCCTGGAGGCAGAGTGTTACCCCAGGTCTTGCCCAGGCTTGTTTTGGCCCCCATGCTGACACAAGTAGAGAGTTGGAAAACATATTCAAAGCCAGATCGGGTAGATAATGTAATTCCCTGATACTATAGCCAGTGCACATATGTATTTGACTGATTTATTTTAATATTCTTACGATAGGGCCAAAGACGAGAGCTTGTACAGAAAACCTAGTTTCTGAGTATCTGGGCCATTCTAGCAGATAAACGGTAGATTATAAATGTTTTGATAAAATTCACAGTCTCAGTATCATTCCTCCTGGTTAAAGAAGTGAGATGCCCTAGCTCTTGCCCAGATGAGGCTGCCATTTCAGGCATTACTTGAGATGTCATGTCTAGGCTTGTAGGTGGATGTTTCTGAATGGTTGTGCAAGCTAAGCTTTCCATGATCTGACCCCTACCTACTTGCTTGCTGAGACTTTTTTTAGATTATAGCTTTTTGTTGAAGTGTAACATATATACAGAAAAGTGTACAAATCATTAGGGTACAGTTCAATGAATTTTCACAAAATGATGAGATTAAGAAATAGGATGTTTCCAACATCCACAAAAGCTCCTTTGTACCCTCTTCCAGTCACTCCTTCCAACTGTCTGTTTGTGCCATGTTGAGCTAATTACAGTCCCCACCCCTCCACCCCCAGCACACCATTCTTTCTCTCGCCCTTCTGCCTGTACACCTGCTGCTCCCTTGGACTGCCAGGCCTGGCCTCACCTAATCAGTGTTCAAAACTCAGGTGTCAGCTTCCCCTGACAGGCTAGGAATACTTCGTACTTTCCTCCCATATTTTGTCATTGTTTACTGGGAGCTCTCTGAGGACAGAGACTCTGAGTCACCAGACTCCCGCACCCAGCACAGGCTTGGCATAGAGCAGGCACTCCAGAAATGTTTACTTATTGCACAGTTTGTCTAAAACATTTGAAGACATCTTTTCCTTTTATCTTCCCTGACCCCACCCCAAGCACATACCATCCTCCTGCCTTCCTAACCCATTCTTCTTGCCTCTTTTAAAGAACATTATCAGCCCTGTCTGAGTCTCTTTTGTGCCTCCATACTCCCCCTCACTTTTTCTCAGACTGTGCTTGTGTCCCATCCACACCTGCCCCAGCATCCCACACACCACGCTCCTGCCTGTTGCAGCACCATGTTTCTGCCCCCAGACCATAGGCATCAGCCACCTGATAGTTTACTCCACAGAGCATTCTCTGTGCCAACCTCCTGCCACAGGTCCTCAACTGCTATTTCGCAGGCTCTGTGTTATTCAGGAGTCAGATTCCTTTTCTGCTTTGCCCGTGTTTCATGACTCTGTATTTTATACTTCATAAGTTTTCTTTCCTCAAGAACATTGGTTTCAACTAGACTTATTGTGGTGATCATCTCACAGTATATACAAACATCAAATCATGTTATACATCTGAAACTACTGTAATATTATATGTCAATTATATCTCAATTTAAAAAAAAACAGTAAAAGAACAGTAGTTTCCTTTAATATGCTTGAATTTTTGAAAAAAATTTTAGTTGTATTACTGAATGATATTCATTCATTTGTCACATGTGCCAGGCACTGCTAGGTGCTGGAGAGTTAAAGTTAAGAGAGGTTTATTGCCCTTGAGAAACTCACAGACAAATGAGGAGAAAGAGAGAAATATTAACAAGTATTAGAAGAGAGTGTCAGTACTGAATGAAGAAAATGGGCACTGGAATCAGATGAGTGATTCCGTTACTTAAAACGATACATTACTTAACCTTTTTGTTTCTGTGTCTTGGTTCCTTCACCTAAAAAATGAATAGAGCTTTCACTAGGTGGTTTTGATTTTTACTGGGGACTTTTTTTTTTAAGTTAGACACTGTTTTGGCACCTAGTAAGTGACCAATAAATGTTAGGTATCATCAACTATTATTGTCATCTCTGCTTAGCCCTCACAGAGAAAGTAACATTTCAACTGGCTGCTGAAAGACAGGCCTTTTCTAGAAGGAGGACAGGGAAGGACAGCTTAGAAATAGCCTGGGAACAGACAGACAAATGAAAGGGTGTGATGTTTTCAGAAACTGGGGAATGGTCCAGTGTACCTGGAAGACAAAGCATGTTTAGGGGAGTGGCAAGAGGTGAAGCTGGAGAAACAAGACCCAAATAGTGAAGGGTCTTGTTTGCCATTGGAGTTCGGACTTAATCAGATAGATAAAATAGAACCATCAGAAGTCTTTAAAGAGGCTTGCCACAATCTAAACTGTCTTTTAGAAAGATCCTTCTGGTACTTCTGTAGAGGATGGACTGAATGGGAGGAGGAGAAGGGAGAGGCTGCTTAAAACTCCTGGTGAGAAATGATGAGAGTAAGAACTGCAGTGATGGATGTTCCAGGGGCGGATCAGAAGGGCGTGGTGACCGGTGGAGGAGGCTGGGAACTGGAGGGTTGGAGAATAGCTGCAGTGTTCCTTCCTGATCTTGGGAGCAAGTATTCTAAAACTCACAAGTCCCTTCCTTAGCTTTGAGCCACTTCTTCTCCCTTGGGCCTTATAGTTAGCTGCTCCAGACAAGTAATTACTGATCTCGGGCAATTAGGGCAGGAGGTGGCTTTGTTTATTTCACTCCCTGGCATCTCCTAGGGGAGAGAGAGGTGAAACTCATGTGTCTGTTTTCACCATATTTGTAAGAGTGGATGAAGTTGGAACATTGTTCCTCTTTTGTTAACAGACACATGGGCCTCTTCTCACTTCCACCACCAATCTCTGTAGAAAACAATGTGAAATTTAAAAGTTCTTTCCAGCTTTTCCCCTCTTTGTTGGTTTCCCACAAAACATCATTCAAAATTTTGGCCAACTCAAGGAATCCTGAGCCCACCCTAGCTGCTGGGCTCTAATAGCACCTTTCCCACCACTGCCATTTCCCTATCTCAGAGCTGACCTGGTTCTGGGTGTGCCTCTGCTGGTAGCACAGCTTGGCTGGGCATGATCTCTCCCTGCTCAGTCATATTTATGAGTACCCTGGGTACGGGACGTCATGCCTGGAACTGATCCACATAGTGAAATGGTCCATCCCATGGAGCTCTGTCCTTGGTCTTTTACTTCCAGCTTCCTCCTTTCTCTGCCTTCCTTCCACTTTCTTTCAACCAGGGATTGTTTCTAGCTGGTGAGTTTCCTTGGTTTGAGGAATGGAGCACTAAAAGTTCTTTCCTCTGTACTTACTCTGCTATGAAGTAGTCACATTCCTAACCCTCCTTCTTCCAAGATGGCTCTTAGATGTTTCAAGTACAGCTCTTCCTCGACTTATGATGGGGTTATATCCCAGTAAACCCACTGTAGGTTGAAAATATCCCAAGTCAGAACTGCATTTAATACACCTAACCTACTGAACATCACAGCTTAGCTTAGCCTAGGCTACCTTAAATGTGCTCAGAACACTTACGCTGGCCTATAGTTGGGCAGTCATCTAACACAAAGCCTATTTTATAATAAAGTGTTGAATATTTCATGTAATTTATTGAATCTGTACTGAAGGTGAAAAACAGAATAGTTGTACAGATACCGAATGGTTGTTAGTGTATCGGCTGTTTAACGCCACAGTCGCATGGCTGGCCTGCCACTGCTTCCCAGCATCACGAGAGAGGATACACTGCATATTGCTAGCCTGGGAAAAGACCAAAATTTAAAATCTGAAGTATGATTTCCACTGAATATGTATCACTTTCATGCCATCATAAAATCTAAAAATTATAAGTCAAACCACTGTGTATAGACCACTTTGGTGGGCAGAAAGTCCTATGGAACATCTTCTGTTTGTTTCTTGGAGCTAGGCTGGGAGAGGGTAAAATTCCTTGGACCGAGTGGAGTGAATTATTCCTCCTTTTATGAAATACCATTGAGAGTATGTCTTTTGTTTTCAGTAGAAGTTGACCTCACACTAGTAAAAGTGACCATGAGCACTGTTATTTAATGAAACATTATCATTGTAGATACCAGCCTGAGACCAGCAACTGAACTCTACTGATCTGTGGGCCACTTTAAAATCTTCTGTAAACTGAGTTTTCTCTAGCATTGATTTTAGGGTACTTTATTGTCTTAAACCATCTGAAATGGAATTGCTACGTGGTTTTTTAAAAAAGAGATCAGTTTTTTCTTATGACAAAAACAAAGCGTGTTCATTATAGAAAGTTTAGAAAATACAGAGAAGCAAAAATGAAAAATCATCCATAATCCAACCACTCAGAGGAAACCACTGTGAAATTTGTGGCCTAGCCTTTTCGTCATTTTTTTTAAATGTATTTATGCATTTTTTCAAAAAAGAAATTATAGTATGTATCTCTTCTATAATCTTCAGTTAATAGAATGTTATAAACATCTTTCCATATCATTGAAAATTCCTTATAACATCATGTTTAACAATCTCATAGTGGTCCATTTTACATCCATTAGGGGATGGGTACATCTCAATAAAAATTAATTTATTTTAATTTGAAAAAGTAATAAACATGTGACCTGAAGGCAGTACATAAGGAAGGGGTGTTATAAAAATAGTGGTGGGGTGTTGCAACAACCAAAGGGATAGATTTCACAGCTCTGAACAGCATAAACAATAATTGTAGGCATTATCAATTGGTAAGTTAAATAGGACGTGGATGTTAGTAGACTTGATCCTTTTATTCATCTTTGGGCTGAAATTTTGTTAAGTTTTTCTGGGTCTGAAAATTTTTATAAGAAATATACCAGTGGTGTCTCAGTTTGCGGAAGGTAAATGGTTTTGAGTTCCTGGGTTTTCCTCATCGGAAATCAAACCACGAAGCTCTGACTCTGTGAGTTTGCATAGCACCTTGTGCACCAGGAGACATTTGGCAAGTGATTATTTGGGCAGTTATGGGAAGTTTCTTGTTTTGGGGACTCACTGAATCTAATCCTAATTGATGTGGCTGGATTATTCCATATATTTATTTCTTTTTACAGGTAGTGCCTTCCTCAGTGCTATCTTTCTTGCCTTAGCAACATACCAGTCTCTGTACCCACTCACCTTGTTTGTCCCAGGACTCCTCTATCTCCTCCAGGTAAGCACTTAGTGATCAGAAACCAACACTCAGGTGACATTTAATACTTGGCCTGGTCCCTGCTTGGGGGAAAGAAGAGCAAAACTCATTGAAGGCAATGGGACTGTATTCCCAATGCACACTCACTTGCTTCTATTTAAAAACATAAAGACAGAAACTTGACTGACTTTAAACAAAGTGGACCTAATGATCATTACATTCTAATTAAGCTTATCATTGCAAATGTATCAGTGCATTTCATTTTCACATTTGTAATTGGGATCTACCATCCAACTTGCATTCTCCTTTTCTCATTTTCTATTCACAGACCCTTCTCTGAGCCCATCTCTTTAACTTTTTTGTATAACAGCACTCACCCTGTACGGTTCTTGCAGGAACTAAATGTAGTGGGTGCACCTGACATAATACTTGGACCATAGTGGGTGATCAGTAATTTAATTGAAGAATGCAAACTGCTGACCCTGAGAACTTACTATATCTTGGGCACTATGCTGAGCACTCTACAGGCATCATCTCATTTTAACCTCAGAAGAACTTTACAGGGTAGGTCATATTGTTAGCCACATATTAGTCCAATATTAACCATACTAGACAGATGAATTGCAGCTGGAATGTTGGGCGATTAGGTCACTTGCCTGAGGTCGCACGGCCAGCAAGCGACTGCTGAGATGTGAGCTCAGGCAGTCTGATGCACAAGCCTGCTCTCTCACCATCTGTCTTTTCTACTCAAATAAAAGTACACACATCTCAAGAGTGAATAACTGCTTGTAGGTTCCACATGGTCCAAATCCATTCTTAGAAGAGAAACGTTTCTTGAAAGCATACTGAGGGGAGCGCCAGGATTCAAGCCAAAGAATGTCTGATTTCAGAGCTTTTGTTCTTCATTATAAACACTATTGCTAAAACTGAGAGGATACCTTCTTTTATTGAAATAGTCATATGATTGTCATTTTAAGTGACTTCATAGTATATCTTTGCGTTGATGTGTACAGTGATACATGGTTAGCTTGGTCTTTCTCCTATTTGGGGAATTTGAGATGTGTGCTAGTTGTCACTAATATAAATAGAATAGACATTTGTTTTTCTTTGAGTTATTTCCTTAAGGTGTGTTCCCCGAGCTGAATCACTGGATCCAAAAGTGTGAGAAGTTTATAGTTCTTATTATACAAGACCAGTTTACCAGAAATCCTGAGCCAATTTGTAGTGCCACCAGCAGTGTCTAAAGTGAAGTGAACCACTTCTTCCCAGGCAGCCAGCCCTGGCTTTTCAAATTCAATTTATGATTGCTAGTTTAATAGCTGTATCATTATACTATGAAGTTATTTTACTTTGATTTTCTTTCTAGATTCTTGTTGAATGCAAGCAGTTTTACACGTAACAGTGTGCTATTAGTATTTTCTTTCTGATTTTTGAATTTTTTTTTTTTTGGTATTTTCTTTCTTACTTCATGTTTACAGTTTATTCTTTAGAAAGTTTGAGCTCTAAGAAGAATGCATGCAGCCAGAATTTTTATGCAACTACTTATCAAATAAATACTATAAAAATATATTTACTCATACACATGAGCTGACCAAAAAAATTTTAAATGGTTTGTTAAGCCAAACACTGAATACTGCCTTATGTAAAATAACTTTTGTTTAAAACTCAAAGACATTTCCTCGTAACAACAATGGACAGTACAACTGAGTCATGAAATCAGGCAGCTCAGCCAGTTACTTTATTCAGTCCCTCCCTCTCCCAGTAGGTACTGAGCAGCTCTCTTTCAGTCTGCTGGATACTGTGGTAGACTCTGCAGATACAAAGCAATCGAAGGTTGCCGAGCAGGGGAGTGCCGCAGGAAGACTGCTCTGGCAGCAGCCTGTGCCCTGGATTGGAGTGAGGAGGAGCTGAGGTTGGAAAAGTTTGGATCAGTGTACGAGGGCTTGACTGGAGGCCCAGACCACCAGTGTCATGGGAAGTTGAGAGATGAGACACTAGATGCAGAATTCTAGGAGGCAGAGTTGGCTGTGCTTGACAGCCATCTGGAAGTGGTGAATAGAACTGGAAGGAGTTTGAACCTAAGGACCCATTTTTGTAAAATTTAAAATCCCATCTCATACTATACTTACATGTTTTTATGTAAGCATATGAAGTGGCCTTGAGAGGCAGTAGGGCTTTATGAGTCATGGTAGTATATTTGGAAAAGCAGTCCAGTCACGTCCAGCAAATAAACCCACTTGTTTAAATATGAAGGAGGGAACAGAAGAGGAAATTATCTTTTAGGACTGAGTTCCTCAGAAACCATTACATGGACCGTTAGGTCTGATTTTCACAGAGCTCCATAGGCTCCAAGGAGAGAAGCTGGTCATAATGAGTGGAAGCCACAGGCAGCCCAGTATAAGGCAGTTCTGGGACAGCATGGGATGTCTCAAGGGAGGTGAGTTCCCTGTGAATCACAGTGTTTAGGCCACAGACTGAGTGGCCACTTGTTGGGGAGTCTTAGCAAAGCTGTAAGTGTCAGCATGGGTAGCTGGACCTCATAGTCTTAAAAATCCTTTCATCAAGTTGAGTTGGATTTGATACCCACAAGGAAGTGATACATCTGCTCTTGACATTGTATTTTTCTCAGGGTTTTTCGAGCCCTCCATAGGCACATACTCTTCTCTAGGAAAGGTTATGTAATGTAGTATATATGGTCACAGGCTTGATTGGGGCGTCTTAAGATCAAAAGCAAAGTAGTCTTAAAGACTAATGGTACCATGTCAAAAGAACAGTGGAACCAGCCCAAAGGGGCTCCTACTGGCTAAATTTAGTGTATTCTGAGCATCAGAAGAGTAATGACTGCAAATAATTGTAAAATACTGAATAAGTAAAAATCTATGTGTCCATAGTGATGCTCAGAAAAGGGGGGAGGAGAGAAAAAAAATGCATATGCTATCATTAGATGTGGCTGTTTTGTCAGTTTCTTACTCTGAAAATCAATAATTAAAAGGAAAGATCTAAGCAGTTAAAAGGAGCTTTTAAAAAGAGCGATAGTTCTTCCCTAGTTGATGAAGGAAAACTCTTCACAGAAAATTGCAGCTTGTAGCTGTAAAGAAGGATAGAATAGGATACCACAAGTGAAATGACAAAATCTAGCAAAGATCATCATTGGTGCTAAAATCATTAGATGAAAGATTTTGAAGAACAGAATATTTGCATTTGCAGGTACCAAAATAGTACCCCCTCCCACCTCTAAATTATTTGCAGATAGCAAAGGGGAAAATACATCTTTACAAAGGAGTGCTCTGGCAGCTACCACCTTAACCAAGTAATCCATGTCAGCATCACTTCTTATGTTGAAACAGCCTGAGGCGATATGCTTCATGATGTGCAGCAGTACAAAGTACACAACATCCACTCTGAAGTATTTTCATCCAAAGTGTTAACTTTCATTAAGTCTTTAGATCTGACTTCTGGTTTTTAGGAAATATAAGAGCAGAAGAACAAGTTAAATGGCACCATAAGGAAACAATAAAACAATGAGGATGTAGGACAGCGTATAAGCCAGCTAGTCTGGTTCTCTTCAAAAAGTCAATGTCATGAACTAGAGGAAGTAGGGGGTACTGTTCTAGATTAAAGAGACAATAACAGAACGGAATGGGTGTATCTTGATTGGATTCTGGTTTAGAAAAGAAGAGTTACAAAGGATGTTGTGGGACATTTAGAATAGTTTGAAGATATATTAGGTATTAGATGATGATAAGAAATTATTAACTTCTTGGATGTGCTAACAGTATTCTGGTATATAGGAACATGTCTGTTTTTAGGAGCTGCATGAAGAAGTGTTTTGAGGAGAAGTGCCATGATGTGTAGAAAATTCATACACACAGAAAAGCTTATATACGGCATGGTGTTAATATTTAGTCTAGGTGAAAGATATATGGTTGATTATTGTATTATCTTTTCAACTGTTCTGTATTTGAAAATTTTATAATAAAAAGGAGAGAAATGGAATACAAGCCCTGAAGTTGTCTTAGCTTGGATTATGATTAGCTCTCTGATCCTAGGAAGTAACTACTTAACTTCTCTATGCCTCATCTATAAAATGGAGATAATATAATATTAGCTACTGCAAAGCATTAATTCATGACAAGTATTTAGAACAGAGTATGATGAGAGTTCAATAGACAATAGTTATGGTTATTAGTAGTCAGATGTTCATAGGAAGGATATGTCACCAGTCTGGAGGTACGTGGGGTGATGAGGAGAAGAGAAAATAATTCATTTTCTAGAGTCAGAGGAACTGTAAACATTAGTTTGTACTTACTCCTTTGACACTACAAATCTGCCTACATTCTGCTGGTGGAATTTCTAGAGGGTACAAAAGGCAGGTGGTGGACAAGCTAACGTCTGATCAGTGCCAGGGGCAAAGCTGTTTTTCTCTTTCCTGTGTGAGACACAGAAAGGCTTCAGGATCAAAGGCAGGGGATGCTGCATCTGGCTCCCTTGTGAGTCACTTCTGAGAATGGTAGTTTGAGCCCATCTGGTGCCTTCCCCCAACTTTACTCTTCCTCTGACCTTGGCTTAGGGCCTAGTTTCCAAGTGAGAAAGAGACTTAAAATGTTATGATCTGATAGCATGTAGAATAAAATAGCCCTGAAGTGCACAGACCAAGAGACTACAGTGAAAGATATGCCAAGTACATAGGATCTCAAGGCTGAAGCTGTGAAGCTGACAGAGAGAGGTTCATGGTGCAGTCAGGGAAGTTTCTAGTCCCCTCTCTCCTTTTGCTTGGGATTCCTTAGGTGGTTTGAGGTCCTTACTTTCTTTGAAAGAATGTGAGAGAAACCAGAGGGGCATACCTTGTGAGTGTTCTGATGGTTTTTGTGTTAAACTAATCTGACCCCTCTTGTCTTTGAACTGAGAAAGTTAATCTGGGGGGAGGATATAGCTCAGCGGTAGAGCACATGCTTAGCATACACGAAGTCCTGGGTTCAGTCCCCAGTACCTCCATTTAAAAAAAAAAGAAAAGAAAAAGTCAATCCTGTGGTTTCTATACTTCTGGATTGTGGAGCAGGTCATGTGATACTAGCTTGCACTAAAGAAGCCAAACCCAACCAGGTCTTTCTTGATAACTGGGCCCTTCTCCAGGCTCTCCTTGGGGCCTTATTTAGAATTTTCACATTTTACTCCTCTCGCCAGCAATGTTCTGTTGGCTCTCCTGCTTCCAGGAGGGTGCCAAGGCAGAGGTGGCAATGCTATTAATTTCCTTTCTTTTTAGAGCAAGTGAAAATGAGGGTAAGAGGTTGATCATAAATTTGCGGTAAACTTTCCTACCAATTTTGTTGCCTCTAATACACCTAATTATGTAAAATATATCTCCTGAGTCTCATCCTGAGATTCCAAGAACTTTGGTATAAAAACTTTTGTTAGATTCCAGTTCTCTTTAAGAGGTTTTTCTGGTAACTGACTTTTTCCTTTTTTCACCATGTCCTAGAAAGAAAATGGTTTCTGTATGGAAAATGCTTTTCACCCTAGTACTTTAGAGAGTTGGTGGGGGAGGGAGATAAGTATACATTTCTCCCCTTCCTTATTATAGTTTGGTTTTTCCTGAAGCAGTCTGAGAATTCTCTTACTTCCCTAAATATTTTTATATATTAGGAACAATGTGATTTCTGGGCTATAACTACATACTGGTTAAAATTTTCAGGTTGAGGGTATACGTAGCCTAAGCCCACAGGTGTAGTTTTATTTAATTGCAGCGTATAAATATTTCACTAGTTGTCAACATTTGAAATTCATGTTAAAAATTTATATTTTTGGCTTCTTTTGAAAAATTGGAGGATCTGTCTCCTTTGGACAAGTCATACCCTCTTTAGCTTACCACAGTCCCCATACTTTACGTCAATCACGCTTCACTCTTTAGTTACCTGTCTGGCCCCGTAGGTATTTGAATATATATGTATATACGTGTGTCTAACTTTCTGTCTATCTGAGTTTTGTACACTTAAATGTTTAGAAACAGTGACCAACCCAGTATCAGGGAGCATCCTTGGGGCTCAGATTGTGATCTTATAATACTATTTTTACCCATTAAAGGAAACTGTGGTTTCTTAGAGAAATAGCTGATTCTAGGTTTAGGGCAGGATGATCCTGGAACATTGTGATACCAGATAACAAGGAAACTATCAAAGGCTCCTGGGTCATCTCAGAAGGACTCAGGATCCAATTTGAAGAGACTTCCACTAAATAAAGATGGACACTTTGAGTTTCATTAGGATAAGAATTGCCATGGATTGATTCTCAAATACATTTAAATCCAGGCATTCATAGTGACATTAAAAAGGAAAACTAATTGGTCAGATTAGGAGAATTGACAGGGAACCAATTCATTACCTTGAAAACTGGATAAATAAAAGGAAAAAAATGAGCATTTATCCTGCCTTTTCTGTACCACTAGGTAATCATATATATATATATATAGGAGAGGAGAAGTGTCTCGTTACAAATTTTTTGAGTATGCAGGTGTGGAGAGGGCCATAGGGTTGATCAGTTTCCTCTCCCCTCATATCTGTTACCAGTAATGTTATCTCCAGCTTAATTCTCTTGGCTTCCCTTTCTCCTTAGTCTTTACCATGGAGTTACGATGTCTGTAGTTTATTTTAAAATACTTCTGCGTCGATCATCTGATATTTTACATGTGCCAGTTCATTTCATCCTCAACTTAAGGGGCAATGAGGTGCTTTAATGAACCATCCATACTCCATGGTGCTCACCTAGCTTTATATCAGGAAAGCCGCACTCCACAGGTAGCTGCCATCAGTGCTGCTGCTCTCTATAGCTTGAGCTACATCTTTGGTAGTTAATGTCAGAAGCAGATTGGATTTTTATTGGTGAGATTAGTTGAACATTAGAAGTCGGCACTCACTGGTGAAACTGAGATATTGAAGAGAAGTGGAAATGGAAAAAAAGAAAAAAGAAAGACTAAAAAAAATGGAAATGACTGAAATATTTTAGATACTTTCTATACTTGCATGAAGAGGGAATAAGAGTTTAGAAAAACCTGTAACTTCTTCCCTTGGAGGTGGTACCTAAGGCTTAATTCCTAACTGATCCTTTGTCTAGCTTTCTGTTAGGAGGCTACTGGTTGCTTGATGTGACCTCCAAGGGCAACAGAACCCTGCCTCTGGGATATTGTCATTTCTGCCTTGAGTGAAACTTTCTTGCAAGTGGTGATTGGAACAACTTAAAGGGGAAAGAGCTGGGACCTAATCGACCTTCTAGAATAGTTTGTGTAAACTGTTGTGTGCCTGCTTGCTAACGAAGTTTTGATTAATAAAGGTTGCAAAATGTGTCAAAGTCTAGTCTGAAACTTGCTTTCTTTGCAGTGAGATTCTAGAGGAGGGGCTAACCCTTACCCACCTCAAACTTTTTCAAGGCAGCTGGTAAAGAACCTCTGAGTTATACATGACCAAAATAGCCACTGAATCACACACTGAATGATTAAACTGGTTAAATGCATGTTGTGTGAATTTCACCTCAAAAAAAAAATTCTATACTATCATTAGCTTATTGCTCAAATTCTTCTAGCTTTGACCATTATGAGTTCCTTCAGATTGGCCCCTGTATTCTTTTGACAAGTCCCGTCTATTTTGAGCCTTTCCTTCCTTTCTTTCTAGTACCACCAGATGTTCCAGGCTCATCTTGTATTTTCCCTGCCCCAGCCCTGGAATCAGCTACTTCTTCAAGGACTCCTGGCCTCTTTTGTTGGGGATGCTATTTAGAAACCAAGGGTTCTAGGTATGCTTATTGTTACTGGGGTATCATTGCTTCTGGCAGACAGAGCTAGGGAATATATGTATGCATACTAACCTGTACACACACACACATATTTAATTGTTTATACTTCTGTTTGTTCATACTGATACCTCTGATCTCAGTGGCGTCTCTGTTTATACTGATATACTTAACGATTTCCGTTCAACACTATAGGGTTCACTTTAGTCTCCCTTTTTCTTGTTTATAACTTCTTTCTCTAACAGTAAGAAGTCTAACTTTCATTGTCTACAATATATTTGCCTATTTGTTTAATTCTAGTATTCACATAAAGTAGATCTAGAATTGTTGTGAGAAATACCCCTGTATGAGATACATTTACTAATTTGATTATAACACTTGTGTACTGTTCTTTTTGTCTTTAGCTTAAGTGTTCTGTCATTACTGTTTCTCACCGTCACTTAGGTTAGCTCTTTTCTTCCCCCATATGGCCTTTCTCCCCCCATATGGTTATGTATTTGTATGCAATCATGTATTTGTATGTATTAATGTGTTGTATGTATTTGTATGTATTCAATGTATATGTATATATACATATAATATATATTATGTATTGTGTGTGTATATTCAGTGTGTTTACATAATATGTATGGCTATTAATTTGTAATCTAGTTAGGTTCATTTACTACTGTTTGTGTTCATTTTGGATTTCCCCCTACATGCTGGTTGATTTTAACTGTGGTATGTGAAGGGATTATGAAACATTACTGTGGTTCTAAGAGGCATCTATACAAAAAGATATATTTGGAAAAGTATTACTCTGTCCTCATCCCTGCTGTCTTGCTCTTTTCTTTCTACTTCTTTCCCTATCACCCTAAGTAACTATTCTCTTTAGTTTCTGGTTTATCCTTCTTGTATTCCTTTTGTGCAAATGAGCCAATACATGTATATTTCCTTCTGTCCTCTTTTTCTTATATGAATAACATACTCTAGGTACTCTTTTGAGCTTTGCTTTTTTCATTTAGTATTACTTCCTGGAAATCACTACCTATAGATACATAGAGGTCTTCCTCATTCTTTTTCAAGCTGCGTAGTCCTCCATCGTGTAGACACACCACAGTGTATTCAGCTTCTTCCTATGTATGGGAATTTAGATTGTTTCCAGTATTTTGCAATTACAATTAATGCTTCATTGAATAACGTTGTGTATATGTATTTTTGTGTTGTTAGAGGTATATATCTTCAAGGCAGATTTCTAGAAGTAGAATTACTGGATCCAAAGGTATATATATATTGCAATTTTGGGTGTTTTTTTTTTTTCAAATTTCCCTCCAGAAAGACTGTACAGATTTTCTGTTCTCACCAGTAAATTATGAAAATGTCTGTTTTCCCACAGCCTCACTAACAATGTGCTGTCACATTTTTAAAATTTAAAATCCAGTCTGATTGTGAGAAATGATATCTCAATGTTGTTTTAATTTGCATTTCTCTAAATATGAGTGCGTTTGAACATTTTTTCATGTTTATGGTTTGTCCATTCCACAACCCCCCCTTCATTTTTCTGTTGGATTTAGGTCTTTTTTCCTTCAATTTTTTAGAATATTAGGAATATTAA
Source organism: Vicugna pacos (assembly GCF_048564905.1). Taxonomy (NCBI): domain Eukaryota; kingdom Metazoa; phylum Chordata; class Mammalia; order Artiodactyla; family Camelidae; genus Vicugna; species Vicugna pacos. Next base: position 25,861,623 of record NC_133005.1, on the reverse strand, counting down.
CCCTTTGTCTACAAGTATTTTCTTCCAGTTTTTCATTTGTCCTTTGACTTTGTTTATACTGTTTTTCTTTTAACAGCTTTTATTTTTTATCAAGATATGCTATACAGTTTACCTATTTAAAGTGTACAATTAAAGAATTTTTATTATATTTACAGAGTTGTGCAGCCATCACCACAATCAATTCTAGAACATTTGTATCTCCCGGGAAGAAACCCCATACCCATTATCAGTCACTCTCTGTTTTTCCTAAGTGTCCCTCTCCCCTCCAGCCCTAGACAACCACTATTCTGCTTTCTGTGTTTGTAGGTTTTCCTATCCCGGAGATTTTATATGAATGGAATCATGTAATATATAGTCTTTTGTGTTTGGCTTCTTTCACTTAGCGAGATGTTTTTAGAATTCATCCCTCTTATAGCATGTATTAGTACTTCATTCCTTTTTATTGCCAAATAGTATCCCATTGTGTGGATATGCCATATTTTATTTATCCACTCACCAGTCTAGAGACATTTGGGTTGTTTCTACTTTTTGGCTATTATGAGTCATGCTGCTGTGAATATTTGCATATCTGTTTTTGCGTGGACACGTATTCTCATTTTATTTATGGTGTTTTTAATATGTAAAACTTTTCATTTTTATTACCTCTGGATTTTGAGCTTTTCCCTATATCAAGGTTAAAGACAAATATACAGTGGCTTTTTTTCCCTACTGCTTCATGGTTTCATGAAAAAAAAATTTAGATTCCTAATTCATTTGGAATTTAGTTCTTGTGAATGGTGTGAAATATAAATCTAATTTTGTCTTTTTCCAAGTTACCAAATTGCTCTGACACCATTTATTAAAAAGTCCACCTTTACCCCAGTGATATGCCACCTTTGGCATATACTAAGTTTCTCTAAGTGTTTTGGTCTAATGCTGAACTTCCTATTTTATTTAACTAGTCTGTCTGTTTCTGTGCCAGTATTGTACTATTTTAACTATAGAGGTTTTTTTAGTATATTTTAATGTCTGATAGGACTAGTTCTCCCTTTGTAATTTTTCCTTGTTTCTGTTTTCCTAGCTATTCTTGCATGTTTATTTTTCCATGTGTACTTCAATATCATCTTACATAATTCCATAAAATAGCTTATTGGCATTTTTATTGGGATTGCATTATTTTTCAAATTATTATTTGAATTTAAAAATTAACTTAGGGAGGACTGACATCTTTATAATGTTGAATCATCCTAAACAACAACAGGGGATACCTGTCCATTTGTTCAAGTCTATGTTAGTGTCTTTCAGGAGTGTTTTAAAATTTTCCTTGAATAGGGTTTGCACATTTCCTGTTAAATTTAACTCTAAGTTTGAATTTCTTTGGTGTTTTCTCTACCATTGTGTCCTCTAATTGTTTATTTGTGCATATGGAGGCTGTATTTTTTTTTCTTTCCAGGGTTGTTGAGATAAAACTGACATAGAGCACCATGTATTTAAGCTATAAAGTATAATGATTTGTCTTATGTACATCATGAAATGATTACTACAATAAATTTAGTAAACATCCATCATCTTATATAGATACAAAATAAAAGAAAAAGAAAAACATTTTTTCCCTTATGGAGAAAACTCTTAGGATTTACTCTCTTAACTTTCTTATATAACATACATCCGTGTTAATTATACTTATCATGTTGTATGTTACATCCTAATACTTATTTATCTTATTTTGTACCTTTTGATAACTTTCATCCAATTCACCCTTCCCCACCCCCCACTTCTGGAAACCATAAATCTGATCTCTTTTTCTATGAGTTTGTTTGTTTTTGAAGTATAATTGACCTGCAACACTGTGTTAGTTCCTGGTCCACAACATAGTAATTCGATATTTCTGTACATTACAAAAGGGTCACCATGGCTATTCATATGTTAATTTTATACCGTGCCACTTAACAGAATTCTTTTATTGTGTATTATTTTTATCATGACTTCTTGTTGTTTAAGTCTCGAACTGATAAGAGTTCTTACCTGTAAGCTATTTCTGATACATACATCAATAGCTTTTCTTATCTTGAACAAACCTTGAATTTTTAGAATAAACCAAACCTGGTCATGACACAAATTTATCATGATCTTTTCGTGTGTTGCTGACTTATATTAGATAATATTTCACTTAGCATTTTTGCATTTGTGTTGGTAATTGGTTTTGATATCAAGCTTATATTTGCTGTGAAAGAGTTAATGTAAAATTAGAATCACCTGCTTCTTGAATGTTGATTGAACTTTCCTGTAAAACTGGCTAGGCCTGCTCTTTTCTTTATGGGAAGAATTTTCATTACTAATTTAATTTCTTAAATGATTATAGGACCATTCAAATTTTCTATTTCTTCTTGAATTAGTTTTTTCCCTGATTTTTTTTATTTCATACTTTCAAAAAAGTTGAAAGACTAATGTAATAAATACCCTTTACTTGGATTCTCCAGTTATCATTTTCTGTACCTCTGTAGATATATAGACTTTTTTTTTTCTTTTTTCCCCTGACTCATTTGCAGGGAAGTTACAGACAACAAAACACATCCATCCTAAATACTCAGGTAACTCTTAAGATATGGAGCATTCTTCTACCTAACCACACTATTACTAGCACACCCAAGATTACCTTTCAGAGATTATTGTCTAATATATACTCTCTCAATTGAAATTCCCCAATTTATACATGACTTTAATAGCTTTTAGGGGGAGAGGTGGGGTTCAAGATCCAATCAAGGATCATGTGTTACATTCCACTGTCATCTCCTTTATCTCCTCCACCGTTTTTTTTATAACACCAGCATTTAATTGAACCATTTAAATTATTTAAATTTTCCATAGACTGTGTCCATTTTGCCTCAGTTTTTAAATACTTTTTAGTATTTAAAGTATTTAGCATACTTTTTAATATTTTGTTTATTAACCCTGATGCAGCCATAGAGTTATGTCTCCTTTCATATCCCTAATACTGTTTATTTTCTCTTTGCTTTGATCTGTCTTATCTAATGAGATTCATCAGTCTCATCAGTCATTTCTAAGAGCTTCTGGCTTCTCGATTACTTATATATTTCAGGCTCAGTTTCAGATCACTGCAATAAAGCAAATATCACAGTATAGCAAGTCACACAAATTTTTTGGTTTCCCATTGCATCTAAAAAGTATGTTTATATGATAGTCTTTTAAGAGTATGATAGCATTATGTCTAAAAAATGTGCATATCCTAATTTAAAAATCCTTTATTGCTGACAAATGCTAGCCAACTTTTGAGCCTTTAGTGAGTCATAATCTTTTTGCTGATGGAGGGTCTTGCCTCGATGTTGATGGCTGCTGACTGATCAGGGTTGGAGTTGCTGAAGTTTGCAGTAGCTGTGGCAATTTCTTAAAATGAGACAACAATGAAGTTTGCCAACAAACATCAATGGACTCCTACTTTCACAACAATTACTATGTAGCATGCAGTGCTGTTTGATAGCATTTTACCCGTGGTAGAACTTCTTTCAAAACTGAAATCAGTCCTCTCAAACACTGCTTTATCAACTAAGTTTATGTAATATTCTAAATCTTTTGTTGTCATTTCAACAGTTTTCACAGCATCTTCACCAGGAGTAGATTCCATCTCAAGAAACCATTTTCTTTGCTTATCCATAAGAAACAACTCTTCATCTGTTCAAGTTTTATCATGAGATTGCAGCAATTCAGTCCCACCTTCAGGCTCCACTTCTAATTCTAGTTCTCTTGTTAGTTCTACCACATCTGCAGTTACTTTCTCCACTGAAAACTTGAAGCCTTCAAAAGCATCCGTGAGGGTTGGAATCAACTTCTTCCAAACTCCTTAATGGTGATATTTTGACCTCTTCCCATAAATCACCAATGTTCTTAATGGCATCTAGATTGGTAAATCCTTTTCAGGTTTTCGATTCACATTGCCCAGATCCATCAGAGACATTGCTGTCTATGGCAGCTATGGGCTTACAAAATGTACTTCTTAAATAATAAGACTTGAAAGTTGAAATGACACCTTGATCCATGGGATGCAAAATGAATGTTTTGTTAGGTATGAAAAACAACGTTAATCTCACCATACGTCTCCAGAATTCTTGGGTGACCAGGTGCATTGTTGATGGGCAGTATTATTTTGAAAGAAACCTTTTTTTTTAAGCAGTAGGTCTCAAAGTTGGGCTTAAAATATTCAGGTTGTATTTTTATTACGGATGTTGACTAATTGCATTACGGCCAGAGAATAGGATCTGTATGATACAGATTCCTTAAAGTTTATTGATACTGCTTTATGGCCTGGTTCAGCTGCATAGTCAGCTTTTATAAATGCCCCCAAATGCTTTAAATGAATGCAGATTTTCCAGGTGCACTGTTTTATATAACTATATTGTTTTTTTAAGATCTTATGTGAACAAGTTCATTAAGTGTGCTATTCGTATTTCTACTTGATTGATCTACCAGTTAGCCACTGATGATGGATTTGTGTATTTTTCCTTTGCAGCTCTGCACAAGTTTGTTTTATAAATTTTGATACTATGTTATTAGGTATATACAAGTTTAGAACCTTTAGAACTGTTATGTCTTTCTACTGAATCTTTTATCATGATGGAACATCTTTATCTCTGCAATGCTTTTTAAAGTCTACTTTACCTGGTAGCAATAAACAAACTAATTTTCTTTTGATTAGTGTTTACCTAATGTATTTTTTCAGCTCATTGATTTTCAACTTTTCTATATCCTGTGTTTTGCAGGAGGATTCTTAAAGTTTAGTCTGATAACTGCTCTTTGTCCTTGAGATCCTTAAATGTACAATTCTGCCTTCTCTCCTAGCGGCAGTACATACCTGTGAAAGTGAAGAGCAAAGCCTTCTGGATCTTCTTTTGGGAGTATGCCATGATGTACACAGGAAGCCTAGTGGTAATCGTTTGCCTGTCCTTCTTCCTTCTCAGCTCCTGGGATTTCATCCCTGCAGTCTATGGCTTCATGTAAGTAATGACTTCATTAGGAAACTTTGGAAGCTAATGTAGTCTTCACAGCTCTATCTGGAATCAGACAGAGGGAGAGCAAGCACAGGCAGCATCTAGAGCAGTGGCCTCAGACCGCAGTGTGCATCAGAATCATCCACAGTTCTTGGACACCCAGATTGCTGGGTTCCACCTGCAGAGGTTCTGATTAACTAAGTCTGGGGGTAGGAACCAAGAATTTGCATTTTTAATGAGTTTTCAGGTGATGCTGATGCTGCCAGTCCAGGGAACACATTTTGAGAACCGTTGGTCTAGAGCACACCTTAATCTAGTGCAATTAAATAACACCGTCTGGGAACATCCAAAGCAACTACCAGCCTCTGACTGGAAGGTTTTGATTCAATCCCAGGCGGGAATGGATGTGTTCCTCTACTACAAGAGGATCTCCAACAGGTTTAAAATAGAGCCACCTTTCCTACGTCAAGCTTTTAGAGAAAATCAAAATGGGTTTGCAGGATGAATTCTGCAGACATTTCCAGATGTTCTCCCTGTGGTGTGCTGAGGAAGGGAGTCGCTGCCAAAGCCTTGAGGAACTAACAGCCCAGTGGGAGACAGACACTTAAACCTGCCAGGATGGCAGGGAATCTGTGGCAACCTCCTCTTTGGGATTCTGGGCTGCTTATTTGTGTGAAATCTTGGCTGAGCCTACCAATGATTCAGTAACCCTCAGCTTATCATGCTCTGCCTCGGATAAGAGTTTGTAATGCCCGACGAAAAGCTTTTCCTAGTTTTCTGCTGTTCCACAGATTGTGTTCTTTACCTCATTTCACGGAAAAGGAAATGTAGTTACAGCAGGAAGCCGACTTGCCCTGGGCAGAGGCCTTCGTCAGTAAAATCTGCCCATGAACCATTGCCTCTCTCTCCCTTACCATGCTTCACTGGTTGTACTTTTAAAATTGTGAATTGGCATCAGTTTCAACCCCGTATTTTTTAAAATAAAAAAATTTAATGTAAAGTTTTAGACAAGCCAGAATTGCATCCAATCTTCATTTGATATACGAGACAAAAAGTTTTCCCGCTAAACCCTTATTTCTCAAGTAAGGTCTGGGATCCTAGCCAGAACCTGGCAGTGGTTCGTCAGGCCCCTGGAGGTCTCACTGCAGTGTCAGGCACTCAGTCTGCTGGCTCCTGCTATGGGCATGTGGAGCAAGAATGAGGAGGGACAGGATCTTTGAGCTTGTTCTTCTAGACAAGTCTTTAGAATGCCCAAAATAGGTATTGTTTATTTCAAACCCATTCCTCTTTTGCTATAGTACAATTCTGATTTTAAACATATATATCTTGGGCAGTAAAAGAGGGGCTAGTGTTTTGATTTCTAGGGTGAATCCCTGCCTTGTTTCAGATCTTTGATGTATGCTAGAGTTTGGCTCAGGTAATATTTTTTATGGGTTATTATTCTCTGTGTCTCCACCCATTATTTTGTTAATTACCTGTGTCCAGGCTCCTGGAGAGCCCCTCATATCCTGTTCTTTGTGGGGACAAAGTCACCTTTGACTGCCCAGCAGTGACCAAAGCCTTCAGGAGAAAACCGGGTCAAAGCAGACCATTTATAACTTTGCTTTTTTTTGCTCTTCCCTTGTTTTCTTCATTCCAGACTTTCTGTTCCAGATCTCACTCCAAACATTGGTCTCTTCTGGTACTTCTTTGCAGAGATGTTTGAGCACTTCAGCCTTTTCTTTGTATGTGTGTTTCAGATCAACGTCTTCTTCTACACCATCCCCTTGGCCATAAAGCTAAAGTAAGTGATGGAACTGCTGCTTTTTTCTCCACAGAGCCATTTGTGGCTTCACAGGGGCTTTTCAGACTGGGAGCATCTGCCATCAGATTTATGCCCTTTCTGCCCAGGGAACCCTGCCCTCAGTCGTCTTGGGTGCCAGTGGTACCCAGCAATAGAGTCACACACGAGTGCAGGCTGCAGGGAGGATGCTCTGGAGCACTGATATTACTCCTGGCCTCACTTTGGGGTGCTTGAGCCCATGTTGCTGCTGAGCTCACTCACTGTTTTAAACAAGAGCGAGGGTTGGGGTGAGGGAGGTGTCCTTGTTGGGTGTCCTCCGTCAGCATCTCAGTGACACTTTGCCCAGAGGGACTCAGGATGTGTTAGTTGGGAGGCTGGCCACCTGCAGCTCTGTTTGATCTTCTGATCAGTTTCCCTCAAAAGGGTTGTCTGTGGAACTCCCTTCTGCAGTCTAAGAGAGCTAGGATGTGTTGAGCCTGGCTCCACCTCAGACACCTTTCTAGGCTTTCTGATATGTATTCATACCTAACCCTTCCAAGGAACTCCTGGAGATAGGCACTATGTTATTATCATTTCCATTTTATACTTGAGGAAATTGACATTCAGAGAGGTGGAACGATTTTCTCAGAGTCACACAGCCTGTGAGCAGTGGAGCTGATTCAGACCCAGGTTTGTTTGACTGCAGAATCTATGCTCAGTCCCCTGCACAGTGCCAGGCTCCTGAGAGAGATCACTTGTACTAGCTCCCGGAAATGGTTCTATTATCCCAGCTTCAGAGAAGAGAAAACAGGCACCGATAGGCACAGATATGCCTGGGTGGTCCAGAGAAGCTGGAAGAGTTTTGATTTAGATTTCAGGAGCTTGAGTTTTCTGCTCCAACCTTCCTGCCATTCTCCATGGCCAGTGAACCAGTGCACATGGTTCCCATTCTGTGAAAGCTCAGAGCTGATATTTCCTTCCCATGACATAGCCTGGGCCTGGCATCTGACAGAAAACCATTCTTTCTTGACCTGGCAAGCTCCAGAATTCTAGCAGCCCTACCCAGCCAAGCTCTCCAGCTGTCTGGTCCACATTTCCTGCTCTTGTTCTGGTCAGGCCCAGCCACTGGGCTGAGAAGCAGGGAGCCTGGAGCATCTTTCCTCGTTCGGTGTAGCCAGCTCTCCAGCAGCTTCTATTGTCTGCATGTGAAAGTCCACAGGTGACCCCTGGGTAGACAGTAGCACCACCATCTTGTGACACCATCCCCTCTCCCCTTCCCCCACAACCAGGGCCTCAGAGTTGTGGGGGCAGAAGATATAAGGATACCTGACCTCCCCCATGGCTGCCCTCTTGTACCTGAACATGAAGTTCCACTATCTCTCCAGCCTCTGCAGTGCCAGCTTTGTGAGAGCAGGCCCTTCAGCTCCGCTCTCCCCAGGCAGTGTTGCAGGAGGTTCTGGTCTCCACGTTTTTTGGCACTACTTTGTCCCTGGCCTTTTCATAGGAATGTCGTAGCTGTTACCAGCTACCTAAAAGGTCCAAAGCCAATGATACAGATTGTCTTTAGGAAGATGCTCGCCAAGATACATAGACCCTGCTTAGAGGCTACAGGACTATGTGACTCTGCCAAGCTCAGTTTCTGAGCCATTTGCTGTATAGTATTTGGGTGTGTATGCGTTTGTCTCCACACCTCAGATTTATACCCATTGAGTCACCCTCACCTTTGACCTGTAAGACAAGAATGTCATTAACCTGAAGAAAACCTTCATGAGCTGGGCATCCATGTCCTTTGCAGAAGTAGGCCACATGCATGTCATTCAGGTGTCGCTGAATGGAGGAGGGGCAGACCTGGCTTCTTCCTGGTGGCTTCCCTTCAGCACTTGGTCAGCTCTCGGAGGAGCACTGAGGTTGAGCTGTCTCACCCTCCCGGGTCAGAGCTGTGATGCTGCTGGCACTCAGAACAGTGCTGGTGGTGCTGGGAGTTCTGGAGACAGACAGCTCCATCTCTTACGAATTCTCTCACCTTCTCTGAACCTGACTTCCTCATCTGCAAAGTGCAGTGACAGCATTGCCTACCTCGAGGGGCAGTTGAAGTGTAGTGAGGATCACATGCGAAGATACAAGGAAAGGGCCCAGGACACAACGTAGCACAGAGTGAGGATTCAGAAATGGTAGCCATTGTTACTAGTTTAAGGTTACAAGAACTCTAATTCCAGCCCTTAAGAGCTGAGAGAGAAGCTGCCTGCAGCTCTCGGTTCTCTTTCTGGAGCGGAGCTCATCATAGCTAAAAGTCTATCGGCCCCACTGACCCTGTTGTCAGAGAAAAAAGCATTAGCAAGGAAGCACTTCCTGCCCTGGGTGCAGTGTCGGGGCCTCTGGCAAGGGCGGTTGCTGATTACTCTGACAAGCCGTCATTTAAGTCCAGTAATAAAGGATGCTGACTTCATTTGTTTTCTTCCTCGGTGGCTCCTGGGAGAAGGCCCAGAGCTGGTGGGGGGTGGGGGTTGATGGGAAATGTCTCTGTGGGCTGTTTCTCTAAGTGTTTGCTGGGCTCTTCACCACCTCTGGGCCTCTCTGGGTCCCCTCAGTTTTCTGCTCTGCTGCTTGGCCTGGCCCCATGTCTTGTGGGTGGCAGAGCCAGCCCTGCCTAAAGACCCCTGGAGAGTATTTTTGGGTTTGAGAGATAGGGTCAAGAGTCTCTGGGGTGGGGCTGGTCCCTGATTGATCTTCCTCTGCCCTGCCTTCCCCTAGGGAGCACCCTGTCTTCTTCATGTTCATCCAGATTGCCATCATCTCCATCTTCAAGTCCTACCCGACAGTGGGGGATGTGGCCCTCTACATGGCGTTCTTCCCCGTGTGGAACCATCTCTACAGATGTGAGTACTTCCACCTCTAACCCCCTGAATGAATCAGCAGGGAAAGAGGGATTGATAGGCATTTGCTGGGCACCTGATGAGCTAGCAGCACCAAGAGAGAGGTGGTGACAGGAGGCACGCGATCTGCCTCCTCGGTGCTACAGGTTACTGATAATAATAAAATAACTAGCATGTATTGAACACTTACTGTGTACCTGGCCACCATGGTTCTAAGAGCATTACATGCATTAGCTCCTTTTATCTTCACACCAGACTTTGAGGAAAGTGTCCCCATTTTACAGATGAGAAAACTGAGGTACAGGAAGATAGAAACACATATCTAAGGTCACATGAATGGTAGGTAGAAAGGCTAGCACTGGAATCCAGATCTGTGAGCACTGGCCAGTAGGGCTTTCTGTGATGACAGAAATGCCCTGTGTCTGCACAGTCTAAAAGAGTAGCCACTAGCTGAGAAACTGAACTTTTAATTTAAACTAAAGAAGCCACAGGTGGCTAGTGGCTGTCGTGTCGGGCAGTATAACACTAGATTTTGGCTTCGAGCCATTTCCCAGTGCTATACCGAAAGGTCCAGAGAAGACAGATGAGCAACACTAGACTTCCCACCTGCTGGAAAGACCTCTTTAAGCTCTAACCATCCCTTCCTCAGAAGACGGCCTAGCGGTGATCCAGTTGCACTTTCTAGTATTTCCTAGTGTTTCCCTCAGTTGGGCTCTTTGCCTTCTGTGTGGGTTCTCTTCAGTGTTTGTGAGCTCCCTGAGGATAGGCCAATAACTCACTTGCCTCTGTCCAGGATCCAGAATCAAACCTGACACACAGGACAACTCAGCAAATGTTTGTGTATGGGCTTATTAAACCTCCCTAATGAAGAGGCAGTGTCGGTGGCCCAGCATCACTTGATTCTCTAAACAGGGGAGGGAGCTGATGAAGTTTCCTTCCCTACATTGGGTGCACAGCAAGGGGTCAAGAATGAACTTGGGGAGGGCAGGCATCAGAGGAAGTGAGTCTGTGTTGTTTTGGGGCTGCTGGGTGTCAACAAGGAAGCAAAACTGACCAACTGCTGGAAAGAAGCCTGCCTGTAGGAGTGGGCCTCTGAGTGAAGGTAAACAAGCCGGGCTGCTCCTGCAGGTGATGCCCAGTGGGGTGATAACCCATCCACCTAACTGGAAGCAGGAAGTGGCATCTTCTGCCTGTGACATCCTCATGGCACAGACAAGAATCACTCAGTCCAGCAGGCTCAGAGTCAGCTTAGGACCCCTTGGCAGAGTGCCCAGTGACAAGTCACCATGTCACAAAACATGTGAATATACCCCAGTTTGTGACAGGGTAGGTCTTGGAGATGATCGTTTTTCCCCCAAAATGGAATAGTTTTTGACTCTCTGTCCCACACAGGGCATCTCCCTTGGGTAATATCTTTCATCTCATATTGTTGAACACAGTCTGGAGCCTGAGTCTGGATCTTGGCTTTCCCGTTACTAGCAAATTATTTAACCTTTCTGAGCCTCCCATTCTTTCATCTGTCAGATGGGGAGAATATCTTCCGTGGGTATTTCGAGTTTGAGAAAGAATACATGTAAACAGCACTGCAGTTATTATTAGTGGTAATAATTACAGGGAGGTCTCCTACATAGTTTCATGATCAAAGCTTCAGGCTTGGTAGCCAGAGTCATTCAGAGTCATTGAAATAAACATGTTTTTCAAAACTTGCAATAAGCTTTTTTATGCCCTCTGGGATGAGGAGGCACAAAAAATAAGGATGGGGTGTCTGGAAACCTGGATCTAATAGATACTGTTGCTGTCTGGCTGGGCAAGTTCAGCTTGTCTGAAGGTCCTGCAGAGCGTTGGCCACCACCCCTCGAGGCCCAGCTCCTGGGCAGAGAGTACCCGTGCTTGGAGTGTCTGTTTGGGGCATTGCAGCTGTGAGTCATTACAAGCAGCTAGGAGTGTCTTCAGCCTGGTCCTGTGGACCTATGAGTGAAGACTTTGCGAAGTCTTTACACTCCGGTTGAGTATATTCAGACCTTTAATGTGGTTAAGAGTACAGTTTCAACACTGGTTACCAGTGCTGGCATGCCTGCTTGCACCTTCTCCATTTTGTTTTTCTGTTGTGCTCAGTGGGGAGAAGAGGCACGTGGGCCCTTCCCTGAGTGCTGGCCCCAGATGCTGGGACTCTGCGGACCTTGGGGCCAGGATGAGTCATACAGACACACAATGCAGTGTTAGGGAACAGCCTGCTGGCAGAGCCGGTGGCAGCCTGCAATGGTCCAGCTCAAAGAGCCAGTTACCAAAAGGCTGGATCTTGTGTCTGTGGTTTATTTTGTTTTTATTAACTATTTTATAAAGATAAAAGAATACTGATTTTAAAATACATATAAATTATAAAAAATAACATAATAAATTCCCATGTACCCAGCACCTAGTTTAAAAAGAAATATCACCATGACCTTTAAAGTCCCTAAATCCCTTCTGTGCCCCTCCTGATGGGACTGGATTCTTCCAGTGGAATTTTATTTCTGAGTGCCTGAGGCTCAGAAAGGGAGTGACTTGCCTGAAGTTTCAGTCTGTCAGTGGTGGAACCAGAGATTGGAGAAAGTCACCCAGTGAACATAGTGGGAAATCTGATCCCATCTGGCCTAGCACCTCTGATGAAGGGTGAACCCTTACGTCTCATCAGGCCCTGGTTATCTGTGACATCTTCGACACCTCCGGGGCCTGGAACAAGCCGTCCTGTGCCCCAGGCCCCTGGTTCCATCTGCTCTGGCATGTAGCTGTAATCCTCTGACCTATCAGCTAGCAAGAGTGAGTAACAGCTCCCCTGTCCTGCAAAGGTCACCACAGGCCAGAAGCCAAATGGGCGCTGGTGACGTTCCTCTAGGCACATGGGAATGTATCTTTGCAGCCCTTTGTGGTTGCACCAGAAGCTGCATGTGAGCCTCCCTGCATGTGTGCACTTGGTCTTCCTATCACCAGGTCTGAAATCCAGAGTGGCTGGAGGCATGGAACAAAGACCCAGCTGGGCTGTCAGGCCACAGGAGTTTTATTTTAGGAATAGTGTATATTCTTTTCAGCAAAATAATTTCCAGAGGCTCAGAAAGAACCACTGAGAAATATAAATAGTGATATTCGAGTGGAGATCCAGTAAATAGGTTTGTTTTCCTTTCTTGCAGTTGTAGCATTGTTTAATACTACTACTACTTCTTCTCAGTGCACACATCTCTTTTCCCAGACCCCTGTTTCTGGGAGCAAGAATGTGACTTCCAAGAGATCTCAGAAAGGCTTGTCAGGGCTTTTACCTCTTGACTTTGAAAACCCAGAATCGTGGAAATTTCAGCTCAGAAAAGAGGACCTTGCAAGCCCTTCAGGCCAGTGTTTCCACATTGTGGGATTTCATGGACCACTAACATTTCAAAAAATTCTGGTGACAGAGTTGCCAACTTTTTATTTCGCGGAAGACATTAAACAGTCAACTACATCCCCATTTCATAAGAGAAAGGACTTTTTTTTTTTTTAACAACAACTAGCAACAAAATACCTGTCATTTCTGAATAAAGAACAGACCCATAAATTGAAAACATTCAGCTTTAACAAGAACTCAGAACTACCTTGTCCTGATTATTCTCACTGTGACACAGACCCATGAAATCTCTGGTATGGGCCTCTTATTTGGTAAGGGTCTGCAGCTGTAATGCGGTAGTTCACAGCCTTGGCTGCATCATCAGGGAAGCTTTTAGAAACCAATATGGATGCCTGGGTCCCACCCCTATCGGCTAATTTATGGCGTCTGGGTAGGGCTCCCCAGGTGTATTCATTTTACAACCAGAATTGAGAACCTTGTGTGTAATCCAGGCCCCCTTCCAATGCATGAACCCCCAGTAGAATATTTCAAACCAAGTCATTGTACAGCTAAGAGGCCTTAAGATTCAGGAGTTTCCCAATCTCTTAAATCTCCCCGAAACTCTGACTTGAGAGAAAAGATTTCCTAAAGGTCAGGATCAGAGAGGGGAAGGGAACTTCTATTCATTAAGTGCCTACTGGGAACCAGACCTAAGGTTTTTTTAAAGTGCTAAGTTTGTTTTTTAAAGGGATTCTTTTAATTAATTAATTTTAAATGATACTTTTTAGTTTATTTTAAAATACAATAAAGTATAAAAAAAGAAACAAAAATAGCATATAATCGTACTGTCAGATAACCCCTTTGAATTAAAAGGGGGAAAAAAAGCACAGTGTGGTAGGCACAATGTCCCCTCCTTACCCCCCAATAAAGATGATCACCTCATAATTCCCAGAACCTGTGACTGTATCAGTTTATGCGGCAAAAGAGCCTTCAGATGGGGGAAGTATCCAGGATTACTCAGGTGGTCCCAGTGTAATCAAAAGGGCCCTTAAAAGTGGACGAGGTAGGTGCAGGAGGCATATGGGAAATCCCTGCACCTTCCACTCGGTTTTCCCGTAAACCTAAAACTGCTCTAGAAACTGAATTTATTTTTAAAAATGTAAAGTGGAAGAGGGAGGCAGAAGAGGAGGACTTAGTCCGACATTGCTGGCCAAAGATGGAAGGAGGTCATGAGCCTCTATGTGCTGCAAAAGCAGGCACACGGATTCTCCCCTAGAGCCGCTGGGGGGACGCAGCCCTGCAGGTACCTTGACTTTAGCCTGTGAACTTCTGACCTCCAGAAATGTAAGAGAATAAATTATATTGCTTAAGCCACTAAGTTTGTGCTAACTTGTCATCGCAGCAATACAAAACACACAGTAATACTTGTGTGCCAGGATTTCCACACCTTGTTTAATTCTTGGAACCCTCCTATGAAGCAGGCATTTTAGTCCTGTGTTATACATGGGGAAGCTGAGACTCAGAGAAATCCACTGGCAGAGCAGGAATTGTAACCAAGGTCTCTTGAGGCCAAGTCTGTGCCTGCTATCGGGCTGCCTTCCTCCCTCTCCCGCTTCTGCACCCCCGACCCCTGGCAGAACTCAGCCTGCCTGCCTACAGACCACCCTGTGTATCAGGTCCTCCCTGGGGCTTCAGGAAGAGCTTTCTCCCTGGTGGGAGAGAGTCTCCATTCCCTCTGAGGGTGGGGGGTGATGTTAGGGAGGGTGTCAAAATGAGACTTTTAAATCATCAAAGGAAGAATCAGGGACATTTAAAGAGCAAGGCAGGGGACCTAAGACATGAATTAGGAAGAGTGACAAATGTGTTCCTGAGACCCAGGGCTGTGGCACCATAGGGACACTGAGGGGCTCTGATCTCCATGAGTTCACTCTGCCTTCCCCATCCATGATCCACTATGGCCAGACAGCACCCTGGTTGCGGAGAGGAGGTGTTACTCTTGGCACCCCGAGATTGGGGGTTCGAGGGCTGTGTCTTGCTGAAATGCCACCTTGCAGTGCCCAGAGGCATTCAAGGCATTGCCAGCTATAGCCAGCTGAGGCCACAGTGGGAGGTAGAGTCCAAATCCAGCACCTCCCACCAGCTTTGGGCATGAGGAGTCATTGGTAAGGGTCTGAGGTTTGCATCTTGGCAGCCTGGTGCCTCTTAATGTGTGTGGGGAGCTGAGGGGTGGTGAGGGGAGTGGTTCTGCCTTTGAGCTACACCAGGCTCTTCCTGGGCCTCTGCCCCACAGGGCCGTCACAGTATAAAAGGTCCCAAATAGAGTCAGCATTGGGCTAACTGTGACCCTCTGTCTTTGCAGTCCTGCGGAACATCTTTGTCCTCGCCTGCATCATTATTGTCTGCTCCCTGCTCTTCCCTGTCCTGTGGCACCTCTGGATTTACGCAGGAAGTGCCAACTCCAATTTCTTTTATGCCATCACACTGACCTTCAACATTGGGCAGGTAAGAGTCTAGAGCAACACAGGGGAAGGGGTTCATTTTGTAGCCTCAGACATTCTACCTGGGCCCTGGGTTCTGCAAAATATGGGTTTGGATGTGAATGAGGGGCAGTTCCTCCCCTCAGGTAGCTCAAGGTCCGGTAGAGAAGGTAGGGAAGTAAGAGCAGCGGGGAAAACTGAATTTGGCTAGCATTCATTGGGCATGTTGCTGCAGTGAATTCTCACAGCAGGCCTGTGAGGCAGTGTTATCCCTATTGTGCAAATGGGATCCAGGGCTCACAGAGGTTGTCTTTTGCCCGAGGTCATTGGAGGAGCCAAGAATCAAATTCAGGGAGACCTGAATTCAGTTTCTGAGGCCACGCTCTTTCTGTAATTGAGCCTGGGCTGCGGCACCTAGAGCCATGTGAGGGTGTGGAGGGCAGGGGCAAGGGGAGGAGAGAGTTAACGGGCTTGGGGGCAGCAGGAGCAAAGGCAGAGTTGAGACTTAGTTTGGTCTAGCCTCTAGCCATTGGGTAAACCTGGAGCACAAACTGCAGCTGAAGTCGCAGGAGAGGAGCCTGAGGGATTTACAGAATAAGTAGCAGCAAGGCCTTCAGGCCCCACCCAGGGAAAGCACCCCCCAACCCCTGTGCCATAGAGCAGTGCTTCTCAGCTCCAGAATCCCTGCAGTGAGCTTGTTTAAAAATGCAGATTTCCTGTTAATGTTTTAATGTTTATACTAAATCTGTCACAAATGCATGACTTTGATTGTTAAAAAAATTTTTTTTCTCTAATCTCACTCCCAGAGATGTTGATTGGAATTTGTATTTTTAATCAAGCTCTCCAAAGATTCTGTTGCAGGTGGTCTAGCAAACCTCTCTGAAGTTCCCTTGTCCACTGTGCTGCATTCTCTCAGGTCAGCTCTGTCCGAATTGTCGAGATCTCATGATCGCAGTTGTACCGTTCACCATTTCAATTGCCATTTGACACAGCCCGGCATTTCCTATGCATAATGGAAGGGATGGGAACAAGGCTCACTGGAAAGACCAATGATGCCAGTGAACAGTCCCCAGGGAGATTCTTGCCTCCAAGGTTAGCTGCTGGGAAAGAAGGGAGTTAGGGCTCTTGCAGTGAGTGATGGGTCTGGTATTTCCTGCATGGACATTTCTGGACAATTAATGTCCAGCCCAGCTGTTTATCTTAGTTTGTGAACAGCAGAGAGACAGAGGGCCCTGCAGCCTGGGTGGAACCAGGCCTGAGGGTCGGTTCTGCCTGTCACACACACAAGTTACTGTTGGCGAATGCTCAGCGCCTCCTACATGTGTCCATGTGAACTGAAATCTGCAGGATGCAACTTAGTGCCGTGAAGAAATCCAAAAGATTGTTCTGGCTCTTCTGCCTTGCTGAAATCCCCTTACTTTTCCTTTGAAAGTAATGACGGGCATGTCAGGACAATGGGCCTACCTTGGGCCTCTGGGGAGCTTGGCGAGCTCCACTGGAATAGTCCACAGCTTTTGTCAGGTCATGAGTGTCAAGTGTGGGTCAGGAATGCAGTTGTAGTGATTATGAAGTATCCATGGAACTTGCCAGGTTACAGCATTTTTCCCTGTGGCTGCCTTTATAAGAAAAGGGTTTCTGAAAACAGCATGGGAGATGTTTGCAAGTTGTCAGGTGCTATCAAAGGCAGGAGAAACTGCATTGTTGGAAAAAGGAGGATGGGGTTGGGATTGGCATTCAAAGCCAAGTAGATGGAGAGTGTTAGTGGCTGAGCTATAGAGAAAAACCAGGCTGAATTCTTGGCATTGTCCTTTACCTTTAAAAAAAAATCTCTTTAAATTGTATTTTTTAATCATATAAGTAATACATGAATTCATTATTGCTGGGGGAAAAAGGGAAAAAATAAAAGCATATGGAATTAAGAGAAAATATTCCCCGCTGAGCCGCGTCCCTTCCCACCCAGTGCAGATGTGATCGCGAGGATCAGTTTGGGGTGTGTCTTTGCAGACTTCTGTGCGTTTACAGACAGCTCTTAGTCCATATGCAAACATAAAGACATCCTACTCTAAGTACTGTTCTTTGACTTGCTGTTTTTCACTTAATGATCACCTTTCCTGTCGTGAGTGGTTAGGGAAAGGCATAGGGGATGAGGAGTGGGAGCTGGGTCTTCCCGATGCACAGAGAGGTGAAGGGGAGAGGGTCCAGGAGGTGGGCAGGATGGGGGCCAAGTCACCCCTACTGGCTAAGCTCAGGGGTGGCAGCTCTGTCCCCAGCCCTTCTCCCACTTCTGCCAGAACCTGGTTTCTGTGGCCAGCAAACCCCTGCATGTCCCCACAGCCCAAGCCAGGGCAGCTTCCCTTTGACCTATAGTCAGTGCTTGCAGTGAGGTGTGCGGCATTCAGGGAGGTCCTCAGCCCCACACTGGCTCTTCCCAGCTCTCCTAGCTGTGCCTGTCCTTATAGTCGCCTGGTCCTCATTCTCTCCTCCCTGGGCAAGACAGATCAGAGCTGCCCTGGGAACCAGATGAGGACGGATTTGCAGCAGGCGTCCAGAGCCAGGCCCATCACTTGCTGATTCCAGTGCTGAATGTGGAGAACGTCTTGGCCTGGAGATTTTCAGTCCTGCTCTGTTTGAGTTGGTCAGTGCTGTGCTCCATAATACAACAAATCTTCAGTAAATTATAGTGAATTGGCAGGTGAACCAGTGACTTAGTCCCTGCCCTTTCCCCTGGGGCCATCGAGTATTTTTCAACACGTGGCACAGATCATTTGTTAATTATAATTGTGTCTGGGAGTCAGTAACCAGGAAATGACAAGGAGGGATTGAGGTGGGTTGGTTGGTTCAGAATCCCCCTCCACTCCGTCACTGTATAACCTTCAGCGAGTGATTGACCCTCTCTGCGATGCAGGTGAAAACCCCACCTCCCAGGGTGGTGAGAGGATCTGAGTGTTGACCTGTGTTGTCTGGGAAATAGCACGAGCAACGTGCTCTCAAATACCCAGAGCAAATACCTAAGGAAACATTCAGAGCTGGTAACTGAGGGAAGGAGAACAATCCTCTTCGCCCTCTTTGTTTTTTAATCCTTTTCTTCTGCAGGTGAGTGACCAGCAGAAGGATAATGGTCATCTAGGATGACATAAACAAATAGGAATGTTTAAATTTAGCCTTTTTAAGAGTAAGACATCCTGCTCACCCCAATTCAACTTAAAAACAGGTAACATAAGGAAATCGTTCCCTAAATTATAATTAAAAGTGGCTCAGGTTTAAAGAGCTCTAAACTAGGGGCCAGGCCCAGGTGATCCCTTTAATCTCCCACGTCATGTGCTTGTTCGGCCCCTGGCGCTTTCTCTGTGTGTTGACGTGTGCTCTTCTGCTCTTGGAGGAGTTTATTTGTGTGTGTGTTTTATTGCTGGCATCATGATGAAAATACGACCTTTTTTCTTTTAATAAAACATCTGGGTGCTCTCTCCTTGTTCGCACATGAGAGGAAGCTCCTTCCTGTTTCAGTCCTGCGTGTGCGGACTCACCGCACCTGATGTAGCTTCTCCCCTGCTGATGGCCCTTCAGGTTGTTTTCTTTTTTTTTTTAATTATAATACAGAATTGACTTAATCTTCATAACAGCACTTTGAGGGAGGCAGTACTGTTATCATCTCAGATACAAAGGGAGAATCTGAGGCTGGGAAGTCACAGCTCCAGGCGGTGTGTTTATTCATGCCCTGTTTCTCACACCCTATCAGGAGACTGTGGGTTCCACTAGGGCAGCCCCCAGACCTGTCTTTTTCGCAACTGTATCCCCAGCACCCAGAAGAATCCTCAGTGACAGTTTAGTGATGAATAAATGGAATGAGCAAGGTAAAAAACCACAATTTCTGACGAGTGATCAGACAGCCTTGAACACCCTCACCTCCCAGTTCGTGTCGGTGTTGGTCAGAGCTGGACCCGTGGCAGGTCCTGCTGGATTCCTAGGAGGTCAGAGCCAGAGTCCCCTTCCCCTCTCACCCCTTGGCTACCCTGAGAGTCCCACTCCTGCTCTGTGTCTGCATCTAAAACAGGCTTCCTGGTGGCTGCCCCTGCCCTTCCCAGCAGGACCTGAATCGCTCTTCAGGCTGCTGCCTCCTCGTCCCCTGGCCCGCCTCCGTGTGCTGCAGACCCTGTAGATCCTGGGCTGGCCCTGCTTTGGCCTTCTGCCCTGGGGTCTGGGCACTAAACCTCTGGCACATTAGGCCTCGCTGGAACTCACTTGTTCACTCCAGCACAAGTGAAGCTGCAGTCCCGTCTCCTTGAATTGTCACTCACTTGGCCTGGTGTATCGTTCTGGGGAATGTACCAGTGAGGAACTGTGTTGGGACATGTCTGGCAGATTGCCAGGAGTTGGGTGGCATGTAGCCCACATTTGTGGACAGGCAGGGGCCAATTTCAGGCTTATTTCTGTATGGCCCTGGCTGGAAGATTTGTTCCTCCTGACATGAGGTGCCAGTGGCCCAGGCTGGACTCCTGGTCCTCATCCAGCTGGGTGTGCATGTTGGCTTTGCTTTCCTTAGCTGGTGGCGTTTTGTCAAGGTCTTAGAGTTCATTCCTTTGTTTCTGTCACCCTCAGCGCTAGGCATCCCAAGCTTGTCTCTCACAGGCCCTTCCCCACCCCCTCTCCCCCCACAACCAGAGTGACATGAAAAGCCTGGGCTAAGTACGGGGGGACAAGGCCAGCAGGAAGGCCTGGTCTTTGGAGGCCCGAACTCCACAGTGACCCCAGCCCCATCCTTGTCCAGGTCACTGGCCTTGGGTAAGTCACATAACTCCTTGGGTCTTATTTAATGATTTGCAGATATTAAGTTGGTGCCTACTGGGTGCCAGGCACTCTGCTAGGGGTGAATGAGACACAGCCTTGCTTCCTAGGAGCTCACCATCTGTGGGAGAAAAAGAAAAGAAAACTGGGGGAGCCAGGCAGCACAATGGTGCTGTGAATGGGGTCAGCACGGCCTGGGGCGCTCAGTGCTGGTGATTAAAGAAGCTTCTGGGGAGAGGCAGCCTCTCAGTGGAGTCCTGAGGGATGTGTAGGGTCAAACCAGGTTCTGGGTGGGGAGACCTGAGTGAGAGAGCAAGTTGGTGTGGAGGGCAGTTCTGCAGGAAAGGCACGTGCCACCTGGTAAAGAATGAGGCCGTTTCAGGACAGTGGTGGTCAGAGCCACGTGGCCCACATGGGCCTCATTATGCTGAGGACCAGGCTGAGCTGTTGGTTTTAAACTGAGGACAACTGAGATTGGATTCATGCTCTGAAAACCTCACTCTGCCAGGAAGGAGAGCAGTCCGGGGTGTGAGTGGGGATCTGGAGCACAGGCAGGAGGCTGGTGAAACCTGGTGAGAGGGGGTGGTAGCTTCAGTTTCCTCAGCCTAGAAGGAGGGTGGTTGTGAGGACCCAATATGGAGCTGAGTGAGGAAAACTTGTGTGAGTTGAAAAGTGCCACATAGATGATAATTGCTGTCTTAGCCAGCTGTGATCTTACTTTGTGACATTCCAGACCCTGAGGCTGAGATCCAGTGATTTTCCTATTATTTTGTATACCTGTAGAGCTAGAGGGTGGCGCTCTGTGTCTCTACCATCTCCTCCTATGCGTGTCCCTTCAGGCCTGTGAGTTGGCAGGTCACACAGCTCCACAGGTTGACTGTCAGCCCTTCTAGCTCCTCATTTCCTGGACCCCAGGCAGCAAGGGCAAAGGATGTTGCACTTTGATTGCTGATGGTGACAACCAACTGGGTCCCCAAGTGCAAGCTGGCTGTCGAGCGTCGGCATCTCCAAGGCAAGTGAGAGACCTGGGAACCGGGACATGCCTAGAGTGACAGTGTCTGCTTCTCCAGGATGCTGCAGCCCAGGAGTCAGTGTTGGCCAAGGCTGTCATCCCGAGCTCCCTGGCTTCTGGACATACTGAATTAACAGCCTTTGCTGGCTCTGCATCTCAGACACTTGTTTTGCCTTTTCCAAAAAAAACTCTCTTCTTGGCTAAGTGACAGAGCTGTGAACTGGGAGCACAGCCTTGACAGGGGTGTCGGTTTACACAAAGCAAGAGTATGGAGCCAGAGTGAGACTTGGCGTGCGTGGGTGCAGAGCCTTGAGAGGGGTTGTGAGGGTGAAGGGATGGACTAGGGTTTGGGCCTCTGAGCCTAAACGCCTCACTTACTCCCAGGTGACCCTGGGCAAGACCCTAATCCTTGTCTATAAGTGGGGCTTGTAAGCCCTACCCCAGGGTGTTATGAAGATTCAATGATATGCCTTTTGTTAAAGGGCTTGGCCCAGGGCAGATGTTCAGATGTTGCTTTCCCGGTCTCTCCTCTCTCCCATCCCATAGTGGAGCATGTTCTGACCATTTCATTCCACTTCTGATCTGCTCCTCTCTGTCCCTGGTCACCCTTTTATCAGCTGCCCCATTAAATCTTTGTCTTTATCGTGATCCAGAGGGGAACCTGGAGACCTCAGGGCTGCCAGTGAGAGGGATATGATCTGACTGAGCCCTCACTGGGGCAGTGTTGAGCAGGTAGGGACAGCAAACGACTCCATGTGCATCAGTCCCTGTACTGGGTCTAGGGCCACAGGGCTGGAGTGGATGCCACCCCTTTTGGTGGGGGGGGCAATTCAGGGGTCACATAACTTCATGTGGGGCTAGGGAGGACCCTGGAGGCCAGAGGTGGAGATGCTGCCTCTCAAGGGATGAGTAGGAGCCCCCTTTGGGGGAAGGGTCATTCCACCCCAGGGGTGAGACATGAGCAGAGGCACCCAGGTGTGGCCACTCAGTGTTTGCAGGACAGGCTACTTTCAGGGTTATGGGATGTGCAGGTGTGGCTCAGGGAGAGGGGGCACCAGAGGCTTCTGAGTGGGCAAGTATAGGGCTCTCGTGTGTGTGTGTCTGTGTGTAAGATCCCTCAGGGGCCGGGAGGATGAGAGAGGCCTTCCAGCAAGAGGGGGCAGTGGGAGGGAGAAAAGGGGGCTGAGTGGGAGGAATTCTGAGGAGGGGAATTGGCGAGACCTGGTGGTGGGTAGCAGGAAAGAGGCCAAGGGTCTCTGCTGCAGTCGGTGAGGGGAGCTTTAAAGAGTGGGCTGCTCTTCAGGTCTCTGAAAGCAGAGAGACAGAGCAAGAACTAGGAGAGCCTCCACTGTAACTAACAAATTAGTTTATCACTCATTTAACAGATAAGGAAAACGCTGTGTAGGGGAGGGGAGTGACTTAAACCAGGTCACACAGCCACCAACTCGCCCATGCTATTTCCACTGCTCCTTTCCTGACTTCCCCTGCCCAGACTGGACAAAGGGGCGCCGGGTCTGCAGCTGCCACGTTGGCTGAATCCCAGGGCCTCTCGGAAATCCCTTCTCCTCAGCCCAAATGGAAAGCCTCAAGGTTAGAAGAGGCTGTCTCAGCCAGCCTGTGACAGCTAGGGACTTTCCTCCAAGAGAACCAAATCTCCAGGCCAGTGTTTCCTAGATATGCCCTCTCTTTGGGGGCAGGGGCAGGGCACCCACTCGGGACTAGTGACTGCTGGTTCCAGACAGACCAAACCAGCATGCAGAGTTCTTTCCCCCAACTCCACCCTCCCCTAATACTTTATTATGAAAATTTTCACACACAGGGCAAAGCTGAAAGATCTAACCTTGAACACCTATTCCTACCACCTAGATGCCGCAATTTACATTTGACTATACTTGTGTGATCACAAATTGTTCATCTCTTAATCCCCCAGTTTTTTGTAATGTATTTCAAAGTGAAGTGCAAACATCAGTATATTTCCTGCTAAATATTTCATCATTATATCATTAGCTGGAGTTCAATAGTTACCTTTTTTGTATGTGAAATTTACATAGTGAAAAACACGAATCTTACCATGTACATTTCCCAGAGCCTTCTTTCACTTAGCAAAATATTTTTGAGGTTCATTCATGTTGTTTCATATAACAATAGTACATCACTTTTTAAAATAAACTTTTAAATTTTGGAATAATTTTAGATAGTACATAGAGTTCCCATTTTCCTCCCCCAGTTTCCCTCATTAACATTTTATATTACCCTGGTATGTTTGTCAAAACCCAGAAACTGACCCTGGTACATTATTATGAAGTAAACTCAGATTTGATGTGGATTTCACCATTTTTCCCTGTAATGTCCTCTTTCTCTTCCAAGATCCAATCCCAGGTACCACATTACATTTAGTTGTCATGTTTCCCCCATGTCTTCTGCTCACACTCTGTCTTTCCTAATTTCTCATGACATGGACAGTCTTAAGGGCCATTGGTCAGGTATCCGGTAGAATGTCCCCTCTTTGGGTTTGTCTGATGCTTTTCTCTTCATGAGGTTGGGTTTTAGGTTTGGGACTGCTCAAGCAGTACATGCTAGTCACATTTCAAGCAGTTTACCCTTCATCATTTGGTGAAGATAGGGTTTGCCAGACTTCTCCAGTGTAAAGCTACTGTTTTCTCTTTCCCCGCTCTTTGGAAGTGAGTCACTAAGTCTAGCCTACCCTCGGCGGGCAGGGAGTGAGGAGCAGGCAAGAATTAAGCTCCACCTCCTGAAGGGAGGGTATCTACGTATATTATTTGGAATCCTTTTGTAAGGATTCCAGAGGGAATTCTCCCTCATTTACTTATTCAGTCTTTATTGGCTGATTGTTTTTAATTGGATTTTAATTTTTATCAACATAACATGCATACATAATTTACAAAGTTTTAAGGCTTATAAGGAAAAAGAATAGCTCCCTAAGGTCTTAAAGTTATTCTGGTTCTTCTAGATTATGTACTTCATTATTTGATTTTTTTTTCCATTTTATGTTAAATTGAGCCATATGAAATTGCCAATATTCAACTATTTTTGATCTGTAAAAATGGCAGTTCATACAGTTCAATTTAATACCTAGTATTTTGACTTCCTACTTGACCAGCTGATTGTGTGCAATTGTGTGTGACATTGGGGTTGTTCTGTTTATAAGTTGTGACTTTGTACCTGCTCCTCATCTGACCTGTCTTGGGGATCAGCCACAGCTCCAGGCTCCCCTTACCCAGACCAGGCACCTTGGGCCTGGGTGAGAAAGGGGTTGCAGGGGGTGAGGGCCGCCTTTACTGTGGTCACTGCCCTCCAAGGGCAGCTGCAGGTCAAAGTCTCAGGGGCTCCCTGGGTTCTTGGCTCTGACATCCTCAGCAGCAGAGTTTTGTGCTGTTAGCTCACCGGGCCCCAGGTGCATCGCCTTGCAGGGTTATGGCC
Source organism: Vicugna pacos (assembly GCF_048564905.1). Lineage (NCBI taxonomy): Eukaryota > Metazoa > Chordata > Mammalia > Artiodactyla > Camelidae > Vicugna > Vicugna pacos. Next base: position 25,836,960 of record NC_133005.1, on the reverse strand, counting down.
ACTGGTCCTGCTCTCTTGGGACAGCCTTAGGCCAGCTATTGAATCTTGTGCACCTCAATTTCCTTGTCCATAAGATGGGAACTATGAGCCTTCCAGACAGCCTCCTGTGGTGACAGAATAGCAGATCCTTGTCCTGAGGCCATCCATGATGTGGGTCTTGAGCACCTCTTCCAGACCCCTCCGTGCTCTCCTTTCTGCCCAGGACAGGGGCCAGGGGGCCAGAAGCTGAGATGCCAGTCTCAACCTCTAACCTGCTCTAAGGCCCTAGCCAGGTGCTCCCCCTGCTCTGGGCTAATGTCTCCCCATCTCTGCCTAGAGGGGTTTGGTGCCGATAGTCTGAAATGCCTTTAGGTGTCTGAGAACCAGTGGTGTCTGTCTCCATCCTTACATGGGGCTGAGCCCTGCCCCTCCTGCTCAAGGCACTAGAGGTCTTGGGAGCTTGGAATGAATGGAATTGTAAGACTGCAGGTCCAGTGTTCGGGGGACCTTGGAAAATCCCTGTTCCCCTCTGGGCCTCAGTGAGTGGGATGGTGGGCTGAGCTGCTGGGGCTCTTTTGATTCTGATGCCCAGACAGGAAAGACAGGCTGAGTTGGGCACAGACACCATGGTGACAGAATCACTCAGGGACCCTGCCCAGGCCAGGGGAGGAACCAGAGTCATCAGGCAGTCACACAGATGACTGTAAAACTACAATTTGGATGAGTTCGTGCTATAGAAGTTAATGGGGCCAAGACGCAATCTGGGGTTTAAGGGAGGGCTTCTCTGAGGAAGTGATCCTTCCTGAGACCTGAAGGTCAAGCAAGTGTTGATATATGAAAGGGGAAGAGAACATTCCAGGCAGAGGAAATAGTGACGATCCTGCATTGGGAGGGTAGACACCAGTGTGGCTGGAGCCATGTGGGGTGGAGCAGGGGAGAGGGTGCTGTATATACACAGTGCAAGGCCGTGCAGCCCCGGGGAGTTGGAGCTTTACCTAAGAGCCATGGAAGCCTTTAGAGGACTTTAAGCTGGGAAGTAACATGACCAGATTTGTGTTTTGAAAAGCAACCTCTGCTGCTGGGGAAAATGGACTGTGGTGAGGCAGGTGGGTAGTTTGAGATCAGGAAGCCCAGAGGGGAGACCACTGTTGTTTAGATGATAGTGGCTTTGTCCAGGGTGGTAACTGTGTGGACAAGTAGAAACAACTAACAGGACTTGGTGGCTTGGTGTATGGGAGAAGTGTCAGTTGATTCTGTGGCCTGAACACCTGGGTGGAAGATGGGGGATATGGGTTCCCAGTGGGAGAAGCAGGTTTGACAGGGGGCCTGGCTGGGCTGGAAGGGCCTATGGGCATCCAGGAGATGAGATGGAGGACACCAGTCTGGAGCTCAGAGGTCAGGGCTTGGGATGGAAGTATAGAGCATGGTATGGGGATGCAGGGGAAGGGAGGGCAGTAGGGGAGCTTCTGAGGTGCCAGTGAGACCTTGCTTAGGGTCAAACGTAGGTGCTGAGTGGGGTTGGGGGTGTCCCTGTGCAGAGTCTCCCCAACACCTGCCTAGCCCCTCAGGGACCCAAGGTTCATAGGGAGGTACCATGAAGCTTCTCACACCATCTCTCTCCCCCCAGATCCTGCTCATCTCCGATTACTTCTATGCCTTCCTGCGGCGGGAGTACTACCTCACACATGGTCTCTACTTGACCGCCAAGGACGGCACAGAGGCCATGCTTGTGCTCAAGTAGGCCTGGCTGAGCACAGAGCTGCACAGACTTCAGGGGGTGAAAGGGCCAGAAGCTGAGCCAAGCCCTCGAGCCCGAGTTGCCAGCAGGCAAGTCCTAAGGCAGATGAGGTTTGAATCCAGGGTCACGAGTATCTCGCACCAGTGGAAAGCCAAGACTGGCACTCAGGCCTGTGGGGAGCAGCCAGGAGCATCTCCCCTTGGACCTCCCCCCCCATTTTGTGGCTCTGCACACCAAGGAGCCCCCTCCCAAGCAGGAAAGGGGAAGAAGCAGGTGAGCAGGGTTTGTTACATTGTGGCTACTTAATAAATGTTTTTTGTTATGAAAAAGTCTACCCTGGAACCCCACTGCACACCTGGGGAGGAGTGGGCTTGGCCCCTAATACTGCCATGGTACACTTCACACAGGTATGGGTTTCCTGAATGAGCCCTGAGCCCACAGAACACAGGTCTGTGCACTGCAAGATGAGAATGGTGTAGGGCAGCCCCACCCACGGCCTTCCCCATGCCCCAAGCAGCTGGAGGCAAAGGGCCAGGCAGGCCTGATCAATCTTTATTCTGCAAAGGGACAGTGACCACAGATCCATACACCATGTCAAGACCAGGTGAGCCAGGGGCCAGTCCTTTCAGGGGTGGGCAGGTCTGGGCATGGGCAGCAACTCAGGTTGGGGAGGGACAGATGGGCAGACAGGCAGGGGCCTAAAAAAAGACAAACCACACAGAGCAGGGGTGCTGGGGGCTGCTCCCCATCCCAGCCAGCACCCAGAGGGGAAACTCTAACATGACTGGGCCAGGATCCCCCCGGGGCAGAGGAGATGTGGTTGGTGCTCCCTGGCTAGGAGGTGGCATCCCTGCCCAGCCCACCAGGGGCAGAAGCAGCTCTGTTCAGGTGCCAGGAGCTCCCTGGGCAGAGCCTGACAGGGCCCCCCCACTCCCAAGCCAACCCCCCCCCCACTGGTGGCTCAGAAGCCGAAGGTTTCCTGGGAGGCATAGACCATGTAGAGGAAGCCATCATCATCCTTCTCCTGCTCGTAGATGTCCGCGATGGGCGTGGACACGCTCACCATGCTGTGCTGGTTCACCAGCAGGAAGAAGGCCTGCGTGGGGTTCAGCTGCAGGCGGCGCCTGAGGTGGACGGGAAGGCATGCCAATCGTGAGGGGCCTGGCCGTTGGGCGAGTGTAGCCCTAACTCCCTCCCCAAAATGATTCTGATCCTCCACACCCATCCCATCCCTTTCTACAGGCTCTCACCGCTAACTGGACGGTGACCCCAGCCCTGACCTTGACTTTTCCCAACCTTCTCGGAACAGGGCCCCAGCACCCGGTCCCATGCCCCACTCCACCCCTTCCTTCTCAGAAGGACTCAGCCCCCTGCATAACCCCGGCAGGACTCAAGTCCCCTTCTGACAGGTGCTGCCCGCGCACCGGATGATCTTGACCAGCTCGCTCATGTTGACATGGTCCGGGACCAGGAACTTGGTCTTGTCCAGGACTGGCAGCTGCTTCTCACCCTTGTAGCGCTCGATGATCACCTGAGAGCGGGGTGGGGCGGGGGACGCGTGAGCCCAAGTCAGAACCTGGGGCCGGGCCGGGATGGGAGGGGGCAGAGCGACTCACCGGGATTTTGCTGGGGTGCTGGTCGCGGATCTGCTGCACCTCCTTACAGCGGTCGGCTGCGGACAGCGGTCGGGGATGAGGACGGGTTGAGGTCCTCCTCGCGGTTCCGCCCCGCCAGTCCCCGAGGGGCGGCCCCCGACCCCGCCCCGCCTCCCCGGAGCCCACGCCCCCGGGCCGTCAGGCTCCGTAGCCCCGGCACAGGACTGGAATGGGAAGCCGAGGCCGAGGCCCAGGCCCCAGCCTGCTTCCCAGCCCAGGGGTCCAGCCCGAGCCTGACGTCATGGAGCTGACGTCACCTGTAGCAGTCTAGTCGGTTTGCCAAAACCCCATCCCCACCCCCTACTCCCGAACTCCGCGCTCGCAGATCGCCCGCCGGGCCTCACCGAAGCTCCGCCGCTGCTTGAAAGGCCGGTCTGAGGGCATCGCGCGGGCCCGGCGGGGCGCGCAGGCCGGGGCTCCGGGGCGCGCGACGCGGGGATGTGGCTGTGGTTCGGGGGCTCCGGGGGCTCCGCACCTCGCGCTCAAGGGCTCCGGAGCTAGCGCTGAGCCCAGCAGCAGCGGCTCGGGGAGGTAACTCGCCCGGGTGACGTCAGGTCACAACATTCCTTAAAGGGGAGGCCGGCGCGCCGCTCCCATTGGGCCGACGCAAAATCCGCCCGCCCGGACCGTGACGTCACGGCGCAGAGAGCCTGGATTCTCGGCCCCGCACCGCGAAGAGGAAGGGGCGGGGGCTCCCAGGGCGCGTCACAGTCCCGTGACGTCATTATGTCCTGCGCAGGGGCGGGCGGGGTTGGGGGAGGTTTGAGGCCCAGGCTGAGGAAACTGGAAAGCCTAGGGGGCCTTTGGGGGAAGCGGATTCGCAGCTCTGGCTGCTAGGAGAGCGAGGCCGGGCTGTGGCACAGCATCCTTCTATTCCCGTTGTCAGTAAGTCATCTGACAGCGCTCACTTGGAGTCTGTTCCGTTCTAGGGACAGTACAAGGCACTGGGATGGCAACAGTAAACCAAACGTCCTACGAGCTTTCGTGGAGCTCATGGTTAAAAAAGGGTGGGGGTGGGATGGGGAGTAAAATATGAAGACACTTAGAGCAAGACACTAAAAAGGAACAGAAGCGTCTTAAAAGAAATTTCTAGAATTGAAAAATAAAGCTATTGAAATTAAAGTCTCAAAGGATGAGGTAAGAAAGCAGGTGAGACAGCAGAAGAGAAAAATCACTGAGCTAGGCGATACAGCAGAAGCAAGTAGTCAGAAAACAAGCCAGATGGAACATGTAAAAGAAGTGACAGGAAGTAAAGGGAGAACTCACAGGTCCAACCAGAGCTTCAGAAAGAGAGAAGAGACTGTGGGAGAGGCAGTTCCTGAAGGAGAACTTCCAAAATTGATTAGACCAGGATTCTCACATAAAATCCAGAACAGAATAAATAGCTCATCTAGGCACTTTGTACTGAATTTGCAGAATTCTAAAGAGAAGAAATTAGACTGAAAAATGACAAGTAACTAAACTGGTAAACATGGAAATACATCTAAACAAACACCTGCTATGGAATATGACATGATGATTAGCTTGTGGAGCACAGGGCACAATTACATGCAGGGCTGGAGAGGGTAGTCAGAGTTCAGGTGTTCTTAGAAGCTTGATTTTATTTGAGAGGAGGAAGTCATTGATAATTGTCTGGCTTTGTAAAGTATGTGTTTCAAACACTTCAGAGGGATCACTAAAAGAATAGAAATAGAAAGTATAACTGCCAACACAAAAGAGAAAAGTTTAGTAAAAGGTATTAAAATATAATAAAACGTGAAAAAAGGAAGCAAAGTGAAAAAAATGGTATATAAATGGCACCAAACAAGAGGTAGAAAATGTTTTACATTCACTTATAAAAACAGAGATGAACAGATTGGTCAAGAAAAATAAAATGCAGCTCTATGCTGTTTAGCAGAGGACATTTAAAATGTACAGGCACCAAAAGTAAAAAGATGGAAAACAATATAACAGAGAATGAAAAACTAACCAAAAGATATATCCATAGCAAAATTAGACAACATGGGCTTTAGGGCTAGAGACATTATTAGAGATAAAAAGGGTCAACACAAAATAATGAAAAGAACAATTTTCTAGGAAGATAGAGCAATTCTGAATGTGAGTGTTAGAAGTTTTTTTTTTAAAAGCCTGAAAATTTATGAAGCAAAAGTGACATGATACAAGGAGAAATTACCGAATCCTTCATCACAGTGGGAGATTTAAGACCTCTTTCAGTAACTGATAGACCAAACAGCCAAAAAAAGGATTTGGATGATTTTCATACTATTAATAATCTTAATCAGTGGACACTGAGAGAATCCTGAACCCAATATGTTATTTTCAAGCACACAAGGAGCATTTATCAAAGATGACCTGACTTCTACCTCAAGACAAGCATCAGCAGACATCAAATAATCAATTTCATACAGACCATGTTCTCTGAGCACAGGCAAGAGCCGAGTAAACTCCAAATCTTTGGATTTTTAAACATTCTTCTAGAAAACTCTTTACTCATAGATGAAATTGTATAGAAATGAAAACCACTTATATCAAACTAAAAATGACAATACATATAAAAACTCCAGGGAATGAGTGGGGGTGTGGAGAGATGACTAAAGAAGCATTTAAAGATCTGTAGCCTCATTAGTAATATTAGGTAAGAAGAAATATGGAAAGTTTATGAGCAGAATGTCAAAGAATTTTAAAACATAGTAACTGTAAAACCAAAGAAAATGGAAAGAAGATAATAATGAAGAGCAGAAGTTGATGAAACCAAAAAAAAGCATTAATATGGACCACAAAACAAAGCTGGATCTTTGAAATGACCAATAAAATAAACGTTAATGTGCAAAAGGAACATAACTACAGACATAGCAGAAATGACAAAAATAAGATGATAAACTTTATGCTAATACATTAAAAACTTAGATGAAATGGACAATTTTCTAGAAAATGATAATTTGCCAAGACTAATTCAAAAAGAAATAGAAAAACTGAGTAGTCATATACCTCAAAGAAGCAACTAGTCCAGATGGTTTTCTAGTTGAGGTCTTCCAGAATAAAAACAAAACAAAACAAAACAAAACAAAAAACTCCCAAACCTGCATCAAACATATACTTAATGGTAAAACACCATATGGTAAGGTAAATGCTAAGCATTATTCCCTTTAGATTCAAGAACAAAATTTTGAATTGTATCACTGAACAAAATGCAGTGTTGCATGGAGGGCCCAGCCAGAGCACCAAGACAAGGAAAAGGAGTAAAATTATTCACAGCCAGAAAATCAAAGGAATCTACAAACAATAAAGGATTGCTTACTAATAAAGTCCGACAACATGCAATACCAAGTTTTAAGGTAATATGGGAAAATGAGAACTCTACATGGCTGCTGGGAGTGTAAATCATTTCAGCTACGTTGAAGAGCAGTTTGACAAAATCTGCCCAAACTCAAGATGCTCGTATCCTACAAACTAGGAATTACACTTGTGGGTGTGCACATCATGAGTCCAAGGAAATACATTGTTTACTGGAACGTTTTCACAATAGCAAAAAAATTGGGACCCAACTAAATGTCCTATTAAATATCTTGTGTATTCCTGTAACAGAACAACAGAAACATTTTTGTAGCGAAAGAGGGGGTCAGCAAACTTTCCCTTTAAAGGCCCAGACAGTAAATATTCTCAGCTTTGCAGGCCATATGGTCTCTGGCAACTACTCACTTCTGTTGGAGTGTGGAAGCAGCCTTAGACAGTTGGGCATGGTGGTGTCCCAGGAACACTTTATTTGCTAAAACAGACAAATTTGGCCTGAGCACCTTAGTTTGCTGACACTTGATCTAGAGCTGTGTGTGTCCAAGTGGACACATCTCACATACACAGAGTGGCAGGAGACTGTGATCAGAGCCATTAAGAGCAGCTGAAAGAACTAGGCCAGCCATGGCCTTGGGGAAGTCATTACACCTCTCCTTTGTCAGACTAAGCCTTTGGGGATGGGTCCATCCCCCAAATCCCAAGGTCTGTGCTCCACCTGCCTCTTACCTGACCAGTCAGTAGGGCTGACACTGTCTCCACCACTCCTCTGGTTTCTCTCCTCACTGCTTCCTTCTCTCCCCTGTCTCCCCTGAATCCAAAGGCGCGGCCTGCTCTATGTCTCTGCTTGAAGTCTAGCAGGCATCTCAGACTTGACCTGGCCCAAATGAACCCATGCTCTTCCCCTAAAATGTACTCCAGTTCTAATCTTCCCTGTCCCCATCTGTCATCGTTGATTTCTTTTTTCCCCTCATCCTTCACATCTAATCCATGTCCAAATTGTCTTGGTTCCACATTCAAAATATCTCCAGAATCCAACCACTTCTTACCACTTCCACTCCTGCTACTCAAGCCAGAGCCACCATCATCTCTTGCTTGACTGCTGCTATCATTTCCTCACTGGTCTCCTTGCTGTGGCCTTGCCCACTTCAGTCTGGTCTCACTACACTGATAAGAGTGATCTTGTGCACACAGGTGTTGGATTCTGCTACTTCTACACCCCACTCATTAAAAGTCAAAGGCTGAACAGTAGCCCATGAGGCCTGTAGCATCTGCCTCCCTGTTGCTCCTCTGGCCATATCTACTCTCACTCTTGCCCCCTTGGCTTCAACACTGACCTCCTCGCTGTCGCTATTCCAGGAATCCCAGACACACGTGTGCCCAGAGCATTTCTGTACTTACTGGTCCCTTTGCCTGGAGTATTCTTCCCCCAAGAATGGCTCCCTTTGTGACTCATTTTCCGATTGCCAAGGTCTCCTCAGGGAAGCCTTCCTGAATGATCGTATTTACTATTGCAGCCTCCACCCCAGTCAATCTCTATCCTCCCTCCCAATACTTTGCTTACTTTTTTTGGCCAGAGGAGTTATCAACTTCTAATATGTTATATGCTTTTTCTAAGCATTTTATTATAAAAAATTTCAAGCAAATAGAACACTTGAAATAATTGTTCAGTGACCATCCATATAACCACCAGTTACATTCTACACTTAACACTTGTTCCATTTGCTTTATCACTAGCTGTCCATTCGTCCATCCATCCATTTTATCTTTTTCATGCATTTCAGTAAGTTGAAATTCAACATCCATTTATGATAAAAAAAAAAGAAAACTCTCAACAAAGTGGGTATAGAGGGAATATATCTCAATACATAAAGGTCATATAGGACAAGCCCATAGCTAACATCATAGTCAATGCTGAAAAGCTAAACACTTTTCCTCTAAAATCAGGAACAAGGAGGCCCACTCTTATCACTTTTATTCAACATAGTCTTGGAAGTCCTAGCCAGAGCAATTAGGCAAGAAAAAGAAATAAAAGACATCCAAATTGGAAAGGAAGAAGTAAAACTCACTATTTGCAGACAACATGATAGAATATATAGAAAACACTAAAGATGCCATTAAAAAAAACGGTTAGAACTAATAAACAAATTCAGTAAAGTTGCAGGGCACAAAATCAATATACAAAAATCTGTTGCATCTCTATACACTAATAACAAATTATCAAAAAGAGACATTAATACCCTACACATGTCCCTCCTGCACCACCACATGGCTGCTGGGCAGGACCAGTGGGACAGGAAGAAAAGCCGCAGTATTTAGTGGGGGAATTTGCCACCTAGAGCCAGTCCGGTCCATGCATGGGTGGGCCACGAGTGGTCTTATAGACATAAAGAACCTCTTTGAACCTCTTTTCAAGAGAAAAAAAAAGGAGAGATTCCATATGCCATTCTGGAGTAACAAAGTTTTTTACAGCAGTGAAAATACTTTGTATGACATCACAATGATGGGTATCTATGTCATTATACTTCTGTCCAAACTAAGGTGAATTGTGGGCTTCGGTGATTATGATGTGTCAACGTATGTTCATCCTTAGTTTAAAAAAAAGTGCCACTCTGTAAATAAAAATAATGACTATGCATATGTGTGGAGAGGGGGTATATGGGAAATTTCTGTTCCTTCTTGTCAATTTTGCTGAGTCTTAAAAGTCTTAAAAACAAGAAAACTCAAGGTTGACATTTTTGGCAAAACTTTGGTTTCAGTTATATACATATATGTGTGTGTTTGTTGGGTTGTGATGTAAAATGTATTTTTTTAAGTCAAAAAAGTTTGCAAGCCACTGTAGTTAAGTTACACTAACAAATAAAAGCAAAAATTAACCTCAAAAAAAAAGAGAAATTAAGAAAATAATTCCACTTAAAATTGCATCAAAAAGAATAAATTACCTCGGAATAAATTTAACCTAAGAGGTGTAAGACATGTCACTGAAAGCAAGAAGAAACTAATGAAAGAAACTGAAGACAAAATAAATGCAAAGATATTTTGTGCTTATTTGGATTGGAAGGATTAATATTGTTAAAATGTCCACACTACCCAAAGCAATCTACAGATTGAATGCAATCCCTATTAAAATTCCAATTTTCCACAGAAATAGAACAAACAATCCTAAAATTGGTATAACAGAACCACAAAAGACTCTAAATAGCCAGAGCAGTCTTGAGAAAGAACAAAGCTCAAGGCAAAACACTCCCTGATTTTGAACTAATACATTACAAAGTTATAATAATCAAAATAGTATTGTATTAGTATAAAACAGACACATAAATCAATGGAACAGAATAAAGAGCCCAGATAAACCTATACATAGCTGGTCAATTTACCTACAAAGAAGCCAAGAATACACAATGGAGAAAGGACAGACTCTTCAGTAAACAGTCATGGGAAAACTGGACATCCACATGCAAAAAATGAAATCATACCACTGTCTTACACCATACACAAAAATCAACTCAAAGACTTGAATGTAAGACCTGAAACCATAAAACTCCTAGAAGACAACACAGATGGTAAGCTCATTGACATCAGTCTTTGTGATGATTTTTTGGAACTGACACCAAAAGCAAAGGCTACAGAAGCAAAAATAAGCAAGTGGAACTACATCAAACTTAAACACTCCCACACATCAACAAAATGAAGACAACCTACCAAAGAGGAGAAAATTTATGCAAATCATATCTGTTAAGGTAATATTCAAAATATATAATAACTCATATCACTCAATAGCAAAAAAAAAATCCAATTTAAAAATGGGAAGAGGATCTGAGTAGACATTTTTTCCAAAAAAGACACACAGATGACCAACAAGTACATGAAAAGGTGCTCAACATCACTAATCATCAGGGAAACGCAAATCAAAACCACAGTAGGATAGAACCTCATCCCTGTTAGAATGGCTATTCTCAGGACAAGAAATAATAATGGGGGAGGTTGTAGCTTAGTGGTAGAGTGTGTGCTTAGCATGCAAGAGATTCTGGGTTCAATACCCCGTTACTCCTCAGTACCTCCATTAATAAACAAACCTAATTATCCCCCCCCAAAAAAACATTAAAAAAAAGACAAGGAAGAGTAAGTGTTGGTGAGGTTATGGAGGAAAGGGAACCCTTGCACACTGTTGGTGAGAATGTAAATTGGCCCCAACCACTATGGAAAACAGCATGGAGGTTCCTCAAAAAATTAAAAACAGAACTGTCATATGATCCAGCAGTTCCATTTCTGAGTGTTTATCCAGAGGAAATGAATTCACTACCTTTAAAAGTTTCATTGCAACATTATTTACAATAGCCAAGATATGGATACAACCTAAAGATCCATTGATAGATGAACAATAAAGAATATGTGGTATATATATAATGCAGTATTCTTACTCAGCCATAAAAAGGAAGGAAATATTGTCTTTTGTAATAACATGTATGGACCACAGTCTCACTTATATGTGGAATCCAAAACACAAACAAACAAAACTGAAAAACAAGCTCATTGACACAGAATACAGAACAGATTGGTGGTTGCTAGAGACTGCGGGCGTGGGGTGGCGAAATGAGTGTCCAAAGATCCAAACTTCATATTATGAAATAAACATATAAAAGTCATGGGGATATAATGCACAGCATGGTGAGCATGGATAATAATATTGTAGTGTACATTTAAAATTACCTGAAAGAGTAGACCTTAAAGTTCTCATAAGAAAAAAAAATTGTAACTATGTGTGGTGATGGATGTTAACTAGACTTACTGTGGTGATCATGTCATGATATACAAATATTAAATCATTATGTTGTACACTTGAAACTAATATAATGTTCCACTTTAGACTCCTGTCAGCAATATATGGGAGTTTTAGTTGCTTCACATCCTTGCCAATATTTGGCGTTGCAGTTTTTAAAATTTTAGCCATTCTGGTAGTAGTAATATCTCATTATGGACTTAAATTTAATATGCTGTATAATTTTTAATGGATTTTACTTCTCCTTCCCACTAACATGCAAGCCCCTCAAGAGCAGCATTTCCCGAATGTTTGGTTCCTGCTCTGACCCAGAGCACAGCCAGAGTGTAGCACGTGGTAGGTGCTCAGGAAATGTTTGTTGGGTGAGGATCTCTTCTCTGAGCCCCCATGCTGTCCTCTCTCTGAGTTACTGCCCATCTGAGGGGCAGTCTCCCACCTGGACCACGTGAAGGTACTGAGACTGGACCAAGCACTGCTGCTGGGCACCAAAGGGTCTAAGAGGACTGTCTGGGACAGTTGGGGAAACTGTCAGCACAGGGCAGTGTCTCATATGTACTGTTCTGTGATTTCTGATTGGGACTCATAGGCCTGGAAAAGGCAGAGAGCTGGCCTTGGCTGGCCTGTCACATGAAGGTGGAGCAACCCGTGGCCTGGTTAGCCACCAATTACTGTGTGGCATCGTAGGCTCCTTCTCTGAGCCTGTTTGCTCCTTTACACACTGGCAGTCAGACCTGGATCTAAAGTAGCTTTACCACTTTCTGGATAACTTTCCCTCTGAGCCTCAATTTCTTCATCTGCAAAATGGAGATAGTACCAGAGCCTACCTCTGTGGTTGAGGATCAGTGAGTGACCAGGAGGGTGCAGAGTCCTGGAGAAACAGGGCCTAAAATCAGATGGACCAACCTTGGTACCATGTTGCTGTGAGGCCCTATTTAAGCCAGTGAACTCACTTGTAAAATGGGTCTCACATTGGGAGGACCCACAAGGAATGGTTTGAGTCAGGGTCGTTATCTCTGGGTAAGGGTTGCTTGTTCCTGTTTAGGAACTCTAAATGGAATTTTCCAAAGACTGGAGGGACTGAAACCCACCCAGGAGTCCCCAAGCCTCTGACTGGGGCTGCCCCACCCTTCCTTCCTACCAGAAGTCTTTCTGCCTTCGCTGGGAAGTGCAGGCCGTGACCGCCAAGCCCACTGTCTACATAGGACCTCGGACCTGGCCTTTCCTTCCTCTGGGCCTCACTCCTTGGTCCTCTTCTCTCTCTCTAGCCAAGGGAGCGCTCAGTTCTCACCCCACCTCCCTGAAAGACAGGACCAGGGTTACCGTCCCTTCCCTTCTTATGTTCTCAGCTCCTGCCCTCCCCAGATGTTGGCCTCAGAGCTGGCCAGTCACCTGGTGAGGCTGCCTCCCCTTGGCCTTTCCAGCCTCCAGTTGCCCCTCAGCACTCTCACCCTGCTGTGGCCCTAGCTCTCCTCAGTCTGCTTGTGTCATCATGGGTCACGTCCACGTCTACACCCATCAGTGCCTCCAGCATGACAGTGACTCCCAAATCCCCATCTCCAGCCCCTAACTTACCCTCTGGGCCTCAGATCTGGGTCCTGCCTCCTGAACAAAAAATGTTTAGGCTTCTCAGACTCCTCTGAAAACTCAAGCTCAAAATCTCCTCTGAATATATACCTGAGACAATCTGTCAGTGTTGTTTTCTTCTTGGGAACATCCTCCTACCCTATTCAGGATACTTTCTAGGTTTACTACCCAGCACCCTCACCAGAAGCCTGAGGTAACCTTTTTGACTTCTTGTGTTGGAGTCTCAAACTGCCTGGAAACCTTGTGTTTTACTTCCTTTCCTTCACTCCCTCATTTTGATGCACATTCTTCAGCAGCTTCCTGAGAAAGGGTGCATGGCAGATAAACACAGCTGACTTTATATTGTCTGAAGACATTTATCTTATTCTTACCCTTGACTAATAGTTTGGCTGGATATGGAACTCTAGGTTGTAAATTTTTTTTTTGATCAGGATTTTGAGGGCACTGGTCCATTCTCTTCTAGTTTCTAATGATGTTGTTGGGATGTCCGGTGCTGCTGTGACTTCTAATCCTTCATACTGTTTTCCTTTTTCTTTCTTGGGATTGTGTCTGCCCATAGTGTTCTGAGATTTCATGTCTGAGGCCTGGCATGGCTCTTTTTAAAACTCGTATCTTTCCATCTGGAAACTTATGTCCTTAGCTTTAGAAAATATTCTTTATATTTTTTGAACTAGCTCCTGGAATAATGGAAATAAAAACAAAAATAAACAAATGGGATCTAATTAAACTTAACAGCTTTTGCACAGCTAAGGATACCATCAACAAAACGAAAAGACAACCTACAGAATAGGAGAGAATATTTGCAAATGATGTGACTGACAAGGGACTAATTTTCAAAATACACGAACAGCTCATACACCTTAATGTCAAAAAAAAAAAAAAAAAAAGCAACCCAATCCGAAAATGGGCAGAAGACCTAAATAAGCAATTCTCCAATGAAGACATACAAATGGCCAACAGGCACATGAAAAAATGCTCAGCATCACTAATTGTCAGAAAAATGCAGCTCAAAACTACAATGAGATATCACCTCACACTAGCCAGAATGGCCATCATTAAAAAGTCTACAAACAATAGATGCTGGAGAGGGTCTGGAGAAAAGGGAACCCTCCTATACTGTTGGTGGGAATGTAGATTGGTGTAGCCACTATGGAAGACAGTATGGAGATTCCTCAAAAAACTAAAAATAGACTTACCATATGATCCAGCAATTCCACTCCTGGGCATATACCCAGAGAAAAATAAAATTCAAAAAGACACATGCACCCCAATGTTCATAGCAGCATTATTCACAATAACCAAGACATGGAAACAACCCAAATGTCCATCAAAAGATGACTGGATAAAGAAGATGTGGTACATATATACAATGGAACACTACTCAGCCATAAAAAAAGAATAAAATAATGCCATTTGCAGTAACATGGATGGACCTGAAGATTGTCATTCTAAGTGAGGTAAGCCAGAAAGAGAAAAATGCCATATGATATCACTTATACATGGAGTCTAAAAAAATAAAAACACAAATAAACTACTTATTATTTATAAATTAGATGATTGATTTCTTGAATATGTGAAAGCACATTTGACTGTCCTTTATGATTTGATTACTGCATTCTATTCTTATTTTGTGGTTGGCTTTATTGCTTTGATAACTATGTAAGTTTAAAAAGCTAAGGCTCTAAACTGTTCTTAGAAACAATGATCAGTACACATATGTAAACTAAAAAAAGTGTAGTATATTGTATATATGTATTTACATGCAATATAATGTACATGTGCAAACTGTAATAATTCTACCTAATAAAACTGAAAAAGGGGGAAAAAATGTTCTTATAGTCTCTTGTTGATGATTTTCTACCCCCTCATTTTCTTTCTAGAGCTCCTGTTAATCAGATGTTGAATATCCTGGACTGATCCTTTCATTTTCTAAACTTTTCTCTTCCACTTTCTTTCTTCCCACTCTTTGGGAGACTTCCTCAACTTTATCTTGGAACTCTTCTGCTGCATTTATTCCCTTAATATTTTTTGTCTTTCAAACGTTCTTACCCCTGAATGATATTTTTGTTACAGCCTCCTGTACTCTTACCCATGGCACGTAAGACTATGCCAGTGGCTCTCAGCCCTCGCTGCATGTCACAAAATCCGGGGAGCTTTTACCAGCCTAGGTTGTCCAGAGCTTGCTCTCAGGGATTGTGCTTTAACTGGTCTCGGGTCGGGCCCAGGCGTAGTCTGGTTTTTGTTTTTTCCAGTTGGCTGTCTCAGCTCCACTAGAAATAAGCTCTTGCCACCATCTCATTTATGTCTAGACTGGGGCCTGGTGCGTAGCAGGCATTCACTAAATAATTAAATGAATAAATGGATAAAGCATTGTTTTGTAAAGGAAGATTGCAAAATAAGAACAAGTTATAGGCCGTCTGCTACTTTTGCTTATGATGTTTTTCCTAAATAAATACGAAAGCCTAATACCTGAAAGTCAAACAACAGCACTGCATGTCGAAACAGTGCTTAAGCCCAGAGAATGAAAAATCATGAAATGCCCTATTCCACCTCGCCTGGAGGCAAGCCTTAGCAACATATTTCTTGTGAACTAGGATTTTCAAGTTCAATTATTTCGTCTCCATTTCTGCTGAGGCAACAGTTGCCATGTGCCAGGAGAGGAGCAGGACCAATGCAGGCCTGCAGGACAAGGGGCCCAAAGTGAGTTCAGTCCGCCTGCTCTTTAGTCTATGAAAGAGCTAGAAGTTAGAGGACAACTCTTAGAAGATGCTGATGTGCTTATGTCTTACCATCCATGGAGGGAGCGCTGGGGTTACTCCCTTCACCTTGAGTCAACAGAGGGGGAGTGCGTAGAGGGACCTGGAGAACCAGGGGCCAAAGAAACCCTGCAATAGGCCAGCCAGAGAGAATGCCTCATCCAAAGTAAGGGAATGGCAGGTGAGACGCACGACGGATGGTAACAGGAATGTGGGGACAGGGGCAGGCCTTAGAAAACCCATGTAAAATGCACCGGAAGCACAGGTGTCAGCTTTGAACACACACCAGGCTCAGAGAGCAAGAAGCCAGTTCACAGTACTGATCACGTATGAACTTTCCTCCCCTCATCTCACTTCCCTCTTAACACCGTGGGGGCAGCACAAGGCATGGAACAAAGCCACGGCCAAGCACTCCTCCACACGGGGCAAAGCTGGCAGCGGGCCCTCGCTGGGGAAGGGGCAGCCTCTGTCTCCAAATGCAGTTCCAAAGTCTCGTTACACTAGACTGGACACATCATCTACCGATGGAGAAGCCGGAGACTTGCCCTACATTCCATCCAGGGGCAGGAGAAGAGTGAACCCCGGAGAATAAAGTTAAGGGGCAGGGGAGGAGCGAACCCCGGAGAATAAAGTTAAAGACAGGGGGAGACCCCAATAAAGCAGCCTTTTGATCCAATGGAGCTTGTTTACCACGTGCTAGTAGGACTACCACTTTGAATGCTGTGTTATTTTCTTTCTTGATTGAATATGGTTGATTAGCTTAAGTTCACTGACATTGGTTTGCATCTGCTATTTCAATGTGCTTGGCAACTGGAGATTTCTACCTGCTGCAATGATTGCAGTGATCGAATTTATGAGATCTCCCTTTCTCATTTTTCCTTTTTCTGATAATTCACCAGAACCTGAATTTGGCGTGGAAAGATGGTTTAGGATTCCTCAGTGAAAAAAATGTACAAAAGTGCAGTTGGTTTGAGACTCAAATATACAAAAGGGGAGAAAACCTGTAATGCCTGGAGTGTTTTTAGAACACATTTTTGGAGAAAAGGCAGCACCAGGCACAGAGGAGTATCAGAGTTCCGAGGAAGAGTGGCAGGCGCTGTGGGGGAGGCATAAGTGGTGAGTGGGGGTGACCACCCCCTGAACTGCAGGCCCTGCTCAGGGACCCGGCCAAGAGATATACCCTGGAGGGTGGAGACCACACCGGAATGGAATCAGAGGCAGAGACGGGCTGAGAAGCAGCAGGAGAGCACTTTCTGGAGTGAAGTGATCGTCAAAGGGGGTTGACAGGTGTAAGCATTTGTTACTTAAGTGGTACCCGCAGGATGGGTGCATTTCACCATATATAAACCTTAACCATCCTCCAAAAAGGGTAAATTAGTTAATGATACACACATTGAAGTGTTTAGGAGCGTGTACCGTCTGCAAACGGTACTTTGAAATGCATCCAAAAATTGACGGCCGAATGGAGGAATGGATAGTTATGTGGTAAATATAGCAAAATGTTAACTGTAGCAATTATAGAATTAAATGGAGGATATATAATTATTTCAACTTCTCTGTACAATTGAGAATTTTCATAATGCTGGGAGTGGCAACACCCTGTTATTTTGGCAAATACACTTCTGAAACCCAGAAGCCACGCCCAGGACAGTGCTGGCTTCTAACCTTAGTGGTTATTGTATTCCCGTACACTTGCTTCTTTAGATACAGAAACACTAGGGTATTTGCAGATGTTATACCATTATTTAGACTTTTTTAAACCCTGGATGTTTACATCTTAGAATGAGTCCATGCTGTGTCACAAACTGCAATGAATCCAAGGTGAGCTTCCCAGGCGAAACCCCATTGCCCAGGGCACTGGGAGGTGGATTACGTTCCTGAGTCTTCTGGTTTTCCCCAAAGCCAGGCTGAGCCCAAACTTCCCTCAGGACCTTCAGGGAAGCTTTATGATGGAGAAATTTAAGGCAAACAAGAGGGTGTAGGAGAGAAACTCAGCAAAGTGAGGGGGGCCAGGTCCCCAAACCCTTTCCAAACCCTGGCTCTGGAGCCAGTCCTCCTCCTCCTCTCCCTCCCCCCTCCTCCGTGTAGTTTATGTTAATCAGACCTTCCCTCATTCTTCCTGGAGAAACACAAGACAGAAGGACAGAGGAAACTTAGACTTGGATCCCAGCTTCCAACATCCTCTGAGAACAAACAGAAGATAATGGTGGCCAAACCCCATTTTAGACTCTGAATCTCACAGATAATTTCTGACCCAGGGTCATTTTGCTCCAGGCCTGCAGTCACCCTCTCCTCAGGAAGTGCTTCCTGGTCCACAGGGACAGGGCAGACATGCAGTGATTTCCCAGAGATCAGCTTTACTTGAAGATTTGGGGGAAATCATTTTGAAAGGATTTTTTCCTATATTAAGACAAACACAGATAAAACTCCTTTGATCTTTCACTGAAACAGACTTTGAAGAAATTTTGCCAAGCCCTTACCAACTACACCTCTAGACTAAGGGTACATTGTATGTTTTACTCCCCCGATACTGTTAAGGAAACTTCGCCGGAAAATTTAGAAAAGTATTTTTGTTGGGTGGAAGAACTCACACTGTAAACAGAGGTGACTGCTGAGGGAGTCGGGAGGACAATGAAGGAGGATTTCCAGGTCTGCACTATAGCTTAAAATCTTTTCCCTTTGTAACAAGAAACAAAAGACATAAGGAAAACCGAATAAAAAAATATATGTGGTTTTTTTTGGGGAAAAATCCCAGAGACCTGCTGGATGACAAGCAGCCCGCAGCCCCCCCACCCCATCACACGAGTCTAAGGGAAGGAGGACGCTTACCCAGGAAAAGCCCACTCAGCTGAACCAGACCAGCTGGGATTTCTGGGGAGGGCAGTGTGGAAAAAGCAGCTTTTGGAGTCAGACCTGCGCTTCCAACTGTGAGACGTCAGGCAAGTCATTCTCAAGAACCCAACCTCCTCACCCATAAGGAGGCTTCAACGTCTTCAGGGTCCTAGGAGGGCGAGATGAGCCACACCTGGTGCTCAACAAACATCACTCCTTTCCTTTTCCCAGTGCAGTAGAGTAGGAAAAAAATCTTTCAAAACATTGGTGGGAGCAGGAGACAGTAAAAGGGGTGGCTAGACAGTAAAAGAGGCCCAGAAACCAGGACACCAGTTATAAACAGGGTTCAGCTCAGGAAGCGTGGCCACAGGTGCAGCAAGGAGCACGAGCCACCACGGGCTGGAGGCGGCGCCGGCTGAGCCTTCAGACCTCGTGATTGCACAGGAAGCGAGGCCTTTTCAACCCAGCGTTTAAAGACACACAGCAGGGTAAGCGTTTGGGTTATTTTTAGTTAAAGAAAAACAGCCTTTTCCAAGGGCAACAAAATGAACTCAAAGTCAGAAGGAAACAGGGGGTGGGCTTTTCACAAGCTCTTATTCCATGACCTGGATGCGAGGAAAGAGGGCCCTCCCGGAAACTCAGGGGCCACTGGCCGGCAGGGGACACTTTGGTGGGATGGGTGGAGCTGCAGCCCACCCTTGGCCACTGGATTGGTCTGAGAGGGCTCTAAGGTGACTTCCACGTGCCAGTCAGTTGACATGATTAACGCTATCATTCTTGAGGGGCATTAAATTACGGAATGACACAAGGAACCAAGAGAGCAGCTTATTCGGTTGGATTCTGAATCACAATCAGGAAATAGTCTTTATCTGCAAAAGAGAAAAATGAAAAAACAGATCTCTAAATGTGAAACGGGAGAAAAACACACTAGAAAGCAAATACATCATTAAATCACCAACCATAAAATGGGGGGGGGGCTAGGTAGAGGGATAAAAAGTATCAGTGCTCAAACTGCTTCCAGTTGCTGGGGAAACAGAGATGAACTTGCAGGTTTGCTATGGGGCTTCTGCATGTGTGGCTGCTGGGAAGCAGGGCCCTCACACTACCTGGCAATGGCGCTATGCAGGGCACCCTCTTTTCTAATCTTCCCAGTACCGACAAGGAGGTAGGATTATTGTTTTTTTGGGTGGGGAAACTCAGGTTCAGAGTTTAAATGAAGTGCCTACGTTAATAGTTCTCAAACTAGAGGGCATCCGAGTCACTTGGAGGGCTGTTTATTTGGTGAGGGGTAATGAGGTCTATTTATTTATTTTTAATGGAGGACCTGCGGATTGAACCTTGTGCATGCAAAGCACATGCTCTACCACTGAGCTATACCCTCCCTGTGAGGGATGTTTAAAACAATACTGCTGGTCCCACCTCAGGGCTTCGGATTCTGTGGGTCTGCGGCGGAGCCCTAGAATTTGCATTTTTAACAAGTTCCCAGGTGATGCTGATGCAGCAGGTTCTGGAAGAACCACTAGTTTAAGGTTACCCAGCTAGTTAGTGTCAAAGACGGAATCCTAACCTCAACCCCACTGGTCTTGGGTTAATGTTAGTTCTGTTGCAAGTTCAGCTGCTGGCCTTCCAGAGCCTTCTGGACTAGAAAATTTCAAAGGCACCAGGTCAAAGGGGGCCAAAGCTACCTGAATTCCACTTCTGGGAATCCAGCCCAGTCAGAAGGAAAATCTATCATGAAATCATAGCAAGTCCAAGTCCTCAGGGGTGAGCCTGATTGCCCCTCATTTATAGGAGACAAAACTGGAGAAGCAGAGTGTTTCCACTTTGCCCACTGAATAATCAAACTGCAAACATTTGCCAAGGCTTCCACAAGCAGGCCCGGGGCCAATCATTTCTCATTAATCAGCACCTCAATGAATCCTCGAATCACTCTATAAGGTAGTGCTCTCTCACTTTACTAATGAGAACACTAAGGCTCCCAGAGGTAAATGACCTGCCCAAGCCAAGGCAGATTTGCCAGGTGGGGTAGCTGGGTTTGATGCTCGATGACTCTGGTCTGCCCTCTGCTGACTAGGAGAGAAGTAGCAGGACCCTGGCCATGTCTACTTTGTGTCTGTTCTGATTCAAGCCTAAAGCCTGCTGCTTCCCATGACGGGCATCTGGGAAGAAGCAGATATTACATGACTAAGTTTCATGGCTAAGCAATCTGCATAAGTAAAAAATCACTTACTGTAATAAACATAGAAATAAGTAACAAGTAGAAGTGATAAAAAGATATAATTAGCAATACCAATGTCTTTTCTTCAGAATAATCAAGCTCTATATTCACTAACAGCACTCCTAGTGCTCTGTGGGAAGCAGTGTGTTAAAGCTTGATTGCACTGTGTTAACTCAGCCGTTCCAGAGCACACTCTTGGAAGCTTTAAGCCAAGAGATGCTGTCCATGGAGAGTCTGTGTGATACGGAAGCTGCATAGTTTGTCCTTGCTCTCCTGTGAGCTCCCAGGAGGGCACAGGTCTGCTCTGATTCGGAGGGTCAGTAGCTTAACGTTCAGGGGACTGAAGGTTTGTCCGTAATCACACAGCATGAAGTCCTGGGAGGGATCTGAGTTCAAATTTGATTCCAAGCTTTTCTGGCCCACCTTGTGCCAACAAGCTCAACCAGATGGGGCATCTCAGAGTACCAGAGCAGCTCAGTCCCCTCCTAGACCCCTTACACGTGCGGGAAGAGAGGCCCGGAGGAGTTCTGTGATGTGCTCGAGGTCAAACTCGTAAAAGGTGAAGCCGGGAGAGCAGACGCTGTGCCTGCTGCAGTCTGTTCTCCCTGACAGAGTCACAGATGTCATCACTGGTTGGCATGAGATGCATCAACAGTGATTAAATTGATATAACAGTGTACATTTGTTTTCAGAATAATCCTGAAGTTATCCTGTGTCCTCCTTTGTGACTGACCTGTCTGTCCCCACCCCTCTAGGGAGGGTCCCAAGGAGACTGTGGGCCCCTGTGATTGGCTCTATGGTTCTCTCCTTCATATCCTTCCAAGCAGCTCACCTGGGCCCGAACAGGCCTGGGAACAGAACTGCTCTGCTGCTGGGAGAGGCTGACCCCCATTAAGTAAGCTTGCAATTCTGAGCCAGCCTCCTCGCCATCTGTGTTGCCAAGTCCGGGGGCATTCAGTGTCCCAGCCTCCCCACTGCCCTCCTTCATCCAGGACCCCAATCACAATCCTATCACCTCCAGCCTTAAAAACCTCTGTTCAGAGGGTCAAGTCCATGCAGCTGAGTTTGGCATTTGAGGCCCATTCCGAACTGGACCAAACAAATCACCTCCCACTCCATCCTATACATTTCTGATGCCCCAGACGAGGTGGCAGTGCAGCCACCCCCATCACCATGTGCACACTTAACTC
This sequence comes from Vicugna pacos, assembly GCF_048564905.1. Taxonomy (NCBI): domain Eukaryota; kingdom Metazoa; phylum Chordata; class Mammalia; order Artiodactyla; family Camelidae; genus Vicugna; species Vicugna pacos. Next base: position 25,814,940 of record NC_133005.1, on the reverse strand, counting down.
ACGCACACTCAACCATGTGGCTCAGCCACAAAGGAGAGTGGAGGAGAGAGCAAAAATAGTCCTGGAGGATCTGTCTACCGCGCCAGGCTGTGAATGTGGGTGAGGTGAGGCAGGGCAGGGCAGGTAGTCCTGCTGTCCCGTCTTGTGGTCCCAGTCCTTGTGGGCTCCTCCCAAAATAAGGATCTCATCATCCTGAGAACGAGCCTCAGATCTAAAGACAAGTATTGTCTGCATCACACAGCCCGGAAGTGTAAGCCAAGCACTTCCTGTGAAACAGAAGCAGCAATTTGTTCCAGGGCTGGGGGAAGAGCTGGACACATGGGGCTCAGAGGCAGGACTGTATGTCTCAAGTGGGCAAACTAGTATTTTTTCTAGGATAAAATGGGTGCACAGTGTTTTTTGCCTTACAGTTTGGTTTTGAATCTCTGAATTCTTTTTACTTCAAGCATAGCTTTCCCGCCCCCAACCCCCAACCCACCTTGCTTACGCACTTTAGCTGTGCCCTCAGGACAGCTCAAATGTTTCCTCGCCAGGGAAGTCTTTGCTGGCTGCCACAGCCGGCCAGCCACACCCTCCTCTATGTTCCTCAGTGTTCCTTGAGTCTCCCCGCATCAAGGTGAGGGTTCCACTGTGATATGCCTATATATGTCTCTCCCCCATGAGACTGTAATTCCCCTCCATGGCCTAGAACCCAGGACAGAACCTGGCCTAGAGTCACTGTGAACGAACATTGTTGGGGATGCCAGCCGGAGACAGCCCAGGCAGCGCGTAGCAGTCCAACCTGTACCTTCTACTTTTCAGGCCTTTCTGTGGACCCGGCAGAGACACCCAGGTGCTAAGCCTTCCTGATAAGCTTCAGAGCATGCGCTGCGAGGGTCTGCTCCTCATTGGGGATGTGGAAGACCCCTTACCTGGAGCAACCATAATTTCATTTTTCTTGGAGCGAATTCGAAGGAAGGTAAGGTCATTCTGGGGGTCAATTTCCCGCACTGTGCTCCGGGCCTTCAAGATGAAGTTGTGCATGAGGTTGGCGTACTGTGTGGTGGTGGGGTTGTCCATGGTGCTCTTGATGGGAATGCCTGAGGACAGAGCACACAGAGACTGAGCAGAACGTCAGAGCCCCTTTCTGCCCAGCTCCCAGCCCCACACTTACAATTCTAGAGCCTAGACCAGCAGTTAACGGTAAATGCCACTATCTACTGAAGGCCTGACAGACAAGTGATGAGGACTCCACGCTTGTTGGTACCAGCCCCAGAACTACTCTAAGGGTGGTGTCACCATCTTTACTTGCCTATGAGGTAGCAGAAACTGCACAGTGAGGGGACCTGCTTACAGTCACACAGCAGATAAAGATAAGCAGCGGGGCCAGGATTCAAATGTGGGCCTGCTGGCTCCACTGCCGGGCTCCTTTCACAGGGCTGCACTGAATTTCCAGCAATATAAGGAGAGACTGTCATTCATAACATTTAGAACCTGAACAAGGAAGACAGTGCTTACAAATCTGTAAATACTTAAGTAGACAGAAGAAGAAAGGGCAGCCTGTGTCAGGACAGAACCGCCATTAGTGTTTTGCTCCAGTTCCCACCTAGGGAGGCTTACAGCCCAGTTATGAACACACTGTCTATACACGTGACCACGCTCCCCAATTTAAAGCCTGTTTCTCTGTCTGCACACACCCTCGCAAACAGTGTTGCTACTGCTCTCAATGAGCCCACAAGTGGCCACTCCACAGAGTTAATTGTTCCCCCATGGCGGAATACTTTGGCTGGATATTTTAACTTAATTACCGTGCAGTGAACATCCTGCATCAAGGCTTCTCAGTTTTGAGAACTGCTTCCTTGTGACGAACTATTAAATGGACCTCCCTCACTGGACAGGGCCTGTTGTCATGGAGGTGAGGAATGGGGCTCTGCTTGAGCCACCGCAGGCCACGACTGGATCATCAGGTGCCTATGAATCACCGTAACATGTCAGCAGAAGGCTCCATCGATGAGGCCCTGAGTGCCCACAGCTGACAGGCACTTGTGACAATTGTGGCCCAAGGGGCTACCCAAACAGAAGTGGCTGGATTGGGGTCCAGGACCCTACTAACCTGGCCCACAACTGACCAGCCATGGGATCAGCCAGTCAGTCACCCTCAGGCCCACCCATGGGTGGCCAGAAACTGATCCGACATTGTCTTCTGAGGGCACAGGAGCACAAGAATGGGCAGAAGAGGGCATGGTAGCAAGAGAAGCAGCTGAGTCAGAAAGGCTGTTCTGCGCCAAGTGAAGTTATGAGAACAGGTTGTAGTGATCACCTGCCTTTAAGGGACAAGATGACCAGGTCACCAGGGCTGCTCTTGGGTCCCGGATGGCAACAATGTGCCCACCAGGGCCCCAAGAGGCCTCATTCGATAGTTGGCCTTCCTGAGGATGGCAGTATGAGCAGCCGGGGAGATGACTGAGTGGGAACTCTGAAATCTGATGACCTGAGCTTACACCCTGGCTCTGTCCCTTCGTGGCTATGTGGCCTCAGACAAGGGATTTAACCTCTCTAAGCCTTCATTTCCTCATCTGTAAAATAATGTCTGTGCTTCGAAGTGCTGCTGTGAAGACTAAGTATGTCTTAATTCATTTGAGAATGTTTAGCAAGAGTATGCATGTAATAAATGTTGACTTATTAACACCCACACAATAAATCCCATTGCCCACATAATTTGAGGGGCCAGTCTCAAGGCCTGGCTAAGTTTGGGTCATCAAACCTCTTGACCTTTTCTTTCTACATCCCACAAGGCTACCTTCTCTCAGGTCCCTCTGCCTGGAACTTTCCTTCCCTTATTCTCTCATGACTCCCACTGTCCCTCAGGTCTCCATCCACCCCCAGATGTGCTCAGTGCCCCAATACAGTCCCAGTACCATGCGATTTTCTTTCAGAGCTGTTTCTCAAGTTTGATATTACACCTTTATGGAAGTGATCATTATGTTTCCCTCCACAGATTATAAGCTCCCTGAGGTCCAGAACCAGGTCTGATTTGCTCATTAGTGTCTTTAGAGAGACTGCATTAAGCATTTATGGCTGTTGATAAATGAGGAGACACAGATCTACTTTCAGCAGTTCAGACAAATACTGTCATGAGTTTGATCACATTTCTATCAAGATAGGGTATGTAAAGGCGACAAGAAACAAACCTCTTGTTGGCTCACTTTAAAAACAAAAGAAAACACAGAGATGGCAGGATGGGGATGGAGGGGATGGACTAAAACTGGAAATTATTTCAAACAAGGATGAGAGATCAATTCCAGATTCACAGGATGCCTGGGCTGGGGAACACCTCAAAGACAGCCTAATGATTAGGTAGCCTGCTCCAAGCCTCTGCCAGTACAAATAGGGACCGTAAAGCCCGCAGAAGTGGCTGGTCACCTCCAAGGCATGATTTCTAACCCAGGGCTGAGATCTGCCAGGTTGTATAGCCAGGTCCTCCCACCAAACCCACCTCTATTAATCAACAATTTAAAAATATTAACAAAATCTAACAGATATTCATTAAGTACCAACTTTCTGCCAGCATTGTTCTAGGGTCTGGGGATGCAGCAGTGAACACAAGAGGCAAATCCCTGCTCTCAAGGAGTTTACACATTTGAATCTTTTATTTTGCCCTGTGTGGGCAGCAGCAGAAGATAGCAGGGGGTCTGGAGAAGGACAAATAGAACAGAATGTTCCTTAAGTTCTTCCTAAGTTTGCTTTAACTCATACTTTTATTATGAAACATCATTTAAATCTGGCCAAGGCAGAGGTGTCAAGAGGCAGTGGCACGTCGTTGGTAAGTGACTGGGACAAGAGTGTGTCATGGTTTCAGAGGCGGGAAGTAATCACCCTGGGCAGGGATGCTCAGGGAAGACATCCTGCAGAGGCAACTGAGCTGAATCATGGGGATAGGAAAGCCCTAAAGCGGTAACAGAAATCCCTAATACAATCATTTTAACTGATCATCTTTTTAATGGAAGCTTCCAAAGGGCTTAAAGGCCCCATAGAGCAGTGAGTTCTGACTACCTCCAGGTATGGCTGGGTGATCTGGGGCAGATCACCTCACTTCTCTCAGCTTCCATTTTCTCACCTGAAAAACAGGCAAACATCCCTGCTTTGCAGGGCCACTGCGTGAAATGTAAATGAAAGACTGAAGCAGGAGCTCTGTGAATGGGACACAATAAAAATAAACACACACACGCAATAATTTTAACATTCATATAGCATTTACTATTCATTAGGCACTGTTCTAAAAGCTGCCCTTAGAGGAAAAGTATGACTGTCCACATTCTACAGATGAGGAAACTGGAACAAAGAGGTTAAGTGACTTGACCAAGATCAGACAGTTGATAAGTAAGTAGAGTAAGAATACAAACACAGGCATTCTGGTTCCAGCCACTCTGCAATACTACCATATTAGTATACAAAAAAGAAGTGCTCATTAGTACCCCAAAGCAGCTGGGATTATATTTCCCCAGTGGAAAAGCTCAACTTTTCAGGCAGTTTTAAGCAAGGATGAAGGCTTATGGTTTGTGAATACTGGTGGAAGCCTAGGGTTCCCAGCTGGACAGCCCAACCTCTGAGGCTGTTCCCTCCCCACTTGGGGGGGGGGATGTCCAGCTCCAGAAGAGAGTCTCTGTGGGTGACATACAGTCTTCGGGGTCTGGGAGCAAGAAGGACCCAAAGAGATTACCTGGACCAACCACTCCATCTGAAGTAGCTGAGGTCTGAAGAGGGGAAGGGGAAGCCCCAGGCCACCTAGCTGCTCAGTGGCGACCTGAGTTGCTTCCCATGGTGTCCTCTGGGCTCCCCAACCTGCTGCCTCCTTTGAATGCAATGACCCCATGGTTTAATTAGAGTCTGACAAAGCTGGGGAGCACCTCTGCCTCGCTCTGGGCTGGCCAGGGTGTGACGACTTGGAAAACAACATTTTAACTGAGGACATGCCACCTCTAATTTGTCACCATTGGTGACTTTCATTCCGCTCTATTTACGTAGGCACTGTTGAGAATTCTGCCCCTCCAAAACAAGGCCTAGAATGACACATACACACAGAGCCTACCAAGGAGCAATCCAGAGCTGACTGAATGCACTGGGCTAGAGAACTGTGGGAGTCCAGCTGGGCCATAGTCTAGCAGACACTCTCTGGTCCTTCACAGCACAGTGTGGGAGAAAGAGCACAAGTGCACTGAGGCAGACCTGGAATGAAATCTTGGCTCTGTAATTAAATTTCTAGACTCAGTTTTCTCCACTACAAAATGGAGGCAACAGAGCTGCTTTAAGGAATAAGTGAAATAATATGTTTGTAAAATCCCAGCCTGTGGCCTGGCACAGAGTAAGTGTATGATAAAGGTTAGTCCCTCCATCGCTATGTCTACTGCAGTTTGAGAAAATTAGTATCTGTACTAATTTTCATGCACATGGCTGGAAGGAGGCTGTACCTTCTGTGTTCACCACAATGATTCCCTGCACGCCCTTCTGGCTCTGAAGTCGCTTCAAGGTCTCCTCCACCTCTGCCTGCCAGAGAGAACGAGACCAAGGTTAGGAGGGGTTAGGAAGGCTGGCTTTACTCCCTCATACCCCTGGCAGATGAATCACACATTTGTCTTCCAACCATAAACAAGTAACACCCAGGCACGTGGCACCTCCTGAAAGCTCCCCAGGCTATTTGGAGTGGTCCTGAGACCACCACCAGCATCTAAACCATCTGCTCACACCCCCAGTATGGGGCGGGGCTGCTCTTGGCCCTTTGCCCACAGGTACTATTATTCCTTCTCCCTCAACTACTTGGGAGCAGAATTTAAATGCCATCCCAGGAGTCGAAACACATCCATGACTCACATACTTGGTATAGCTGGGGGACAGGACTCTGATGATTAAAAAGAAACCAAACAAGGGTGTCTAACCGGAAAGAGACGTATTGTCATTTGTGGCTCAAACAACACAACTGAAAACATTCCAAAGGAAGCAAAATGATCCTATGAGGATAGACTTGGTGACTTAATAAGCTGGCATCTGAGATAGTGTGACACATGGCACATAACTATAGGAAATCTTGGGGAAGGGACTCATTAATTCCGATTCTCCAAGAGCTAGTCAGGATGGGGTACTCTGGCACACGGAATTTGTAAACAGAGTGGACAAGCAGACTTTGGGTCCTCACCCTGCCTTGCAAGGCTTTCTCTATAATTACTCCCATCCTTTCCCTCCACCCTCCACCTGTATGTTCAAACTTCCCTGTTTCCACATCTTTTTACCAGAACAAGTCCTCTTCTCTGCTGAAATCCAACAAATTCTTTTTTTTTAATTGAAGTATATAGTCAGTTACAATGTGTCAATTTCTGGTGTACAGCATAATGTCCCAGTCATGCATATATATACATAAATTCACTTTCATACTCTTTTTTGTTAAAAGTTATTAAAAGATATTGAATATAGTTCCCTGTGCTATACAGAAGAAATTTGTTTTTTAATCTATTTTTATATATAGTGGTTCAACAAATTCTTTTTCATCATCTAAGGTATCGCCTCCTCCATGAAACCTTTACTGATCCCCAATTCAGTGGTCTTTGTCTACTTCTGTGTCCCTGAACTCCTGACTGGACCTCCCTGGGGGTGTATTAGGCACTGGTTTACTTAGTCTCTACAACAGTCTACAGATCAGGGGCTCTATAAACAGCCGCTTAACTAAACTAGGCCCAACTCTTACTAAGGATGGAAGCTGGCCTTGAAGTGCACTTGTTCTCAGGAGGTCCCTTCCAGACCCATCCAGAATCCAGTCAGAAGCTCCTCAAAGGCTGAGAGTCAGAATATGTTGGAAATAGAGGCTCTGTTCACCCAAAGAGAGTAGTTCCCACTAGCAGGGGCTAATGAGTTGGCCCAGGGGGAGGAGCTTCTAACTGGTGTATGGAGACAGCACAAAGAATCATTGTTTTTCTAGTAGGCACAAGGCTGACAGCCAGTCACTGCCACCCACTCCCCAATGATGTATGAATACTCTCAAATGCTGGAGGGAAGGGCACACAATTTCCTCCTACAAACAGCCTGATGCCTCTAAAATCTGGAGCCCTGGTAAAAGGACAGGGCTAGCCATGTGAACATGAGAGTACAATACAGCAGGTTATGCATGTATCAAAACGTAATTCATTCAAAAGACTTTCACTGAGCTCCTAACTATGCACTGTACAAGGGAGGAGGGATAAAGTACTATAGTGGTCAATACTACACAGTACTCAATCTGACCTGGTAACCCTCCTGGAAGTTTATCCTAAGAAAATGATACAAAGGAACTAGAAGAAGAACACAGCAAGATGTTGGCTGCAGTGACACCTCCAAAAACCAAAAGCAGGAAGAGCTAAAATTGCCCAATAATTAGGGAGAAGACCAAGTAAATTATGGAATGTCCATCCAAAGGAATATAAAACACACATTAACAATGGTGTTCAGAATATTATACTACCACAAAAAGAAAGCACTTGGTGACTGCAACCACATGAAAACAACAAGAGGGCTAGAAGGATTATGAAAAATAAAAAAAAGTCATGGGGGGGAGGGTATAGCTCAAGTGGTAGAGTGCATGCTTAGCATGAACGAGGTCCTAGGTTCAATCCCCAGTACCTCCTCCCAATACATATAAATAAACCTAATTACCTCCCCCTCATAAAACAAAACAAAACAAAAAGTCACATTAAGACCAGAGAACTTAGACAGTTTTATTTTCTTTTTTAAAACCAGCCTCTTTTTATTCTATTCTATTTATCGTTTCTATTTAAAAACATTTTTGGGAGAGAAACAAGATGGCAGAGTAGAAGGACGCTTGTAGCTCACCCTCTCCCACAAATACACCAAAACTCACATCTACGGACCTACTCAGCCAGAGCACCTGCAGAACTCCAACAGAACATCACCCTCTTTGAAAGACAAAGATGCCAAAAATCTGGTAGGAGAAACGGAAAAAAGAAAGAAGAAAAAGCAAAACAGTACAGGACCGACCCCGCAGGGAGGGAGCGGCAAAGGAGGACTGGCGCTCGTTAGCTGGGTCTCCCCTCTCCAACGGAGAGGTCAGCAGGACAGAGGGGGAGCCTCCGAGGCTCAAATCTGCCCTGAGCACCTCTTGACCGACAGAACTTAGTTAAAAAGGCACAAAGGGTCCCCGCGACACCCAGGCCAGGACAGGCCACCCGGGACAGCCCGCCCGGGACAGGCCACCTGGGACAGGCTGCCCAAGCCGGGCAGAGGACTGGGGCGGCTCTGCTGAGGCAGCCCCAGGGGTCTGCAGGGGTCTGCATGCAGTGGCTTGGAGGGGATACAGAGCAGAACAACCTCGGTCCCCCAAAAGTTGTGAAAAAAAGCAAAGCAATACGGCTGGTGTGCCCTGGGGGGTGGGGTGCTGTAGCCTGTATCTCCTCAGACCTGCGCGCCATTACTGGCACATCTGCGAGAAGAGAGGCGGGGCGCAACCACAGTCGCCATCTCCTCCTGTGCGCAGCGCCCGGGTGGGGGCGGGGCTGGGACCTGAATCCACACCTGGGGGCTCCACAACCTCCTGGGCAGGACTGAGACTTGTTTACAGCCCGAGGCAGATAGGATCTTTCTGCCCCAGTACCTCAGAGAACTTGTGCCGCCAGGACAAACAAGGAGCTGAGATTTGGCACAGAGTAGGGGCAGGGCCGTTCCGCGGTCTTCCCCGAGGCCGCCTTCGGAGCGCCGACTTGAGGCAGAGCGGGCAGCTGCACAGAGCAGCTGAGCGACCGGCGCCGGGAGAGGGCGGGCAGCCACCATCTTCCTGGCAGGAACACAGCACCTGACCACGGTGCTGGGAGGGGGCACGATCTGCCCACCTGCCTCCCCCCAGTGCAGCATCGGACTGCGGCATCGGGAGGGGGAGTGACCCGCCCGCCCACCAGGTAAGAGCTCAGCTCCTGACCCAGTGTTAGGAGGGGGCATGATCTGCTAGCTGACAGCCACTGGGAGCAGCACAGACGAGGGTGCCAACAGAGGGCCTCTGGAAACAGCAAGCTGAGTTCGTGAAACAGGGCAAAGATACAAAGACCTCTTAATAAAATTAAGAGCACACTGTCTCCAGGAGAACTAGATAACTGATGAGACTCTTTAAGCCACAGTGCCAGAGAGATATGAGCAATATCAAGAAGCAGAGGAACCACTCCCAATTAAAAGATAGAGAAATCCCCTGAAAGCACAATCAAGGAACTAGACATTGATGGCCTACTAGATCGATCAAGATTTCAAAAAAGGAGTGATCAAAGTACTGAAGGAACTAAAAAAAAATAGTGTTTAGAGATATAAAATATGTCAAAAATGAAATAGAAGCTATAAAGAAGAACCAAGTAGAATTAGTAAACTCATTTGCTGAGATGAGATCTGACCTAAAGCCTGTACAAGGCAGGCTAGATAATGCAGAGGAACGAGTAAGTGACCTAGAAAACAGGACAACAGAAAGCACCCAATCAGAACAGGTGAGAGAAAAACAAATAAAAAACAATGAAAACAATATAAGGGACCTGTGGGATAATATAACGCATGCCAATCTATGCATAATAGGGGTTCCAGAAGGGGAAGAGAGAACAAAGGGGATTGAAAAGGCATTTGAAGAAATCATGACTGAAAACTTCCCAAACCTAAAGGAATCAGATATCCAAGTACAGGAGGCTCAGAGGGTCCCAAACAGGAAGAACCCAAACAGACCCACACCAAGACATATCATAATCAAGATGGCCAGAGTCAAGGATAAAGAAATGATCCTAAAGGCAGCAAGAGAAGAACAAAGAGTGAGTTACAAGGGAACCTCCATAAAGCTCTCAGCTGATTTCTCTACACAAACACTACAGGCCAGAAGGGAGTGGCAAGATATATTCAAAGTCCTGAATGAAAAAAAGATGCAGCCTAGGATACTCTATCCAGCAAGGCTATCCTTTAGAATAGAAGGAGAGATACAGAACTTCACAGACAAGCAAAAACTAAAAAAGTTTAGCAACACTAAACCCATGCTAAAAGAAATACTGACAGGTCTACTCTAAATAGAAAAGAAGCAGGATGCTACAAAAATGAGAAACTCGTAACTGGAAAGGAGATAACTGCCATGAATTACAAAAAGAACAAACACAAAATCGTAAAAGAAGACATCTAAATCATTAAGAGTGGAAGAGGGAAGCAAGAAAGCCACTGTGGAAAACAGTATGGAGATTCCTCAAAAGACTAGGAATAGACTTACCATATGACCCAGGAATCCCACTCCTGGGCATATATCCAAAAGGAAACCTACTTCAAAATGACACCTGCACCCCAGTGTTCATAGCAGCACTATTTATAATAGCCAAGACATGGAAGCAGCCTAGATGTCCATCAACAGATGACTGAATAAAGAAGATGTGGTATATTTATACGATGGAATACTATTCAGCCACAAAAACCGACAACATAATGCCATTTGCAGCAACATGGATGTTCCTGGAGAATGTCATTCTAAGTGAAGTAAGCCAGAAAGAGAAAGAAAAATACCATATGAGATCGCTTATACGAGGAATCTTAAAAAACAAAAAACAAAACAAAACATAAATACAAAACAGAAACAGACTCATAGACATAGAATACAAACTTGTGGTTGCCAAGGGGGCAGGGGGTGGGAAGGGATAGACTGGGATTTTAAAATGCAAAATAGATAAACAAGATTATATTGTATAGCACAGGGGAAAATATACAAGATCTTGTGGTAGAGTAGTGAAAAAAATGTGACAATGAATATATATATGTTCATATATGACTGAAAAATTGTGCTCTACACTAGAATTTGACACAACATTGTAAAATAACTATTACTCAATAAAAATGTAAAAATAAATAAAGAAATAAGTAAATAAACAAAAATGCCAGCCTATCAAACAAAACAAAACAAAACAAAACATTTTTGAGCCCATCTCTCTGTGTATCCAAGAGATCAGACATGTCTGATTTGAGGACTACAGGGCTCTGATATGCTCAGCATTTTAAGAATATGTAAGAAAAAGGATGGCAACCTGCAATCATCTGGGGAAGGGGAAAGCTAAAACTATAGATGTCAGAATCAAAATCCAAAATAGCCCCTGGAGGTTGGAAGTGGGGCTGAAATGAAAAAAGATGAAATTTCACAAGACTGCTATTCATTCAATAATAACATGGGTATCTTCTATGTGCCAGACATTATTTAAGGCCTAGAGATGTTTTACTGAGTAAAATATAACAAAAACCCCTGCCCTCATGAAGCTGATTTGGGGGGGGGGGGTGTCAGACATTAATCAAAAACCTAAGTAAGATACAAATGTTAGACACAGTAGGAATGGGGGATCTGGAATCCAGGGGCTGACGGTAATTTTAAATTAGATAGTCAGAGAAGGCCTCACTAAGGTGATAATTGAGTAGAGATCTGAAGGAAACAAGGAAGCTAACCATGAGGATTTCTAGGGAGAGTGTTCCAGACAGCAGGAAGAGCAAGGGCAAGAGCCCCGAGGTGGGAAAGTGGCATGTTCCATCCAGGAAGAGCAGAGGAGCCGGTGTGGCTGGAGCGCAGTGAGTGGCAGGCAGCCAGACGAGAGAGGCAGCCCAATCAGGTTAGATTTCAGGGGCCTGGCAGATCACAGTAATGACTTTGGTTTTTAATGGGGATGGTCTGGGGAGCCACTAGCAGTTTTTGACGTGAGCGGTGACAAGATCTGATGTTTCAAAGGACAGCATGGCTGCTGTGTGGAGAATGGACTGCAGGAGGCAGAAACCACCTGCCTGAGCCTGGGCCCTGACACATTCTGCTCTCTCTGAAAGAAGCAGCCTTCTCTTCCTCCCTCACTACTTGCTGTAACTAACTCCCAACTCTTTGGACTCAGCTCATGAGCCTCCATGGGAGGCCTTCTCAGACAGCTGCCCCTCTTCTAGGCACCCATGGCAACCTGATTCATAGCACTTATGGAGTGTAATTGTCTTGCTTCTGTCTCCTCCTCCAGACCCAAGGCAGCTTGGGAGCAGGAACCTAGACTTTATGATCCTAGTACCTTGTACAGTATAAGCTCAATAAATACTTAAGGAACAAATAAAAAATATTTCTGCAACTATGTTTTACAAAAATCAACCTTTTTAAGTACAGAGGGGAGACATAGCACCCAGGTTGAAAAAGAGCTAGGGTTTAGTTCATCCTAAATTTAATGAGAATAAACCACTGAGATCTGGCTGCTTAAAAAGTAAACACACACTTACCAGTAAAGGGAGGATGTACAAGTATACACTGACCTACTCAGTACCTGCTGCAAGTTAAATATTAGGATGAATGTTTTCAGACACACATCTTGTCTGAACTTTCCATGATTTTTAATATGATCTCCATTTTACAATGAGGAAACCAAGGCTCAGAAAGGAGAAGAGTTCTGCCCAAGGACACACAGCAGGTCAAGAGCTAAATATACCACTAACCACAAACAATGAGGTCTCTGTCTTCAGGGCACTCACATTTTGGTGGAAGAGACCATCAAAAACAAGTGATCAAGATTCCTGCAGGGTACAGGGACAGAGCTGGGGTGAGCAGGGGGATGGCTACTTTGGCTGATGTGGTCAGTAACACCTGAGGATGTAATCTTTAAGCCAAAAACTAAATGATGAAAAAGAAAAGCACTCCAGGCAATGGGATGAAAGCTAATGCAGTGAAGTGGGAAAGAGTTTGGCATGTTTAAGGAACAGAGATAACCAGTATTGCCAAGGTTTTTGATTCTTTGCCAATCTGATAGGAAAAACCCAAATAATAGAAAGCCAACTTTTCTTTAATTTTTAAGTTATCAGTGAGGTTGGTCAGGAAAAAAAAAAAAACTTATCATTGAAGCTAAAGTGGAATTTGACTGTTTGCATCTCTCCTTTTTTGAGTCTTTTGATTTTTCTACAACTCTTATTCATTTCCAAAAACTCTTTTTTGTTAGAAATAGTAACTTTTGTCCATCATATAAATTATACTTCTCCCACTTTTAAAATTTAATCTTACGATTTTTTTTTCAATCAGAAGTTAAAAATTTGTAAGCAGTCAAATTTAATAAAATTTTTTTCCCTGTAAGACTAGAGAAAAGCTTCTCCAACCTGACCCCAACCAGTACGGTGGGCTTGGACCTGAGTGCGTGGAGGCCATGAGGTCTAGAGGGGTCTCCAGGAGGCACAGGACACCTGCTTTCAGGAGAAACTGCTTAAAACAAACTTCAAGTTTAGCCCTAAAGGAGCCAAGAAAGAAAACAAATGATGCTAAAAAGCTACAAGCAGCAACAGGGGACATCTGCAGGCGGGAAAGGACAGTCCTAGTCAGGTATCTAAATCATGCCACCTTTGCCTCTAAAGTTTGTCATCCCTGTAGGGCCAGCCAACTGGTGCCAGAAATATCAGAGTGGATCCGCAGGCCCCCAGGGTTGGCTCATAGCTCCAACCCCCTGTCCTGCTCCTAGAGAGAGCCCAGCTGGTATCCTCAGCATCCTGAGTCTTTATTACTATTAACATGGATGTCTGCCTCAGAGAAGGGACAAGTCTCCTGGGTTCTCCAGTTCCCAGGGGCATGTAGCTGACAGATTAAAAAAACAAGTAGCAGTAAAACTCCAGGATTATTTACTGGTTCAGCATAGGGGGATAACCATGTGAAGCAAATGATTCACAAAAGAACTGTGACCAATGTGACTACTAAGTATAAAAATTTTAATTTCTGTAAAACAAAAATTAATTACAAGGAGAGAAAAACACTTCAATAAAAATATATATACAAAAATTTTTTAATTTAAAAAAGGAGAGAAAAACTGCATCAAATGTAACAGACAAAAGAGTAATTCCAAACACCACAGAGAATGATTAAGAAAAATAGCGAGTCTCTAAAAGTTAAGCGGGCAAAAAGGATACTGGGAGAAAATACACCGAGGAGAAATTATAAACACATAGAAAAATGTTCATCGTTCCTTATAAATAAAGAAAAGTATAGCAATGAGGTATCCTTTTAAATGCTGGCAGTATTATGGCAAAACTGGTACAAAGGCAATAAGACCTTTTGGGAAAGCTACATGACCACACTATTGTAAGAACCATAAAAGTGTTGGCCTCCTTGCTCAGAAATTCTTTTCCTGAGAATTTCTCCTACCCTAAGGAAATAACCTAATATGTTTAAAAAAGAAAAGAAGAGAAAATAAACCCTACACATACAGAGATATTCATCACAGCATTATCTCTATTAACGAAGAACTAAAAGCAACCCAAATATACACCAGGGGAATGGTCTGGCAAATTATGGTACAGATATTTCATCGACCATTATGTAGTCACTAAAAATAACTCATTACAAAGGTGATGCAGCAAGAAAGCTATATGTCTTCAAATATCAAAACAAACAAAACCGAAAAACTAGCATGTACATCTTGAAAAATATGCATATGTTAACAAAAGGGAAGGAGAATGTACAAAGATTTAAAAAGTGTGGTGCAATAAAACTGGATGCAAATTATGGATGATTTTTATATCACCATTCTAAAGGGCAATTTGCCAGTTTTTACCAAAATGTTAAAATGTTAAAATATGCATGCCATAAGTACCACTTCTACCTAACACTAACATGAGTGCAAAACAAAACAAACACAAAAACAGTAGTGCAGCATTGTCTGAAGTGAAAAACTGTAAATTACCAAAATGTATATATTGCAATCGAATATGAATACAGTCCTTAAAAAGAATGAGGTAGATTTGTGTATACTGGTGTGGGGAAAAAATTGTTTTTAATGAACAGTGTTAAGCTGCAGAATGAGATTATCTACAGATATAGCCTATAAATTTACTACGTATAAATATGTATGTTCCAATTTCACATAATAAACAGATTATATATAAACATGCTTATGCAGTAAATCAATCTGGAAGGAAACACACCCAATTGTCAGTAGTTGTTACCAGAGGGGACTGAGATGGGCACTACATACACTTTGTACATACACACCTTGGTACTGCTTGAATTTGTTAAAATGTGCATGTAAACATGTTTTGCTTTTATGAGTATAAATACATAATAGCATGGTACAGGTTGCAAGAAGTTACCATTTGTGTAAGAAAAAGAGGGGACATACATACATGCTTATGTAGATATACAAGAAACAATGTTTCTGAAGGAGGCTGAGCCTGGGGGTCACGGTTGGGTTGGAGCTTTACTTTTTAATTAGATCCTTTCAAATTATTTTTATTATCTGTTAAAGTTAATTATTTTCACAGTTTAAAAAGTGATGTGAAAGATTAAATTTCTTCACCTATAGTATAAATTAGCTAACTATATAAAACAAAATCTGAAGGAAAAAAAGACTAGGAGTAATATGCTTAATTACAAGTTGTTACCTCCAGGTCATGGCACTGTTTCTTACTCCTTTTCAATTTTTCTTACAGGCTTTAAATTCTTAAATAAGATTTTCTTAACTCATTCATATGGTTTAACATTTAAAAAGTCTTTCCAAGTTTTTCGTTTTTTTTTTTTTTTAATCAAGTTGGGAGGATTAAAAACACAAGAAAACAAACCTGTAAAGGCGTAAAGAGCCCACAGTTTCGGCCAGCAAGGCAGGAACCCCAAGGGTGGATCCCGCCCGTTTCTGACTCAAGCATCAAGTCCCAGCGGGTCGGAAGAGCCACCCTAACATAAAGGCAGCATTCAAGCTTCTAGGGTTCAAATACACCTCCGCCATTTCCTGGGGCAGGGCACTTAGATTCACCAGAGTTTAGATTCCAAGTATGTAAAATGGGGATAATGGGCATACCTAACTCGCAAAGCTATGGTAAGGAGGAAGGCCGGGGTACGTAAAGCGCTTAGCAGTGCCTGACACAAATTAAGCTTTCAGGAAATGTTATCATTACTGTTGTTACCGCGCCACAAGGCCCAGGATGCTAGGATGCAGAGGCCTGTGGGCCGGCCTCCCCTCTCCGTCAATCCCCCGCCGAGGCCCGAGCAACTGCTTCCGGTCAAGGGACAGCAGGATCCGGTGGCACCGCCTCTGTCCCCTCGGTCCGGGTCTGGAGGCCCATGACCGCCGGGTTCCGCCCGCCAGACAGCTCTGGCCCGGCCCTGCCCAGACCCGCAAATGCCCAGCCCGGCACTCGGAGCCGCCCCCGGAGGATGGAAGGCCAGGCTCAGGGTGGTGGGTGGCCATGCTCGGCCACCAGCCGACCGCCAGCCATACGCTCTTGGCGGACACTCACCATCTTGGACCGACCCGGTAGCTCCGCGTCGCCGGTACTCAGCCCAGTCCCGCAGCTTTTCCGCGCCTGCGCAGAGCTCTCTGTCAAAGCGGACAGCCTCAGGAGCCTATCAGGAGCCGGCGTGGGGCGAGCGGGCGGGCGGATCTTAGCGGCCCAGGGCTCTTGGGAAATTTGCTCTGCGCTGTCCGAAGAGTGGAAAGCAAAGCACTTCAGCGTTGGAAAATTCCGAACTCCAGTTGTGCCGAAGATACTGGTTCGCGGTGTTAGAAGAGTCTTTCAACCCTCAACCGAGGTCTGGGCCGGCTGTGGAAGTTCTGGGTGTAGGGTGGTGAGCGAGTCTGAAGGCGAGGAGGGGGTTTGCTGACACTCTCTTTGCGCCCATATTGAGGCAAGGTGACGCGCGGAGCCAAAATGCACCGAAGACGTGAGGAAGTCCGGAGTTCGGGCTGGAGTCAAGGGTCCCTAGAGTCGCCAAAGCGACTTCCTTGGGAACATTCCATCCAGGCTTGGAATCAAGTGGTCAGGGCTATCCTGGGATTCTGCAGACTTAGGACTCCGAGCTCAGCCCCACCCCTATTTTACCTTGGAGAAGCCACTTCACATTTCTGTGCTGCCTTTTTTTTCTCACCTTTAAAGGAGGGACCCTTCTCGGAGCCCGTTGTTGTTCCGTTTGCCACAGAAATTTCTGGGTTCTCTAGCAAGAAATAATTTGTTTAAACACATTGCCTTTTAGTGAACCTTGGGCCACATTACTGGGCCGACACAGCGTTATCTCCAGTAGTCTCAGCATTATAGTTTCTTCGAGGCACTGGAGGTTGCTGAATTCAACGCAGATGATCTAACTGCAAAATGTCATGTACCCTCTTTCAGTAAGGGAAGGATTTGGTTCTTTCAGGGGCGTCTGCATGTTAAGAGGATTGAATAGTTACTTTACATTGTGGAAACCTGGCAGACACCATCGTACCAGAGGATCAAGGTTACTGATAATGGAGTATGTTGATGTGTGCTCTCTGACATACTTTAAGGACACGTCACCTCTGATACTTTTCACAAAAATCTATGGCTTAACCATGAGAAAACATTAAACCAAACTTGAGGAACATTTTACAAGGTAACTGACCAGTACTCAAAAAATGTTAAGGTCCTGAAAGACAATGAATGAGGAACTATCATAGATTGGAAGAGAGTGAGAAAAACGACATTGGTGGAAAAACTGGTGAAATCTGTATAAGGGTTGTTTAGTATTTTACCGATTATTAGTTATTAATATAATATGTATAATACATAATATTAAGATACCAGTTGTATAATTGTACCAAGTTACAAGGGATGTTAACATTGGGGAAAGCTGGACAAAGGGTGTGCAGGAACTCTACTATTTTTGCAACACCTGGAGGTCTAAAATTACTCTGTAAGTCTAAAATTATTTCAAAGTTTAAAAAAAAGGACTGGGCACAAAGAAATGATTGTTGAATACTGGAAACCGGGAAAGCAAGGGGAAGGGCTGTAGTGATTGGCCCTGGAAGATGAGCACAGGAAGGATCATCACCACCATCTTACATATGGAGAACCAGACTGAAAGGGGTGATATTGTAATATTTTAAGAGGGGAGAAGCATGATCATTCTAAGGCAGCAGATGGATGGAGGGAAGAGAATGGAAGCAATGACAAGACATTGCTACAGTCAACCAGGGTAGAGATGAAGGATGTGGGCTGTGGTAAGGGGGGCAGCTCTGAGAGTTTTTTTTAAAGAAGTTTTGGTGATGGATTGGACAGGATTTGGAGACTAGTTAGATGGAACAGCTGAGTTGGTTGTGGACAATTCCCAGGATTGTTGTGAGTAGCAGTACAGCAAAATGTTTAAGCATGCAGGCTTTGGAGTCAGAGGGTCCTGGATTTGTTTGCACACTTGCCACTTAACAGCTGTGTACACGTCAAGTTATGCAATCACAGTGAACCTCTATTTCGTGTAAAATAATCATTCCTCTCTGAGTGTGTCCAGGAAGACTAAATGACAGTTCATGTGGCATATCTAAGTATTTGGGACATAGTAATAAATGTTGATCGTTGTCCTGGACTGAGTGAATATAGGTGTGATACTGGTTACTAGGATAAAGACAAATAGAAGAGGTCTGAATTAGAAATGAGGAAAAGAGGAGAATAGCTGTTTTTTTCAGTGATACACAGGCATGGCTGCAAATTCTCAAGGTCCTCCCCTGTGGATTTCTTTGAATAAACGCTCTTGCCCACAGTATCTTTGCTTAGTGGGAACCTGTTCATAAGGGACCAGCACTGTCCTTCTGACCTCTCCATTGAAGACCCTCCTTGCCTACAAGGAAGATTCCCTTGGATCTTCTCCGCAAATGTCCTGACTGTAAATGTACAGACACACAGGAATTGACAAATGAAGTAAGCTGGGAGTGACAGCAGTTTCTGTTCTGGAGTTACACAATGTGAGACACTCTTCCTGGGAACATCAGCCAGTCAGTCCCAGTTTCATGCTTTGTAGGGTTTGGGGCTGGACAGCCAATGGTCAGTAAGGACAACTACTTATTTCCCCATGGAAGATTTCCTCATGCTGGGGGGAACATATCTCCCCCCTTTTTCTTAGCCACACTGAAACTAGAGCTTTCTGGCTGTTTATATGGGACAGGTTAAACAGATAGTCTACTTTCCAGGACCTGGGAGGAAAGTGTAATTTCTGTCCTGTAGTCATTCTTAAATCAGCATATTAAAACATCTCACCTCTCTTTCCATTGGTTCTTTTTTAAATGAGAGCATGATCACTTGAGTTCCTAATAAGCAAAAGGTCTGCTAAAGCTAGTGAGGACAGCTTACTGACAGTCTTAGTAGCTAGCTGGTGGTTATCTATTGAGCACCCACGCCTGGGATCCTGTCTTAGGGCACCTCTAATTGTCCCAGAAGAGCAGATGTCGTCTTCTTGGTTCTCGTCAATGTAGGCACCAAATCCTGTCTCACCTCAGTATGTCTTTCTAGTTTTTTCTATCCACTCCACAGTGCAGACAGGCTGTAACCTGCCCAATTACAAAAGCAGAGGCAAAAATCTATGAGACCTGGTCATACAGAAGGCTTCCCTAAAGGTGGGGAAAACCTTACTCAAGACTAACAGAAAAGTGTGCAAATGAAGGACCAAAATTTTTAATTGTAAACAATCTTAACATCTTTTAAGGAAATGCAAGTGAGGCAGCCCCTTGAAGGACCTTTGTAAGAGCACTTGACTCCTTGTGATATTTGTAGAGTTACCTGAGTATTTGAAATTACAGTTCAAGAAAACAAAGGAACTCCAATACAGTAATGTACAATCCAGTGCTGCCATTCCATTTTTAGTTAATGAAAGCATAGCATATATACAAATAATTTTGTAAATAACTCTCAAAGAAATACAAGAAAATGAAGGGGGCTGGAGATACCAACAATATTAAATAGAAGTGGTTAACCTAAAGGAGTTTAAAAGGATGGAATTACATCCAAAACAAGGAGGGATATAAAAATAGAAAAGTCTAATTCCTTGAGTCATTCCTAATAACATTTCAGATTCTTAACCAGATAAATAGAAAGTGGCAGAGTGGTTTTGACTGAAATAGTTCATTTAGGATGAGACCTCTGTGGGCAGGTGAGTCATGTTTCACTAAAATTTCTGATGAATACACATTGGTATGTCAATCTCTTGATGAAAAATTAGTACCTGAATTTTAAATAGAGTTATTGTAAGTCTTATGAAATTGGATTCTTCTGCACTCTAAGATCGTGAAAGACAGAGCAGAAATTCATTATTATGAGTCGCTGGATCAGTTTTAAATCACTCTATTTGATGAACAAGTGAGGTCCTTCCCTCGTGACCCAGGCTACATGAAATGCTGCCTTCCCAACCTCCCAAAAGAGCAGAAGAATAAGGCCATTGCTCACTTTACTTTGTTTTTATTTCAACATAACATGCAGTAAAAAATAATAACAGGATTTATTAGCATTTACAATGCTTACAAAGAAAAAGGACTCTAAAAGCAATTTAGTTCTGATTTAAGAAATTGCTCTAATTAAACACTTACAATAAATCTATTTCCAGATGTTCAGTTTGGACCAAAATTTAAGGTAGTGTTTAGTAAATATTTATGTCTGCTGTTTATTTGCAGTATTTTTATATAACCTCTGATTCTTGGGATATCCAGCCCCCATTTTCCTAACACAGCAGGGAAAGACATATACATGTGGCCATTTAAATTAAAGGAAGAAATGGAGTAAGGGAGATCCCAGGCTGCAAAAATATATACAAGCATTTCCTTTTCCAGAACTAAACTTTTCTTCCATAAAAATATTAAATAGCCAAGCCCTATAGAACTAGGGCCAGGACTACTTCAAATATAACTATTCTGTATTTTAAAAATATAGGGCAGAGAGCCTTTTGGGTGATATTTATACATTTTCACACAATATTTCTAGGTCCCTAAATGAATCATCAAGCATTATGTAGAACAAAGAAAGTCTACTTTCTTACATTATCTCTTAATTTAATCTCATAAATGTCTAGTATATATTGTAGGTAACTACATTTCAATATGAGCATTCATCTCAATAGGAAGTCTTTATAGAAGGCTTAATCTCCATAGCCACATACTACCGAAGTTCAGACATATATAACGAATGGGTAGTTGGCAGCATTTGCTCTGAAAGACAAAGCAATAGCACTTTTTCCCCTACCAACAGAAGGGCAGAGAGTCCCTACTTTGAAAACAATTGGGGCTTTTAGAGACCATACCACGTTTCCTAGAGCATGTAGAATAAAATCAAAATAAAGATAGGATTGGGGAGAACCCACTCTCCCCCTTACACCGACAATTTCTGGATGAGGCAACCCTTTCACTCACATAAGTCTGCTTTATGATGGCAGTGTTTTAGAGTACAGATACACAAGTTTGAAAATGTTTTTGTTGTTGTTCCAGGATGCAAAAGGAAGAGTAGTTAGGGACCAAAAAAACCCCATTTTCTTTCCGTATGTAATAGGGGTTTGCTATTTTCTGCTTCGTTTTGGCTCAATGCTACTTGTTCATGCTATGCTACTGAAACCTGCTGAAGTCCCTATTTCATGAGTTATGAGGCTGTCCTCAGGGTCCAGCTATGATAGGCACTCAGCTGGCTTAGGCTTCATCCCACTGTCCATAAAATAAAACCTCTGACAGCAGCCATCTTGACAGAGTCTAAGCTAGGCTAAGTTAAAAGAATTACTACAGATAAGTTCAAAGTGCATTAATTAGTTATTAACGGAGCAATCTAATATTAAAGAGTTATAGAGAAAACCTGTTAAAGTTTTTAGAGGTGAACAGAATATCCAACTCAGGACAATAGAAAGACTGGAAATAACTACTCCAACATGTGTCAGAGAAATGATAAATCTGAAGGCTTAATTCACACAGACAATACATTCCTGTGGTTACTAGAAATGCACTGCTGGTGAATGTATTACTCCCTTCTTTTTAGTTAGTACCACAGCTCTCCATCCCTAATGAAAATGTAATTTTATAGGATGTTTCACTGACCTCTACTTGGACTAGAAAGCACTCGAGTTATAACTTGAACTCCTTTAGCAATAATTAAATAACTGAAGTTGCTGGATTGTGATAAAATTATAAAGATGCAATTTATATAGAGGGTCATACAAAAACTGTGATGGCCTTAGATGAATTCGCTAAATTAATTCCAATTCTAGGTTGACTTTTGTATCTATAGTGAAGGAAGCACAGTGTTAATACTGTTTGTAAAGTTTAGTATTTGCAGGGCAATTAAAACAATCAAACTTCCAAATGAAGAGAGTTATGAAGTCATTTGCAGGCTAGGACCAAGTTCTCCCCAAATTCAAATTTATAAAACTACTTTGTAGAGAGATGCAAGAGCCCTGCATCTCTCCTTTCCAGGAATAATAACATCAAAATGATGCACGGATTCATGCTCTGGAAAGGAAAAACAACAGTCACGCCAGGCTGAAATGAGAGGGAGAGCACAAGCCAGAAATTTGCTCATGTCCCCAGAAACTGAGTTAAGCTTGTCCTTTTAAACAAATACCTCTTACCAGGAGGCTTAATAGGAAGATCTTACATATTTTAGTTACCAAAGGACTTCCCCGCATATCTACAAAATCTCTAACAGAAAAAAACCTACTCCCAAGGGAGACTTCTGACACTCATATACAGACTTGTTAAGGAAACAATCTAGTGGAATAAGACAAAGCAGATTTCATTGCTCTGTTAAATCTCATGTTAAGTAAAGTTTTGACTAGTCATTTGCAGATCTGATTTCTGGAAACGCTGAGAAGAAAGCCAGAATCACTAGGAGATAAATCTCAATGATAACATTAATTTACTTACACTCAAGATAACTCTCTAAACAGTCACAGTCCAATTTTATAACCAGATGTGCAATAGGCAGAGAAGGAAAAGGACAAACATTGCAAATAAGTTCTTTTCCTTTGGCGGTGCAAGTTCTCAGAAGTCACTCTTGTCCAAATCCTTCTGTTTCTTCAATGGCAAATAACAGCTTTTCCTTCAGTTGCTCATAGCTCTTATAGGGTGGCAGATCCAGGCGGTTAAAACTAAAAGTAAGAATTGTTAGCTTGAGAAAAGGAAATATACAAAGACTCATATGGGCAGTATAGTATATAACAACACTGGTTTTGAAGTCAGGCAAAATTGGGTTCAAATCCTAACTTCTGTCACTGGGCCTTCGACAAGTGCTTTTTACCTTTCCATTCCTTTGGTAAAATGGGAACAACATTTACCTCTCAGGATAGAGTGAAGAAGAAACAAGCATCTGTACAGCACAGTACCTGGTGCTCAGCAGTCACTAAGTCAAGTGTTAGATCTCTCAAGATCTCCCATCCACCCTAATCTAGATCACAGGACAGCAGGTTTTTTCTGTAAAGGGCTAGACAGTAAATATGGCTTTGTGGGCCATAGGTCTCTTATCCAAAGATTTTCAGTATACCACATTAAGATTAAAAATAATTTTCTGTTCTAATATCTAATATTCTGATCCTACTCAATTTCTCTGTCCAATTTTTAGCTGTGAGTTTTTAAAAGGCATCTTCTAATTTGGGGCCACATTAAGATCACCTTCACAAGGTAATAGGCAGTAAATCTGCCCTGAAGCCTTGGCCTTCTGCTGTATTTTTAGGATAAAGTGTAGGCAGATGTTTGACAACAGAAGAAATAATGCTACCCACAAAGGGAAAATAAATTTACATTTATGAAAATGAACAAAAGGAAACATGGAACTTGAAAAAGTAATGAGGCAGGTTTTCATGTATGACTGAGATAAGCTGTTCACAATTACATAATGGCACAGCCTATTCCAAGTTTGAAAAAAGGGACAAAAGATCAAACCAAAACACATGTATACAAGGTGAATGTACAAAAATCAACTGTATTTCTAAACAACTTTATACTGTATAGCACAGGGAACCATATTCAGTATCTTGTAGTAATCTATAGTGAAGAAGAATATGAGAACAAATGTATGTTCCTATGTGACTGAAGTATTGTGCTGTACAACAGAAACTGACACAACATTGTAAACTGTACTTCAATAAAAGCATATTTTTTTAAAAAATCAACTGAATTTTTATACATTAGCAATGAATAATCTGAAATGGAATTAAGAAAACAATTCCATTTATAATAGCTTTAAAAAGACTAAACTACTTAAGAATAAATTTAACAGAAGAAATGCAAGGCTTGTATAATGAAAAGTACAAAACATGGCTGAAATAAATTAAAGACAACCTAAATAAATGGAAAGACATCTGATGTCCATGAATCAGAAGACATAATACTGTTAAGATGACAAGACTCTCCCAAATTAATCAAAGCAATTCGTATCAAAATCCCAGCTGACCTCTTTGAAGAAATGGACAAGCTGATCCTAAAATTCAAATGGAAATCCAAAAGACCCAAAAGACCAGAAACAGTCTTGTAAAAGTTGGAGAAAGCATACCTAATTTCAAAACTTACCGAAAAGTTATAGTACTCAAGACAGTGTTACTGCCACTAAGGATAGACACATAGATCAATGGAATATAATTGAGAATCCAGAAATAAACCCATGTACTTATGGTCAATTGATTTTCAACGAAGGTGCAAAGTTGCTATTTTTAAAAAGCTATGTGTATGACAATACAAAGGAACAAACAATAAAACAAATAAAAAGGGCAGATAGGGAAAATAAAGGAGTATCCAGCAAGGTCTATATATGACCACAGAAATGTCTCACAAAATAAAGTTCAAATATTGTTGACAATAGGTTGAATTTCAACATATTACACTTAAGATTAGGGTTGATTTTTAGTTTTGCACATTTTTGCAAATGTGGTTAAACTACATTTATAGTTAGAAAATACTATTTCTGTTGCCATGTTAAGAGTAGCTCTCCGTATAGCTATCTAGATGTGATTTCTTCCTCTGCCTGCAAAATTTTAAGTTTTCTAAATATGACATTAAAAAAAAAATTCAGGGGTAAGAAAGGGGACTGACTATAAATGGGCCCAAAGGATTGTTCGGGGGTGATAGAAATACTCTAAAACTGGATTAACAAGATGGCTACTTCTCTGTAAATCTCCTACATATCACTGAATTAAAACGGGTAAGTTTTATGTTACATAAATTATACCTCACTAGAGATGTTAAAAATAATTCAGTATAATGGGGGAAATATTTCATTTCTAATCTCCAACATATTTTAATAACTACAGGATAATTGGGAAAAGGATATTTTTCTATATACTCTTCCTGATTTTACTTACCAGGTATGACTTCTGGGTAACCAGTTTTCTTTCCCAACTTTTTCAATGCAGAATTTCTGTGGTCCATTGCTCCCTAAAATATAGTGAACTCATCAACAGTGTGACAGGGCAATGGTTCTCAAATTGTTATCCCCAATCCAGCTGCAACAACATCACCAGGGAACATGTTAAAAATCACCCATAGGCCCTAACGCAAGCCTAATGAATTCAATCAAAACCTCTGGGGGTGAGGCTCAGCAATATGTGTTTTAAGAAACTTTCAGGTGATTCTGATGAGTGATAGAAGTTTGAGAACCATTTTGTTAATGTGTGCCCAAGAGAAAATGCAGTTTTATCCAGTATTCCTCAGAATAACAGTACTATAATAATAGCTCACATAAGAGAACACATACAAAACTTATTTTCAGTTTTAAACACAACAGGGAAGGGGGAGGGTATAGCTCAGCTGGTAGAGTGCTTGCTTCGCATGCATGAGGTCCTGAGTTCAATCCCCAATTAAAATAATAAGTAAATAAATAAGAACCTAATTACCTCCCCCAAAATTAAAAAAAAAAAAAGAATAAACACAACAGGGAAACTACAATCACCATCTTATACAACAAAACTTGACTTAAACAGAAAATCGTTAAAACTCTAGAAAATGTAAACAACCTGGTAAATATTAGTAATGCTTGCGTTTACTGGCCCTGTAGGGCGTACGTACCCTTACGCATACACACACCCAACTCTTGCCTCTCACTTACTCTGTGTTGGAGACAGCTGTGAATGGGTGATCTTTAAATACTGGTTTTCTAAAAAGTCACTACTGCTCCCTAGGAAGCATTTATTGGTAGGACTTTTTATTTGAGAAGGGGCCAGGCACGCAAAATGCCCTGCAACGTGTGCGACAGTCATTCCCAAGGAACTTTCTCATGTCCTACCTGACTAAACCCAGTACAAATATAAATTGGTAGTACTTTTATATCTAGTAACATCGAAGTGTTATCACAAATAGTTTTCACAAATGTGAAAAGCCAAGTAATATAGGAAATGGTCATTATGAAAAGAAACAGTTAAAATTATTAATTAAGCTTGAAAGTATTAAATAGTCTACTCACTCTGCACACTCTGTTTACTCAATGCATCACAGCATTTCTAACCACACAGGTGGAGAGTTTCATTTAATAGTTAATATGTAACAGCAGAGTCTGGATTGCTTTTAATAGACTTAGAATCGAATATTACTATCATCCTGGATGCTTTCTAAAACCGCATGGAATTTGAAAACTTCAAGTTGTAGACATTATATACCGAAAATAATTTTAGGTTGCCTGTTGTTTTCAATCTTACTTTGACACTGTCCCTACACCAAACAACTTCCATTTAGACTCTTACACCTCTGTTCCTATTGTCAGCTTGTTTCAACTTTCAAATTATATGGTCTCTGTTGCCTTTTCCCATATCAGAGCCTTGGCCTGTACTGGAATTTCATAATTAGACACTGTACTTTAAAATAAGACCTACCTCATTTTTTCTCTACTTTGATCACCTATAAATTATTTTGGCAGGCATACTATCCCTAATTCATTTAGATTATTTCCCTATTTTTCTCATATTTATTTAAATCTATTATTTGTTACCTTTTCTATCTGTTCTTTCATATTCCAGTGCTTCTTATACAGAAGGGCTTCTGACCTTAAACCCAAAACTTTCAAGTAGGTACAAGTATCTAGCCACTCACTTGTTTCTTCTAACATAGTTGTTCCCAAATATACAGGTATTGAAATAAACATTTCAGTGTAAATCACTTTGGAAAAAATTTCTTCTTTACAGTAAGTGTTATGTATCTGTATTTACTGCAGATTGTACATATGTGACTTCACATCTACCAATTTCATTCCAGAATATTAGTGAGGATATTCTGTTATTCAATGGGATGTTAGATCTGATAAGGTTGAGAACCACATTAAATTATTATATACATCACTCTTACAACTTTCTCCTCCTATACTTGGTGGAAGACTGAATCCAAAGTCCTCTAAAATTCTATGAACCACAATCTTGCTGTCTCTGCCTTCTACAGGTATCCTTCTGTGTTGTTTTAGACAGCTCCACCCAACCTCAAATACTATTTCCAAGAGCAGACCTAGTTCTCATTTCCTTAATAATCAGATTTCCAGTTTATACTGAGAAGCATATACCAATTTTTGTCTCATTTTGGTCACTATTCCTTACTTCCTCAATTCCCAACATGGTTTCTCTTTTTCAAATTAGACAGCATTCTCAAACGTGTCCCTCCCCAAAAACTTACTTAGAAATTATCCATTTGAGACCTCTCTCTCAGCAGCACTGGATAAAAATTTCCCTTCTATATTACCTTAGAGAGACTAGAATATTTATTTCTCCTCTTCTCTCTCTGGCCTGGCCTTTTAAGTCTGCCTCTAGGCTATTCCTGACTAATCCCTAAATACAGATGTTTCTAAGCATTAGCTCTCTACTCTTCTCTGTATTCTATTTCTGCATAAGCCCATCCATTCTCACAGTTTCAAATGTCACTGCTTCACTGCTCTTATGACTCTACTTTATCTCTCTCCTCTTACTTCTAAACTCATACTTTAGTTAACACCTGTATAACTGTCCCCCCATTGACGTTTCCTACTTGGTTGTCTGATAGTTACCTTAAACTCAGCAGGTTCCTTACAATTCACGCTTCACACTTCTCAATCTTTCACAACATAGTAATAATATTTTTGACATTCTTCCTTTATATTTTAATCTTATAATCAAGTCCTGTTTCTACCTTTGGAACCTCTCTAGCATTGATCTCTTCTTTTCCATCCTACTTCCATTTCCTAAGATCACATTCTTATCACTGCTTTAATAATTTATTTCCAGGCTCTCCCTATCTTTTAATGCACACTATACCTTGCTATCAAATCTTCCTAAAATACAGCTTCAACAAGTTCTTCTGTCTTCAAAAAGTTCCCACAGCTTCCAAAACCCTGAGTAATGTCCAAATTCTTTTGATCTGACTTTTGATATCTTTTAAACTGGTTCCACACTGTATCTAAAATTGCCTACTTGATTCTTTAACTCTCTCTGCTCTGCAGACTTAGGGATCACAACAACTCTTCTAACCTCCTACTTGCATAGTGTTGTTGTTAAAGACTCGAATTTACTTAACTTATTATTTAATCACAAAATAATATTCTTATGGTGATTGATTTCAAAACAACAGACATTTTAATCAGTGACTACTATGTGAAAGGCACTGTGGTAGGCACCAGAAATAAAAAGATTAATACATAGATCTGCATGTAAAGGAGCTCCAGGTATAAAAGGGAAAAGTGGTAAATATATCATTAAAACATAATACAAACAATGCCTGGCTCCTAGGAGACACTAAAATGTTTACCAAATGATTGAATGAAGAAACAGATTTACATACAGAAGACCACTATCCTACTGAGTTAAAATGTGGAGTTTAGCCTAAAACTTAATAATTTTTAAGGACTACAAAATTTAAAATTTATATAAATGCAGGATAACTGTTGACTAGTTAAGAAAATGGCTATACATGTCTTTGTTATTTCTGACACACTATATACACATTATATACATTAGTGTATATAGTGTGTCAGTGTGATGAACAACTTTCTATATAGCGAAAGTGATCCTGCAGACATACCCATGAGGTCAGCAAATCCTCCGACTGGTAATCGGCAGGTTCCAGTAACAAACTGCAAAAGTCTCATTCTCTTCTCATTATCGATTTCTTTAACAAACTGTTAAAAGCACATTAAAACATATAATATGTTTAGCGTACTAAAAAGGAAAGAAAAAAATCATTTTAAATCTTAACCATGAACTTCCGGGGTCACATGCACTAGAAAATGACTGTACCCACCACTGTGGATAACAGAGATTCTCCATGTTTGTCAAAGCCCACCAACCTTTCCCTATAAAAATCTTAGTAGCATATTCTTAATAGGAAGACAGAAAAAGAAGAGCACCCTGGGCCCAAGAGCTCCCTACTCAAACAGTCTCAAGATCATTTCTTTTAGAGCAACCCATCCTTTCCCCTCTATATCCTGTCCTATAGAATATTCACGTAGTTACATAGGACAAAGAGTTTGAGTCAGAACAGCCTTTTTGGTTTTACAAACCAATGATATACCAAGCTCACAAATTCTGATCCAGATATATATTCTTCTCTCAATGTTGTTTATGTTTTGGTGTAGCTATATGTTGTCAGAATTATTTGGATTTTAACTCCTACAATTCTGGCTCAAAACATTAAATTTCTGGAATATGCTTCCTAGCCTATAACACAAGTATTTTGGTTCAGCCAAATTTTTTTTTTGGTAAATAATTTTTATCCTTCTGTACTACTGTCAAGTATTTTAAAATGCTAATCGTATTCATTAAAGAACCTCAGTCATCTAAGTTTCCTATGTACTTCCTTATACAAATAGTAGGCATTAAACATTTTTTTATTGTGCTAAAATATATAACATAAAAATGCACCACTTAACATTTTAAGTGTATAATTCAATGGCATTAACTACATTCACACTGTTGAGTAACCATCACCACTGTTTCCAGAACTTGTATTATTTTCCCGAATAAAAACTCTGAATGCATTAAACTTACCTCCTCACTTCTGCCTCCTTCTCCCCGGTCCCTGGTAACCTCTATTCTACTTTCTGTCTCTATAAATTTGCCTATTTTAGATACCTCATAGAAGTGGAATCATGCAATATTTGTCCTTTTTATGGCTGGTGTATTTCACTTAGCATAAAATCCTTAAGGTTCACCCATGCTGCAGCTTATGTCAGAATTTCCTTTCTTTTTAAGGTTGGACAATATTCCATTTTATGTGTAATACCAAATTTTGTTTATCCATTCATCTGTTGATGTACACTTAGGTTGCTTCCACCTTGTAGCTATTGTGAATATTGCTGATACGAATATAGGTATACAAGTATCTGAGTCTCTGCTTTCAATTGTTTTGGGTATACCTAGGAGTACAATTGCTGGATCATATGATTCTATGTTTAACTTTTTGGGAGCCACCAAACTGTTACATCATTTTATAATTGCCACCAGCAACGTAGGGGAGTTCTAATTTCTCCATATCCTTACCAAGGATGATTATTTTCCATTTCTGATAACAGCCACTCTAATGAGTGTGTATCTCATTGTGGTTTTGATATGCACTACCCTAATGATGAGTAATGTTGAGCTTCTTTTCATGTACTTATAACAAGACATTTTTTAGGAGACACCATTATGATGTCAAACCAAGTCTCTCAAGTTTTGTCTTCTAAACATTAAATAATTCTTAATGAGATATGAATGATGAAAACCATACTTCAGACAGTTCAAATGCAGGGGAATCTTATCATCTGGACTTCTTACACTCTGGCCAAAGGTACAAGGTGTGTGTTGCTTACTTGGAAACAAACTTAAATGGATACTGTTATGATCTGTACTTATTTATTATAACAAATAGAACGGAATGAGGGGCCTCAACAAACTGGTACATTTTGTGCTGTGACTCTTTTCCATATGCAGTATAGGCAATTTCTTAAAAACCATGGTATGTCTGCCAAAAGAAATAAACTGAGACAAACCTGCCAAAACCACAAGATTTGTTTGCTTGTCCTAGTGTAATGACGGTAGATGGCATGTCTTTGCCAGTCATTCAAATCAATCTCTTGCATTCCACACAGAAGGACCTTTAGGGAAGGAAAAGACAAATGGTTTTTTCTTTAGGTAACTGTACAACCTATATAAAAATGCCAAACATAGGTAAGAAAAGACAAATATTAAACAACTTTCAAAAAACTTACGCAGGAGGCTTTGGCTTTTAAGCTGTGCATTAAGAATTTTATCAAAATTTTATCTATATTACTTGTGAAAATTGAGTTTCCATGTTTGGTGTCATATTTGCAAATATTCAGA
The DNA here is from genome assembly GCF_048564905.1 of Vicugna pacos. NCBI lineage: Eukaryota > Metazoa > Chordata > Mammalia > Artiodactyla > Camelidae > Vicugna > Vicugna pacos. The sequence goes on along the minus strand of NC_133005.1, from coordinate 25,783,958 downwards.
TAAATAAGTCACTCATTGGACAGAGGTTTTAATACTCTTTTTTTGTAATCCTTTATATATTTGGATAAATTATGGACTTTTTTTTATTAACCACTGAGGATGCTTCAGAAACATCCTGCCAGAATGAAAAATACTATTGCCATTGGAAAGATGGTAAAGTGAGCTGACAGCAGACACCTGAAGGCATTATTTACAGCATCATTCAGAGCAAAGAAGAAAAACTCATTACCTCTAATTCCTTTGCATCAAAATATTGCAAATACTGCTGGGGAAGAATTTCGTTAAAGCCCTCAAAGAAAGCTTGTGTCTGTTCTTCAACACCACGAGACAACCTCCATTCAGCTACCATTCTGGCAAATAAATATAAAAAAAGCTATAAGGAAGTTTAGATTTTACCTTTTAAATTCTAAGTATAAAAATAATTTTTTCAAAACTTCATTTATTAAAAATACCAAATACATAAGTAAAATAAATAAACCCATGTACGATATCTCAGCTTGAATACAATACCAATCTTATTTCATTATGCCCCATCCATCCCTAGATAGCATATGAATTCATTTTAAACATAAACATTTCAGTATACATCTCTACAAGATGAAGTCTTATTTTAAAAACAGAACTATAATTGCAACATCACACAAAAAAGTGACCAATAATTCCTTTATATCAAATATTCAGTGCTCAACATCTTACTGACTGACTCAATTTCCTCCACACTGATTGAATCAGAATTGCAAAAAGATTCATACATTGCAGAAGTCTCATAAGCTTCTTTTAACTTATAGGTTTCCCCCTAGAAATTTTTTTTTGAATGAAAAACTTCTACTAAACATACTAGATTTCAACTTTGACTTTCTTCTAATCTTCATCTGCATAGATGCATATTAACAGCATTAAAATTACATCAAATAACAAACTTTTTTGTTTTATTACAGAATATTTACTTTTTAACAATTTTAATGGGCAAACAAACGTATATATTAGGGACCTGATTACCTGTTGACAACTTAAGACAACTAAAGTCCTAAAGTTTATTAGAAGTCTGAATTTTGGAAAATGGCAATGTAGGTTGTATTGGACTAATCTTCCTGGTGACTTCAATTATAAACACTGGGCAAATTATAAAAAACAAATGTTTGAAGGCATCAGAGAGACACCAATTCTCGAAGGATGAAGGACACGAATTCTTGAAGGATGCAGGATGAGGATGAGGACAAGATTCTTGAAGGATGCTGGCATACTGGAACAGATCTGCATTTACTAGGTACTTCCCCATTTACACAGTGTACAGGGAAATGGAACTTGAATGAAAAGCAACAGTATTATTGGGCTGTGGAGACATGAGGTTGGGAGCTTCAAGCTGCCAACGCGGCTACAGAAAAATCGCTGAAAGAAAGACAAAGACAAGGAGCTCCCAAATCTGCAGACATTTACTTCAAACCCTTAGCTGACTCCTAAATATACATGTGGAAGATGATGAGATTCCAAGGAACCCTATGCAAAGCAATAAATGGAAAGCCAAAAACCCAAGCAGAAATTTCAGCAGCCACCTAGTGCAGGAGAGACATAATTAAATTTGTAAATCTGTACCTCACAAAGGTACATGGTAAAACACCTTGGGCTTTCTTTCCATTTTAAAGAATATGATCCATATTCTAGGAATAAAGGTTACATTTTAGAATTCAAAGCAAAATGAAATAGAGGAGCTCTAGCAAGCTTTCACACAATCAATGTGATCTGCCCTCAATTTCACAGCCTGTCAAAACAAAATTCTTCTTCATAGGAAACAAAAAGAATTCAGAGTCTCTACCATGTATCATTCACAATAAAAAAAAAAAGACCACATATGCAAAGAAGCAGGAAAATGTGACCCATAATCAAGAGAAAAAAATCTGTATGAATAAGGCCCGCCGACAGCCCAATGGTGAAGTTAGCAAACATTTTTTTAAAGCTATTAAAAATGTACTAAAGAATTTATAGAACAAGATGAACAAAATGTATGAAGCAGTGAAGATTCTCAACACATAAACTCTTAAAAGAAACAAACAGAAGTTAAATATCTGAAATGGAAATTTAATTGGATGAGCTTTAAGTGCAGTGAATTCAAAGGCAGATCAATTGAAATGGCCCAAACTGAAGCAAAAAGAAATATAAATAGCATCTGGGATATCAAAGGTTTAATATACATGTAACTGAAGTCTCTGAAGTATGTAAAGAGGGAATGGGGAGATGTATAGCTCAAGTGGTAGAGCGCATGCTTAGCATGCATGAGGTCCTGGGTTCAATTCCCAGTACCTCCTCTAAAAATAAGTAAACCAAATTACCTTCCCCCACCCCCACCCCTAAAAAAGAGCAACAACAACAACAACAAAAAAAGAGGAAATGAAACAAAAGGAACATCTATAGAGAAAAGGCACAAAAATTCTGCAAACTGCTGAAATAGAATTAATCACAGATAGAAGCTCAGAAAATGCTAAGCAGGATGAATACAAAAGCAATCACAATTAGGTACATCAGAGTCAACATGCTAAAAAACAAAATTAGAAAATCTTTTAAAAGCTACAGAAAAAAATTCATTCAGAAAACAATAAAAACAATGGTTCACATCATCAAAAAGAAAAGAAGCCAACAACTGAGTATTATTGGAAGAAAGTGCTTAAAAAAAAGAAAGAAAAAGCTATAAATCTACAATTCTAAATCTAGTGAAAATGTCCTTCAAAAACTGAAGGTGACATAACAGACGTTTTCAGACAAAAGCTGAGAGAATTTATTACCAGCAAGCACACACTAAGAGTAATGGTACAAGGAAGTTTTTAAAGCGGAAGGGAAATGATCCTAGATGGAAAAAATGGATCTGCAAGAAGAAATGAGGAGAACCAGAAATGGTAATGTGAAATTTAAAAATCTACTGCTTACTTAAAGCAAGAATATGGTATTATGGGGTTATAAACATAAGAAATAAAATGATAACAATAGCATAAATGGCTGAAGTGAAATAAACAGAATTATACTATTGAGCTTCTTATATTGTACAAGCAGTATAATAATTATGTTATAATGTTATATATAATATTAATGTATATTAATTATACATAAGGATGTATATATTCATTAAAGCAGTTGCTAAAATATTAAAGACATGGAGCTAAGGAAAAACCCAAAGAGATAAAACTAGAAATTACTCTTAACTCAAAAGAGGGCAGAAAAGGAAGAAGAAAGGAAATTGGGAAAAATAAGAAGCAAAAGCAAGGTGGCAGACTTAAGTTCAATCATATCAGTAATGACATTAAATGTACTAACTGCAATTAAAAACTGAATAAAAACAGTAAAATCTAAGAATATGCTGCTTGGGGGAAGAGTATAGTTCAGTGGTAAAGTAGCATGCACAAGGTCCTGGGTTCCATCCTCAGTACCTCCATCAAAATAAATAAATAATCTAAGTATCCCCCCCCAAATGCTGCTTATAAGAGACATAAACAGAAAGTCAGGGGATTGAAAATAAAGGATACAGAAAGATATACCATGCAAACTAATCACAAAAAAGCTAGAGTAGATATATTAATATTTAAAAAATATAAAACTAGGCAAGAGATTGAGAAACTGGAACTCAAGCAGCAGCAGCTATGTGAAATCTCAACCTGATCTGATAGAACTGGTCTTAAGAATATATGAAAGAACTAATAACTCTTGAAAATAAAAGTATTAACTAATGCAAAACATGAGAGAATAAATTCATAATCACTTTACTTGTAAATTTTACCAGATCTTACAATATTGCCCATGAAAATACCTGCATATAAATTTGAGATTCTTTTTAATGACACGATGTTACATGTTTAAAAAATTGGTATTTAGAAAGGTGATCTAGCAATACTTCTACCTTTGCAACTCCCACTTTTGGAGAGAAATTTAAAGTTCCATATGACCAAAATTCTTTTCTATCACTTTATAAATCTTCAAAATTCCGGTTAAATTTCAGTATTTCAGAAAGTGGGTATAAAACTCATTCGTACCCATGAGACTAATTCTTTGTAAGATTTTCAGTTTGAATTTATCTGCAGGATAGTCCCTCTAACCCTGCTGCCTCCACAAGAATCTGTCCTACCTCTCATGGTTTTACAGCCAAACTTGGTGAAAAAGAAATTTAGACTATGTACCGAATTTAGTCCTTAATTTCTTGTAACCTGGCTTCCGTATCTACCACTTGGCTATACTTCTATTTTCTTAAGGGTTATCACACTTATCAGCCTCCGTATCTTCTAAAGACTTCATTTTCCGTGGCTTCTGAAGAGCAGGACATGGCAAAATGGGCTGTAAACTCTGAGTTAGTTGCCTGACAGCACCACACACCAAGGCAACTCTTCTCTTATTTTCTATCTGTGACTTGTGCTTTCCAGCCTCCCTATCTTGCTCATAACTTTTGCTCTTATTGCTACATGACTGAATCTTCCCCAACCATCAGGGCTCAAAGTAACTATCATTAGATACTTGCTCCATGATAATAACTAAATGAAAGGATGTCTCCCATAACACTTTCCTTGTTCCTCTCTCAATGCACTAATAAGGTAGGAAGTGGTCAACTGTGTCCTTAATAATACACAGTAAGTTCTCATAATAATTAGTAAAAAGGCAAATATTTTTTGAAATACTGTCCACTAGCATTACTAGGCAATTATCAACATGCTATATAGTCTAACAGAAAGGCTAAACTATATCAAAAGGAGCATTCTCTTACCTGATATATTCCTCTTTATTTTCTTCTGTTACAAGAATATTGCCGCCATTGGGTTTCAAATCATGACTCTTGATTTCACCCAAAATTTCTTTATCGACGGAAAAATACATTTCCAAACCACACTCCTCAATATTGTTTTCTCTGCACAAATGAAACGAACAGTCACACTAATTCAATCATGTAAAAGTTTTTAACTAAAGGACAATGTTCTTTTTTTTTTTTGATGTTGAAAGGTTTATTCTCTTTGACACATAAAATTAATTCAATTTTATTTATTAGAACATGAAAATCATGTATTTTCTAATTCTTTTATATAGTTAATTTGCCACAGACGGATGGGTTAAGCACAAATTTCTCACCACAATGTTTTGGTAATTTTTCTCTTATTATTTTTCGAAGATTTTATTTATATTTCACAACGTGCTCTGTTTTCATTTGGTATTTAGTGTTATTCAGGATTTAAAAAATCTAATGTCAGCCTGACTTTTATCCAATTGTAGTCAAAAAGGACTATGTTCTTAGATAATTATTATTAAACTATAACATCAGAATTAGTAAGAAAACTGGAAAATCATGTTCTAAAGTCATATTTTCCTTAAGATCTCAGATGTATTTCTGTAAAATTTAACATACTGAGTAAGGTTTAATGTAGACCATTTAAATTCAATAAACCAATTACATGCTTACAGTTTGGGTAAGTTACCAACACCATAATGAAAGCACAGATGATATTTTAATAAATTAAAAGGAAACAAACTTACTTTACCCAGATGAGAGAATTGTAAAATTCTGGATCAATAGATTCTAAATCCTTGAGCCCAACTGGTTTGTTCAAGATACGCTTATAGAATGGCAAAGAAAAACCTGTGTCTATGAATTTCCCATGGAACAGAGCCTATGCAAGAAAAAAAAGTACCATTTAAGATAATTTTCTAAGAATCATTGTATTTCAGGAAGTTAGATGAGTCACTCAAAAGAAAAAGAAAAAAAAAGCTCCCCTGTAATATGATCTATTACAGCATATTTCTGGGAAAAGGGCAGGTATAACAAACCCAATCTTGGACATGGCTTAGTGATGAGAACATTTCAAGTAAGAAAGTTAAAGAAACAGTGCTTTAGTATTGCTGAATTAGCAAAGTAAACTCAGTTCTCCACCTGCACTTACCATAGCAATAAACCTGCCAATAAAACGAAAATATTTCAGGTGATCCGGATTGATGTAAGAAGCAGGATTTATCTGCAGGCAGTAGTTATCCTTCCCTGCATATTCAAACAGGCAATACATTGGGTTCAACACCTCATGTGACAAAAGAAAGAACCATTCTCTGAAATCAAAAGAAAATTTAGGATGAAAAATCCTGTAAGTAACAAATCATCGAGCAGTCCTACAAAGTTCACAGGAATCTATACTCCCCAGATGGTGATAGTTCTCTAATCTCATGGTGATTTTTACTGCTTCTGTTCAAACTGACATCTATTTTACAGATATTTACACACTGCTTATTATATTTCAAAGAATCTAAGACATCATCAACTTTAAAGACAAAATTATTTGATGAACTACTAAAATTTTTTTCCAATTATAATTGTGATATACATCCCAATCTCAGAGATGTTAAAATACAAAAATTTGAGCCTTAGAATCAATGAAATACTATATGTAGGTAAGTTTAAAATTCACTGTTGACTCATGTAGTCAGAGTAGCTAAAACAAGTTAAGCATTATTTCACCAATTAGTAGGCCCCTCAGTGATGCTCATTAAGTACTAGTGCACTCTAAATCTTAAATTAAGTAAGAAAATTTCACAGAGGCAATAAAACATTTAATTGAAACCACTCATTCATCAGGAAAATACTCTCACAGCTCTACTTTAAGTGCTGTGAAAATACAAACCAACATTAGTGTAAGATTATAATTACTAACTGAGTAACATGAGTGGGTCTGGCAGCAGAGTAGGGAGAGCAGATCTGGGGCAATACATGTGGTATCAGCTTGTGCCTGAGATTTCTTTTCCTGTTAATTCATGGCCTCTGGTGGTAATGTTGCTTACACTTTAATACTGCTAGTCAATTTTCTAATTAAGAATGAATGATTGTGTGCTTTACATTGGAATTTGACACAACATTATAAAGTGACTATAACTCAATAAAAAAAAGTTAAAAAAAAAGAATGAATGATTGCCTGCTTTCTGAATTAAAGACCTTTAACTTGTATACAATTAAATGTTTCCATAAACATTTACTATTTACTTGTGATTACTTCATACATTTTGAAATGTGAGCTGTGAAACACAACCTAAGGAAAAATCACTAAAATGCAGCCACCAGTTAGTGAGCACATGAAGACTCAGGGTCTCAACTAAGATATTAATAAACAGTACTTCTACTCTTCACGAAAATCCTAGAAATGTAAATAAGACTACTCTTTTTTGCAGATGAATATATTTTCCCCAAGACATACTACTGACTGCAGAAGAAGGATCGAAATCCAGTCTTGGCTGACCAAAGTCCTTGGCTTTCTGTATTGCCACTGCTGTGCAAATTTTTAACCTGGTATGATATATTGTTATGGAATAAGCAAAGAAATTTCTCACTTGAGTCTTCCTTCTAGGATTTGATTAGAACCTCCAATGATAAGAAAGCATAATTTAAAATTTCAACTCCTATTTTATACAACCTATTTTGTCAAAAAAAAAAAAAAGAATACATATATATAAATCTCTGCTGGGAACTGAATGACTATTATCTGTATGAGGAATCTGTGATGGGGAAAATGACCTGAACACTTTCGGTTGTTCTATGCTCCATGGAACAGATACAAGGTGGTGAACTGAACACTGGCTCTTGGTTTGATGATGCAAAGCTCACATCCAGGCTCTACAACTCAGTTACGTATGTCTTTGGTGGGTGGCTAAACCTATTTATTATCTGAAAATTGTCTCACAGGTTATCCTGAAGATTAAATGAGTGATGTGGGTGAAATCAACTAGCAGTACTTTAGAGAGAAAGTGCTGAACTAATGTTTCTTGAAATGTTATCGTTTGAGCACGAATAAGGAAAGGTATAGTAATTTGCTACATTTCATTTCCTGAAATATAAAATTGAGAAAATAATACTTGCAAGCAAAGTGTAATGATACCTTTGGAAGAAAGGAACTAAGTTCTGAGTATTCATATTATCACTACCTTGCTATACCTCCATAATCTAAACCTTCTTCTCCTGAAAAAATCACCCACAAACGTCTTCGCAGATCTTGGGCACTGAAGCTCATTATCTACAAACAAAAAAAGGAAAAGAATTGGTAAAAGTAGAAACACCATTCTACCACTTACTTCCAGGTTTGAAATCTCCTTCATTGTAAGTAACTTAAATTTGCCATGACACAGAATGGTCACACATAAAGAAAATATCTTAAAAGTTTCTTAATATTTTACAAATTATACATATATTCATTTCTATATACTTTATACATATGTAACTTTCTTTTAAAAGATTCTACTACTGACGTAAAGTTGCTTCCCTTACTTCCTTAGAGATAAGTAACTGTAGCCATAGGCAGAGGTTAGGTGCTTCAAGGGGTGTATGCGGGTGGGGTGGTTTGGGTAGGTTTAGGTCTTGCTTTGTAGCCAAAAGATACAATAGCCAATGGCTAACCTGGAGATGAAAAATAGATGCTGCAGAGAGAATACAGTTAACCTGAAAACTCAGTGGAAACCTGAAAAATTTTGCATTCTATTACAGTGGTTAGTAAGATTAGCTTCATATTTGAAGGATAGTTTCATTACTGAGCTACAATGAACAGGTCATTTGGGTTCTTCCTTTGTAAAACTATTTCATTACTTGCCCATAATTGGACTGATAGAACATTATAAATATTAATTACTCTTAGGGAAAAAATGACAGAGCCTAGGGGAAGAAAAAGAGAGAGACACAGAGAAGTCCATACAATGCCTCTACTTTATGAAAGGATAAGAATGAACAATCACATTTAAATATCCAGAGAGGCTCATTAAGTAACCTGGGCTAGGTTAGGGCTGTTTCAGTCCCATGAAACAGATGTATCTCTCACGAATTCATACCAACTCAAACAAGAAAATCCTAGATCTAACAAAAAATTCAATGCTTTATGACATGCTTATGACAAATATTCTAAAAACACTAAAGGCTGGATACATAGCAATGCAAATGAGAAATGTTACAGGCTAAAATTATGTTTTTTGCTTGTTCGTTCTGACTATTCTTTGTCCCTAAGGCTGCTCCCCAAGCCCTAGAGCTGTCCCTGATCTCACTTGCTGTTCCCATTAAAAAAAATCTGTTTAAATAATACCCTTTAACAAATGCCTAATAGGAAGGAAAAAAATGAAATGTTTCTCCTGCATCTGCCCCCATAAGCAACTGTGCTATGTCAACAAAAACACTATTCCAAACAACTTTATCTAACAGCTATGAAGAAAATCTGATTCTAATTTTGCTATAAGATGTATCACTCTTCCAAAGCAACCAAATTTTTCTTTTGTCTTTATTCCACATTTATTTGATGAATGTCAAGTCTAGGGTGAAACTTTTAAACAACTATTTTAAACAGCACCATCTAGCCTGTCATTCTGCAAAAAACTTTAGAAGTCAAAAGATAAAGGAACATTTAATCATATTTTGCATCTTTTCAGCACTGCTACCAGAAAGTTATATTCCAAGAAGCTGGCCAACCCAAGACTGACTACTCAGTGACTGCATACTGGTTATGAACATGAAAATTAGAAATAGGTAATGATTGGGAATGGCCTTAGTCAAAGTTTTCTACTAAAAAACTATCTGTTCCTACTTAGCAGGATGCCAACTGGCTTTTCCCTTCAATGTTAATAAATGAGGTTCCATTAGGAAAGAACGTTAACTGTTTCTGAAAGGAAGCAAACAGGTACGTACTGTCACCTGTCTCAAACAACCTCTTTTCCCTTTGCATTCAGTTTGGCACTTCTTGAAGCTGTAGCTACCAAAATTATTTTAAGGGCTTGATAAAAAAAGAATCACATCCACATCTGGCCATAAAACAAACTAGATGTTTGCACTTTAAGACTTTTTTTTTTTCTGGTCATTTTAATATAAAAAAATCATTTAATACTTAGCTGCAGTTGGTTGGTAAACAAAGTTGTAAAATAAAGGTAAGCACTAAATTAACTCAGGTTATGAGGACAATTTAAAAATTTGTTGGCTACTTTTTAAATTGAAGATTATATAGTGCTTTAAATTCTATAGTGAACAATTTTCAAAAGTTTCACACACGTTTCATATAATCCAAAAATAAGCCTTTTTCTCCCCTCTACCGCTATATTGCCTCTCCCCACTTCCCTTTTCCTACTGGGAACGACTAGTTTGTTCTCTATATCTGTGAGTCTGCTTCTTTTTTGTTTTACTCACTAGTTTTATTTTTTAGATGCCACATATAAATGGTATCATACAGTATTTATCTTTCTCTGACTTATTTCACTTAGCATAATGTCTCCCAGTTTGGAATGCATTGCTGACTACTACTTCTGAAAACATTTTTTAAATTATTTATTTATTTTTAATGGCAGTACTAGGGATTGAACCCAGGACCTCATGCATGCTATGCATGTGCTCTACCACTGACCTACACCCACCCCTCTAAAAACATTGTTTTTTAGATACTGTCATCAATGACAAATTACATTTTTTTGCTACATGTTTTTTTAAAATTGTAAGAGCAGTATATACCTACTGTAAATATGCAGGTAATACAGAAATATAAAATCTTCCCCTCTCCTCTCCTAACTGTATCCAATAATGTTCATATAGATATTTCCAGACTTGTCTACCAAAAGCCTATTTTCTTACTTAGGTATTTTTTTTTAATTTTATTTATTTGGGGGTGGGATTAGGTTTACTTATTTATCTGTTTATTTTTAGAGGTGACACTGGGGATTGAACCCAGGAACTCATGCATGCTAAACATGTGCTCTACTACTTAAGCTATACCCTTCACTGAGTATCTGTTTCAAGGCAAACACTTAGCTTAGAAATGGAAACCCGAAATTCAGTAATCACTAGGTTACTCTGACAGTTCAAAAGCACAGAACATATACATACACAAAATTCACATACAAAACTATCTGTATTTTTCTAAATTTTAAGTACTAAGCCACTCAAGTAGCTGGCAATGAGACTAGACTTAAAAATTCAAGGACTTTAACTCAAAAAGTTCTAAACTGTTTAAACTACCAGCACCAAAAGATGGTTCTGGGCTGGAATCCAGGGGGCAAACCATTGAACCATTGAGTGGATCAAACAGTACCTGCTGAAAAGAATCCTCAAACAATGTTTTTCTTGTCACGGTAATCTTTATATGCTGTGGCATGGCCAGTTGCTGAAATATAAGAATGTCTTAAGTCAACTCTCACCATTAAAATGGCCTATCAAAAGACCCAAAGGGTAAAGTTTTACTTATTTTGCTTACAGAAACAAGTAAACTATGGATATGAATTTATATTCAATAATGTTTAACTATGCATGTGTGAGTATTCATGCTAATTATATAGATCATTTGATATGTAAGAAACAGAAGGAAATAAGATCTTGTATGCACAGAGATTAATAAGTCAAATAAATCTGCTTAATTTTATTTTCAAAAACCTAATTCAAATTCTTTTTGCTTTCATGGGCCCAGTTAATTGTAAGAGTTTGAAGTTTAAAAATATTCATCATAACACTTTAGTGCATTAATTTTGTTTAGAACCCATAAAGAAATCATTAATTCAGTAAATCTATGTCAGAAAGTTGATCATATCTTCTAAAAATACTCTGAATATAACCATATATATGTACATATGTATTTACCAGTGTGATACATATATCTATGGACCTATCAAAGTCATTTATATCAAATGGTAGATATGAAACGGTTGGTTACAATTTATAAATCAGAAATGTTTTAATGCACTGAAGACTTCTGCCATCTGAAAGTAATGAGTACTAAAATGAGTAGCAATGTTTTCTTATTCAAATGGCTTCAAATTTATTCTTTTGGACAACTGAAGCCACAAATAATCTAAATGACAAAATCTATTTCTTTGACCTAAAAATAGAAGAAGGATATTCTAATGCTTTCATTTTATCAGTTTGTCTGTGGGTTATTTTCACAATTACTCACTGTGTAAGCAACATAATAAAAGAAAAGGAGTACAGAAATGCAGTCCCAATACTAACCTGACACCAGAACCGGAAATACTGAACCTTTGCCTTGAAGTCCCGTACATAGGCTATCTGGGGTCCATTGTCTCTGAGGAAGAAGGTTAACATACACAGCTGCATGTAAGATGAAATATTGAAAGAAAACACAATACCACACTCCTTAACTATTTACCAGTCAGCTACAAAAATACCCTACTACATCACATTCGTAACATCACTTTATAAAAAAGTATTTCCCAAGACTGTTTTTAAGAGACAGAAATAAATTTTTATCTTTTTGAAGCCACTATTGACATTTTTCTCTTACAAAAAAAAATCAAACATAACAGGGCTAGCTAATGGAGGTTCTGTCTGAGAATGGTGTCTATCCCCAAATCCATTCTCTCCTACTGTCCTTAAATGAGAATCTTGAAAATTGGGCAGGGCTGCTATCTAGGATAAAGACTACATTTCCCAGGGTGGCTGTGTGACTTAACTACGGCTAATAAGCTGTAAGTGGAATGGTTGGATAGGACTTTGAGGAAGGCTTTTTTAAAGAAAGAGCTGAGATAGCTAGAAGACTTTTTCTCCTTCCAATTTGTTCTTCCTCCATATCCCACCCTGGAACATGACTGTGATAGGTTAAGGTTCAGCAGCTATCAGAAACTATTAGGTGACCTTAATAGGGATGATGGTTTGGGATGGTAGAACAGAAAGAAAGAAGCCTAGATCACTGATGACATCATTGGGCTTCCAAGCATACCCTGGTCTTCACACCACTGGATTATTTGCTTTTTCCCCGGACTGCTAATTTCATTTTCTAAATTTCAATGCAGAAATACAATTGATTTTGTATATTGATTTTATATCCGACAACACTGTTTAATTCATTTATTAGTTCTAGTAGTTTTTTTTTCTAGATTCCAAATGATTTTTTATACAATTATGTTACCTATGATCTTTGAAAAGTAAGACAGTTTTTACTTCTTTCCTTCCAATCTGCATATCTACTTCTTGCCCACCTCACAGGACTACTAATACAATGTTGAATGGAAGCAGTGACAGTAGATATATTTGTCTTATTCTTGATCTTAAGTGGTATTTCATCATTAAGTGTGATGTTGGTCTTTTATAAGTACTATTTTTCAGATAAGAAAACTCCAGGGCAGCCGAGAGTTTATCATAAACTGGTACTGTATTTTGTCAAATGCTTTTCTGAAATGATTATGATTTTTCTTCTTTAATCTGTTAATGTGGGTGAATTACACTGATTTTTGTACATTAAATCAATCTTGCATTCTAGGGATAAACTCCACATGATGATACTGTAGTTATCCCTTTTATATATTGCTGGACTCAATTTGCCACTATTTTGTTGAAGATTTTTACCCCTGTGTTCATAAAAATATTAGTCAATAATTTTCTTAGACTGTTTTTTGTCTAATTTTGGTATCAGGGTTATAGGAGCCTCATAAAATAAGTTGGAAAGTAGTTCTAATTTCCTATATTTTATGAAAAAATTTGAATAGGATTGATATTACTTATAATTTGATAAAATTTACCAGTATAGTCATCTAGGCCAGAATCTTCTACATAGGAAATCATATAAATTCAATTTCTTTACCAGGTATAGAATTATTTAGATTTACTATTTCTTCTTGTGTCCATTTTTGTGACTTGTGTCTTTCAAGGAATTTGTCCATTTGATCTAAAATATAAAATTGATTGCCAAAAAGTTGTTTAAAATACACCCATCATTTTCTTAATGTCCATAGGATAGGTATAGGCTATCCTTCCACTTCCATGTTAGTAATTTGTGTTTTTCTTCCTCTCAGGTTAACTAGGGGTTATCAATATTATTAATCTTTTGCAAAGACTGAACTTCTATTTCTATTTTTCTATTCTTTATATTTTTGATTTTTCTATTCTTTTATTTCCACTTCATGATTTCTGCTTTTATTCTTATTTTCCTTCCTGAATTTATTTTGGGTTTAATTAACTTTTCTATTTCTAGCTTCTTATGGTGGAAGCAGGGATCAATGATTTTACACTTTACTTTATAATCTAGTCCTTTAAAGTAATAAATTTTCCTCCAAAGACTACTTCTGTTATATCCCACAAATTGTGATATGTCATACTTTTATCATGAGATACAAAATATTTCCTTATTTCTAGTGACTTCTTTGAGTCATGGATTATTCAGTAGTGTGCTATTTAAGTGCCAGTGGACTACTTTTAAATGATAGAGAGAAATATACTTCCATCTTATAGAAGCCACTACTGTTTTGGGGTTTTCTGTTATATGTACCCAAACTTAATTGTAACTAGAATGATACAACAGTATTTGTTTATAAGTTATTACCATACCTAAATCATGTTTAATTTCATTAATACCTAATTAGTCTAAACTCCCAGTTTTCTGAAACATGAACATTTTTAATATGCAGAAAATATAAAGTTAAAAAGTAATGAGAATCCAGCAGTGTCCTGATTATCAATGCCAGACAAAGATTCTACAAGAAAACAAAACTACATTATACAACTAAAACATTATATGTCAAGTATAACTTAATGACATTTTTAACAGTATGTTTACAAAATGCTTAACAAAATTTAAAAAAAGCATGACAGACTAGTATCTCTTGTGAACATGGATACAAGAATCCTCAAAGAAAAAAATACTGGCAAAATGAATTCAACAGTATATTAAAAGGATTAGTATCTTAATCCTTTTGACAAGAGGAATTTATTCTTGGAATGCAAGGATGATTCAACATATGAAAAGTCAATGTAATATGCCACACATTAATAAGGGGAGAATACAACGCACTATAATCTCAACTAGTGCAAAAAAGCAACTGACAAAATTTCATGATTAAAAAACATTCAACAAAGTAGAACTAAAAGGAAACCAATTCAGCATAATAAAGGCTATATAGGAAAATCCTACAGCTCACATCACATTCAATGGTGAAAGAATGAAAGCTTTCCCTCTAAGTCCAGGAACAAAGCAAGGATGCCTGCTTTCACCACTTCTATTTAACACAGCATTGGGAGCTCTAACCAGAGCAATTAGTCAAGAAAAAGAAATAAAAGGCATCCAAATTGAAAAGGATGAAGTAAAAATCATCTCTGAAGATGACCTTATATATAGAAAACCCTAAAGATTCCAGACCAAAAAGAACCTGTAAGAAGAAAATTGTAAATTCAACAAAAGTAATCTACAAAACATGCAAAAATCACTTGTATTTCTATACACTATCAACAATCTGAAAAAGAAATTTCAAAATTCCAGCAACTATACTTCAAAATACTATGAAAAAAATTCCATTTACAAACAGCATCAAAAACAATAAGAGACTCAGGAATCAATTTAAGCAATGGGGTCAAAGATCTACACACTGAAAACTACAAAACGTTACTGAGAGAAAATAAAGAAGACAAATAAATACAAAGACAACCTATGTCCATAGATTAGAAGACTTAATATTGTTAACACTAACCAAAGAAAACTTCAATGCAATCACTATCAAAATCTCAATGACTTTTTTTTTCCTTGCACAGAAACAGAAAAATCCATCCTAAAATTCATACAAAATCTCAAGGGACCCTGAAAAGCCAAAACAATCTTAAAAAAGGAGAACAAAGTTAGAGGACTCATGTTTCCTGATCTCAAAATTAAGTAAAAGCTACAGCAGTCAAAACAGTGGTACTACAATAAAGACAGACATACAGACTAATGGAATAGAAAGCCCTGGAATCAACCCTCGCATATATGGTCAAATAATTTGCAACAAGGGTGCCAAGACCACTCAACAAATGGTACTGAGAAAACTGGACATCCACCTGTGAGACAATGAAGGCAAATCCTTATCTAACACCGTTTATAAAAATTAACTGAAAATGGATCCTAGGCCTAAATGTAAGAGTTAAAGCTATAAAACTCTTAGGCAATGCACAGAATGGGAGAAAATATTTGCAAATGACTATCTGATAAGTGATTAATATCCAGAACATATAGAGACCTTCTAAAACTCAACAGCAACAAAAAACAACCTGATTCAAAAATGGGCAAAAGACTGAAATAGACATTTGTTCAAAGAAATAGAATAAGCACATGAAAAGATATTCAACATCATGAATGATTAGAGAAGTACAAATAAAAACCACGATGAGATGTCACTTCACACTAATTAGGATGGCATTATATAAACACATACACAAAGTAACAACTATTGGCATGGTTGTGGGAAAACTGGAATCCATCGCACTGCTAGTGGGAATGTAAAATAGTGTACTTACTGTGGAAAACAGTATGGCAAAACTTCAAAAAACACAGAATTACAATTTGATTCAGCAATTCTACTTTTGAGTATATAGACAAAAGAGTTAAAAGGACTTGAACAGATATTTCTATACTCATTCCACAGCAGCTCCATTCCCAATAGCCAAAAGGTGGAAACAACCCAAATTTCCATGAACAAGATGAATAAAATGTGGTAATACACAAAAGGATTATTATTCAGCCTTAAAAAGGAATGAAATTCTGACACAAGCTACCATATGGATGAACTTTGGAGACACCATGCTAAGTAAAATTCAGTCAGTCACACAAAGGACAAATACTGTATGATTCCACTTATATGAGTAGTCAAATTCATAGAGACAGAAAAAAAGAGTAGTAGTCATCAGGGGCTGGGGGTAGAAGAGAGGTTAGAGAGTTACTGTTTATTGTGTATAGAGTTTCATTATGGGATGATAAAAAAGAGTACTACAGATGGATGGTGGAGATGCAAAAAATGTGAAGGTTCTTAATGCCACCTACCTGTTCACATAACGAGATGTCTTTTTGGGGACGGTGTGAGGGGAGTATGTATGTAGGTATGTGTTTGGAGATAACAGGGATTGAACCCAGAACCTTGTGCATGCTACGCATACACTCTACCACTAAGCTATATGCTTCCTCTAAACTGTACACTTAAAATGGTAGACTTTGTTATGTTTCTTTCACCACAATTAAAAAAAAGACAACCTAAGCAAACGTATTAAACAAATCAACAAAACTCAAAGTTACTTTTCAACAAGGGAAAAGAAAAACAAAGTAATGGGAGCTTTTAAGTTGAAGGGTGACAGAAAGATTAAGTAGGTATGAGTTGGTAAGCAGTATTGTACTGATAATTTCTAAATAGTCACGTTTAGTGTTGTCTGAAAAGATGGTAACAAAACAGGAAAGGTCTCTAGGAGAAAATAATCAAGAAGTTAATAAAAATACAAAACATTTAGTGATCCGAGACCTATGGGCAAATCAACTCAAGAAATAATAAGTATTGCACTCTTTGATAATTGAGATCTTTATATCAAAGTCTTAGGAATCAATTTTACCGTCAATTAAAACATGAGAAAACTTACAAGGCAGATTTTCCAGTGCGGGGATCTATATAAGTGGTTGTTCTTCTATTGTGGTCCACAAAATATGGAATTCCATCCACTGTAAATCTCATTTCCCAGCCTTCAGGTAAGGGCTTTTCATTTAATTGACTATATAAAACATAGGAAAATACATAACAAGTAAATGTTGAAGACTTGCTTGTTTGCCAAGTACAAAAAGTAAAAATAGCCATAAATGCAGTAGAAACTTCCAGAAAACCATTTAGTCCAGTATTCTCAATTGTTTACTAATCTAGATATCCTACAAGCATATTAAACATGTCAACAGGTCCATCAACCGTCATTCTTCTCCCATTTACTCAGCCTGTCACACCTACCTAAACATTTCATGGTAACCAAGTTCTGCCAATTCTGCCTTAGAAGTCTTCATAACCATCAGGATTTTCAATCCCCAGTACCATTCTTACTCTGCCTTTATTCATCTCTCGTCTAAACTTTCACAAAGGCCACCTAACTGGTTTTCCTGCTTCTGATCTCACTCTGGTCCTATACTTTTATTTCATTATTGCTGACATAGTACTACAACAGAGATCTGAACACTATAACATTATTCACAACTACCAATGATAAGATCTAAAGTCCCTGATTTGTCACTTGCTCTGCCTCTATACTCTGTGCCTTCAATTTTCCCTTTCAGTTTTACCCCTGCACTCTACCTCCAACTTCCTTCCGTGAACCCTGTGATTTCATAGCGTATGGCTACTCACTATTTACTTACCTCCAAGTGAAGCCTTTCCCCTTGTTCAGAATCTTTCTATTTTACCTCCGTTAAGGCAACTCAAGTGTTTTTTATAGAGTATTCCTACCCACTACCTTAATACATCTTTAGACCTTTCTTAATCTCTCTGAACTTCAGTTTCTTTGCCCATAAAATGGAGATAAAAGATCTACGTAACAAGACTGAGGACAGAACTATAAAAGACAATTCAAGTAAAAACCTGACATAGTAAGTCCTCAAATTGTAACTACTGTCATTTCTCCTTACATGTATTGAGTATTTTCTTCAGGTCTTTCAAAGCATTTCCTTCATATTGCTAGCACAGCATTTATCAAGTATTTCAGCTTGTGTGTGTGGCGACAACTTCCCACTCTGCAATTGTCATGTAAGTTTTAAAACAAGAGACGTATAAATTTAGACTTAATTTGTTACATATTAAAATTGATGCATTAGCATAAATATTCAACATAACTCACTTGTAAACCTAAGAAATTTTTAGATTTCAAAATATTACACCAGAATGAGTAAGGAACTACTGAACACATCCTTTGCAATCTGTGTATTCTGCCATGATAGCAGCCAGTCTTGTTAGCTGGTTAGGTGTACTGAGTGTTTCAAGTTTTATCCACATTTGCCAGTTCATTTTTCCTCTATTCTACAGTTTCAATTTTCTCATCTGATAGGTCTGGTGAGAAAACAAAACAATGGAAATGTTCAAGTTCACAACAGAAAGGAAGAAAACGAGGGGTTGGAGGCATTCAATCTCACTGTTTTAGAGAGCCACTATTGCTGACAAGAGTGTCACTTTCCTTGAGTGTATTTCAGAAAAAAAAAAAGGCTGAGAACCATTGTCTAGAACACTATTTTGTGAATTATGTCAAAAGGTTAAGAACATTTAATTGTATTCACAGAACTAAATAGAAATGTCAGATAAAAGAGACTACCTAAAAATTTTAAAAGATAACACTTCTCATTTGTTGTAATCATATTTGCAAGTCAGTAATAAGTTGTCTTGAAAACAAATTGGAGAGAATAAGGTCATCTGTATTATTTATTAAAATATGGTTCTAAGTTTAACTCTAAAACTTTAAAGGTCCAAGGGGGAACAAAAAATGGTAGCAAATTACAGAAAGGTGATGTGGTCTATTCTATCCTTTGAGATAGAATTTTAAAGAGAAATCAGAAACGTTACCTATCAAATTCTTAATTATTTCTTCTTGAGAAATTGAATACATTAAGGTTAAACAACATAACTCCATAAAAAATGTTGCAATTTGTTGGTACCCCGAAAGATTTTAAATTTTAAGCATACCTTTAAAACAGAGGTTCTTAAAACTATGAATCATGGTGTATGTAAAGAGAAGAATTAATCATTTTAATCATACCTAAAGAGGGTCTGATCTTTGGCCTCAGCTACTGGGAGAGGATCTCTAGGCCTTTGGAATGTCCTGCCTCTCAAGAGTATCTTTGTTTGCTTGGAGGCTCTGAACACCAGAGTCAATAATGTGATTTATGATGGAGGCTTTAGGATATGCCATATCAGCTCTGACCTCTGGAGTAATGGGAAACTAATGAGAAACTAAAGGTATTAGCCTAAACTCTGGGGAAGGGCTGGAAATTAAAGGCTAGCCACTCGGGCAGTATATACTGGAGCCCCAATAAAAATTCTGGATCCCAGAGACTAAGTTGAGATTCCCTGGTTGGCAATACTCAACACATGATGTTCGTCATCGATTCTGGGCATTTGGAACCCTCCCAGACTGTGCCTTATGCATCTCTTCTGTTGGTTCTAATTTGCATCCTTCCCTGGTAATAAAGGTGGCGGTGAATGTAATAGTTTTCAGCAAGATCTAGTCTCTCTAGTGAGTTACTGAACCTGAAAGTGGCTGGGAAGATCCTGTAGCCAGACAGTCTGAAATGAGACTAGTCCTGAAGACCTCCCAGCTTGTGGATGATGTCTTAAGTGAGGACAATTCTGTGGGGACTATGCTTTCTGACTATATATTCTCTGCAGAATGGAACCATCTGGCAGTCGGATAAATACATAACATTACATATTGTTACAGGCTAAATTGTGTCAACACACAAATTCTTATATTGAAGTCCTAACCCTCAGTACCTCAGAATGCAACTTTATTTGGGAACAGGGTCATTACAGATGTAATTAGTTAAGATGAGATCAGGCTGGAGTAAGGTGGGGCACTAATCCAGTATGACTGATGTCCTTATTAAAAGGGGAAATGTGGACACTGAGATTTGCACACAGGAAGAATGCCACATGAAGACTGGCGTTATGCTGCCACAAACGAAGGAACTACCAAAAGCTAGAAGAGAGATCTGAAACACATCCTTTCCTAGAGCTTTCAGAGGGAGCATAGCTCTGCTGACACCTAGATCGCTGACACCCTGCCTGATCCAGCCTCCTGAACTGAGACAAGTTTCTATTGTTTAAATCACTCAATTTGTGGTACTTTGTTAAAGTAGTCCCAGCAAATTAATACATACGCTATCACATGTTTCAAAGAAATTATATATACACATAGTAAATATTACAAAGACAACCTTGTGATAAATAATGTATCTCTTTAACAGCATATTAATTACATTCTTATAATGTTACAGATATCTCAAAATATTGTTTACACGTAACTGCAGAATGATACAAAAAAACGTGATTTCTACTGATGGCCAAGACCTAGGCATTATTAATTCTACTAAGGTTGCAGCCTACAATCATAATGGAAGAACACTCAGTTTCAGGTAAAGGTTAGTGAAACTGAATATGTATTTTTCTCCTCTAAGTCACATACTCCCTGAATTCTATCCAGAGTCCCAGGTGGTAAAACCTTGCTTTAGAATTACTAATCTGGTCTAATAATAAGTAGGTTTTTTTGAATATACAAGTGTATTCATATATACAAGTGAGGTTTTTTTCCCCCTGTACTCAAGCCCACATCCATTATACGAAAGTAATAGTATAATTTTTTCTCTTTCTAAAGTTTAGGGGTGATTAATGCTTAAGGCCTTTGGGAAACGAATAATTAAGTTTGACCTTTTTCATAACAGAGTCAGAAATAGGGTACAATCTTTACGAGGTTATCTATATACTAATAACTGAAGGTTCTTACCCTTGATTTCTGGGGTCCTCCCATTGTGTAATACGAGTGTTGTGGTTGACAAAATATACTCTACCATTGCTGTCCGTTCTCTTCTCTTCAAAAAAAAAAAAAAAAGCAAAGCATTAGAGTTGGCATAGTCTTCTTCCTCAGACTAAAATAAGATGAGCTGACTTTGCCATTTCTCATTGCACTGTTGATTTTGTAGCTTTTAAATCACTATTTTGAAAGGTTCAATTTAATCTTTCACTATTAAATTTGCATACTTACTACAGTTACAAATATATCATTATATCCTAGAAGCTAAATAGACTTAATTCACAATATCCTGCATATAGGACCTTTCTGCTCATTCCAACCAAGAATAATTAACTGTTTTAACTTTGCACACATGTTCCATGGAATAGGCAGTTTTCACATACTTTAAAAATAAGGAATTTCAGACAGGTTGAGTGATCTGCCCCAACTTGCAAAATTAAGTAGCAGCTATAGGATGGAAACTCACATCTCCATTCAGAGGTTTTTTTCACAACACACCATCTCATTTTTAAAAAATGTAACGGGGGTGGGGGATATAACTTAATTGTTTCTTTGTTATATGCTAGATGTTATTCAACTGGAGAAGACACTATTTCAAAAAATATCTTGTTTCTTAATACAACCAGTTCCTAAATCCTAAGTATCTATAGTAACTTTCTACACAAGAGATGGGAAGCAGGGCTCAGCTCTTTAATTTACTGCATCTGAAGCAGCTGTTAGTTTCCTCACCTGCCTCTTGCTTTAGGATTCTCCTTGTTTTCTTATTCCCAAACTACAAAATTTTCCCTGCTTCCATGAGCTTTCTCATTAAGGTTGAGAAGGTGTGTGGATATCATTTTCTCTTTTAAAACCAAATGGTTTTGAAATTTTAATATTAACATTAGCTAATGCACTTAGGATATTAATTCTAATGTGAACTTTTAATATTAACATTAGTTCTGTTGTTTTGAACTATTGACGTCTCTGTTCCACTACAAATTAATTCAAATTCTCTAGAAGATAGGTCTCTTCATGAGTCTGAACTTTTAAAATTTGGCCAATATGTCTCAAAATGAATAACTGAAGTACTCAAGATTATAGAACAGATTTCAACTTTCTACAAAACACAGTTTCTAAAAATAGCAACTTTAAACAAAAATTTAAGCTTAACTCCATGGTGATAAAGCCAATTTTTATTCTCTCTGTTTCGAAAAGTTGGTATCTATTTCTCCAACAACATTTATTTAGATCCTTTGGATCTTTAAGTAAGATACTGCAGAATAAGTGTTAGGCCAAATTATATAGCCTTGTCAAATTAGTGTTCAGTACTTTTTAACTTATCCCCAGCACTGAATCCATGATTCCAAGTAGCAGTGATGATACGGGGAATCAAGAGGGGATATACTGGTGAGTATCATAAACCTGCTCCTGACATCTCAGCTACTTTCTACTTGAGCTGAGCCTAAAATTGAAATAGAACTTCTGATGTATATAATACACAGAAAAATGGGTGGCATCTTGTGACACACCCTGAATATTAACAGTGGCTTTCCCAGTCATGACATCTTGAGTGTGGGAACATGTAACCAACTTTAAGGTTGTCTCTGAGGCAAAAAGAAGCACCCACAGTGCTACAGCTAGCTACATGATAATAAAGTAAGTTAATGTTCCTGGCAATCACATTAAATTTAAATTTTAAAATATACTTGCAATCTGTAAGTTTCTTATATACACATCATTTTTAAATAACTTTTATAATCAAAAATTAATATCCTAAGTGCATAGCTGAGCATATATTCCTCTTTTAACTGCCATGTAAATTCAGATTTCAGGGCCTGATATGCTCTGTTCAAAAGCTAACGTGAGGGAAGATAAGGTTAATAGACAACTTATGTCTGTGCTAATTCTAAGTATATACTGCTGATATCAGCATTTCTTCGAAGAGGCTGTGAAAAACAAATTTTCAAAGGTAGATGCACTTGCAAACTAAAGGCTTATGTGCTTAATGAGAAGTACTGTGACTATAAAGCTGAGTTTTCACTTTGTTGAAAAATTACATGATAAACAATTCTGAAATTACTGAACATCAAACTTGTATGCACATCAGACCACTTCCTGACATGATAAGTAAAACACTACAAAAACAGAATCTTCTTGTTATTCTATGTATTCTTTCATAACAGCTCTGAAAATGAGAAAACAGCTTTACCCTTGATGGGTAAAAACAGCTATACAAAGCCCTTTTAGACTACATTGTTGAACCCAAAGCATTCTTTGTTCTCCAGCCTCTATGATTTGCATGTGTTAAAATTTCTTCACTGTCAGCTTATAAAGTGATAATGTCTAGTCCTAGCAAATAAAACTCTTAAACGGGTGAAGAAGTTGAATTTAAATATATATGGCATTACAGAAATAATGCTGACAATTTCAGAACATCAACACAGTAGGTTAACTAGGATTTTATTTCCTGGGTCAATCCTGCAGGTGTAGCAAGTGGTTCTCATCTGTTCTACTACCACTGCTGTCACTAGCTCCAACAAATAAAGCACATGCCCCAAAGACAGAGTCATAAAGCAGTGCTCAGTCTGAATACTAGGATGATCATGAACTCATTTAGGAAGAAGGACACTTTTCAATTCCTGGACTATGAAACCTAAAAATAAGCAGAATGTGAATAAAATAAGCAAGGCAAGATTCTGATAATGCAGATAAGCTGGGATTGGGTCTTTAGAGGAAATAGGGAGGTGGTGTTGGCTAAAGCAAAAATAAAAAAGATTCAGATGATGAGGATAATGATAAGCACAAAAGACAAGGATCAGGTTTACAGGAAAAGCTTTTCAAATAAAGGTGACATAGCCTGCAATTCATGCTTCCGTAAGCAAGAAGCAATTTTTCTTAAAGCTGCCCTGAAGAAGGAGTAAAATAGTTTGCATTTCTAACAAAAGCCAATCAGGTCATGGTTTTTCTGCAATAAAATTAAAAGGATAAATACATGACCTTCAGGTATATCCTTTCAGTGTATCAATTACTCCTCTGTAACATGAATGTAAGACAACTCTAGCAAGAAAGCTGTTAAGATCATCTATGTCTGAGAATGCAATCTCACAGCTCCAGTTCAGTATGCCTCATAAGAGCAATATCCCTCCTTCTAAAGTACTTCATACCAACCATACGCTTTCCACTCTAAGGCTCAAACAGAATCAAAAGGCTCTTTACCAGACTGCCAGACACTGGTGAAGACAGAAATTCACAACTTTCATATGCCTTCCCTTTGTTACAAGCTAGCAACAATAACAGTTCTAAGTATGAATTACTACATTTTTTACCTCTTTGTCTCACAGGAATGTCAGGGATAAATAACCTTAAGGGCAATGGGGTAACTGAAAGGCAGGTAAACTCACAGCCATTTATGACCCAGATTCATGTGACCTTGACATATCAATTTCATCCAACATTCTTCAGTATGTAATGCTAGAGCAATCTATCTTGGAGATCAATGCTTCCCAAGACTACCCAGAAATATCACTTTCTGACTTAACCCCAATATTATAAAATATCTGCAGCTCTTAAAGACAAAACTTACACTAGTTCCATAAACAGCTTTACTTTGCTGTTTTCCACTTTCTGTATTCTTTTTCTTCCAAGCAAAACTGTTTCTATATTGCTATATTTATTCTAGAAACTTGCTACAGCTCTATGACTTACATAATGGCTATAAAACAGAATCTGGTAGGGAGGCCTATCTTAAAGTCTATTAACATTAACAAAGTTTTAATAACTAAGGTCCTTGATAACCTTAACAAGCTCCCCCCTTCCACTGATCTTTCAGGTAACATCAACTCAATCAACTCAGCAACTTTAGAAGAGTAAAATTAAACTTTGGGGAAATTTAATGCCAATTTGGTACTGTGAATTAAGCAACACACCCAAAAAGCTTCCTAGAATTTCACTCAAGCAAGAGCAGAGTGTACCATCTACCCATAAACACCTGATCATTAAAATAACTGAATTCAATTTTAAAAATTCATGTGACTTACCCCATCCAGGTGGCAGGGGACCGAGGGGATCAAATTCTTTATTTTGTGATGTAGCAAACAAATCTTGATTCTAAAAAGAACAGCAACAACAACAAAAAAATGTGAAATAATGAACAACTTAAACAGATAACTCAAGAGCAAGCCTTATGAGTTCTGACATGCCTTTCCTGGCCATGTGCAACAAAACACACTCTTAACAGAGTTCTTAAGAGAAGTACTGCATAGTCATGGATAAATGCCAATACACGCTGGTGGAGAAAAAAATCTTCGTCAACATTTGAAATTATTTGAAATTCAAATATTACAAATAATTTTACACCCAGATGACCATTTTTTTCCTT
Source organism: Vicugna pacos (assembly GCF_048564905.1). Classification (NCBI taxonomy): domain Eukaryota; kingdom Metazoa; phylum Chordata; class Mammalia; order Artiodactyla; family Camelidae; genus Vicugna; species Vicugna pacos. Next base: position 25,758,357 of record NC_133005.1, on the reverse strand, counting down.
CTTTAGCTACAAATCAGTAGATTAGAGAAATATATGACACTTGCCCAAAAGTCACTTATAAATAACAGTATTGAGCCATTAGCTGGCTAAGAAAAATCTTCTATTACTAACTCAAAAAGAAAGGATCATATACAGAATATGGGATATACAAAGAATTGTGGGAAAAGAGTTGGAGCAGGGAGAATAGGCTGTCAGATGAGTAACAGGAAACAATTCCAGTTGAAAGGAATTGACAAGCCCAGTACTTTACAGGAGACTTCTTAAATTTGTTTGCAATTATCACATGCATAGAGAGAGGTTTGGTTAGATAAAAGGAAAGTAGGAGTAAACCATTAGAGAAAGAGAAGTAAAAGTCATACTGACTGTGCATGGTGTAGGAATAATGAGTGCGTTTTAATTTATATGCATAATAAAGTGGGGAGTACTTTTTGGTCTCTCAGTAAGATGTAGTTATTAGCCCTTTCCTCTTTAGAAAGATAAGGCAAGTAGATTTTTTTTTTTAGGGAAAAAATACACAAGTAAAATAGGACAGTGCACCCCATATCCTCAGCACCAAGATTCAACAATTATCTAAAATGCCATATGTCTTATCTTTTTCCCCTATTCTTTGAGGAAGCAAAAATCAGTCATCATTTCACTCCTATGTATTTTAGTATGTCTTTCCAAAATTTGTGAACATTTTCTTATACAACCACAATATCATTATCACACTTAGCAAAGAATCTGTTAATTTTATCATCAAATATACAATCCCTAATTAAATGCCTCTAATTGTTTGGATTCTGATTTGATCCAGTAAGCAAAGTCCTCACATTGCATTTGGTTTAGTCTCAAGTCTCAATCTATAACAGCTCCCCAACTGTCTCTCTCTTTTTCTCCATGTCACTAACTTATAGAAACTGAGTTAACTAACTGAAAAAGTTTTAAAAGCGTAAGAGATATTTCATTTCTGATTTAAAAGTTCTTGGAAGATACGCTTGTCAAAAACTGACCTTGCTCCTCCCGATAAACACAATTATGAAAAGGAGAGTAGGGAAGACAAGGCGAAATACCATACAAGGTTTGAACCCTGATTGTAGAACAGGTCTGAGAAGTCTGGTATATAACAAGCTGCTCTGAAAACTGTCTAAGACCTAAGCCTATCCCACTGGCTCACTGTCCCCAGACAGATAAGGTTGAGACAGGCACAATGAAGCCATGGGCCACGAAGAGCCATTACACACGATCCATCATCAACTACATCCATTCTGAAGTTAAAAATGCTAGGCATATGAGCATCTATTGTCTTGTAACCAGGGTCAGAACAAAGCCCACTTCATATTCTCAACAAAAAGACATTCTAAGCAACACCCACCACTTTTTAAGTAGCTGGTATTAAGAATGTTTAATTCAGAATAAGGCTTCAAACCAGGTATGAGATCTTTTTGAAAACAGGGAGGTAGATATATGAAAGAAAGAGAAAGGGGGCGGGGGTTGGGGGAGGAAGGAAAAAAGAAAGTTCAATTCATTCACTTCAGTTCATATTGCTTGCTATATTATGCTAAGGGCAACTAAAATATGCTGTTTTAAGTTATTTATGATTTCAAAGCATCCTATAACACAGAGTAAGAATTTGGATGGGGGGAGGGAGGGAGAACATGGATGGTGAGTAAAAGCTGCAATTCAAGAAAAGTGCCAAAGACTCTGAGTACTGAATTGGTCGAGTTTACAAAGAAGCAATAGATATTCTAGGTTCTCCAGGAATTTGCTAAATCTGTCTTTAAAAAGAGCATTTTAAAAGATTGTGTACTAGACATACAGATGGCCAACAGGCACATGAAAAGATCTTCAACATCATTAATCAAAACCACAATGAGATATCACCTCATACCTATCAGAATGGTTATTATCATGAAGATCACAAATAACAAATGTTGGCAAGGATGTGGAGTAAAGGGACTCTTGTACACTGTTGGTGGAAATGTAAATTGGTACAACCACTTTGGAATACAGTATTGTGGTTCCTCAAAAAACTAAAAATAGAACCACCAAATGATCCAGCAGGTCCACTCCTGGGTAGACATCTGAAGAAAATAAAAACACTAATTCAAAAAGATACAGGCACCGCAATGTTCACAGTAGCATTATTTACAATAGCCATGATATGGAAGCAACCTGAGTGTCCATCAACAGATGAATGGCTAAAGACGATGTGTATATATACACTATGGAATACTACTCAGCCGTTTTTTAAAAAATGAAATTTTGCCATTTGCACTTGGAGGGTATTATGCCTAGTGAAACAGAGACAGAGAAAGACAAATACTATATGATATTATTTAAATATCATCTAAAAATACAAAAAATGAATGAACAAAACAAGAAGATTCACAGATACAGAGAACAAACTATGGGGAGTGGGGAGAGGGAAGGAGAGAGGGGCAAGATAGGGGTAAGGGATTAAGAGATACAACTACTATGTATAAAATAAACAAACTACAAGGATATATTGTATAGCACAAGGAATATAGCCAATATTTTATAACTTTAAGTGTAATATAATCTGTAAAAATTCTGAATAACCACATTGTACACCTGAGACTAATATAATATAAGCCAACTATACTTCAATAAAAATAAAGTAAAAGATCATGTATGGTAAAACTGAGATATAGTGCATCCCTACAATTGTGGATATGAGGGAGAAAAAAGATGAAAACTAACATTTCTATGCATCTAGCATGTGCCAAACATATTAGGAACTTAATTTTACAGAATCCTAAAAAAAAAAAAGAAAAAAGAAAAAACCCGCTGAGGTAATTATGTAAATATACATAAATTTTTTTTTAAATAAGGTAAATGAGTCTTGAGGAGTAACTTACTCAAAGTCTTATAGAGAAAGTAACTGTGGAACCAGGATTCGAACCCAGATGTGTCTGACTCCAAAGCCCATGCTCTTTCCACTGGACACCCATGTGGAAACTAGCTTTAAAGAAGGCAGGCAAGCCAGGCATTCACACCTAAAAGAAATTTGGCCAGGCATACCAAAGGTGATTATAATTTAGAAAGAAATGAAGGTGTAAAACAGCACTGGAATAAAATACGAAAAGGGTAAAGTAGATGAGACAAAAATTAATTTCACCTCTAAAACCACTGGAAATGGGAAGATAGTGACAGTTGTCTACAGATGGTGGCAGGAAAAACTGTTACATGAAAAAAGTTACCTTAACCATGATCAGGTGGTGAAGGAAAAGCGGCTGATAAAGGTGAAATTTGTCTACATCAGTGAGTGATAATTATTATGGTGGCGTGGTGCAAGAAATAGGAAAAGGGAAAAAAGCAAAAAAGGCAATGCCTAATGAGGACAGTAATTTACCCTGATGGATTCTAATGGGGATGATATTGATGGTACTAAAAGGGAAGAGGTGGCAATGGAGAGGGTCAGCTTCTTCTGAACTCTTGGAGAGTTGGTTTTCTTCTCTTTAAGTTCTATGTATTACCTAAACAAATCCTCCTTGTTTGGCACACAGAGTCAGATTTCTCCAAGGACTATTTGCCTCTCCTTAAACAAAGATCATTGATACTTCATGATTTGAGAGACTATAAAATTCCCAGCACCAACAGTGGCATAACAAAACAATACATTTTGGTGTACTTATCACTATTACTGCAACATTACGCTAAAGGAAAATGTGTGTAATTTAAACCATTTCCAGCAAGGAGATGTTTTTATATCAAAGTAATATGGTATTGAAGCCAGAGTAATATATTTAACATAATCCTATAAGAAAACAAGTTTCTTTAGTCTCCAAGGGCACTAAATAATTTATTAGATAAACTTTACATTTATATGTTACAAAATGATTCAATTCTATCATCAGTTCTGCACAACCACTTGAGTCAGGTGCTGTTAGACCCAAGCCATCTAATGTTCTGCTGAGTTGGACAGAATTAAATTTAGAACTGTTTTAAATTCTTTTCAAACTACTTGGATTTGTTTTTACTATTCTTTTGTAAATGAATTTTAAGTTGTCTTAACTGTTTTATTTTTGATAGTAACAAAGCAAAGGAGGTTGAACTACAGGAAATTTCAAAAAGAAAAGATCAATCACCTTACATAGAAAACGAGACAAGGTCTAAAAATAATATCTATTAACAGCAACAACTGGGTTGACATCCTACTTTTACCTTCTTTTTAGTGCTTTACACTTCATGTTCAGGAAAAGGTTAAAAATCAAACACTCCTTAAGTTTATAATGCAACAGGCCACTCACCCCATAAATGAATCTCTGGTTAAACTGCTGCATAGCTCCTTGAAGCTGACTTCGTTGGAGCTGCCATTGTTCATAGTTCCGGACAGATTCCAATGTTGGCCTCTGCCACGTCGTTGTTCTTGTGAAATGGTCAACGTAATAAATACGTCCCATGTTGTCAACCCGCCGTTCCCAACTACACCAGGACAAAAACAACCAGATTCAACAAATACTTGTGAAATAGGTAAGAATTAAACAGGACTTCATCTGAGCCTTTGTGCAGGTATTGTAAGATTTTACCTTTTAAAGCTACTTTTGGTTTACCTCAAGTCTTTGACGTACTTTAAAATGGTCTATAAGTGAACTTAAGAAGAATGTTTCTAAAAATTTCTTTCTTAAAAGTTAAGATCTATCTGTCAGGTTTGTAAAACAATGTATTTTAAGTCTCAAACAGTTATTAAGACAAAAGCTATAATTTTCCTTCCTCCAAATGTTCTTTTAACTGCTGCAATCCTTAAAGGGACACATTTGTATACGTAGCTTTTCACAGATGTCCAAAAAAGCACTTTTCCACAAGAACACAACTCATTCATCATTTCAAGTGGGTGTATAACATATAACACTAGGTAAATGTTGATAAAATATATTGGTGACTTCTACCTAGTTGATTGTTTAGGGTTTTTTTCAATATTCTAATAAAGAAATAGTTTCAGGACACCCCGGATTCTCAAGTCCCTTTTATAAAATGGCATAGTATTTGCATACAACCTATCCACGTCCTCCACACATCCTCCTGTATACTTCATCTCTAGATTACTTATAATACCTAATATGATATAAGTAATATGTAAATAGTTGTAAGTATAATGTTAATGTTATGTAAATAGTTGCCACGGCTTGGCAAATTCAAGCCTTGGCAATTTTTTTTTTCGTTTTGTATTTTGCGCTTTGGAACATCCCCAAAATTTCAACCTGTGCATGCAGAAGGCCAACTGTACTAAGATAATAAGCACGTTTTATGTAACAAAAATTTTTTTCTTCCTTTGCATTATTTCTTTATGATAAATTTGCTGGAGAGGACTACTAAGGGTATGTGTATTATTACAGTTACACACACTTTTTCTGTGAGAGCTGTAACTAATTTACACTGCCACCAGCAATGTTATGAGGTAAAGTTCCTCCACAACCTCATCAACACTGGATATTATCTGCTAATTTAACAAGTAAAGTTGTACCTCTTAGCTATGTATTTAAGATTACTGGCAAGATTAAATACTTTCCTTCCCATGTTTACTACTGACTTGCCTTGAATAAAAACTTTTTTCTTCCAATTATTTTTAGATAATTGAAATGCTAAATGCTTAACAGTATGTATTACTATATCTTTTATTTCCTCAACTATTTTGCAACAACTTCACTAGTATATATTAGCTTTTTATAATAAGGACTTTATCCTCATATATATGATGGGGCTATATAATTCTTATTCAGTTAAAAGAAACTAATCTTAAAAACCCTGCGGTTTGAGCCAGGTAAATGTTCACAAAGGAAAACTTGGAAATAACAAGACCTATGGACTCTTTAGATCAGAAAAGAGTAAAAACAGAAGTCACTCATCAGTGTCAATCAGTTCCCTGACTCTCTTCTTTCTAGTCTGCACCTACACCAAAAACAAAGTAGATAGAGAAAAGACTGACAGGAAGAGGAAAGCAGGAATGTAGGGAAGATTCTATACAGATAGAATCTATATTCTGAACAATACTTTTTTCTTCTTTAATTCAGATTACTTACCCAGGAGGTAGAGGTTCTGGTCTATCCCATGTTGTTCTTTTTTCAATATGATCTACATAGTAAACTCGTCCATGCTGGTCCACTCTCTGCTCCCAACTTAAACACAGAATTTAAAAGGCTGATATGGTACTTGTATGAGTAGCTTGGCTGTGGTTAATCCTGTCTTTGTCTTTTTCTCTTATATAACCATGTTACAGAAGTGAAACAAACAGGCTACTATATAAAGCAGATACCAAAAAAATTTACGAATAAAGTCGAGAAATGTAATCCTGAGAGTGACACACAGTGGATGAGATTTTTCTGCAGAAGTATGTGCCCTGAGAGATTTCTAAAGAGGCTTGAGGCAACGCACTGAAGAGACAAAGTCTATCTCAATTTCATCAGGTATACAAAGGACTTAAGTGGAAAAGAAAACCATAATCTATGTTTTAAAACCTGAACAAAGACTGAGTTGTTAACTGAAGGGCAAAGGACAGTTTGGATTCTGGAAAACCAAAGAATAAAACTTCATCAAATGTGTTCCTGCATAGTCTGATGGACAAGTCAGTCTCTAGTATTCTAGTCTCCTTGATGGGTTTATCCCCAAAATGAAAAAGACAGGAATAAATCATCAGAGTTTACAAGATACAATCATTTCTAACAGCACCCACTCAGTTTCTCTTTGCTAATCCCTTGTACAAACAACTTTCGAACCTGGCTTCAAATGTAGGCTTTCAAAAAGGAAAATGGCCTAACTACCCACATCAGTAATACAGTTTGTTCAGCAATCAAAATTCTCATCATGAAAGTTTCAATTAATTTTGATTAGCACTCTGAGCTCTGGATTAAATTGAATGTCACAATGTATATACATATATAAACTATTAGTATGCTATTCATTTTAAAGATAATCAGAGGATTTAAATGGGATTGAGAAGTAATTTTCTTAGTTTCCTAAATTATCATTACTTTGCTATGACTTTATGATGGAAAAAAAATTTAAGTGATTTTTCCCCCCTTCAAAGAAAAGGCAATCTGAATTAGGTAACTATTTTATTACTTGGCCTTGGTTAACTTTCTACGGCTCAGAGTCCTTCAATTAAAGTAAAAAAATTCTTCCACTTTGCTCTGAAAATGGAGAAATTTTAAATGTGGCAAGTATTTTTTTGTTCATTTTCACTTTAGACCTCACCACCACCACACACACACACATACATACACACACACACACACACACTCTCTCTCTCTCTCTCTCTCTCTTAATTATAAAACAGTTTTTAAAGAATGGAGTTCAGTACTATTTTCCTTATTAATAAATACATGCAGAAGTCTCAAAAAAACAAATGTTAACCAAAAACAATTACTCACCCAGGTGGGAGGGTAGCTTGAGGTACAGGATTTAATGGTCTAGGGCCTGAGCCTCCAGATATAGTAAGAGGAATTATTAATCCGGATGTTGCTCCTTCAGATGTATTTGAATTTGTATTCGTTGGTGGCAGAGAGCCCGTACTAGAGCCATCACTTTCAGAAGTGGTAGATGGTGAACCATTGACAGATGCTTTAAGATTTGAGGAAAATAGAAAAACAATCTCTTATTTTCACAAATCTACATTCAGGATAGAATTTTAAGTTAAAATAATAAAAAGGCAGATGACAAATGTAAAATTTAAGACATGGATATGCAGGTGAAAATTATTTAAATAAAATAAATAATGGGAAATAGACAATGGTTCCACTTAATAGGCTTCTTTACAACTTTTTAGGTTCTGTCTATCCTATTTCTCATTACAATACAGATGCTGATTTCCTGATGCTACAGGAAATAAAAACTTTTAGAATAGAAAAGTGCTGGTATCCCTTGGCATAAGTCCATATAGTAATTTTCCAGATCCTTAAAGTTGTCTTTCCTAAGAAACCCTATAGGTGTGAGACTACTTTTTTTTTTAAATGTAGGTACTGTAAGTACATGCTCTACCACTGAGTTATACTCACCCCCGATCTGAGACTAATTTTTGATGTTAGCTGTAGTACTGTAAGATCTGACTGATAAGCATAATATTCTTACAAACAGTTATTAAATTAAGTACATATTACATCTTCTAGAAATACTTGTTGACAAAACAATTCCTGGAGGAAGGAATCAATATTATGACAAAGTAGTATATGATCTTAAAGACTGGGAATATATTGTTAACACAATTATCTACAGAAAAAAGGGGAAGATGTGTAATTAAACACAGTCATTTAATAAAATGATCTGTGGACAACCAATTTACTTTTCTAATATTTGGTTTACTTAATTTACATTCCTGCCCACATACTAACAGATGAAAACAAACAAAGATTAAAGATTTATTCAGGCTAATCAGGAAAAATTATTTAAACTGTAAATGTTTATATTTTTACTATTTCATTTAATTTGTATACGGCTTTAAAATCTGAATAGTGTTTAGCATTTTTGGGTTATTTGTCATTTACTGATTTTTTTTAAAAAGATATAATGAGAATATGCAACCAGATCCCTCACTCTGAAATGCTTAGATCCACATAGTTACAAATCCTGACAGAAAATTTAACTATTATCTGTACTGCCTATAGTTTATATAGCACACATGTGATTTTCATTCTAAGTAGAGCATTTGCCTCAATAACTTCACCCCTAAGGGAAAAGCTTAGGGAAAGCACGTCTTGACCAAAATCTTAAATGTAGAAGTATAGCTAGAAAACCAACCCAGAAGGGTCTCCCGACACCTACTTGAGGATCAATTCCCCAACAGAATATTATTCACAATCACAGTACAGTGTGCTACATATAACCCTAGTATATGGACGGAATACATACCTGGTCTACGTGGGGTAGGTGGAGGTGGTCGTGAAGGTCTTGGAGGCCTAGAAGGTTTAAAACTGCCATTTGAGAGTGATGGAGAATTGTTCCCATTGACTCTCCTATTTTCACCAGACCCTGCATCCTCAGGTTCGTCAGATCCATTTGTGTTCATTCTGGGTAAGAAGAGGTGGAAAGAAAGGGAAAGGGGAAACGGGAAAAAAGTTCTTTGAATTTAACAAAAAGCCAGCAGGAAGAGCAAAAGTTTAGGAGCTTAAAAAAAGCTCCCTAGTTTCTGGCCAGCTTTCTCAAACACATAAACAGCCCTAAGGTGGAGTCTTACATACAGCCCTTAGAGCCCATTTAGAAATAGAGTGAGGGGTTACACAAGAGCACAGAAATCCTGGGGCCATTCAAAACTATTAGGTATGCTGGTTCAGATTTCAATAACTGCAGAGGTCCTTACACTGTATAAGCAGAAATAGTCAAATTCTCAAAACTCCAAATGCCTTAGAAAGGGCACTATTTTATCACAAGCACAGATAACTTAACCATCATTTTCTTAGTTCCCACTGGTTCTTAATATTATTTAGGTTTGAGGCAGGGATGACAGTCTGCAGCAGGAGAAAGAAGTACATTTATTTCCCAGGGACTGGGTGCTCTTCCCCAACCCAGCAAATGGTATACAAAATGTTCAAAGTTAGTGATCTAGAATAGAGGTGCCAACAGACTCTTTTTTTTTTTTTTTAAGGAGCTACCATTTCTTCAAAGCAGTGACATCAACTGAAGTGAAAGAAATTGGGTAAAACATTAACAGAAATGTCAGACTGAAAGTTACTACTACTGTCAGTTAAACACAGTTGATTCCTTCTCACAGGAGGATCCAGTCATGGACTAGAAGGCAGAGCATGAGTTAGCCACTTTGGAGATGCCTCAGGTAATGCTAATATCTACTACCTGGTAAATGGAAACCATTACAGAATATTAATCCATACTCCTAGACCTTCACAACAAGCCTAAGCAAAATCTAGTAGATTCAAGAAACCAAAACAGAGGCAATACCATGGATTAAATCATTTTCAAACTATGTTCCCCAGAAGTCTTTTGGGCTTTTCTACTCAAAGTATGGTATTTGGAGCAGAAGCAAGGGCAATACACAGTACCTTGTTAGAAATGAACAATCTGGGATTGCACTCCTGACCCCACTATATCAGAACAAGCATTTAACAAGATCTCCAGATAATCTGTGTGAACAGTAGTCCATGACAACTACGGCTTTAGAGGTTTCTCAAAATATTTATTTTGAATAAACGAACAGCTCAGTAATAGACAGTCAAGGCTTGGTTAGTGCTGACTGCCGGCAGGAAGGCCAAGGAACCGCAGAATATGAACTGAATGTAGCACAAGGGTCAGCTCTGCACTATTTACAATAGCCAAAACATGGAAACAACCTAAATGTCCATCAACAGGTGACTGGATAAAGAAGATGTGGTATTTTTATACAATGGAATACTACTCAGCCATAAAAACCGACAACATAATGCCATTTGCAGCAACATGGATGCTCCTAGAAGATTTGCAAATATTAACTACTATATATAAAATAAACAACAAATTTCTTCTGTATAGCACAGTGAACTTATTCAGTATCTTGTAATAATCTATAATAAAAGATTATGAAAATGAGTGTGTGTATATATGTATGACAAATATTATGCTGTACACCAGAAACTGACACATTGTAAACTGAGCATACATCAATTAAAAAAAAAGTCAGCACTGACACTGGTCCCCTTTCCCTAGGTGCTGAGTCGTATACCCCCCTTTTCAGTTGTGTGCCTCTTTGAGACTCAAGTATTGTTCTCTACACTATTTGAAGAGGCGACAAATTAGTTTGAAGGAAAGGTTCATGATGCTTTAAAAAAGACAGACAACTGGTAGAATGGACAAAAAATGGGAAACTGAGATTTATTTCTATCTCTGACTCTGCTACTGACAAGCTACGTGACCAAAGAAAAAGTTATTTAATCTCTCTAAACCTCAAAAGTTCATTGACTGAAAGTAAAATGAGTCCTTAAAACATTCTTAGTTAGAAGGCTGAAACTAAATTACACATCCACTGCTAGTCAAGTTTTAGGGACATGTGAGGGAGGGGGAACATTCAGGGCATAAGGTAAATCTGCTATGATAAGCAAAGGTACAGCAGAAAATGGATTCCAAAAGTGTTGTGCTCTGTTGTTGAAGATTAGTATCATGGGTATTTTAACATCCTGTTCACCCTTCTAATATTTTGGCCTGTTTCTCAACATAATTATTTGACAAGCTGGGTAATACAAGGACTCCTTAAGTTTCCTCTTCCTAGACCTTAAACTGAAATTCCTCTACCTACAATCTTCTATTCTTTCTACCTGCCTCCTGCTGTGTCTTTTATTCTGTCTCATCACGACCTTTAATCCCCTCTATTTCAGTCCATCAGTCCCCTTCAAGTCTCATATGGGCTCCATCACAGGCTACTTTCCCTCATATCTTTAATTCACTAGTTGCCCAACACTCCTGACCCCCACGTAATCTTTTACTACAACTAGTCCTTAATTTACTTTTTCCACTATTGTTCTCTGGAGCCAAGAAGTAATGTTGGAGAAAGTTCCAGTTGAGAAATCAGGTGTATACTGGTAGAGTAAATAAACTAGGTAAAATACCAACTTAAAAGGGCAGACAGTTCTACAAAGGGTCCTGATAAATTTTTCACTGGCCCCCAGTAACGAAAAGTCCTGAAGTTTTCATTTTCAATGACTTAAAAGATAAAAATTCTTTTTTGTGCTGCCAAAGTCAGTACTTTCCTTTCCTGTTTCAAAAAAGAAATCACAAATCAAGTCTCCTGGAAGCTAAAGAATGAGAAATGACAGATGATTATGACAATTTAAACCATAGGTTCAATGGGATTGGCATACTGGCATTAAAATTAACAGTAATAAAAAGTTTAATAGTAATTTGGTAGGGTAAAGAGCTTTTATTAGGTCCTGTACAATTATACAGATCTAGGTAAAAGACAAAAAAAGTTACTACTGTGCTTCTTCAGTCCATATCCTTTTAATCTGACAAACTACAATTTCCTAAAGCTTGATCACTTCAAAGAGACTGGGGCATCATGGGCTTTTTACAGTTCACATCATTCAACAACTTCAATTTGGGGTATCAATACTGCTTGAAAACCAGTCATTTTCTACATCTCTAATCTCCTCCTGGCCACATTCCCATTGCTCACTGAAAATTTTTTCCATCTCCTCAAACATCTAAAACCCAATTTGTAGATTATCCTGACTCCGCCTCTTCTCTAAAATGATTATTAGTGATCCTTCAACTATCTTCTCTACTTTAAAATTTCTCTGTGCCACTAATCATTTTGTTTGTTTCCCATCTATGGGGAAAAGAAAATTTCTCTTCACTTCTTCAGGACTAATCTGTCTGTGTTCTTGATTTCAGGACACATATATGTCCTCTAAGACTTTTCACCATTATTTAACACCTTACCTGTATCTTCCATCGTCTCCCTTCTTTTAGATCTTTCTTCTCAGTTCATAAATACAATTAAAATATTTCCTCAATCTTACTGCTCCTCAAGCTGTTCTCTCATTCTCCTTTCCTTCATTATAATTTATTGTGTTTATGCAATTAATGTATTTAGTGCATTTTAATTTTTAAAAGGTTTCAAAATAAAAAGTAGTTTCTAATTATAAAATAAAAATTACCTTCAATCCTACATTCTGGAGACTATTACCATTAAGAGATGGGAGTATCTCTTGCCAGTCCTTTTTCATTGGCTATTACTGTGATCATACAATGTTTCATATCCTGGGTGAATTTTTGTTTCTTTGTTTTATTACTCATTATATACCAAGCATTTCACCCAAATTATCCAAAAGCATTTTAATGCATGTAGAAGACTCTATCATATGGATATATCATAATTTAAACTTTTTTGGGAGGGGGTGGCATTTTTTTCATTTCCTTCAGATAGATTTCCAAAATAGAATAGCTTGGTTTTAGTATGCAAATATTTTGAAGACTGAACTACTGATTGCTAATTTTTTACAAATATTTTTAAAGGTAATAACTGACCTATTCTCTCATCAGCTAGATATGAAAATGTCCATTTCACCATAAAGTACTTACATATTTTAAAAATCTCTGCCAATTTGGTAAATCAAAACATTAATGTAAGGGGCGGGGTATAGCTCAGTGGTAGAGAGAATGCTTAGCATGCATGAGGTCCTGGGGTCAATCCCCAGTACCAGTGCCTCCATTAAAAAAAAAAAATGTTAATGTTCAACAATACTTCATTTATAGGCCGTCTGACTTTCCTGTTCTATGCACTGTATATTTGCCTATCGTTTGTAGTTTTTTTTGAAAAAAAAGTTTTACCAGAGATAAAACAAGAAGAAAACCTACGGAATGGGAGAAAATTTTTGCAAGTGAAACTGACAAAGGCTTGATCTCCAAAATATATAAGCAGCTCATACGACTCAATAAGAAAAAAATAAACAACCCAATCCAAAAATGGGCAGAAGACCTAAACAAGCAATTCGCCAAGGAAGACATACAAATGATCAAAAAACACATGAAAAAATGTTCAATATCACTAATTATCAGAGAAATGCAAATCAAAACTACAATGAGGTATCACCTCACACCAGTCAGAATGGCCGTCATTCAAAAATCCAAAAATGACAAATGCTGGAGAGGCTGTGGAGAAAGGGGAACCCTCCTACACTGCTGGTGGGAATGCAGTTTGGTGCAGCCACTATGGAAAACAATGTGGAGATTCCTCAAAAGACTAGGAATAGACTTACCATATGACCCAGGAATCCCACTCCTGGGCTTGTACCCAGAAGGAAATCTACTTCAGGACGACACCTGCACCCCAATGTTCATAGCAGCACTATTTACAATAGCCAAAACATGGAAACAACCTAAATGTCCATCAACAGGTGACTGGATAAAGAAGATGTGGTATATTTATACAATGGAATACTACTCAGCCATAAAAACCGACAACATAATGCCATTTGCAGCAACATGGATGCTCCTAGAGAATGTCATTCTAAGTGAAGTAAGCCAGAAAGAGAAAGAAAAATACCATATGAGATCGCTCATATGTGGAATCTAAAAAACAAAAACAAACAAACAAACAAAAACAAAGCATAAATACAGGACAGAAATGGACTCATGGACAGAGACTACAGACTTGTGGTTACCGGGGGGGGGGGGGGGGGGCGGGGTAGAGGGTGGGAAGGGATAGACTGGGATTTCAAAATTGTAGAACAGATAAACAAGATTACACTGTATAGCACAGGGAAATATACACAAAATGTTATGATAAATCACAGAGAAAAAAATGTGAAAAAAAATAAATAAAAAATAAAAATAAAAAAATAAAAAAAAAAAGTTTTGTCCTTATTTGTAAGAGCTTTTTACAATCTAAAGGTAATAATTTATCATCTTTCATATTGGTTAAATGTTTGTCATTTGCTTTTAATTCTGTATTTTTGAATATATAAGAGTTTTATATTTCTACATAATTAAATGTATTCAGAAATATTTTCTTCTAACTGTTTCATAGTTTCATTTTTAAAAATCAATTTTAAAACTCAATCTGGAGTCTACTCTGATTTGGGGATGAGCTAAAGTTCTAACCTGATATTTCATTTTCCATACAGCCAGTTTTCCCCGACTTGATTAGTCTAAGACCTCATTCTCTTCTGTAGTATTGAAAATTAAACCCCTCATCTTCTAAAAACACTTTTCTCTTAATTTCTGTGAAACTGCTTTTCTAATTTTGCGCTCCCACTTCTAAACATCCCTTCTTCGGTTTGTCCCTTTCCTCTTCACTAAATATAGGACCCTATGGTTCTGTTCTTGTCTTCCCTTTCATTCTCCACGAATTTCCCCCTGGGGTCTCAAATTCCATGATTTCAAAGTTTATCTCTAAAATAATTCCAAATCAGAATCTCTAACCTTTGCCTGGTTCTCATTTCTCTGGCACCAAATTATCAACTAAATGCAGGAGATCTAGAATAACTTTCCAGTCCTAAAGCTATTCTTCCTCCTATGTTCTAGTTCTACGGGTGACACTGCTATTTTCTTAGGCAATTTGACTTCTCTTCTGTGCCTCTTGACACTCAATGCTTAGTCCCACTGATTTCACTTCCACATTCTCTCTATTCGTCTACCACCACTGCTCCAACTTTCTCAGTGGATACTGTAACAAGTTTCCACATAGGTCTTCTAATCTTCACCACCACCATATAATCCAAACTATATACAACTGTTAAATAATTTTTCTTACAGAGTTTTGATCATATCAATGCCTTCTTCAAATATTTTAAAAGACAGTCCTCTCCATAGAAAATGATTCTATAAGCCTATACTTGCAAACCAAAATCTCCATCTGGCCCCAACCTCTGTAATATTAAAAATAACATTCATTGAGTTGGATAAGTACTTACTTACATGGTGGGGGGACCAGCATTTCACTTTAGGCAGCAGTGAAACACAGTAATTATAAGCTCAGGCTCTGAAGGTAAGGCAGTTCCAGGTTCAACTGTGCCACTTACACTGTTAACTCAGCCAAGTTCCTTTCCCTTTCTGAGCCTGTTTTCTCATCACCTATAAAAACGATACCTGCCCACTTCATAAAAATATTTAAAGATTAACTGAAATAACAGGAAACATGTTCGTCATACTGCCTGACACATCATAAAAGACAAATATTGATTGACTCTACTCTCAAATTCACCACCTGCCATTTCCCACTTTCAATTACTCTACTTTCAGCCAAACATTGTGACTGAAGATTTTCAATAAAACACTCTGTGTTCTTCCCCACCTCCATGACTGTTTTTCTTTTTTCCACTGAGAATTCCCTACAATTCCTTCAAGACATGTACATCCATTATAACTTGGTTTATGGTCTTAGGTCAAAGGCCATTACTTCCATGAAGCTTTTATACATTTTATACACTGTTTCACATTTAAAAAAACAATCATGTATCATTTTCTAATTTTAAAAAAAGCAGTTCAAAAAAGAAACAAGAAACAAGATTCAAACTACCTCTGAAGCAAAAAAGGATGAGATTAAGATGGAGTGACATTCCTGGCAAATTGTGCAATCCTGGATTTTCAAGAAATAGACTTCATTTATAACTGGAAAGATTTCCCATAATAGTTTGTTGTATTCTAAGAAATACCTGTATGTCTAACAAGAAGTGGTTCTCAAAGTGTAGGACCCTGTCTATCAGCATCACCTAGAAACCTGTGAAAAATGTTGGGCCCTACCCTACACCTAACTATTTGGGAACTGGAAATGAGACTCAGCATTCATGGTTGAACAAGTTCCCATGTCATTCTAATATACACTAAAGTTTGAGGAACACAGTGATACTAAAATAGCACTTGTGGTTTATTTTAGTTCCTTTAATATGTGGGTGTTAAGTTAAAACCTGAAGTGGATTTGGAAAACCAATAAGGAAAACTATATACTATACAGAATTGTCGGTGTGAACTTATCACCAATATACAACTAGCTACAAATTAGGTACTACTATGGCTTTGTTCTTTGCTTTAGTCTTATAAACCTCTGCTTTTCTCACCATACATATATATCTGATCTACACATAAGCTCAGATGTTTGTGGATAGGATAAAGAACCCTGGAGAACCAAGACACTAATACAATAGTCATAGAAAATACACAAATCAAAGATTAACAGTCAAGAAGGTACATCCAACAACAAAATTAACAAAAACACCAGGCACCAATCATCTTGGTACCTCATAAAAGTGACAGGAAGACAACACTGAGAAATATAAAACATCCAGACATGCTATAGGGGGAAAGGGTACCAAAAGGACTACATTTAAGATACACAGTGCATGAATTAAAACAAAAAGGTGAAAGAACCTAAAGCTATTTAGTAAACTTCTTAAATTATTGGGGGGTGGGGGGGCTTGCTCACTGGATATATGTTGCCCTGCCTTTTAGTCTTGTAGTTATGAAGTCTACAAACAAAACCAAAGGGGAAAAGCCAGTCACAGCCATGATTGTTGTGTAGTAACATTTAAATAGCATTTAACAGTTTACAAAACGCTTTTCAAATCACCATCTCAGAGGTATGCTCTCTGCAAAAGGCTAATACAAAGGAATTTAAGTTTAACACAAAAGACATGCTGAAAGATTAGTCTGGCAGTCTCAGAAACCTAGAAGACACTGTTTCTCAGATTATTTGTGACAGTGATTTACTTGGGAAAATGTAAAGCATTGATTAAATGAATTGCATGAAGCTAGGGCTCTAGCAATGCCTTTGTAAGAAGTTTATAACTGTCTAGAGGTGGTTTCATAAAGTATTACAAGAAAGATTTTCAAAAAAAGAAGCAACAGAGTGGCATAATAGAACCTTTCAATGAACTATAAAATTCTATCACATTCTCACTTATTAATGTAAAAATATGGGGTTATTATGCAAAAGAGGAGTTATGTGACCAAAGCAAACTGAAATATTAAAACATCTTTATGGGGGAAATTTCATGAATTGAAAAAATCTACGAGGGAGGGTATAGCTTAAGTGGTAGAGCCCATGTTTAGCATGAACAAGGTCCTGGGTTCAATCCCCAGTACCTACTCCAAAAATAAACTCAATTACCTCCCCCTCAAAAAAATAAATAAATAAATAAAAAGCACAAGAGGTATAAGCTGTCTTCCAGCCTACAGAGATGGTTATTGATTTTTAAAACCTTTTCTATTGCTGTTTAATCGGTGAGAAATAAAAGTAGTTTTCTCTGGGCAAGAAATTAACTACTCTTTAATATTCTACTTCTTGTGAGAGTAGTATAGGAGATAATTCTTTGTCACTGATAGATCTCTATTAGGTAAAACACAACAGCTTTATAAACTTTGATTTTCCCAAAAATCTTAGTAAGTTTTTCATATAGCACCAAAGTAGATCAGCTATTACAACAAACTCCTATGTGCCTATCAACTCGGCTTCTACAACTATCAAACATTTTGTTCTGTTTGCTCCACCTAACCTCCTCTGCAGCATCTGACACTGTAACACTCCATCCTTCTAGGTACTTTTCCTTTTGTTCTGTGACACTGCTTTTCTGGTTCTTCTCCTCCTCAGACTATTCCTTCCATGGTTCATGCTCTCCCTACCCACTGCTTAACCAGTTTGGAAAAAAACAAAGAATCCAATGGGATTTTGGAACTATTAAAGACATGTCACTTGCTGCTTTAAACTAGGATCACCTCTTTACCTAATTTTATCTCCCATTACCAGTTTCCAGGACAATCAGTAAACACTTAAAGTTTGTTAAGTGAGTTAACAAAACTCAAGGCACTCATCACTTTTTAGGCACTAGACCTGAAGGGAGACAGACACATGAAAATCCTGAATCTAGGCTAAGAGCAAACAGCTGGTATAAATCTCTGCCCCTTCTTAATGAAGGCCCAGAAGATACCACACCTAGTAGTGACCTTCACATATACCCAAAATTTATAGCCCAGCTTTCCTAAAGAAACTGAAGTATTAGCATTTGGGGATCTCCATCCTACTCCAGAGAACTGCAGTCAGATAAGCTAAGAATCTTGAATCTTCCATAAACATTTCCTTTCTTACCTTGAGCTCTGATTTTTTTTTTTTTTGGACCCTCATTTATTCTTATATCAATCTGAACTTTAAGTTTTGCCTAAAATGAAACTTTATTTATCTTCCCTTGTTTCTGCATTCTGTGGTACGTAATAGGTTAACAGGTGAACTCTTACCTTGTTTCATCCTTGGGTCTGGAGCCATCATCATTCTGTGAAGCACCTTTAACATCAACAAAATTTAGACAGAAAATGAGTTTTAAAAAGTGGTTTTCATGTGAACTCTTTCTTGAACATGCTATGTAGACAAAACTTTCATTAAATCTTTCTAGTAAAGAACATATTAGAATGGAATTAAATTCCAACATGATATTTAAAAGTAAAATGTGATAAATGTTCAAGTGATTGAAATTAGAAAAGTTTTAGCAAAAACTAATGGTGCAAATGATTATCATTTTTTGTGTATGCATATGATTATGTGTAAGAGATGATTAGTCAAGGTATATTACTCATTTGCTACTTCTGCCTTGTTTGAAATATATGTTGGCTTGATTCTAATTCAAATGTACTTTAGCCATCTTTTATATTCTAACTTCCTCCCCTAAAAAGTGCTGATTACTAACAGCATGATGGATAAAACAGATTTTTGAAAACAGAAAAACCAGTAATATCTTTCTTATGCAAAGGCCTTAAAAACAGCTTCAAGAACAGGAAAGTCACACATTGGTCTCAAAGTGGCCAAAATGAATGCCACAGCATTCATACTTTCTGCACATTTTATTTGGGGGAATATCCTTAGGATTCAGTGAGGGCCTGTGTACTATAAAAGTGATATAGAGGGAGGCTATTAGGTAGGCACACGGATTGCAGCAAAAACAGAACACAGAGAAGAAAAAACAAGAAAATGCAAAAAGAAGAACTCAAAACCTCAAAACAATACTAAGCAAAAGAATTCAGACACAGGTCATATACTATATAATTCATTTTTTATGATAAAAC
Organism: Vicugna pacos; assembly: GCF_048564905.1. Lineage (NCBI taxonomy): Eukaryota > Metazoa > Chordata > Mammalia > Artiodactyla > Camelidae > Vicugna > Vicugna pacos. The sequence continues at coordinate 25,738,890 of NC_133005.1, read as the reverse complement.
CAGAATAAGCAAATCCATAGAGACAGAAAGCAGATTAGTGGTTACCAGGAGATGAGGGAGAGGACAGTGGGGAGTGATTACTTAATGCGTAATAATTTGGTTTTTCTGGATGATGAAAAGATTTTGAAACTAGAGGTATTCACTGTGACTACACTAAGTGCCACTGAATTGTACACTTCATAAGGTTAATTGTATACTACGTAAAAGGCGAAATATTTATGTGATCTGAAGAAAACCAGGGTATTAATTGTATATTATGTAAATTTCATCTCAAAACAGTTTTTGAAGAAACAGCATTATAAAGCTGAAAATGCACATATCATTATATCCCGGCAATTCCACTCCCATGCATAAAATCTGCAAAAACCCTTCAACCTATATATCAGAAGATATATGAACATATAAAGGCAAAAATGTTCTATGTATCGCTGCATGTTCATTAAGGCAAAAAAAAAAATGGAAACATCTCAAATGTCCTTAGACATAAAAATGGATAAAGTGTAGTATATTCACCCAATAGATTATTAAATAAAATAAATGAGTTACAGATACATTAATATGAATAAACCTTAAAGGCAACATCGATATTTTTCATAGAACTCAAGAAAAAGCACAACTGTTTAAGGATACATGAATATGTGAAAAAAATTTTAAAGGAAATGATAAATTCAGCATAATAATAATCTCTAGGAAAAAAACAAGGAATGATACAGGGAAGACTTGTGTGGTAGTTCATGGGTGTTCACTTAATGACTCTGGTTTATATTTTATACATATCAAATATGAGAACATATGTTGTAGTACATGTATAAGAATATAAATCAAAGTACTTTTTAAACTGTAAAAATGAATAAAGAATAGTCTTAGCTGCAACCAACAATGATCATATTATAGAGTTTCTCTCTATAAAATATTTAGCTGGTACCCAGAGCCAGTTGAGATGTAGTAATCTCAAACAATATTTGGTAGAGCAAAAACTTTAGGCTAGTTTCTTAGAATTTATTTTACTGATAAAAAACACTATAGATATAACCACACATGAAAACGACTGTTTACCCTAAAATTAAAAGGAACCACAAAAACTAGATTCTAATGAGAAAGACTAAGAAAAAATGAGATAATGAGATAAAATCAGAACAGAATGGAACATATACAATAAGAACTGGAGGTTTTATATGCCAAAAACTATCCCCAAATTAAGTCCAGGGCACACACGGTAAAGAATGAAGATCTTTACAATAGTATGTTTCTATTTTATAATTATGAATTTAAAAGTAAAGAGACTTTTATTCCTCTTAAGGAAAACGAATGTCTCTGATGATGATACTTTTCAGTGTTTGTCAAATGTCATACTTGGGAAGACAGGTGTTAAACTAACAATCTTCCACCACCACCCGCCCAAGAAGTAAAAATAGATGAATGGGAAGTCTGTGCAGAAATGAACAACTGCCCCACACCCAATTTATTGAGTAAAGTGAGGACTGAGAGCTACAAGTCTACCTAATTAGCAAATTAAATAAAGGCTGCTTCTTTACAAAGACGCAAAAAAGAAGATTAACAGTTGTACTTAAGAAAAGGAAAACACCAAGACAGATTGTAATGTTACCTCCTAAACAGAAAAACAGGAACGTATCAAAGAAAATGTTACAACTCTCAGACTCAGCTGGAATACTAAACTTGTTCCTTGAGTAAGGATAGCAGTAGGGGTGGTAGAATGGGAATGTAAAGCTCTCTAATTTTTAAAGCTTGAAGAAGTGGGAAGAACAAACATGCTGAGTGATATTTGTAAAAGGCTTATTTATATAACTGATATTTTAAGAAAATTTATCCACCAAAAACAACGAAAATTTTTAAGTACCAAAAGAGATAATGCTGTCTCATCAGGAAAATCCAATCTTCACAGTACATCTAAATATAAAGCAAGCTATTATTTGGTGACTTTTAAATATGTCTGACCAAAATTCAGACATATTTCCTTTCATAAACATTGTTTTAAATTAACCAAAAAGTTAAAGTCTGAAAGAGCAGACTTCTTATAAGAATCATCCTATGTGTTCTTCCACAAAAAGTCTGACTGAATATGCACCAAAAAAGGAATCTAAAAGTCTGCAACATCAGAAAAATATCAGAATACAAAGGCAACCAACCAATGCACAGGTGCTAGAAATTCAACTTTAATGCTATGCTCTAATTCTCATTTCTTAAAGTTACAGAAATGAAACCAATCAAAAAACAACAAAAGTAGTTTCCACCACAGGTGCTTGTGGGCTTAACTAACTGGGTTTTGTCTGCTTACTTACAACAATTCACGATTTGATTTAAAGTTCCTAAGTTTTCAAGTGTGAAACCAAAAGCATACTGGAAAGAAAAGGAAGTAATAAATATTTGTGTTTCAGTCTTGACTCTGCACCATACTGGTTGGTGTGATACTGGACATACTACTTAAGCTCTCAGAGTCTCACTTTTCTTCATACACAAAACGCAGGTAATGACTTACAAAACTGTGATGGTCAAATTAGCATATACGTAAACACACTAACATAGTGCCTGGCACCTGGTAAACATTCAAAGAACAGCAGCTTTTTTATCTGGTAACTCCAACCCTAAAATCCACCACGACTTCCCAGTTAAAAGCTCTCTTTACTTCAAGGAATTAGGTTAAATTCTGTCAATTATTTTCCTACTTGAGTGGAAAACTGGTGACACAGAAATGTCCACTTACGTAGAAAATAAACAGTAACGTAAGTATAAATATGCAGCTTAGATTCTACTCTGATATATGAATACTAATATGCTTTACTAATTATTAAATATTCTGCATTAGCAGTAGTTTCAATTTATAGGGAAAAAACTTCGGAAGCTACAAATACTGAGGTTTTAGAGCAGTTTAACAATGTAATTTAACTTTTATTATCTTCCAGAATTCCAATTTATAGAAAAATGTAACCAATATAACCATTACAGCGTTCTTGTGAATAGCAGTCAATTAAAATGAACGTGTCAATACTGAAGCAGTATGACCATTTCAGAAATTTCTCTCCCATCCTCATTAACCCCAAAGAACCAACCTAGAAAACACACTAGGACTACCTTAAAGGACCTGCTATCAAAAAAAGGTTATGAGTTAAAGAGGAAGTATGAAGCCTTCCAAAGTAGAAACAGAAGTATGGCAGCATCTGACAGCTGCAAAATGTTTCAGAATGCAATTTCTAAATAAAAAGACCTTGTTAGACTAACAAGGAAACCATTAATCCACTCTTTGTCTTACCTCTAAAATCTACATTTCAAGTGAAAATACACTTAGTAGCACATTAGAAAGGTATGGAAATATCTAAAGGTAATCCACTGAGAAGTAGTTTTATTAAGTATGCTAGCTGTGCAGGCACTAATTCAGGTGCCAGCAAACTTCATTTAATCATATTTATTCCCTTTAACAAACACTACTAAATTATAAAATATACCAGCATGCATATAGTAAATTGGTTCTGTCATTATTTAACTCAAAAACATCTCAATAAATGTAGCCTACAAAAATGGAAGAGGACTGGCAAATGGATTCCAGCTTGTATTGGTTTGTCCAGTACAGTATTTAAAAGAATTTTGAATCAAATTTAAACTCAGACACTGCTACAGAAAATAAACTACGTTTGCCACTGGCACTGGAAGAGATGTGGCATTAAATATACCACATTAACTGCTATTGTTGGCTTACCAAATGAATACTTCATATATATCAATTCATCACTCATAGGGCCAGCTATATTCTGCTTTTATTTGGCTAGGTTTTCAACTTAAGGAAAAAGGTTTTCTTCATAGAAACAATGCACTAAAAGGAAATTTTTAAATGATCAATCTCTCTTCTTAAAAAGAAATAATTTCTTTAATGTGAAAAAGAAAAGCAGTAGCTACAACATACTACGGTGACTAATGTAAGAAGAATCATTAAAGATCCTATTCAAGAAGTGATTACTTACTTTGTGAACACGTAGTTTCACCGTTAGTAACAACTTCTGAATCTAACTGCAGTCCATCAAGACAAATCGACAAATCTCCTATTGTCTCTGTTGGTTCTTTGTCACCTACCAGCTGTAAAGTCACAACTACTTCCTCAACTGGAAGAGAATAAAATTACAGAAAACAGTCACTTTTTTTCCTTTAAGTCATCTTAACTGTTAAAAACAATGTCAGAAAAAATTTACATTTTTATGTATACAATTTGTTTTAATAAACTTCACCCAAGGTTTCAGACCTTTTAATGCCAAAATATTTTAAAAATAGAACAAAATTTGCTAATGTTTAATATCCACAGTGTAAAATACTGAATATGAATAGCTCAATCATCTTATTTATTATATTCATTCCCTCTTTATATAAAATGAGCCAGCAGGACATTTAAGACCACTCAAAAATATATGCTTGGCAGGGGAGGGTATAGCTCAAGTGGTAGAGTGCATGCTTAGCACCTCCTCTAAGAATAAATAAATAAACAAACCTAATTACCTTCCCCTAGCAAAAAAAAAAAAAACATGTCTGAATTATATTGAGTGAAAACATATAATTTAAGAATGAATTTTATCTCATAAATCCTAAGTGAGAAATAAAATTCTTAGAAGTATTTTTAGATAATCAAGGGTTTAAAAAAATCTGTTTTGAAATTATGACATTAAAACAAGCATGTTTCAAGTTTTTACGTATCTTTAGTATACACAGATATATATAAAGAGATATACACATATAAATAAAACCACAACCATCTAAAATGAGAAATTTAAAAAAATAATCATTGGGGGGGGAGGGTATGGTTCAGTGGTAGAGTATGTGCTTAGCATGCACAAGGTCCTGGGTTCATTCCCCAGTACCTTCATTAAGAAATATACAAATAAATAAGCCTAATTACCTGCCCCCCCTCAGCAATCATCATCATCTGAAAAGGAAACCTGTCAAAATATTAACCATATCTGTGTCTCTGTAGTGAGATTTTTCCTTTATTTCTGCTCTATATTTTTTAGTTTTCCATAACTGAATATACAGCACTTCAATAAGTATCTATTTACTAAATAAATATTCAAAATATTGGTTCCAAAAATGAATGGCCAAATCATGGTTACTGAGAATGCGTTAAACGGGTCAAGATTCATCTCCCTATTAATAGTCTAACAAAGAAAATCTTAAAAACAAATAGTGAACATAGTCATTCCCCACATTTAGCCTACGAATTTCTTAACAGAAAAACAAAACCTGAGCATACTTTCTATTATTTATACATACATACATTTCATATTGTTTGACTTTAATGTTTCATAGATATCTAATGCAGCAGTTCCCAACAAAACATCAGATTTCAGTGTCTGGTGACTCCACACACGAAAATGTAATTTACTCACAGGGGTAACAATACTGTGAAAAAAGATGAAAAAAAGATTATTTACATTAAATATCACAATGTAATCCTAAATAAATTACAATTAAGGTTTTCATTGCACCCCTTATAGTTTACTGTACAATCAATGTTACCTATATTCTGTCATCTTTTAAAAAAAATCTACATGCTACATGTTTGCAGTCTTCACTTGTGGCTGAACATTAGGGGCAACTTCATGCATGGATCAGCAACAAAAGCAAAAGTCTTCATAATCACAACTACTTTCTCAACTGGAAGAACTTGAGCTATGTGTTCCCCCAAATGCCTTGGCTTAAGAGCAGTAGTACTGATGCTGTGCAACAAAAACAAATACACTGTAAATCAACTCTATTTCAATTTAATTTTTTTTTTAAATTAAGAATAGCAGAATCATATAGGGCAGCAAGGAAAATTTCTTTTTCCTTAACTTTTAAACCACTAAGGAGTTCATGTTGTTATCAGCTTAAGATCCCTAGTACATATTTAGTGAGCACAGATAGCAGTTGATAGAAAATAAATGAGTAGTCTATTATTCTGAACTTCTCTAGTCATTATGGAGGCTGTAACCTTCTGAAGATTTTATTTGTTTTTTTAAAAAATGTTACTCACATATTGCTTAATATAGATTAAATCTCTAATGGGCCACTAATTAAAAACAAAGTCTAAGAAACAATGTTGAACTAAATACAGATAAGGAGCATTAGAATGAACTTCTGCGAATTTAAAAATTAAAGTGAGGTAATTCAACTGTACTTCAGTTTATATAAATATATATTCTTGTGTGTGTGTGTGTGTGTGTATGTGTGTGTATGTGTACTACTGCAAGGCCATAGAAAAAGTGAGCTACTCATAGCCCTCTATTTCAACCCTAAGGAAAGAGCTGCCAAGAATCTTTCTAGGCCCATGACGACCAGCTCTCCCAGCTGTTGTTCACTGGCAACAGTGATACTATCATCAACTAAATAGGAAAATGCAAAGAAAAGGAGAGGCTGGAAAAGCAAAGAACTAAAGAGAAAGGGGAATGGAAGAAGTAGTCTTAAGGGAAAAAGAAAAAACAAAAAAAGATGAGAGAGATAAGAAGAACATGAAAATACGTGAAAAACTTCTTTAAAATAGCATTTCTGCTCACCTACTGTACAAAATATACTGTAGAAAATATTTCCAAACCTACACTGTAAGAGGCTGCTTCCATTTGGGACTGTTCGTATTGTTGCATTTTTCTGTCTTCTTTGACTGTCCATCTACAGTGACTTCCACATACGGACTTGGTCCAAACCAATTCTTTTTATTTTCTTTAAGTTTTGCTGAAATGACTAAGTTAAAAAAAGGGGGGGAGGGGGATTTCAATATTTGAGATGTTAGTTCATCCTTCAATTTAATTTCATAAAGGTTCAACAGAACATTATTATTTTTATTATTTTAATGTTTTTAAGCAAAACATTTTATTTCAGATAAGCAGTTTGCCCTAAAATACTAATTCTATTCATGTATTACTTTTGTATTTCTTCCCAACCTACTAAAAAATATGAGACTTGCCCATACCAGCCACCCCAATTCCCATCAGTAGACCACCCCACTGTCAGCATCAGTAGTCTCAGAACTCTAAGGTCAATTTAAAAGTGCACTGACAAACTTAGTCAATACATATCAGAATGTCTATGGTGTCTCAGATATTGCTCTAAACTGTGGATAGAACAATTAGAGGCAAGTCCCCGTAATGAAAAATAGCCTAATGTGACAGAATATGACTTGGTACTAAAGAAATCTAAAGAAGTACTCTTAAGCAACCATCTAAATGACAAGGAGCCAGCCATGTGAAGATGGAAGGTAGAAAGAAGGGAAATGCCAGACAGAGGTACAAAAGCTTGGTATACCTGAGGAAAGGCACAGCAAAGAGGGGAAAATGGTAAATGAGGTGAGATCAAATTTAGCTTTGTTAAGCCAAGATAAGGAATTTGGACTTCATTCTAAGCATACTGAAAAGCCACTTAAGGAAGAGAGATACAAACAGATTATTTTTACCATCTCATATATCTCATTATCTTAGCAAGACCTTCTTACATCCTTAGCCTTCACCCTTGAGGCAGTAACCTTTGCCATAAAACAACCTTGTCCAAGCCCTGTGTGGAAGGTGCAATAAGTAGATTTGAATCTAGTAGAGCAACCCATGGTTGCCACAGGTGACATCTCATTGCTTCCCTATGAATGAGATGATCACAACCAAGGAAATATTCTACCACCTGGATATCTACTCCAGCAGCAAAGTTCAGAGAATGCCAGTACCCTTCAAGACTAAGGGGCCTTTGTGAGTTGCTAGGTAAGTTTATATAGCAGCTACCAAAGAAACTCAATATACAGTCCAACGCATAGATAGTCTAGGCACCCAGCTGGCACAGTCCCAGGTGGCGGTCCTGAATCTCTCGACTTCACGTACATCAAATACTTCTGTCCACTAGTGCTTGAGAGACTACTAGAGCCATCTAATTAAGAGATGACAATGATTTAGACTAGGGTGGTGAACATGAATATGGGGAGGGAAAAAGACAACCAACAGGATTAGACTGCATAGATGAATCAGTTGGGGAAAAGCAGCAGAAAGGATAACTCCCAGGTTTCTGGAGTGAATAACTGAATGGAAGGTGGTATCATTTAATAAAATGGAAAAGATCTGGGAAAGAACAAGTTTGAGGAGGGCAGCAAAGGCAGGAAATCAAGTGTATTATAATAAACGTACAAAATTTGAGATATTGTGAGAAGTCTTAAGTGGAAGCACTAAGTACGATGTCTTTTTCAGAAAAGAAAACATTCAAGTGGGGACCAGATTTATCTCTTGATTAGTATGTACCATAAAGCCCTAGCGCTTAACACAAAGCCTAATTTAATCACAAGATTATCACAGAAAAATAGAAAATTCCTATTTTTAATACATTTCTGGTCTGAGAAAAGGTGAAATAGCCCACACAATTATGCATAAGCTCATTTTATCTCAGGGGCTCTTATGGTCCTCTAAAATTGATTAAACCTAGAACCAAGAACAATGCAGATCTGACAGGAAGGAAATGATCTGCCCTCAGTGGCTCTTTTGGGGATGCAAACTTTTGAAAGCTAGTTTGTCACATAATCCCACCCAACCACATGAGAGCCATTTTAGGAAACTTTAAATGGGGAAATTAAAGGAGTAAGGGAAACTAACACCAACTGTTAGTGTTTACTGAGTCTGGCACTTGAATATGGTCATTTCAATACTCAAGATTATTCTATGACACAGGTATTATCATCTTAATTTTACACATGAAAAAACAAGCTCAACAGAATTTAAAAGTCTGTCCAAAGGTCACTGCAAAGCCTGGGCAAGAGAAATTACTTAAGGGTTCAAATCTCAAAGTTCAGAGGGGGAGGGTATAGCTCAGTGGTAGAGCACATGCCTAGCATGCCTGATGTTCTAGGTTCAATCCCCAGTACCTCCTTTAAAGAAAGAAACAAACAAACAAACAAACTTACCCCCCCAAAAAACCCAAAATAATTAAAAACCTCAAAGTTCAGATCACATAAAACTTTCATTATAGTCTCAATACTATGAAATATACCAATGTACTGCTTCCTAAAATCTAAATCCCCACAGTAAATTAAAAGATTAAAAGAACTACCACATGATGCAGCAATCCCACTCCTGGGGATACATCCAGAGGAAACTCTAACTCGAAAAGACACACGCATCCCAATGTTCAAGCCAGCACTATTTACAATAACCAAGATATGGAAGCAATCTAAGTGTCCAGTGACAGATGAATGAATAAAGAAGATGTGGTATATAAATACAGTGGAATATTACTCAGCCATAAAAAAGAATGAAATGCCATATGCGGCAACATGGATGGACCTAGAGCTTATTACACTAAGTGAGACAGAGAAAGACAAATATCATAGAATATCACTTTTATGTGGAATCTAAAAAAAAATGATACAAATGCACTCAGTTACAAAACAGAAAAGGACTCACAGACACAGAAAATAAAGTTAGTAGAGAGGAAAGGTGAGAAGGGATAAATTTGAAATTTGGGATTAACAGATACATACTACTATATATAAAAACAGATAAACAAGGACCTACTATGTAGTACAGGGAACTATAATATCCTGTAATAGTCTATAATTGAAAAGAATCTGAAAAAGAATACATATTTATATATGTATGTATATACATATGTATAACTGAATCACTTTGCTGTATACCTGAAACACTGTAAATCAATCATACTTGAATTTTTTTTTTTGAAGAGTAAAAAAACTAAAAATGACAAACTGGAAGAAAAGGAATCAGAAAAATGTCATTATTATCAGTCACCTGGGCTACTTCAAGAAGCCTACGCTATTCTTCAAGAAGCCTGTAATTGTCTGTTTTTATTTTAACTTCTGCAATCCAACCTCTCACAGCTTCTAGAAATTATCTTCCTAGAACAGATATGATCATGTCAATACTTTTCAATGATTCTCTAATGCCTGCAAAATGAAGTTTAAACCCTTCTGGGGCATTTTACATTGTTTACTATATACCTTCACAGACCCTTCCTAGATCAAATCCCACCAGGCCCCTGGTATTCTAACCACCTGTAGCTGTTTGCTGTCCTTCACAAGGGACATGTAATTTCAGGCCTCATATGTGCTACCCCCTCCACCATACTGATCCTTCTTCCTTGTCACCCAATAAAATCCTACTTCTTAAGAGACAAATGTCCCCTTCTCTTTGATTGAGTACTTCTTTAAACATAAGAAGTTAAATTGTTCTTGCCTCTCTGCTTCCACAGCATTTTCATATTTATGTATGGTTCCTACAGCTTTTTATTCTGTCTTAGTAAGTTTGTTAGTTTTTACCTGTTTAACTCACCCTGTAATTCTCTTCATGGCAAGGTTATAACCTGTCTTTATAACTTGCTATTGCACTCAGTGATTTAAACCTGAGAGACATTTAATACTTTTGTTGAACCAAATGATCAGTCATGATAGAAAACAAGTTGTCCTGCTTTATAGTTACTTACACAGACACACATACAATCTACTGCATATCTATCTGATCCTTCTGTTCTTAAAGTAAATGCTTTTGATCTGATTTCAATTCTTCATCCTACCTGTCCAACACAAAAAAACTTTGATAATTTAAAAATTAAGTAAAAGTGAATCTTTAGCTTATCCAACTTATTTTGAGAACCAGGAGGCTATAGTGAACAAGGGAAAACAAATAAGGGTGCTGAGACCAGTAAATTAGCAGAACAATGAACTGAAAAGAGATAAAACTAGTGAGGCAAGGGCTACCTCTGTGGTCACAAGTCTTGAGAGGCCACGTGAAGCCCCTGTGGCAGAACTATGTCTTCACTGGGCAGAACTGGATAATAAACTCTTGACTTTAAACTTTTAAGTATGAAGAACCCTTCCGGTCTCTGAGCATTGGAAGCTAAATATATGGTGTTTCTAGTAAATTTGGGGAAATGCAGTAATATTTAATTCTAATTAGTAATAACTAAAATAAGATGGTTTCTCTTCCTCAAATGATGAGTTTTAAATAAAGACTGAGACGAATAAATTTCCAGGAAATACCAAAGTATTTATTTTGCCCACAGAAGTATAATGCTAGCATACAGCAGGCATCAAAACACAGATAAATTCAGTCTAATAGCTTAAGTTATGTATAGAACATAATTAAACAGGAAGTGGCTAAAGACAGGGAAGGATGTAAGAAAACAGACTTATGTCCAAGGTAAAGGACCCAGGCCGTGGAATTAGAGATAAAGAATAGATGATCCAGGAAATGCAAGATTAAAAATCAACACAATTTGATAATGGATGGAGATGTAAAAGGTAAAGGACAAAGAGGCAAAGAAAATTTTAAATATGTGATCCACCAATTAGCTTCTTGGTAACAGTGTTAACACCTGCATTCTAGTCATAAATTAAATTTTTACTGTTAAACACCAATGATCTTTCACAAAACAGTATCATTCTTGCCATTCATTCTGGCCCCTTTTACATTTTAAGAAGATCAGAATGATAATGTTAAGAAAGAAGACAATGTAAAATAAGCAACCAACCTTATAAAAGATTTAAGCTTAGACTGCTATTAAGATATTAAATTAGATATGAGAAATCCTAGAGGGAGAAAGAAATAAGGAATTAGAAGAATAATTACTGTGCACTTATATACTGTTTTGAAGTTTTTCAACTCATATACACTGTTCTTTCAACAACCACGTGACAAAGGTGTTAATATACTCAGTTCACAGATAAGGAAACTGAGGATCAAAGATATTAGTGACATACACAAGGTTATACAACTATTAACGATCAGGACTAACGATCAGGAACCAGGACTAAAATTCAACATTAACTACCCTAAGATTGGAGTCACTAGTCTGTATAGATTTGTTGATTAAAACTGAGGGTGGAGGGCTAGATGACCTCAAGAGCTTAGCTGTAAAAGCTTTAATGGCACACTTGTCAAAACATTTGAGTTAAGTATTTATGATTTTGTGCTAAGATTTTTGCATTTATTTGTTAAATTATAGAGGAAAGCTACTGTCCAACACAAGGATCAATACAGACATATTCAATACCCAATAAAAGTGTTAAGAGATTGTTTAAATGTCAACAGAGGTTCTCAAAGGAGCTGCCTCCATCAATTACCTTGATCTATGAAAGATGGCACAAAAGACAATCTTTCTAATCCAACTGAAACTGAAATAGCGAAATGGCTATTCAGGTTACTTCCATAAATTAGTTAGAATCAAATTACAGAAAGTGTTACTAATGCACTGTTTTTTTTTTTAAGCTTAAGGTGTATAGCATTACAATTTGACTTACATATATCATGAAATGATTACCATAGTCAAGTTAAGTGAACATTCATCATCTATCTCATATAGATAAAAAGTTAGTTAGAAAAAATTTTTTTTCCTCATGATGAGAACTCTTAGGTATACTTTATTTATGTAAATACTGAAAAGGAAAAGTGAGGCTGCCTTTCCTTTGATGTCCCTATAAAGAATTAAGTGAAATTAAAACATACCCAAGTTCTCTAAACAATCCACTTATCAATAACATTATGAATTAACTTTTTAGAACTCTGTTTTTCTACAACTTATAATAGTTACCATTTCTCTGAAAGAGATTTTCTACTTGCCCTCAACTTCGTAAGGGAAAACAATCAGCAAATATATACTATAAACAAATAATGTATGTATGCATGTATGTATGATAGTTAAAAAAATACCAATTTGAGCAGAAACATAGAATAGGATTTTAAGTTTTGACACTAAATTCTATCAGTCTTTTACATCAATTTTCTAAAACATAAATCCAACTGATTGCTCTCTGTTAAAAACTCTTACTATTTTCCATCTCCCTTGGCAAAAAAAATTTTTTTTTAATTTGTATCCCTGACACACCTGAAGGAGATGACCCACTGCCATTAATTCTCATAGCTCCTGGATCTGCAGCAGTGGCTTTTAGGAACATCAAGGAAAGCCTTGTACATTTCCTTCCTTTAAGCCTCTTGCTCTTTGATATTTGCTCCTGATTCTTTTCTACCTTTCTACTGTTAAGTAGTAGCAATGCTTCAAACACCACCTCCTTTCACAACAACTCTATTCAAATGCTGATCTCTCTTTCCAGACCAGTCATTATTTCTTCTCACCATTACCATACACCCTGGCATTTATACTTTACACTTGTATATTTATGCCTTCCTTGATTCTAGAAGATGTTGAAGCACCTTACAAAAAAAAACAAATATTATAGCTGATCCATTAACACAGAATAAAAAATAACAATGTCAATTAAGGAGATTTGCACAAAATAAATTAGTTCTGAGGTTTCTGGCATCAAAAGCAAAGAAGTAAATAATAAATTATGGGGGGAAAGTATAGCTGAGTGGTAGAGCACATGTTTAGCATGCACGAAGTCCTGGGTTCAATCCCCAGTACCTCTTTTAAAAACAAATAAATCTAATTACCACCCCCCAAAAAATTTTTTAATAAAACAATATATTATGAAGGATACTTGATCCTATTCAATGTGGCACTTTACTAATTTATTATCTGATACTCTCCATTTGTCTCATATTTAACGATATATTTGTTAAATATATAACTTTTATCCATAATTCATGGTGTCTTTTTTTATTCAAATGGTTTTGCCCTATCGTTATACATTCTCAGAATTTTTAGACCCAAGATTAAAAGCTTTCAAATGGCTAAGAATGTTTTCTTGGGGTGTACTCAGGCATTTGTTAAATGTTTTTCTTACTGTGATAACAATGATAACAAATAAGACAGTCAGTTTATGCAGAGAAAAAGTCTAAAAGAATATAAACCTAAATCTACACCTAAAACAATGTAACAGTATTTATCTCTGAGGACTGAGATGATAAATAAGCACTTCTCATTTTATTTTACTCAGTTTTTAAAAATAAAATCATGTATATTACTTATGTAAGCTGAGAAGTTTAAAGAATTTTTAAAAGATTGTTCCAATCAAAGGTTTCAACATTAAGCTGCACCAAAAAACACAAGTCTTAAGAAGCGTGGCCCAATGTAAATAAGCTTACCCAGAGTACCGTGAGGATGGGGAAGGGAGAAACAACTAGAACCTGGCTTTAGCCAAGAAATATTACTCTTTCGTTGAGAATCAGACATGGCTAAGGAAAGAGATTAGAGTTAGTGAAAGAATTCCCCAAAATAAACTCTAGGACGCTGTCATCCTAAGAAGCTGTTTCCTTTGTATAATGCAATCACCTTTAGATTCTTGAGGAAAATAATAAGATACAGTTTGTAGCCTAATATTAAAAATCCAGAGTCAGATTTAAGTCAGGTATAGCAGAAACAAAAATATTATACAGAGGGTAACTGCTCTATAGACAATAAACGCCATTAAATTAAAATGAGAGAGACTGAAGTTTCACTGTGTGATAGACACATAAACATGTCTGAAGAAAATCCAGTGCCTCACCTTGGCTAGAGCAAATAGCTCCTATATAAAGCCTAGAGAGACCATAAGGAGAAAGACTGTAAAAAGTCTTAGCCTAGTTTAAAGAAATTCTACACCATAATCAAGGAGATGCACTGAAGGTTTCTAAGCAGGTGGCATATTAAGAACATTAATCTGAAAGTGATATACTTGGTTAGCATAGTTAGAGAAAGAAACAAAGACAGAGATAATAGTTTAGGTAAGTAACAACAGTAACCCCCAAAATTTAAAACAGACATTTCTCCAAAAAAAGATATATAAATGGATACTAAGCACAAGAAAAGATGCTTAACATCACTAACTGTAAGAGAAATGCAAATCAAACCCATGAGATACCACTTCACATCCATCAGGATGTCTCTAATCAAAAAGAAAAGCACTGCAAAGATGTGGAGAAACTGTAACCCTTACACATGGCTGATGGTAATATAAAATGGTGTGGATGCTTTTAAAAATAATTTGGAATTCTTCACAATGTTAAGTGTGGATATTATATGACCCAGTGATTCTACTCCTAGGTATATACACAAGAAAACTGAAAACATACACCTTCACAAAAGCTTGTATACAAATGTTCACAGCACTATTCCTAATAGCCAAAAAAGTGGAAGCAACCTGAACATCCATCAACAGATAAATGGATAAAGTTATGTCCAGACATGGCATATTATTTGGCAATAAAAAGAAGTTATATACTAACACATGCTAAAACATGGATGAATGTTGGGAACAATATTATGATAAGAGAAAAAAGTCCAAGACAAAAGGCCACGCATTTTATGATTCTATTTATATGAGACATCCAGAATAGGCAAAGCTACAGAGACTGAAAGTAAATTAATGGTTAGCTAGGGCTGAGGGTGGTTGGGGAACATGGAGCAGGGCTTTCTTTCTGGAGTGGTAAAAATGTTCTAAAGTTGACTGTGGTGATGGTTGCACAACTCTGAGTATATACTAACAACCATTGACCTCTAAAAGGGTAAACTGTATGGTATGTGAATTATCTCTCAACAAAGCTGTTAATAAAATCCAAAACAAAACAAAATACAATAGCAATTGTCCAAGCATGTTTAACGAAAAAAAAAAAAACCCCAAATCCTGTATGATATACACAAGAATATTTTGAAATAAAAAGTGTAATTTTTACATACCTTAACATTATGTTCATTCATTCAGCAAATATTAATTCAGCACCTGATATGTAACAGCCACTAAAGACTTTCTTAGGATTTTTTTTTTAATATTTGGGGGTAAAAAAAGTAAAGCAATAAATCTTTTTAAGACTTACCAGTAATCTGAAGTTGTGATTTCATGGTCAGGCTACCCATTGAACCAAGCTGTGATCCACTGTCAGACATACCACAAACAGTACGGCAAACCTGAAAACAGCAAAGAAGGCACTATAAACGTCAAAAATTCCTACTTAAATAATATATAAATAGTGCTAACTAGGCCATTTCCATGTTCCACTGAAGGCCATATAATAACTAGTGGCCTTCACATTGCTAAATTCAATTTTCAATTCTAGTATTCCTCCTGCCTACCCGGTCAGCAAAATCTGACATGGCTGATCATTCCTTTTTCCATGGTTTACTTTCTTCCTTTGAGTTCCCGAGACATTCTCTAGGTTTCTGTCCTACCTACCTAATGTTCCTTCTCAGTCTCCTTTGATGATTCCTTCTGTTCTCTCCATTCTCTTAATATTGCAGTGTCCTAAGGGCTCAGTTCTCAGTTCCCTCTTCTCTCATCTCTCCATACTCATTTTCTCAAGGATATCATCCAGTGTTATTACGACTTTAAGTATCATCTATATACCAACAAGTCCCAACTTTATATATTTCTATCTCCGACTTCACTCCTGAAGTAAACAACTTCACTTGTGTATCTAAAAGACATTCCAAACTGAACACATCCGAAACTGAACTCCTAGATGAATATAAAGACATCCAACGCTCGTCGATTAGAAGACTTAACAGCATTAAGACAGCAATAGTCCCCGAAATGATCTACAGATTAAACACATTCACTATTAAAATCCCAACTGTCTATTCTATAGACATTCACAAGTCAATACATGGAAATACAAAGGACCAGGAATAGTCAAAACAATCTTGAAAAAAATAAAATAAAATTGGAGGACTCACACTTTTCAATTTCAAAACTTACTGCAAAGCTACAGTAATCAAGACAGTATAGTATTGGCATAAGCACAGATATACAGATTAATGAAATAGAACTGAGCCCAGAAATAAATCCAAATATCTATGGCCAACTGATTTTTGATAGGCGTACTAAGACAAACATTTCAACAAATAGATATTCATGTGCAAGAGATCCCTACCTCACAACCATGGATAAAAGTTAATTCACAGTAGATCACACACCTAAATGTAAGAGCTAAAACTATAAATCTCTTAGAAGAAAACAGGTATAATTCTATGTGACCCTGCACATTAGATAGTTCCTTAGATACCACACTAAAAGCAACAAAAGGAAAAAAATGATAAATTGGATATAAAAATCAAAAATTTAAACTTTCATTTTCCAAAAACACCATCAAGAGAGAAACCAACCCACAAAATGGAAGAAAAATTTTGTAAATCATGTATCTGATAAAAGTATCTAGAATAAAGAACTGTTACAACTCAGCACAAAAAGACAAATAACTGAAAAACTGCAAAAGAACTGAACAGGCATTTCTCCAAATAAGATATTACAAATGGCCAATAAGTATATGAAAAGATGCTAAACATCATTAGCCATCAGAGACGTGCAAATCAAAACCATAAGGAAATAATACTTTACACCTACTAGGATGGCAATAATCAAAATGACAGATAACAAATGTTGACAAGGATGAAACTAGAATGCTCACACTGTGCTGGTAAAAAATGTAAAATGGTGCAGCTGCAGCAGAATATAGTTTTATGGTTCCTCAGGAAGTTAAACACTGAATTACCATATGATCTAGCAATTATACCCCTAGGTATATAACCAAGGGAAATGAAAACATGTCCACACAAAAATTTGAACATGAATGTTCACAGTAGCATTATTCATAAGAGCCAAATATAGAAACACAAA
Source organism: Vicugna pacos (assembly GCF_048564905.1). Lineage (NCBI taxonomy): Eukaryota > Metazoa > Chordata > Mammalia > Artiodactyla > Camelidae > Vicugna > Vicugna pacos. The sequence continues at coordinate 25,721,390 of NC_133005.1, read as the reverse complement.
TGTCCATCAACTAATGAGCAGATAAATAAAATGTGGTATAGTCATACAATGGAGTATTATTCAGCAATGAAAAAACACTAGTAAATGCTATATCATGGATAAATCTTGAAGTATTATGCTAAGTGAAAGAAGCCAGTCACAAAGGACCATATACTGTATGATTTCACTTACATGAAATGTCCAGAGTAGACAAATCTATGGAGATGGTAAGTCAGTCATTGGTGGGCTAGGGTTAGGGCTGAGTGGATGGGGTATTGAGTGACAGCTAAGGGGCACAAGGATTCTTTTGTAGGTAATGATGTTTAAAATTGATTGTGGTGATGGATGCACAACTCTGAATATACTAAAAGCTATTGAACTGTATGTTTTAAATGGGTATACTATATGGTATGTGAAATATATCTCAATAAAGCTGTTAAAAACAAAAAAATTAGGGAAAAAAATTTTCTAGACTAAATAATTTTAATACCAATGGACTATCACTAGAAGAATTTCTACAGAATGTACTTGAGGAATAAGAATGATCCTCAAAGGAAGTTCTGCAACTAAAGACACAAAAGTGACTAAGAAAGGGGTAACATTAGGTAAAGCTAAAATACACATAATGATGTCTAATTTGGGGATTTAAAAATAAAAATAAAATACTGAATAACAGCATTAAAGTCAGGAATGAAGGTAACTGGAGTTAACTGTTCCAAGATCCTTGTAGTGAGCAAGGCAAAGACATTGATTAATTTTTGTGAAGTTAATATGCAAGATTTCAAAAGAATGCAAAAAGTAAAACCAAAAAAGAAAATAAAGTATGTGGGGAATGAATTTTCACAAAAAGATGATAGAGTACACAAGTGTATCTGAATTCCCTTTCAAATTCTCCCTAAACTCTGGTGAAGGAACTTCAAAAATTAAAAAAGCAGTAATAATGAAGGCCAGGAAAAACAGAAGTAGAGATAACAATCAAGTAACTTGCTCCAAACAGATGGACCAATGCTAACTATAGCACACTCAAGAAAGTGGACTCCTATCCTGTTGGTAATTGGGAAAAGCCAAGAACCAAGATGGTTTACTTATAGCAGCCTCAAGAGAATGCACCAAGTGATTAATCACTGGAAGTAGGAAGTAAAGTTGGGACACAGAAACAGAATTGGCTGAAAGCTTCTTACCAAGCATTCTGATTGCTAAATTCCCTACTTGACAACACAAGGCTTGGGTTTTTCCCCCTCTATAGAGGGGAAAATAGAGCATGCCTGGAATGGGAAATGCCAGGCACAGGTGAAGGCTGAAGAACAGTAACAAGAACAGGAAAATTAAAGGAATATATGCAAACTGAATGACAAAATTCCCATCCTCTTTTCCCACTAGGCTCCCAACCCACTGCAGACAAGACTTAACCCACCAGGCAGGAGATTGGGTAACTTCATAAGAAGACTGGTCCCAACAGTACACCTGACAGCACTATAGTCCTCTCCTCCCTACATGCACACTCAGAGCTCCCAGTCTGATTTTAAGTCTCCCACCCTTAAACATGAAAAAGTTGTGAAAAGCTTCTATCATGAAAAGCAAAAGAAACTTTATAAAATATATCAACATTTCTCAGAGAGATGAAAAGATACTACCTACATTCATCAGACAAAAACAGGATGCCATTAAAAAAGTACATTTAGGGAAAAGTTAACTAGCATGAAAGCTCTTTCCAACAGAAACAGCCTAAACTATGGAGATGGGCTACATCAATCTGGTCAGCTCTTGAGCAGCCTAAAATTGCAAGCTCTGTACATAGATTTCATTTTATCAGAGCACTGGAATTGGGATCAACTAATACCTGTACTGCCAGGCTGACAAATTAACTTGATTGCCAGGGCTATGCTATAATTTTAAACAATTGTGCAGCTTTAAACTACATTTTGGTCCTTATGAGGACTGACTAGCAACATGTCCTGTTTTTCCTTGAGACCAGACTACACAGTTGAGTTTTCCATTCTTTCTTTACATAAATATCTTTACCTTAAACCTCCATTATCTAAGAAAACTTATAATTTTGGAGAGTTTTCCAAATACATTATGGGTAGAATATGAATGACTCATGCGGTCAATGTCATCTAATTTACAATGACCAACATATAGTACTAAGTAAGCACTATCACATGCACTTTAGTTCTTAGATCACAGAATGTCTTAAATTTGATACCCTGCAAAGTTCTTTTGCAAAGGGCCAGAAAGTATATATTTTAGACCTTGTGGGCCATATGATCTTTCTCACAACTGCACAACTGTCATTGCAGTGTGACAGCAGTCACAGAAAATACATAAAATGAATTAATGAGACTGTGTTCCAGTAAAACTTTACTTATAAAAACAGGCAGAGAGCCAGATTCCTCCCATGGGCTGTACTGCACCTGCAACCATCAAATTTAAAAAAACTTGATAGCACCCTATATACATTACCATTATGGCTAAACACTGAGAAATATGAAGAGGCAAAAAATTTCTTGAGACATTAGAATAAAACAGTTGGGTGAGAAAAATCTGACTTTTTTTTTTTTACATCCTCCTCTTTATTCCCATTACTACTGTTTTCATTTGGCTCTCCCTGTACTATCACTCATTTCAGTATTTCTCCTTGCACCCCAATCTGTCCACAGTGTTGTCAAAGGATTTTTGAGATGAACTCTCTATACCTCTGATGATCCTCCCTGATCTTGGCTTGCCTATTCTCTTATTTCACATGCCACTCTCCAGTACACACCCCACGCTCCAACCACATAAAATTTACTCATCATATCCCCAAATGACATCTGTTTAACACTTCTGTGATTTACTCTTCGTTTTTTCTGTTCAAATTTTGCCCTGCTACTTCCCCAAATTCCCATTCATCTGGTCTTCTCTCATTCTTCAATGTTCTGTTTAAGTATCTCATCTGGTAGCCTTCCCTAAACTTCAAGGCAGAAATAGCGAACTTCTTCTTCTTGTCAACTCTATAGCTTATATTCCAGGAAATATTATAACACATTAAGTTTGCAGACTTTGGAGTCTGATAGATCTAGATCCACATCTCAGCAATGAAAATTTAAAATCTGTCCGAAGGACAATATCAACAGAGTGAAAAGGTAACCTACAAAATAAGGTTTGCAAATCATTCATCCAAGGGATTAATATTCAAAATATTTAGAGAACTCCTAAAACTCAACAAGAAAAAAAAAACTCAATGCAAAAATGGACAAAAGATTTGAACAGACATTTCTCCAAAGAAGGCCAGTAAGTACATGAAAAGATACTCAACACTTCTATGCAAATTAAAACCACAATGAGATGCTACCTCACACCCATCAGGATGGCTACTATCAAGAAATTCCAGAAAATAACAAACGTTCTCAAGGATATGGAGAAACTGGAACCCTTATGCATTGTTGGTAGGAATGTAAAACAGTACAGCTACTATGGGAAACAGTATGGCAGTTCCTAAAAAAATTTTAAATAGAATTACCATATGATCCAGCAATACCACTTCTTGGTACATACCCCAAAGAACTGAAAGCAGGATGTTGAAGAATTATTTGTACATCCATGTTCATACCAGCATTATTCATCATAGCTACAATGTGGAAGCAACCCAAGTGTCTATTAATGAATGAATGAATAAGTAAAATGTGATATATACACACAATAGGTTATTATTCAGCCTCAGAAGGGAAGGAGATTCTGACACATGCTACAACATAAATGAACCTTGAGGACATTATGCTAAGTGAAATAAGCTAGCCACAAAAAAATGATTCCACTTACATGAGGTACCAAGAGTAGTCAAAATTAGACACAGAAATTAAATGAACGGCGGTTAACAAGGACTCAGGGAGGAGGAAGTGGGGAGTTATTGTTCATTGAGTACAGAGTTTCAATTCTGCAAGATGAAAAGTGTTCTGGGGGTGGATGATGGTCAAGACTGCACAATGATATGAATGTGCTTAATACCACTGAAACGTATACTTTAAAATGGTTACTGTGATAGATTTAATGTTATGCGTACTATACCACAATTTAAAAAAAAAAGGCAATGTCATTTGCTCTTTTGGTTTACTGGTTCTCAGGGAAACAGGGTGCCAATTTGTGAGGAGACTTAAGCAGCCCTATAAAAAGATCTATGTGGCAAAGAAATGAGTGCTTCCGTCAACAGACAGCACCAACCTGCCAGCCAAGCAAGAAAGACACCTTAGAGGCTGATCCTCCAGCCCTAGTAGCCTTCAGTCAACATCTTGACTGTAACCTCAAGAGACCCAGGGTCAGAACCATCCAGCTATGTATGCCATTTTTGAATTTCTGTCCCAGAGAAACTATGTAAGACAAAAAGTTTTTATTTTAAGTAGCTACATTTTGGGATAATTTTTATGCACCAACAGATAACTAATAAAATAGTAAAACCGATGGATAAAAGGTTATTAGAAAACAGGTATTTATGATTTATATGGTCTCAGAGTATTACCACACATTTTATTAATTACAAAGGGAAATGTATACTATTATAATAGAAAGCTGACAGTATCACACTAACCAAGCAAATAAACTTACCAACACCATTTAGCATGACAACCTGCCATTACTGTGTCTCCTGATATAATGAAGGAAAAAAAAAAAAAAACAGTACAGAACATGACCTAGACTAGTATTCTTGCCCCAAAAATGTTTAACTTGAATTTGATAGAAAGGAAATAATTATAACCAAAATACATGACACTATACAATCAACTGGCCTGGATGTTGAAAAATATTAAACTTGAAAATCTAAAAAGGCAAGAGGACTGTTCAAGATCAAGATGCTAAAGAGGCAAAACAACAAAATGTGTGACCCTTGATTAGATCCTAGATCTGGGGATAAAAAAACTTTTGGTGACAACTGGGAAAATATGAATATGAATATTAGATGACATTTTCAAATTGTTAATTTTCTTCAAAGTGTTAACACATACTATTTGGTTACATAGGAAAATATCCTTTTTCTTGGAAGAAGTAATGCAAAAGTGTTTAGGGGCCATATCATAATGGCTACAAATGACTTTCTTGTAGTTCAGCAAAACTGAAAGTACATCTATCTAGAAAAAGAAAGTAAATGTGGCAAGAGGTTATTAACTGGTCAATCTAGGCAAGGTGTTTACAGGTATTCACTATACTATTTTTTTGAACTTTTCTATAGATTTGATTTTTTCAAAATACAGAACTGATTTCTTTTAAATTATAAAGTATCCCATCACAATCAGATACCATAACACTCCTATTAGAATGATTAAAAAAGAAAATATTGATAATACCAAGGGCTGATAAGGACGCTAAGCGTCCTCATATACTGCTGGCTGAAATGCAAAATGGTACAGACAATGTGGACATTCTGACCATTTATAAAGTTTAACACATTTATCAGATGACCTAACAACTCCATTCTTACCCCATTCTTAGGTATTTGCCTTAGTGTGGAGGGTCTCAATCAGAGACTATTTTGTCCTCTGAGATTCTTTTTTTTTTAATTTAACAGTGGCAGGGTGAGAAGCAGGGAGTTCCTACTGTTATCTAATGGGCAAAAGCCAGTAATGTTGCTAAACATCCTACAATATACAGGACAGTCCTCCACAACAAAGAATTATCCAGCCCAACATGGCACAGTGCCAAGATTGAGAAACCCTGCCTAGGGAAATAAAAACATTATGTCCATATAAAATCTGTATAGGAATGTTTATATCAGCTCTATTCATAGTTGCCAATAATGTGAAACAACCCAATCTCCCTCATTAGGGTACATTCATACATTGGAATACTACTCACCAAAAAAAAAGAAAAAGAAAAAAAGGAACATGCAACAACTTGGATGACTCTCACAGGCATCACACTGAGTGAAACTGTCTCAAAAAGTTTACATATGTACTATTGCATTTATGTAACAGTCTCCAAAAGACAAAACTAAAAGAACAGAGAACCAATTTGTGGTCGCCAGGGGTTAAGAGCCGAGGGTGGACTGACTACAAAAAAATGCAGCACAAGGATTTCTGGTGTGATGAATTGTATCCTGATTGTGGTGTTAGTTATAAGAATCAATAAATGTGTTAAAATTCATATAACTGTGCAACCCCCAAAAATGCCAGTTTTATTGTATGATGAATTTTTTTTTATTTTTTATTTTTTGATTTACAATGTTGTATTAGTTTCTGGTAACAGCATACTGATTCAGTTTTATTTATTTATTTATTTATTTATTTTTATTTATTTATTTGTATGCATGTTTGTATGTATGTATATACATACACACACACACACACACACACACACACACATACACACATATTCTTTTTCATTACAGGTTACTACAAGCCATTGAATATAGTTCCCTGTGCTATATTATAAGACTGTTGTTTTATATATTTTGTACATAGTAGTCTGCATCAGCCAATCCCAAACTCCCAATTTATCCCCTCCTCACCCCTCTCCCCCATAACTGTTAAGTTTGTTTTCTCTTTCTATTTTATAAGTAAGTTCATTTGTGTCATTTTTTTAAGATTCCACATGTAAGTGATATCATGTGATGTTTGTCTTTCTTTGACTTACTTCACTTAGTAAGATAACCTCTACGTCTATCCATGTTGCTGCAAATGACATTATTTCATTCCTTTTTATGGCTGAATAGTGTTCCATTGTATACTATATCATATTTTCTTTATTCACTCATCTGTCAATGGACATTTAGGTTGCTTCCATGCCTTGGTTATTGTAAAAAGTGCTGCTATGAACATTGGGGTGTATGTGTCTTTTCTGTTTAGTTTTCTCCAGATATATGCCCAGGAGTGGAATTGCTGGATCTGTATTATGAATTTTAAGAACAACATTTAAAACGTTAATAAAAAAATGTAGAAGGCTACATATACTACGTACTGGGTTGAACAATGGTCTCCCATAAAATTCACATCTACCTAGAACCCAGAATGTGACTTTATTTGGTTTTATAAGGTCTTCACAGAGTTTATCAAGTTAAGATGAAGTTATACAGAATCAAGGTGAAGATGTAGGCAGAGACAGGAAAGATGTACACACAAGCCAAGGAATGCCAAGGATTGCAAGCAACCATCAGAAGCTAGGAGAGAGGCATAGAACAGATTCTCCCTCTGAGAGGTTCCAATTCTACTGACACGTTATTTTGGCCTTTTGGACTCCTTAACTATGAAGAATAAAGTTCTACTGTTTTAAACTACCCAGTTGATGGCAATTTGTTATGGCAGTCCTACAAAATTAGTATACCCTATGATTCTATTCACATGACACTCTAGAAAAAGCAAAGCTATTGGGACAGGAGATACATCAGTGCTTCCTAGGGGATGGGTTTGGGGAGAGATGAATGACTACAAAAAAGCACAAGTAAAGACTCCCAAGTGTTTGTCAAAATTCAAAGACCTGATACCTGAAAAGGATGCATTTTGCTATGTGTAAGTTACAGTTCAACAAACCTGACTACAAAGTGTATTCCCAATGTGAATGACCAAAAAAAAAAAAATTGCTCTTAATCTAGTTTCTACAATAAAAAGAGAAAACAACAAAAAAAAAAAAACTGACATCAGATCTCCTGCTTGAGGAGTATCTTGGGGTCCAGGACCCATCCTTCCTGTCTAGCATCTCCCTTCCACCTCCATACCTCACTGCTAGATTAACTTATCTTTTTTAATGTTCCTTTCATTTTATAATTTATTCTTCTTTCACCTCCTCTACCTCCTCCTAACACTCAATTTCTAAAGCCAGTTTCAACAGTGCCTCCATCTACAGCTTTAAAATTTGTAAGATACAGAGACGAAGATAGATGACTCTACATGAATTTCCCATGGAAAACAACTGATTTTTCACATGATTTTTAAAAAAATCTTTCACAATCAAATATAGTGGTTTAGAGTCTGTATCTTCACCTACTAAACTACTGTAACTTGAACCACGGAAGGTATCAGTATGAATCTAAGATCTAGTACCATATTAAAATATCTATTACCTATTAGTCACTTACAAAGAAACTTAAAATAGGGTCAATTCCTAATACTTTTATATCATTTATTTTAAGTAATGTTTACTATCACACTAGAAAAATGTGACAGAATGTCTAATGTAAAAAGAAGGTGCTAAAACATTGCCAGCAGTAAAAACTAACCTTAACATCTTCCTGAAAGGCAGTGGAAAGAAAAATGTGGAAAGAGACACATTTCACAAGATTATTTCAGTAACACCCTGTCCCATAAGCAACAAACAAACTACATTTCTAGGCTTATTTTAAAATACATATCCTATTTATAGATAAATTATTAAACAGCCAAGGTATTATGGAGTTTGTCTGGTTTATTTTCAGAAATAACATACCCAACATAATCAGTTATTTTTATAGGCCATGTCTATTTTGACCTAGAAAACCTTTCAATAATTTCACATAGGCCTAGAATTTCTTAAAAGAAGCCACCAAAAAGATATTTCAGAGAACACACAAAACCAATAAGGAAAAAAACTGCTTGTTGAAGCAGAAAGTACAGAGTTCAAAGAGCTAAAGTACACAGTGGTATTCAGAGAACTAAAACCAAATGAAGCGAAACTCTCAAAGAGCCTTACTAAAATACAGAAGCATACATGGTAACTGTAAATACTGAGTAGTCTCCTGTGGATAGGGCCACTCAACCATGTTCCCAAATGAAACAGTGGCATACCAAAGGACTTGTTTTGAAAAATCTGTCTTCATTCACCAGTCACTACTAGTGACTGCCTTCAATCCAGCTGGAAGTGGAACCACGGAGTTAGTAATAATTCTTGTGTATGCAACCAGTAGCCATATTACTCAGCTACGTTAAAAACAAATTCTGGTTCACTGGAGCCACACTAGCAGAGACTACGGAGCGATGTTTAGATCCCATTCTCCAAAGGGGAGCAAAGGAGCTGGCCTTGATATATTAGTTGACAAGGGTAATACCAGAGAGGATAAGAGTTCTTTGAGTTGGGGTAGAAGGTAAATATTCATTTCCATAACTTACTTTCTCAACAAAAGAAGAGGAAATGAATTCAAACCCACTCATGATGGGGAAGAAAATTTCCTATTTACTGGAGAGGAAGGCAGGATGTGGACCATCCTCTCTCCCCCAACAACAGTGACACCTTGGCTCTGAACATCATGTAATGATCTCAGATCATTCAAAGTTCTTTCACATTTTCCAACCAAAGGGAAATCCAGTATGGATTCTAAAGCATATACATAAAAAGGCAGTTATCTTATTCAAAGAGAAAAACAGGAAGGTACAACTTTCAAGTTTGATACAATGAAAGAGCTTAAGGAAACCTGCACCAAAATCAGAATTTGTAGCATTCATTTGCTGGTTTGAACTCTGTACCCAGCATTTTAGAAGGCAATTTTTTCTCTGTTCTCCCCAAGGTTTTCTGATGAACATTTTAATATTAACTACTATCACTAGTTGTGTCCTGGCTTTGATTGACTATTTACTGCTAGAGTTTAAAGGATGTTACATGCCACAATAAATATAGCTACTGTTGTGCTACTATAAATACTGTTCTCTTTTGCAAACAACCCTTGTGTGAAATTATACAGCCTACTTAAATATAAAGTTGAATTTCCTGGCTCCCAAGAAACTCTTTTGTTTCTGATCATCTCTTAAAACCCATTAATTCTCCTCAAAATATAAGACCCTAGATAGCCACCATCCCTATCCTTCCAACAAATCTTTCTCAGATCATTTTTATACATTATTTAAGAACTATCTAGATTTCAATACTAATGAGTTACTGAGTAATGTCTATATATAATTTATAAACAAATTCATGCATTTTTATTAAAAGAAGTCAAAAATCATTTTTGAGATTGTATTAAAAACCCAGAGGGAAAAAAAATCAGAAAAAGAATCATGTACTTCCAAAAGCCCTAAATACTGGGAGGAGGGAAACAAACTACCACCTATTCATGAAAGCAGAGCCAATTCTACACTCCAATTTGGGTCTGCAGATTTTCACCTTAGTATTCTATTCCAACACTACCTCCTCCACTTTGACTGAATCCTAAAAGGAACTGAACAAAAATACCATATCAAAGAAGGCAAAACACTACACACATCTTATTTGTTCTCACAGATACACAAATGGAAATCCAAAAAAGTTAAATGGATTGCCCAGTTAGGCAGAGTTCTTAGGTATGACGCCAAAAGTACCATCTGTAAAAGAAAAAATTGAAAAAATTAAGCCTCATTAGAATTAGGAACTTCTACTCTTCAAAAGACTTTAAGAAAATGAAAAGACAAGCAAAAGGCAGGGAGAATGTATCTGTAAAATGCAATGCATATCCGATAAAGGACATATCTAGAGTTCACAAGGAACTCTTATTAATCAAAATGGATTGTCCAAGGTTAGAACAGAAAATGCAACCCAAAACTGAGATCTCTAGCCTTGCTCAATAATTTCATGATTTAAAACCACAGTTCTACAAAAGAGCCAAAAACAAAAAAAAACTGGGAAACAAATTTTTAAAAATATACTTATGTCATTGCTGTACGTGAACTTACTCAGTTTGGTCCTTTTCACAATTATTAAAATATATAGAGTCTAGGACCACTTCCAAATCCCTCTTGAATAAAAACAAAAAATCCTAACAAATAGCAGTCTCAAAATAAGAAATTCAAAATCATCACACAAAATCAAGTAAGTGAATCACTGAAATGATTAAAACATTTTCTTCCCTTCAGAATTACAAAAGGTAAACCTTTTGTCTGGATTCCTCAGGCTGACTTGTATTTTCTTAGGCAAACAGTAACAAGAGCAGGCCCTGTAAGAGCCAAAATTCTTTCATAAAATCCTACATTTTCCTTCTCCAAAATGAAATTTAGATGACACAGGGCCTTCTTTGCTTAATAGCTTAATCCTTTACAAATGTTTACCCCACCAAGTAAATGTTTAAAAGAGAACAGAGAATTCCAAAACTAGAGAAAAACATAATAAAGGTCCTGCCCCAACCAACCTTCACCTTTCCAGAAAGCGCTACTTTTAACCTTTCATCAAACATTTAGGACTATATTAGAGGGACAAGAGGAACTTATTAGAGAACGGTTCTAGCCACTTTGGCAACAGTAGTAAAGAAGGAGGAACAACAAGAGACCCAGAAGATGTGGGCATCAGCCTACAAAATAATTAAGACACCAAAAAGGCCACACAACATAATTAAAAAATGGGCAAAGAACTTTGGACAATTCTCCAAAGAAGATATACAAACAGCCAATGAGCACATGAAAAGACATTCAATATCACTAATCTAGAGAAACGCAAATCAAAATCACAATGAGATACTACTTTTCCCATTAGGATGACTATCCTTGAAGGAAGGAGGAAAGAAAGGAAAACAAGAAAAAAGAAAAGAAAAATGAAATGTTGGCATGAGTGTAGAAAACTGGAACTCTTGTGCACTGCTGGTGGGAATGTAAAACAGTATAGATGCTGCCAAAAACAGTATGGTGGATCCTCAAAAAATTAAACATGATTTCAAAATGTAGAATAGATAAACAAGATTATACTATATAGCACAGGGAAATATATACAAGATCTTGTGGTAGCTCACAGCGAAAAAAAAATGTGTGACAATGAATGTATGTATGTTATGTATAACTGAAAAATTGTGCTCTACATTGGAACTTGACACAACATTGTAAAATGACTGTTACTCAATAAAAAAATGTTAAAAAAATTAAACATGGAATTACTATGTGGTCCACCAATTCCACTTCTGGGAATATACCTAAGAGAAATGAAAGGAGAGACTAGAACAGACATTTGTACAGCCACAGTCATAGCAGCAATATTTACAAGAGTCAAAACGCAACCCAAGTGTCCATCAATAGACAAACTGATAAACAAAATGTGGTATACATATAAAATGGATTATTCAGCCTGTAAAAAGGAATGAAATTCTGGGACATGCTACAAGATGAAATTTGAAGACATTATGTTAAGTTAAATAAGCCAGACACAAAGGACAAATATTGTACGATTTCACTTAGAATAGTCAAATTCTATACAGAGACAGAAAGTAGCATGGTGGTTATCAGGAAAGGGGAATGGTGAGTTACTGTTTAATAACAGGTACAGAGTCTCAGTTTGGGATGAAGAAGTTCTGGAGATACATAGTGGTATTACCTGCACAACAATGTGAATGTATTTAAGGTCACTGAACAGAACACTTAAAAATGGTTAAAACTGTAAATTTTACATTATGTCTGTTTTACCACAATAAGAAACAAACAACCAAAAATAATCAGGACAGATAAGTTCATTATTTTCTTTGCCCTTAGAAATGAACACATCATTCTGTATAGTAAAATCAACTAACAGGGCAGACTGAACAGACACACTACACGCCCATATCCTCCCAAAACCCGAGCAAAATGAAATAAAGGAAAAAAGTTTAAACCCTGAAGGGCAAAGACAAAAGGAGAGCAAATGACAGCAAATAAATGTCAGCAACATTCTGGTCAATGAAAAGCAGCAGTAGACAGGTTCTGCATGTTTTAATATATATAGAATATAGTTTTTAATTAAGACCTATAGTAACTATCTTTCCTCCCAAAAATTCAAGAAAAAAAAAAAAGATAATCTAACATTTCCTTTTGATTACTAATTTTCCTTAGGAGTAAATGCAGCTAATCCCTCTTCCATGTTCCTTTCCTTCCAAAGCAGACCTATAATTAAATGAACCACCTAAAATCCCCTTTTAATTTTCAGAACTAATGAACCCCCAAAACTAGGTTAGACCAGGCTTCAAAAGTTTAAAAACAAAAACAAAAACAAAAACAAAAACAAAAACCCCAAATCCCTTCTCCATTAAATGAGATTTAGATTTAGCTCAGTTTGAAGCTGTTGCTATATCTCTATGATGGCAGCAACTCTGTATAATTTTCAGAGGCTCAGTTCAGTATTCTTATTCATCAATAAAGGAAATGTTGCTACATCTGAAATATTCTTAATACTCAGGGTATATCTAACAATATTCAGCTTACTTACTAAAAAGACTACTTATAATAACTACATTTCACATTTTAGTCAAGAATAAGGAATAATTTAACTGTTTATGTCAAGAAAATGTTAATGAGAACATATAAACAGAACAAAAGACCTGGTGAAAATTAAATCCTAAAAATCACTTTCTCAGGTTATACAGAATAAACACATTCCACCTTTCTACATTTATCAGTTTCATTAAACATTCTGAATCATGAGTTAATTATTATGCCAAGTTTCTGCAACGAAATTCTACATCTTTTCCATGAAAAAACTGTCGGTGCTTCCAAATCTTGGCAAATACAAAAATTCCACATATAAACTAAGTCTACAGATATTTATCAGAGCTTAACTGAGATCACCAAAAAACCGAAAATCTGAAACTAGAAATGTGATAAGCAGTTGAATTACTTTGATTTTTCCTTTTCTTTCTATTCTTCTTACCCAAGCTAGGAAATCATAAGACTATGTTATCTATCATTAAGGAGGGCTCTGGGGCTGAGAGTAACAAAGATCCACATTCCAACATGAAAAAAAGGGATACCCTCTTAACTATTACCTTTGCATATGCTAGTTTTTACAGAAGAAAGAATAGGGGAAAAGCTTTCAAAATGTGCCCTCTTTACTGTAGGGTCCCATTGTTACAGGGTGACCCAAATACAAGCTTTTGTCCCTCCTCTTCCATTCCCACTACCACCTCCCTAGCCTGGCTTCCCTGCCTTCAAACCCTACCAAACCTACTAATACTGGAGAACTCAATACTACCCAACAAATCTTCATAAAATATCATTTCATCCTGTCATTCAATAGGACTCAAGCTTATCTCAAAATAAGAAAGCTGGTGAAGGGGAGCAGAATTTGTCACCCCAAAATGTGCCACTTCGGGCATAAGGATTATTTTGCACTGAAGACAGTCAAAAGCCAACAGATTCAGGAAAAGCCCTTTACCTACCCCCTCAACTGCCTAAATTTACATTGGAAAGTAGGCCTCTACCCGAAGAGAACTATTACTTGAGATATCTTTTTACCTAAGAAACTTAGCTGTATTACAGGGCAACCTTTGTTTTCCAAATATCTCTCCTCTTCCAGTGAAAGGTCTCTTCCTTCCCTTTTTGTATCCCCAGACACTTAACCCTTTCCTTAGCTCAGGATGTTTACATAAAATAAACCTCTATTATTTGGCTGCCCTTTGAGTCTCATACTTTAATGGGATTCCTGTACTATACTTAAGAAATCGATCTGTCTCTCTCCTATTAATCTGTCTTTATTATTAGACCAGCCAAAGAACCTAAAAAGGAATAGAAACTATTCTGCCATCACTGGTCTCTTAATTTTTCCTAACTTTCTCTTCTTACCAGAGTCACACAAACTCTCTTCAGACTAATCTAAATTCCAACTATCTGTTCACTGCACTTGCACTGTCACAAGTCCATTCCTGCCTCTACAGTTTTGCCCATTCTGAAACCCAGTCTTAACTTCCCTCATCCTCTTTGCCTTAATAATTATTCTGTATACCCCTCATTCAGCCCTAGACTGCTGTAAGGTATTGCTTACTTTTAAAATCTCTATGTGGGTAAGAACTTTATTCCCAAAGGGCAGGGAACACAAGTTATGCTGCAAAAAGTCAAGCCCCAGATCAGAGGTTGCAGAGCAGCAACCAATAAGACAAATTCTGTCCACAGTGGTGATCTGTTTGGCCCACAGAGTTTTTATGAATTCATTAAGTTGCCAACATTTAAAAATAAAAATTTCCCACAAAATCTGGAATTCTAGCTCCTCTTTAGAAAAAGATGTTCAGGCCACACTCTGTCTACACACACCTCTAGAACAAGTGACACAGACAGAATTATCTATTTTAAAATGATGAGTTTCACCTCAATTTAAAAAAAAAAAGTAAGCCAAAGCTGTGTAACAGCTGTACCACTGCAATGACATGAATTCCCTAATTCACTTAAGTCTCAATCTGATCTAGCTTTACTACTCAAAATATTCATCTAGCCCTTGTAGGCATCTGATTTCATGGTGCTCACCCTGGCTAAATTTACTGAATGAATTTATAAATTGAGAAGATAATTTTAAGAAAGACAAGGTTGGTGATGATG
This sequence comes from Vicugna pacos, assembly GCF_048564905.1. Classification (NCBI taxonomy): domain Eukaryota; kingdom Metazoa; phylum Chordata; class Mammalia; order Artiodactyla; family Camelidae; genus Vicugna; species Vicugna pacos. The sequence continues at coordinate 25,706,247 of NC_133005.1, read as the reverse complement.
ATAATGTGATAATGACAACAACAATGGTAACAACATAATAATGGTAATTAACATTTCATACTTGTTTTGAGACAACTATTGTTCATGCAAAAATACATTATTTCATTTAATCCACACAACCCTATGGGTATATGCTATTATTATAGCCAATTTACAGATGAGGAAACTAAGGCACAAAGAAGTTAAGCAACTTAGCCAAGTCATAATGCCAGTACATGGTAAAACCAAAATTCAAAAATCAGACAATCTAACTCCAGCATACACTGTTAACCCCTACAATATGATTCCTTTAGACTACCATCCTTTCCTCTGTGACCAGCTGAATTGACTGTCTGGAACAAAGACTCAAAAGACTAAATTTTAGAGCCTACTCTTTCTTTGCACAAATGACTAAGAAACAACCCAAAGTTCACCTAAATGTAGATGGCATTTCTGGCTTTTTTTCCTTGTTCTTAAAAGAAAAATTTCTCTGTAATTTAAAGAGGAAAGTTTGGGGAATCCAATAAAACCACATATATTTGTTATCAGACTATTTCTGGAGTAAGAGAAGCTCAATATGCAGATGAATTCTTAGTTTAAAACTATAAAGTGATGATAAAGCACAAAATTTCCTCTCTTTCCCGGGGCAGAAGGGTATATCTATTAGGATAAACAGTTTGCAAATGTGGAAACAACTGTAAGTTTCTCAAGGACAGATACTGCTTTTTCCATCATGAGTCCCAGTAATGCCTCCCACAAAGCAGCTCTTGGCATATATTCAGCTATATTAATGGAATACACTAAGAAATCCAAATATCCAAAATTGCAACGTAATGAAACCCTTATTACAGCATTTATCATTTTGCTTTTTACAACAGTTACTAGTGAACAAGTTTGTTTTCCTGACAAAAAACACAAAATCCTTTAGATAGAGTACCCCTTGGAACCTAGCCTAACGGGCTCAATAAATGCTTGCTGAATATTACAAACTTAACAATTCCACACTTAGGTCTCCTACAAGTCTCTCCACCAATGTTTAAAGAAGAACTTAAAATGGCTTCTCATTTATAAAGCACTGGGTATTATGAAGTCTTATTATAAGATATTTCTGAGACCAGTCCTATACTGTGATATAAACAAAGCCCTGAAAAATTAGTGAGCCGGCATATGAGGCACAAAGAATAATCAAAGAGTGAGCCAGAAAGAACTTGAAAGAGCATTATGTTCATACTGTCAATAGACAAGTAATGAAGTCTACAGATTTAAGTGGATTGGTCCAGCTCACAGAATTTAAGTAACAATACCAAGGCTAGAACCCAGGCTCCTGTATGTTGGACTAGTTCTCCTTTGACAAAGATGAGTTCAAGATGAAGTGGATACTTTTAGAAATATTTTAAAGGTATTTGGTATGAAGAATGATCTTTTCCAGCACACAACTTTTTGGGAGGTAGTATATCACCATTAAAGATATGAAAGTTGCTTTGTTCCTTTAACTGCAAATAACACGATCTCTTTATTGTTCTACATATTTTTTTAATTTTCATGTCTTTCATTATCCTGAGAATTCTTCCTCTTACCATCTCTTATTTATCTACTTTTTGTCTTTTCCTTTCCTAGTATCTATCACACCCAACCATCTCCTTCCCTTCTCTGCATAATTATAAAAAAGAACAAATTAAGCGCACAGTGGATTATAGCACAAGTCTGAGACACCATCATAAGCAAATCACAGCCTTGGTCTCTTGGCATTTATAAGGCAATTAGTTAACAAAAATACAAACTGAACACAAAGGATCACACAGTTGAATGAATAATAAATGTTGATGTTTACAGTGGAGATACAAATCCAGGTATGGATGGAACACTTAAGTGAAGGGAAGTGGTAATGACAATGACAATAAGGTTAGGGATAGGCAAATGAAAGGGACCATTCTCTTCCTAGTCAGCTTTCTCACCTACCAATTCCTGTGCTCTACTTCATTCACTCCCTATTCTCTTACTGTTTAACTTTTTCTATCCTTTATTTTTTTTCTTAGCCAGTAGTCTTCCTTTTCTCTCTCCTGATATTTTTCTCTCTTGCTTGATCTTTTAAAGTGAGTCTGTCCTGTCCTTGTGTTTTATTTTTCACTATTATTGCTAACTTCTCTAGATTATGCCTTAAATTGTGAACTCACTTTTCTCAAAAGATTTAATGTATTATTTTATTTGATCCTCACAACAATGCCAGGGAGGCAGGTAGGAATCAGCACATCTATTTTACAGCTATGTTAACTGGGTCAAGATTAAATAATTTGCTAACAGAGTTTGTCAACAGCAGAATCAAACCAGAACCCAGACCTTTCCTTTCCATGCTCTCTGCTCTTTTCCCACTGCACCATATTGCCTTCTTCTTAATTCCTATACTTTTAAACTATATACATGCACATGTCTTGACAAGTCTACAGAGATAAATGTTTATAAAAAGTACAAGTGGGAAAAGTGTGTGCATGTGTAAGGAAGCTAGAAAAACACAGAAGTCAGAGGACCCAAATTAAGAATTCCAAGTGGCTCACAGGCTAATCCTTGTAGAATAGAAGCAGCTTTGGGTTTTAGATCCTAGCGGAAACTGCCTATATCGTCAATCAACTGATGTAACCAGCATCAACACTGGTCTCTCCCCACACCTTCCTACAGCAGTTAATATGACCAAGGCTCACCCTCAGCACCATGCCTGCCCCCCAATCTCCCTCACAAACATGCCACTATACCTGAAGTTTTCACCGTTCGGAGTCACTTCTTTGGGTTAAGGCGCTGTCTCCAGAAGGCCACTGTTACATGCATGTTACCTGAGAGGGGAGGGAGGTCCATTAACACATTATTCGTATAGTTAAACACACTGGATCAGCGATGACCTTGGAAATCTGACAACACAATGTCCTTTCAAAATTTTCATGGGATGGATAATTTTTGATGGAGCAAGCAGGATAAGAATGTGAGTTGAGGGGAAAATGACTCATACACAGTATGAGGTGGTCTCCATCTGAGTATGATGGCTGCATGGCAAAATGAGGATAGCCATATAAACACATATTCTACGTACTGGGGTCACGCTAAGGACAGTCTCTATAATTTGGAAGCTCCTAGGATAAGAAAATACAAAGCACTTCAAGGATCTGAGCATAGTCAGTTCTGAAAAGACAAAAAAAAAAAAAAAAGCTGAGCTGGCAGCAGTTCTTCAAGGACAGAATGCTGTCAGACTGAAGGAGGAGAGAGGCAAGAACAGCAGCTTTTGGTTAACTACTTCTAGTAGTGAGACTAGTTTCCAACCAAACATTTTTAACTGAGGACTGACCTGTCAACCAGAGAAATGCTGCAATTCAATTCTGCAACCTCTCGCTTGCTAATTTATATTGACTCAAAGCCAGTATCGTTTACAGCCACAAAAATCAACATGCCTTTACTGAGCGCTTATTATGAGCCCAGAATTTGTCTAAGTGCTATAAATAGAGGAGGAAAAAAAACTTTATATACTTTTGCTTTAACTCATATAAAGGAAACCAATTCCAAAACCCAAAATTGAGGAAGTGGGGGGCAGGGGAGGTGACTATTTCCTACTAACACAAACTTCTTAAGCCAGAATGAATCCAACAAAACTCACTTCTGGGCCAAAGTTCCTTGTTAAACTCTTGCCTAAACAGTCAAGAGGCACAGGCTAGAAATACTTTTTTCTTTTGGTCTAATACCAAAAGCTCTTTAGTGGCACACTTTCATCTCAGCACACTGGAGAACAACAGCCTAAGAGTTACAAAACTTGGTTCTATTTCTAGTTCTGATTCTTAGATAGTTTTAGACAAATAATTTAACTTGCTTAGGACTTTTTTTTAACAAACAGAAAACTAACAGGTTGGACAAGGCTCAGAATAGCACATACCTGGCATATATACCACCCACTAAATAACTGTGCCCACAGGAGGCATCATTAATCAATCATAACTCACTTCTCCAGAGAACCCATATGACCAAAATCTTTCTCAAAACAGGGTTTCTGGCAGCTACTTCAAAGGAAAGCTGGCCCATAAAACAAAATATCTGACACTGTGGACTAGATAATCTCTGCAATCCCTTCCAACTCTAAAATTCTAATGGGAGAGGGGAAGAATAGCTCAGTGGTAGAGTGTGTGCTTAGTATTCATAAGGTCCTAGGTTCAATCTCCAGTACCTCCATTAAAAAAAATAACAAATAAATACATAAACCTAGTTACCTTCTCCCTTCCCACCCCCCAAAAAAACCACTGTCTTTAAAAACAAAAAAATTATAATACCAAGATTCTGAGGGTGGGAGAAAAACAATTCTAACAAGCTTAGATCAATGGTATCTACAGTCATAAATTTCAGTCTAATTTCCAAATTCTCCTCCAAACTACACCTGACCTGGTTCTAATTTTTCAAGGATGCTAATAAACAATACTATCCGATACCATTAACATATATAACCTGGCAGTATTATTTAGATCTGCTAATGGGTTCTTCTGACAGAAAAAGTCCTTTATCCAGACTGGCACTAAAAAAAAATCGTCATACAAAAACAGGGCAACAATATTGCACTAGTCAAGAACTAAATCCAATCCCTTGATCTTCCCCACAGCCTCTCTACAAGGTCAAGCCTTTTCACTTACCACCTAGACCTCTGCAACAGCCACTCTTCCATCCTCTCAACCTTATCACCAGAGCAATCTTTCTAAAACAAACATGTACTCATACCACTTCCCTGTTTAAAAACCTGTATCAATTGGTAACAATATAAAACAAGTTTTTTTGCACTATACTTAGAACTTTTTATATAGTTGCCTCCTATCACCTTTCTGGTTTCACATCCCACTCTTTGCTCCCTTTTTCTTCCACAATCCTCTGCATTTACACACAGCATTACATGTTTCCTCGGTCTGCTCTGTCCTTCCCTTTCCCCATCCCAGTCACACTCCTACTCATCACCTAAGACCCAACTTAGGTCCAGGGGCAGGTCCTTCCCCTTCCTCCTTCTCAGGTCAACCAAGACAGAACGAGTTACTTCCTTTTCCGTCTCAAAACTTTTTGTTTACAGTATTATTTGCCTCAGTGGTTCCCAAGACCATAAGAATTGCCTGAGGCAAGTTTCAGAAATAAATTTGTCAAGGCTGCCCCAAACATCAAAATCAATCTTAGGAGATAAGACCTCAGAATTTCTACTTTTCAAAAAAGTTCCCCTATTATTCTAATTGCCAGATTTGGGGAGTACTGGTTTGTCTCTTCCAATAAGTCTAAAGATGTTTCTTTAAAGAATGCAGAAATAATATACTCTAGAATACAGTGAAGAAGTATCCTGCATTTGTTTATTTTATATCACATCTTTGTTGACTCGACACATGTTGAAGATGAAGGAATTCCTTTTGGATTCACACCCAAAAAAAAAACTTACATTCAACTGTTCAAAAAAGTAGTTGACTTTCCACCTTCACTTAAAAATCTTAAAAATGAAGTAATTGTACCTTGAGTAAACCTATGAAAACACAGTGCAGCTTCTCACCAGATCCGTCATGAGAACTTTATTTTGGCTGAGAAACAAATCCTTAGCCCATTTTGAAGGTGGAGATACGCTGCCTTTAGTACTTCCTTAAGATCTAATTATATTAGGAATAGATGCGGAGACTCCTAAATACAATGATAGGCGGCTGGCTCCGGTGCCTCGTTAACTTTCAAAGAAAAATCCCACTCTCCCTTACCCACCCTTCTCCCAAAAAAGTATACCGAAGCTGTAGAATAATGGCAGAAAATCTAACAATATTAAGATACGAATATAAACAAGAAAACAAGTTGAGTTGTTATTGTATGTATTTCGAGTAGTTTGCCATTTCACCTGGTTCCATCTCGAACTTTAGGCCGTACGTCTACCTGGGGGCGCCCAGACCCTGTGTTTCTTTCAGCCACATCCCGGAGCTAAGCCTGAAAACTTGACTTCTTCCCCATAGTCCCCATTAAGTCATGTCCTCATCATGTTTCGACCCTTAGAATACGTTCACGACTACTTTTTTCTTCTCTCTGCTAAAGTAAAAGGGCACTCAGAAGAAGGGCAGTGACAGCTCCACGTCCGCAAACTCTGCGCCGGGAGGCGCCGGCGGAGCCCGGGCGGCGACGGGCGCCGAGTAAGGCGCGGGGGCCGGGACCACCACGCTGGGGGACAATGGAGGGAGGAGGGGAATGGAAGAGAGAAAGGGAGGCAGCCGCTGTGCTGGGCACCCCCTCGCGACGGAAAGCGCCACAAATTCTCCGCAAAGCCAGCCGGGTGGCAGGTGGGCCCGGCCGCCGCCCCTTGCAGGGCCACGTCGTCCACGCCGGCCGCTGCTGCCGGGCCCCGCGCGTAGGCCGGGCCGCGGGAGAGTGGACCCCGGGCGGGGCTGAGGGGCGCGGGGCCGGACCCTGCCGGCGCCCGCCCCGGCCCAGCGCTCTCACAACTTGGCGCTCCCAGAAGCGAGGGGCTCTGGACGCCGGAACCCAACTGTGGCCTCTCGGCCATCCGGCCGACCCACCCCCCCGCCGGTCCCCTGCCACTTGCCCGAGCTCCCCATGTCCCCCACGGGCACCGGCTCCGATAAGAGGAAGCAGCCCTGGCTCCGGAGTCCCGGTGGTCGCGCCGCACTCCTCCACCCCTCGTTCTCCTCAGACACCCTCATCCAAGATACCTCCTCTCCCCAGAACTGCCTCCAGTCCGCCCGCGGGTTTTTACCGGGACTCGGGGCGGCGGCGACTCTCCAGTCCCTCGACTAAGATGGCAGCCGGTCCCGAGCCCCGACCACAGCAACCGGAGCGAGTTGGCGGACAACGCGCAGGCGCCTCCAGCTTGGGAGAGATCCGAACTACAAGCCCCAGAAGGCCTTGCGCACTAGCCAGCCATCGGCTCGAAATGCTAGCAGAGGCTTGTGAGCACTGCCAGGTCGGAGTTTGCTCTCCCCTCGGTGGGAGGGACTCTTGGATTGCTCCCAGTAGCTCTAGGTTTTGTTTTGGTTTTTGTTTTTGAAACCCTCTCTGCCACACACCAGGACCCCTAAAGACTGTAGCTGCAATTCCCAAACTCTAGTGTACATTAGAATCACATGAAGGGTTTGTTAAAACTTATAGACTACTGGGCCCAACCCCACAGTTTCGAATTCAGCAGATCTGGGATACGATGTAATATTTGCATTTCTAACAAGCTTTCTGGTGTGCTACTGGTGAAGGGATCTCTTTTAGAACCACTGAACTACAGCTTAGTCCTTAATAAAGTACACCCAGAAATTACAGTGATTGGGTTCAAACCCACTTTTAACAGGGTGCTGCTTAGGGATGATGAAAATAGCTTACACGTAAGTGGTGCTAACATGGCAAGTGTTCTAAGAGCTGATCAATAAACTTTAATCCTCACAACACATCTATAAGGGAAATACCTTAATGATTATGAATCAATAATTCATTTCCCCCACTTTACAGATGCATGAACCAAGTCACAAGCTGGATAAGAACCCAGGCAGTCTGGCTTCAGAGCCCACCCTCTTTAAGTTCCTTCACGGGTTGTTCATGAGAATTAATAGGCTGTGCAAGTAGAGTCAGAGGCACAACTAAGTGCTCAGTAATTAGTGACCTTTGCTAATATTCTTTACCGTGTTTCCTCCTAATAAAAATAGTATTTTACCGTCTGGAAAGTCACTTACACTTTTCAAAGTTCTTTCAAAATCCTCCATGTCAAAGTTTCCTTCAAAGTACCTTAGGAGAGCTTGTTAAAGATAGAAATTCCTATAACCCTACCCCATTCAGATTGTCTAGGGCAGTGGTTCTCAAACTTTAGTGCCCATCAGAATCACCTGGAGGGCTTATTAAATCATAGATTGCTGGGCCCCACCCCCAGAATTTCCAATTTGGTAACTCTGGGGTTGGGTGAGGGTGAGAATTTGTACTTTTAACCACAGACCACACTTGGAGAATCACTGCTGTAGAACAGTGTTTCTCAACATTTTTTGAAATTATCATCTAAGGACTATTTTTAGACATTTTCCACCTAAGCTCCCCCATGAAATTTTAATATCACAAATAGACTTTTTATGGATTTATGTACCATATATATTATCTCTATGCTTACAAAGTTGTCTAATTCCTCTTCACCCCTAACCAACTGTCCTATTAAGAATGTATGTATGCTCTGAGGAAAGACAAATACTGTAAGATATCACTTACATGTGGAATCTAAAAAAATACAACAAATTAGTGAATATAACAGAAAAAAAACAGACTCAAAGATGTAGGGAAGGAGCTTGTGGTTACCAGTGGGGAGAGGGATAGGGGAGGGGCAAGATGGAGGTGGAGGATTAAAAGCACAAACTATCAGGTATAAAACAAGCTACAAGGATGTATTGTACAACATGGGGAATATAGCCAATAATTTATATTAACTATAACTGTAGTATAAACTTTAAAAATTGTGAATCACTATATTATATACCTATAACATATAATATTAAACATCAACTATACTTCAATTTTAAATATGGTATTGTAAAATAAATACATAAAGTTTTTTTAAAAAGACAAGAATCAAAAAAATAAATAAAGTCAATCAATTTCAAAATAAAATTTCTGTGAGAAGAATAAAGGCAAAGTACTACTGAATCTCACACACACACACAAAATAATGTATGCTACGGGGAATGTGGGGTTTTTTTACTTATGCTCTAGGTGACTCTTGTCACTAGGCAAGATTGGGGAACATAGTATGACTTTAAGATTTTATACATTATACAGAGAAGGAAATGAGTCTCAAGGAGATTAGATGACTGGTCCAAGATCACTCAACCAGGAACCAAGAATCCAACCAAAGTCCTCTGGCTCCAGATTCTGTCTTCATCTACAATTTTTAAGCTATATGCTAGGCAAAACTAAATGCACAGTGATTGAAGTCATGATAGTGACTACCTTCGAGGGGAGATAATACCAGGAAGGAGACACAAAGGGGCTTCTTCGGGCTGCTAAAAATGTTCTGTGTCTTGATCTGGGTGCTGGTACACAGACATGTTCACTTTGTGAAAATTCATCAAGCTGCATATTTATGATTTGTGTGTTTTTCTGTATTTATATTATATATATCAATAAAAGTTTACTTAAAACAAACAAAAAAAAAGTTTTAAATGTATACTCATTTTATTCCAAAAATGCATCTCTTTCTATCACATGCCAACTTCTCAAACATTAGAGTGCATCAGAATCACTTGGAGAGCTTATTAAAACTCAGATTGCCAGGTAACACCCCCAGAATTTCTTAGAAAGTTCTGGAATTAGGCTCAAGAATTTGCATTTCTAACAAGTTTCCAGGTGATCTTGATGCCCAGGGATCACATTTTGAGAACTACTATGCTGGGTCAACTATGCTATCCTAACCTTTTTGCTAATTCCAACAGAGTGGATTAGCTCTGATCTGGGAGGCAGAACCTAGCAGAATTAATAATCCAGGCTTCTTCAGAGGCACAGGCATCAAGAATTGAGTACTGACTGTCAAAAACTTGCTGCAGGGGTTCCTAGGGAATTCTGAACGTCAATGGCAAAATCTGTAAGTGAGAATAATAGATCCTACCTCCGAGGATGTTGTAAAGATTCTAGGAAATCCAGGGTATGTAGGTACTTGGTGGTTCTCCAAGAGAAGGTGAGTTGGTGAGGCCAGAGAATCCAAGTCTTGGCATTTCCTCATCTCCCATGCTGTGTGGCTGTGGTTCCCAGGTTCCCTGATCCAGAAGCCAGTCTAGTCTCGGCCCGGTCAGAATGCAGGACTGGTGGCTAATAAAGCCATGAGCCACCTACACCTCCTTCTGCCTTGGACAGTGAGCTCAGCCTGGACAGGGCCTAGCCTGCTGGAGCAGGAGCAGGAAGCCTGGGGGAGTCCTTCCACCACCAACAAAGGAAGGAGTTTCCCAGGCCTCTGGGTAGAGAAGGAAAGAAGAAAGCAGGGATGCAGAGCTGGAATGAGTGGGGAGAGAAACCCCAGCAGCCCACATGCCACCTGTCACTTACTGGCTTCCCCTGCAGAACACTCAGTCACGCTGCTAGTCATGCTGCTATCCCCCTTTTCCTGGGGCCAGTCTGCATGCAACTGCCAGAGGCAGGGAAAGACTTGAAAAGTGGCAAAACTGTGGGTTGATAGAGAGAAGACACTGGATGAGTCTTCTGGGAGCCTCAGATCTGGATCTAAAGAAACCACTTAAGACTCAACTTTTGGCTCATCATTTTCCCTCTTTAAGACTGTTATGTCATCTGCAAAATGAGGTACACAAGTTCCGTCCCTAGTCACCTCTGTCACTCCCTCTCAGGTAGGATTGCCAGATTTAGAAAATTAAAATATAGGATGCTCAGTTAAATTCGAATTTCAGGTAAACAATACATTTTTTTTGTATAAATATGTGATACAAATATTGCATGTAACATACTTACACTAATTTTTTTCATTGTTTTTCTAAAATTCAAATTTAATTGGGCATCCTGTATTTTATTTGGAAGCCCTACTCCCAGGGATTTATATACTTTCCCTAGTTGGGTAGTAAACTTAAATGCTTCCAAGGGCCAGTAAGGTAAAATAAAAAACAATAGCCAATGTTTACTTTTACATTTTAATTACCAAATAGCATCCTGTGTTTTTCACATGCCCTATCTCATTGAATTATCCCAGCAACCCAGGTGGGGTACTCAAGTTTCCCCATCGATGAAATGGGAGTAGTAATATACCCCATCTCATGGATTATTGTAAGGATTAAATGAGCTAATGCATGTGAAACACTTAGAACAGTGCCAGGCAAGTACATAGTAAGCACTCAATAAGCAATAGCTACAATTTGTCCCATTATGCAGATAGGGAAACAGAGCCTCAGAGAGGTAAAGTAACCAGCTGATGGTCACACATAGGAAGCAGCAAAGGCAGGATTTGAACTCAGGTCTAAAACATTGGCAACAAATACAAAATATTTAAAACACCTGTGGGTTCCATCAACAAGAAAATGGATAAACTGTGGTTTATTCACACAATGCAATACTACAAAACAATAGTACAAAACAATAAGAAAAAACAAATCACTAATACACAATATAAAATAGATAATATAGAATAGACGTTACGCTAAAAGATACCTTCTACAAAAGAATACAAACTGCATGATTCTATTTGTATGATATTCTAGAACAGGTAAAACCTAATCAATGGTGAAAAAATAATCACAATAGTGGTGGCCTCTGGAGGAAGGAAATTTTCTGGAGTGTTGAAAATGTTCTTTTTTTTTTTAAGATTTTATTTATTCATTTTTTTACCTGACTAAATTCAACGCATAAAACAAAGTTTAGATGATAAGTGAAACAGTCAATGTACAGTGTTCACACAAAAATGTTCTTTTAATATTTTATTAGGAATATGTGTATGTATATGTACAGCTAAAACATTTTGCTGCACACCAGAAACTGACACAACATTGTAAACTGACTATACTTCAATGAAAAAAAATGGGAAATATTTTATTTGGGGTGTGGATTACATGGCTGTATGCATTTGTCAAGACTCAGCAAATGTACACTTGAGATCCATGCTTATCATTGTACGTAAATTTAACCTAAAAAAAAGCTAAAAATACAGAACTCTAGTTAATGATAGGCATATTTAAGTGTTTAAAGGTAGAGTGAACTCTGCAGCTTCTTTGCAATGCATCAAAAAACAAGATGGATGGGTGGAGAGATGAATGAATAAATATATGACAAAGCATATGTAACAAATGATTAACCACTGTAGAACCTAGGAGGTGGGTAGATGGTTGTTCACTGTACAATTCTTTCAACTGCTCTATATGTTTGAAATTTTTCATGATAAAGTATTAGTGGAGGTGGGGGAAATCCTACACAGGTAAAATGCAGTCTATCCTCAGGACTAGATTTGTAACCTCTTACTCATTCACAGGCATCTTCACCTCTTACCTGTTTTTCTCCTTTGAGTACCAAAACAGCCCGATTTTAATTCAAAAGTCCTTCTTTCATTGCCTCTGTCCCAGTATTTCTCCTAAATGGGTTCTAGTCCCCTCCCTACTATTTACTTGATGGCCTCTCCAGGCCTCTTCTGACATCTGAAGATTAGGGCCACATGTCTTGTATCTAAAGGCAGCAGACAGAATATTAAAAAAGATTTTTTTCTTAAATAAAGGCAGCAGACTGGACCACACAATCTAATAAAATTTCCTCTCTCCCTAAACCGTAAGGACTTCAAGGGTAAAGATCCCATCTTATCCATCCCTGTATTTCCTCTGGCATGAAGTAACACCTTAAAGGTGCTCAGAAAACACTTGTATTAAAACTGCTTTGTAAGTGAAAGAACAGACACATTTATTGAGTGCCCACTGTATGCCCTGAACTAGATGGACTTATATTCATCCCCAGTGAGGTAGGAAGTATTTTGATTACCACTTTTCTAGAGGAGGAAACAGAGTTTCAGAAGGGTTAAGTGACTTGCCAAAACTCACTGGAATGCAAGCAATAGACCTGGGATTTAAACTCAGAACTGTCTCTTTCAACTATTTCACAACTGCCTCCTCTTGAATCACAGTGAAAAAAGCAACTGTGCTTCTCTGTATCCTTCAGATTTTCTATACTGAATATAGAAGTGAAAAAATAAGTTCTAAAAATACATAGCCATAAGGAGCTCTCAAGCACCTCCTCCTGCATTTTTTGGGAGGACTTGGATTCAGATGAGCAATTGCAGGACTGAAGAACTCTCTTAGATAGTAAACAGCATGTCAGAGCTGCTTCTAGTCCTCCCCATTATCCTCACTTCCCTCTTTTCTGGCTCTCAAACATACAGTTGTCCTTCTCCTAGGAAAGCCCCACTGGCCCATCTCTACAGATTGCAGACTAGAGTTATTTCTTACCTGCAGTTCTCACTGGACATTTCTGCCCTAAACTGGAATGGAATATACATTTCTTTAAAAAAGGAAAAAATTAAAGCCATGCCTGCAAATTCCTCAAGCAAAGATAGAATCAAGCGGCAAGCATCCAGGTCACATTATGCAAGCTGGGAAGGTGTCATCAGACCAGAAACACTCCAGGGAGTCTTAGAACTCAGCCTTGATTCATGTGAACTTCTGAAGTGGTAATGGCTGCAATTAGAAATATAGGGACATGTGACTTTGTTTTCAGTCCTTGAGGACCTTCTAAACTTGGAGGGAGGAGGAGCAGGTCCCAAAAGGTCAAATGTGTTCAGGCTGCTTACTCATCTGTGAGACAGGATTAACAGTAGTAACTCACCTCTTAGGGTTGTGGGCAGGATAAAATGAGAGATCATTAACACAGTACAGGACCATAGTAGTGTTCAATTAAAATTAGTGCTCCATTATTCATATGAGGCAACTGTGTCTCAGAGAGGTTTGAGGACTTGCCTGAGATCAGCTAGTAACTGGTAGAAGCAAGATCCAAAGTTGATCAGCCTGACTTTAGAGCTCTCACTCTTAACATTTAAGTTAGTGTCTTCCAAGAAGTTGTGCACTGATGGATGTACGCAAAATGATTTTAGGTGGTGCCATAAGTGGTCATCAAAAAGAAAAACAAAACCCTTTCATTATGAAAAATTTCAAAGATAGATAAAGAAAAAAATAGTACAATGAATTGCCAGCTTCTAGTATCAACTCATTAACAACAGCTTGCATCCACTACCTCTGCTGATGGCTTCTTTTGAAGCAAATCCCAGGAATCATATTATTTCATATGTAATGATTTTGGTAGACTGATGGTAATTTTTAATCTCAGTAGTTGTGTTTCTTATTCAATAATATATACTGAAACAGTAGGTAGCTAATACATCAACTCTATCCTGTCACAGATAATGCTTAGAATGTGGCTAAAGTAGGAATTTAGCAAATTAAAACTATGAGATGCTATGTTTTCACTATTAGATTGGCCAAGAACAAAAAGGTTGATGTGTCAGTTGTGTTATCACGGGTATGAGAAAACAGTCATGCTCACTGCTGATCAGCGTGATGCCAATTGTGTGGCGGGAAGACAATTTGGCCATATCTATTGGAATTAAAAATACTTATGCTGGAAATGAATATACTACAAGTATATATTGTACAGCACAGGAAATACAGACAGTATTTTATAATAGCTATAAATGGAGTATAATCTACAAAAATTTGGGAGGGGAGGGTACAGCTCAGTAGTAGAGTGCATGCCTAGTGTGCATGAAGTCCTGGGTTCAATTCCCAGTACCTCCATTATAAACAAACAAACAAACAAACATTCAACTATACCTCAATTTTTAAAAATAAAATAAAAATAAATAAATAAATAAAAATAAAAGTACATATGTCAAGATAGATTACTTGTAAAAAGATGAACTTATACCCCTATTTCACACCATACACAAAAGATAACTCAAAATGGATTAGAAACCTATAAAGAACAGTCAAACTATAAGATTTTTAGAAAAATAGATTGGAGAAAAACCTTCAAGACCTAAGGTTAGGCAAAGATTTCTTTGCTATGACACCAAAAGCATTATCCATAAAAGAAAAAAACTGATAAATTAGACCATCAAATCAAAATATTTGTCCTACAAAAGACACCATTAATGAATTGCTCAGTTATAAATGGTTACTTTTACGGTATGTGAATTTCACTTCAATAAAATTTTTTGAGATACTACTAAGAAAGTGAAAGACAAAGTAGAGACTGAGAGAAAATATTTGCAAAACATAGATATGATAAAGGAATTGTATCCAGAATATACAAAGATCTCTTAAAACTCTATAGTAAGAAGACAAACAACCCCATTTAAAAACAGGCAAAAAATCTGAATAAACATTTCACTAAAGAAGATATAGGAACAAGCACATGAAAGATGCCCACTATCATTAGTCATCAGTGAAATGCAAATTAAAACCACAATGAGATGCCATTTTACACCCACTAGAGGAGTTATTAAAAAAAAAACAACAGATTAATAACAAAGTCGGCAAGAATGTGGAGAAACAGGAAGTGTCATACCTTGCTGACAGGAATTTAAAACAGTACAGCTGACCTTTCCCCTTCTATGTACGTACCAAGAAAAATGAAAAAAATATGTCTGCCAATGACTTGCATGTGAATGTTCACAGCAGCATTATTCCTAATGGCCAAAAAGTGGTGGGGGGAAACCTTCAAATATCCATCAATTGGTGATGGGATTTTAAAAATGTGCTATATCCATACAATGAAATATTATTCAGTAGTAAAAAAGAATGAACTATTCATACATGCTATGTCATGAATGAACATCAAAAACAGTAAGCTAAATGAAAGAAGCCAAATACAAAAGATCATATATTGTGTATATAATTCCATGTATATGAAATATCCAGAAAAGGCAAATCTATGGGAACATAAAGTAGATGAGTGGTTGCCTGGGACAGGAGGAAGGAATGGGAATTAACTGTAAACAATCATGTGCAGTCTTATTGGAGTGATGAAAATATTCTAAAAATAGTTTATGATAATGATTGTAAAACTCAATAAATTTGCTAAAAATAATTGAATTATACCTTTAAAACTGGTAAATTTTAAGGTATGTCAATTACACTTTCATAAAGTTGTTTTTAAAACACATATACCAGTTGTTCCAGCAGTTCCATTTCTAAAAATTTATCCTTTAGATAAATATCCAATGAGCAAAATAGCAAATTAATGTGCTGTTCATCATAACATTGTTTGTAATAGGAAAAGATTAGAAATAAGGACAATGTCCATCAGTAGAGGATAAGATCACTTATGGTACTGGAAAACAATGCAGCCTTAAGAAAAAAAGAGCAAGGCAAATCTACATGTACTGATATGAAACAGTCTCCAACTTATTTTATTTAGAAAATAAAAAGTCTAGACATTTCATAAAAACACCCAGGGCAATCCCTCAGTCCCGGAGAATAAGAAGAGGAAGGGTCTTTCTCTCATTCCTTTGCAACTGAGGTGCAGAGCTCAGGATGTAGAGCTAGTCTTGGTTTGGCTACTTATTTGCTATGTGACTTCATGCAAATCACCTAACTTCACTGAGCCTCAGTTTCCTCAGTTTTAAACATGATACTTTTAGAAATACAGATAGATGAAATAAAGCAATATACAAAGAAAAGTGAGAGAACAATCTCAATGTTATCAATAGGAGAATGAATAAAATAAATTATGGTATATTCACACAATGGAATATATATAACAATAAAAAGAACAAACTTGCTACAGGCAAAAGCATAGATGAATTGCACAAACATAACAATGAGCGAAAGAAGGCAGACAAAAAAAAAAAAAGACACTACAAAAAGTGTACTTTTTTTTTAAACATTTGAGAACAAGCAAAAGAAACCTAAGGTGATAGAGGTAAGAATACTGGTTTCCCTGGAGCGTCAGGAATTAGATGGGAGGGGTCAGAGAAAGCCTTCTGGGGCATGGGAAATGTTCTATACGTTAATCTGGTTATACAAAAATCCAAATGCGTGTATAAATTTGAACTGTATACTTAATATTTGTGCAGTTTGCTATATATATGTTATAGTTCAATAGAAATTTTAAAAGATAAAAAAAAGGGAATGATGAACAAGAAGACGGTTACCTTGGCCAGGGAAAGGGTTGGGTGGGGAGGAGGGCATAGGATTAGATGCAGGTTATTGTGGAGTTTCTGCATTTTATTTTGGGATGGTGGATTCACAGGTGCCTATATCATTACTTTTAAAAACTAATTAAATAGGTAAAAAGTAATTTTTAAATAATACAAATAATAGACCTACCTGACAGAGTTGTTACAGGGTGTATCAATCAGGATTCCTAACTGCAAATAAAAGAGACCAATTCTCGTCAGTTTGGGCAGAAAACACATTTATTAAAGGATGTTGGTGAGAACGAATGTGTTTGTTCCTATGTGACTGAAGTATTGTGCTATACACCAGAAATTGACACAACATTGTAAACTGACTGTACTTCAATAAAAATATATTTTTTAAAAAAGATTAAAAAAAAAAGATGTTGGGTGGCTCATAGAATCTCTGTGAGAGCCAGAGGGCCAAGTTTGGGGACCATATACAGTTAGGAACAACTCCCAGATTCACCCCGAGGATTCAGGCCAGGAGAGACACCAAGGTCACTGCTGCAGGGCACAGACACTACAGCTTTCTCTGCCAACCCTGAAATCTGGATGCTATTAACAGCTACTACTCTCACTTCTCTGTGTCTGTTTTGTGACATAGAAAGAATACTGGGGGTGTGTGGACATGTAAATTACATCATGTGTGTAAAGTGTTAGTCCAGATGCCAGAAACACTGCCAAGTGCCTACTCAGGGTTAGCCATGGTAAGGTCATGTGGCAGCTGACAGGACTTGTTCTGGAATGCAGGTAGGACGCCCCCAGAGATTCTGAGGAATTCTTGGACAAGACTTGACAGAGAATGCCAGCTGCATTGGCAGATGGTGGCCAGGAAACATGGAATTGTCTTAAAAAGTTATTTTACTAAGGCTGTGCTATACTGGTACAAAAGCTACATTGTACATTATCTTATTTAATTTTCATGATCTGCAAAGGGTAAGGATGGTGAGAGCCAGAAATACTCAGGATTGACTCCAGTTCTGCAACATCCTAGCTGTGTGATCTTGGACAAGTAACATAATCTGAGTCTTGGTGTTCTTATCTATAAAATGAGGACAATAATGAGATGTCATGAGACTCAAATGAAACATAAATGCCAAGCTTGGCAGAGAGTGGGTGCCTGATAGAGGTAATAGAAGCAGATGTTGTTATTTTCTTTAGCATTATCATTTCTCCTATAGTCCATGTCAGAAGAAGCCTACCCATGGGACAGACTATGAATAGCAGGATCTGGAGCTGTAGATTCAGCCACCAGGGTAGAACGGGTTCTGGAGACAGCTAACTAAAGGTGAGGAGAAGTCCATGACAGTGGGCAGAATGCAGGATTCAGA
This sequence comes from Vicugna pacos, assembly GCF_048564905.1. Taxonomy (NCBI): domain Eukaryota; kingdom Metazoa; phylum Chordata; class Mammalia; order Artiodactyla; family Camelidae; genus Vicugna; species Vicugna pacos. The sequence continues at coordinate 25,688,283 of NC_133005.1, read as the reverse complement.
GGTCATAGGGCAGGTGCCTGGGGTAACCCATGTTGGCCATTGGCATGAGGTGACCTGGCAGAGCAACTTAGGGCCTCAGCCCCAGTAGCTTAACTCACTGATTCAGCAGTAGAATAACGGTTTGACCCAGGCTCTGAGGTTAGGCAGAGCTGGCCTCAAATTCCAGCCCCAATGACAAGATCACTGAATGACCCTGAGAATGTTCCTCAACATTTCTAACCTCTGTTTCCTCCCCTGTAGGAAGACTGATTGTTTTACTTCTCACTTCTACTCCTGTCATCTTTCCAGGATGATTGATTCAATATCAGAGCCTTCTTTGGTCTCCTGACTTCCACAGATCCACTGACCCTGACACACTGTCCACCCATCTCCTCTGCTTCCGTGTGCCCCCTGGTCCATCTGGATTCTCTGCTCCAACATTGTGACCAACTCCTTGCCCCACCCTCCCCTGGGTAATTCTCAATGCAGAATGAGCCCTATCATCTGTCCACAGTCTCTCTCTCTCTTTTTTTTAAGTAGAATCCTTTTTTATTAGGAAAAAAAAAAAAACCAAAACAAAAAAGTTTTCCAACCACACACAGGAAGGGTATGGGTAGGGGGAGGTGTCCATCCAGCCCTGGCCCCCTGCCCATGTGGTTTTGGCAGCAATAAGGGGTGTGGGGTAATGGCCCAAAAAATAAAAATGGTGTATGTATGTGTGTGGGAAGGAGAGGGGTGCAAAAGCACAACTGGAGAAAACCATACATCTTAGCTTTGCTTTACTGTAAATTCAAGTTGCAAACCCTAGTAGGGTCTCAACTTTACTGGGATAATTCCTTTGGCTCACTCTATCAGATAACTCATACGTTTTCCTTTCCTTCAAACTTCTCTCACAGACTTCTCTCACAGACTTCTCTCATCTTTCAGGGGGCAATGTTGTCTCAAGCTTTTTGAGGAAATGGAAGTCAAGAGAACTCCCCTACTTTCCCATCTGTTCTGTATAAATATCTCTCACCTGTCTAAAACCGTCCCCTCAACTGATGTTCTGGGGCTTGGGGTCCCACCCCTTTCACCTTCTTAATTCTCCTCTCTCTCCTGCATCACTGTTTCTCCCTCCCTATTGGCTTTTTCTATCAGCAAACATGTTTTGGAACCTACTATATTAAAGTAAGCAAGCAACTCTCCTTTGACCCTACATTCTACCACCACCCCCTGCCCCCATCTGTGTTTCCATCCTTTGTTCCCTTTCACAGCTAAGCTTCTTCAAGGAACTGACTCAATTTGGTGTCTCCACTTTCTCACCCCAAATTCACTCTATCATACTCCAATCTACTTTCTCTGCTTTCCTCTGAAAATGCTTTTATCAAGGCTACCAACAGCTGCCATGGTTCAAATTCAATGAATATCCATGGTAAACAACTTGCTCTAGTGACAAACTGCCTGGGTGAGAAACCAGGTTCCCTCAATTGCTTGTGTGGCTTTAAGCAAGTTACTTAATCTCTCTCTGTAATTCAATTTCTCCTGTTTAGAATGATATGATAATAGTGTCAAATCCATAGGCTTACTACATGGGTAAATGTGTGTAAAGCACTAAATATAGTGTCTGACTGTCTCAGCAAAACTCACTATTTTCCTTTAGTCTCATGCTACCAGACTCACAACAATCTGACACTAGATGTGTGGGTTTTCCACACCAGGGAATTCCCTGACACTAACTGCCTGAAGTTAGCACAGATCCAGTGGGTTAAAATCTGAGTCCCATAAGACTGCTCCCCACTTCAGTCACCTATCACATGTAGTGAGTCCCCAGGTTACCACTTCCTTTGAACTTGGCTACAAAATGAAGGTTCCCACAACCTCCTCCTCCAGTTTGATCATTTGCTAGAGGGGCTCAGAGAACCAAGGAAAAAGATTTACTTACTACTGCTGATGTATTACAAAGAATATTCTAAAGGATACAAATGAATAGCTGGATGAAGATTTACATAGGGTAAGGTCTGAAAAGTCCTGAGCGTACAATTTCTGTCCCCGTGGACTTGGAGTGCACTGTGATTGTGTTTAGCAACTTGGAAGCACTCCAAACTCCATACTTTTGGGATTTTTATGGAGGCTCCATCATGTAGTTAATGATGATCAACCATTAACTCAATCTCCAGCCCTTCTTCTCTCCCTGAAGATAGAGTAGGGCTGAAAGTTCCAAGCTTCTAATCCTGACTCGGTCTTTCTGGTGAGCAGCCCCTATCCTGAAGCTATCCAGGAGCCCACCAATGGTGGACTCATTAGAATAAAGATGCTCCTATCACCTAGGTGGTTCCAAGGAATTTAGGAGCTCTGTGTCAGGAACCAGAGTCCAAGACCAAATCTTAGAACAAAAGATGCTCCCAGTGCTCTTATCACTTACGAAATTAAAGGGTTTTAGGAGCTCTCACCAGGAACTGGGGCCACAGACCAATATACATATTTTCTATTTTTTCACACTGGCATGTAGAAAAGTACTCAATACATTTTTGTGTGTGTTATTATTAGGAGTATCTGTCTGTATCATGTTCGAGCTCTCAGCAGCTGTCGATACAATTGTGGACTCTCCATTGGTAACGAAAAACTTTCCTCTCTGAGTCCCTGAGATACCCAAATTCCTACTTTGCTTCCTACCAACTGTTCTACCTGACATCTAAATACTGCTGTCCTCAGGCACCTGTTTTCTTCTCCTTCTAAGTAATATAATTCATTCCCATGGCTTAAAATGAGTAAAGAACAGTGAAGTCACCTTTGAATGCAGAAGGTCTACATATTTAAAAGGATATATTCTTAGGATCAAAACTTCCTCTGGTATTTTTATTGTTACTATTAATATTGGCAGAGTAATTTTGGAACTACTGCATGTATAGTGTAGGAAAAGCAAATATGTAAATTTGTTAGTATTAGGAATAAAAATTTTTCATATAAGAGAAAAGAAATCTGAATATAAAGTCAAATAAGTTCAGAAAAAAAAAACACCTATGAGTTGAAAATAAAAATACAGCCTCATGATTTTATATATATATGTTCATTCCTAGATTCACCCAATGAAAGGGAGGGCCTGGAAGTAATAAAAAGCCAGTAGCAATGAGCATACCTAGAACCCAAATTTTTTTTCTTTAAATACTTTTCTCCATTAAAATTGGCCAGGGCTCTTTGGAGAAATGGCTGATTCTAGAGCTTGGGCAGGGTAAGTTTAAGTAGAGCCTGGAACATCTTGTTATGCCAAAAAATATGGATGTACTCAAGATTAATAAGAGTGTGTCAATAAGAGAAAAAATACAGTTTAAAGAGGCTTCCAATTTGAGACAATGTGAGTATTAACGACAAAAAAAATGAATGTAATTTTAAAACATTAAATAAATAAGAATCTATGAGTTTAGAAAACAACAGAAAAGGAGAAAAAGAGAACTCATTTGCCACTGTTGGAGATGACTATTGTATTGGCTATTTACTCTGATTATTGGTTATTAAAAGGAAAGAGTTAAGCATTTAACCTGTCTTCCTAGTAGGAGAAAGGAAAACTTTTCTTTACAGAAAAGTGATGCTAATAACTATAGAAGGAGTGATAGAAACAAAGAATTTAATTACTATTTTGCAACTCCCGCTGAAATAACTGATGAAAGATAACCAACTGCTGCTAAGACTGAAACTGAGTCCCCCTAAGACCGAGGTCCCCTGCTGAGTTTATGATTAACTGCTCAATCCAAAACTTTATTGCCTTTCTTGTCCCTGTTCCCCTCAGGATTGAGAAGTATCAAAGGAAAGGGGGAATTGAAACCAAGCAGTACCCTTCCTGGGTACAAAAGCCCCACCGTGTCCGACATTTCTTGTTTGTAGAAAAAAGGCTTTAGTCTCCTACACAGCCCCCAAGTTCCAAAGAGCAGACTCAAGCAATTACTAATTAGAGAAGTGAGGAAATGTAGAAACAAAGGAAAATCAGTTAAGCAAGAAAAGTAATGATAGCTTGACCAACAGATAAAATAGAGTCCTAGTTTCTCCTCAAGAGATATGGATAGCAATCTGATACATATCTTTGAGTTGTTCTGCAGAAACTAAGACTCCCGCTAATGTAGATGATGGTGAGTACATGCTGACCATAAGCACTAGATCCCAGACGGGTTGGAACCAGAAAGTTGATGATTAAGATTCCTGAAACACCACCCTGTTATCTCACCACCAACCAATCAGAAGAAAGTCCATGAACTGCAATTGTCTTTAAAAACCCTTTCCTATGCCCCGCTCCCTGCCAAAAAACAAACAAGCAAACAATAAAAATCTTTCCTCGAAAGCAATCACGGAGTTTGGGTCTTTTGAGCAAGAGCTGCCCATTCTCCTTGCTTGGCACCCTGCAATAAATACTGTACTTTTCTTCACCACAAGCTGGTGTCAGTGGATTGGCTTTGCTATGAGAGAGGTGAGTGGACCCAATTTGGTTCAGTAACAAAACCACTAGGTAAAAGGCTGTTGGACAACAAGATACTTCCACCACAATAATGTATCACTTCACAGATTATTTGCTAATTGGAAAGGAGAAATAGATCTTTTTCTAATAGAGAGATCTGGCAGTTGGTTACCACCTTAACCTATAGATCAACATTAGCATCACTTATAGAGGGACAGTGTGACGTGATGTGCCAACAGAAGTGGTACAACATGAAGTACCCAACATGACCTATGAAGCACTATACTTTGGCCCAAAATACTTATTCTAAACATAGTGAGATCTTTAGACCTAGTTTCTAATATATAGGAAACATAAAAGACAGAGGAATAAATTAAATAACACCACCGATTATTACATAATGACAGAATGTCCTCAAGACAATTGGCCTTATTGTTTCAAAATATCAAAGCCATAGTAAGTAAGAGGGGATATGGGGCGAGGGTATAGATCAATGGTAGAGCACATGCTTAGCATGTGGGAGGTCCTGGGTTTAATTCCCAGTACCTCCATTAAAAAAACAAACAAACAAACAAACAAACCCAATTACCTCTCCCCCTGCCAAAATAAAATAAAATAAAGAGAAAGAGAAAGAAAGAAAGAAAAAAAGAGGGGATGGGGAACTGCTCTTCTAGATTAGACAGACTAAAGGGATATAAAACCAAAATACACTGACTCAAACTTCAGTGGATTGTGGTTCAAAAAAAGCTATAAAATGGGCAATTAAGAACATCTGATTATAGACTGGAAATTAGATATTAGGGAGTCATTATTCATTTTCCTCTGTGAGATAATGGTATGGTTATGATGGAAAACATCCTTCTTTTTAGGGCATACATGCTGAAGTACATAGGACTGAAGTTTCATATTGTCTGACACTCATTTTTAAAAAGCTTAGCAAAAAAAAAATACACACATTCACTCACACACACACACACACACACACACACATCCCTATGTATAGGTAAAGCATAGACAGCAAAATGTTAACAATTGTTCAATCTGGATGTTGAGTATTGGGGTGACCATTGCACTATTTTCTCAACTTTTCTCTATATTTAAACATTTTCAAAATTAAAATTTGTATTAAAAAATTAAAATTACCTTCCCTGTGCCAGTGACTCCAAATTTTATTTCTTAGCTCAGACCCTTCCTCTTGAGTCTAGAGGGGAACACATTAAAAATGTTAATAGGGTTATATTTGGGTAGTGTAATTAGGGGTGATTTTATTTCTTCTTTCTATTTTTATATTTTTTCCAGATTGTATTAAGCATATGTTTCTCTTCTGGCTAAAATTAAAAACAAAACAAAACAAAAACTTGACATAAGTAAATGTACACAATTTGAAGACAAGCTTAGATGATCTACCAGAACGCCAACAGTAGATTTGTTGGGACTGTGTGGGATATTGGGTTTCTTTGAAGCTTTAAATGCTTTGTAACAGTAATCTAAAACTTTGTAGGGTCTTAAAATCACTTAGGTAACTTTAAAAAATGGCTTTATTAAGGTATATTGATATAAACTTTTCATATTTAAAGCATGAAATTTGATAAATTTTGACATATAAAGACCTATGAGGCCAAACATATCCATCACTCCCCCAGTTTTTCCTCTTATCCTTTGGTAATCCCTTCTGCCCCTCCCCAGGCAACCACTGATCTGCATTCTTTCAATATAGATTCGTTTGTATTTTTTAGAATTTTATGTAAATAGAAACATATAGTATGTACTATTTTGTGTCTGGTTTCTTTCACTCAGCATCTTTATTCTGAGATTCATCCATACTGTAGTGTGTGTCAATGGTTCATTTGTTTTTACTGATGAGTAGTATACTATTGCATGAATATACCATCCTTTATCTATTCACCAGTTGATGGATATTTGGATTGTTTCCAGTTTGTGGAACATATATTTATTGGAATAAAGCTGCAACACAAATCTTTGTGAGGATATATGCTTTCATTTCTCTTGGATACATGCCTAGGAATAGAATTTCTATGTAGTATATGGTAAATGTACCTTCAACTCTAAGAAACTGCCAAATTATCTTCCAAAGTGATTGCACCATTTTGTATTCCCAACTAGCAGTATTTAAAAGCTCCAGCCCCTCCAACACTTGGTATGGTCAGTTTTATTAATTTTAGCCATTCTAGTAAGTGTGTAGTGGTTTATAATTGCAGTTTTAAGTTGCATTTCCCTAGTAATTAATTACATTAAGCATATTTTTATGTACTTATTTATTGTTCCTATATTTTCTTTGGTGAAGTATCCATTTAAATTGTTTGCTCAATTTTGAGTTATTCTCTTAATGAGTCGGTGAGAGTTATTTTCATGTTCTGGTACCTTATTTTTTATATGTATTCTTTATTTTTTGTGATTTACAAATATTTTCTGTGACTTTATAGATTGTGCTTTTGGTATGGTACTTAAGAAAAATTTGTTTAACCCAATGTCATAAAGGTTTTATTGTTGGTTTTTTTTTTTTGAGAAGTCTTAGATTTTACATTTAGTTCTATAATTTGAGTTAAGTTTTGTATAAAATGTGAATAGATCAAAGTTCTTTCTAAATTTTATTATTTTTTCTTTTGCAAAGAGATAACCAGTTGTTTCAACACCAGTTGCAGAAAGACTCTCCTATCTCCACTCAATTGCCTTAGAATCTTTGTAGAAAATCAATTGTCCATACATGATTGGATGTGTTTCTGAACTCCCTATTCCACTCATTAATCTATTTCTCAATTGTTATGCCAAGTCCACATTGATATGACTACTTTAGCTTTATATTGTCTGCATTTCCATATGAATTTTAGAACCAGGTTGTCAACTTCTACAAAAGCTTATTGGAATTTATTAGGATTGCTTTAAATCTGTAGGTCATTTTATGGAGAATTGACACATTAACACTTATTAAGTCTTCTGACCTGCAGTATATTTCTCCACTTACTTAGGTCTTCTTTAGTCTCTCAGCAATGCTCTGTAGTTTTCAGCATACAGAGATATTTCATATCCTTTATCGTATTTGTTCCTAAATATGTCATAGTTTTGGATGCTATTGTAAATGATATTTCTATTCTAATTTCCATATTCATTGCTAGTATACAGAAGTACAATTTATTTTTGTATACTGATCTTTTTATTAGTTCTACTAGTTTTTTTAAAAAATAGATGTCATTGAACTTTCTGCATCGACCATTATATCATTATATTCGGAAACTTTTCAGCCAGTGCTGCTTCAAATAATCTCGAAAACTCACCTTTAGAGACTTCAATTAATACATGTATTAGACTACTTGAAGTTATCTCACAGATCGCTGTTGCCCTGTTCATTATTTTAAAATTCTCTTTTCTCTCTCTGTTTCATTTTGGATGTTTTCTATTGCTACATCTTCAAGTTTACTAATCTTTCTTCTGCAGTGTCTTAATATGCTGTTAATGCCATCTGTGTATTTTTTTAATCTGACTTATCTCTAGAAGATAGACTTCTTTTTTATATTTTCCATGTCTCTGCTTAACTTTTTGGAAATACGTAATACAGTTAGAATAACTGTTTTAATGCCTTTGTCTGCTAATTTTAACATCTATGTCAGTTCGGGGTCAGCTTCATTTTTCTCATTATTTCTTGCTTTGTATTTCTTGGTACATTTTTCTATTGGTTGCCAGATGTTGTGAATGTTATCTCTTGGCTAATGGACTTTTTTGTAATCCTATAATTCTTGAAATTTAATCTGGGATGCAGTTTAGTTATTGAAAATGTGATCCTTTTGGGTCTTGCTTTTAAGATTAGGTGGGTCCAAAGCTGTGCTTAGTCTAGGGCTAATTTTTCTCCAGTACTGTGTACTCCACCTAATGCCCTGTGAACCATGAGGCTTTATAGTCTGGCTGATGGAAACACACTATTCCTGCCCTTCATGAGCACTGGACTCTGTTACTTCCAGTCCTTTTGGGTGGTTCTTTCCCTGTCCTTGGATATTTTTTCACAAGCATGTGCTAGTGAGTACTCGGCTGAATACTTGAGTAGATCTCCAGAGTTCTCTAAGCAATTCCCTCCTCTCTGGTACTCTTCCAACTCTAGCCTTTTGGTCTCCCCAGACTCTCAGCTCTGCCTTCCCAACTCAGAGAGTCTTCTGGGCTCACCTGGGTTCCCCCTCCCTGCACCATGGCCCAAAAACTCTCTCTCAAGAGAGTAATTTTGGGGAATCATAGGGCTCACCTCATTTGTTTCCAGTCTCTCAGGGATCACTGTCCTTCATTACCTGATGTCCAATGTCAAGAGTCAAGTCTCTTGAAAACAGTTGTGTCATTAAGGGGAGTAAAGCAGGAGAGCTTTTAAAAATTCCAAAGCCCAAGCCTCACCCCAGATAATTAAATCCAGATCTCTAGAGTTGGGATCCAGGTATCAGCATTAACCCTTTAGGCTGATTCCAATGTATATCCCTTAAAGATCAATATTCTATACTGTGATTTTATTACTTCAGCAAATTAAAAATAATTTATTTTAAACTAGTCTTGGACATAGGAAGAAGGCAGTAAGGCACATTTTTCAATTTATAGCTGAGCCCCTGATTAAAGAGATAAAGTCTCTTTAAAATCCCTTAATTAAAAAACAAAGTTGGTCTCAAGCCCAGAGCAGGGCAGAGCCTACATTTGAGAAATTAAAGTGGCTCCAGCTGTGGGGAGAAGCCTAAGGGGGTAGGGCAGTGAGCTGAGCAGCGAGCTAGGCAGCACCAGACAGAATGGGGCTATTTACAGTTTATTATTTCCATTTAACAAAGCATTCATATCTCAGGGTTATCTTGCTTCATTTTCCCCCCAACAACCCCAAGGCAAAATTCACTATCCCTGTTTGGCAGATAAGGAAAGGGGACTCAAGAGACTGAGTGACTGATAAAAAGCAAATCAATAGCAGAGTTAAAATTTAAACTCAGTTCTGAGAGATAGATTAAGGAGCAAAGCAATCCTTAGCTGGGGAGCCGCCAGGGGTAAGGGAACACCCCTGGAAAGTGCTGAGATGAAGCAAATTCTGCTGATAGGGCCTCCAAGCAGACGAGCAAGAAATTACCTGATAAGCTGCAGGGGTGGGGGTGGTAGAGACTGAGACACGCAAGGGGAATGCTCCTGGAGCAATAAATAGTACCCCCTCTGCCTTCCAAGGAGAGGGGACTGAGGTTTCCTGAAGGCCTTCTGTTGGGAAAGGGTATATAAGTGTAGAATCGAGCTGAATTGCCTGGAAAATAAGGAAAGAAGAAACTGAGTGTTGCTATTTCTTCCTCCTTCCTGGCCCTTCCTCACACAGCGCTTAGCCTCTGCTCTCAATTAACGAAGATTGTAGAATAATACAGCAATATTGGCTCCCATCTACTAGTGTTTGCTGGGAGTCAGACTCACCCCATTATCATCCTATTCAATCCTCCCTATGATTCTATGAAACTGGTATGATCATTCCCATACCCCCCTTTTAAAAACAAGAAAAAGTAGGCAAAAAGTGACTGTCTTTATTATCTATTGCTGCAAAACAAATTACCCCCAAACTTGCCTCAGTTTACAACTACAATAAGCATTTATTATCTCAAACATCTGCTGTGAGTCAGGAATTTCAAAACTGAGTGATTCTGGCCTGGAGCACCTTGTGAGGTTCCAGCCAAGATGTCAACCAGGGCTGCAGTCATCTTAAAGCCTGGCTAGGCCTGGAGGATGCAGTTCCAAAGTGGCCCATGCACATGGCTGGCAAATCACTTGGTAGTCGGCAAGGGGTCTCAGTTACTTGCCATATAGGTCTCTCCATGGGGCTGCTTGAGGGACCTTGTAATATGGCAGCCGACATCCCCCAGAGAGCAAAGTCTCTTCTGACTTAGCCTCAGAAGTCATACCATCATTTCTGCAATATCCTACGGGTTACTCAGGTCAGCCTTAATCACAGTGGGAGGGGACTGGCTAAACAAGGGTATAAATACCAGGAGACAAAAACCACCTAAGGCTGGCGACCGCAGTGACAAAATGATTTACCCATGATCATGCACAAGGCAAGTACTAGAGGTGGGCTTTGAACCTAGGCCATAGCTATGTCCCAGTAAATACTGGCTTGAAGGAGTAGAGCCAGACAGCTGCTCACAGGTCTCTCCTGTCCTGGTAGTATTCTTACCTCAAGTCCTGGGAATCTCATTCCAATGATCAGGTAGGTCAGACGCTTAATCTGATGTGTCAGACAGATACTTTGTCACAGCAACATGACCTGGGCATGTTTATAAAAGATGGCACAAGTCATCTCTTGATAGTGAGTCAAAGGGAACCTGGATTCTGGCACTGACTTACTGTGTGACCTAGGGCAAATTAAGGGCCCTTTGGGGCCTTTGTTTTTCCTGTCTGTATTACGGGGGCAGTTTGGTTCCATGGGCCCTGAGGTCCTCTGGCTGAGAGATTCTAGATTCCAGGCATAGAGTTGTTCACCAGGAATGTTGATGGAATTCCCTCTTCACTCTCCCTGGATCTCTCAGACCTTTGCCCAAGTGGGATGGATCTCTCAGGTGCAAGGGTCACTTTTCTGGACCCAGGCCAGGCTGCTCGGCCCAGCTTCACCCGCAGCTGGCTGGCACCATTGTTCCCCCATAAAGCTGGGCCTCTTTCCAGCTGCTGCTGCCCTCGGGGCAGGGGAGAGGCTCAAAGGACTCAGTTGTGTGGCTTCCCCCCTCCCCCAGGGCAGCCCTGGGTCACCCAACAGGCTGACTCAGCCCATGCAGGGGAACAAAGGAGATGAGATATGGTTTAGGGAAAGAATTTGACATTTACCATTTCCCCCAAAAAACTTCAAAGTAATCATCACTGGGAAAATCCTCTCACACTTGTTTTACAGTTTAGTGGGATATTAAAAAATTGGGGTGAAGAAATTATAATCATTTAGTGCTTTAGGAACCCACATTTTAATGATTCTACAATACATACTTATTTGTCTTTAATATCTTTGAATATCTAGAACAGTTGATGACAAGTCATAAATTACTTGCAGCATTTTTTAAAAGTAGGTAGTGTTATATAAAATGATGGTACATACCACAATAATGGATCTTAAATTTGGTGACATACGGTAATTAGGCCCTATTCTTGGAGCCTGGTCCCTACTGCTACCCCTCCCCGACCCTTACCTACAGGCCCACTCCTTTCCAACACCCACAGGCTGGTCCTTACCCTAGAGTCTTTGTCTTAACCCTGTGTGTCCAATACAATCCTTCAAACTTTTTAAAGCTTTTTCTCTGCCTGAGTCCCTGAGGGAGTTGTGAGGGGGAGGCTGTCCCCACTTCTGACCAAGACAGAGAAGTTATTTAGTACAGTGAAAGGGCACAGAAGAATGAAAAGAAATTTAATTCCATGAGCAATGGCTAACAGTTCTCTTACACTGTGTGGCAGGCACTATTCCTAGTGTTTTATGTGTGTTAACTCATTTAATTCTTACAACCATTTATCAGGTAGCTACTAGGGTACCCCCATTTTAAAGATGGGGAAACTGAGGCACAGAGAGGCAATAGAACTTGCCCAAATCACCACACTAGTAAGTGGCAGAACCTGGGGTAAAAAGCAAAATTTTTTCCTTTGCCCCGGAGGTCATAAATGTGGTGCATATCCTGACAGATTTTCTTTTTATGCATTTGTGGCACAAATATATATTGAAATATATCATCTCACTTTCCAAGAGGGTCATGTTGTTCTACAAATAGCTTTTCCTACTTCACCAAAAGACTTAGAGGTTTCTTTTCCATACAATTAAATATTAATTGTGAAAATTAATAAATATTAAAATTTATTTAATAAGGTAAATATTGTGAAAATACACCCAAGTACCTACAAGGTACCAGGACCCATCTTCCATGCTTCACATGTGTCTCATTTTAACCCTACAGATTGTGATCACTAGCATTCTTTCCATATTTAAAGATGAAAGAAGTGAGGACTAGAAAGATCAAAATATATTAACTGAGTTAAGGAAGCAGGATTTGAACTGAGCCCACACTTTCAACCACTGGACTTCTCAGTGCCACCCTAGACAGAATAACTTGTTTAGCTCATAACGCTATTGGTGGATATTTGGGCCCTTTCTACTTTTTCCCCATTACAAACAATGCTGAAGTGAACATCCTTGCTCATGCCTCTTTATGTCCACATGGATGTTTCCCAGGATGAGTTGTGATGGTAACTGGTGGAGTCAAAGACCACCATATTTTTAATATTGATGTGGCCAAACCCCACTCAGAAAAGCCTTTCTAATTATACTCTCACCAACTGGAGATCCTGTTTCCTCTACGAAGCACAGGATTCGGAATCATTCTACATGGGTTTGAATCCTACCTTGGCAACATGACCTTGGACAAGTCATGTTGTTGTGTGTATTTGTAGTTTTTTTCCTCTCTTCTTTTTTCTCCTTCTCTTTTTATGTAGTGTTCCATTGTATGAGTATTTCACAATTGATCTGTTCTGCTGTTGATGGGTGTTTGAATTGTTTTCAGTGAAGAAGGCTGCTGCAAACACTCATGACATGTCATTTGGTAGACATCTGCATTCACTCCTCTTGGGTACAAAAACCTAGGAGTGTTGCTGAATCATAAAGGAGGTGTATATTTGTTACTGAATGCAAGTTTGTGTGGCCAAATGCACTGTGAGGCCAAACAAACCAAAACATCAGAGTTTGGAGTGGAGAAAGGTTTATTGCAGGACAGAGCAAGAAGGGCAGGGTGGCTCATGCCCAGGAAACCTGAACTCCCTAAAGGGTTTCAGCAAAGCATATGTAAAGGCCAGGTGAGGGAACGGGGTTGCAGGCTACTTGATCAGCTCGTTCACAATTCTCTGACTGGTTGATGTTGCGGTAATAGTGTGGTCTACACTATCAACCCCTAGGTACCAGAGGGTCTGGAGCCTATGTGCTTATGGTCATCAAGTAGTTAATTTCTTCCATTTGGTGGTTTTTTGCATCTGAATAACTCAGGAAATATGTGTGAGATACTATTATCTGGGTACTTCAGAGAGGAACTACAGCAGAGGATATGGGGGAGGGGGTCTGTCCTAGGAAGGCCCCATAGGGTCCTGCTTGGTTACATATTTAGCTTTAGTATGTATTGTCATATAGTTTTCCAAAGAGGTTGTATTCACTCATTCTCCTACCAGCAATGTATGAAAGTTCTAATTGCTCCATATTCTTGTCAACACTTGATATTGTCAGTCTTTTAAATTTTAGCTATTCTGGTGGCACTATGTTCCTTAAATCCTTATATCACCCCTGAGAGATAGATGTGTGTGTAGACACTATTGGTTAGTGATTTACTTCATCAACATCCTCCTCTCTAGCTACCTTCCAGCTAAGGGGGGCCCTCTGAACAACATAGGGTTAGGAGTGTCAACCCTTTGTGTAGTCAAAAATCCCCACATAACTTTACAGTCAACTCTCCGTATCTATGTTCTTCATCCGTGGATTCAACGAATGCTGGATCATAGTACTATATTACATATGTATTGAAAAAAATCTGCATATAAGTGATTCCATGCAGTTCAAACCCAGGTTGTTCAAGGATTAAATGTAGTTCTGGCCAATGAGGCAAAAGAGAATGTCCTCTGGGAAACTGTTGGCTTTCTTGAGAAAAGAAGAGAATCAGGTTACTCATCTATCATTCTTTTACCTTTCTTTCTTCTTCTGCCTAGAAAATGGATATGATGTCATCCATGGAACAACATCTTCCATGAGGCCACAAAATGAGGAACAGGCCAAGAGAGTCACAGAAACACTGGCCATGACATGATTAAGCCAGTGAAACAACACGAGCAGCTCCCCATGTTGAGACTTTCTGTAAGACAAAGAAGTCTAAAACTACTACTGGTCAGATTTTCTATCACTTGCAACCAACGGCTTCCTTTGGCAATACTTTGACTACCTCCACTTTGCAACTGAGGAAACAGAGGTTCGGACAGTTTAATGGACTTGGCCAGAGGAAGGATTCAAGTCCAAATCTATGAGTTTTTTTCTTGGTTTCCCAGGAGACCAAGGAAAGGAAGTTGGGGTTAGATAAAGGTATGGCAGTAAATTTTTAGCGAGGCATCTAGCTTCATGAAATAAAAGACTATTATTTCAGAATCTTTTGCAACTGGCTGTGGCCATTTGACTAAGTCTGGACAGTGACATGTAGGCTATGAGATGCTTTGGTGATTTCTAGGATATTTGGAAGTGGTGGTATCATACGTCTCTTCTTTCTTTTCTTCCTTCCTTCTGCCAAGAAAGAGGATGTAATGACTGGAACTCAAGCAACCATCCTTAACTATAAGATGAGTTTAATGAAGGAACTGAGAATGTGGAATAGGAAGATAAGTTCCTGGGTTTCTGATGACACTAAGAAGCTGCCATAACAACCCTGGCCAGCCTACCTCCAAGGCTTCCTCCAAACTTTTTACACATATGAAAAATTTCTTTTTTTTATTCATAACCAGTTGAACAGTCTTCAGAGCTTCTGAGAGTCTGTCTCCAGGTTGTAATCATCAGTTTGGTTCAAATAAAATTCTCTTTTTTTTCTTCTTAGCTTGATTGTTGATTTTTTTTTTTTTTTGGCGACACATTTTTAAATGAGTACCTGCTCATTTATTTTGCCAATCTTACAGATGTAAAATTATTTTTCATTTTAGTTTTAATTTGCGTTTCCCTGATAAAGGGTGTCTTCATCAGTTTGGGCCGCCATAGACATGGTGGCTTATCAAAAGATGGAAATTTATTTCTCACATTTCTGGAGGCTGCAAATCTGAGATCGATGTGACAGCATGATGAGGTTAGGGAGAGGGACTTCTTCCAGGTTGCAGAATCCTAACTTCTTGTATTCTCACATGGCAGAAAGACAGCAAGCTATCGCTTTGGCTTCTTGCTATAAGGGTACTAATCCCATTCATGAGGGCTCCATCCTTATGACCTATTTACCTCCCAAAGACCCCACCTCCAAATACCATTACATTGGGGATTAGATTTCAACCTATGAATTTTGGGGAGACACAAATGTTCGGTCCATAACATTCTGCCCCTTCCCCTCCCCTCCATTCATGTCCTTCTAACTTGCAAAATATTCATTCCATCGCAACAGCTTGTGGATTGAAAAAAACAAAACAAAAACCACACAACCTAAAAGTTGAGAATTGCCTTATTTTGAGGACTTACTGAGGACTTAAACCCAGGATGCAGCCTCTCAGATAGTTCCAAAGAAGTTAGGGAGGTGGGAGAGTATAGCTCAAGTGATAGACCACATACTTAGCATGCACAAGATCTTGGGTTTAATCCCCAGCATCTCCATTAAAAAAAAAAAACTAATAATAAATTAATAAATAGACCTAATAATGTTCCCCCCAAAATAAATAAAATAAAAATTAAAAAAATAAATAAAAATAAAACAAAGAAATAAGAGAAAAATACCAAAAGAAAGAAGGGAGGAGCCAGGATATATAGGAATTTTTGCTGAGAATAAAAAATGTAGTGGAATAATCAAAAGATTACTGCTAATCACAAAAAACCAGACATTACAAGTTAATCATTTTAGTGCGTTTCTATGTATGGAAAGATGCAGGAGTCTGGGCTCATTGAAATCATTCCTTTGATATGCATCTTAACTATCTAGGGCCAGTACCCTGTTTTTCTTCATCTTGAATTCCCCTCAGGGTGCACCACTGGGGGTTGGCTACAGTGGCTGATGGCATTGGGCAATCTGTTTTTCTCTATCCTAAATGCAACATGCTCCTCTCTATCCTGAACTCCCCTCAGGGTGCACCTTCTGTGGCTGCAGTGGCTGATGGCTTTATGGCTGCCACATCCTTTGTTACTGAAATGGCAGGTGACATTCTTTTTCCATAGCCCCAAGAATCTTAACTTGTCCCAGTAACAACTCCAAAGTCTAAAATCCAAAGTCTCATCTAAATAAATCTAAATCAGATATGGGTGAGATTCCAGGTGTGATTCATACTGAGAAGGCAAATTTCTCTCCAGATGTGAGCCTATAAAACCAGACAAGATATGTGCTGCTAAAATACATTGGTGGGACAGGCATAGGACAGAACTTCCACATTCAAAGGGGAAGAATAGGGAATAAGTAAGGGCTGAAGGGTCTCAAGCAAGTCCAAAATCTAGCAAGGCCAACTCCATGAGACCCTAGGCCTCTTTGGCTCCATAATCTGCTCTCCAGGCCCAGTGGGGTAGCCATCCTACCCCTTAGTTATACTGGGTAGGGGTGCTGTCCCAGGGTTCTTCCTGGCAGAAGTTGAGCCCCTACAGCTTTGGGCAGAGGTCATGTGGTCTATAGAAAGTGAGGCAATCCCCTCTCCCCACTTCGGAAATTGAGGCAGCCCTGGTGGTCTCTGTATCACCTGCAGTGTCACTGATTCCTTAAAGAACAGAGCTAATTTGCAGCTGAATAGCTTTTATGGTCCCTTCCTGTAAAATCAAGAAGTCTAACAACTTTCTTCATTCCTGTCCATCTCCTTCCTCTTTGGCTCAAATTGGCTGTTTTCCTTCTGGGGTAGCAGGTTAAATTCATGGTTCACATATTGTACCTCACCATCAGGGCCCTGCTGGGACTTGAATCTAGTTATAAGCTTGGAAGCAAAGAAGGATGGTGAGATGGTGGGTCCTGAAGAGACTCTTCATTGTCTTGCATGGCAGTTGCCTCTAGGGAGGCCATTACTAAAGGGAGCAGGACCCTGTGGGCCCTCCCTGGTACAAATTCTTTCTGTCCCCTATTCCTCTTTGATAAGGAAATAGGCTTCATGCAGCCTCCTTGAACCTTCTCTGAGTTTCAAAGGGCAAGTTCAAACAGCTGCTAATCAGGGAAGGGAGGAACAGTCAGGAAACAACAGTGCAGCCTTGGGGCACGGCCTGTCTGTGGAATATACATAACAATATCTTTAAGTTCTTCTGCAGGAACTTAAACCCCTCCTTCTTTGTTTATGGCTGAGCAGAATCTTCGGAGACTTTTTTGTGGTGGTGGTGGGGGGGTGACACTGGGTCTACCAGACTGTAGGCATTCTGATTAAAAGCAATTTTTCCATTTTGTTACCAAGGCTGTTGCTACCAGGATCATACCCCTGCCTCTCCCTCAAACAGAAACCAATTACTCTTATCTAAGTCTCAGGAGAAGAAACAAGAACTGGTTAGAAGTCCAAGATGGTGGAGAATTTGACTTCCGGTGGACCTTGAGCCTCATTTTTTGGTCATTGTAATGCATTAGCATGCTAAGTGACACACCCACCAGCACCAAGCCAGTTAGTGATTGCCATGACAACAACCAGAAAAGCCCATACAAGGACGGAAGACAAAGCAATTGGCTCCAGAACACCTGTGTCATCTATAAAATACGTACAACCTAAAAGTTGAGAGATATGCTTTATTTGTTGGACTTTCTGAGGACTTGAGCCCAAGAGACAGGCTCTTAGATTGCTCTCAAAGACTGCTCCCAAGAGGCAGGGGAGGAGCCAGGATATATAGGAGTTTTGCCACAAAGACCAGATAGTTGGAACATCAAAAGATTACTGTTAATTAAAGAAAACCGGCTATCTCAAGTTAAGGAATTTAGCGCTTTTCTATGTATGGGAAGAAGTAAAAAATCTGGGCTCATTGAAATAATTTCTTTGATATGACAGCAGAAGCTGGGCTGCCTGCTTGTTTCCATCTTGAGTTCCCTCTGCTCACTGTTGTGGATAGTGGTAGTGGCTGATGATTTGATGGCCAAAGCATTCTTTGATTACTGATATGGCTGGCAATATTTTTCATTCACACCCAGAAGGAGGACATGATGGTGGAAGCCTTCCGTAAAAGTCCACATGGCCTGAGCCACAGATGGAGCCGTGTCTACCAGCCATCCTGGCTGCCAGCTTCCCGCTCAAGCACTTCCTTTCCCCACTTGAGTGCTTTTCTTCCCTCCTTCCTGCTTGAATGCTTTCCTTCCTTTTCCCCTTCTGAGCAATAAAACAGCTGTTCACTTTGTCCCCCCTGCCTCTGCTTCACAAATTCTTTCACAGCCAGCAGCAAGGATCCACACTTTGGTGGGCTTCCTAATTTAGGGGTCCCTCTATCTGCTAACAATTGAGTTTCCTTGATCAATGCAGGGTTAATCCCCCCGAGGGAGTTGGAAAAGCAGATACCACTGCGGGCGAGGACATCTTTTCCACTAGCAAAGAAGACTCATCAGAACTTAGGGGCTCAATGTCCCCAGCTTCATCAGGGTCCTCCACACACCTCCATTCTAACTTACTCCCATTTTTTCCCTCATCAATGCCTTCACTTTAACAGAAGCTGGGAGTTCAACTAACACTTAAAATTCAGCCAGTCTCAGGAGGAGATTCCACCTTTGATTTTCAACATTTCAGCCCTGTTGCAACAGAAGATAAGAGGGCACACATAGAAATTCCTAGGTCATTTGTGCAATGCTTGAAGCTGGGAATTTGAACCCCTGAGCTCTTTCTTTTCTGGCACCACTTTGTCCAGTGACATCAGGAGCAACCAGGTGAGATAATCATTAGTTTTTCAAAAATATTTGCAATGATCATCTACATAGGCAGCCAACTCCTTGCTTGTTAGAAGTGGTTAATTAGGAGCATCCAATGCAGGTAATTTGTGTATCTCTTATTGCCAGATCACACCATAGACTATCAGCGCACACTTCTGAGAAGGAAAAGGTTGGGCTGGGCCAAGACTGGGCTGGGCTAACTCATGAATTTTAAGTTAACTCATGAATTTCAATTTCACCTTGCTAGACCAGTTTTGGGTTACTGCAAGCGACCCTTTGCTTCCGCTTTTATGATACTGCCTATCTGTACTCACCCTATTGGTTGATGGACCCCGAGCTTGTAAGTGACCCTATAAAACCTCACTCACATTTCCCAGAGGTGCTAAGAGCGTCGGAGCATAAGCTCCTCTGAGTCCGCCTGCATAATAAACCTGAGTACTCCAACCCTCCAAGTGGTGCTTGTTTCTTGGCTGGCCTGCCATTTCTGTAATATTTCACTACTGGAAATAGGGTAACAAGATGTAAGAGCCATTTCCAGGAACCTCAGAATCAATTCAGAAAACTCTTCCTTACTGTCTGTTCCTCTAAAACTACTCTTACGATCAAAATATGTATTGGAGTTCTCCAGAGGAATAGAAGCAATAGGACAGATAGGTAGATAGGGAAACAAAGCAGGACCCTGTGGGTCCCTCCTGGGTACAAAAGCCCCTCTGTGTCCTCCATTTCTTATTTGTAGAAAAAGACTTTAGTCTCCTAGGCTTTCCCTGAGTTCCAAAGAGCAGGCACAGGCAGTTACTAATTAGGAAGTGAGGGAATGCAGAAACAAAGGAAAAGCAGAAAAATAAGAAAATAATAGTTCAGTCATAAAAAAGAATTCTAGTTCCTCCTCAAGGGATATACATGACAATCTGGCAGATATCTCTGAGTTGTCCTTCAGGAACTAAGACACTCCCCTCCCCACTTTCCCCAGGTGGAGAATGGTGACTATGTGCTGAGCGCAAGGTCTAGACCCCAGATTGGCGGAAACCAGGTTAATGATTAAGATTCCTGAAAGACCATCCTGTTACCTCACCACCAACCAACCAGAAGAAAATCATGAATCTTGCAGTTGTCACCCCCAAATATTGCCTTTAAAACTGTCAGGTAGTTTAGATACAAATGAGCACTGGGCAGGGGGAGCGGAAGGGGAAAGGAACAATCCAGAACACAAGGAACCTGAGCTGTCAATCAATCAGAGCGCAGGGAACCTGAATTGTTGATCAATCAGTCAATTAATCAATCAACCACGAAACCAGGATATAAAAACAGGAAAAAACGAGGGAACAGCGCCATTTTTTCTCTCTTGGATTGGCCAGCTCCCGATTCTCGGGAGTGTCCTATCTTTCACTATTGTTTTACTTTACTAATAAAAATCATGCTTATATCATGCCTTTTGTCTCTCGTCAAAATCTTTTTTTTGGATGACTAAGAACTGAGGTTAAAAAAAAAAAAAAAAAGAACTGAGGTAATTCTTATTTTCCTTTTCCTGGTAACAAAAACACTCTCCTGAAAACCAGCCCGGAGTTTAGGTCTTTTGAACACAAACCTCCTGTACTCCTTGCTTGGTCTTGCAATAAATGCTGATATTTTCAATTTTGGGGGGGTGGGGGTGGGAATTAGGTTTATTTATTTATTTGTTTTTAATGCGGGTACTGAGGATTGAAACTGGGATCTCGTGCATGCTAAGCACACGCTCTACCACTGAGTTATACCCTTCCCCGACAACACTGGTACTTTCCTTCACCACAACCTGTTGTCAGTAAACTGAGAGAAAAGGAATTGGCTTATGCAATTATGGAAACTGAGAAGTCCCATGATCTGCCATCTGCAAGCTGGGACCCAGGAGAGCTGGTGGTGTAAGTTAGTCCAAGGGCAGGAGAACATCAATGTCCAGCTGAAGCAAGCTGTCAAGAAGGGAATGAATCCTCTCTTCCTCCACTTTTTGTTCTATTCAGGCCCTCAATGAACTGGGCAATGCCCACTCACATTGGAAAGGCAAGTTACTTTGCTGAGTCCACCCTTTCAAATGTAATGTCATTCAGAAATTACCACAGACACATCCGGAAATAATGTTTAATTTGGGTAGCCATGGCCCCGTCAAACTGACATAAAATTAACTATCACAAAGGGTGAAGGTGGCAGGTACACTTTGCCAACCAGAGAAGAAGACTCAAGAGGGGTATCCATTGCTGGGCCTACCCCTTCCTTTTTTTGACTGCCATGGTGCCTGGTATAGGCTCTGTATTCAAAAGAACTGATACTTGATAAAGTGATTAATTTCATGGAAACATCCCCTAAATAACAACAATTGAAAGTTGAGCACCTACTATACACAAGGGATTATAGAAAGCATTTTAAATTCATGATTTCATTGCTCCTCTCAACAACCCTAGGAATCTATGCTATCGTCCTCTAAGTATCCTCAGAAGAGACAAAAAGAGGAAAGAGACAAGGAGAGAAGAGGACACGTGAAGATGGAGGCAGGGGTTGGAGTGATGTAGCCACAAACTAGTGACCTCCTGGAGCCAAAAGCTGAAAGAGGCAAGAAAGGATCCTTCCCGATACTTTGGAGGGAGTGTGGCCCTGCTGATCCCTTTCTTGTGGACTTATGAGATTCCGATTACATAACTGGAGAGAATAAATTCTGTTGTTTGATGCCCTGAGTCCACAGTACTGTGTTCAGCAGCCCGAGGGAGCCACCATGGGAGGGTGGTGGAGACAGGAAAGGAGCAGAAGAAGAGTTGGCTTCTCCTGCAAAAGCTCAAGGTCCTCCATCTCCTGGCAGTTTTAGGACCCAATTTCCTCCCTTCTGCCCCCCAGTTCACTTCACTGCAGCCTCAAAGGCCTCCTGGTTGCTCCTGGAATGTGCCAGCACATTCTCAACTCGAGGTCTTTGTGCTCGCTCTTCCCTCTGCGTAAAACATCCTCCCTCAGACACTCTCAGCTCTCTGCCCCTCAGAGAAGCTATGACATCCTCTCCAGAGTATTTCCCACCTTCTGAGTCTCCCCTATTCCTTTTATTTTTCTTCACGGCAGTCACCCCCACCTGACATTCTATTTGTGCATGAGACACGTGTTTATGTGTATAACGTCCCCCCACTAGGACAGAGCCCCCATAGGACAGGGGCTTTGTTCACTGCTACATCCCCACCCTCAGCACAGTGCCTGGCCCACAGTAGATACTTAATAAATATTTGTTGACTGAATGAACAAAGTATCTACTAACAGCAAAGGGGATGAGGAGGAGGGGGCTGAGATACAGAGCTGTCATCCAAACTGAAGAAGTAACTGCGTGTGGGAAGCGGTTGGCCCTAACAGGACCCCTGGCTCCCAGCCCAAGTGTGATTATGAGCTTCAGAAAAGCCTTTCTACACACCCCTCCACCTGGCTTGCCTCATCTTTCCAGCTGGTTATAGTCCCCAGGGGTTCATTTGATTCAAACATCCCTGGGAAGGTCTGAAAGCTTTCTTTGTTTCTACATTTTCTCATTTTTTGCAAGCATCAAGCACTGACAGGCACATTCTGGAAAACACACACACTCATGCAAATATATCCACACAATCTAACACATATGCTTGGCCATATCTCATACCCTTGAACACCCTGTGGCTCACTCTACCCCACCCCTACTAATTACACACATCTGTGGACACACACACTTGGACTCAGTCATTCTCACTCCCCTGTCCCTCACACTCCTGCACATCCATGGTCCTGCATGTGCCCTGTGTACACAGGCAGACCTCCACCCAGGTTCCACCTATACACCCATTCACACTGACACATACTCATTCATTTAGCTCCTGTGGGCATGTGCATATGGACCCATTTGCACACACAGCTTTGAACACACCTCCAGGTTTTTTCAAACACACACACACACACACAGGCAATGGCCTGGGGGTAGTAAACTACACTGGTCAGAGCTTAGCATGATGACCTGTCCCAGTAACAGCGATACCCACTGAGCACCAGCCATGTGCCAGGTACCCTGCACTTTGGTCTTTATCTCTTTCAATCTTCACAACAATCACATGAAGTAGGTGCTATTATTAGCCTCATTTTACAGATCAGGAAACTGAGACTCAGCCATAAATCCCAGATAGCGTTGGTATTCTAATCCAGGTATCTGATATTTCCCCTCCTTTAGGCACTTCTAGAATCTAGCCATTCCCCAATCAAGAGGTAGAGTGTATGGCCCCTTCTCTTGAACTTGGGTGGGGTTTTGTGACTACCTCAACTAACAGTATGGTGGAAGAAATGCCATATCAATGCCAAGGCTAGGTCATAAAAGGTGATACATATAACAGTCTAAACAAGGAAATAACCTAAGTGTCCACTGAATGATGAATGGAGTTTAAAATGTGATATATATGTATATGTGTGTGTATGTGTGTGTGTGTGTGTATATATATATATGTGTATGAAATTCAGCTGTAAAAGAGAAGGAACTTCTGCCACTTGGGACAACATGGATGAATCTTGAGGGCATTACGCTAAGTGAAGTAAGTTGGAAAGAAAAAGACAAATATTGCCTGGTCTCACTTACGTGTGGAATCTAAAATGGCCAAACTCATAGAAACAAAGTAGAATGGTGGTTGCCATTCTGGAGAGTTGAGGAAATGGGGAGATGTTGGTCAAAAGGAATAAACTTCCAGTTATGAGTAAGTTCTAATGTACAGCAGGTGACTATAGTTAACAATACTATATTGTATTCTTGAAAGTAGCTAAGAGAGTAGATCTTGAATATTCTCACCACCACAAAAATTAGTGGTAATCACATGAGGGGAATGATGTATTAACTAACCTTATTGTGGTACTCATTCCACAATATATATGTGTATCAAATCATCATACTATACACCTTAAACTTAATGTTATACATCAATTATATCTCAATAAACTAAAAAAAAATTTTTTAAAGAATAGTTTTTCTTGTCTGTTTTTTTTTTAAAAGGTGATACAATTTCTGCCTGTCTCTCTCTGCACACTCAACCTTGGGACTCAACTACCGAGCTGTAAGGAAGTCTAGCCACATGCAGGTTTCCTTGCTGACAGCTCCCCCTGCGCCCCCTCTACCCCGCGCCCTGCCCCTGCCCATTGAGATCCCAGCTGACAGCCAGCATCAACTGGCAATCACATGAGTGAGGAGAAGACACCGGCCCAGCCACTGTCTGACTGCAACCACACGAGAGACCACGAAAAAAAAAACAACTGCCAGCTGAACCCAATCAACACCATAATGCAAAAGATAATAATAAAAAATGATTATTGTTTTATGCCACTAAACATGGTGGTTTGTTACACAGAAATAAGATAACCAGAGAATTACCCACAATTAGCCTCAGACCACCGTGGGGAGGTGATGCCAAGCTCTTTGTTCTCCTTCTGGGCCCTCCTCCTCTACCCCTAAGATCAAGGATCTCAGAGCACAACCCTCATCATCTGAATCCCACACCACATAACCACTGGCTCTTCAATCTGCCTATCTGTGTGTGAGCTCTTCAAGTCCCAGGTTGGCTCTCAACCACTGCAGACCCTGTGATGCTTCAGGCAAGTGCTCATCCCTCAGTTTCCTCTTCTGTAGTATGCCTAAGGATCTCAGCCCTGCCCACCTCACAGGGAGGCTATGAGGATCCATTCCAGAATCTGGAGTTTAAGGGATTATTATTAATGTTTGCATTTTAGGATCCAGTTGACAACCAGAAGATGGGTAAATTAAAACCATTTAATTCAGGAAGTTGGGCAATGTGTGGGGACATCTAGCATAGGGGAAAGCAACTCAGTGGGTGCTGTGCAAATAAGAATGATAGCCAGTGTTCACTGGGATGGTACTGGACCATTGAGAAAACTTCAAGTCAGAGATCAGACTGGCAGCGGAACTGACGTGGGCCAGGGGTGGCAATATATGTTGGCCTGGAGAGTTCATATACCATCTGAAGAGGATAACTAGCAAATAGCTCGCCCACCCATTGCTATATGACAACATAGGCTTGAAAAAGCAGAACCCTGTGGGGTCCTCCCCTAGTACAAATCCTTTCCGTGTTCCCCATTTCCTGTTAGTAAGTCATAGGCTTTGATTCCCTCCCCCCAAGTCCCAAAGGGCAGATTCAAACAGTTGCTAATCAGGGAAGGGAGGGAATGCAGAAATGAGGGAGGAACAGTCAAGAAACAATAATGCAGCCTTGGGGCAGAACCCTGGTTCCTCCTCAAGGAATATACATAGTGATACTTTTGAGTTCTCCTGCAGGAACTAAGGGCCCCACCCAGGTGGAGGAGGGCAACTTGAGGCTGAACACAAGATTCCTGGAACACTGCCCAGTTACCTCAGCACCAACCAATCAGAAGAAAGTCACACACCCCGCTGTCCTCACCTCAAAATTTGCTTATAAAACTCCCCCCCCCCCAAACAACCAGGGTGTTTGGGTTTTTCGAGCGTGAGCCGCCCGTCCTCCTTGCTTGGCCCTACAATAAACCATTCTCTGCTGGCGTTGGGCATTTGTGTGAGTATGTGCCAGAGGGAGAGTGTACATGTGTGGAAAGCAGAAGTGATCACTGCCAAGGCAGCAGAGCTGTGGGGCCAAGAGCTACACGCTGAGGAAGGCAGAGCTGGGTTCAGATTCTTCCTCTGCAGCTGACCAGCTCGGTCTTCCAGCCCTCAGTTTCCTTATCCATAAAATGCAGTTAATAATGAGTTTTATTCCATAGGGTTGTTGAGAGAGTTAAGCAGGATAATCTGCAGAGGGTTTGAAACAGTTCATGATGTTAGCTATTTCCTCCCCCACCCCCACTTTTTTTCTTTTCCATGGCTCTGCAAATGTTCCCACACCCCAGCAGGTTTGTTTCTGCTTTCTCTGCCTGACTTTTTCTGAAGATCCAGGTGGGCACCTCTTCCTCTGAGAAAGCCCCACAGCCCCAGCTTGGTGCATCACCCCCTCTGTCCACTCTGGATATTGCTCAGACCCGCCCTAGCATTGCTGATCCATGTGGCAGTGGCTGGTGAGTCTATCTCCCCCACAGGAAGGAAGTTGCTTGAAGGCAGGGGCCAGGTCTGAGTCATCTGTGTTCCCCTGTAGCCTGTCCCTGACTGGGTGCCAGCAATCTTTGTAGAATGAATGCAAGGGAAGAGGAAGGGAGGGGCGTCACAAACAGCTCACAGATCACTGGCTAAACCTCCCTCAAGCTCCAGGGCCCTGGCAGTTAGAACACAGGTCAAGGGTTGATCCTTATCTAACATCTAACAATGTGTGCGAGTGTCTGTGAGAGTTAGGTGAGAATGTGGATATGTATGAGTGTGAATAACTGTGTGTGTATTTGTGTGTGACAGTGGGAAAAGTACATAGGTGTGAACGAACATATGTGTGAAGGTTTGTATGACTACATTCATGCATAAACACACATTCACTAGGATGGTGCTCCAGGGGAGCAGGGTCTCTGTCCTGTTCTTTGTGTCAGAGTGCTCTCAAATGAACCTGCAGTGACGGGGTGTAGGGAGAGAATGATGGGAAAGCAGAGGAGCACAGGGCTTATCAGCAGAGGTTTTAGATCAGACATCATCAGTGCTTCCTAACTTTGGGCAGATCAACCACCATAAACCTCAGGTTTTTCACCTGTAAGATTGGTATAATTGGAGCACAGGCAGTACTCAAATGTTTAGTATCGATATACTGGATGTCACTATCAATACTCAGAGCAGATGCTTCCACGGACTAAAGCTCCTCAAAACAAGTCAGAAGACTACACATGAGCCATGTCCATCAAACTTCTCTGAGTCTTAGTTTCTTCCACGAGAGGCAGCAATAAAGTACATTTTGCCTGTCTCCTAGGGCAGCTAGGAGATTTATATGAGATCCCAGGTCTGTGACAGGCTAAGCCAAAGCTAGAAGCAGGGTGCCCTCTCCTGGCAGCTTCCGCCAGGTCGAGGCAGACTGCTGTCAGGACTTCATAGGAGGGGCAGCTGCCTCCTCCCTCTTTGCCTGCCAGACTCCTCCCTCTGATCTCGCTTCAGGACCTCCTCCCTGACCCTCGGCCAGTTTGGGCCAGGCAGCCCTCTTTCAAGCTCTCAGAGTATCCTGTGTTCGATTTGTGTTCCTCTGTGGGATTCCTTAGGCAAAGTCTGCGAGGAGAAAGGATCATCTCAGAAATGAAAGGGAGTGGCAGCATCCTGGACGGTTGGATTTCTAGGGTCACTGGACTAGGCTCTCAGCAAATGTTAGGATAAAAGGATCGTGGAAGCCCAGACTGGAGTGGGAACTGTCCCAAGAGGACATCCAGCCCCCTTGGGGAAGGCTCCATCTCTTCCAGTCCAGGACATGAGAGACCTGGATTCAGGGAACTTCTAACCCCCAGCCCAAGGACAGCCAGGTCTGTGTGCTAAAGCTGAGACCACAATGTGGGCTCCTAGGCAGACATCTGGGAGAATTAATTTATTCCACAAATATTGGGTGGCTTCTGTGTGGCAGGCACTGAGCGGGACATTGGGAATACAGCAGTGGGCAAAACCAGACATGTTCTGGACCCTCCCGCAAGTAGTGGGACAGTCAGACATACAATCAGACAATTTTGACATAATGATATATAACTGTATCTCTCCCTACCCCCATTTTACAGGTGGAAAGATTGGGACTCAGGGCACCTACCTAGTGAGGAACATTCTCTTGTATTCTATGAGTCTGGAGCGCTCTTGCAAGGGGAAAAATGTGTTGGTAGGTGGGTACAGCCAGCTCCCAGAGTCTTGTTGGCCCCTCACCACCCACAATGGAGCAGCCTGGGATAAGAAGGATTGACGGTGGGGGGAGGGCCTGCTCCAAGCTCTCCCATCTCTGTACTCTGCATCCAGCAGTAACATCAAGGCAGACCCAAGGGACATTTACAAACCTGGAGGGAGGGGCATGGAAGGAGCTGGGGAGTGAGGGAGACACCCTGATAGCGGTGGGGCACTTGGTGGGGTCTCTCTAGAACTGCATTATTCTGTCTCATCCCCATCAGTGGGTATCCTCGGCATCTGGATCCCATTCCCCTATCTCCGCAGCCTCTCAGTTAGTCCAGAGTCTGAGCAAGGGCAGTCTAGAGGGCCCCTTGGCCAATGGGCAGGCTCCTTCCTCCTCCACCCCTCTCTGCTGTCCAAGCTGGGGACCTAAGTGGCTGCAAAAGCAAACACCGAAAGGGCAGGTTCAAAGGACAGATGGTGAGGCCACAGGGCCTGGTTATAGTGTCTGCCTTTTGTTTCTGGTGCCTTCCAGACTCCCAGGAGCCCAGACTGGCGCCTGGGCCAGGGAAAAAAAGACAATTATTTGTCCACTGTGGCCGGCTAGAGTGGGTGGGAGGCCCCCCACTCCCAACAGGAAGCACCGTTAGCAGCTGTTTGTGCATCCAGTGTGATATCTATATCTTTCACATATAAGCAAAACCTGTTTGTGTTTTTTTTCCTTACACACAGTAACACATTAGATATACTGTTCTGCAAGTTGCTTTGTTTTCACTTAACATTTTATCTTGCCAATCGATCGTTTCATATCAGTAGATAAACATCTCCTTTTTAAAAAGTGGCCACCAAAGTATTCCACCGTGTGGACTGTACCATCATTTATTTAACAAGCATCCTAGTGAAGGACATTTAGACTATTTACAAACTTTTGCTCTTAACGTCATTTCAGTCATGTGTGCTTAGAACTGCTTCATCAAAGAGTGTGTAGTTTGTAATCTTGTTAGCTATTATCAGAGTGTTGCTCATGAAAGCTGGACCAATGTACAATACCAAAAGCAATATATGAGGGGGTCTGCTTCTCCACTGCCTCACCAGATAACTAACAGTCTTCACACTTTAATTTTATCAATCTGATAGTAAACTTAAAAAGAAAGTTGATCAACTCTCCCCAGGTAAAACCACATTTGGCACTAATAAGGAATCTCTTCCTCTCCTTGATTCTTCGTTTGTTTCTTTTTCATTACACAATGATAAAAGGGTCAATCCACCAAGAAGACAAAGTAATACTAAACGCATATGCAGAAAACAACAGAGCTGCAAAATATGTGAAGCAAAACTGATAGAACTGAAAAGAGTAGGTAATTAATTTGGCAAATTGGATCAAGATTTCACAAATGTCGATATTCCTTAAGTAAGTAATTCTAATTCTACAAATTTATCTGAAGCCATAATGTATCAGATGGGGAGACATTAATGTGTTATTTATAATAGTGAAACTGAAACAAGAGGAGTTTGGTTATATAAAGTGTGCTACTTCCATAGGCTGGAATATTCTGCAGACAGAGAAACTGCGTAAGAGTTAAGAGCAGATTCTGGAGTTGGACTACCTGGGTTCGAATTCTAGCTCCTTTACTTATTAGCTGTGTAACTGTGGGCAAGTTATGTAAGCTGTCTGTGCCAGTTTCCTCATTTGTAATATGTGGAAAACCTACCTAATATTGTTAATGAGGATTAAGTGAGTTACTATTGACAAAGGACTTTGAATACAACTGGCATAAATTGAGAGCATTATGAAGTTAGCTCATGTGACATTAGGTGGAAGAAAGGAGGTATAAGGAAGTCTCTGTACGTATGATCTCAAATATGTAAAACGTGAATGTAATTGAAGAGAACAGAAGGAAATTTACCAAAATGGTAATAGTAATGATCTCTGAATTATTATAGTTTCTTTATACCTTTCTGTTTTCTACATTTCATACAATGTATCTGTTTAATAGAAAAAAGTTATTAAATTTTCAATGTGAGAAAATGGACTGGACAATGCTTTGTAACTTGGATAGCTTATGTGGAGGTGAAGTAGTTTTTGATTAGCACTAACCCTCTAAGTTGATATTATTATGATGATTCCCATTTTACAGTCAAGAAATATAAGACTCAGAGAGGTGATATGCTTCCCCAGGGTTCACAGCAGGTGTGTCAGAGATGAGGTAAGAGACATGAGAGGCAATGGGACAGGTGGAAATTATCTTGATCAGAGAAATGTGACAGTGAGGGGGGTGTGGAAATCACCTCTGAAGAAACTGGAAAATAAAGTATCTCACACAATACTGCACAGAATCAAATGGATTGTCATAAATTTTCAGTAGGATATTCTCACTAGGTTTATTCTGGAGCAGGAAACTTTTCTTCCAATGGTAATGAAATGTACATTTAAATTATGTATCATTTTCACTTACTAAATTAGCAAAAAAAAGAAAACAAGGATAATATAAATGATGATGAACACGCAGTGACTAACTCAAACTGCAGATGACTTTTAGAAAACAACATGTCAATAAAATCAGGAGGATCTTTAAAAGCACTTATGTCCTTTTTCTTTAAATTATTCCAAATTCTAGGATTTTTTTCCCCAAGGAAATGATCCAAAATAGGATAGAAAATTTTGCATGAATGAACAACTCGTACTTCTATTAGTGAAAAAAATGGAAAAACCCTATTATTCCATGAGAGTGATGTGATATATTCACTCCATGTGCCCTTAAAAAAATTATTCTCAAAAAAATTATCCTGAAACATATTCTCTTTTCTTGCTGGGGTTTACATGGGTGTATGCATTTGTCAAAATTTATCTAGATAATACTTAAATTCTGTACATATCATTGTATACAAATTATCCCTCCACTAAAAATGAAAAGAGGGTCACATATTGTATGATTCCGTTTATATGAAATGTCCAGAATAGGTAAAACCATCGAAATAGAAAGTACATTGTTTAGTGGTTGCCAGTGACAGGTGTGGGGGAAGAATAGAAATTGACTGCTCATGGGTAGAGAGTTTCTTTATGGGTGATGAAATGTTCTGGAATTAGATCGTGATGATGGCTGCACAATCTTGGTGACTATGCTAAAACTTCTGAATTCTACATTTTAAAATGGTGAATTTTATGGTATGTGAATTATATATCAAAAAAATGAAAAGGGAAATTATCCTCTTGTAGCAACATAAAAATTATATATAAGTATATATTATGTATATGAAATATATACATTAAAGATAAAGGTAATAGGAGAAAAAAGATAAATCTGGTAAATGGTGACAGCGCTGTGGGAGTAATGGGACAGGATCACATGGTTGTGTCTGACCTTCTGGTGCCCCATTTCCCATTCTCTTGGCCTCACCTGGCTCTCAGTCCAGACCTGCTGTGGAAACCAGTTCTGCACAGGCTCCTACTAGTTCTGTGCAGTGCATCCCCAGCTGTGCCTGCCCTAGGCCTGACCGACCAACCCCTTTAGCTCTCCTCCCAAGGCTTCTTGCTCAGGGCATTTATATATGTCACCTGGCAGCTCAGGATTGTGGAGACAGATTTGGACCTGCAGGGGTCATAAGCTGGTACATAAATATTTCTCCCTTTTCCCCACTCAAATGAATGGTACAAATGGGGTATCTGTGCACTAATATCGGGGTCTCCAAGTCCCATGGACACAGAGTTCCAGTAGAAGCAGGATGTGTGGAGTTCAGCAAGACTCAAAGCGAGTACAAACCAGTAAAAACCAGTAGAAACCGGAACTTGATTTCAACACAGAAAAACCTTATCAAGGGACCCTGTCATGTCTTTCTTACTCATGTTACTTAACTCTGTACTAGCCAAACACTTCCACTGAAAATGTAGAAGGAAAGGGAAAGACGGGCAAATCCATAGTTCCTTTTCCTTTCCGTCTTTCCTTACTCATCAGTAAGCTGAAGGCAGAGTGTTGATAAAATGCGCACATAACAAAAAGTAAAATGAAATTGTTTTTGTGCAGCGCTTCCTCTTTCCGGTGAGAATAAAACACATACGCGTGGACACTCTACGAAATACAAACTGTGTAATTTTGGCAATTCTACGTGAATTAAATGCTCTTATATTTACCTGTAAAACTGGCATTGAACAATGTAAAGATGAATGGCAAAATATAAAATTTTTTCTTTAGAGTGACATTAATACCACATTAAAAACATGCCAAGTCAAGAGAGAGACTGCAGAAGAGAAGGATAGCTCTATATTTTAGTACCTTTGATGGCACTTCCCTCCCTCCAACCCTGCTTTGTGAACAAGGGTCCTGCATTTTCATTTTGTAGTAGCCCCTACAAATTATGTAGCCGCCCTCACAAATTATGTAGCCAGCTGTGGGTACAGAGACACATTTCATTCAATTTCTCAGGCGGTTCCACAGTGGGATGGAGCTGCCCAGAGCAGTGGCCAGCCCAGTGATATGGTTGCCCCCTTGTTTTCCTTTCTCTGTTCTGCCCTCTTGTTCTCCCTCAGTCTGGATCCCTGGATCACACACCCTAGAGGTCTTACACTTAAACCGTTGTTGCAAGTTCTTCTTTCTATGAGACTCAGGCTAAGACAAGTGCTTTTCTCCCCCTCTATTTTCCGAATTTTCTGTATTAGAATGAAAAATAAATTTGATTTCATGTCAAAAAGCTAAAATGTAACGACATTCATTCATTCATTCATTCAATGAAACACACAACAAATTAAGCATCTACTATGTGCCAAGATGATTTTCCTAAAAACCCAAGGGACCAAAGCAGGGCTGACAACATTGCTATAATGGGAAATACAGCATCTCGGGTTGGGAGGGATTTCAGAACCCACTGAAGGCTTTACTCTCCCCACTGAGTCACAGAAAAAGAATATTAAAGAAAGCTACACTTTGGCACACCTGATTTTGTGGTCTGTGAAATTTGGACAGAGCAGTAGCTTGTCACACAGGGTCAGGAAGAACCTTCCAAGCAGAGGGAACAGCATGTGCAAAGGCCTTTGGGCAGGACAAACAAATGTTTATCTGAAATTGCTCATTCATTTGTTATTTTCTACCTGCTTTGAACTAGAATGCAAACACTGTGAGGGCTGTGTCTGGCTTGATTATAGCTGCTTTCTCAAAAGCTAGATCAGTGCCTGGCAGATAGCAGAACTTGATCAATACATAATGAATGAATAAATGAATGACTTCAACTTCTGGTCTTATTAATACTTATATTATTATTTTTTAAAATGAACCAGGGCCTGTGCTGGATCCTGGTGCTAAAGAGAGATTCCCCACCCACCTCCTAGTGGTATAAAACAATGTAGAGGGTACAGTGCTAGAGCTCACTAGGGGTTTTATGGCAGCATAGAGGGGGCATCTATTCTGGCCTAGGAGGGGGTCAAGGAAGGGCTGGGCCTTAAAAGACAAGTGGGACTTTGATAGGAAGACTGGGGTCAGGGAGCATCAAGGCAGAGAGAAGGGAGAGTATCAAGGCAGGAAAGAACATAGCGGGCATGGGTGAACCATCTGGAATTTTTGAGTTGCTTTAACGTGAACTGTGAGGTCAAAGAAACAAGGTGAGATGGATAAACAGGGACCACACAAGGGAGGGCCTTGAAGGCCAGACTAAGATGATTGTACCTCCTCCTGAGGCCAGCAGTCTCCAAAAGTTTTGTTCAAATGAACTTAATATATGCATATCAGTGAACAGGTACTTAGCTGATCATCTTCCAAAGCACAACATACACTGAGGATGGATTTTCATCATTAATTGGCACAGGTAGTGTCATTGTCCTTGTCATTCATGTTGTAAGGAATGTAATAAAATTTGAGGAAAAAACTGATCAAAAAGACACTTTATAGACCACTGCTTTAGGCAACAGGAAGACAATAATAGTTTTAAGCAGGAGGAAGCTATGGGCATAGTTTTGTTTTCAGATCACTCTGACTATAGACTGATACATTAAAACTAAGAATTCCTATTTATCAAAAAACAACAAGAAGACAGCCTATGGAATGGGAGAAAATATTTGCAACAGATGAGACTGACAAGGGCTTAATTTCCAGAATATATAAAAAGCTCATACAACTTAACAACAAAAAACCAAACAACCCAAACCAAAAATGGGCAGAAGACCTAAACAAGCAATTCTTCAATGAAGACATACAAATGGCCAATAGGCATATGAAAAAATGCTCAATATCACTAATTATCAGAAAAATGCAAATCAAAACTACAATGAGGTATCACCTCACACCAGAATGGCTATCATTCAAAAGCCCACAAACGATAAATGCTGGAGAGGCTGTGGAGAAAGGGGAATCCTCCTACACTGTTGGTAGGAATGCAGTTTGGTGCAGCCATTATGGAAAACAGTATGAAGATTTCTTAAAAGACTAAAAATAGACTTACCATAAGATCCAGCAATCCTACTCTTGGGCATATATGCAGAGGGAACCTTAATTCAAAAAAGATACATGCACCACAATGTTCATAACAGCACTAATTACAATAACCAAGACATGGAAACAACCTAAATGTTCATCAACGGAGGACTGGATAAAGCAGCTGTGGTATATTTATACAACAGAATACTACTCAGCCATAAAAAATAATAAAATAATGCCATTTGCAGCAACATGGATGGACCTGGAGAATGTCATTTCAAGTGAAGTAAGCCAGAAAGAGAAAGAAAAACACCATATGATATCACTTATATGTGGAATCTGGAAAAAAAAAAGACAAATTTATTTACAAAACAGAAACAGACTCATAGACATAGAAAACAAACTTATGGTTACTAGGGGATGAAGGGGGTGGGAAAAGATAAATTGGGAGTTCGAGATTAGCAGATACTAACTACTATATATAAAATAGATAAACAACAAGTTTATACTGTATATAGTACAGGGAACTATATTCAATATCTTGTAGTAACTTATGGTTAAAAAGAATATGAAAACGAATATATGTATACTCCTATATGACTGAAGTATTGTGCTGTACACCAGAAACTGACACAACATTGTAAACTGACTATACTTTAATAAAAATATATTAAAAAATAAAAATAAATTAAAAAAAAATAAAGAGGGTGAGAAGACAAACCACAAACCTGAAGAAGATATTTGCAATACATACAATTAGCAAAGGACCAGTACCCAGAATATGTAAAGAATTCCCATTAGTTGAAAAGAAAAACAAACGACCTATTTTTAAATGGGAAAAAGCATGAATGGGACTTTTTTTTAATGAGAAAAGACTCCTAGATGGGTTATAACATATGACTAGACGCTCAATCTCATTAGCAGTCAAAGAAATGCAAATTAAAACCACAATGAGATACCATTTTATACCTGCCAGACTGGCAAAAAATAAAGATGTGTGAACTCTGTATTTTCTGCTCAATTCTGTTGTGCACCTGAAACTGCTCTAAAAGAATAAAGTCTATTAAAAATAAAAAAGATATAAATTTAAAAAGCAACAACAAAAATAAATAAGTAAATAAATAAAATAAAATAAAATAAAATAACATATTGATAATAGGAAGTGCTAGTAAGGGCATAAAACAATTTTTATCCACTATTGGTGGGGGTATAGACTTATGCAACCACTCAGTTTCATATTAATCAGTTGTTGGACATAAGCATATCTGTTCAAGCAATTTGACTCCCAAATATATCTATATCTATATCTATCTATGTACATACACATACACACACATGCACAAGAATGTTAGAGCAGTATTTTTTGGAGTAGCAAAAAATTCAAACAACCCAATGTCCATCAACAATAGAATAAATAGATTATACAGAAATGAAAATAAATGAACCATAGCTACAGCATCTACCTGAATGACTCTCAAAAGCAAAGTTGAAAGAGAAAAGTAAGTTGCAGAAGAATATATACTGCATGATTTCATTTATATAAAGGCAAAACACAGCCAAAACTAAACAATGTATTGTTTAGGACAGTCATATAGGTAGTAAAGCCCATTAAAAAAAAGCAAGTGAATGGTTAAGATACTAATCGTTAATCACTGTAGCATTAACTCCAGGGTTGGGGAGAAGGGGCATGTGATTGAGAAAGGAAACAGGCAGCTTCCGTAGTAAGGCTGCATTTTATTCTATGAACACCTGGATATAAGTGGTCATAAGAGCCATAAGTGTGGGTGCTATGGCCCAGGAAGACGGAGCAGAGTAAGACAAAAAAGGAACATTAACATTGGAAGTCGCTAAAGAAGGAGAGGGAGTTGCTTAGGCCAGAGAAAGAACCCTGTGTACAATGGGAGGAGAGTCAGGAAAGCGGAAGCCAAGGGCACATGGTGTGCATGCAGTAGGGAGGTGTGTTGGGAGGCAGGCTGAGGCACATCTGAAGAATTCAGCCAGGTTCCCTGCTGACTGTGGCTGGAACACTTTCAGCAGAGACCTGGGGGTGGAGACCACACAGCTGAGTACTGAGTGGGAGGTGAGAAAGTGCAGACACAGAATGGGACATATCTGAAAAATTATGAGAAGAGGAGGAAGGAGATGAGATAGCAGCTGGGTGGAGGATGGGAGGTGGGGTTCCTAGAGAGATGTTAAAGGGTGGCCAATTAAAACCACAAGGAGATTTTCACACCCATCATTTTAACAAAAATGTATGTCACACTGACGAGTGTTGACAGGGACGTGGAGCAACAGGCAGTCTCAGACACTGCTGCTGAGAGGATACTTTGGAAAACAACCTGGCAATATTTAAGAAAGTTAGGTGGGTGAGGGTATAGCTCAATAGAACGCATGCTTAACATGCATGAGATCCTGGGTTCAATCCCCAATACCTCCTCTAAGAATAAATAATGAACCTAGCTACCTCCCCCTACCAAAAAAAAAAAAAGTTAAAAATGTGCCTTCCACTCAGAAATTCCACCCCTAAGTACACTTATGACCCAGGGACACCTACTTATGGGCACTAAGAGACAACGTTCATTGTTCTATGTACGCAGTAATGGCAGACTATACAACCTGAATATCAGCAAATAGGAGAACAGATTAAGTTAATCATGAGATGTAGACAATGAAATACTATACAGGAGCAAAAATGAACACATTCAAACTCTACGCATGACTCTTACAAATACAATATTAGCAGAAAAAAGCAAGTTGCAGCTAAGCAAAAGTACAGTATATAACCCTCATTTATATACGGGTTTTAAACACAGAAAGAATACTACGAAGGGGTTAACGATTTATACAGATGTAGCAAAAGTATAAAAATGCATACAAATTCACCTAAACTCAGGATAGTGGGAAGAGGGTAGGTCTCCGATGTGCTCGGTACCTGACATAGTGCAATTTTACTTATAATCTGTATGGTAGGTATCATTCTGTCCACTTTACAGAAGAGGAAATTGAGGTTCAGGGAAGTAAACTGGTTGGAATTTCAGTTTCACTCTGTTTTGACATCGGGTTCACTGGATGAACCAGTGAAGGAAAGATCGGCCTCGGGTTCGCTTTCAAGTCTCTCCCGAGCTCCCTTCGCAACCGGGTCGGGGAGGACGAGACCGCGTGGGATAGAAAACGGACTCAGCAGCGATCTAAGTCCGTTCCGGCCCCGCCCCCGTACCCTGGGCCCCGCCCGGATGGCGCAGCTCCAGCAAGACTCATGAATATGCAAGCCAGAGGAAGATATTTAAAGGAGCCGGCGCCACTCGCAGATCCTTGCCCGGCGCCACCCTCCCAGTTCCCGTTCTTAGCCGGAGGCCCAGCCTCTTTCGCCCGCGTCCATCACTCCGTACGGAAGCGCAGCCAACATGTCGGACAAGCTGCCTTACAAAGTCGGTGAGTTCTAGGGCGTGCAGCCTGCTGCGTCTGCTCTGCGCCCTCTGGGTTCCTGTCGGTGCGGTGGCCGCGGGGCCGACCCAGGGCTCCCTGGACCCCCTTGAATCGCTGGCACGGTGCGGTCTTACCCGCGCTAGGCCGCCTGGGGGTTGGAGTTCTCCCGCGGCCGCGAGCGGGTCTTCGGAGGCGGCCGCGGACTACAAGTCCCGGCATGCTCCGCAAGGCCCGGTGCAGCGGCGCGGGCTGCGGAGCGGCGAACTGGCGGCGTGTTCCGCACACAGCCGGCTGGGGCAGGCGGTGAACGCGCACCTAGTGGCGACTTGGGGCCAATGACACCTGCCGGGACCTACACCAGGGAGCCTGGATTCTGCCTCCTGGGCCTGGACCGGCTCCTTGGGCAACTCAGTAGTCCCGAACAAGTGCCCATCCCTCTCTGGGCCTCCCACATGGAGGGCGGGGGCCCTGGGGCCCCGAAGGGCATGTGTGGAGAGGCCTGGAGACTGAGCCCGAGGCCGGCACTAGT
Organism: Vicugna pacos; assembly: GCF_048564905.1. Taxonomy (NCBI): domain Eukaryota; kingdom Metazoa; phylum Chordata; class Mammalia; order Artiodactyla; family Camelidae; genus Vicugna; species Vicugna pacos. The sequence continues at coordinate 25,650,236 of NC_133005.1, read as the reverse complement.
CCACTCACAAGGGACTTTGGGCTTGTTACTCAACGTCTGAGGTCACCCACCTGGCCAGTAGGGACAATCGTACAGAGAATCTCGAGGAAATTTTGGAGTGGTTAGAAAAATTCTCCCTGCTGTCCTGTGGATAGAAGCTGATACACGGGTAGTTTATTGGGTGTTTACTGTGGAATGGGCACTGCCTCCTACTTTTATTCTAGATTAACTCATTTTTATTCTTATGGCTTTTTAGGGTAGGGACTATTACTTTCTCATTTTACAGTGAGTATACTGAGACACAGGAAAAAAGATAACTTGCCCACCGTTTTACAGCTGGGAGGTGGTAGAGCAGGATATGAAACCAGGCCGTGCACACCTTTTCACCACTGTATATAAGTGAGCACAACTTGGAACAACCCTAATGAACTTTAAGCAAAAACCAGTTCAGGCTGGGTAGCAGTTTTTATAGCAAATTCAAGACACTATTAAACTTGAAGAAAGGCATCAACATTTATGGAACATTTGCTGTGTACCTGGGAATTTGCATTTGTTTACAGAACAATCTTTAGAGGTGGACTTTATTCCATTATACAGAGGAAGAAACCAAAGCCCTAATAGGAAGTGACTTGGAACGATCTGTGGAAGTAGTAGCTTATCAATAGTAGTTTATCAAGTAGCAGACCAGAGTAGACTGTTGTCCCTATTGTGTGTATGAAACTGAAGCCCAGAAAGGTTAAGTCAAGGTTACATCAGTGGGAGAGCTGAAATGGGGGCTTGTCATATTGTGGAGAGATAAGATGGGTCAGGGTTTGAGGGATTTGGGTTGTGGGGAAGGAGATAAGTCTCCATTTGGAAGTGGAGGAGCTCGGCTGGGTAGGCTTGCCATCAAGGAAGGGCGTACTGGGCCAGAGCTTGCCATACGGCATCTTTAATTCTCAGGGTTCATAGGAAGGTTAGGGATGATTTCCTACCTTACAGATGAAGAAACAGGCACAGGGAAAGTTTTGCTGTTATTCCTCTTAGCTCATCCTGGGACAGGTCTTACTGCAACCTCTGCAAGTCCTCAGCTCCCCTGGGCACCAAAACCCTCAAGAGTTTGGAACTCCAGACCTTCTTGTGCCCTTGGACGTGAGGGATCCATGAAAACTTAAGGGCTGGCACAGCTGTCCTGAGGGCAGTGAAAGAGTTCTTTTTAGCTAGAGGGACAGGTGGTGGTAGAGGGGATGGAGCTTAGCAGGATAGGACAGAACCCACTGTTCACAACTGTTGGGCTCCTCCCAGGAGCCTTTTGGCTCTATCCCCACCCGGCCACCAGTCCCACCTCTGTCGTCAACTGGCTTTGGGCAAACTGTTCTCTGGGCCTTTTCCTCATTGGTAAATGCTGGGAACTGGACTAGGTTCAGATTGTTTCTTTTTTGCCACCCTTGTCTTTTGCCAGCCCCTTTCATGGGCCATCTCTCATTCAGTCTTAATAACAGGTATGGTTAGTACCTGACCCCTTTGCTGTGCCAGGCCCCGGTCACTAGAGATGCAAAAGTGACTCAAGGATGAGGGTGGGACAGACATGCATATGTAAAATGTAGTAGTGTTGTCTCCATTTTCTACATGAGGAGATCTGCCCACTTCTCTGTCTCCATGGCCACCACCCCAGTTCTGGTCTCCCTAGGTCTCTTGCTCCATAGGTACATGGAATAATCAGAGGGGTCTTTTTGAAAGACAAGTGGGCATGATACTTCCCTCTGTAAAACTTCTGTAAGCTTCCCACCTCATTGGGAATAAAATTCTAATCCATCATCTTACTCCATCTACTAGAGTCACCCTGGCACATTCTCTGTTCCTCCAGCAGCAATATACTAAGTTCCTTTTAGTTTCTGGGTTTTTGTTAAGTATCTACTGTGTGCCAAGTACTGTATCAGGTGCTTTGGGTGGAGCCCTCCAGGCTAGAGAACTGCTTGGGTTAAAGCCCTGAGGTGGGAATGAGTTTAGCTCACCTGAAGGCAATAAGGAGGTTCATGTGGTTGAGTGAGGGGGAGAAAGAGGTGAGGAGGTGGGGGAGAAGGGTGGGCAGTAACCTGGGCCACCCTAAAGCCAGGTGAGAAGTTAGAATTTTATTCATGGTTAAGGGGAAGCCATTGGAGGTTGGTTCAGTTTTTACTTTAGGAGAAGAATGGAGGTTCTGTAATTTAAAAGCTTGTTTCTCTGGATTCTGTGGGGAGAATAGTATGTGAGAGCAGGGAGACCAGCGAGGAGGCTACCTCAGTGATCCAGGGTGGTGCAATGCTGTTGGATTGCTTGTACTTGGGATATTGAGCCAACGATGTGCTGATGGGTTGGAAGGAGGTGAAAGGGGAAAAGAGGAATCAAGAAATCATAAGTTTTTGGCTGGAGTAGCTGGTCAAATGGTGGTTTCATTTCCTAACGTGGGAAGATTGCAGAGAGTAACAGATTTGGGGGTGAGGGCAAGGAGTCATGAGGGCTCAAACTTGACACATAATGTAGTTGGGCATCCAAAGGGGGATGCTGAATAGGCAGTTGGATTATATGAGTCTCACGTTCAGGGAAGGAGTTTACGCTGGAGATGAATGTGTGGGAGTCACTGCCGTAGAGAAGGTATTTCAGGCCATAAAATGGGATGAGCTCATCTGGTAGGAGAGAAGAGGGCGATGATGGAGCCCTGAGGGCTTCCAAACTTTACTCTGTTACAGGAAGAGGAGGTAGGAAGGTAGGAAAACCACAGAAGGATAGGCACAGAAGCCAAGCAAAGGAAGGGTTTCAGGAGAGAACAGTAAGTATTATTTGTGCTGCAGGAAGAAACATAAACGTAGATAATTGACCATTAGTTAGATTAGGCCTTACAGAGACCTTGAGAAGAGCAGTTTCAGTGGAGTAGTGAAGTCATCTCTGAAGTTGCTTAGATGTACAGTAGGAAGCGGACTTAGTTGGTTTTATTGTTTGTTACTATTCTCTACAGTCCTTTGCCTCCCACCCACCATCCCCTTGGGGTGACTGGCAGAATTTATCTCCCCTAAAGATAAAAATCGCCAGGAGCTCCAGGCCCCATCCTAGACCTCTGAATTTAATTTTCCAGAGGATATTTATAAGCATGCCAGATGACTCTTATCAGGGAAGTTTGCAAACATTGACCTAGGAATTGACCTTGAGAATGGGCTAGCGTGGCAGGGAGGAAGGGAGAGATTATTAGAGGAGTAATATTCATTGTACTACACCATTTTATGTAAGGGATTTGAGTATCCATGGATTTTGGTATCCACAGGGACCCATGGAACCAATCCCCTGCAGATGCTGAGGGATGATTGTATTGAGATAGAGAGCTCATTATAGTATCCTTTCTTGCCCAAGAATTTGGACAAATTTGAGACATCTGGGGTGGCAGACAGAGGCCAAAATATAACTTTAATTACTAATAACACCGAAGCCAGAGGATGTAGATGAGTGTCAAAGTCCAGTGGTCATGCTAACTGAACCCCTAAATTCAGCAGCTGACCCACCAGTTACAGGCATGGTGGGCCTGGGTAGGTTCCTCTGTGGAAGAACATGTTTCCTGCAGGCAGGCAGGCTACTGCTTGCTTGCAAAGGAAGGGAGAGCTGAACTGAGCATGCCCAGTTTCTTCCTCCTAAGTTTACTAATCAGACAAGTCACTCCACCTCCCCTGGGGCAGAGAGACGCCAGGAGTGTTAGTTATACAGATGATTTCCCTCCATATGGAGAGAAACATCAGGAGTGAAGAAGCAGTTTAATGTCTTCAAGGAGATCAAGGAACTGTGTCAAGTCCAAGGTGTTAGATTACATCATTTATGAGTGTTGAAGTCACCAAGATTGATGACTTGGAAGATGGAGAGCTAGGAGTTAAAATATTTAGGAAACGAGGTTGGTAGGTTGTGGCAGAAAGGATAGTGGGAAGTATATAGGCTGATAGCTGTTTTTTAGGGGAGCACTTACCTGTGTTGTAATATTCATGTACCTGTGTGATTCTTTGATTAAATGTGTTTTCTCACAAGGCTATAAGCTGCGGTTAGGCAGGGACCATGTACTTTGTTTTTTGGGTTTTTTTTTTATTGCCCTGGCTCTATAAATCCTTGTTGAATGAGTACAGCGACCAGATCACCCAGCCTAGTGTTTCGAGTCCACAAATGGATGAGTGCCAAGAGACGGTGCTTCGTGGTTGGTGGGATGAGGTGGCTCACGATCTCCCATTCATCCTGCCCCTGCAGCTGACATCAGCCTGGCCACCTGGGGACGCAAGGCCCTGGACCTCGCAGAGAATGAGATGCCGGGCCTGATGCGCATGCGGGAGTTGTACTCGGCCTCCAAGCCATTGAAGGGCGCCCGTATTGCCGGCTGCCTGCACATGACTGTGGAGACAGCCGTCCTCATTGAGACCCTCGTTGCCCTGGGTGCTGAGGTGAGGCCCGTAGCAGCTCCTTGTGGAGCGGGGAAGTCCAGTCTTGTGCCCCATCAGGCCCAGTAGGGGTTTTAGCTCCAGCCTTGTCACAGTACCTCTCAGTCCTGTTTGTGGTGACTTCTGCAGATTTTCTCTCTAACTGGGAAGATAGGGTCTGACTACCTCCAAAAAACGTTCTCCTGACTGAGGAGCTCTGGTAGGAAAAGCTCAACTCGAGAGTCCTATTGAATCATCTAAAGATGGCTCTCATTGGCTCTCTCTGGGTCATGTGTCTGCCCTTGGCGAATCATGGCTGCCAGAAGGATGGTGGGCTCTGATTGGTTCATCCTGGGTCATGTGTCCCAATGAGCTATACCCTCCCCGCTCCAAGCAAGATCTTAACCTAAGAGGGGGCAGGGCAGAGCAGTCAAAACCACCAAAATAGAGTCGGGAGGGTATAGCTCAATTGGTAAGAGTGCTTGCTTAGCATACATGAGGTCCTGGGTTTAATCCCCAGTACCTCCGTTAAAAAATAAATAAACCTAATTACCTACCCCCACAAAACAAAACAAAACAAAACAAGGACTGTCAGGTGGACTGGCTATTTAAAATTACGCTGAAGACTTTAAAAAACAAAAATAAAAAAAGGAGTACACCACGGCTCAGTCCTTGGACTTCTTTCTTTTTAACACTCACACTCTTAGTCATCTGATTTTATGGCTTTAAATACTGTCTAAATTGTGATGATGCCCAAATATGTGTACTAGCCTGGACTTCTCCCCAGAACTCTATACCTGTATATCCAGCAGCTGGTGTGTCATCTCCACTTGGAAATCTAATTGACATCTCAGCCTCGACATGTCTGAACATATTCATGATTTCCCACTTCTTCTTGCAGTCTTCTCCACGTAAGCCAGTGCAAACTCAAGCCTTCCAAGTTGTCTCAGTTCAAGAACTGAGGTCGTCCCTGACTCCTCTTTTTCTCTCACTCCACCAGCTAATCCTGCGGCAAATCCTGTCAGCTCAGCCTTCAGAATATACCCATCATCACCTCCACAGCTATAGCTGTATTTCTTTTTGTTTTGTTTGTTTGTTTTTATTTTTTTGTTTTTCCCTTGATTTTTGTATGTATGTATGTATGTATGTATGTATGTATTTATTGTATTTCTTGTCTGAACTCTTACAACAACTTCTTCACTTATCTCCTTGCTTTCTTATGGAGCCTTTCCCCTACAGCAGAGAGCTATGTTTTAAAACATGAGTTGGGTCTTGTCACTGCTCTAGCTCCCATCCACTCACCAGGGTCCTCAGCCTGTGGTCACAGAATCGGCTGGATATAGATCCAGAGCCACTTGCCCCTAGCTCCAGGGCTTTTTTCTGGTGACCTTGGTCTTCTGAGCTGTCTGTGATAAACCTTGTTTTGCTGGCTTTTTCAGGTGCAGTGGTCCAGCTGCAACATCTTCTCCACCCAGGACCATGCAGCAGCTGCCATTGCCAAGGCTGGCATTCCAGGTGAGTCCTGCTTGTTTCTGGGGGATGTGAGAAAGCATGAAGGGACTCTGCTTTTTTCTGTTTTCTTCACTAACTTCTATTGCTACAAGCTTTCCTATGACAGGGGAGAGGAGTCATAGCCACAGGATCCTAGCCTAGTGACCCATTGGAAAGAGCTTTGTTCAGTGGTCATCGAAAATTCTATTGAAGGCACTTACTGGCCCAATTCAAGTCATGTGGCTAGGAAGGGTGAGATCTAATGATTGGGAACCATGTGATGTTGAAAAGAGGGAATTCCTTAAAGGAAGGATGTGTGTCTGTTTTCAAAAGAATCAAGGAGGCATTCTGGGCAGAAAAAGAGCCCTAGAGATATATTCCATAGGACCTGATGGTCTAGGGTGCTGGGGAAGGACCAGGACTAAAGAGGAAGGACTTTCTTACAAGTTGCTGGAGAAACGGGCACTTATTTGCCTGGGCTTGGAGAGGGAAGTGGTTACTCCTGATGATGATGAAATAGGATGTCCATAGTTCCTTCTAACTTACTATAGGTAGAGGGTAGAGAGTAAGCGAGGACCTCTGCAGAGACTGACCCAGGCTGGATTGGCATGTCCCTAACTCCTCAGCCTTGTTTGGGTTCCATGGCCTTTTTCTGGGAAAGGCCTTGTTTTTAAGACCATTGTCTGCCCCAGTTTGGGGGAGGGGAAGCTACCCTGCTTGGCAGGTGGCCTTTGCTCACAGGAGGTTCATGGGAGCCCCACATCTGTGTCCCGGTTGTACCATATGTTGGGAGGAGCCTGGGCTGGCAGTCAGGAGCCCTGGATTCTGAGGCCTGCTCTGGAATGCTGTGCTGAGTGACCTGGGCACATCTTAGCTCCTCTCTGGGCATCTATAACTGATAATGATAGTAATGCCTGCCTTACAGGGTTTCTGTGAGGAAATACAAGAAGTGTCTGAAGCAATTAGAGTAATGTCTAGCACAGAGAAAATGCTGGTTCATACACGGTAGCTGCTGTTAGTAGTTTTTTGGCCAGACTTTGCCTAGGATAATCCACACAGAGACTGCTGAGCCATCAAATCCTTTCAGTGCGGAATAAATGAGAAATCTTGTCCCATGCTCCCTGTCCCTGCAGCACCCTCATGCCAGCAATAGGGATTGTGGGTAGGAGCCCTAGTCACTGGGTTGGGGCCAGAGAGAAGGGGGTAGGAAAAGAAATTGTTTCCAGATATCTATATCTGTACATGGCTTCTGTCTTTCTTAATTCACACTAATTAATTCATACATGAAGAAACTGAGGTTCAGAGAGGTGAAGTGATTTTCCCAAAGTCATACAGCTGCAAAGTGCAGAACCAGGATTTGTACTCAGATTTCTGTGATTCCAAGTTGTGTTCTTACCACTGCTGAGTCCTCAAAGGGGCTAGAGGTGGCTGGGGATTGGAATTAAGAATGAGATAATAGAGGCTCTACTCAGGTGGTTCCCTGGAGCAGGTGCCAGTGGGGAAGGCCAGGCCCTGATGTGCCACTCACTCTTTAGTGTATGCCTGGAAGGGTGAAACCGATGAGGAATATCTGTGGTGCATTGAGCAGACTCTGTACTTCAAGGATGGGCCCCTCAACATGATTCTGGACGATGGTGGTGACCTCACCAACCTCATACACACCAAGTACCCACAGCTCCTGTCAGGTGAGTAGGATGGGTAGATGGGCTGGCTGCTGGTCTAAATGGGGCTTGCTTGCCCACATGAAAGCAGCAGGCCTGGCAGGACTCCAGTGCCTCAAGCAGCAGATTCTGTGGAAGACAGGAGGACAGCAGGCTCCTGTAGGTGTGCTGTGCCTCCTGACTTCTGATGGTGCGGGGCTCGCGTGGCGAGGGGAGGCCTGGCTGATATGATGGTCCAAGGGCAAGCATAAAGCCAGGACTGGGAACAACTAACTGGGAATGAGTCAGCTTTGTTAAAAGGAGGGTGGGGAAAAAAATAAGGGGTGGTGGTGTAGTGAGTGCAAAGGCCCTGAGGCAAGAAAGGATAGACTATCAGGTAACAAAATTAGCTAGCATGGCAGCTTCCTTCACTGTGGAGGCTGGAGCTTTAGTGAAGACCAGATGTGTGAAGATTTAACCGACCAAGAGAAAAGACCCTAAGAGCAAAGGAAGGTAATTAGCCAGTATTGAAAAGCTTTCTCTGAAAATACGCATGTTAAAACTGGCTGCTGGCCTGGTGATGGTGGTGACTCCTCCCTCATTGCTGGCCTAAGTGACTGGGTGGGCTGTGGTATCAGTTACAGAAGTGGGAACCCAGAAAGAGGCAGCTTTAGGAGGCAAAGATGAGGAATTTGAGATCAGACGGCCCTGAGGCTCCTGGGGTCTCCTCCCAGAGGCCCTCCATCCGTTGGGCAGCCCCTTCTTGGCCTGAGGTTCACCTCTTTCCCTCTTATTCAGGCATCCGAGGCATCTCTGAAGAGACCACAACGGGAGTCCACAACCTGTACAAGATGATGGCCAACGGGATCCTGAAAGTGCCTGCCATCAATGTCAACGACTCTGTCACCAAGGTGAGCCTGAGGGGCAATGATGGCTCCAGCTGTTGTTTACCAGAGCAGCTCAGGAGTAGGCCCCTGAAGAAAGTCCCCTGGAAAGGCTGCAGGCTAGGGGGTTAGCCCTCATTTGAGGAGGAAGGGGATCGTAGACTGAGGGTGATAAGTTCATGAATGAGGCAAAGAACTATATAGTGAGCCTCAGTGAAGCTTTGAAGTGAAGGAGATTCTTTGACTGGGTGATCTCTCATAGTAGTTGATCCTCGGGAAGTCTTCTGGACTGGCAGAAAAAGACTAGGGGGAAAGTCCTGGGTTTGATGGGGGCAAGGGGCATATGAGCACTGTAGCTGGTGGGGAGAAGTCCCAGGAGGTGATCAGCCCAAGGCCCATCAGGCTGAGATGTTGAGAGTGGGTGAGGCCCCAGGGCCTTGCCTGCCCCCGACACCCCCCATCCCCTCTCCTTTCAGAGCAAGTTTGACAACCTCTATGGCTGCCGGGAGTCCCTCATAGATGGCATCAAGCGGGCCACAGACGTGATGATTGCGGGCAAAGTGGCAGTGGTAGCAGGCTATGGCGACGTGGGCAAGGGCTGTGCCCAGGCTCTGAGGGGTTTTGGGGCCCGCGTCATTATCACGGAAATCGACCCCATCAACGCACTTCAGGCTGCTATGGAGGGTATGACAGGGCGAGGATTGGCTGTCAGCCACTGGGGCCAGAGGAGGGGTAAGGTCATTTTGGATGACCCACAGACACTGTCTCTACACAGGCTATGAAGTGACCACCATGGATGAGGCCTGTCAGGAGGGCAACATCTTTGTCACCACCACGGGCTGTATTGACATCATCCTTGGCCGGTAGGTGCCAGGTTGGGGGGGTCCCTGGGAGTGAGGGAGGGGGCAGCTTGGGGCTGCTCTTTATCTTTGACAGTCTCTCATGGGCTGGGGTCCCCCACAGGCACTTTGAACAGATGAAAGATGACGCCATTGTGTGTAACATTGGACACTTTGACGTGGAGATTGATGTCAAGTGGCTGAACGAGAACGCCGTGGAGAAGGTCAACATCAAGCCTCAGGTGAGAAGCCCCGCCCTGTTGGCAGGTGGAGCGCCAAGCGGGGCATGCTCATGGGCTGGCTGCAAGGAGGGCAGATGACCTGAGGCTCTGGCAACCTGGGCAATGGATGGGGGAGGAAGAGGGCCTGGTTTCAGGGCTACTTAAATTGGAATCTCGTAGTGAGGCCAAGGAATCCCCATTTTTTAAAGCTCCCAGAATGATTCTGATGTGCAGCCAAGGTTGAATTACCACTGCATGCAGCTTTTTACTGAGCATGGTGATTGAGAACATGGGATCTGTCCTCAGACTGTCCAGGCTCAAATTGCAGCCACTTCACAATGTGTAGCTCTGGACAAGTGACTTAACACTTTAAACTTCAGTTTATTTATCTGCGAAATGGGGAAAATAGTAGTAAATGGCTAATAAATCATAGGGTTGCTAGTAGGTTTAAATGTGATAATTATTTACACACACACACACACACACACACACACACAAACACAGACATACATGTGGTTATGTGTATGTTCTTAGGCCGGGGCACATGCCAGTAATAATAATGATAACATTAGCGAGTACTTAGTACTTAAACTGATTATCTTGCACATGTCAGCTCTTTAAATTCTCATAGCAGCTATGAGATCTGCAGCTCAGAGTTGCTTAATAAATACTGGCTCTGATTAATTGTGTATGCCAGGCCCTGTGCTGGAGGTTGTTCTAGGGCAGTCTGGGCTCTTCATGGGCAGTGCTGGATGCAGGGAAGCGTGCTGGACGAGAGGGTGGGATGAGGGCAGGGGTGGGCACTGGGAGCAGTGCCCTGCCAGCCCTTACCGCTGCTCTGCCCACTTGCAGGTAGACCGCTACTTATTGAAGAACGGGCGCCGCATCATCCTGCTGGCCGAGGGCCGGCTGGTCAACCTCGGCTGTGCCATGGGCCACCCTAGCTTTGTGATGAGCAACTCCTTCACCAACCAGGTGCTGGCGCAGATTGAGCTGTGGACCCACCCAGACAAGTACTCTGTCGGAGTCCACTTCTTGCCCAAGAAGGTGGGTTCCTACCTCCACCCCAGGCCAAGGGCCATGTGTCCAACCCTATGTGCTCCATGCAGTGCTTGCCAGAATTCATAAAGTGCTCGCCTCTCTACTCTTGAAGACCTTCACAAGGTCCTCCACGGTGCAGAAATCATCTCTTTATTTAACAGAGGACAAAACTGAGGCTTCATGCAGGGAATAACTCCCAGAGCGGCAGGGCTGGGTGGTGAGGCGAGCACGGGCTTTGGGGTGAGACATCCAGGTTTGAATCTCAGCCTTTCTTAGAGGCTGTGTAACTGGGGCAAGTTATTAACTTCTCTGTACCTCCATTTCCTTATCTGTAAAATGAAGGTACTAGTACCTCCTTTAAGGATGGTGAGGATCTCCCTAGATCATGGGTCACAAACCCACATGGCCACAGCGATTGGGCAGTTGAATGGGCTGACCTGTGTCCTGGTGAAGGGGTTGGCTGCCTGTCATAAACCTGGGCCCAATGGACCAGAGCTCCTGACATTTCAAGAGAAACCAGATACCAAGATCTTCATGTGAAATACTCAATTTTCAAATGTAAACAGGTGGGTCAACTTGGGCATGTTTATAAGCTGAATGCAGCCTATAGCCTGCAAGATTATGGCCTTGAAATGAGATGATGCCACTAACACACTGAGCATGGCACCTGACATGCTGTGAATGTGTGGTCAGGGTAACCATGACATAAGGTCCTCTGATAGCAAATTCAGCACTCTTCCTGACACCCCATACAATGTGCCCAACCCCCAGGTCAGAGTGCTATATTTTAGTCTTGGCTCTTTTTGCCAGTGTCATAGGTGACCTTGGTCTTTCTATGTAGCCTGACTGGACCTCAGTTTCCCTGTCAGCTAAATGGTAAGAGTAGCTCTTGCTTCTATTGGAGAGGCAGTGATGGAGTCTCCATGTGATTCCTCCCACCTTTTGTAAAGCTGGTTCTGCTAATTGATAAGAACTAGGAAGAGGCTGGGTTGTCTGTCCCCAGAGCCAGTGAACTCCCTTCTCTCTAGTCTTCGTAAGGCACTATCTTGCCTGACCAGATGTTTCACCTATAAGGGCCTATCCTGTCCTGTGCAGCCTGCCAAGTCCCCATTATTGTTGTGGGATTAAGAAAAGTCTCACTTGACCTCTATCTCTAAATTGGAGGAAATATGGCTATTATGAATATGGTGAGAAATTGGGCAGGCCTTTGAAATGAGGCCAGGGTTGGAAGTGAAATGTCAGAGATCTCACCTCCTACCTCAGCACCTGGCCCCTTCCTTATCTTCTTCCTCCATCACTGCCAAGACATAGATTGGAGACAGGCTTCACATCTCACATGCGATGTGTGAGCAATGGATTAGGAACCTTGGTTAACAATAATGGCAGAGAGAGCAGCCACTTGTTGAGGTACCTACTTGAACCAAGCACTCCTGAATATCACTGATCTTTGTAATGGTGTGAGAGATCCATCCTACAAATGAGGAAACTAAGGTTCAGAGTTGCCCCCATAGCTGTAAATGTTGGGCCAGGAGTTGATCCCAGTTCTGTCTATTCAAGTTGTTAACTCTTATGACACACTACCTTCTGGGTGCAGGGTGGGGAGAAGGAAAGGTGCTCTGGGCTAGGCTTTGGAGACCTTTGTTCTGCCTCCAGAACTGACATGGACTTGGGGCTGGGCTCTGCTCCTGCCTTTGGTTGCCTCTCCCCAGTTTCTTCATCTATTAAATAGAAAAATAAACCTTGCCCTTCTTAGGGGCTTTTGTGAGGCTCTGATGAGACAGTGGATGTGAAACCATTTGGGAATGTAAAGCTTTCTGGGCTGGGCTGTGGCTAAAGGCTCTTGTGTCATCATAAGATGGGACTTGGGACCTAAGGGTAGAGAGAAGCCCCATCTAGAGATGGATACTGAGAAAATGAGGGCCCCACGTAGAGCTGATCCTTCTCTTTTGCCCTTCTTTCCAGGCCCCCTTTATGCATTCAAGATTAGTCAGACTTAGGAATTGGCCTTATCTAACTCCAGCCTCTGTCCTCCTTGGTCTTTGTTTTGCCTTTTCAGAGCTGCCTTGTAGGCCATAATTTGAGACAAGTTATGGGGCTTTGGAGCCAGATGGACCCTGGGTGTTCAAATCCTAGCTCTGTCTTTAACTAGCTTTGTGACCTTGGGCAAGTGCAAGTCATTCCATCTTTCTGAGCCTTGATTTCCACATTTGTAAAAAGGAGATGGCAATTTTTTTTTTTTGTTAGTCATGCTCCTTTTGGTGGCAAGTGGTCAATAGAAACCCTGTTCAAACTAGTTTATGAGTTATCTGTTATAGCAATTTAACATCAAAACTTACTGGGTTAAAACAAAGAACGTTTATTATTTCAGTTTCCATGGGTCAGGAATTTGAGAGCAGCTTAATTGTGACTTGAGGTCCTTCATGATGTTGCAGTCAAGATGTCAGTCAGGGCTGCAGTCAACAGAAGGCTTGATTGGAGCTAGAAGATCTACTTCACATCACTGTTGGCAGGAGGTCTTGGTTCCCTGCTACATGGGTATCTCCATAGGGCTGCTTAAGTTTCCTCAAGAGATGGCAGCTGGCCTCCCCCAGATCCAAAGGGAGAGCAAAGGAGGAAGCTGAAGTGCCTTTTAGGACCTAGCCTCCAAGTCACACACCATCACTTCTGCTTTATTCTGTTCGTTAGAATTGAGTCACTCAAGAGGCTCCACCTCTTGAAGGAAGTTTTATGAATTTATAGACAAGGAATTTAAGGATGTATTTTGAAACAACCACAACCAGTTTAATATAAAAAGGAACTCTCTGTTGGTTCTCTAATGGAGGAGTGTAAAATTCAGACACTGGATCAAGGGGTTCATTGTTATCAGAGCTCTGTTTTTCTGTGTCTCTTGGCTCTTTTTTCCCCTATATTCACTCATTGTCAAATAGACTTGCCACTGGTGACCTGAGACTGATAGCTTCCCTGTTTAGGAATCCTGAGAGCCCCTGTCATAAAAATATGTCTTGTCCATAGATAAATTCCAGAGAAGCATTTGGTTAGCCACTTAGGTTGGTGGAGGATAAGGAAGGAAATATAATTGATGGTCCCACCAGGGCTACTTGGAGAGGAGGATTTAGCATGGTTCTCCCTTGAGGAAGGGGAGCTGAGCAGCCAAAGACCAAACATCCACTGGAGGCTGGCTGTAAGGATAGAATGAGGTAATACGCATAACGCTCTGGCAGGTAACACAAAACAATAGTTCTTGCCTCTTTTGGCAGCTGGATGCAGATAAGGGATCCCAGATCACGGTACTCATTCCAAGTTTTCCTATTTTTCTTCCCAGCTGGATGAAGCAGTGGCTGAAGCCCACCTGGGCAAGTTGAACGTGAAGCTGACCAAGCTGACTGAGAAGCAGGCCCAGTACCTGGGCATGTCCCGTGATGGTCCCTTCAAGCCTGATCACTACCGCTACTGAGAACCAGGCCTGCCCTTTGCCTTCTAGCTGCTGTCTTTGCCTGGGTCCCACCTCTCCTCCCCGAGAGCAAATGGCACCAACTTTGAGATTGGTTTGATAATGTTCCCCCAGCGACTCCCTGGGGCTGGGTCACTCAGTCTTTGGTCTATGCTGCATCCCTCATACTGTTCCAAGTGTGGCTGGGGGAATTGAGAAATCCCTACTCAAGCCCTGGTCATGATGGAGGTACAACCCATGAGCTCAGGGGTTTTGGAACTGCTCACTCAGCTCTTCCTTAGGCTGGAAGTTGGCAGTGGTGGTCACAAAGCCCATGCACTTTACCATCCAGGCCCTCACTTGGCCTATGGACTTTATACCCATGTTCTTGGTTTACAGGTTCATTGGTTCCTTAGCCCATGACAGATGGAAAGGAGCTATGTCAAAGGGTGTGGAGGAACTGTTGGAGTTTGAATGCTCTTGAGAGCCTGGCTTAGTGCTCAGCATTTTTTTTTTTTAAACCTCAGAACAATGAGGTTGGTACTTTTAGTCCCTGTTTTACAGGGGTTGGAATATATTGTTAAGGGATAGCCAAGAAAGGGCAAGAGAAGTGACAGCCAGAGGTTAAGAGGGGCCAGAGGAACATAAAAGTAGCATAGATCTGCCATCACATTGTAACTTGATGGTTCCTATCACAACCCTGGGTCAAAAGAGATAATTTGGTTTATAATGTTTATATATTGTTTATAACGTTAAAAGAGAGCAAGAAGGTGGGTTAATAAAAATTTTGGTGCCTAAAAGAATTTTGAGCCTTTATTTGATAGGTAATCCACTACCAACAATGTATGGCTTGAGCCAAGGGGGTAATAGTCTTATGTGCTGCAGTATGAAGTATAAGGGCTGCAGGCAAACCCTTGGGCTTGGAAGGATGGGTAATGTGAAGAGAGAATTCTCAGGTTTATCTTTTGTAAACAGCCTGTTTTTTTTTTTAACCCAATCTAAGACTCAGGTGAATTTAACCCATTTATATTCATTGTAATCTGTTTGTATTTATTTCCTCTACCTTATTCTTTTTTGTTCCAGTTTATATATATATATATATATATTTTTCCCCATTTCCACTTTAGATCAATCCAGTGCTCTTTGGGAGACTCTTATTAATTGAGCATCTACTGGGTGCTAGGTGCTTTATAGGAAGGTAGGTGGGAAGTTGGGCTTTCTCTTATTTGCCTAAATGGTCATTCACTGGACCCCTGGAAATCAAAGGAAAATAAGAACCCACCTGGGAAGGGTAAGTAGAGACTATTCTGAGGTCATCCACTGAATAGAAGGTCTGACTGGGACATCCTGGGATGTTTTGAGACCTAACCTCAGCCTGCTGGGAATCTCAAGCCAGGAGGAGAAAGCAGGTGCACAAACAACTTTGCCTTCTTTTGGCATTTCCCTTTCTGTGCTCAGCTTTAGAGGTCAGTGCCTGGCAACAGTAGAAGAAAGGCAGGAGGGAAGAGGTGGTGCTTGAAGTGGATTTTGAAAGAACTAAAGATTTTTAATAGGAATTGAAGGCAAGGGCATTTTAGGCAACAGAATAACTCAAGCAAGTGAGTTTCGGAGGCAGGGGATTTGGCTGCAATTTAGAGGGAGCTATGAGAGAGGGCTAGGAAGGTGTCCTAGAAGATAGGAGAGGCCTAGAATAGCAGGGTGAGACCTTAGTCTTTATACTTGAGCTGCATAGATTCCTGAAATGACCCTCCTTGACTGAATATTCCTACTTGTAGCTTGTTTTTGTATTTTCAGCCTCTGGCTATGAGGTGGTGTTACTCCCATGTTACTAATGAGCAGAGAGGTTCAGAAACCAAGTGGCCTGACCCATGATCATACAGTGATCATGGTGATGCCTAGACTCCAACTCAGGTTGGTGTGAGTCCAGGGCCATGCTCTTGTATGGGACAAATGGGGAGTGAAGGTTGCTCCACTCAAGGCATGATACTTTGACAGAAGGTAGTGGGTTGGTATTTCTTCCTTCAGAGTTGAGTTGAAACAGGAGAACATGAGATGGAGGTTGAAGCCGATCCTGCCTCATAGATCATTTTTCCCAACCATAAGTTCTTAGCATCATGCTTGGCATGCCCTTGGCTGTATCTGGCATTATAACTCCAACTCTTCTATTTGAGTACAAATGCATCTGAGTGATAGAAGGGCTTGTTTGCTCTAATTTTTTAAAGTACGCTGAGTCAGGGCTCACACTAAGTTCTAAAGACATGTTGTCAAGCAAAACCCTTGAGTCACACTCTGTTGCCTGTGGTCTGACAGGAGTAAAGGGCTGAAAACTAGGTCAACAGATCCCATGCTAACTCAGGCTTAGATGTTCATCAAGGTGTCCTGCCCAGTTCTCACCTTTTTTTCCTGCATGCATATGGTTAAAGTTGCATTAGGTTACATGAATATATGCTATGACTGCTGTGAATAATTTATAAACTTTGGTACTTAAACTATTAGTAGCAACAAATGACATGGGACCCAGATCTCAACTGATCATGACACAGACCAAGATCCACAACAGTCCACTGCCATGTCTTTTACACCTAATTGTGTGCCAGGCATATTGCTAAGTAAGGACAGTAGGGGCTTGTGCTTGCAGGGACTTGAATTCCTGTTTTACAGTTCAGGAATAGGCTTTGAGAAGGCGAAATGGCTTTTGTCCTAGATAGGACTCTCAGACCAGAATCCAATACCCTTTTCACACCCATAGGTCTAGGTTTAGGAGGAAGGGAGCCCAGTTTCAGACTCCCCAACACTTGACTAATTAATCTGGAACCATAATCCAGGTCTCTTAAAGGCAAGGTTGCCACCAGAGTGCTGCCCACTGTGCGAACCTCCATTCCTCTTCTATGGTGGTCTTTGGGACAATGACTTCTCAATAGAAAAGGGGGAGGCTGCTGTATGTCTGAGCCACAGAGGTTAAATGCATTATACTGCACAGTAGTAATGCTGTTTCCTCCAAGGGGCCACTGCCTGTGTGCAAGCACACTCCCCTCAAGTCTGTCTTCTCCCAGACTCACTAAATACCTTTCCAGATGTTCCCTCCTTTGAGACCCCATGCAGTCCCCCACATCTAGTCCCCTAGGAGTTCTGGTTTCCTTTATCCCTGCCTTTTCCTTTCCTCTTTGGAGATGCCAGGTCTCAGAACCTTTTCTTTTTAAAAAACACCCTCTCCTTTCACATCTGGTCTCCGCCTTATCTCTGATCTCAGGTCTCCTAATCTGTCACATTGTCACATGTGTGACACTGACCAGGTACCCACAGTGAAAGTTGTTTTGTCTCCTACTCTCCCACCTCCAGATGTCTGGGCTTCATGGGGAAAGAAGGAATTGGTCAAGGATCCTGTAGTCTCTGGCCAGGCTGGGTTTTCTTTTTTCCCAGGAAAGGGAGAAGGGAAGTTAAGGCCTGGAGTGGTGGAGGAGGGTTTGTGGAGCAGTGGACTGGGCTTTGGAGGGAGGAGACGTGAGTCTGCTGTGAGCTCACCATGTGATGTGGGGCAGCGACAGAAATATCTATCTCTATCTTGTTTTAAGGGTCAATGATACAACATGTATATAAAGAGTTTTACATCAAGATTTCAGGGCTGTGTCAGGCACCAGTGGGCGGGAGGGAGCTATTTTGACGGCAGGAAATTTAGAATCCTTAGAAAATTAGACAACACTTAGAAAAAACACATAGGATCTTAGAACCTGGAAAGACCTTAGAACATCTATAGAGCCAAATCCAGCATTTGTATATGGAAAATGTAGGCTCAAGGGTTTATATGACATCCAAAGCAACGCTGTAGATTCAGGTGTCCTGCCTGCCTCCAGGCCAGTGCTCTTTCCTGCATACCAAGCCCCTTGCCCACCTCCAAGTGGTAGGCTGTGGTGGGAGGGCCTTGCTAGGCTAGAGGTGCCAGGATCCCTTTTTAAATCCCATTGGCGAAAAGCAATGAGGAGCCTGGAGGGCTTGAGGTAGCATGGACTAAAACTCAGGAGAGGTTGTGAGGGCCCGTTTATGCCAGGAGAACTGCAGGAGGTAGCAGGCAGGGGTCAGCTCTACTTTTGGGGTCAGAGATTTCAGGAAACCTCAGGAATTCAGATTCTTCTACCTGAGACCCACTCAAGACTACCTCAGAGAACAAGGCTAGAAAATCTTGAAGTGATAGAGACAGCCAGGGGTACTTTTGTGATCAGGCCTTGTCAGTCAGCTTCAGTAAGTTCCCCATGGATATACTCTCCAAAAAGGCACATGGCTCAAGTTGGTCCAGACTCAACCCCAGAACTTTAGGAGTTTCTTCTAGAAATCTGGCATGGTACAATATAGAAAACTGTCCAACAGTGACCCCAGGAACTTACCCTTGACCCAGTGGGGCTGTGCTTAGACCCAGATTCCCCAGGTCTGCTGGCTTCCTCTCCCTGCTGGAGCAGTTATAACCTCCTAAGGGTCCCAAAAGTCCCCAAGTACTCAGTGGTGGGCTTTTACTGACAACTCCTATAAACAGTTGGTACCTAACTCCCTAGTACCCTGGTAGTTTGATTGCCCCCACTCACAGTTGTTCTCGTACTGGCCTTATTATGAGGCAGAGAAACAGAGAGGTGAGTGGGAACATACACCCAAGGTATGTCCAACAGAATGCCCTGACTCAGCATGTCTCTCCGTGGGGACCTGGGCCTGCTTTTCTACTAACTGCTGGCTTATATGTATCTCCACTAACCCAGTGGTTCTTAAACTTGATCAGAACCACCTGTAGAGCTTGTTAAACCAGATTGCTGCCGACCCCCAGAGCTTCTGATTTAGTAGGTCTGAGATGGGGCTCTATAATTTGTATTTCTAACAAGTTCCCAGGTGATGCCTATTCTGCTAGTTCATACAAGTGTTGTAGGATTTGCTCCTGTGCCTGTTGCACAGCAGGTGGCAACTGTAAAAGAGACCCACCCGTCCTGAAAATGGAGGAAAAGGCACTCTCTTCAGTAGGTTTGCCAGCTATGGCAGGAATGTGAGCTTAGAGCTGCTCCTTTGCCCCCATAAGGGGAAGCCTGCCTGAGGGTAACACTAACACAGAATTGAGAGACAGAGTGAGACATTCTGGAAGACCTGGATCCGGCCATGCTTTATACTAAATAAATAGATCCTCTAGACTTTTTAGTGATGTGAACAACATCAAAGTTCCCTTTTTTCCTTTAACCCATTTAAACAGGTTGCTGTACCTGGCAATTTCAAGAGTCCTGCTGAGGTGGAGAAGAGATGGTACTAGGGAAAAAAATAGGAAGAGATCTTGGTGCTGAGGCTCCTGCAAGGTGTTGGCTCTAGCAGACAGAATCCCCTATGCCTGGCTTTCAGTGGCCTGGTGATTAAGGGCATAGACTTTGGAATGAGGTGGGCTGGGTGTGAATCTCAGCACTGAGATGTGAAGTCTAGGCATAATACTTAGCCTCTCTGAGTCCCAGTTCCTTATTTTCTTTAATATCTACCTCAAGAAGTAAATTTGGGAGTCTGGTTATCATCCTGGCATTGAGCAGCTGCTCCATCAATAGGCATATTAGTATGATATTATGATAACCACAAGTTACACAGGCCTTCAGCTGTGAGCAGCAGCCCTGGGTCCTTGGCAAAAACCAGGAAACAACCTCAGAGGAATCCTGGGGAGAAGGGAACGGCTCAGGGCCCTCCAGAGGCTCTGCACTCATCTTGGAGCCAGTGCAGGGGGCTCCATGAGTCTGGCTTGGCTGAAATTACTGAGGATTACTTGGGGTGCTCAAGTACAGTTGGGCCTTCCTGGGGGACCTCTGGAAGACAGAGATCAAATAATTTCAAGATCATTTAAGGCTCAGAAACCAAGGCTGCTTTGGGATTCCAAAGTGGTAGTAGCCCTTGGCCCATCAGTGCCTTCAGTGTCCCCTTCCCCTCATCAAGTCCCCCTCTTCTGTTTATTTCCCAGCTCCTCAGGGGCTGCACTGCCCTCCCTTCCCCCCAGACCCCATTATTGCTTTTCTTTTGCAACCTCTGACATGTATATATACATTATGCAGAATTCCATATTGATAGTGAGATAAATAATGAGGGAGGAAAAAAACCAACTAAACTTTCCCCCAAAGTTATAAGGCTCTATTTTTTGATTTGGGGAGGAATCAACTCACCCAATAGCTTGTAAATATGATCTCACCAAATTAGGTGATTTGGGAAGGTTATTTAATCATCATTATCATTATATTAATTTTTCTAGTAGTTGTGTTTTCATTATTGTTCTGGTAGTCTATGCAGCCATCGAGTCCAGGAATTCTAAAGAGGAGCTCTGAAAGATGTGAAAACCTTCAGGGGACAAAGGAATGAAGCTATTTGCTGGGCTCCCCAGATAACAAGGCACAATCCTCATCATCGTCATTATCATCATCACCACCACCACCACCACCATCAGGTGGTGCCACCTCCCAGACTCCACAACTCCGATAGCCTGCTGGGAAAGCTGACAATAGCTACTGTCTCTTTGTGAGCCATCAGTATAAAACTCCTTTCTGGAGTGAACATAAACTTTTGATGATTTTATTGAGAAAACAAAATACATTCCTGCCTCACTTCCAGTCCCCAACACACACACCCTATACCTCATGATAAGTATACTTGGTGCATGGAAGAAGAAAGGGAGAAATAGGTTTATTCTAAACTAATTTGAAATTTACTACAGATGGTTTGGCTAATTCAGTTAAAATCAAATTCTTTTCTTTATCCTGTCTCCTTCACCCATAGGATTGGCTTTTGGAGTTAAATTCCTTTATAAAGTTCCTATTGTATGGCTGGGGGTAATTTCCTGACTGGGTGAAGTTGCTAGATCTGTGGTTGTTTAAATAGATGGAGGAACTTAGAGTAAGGATCAGGATCCAAAGATTGCCAATTTGGTTGGCCCATGGTCCACAATCCCGTAACAGGTTTGAGGTCCTGAGGACTTGCTACCCGTCAGGGTAGTGGTTTTTAAGTATATTGCGTCTATAGAACGATAAGCTTCAATTTTTAAAAACTTTGAAGCCATTTAAGAGATGTAATAAAAACATACCTGTTTAAATATACTGTGTGCCAAATTTTAACACATCAGACACCACCTGCACCAGATTTTGAAATAAACCTCTTGGTGTTTCTGTTTAATAGAAGACTGTTCTGAGATCACAGGGTGAGCTGTTAAAATCCTATTACAACTTCTCTGTGTGAATTAGATTTTTTTTTTTCAGTTCTGTGCAATGAAACAAAAGATGGAAACAAGCTGGTTGCTGAAGCTGATATAGGAGGGAAACTCTTAATCTCTAAACTCTGGTTTCATTTTTGGGGGGAGGGGTAATTAGGTTATTTATTTATTTTAATGGAGGTACTGGGGATTGAACCCCAGACCCCGTGTATGCTGAACATATGCTCTACCACTTGAGCTGTACCCTTCTCCCTCTGGTTTCATATTTTCATGTGCATCATTATAACAGGATAGTAACTTAAAACTGTTTTAATGTGTATTATAGAATGAGGTTCCCCTTTAAGAATTCAACTGAAGAAAGAGTACCTCTCCTAAAAAACAGAAAACTGTGACTTCAGATTATGTTGCAGAACTTCTGATGCTGAAAGTATCTTCAGACTAAATCCAGAGTCTAGCACTCTCATAGTTGCCAGTTCAGATTTTGCGCTCCAGCAACTGTATCTGTTTTTATATTGGAGAATTACCCCTCCCACATTATAAAATGACTGTGGGACTGTCTATCAAGATGGGCCACCCTTTCCTGAGCACCACTCAGGTCAATCAGATTCTCTCTCTTGGGAATTTGAATTATGGATGGTTCCATGCAAGAACTGAAGTGGTTGGAGGTGACTTATCCCATAGCCTTGCTGTGAAAACATTGCCCATTGGTTTCTTTGACCTGGTTCTTTTCGCGTCCCTCAAGGTCCTGTTCTTTCTGGTGGCTGTTGTATGGCTTTTCCTTTGATTCTTTGAGGTCTTGGGACCTCTCCAGTAGTCTACCGTCCTCCTTTATTGGATGATTAGCCTAGCCTTTTGGGGGGAGCTTCCTAGAGTTCTAGGATCCTCAGGCCAGAGTCAGCTGGCTGTAGGGACCCACGGCAATGTCCAGTCACAACCAGCCAGCCCAGTTTGTATTCGCAGATCCCTTAGCACAGACAGCCCAGTGAGATTGTGTATGGAGTTGCAGCCTTTTTTGTTTTTTCCGGGTTTGGGGGAGCGCCTCTCCTTTCCGGAATGGCTCCTTTCTGCCTCCTTGGTTTTGGAGGCAGCTTCGGGTGTTCCCAGGCTTTAAAGTAGGGGGCAGCATTGTCTCCCGCGGCCAGACCGAGAGAAGCGCTTACCGGAAGTGCAGACTTAGGGCTGGGGTAACTGGGTCTCCCCAGGCCCAGGAGGGAGCATGTGCGTAGCCTGCGGGACTTCCGCGGTGAAGGGAAAAGGATCTTTCGAATTCTTTAAAGAAACAGCCACACACCTTCAAGCAGCCTACATATATTTGGATTTTAGCCCAGCCCAAGCCACGTCTCCTTGAAACCCCTCCTCCTGAAAGTTCCTCCCCAACGCCAGTAGCCACGCCCACGCCCTGTCCCTGCAAGCTACACCTGCTAGAGATCGCCCGCCCCAGAAGGGCCTCTGGGTCCGGCGAT
Source organism: Vicugna pacos (assembly GCF_048564905.1). Lineage (NCBI taxonomy): Eukaryota > Metazoa > Chordata > Mammalia > Artiodactyla > Camelidae > Vicugna > Vicugna pacos. The sequence continues at coordinate 25,627,647 of NC_133005.1, read as the reverse complement.
CCCCAACCCTGGAATCCCTGCCCCATCCCGCCCGCCACCTTGAGATGGAAGCGCTCAACAGGTGGGGCTGAGCACGCGGCAGGAGCAGACGCTGCGGAAGAAGTGGCACTGGCAGAAGGCACACGGGTCACAGCAGGCAGGAGCAGGAGGCTTGCAACTGTCGCGTGTGGCCACGCAGGGAGCGGGCAGCAGGGGCCGGGGCTGCGCCACCTTCTTCGTCGGAGCCTTTTTCTGCGAGGAAACACTGGGGCTGCCCAAGCCATCCGCGTTCGCCCCACTCTCTCTCATCTCTGCCTGGGAACTCCTTGGACTGTGGTCCAAGGTTCCCGACCAGATATCCGAACCCGCTGCCCACTACCTGCTCGGACTTATGCCCCCCGGGCACCATAGCGGGTCCTGCCTGTTCCTTAAATAATACCCCACCTGCCTCTATCCTCATCAAACCTAGCTGGCTCCGGCCTAGCTCTCTTCTCTCCCTAGGGATTCCATTCAGCTCCATAGTTTTAAACTATTTCTGTTGCCTTCCCCTTCCAGTGTATCCGCAATCCCTGTCAGTTCTGCCTTCACAATAGATGCAGAGTCCACCCATTAATTCACTACCGCTGTTACCCAGGGCCAGGCCGCTCGCTGACTGCTGCTCTGGCCCTCTTACAGTCCATCCTCCAGTACACAAAAGGGACCTCTCGGAAGACCTATGGATGACATTACACGCAGGCTTAAAGCGCAGCTGTGGCTTCTCTTTGCACTTAGAATGAAACATCAACTTTACTTTGGTCCTTGAGGCCCTCTGTGGTTTGGCCTGCCCACCTCTCCCACCTGTCTTTACCACACTGCCCCACCGGCTTGCCTTCTGTGCACCAAACACAATGAGTTACTGCTGCAGGAGCTTTGAGCTTGCTGCTCCCTTTCCTGGGGACATTCTTTGCTGTGCTGTCCAATACAGGCAGCCACTAGCCATATGTGGCTATTGAGAACTTGAAATGTGTCTAGTGCGATTTAGGAACTGAGTATCAAATTTTATCTAATTTTAATTAGTTTATAAATTTTAAACTGAAGTACTGTAAACTACTTTTCCTGTTAAACACAATTTTATTGTTTAGTCAGGACTATATTTCATTTTAAGTAGGAAAAATTAGCATTGGAATTGAGAGCATAAAAGTCAAAGACAGCACAAAAAAAAGAGTGTAAAGTATCTCTAACTTTTTATATTGATTACATATTAAAATACAGTATTTTGGATCTATTGGGTTAAATAAATTAATATTAATTGTACCTATTTCTTTTTCCTTTTTTTGTGTGTGGCTACTAGAAAATTTAAAACTATATATATGGCTCATTGCATTTCTATTGGACATTGCTGTTCAAGATTACTGAGTTTCTCAATCTTTAAGCGCTGCTTTCTTCTAGGGAACTTCCGTGACCACTCTTCCCTTCCCTCTGTCTCATCATCATGCTTTAATTTCTTAACAGCGTTTATCATCTGAATTTATTTTACCCAATTACTTCCTGTTCTCCTGTTTTCCCCAGAAGAATGTAAACTCCATGAGAGCAGAGGTATATCTCTCTTGTTCACTACTGTATTCTCAGTACCTTGCATGTAAATAGATTTTTCAATTCTGTCGATCACTTGATCTGCTTGTTCACTTTACAGAAGGCCCAAAGAGGAGAAGGAACTTTATCATAACACAGTGCCAGGTCTCACCTCCCAATGCCTAGTCCAGTACTCTCTACTCTGGTTACAGTTGATCTGATATGCAAATAGGAATAATGTGTGCATTTCAACAATGCCTTAATCTAGTATTTCTCAAAGTGTGGGAACCTGTACCATGGTGATATGATTTTAGGCAGTATATGAATATTAAATGACACTGAGTCACTTAGTGAGAAAGGATTCTTTTTTCAATCTCTTTCAACTGGAAAGGCTCAGTTTGCTGCCAATATATCCTTAATGCCTCCTCAGCACTTTCTAATCTTCCTTTCAACACAGAGAGCAAGCCTCAGATTTAGAGCCTTTGTCAAGCAACACCAACCAGCTAGAATTCACTAACAAAGTTTTATTTTCATTTTATGTTTTTATGGTTATTTTCTATTAATGGCAAATGACACTGGTTTTCTAGCATAGCTTTTTTTTTTAAGTTTTAATTTTAAACAAATATATTAAATAGGTGAAACTCAGTATAGCAAAAGTTGTGGAAATGGCTCTGAAATGACTGAGGTTTGGGAAACACTGCATTCATCCAAAAGAATAAGTGATGGTAAACTTTCAGTCAGGGTGTGAGTTAGCATAGGAAGATGCTCTTTAGCAGGTAAGCTATTTTGCTTAGCAAACCTCAGCTCCCTGGGTTTCGGTGGGGGTCTGGTTCAGAGCTCAAGGCCTGGAAAGTTTTTGGTAGCGTTCAGCTTCTTTTGGGCATGTAGGCCTGGAAAATCTTTCATTTAGTTCCTAGCCAGAAATTGGGGGTCCTTCCCTTTTAAGTCCAATCCCACCCCCACAATAAGAACTCCCAGGCCTACCTTGGAAGAGCTTTTCTTCTTTTCCGCTTCTTTTCTGCTGATCTTCTTGGATTTCTTGTTCAGTGCTTCAAAAAGAGACAGAAGGAGCAAAGCCAGTTTCTGAGGACCCTGAGCTGCAGTGAAGTGGGAGGAGCAGAGGGGGCTGGGAAGACCCAGGGTTGGGGAAGGACGAAGGGTTGGCTGAATAGACCACATCTTGAGACATAGACCAGCGGACTCTTGTTAGCCTGGCTGCTGATGTGGAGCCAGAGAGTGAGATCAAAGAGTCCTCTGACGGAAAGCAAAAGGGAAGTCCAATAAGGCCCTGGAAAGTGGACTCAGTGTATTGTACATGGATGGATTTGTGTTTCCTGATTCCTATTCTCCATTTCTCAGAGATTTGGAGCCAGATATACCTGATGTAAATTCTGAATCTGACATATAACAGTTGTAAATTCTGAATCTGACATATAACAGTTGTGCATATAACAGTTGTGTGGCCTTGGGCAACCTACTTAACCTCCTTAAGACTCAGTTTTCTCATCTGCAAATAGGGACTGTAGTACCTACCTCAAAGAGTTGTCTTGAGGATAAAGGAGATATGTTTATAAAGTGGAAAGCGTGGTACATCGAAGGTGATCAATCAATGTTATTGTGCTCCAGCCCTCTCCCTGATATATCTACAATATCCTCGTTTCCAAATGAGAGGCAGGTTAGTAAGGGATATTAGCTTTGAGCTTAGGTTCTGATGTTAAACACCTGGGTTTGAATTCTGGCTTTGCCAATTAAGAACTATGTAATCATATAATAGTTACTTGACCTTTCCAAGTCTTAATTTCCTTAACTGTGAAATGAAATAGGATTAAAAACAATACTCATTTCACAGTGCCTAGCACAAAATAAGTATATATGTTCTTATTATTAAAAGTTGAACCAGAAGATCTCCATTGCCAGGTATTTTTCCCTGAGTAGTCATTCTTAATTCTTAACCCTGGCATGAAAGGATTAGTTCATCCCAGACTTGGTTATATTCTGCAACATTTCCTAAAATTTTTTATCATTGGTAGGAGTTCTATAATTCAATAGGTTTCAGAAGTGCTAATTTAAAGCAAATTCACTAAGTGCATTGACTCTAGGGTTTCTCACAGCCTCTAACATGCTAAACTGCATATTAGATTGGTGGCAGGCAGGGCTTTCCTATACCAAATGAGTTAAGGAGCACTTTATTCCACCAGGATTGTTTTGAGGAATGAGCACAAAGGAGCTGTGACCCACAGCAATGGATCCTGGTATCAGTTTGGGGAGCATGTTTGACATCCTGCAGCCCCTTCTCATGGGCCAAAGCCCAGAGACTGGGCTCCAGGCCAGGCTACTTACCCACAATAGAGACAGAAGGGAAATCTAACAGGTTCTTGGAGGAGTTGCTTCTCAGGCTTCCTTCATCCCTGGGCTTTTCGTCAGGTGCTAGGTGGCTGCAGGCAGTGAGGAAGCACAGGCAGACCAGCAGGGTAGCTAGGAAGAGGCGGGTGACATCCATCCTGGGAGATCTGAGTGGGACAGAGAAGGCAGTCAGGCTGGTGGGCCAGGGGTCCTGGCAAATGGATGTGCCCCCTTATTTTCTTTGTGTTTCTTTGGGCTGGACCCTACTCCACAAGTGTCCCAGTTGAGCTGGAGGCCCAGCAAGGCTTAGGACAGGGAAGGGGAACTATGAAGGAAGAAGAGAGAAATGGAGAGATGAGGAGAAGAGAGAAAGACAAGGAAGGGAGGGAGACTGAAGCAAAGAGAAAAGGAAGGCATTGCAATTGGTCTCTGCCATCCAGAGGGTGGGGTGCTGGTTTTTTTTTAAGTCAGTGGCCCCAGGAGACCCTAGGCCTGGGCAGAGTTGTTGAAAGGTCCCCAGTAAGGCCTCACAGTGGCAGAGGTTTTACTGAAGTAAAACATTCAGTTTTTAACTCATGAGCCTATTCTCTGAATTTACTGAAGTGCAGAGAATAGGCTCATGAATTAAGACACCATGAGAAAGATGTAGGGATAAGTGGCTCCTTCAGACACGTGTGTGTGTCATTGCATATATATTCCCATGCCCAGAGGAAATGAATGCAGAAACAGTTTGCCTTAGAAGGCTAGGATGGACCGTTCACATAGGCTAACTAGACTTATTGATTTTATTGCGAGCTGGATTTTGATGAAGCAGACAGATCCCAGAGTGGATTTCTTCCCATGAATGTCTAGGTGTGGCTCAGTCAGGGTTCACAGACTCAGCGACATCTTCATCTTCTCTGAGTGTGGGATTCTTCACTCCTCACCCACCCTGTGCATGTTCTCTCTGGTCTGGGAAAAAGCTGAGGCTGCTTTTCCAGGGTTCTCTTCATCCTGCCATAAGGCATAGTGGGTGAGAAGAGAGTAAAAAATACCCAATCTGTTCATGCCGGTCCTGCCCACTCCTGGGCTCAGCCTGGCAACTTCTAGCCTATTCCTCCCAGCCCTCACATTGGTTGGAGTAAAAATTTCTTCATTTCTGTTATATTCCAGAAGAATATAACTCAAACAGCCAGCCCCTAACTTCATTCTAAACTTCTTGAAGCTGGAGGAGAGAGTCCCTTTCTTCTGAAGTCCATCTTCTACCTCTCTCAGCCTTAGTTCCATTTCTCCTGATTTCTTCAGATCCTTTCATCAATGGGCATTTGCCTATCATGAACTGGCCTTCAGTTTTCTTTCTTAAAGCCTGAAAGTGAGTCGATGAAATGAGCACTGGGCTGGAAGTTAGGATCTCTGAATTTTTGTCTTGGCTCAAGTGTTAGTAAATGTATGACTTTGGACAAATCCATTCTTCTTTTTTTTAAATGCAGTCTAATTTTCTTCTTGGTAAAATGAAGTGGGTAGGCTAGGACAGTGGTTTGCATTCATTTAGCAGGAGAATTCGTTCTTCAAATAAATAATGACTAGCAGAGCCCCAATATGTAAAACAGAAAGAGGCAATGAAGACGTTTCTCGTATCTTTTTTGTGTGGTGGGAGAATGCATTTCAGGCCCTAAAGCTCAAAACATTTCTTGAGGCCCTAAGGTTTCCAGCTCCATGCAGTTTGATCTCTTGAGGTTTCTAGTCCCTGTCAGCAATAGTTAAACCAAAAAAACCTTTATTAGAAAAGTGTGGGGACTGAGGTATAGTAATTTGCTCCATTCTCTGCATCTCAGAACTTTATGCTGTTCTCTGTCAAATGCCTTATCACATTGTTTTTGTGTTTGTCTTTCCCATTTGATTAAAAAAAAAAGAGAGAGGTCATATTTTACTCATTTCTATGGCTCTAAACCTTGCACAGTAACCAGCCCAGAGCAGTAACTTGGTAAATGTCAGCTGGATAAATGCTCATGCCTTAAACTAAGCTCCTCATCTTCCTGGCTTTGTGGGTTTCTGAAAAGAACATTGTTAGTTGCCTCTTTAGTATCAGCTATGATCTTTCCCCTTTCTAAAAGGACCCTGGATTTCCTTGATGTACATTTTGGGTGACAATGACCTGATTCTTACAGCCAGTGGAGGCCTTGATTTATTCATGATAAACAACATAACCTCATCCCATCTTCCTAGTATTGGTTCAGGAATGGGGATGTGACTGAAGATGATCTAACCAGAGGAAGCCCAGGAATTTTTCTGCTTGTTTAGGGAAGCTCTTTCTCTCTCACTGGATATGTAATAAGAAGCCTGTAGTACTGGTAAGTGCTGGCAGCCATCTTATAAAGGGAGGCCAGCTTTAGGACAAAGCTGCACAATGGAAGGCAGATTGGACATACAGTAAGAAAGGACATTGGTAACATAATTGAGCCACTAGATCAGAACATGCCTGAAGCCCATCTCATAACCATCTCATTTCTGTTACTCTCAACTGAAGGCATTCCAAAGGATACTTTCCCTTGTCAATTGCCGTGGAGTTGCACCTTCAGGGCTAAAGTAAAAGTAAGTAAGGGAAAAACTGCAAAGTTTTCTCCAGTTGGTAAATGATAGCTTTTTCTTTTTTTTCTCATTTCACACTGGAATATGTAGTTTGTTGCCTTTAGGGGTCATATTGTATGAAAAAAATCCTTTTGCTTTGAACACCAGGATCACAATCAGCATAGTGAAAGGTTCATACTGTGAGAGGTATATAGGAACTGAGACCAGCTGAGGGAATAGTAGATCTCCAGCTTCCAATTCTGGAATGAGTATCTCCTCGCTCCAGAGTCAGGGCTCTCTGGATGGGACGTTGAGCAGAATTGCCTGCATATTTAAGTTGCTCCTCTCCCCTCTCTCAGCCACTCACTAAGCACATACCATTGACTTTTCATAAGTTAAATGTGAGCATGATCTGGCTCCACTGTACTTTCTATCTGTGCCCAAACACCACCCTCTCTAGTCAAGAATGTTGCTTTTAATCTCTTGACTCTTTCTTCCCTGGCCTTTACATCCTCTCTCTTACCAAATTTTACTTTATGCCCTCTTTAAATTGTTTCACATTTTCCATTTCCTCTTCATCCCAGTCCATTCCTTCCTCTCAATGGAACAAGTCACACTGACTCTACCTCCCCGCCTTTGCTCTTGCTTCATTCAACACATTGTGCACTTCATTAACACCCTCTGGTCACATTTTACCCATTCTCCAGGGCCCAGCTCAATTCCAGCTCTAGCATATTTCTTTTTCAGCCCCAAAGCTCTGTCCCTTTTCTGAATTCTTCCAGCTCTTAAACTCAATACCATATTGCTTAGTGCTTCATTGTCTTTAAGTATTCCCGTAGGTCATTCTCATCAATCAGATGTAGGCCTTTGTTTAAAGGAGGTGGGCCAGTGTAGCTGAAAGAATACAGGCTCTGTAGTCAGACAGAGCTACTTACAAGCTAAGTGAGGGCAGTCACTTAACCACTCTGAGCTGAAGTTTCTTCATCAATAGAAATGGACCTCATTATATTTAATACATATGGTGTGCTGGGAATTAACACAGGATCAGGAGTTAATGAAGTACTTGGTGTAAATATTAGTTGTCCATATTAATTACAATGGAAATGTGTTTATAGATGTTCTGAAATTTTATATTTTCTAACTCTAAACTCTCTCATATAGTTTTGATTTTAATGATGGGAAGTGAGGGACTGTCCCTCCAACTTTAAGAAGCTTAGAATGAGGGTAGGAGCCAGCTGTTTGGGTCCCCTCTTCTTGGAACGTAGTAGACATGCAGAATATTGTTCCAACCAAGTTGAGCACTAGCAGGAGCAGACTAGAAATTGGCTAGGCTGCCTTAAGGAGAGCTGGTTTACTACATTGTGGCATTGACATTTTACTTAATTTCTCTGAGCCTCAGTTTCCCCACTTGCAAAAGAGTAGGAATCTTAGTGCCTCAGTAACCCTTAAAGGGTTATTAAAATATGGAAATAACTTTTTAATAAAGCATCTAGCACAATGAGGGATACACTAAGGGATCACTTAGTAAGTGTTTGCTGAAGCTGAGTCTCTTTCCTGCTTGAGTCTCTCTGTCCTCTATTTGGCAGCAGGTCTCTTCTGCTTAGCTGATCATACCAGCAGAATGAGCTGTATTTTCCTAGCTCGCTGGTAGTGACTTCATCTTGGTTCACATCCCTATAGCTCTGCATGTCTCTGGTTCCCCCCAGCCTTCATTCTAAGTCACTGGTGGCTTCAAACTGCTCAGCCCCACCCAAACCCCTTCTATAGGGCCCACAGCCTCATGATTACCTCCCAGCTGCTGTAGCTCTGCTGTCATACCTGCCTAATCCACTTTGCCTTTCTGCCTGTTTTAGATGCCAAGGCTACTTGGATTGTACCTTCTTGCCCAGCCAGAAGGCTTTTCTAGCCTAGTTCACTCTAAGTAGAGCCAGCAGAGTTGCCTGGGATGGCTAGTTGGTTAGGACTAAGGAAAATGAACTGAACTATATTTGAACAATTTCCTCCTTAATTCCTGGGCCATCTCTTCCTAGCAGGATTCCCTTCTCTCTTGAATGATGCTGCTGTGCCACTCAGCTTAGACAGCAATTTCTCCTTCTCTCTTGTTCTCCACACCCAATCAATCAGTCATTAAATTCTAGTTATTTTTATTTCCTCCATTTCTCACAACCTTTCCTCCCTTTCATTCCTTCTGCCCCTAGTAGCCTAGTTCCTCCCACCTGATCTTCCATTAAGAGCCTCCTTACTGACCTCTTTGACCATAGAACATATAACCAGAATAGGCTTCCTTTTAAATAAAGCCCCATTTTCATTCATTTACTCACTCACTCATTCATTTATACATTCATTCATCTAGTTAACAAATATTTGTTAAGTATGTTTCTACTATGAACCAGTACTACGCTAGGTTCTTGGGTTACAATAATGATCGATATACACCATGATGCCTGTCCTTACAGGGCTTCAATCTATCAGGGAAGACTGATAAGTTAAATACATTATTCTAATAAAGCATGTGCTATGGGAGACCAAAAGACAAATATGATCTGGGAAAGGTCACCTGTGTCATTACTAATCAATAATATTTCTCATTAATTTATCAGGTTTCAGATTTGCTTTAGGACAGGGCTGGGTTCTAATGAGACGAGTTAGGACTGGTACATTTTGATTTTTAGAGGCAGAGGAAAAATTATCATCATGAGTAGTTATCATAATGTTTTGAAACTTTCTATTATACCATGCTGCCTAGAATTCATTAAGACTCAATGCAATAATACCTGGAATACAAATAAGAAACATAATTATTGGAAATTACAATGTTTTGCTTAGTTACATAAAATTAAATGCATATTTTAAGATTTTATTTTGTATCCGCAATCTCTTCCAAAAGCAATTTTGTATTTAATTTTGGCCTTTTGATTGTTGCTAAAGAGACATTTTTTCAAGTAGTAGAACTCTGGTATCAATGGGTATTAATTAGAGGGACAAATCAGAAATAAACTCAACTTAAAAACAGAGAAAAAAAGAAAGGAGTGGATGGAGAGATGATGGAATGGGTTGGGGAGAAGCTCTGATTAAGAAAAAGCTCTGATTAAGGCAAGTCACAAGAGTCACGCCATTGATTGTGAGGTAGTATATGTAGTTACTCTATTTCTTTTGGTTTTCCTTATCATAAATGATATAAAACTGAATAAAAAATATGCTGGGGATTCCTGCAAAGAAGTGAAAGGGTAGTTGGGAAATCTGAGTTAGAAAGGAGTGGCTAGAGTTTGGGGAAGATTAACTGAGACCCAAAGTTCACATTCATCACTTCCTCTGAACACCTGATAATGCAGGAAGAAGATCATTTCACTATCAGAGAAGCCACTAGCCACTACACAATGTGCAGGGAGGAGATCTCACCAGGCAACATTTCCAGACTAATTCACTATATAGTAAATCCCAGGGCTTAATTTAAAAAAGACAGTTTCCTTTGCTGTACAAGCAACTCTTAAGGAATAAACTTAAAATATATTTTCTTAGAACCTAAGTAACTTAGTGGACCTATATAACTAGACTGAATCTGGGAAGGGTGAAGTCTCAGTGGAATTAATCTTATTTGTGTATCGGGAGAGGGTAAGAACCAATATCCCTTACACTAATCCTGGGGAGGTATGTATATTCTAAATGTAATATACAACCATAATGCCTAGTCGTATTATGATCTTTGGGGTTGGATTTTTTTTTTTTAGAATTCAGAATTTTGTGGATTTGAGAAAAACAATATCATCTGTATATCATATTAAACCATATATAAGGGGTCTAGGAGCACCCATAATAAAAATATTGATGCTTCTGTAGCAAAAAGATAAGAATAAACAAAGACTATGAATTGATTTGCATCAATTCAGGACAGGCTTGTTGCCAAATGAATTACCAAAGGAAAAAAAAACTTACAGTTTTTAGAGTTTGGGGATTTGCAGTTTCAGGTAATGGATTATGAACCTATTCAAACCCTCATTGCTGTTACTACTCAATATGGAACACACACTCCTGTCTATTAATACAGGATCATAATGCTGACAGCAATGACTACCTGTGCAATTGCTTTTCTCAAGAGTAATTTGTCTTTCCGCCCTGTAGTGGTGAAGACTGTTTTTGATCTGTGGTATCACTGATGATAAATCTTACTCTTAAACTCATCATCTACTTCAAGTTACTACTTAGAACTTGAGATAAGTTTCTCTTCAGCCTGTGGATATAATGAATCCAGAAAGAAGAGTCAGGTTACGTGGATATGCCTGCCATTTAAGTAGCTGTGTGACTGTGGGCGCTTCTGCTTCTGCTTTTTCATTTGTAAAATAAGAAGATAGGACTACACGACTTAGTACACATTACAAGGCACAGAGTAGAACCTTAATAAAGATTTGCTTAATGAATGAAAGAATCTAAAGCCCTTTCTATTCTAAAATTCTATAAATTCATAACTTCTGATTCGTGCTTCCTGGGCTTTGGGTCAAGTTAAGTGGTTGCACAAAGAAATTTTGTAAAGGCCACTTGTTGTGTAGCTTTAAGAGTTGAGGAGTTAACAAATGCTTGAATGTGACTGAATCTGATTAAACCCTGGAAAAGAGGGCATGGAAAGTCATGGCTAAGTGCAATTGATTTATACACCTCAGGAGTGTTGATGTATGTGCATGCCTGTGTATGTGTGTGTACATGTGTGCATGCACACATGAGTACTAATGTGTAAGGGCTCTGATTGAGGGAATATGGGAGATAGCAGTGTCCAGAGCATCTCTGAGTATGGTAAAGTGAGGAGACAGTGTATCAGTATACAGTGCACTTGAATGTACACTGCAGACATCCTCTTAGCTATGGCATTGGGGATAGCCTGATATCTTAATCCTTTAGGGTCAAGGCCTTGGTCCCCAAAACAAAGGATTATAATCTCCCAGTGATGGGGGATGGCTAGCCACCTATTGGACAGAGGTATAATGAGAAATGAGAACTGAGGAAGAGATGAAGGCAGCAGAGTCTTATTGAAGACAGTGAACAATATGGGCTGCTGACCATTCTAGGTGTTATTGAGGCATAGCCCTGACAGTCTGCCCTGTGCTGATGGTACCTGTGAGGGGAGCCAGGGTGTCTGGGCAGGCAGCAAGCTGGCATTGCAGGGGAGGAGACTGGGTTCAGTTGATTGTAATAGTGGCTTCCATCAGTCTTCCCAAGTGCCAATGGCTAGGGACATGGATGTCTGAGTGAAGCTCATCCTTGTGGAGGAGAAAAGTTGCTAGAGACAAAGTAGTGTTGGGTAAGGGCCCAACATGAAGGAGCAACTCACACAGGCTACTGGTGATGAAGGAAGACTCTCCCTTGACCAGTCATTTGGAACAAAACATATACTCTGGGAGAAAGGGAAATTATAGCATGAGGGAATCTTAACCTTTAAATTATCTGCAAAATTTTCCTCATATATATGTTTTTCTGGGGAGATCCATAGCTTTCTCTGGATTCATAAGGGGGTCTCTGGACTCTAAAAAGCTCAGAATCACTCAGTTTCTAGGAGCTAAAATGGAAACATTTATGTTCCTGTAACCTGACTGGGGATCATCCAGAATCACAGGCACATAAGAAAAAAGGATATTGGCAGTTTTTTTTTCTGTTCAAGTAATAATTCATTTCTATAGTTGGGAAAGTATGCTTGTTAGAAGGGGTACATCATTCCAGACCATAGAATATAGACTATAATTTATAATATATTAAAGAAATACAATATTGAAACAAACTGAACAATTTAAACAATGTAGTTCCGCTTATGGACAAATATCAAAACACCCTATAATGTGTATATATGCTTTTATATGCAAAATAAAGAAGCCTGGAAAGATACACATTAAAATTTTAATACTAATTACTTCCTAGGTGTGGAATTGAGTATGGAGGGTGAGGTAGAGACACACACTTCTTCATGTACTCTGTATTTGAATTTTTTTACAAGCATATTAGTTTATAATAATAAAAAAAGGAGGATAGAAATAAAATACTGGATGCTGCTTGACATATCACCAAAGGATTTAAAGAAACTGAATAGAGAGTTATATTTAAATTGTGACAGGGGAGGGTATAGCTCAATGGTAGAGTGTGTGCTTAGCATGCAAGAGGTCATGGGTTCAATCCCCAATACCTCTATTAAAAAAAATAAAATAAATAAAGAAAAAAATAATAAAATCTAAATACCTCACCCCTAAAACAAATAAACAAACAAAAAAGTAAAGAAAACCTTGTGACAATGAGACTGGGGAATTTGTGGGCCCCACCTGACATTTTATAATTCAAATTCTGGGTGCAGTTTGCTCTCAGCACCTACTGCTCTGTCACGAAAATGTCAGGCTTTCTTACAGTGTATCCTCCTGTTACCTGGGGCCCCTTCTTTGCCTTGAAACGCTCTTAAACTGTATTACTCTTCTGGCTTATCAGCCACTGTTTCTGATATGCTAGAACTTGTGAGAAGTAACACACAATTTTTGTTCTGGTTCAGTGTTTAGTTTCTCAGTCAAACTAAATGTACCAAACGTTGAGGGTCAGGGCCAGAGGAGAAATATCTCTCATTCAAGGTTATCTAGATTCCCAACACCAGATGTTCAGCAGCTGCATAAAGATCCCACTGCCTTACAAATCTTTCAACCACCTGGAGAGCTGGTGATATGCATCCATGACAAGCACCTGGCAGGGCTGAGCTTAGGGGGCTCCACTGAGGGTACTGGCCCATTCCTTAATGTTTACTCAGGTGAATTAGTGATGATAATTTCTAGGGTAGCAGGAGAGTGGCAATGTTTTATCTACTTAATTTTGTCCTAGGATAGACAATCAAGCAACAAATATTTTTTGAATGCCATAGGAAGACTTCCCTGACCACCCCTTCCAGGGGAGTTCATTATTTTCTCCTCCTTAGACTGTATTGTAATGATTTGCTCATTTGCCTGTCTCTTTTAGACTGAAGACTCTTAAAGGGCAGAGCCTGTGCCCTAGTCATCTCTGTGCCCATCTCCTCCCTACTGCCCCCTGGCTCTAGTGCCTAGCACCATGCCTAACACAAAATGAATTTCTCTCAATTGAATCAATTTGCTATATGTTCAGTATAGATGAATGACATAGTCCCTGCCTTTAGATGGCTTTCAGTGCTGTAGGGAAGACAAACAAATAACAAAAAAATGAGAGAAGTACTAGAGTTGAGGTTCAAGTAAAATAAATGACATAGGAAGGAAGAAAAAAAGAGTGGTTAAACAGTCAGGTTTTGGTTGATTTTGTGAGTTATTCTTGAACAAGGACCTCTCTAATTTCCTTAGTCTCCCAGTTTTGGGCTGCAGCTCCTAGAGCACTCAAACCTTGTCTCTGGCTCCTTTGGCCATATCCACCCTCTCTCGCATGGTTCTATGTAGCAGACAGGGGCGCCTTTCCTCTCTAGCCTCTGCTGCCTTTCCCCTTTGGCAGTCTCCTTGAATTTCCTGCCCTAGAGGGTGGCTTCCTTTTACAGCCATCAGGCCACTGGTAGCCAGATGTGCACAGCCAAAGCTGAGATTTCTATCCTATTTTAATCACTTATTTCCCTGGAGCTTTTCTTAAGAAGTCAAATCTTATACTGGGAAGATGATTAGGTCCTGTGCTTCCAAACCATGCAAGTGGCCTGGGGTTGTGGAAGTAGTGGGTGTCCTGAGTCAGAGGTACAGTTACCAAATTCCTGATCCTCTCCCAAGGGACAGTTCTAGGCATTTCATTACTTCTTTTCCAATAAAACAGGGAGACCAATCTCTTCCTCATTCCTATCTCCCAAGATGTAAGTTACAATTAGACTATCTAATTTTCGGGGCTCTGTGCAAAATGAAAATGTGGGACCGCTTGTTAAAAAATCAAGAATTTCAAGGAGTATGTTAAACTTAGCAAGTATCAGTCCCCCTTAAGTGTAGGGTCCCATGCAACTGCTCAACTTGACACCCATGTAGTCAGCCCTGGTTACAAGACTGAGAAAGTTGACACTGATGGTGTGACATGGTAGCTATAGAGAAGTTTCTGCATTAGGGAAAACATTAAATTATACTCAGTAGTTTTAGCATTAAATTATATAATGATGAGATGGCTTCTATGCATCGCCTGCAGCTGTCTTACTAATACTCCAGGCATCAGACATCTCAATGGAGCATGTGCCAAAAAATGGACCTGTGTTCCAGACACAACTCTGCCAGTAATTCACTATGTGACTTCTGGCAAGTAGCTTTCTCTCTATGGGCATCTTTTTCTTCACTTGCACAAGAAAGGATTTGTATTAGATGTTTAAGGTCTCTTCTAACTCTAATTTGCTATGATTCCAAATGAGCGGCATCCCTTTCAGAGAGGCTGTAACACATTCTGTTGAATATTCCTTCTGATGGTAAGGTTTGACCTCTGAGAACAAATTTGATTTCTGGAAATAGACAATGATTTTCAGCCAAATCTGGTAAGGATAGCACTGTATGGCCTAAGTCATAAGATTTCATAAGTTAAAAATGATTTTAATTTAAGCAGATACAATCAGAAATAAGACAACCTGTTGAGTGTTTTTCCTCAAAGTTGTAACCTTGAGAGGCCATAAATTCATTCTCATGCTACAAGTTGATTAAAATAACTTCAGAATTCCAGACATGACTTCAGAGGCAATTTTATAAAGTCATACAAGAAAAAGCACCATATAACTTAATAATCAGCTTCATCATGGGATAGAAACCTGTTTCAATTGAGGACCAGAGATATGCACCCAAAAAGGAATCAAGAGCCTTAAAGAAGAAGTAAATTTCAATTTCAGTTAGTCTTCTTTTTTTAAAAAAAATATATTTAGGAGAGGAGCATATAAAACGTTAAACTCACTAAATTTTAGAATTAATGAGAAGAGGATAAAACAGGCAGAAAAACAGAGAGGAGAAAGATAAGTAGGGAGAAAAGAAAAAAAAAAAAGAATTATGGGGATTGGATTTATCCCTGGAGGGTATAGGGAACTCCAACTTAATCTGTAATTTTCTTTTAATAAAAAAGACTTGAAGCAAATATGATAATAAATAAGGATGATTTTGGGTGGAGATTACATGAAATTTCCTATATTTAAAAATATTCTCACAATATAAAAATGGGAAAAAAAGAAGAAAATTGTACTCAGGTCTGGTCTGTGTATCTGGTAGATCATGGCCCTTTGAGACATTGATTAGGGTTCAGAGCTCTTAGGTCTTTAGACTTAGACTTTCTCAGAGTGGGGCAATTATTTATAGCCCAGCCAAGATGTTGGTTCTGTTTTTCTCTGAATGAGGAGACTCTCTTTAACCAGAACAAAGCATGGCTCATCCCATACACAAGAGCAGGATTGTGACTAAATGTTGCTCATCCCTCAGTGGACTCCAGCCTGCCAGGTGGGGAGAGGAAGGGAAGGAAGGAAAAGGCAGCACCGTCAGCATCAATTAGAATCAGCTGTTGTCAGACACAGGTTTATGCTTGACCTCCAGCATGCCTCTCTACAACTATGCATGAGGAAAAGAGGGCAAGATAAGGGCAGAGTTGTGCATTTCTGGACTTGTAGCTTCTAGTTTGCAAATGAGAATTTCATTCACCTTGTTTAGAATGCTACAGCCATTCGCCATCTCCTCCAAATCCTGCCATACCCTTAGAAGCCTGTTTAAGTCTCGCCTCCTCCAGGCCCATTGTTTTGGCCTATTTCTGGGCTCTTGTCTTCTGCCAGACAACAGGGGGCACTCTACCCAGGGATTACCTGGATTGCCATCTCTTAAAATTTCCATGAAAAACCAGTCCTACCCTATGGTGCTCCAAATCCCTCTACCTGCTGATCCAGGCCACAGGGTCCAAGATTAACAATGCTTCCAGTTAATGCTTTTCTTTACACAACTTCTGTCTGCTACTCTGTGTTCTATGGGAAGACAGAGTGGGATAATTTACAAAATAGAATTTAAGCCACATTCTGACTTAAAATATCTTCCCTTAACTAGCCATGTTTCATAGCATGTCTTAGGAGCCACAGGGATAAAGCGCACTCTCAATCACAGTTAAGTTGGTAGCAGTTAGTGTTACTGGATTACCTACCTAAGGGCAGACCTCTGAGGAGGGGAAAGAAGAAGAAAGAAAGAAGTGATGTTAAGTGAAAGCTTCTGCTGAGAGTAGGGATGAGACCCCAAAATGGAGAAAGGAACTGATGAAAAAGGCCCAGAGAAGCCCTGGCTATAAATTTTGCTCACTTCTCAAGACTGCTTTCTTGTGAATGGGTCTGAAGAGTTTGAAAATATAAAGAATACCCAAACAGAATGGAAGAATAAAATCACTGAAATGAATAACATACTGGAAGGAACCAAGAATAGACTAAATGAGGCAGAAGAATGGATCAATGAGCTAGAAGACAGATTAGTAGAACAGGAAAAAGAAAAAAGAATGAGAAGAAATGACGATAGTTTAAGAGAACTCTGGGACAACATGAAGCACACTAATACTCACATTATAGGGGTCCCAGAAAGAGAAGAGAGAGAGAAAGGACCTGAGAAAATTTTTGGAGAGATAATAACTGAAAACTTCCCCAGCTTGGGAAAGGAAACAGTCACCCAAGTCCAGGAAGCACAGAGAGTTCCTCACTGGATCAACCCAAAGAGGAACACACCAAGGCATATAGTCATCAAATTGACAAAAATTAAGGATAAGGAGAAAATATTAAAATTAGCAAGAGAAAAACAACAAATAACTCCCATAAGGTTATCAGCTGATTTTTCAGCAGAAACTCTACAGGCCAGAAGGGAGTGGCATGATATATTTAAAGTGATGAAAGGGAAAAACTTACGACCAAGAATACTCAGCATTCAGATTTGATGGAGAAATCAAAAGCTTCACAGATAAACAAAAGCTAAAAGAATTCAGCAGCACCAAACCAGCTTTACAACAAAAGTTAAAGGAACTTCTTTAGTCATCAAACCTTAAGAAAAGAGAACAAAAAGAAGAAAGAAAAAAAGAAGACCTACAAAAGATTGCTTTGGCAGTTTGGGGTATTCTGTGGTTCCACATAAATTTTGGAACTGTTTTTTTTTCTATTTCTGTGAAGAACGTTGTGAATATTTTGACAGGGGTTGCACTGGATCTGTACATTGCTTTGGGTAGTACGGCCATTTTGATAATGTTGATTCTTTCAATCCAAGAGCACAAGATATCTTTCCATTTCTTTGTATTATCTTCAATTTCCTTCATCGATGTTTTATAGTTTTCAGAGTATAGGTAACCTCCTTGGTTAAGTTTATTTCTAGGTATTTTGTTGTTTTTGATGCAATGTTTATGCCAGTTATAAAATTCTGGTTTTTGAAGTGAAAAAAGAAGTGAATGAAGGGCTGCAAATGGCAAAATATCCTTCTTTCTTATGGGTGATTTGTATTCCATTGCATATATATATGCTACATCTTCTTTATCCATTCATCTATTGATGTGCACTTAGGATGCTTCCATATATTGGCAATTATAAATAACGTTGCTGTTAATAGCAGTGTGTATGTATCTTTTTGAATTAATTCTTATTTTGTGGTTCGCTTTATTTCTTTGATAACTATGTAAGTTTAAAAAGCTAAAGTTCTAAATGTTCTTAGAAACAATGAACAGTACATATATGTAAATTTAAAAATATGTGCAGTATATTGTGTATATGTATTTACATGCAATATATTGTATATGTGCAGTCAAACTATAACAATTCTACCTAATAAGACTTAAAAATGGAAAAAAAACCCCAAAAAACAAAAGCCAAAAAAAGGAAAAGAATATTAAAAAGTACATATATTTAACTGAATCACTTTGCTGTACACTTGAAACTAACATTGTAAGTCAACTACACTTCAATTAAAAAAATTAACATTAAAAAAAAAAGAAGACAGACAAGGCCAACTGAGCATGAAAAATTCACTAACTTCTGAAGTTGTTTGTTCTTGCTCTCTGTCTTTGGTCAACCCAGTTACCAAAGCTAGGGGTAGCTTTGCTTAACAGTTTAGCAGGGATTCTGAACCTCTGGGACTGTTGCCTAGACAGCTATAAATGTCTCTAAGTTGACATCCTGCCTCCACTCTTGTCCTGTTCCATCCCTTCCCAAAATAGTAGAGTGATTTGGTGGTGGGGTGGGGTGTACAATTCAAATCACGTAACATCCCCTGCTTAAAACCTTTAATTGCTTCCCATTGTTCTTGAAATAAAATCAAAGTTTCCTGCAAAGCCCTGTTGTTATTCTCTCTGACCTCATCTGATAGACTCTCTCTCTCAGTCACCATGTTCTAGATATGTTGTACTCCTTTCTGTTCCTAACATGTGCTAAACTCTTTTCTTCCTTGGCCCTAATGTTCATTCTTTGGCATTGAACTTGATATTTTCAGTTCTTCGCATGGCTGGATCATTGGCCACCTTTGGATCTTTGTGCAAATATCACCTCCTTTCTTTGTCCACTCTATCTAAAAGTGTCCTTCCCCAATTTCTATCTATCCCATCATCCAATTTCTTTCATAGCTCTTATCACAATTAACAATTATTTTCATATTGGTTTTCCTTATCTTGTAAAATTTAAACTCCCCGAGGGCAGGGACCTTGTTGTCATCCATTTTACTACTTTCACTACCCAGCAATGCCTGGCATAAAGCAAGCACTCAATAAATATTTAGTGAATGAATGAATGGAAAAGAAAAGAAAACCAGCAATAGAAAATGATCTGTTGGTCCCTTTGGGCCAACAGGAGAGGTTACAAGTTAGGTTTGATAGTGATTCAATGTCTTTTCCCTGGCCTTTTTTTCTGTCAGACTGCAACTTGGACAACCCTTAAATTTCATCAGCATCTCTTATTTGGGTGCTAGGATAGTCTCAGAATTCTGGCTTTCTTAGTATGTTTGATCTTGCTTTTGATCAAGAGAGGTAAAATAAATAATCTAATTTGTGGATAAAAGTGACTAGCATGGGGGCCTGAGATGGGGCTATAAGAATCATAGGACTTTAGAACTGGAAGAGATCTTAGGGCCCATCTTGTCCAGGGATCTTAAACCTGGCTATGCATTAGAGTCATCAGGGGAATATTTTGCCCCCGTGATAACAGTACTTTGTTAAGATATTATTTACATACAGTAAAATGCACCAATGTTAAGTATCCAGCTTGATGCATTTTAACTTACATATACACTTGTGTAACCACCATTCAGATCAAGGTATAGAACATTTCTTCCACTCTTGAAAGTTCCCTTGTGCCTCTTTCCAGTCAATACCCATTTTCACCCCTCAGAGGTAATTTCTGTTGTGACTCCTATCACTATAGATCAATTTTGCTGGTTTCTATACTCATATAAATGGAATCATAGTGAATAAAATCTTTTGTATCTGATTTCTTTTGCCCAACATAATGTTTTTGATGTTTTATCCATTTTGTTGCATGCATAAGTAGTTTGTTCTTTTTTTATAGCTGATTAGTATTCCACTGTAAATATATCACATTTGTTCCTCCCTTCTCTTGGGAAGCTTTTACAAAATATGAATCCCACAGCCTGCAGTAGGCCCACTGAATTCAATTTTCCACAGATGGAGCCTGAGAGACATAGTTTCAATAAGCTTCCAGGCAATTGTGGTGTACAGCCATGGGTAAGAAACAATGATTTTGTCCATCCTCTCTGGTTCTACACATAAGGAAACTAAGGCTCAGAGGAGGAAAGGGGTTTCCCGAGTAGACACTTGAATCAGTAAGAATCAAGACTAGACCTTCTTCCACTGTGCTACTCTTTTCATTGTTAAGACAACTCAAGTTAATTAGCGACAAGGGCAAAGACAAGAATCATAATAGCTTCCATTTATTGTGTACCTGCTATATGCCAGGCTCTGTTCTAGGTATATTATATACATTTAATCCTCTTAACAATCTGCATATCACAGCTGAGGAAACTGAAACCTGAAACCCAGAGCAGCTCAAGGGATAGAGGTAGTGAGTGACAGAGAGGAGTCAATCCCAAGTCTTCCTGACTCCAGAGCTACACAAGGTTAGTACCTTTGCATGCAGTGCAGAGGAAAACTACAAACTCCTTGCTTTGGTGGCCTGCCATCCTGGCCCATTCCAGCTTACTACTGTAGAAATAAAAACAAAATAGTATTTACTCCATTTCTCAAACCCTGGTTTTTAGAATTCCATCACTGTTCTGTCCACTCAATGTTCTATCAGTGAGAGTTGCTGACTGTCAGATTGACTAAAACTGTGCCAGCTATGGGGAGAGTAATGTAATCACTAGCTCTTCCTCCTCTACTCTCCCTAGGGATGGGGATTGCAAATGCTGTCAGTGGGTCTGTCAGGGATGTTTTCCGCATCTGGAAAGCAAGTTTCCCAAAGTGGGGAGGGTTTTGACTCTTTAATCAGGGAATAAACTGATCCTAGCAATCAGAGACTGGAATGAGTCGGAGATAACATCTGCTGCTTGAGATGCTGAACCTGGAATCCTGAGAGTCCGGCATGCTCTGTTTTTCAATAGTGAGGGAGTCTTGGAAGTATAAGGGACCAGCTAGCTGAGGAAGGTAGAGACTTCTCTTTTATAGCTAGTGGGGTTGGGGGAGCAGGGTGGGAATGAGGAGGAAGAGAAGAAAGCTTGTTGATACTAACAAAGACTCTCTCCCTGACCAAACTTTAGTTAGGCTCCTCTGAGCCCTCTTCTCAACTAGGCCTTGACCTTGGCCCTCCATTCTGTCTTTGGCCTGCATAGTCCTGTTTTAGTAAGAATCTTGTCAATTTTGTGAGAATCCCCCAACTGTTGATATCTGATCACTCTTGATATCTAATCAAGGTTCTCATGATCTACTTTTGATGTATAAATATATCTTTAGCAAGAATCCCACTAAGTCAGTTTAGCAAGACTCTCCTTGCCCTTGATATCTCCTCTTAGTAATTTTCCACCCACTGACCCTCTGACTCAGCTCATTGGCTAAAAATTCCCAACTGTCTGCTGTATTCGGAGTTGAGCCTGATCTTCCTCTCCTATTGCAATATCTCTATTGCAATAGTCTTGAATAGTCTTCCTTACCATTTTAACAGGATAATTTTTTTTAACAATACCAAAATGATTTGATCTCTTGGGCTATATCTATACACACAGACTGATTTGAGTGTTGTGACTGAATTGACTAGTCTCTTTCAATGCCTAAAAGACAACAAATTGAGTAATAGTCTAATGATAGTTGGAGGTCTTATGTGGACAGCCTGCTTCAAGAATCTTCTTCTGAGAC
Organism: Vicugna pacos; assembly: GCF_048564905.1. NCBI lineage: Eukaryota > Metazoa > Chordata > Mammalia > Artiodactyla > Camelidae > Vicugna > Vicugna pacos. Next base: position 25,605,960 of record NC_133005.1, on the reverse strand, counting down.
CACGAACCACGTGTCAGGCCCAGGCTCTGCCTAAGGGGCCCTAAGTTAGAATTTGAGAGAAGGCTTGAGGCTGTGTTCCTCCTCAAAAAGCAGGACACAAATCATCCAGGCAACTGCTTATCAGTATGAAATCTGTCTCCCTAATGTACTGAATCAGGTGTCAAGAGTCCAGGCTTCCCAGATATGCTCTCCCATAGTGTAGGAATACAATGCTTGTAGGAGTAGCTAAAATAATTACTTTAATCTCCTGACATCATTCCCTTCAGCCTGATTTAGTGCTCACCACTCAACAAAGACTTTAGGGACTTGACTGATTTTGGTTTTACTCTCCAGAAACTACTTCTGTCCCTTTTCTTTGCTGGAGTAATCACACTGTCTTCTGGTCTTCTTAATTCCTTTTACCTGAGGTACATTCTGCACTCATTAAGCAAGTAAAGCTGGGCAGATGGTCTGCTACAGCTTTCAACAAGGAAGGAAGGGAAAAGGCTTTGATGTCAGAGAAATTTTCTGCAGAAAGGATCAAGGCAGAACCAAGGAAATACAGAAGAGCAAACCTTAAGACTATGCATGTATTAGAGAAACTTTATATTTCGTGAACATAGGAAAAGTTTTGAAACAGACATGTGTGAAAGTGTTTTTTGGAGTGGTTCAAGATCTCTTGATCCCACAAAGGCTTCCAAAATAACCAAATAAAACCAAAAGTGACTCCAGATGTGCCCATCCCTTTAGCCTCCTAGAGCCTCTCCAGTGTAAATGGCAGATCAAATGGCCAATGTTGCTGAAGCAGAGCAAATGCTTCAGCATTTGAAATATTAGAATATAGAATATTAGAATATCAGTTGAAAATATTAACCCAAGCTTCTCCCTAGTGGGCATTAAAATGTGCCAAAATGGACATCCACTCAGAGCAATCAAACACTTAGAAAGGAAAAGGAAGATATGCAATAAACAGAAGTTTGGTTTCTGTTTTTGCTCTAGTAAATATGAAATGAACCAATTCCTCACAGACAGACTGTTCCCAAATTCCAGATTCTGCTCTATGAGAGTCCTTAAAAATCTGAGATTACAAGTTACTTTCTGAAGACATCTTAAAAAGTGCTACAATGTGATTCTGGAGTCAGGATTGAGCTTTTAAAGTATTTCTTTCCAAGGTGATTTGTTTTGTTTTGTTTTGCCTGCTAGAAAATGAAAAAATCAGAAGTAACTAGTTAGCAAAAGGTAGAGTGCCTTTTTTATGCCAAATTCCTAAATACTGTAACCCACAAAGTGAAACAAATAAATCTGTTTAGCTTTCCTGAAAACTAAGAAATGAGGGATTGCCAACAAGTTCTTTAAACTTTCCAAAGCAGCAGAAGCTTCACTTACTCTGCAAGCATATTTAAGTTGTCAACTAAACTCATATGCTTCCCCTCAAAGAGTGGAGGCCAAAGGAATTTTTTCTCACCTTGCAGCAGAGGAGGCTTTGGGGCTTGTCTGTCTGCAATTTTAAAGACAAAAACAAGAAAACAAATAATCATACTACAAAAATCATTTTAAACCTCACTCTATCTCATAGGCAGAAAGAGTCTCACTGATCCTCAATGAAAAGAAGAAATATTTCATTATCAGAAAAGCAGCAATAAGCAGACCAGGAAAGCAGGTTTTACAAAAGAAGCAAAAGTAAAGGGAAGCATTTATTTTACAGAGGGGATCTTTAGCAATCCAGGTCATTTGAAACTTAAACCTAGAGGAAGAGATAGGATCTCTGTAGATAGCAGAAGAAAAGAAAATTGTAATCTCTACTTACAGTGCTCTTTATCGGCCTCTCTAAGGGAAGCCAGAGCTGAGCTCTTCCCTGTCCTTAAAATAGCAGAGACAAAATGTGTTTCTGTGAGATTTTTAGAATTCCGCAGGAAGACCCAGTAGCTGGCCTCCCCATCTCATCTCTTTGCTTTCAGCCAAGCAGACTGCCTTCATACTCATCCTAGTGGCCACCAGCCTTGTGTTCTGGTCTCCCTATATTTCTCCCCAGTCTTTGGAATTGGAATTGGTGTTGACACTGAGGTTGGAAGGGGTTGGAAAGGAAGTGGTTGTGTGAGGATACTTATGGGTAAGATTTAATAACACTTTAATTCAGAGTGGATCTCAAGAGAGAATGAAACTTTGCCCTAATGAGTTAACCCGGAAAAACAAATCCTGCCAAAGAAGGGTTTAATTCATTTTCTTTCAGAAATTCTGGGTGGGCTAAGGAGCACTTGGTAGAGAAGTTAAACCCTAGGTGGGCAGATTGCTGAGGTCCAGCCTGCCTTAAGTAAAATCTCTTTGGGAACTTTCAATATTGGTCTTATAATTTTCAAATTTCTATGTAAATTTTCATCAGTTGAAGGGCTGCCATTCCGCTGACTCTGTAAGTTATTAGGCTGTGGCTCTCCTCTTCTTATTACTCATGGGTTTTATTTGAACAAAATAGAATTTACAAGGACACAATTTATGACCCCTTAGGTGATGTGAGGTCTTGAGGCTCTGCAGAAGAGAGCAGCTTAATGCAGGGTCTTTCATTGTCTGTTTTAGTGGGGATGGTATTAGAAGAGTGTGATAGCTCTACATTGATTCATCCTTATTTCTAAGAAACAACTTCTTTTTGGTGGTTTATAGAGAGAAGGGCAACTGGAAAGAGAAGTGAATAAGAAGTCAGAAGACCTGGATTCCAATTCAGGTTTTCTTACTTTCTCTCTGTGATCTTAGGCAAGTTACATGAACTGTCTGAACCCACTATCTCATCTGCCTACTACCCTGGGCAAAAAAAAAAAAAAAAAAAAAAAAGATCAAATGAAATCAATGTGGACACCTTGAAAACTGTGAAGCACTCCACAAATATTAATGTTTTCTAAAGTTTAATTCATTGTATGACACACAAAGTAAGTTCTTCAGATAAATAAAGAGTTTGAAGATGGAATTCGTTGGAAGAAGCAACATACTGAATCTGAATGGATATTAGGTGATGGGAATAGAGGGCCATGGGAAGTAGGGATAAGTTGGGGGCAAGAAGAAAAAAGAGGGAAAGAAAGCAGAAAAAACATAAAATTCCTAGAGAAAGGTTTGGCTCTGGTGATGACTGGGGTTTGTGATCCTAAAATATAATCCTATTCAAGTATGCCACAATGGAATATAAGTGAACAATGAAAAATTATTTCCTTAAGAGTAATTAGCCAATAGGACAAATAAAAGATGTCCAGCAGGCAAAACCATGAATCTCTGGGGGAAAATCAGGAGGTAAAACAGACTGTATAAGAATGGTAGGATGTGGGAAGGAGTGGTGGTGAGGGTGAAAAGTCTGGGGACCTGGTTCCTGCCACTGACTCACACTAGGCCCTTGAACAAACTACTATCTGGTTGCTTCCCTAATCTATACAGATTGACCCCAAATCCTAAATGAGAGAATTAGACTAAATTGTCTGTTAAAAAATTCCAAACAAACAAATTCCAAACAAAGTTACTTATACATGACTTTGGACAAGTCACATAAACTGTGTTATATTTACCCATGTGCTCACCACAGATGTTAACATTTTCCCTGTATTTGGTTTAGAAACAAAGAAATACAATGCTATAGATATAACTCCCCATTCATTTCTCCTCCTTCTTACAGAAATAAACATTATCCTGAGTTGGTGAGAACCACCCTATATTTTTATACTTCTATGTATATGGTTTTATAAAAACACACAGAAATGTTTTGAGTGTTTTAAATATTTACATAGTTTCATACTATATGGATCTCCTGCATTTTGATTTTTCAGCAATATTGTACTATTGAGAAGTGGTCTAGCCTGGTGGTCAAGCACTAAGATTCCAGGACAGACAACCTTGGGCTCATATCCTGTCTCTGCCATTACCGGCCTCATGATCTTGGGTAAGTTGGTTAACCTCTCTGAGTCCCAGTTTCCCCATATGTAAAATAGGGATAGTAGCAGTACTAACTTCACAGGGCTTCTGTGAGAAATAAATTGAAACATATAAAGCCCATAGTATAAGGCCTGTACATAGTAAACACTACGTGTTTGCTACTATTATTTGATATTTATCTATGTGGATACTTAAAGATTTAGTTTTAGATTTATCTATGTAGATAATTAAATCTTTAGAAGTATAGATAGTTAACTACTATACTAGAGTTTTAATTCTAAAATAGTATTTCCTATAGAGAGGCAGTTAGGTCAGTGGCCATCCTTGAATATGATCTCTGGCATAGGTGTGAGAATTTTTCTAGGGAACTAGGACAATCTCCTTTAGGTCTGATCCAACTCTAAAAATTATGACCAAATGAGAACCTGTTATGATCTAATGGGCTTAGACTCATTCTGATCTTCTTTAGACCTCCTGGAGATGGTCATCATCTATTCATTTTAGCTGAAAACCAAGAGAAGCATAAATAGCTAATTTCCTTAGTACTATTTTGTCTATGTTTGAATTGTCAAGGTTAATTATTTGTTTGTTTTTATAATATCTTGTCTTCATTAAATCCATGAATGCTCATAGGTAAGTAAATGTTTGTATTTTCATGGTGAATTGGATTTGCTTATCAGAGACTTAGAATTAATCAAAATACGCTTGAACTAAGACTTGTAATCCAAGCATAATGATGACTCCTCATAATAAACTATGAAGAGAATACTGTAAATGTAATCTTACCTTTTTCTATTCAACCATTCTAACAACACTAAAATTAATAATATATATTACCATATGTGTATTAAAAGGCTTTTCACCGTAAAATAAATAAATAAATAAATATTTAAGATCATTTGGAAGTACTATAGTATGACTATTGACTCTGACTTCAGGCTATAAACATTCTTTTCAAGAGGAAACATTCTATTTTCCTTCTGTACCATTTCAACTCTTCAAAGGCAGTGGGGTTGAAAGGAAAGAGCAAGTGCCAGAAAACCTAGGTTTGAACTCCAGTTCTGCCATTTACTAGCTTGTTGTGTAATTTTGGACAAGTTACTAAACCTCTCTGAATCTGGTAAGGGATATCTTGCAGTTTATCCCCAATAAATATCTCTTTATTGAGAGAAATTCATTCACTTAATAAATACCTATTAAGTACCTATAAACAGCTCTAAGCACAGTGCCAGGCACTGCTTAATAAGTATTAGTTTCTGTTCTTTCTCAAAGTTTGGTGAGGTCTTATGGAAATCTTCTAATGCATTACATTGTTTTTTTTTTTAATTGCTCTTGGTACAGGTATAGATAATTAAGCTCTCTTTCCAAGAGTATTGACATTATGTTAGTTTTGAAGACACTCATGGTTTTCCTACATTGGGTAGTTTAGTGTGATCTCTCAAGAGGCCACTAGCTGGTTTTCACAAAAGGGCTATAATATAAGTAACCAGATGACTACTAATAAGTATAGTATAGAGTTTAGGAAGTTCTCCAAGTTTAAGTGGCATGTCACAGGGTAATGATGACCTGATGGGAAGATGCTTGTGAACTATCTCTAAAAATTCTGAAATGCTGACCTAGAGCACGGTACTTCCAGGAAAGATTCTGAATAGGCGATGTGGCTGCCTCATTCAGGTTACAGTTCCGTGTGTGGGGAGATATGCAGGGCCCATGTGCCTGCCTGTGGTGGTGATGGCACCGTTCCTGCATCATATCTGGAACTTATTGGAATAGTTTTTCTGGGGGCAAGACTGCCTCTGAGGGCTGTAGACATCTCTAGTATCAGTTATTCTACTTCCATAAGATAAAATGAGAAGCGTGCCTCCTTAAAAAATTTCAAAAAATTTTTGGAAACTTTGTGTATGATTGTCTATTCTTTGAAAGTTTGGTAAAACTTACTGTCCCATCTTATCAGAGTGCCTCATACAGAATATGGTAAGATTTTTAAACTATGGTCCAATTTCTTTAATGGTCATAGAACAATTCAGGTTTTCTATTTCTTCATCAATCAATTGGAGTTTATCTATTTCATATATTTTCAAATTTGTTACCTAAAATTGTTTGTATTATTCTTTGTATCTATTTAATCTCATTAACACCTGTCCTATCACCTTTTATCATTTATAATATTGTTTATTTTTACATTTTCTCTTGTTTACTTAACTAATTTTACCACTGGTATTTCCAAAACACCAAACTTTGCTTTTGTCAATCTTTAATGTATGTTTGCTTTCTTTTTCATTAATTTCTGCTTCATTATTTTTTTTCCTTTTGCTTTCTTTGAGTTTATTCTGCTATTCGTTCCCCTTAACTTCATATGTTGGATGCTAATTTCTTTAATTTTAAGACTTTCTTCCTTTTTTCCCTGTACAGCTCTGAATTTCCCTCTAAATAGTGCTTGGTTGCTTCCCACAAGTTTGGATACATAGTAGTTTTACTACTGTTCAGTTCTAAATATTTTCTAGTTTCCACTATAATTTCTCTTTTAGCCTATGGGTTTCAAAGTTCCTAAACATGTGAGGTTTTTCAAATTTTCTTTTTATTATTGGTTTCTAACTTAGTTACATTGTGGCCACATAATGTGGTCTGTGTGATATTAATCCTTTAAAAATGTGTTTAGCCTCACCTTATGGCCTGGCATTTGTTCAGTTTTCATAAATGTTCCAAGGGCACTTAAAAAATATTTTCTGCAGTCTTTAGGAGCAATGCTCCTTTTTCTCTCAGTCCCAGAGAATGTCCCCTTGATCTCCAGCATCTTAGAGATCACTTAAATCACAGCTGTGGAAGAGGCAGTTTTTCTTGATGCCAGGGACTCTTTGGTACTTAACTCTAGAAAGAATTATTTCCCAAGGATGACACTAAGCACCCTTTTGCCAGACATGTTACAGAGTCAATTTAGTCTCATTCAGGCCCCACATTTTCTGCCTTAGTAAATATTTACACTGTTTCCCTTTTTATGTTTGCAGATTTCAGACTCTTCCTTGCCCCACTCATGGTCTGGTCCTTTCCTCAGTGGCTTTGGAGGAAGCAGATTTTCACAAAAATTTCTGTGGTTATTGCTATTCAAGGAAATAACATGTAGTGATATCCAGCACTATGCCTAGTATTAATAGATGCTCAGTAAATATTTGCTGAGTGGAAAAACTAAAAATGCAATGTTAAAACTGTAGCTTATTTACTAAAAATTATAATCAAGGCAGAAGATCTCATTTACATAATTAATAATTAGAATATAAATTTAGACATAAACGTAATTCACAAATTGCTTAGTTATTCTTTTTTCACTGAGAATACAGACTAGCTATTGTTCCATCTTTAGGCATAGAATGCACACATGTCACACACACTTACAAGACAAGTGACAGTGGATTAAATAAATATAGTGAAGGCATATCGTAATCTGGGGTTAGAGTCTAAAGTCAGTATATATTGTAAAAATTGCCCTTGAAATCCCTTAGGAAGATGCCACATTGTCTTAATATATTTTACACAGCCAGTTTTTCCTCCAGTGTTGGAACAGATTGCTCTTACTTCAGTTAAGTACCAGATTAAAGAGTTGGTTTGCATTTAGGAGCCATGATGCTTTAATCATTAGACTCACAGCTAGGTAAGAAGCTCATCAAAAAGAATTGAGACAGTGTGAGGAAATAGCAGATTTCTACCTCTCATTTCATACTCATAATGACATTATTGAGTGAACAATGGAGAAATCCCCAACATTGTTTAAGTCCCTCCCTCTCTTCCTTCTTTCCTTCGTTTTTGCTTAGCAATATGAAGGAGTTTGTAGTTTCTCTGTAAAGAGGCATCTTCAGGCAGCTTTAACGTCTTTTTATGATACAGAGTCTTAACTCAAAAGGACAGATCTTAGGTGAGAGCTTTTCTGACACTAGGGCAGGTAATAAAGTGAAGCAATATTTGGACTGGGTTGACTTTCCTGAAGGTCCAAAATCACACAAAGCAAACACCTAGGTTCTCAAAGAGTTTCAGTACATTAATTCATTCAATGTCAACAATTTCAACAAATTAAAATATTTTTTGAGCACCTATTTTGTTTCAGGCATCTTGGGTACTAGAGATACAATAGTAAACAATTCAGACAATTGATCACTGAGGCTATCATTCAATCCTTTTGGCAATTGCTGCTTAATCCTTCACTACACTGCAAACTCCTCCTTTCTTACATTGCTCAGGAAAAATGAGTTAATGGCAGTTTAAGTGATATAAATAGCAATCCAAGACTCAGGTTACCATCTTGTAATTCTTACTTACTAGATTTTTTCTAGAAAGATCTGCATACAGCCTAACCCAGTAGTAATATTACCAGCTACCAAATAGTGATTTCTTACTATGTTTCAGTCACTGTGCTAAGTACTTTATATATCTCATCTCAGTTAACTCTCACAATGACCTTATAAACTTGGAATTATTCTCATTTAATAGTTGAAAAGACAGGTACAGAGCAGTTTGACTTGTTTTGAACTATTTCAATACACTGCCTCTCAAGTTTCTATTATACCATATAAAGGGAAACTAGTTGTTAAATGCTTTATAGGTGTGCAGCCCAGGGCTCATCCTATTGGCAAAATAAATTATAGAGGATAAAATGGGAATATAGAACATTACTGATTTTAGAAGATTTTGTTCCTGATATCAAAGAGCTCATTTCCATGCTATCATTTCCATTACCTCAAATGAAAATTGCTTTATTTTTTTCTGGTTTGGATAAGTTGATATATTTATACATGCTCATTATAAAAATCATACAATACATAAAAGTGTAGGGAAAAGTGAGAATCACTAGAAATCTAGTATCCATAACTAGCTATGTAATTATTTGAATTCATTTTCTTCCAATTATCTTTCTATGCACACACACCCCCTTAAAAAAAAGAGAGGGAGGATCATGCTACAAATAGAGGAAATAGTGCAGTATAGTGACAGGCTCAGAATTTAGGCTGTGGAATCAGCAATATTCAGTTTATGAGCCAGAAATTTTAAACCAGTCTCTGCCTCAGATTCTTTACCTGTTACATGCAGATAACAGTAGCACCTACCTCACAGGGTAGTTACGAATTTCAATTGCTATGTAATATTCCCTATTTATAAAATTTTTGTTTCTAGTTTTTTACTATAACAAAAATAGTGTAATTAGCAGCATTGTTTACTCTATTTTAAAAGCCTTTTAAAATATAATTGATATCCAGCAAACTGCACATATTTAAAATTTATAATTTGATACATTTTGGTATCTGCTGAAACCATAACTACAATCAAGATAATAAACATATCCATCACCATGAAAAATTTTCTCCTGCTTCTTTTAATCATCTTCTCTGCCCTCCCCTTCTCCTACTCAACCCAGTCCCCAGGTAACTACTGATCTGATTTCTGTCACTATGGATTAGTTTTCATTTTCTAGAATTTTATATAAGTGGATCTATATAATACTCTTTCATTTATGGCCAATTTCACAAAGCAAAATTATTTTGAGATACATTCATGTTGTTGTATGTATCAATAGTTCATTCTTTTTTATTGCTGAGTAGTAATCCCTTGTAAGAACATCACAAATTGTTCATCCATTTATGTGTTGATGGAAAATTGGGTTGTTTCCAGTTTTTGGCTATTACAAATTAAGCTGCTATGAACATTCATGTACAAGTTGTTGTATGGATACATGTTTTCATTTTTCTTGGTTAAACACATAAAAGTGGAATGTCTGAGTCATTTACTACATATAGGTTTATTTTTTAAGGAAACCACCACTTGCTTTCAAAGTGGCTGCATCCTTTTACATTCCCTTCAGCAGTGTATTAATTGAGACACTCCTCCAGGCGTCCCTGGCAATCCTGTATATCTTTCTGGGTATGTCAAGAGTGCAGGGCCCTGACTGTCCTTTACCCAAGCTAGTTCTCAGGACTGTACTGACAGGGAGCAATCTTGAGGGATGATGTAATGTCATCATCTGTGACAAAAACCAGGCTTGCTTACTACTTGCCATAAATCGGCAGGTTCTTCAAGCTCAGGATTCTTCTGTTATATAAGCCACTGCAAGCACAGGCACCCATCTGGGTCCCCTGTGTGACTCCCAAAGTACCTGAGGGGCAAGGGAAGTCATATATACATGCTTCATGTTGCCTGCAGTGAAGTACTTTGTTTTTGACCCAAGAGTCTTGGGTCTTCTGCCAGCATCCATAAAACTGTAACACACGAACTTATTAGCTTGTGTGAGGTAAAAGAAAATATTTGCTGCTACTTGCAGTAACATGGATGGACTTGGAGGGCATTATGCTAAGTGAAATAAGTCAGACAGAGAAAGACAAATACTGTATGATATCATTTATATGTGGAATCTAAAAAAAAATAACAAACTAGTGAATGTAACAAAAAAGAAGCCAGCCGACTCACAGATATAGAGAACAAACTAATGGTTACCAGTGAGGAGAGGGAAGGGGGGAAGGGCAATATAGGAGTAGGGGTTTAAAAAGTACAAACTATTGGATATAAAATAAGCTACAAGGATATATTGTACAACACAAGGAACACAGCAAACATTTTATAATAACCATAAATAGAGTATAACTTTAAAAATTATGAATCACTATATTGTATACCTGTAACATAATAAAAAAGAAAATATCTATATTGGTCTCTGTACCATCCCCCCTCCATCTTCTGGCACAGAGTTCTTAAAACTCTTGTAATTTCCTAATTGATAAGAGCACTAGGAGCATCTCTTGCTCTAATATATGGTCTTTGACCATGTCCCTGACACAGGGCTCCTAAAACCCTTACAAATTCCTAAGTGATAAGAGCACTACAGACATCTTTTTTTCTAATGAGGTAACTCTGGGTGGGCTCCTGGATGGAGCTTTATGTTCTGCTGGCCTAGATGTCTTAGTCTGGTGGGGGGGGCTGCTTCCACCAGGAAACATAACAATAAATCCATTGAACTAGAAGTTAAGACTACCACTCAGCCACCTTGAATTCTTCATGCCTCTGAATCAACAAGAAGGGAGTTATTGTACTGGTTGGCATAACTGATCCTGACTGCTAAAAGGAAACTGGACTACTACTTCACTATAATACCTTACTACAACTCCAATCTGTGTGTGTGTGTATGTGTGTGTGTGTGTGTTTGTGTGTGTGTGTATCTCATATTGGTACTGTTTCTCTGGAAAGCCATGACTAATACAAGTATCATGCTGTTTTGATTACTATAGCTTTGTAGTAAGTTTTGAAACTGCGAGTGTGAATCCTCCAACGTTGTGCCTCTTTTTCAAGATTGTTCTGGTCATTCTATGTCCCTTGCATTTCTACATGAATCTTTGGATCAGTTTGATAATTTCTGCCCAAAAAGGCAGCTGGTATTTTAACAGGGGTTGAGTTGAATCTGTAGCTCAATTTGGGGATTATTGCCACTTTAACAATATTAAGTCTTCCAATCAATGAACTCAGAATGTCTTTCCATTTGTTTACATCTTCTTTAATTTCTTTCAACAATTTTTTGGTTTCAGTGTACAAGTCTTGCAGTTTTTTATTAAATTTATTCTTATATATTTTACTCTTTTTGATGCTATTGTAAATGAAACTTTTATTAATTTCATTTTTTTAATTCTTATTTTTTATTTAAGTGTAGCTGATTTACATTAGTTTCAGGTGTACAGCAAAATGATTCAGTTATACATAGACATACATATATATATATATATTTTTTTAAGATTCTTTTCCATTACAGCTCATTACAAGAAACTGAATATAGTTCCCCATGCTACATAGTAGGTCCTTGTTGTTTATCTATTTATTATGCTAACTCATGATGTACAGAAATATAATTGATTTTTGTAACCTTGCTGAACTTGCTCATTAGTTCTAAATAGTTTTTGTGTGGGGGGGTATTCCTTAGGATTTACTATGTACAAAACCATGCCATGTAGGGACTTCTGGGCAAGATGGCGGAGTAGAAGGACGCTTGTAAGCCACCCTCTCCCACAAATACACCAAGACCCACATCTACAGACCCACTCAGCCAACCAGAGCACCTGCGTAACTCCAACAGATCATCGCCCTCTTCAAAAGATAAAGACGCCAAAAATCTGGTAGGAGAAAAGGAAAAAAGAAAGAACAAAAGGCAAAGCAGCGCGGGACGGGTCCCGCGGGGAGGGAGCAGCAAAGGAGGACTGGCGCTTGCTCGCTGGGTCTCCCCTCTCCAACTGAGAGGCCAGCGGGACGGAGGGGGAGCCTCCGAGGCTCGGATCTGTACAGAGCAGCCCTTGTCTGACAGAACTAAGTTAAACGGGCACAGAGCGTCCCCCCGACACCCAGCCTGAGACGCGGGCAGGCAGCGGCGGGCAGGGCCAGGCTGCACAAGCCGGGCAGAGGACGGGGGCGGCTGCACGGAGGCAGCTCCGGGGGACTGCAAGGGGCTGGGCGCCGGGGCTGTGGGTGTACAGGACAGAACAACCTGGGCCCTCCATAAAACAGCAAGGTTGATGTGCTCTCGGGGGAAGGGTGCATACCCCCATCTCTGAAAACACGCGGAAACTTTTCAGGGGAAGAGGGGCGGGGCCCAGGCAGAGCCGCCAATTTCTCCGGCGCTTAACACCCAGGCAGGGGCAGAGGCGAAACCTGCGTCCGCACCGAAGGGCTTAGCAGCCTCAAGGGCCAGACTGAGACGGGCCTACAGCCCTGGGCAGATAGGACCCTTCCATTCTGGTCCCCCAGAGAACTTGCTCCACAAAGACAAACAAGCAGCTGGGTCTTGGCTTGGAGCAGGGACGAGGCTGCCCCTGGGTCTTCCCCGAGCCCACCCGCGGAGCGCGACCAGGGCGGGGCGCCGGCCGGGGCGGGGCGCCGGCGCAGAGCGCGCAGCCGCACAGAGCAGCGGAGCTACCGGCGGCGCAGGCATGGGGAGAGCGGCCCCCCGCCTGTCGGGCAGGAACACAACCCCTGACTGAGGTGCTGGGAAGGGGCACGACCCGTCCTCCTGCCTGGCCAGTCTGCAACATCTGTCTGCGGCATCCAGAGGGGCAGTGACCCGCCCGCCCGCAGCAGAGGAGAGCTGCATCTGACCCCGTGTGAGGAGGAGGCGCGATCTGCTTGCCGACAGGTGCTGGGAGCAGCACAGAAGAGGGCGCCAACGGAGGGCCTATGAAAACAAGCTGAGCTTCCAAAACAGGACGAAGACAGAAGGACATCACATTAAAAGCACACACACTCCAGGAGAACACCGACAACCCCCCCTTTTTTTTTTTTATTTTTTATTTTTTATTTTTATTTTTATTTTTTGGTTTTTGTTTTGCTTTGTTTTGTTTTTTTTGTTTTCTGTTTTTGTTTCTGTTTTGTTTTGTTTTAATCTGTTTTTACCTGTTCTATTTTCAATTACTCTTTTAATTTTTACTTCTTAGTTCATTTCTATTTCTCTTGGGTTTTGATGTCCTGTTACTGATTAGACACAGGCTTCAAACACATATATTCATGTCCCCACCCCCTTTTTTTTTTTTTTAAGGTTTTAAAAGGACTTCTCCACCCGATTAATACTCTGCTTCAACCCGCTCTTCTATTATTCATTATACATTGTTTTCAAACCCTCTTTCTCCCTTCTTTTAAAAATCTTTCTCTCTCTCTTATTCTTTTCTCTTTTTTTCTTTTTTCTTTTTTTTCCTAAAGTTCTATTCCTAAATAGGCATTAGATAGATAAAATCCTTAAGATCCAAAATAGACAACTGATACTCCATAAACCACAGTGCCAGAGAGGTATGCGCAAGATGAAGAAGCAGAGAAACCTTTCCCAATTAAAAGAACAAGAGGAATCCCCTGAAAGAAAGCTCAATGAAATAGACATCGATAGCCTACTAGATCAAGATTTCAAAAAAGGAGTGATCAAATTGCTGAAGGAATTAAAAGAGATAATGCTTAGAGAAATAAAATATGTCAAAAATGAAATTGAAGCTATAAAGAAGAGCCAAACAAAATGGGAAAACTCAATGACAGAGATGAGGAATGATCTAACAGCTGTGCAAAGCCGACTAGTTAATGCAGAGGAACGAATTAGTGATCTAGAAGACAGGGCAACAGAAAGCACCCATTCAGAAGAACTACAAGATAAGCAAATAAAAAATAATGATAATAGCATAAGGGACCTATGGGATAATATAAAGCGTCCCAATCTTCGCATAATAGGGGTCCCAGAAGGGGAAGAAGGATCAAAGGGGATTGAAAAGGTTTTTGAAGAAATCATGACTGAAAACTTCCCAAACTTAAAGAAGGAATCAGATATCCAAGTACAGGAAGCTCAGAGGGTCCCAAACAGGAAGAACCCAAATAGACCCACACCAAGACATATCATAATCAAGATGGCCAGAGTCAAGGATAAAGAAATGATTCTAAAGGCAGCAAGAGAAAAGCAAAGAGTGAACTACAAGGGAACCCCCATAAGGCTCTCAGCTGATTTCTCTACACAAACACTACAGGCCAGAAGGGAGTGGCAAGATATATTCAAAGCCCTGAATGAAAAAAAGATGCAGCCTAGGATACTTTATCCAGCAAGGCTATCCTTTAGGATAGAAGGAGAAATAAAGAGTTTCACAGACAAAAAAAAGCTGCAGGAGTTTAGCAACACTAAACCCATGCTAAAAGAAATATTGAAAGGGCTATTCTAAATAGAAAAGCAGCAGGATGCTACAGAAATGAGAAACGTACAACTGGAAAGGTGATAACTCATGAATTACAAATAAAGAAAACACGAAATTATAAAAGAAGACATACAAATCACTGAGAGTGGGAGAGGGAGGCAGGGAAATATAGAATTTTTTTTCTTTCTTTTTAAAATTTTTTTAACAGTAGGATGGGTTTGAGATCATGTTATTATCAGATTATTAAAAACGGGTATAGGTTAATAGATTTACAAAAAAGGGTAACCACAAGTCAAAAATTTACAAGGGAGTCACAAAAATTAAATAAAATCCATGATAATACAAAGGAAAATTACCAAACCACAAAAGGAAGAAGAAAGGAACAAAGAGGATATACCAATTCAACTGCAAAGATAAGTTCAAAATGGCAATAAACACACATCTATCATTAATTACTGTAAATGTTAATGGACTAAATGCTCCAGTCAAAAGACATAGAGTGGCAGAGTGGATTATAAAGCAAGAACCTTCAATATGCTGCATACAAGAGACCCACTTTAGGGAGAAGGACACATATAGATTGAGAGTGAAAGGATGGAAAAGGATATTCCATGCAAATGGAAAAGCCAAAAAAGCAGGTGTTGCAGTACTGATTTCAGACAAAATAGACTTTAAAACAAAGGCCATAAAGAAAGATAAAGAAGGACATTTTATAATGATTAAAGGAGTGATACAAGATGAAGATATTACACTCGTTAATATATATGCACCCAATATAGGAGCACCTAAGTACATACAAGAATTACTAACAGAGATAAAGGGGGATATTGATGGGAATACAATCATAGTTGGAGATTTTAACACTGCATTAACATCACTAGACAGATCTTCCAGACAGAAAATAAACAAGGCAACAGAGAAATTAAATACTACAATAGAAAAACTAGATTTGGTGGATATTTTCAGAGCTTTACACCCCCAAAAAATAGAATATACATTCTTTTCAAGTGCACATGGAACATTTTCCAGGATCGATCATGTACTTGGACACAAAAGAAACCTCAACAAATTTAAGAAGATAGAAATTATCTCAAGCATCTTTACTGACCACAATGCCATGAAACTGGAAATCAACAACAGAGAAACAAAGGAGAAAAAAAGAAAAGCATGGAGATTAAACAATATGTTATTGAAAAAACAATGGATCAATGAGGAAATCAAAGCTGAAATTAAAAAATAACTTGAGACAAATGATAATGAAAGCACAACCACTCAAAACCTATGGGACACAGCAAAGGCAGTGCTAAGAGGGAAGTTTATAGCGATACAGGCCTTTCTCAAAAAAGAAGAACAATCTCAAATAAACAAGTTAACCCACCACCTAAATCAATTAGAAAAAGAAGAACAAAAAGCCCCAAAAAGCAGCAGAAGGAAGGAAATAATAAAGATCAGAGAGGAATTAAATACAATAGAGATTAACAAGACCATAGAAAAAATCAACCAAACCAAAAGTTGGTTTTTTGAAAAAGTAAATAAATCGACAAACCTCTGGCCAAACTCACAAAGAAGAAAAAAGAGAGAGCACAAATTAGCAAAATAAGAAAGGAAAATGGAGAAATTACAACAAACAAAATAGAAATACAGAATATCATACGAGAATATTATGAAAAACTATATGGAACCAAAATGGATAACCTAGAGGAGATGGACAAGTTTCTGGAAACATACTGTCCACCAAAACTGAATCAAGAAGAAACTGAACACTTGAACAACCCAATCACTAGAAAGGAAATAGAAATAGTAATTAAAAACCTCCCTACAAATAAAAGTCCAGGACCGGACGGCTTCACCGGGGAATTCTACCAAACATACAAAGAAGAACTCATACCAGTCCTTCTCAAACTCTTCCAGACGATTGAAAAGGAGGGAATACTCCCAAACTCTTTCTATGAAGCCACCATCACCCTGATACCAAAACCAGGCAAAGACACTACAAAAAAAGAGAATTATAGGCCAATATCACTGATGAACATAGACGCCAAAATCCTCACCAAAATTTTAGCAAATAGAATCCAACAACACATAAAAAAGATTATACAACATGACCAAGTGGGGTTCATCCCAGGGACACAAGGCTGGTTCAACATACGCAAATCAATCAATGTAATACATCACATCAACAAGAGAAAGGACAAAAACCACATGATCATCTCAATCGATGCAGAAAAAGCATTTGATAAAATTCAACACCCATTTATGATAAAAACTCTCGCCAAAGTGGGTATAGAGGGAACATATCTCAACATAATAAAAGCTATATATGACAAACCTATAGCCAGCATAGTTCTCAACGGTGAAAAACTCAAAAGCTTCCCACTAAAATCTGGGATAAGACAAGGATGCCCACTATCACCACTCCTATTCAATATAGTCCTGGAAGTCCTAGCCACAGCAATCAGGCAAGAGAAAGAAATAAAAGGGATCCAAATTGGAAAAGAAGAGGTAAAAGTGTCATTATATGCTGATGACATGTTACTATATATAGAAAACCCTAAAAGGTCCACACAAAAGCTACTAGAGCTGATTGAAGAATTCAGCAAGGTAGCAGGTTACAAAATTAATGTTCAAAAATCAGTTGCCTTTCTTTACACTAACGATAAATCAACAGAAAAAGAAAGTAAGGAAACAATCCCCTTTAAAATAGCACCCAAAGTAATAAAATATCTGGGAATAAATCTAACCAAGGAGGCGAAAGAATTATACACAGAAAACTATAAACCATTGATGAAGGAAATTAAAGAACACTCTAAAAAATGGAAAGATATTCCATGTTCTTGGATTGGAAGAATCAATATTGTTAAAATGATCACACTGCCCAAGGCAATCTACAGATTTAATGCAATCCCTATCCAATTACCCAGGACATATTTCACAGAACTAGAACAAATCATAATAAAATTTATATGGAACCATCAAAGACCTAGAATTGCTAAAGCATTACTGAAGAGAAAGAATGAGGCTGGAGGAATCACTCTCCCAGACTTCAGACAATACTATAGAGCTACAGTCATCAAGACAGCATGGTATTGGTACCAAAACAGACATATAGACCAATGGAACAGAATAGAGAGCCCAGAAATGAACCCACAAACTTTTGGTCAACTCATCTTTGACAAAGGAGGCAAGAATATACAATGGAATAAAGACAGTCTCTTCAGTAAATGGTGTTGGGAAACTGGACAGCAGCATGTAAAACAATGAAGCTAGAACACTCCCTTACACCATATACAAAAATCAACTCAAAATGGATTAAAGACTTAAACATAAGACAAGATACAATAAACCTCCTAGAGGAAAACATAGGCAAAACAT
Source organism: Vicugna pacos (assembly GCF_048564905.1). Lineage (NCBI taxonomy): Eukaryota > Metazoa > Chordata > Mammalia > Artiodactyla > Camelidae > Vicugna > Vicugna pacos. The sequence goes on along the minus strand of NC_133005.1, from coordinate 25,588,030 downwards.
TATCTGACATACATTTCAAAAATTTTCTCCTAGAAGAAATAAAAGCAAGAATAAACAAATGGGACCTAATGGAACTTACAAGCTTCTGCAGAGCAAAGGAAACCAGAGATAAAACAAGAAGAAAACCTACGGAATGGGAGAAAATTTTTGCAAGTGAAACCGACAAAGGCTTGATCTCCAAAATATATAAGCAGCTCATACGACTCAATAAGAAAAAAATAAACAACCCAATCCAAAAATGGGCAGAAGACCTAAACAAGCAATTCGCTAAGGAAGACATACAAATGATCAAAAAACACATGAAAAAATGTTCAATATCACTAACTATCAGAGAAATGCAAATCAAAACTACAATGAGGTATCACCTCACACCAGTCAGAATGGCCGTCATTCAAAAATCCAAAAATGACAAATGCTGGAGAGGCTGTGGACAAAGGGGAACCCTCCTACACTGCTGGTGGGAATGCAGTTTGGTGCAGCCACTATGGAAAACAGTGTAGAGATTCCTCAAAAGACTAGGAATAGACTTACCATATGACCCAGGAATCCCACTCCTGGGCTTGTACCCAGAAGGAAATCTACTTCAGGATGACACCTGCACCCCAATGTTCATAGCAGCACTATTTACAATAGCCAAAACATGGAAACAACCTAAATGTCCATCAACAGGTGACTGGATAAAGAAGATGTGGTATATTTATACAATGGAATACTACTCAGCCATAAAAACCGACAACATAATGCCATTTGCAGCAACATGGATGCTCCTAGAGAATGTCATTCTAAGTGAAGTAAGCCAGAAAGAGAAAGAAAAATACCATATGAGATCGCTCATATGTGGAATCTAAAAAACAAAAACAAACAAACAAACAAAAACAAAGCATAAATACAGGACAGAAATGGACTCATGGACAGAGAATACAGACTTGTGGTTACCGGGGGAGGGGGGCGGGGTAGAGGGTGGGAAGGGATAGACTGGGATTTCAAAATTGTAGAACAGATAAACAAGATTACACTGTATAGCACAGGGAAATATACACAAAATGTTATGATAAATCACAGAGGAAAAAAATGTGACAATGAGTGTGTATATGTCCATGTATGACTGAAAAATTGTACTGAACACTGGAATTTGACACAACACTGTAAAATGATTATGAATCAATAAAAATGTAAAAAAAAAAACCATGCCATGTAGAGATAGATAATGTCAATAGAGATAGTTTTACTTCTTTATCTCAACTCTGGATGCATTTCATTCTTTTTCTTGCCTAATTTCCCTGGCTAGAACCTCCAGTACAATGTTGAATAGAAGTAGTCATGGAATGGACTTTCAAAAAATTAACACAAAATAATTTCCACTGTTACCTCTTTCAGCTCTTCTGGTCCATCTATCTTAGAAAGAAGTTTGCTTATGGAATGTGGCTATCTTTAGAAAGGAATCATCTCCTCTTAGCTACTTACTGGCTCAGGGTGAATGGGGCGAAGAAATATATAGACCTATCTTGGAAATACAGGATTCTGCCTGACCATTCTTGGGCATAATATGCCGTTCTTTACCCTAACGGCAGCTCCAGGTCAGCCTGGTTGTTACATCCTCTAAGGGGCAAACCAGCCAAAAGGATGTATGGGGTATACAAACTTAGTTCTCGTTCAGCCACCTGGATTCTTTTGTTAGACTGACAGGGTTCTAAATCATGAGAACAATGACTACTTGGTTGGGTATACTACTCACTAAGTCTCCCTACTGTTGCGCAAGCAGGCTAAAGTGGGTGACATAATATGTCTCTATCAATTTTTTTAAATACCCTTGTCCCACTTGTATTTGACCCTTTCAGATAAAAAGTTTGGTGTGAATAAGGGAAGAATTGGAGAAAGGGTAAAGTTACAGCTACTGTGATAGGACACACTGATTTTTTGTGGCTATGGAAGGAGAGTAACAGCCTCAGCACCCAGAAAAGGAAAATATTAAGCCCTAAGAAATGTGGAGGGATGAGGAACAATTAATGTTCTTTTTGCCCAGTGACTTGGCAAAACAATTATAGATTGGTTTCAGGCAAACTGTTATCAAGCTGAAAATCTCATCTGCTGCTGGGTTTATCATCCTTGTCCATGTGCTATGAAGATGGAAAACTCATGTGGACATGACACTGTACCTTCTGTGCCTGATGCTATCAATGTCAGCTCCTAAAGGTGGACCCCTCCTTCTATGTGTATGCAAACACACAGAGTGACATAATCATGTTTCAGTCTCACTGGTACAAAATCATATGCCTCTCCTAATGCCTGAGTAGCCTTGGTTGTGCTATGAATGGTGATTTAGATTGGTCTTAGACTACATCCTGGCTGTCTGAAATAATACCTATTGCTCCTTCCTAGGATTTATCATAGTTGGCTGAGTCTGGGACCCTGAGGGACATGGTTGAGGTCAGTACTGCAAATTGGCCTTATCCTGCTGGTTTGAGACCTGTTGACAGTGGCCTGTGCTGTATGAGATAAACTGAAGGGATTTGGTTCCAGTCTCTATCAATTATATTAATCAGAGTGGCCAAAAGAATGGTTTACTCATTTAAAACTTCATAAGAAGCCAAGATGATGTAGAACTGAGGGTGGATGTTGTGGGAGACACTCTGCCATAGGTCTCTTATGCTCCCCTTTAAATTATAGTGTATTCCAAGGATGCAGGACACTGACAGCCTTTTACCCAGGCCATTTCTCAGAACTGTCTTTGTAGCAAGAAATCTTAAAGTATGAAGTAGTATCTCCCTAGGACAAAAAAGCAGGCTTACTTACTACCTGCTATAAAACAGTTGGTTTTCAAAGCTCATAGATATAGAAAACAGACTGACTGTTGCTAGAGTCAAGGGGTGGGGGTAGGTGGGTGAAATGTGTGAAGGGAGTCAAAAGGTACAAACTTCTAGTTATAAAATAAATGAGTCATGTAGATGTATAGTACAGCATGGCCACATGGCTATACTGTACTGCATATTTGAAAGTTACTAAGAGTAATTCTTAGAAGTTCTTATCACAAGAAAAAAATTCTGTAACTATGTATGGTGACAAATGTTAGCTAGACTTATTATCACGATCATTTTGCAAAATATACAAATATTGAATCATTATGTTGTATTCCTTAAACTAATATATGTCAATTGTATCACAAAAAATTTATGAAATATAAATTAAATAAATGTAGCTGTTGCAATAAAGCAACACAACACAAAACAAACAAAAAACAAGCTCAGCATTCCTCTCATGTAAAACATTTTACCATGTTTGTAGCCATTCATCTGGGTCCTCTGTGTTGTCCCTGTTGAATTTGAAGGCAAGGGGAACTGATGCAAAAAGCTAATGCTTATGCTGCTTGCTGTATGGTGAGAAATAAAGTACTCTGTCTCTGATCCGAGAGTCTCATGTCTTCTGTCAGTATCCACAAAACAATAACAAGTTACCTTACCAACTTGCAAGTAGGGTAAAATCAAATCCTAGACCTGAGAATCCCATTTGCTCCATGTCCTTGATATAATCAGGCTTTTTAATTTTAGAAATTCTAATAGGTGTGTATAGTGGTATCTCACTGTGGGGTTTTTTGGCAAGGGGTAATTAGATTTGTTATTTACTTAAATTGAGGTACTGGGGATTGAACCTAAGACCACTGAGCTATACCCTCCTCACTCACTGTGGTTTTAATTTGTGTTTCCCTAATGAGCTTATTTTCATCTGTACATTTCCTTTGATAGAGTATCTGTTTGACTATTTTGCCTATTTAAAAAAACTGAGTTGCTTTTTTTCTTGTATTTTCTATTATATTTCAGAAACAAGTCCTTTGACAGATCAATTATTTGTAAATAATTTCTCCCAGTCGGAGGCTTGGATTTTCATTGTCTTTAACAGTGTCTTTTTTTTCACATTTTAAATGATTTATTTATGTAATTTTAATTTTTTATACAAGTTTTAAAGGTTACACTGCATTTACATTTATTACAAAATATTGGCCATATTCCTCATGTTGTACCATACATCCTTGTAACATATCTTATATGCAATAGTTTGTAACTCCCATTCCCCCACCCCTAAATTGCCCCTCCCCACCACTGGTAACCACTAGTTTGTTCTCTATATCTGTTCGTCTGCCTCTTTTTTGTTATAGACACTAGTTTGCTGTATTTTTCAGATTCCATGTGTAAGTGGTATTTGTCTTTCTGCCTGACTTATTTCACTTAGCATAATGCTCTCCAAGTCCATCCATATTACTGCAAATGACAATATTTCATTCTTTTTTATGGCTGAGTAGTATTCCATTATATATATATGCTACATCTTCTTAATCCACTCATCCATTGACAGACACTTAGGTTGTTTTCATATCATAGCAATTGTAAATAATGCTACTAGGAACACTGGGGTGCATGTATCTTTTTGAATTAGTGTTTTTGATTTTTTCATATATATGCCTAGGAGTGGAATTGCTGGATCATATTGTAGTTCTATTTTTTTTTTTGAGAAACCTCCATACTGTTTTCCACAGTGGCTACACCAATTTACATTCTCACCAAGACTGTATGAGGGTTCTCCTTACTCCACATCCTTACCAATATTTGTTATTTGTGTTCTTTTTGATGATAGCCATTCTGACAGGTGTGAGGCTATATCTCATTGTGATTTTGATTTGCATTTCCCTTATGATTAGTGATGCTGAGCATCTTTTCATGTACCTTTTCATGTCTTTTGAAGAGTAGAAGTTCTTAATTTTGATGAAGTCCAGCTTATTAATTTTCTCTATAAATGTCATGTCATGTCATGTCATGTTTGAGAAATCCTTGCTTCACTCAAGGTCACAAAAACTTTCTCAAAAGCAATTCTCCAGTGAAGACATACAAATGGCCAATAGGCACATGAAAAAATGCTCAATATCACTAATTATCAGAGAAATGCAAATCAAAACTACAATGAGGTATCACCTCACATCAGTCAGAATGGCCATCATTCAAAAGTCCATGAATGATAAATGTTGGAGAGGATGTGGAGAAAAGGGAACCCTCCTACATGGTTGGTGTGAATGTAGTTTGGTGCAGCCATTATGGAAAACAATATGGAGATTTCTCAACAAACTAAAAATAGACCTAACATAGGATGCCCACTCTCACCCCTTTTACTCAACATAGTTTTGGATGTCCTAGCCACAGCAATCAGAGAAGAAAAAGAAATAAAAGGAATCCAAATTGGAAAAGAGAAGTAAAACTGTCACTGTTTGCAAATGACATGATACTCTACATAGAAAATCCTAAAGACACTACCAGAAAACTACTAGAGCTGATCAATGAATTTCGTAGAGTTGCAGGATACAAACTTAATACACAGAAATCAGTTGCATTTCTATACACTAACAACAAAATATCAGAAAAAGAAATTAAGGAAAATCTCATTTACCATTGCATCAAAAAGAACAAACCTACCTACGGAAGCAAAGGACTTGTACTCTGAAAGCTATAAGACACTAATGAAAGCAATTGAAGATAACACAGATAGATATACCATGTTCTTGGATTGGAAGAATCAATACTGTTAAAATGGCCACACTACCTAAGGCAATACACAGATTCAATGCAATCCCTATCAAATTACCAATGACATTTTTCATAGAACTGAAACAAAAAAATGGTTAGAATTTGTACAGAAATGCAAAAGAACCCGAATAGCCAAAATAATCTTGAGAAAAAAGAACAGAGCTGGAGAAATCATGCTCCCTGACTTCAGACTACACTACAAAGCTATAGTAATCAGAACAGTATGGTACTGGCACAAAAACAGATACATAGATCAATGAAACAGGATAGAAAGCCAGAAATAAACCTACCCACTTATGGTCAATTAAGCTACAACAAAGGAGGCATATACAAAGGGAAAAAGATAGTCTCTTCAATAAGTGGTGCTGGGAAAATTGAACAGCTACATGTAAAGAATGAAATTAGAATATTCTCTAACACCATATACAAAAATAAATTCAAAATGGATTAAAGACTTAAATGTTAAGATTGGATACTACAAAACTCCTAGAGGAAAACATAGGCAGAACACTCCTGGACATAAATCACAGCAATATATTTTTTGAACCAGCTCCTGGAGTAATGGAAATAAAAGCAAAAATAAACAAATAGGATCTAATTAAACTTAAAAGCTTTTGCACAGCTAAAGATACCATCAACAAAATGAAAAGACAACCTACAGAATGGGAGAAAATTTTTGCAAATAACACAACTGACAAGGAACTAATTTCCAAAATATACAAATAGCTCATATAGCTTAATATTTTTTTTTTAAAAAATAAGCTACCCAATCAAAAAGTGAGCAGAAGTCCTAGACATTTCTCCAAAGAAGATATCCAGATGGCCAAGAGGCATAAGAAAAGATGCTCAATATCACTAATTATTAGATAAATGCAAATCAAGACTGCAATGAGGTATCACCTTACATCAGTCAGAATGGCCATCATTTAAAAATCTATAAATAATAAATGCTGGAGAGAGTGTGGAGAAAAAGGAACCCTTCTACACTGTTGGTGGGAATGTAAATTGGTGCAGCCACTATGGAGTTTCCTTAAAAAAATAAAAATAGATCCAGCAATCCCACTCCTGGGCATATATCCAGAGAAAACTATAATTTGAAAAGACTCATGCATCCCAATGTTCATAGCAGCACTATTTACAGTAACTAAGACATGGAAACAACCTAAATGTCCATTGACAGATAAATGGGTAAAAAAGATGTGACATATATATATAATGGAATATTACTTAGCCATAAAAAAGAGTGAAATAATGCCATTTGCAGCAACATGGATGGACCTAGAGATTATCATATTAAGTAAAATAAGTCAGACAGAGAAAGACAGATATCATATAATATCACTTATATGTGAAATCTAAAGAAAAAAGATACAAATTTCATTTATAAACCAGAAATAGACTCACATACGTAGAAAACAAACTTTGGTTACCAAAGGAGAAAGGGGGTAGTGATAAATTAGGAGTTGGGGATTAACAGATACACATTACTATATGTAAAATAGATTAAAAAAACAAGGACGTACTGTATAGCACAGGGAACTGTATCTAACTTCTTACGTAAGCAATAATGGAAAAGAATCTGAAAAAAAGGTATGTATATATATATATATAAAACTGAATCACTTTTCTGTACACATGAAACTAACACTGTAAATCAACCACATTTCAATAAAAAATAAAATAAAATCAATGGTGCTTGTATATGCCAATGACTTAAAAACTTTATAATGGCAAAATAAAAATATCTCATTCATAGCAGAAAGAATTATAAAAATAAAAGTATTAGGAATACATTTAAGCAATAATGAGGATGTATATGAAAAAAGCTATAAACTCTACTGAGAGACAGGAGAAAAAAATCTGAGTAAGTGGAACAATAAGCTATTTTCCTCTAGATTAATGAATAAATTTAACATAATCTCCAACTGAATCCCAATGTAATTTTAATTTTTTTGTAAATTGCCTCTGAGGTTCATTTGAGAAAAACTGTAAGAATAACCAAGAAATTACCGAAAAAGAAGGATAAGGGGAACACATCCTACAAGATATTAAAGAGTATTATAAAGCTATTAATTTTAATTATGTGGGTACGGGAACCAGAAAAGTCAATAGAACCAAATAAAGCCTGAAAATAGACTCAACAATATATAAGAATTTTCTATATGACAAAGACAACTATTTCATGAAGCCTAGTGGAAGGGCTGCATAAAGATGAAAAAGATAATGTCCAATTTAGAAGGAGGGTTGAGATAAGAGAACAACTTTTAATACAAAATAAAAAGGGTTAAGTGGCATAAGGGACATATAATTAAGGAACTATAAATTCAAAGGCAAGAGAAGAGTGTTGATTAGGTCTTGAATGTTGGACCTTGCTTTGAGTCCCAAAGATTTTCAACCCACCCTGGTTGTGCAATTTCAACCAGAACTAGGCCAGTGTAGGCATCATGGAGACTGCTTGGCCTCACTTGTAAGTCATTTCATTAGGGTTTCCTCAGAAGTCCTGGGGGGCAATCCCAAAAGTCCTCTTTGGTTGTCTTGATTTATTTTTCAACCAAGTACATTTTGCTAGACCCATAAATCTGGGCAGCCCCTTCCTTTTTTTTTTTTTTTTTAACTCCAGTCTCTACAGGGTCATTTAAGGAAATGTCTGCAAGTTTCTGATTCATTACTGTGTTATGATGATTATTCTTAAAATGCTTTGAAGTCTACCAGACTTTAGAGTCACTCAGTAGGTCTGTTTGAGCCAATGTCCTGGAACCTGAGTATCTCTTTCTTCTTCACAGCTAGTGGAACAGAATAATCTTGATGGGATGGAATGGTCTGGCAGTCCTAAAGCTGGGTGTGGTGAAGTCACATGGATCCTGAGAAGGCAGAGAGACCAGCCCAGTCTTTCCTAAGGAGGCAGCTTATCTTTCTCTAAATGGGTCTCCTGAGAACCTTTTGCATTAGCATCAACTTAAGAGCTTGTTAAAGATCCCAGGCCCTACTTCAGATCTGCAAGTAAGGATCTCAGGATCCAGGTCCTTAAAACGTGTTTTTCTGCAAACTTCTCTGCATGCCTTCTAAAATGCCCCCTGCTCTGTCTCTAGTTTCTGAGTTGCTCAATCTGATTAATACGGCCCTCCAAACAATGGTTCTCAGAGACTTTACCTTTTTACTTTAGCTTTTTAAAGTTACTTCATAGGCCCTAAGCCCTAAACCTCACTGGAAGACACCTAAGGTCCAGGCTACTTCTTAGCCACAGATCACAGCAGTTATAGCCTCATCCTCAGTCTGCAACCTTTTTAAAATTTCCCTTCTTTTCTGTAGCCTACCATTCCCAACCAAACTTCTTTTAGGATTTGTAGGCTGTAATTGGGCACTTCCTAAGGTAAAAACTGACATCCTGGAGGTAAAGATTATCTGTATCCACAAGCCCTGTCAATTCTTTCTTTAAAATGTTCCCTGCTCCTTTCTGCCTATTCCCTCTGCCATACCCTAGGGACCTTTATCACCAGAATTAGGCTCACACAGAGCCTCTGTTAGTCTGTACAATACCAATCTTCCCTCTCTCAAATCTTTCCCACCTGCCTTCCCCCTACTCCCCAACAAGCTAGAAAGGACTCTTGATATCAACCATATTAAGTCTAAACTCCTCTGTTTGTTCTCTATGCCCTTTACAACCTATCCCATTTTGCTTATTAGACTTTATTTCCCACAATTATACATATGCTTTCTGTTTATTGTGCACAAACATGTACTGTTCATTTCAACCCATGGGCCAGGGATACCTTTCTGGATGGCAGAGTAGTAGGACCACAAGCTCAACTCTCCTAGTGACTACAACAAAACCACAACTGACTGCTAAACAACTATCAAAAAAAAAAAAAAAAAAAGACTAGAACCTACCAAAAAAGATCTTCCTCAGCTGGAAACATAAAGAGGGAACCGCAGCAGGATGGTAGGAGGAAGTGCTTGCAATATAACTGGGCTCCATACTCCCCGGGTGGGTGACCCACAAACTGATAAATAATTAAGTTGCAAAGGCCCTCCCACAGGAGTGAGAGTTCTGAGCCCCACATCAGGCTCCCCAGACTGGGGTTCTGGCACTGGGAGGAGGAGACCCCAGAACATCTGGTTTTCAAGGCCAATGCGGCTTAACTCCAGGAGCTCCGTGGGACTGGGAGAAACAGAGACTTCACTCTCTTGGGAAGTGCACACAGAATCTTGCACACAGTAGGTCCAAGGGCAAAGGCAGTGATTTCACAGGAACCTGGGCCAGATCTGCCTGCTGGTTTCGGAAGGTCTTCTGGGGATGTAGGGGGCAGCTGTGGCTCACCCTGGGGACATAAAAGCTGGTGGTGGACATTTGAGGAATGTTCATCTACATGTGCTTTCCTGGAGGCTGACATCTTGCTAGGGTCATTAGCACCAAGACCTAGCCCTACCCAACAGCCTGCAGGGAAGCCTCAGGCCAAACAACATACAGAGTAGGAACACAGCCCCACCCATCAGCAGACTTCCTGAGCCACAAACACCTCTAGACATGGCCCTACCCATCAGAAGCCCAAGACCAAGCTTCACCCAGCAGTGGGCAGGCACTGGCTCCTCCTGACAGGAAACCTGCATAAGCCTCTAGCCCAGCTTCATCTACCAGGGCAGATAATAGCAATAAGAACACAACAATCCCAAAGCCTGAAGGAATCCACAAACACAGGTCAGACTCTACACTGGGACTACCTGGACCCTGGCCCTCGGATAACAAGAGAGGAGTTTACTGCTGGAACACACAGATCGTCTCCCACAGAGGGCCACCTCTCCAAGGTCAGGAAACATAACCTACCTAAAAATACAAATAGAAAGATAGACAATATGAGGCAGCAGAAGAATATCTCACAGGCCAAGTCATCAGATAAAATCCCAGAAGAAGGAATAAATGATAAGGAGATAGGCAACCTATCCGAGAAAGAGTTTAGAATAATGATGGTTATGTTCAGAGAACTCAGAAGGAGTATAGATGCACAGGGGGAAGTTTTTAGCAAAGAGTTAGAAAATATAAAGAATACCCAGAGTTGAAGAATCAACCCATGGGCCAGATTCATTTCCATGTTCTTAGAACATGGTTTATAGAGGCAGGGTACAGGTCTAATAAATACGAGCTGACTGACTCAATAGCTGGTATTTGTTTCCCTTTCAGTGCCCTCCCATTTATTTATTTATTTATTTAATGGAGGTACTGGGGATTGAACCCTGGACCTTGAGCATGTTAAGCCTGCGCTCTACCACTGAGCTATTACCCTTCCCACCAAGTCTCACATTCTGCTTGAAGACTTCCCCAGTTTCTCCAACTCTTATGACCTCTTTGTTTGTTGAGGGGGAAAAAAATCAAAGAAAAGATAGGAAGGAAGGATAGAGGGAGGGAGGGAGGAAAAGAGGAAGACAAAATCCCAACAACAGAGAATAGGCTTTAGGAGTTGCAAAAGCAAAGGGAAGAGAAGGAAAGGTTTGTAGTCTGATAGTTCCCACTCTGAAGTTATTCAGGGAACAAAAGCTCAGTCACGGAATACTCAGTGACTTTCTATAGTGCCATATAATCTGTATCATTCTGTTCAGAACACATATACTGTCAGTGTTCCTTGTTAAGTGTTTCAGATGCATTCATTCTGCTTCCCCCATGTTAGTTCAGGAGTCATTTCTTCCTGCTTCCCTGATCCTCTATATTGAGCTAAATGCCCCCTCTTCATGCTCCTGTGACATCCTACCTGTGCTTACTTTTAACTCAATATCTTATATTGAAAGTGCCAATTTGTGAGTCTGACTCACTCTTAGACTGTGAGTTTCATGAGAGTAGGTCCGGGCTTACTTGTCCTTGTATTCTCTGTATCTTTTACAGGTATGTACATTCTGTACATGTAGATGCTACATAAATGACCTCTGAAGTAACTAGTCTGTAAACTTTGGAGGGTGAGGACCATCTGTTATACTTCTTGTCTTTCTATTCTGAATAACCAGTTCAGTGATTAGGTGTTCAGAAGAAGTTTGTTAATGCTAACATTTCTGTGCTCTGTTTCAACATTCACATATAACCTTACTCTTGCCCATCAAATCCTAGTAATTGAGCATTTAGTTAAAGTGTTCAATAGACTCTTATTCACTAAGATTGATGCTGATGGTCACTGTGACAGAGAAATAATAAACAAAGTCATTAATTATACTTCTGTTTAGAAACTTTATTGCAGACTCTATTGTTTAAATAAGAACTTCTGCCTCTTTCTCATACTTTCCGAGAATAGGACTTGGAGCCAGACAGAATTAAATTTGAATCTTGGCTATGCAAAAGCACTAGATATTTGACATTTGTTAAGGCCTTTTGGAATCTTAAATTAAGAATGGGGATAACATACTTATTCTGTAGGACATTATGAGGATTGAGTGTGATAATATGTATCAGGAGTCCTAGCACCATACTTGGCACATAATAGGCATCAACCAAAGTCAACTCTAGCTTCTTGACCCTGTCATCCTCAAGAGGGCAAGAGGGTCATTTGGGTCACCTCTTCCCACATAGTATCCACAGTGGATTACATGGTATTATCTAGTTTAGCCTAAGGTTAAGCTTCCTGTTCTTATAATACCTGTTCCACAGGAGGTATCAGACTTGTCTATACACATCTGAGCATGTAATATGTATGTACTTAGGAGAGTGTGTATGGTTGTTTGTATAGCTGCCAATGTGTGTACATCTGTATACAAGAGCCATAGGCTTCCAGCTATCCTCACATTTGATGTGAGAAACTTGAGAGGCACAAGTTAAAAATGTTGAATGGGGCAATTCTCTCCTTTTGCTGCTTTCACCTCCACCAACCTGACTTCCTCTGTTAAGTGACAGCATGTGAGAAGTACCTGAGATTAAGCTAGAGTGAACAGATTCCATTATCAACATATAAAATAGGAGGAATTTATTGTTTGTGGACTTTTTAATGATGGCCATTCTGACTGGTGTGAGGTGATACCTCACTGTAGTTTTGATTTCCTTTTCTTTGATAATTAGCGATATTGAGCATTTTTTCATGTGCCTATTGACCACTTGTATGTCTTCATTGGAGAATTGCTTGTTTAGGTCTTCTGTCCATTTTTGGACTGGGTTGCTAGTTTTTTTGTTATTAAGTTGTATGAGCTGTTTATAGATTCTGGAAATGAAACCTTTATCCATCGCATATTTGCAAATATTTTCTCCCATTCTGTAGATTGTCTTTTTGTTTTGCTTAGGTTTCCTTTGCTGTGCAAAAGTTTCTAAGTGTAATTTGTTTATTTTTGCTTTTATTTCTGTTGCCTGTGTAGACTGCCCTAGGAGAACATTGCTAAGATTTATGTCAGAGAATGTTTTGCCTATTTTCTTCTAGGAGGTATATAGTGTCTAGTTTTATACTTAAGTCTTTAAGTTTATTTTGAGTGTATTTAGCATATGATCCAGCAATCCCAGTCCTGGGCATATATCTGGAGGGAACTCTAATTTGAAAATATACATGCACCCCAATGTTCATAGCAGCACCATATACAATAGCCAGGACATGGAAGCTACCTAAATGTCCATTGACGGCTAACTGGATAAGGAAGTTGTAGTATATTTATGCAATGGAATACTACTCAGTGATAAAAAAAGAATAAAATAATGCCACTTGTAGCAACATGGATGGACCTGGAGATCGTCATTCTAAGTGAAGTAAGCTAGTAAGAGAAAGAAAAATACCATATGATATCACTCATAAGCGGAATGTAAAAAAATAGAAAAAAGAAAAAAGAGGACACTAATGAACTCATTTACAAAAGAAGGAGACTCACAGACATAGTAAACAATCTTATACTTACCAGGGAAAGCAGGTGGGAAGGGATAAATTTGGGAGTTTGAGATTTGCAAATGTTAGCCACTATATATAACAATAGATTAAAAATTTTTTTTCTGAATAGCACAGGAAACTATATTTAATATCTTGTAATAACCTTTAATAAAAAAAATGAAAACAAATATATGTATATATATATATGCATGACTGGGACATTATGCGGTACACCAGAAACTGACACATTGTAACTGACTATACTTCAGTTTAAAAAAAAGGCCTAAAATAGGAGAAATGTTCCACCATATTATCTAGCAATAAAACCCAAATGTTGCTATAGCTCAGTAATAGAAAAATGTTGAATGGGTAATACCACTTCGCTTTAGTGGGGCTGGATGAAGGTTAGAGATATTATTTCCAACCTCCCAATTTCGGGTAGAACTAAGGGAGTGGAAAATGTATAAGGCACACCAAATAGCCTTGGTGAGCAGCTCCAAGCATCACATTCTGTTTGTGGCCGCCCTCATTTTGGTCAGAGGGTCTGTGGTATTTTCCCCTCTAAAATGCTGAAGCCAAACCTTCACGCCAACAATTTCCATCCCTCTAGGTAATTGCCAATTATCTCCAGAATCATTAGGGGAGCACAAAAATATTTTCCAAAGCAACATTAATTTTAATTAACTTATATTTTAAAAAAATGTACGTCAGTGGGTTTCAGTTCCGGCAAAGCTGACTAATTAGTCTATTACAGACAAACCTCTTGCTGAGGACAATTTAAAAAGATGGATAAACTATTATTTTTTTAAATACCAATTTGAAGGCATAGAAGAGCTACCAAAGTGAGAATTTTTTAATCCAAGATCTGAAAGGGAAATTAAAAAAGGCCAAGAAGGGTGAACCTGGTGTTTGGGGAAACTTTACCCTGAAGATAATTGCTGATTCCAAGAACAAAAGCAGCACTGAGAAGCTGAAAAGACCTTTCAGCAATTTTCTATCCAGGAATGGCAAGACAAAAATTGTAGTAAAGAGTCTGAAAAGAAGGAAGGACCCTGGTAAATACAACAGGCTTTTGATTTGGCCCTTAGAAGGACTGAAACCCTGCTGTGAATTTCTCAGACATTTATTACATAAAGGTATTCATCTCATAACCCATCTTCTTGACAAAAAGTAAATCCTCTCTGGAGGAAGAAAATATATGGAACCTCAAATCATCTCGAGAGTTCAGCTGGTTTTTTAAAAGAAATTGACAATGTGGTCCTAAGATCTGTATGAAAATGTAAAGGATATAGGTCCTAAAATAACCAAAACAATTTTGAGAATAGAAGAACAAAGTTAGAGTACTTACCTTCCTGAGCTCAAGATTTACCATAAAGCTACATCAGACTTACAGTAGAAGTAGATAGAAATAGATTAACAACCAGAATCAAGTCCAGAAATAGACCCAGATATATACAGTCAACTGATTATCAACCAAGGCACCAAGTAAGATCAATGGGGAAAGGAAAGTCTATTTAATAAATTGTGCTAAAACTAGATATCTCTGTGGAATAATTTTGATCCCTACTGTACTCCATACACAAAAATTAATTCAAGATGGATCACAGACCTAAATGTAAAAGCTAAAACCATAAAGCTTCTAGAATATCTTTGCAACCATGGAGTAGGCAAAGTTTTCTTAGGCATAACATAAAATGTACTAACCACAAAAGCAAAAAGTAAAATATTT
This sequence comes from Vicugna pacos, assembly GCF_048564905.1. NCBI lineage: Eukaryota > Metazoa > Chordata > Mammalia > Artiodactyla > Camelidae > Vicugna > Vicugna pacos. Next base: position 25,572,917 of record NC_133005.1, on the reverse strand, counting down.
AGAGGGTAGGGTATAGCTCAAGTGGTAGAGCAAATGTTTAGCATGCATGAGGTTCTGGGTTCAATCCTCAATATCTTCTCTAAGAATAAATAAATAAATAAACCTAATTACCCCCCGACCAAAAACAAACAAACAAACAAAGTGAAATACTTGACTTCAAGAAAATTAAAATACTTGCCCATCAAAAGAAAGAATTTTGAAAATTAGTAAGAAGCAACAGACTAAGAAAAAATATTCTAATACTCATATACGGCAAAAAAAAAATTGTATCTATAACATATGAAGAATTCCTACAGGAGAATTCTGGGAAGATGGTGAAGAAGCATAAAGAATTTACCTTCCTACTTAGACGACAACTGTGCAGACAGAATCTGTCTAATGCAACTATTTAGGAACTCTGGAGTCTGTTGAAGGCTTCTAACTTCTAGGGGAAGCTGTGGGCGGTAAACTGTGGTTAATTTTGGCTCTTAGCACAGTAGCAGCTACCCATGTCAGGCACCTATGTGCTTGTTTGCGGAGAAGCTTGCACAAAGTTTTCAGGAACCAAGCTAGGCAAAAGAATATCCCATCTTCAAAATATTGGGCTCTGTGCTGGCTGTTGATTGTTGTTTCTCATCACAGAGGTGTAGACAAAAATGCAAGTGGCCAATGTTGTTGCACCTCCCCACATTGTTGCAGGCCCCTCTCTCTCCAGCCAAAGTGACTTGCATGTGATTTAAGAAATTAGCATCCTTCTCCTTTTCTTAATTTTTCTCTTTCCCCCTTTTGGGAGCCAGACATTAAAGACTAGGACATTAAAAAACAAATGCACATACAGAAAAAATTAGAAAGTGACCATGTATGCCTACAGAAAGGCTTAGAAAAGACCTGAGAAGATCTTAAGTTTATACCTCAGGCTGATGTAGGGCAAAGCGACAGGCTGCAACAATCAAAACCAAAACAATAGTAATAACAATAACAAAAAAAGCAGGAACTCTGGGGAAGGATGACAATTTGATTTTCAGAGACATTATTAAATTCATACATTATTAAATTCAAATGTCCAGTTTAAAAAAATCACAAGGCATATAAAGAAATAAGAAAATATAACTATTCAAAAGGAAAAAAAATCAACAAGTTTATACTGTATAGCACAGGGAAATAAATTCAGTATCTTGTAGTAACCTATAACAAAAAAGAATATGAAAATGAAAAAAATGTAAATCAACAGAAATTGTTCCTGAAAAAGATCTGATGGCAGATACGCTAGGCAAAGACCTTAAAACAACGATCTGAAAGATGCTTGAAGAACTAAAGAAAAATGTGCAGAAACTAAAAAAAAAAAGTATTAACAAAGTGGAAATGTCCAAAAAGAGACAGAAAACCTAAGATGAAATCAAAAAGAAATTATGGTGCTGAAAAGTACAATAATGTAAAACAGTTTGTAATGTTAATTTTTGTTTTCTAAATCATTTAAGAGGCACTTAAAAATAATTGTTAGTCTAAAACATAGTATTATTTTAACTCTGGGCTGTAACTTCATTTTCCATTTTCTACAAAATGTAAGATACTAATTAATTTAAAAGAATTACTAGTTTATGTTTTTGGGTACACAATGTATCAAGACATAATTTTGTAACATCAACAACCAAAAGGGGCAGGGATGGAAGTGTAAAGGAGCAGAGTTTTTGTATGTTATTGAAATTAAGCTGGTACGAATTTAAATTAGAGAGTTACAACTTTAGGATGTTAAATGTAATTTCTATGGCCAAAAAACAGCTATAGAATATACCCAAAAGGAAAGAGAAAAGAATGTAAACATTTCACTGCAAAAAATCAACTAAATACAAAAGGAGCCAGTAATGGAGAAGGAAATAAGAGACGAAAAAGCAACAAGCTATACAGAAAACAAATAGCAAAATGATAGGATTAAGTCCTTCCTTATCAGTAATTATTTGAGATGTAAATGAATTAAACTCTCCAATAAAAATAGAGACTGGTAGAATAGATAAAAACATAAGATCCAACTATACACTGTGTACAAGAGACTCACATTAGATCCAAATAAACAAAAAGATTGAAAGTGTAAAGATGGGAAAAGGTATTCCATGCAAATAGTAACCGCAGGAGTGGCAATACTAATATCAGACAAAATAGACTTTAAATCAAAAAGGTTACAAGAGATAAAAAGGACATTATATATTAATAAAAGGTTCAAAACAGCAAAAAGATAAACATTTATAAGCATTGACTCACTAATAGCAGACCATCAAAATATATGAAGCAAAACCTGACAGAATTGAAGGGAGAAATGGACATAAAAAATAACAGTTAAAGTCTTTAATATCCCACACTCAATAATGGGTAAAATAACCAGATAGGAGATAAGTAAGAAGAAAACAGAAGATTTAAACAACACAATAAGCCAACTAGATCTAAGAGACATATGCAGAACACTCTATCCAACAGCAAGAGCATAAACATTCTTCTCAAATGCCCATGGGACATTTTCCAGGAGAGAGTATATGTTAGGTCACAAATTAAGTCTCAAGAGATATAAAGATAGATATCTTACAAAGTATCTTCTCCAATCACAACAGGATAAAGTTAGAAACTAATAATAGAAATAAAACTGGAAAATTATCAGATTTGTGGAAATTAAACAACACACTTAAACAACCAATGGATCAAAGAAGAAATCACCAGGGAAATTATAAGATATTTAGAGATGAATGAAAACAATAAGATAGTATACAAAAACTTATGAGATGCAGTGAAAGCACTGATGATAGGGAAATTTATAGCTATAAACACATCAAAGACTAAAAAAGATCTCAAATTACAATTAACTCTACAAGTTAATAAACTAGAAAAAGAAGAATAAACTAAACTTAAAGCAGGAAGAAGGAAATAAGAATAAACTAAACTTAAAGCAGGAAGAAGGAAATAGTAACGATTAGAGCAGAGATAAATGAAATAGAAAAAAATAGAAATAATTAATGAAACCAAAAGTTAACTCTTCCAAAAGACCAACAAAACTGACAAACCTTTAGCTAGAGGGACTAAGAAAAAAGACTCAAATTATTAAAATCAGAAATGAAAGTAAGGCTATTACTACCAATCCTACAGAGATAAAAAGAGTTTGAGAGTACTATGAACAATTTACACCAACAAACTGGATAACCTAGATGAAGTGGACAAACTCCCAGAAACACAAAACCCACCAAGACTAAATCACAAAGAAATAGTAAATCTGAATAGACCCATAACTAGTTAGGAGATTGAATCATTAATAAAAAGTCTCCCAGCAAAAAAGCACTGGACCTGATGGCTTCACAGGTGAAATCTCTGAAGAATTTAAGAATATCAATCCTGCTCAAACCTTTCCAAAACATTGAAGAGGAGGGAATACTTCTTAACTCATAGTGGCAGATAAAGACACTACAAGAAAATAAAACTACAGACCAATATTCCTTACGAACACTATACAAAAATCCTCAACAAAATACTAGCAAACTGAATTCAGTAGCATATTAAAAGGATTATATGGCATGACAAAGTGGGAGTTATTTCTGGAATGCAAGGGTGGTTCAATATATGAAAATTATTGTTTTACATCACATTAAAAGGGAAAAAAACACATGATCATCTCAATTGATACAGAAAAAGCATTTGATGAAACTGAATACCCTTTTATGATAAAAACACTAAAAAAACTAGACTAGAAGGAGTCTACCTCAACACAATAACAGCTGTATATGAAAAACCCACAGCAAATATCATACTCAATGGTGAAACAATAAAAGCTATTTCTCTAAGATCAGGAACAAGATAAGGTTGCCCACTTTCACCACTATTTAACATAGTACTGGAAGTTCTAGCTAGAGCAATAAAGCAAAAAAAAAAAAAGTACGTATCAAAAGTGGAAAGGAAGAAGTAAAAGTATCTCTTTCTTCAGATGACATAATCTTATAAGTAGAACATCCTAAAAATTCACACAAAAGAACTGTTAGAACTAATACATGAATTCAGCAAAATAGAAAGTTGCAAAATCAACACACAAAAATAAGTTGCATTTCTATACACTAACAAAGAACAATCTGAAAAGGAAATTACAAAAACAATTCCATTTACAATAGCATAAAAAGGAATACATACCTTATACAATGAAAACTATAAAGAATTGCTGAAAGAAATTAAAGAATACATAAATAAATGGAATACATCCCACATTCATGGATTGGAAGACTTTATATTGTTAAGCTGTCAATACTGTCCAGAGTAACCTAGAGATTCGATGCAATCAACAGATTCGATGCAATCCCTACCAAAATCCCAATGACATATTTTTTCCCAAAATAGAATAAAGGCATCCTAAAATTCATATGGATTATCAAGAGACTCAAATAGCCAAAACAATCTTGAAAAAGAAGAACAAAGCTTGGAAGCCCCATACTTTCTGACTTCAAAACTTACTACAAAGCTATAGTAATCAAAACAGTGTAGTACTGGCACAAAGACAGACATATAGAACAAAGATAGAATAGAGAGCTCAGAAATATACCTTCACATATACGGTATTTAATTTTTGATAAGAGTGTCAAGATCATTCCATGGGGAAAATAGTCTTTTCAACAAATGGTGCTAGGAAAACTAGATATCCACATGCAAAAGAATAAAATTGGACCCGTATCCAACACCATATAGAAAAATTAACTAAAACTGAATCAAAGATTAACTTTTAAGACCTAAAACTATAAAAACTTTTAGAGAAAAACAGAAAAAAAAATGTCATGGCATAGGATTTGGTAATGATTTCTTGGATACGACAGTAAAAGTACCAGCAACAAAAGAAAAAATTGACAAACTGGACTCCACAGAATTTAAAAAGTTTGTGTATCAAAAGCCAATATCAACAGAGTAATAAGGCAACCCACAGAATGGGAGAAAATACTTGCAAATCATATATCTGATAAAAGATCAATATCTAGAATATAGAGAAAACTCCTAAAACTCAACAATAGTAACAACCAATTCAAAAATGAGCAATGGATTTGAATAGACATTTTCTCAAGAAGCTATATAAATGGCCAATAAGCACATGAAAAGATGCTGACCATCACTAATCTTTAGGGAAATAAAAATCAAAACAAAAGTGAGATAGTTCACACCCATTAGTATGACAACTATTAAAAAACAAGTGTTGGAAAGAATGTGGGGAATTTGGAACCCTTGTGCACTATTGGTGGGAATGTAAAATGGTACATGCACATGTAAAATAGTATGGTGGTTCCTCAAAAAATTAAAAACAGAATTTCCATATGATTCAGCAATTCCACTTTGGAGCATATGCCCAAAAGAATTGAAGGTAGAGGTAGAATCTCAAAGAGATATTTACACTCATGTTCATAGCAGCATTATTCATAATAGCTAAATTGTGGAAGCAAACCAGTGTTCATCAGCAGATTAATGGATAAGTAAAATGTGATCTATACATAAAAAATGGATTATTTGACCTTTAAAAGGAAGGAAATTCTGACTTAAGCTATAACATGAATAAACCTTGAGGACTGGATAAAGATGTGGTACATAAATACAATTGAACACCACTCAGCCATAAAAAAGAATAAAATAATGCCATTTGCAGCAACATGGATGGACCTGGAGATCATCATTCTAAGTGAAGTGGGCCAGAAAGAGAAAGGAAAATGCCACATGATACCACTTATATGTGGAATCTAAAAAATAAAATAAAATAAAATAAGGACACAAATGAACTATTTATTATTTATAACTTAGACTATTGATTACTTGAATATGTGTAAGCTCATTTGTCCTTTATGATTGGATTACCGAGTTCCTTTGATTCTTATTTTGTGGTTGGTTTTATTCCTTTGATAACTATGCAAGTTTAAAAAGCTAAAGCTCTAATCTGTTCTTAGAAACAATGATCAGTACATATATGCAAACTAAAAAAAATGTGCAGTATATTGTATATATGTATTTACATGCAATATAATGTATATGTGCAGTCAAACTGTAATAGTTCTAGCTAATAAAACTGAAAAAGAAAAAAAAGCCAGAAAACAATGGAAAGGTATCTTTAAAATGAAATAAAATGACTGCCAATTTAGAATTCTACATTTAGAAAAATGACTTTTTCAGAAATGAGGGTGGAAATAAAGATAGTTTCAGAAAGAGAAAAACTAAAAAATTTGTCATCAGTAGTCCCACAGTAAAAGAAATGCTAAAAAGGTGTTTTTCAGGTGGAAGGAAAAAGGAAAAGCACAAAAGTGAAAGGAGAAATATAGGGCAACATAAAGTTAAAGGCAGTGGGTAAATCTTAATAAATACTGATTGTATAAAATAATAGCAGTGACAATAACAACAATATAAATAAAATTTATGTAAAATTGTATTTAAAATATAAATTTAAAAATACATAATTAAAATACATGGCAATGAAAACACAAAATGAATGTGTATGCATGTTTGTGCATTGGATAATTGAACTTAAAATATTTTTCGATTCTTACATTGTCTGGGAAATAGAAAATTCCTATTTGACTCATGATATAATCTGTATGGTACCCATTTTAAAAAAGTAAAATGATGTACAACTAATAAATTAATAGGGAAAATGAGATAATAAAAAATAATTAGCCCAAAAGAAGGAAAAAAGGAAATAAAAGGGAACATAAAACAAATGGGACAAATAAAAGCAAATACTAAGTTTGGTGCAGGCATTATGGAAAAGAAAAATATATATATACCCACATATATATGTATAGATGAATCACTATGCAGTACACCAGAAATTAGCACAACAGTGTAAACTGACTATACTTCAATAAAAAAAGAAAAAAACAAATACTAAGATGATAGATTTAAGCTTAAATATATGAGTAATTACATTAAATGTAAATGGGCTTCAATTTAAAGACAAAGATCATCAGACTGTGTTAGTTTCCTATTGTTTTGTAACAAATTACCACAAATTTAGTGGCTTAAAACAACACTAATTTATTATCTTTAAGTTCTCGAGGTCAGAAGTCCAAAAGGGGTTTAATGGGCTAAACTCAAGGCGTTGTCAGGGTAAGGTATTCCATCTGGAGTCTCTAAGGGAAAATCTATTTCCTTGGTTTTTTTGGCTTTTAGAGTCCACTGTATTCCTTGCCTCAAAGATCTTCCTGTATCATCAAAGCCAGCAGTGTAGCATCTTTAAATCTCTCCTTGATCTAACTGTCTCGCCTCCCTCTTTCACTTATAAGGACATTTAGGATTATATTGGGTCAACCCACATTATCAGCATAATATCCTCATCTCAAAATCCTTCACTTAATCACATCTACAAAGTCACTTTTGCCACATGAGGCAATATATTCTCAGGTTCTAGTATAGGATGTAGACATCTGTGATGGTTAATTTTATGTGTCATCTTTACTGGGTTACAGGTACCTAGATAGTTGGTCAAACTTTATTCTAGATGCTTCTGTGAGAGCGTGTTTGAATGAGATTAACATTTCAGTCAGTACACTGAATAAAGCAGATTGTTCTTCATAACATTCCATACGCCTCAACCGATCAGTGGAAGACCTGAACAGAACAAAAGGCTGACTCTCCCCTGAGTAAGAGAGAGTTCTTCTCCCTGATGGCCTACTGAAATATCAGCACTGGTTCTACAGCAGCCTCCTGGCCTTCAGATTCAAACTGGGATATCACCTCTGCAGCCTCTTTAATCACATGAGTCAATTCCTTACAACAAATTTCTCTCTCTCTCTTTCCCTCCTTCCCTCTAGATAAAAATATAGATATATAGATATATATATCCCCTATTGATTCTGTTTCTCTGGAGAATCCTCTAGCACAACATCTTTGAAGGGCCATTATAATGACTACCACAGACTGGAGAATAAAGCCAACTTAATGCTGCTTATAAAATATATATTTTAAATGTAAGATTTAGATAGTTTTAAAGTAAGAAGATGGAAAAAGATATGACATACAAACACCAGCCAAAAGAAAGCTGATTAACTACACTAATATCAGATATAGTAGACTTTAAGGAAAGAAGTATTGCTACAGATAAATTCTTCATAATAATGAAAGGTCAATTCAGTAGTTCTAAAGAGTATAACAGTTCTAAAGATATTTGTAGCTAATACTATAGTCTCAATATATAAAGCAAAAATGGACATAACAAAGAGTAAAACTACATAATTCTGGTTTTTACAATGTAATACGTTATATCCCTCCCACAGTAGCACAGACAAAAATTTAATGATGTAAAAGAACTAAACAATATGATTTACACACTTGATCTTACTAACTTAATTGAATGCTGTACCCAGAAACTGCAGAATATACATTCTTTAGAGTGTGAATGGAACATTTATCAAAATAAACTATATATGGGGCCATAAAACAATTTTAAACAAACTACAGAGGATGGAAATTATATAGAATATGCTTTCTATCCACAGTGGAATTAAGATAGAAATCAGTTAACAAAAAATAATTAGAAAAATCCCTATACATATATGAAAAAGATGGTAAGAATATTTTCAACATCTTTTTTGACAGTGAATTTGAAAATTTAGGCCAACTGGATAAATGCTTAGAAAAATACAAACTACCTAAAGTGACACAAGAAGGAAGGGCAGATCTGAATAATCCTGTATCTATGAAAGAAATTGTATCAGTAATTAAAACTTCTACATCAAGAAAGTGCTAACCCCGGATGTTATTCACCCTGGATGTACTGATCCAAACATTTAATGAAGAAAAAATACCAATTTTACTCAAACTCTTCCAAAGAATTAAAAAAGATGGAAGACTTCCCAACTAATTTTATGAAGCTGACATAATTTTTATTTTGAAATCTATTAAGGACATCACAAGAAAAAAGTTACAGGTCAAACTTATAACAGAGATGTAAAAACAGTAGCATGTAAAATTAGCATTATAGAAAAGGGTTAATACTTCATGACCAAATTGGACTCATTCCAGAAATATAAAATTAAATTACCATTCAAAAAGCAATCACTGCTGCTCATCATAATAAAAAGAATAAGGTAGAAAAACAGTTTCATTTTACTTAAGGAGGAAAATGCATTTTATAAAATTTAATATTCATTAATGTTTAAAAATCATTCCACATTAGGAATAGAAGAGAACTTTCTCAATCTGATAAAGGATATCTACAAAAAGTAAACTTCAGCAAATATCAAACTTAATTGAAATATTAAAAGCTTTCTTTCTGAGAACAGGACTATGACAAGGATGTCTGCTGTCTTCACTTTTATTCAGCACTATATTTAAGAATCCTAATTAGTCCAATAACTTAAGAAAAATAATAAAAAGAACAAAGATTGTTAAAGAAAAATCTCATTCACACACTGCATGATTGTGAATCTACAGAATACGCTTAGTAAGATTTCTGTTTACAAGGTCAATACAAAAATTGTTATTTTAATATATCAGTATCAAACAATTAAAAACTATACATTAAATTATGCCAATTATATAAGAAATATAATAAGAAATAAACCCAATGAGTGATATGCCAGACATCTATGAAGAAAACTATAAAATATTATAAAAAATTTATTAAGACTTTTTGAATGCAGGATCAAATTCATGGAGTGGAAATTTTAATATGGTAAAGACTCCGACATTGATGTACAGATTTAATGCAACTTCCAAAGCCCAGCAGGACTTTTTTTTTGGTGGAATGTGAAAAGTTATTCTAAAATTTATGTGGATGCCCCTCACTCCCATCCCACCAGACCCAACAGGTGCCCTTGACTGGCACTGTAGCCCCTCCAAAGCAGCCCTCAAACTCGGGGGCTGGCCCCACATACCTGAGTGCCCATAACAGTTAAGGCCAAGTCTTACAGCTAGTCATGTCAGGGGCCAAGCCCTCACACTAGTGTGCCCAAAACTGTTGTGGCCCAGCCACAATAGGAGGATGCACACAGCCCACATAGGGGATACTCCTAAAGCACCTGGCTCTGGCAACTTGGGGTGTTCACACTACTGAGCCCCACAGGACACTTTCAACACAAAGATACTCCATGAATACCACAAGATGTAGCTGATTTACCTAATACATAGAAAGAAACAAGAGAATTAGGCAAAATGAGAAGACAAAGAAATATGTTACAAACAAGAGAACAAGACAAAACTCGGGGAAAAAACCCTAAAAATGGAAATAAGCAATCTTCGAGATAAAGGGTTGAAAGTAATGATCATAAAGATGCTCACTGAACTCAGGAGAATAATGGAGGAACCCAATGAGAATTTCAACAGAGAGACAGAAAATATAAAAACAACCAATCAGAGCTGAAGAATACAATACCTGAAAGAAAAACACACTAGAGGGAACCAACAGCAGATTAGATGATGCAGAAGAATGAATCAGTGATCTGGAAGACAGGGTAGTTGAAATCACCCAATCTGAACAGCAGAAACAAAAAAGAAACAAAAAAATGAGGATAGTTTAAGAGACCTCTAGGACAACATCAAGCATACTAATATTCACATTATAGGGGTCACAGAAGGAGAAGAGAGAGAGAAAGGGACAGAAAACCTATTTGAAGAAATAATGGCTGAAAATTTCCCTGACATGGCAAAGGAAACAAACATCCAACTCCAGGAATTACAGAGAATCCCAAACAATGAACCCAGTGAGACACTCACTGAGTCACATTATAACTAAAATGTCAAAAGTAAAAGATAAAGAGAGAACACTAAAAGCAGCAAGAGAAAGAAAACTAGTTAAACACAGGGGAGCCTCCATAAGACTGCCAGCTGACTTTTCAGCAGAAACTTTATAGGCCAGAAGGGAGTGGTAAACATATTCAAAGTGCTGAAAGGAAAAAAAATTTATAACCAAGAATGCTCTACCTGGCAAGGTTATCATTCAGAAGTGATAGAGAGATAAAGAGCTTCCCAGACAAACAAAAGCTCAAGGAGTTCATCACCCTAAACTGAACTTACAAGAAATATTAAAGGGACTTATTTAAACAGAAAAGAAAGGCCAAGACTAGAAATATGCAAGTTATGAAAGAAAAAACATCACCAATAAAGGCAAACATACAGTAAAGTTAGTGGATCAACAACCTACATAGCAAGTATGAATGTTAAAAGACAAAACTAATAAAATCATATATAACTACAATAATTAGTTAAGGGATACACACAGAAAAGATGTAAAATATGAAGTCAAAAACAAAATGTTGAGGGTGGTTAAAAATGTAGTGCTTTTAGAATGCATTCAAACTTAAGTGGCCATCAACTTAAAATATACTGCTATATACTTAGGTTGTTATATAAGACCCTCATGGCAACCATGAACCAAAATAATAGATACACAAAAAATAAAGAGAAAAAAATACAAATGTAACACTAAAGAAAGGAATAAAACCACAAGGGAAGGGAAGAGAGCAAGAGAAAAAGAAAGGAATAGAGAACAATAAAAATTACAGAAAACAACAAAATGGCAATACATTCATACCTATCAATAATTACTTTAAATATAAATGGACTATATGTTCCAATCAAAAGACAAAGGGTGGCAGAATGGATAAAAAGAAACTCCCACATATATGTTGCCTAGAAGAGACTCACTTCAGAGCTAAAGACACACACAGACTAAAAGTGAGGGGAATAAAAAAAGATATTCCATGCAAATGGAAACAAAAAAGAAATATTGGGTAGCAGTATTTATATCAGTAAAAAGTAGACTTTAAAACAAAGACTGTAACAAGAGACAAAGAAGGGCATTACATAATGATAAAGGAATCACTCCAAAAAGAAGATATAACACTTGTAAATATATATGCTCCCAACAAAGAAGCACCTAAATACATAAAGCAAACATTAACAAACATAAAGGGAGGAATTGACCAGAATGCAATAACAGTAGGGGACTTTAACACACCACTTCCATCAATGGAGAGATCATCCAGACAGAAAAATAATAAGGAAACACTGGCCTCAAACAACACATTAGACCAATGAATGTCATAGATATATAAAGAATATTCCATCCAAAAATTGCAGAATATGCATTCTTTCCAAGTGCACATGAAACATACTCCAGAATAAATCATATGTCAGGCCACAAAACAAGTCTCAATAAATTAAAAAAGACTGAAATTACGTCAACCATCTTTTCTGACCACACTGGTATGTGACTAGAAATGAAGTACCAGAAAAAAAAAAACAACAAAAAAACCTAGAAGAAGCACATACACATGGAGGCTAAACAACATGGTGCTAAACAATCAATGGGCCACTGAAGACATCAAAGAGAAAAAAAAAAATACCCGAGGACAAATGAAAATGGAAACATAATATCCCCAAATCTATGGGACACAGCAAAGGCAGTACTGAGGGAAGTTTATAGCGATATATGCCTATGTCAGGAAACAAGAAAAATCTCAATTAAACAATCTAACCTTATATCTAAAGGAACAGTAAAAAGAACAATAAAGTCCAACGTTAGTAGAAAGAAGGAAATAATAAAGATCATAGTGGAAATAAATGAAACAGAGACAAAAATAGAAAAGATAAAACTAAGAGATAGCTCTATGAAAAGATAAATAAAATTGATAAAACTTTAGCCAGATTTATCAAGAAAAAAAGAGAAAGGGCTCAAACAAATAAATAAATCAGAAATGAAAGAGGAGAATTTACAACTGAGTTACAGAAATACAAAAGATCATGAGAGACTTACATGAACATTATATGTCAACAAATTGGACAACCTAGAAGTAATTGCTAAATTCCTAAAAACATATAACTTTCCAAGACTGAATCAGGAAGAAATAGAAAATCTGAACAGACATCACGAGCAATGATTCAGTAATTGATTCGGTAATCAAAAGACTTCTAACAAACAAAAGTCCAGGAACACACAGCTTCACAAGTGAATTCTATCAAACACTTAAAGAGTTAATAACTATCTTTCTCAAACTATTCCAAAAAAATTATGAGGAAGGAATGCTGTCAAACTCATCCTATGAGGCCAACGTTACCCTGATACCAAAACCAGACAAAGCACCACAAAAAAGGGAAATTACAGGCCAATATCCCTGATGAATATAGGTGAAAAAACCCTCAACAAATTATAGATAAGCCAAATTCAACAATACATTAAAAGGATCATACACTATTATCAAGTGAAATTTATTCCAGAGAAGCAAGGATTTTTCAATATCTGCAAATCAATCAATGTGATACACCACATTAACAAAGTGAAGGATTAAAATCATATTATTCTCTCAAAAATGGCGGAAAAGCTTTTGACAAAATTCAACATCCATATATGATAAAAATTCTCAACAAAATTGGTATTGAGGGAACATATTTCAACATTATAAAGGCCATATATGATAAGCTCAAAACTAACTCAATGGTGAAAAGCTGAAATCATTTTCTCTAAGATCAGGAACGAAACAGAGATGCTCACTCTTGCTACTTTCATCCAACCATAATATTGGAAGTTCTAGCCACAGCAATCAGACAAGTATAAGAATAAAGGGTATCCAAATTGGAAAAGAAGTAAAAGTGTCATTGTTTGCAGATGACATGATATTATACACAGTAAACCCAAAAGACTCCACCAAAACTATTAGAATTAATAAATAAATTCAGTAAAGTTGCAAGATAAAAAATTAATACACAGAAATCTGTTGAGTTTCTATACACTAATAACTATCTATCAGAAAGAGAAATTAAGAAATAATCCTATTTATAGCTGCATGAAAAGAATAAATTACCTAGGAGTAAATTTAACTAATCAGGTGAAAGATCTGTACTCTGAAAACTATAAGACATTGAGGAAGGAAATTGAAGACAACATAAATAGGTGGAAAGATACACCATGCTCATGAATTGGAAGAACTGTTAAAATATCCATACTACCCAAAGCACTCTACAGATTCAATGCAATCCTTATCAAAATAAGGCATTTTTCACAGAACTAGAACAAATATTTCTAAAATTTGTATGGAATCACAAAAGACCCTGAAGAGCCAAAGCAATCTTCTGAAAGAAGAACAAAGCTGGAGGTATCATGTGCCCTGGTTTCAGACTATACTACAAAGTTAAGTGATCAAAACAGTGTGGTACTGGCACAAAAACAGACACATAGATCAATGGTACAGAATAGAGAGCCCAGAAATAAATCCACACTTATATGGTCAATTAACCTATGACAATGAAGGCAAGAATTTACAAAGAGGAAGGGACAGGTTCTTCAATAAATGGTGTTGGAAAACTGGACAGCTGCATGTTAAAGAATCAAACTGGACCATTTTCTTACACTATATTCAAAAATAAAATTAAAATGGATTAAAAACTTAAATATAAGACCTGAAATCATAAAACTCCTAGATGAAAACATCGGCAGTAAACTCTTAGACACTGGTCTTAGTAATATTTTTTGGGATCTGTCTCCTCTGGCAAGGGAAACTAAAGCAAAAAACCCAAAAAAACAAATGAGACTACATCAAACTAAAAAGCTTAAGTATGCAAAGGAAACTATCACAAAACAAAATGACAGCCTACTGAATGGGAGAAGATATTTGCAAACAGTGTATCTGATAAGGGGTCAGTATCGAAAATATACAAAGAACTCACACTACTCAATATCAAAAAACAAACAACCCCGTTAAAAAATGGTCAGAGGACCTGAATAGAGACTTTTCCAAAGAAGACATACAGATGGCCAACAGATACATGAAAAGATGCTTAACATCATTAATCATCAAGGAAATGGGAATCAAAACCACAATGAGGTATCTCATACCTTTCAGAAAGGCTGTCATCAAAAAAACAACAAATAACAAGCACTGGCAAGGATATGGAGAAAAGAGAACTTTTGTGCATTTTTGGTGGCAATGTAAATTGGTACAGCCTCTATGGAAAACAGTATTGAGGTCCCCCAAAAACTTAAAAATAGAACTGCCATATGATCTGGCAATTCCACTTCTGGGTATTTACTCAAAGAAAACAAAACCACTAATTTAAAAATATATATGAACAATATACATTCAATGAACAGTAATGTTCATTGCAGCATTATTTACAATAGCTAAGATACGGAAGCAATGTAAATATCCATTGATACATGAATGGATAAAGAATATGCAGTATATATACACAATGGAATACCACTCAGCCATAAAAAAGAATGAAATCTTGACATTGTGACAACACAGAGGGTATTATGCTAAATGAAATGAGTCAGACAGAAAAAGACAAATATCATATGTTTATCACTTACATGTGGAACCTAAAACAAAACAAAACAAAACAAAACATAACAAAAACAGAAACAGACATAGATACAGATAAAAAACTGATGATTGCCAAAGGGGAGTGGGGTGGGGGCTGGGTGAAATAGGTGAAGGGGATTAAGAGGTACAAACTTCCAGTTATAAAATAAATTAAGTCATGGGGATGTAATATATAGCATAAGAAATATAGTCAATAGTACTGTAATAACTTTGTATGGTGACAGATGGTTATTAGACCTATCATGGTGATCATTTTGTAATACTTTTAAATGTCAAACCAGTATGTTGTACACCTGAAACTAACATAATATTGTATGTCAACTATACTTCAATAAATAAATAAGCAAATTAATTAACTTAAAAAACTGACATAGTATATAGCACAGGGAACTATATTTGATATCTTGTAGTAGCTTACAGTGAAAAAGAATATGAAAACGAATATATGTATATTCATGTCTGACTGAATCATTGCGCTATACAACAGAAACTGACACAACATTGTAAACTGACTATACCTCAATAAAAAAAAAAAAAACCTGATGTGGAAATGCAGAAGTTCAAGAACAGCCAAGACAATCTTGCAGAAGAACAGAAACATGAAAAATTTATCCTATTATGTATTAAGACTCATTACAAAGCTACAGTAATTGAAACAGCATGAAATTGGCACAAACGAATAAACAGGAAAAAATAGACACCTCATAACCATATTCACATATAGATAGACAATTGATTAATTATAAAAGTGAGGAATTAAGTCTTTTCAGTACATGATGCTGGGTCAACTGGATATCCATGTGGAAGAAGAAAAACAAAATATGACCTCACAGTATACCCTAAAATCAATTCCAGGTGGACAATGTTGTCAGACTATATTGGCACTAGCCACATTTAATTAAAGTAATTCAAAATAAATAAAATTTAAAATTCAGTGCATCAGACATACCAGCCACATTTCAAGTGCTCAACAGAGGTATCATATTGGCTATCATATTGGACAGAAGATAGAGAATAGTTCCATCACTGCAGAAAGTTCTATTTGACAGCACTATTCTAGAGGAAATTATAGCAGAATATCTTCATGAGTTTAGGGAAAATTTTCTTAAAAAGAATTTTTTAAACTATTTTTAAAATTTATTTATGTATTTATTTTACAGTATTATATTTTTATTAAAGTATAGTTGATGTACAATACTATATGTTACAGGTATACAATATAGTGATTCACAAAATTTTAAACATTATAGTCTATTTATAGTTATTACAGGGAGTTAAATATTTGTAGATACTGACAGGCATATGTAGACTAGAAAAACAAGATTATACGGTATAGCACAGGGAAATGTATACAAGATCTTGTGGTAGCTCACAGAGAAAAAGAAATGTGACAATGAATGTATGTTCATGTATAACTGAAAAATTGTGCTCTACACTGGAATTTTACACAACATTGTAAAATGACTATAACTCAATAAAAATGTTTAAAAAATATAGTTATTATAAAATATTGGCTATATTCCCCATGTTGTACAATACATCCTTGTAGCTTATTTTATACCTGATAGTCTGTATCTCTTAATCCTCCACCTCCATCTTGCCCTCCCTCTTTCCTCTCCTCACTGGTAACCACTAGTTCCTTCTCTGTATCTGTGAGTCTGTTTTTTTTCTGTTATATTCACTAGTTTGTTGTATTTTTTTAAATTCCACATATAAGTGATATCTTACAGTATTTATCTTTCTCTGTCTGACTTATTTCACTTAGTATAATGCCCTCCAAGCCCATCCATGCTGTACCTGAGAAACTAATACAACATTTTAAATCAACTGTATTTCAATTAAAAAGCAAGCAAGCAAGCAAGCAAGCAAGCAACCAACCAACCCACCCATTTAAAATATGGGCAAAAGAACTGAACAGACATTTTCCCAAAAGAGGAAATGCAGATGGCCAACAGGAACATGAAAAGTTGCTCAATGTCACTTATACCAGGGAAATGCAAATCAAAATCACAATGATATCATTTCACACCTGTCAGAATGGCCATCATCAAAAAGAATACAAATAACAAATGTTGGCAAGGATGTGGAGAAAAGGGAACGCTTGTACACTGTTGGTGGGACTGTAAATTGGTGTAGCCACTATGGAAAACAATATGAAAGTTTCTAAAAAACCTAAAAATAGAACCATCATATGGCCCAGCCGTTCCATTCCTGGGCATTTATCAGAGAAAAGCAAACATATTAATTCAAAAAGATACTTACACCCTGCTATTAACAGCAACATTATTTATAATTGCCAATATATGGAAGCATCCTAAGTGCACATCAATAGATGAACAGATAAAGAAGATGTAGCATATACATATGCAATGGAATACAACTCACCCATAAAAAAGGATATTTTGCCATTTGTGGCCTTTCATTCACTATTTTTTTCATTTCAAAACCCAGAATTTTATAACTGGCATAAACATTTCCATTGCATCAAAAACAACAAAGTACCTAGAAAAAAAACTTAACCAAGGAGGTTGCCTATACTCTGAAAACTGTAAAACACTGATGAAGGAAATTGAAGATGATACAAAGAAATGGAAAGATATCTTGTGCTCTTGGATTGGAAGAATCAACATTATTAAAAGGGCCGTACTACCCAAAGCAATGTACAGATCCAATGCAACCCCTGTCAAAATATTCATGACATTTTTCACAGAACTAGAACAAACAATTCCAAAATTTATATGGAACCATAAAAGACCCTGAACTGCTAAGGCACTCTTAATGTAGTTTTTTTTTTCTTTTTCTTCTTTTTGTTCTCTTTTCCTAAGGTTTGATGATTAGAGAACTTCCTTTAACTTTTGTTGTAAAGCTGGTTTGGTGCTGCTGAATTCTTTTAGCTTTTGTTTATCTGTGAAGCTTTTGATTTCTCCATCAAATCTGAATGAGAGCCTTGCTGTATAGAGTACTCTTGGTTAAGTTTTCCCTTTCATCACTTTAAATATGTTGTGTCACTCCCTTCCGGCCTGTAGAGTTTCTGCTGAAAAATCAGCTGATAACCTTATGGGAGTTCCCTTGTATGTTATTTGTTGCTTTTCTCTTGCTAATTTTAATATTTTCTCCTTATCCTTAATTTTTGTCAATTTGATGACTATGTGCCTTGGTGTGTTTCTCTTTGAGTTGATCCAGTGAGGAACTCTCTGTGCTTCCTGGACTTGGGTGACTGTTAAACAGAATTTTTTTTAAAGATGCTAACCATAAAAGAAAAGCTTGAAAAATTCAGTTAAATTAATTTAAATTCAAATTTAAATTAGGAAAGCCTTTTCAACAAATAACACTATAAAGAGAATGAAAATGCAAGCCACAGAATGGAATAATAGCCAGGTCTAGGGTGAGGCAAGTGAGGTACTAAGCTTGAACACAAATTTTTAAGGGGGCACCAAAAAAAAGCCCCTTAGTATTCAAAACAAATAAGATGTTAATGCAATATTTTTTAAAAGAAAAATTAATTTAAAAAATCCATGGTGAACAAAATGTCAAAACTTTAAATAAAGATAGGTATCAACATTTCTGATTTTCCCTTTGCCTCAGGCTCCAATATGATTTGACAGCATTGTGGAAAATGATATTTGCAGTATATACATAACAAATGTTTATAATATTTAAAGATAGCTTACAGATCAATAAAAATGTCAGACAATCCAACAGAAGAATAGGGTCAAGACCTGAAAGGTATTTCACAAAACAGGACATCCATATGTCCAATAAATATATTAAAAGGTGCTCAAACTTCATTAGCCATCAAGGAAATACAAATTAAAATCAAAAAGCATTCCACTACTCACCCACCAAAATGGCTACATGTAAAAGACAGACAATACCAAGTGCTGATGAGAATGCAGAAAAAAAACAGAACTTTCAGACATGGCTGGTGGGAGTGTAAAAATGATACAACTACTCTGGAAAACTGGAAGTATCTGTTAAAGCAGAACTCATACATATCCTATAATTCAGCAATTCTACTTCTAGATACACCCAGTAGAAATGTATTCATATGTTCAGAAAAAAACTGTTCATAAATGTTCCTAATAGAACTATTCATCACACTTCGCAACTGGAAACAACCCAAAAGTCCATCAATAAGGGAAAAGATAAATAAGTTGTAGTATATTAATTCATGAAATATAACAATACAGCAATGAAAATAAAATATTACTACATGCAATAACATAAATGAATCTTATGAACCTAATATTAAGCAAGAGAAGTCTCACATCAAAGTACATACACACATATATAACCCCTTCCCCCCTAAACAGGCAAAACTTAATTATGGTGTTAGAAATCAGGGTAGTGGTTATTCTTGGAAGAAAGGACTTAAAAAGGACATGAAGGGGCCTCTGGTTGCTAGCAGTGCCCTATTTCTTGATCCAGGTTCATTTCCTGGGTGTGTTCATGTGGTGAAAGTTCATCAAGCTGAAGACATTTTTGTCCAACAGAAACAGAAAATTTTTCAAAAATAACTTTACTTCGAAGAAAATAAAAATGTGTCCACTCCATTCAGGAGCCCAGGGAAGAGGGAGATCAAGATTTTAAAAATTAAGCAATCAAATGAAAAAGTCAGCTGTCACTATTTTCTCTTTCTGATCCAGCTCCCTTCCCTCAGGTAAGGAAAATACTTTGAGTTGTCATCTTATCTACAAGTAAGGGGGGCTAGTCTTTGTCTTCCCATTTGATGCACAGGAAGATTGCAGCCCTGAGCAAGTCAATGACTAGATTAAAGGCCTCACATGCTGTTAGAAGTAGATGCAGGACTAGAAACTGGTTTACTAATTCCTACTCCTGAGCTTGGTATACCAGGGCCTGCTGCTCCTGTGAGTCAGGCTACCTGATGACAGTGAAGCTCCAGTCAGTTAATGCATTCACTAGGGTCTGGTAAATTTTTCTGTGTCCCTAATTTATAGCGATGCTTAAGGTAAAGAAGGCCTCCTAATGTATTTCACAGTTGAACTAACCTAAAGCAGATACCCCCAGTGAGTCATCACTGCATACACTTCCCTGGAAGAAAATGTCAAAAGATGCGACTATAAGACATAAGGAGGCAATTTTAAGTAACAACTTTTCTCCCTTCTAAGAGTCCAATTACTGACTGTATTGAATGAGGCCTGATGGCACTTGAGAGCAGAACAAACCAAAGAAAGAGCAAAACACGTAATGCCTATGATCCTGTCTATGACGACTACTTCTAAATAAATGAAGGGTCACCCTTCTCATCCTTTTAAGCAAGATTTAAATTGTGGTGTGGAATGTTTTGAATTTAGTACTTTTGCTCCAAGCTGATTCTTCTTAAAAACACCTGAATATAAAGAAAGAAATATAAGCATGGGTCTGAGGAACAGACAGAGACAAAATTGGTGGCTGTCTAGCAGGCAATTTATGTCTGGATCCTACCTTTGTGGGGGCCATCAGAAGGGCTTATGGAACTCTCCCCCTCTGCAATGACCCCATTCTTCTTCCTTTTCCTCAAGATAGCTGCCCAACGAGCAAAATGCATACCTTTCAGGGTTCTAGGGATTACTTTGGCTCCCAGACCCAGCTGCACAGATATTTAAATTGGATACAGACTCTAGCTTTACAGTTCTTCCCAATTTCCTCCCCAAAATCTGAATAATATTTCCCTACCCAGCTGAAGTCAGTTTTCTCTCAAGCCATGACCTTTTTTTTTTTCTTTTGGTACATTTTCCCTGAACTGTATTCTTTCTTATCTCAATCAAAGATGACACCCTGCCACCATCCACTGCCCTTCATTCCCAACTGACATCTGATCTTTTTGGTTCCTATTTTCCACTTTTCTTCTATAAGAACTCCTCACTCTTTTTGACTAGTGTCTCGGCTCTTTTGCCCAGCTCTGAACATTTGGCTCGTTTGCTTCTCCATGCCGGACTGTAACGGCGTCTTTGCTAGAATGCTTACCCATATACAGAAGTGCTTAGAAGAGAGAAATATTCATGGTGTAACCAAAAGACAACAGGTTTTATGTTATTTTAATTTTGAAATTCCCCTAGACTGTCTTGAAGAACCGGAAACAGCCTGTTTCCCAGATTGCATTCCGACTCAGAGCCATTTACACAAAATGGGGGTTACTGCACTTGAAAGTAAAACAGCCAATTAAAAATAATTGTCTTGATTTGGGTTTCACATTTCCTTATATCCTTGAATATTTTCAGGGCTCCAAAGCAATAGAATCTGGTACGTGGTTTCCTTAACCCACAGGTCTGCTTTTCAAAGCCTAAACCCGACAAAGACTGAAACCAAATACTTAAATCCACAATTTACTTCTTTTGAGGTAAGACTCGGTCTCCTTTCTACATCTGACTGACAGGATGTTTGAGTGACCAAATCAAAAGGCTATAATGGGCCCCCCATTCCTGGTAATTACCTTTGCATGGGGCCGTCCTGCTGAGGGTTGTGCCCAAAGTGAAGCCATCAGCATTAGTGCCCCGATCCTTAATGAAACCCCTATGGCTTAAGCAAAGGAGATGCAGACGCATGCCCTACCTTCAATATGAGTGACAATATTTTCCTTTATTTTCAGCAGTTTGACAAAGGAACTACTGTAACTTCATGCTTCCAGGGTATGGTTCCATTACTCCCTGGACGTGTTCTTCATATCATCTGATTTATAGGTTCATTGCAACATGGCTGCTCCCTCCGTGAAGGTTCTCTTTTTCTACACATATCTCAATAGAGCTCCACATTTGTGGTACAGTTAAGGGCACAGATCTGCAGCCTTCTCTTCTCTGGTACTACATACTTCTCAGCTACCTACATACAAGGCATAGACAGTGGCCAGCTGCTTTTACAAGATTTTAGATGTTCAAATATTTAGGAAAATTTTGCACCCGAATATGAAACTGTAATTATGAAACTCCAGTTAGTGGGATGTGCCAGGCAAAAATCACTTAGGAACTGGGGGCTTGAGGAATTTTTACTATAGAAGAAACAAACAAACAAAAAGTAGAAGATGAGGAGGAGGAAGGAGGGGAGAGAAAGGAAAAAGAAGTGGGAGAGAAAGGAAAAAGAAGTGGTAGAGAAGGAGAAGAAGAAGAAATTGAGCTCA
Organism: Vicugna pacos; assembly: GCF_048564905.1. Classification (NCBI taxonomy): domain Eukaryota; kingdom Metazoa; phylum Chordata; class Mammalia; order Artiodactyla; family Camelidae; genus Vicugna; species Vicugna pacos. The sequence continues at coordinate 25,550,516 of NC_133005.1, read as the reverse complement.
TAGATCTCATACTGAGCATGGATATTGTACCATACCAAAACACCCACTGAGAAAGAGATTTCTTCTTCTCACACTGGGCTTACCTCTCACTACACAGGGCCCTGTCCCAGGAGTCGTCAGAAGCAGCTCTCTGCGGTCAATGATAGATAATTCCAGATGAAAAGAAGGGTTCTGAAATCAAGATGTTTTTAGATCAATGGTTCTCCAAGTGGAATCCAGGGATCTCTGGTGGGTCTGCAAAGATTCTTCCAATCGTTCTGTGGGCTGGGTCAAAATGCAAGGCACAGAAGTGTGTTGAGTGTTTTTTTTTTTTTTTCTCTTTGAAACATATTTTCCACTAGGGATTTCAATAAAAACTTTAGAGCATCAAAACAAACATGTTTAAAGGGAGCTACAAATAATCACAAGGATTCAGCAAAAACACCGCAGAAATGTTTTTTCATTTGCTGGCTTGTTTATTTAATCTGGCAAATAGATGAGACTCTTTTGTTCTGCTCAAGTAGTCTAAGGACTAAAAATTTTGAGACTTACCAGTCCAAATGAAAAGATGAACCTTGCAAAGGACACTTTTTTAAGAGGAAGAAAGGCAGGTCCTTTCTTCCCTGAATTTCCCATTTCCCAGTGTCATTTACCTCCGAGTCCTCTCTCTCTGCACTCCTTTTAGCTCAGTGCCCACAAATCTGAAGTCAGAAGTGGCCACTACCAAGAAGAACGCTTCTCTGTCGCTACAGCTGTCTTTACTCAGGTTTCTCTTCCAGGAAGCAGGAGTTCAGGTGTGGAGTGAAGAAAAATGTCAATTGCAGCTGCAGCTTGGGAAGATCTGTTTTTCCTCATCCCAGCCCCACAGCAAGAGTTAACCCCAGGAGAGCCTGAGCTGCTGGAGAGGAGTTTTGTGAGTTACCTAATGACCTAATTGCTAGCCACAGAGCACAACAAAGCTGCCAGGCCTTCTAGGCTGTTCAGATGCCATGAGATACAATTTAGTACTTAAGTCTAGGTCTGCCTTTCTCTAACGGAGCGACATGCACATTCAGCTATTTGTTGGACTGATTTGTACAGTCAGGGGTTCTTAGAAGACTTTCAAAACAGATGAGCTGCCTATACCACAGGTAAATAGTGTGGAAGCTGTAAATTAGAATGGACTTGGAAGCCTCTAATTGGATTTTGCTGAGGTATTTGCAACCCATTTACCTATTCGGATAATTCTGTCATAGGTACAAAGTGCTCTCTGATAAATCAGATGCCACCCTTAATTTTCCAGATGTTGTTAGCCCTCTCAATCCTTTGGTGCAAACCCACCCAAGAATAAAGAAAAAGGATGTACTTCTCAGCTTGCTTGATAAGGTGAAAACAATTTGTTTGCTCTTTGAATGAACTGACTGAAAAAGAAAGGACGAAAGGAAGAAAAAGAGAGAGAGAGAGAAAGAAAACATTTGCATGTAATTTATTACATACCTCTCTGGGACTCCCTGGTTCTTGACTCTTTCAGCTGAAGATTCCCTTTTCCACAGTCTGCAGAGGCTCAAGGACTTAGCCTGTCAGGGAATAATACTTTGTTGCCTGTTACTGCAAATTGGTTTAAATAGGTTGTCAAGATGCTGTAGCTGTGACCAAACCCCTGATGGAGAGGCGGGGCAGCACATGCCACATAAACATGCTCATGTGTTTCTCTGTGGATACCCAATGGGAAGGGTATTTGCCTTTCTGGAGAAACTGGAGGTTCGCTACTGCATTATATGGTATCACAGCCCTAGAATCTGCCTCATGTAGGTCAAGTCCATGAACCCAACTTCTGGAGATCTATGTTTGATATTTATTATGACTAATGTTTCTAGATCTCTCGGGTATCGCAGAAAGAGGATCAGAGTATCAGAAGACCTGGTTTCAGCTCCGACTGCCACTTACAAGCTCTAGGATTTTAAGCTACTGTATCTGTCTTCTCTGAGCTTCAGTTTCTTTATCAGTACTGTGGGTAAATAATATTCTCAATGGAGATACTGGAAAGTAAATTGAGATGATAGTATGCAAAGTGCTCCGTGCATGTGAACTGCATATGAATCTGAGGGATCACACTGTGGCAAAGGATGACTCAGCCTTGAAAGAGGAGGACCCCACAATTATAATGGGAGCCCAGGGAACAGGTTCTGTGATTGCCAAGTACCCCATCTTACTGCAGCTTTTTGGAAGATGTTTGTTTTTAAGGTGGAATAGTGGAAAAGGCACTGAACTGGAAGTTAGGATATCACTGTTCTAGTCCCAACCCTGGTAACAACAGAGCTAGATAACTTTTGGCAATTCATTTAATCTCTTTATGTTTGTTTCCTCACCTATATAATAGTGATATTCGTATTTTCTCTTTCTAAAGCTTAGTATTATTGTGATGCTTAAATAAGATAGGGTCTATACAAAAAATATATATGAAACACATTCAAATATAACTTATTTTGGTCAAAAACTTCAAAACAATCCTGCCAACCTAGTAGTGCCTAATACATTCTGGAAGATGTGTCTAAAACTTAATTTAATCCTGTTTCTGTGGTTGACAAGAATGAACTGTAACTGGCAATGTCCCCAATGAATTCACTCAAATAGCCAGTCCCTTGGGTTCTGCCTGTAGTCCTTGAATGGCAATGAAAAATAACATCAGGAAATGAGCAAAGGCTGAACTCCAACTTTTCTGAATTTCCTGTGAATGCATGGTTGAAGCTTCTAGAGCCAGGCCTATGTCTTTGGTGGCTAGAATTGAGAATTCCTTTTGGAATCAAAGGGCTTCAGGAGATTGCTCCCTGCTTTGACTTCAGCATACAGTAAAGCAAGTCAGGGGGTCCAGGAGGCAGTAACAGGATCAATCTTGCAACTTTGGGAAGCTTAAGACAAAGTCCCACCCTCAAATCACTGACCACTCAACCCTGTAAACACTTACTTTCAACAGCAGCCAAGAAGGAGAGCCATCCTCTCTATCAGACTTTTCATTTCCCTCTCTATCCAAGAAAATACCTGTAGAAGAAAGTTAGGAGAACCCATGTTTATTTATTTTGTTTTATTTTTTGTTTTGCTTTTTCTTCCATGACCCAGCATATTGCAGACCTTCCCTGGGTGAACAGATTATGGGAGAGGCTTATGCAGCAGGCTGTCATCTGTGAGGCACTGTAGCCCTACCCTTTTCATATAGCAAAGGGCTACCTGGAATGTTCCTCCCATTATGGGATGGCCTGGGCCATAAAGCAAAGGCACCCACGCCAAACTCTTGTGCATGGGCATGGAAGCTTGTGGACATGGATCTTTTCCCACAAACACTGCTTTTTACATGGAGCCACTGAAGCGGCAGGCTGGAGTCAGGGGAGCAGGGAGGCAGTTGGTGGACAGTGAGAATTAGAATTCACTCTTTTCTTGGGTGCCTTGTTCTGCAGACCAGAAGATGCTGTGGGCTATCTCCGTTTCAGGCATGAAGCACCTCCTCCCCAATTTGTCCGTAAACCTCCCTGCTCGTGTATCAGTAAGGACAGGAAACCACTGCAACTACCAGAAGCCCTGGCATTTAAAGTCCTAAAGCATATCCTAATCCAGTCTTCCACATTAGGTCCATGTAGTTTATCCTTGTAGAAGGAGTTATTAGCATGAATTCCTTTTTAGTGCTTGAGGATTCTACTCAGGAGCACCTTGGAAAAATCTAAGACAAATCTAAAAATCCAAGAAAAATTTAGAGAATCTGTATCTATTTAGAACCTGTATCTATTTAGAACAAGCAGATAAAGGGCTGCTAATTTAATATTTTTAAGATGTGGGGTATGTCAGTTCATTAGAGATAAGAGTAAATAAGGACAGTTTTCATTTGGGGGTATCCGATTAGGAGGACTTTAGGGGACCAGGATGTATCAGGGAGTGGATAATCTCATTCTTCTGGCCTTTATTGTTTGAATTTCTCCAGTCTGGGACTGAGGTGAGTCCAAATGGGCCAGTAGTCCACGGACAGGAGGGCCCTTTGGTAGGGGAGCTGTACTTGTGAGTACAGGGCTGCCAGGATTTGGATAGGCGCATCTCCTTTACCCCCAAAACTTGTCCCCTGACTGGCCCTCCTTCCTCTAATTTTCAGGCCCTGTGATCTTTACTGAAAAGTCAAGCCATATGGTTTTGATTCTGGTTCCTGGCTTACTGAAAGTGTTTCATGTCTCCTGCAGCAGGAAGCTCTCTGACCTCTTTAAGCAGCTGCTCTGGCATCTAAGAGAGGAGGCCAGCTCTTCTGGACCCCCTCACCAGCTGAGCATGGCAGCCCAGTGGAGGGCAACACACAGTATAGAGGAAGGGTAACAAGAATGGCTGTAGGGGTGAGGAGACACTCCTGGTATTCACAGAAGTGGAGTCTGGGCTCAGGCTCTTGTGGGTATCTGTCCAGAGAAATGGCTTTTTCCCCTTCATGCTACTCCTGGATGTCCACCTAAGTGTTCCTGTGAGATAAACCTTCCCTGGATACGGGAGAATAGCACCCAGTCTTTCTGGAAGTAATAAGACAGAGAAGTCCCTCAAAATAGGGCCCACAAAAAGGACTGCACAATGCTTCTTACTCCCCATAGATTGGTGCTTCAGTTAAACAAACTTCAGGTGAGCTTCAGAGGTATTTACTGGAAAAAAAATTCCGTGATTTGAGTAGTAAGGAAGATGGAGTTTAAGTCAATCACTTCTCAGAAGGGATCAAGCTACTCTGTTGTGAAAGGGAAGAAGGGATAGTGACAGGCTAAGGAATACTTCAATGGAATCATTTTGTTTATTTATGTAATGCTTTATAATTTTCAGTCATTTGATCTTATCTCTAGGCCTGTGTACTTGCTGACCTTTCACCTGAGACTTTTTTTTCTGCAGCTCCCCAGATAGCTTTCTCCTTGTCCTCCAGATTTCCATATTTCCTCCTCAGAGGGGGCTAACCTGACTAACTTCTCTTCAACTCCCTATCGTATCACTTTATTTCCTTTCTAGAACTCATCATTATTTGAAATTATCTTGTTTGCTAACGTGTTTTGGTCTAGTTATTCAACCATAATGTAAGCTCCATGAAAGTATCCCACCTATCTTGTTCACTGCTGTAGCCTCAATGCCTAGAAAAGTACATACAGAACAGCAAGTGTTCAATAAGCATGTGCTGAATGAGGGAATAAATGAGTGGAGTGGGTTGGGAGAGCTAGCTAAGGAAAGCTAGGTAAAATTGGAGTGGGATGCATATGGCCAGAAAGAACAGAAATGATCAGGAGAAGAAATTGGGACCAGTAACCAAAATCTTCTGAGAAGTGGAAATAGAAAGTGCAGATAAAAGAACCACATTTTGCATGATGCCTTGCAGCTTTCATCATTTTCAACAAATGTTTAAGTACGTCCTATGTGCCAAGCATTATGCTAACAGCTGTGGATACAAAGATGAATGAAGTAATAGGATGGGGAGAATAAATGAAGAGGATGAAGAAAGGAAGTAAGTAACCCCAGGAATTGCTCTTTCCTGAGTTTTCAAACCATTCACTGAGTTCACCATCTTATAGGGAGACACATAAAAAAACAGCTACATGAAAACGGGACAGGGAGTATCAGGAGTGTTAGTGAACTTCAATAAGGGCAACACATTACTGGAAACTACAGAGAAGATAGCATTTTATTTGGGCCTTGAAGTTAAGTAAAGAGTTCATCAGGCAGAGAGGATGGAAAAAAGGTATTCCAGGCAAGGAAACAGCACGAGCAGAGCCACAGAGGCATGAAAGTACTTCTTATGCGTGTGAAATAGAAAACCAATTAAATTGTTCCCTGTAACAAGAATAAAGAGTACATGGGGGAATGACAAGACACAACACTAGAAACAGATGAAGAGAAGTGATGATAGGCTGGCTTTATTACAGGCCATGCTAAAGAATGTGGACTTAATCAAATCAGAACAATCCAGATTTTGTGAAATTCTTAGACCCTCATATAACTCTTGATGAATGGTGGTATGTTAGCAAATTCTCGCCATCTATGACAAAAATCAAGGTACTCTTGATTTGATGCCCAAAGGTCTCAATGTACCTTACAGGTATGGCCTCAATACAGTCCAGCTGAGGTTCTGAGAGAAGTGCTAGCCCAGGATGCTGGTCCCCCAACTGTCACGGAGTGAGATGCTTGTGTCCCACCAAGGGTCTCACATAGTTAGGCCCAGGCTACATCCTGCAACGTACAAGGGCTCCAGGTAGCTCAGGCAGGGGCAGCTGCCAATGGTCAGACTAGGGTGGGTCAAGCAAGGTATGCAATTAAGGTGCAAAATTTAAGAGGCTGCCAAAAATCTGAGTAATCAAAATAATGATATTTTAACAAAATACTTAAAAATTAAAATTTATGCAAAAGAAATTAATGATCAAGGGAGTTGTCTTCTATTAATTCCATTAACTAGTTTACTATTCAAGGGTTAGATGTGGTCTTGGGGTAATTCTTTCATGTGTTCTTCAAACTCCTTCCTGAGATCAGGAAATGGGAAGGCCTAAACTAGGACAGGCCCAGGGAGCTGGAACCTGGGAGTACCAGCTCAGTCCTCCCTAGTTAATCTGGGACTATGCAGAAGATGGGGGAGTCTAAGTTTGCTGCTTACTTCCAACCTGAAGCATTCCTCAGTCTGAGGCTGGAACATTACCAGTGTGGATTTCTACCCTCAGTTTGGCCTATTGCCTCTTCCTGGGGAGGCTCCATATTCTGGGAACAAAGTACACAATAAGCAGTGCTTTAGTGTTTGACAGCCTAACCTACTTGAGGAATTAACTGTCTTATTTTTATGGTGTCAGCCATTTCTGTGAAAGAATGAACCATTCCTATCTTCCTCTATACTCCCCCTCCCAAAGCAGTAACCAGGGTCTTTTGTTCTGGAGACCAGGCCTTCTCTGATCTCAGGAAAAAAATAAAAGAAATCAATAGGCTTTTGTTTTTAAAATCAGCCCAGGTCTCAGAGGGGATCAAGTTATTTTGTCTGAGACTTCAGACAAAGAAGGGCTCTTAGGATTGGAGGAGGGCAGATGAGAGATAATTTCCTGAGCCTGGCTCTGAAGGAGATGGTGCTAAGGAGAACTGTTGTCTCCTTGTGCAGCCAGGTCCTGCTCCCACTCTCCCACAGACCCCTGGCAGAGTAGGACCTTGAACGAAGATAACTGTGTGCTCGGAGGTGAGCAAAGGCACTGCTACTTGAGAGCCTCAGCAGAGGTCCCCATGCCCCAGTTAGGCTTAGAGAAAGGGTCTTAGAGTAGACAATTGTCATGGGCAAAGAGTTCCAAAAGTGGCAGGCACTGACTGACAGACATCTTTTCCAAAATACTTGTAAGCTCCTGAAAAAGGACCAAGATTGGATTTTCCATCTATTGGTGGATATCAAGGATATTTAATTTAGAGAACTAAAGAAATGTGATGTTTTCACAACCTATGTATCATGGAACAAAGTGATACCTATTAAACAGTCTTCACACTTTCCTTTAAAGTATTTCGGTTTCCTGGCTCAAAGAAACCTCCAGCGTGATTTGTTTAACACTGCCTCACAGGAGTTGGAGACTGGAAGTGTTCCACGATATATGTGTATGGATATGCATGCTGCTCTGTGAGTGTGCCTCACATCTGAGCCACACTCACACTCACAGTCCCTCTCACACCAAGTCACTGGGAACCTGAGTGAAAGGTAGACTTGGCCAAGAACATCCCATAGAAGTGGGAGGAAAGGGCAGACAGTGGCACACAGACTGGGACTACCCAGCACTGGGACCCCTCAAGCTTACTGTGAAATCCACCTGCAAGTCAGCACCGCCCCCACGTGGCCACACCAGAGCTCTTGTTTGGGGAGAAGAGTATCTGAGATGTGTGTCTCAGCTGGAACTCTTTAGAGACCCAGTAGTGGAGAGACAAGGGAAGAAGCCAAGCCCTACAATCATCAAATTGGGCACTGGAATATTTAAGGAATGCCTCTTTTTCAATGTTACTATGTAATTTTTGGCATAAACTTAAAATACATTCAGAGAAATAGATTCAGTTTACTACCTAAAATGATCAGGGACTTGAGGAATAGATGGCTAGGTAACTGAGGTTAGCTAAAATAATTTTTCAGTTTTTACTTGAAAAAATGAAGACTTTTTTTAAAGCTAAGACTACTTTTCTGGTATTCAATCATTCAAAAAATTATTGGGGGCTTAGTTTATGCTATGTACTATACTAGAAATGGTGGATATAAAGAAATTATATCTGCCTACAAAGAACTTACAGTCTGGAAGAAGAGAAGTATAATGTAATTGTAAAAAATAATAAACAACAACAATAAATGAGGTTTGTGCATTGATAGAGGTATACATAAGATATACAAGCACATAATGGACCAAGGGATGGGGCTAGTCAAGGAAAGCTTCTTGGAAGAAGTGATATTTAACCTGAACCTTAAGTGATTAATAAGATTTAGGTATGTAGGGGTAGGGGGTTGACAACAGGAGGAGGCCACATTTCAGAAAGAAAGGCCAGTGATAGCAAATATGTGCAGGGAGACAAGAATGGGGACAGGAAGGGCCCAAAAGATCAGAAGAAGCAGACAGGCAGGGCCTTATGCATATCAGATTAAGGAGCCTGGATCATGTTTCATGGTGTTGCTGAAAGGGTTTTAAGCAGGGGAGACATATGGTCAGATTTAATTTATAAATATTGTGTTAGCAGAGGTATAAAGAATAGATTGATGTAACTCACCTGGAGACAGAGACCAGAGAAAATAATCTAGGTTAAAGCAGAATAATACAGGGGAAAGACAAATGAGTATCCAAATTAGTAAGTGTGGGGAAGGAGTAACAGATCTAAGGGCCTTGGATTCAAGGGGATGAAAGCAAAGGAAAAAATCAAGGAAGGGTCTCTAGTGTCTAGCTCAGGTCGCTGTGTGGCTGACGGTACTACCAATTAGATGTTAAATTCCAAAGAAAGAGCAGGGCTGAGTGAGGAAGGAGGTGAGTTCCATTTATTTTGTATCTGTAGGATACATTGAAATAGAGATATTTAGGAATCTATTGTAAATAAAAATTAAAGTTCTGGGGAGAGATTTAAGCTAGACATGCAGATTTGGGTATTACTAGCATATAGATCATAATTAAAACCGGAGGAACAGATGAGATCGCCCAGGGAGCGATAGAGAAATAATAGAGAAAAGGACAGAGATCCAAGGACCAAACTCTGGAATGGGCTAGGAAAGCCTTGGTAGTATTGTTTTGTACATTTTTCTGGGGCTTTGGAGTTTACCAATTGCTTTCATATCTATTATCTTACTCAGTTCTCATCTGAGGGGTTCTGTAACTAATTGGTAAAGTCACGTGTGACTGTGCTGATGTCAAGGCTGCAACAGATCTGATCCATTGGATGGGCAGGAGGTGGGACCCAGCAGTTTCCCAATTATGCTGTGTCACAGAGAATATTCCCAGCTATTGACTCGAAGCCCTAGGTTAACGTGACACAGTATGATTCCTAAGAGGACTTGAAATTCTTGCCCAGATTTCTGGTTAACAGCATAGCTGTCCTGTGATCTGGTGTAGAGAGGCTGTGGAGCGATAGCAGCAGAGCTGACAGGAGCTCCACAGGGACCTCAACTCCAGAAGCAAGTGCAGCCTGCCTGCCTTTGTGTGTCCTGAAGGCAGCAGTTCCCTAGCCTATCTGAGGAAGGGCTGCAGGTTGGGAGGAAAGGCATCCTTTCTAGAGACAGAAATAAGGCAGCAACAGCATTTGCTCCTTCCTGAATGTCTGTATTGAGCAGGAGTCATTAAGCTGGCCTGGCCCTAAAAGGAGGCTTGTCGGCCTGCATAACAGAGGCAGGGTAGAGAGATGAATGCAGTGAGGTGACTCCCCACTTCTCTGATGGAGCCCTCACTTCCTCCAAGTGGTCTCACCCACTCTGAATTTATTTCCACCGTACCTCTGAGCTTCACTGTATTACATTATTGTGTACTTGTTCACATGATTCCTTGAGTTCCTCAGACTTTTCATCAGTGTGGCTTCTCCAGGGTTCGCCTTATGGTTAGTGGGAACAGGTAGATACCCATGTGGCCAAAGACTCCAGCACCAGAGACAGAGACTACAGTGGAAAAACCTTGGCTTGAATCTTGGCTCTGATTCTTACTGAGTTACAGAGAAGAAGTTTTGTTTAACTTCCCTTTGCTTTAGTTTCCTCATTTGATAAATGTTGTGAGGATTAGAGAATACCCAAAAAGCCCAAATAAATGGCAGCCTTTTGGAAAGTTTCATTTATTATAAACATCTTGCTTGTCTTTTAAAAAATCTATACTATTAAAATGATCTCTTTAGGTTCACAACCTGAAAGCCCTATTATAATTCTTATAGGAAATAAGTGTGATTCTAGTCCATTATCAGTCATTATCATGATTCTGAATTGATTCAGGTCAAGCAGAAGGCAGGAATAGGTCACAAACAGTAACTTTGGTTGGGTTGGAGGTGAAGAAATATTTCCCAAACTTCAGTCATTTGGATAGCAGTGTCAGGATCTCAACCATATTCCCATAACACTTAGATTATTATTTACTTAGTCTTTTTCCTTAAACCAACTAACTTTTCCAAAACTTAAATACCTTCATATAAATAAAGAAAATTTATATCATATCAGTGTCATCTGTCATAAACAGAATATAATCCTAGAAAAGAAAATGAATAAAACAGTGTCATTAAATTCTAAATAACTACCATTACCTGAAGAAAACTCCAGCCCTGAGGTCTATTTCTTGGTTAATAAGGAGATTAATAAGTGCTGCAGTATGCTAATGACATTTAAGCCCAAATGAGACTTTCTTCCACATGTAATCCAGGCTTGAATGAGAACTGTAAAAGGATTTACATTTTTATGATGTGATTGTTATTTTATGCTTGTTCACTTACTACCTAATATGTTTTGTATAACTGAAAGTCATCTCGTATACTATCACTGGGATGTGCCCTAAACTTTTGGAAACTGAAGGTCCGATGCATGAGAGTAAATCAGGCCTATGGTGTAGGGGCTAAGACAGGGGCTGCTGAGGACCAGAAGTAAATCAAAGAAACCAACTGGAGGATTTCCAAAGGCCAACTTCACTTCCTTGTGTAAGATTTCTCTTTTTGCATCCTTTCAGGCATGTAGGATAGGGTGGCATACATAATAGATGTTCACTTGAATCAAGAAGAAACTGAACACTTGAACAATCCAATCACTAGAAAGGAAGTAGAAATAGCAATTAAAAACCTCCCTACAAATAAAAGTCCAGGACCGGATGGCTTCACCAGGGAATTCTACCAAACATACAAAGAAGAACTCATACCAGTCCTTCTCAAACTCTTCCAGACAATTGAAAAGGAGGGAATACTCCCAAACTCATTCTATGAAGCCACCATCACCCTGATACCAAAACCAGGCAAAGACACTACAAAAAAAGAGAATTATAGGCCAATATCACTGATGAACATAGACGCCAAAATCCTCACCAAAATTTTAGCAAATAGAATCCAACAACACATAAAAAAGATTATACATCATGACCAAGTGGGGTTCATCCCAGGGACACAAGGCTGGTTCAACATACGCAAATCAATCAATGTAATACATCACATCAACAAGAGAAAGGACAAAAACCACATGATCATCTCAATCGATGCAGAAAAAGCATTTGATAAAATTCAACATCCACTTATGATAAAAACTCTCGCCAAAGTGGGTATAGAGGGAACATATCTCAACATAATAAAAGCTATATATGACAAACCTACAGCCAGCATAGTACTCAACGGTGAAAAACTCAAAAGCTTCCCACTAAAATCTGGGACAAGACAAGGATGCCCACTATCACCACTCCTATTAAACATAGTCCTGGAAGTCCTAGCCACAGCAGTCAGGCAAGAGAAAGAAATAAAAGGGATCCAGATTGGAAAAGAAGAGGTAAAAGTGTCATTATATGCTGATGACATGTTACTATATATAGAAAACCCTAAAAGGTCCACACAAAAGCTACTAGAGCTGATTGAAGAATTCAGCAAGGTAGCAGGTTACAAAATTAACGTTCAAAAATCAGTTGCATTTCTTTACACTAACGATAAATCAACAGAAAAAGAAAGTAAGGAAACAATCCCCTTTAAAATAGCACCCAAAGTAATAAAATATCTGGGAATAAATCTAACCAAGGAGGTGAAAGAATTATACACAGAAAACTATAAACCATTGATGAAGGAAATTAAAGAAGACTTTAAAAAATGGAAAGACATTCCATGTTCTTGGATTGGAAGAATCAATTTTGTTAAAATGGTCACACTGCCCAAGGCAATCTACAGATTTAATGCAATCCCTATCCAATTACCCAGGACATATTTCACAGAACTGGAACAAATCATAATAAAATTTATATGGAGCCATCAAAGACCTAGAATTGCCAAAGCATTACTGAAGAGAAAGAAAGAGGCTGGAGGAATAACTCTCCCAGACTTCAGACAATACTATAGAGCTATAGTCATCAAGACAGCATGGTATTGGTACCAAAACAGACACATAGACCAATGGAACAGAATAGAAAGCCCAGAAATGAGCCCACAAACTTTAGGTCAACTCATCTTCGACAAAGGAGGCAAGAATATACAATGGAATAAAGACAGTCTCTTCAGCAAATGGTGTTGGGAAAACTGGACAGCAACATGTAAAACAATGAAGCTAGAACACTCCCTTACACCATATACAAAAATCAACTCAAAATGGATTAAAGACTTAAACATAAGACAAGATACAATAAACCTCCTAGAGGAAAACATAGGCAAAACATTATCTGACATACATTTCAAAAATTTTCTCCTAGAAGAAATAAAAGCAAGAATAAACAAATGGGACCTAATGAAACTTACAAGCTTCTGCACAGCAAAGGAAACCAGAAGTAAAACAAGAAGAAAATCTACGGAATGGGAGAAAATTTTTGCAAGTGAAACCGACAAAGGTTTGATCTCCAGAATATATAAGCAGCTCATACAACTCAATAAGAAAAAAATAAACAACCCAATCCAAAAATGGGCAGAAGACCTAAACAAGCAATTCGCTAAGGAAGACATACAAATGATCAAAAAACACATGAAAAAATGTTCAATATCACTAACTATCAGAGAAATGCAAATCAAAACTACAATGAGGTATCACCTCACACCAGTCAGAATGGCCGTCATTCAAAAATCCACAAATGATAAATGCTGGAGAGGCTGTGGAGAAAAAGGAACCCTCCTACACTGCTGGTGGGAATGCAGTTTGGTGCAGCCACTATGGAAAACAGTGTAGAGATTCCTCAAAAGACTAGGAATAGACTTACCATATGACCCAGGAATCCCACTCCTGGGCTTGTATCCAGAAGGAAATCTACTTCAGGATGACACCTGCACCCCAATGTTCATAGAAGCACTATTTACAATAGTCAAAACATGGAAACAGCCTAAATGTCCATCAACAGGTGACTGGGTAAAGAAGATGTGGTATATTTATACGATGGAATACTACTCAGCCATAAAAACCGACAACATAATGCCATTTGCAGCAACATGGATGCTCCTGGAGAATGTCATTCTAAGTGAAGTAAGCCAGAAAGAGAAAGAAACATACCATATGAGATCGCTCATATGTGGAATCTAAAAAACAAAAACAAAAACAAACAAGCAAACAAAAACAAAGCATAAATACAGGACAGAAATAGACTCACAGACAGAGAATACAAACTTGTGGTTACCAGGGGGGTGGAGAGTGGGAAGGGATAGACTGGGATTTTAAAATTGTAGAATAGATAAACAAGATTACACTGTATAGCACAGGGAAATATACACAAAATGTTATGATAACTCACAGAGAAAAAATTGTGACAATGAGTGTGTATATGTCCATGTATGACTGAAAAATTGTGCTGAACACTGGAATTTGACACAACATTGTAAAATGATTATAAATCAATAAAAAATGTTAAAAAAAAAGATGTTCACTAAGTACCTGGAGCTGGCTGACTGAATAAAACGGTATTATTAGGACAAATCATCCAAGTAGGACCCTGGGGAAGACTACACATTCAGTGATCATTTCTATGTTTCATTAGTAGAGAAGTTTCTCTGAGTGTATAAGGGCTAAATATACTATATAAATGTCACTCTAAAAACTCACATGCTTGACATAGCTTTTAAGACCAATTTTTTGTGTCCATTTTGAGTTTTTAAACTTTTAATTAACAGTGAATTTTAAAGTATTTCTGAATAAAAATGAATCCACATTAAAAAAAAGAAAAAAAAAAAGAACAAATAGGACCCAAGAAGCCCAAGAGTAAGACAGGCTTTTTAACAGCTACTCCCTCATCTCCCATCTCCAACTGATAACAAGCTCAGCCTAAGGTCTAAGCAAGATATGGAAATGCCACATGATAGCAGAGCAGAATCAGTTATAAGGACTGAACCTTGCAAAGAATAGTTCTTTCTCCTCTTTTGGATTAGAGATCTGGCTTTTGATTGTCGGAGCCAGCCGACAATCGATCAGGTCCAGAAATCTGTGCTGCAGGACTGAGAAAAGAAAGACAAGACTAAAAGGAAGACAAGACTAAAAGCTGGGGGAGAGGGTCTCACTCTAGCCCGCAAGACGCTAGGTCAAGAGTGGACCTCGTGTTTATTTCCAGCAGTTAATTTATATGCTTTTAACCCATAGGCAACAGTATCGTAGGTAACGGATTGTTTTTATGATCTCTTAACAATGTGTACTAAAATCAGTAACTTGTGCATAGTTACATGCATCATTATTGTTTATATTTCTCATCAATCAAGACTAACCGTTCCCCATGAGCTAACATTATTGATTACTGTATTGTTCCTCTAGGCTAAGATTTGTGTATTGGTAACTCAGGTAATTGTCGCTAAGATCACTAACTTATGTAACTTGTGTATTGGTAACTCAGGTGATTGTTACTAAGATCACTAACTTGTGTGACCTGTATCTCTCTTTCCAAAAGCCCCTGTTCTTAATAACTCAATGGCATCAAGATGTTTTTCCGACTCCAAATGCACCTGCTGTTTTTCTAACAAAGGGGTGGCGGGACAGAGATTGTCTTTGCTCAGTCAGCCCTAGAGCCTGACGCCCCGCTCTCTGGGAGTTTAGGCCCAGTCTCTGTGCTCGGCAGCCCTCAGGTCATGAGTGGCCCCCCGCAACTCCCCCTTTTTTAATTTTTAAATAATGACAGATGTATCCAGGTCCAGAACATCCCGCCATTATTGCCGATGAATTCGGCTAAACGCAAGCATCCGTTGCATCAAGAATTCGGACAAACAAGAGAGTATACAAGGGGCCATACAAATCAGGATCAATATTATTATGACAATCACCAGAGCATGTTTCCACCAGTCACTTTTAAACCAATCAAACCAATGTGTCAGTAAGAAAGGTGTGGGAGAATCCATCTTTTTGATCTGTTCTTGCATATCTTTCACTGCCTGAGATATATTATTAGACAAATCAGGTATAAACACACAACATTCCACCTTAATAATAGCACAAGTCCCTCCCTGAGCTGCTGTAATTATATCAAGAGCCATTCTATTTTGAAGCACTGCTTTTCTCATAAGTTTTTGTTCAGCATTTAACGCTTCGACAGCATGCTTCACATCAGTTAAAGCTTGTTGCGTAAAATTAGTTAAAGCATTTACTTTTGTCATAACATCTACATTTCCTAATGAGGGAATAAAAATAGCAGCAAGATAATCATACCATTTGAAAACTGATCGGGTCCAACGAGCATGCAAATTAGGCATATTAGCAGGAATACCTTGTACTGATTTTACAATTCTGCCAGGTGCTATAACAAATCCTAAAGTACACCGCCCTACCCATCCACAAGGCAGCCATGGCCATACATTAGTCCCACAGATCCATTTTGTTCCATTGGGTGCAACCCAACGATAGCCAGGATTTGTCCAATCAGAACCAGGCCATTTAAAAGGTTTTTTACATATAAATGTAACATCTATAGTCCATTTACAAAGTCTTTGAGATATGTATCCCAAATATTTCCAGTCCTTTTTTGTCAAGGTTTTTTCATTGAATCCGCATGGTTGTTCTCTTTGTTCCCAACAAATATCTGAAGGGTTTGTCAATTGTCCAGTTTCTGGGGTGATCCACATATATTGGTCCCATATTTGATAAAATTGTCCTGTAAGACGTCCAGAAATGTCCGTGTCTAGTTGTTTTGCTTGTGGTGGGGCCTTATGATATAAGTCCATAGCCTCTTTTTCTGTAGCATTAAGATCAAAAAGGAATCCTGATTGCATAACTTTTACAGAACACCAAGTAAGTGCAGATATACTTTGAGAATATAACCCACCATATTTTTCTCTCTGTTGTAATAACAATTTACAAATAGCATGAAATTCATGTTTAGTAACAGGCATAACCCACCAAGGCAAACTTCCAACGGATAAAGGCATAGCACTGCATACCCAACAGTCAGATGAGTTATGGAAATCAGCATAAGCTTGAGCCCAGGACAAAAACACATTGGCGTGTGTACCAGGAAAAGATGACAAGGTAATAGAACATGCCAGGCTCACAATTAAGAACATCAGTGACACAGGTGGATTTTCAGTCGTCTTCGCTATCTGATTACCTTGATGAATAAATTGTTGCACTTGGGCTTCGGTCGGCAGAGATCTCTTCTCTTGAAGTCGAAGTCGTTGCAGCTTGTGTATTATCTTAAGCATCTGTACAAGTAAACTTCTACTACTATTTTGCCCCATACTCTCAATACACTCCCCGCGGAGACTTACTTTCACCTTTTGAATTAGGCGCGCCTTGATCCCTCCGCGGCGGTCACTGCAGCAATCCTTCAGATTTCAGGTCCCTGTTCGGGCGCCACTTGTCGGAGCCAGCCGACAATCGATCAGGTCCAGAAATCTGTGCTGCAGGACTGAGAAAAGAAAGACAAGACTAAAAGGAAGACAAGACTAAAAGCTGGGGGAGAGGGTCTCACTCTAGCCCGCAAGACGCTAGGTCAAGAGTGGACCTCGTGTTTATTTCCAGCAGTTAATTTATATGCTTTTAACCCATAGGCAACAGTATCGTAGGTAACGGATTGTTTTTATGATCTCTTAACAATGTGTACTAAAATCAGTAACTTGTGCATAGTTACATGCATCATTATTGTTTATATTTCTCATCAATCAAGACTAACCGTTCCCCATGAGCTAACATTATTGATTACTGTATTGTTCCTCTAGGCTAAGATTTGTGTATTGGTAACTCAGGTAATTGTCGCTAAGATCACTAACTTATGTAACTTGTGTATTGGTAACTCAGGTGATTGTTACTAAGATCACTAACTTGTGTGACCTGTATCTCTCTTTCCAAAAGCCCCTGTTCTTAATAACTCAATGGCATCAAGATGTTTTTCCGACTCCAAATGCACCTGCTGTTTTTCTAACAAAGGGGTGGCGGGACAGAGATTGTCTTTGCTCAGTCAGCCCTAGAGCCTGACGCCCCGCTCTCTGGGAGTTTAGGCCCAGTCTCTGTGCTCGGCAGCCCTCAGGTCATGAGTGGCCCCCCGCATTTGATAAGTGATTTTATTTACTCTTGCAATGGTCCTGTCTCATTTTCAAGTGGTGAAACTACTGCAAAGTAGCTTCTCTTGGAAAGATCATTTACAGTAAGTGATATGCTCCAGGTATGTCTTGCGCTGCAAACCAACCATCAAGGAACTCTCATTACCTTCCATATCTAAGAGACTGGTACTCTTAAGTTTGTATCTATACTAGATATATATACTAGAGTATATTTTCTTGATTTTGCACATATAACGTGAATCATAGATACATAAATTCTCTATTATTTATAAAAAAAAATCTGAATCTCTCAAAAGCAGTTTGGGAAATTCAGGGCCCTCCTAAGAAACAGGTGAAAATACTATCAGTAAACACTCAACCCTGAGAAAGTCCATCTTAAAGTTACTAGGCCTGTGGACAAGGATGAAACTGACAAACCGTATGTACTTGACCCTAGTCCAGAGCAGGGAATTGACTTTTTCTCTGAGAAAGGACTTTAGAGGTCAAAGGAAAACAAAGATTCAAAATAAACTCTTCTCTGAAAGGTTATAAATCTGCTATGGAAAAGATTTCAGAAGTCTTCTGGCCAATCAGTCTTTCTCCCCAGCCTAGTTTCATGCTGAGGCTCTGTGCCCAAACTCTAACAAAGAACCAGCTTCTGATGGTGGCTAGAATTATTCATTTATGACTCCTCTCCCCATAAATGGATCATCAATGGCAACATTTAAATGACCAGTTGGTTCCCCTTTGTGCCTCATTCATCAATCAGTGCATTTCCAAAAACAATTAAATTTGATTTTCAACCCCAGGCTAAACATATTCAGGAACCCTACTGCTGCCAAGTGCCAACCCAAATCCCAAAGTTAAATATAAATGGTTGGGGAATTGTCTATTATTTTAGACAATTTCTGGCAAGCTCTCTACAGAAAAATGATAGTTTACTTCATTAATAAATCATGTTATGGAGGGAGGGTATAGCTCAGTGGTAGAGTGCAGGCTTAGCATGCACAAGGTCCTGAGTTCAATCCTCAGTGCCTCCATTTAAGTAAATAAACAAACAAACAAACCTAATTACCTACCCCCCTACCAAAACTTAAAGCAACAACAACAACAAAACAAAACAAAAAAGTAAATTAAAAAAAATAATAAATCATGTTATAATTATTGGCCCATTTTCTTTCCAGCTTTGGTGAGGATATCCTTATACAGCAAAGCAGAGTTAAACTGTCAGAATCCTGAAGCAGTTCCCTTTTGGACTTACCTATGGAAATTGCTGAGTGGAAAGGGTTGATGAACTAAGGGTCCAGGTTTTCGTTCAGTCAGTGACTTTGGCAGCTTGACCGAAGCCATCCCCTGCCTTCCCACTGCTTTTTATGAAACCGGGGAGTGTTAATGACCACCAGCTATGGGGCCACCCCCTCTGACCACTTTGCCTGGCCTCACGGATCTCCAGTGCTTTCAGGGCTAAGGGGCCTCTGCATTCTCCTACTCCCTAGCTTCCTCTGCCTCAAGGATCTCCACCTCCCAGAGTGTTGCCAACTCTGGGAATTTCCCTGGTGTGAATTCTTTTGCTTTAGGGTAACTGGCTATCACATTTCTAATCTGGAAACAACTCGAAATTAAGGTGCAAAAAACTGAATTTTGGAGACCAAAGGGATTTGGTTCAACTGAATTTCAGGCAAGGTCTGGATCTTTGAGTAAAGCCTGCTCTGGGGCAGGGGGGAGGGGCATCCTGTCTATGGCTTTGGAGCAGTTTGATAATTTCAAATGTTACTTAGCCATGATAGATCACTGGTAGAGCTAGGATCCAACAGATTTCCGAACTAGATCTCCATCTAGTGCCATTCTCTAAGCTGAATCAGTATCACTTACTAGTTATGTGCCGTTGGGCAACTTATTTAACATCTTGGGGTCTCAGTTTTTTCAGATGTAAAACAGGGACAATGATACTTCAGAGTGTTAATGTGAACTTCAAATGAGATATATATGTAATACATGGTAGATGCTAGATGAATTTCAGTTCCCTTAACCCTACCCCTTGCATTTTCAAGGGAATCTATTCACCTGCCTGACTTCTTGCTTGGTAGGTGAGATGAGGCTTGGGTCGGAATATTCTTCAGGGGTACATCTAGGAAGGATGTTGGGTAATAGGAAGTCACAGGAATTGGTCTCTTTCAGATCCTAGGTTACAATGGTAAGACCAATAGATCCTTTTTCTGAATTCAGTTCCACTTCAGAGAACGCTGGCAAGTTCACTTCTGAAAAAAACCTGTTAGTAAGCATGACCAAGACTCTTCATTAACATAGTCCAGCCGAGAACCTTGGAGATGGCAGTCATTTTAATCTTATAGTATAGGGTGGAATGTGCTAGGCCATATACCTAGCTTTTATGCATGGCTCTTAAGAGCAGGAATACTTGTCACAGAACATGACATTACTAGGTCCATATTCTAGATAATTATTTACACAACTCCCAACTCTGAAGAGTCCTCACTTCTTCATGTTTATGTTCCTTAAGTACCAACCATATTGCTTTGCATGTTAAAAATGCTCGCTGAAGTGGATTAAATTAACTCAGTATTCCAGAGCATGAAACTTCAGGGGAAAAAAATGTAATTTAACATTGCTAGAGAGTAAGAAGCAAGACTCAAAGAACCAGGAAGAAATCAAACCTGGGCAGAATCTTTTCTATGTACCAGACTTTGCTCATATAACTCTTATCTGTGGATTTTCACCATCTGTTAGAAAACTGTCATTACACTCAAGAAGATTATCTTAGCAATATGTTGTTAGTAGTGTAAATGGCTAAAACAGTGGCTGGAATAAAGAGTCCTGTTCCTGAAGCCATTGCCATACCAGCAAGAGATAAGACTTTTTCACCCGTGGGAAAGGTTAAGACAGCAATGTGCCACCAGCCATTCTCTACTGCCACAGGGCTGGGAGTTTGGCTCAAACGCCCTCTGCCTGGGAAGAGTGTTTTTGTTAGAATTTAAGTTTCTCAGTCAGTTGTTAATGTCCTTTTTTTGTCCTAGATGCTTATGGAATATTTGCTACTGTAATTCATTAATTAAAATTCTCTTTTCCCTTAAGGCTTAGTTCTGCTACTTTCAGACTCATCATTGGTATGTTTATTTGTTTTGTATTGTTTTTGCCTGAGAGCTGAAATAGAAGTATTCCAAACTGGAGGAGAGAAAAGTAGAGAAAGTGATTTAATCTTAGAATGGTTTGGGATGTTAATATACTGCTGATGAGGTTGTCTCCTCTACTTAATTTTAACTCCTGAAGGCAGGTGCTATGTCTTATTCGTTTGTGATCCCCACTGCCTAGTGGGGTTCCTTGGTGGCTATTTAATAAATGCTTACTGATTGATAAATGAGCCAAATATAACCAACACTGCAAAAAGTGATAGGTATCAAATTAGTAGTATAGGTAATACACACTAGAGAATATTTGAAGAAGAAGAAATCATTGTAGATCCGGATAGTTAAGGAGGCTTCCATGGAAGGAACAGAAAAGTTCCATGGGAGAATTTAACTCTCTGAACAGTGATAGGATGGAATATGGAAAGAATATGGGCTTCTAAATCACTTAAACTCTGTAGGCCTCAATTTCTCCTCTATCTAAAAATTTAAATTAAAAAATGGGAATAGTAAACCTACATCATATGCAAAGAGTAAACGAGATAGCTATATAAAGTAACACAGAATGTGACTCACACAAAAGAATTTTCTTCCCTCTGTAAGTTATCTTTCTTTTACTGACCTGTGTAGTTATACCACTGGATTTTAAAAGCTGTCCTGACAGTATTCTGGAGTTCATGATGTCATTTCCTTCACCAACCAAAGAGCTTTTCAGATACCAGGAGAGATAGTCCCCTGGTGGAAGATATTCCAGAGAATCTCTGTTCCTTAAGAACAAATGAGATAGGCATGTTAAATACTTTCTGTCTTCTATCTGTGAGCATATATGACCATGTTAGACATGGGAAACCTTTGCTAGGCAATGCATTTACAATGGTATTTCCATTTCCACTTCACGGAACTTCTATTGGAAGAGCTCTTGGAGATAATTTAGTATATATCTTTTGTTTTACATATAAAAAAACCTTCAGCCCAGAGCAATTAAGTGATTTACTCAGCTAGATAGAAGCAGAATTGTGAACAATACTTGGGAGTTTTTGGCTTCTTACTCAGTGCTCTTTCCAACGTATCAGGCTATTTCACATTTTCATCAACACTGGCAACCCAATTTTTAAAAAATTTTACTGGTTTAATAATTTTCATTAAATCAACTCACTTTTAAACTTAAATACATATTTAGAGAAAATTTTAAATCCTTTGTATTATAGTCCAAATGAAAAACTATCCTGCCACTTAGGAAAAGATGCTTGGGATAACACTGGAACATAAAACAAGAAAGTTTACTCCAGAAAACTCAGACAAGCTCAGTCTAGTTAACAAAGTTCATTACTAAGTAGAGAGCAGTACCACTATGTCAGTGTTGGAATCTGGTCTGCAAGAAAACTGAGGCCAGTCATTTAATCAGGCCCCAGGGTCAAGCCCTGTCTCAGTCACTGGTTCCGCCTTACTGGCTTCTGGCATAAGCACCTCTGCAGAGGGGAATGCCCAGAACCTACCACACTCCCTGGCTTCCATTCTGCAGGCCTGGGCTGGAAGAGGAAGACAAATTCCCACTAGCTCCCAGTCTGAACCCACTTGCAAGAGGCCTCTCCCACCAGGGCCCCCCAGAGTCCTTGCAGCCAATGCTGGGAATGGCGCCCAAGCAGGTAAATGGCAAGTACACTCCCCCAGTACCTGCCCAGAGCCTGAGTTGGACGAATCCTTTTCTTGCTTATACCCACCCTGGTTCCACAGAGGACTAGGAAAAGCCTGAGGCTGGAGCCCAGGGCAACCCAAAGCCCAGGACAAGGGAGTCCACATGGGGGCTGCTGTCCCCGCAACCCAGTTTGGGGAGGGTATTCAGAGATATCCTATATGTAACCTCCGGCTTGTCTATTAAATGACTAGGAGGGTCAAGTGATTGATATAAACATAAGCTACTCCTGCTAATACATGATTCCTCACTTCAGCAATATTGGTTATTCCAGGTAACTTCTTGGTCCTGTAATGATTATATCAAGCAAGATGACATTTTGTTATTTCCCCAGATATTAACTTTTTTCAAGTTTGAACACATTAGCATCTTCTAATTTATTATAATTTTATACTCCAATTTTCCATTACACTTTTATCTGAATTTAATTTATATTATACAATTAATTAAACTTTAGCACTTTATAACCATTTTTTTCCCTTAATTTTTCCCAGTATATGTACCAGATTATTCCAAGAAATTCTGAGATACTTCTTTTGGTAAATTAGATGGAAGACATAGGTTCCCCAATTATGTTTTCTGTATTTACTGAAGAATTACCTTCTTCCTTCTTTTCCCTTCAGAGGACAGTTAACTCATTCATTCAACAAATATTTATTAAGTACCTGCTATGTGCCAGACTCCATGCTAGGCAATGGGAATGCAGTATTAAACAATGAAAACAATGAAAATGGAGGGAAATGAAGAACAAAGAATGAACAAAAACAAAATAAAAAACAAAATCCTAGCAAATAATGAGAGTGCTAAAAAGAAAATAACTAGGATAGTACCAAAGAGTAGCTGGAAGGGGCTTACATTAGACAGGCTGGTGTTGAGAGAAGACTTGAAGAGTGAGAATAAACCAATTATGCAAAGAGCTTGGAAAAGAGCATTTTAAACAGAGGAAACTGCAAGTACTAAGACCTTGCAGTTTGGCTTGCTTGAAGAGCAGAAGGGAGACCAACCTGCCTATAGCAGAGTGGGCAAGGGGGAGAGAGTGGGAGATAAGACCACAAAGACAGAGGCCAGGTCATGCAGGGCCTTGTAAGCCACAGTAAAGGGTTTGGATTTTAGCAACAGGAAGCAGAGTTTTAAACAGAGTAGTGATATAATCTAATTTTTCCTTTTTTAAAAAATGGAGATATGATTAACATACAATGAAATATATAGACTGTATATGTGAAGTGTGAGGTTTTGACAACTGCATATGCCAGTACAACTCATACCTTATCAAATATAGAACACTTCATCAGCCTGAAAGGATTCCTCAAGCCATTCCCCAATCATTCCTCACCCTCCTTCATAACAATTGTCAGATTTCTTTCACCACAGATTAGCTTTGCCATTCTAGAAATTTACATAATTGGAATCATACTGTTTTGTGTCTGGCTTCTGTCATTCAGCATAATGCTTTTGAGGTTTATCCACAGTGTGTATCAGGAACTTGTTCCTTTTTATTTTCGAGTAGAATTCTGTTTAATGGATATATCACACTTGTTTCTCCAGTCATCTGTTGATGAACATTTGAGTTGTCCATTATGAATAAAGCTGCTATGAAATAACCTTGTACAAGACTTTTTGTGTATATATGTCTTCATTTCTTTTGGGTAAATACCTAGAAGTAGAATTGCTGGTGCATAGGATGTGCGTTTAATTTAATAAGAAACTGCCATAGATTACCAAAGTGGTTAAATCATTTTTACACTCCCATCAGCAATGTATGAGATGTGGTTTGCTGTACATTCTCACCAACATTTGGCAATAGACAGATTTTCTTTTTTTGTTTTTCATTGTTATTATTCTAGTGGGTGTAAAATGGTATCTCATTATGGTTTAATTTGTGTTTCCATGATGCAGATTTTTTTTCACATGTTAATTGTCCATCTGTACATTTTCCTTTATGACCTGCCTGTCTCAGCTTTTGCCCCTTTTTCAGTTGAGCCTATTTTTTTTTATTTTTGAGTAGAAGTTATTTTTACATACAAATCCCTTGTCATATACGCATACTGTGAATACTTTCTAGGCTAAAGTTTGCCTATTCATTTTCTTATGAGTGCCTTTTGAAGAACAGAATTTTAAAAATTTGGGGGGAGGAATAACTTCAAATTTATGAAGAAGTTGGAGAAAATAAAAATAATATAAAAATCGCATGTTTCTTTTACTTATGTTTACCTGTTAACAATTTTATCCATTTGTTTTATCATTTTCACTGTTTGTCTCTCTCCACACACCCACACTCACACACTCCTTGTGCTATACAGTATAAACTTGCTCATCTATTTTATATATAATAGTATCTGCAAATCTCAAACTCCCAATTCATCTCTTCCCAGCCCTCGCCCCACCCTGGTAACCATAAGTTTGTTTTCTATGTCTACGAGTCTGTTTCTGTTGTGTAAATAAGTTCATTTGTCTTTTTTTTAAGATTCCTCATATAAGTGTTATTGTATGGTATTTTTCTTTCTCTTTCTGGCTTACTTCACTTAGAATAATGATCTCCAGGTCCATCTATGTTGCTGCAAATGGCATTATTTTATTCCTTTTTATGGCTGACTAGTGTTCCATTGTATAAATATATCACAACTTCTTTATCTAGTCATCTATTGATGGACATTTAGGTTGTTTCCATGTCTTGGCTATTGTAAATAGTGCTGCTATGAACATTGAAGTGCATGTATCCTTAAAAATTAAAGTTCTCTCTGGATATATGCCCAGGAGTGGGATTGCTGGATCATATGGTAAGTCTATTTTTAGTTTTTTGAGGAATCTCCATACTGTTTTCCATAATGGCTGCACCAAACCACATTCCCAACAGTTTGGGAGGATTCCCTTTTCTCCACACTTTTTACAACATTTATCATTGAGAAACTCTGTTTTGACTGGTACATTTGAACTTTCTATATTTAATGTAATAATTAGTATGTTTGAATTTAAGGCTACCATTTTATTGTTTTCTACTTGTTTCCTCTTTTTGTTCCTCTCTTTCCCCTTCCCTGCCTTCTTTTGGGTTATTTGAAATTTTTTAGTATCCATTTTATCTATTGTAGGCTTTTTTTTCCCCCACTGTATTATACAGTTTCTGTGTATGTGTGTGGTTGCTGGGAGGAGGGGCACTGTAGTGCTTGTCTCCCCAGACCCGCAATGCCATTACTAGCGCTTCTCTGAGAAGAGAGGCAGGGCACAGCCACAGCTGCCATACCCTGCTGTGCCAGTGCCGGGGCAGGGGTAGGGCGAGACCTGAATCTGCACCTGGGGGCTCCGCAAACCTCCTGGGCAGGACTGAGATTTGTTTACAGCCTGAGGCAGATAGGATCTTTCTGCCCTGGTACTTCAGAGAACTCGCACTGCCCAGACAAGCAAGGAGCTGAGTTTTGGCACAGAGCAGGGGAGGGTCCATTATGTGGTCTTCCCCAAGCCGCCTACAGAGCGCGGACCCAAGGTGGAGCAGGCAGCTGCACAGAGCAGCCAAACGACCGGCAAGGGCGGGTGGCCACCAGCCTTCCTGGTAGGAACACAGCACCTGACCATAGTGCTGGGAGGGAGCGCCATCCACCTGCCTACCTTGCCAGAGCGCAGCATCCGACTGCGGCATTGGGAGGGGGAGTGACCCGCCTATCCACTGCAAAGGAGGCAGCACCTGATCCAGTGTTGGGAGGGGACACGATCTGCTTGCCAACAGGCACTGGGAGCAGCACAGATGAGGGCGCCAACGGAGGGCCTCTGGAAACATCAAGCTGAGTTTGCAAAACAGGATGAAGACAGAAAGACTTCTCGATAAAATCATTAAGAGGGCAGTCTTCAGGGGAACACATCCTTTTTTTAAAAAAATCTTTTTTATATCTGTTCTATTTTCTATTACCTTTTTAATTTTTACTTTTTAAACAATTGTATATGTCTACAGTGTTAATCCCTTTTAAATTTTTCTTTAAAAATTTTTTATTATTATTATTTAAAAAAAATCCACCTCATTTAATTTTTAATTCTCTTGGTTTTGATCTCCTGTATTTGATTATGTACAGGTCCCAAACATTGTTTTTTTTATTTTTTCTACTTTTTTAAAGGTTTTTAAAAGACGTCTCAACTCAACGATTGCTATTCTGCTTCAATTTGCTCTTCTATTATTGATTATATACTGTTTTCAAACCATTTTTCTCCCTTCTTTTAAAATTCTCTCTTGTTTTATCCTTTTTAAAAATCTGTTCTGTTCTATTTTCTATTACCTTTTAAATTTTTACTTTTTAAACAATTGTATATGTCTCCAGTTGTAATCCCTTTAAAATTTTTAAAAAATATTTTAATTTTTATTATTTTTAAAAATCCACCACCTCATTTCCTTTTTATTTCTCTTGGTTTTAATCTCTTGTTATTGATTACACACAGGTTTCAAATATTGTTTCTGATATTTTTCTCCTTTTTTAAGGTTTTTAAAAGACGTCTCAGCTCAGTTGCTATTCTGCTTCAACTTACTCTTCTATTATTGATTATACATTGTTTTTAAAACTTTTTTCCTCCATTCTTTTAAAATTCTCTCTTTTTTTAAAAGTTTAAAAGTTTTATTCCTGCATAGGCTTTAGATAGATAAATAAATAAACTCCTTAAGGACCACAATAGATCACTGATACTCCTTAAGCCACAGTGCCAGAGAGATATGAGCAATATGAAGAAGCAGAGGAACCACTCCCAATTAAAAGAGCAAGAGAAATCCCCTGAAAGAACGATCAATGAAATAGACATTGATGGCCTACTAGATCAAGATTTCAAAAAAGGAGTGATCAAAGTACTGAAGGAACTAAAAGAAATAGTGTTTAGAGATATAAAATATGTCAAAAATGAAATAGAAGCTATAAAGAACCAAGTAGAACTGGTAAACTCATTTGCTGAGATGAGATCTGACCTAAAGGCTGTACAAAGCAGGCTAGATAATGCAGAGGAACAAATAAGTGACCTAGAAGACAGGACAACAGAAAGCACCCAATCAGAACAGCTAAGAGAAAAACAAATCAAAAACAATGAAAACAATATAAGGGACTTATGGGATAATATAAAGCATGCCAATCTACACACAATAGGGGTTCCAGAAGGGGAAGAGAGAACAAAGGGGATTGAAAAGGTATTTGAAGAAATCATGACTGAAAACTTCCCAAACCTAAAGGAATCAGATATCCAAGTACAGGAGGCTCAGAGGGTCCCAAACAGGAAGAACCCAAACAGACCCACACCAAGACATATCATAATCAAGATGGCCAGAGTCAAGGATAAAGAAATGATCCTAAAGGCAGCAAGAGAAAAACCAAGAGTGAATTACAAGGGAACCTCCATAAGGCTCTCAGCTGATTTCTCTACACAAACACTACAGGCCAGAAGGGAGTGGCAAGATATATTCAAAGTCCTGAATGAGAAAAAGATGCAGCCTAGTATACTCTATCCAGCAAGGCTATCCTTTAGAATAGAAAGGGAGATAAAGAACTTCACAGACAAGCAAAACCTAAAAGAGTTTAGCAACACTAAACCCATGCTAAAAGAAATATTGACAGGTCTACTCTAAATAGAAAAGAAGCAAGATGCGACAAATATTAGAAACTCATGACTGGAAAGGTGATAACTATCATGAATTACAAATACAATAAACACAAAATTGTAAAAGAAGACATCTAAATCATTAAGAGTGGGAGAGAGAAGTAAGGAAATACAGAGGGTTTTTTCTTTCTTTTTTTAATTTTTTGTTCTCCGTAGGATGGGTTTGAGATTATATTACTATCTGTTTAATACAAGCAGTTGTAGTAAAGGGTTAATAGACTTACAAAAAAGGGTAACCACAAGACAAAATCTTACAAGTGAGTCACAAAAACTAAATAAAATCCAAGACAACATAAAGGAAAATTACCAAACCACAAAAGGAAGAAGAAAGGAACAAAGAGGAAACACCAAATCAACTGCAAAGAGTTCAAAATGGCAATAAACACACGTCTATCATTAATTACTGTAAATGTTAATGGACTAAATGCTCCAGTCCAAAGACGTAGAGTGGCAGACTGGATAATAAAGCAAGAACCTTCAATATGCTACATACAAGAGATCCACTTTAGGGACAAGGAACCCTACTTCAAAATGACACCTGCACCCCAATGTTCATGGCAGCACTATTTACGATAGCCAAGACATGGAAACAGCCTAAATATCCATCAACAGATGACTGGGTAAAGAAGTTGTGGTATATTTATACAATGTAATACTATTCAGCCATAAAAACTGACAACATAACACCATTTGCAGCAACATGGATATTCCTGGAGAATGTCATTCTATGTGAAGTAAGCCAGAAAGAGAAAAATACCATAGGCAATCGCTTATATGTGGAATCTAAAACAAAAACAAAAACAAAAAACATAAATACAAAACAGAAACAGACTCATAGACATAGAATACAAACTTGTGGTTGCCAAGGGGGCTGGGGATGGGAAGGTACAGACTGGGATTTAAAAATGCATAACAGATAAACTAGATTATACTGTACAGCACAGGGAAATATATACAAGATCTTGTGGTAGCTCACAGTGAAAACAATATATGAAAAACATATATATGTGTTCATGTATAACTGAAAAATTGTGCTCTACACTGGAATCTGACACAACATTGTAAATTGAGTATAATTCAATAAAAAAAAGTTTAAGAAAATAAATAAATTTTAAAAATTTTTAAAGGAAAAAATAGTGTTCAAGTGATTAGGTTAGGCTCACCTGGATAATATCAACACTTTAAGGTCAACTGATTAGTATTAATCTTTTTTGAGGGTGTGGGGGGAGGGTGTAATTAAGTTTTTATTTGTCTTTTTAGTGGAGGTGTTGGGGATTGACCCAGGACCTTGTACAGGCACTCTACCACTAGGCTATATCCTCCCCCAATTGACTATTAATCTTAATTGTATCTGCAAAATCACTAAGGGACAAAGGTCATGGGGGCCATCTTTGAATCTTGCCTACCACACTGATCATATATTTTAAATCTCTTTTATTTTGAAATAATTTAGACCTGCTAGTATTTAGTTTTTCATATGTTTGAGGACCATTTTTATATCGTGAGTATGTGTGTGTGTGTGTGAAGTTTGTTTAGGTTGGTTCCTATTTTTCTTTTTCCCATTTTTCAGGTTTCTATTCCTTTGCCACTAAATTTTTAATAATTCTTTATACACTAGGGACATTAGCCTTTTGTCCGTGGTACATGTTGCAAAGATTTTCACCTTGTATATAAGTTGCATTATGACTTCATGGAATATTTTTTCTGCCCATAAAAAACTTTAAAAATTTTATGTAGTAAAATGTAATCAATCTTTTCTTTTATTTTTTTATTTTATTTTTTTTTTACATTTTTATTGATTCATAATCATTTTACAGTGTTGTGTCAAATTCCAGTGTTCAGTACAATTTTTCAGTCATACATGGACATATACACACTCATTGTCACATTTTTTTCTCTGTGATTTATCATAACATTTTGTGTATATTTCCCTGTGCTATACAGTGTAATCTTGTTTATCTGTTCTACAATTTTGAAATCCCAGTCTATCCCTTCCCACCCTCTACCCCGCCCCCCTCCCCCGGTAACCACAAGTCTGTATTCTCTGTCCATGAGTCCATTTCTGTCCTGTATTTATGCTTTGTTTTTGTTTTTTAGATTCCACATATGAGCGATCTCATATGGTATTTTTCTTTCTCTTTCTGGCTTACTTCACTTAGAATGACATTCTCTAGGAGCATCCATGTTGCTGCAAATGGCATTATGTTGTCGGTTTTTATGGCTGAGTAGTATTCCATTGTATAAATATACCACATCTTCTTTATCCAGTCACCTGTTGATGGACATTTAGGTTGTTTCCATGTTTTGGCTATTGTAAATAGTGCTGCTATGAACATTGGGGTGCAGGTGTCATCCTGAAGTAGATTTCCTTCTGGGTACAAGCCCAGGAGTGGGATTCCTGGGTCATATGGTAAGTCTATTCCTAGTCTTTTGAGGAATCTCCACACTGTTTTCCATAGTGGCTGCACCAAACTGCATTCCCACCAGCAGTGTAGGAGGGTTCCCCTTTCTCCACAGCCTCTCCAGCATTTGTCATTTGTGGATTTTTGAATGACGGCCATTCTGACTGGTGTGAGGTGATACCTCATTGTAGTTTTGATTTGCATTTCTCTGATAATTAGTGATATTGAACATTTTTTCATGTGTTTTTTGATCATTTGTATGTCTTCCTTGGCGAATTGCTTGTTTAGGTCTTCTGCCCATTTTTGGATTGGGTTGTTTATTTTTTTCTTATTGAGTCGTATGAGCTGCTTATATATTTTGGAGATCAAGCCTTTGTCGGTTTCACTTGCAAAAATTTTCTCCCATTCCGTAGATTTTCTTCTTGTTTTACTTCTGGTTTCCTTTGCTCTGCAGAAGCTTGTAAGTTTCATTAGGTCCCATTTGTTTATTCTTGCTTTTATTTCTTCTAGGAGAAAATTTTTGAAATGTATGTCAGATAATGTTTTGCCTATGTTTTCCTCTAGGAGGTTTATTGTATCTTGTCTTATGTTTAAGTCTTTAATCCATTTTGAGTTGATTTTTGTATATGGTGTAAGGGTGTGTTCTAGCTTCATTGTTTTACATGCTGCTGTCCAGTTTTTTCCCAACACCATTTACTGAAGAGACTGTCTTTATTCCATTGTATATTCTTGCCTCCTTTGTCAAAGATGAGTTGACCAAAAGTTTGTGGGTTCATTTCTGGGCTCTCTATTCTGTTCCATTGGTCTATATGTCTGTTTTGGTACCAATACCATGCTGTCTTGATGACTGTAGCTCTATAGTATTGTCTGAAGTCTGGAATCTTTTCTTTTATTGCTCTGGATTTTATCATAGTTAGGAAACCTTTTGCTACTTTGAGGTTAAAGGGGAACTTACCATGTTTTCTCCTAGTATATCTCATTCTTCACATTTATATCTTTAATCCACTTGGAGTTTATTCTTATGTATGCCATTAGGTATAGATCTAATTTTAGCTTTTTTCCAAATGGCTATCCAGTTGTCCCAATACCATATATTAGAAAGTCCATCCTTGACTCATTCTTTACCTTTTTCCCCCAGAAGCTATGCACTTTGAAGACTTTCTCTTTAAATTATCTATACTTTTAATTTCCTTCCTTGTTCTGATCTATCTGGATCTTTTTTGGAATGTTCAGACTTAGTGGGTGGTTTTAGACCAGACTTTGGTCCCATCATTATGTCCTCTCTTCTCTTTTACCACAGTTTTTCTCCATCTGTCTGCTTACCACAAGCACAGCAAGAATGGTGGGAGCAAGGAAAATTATATGCTGGACTTAGGAGATTTTTCTCTTCTTACAGTTATTTTGAAATTTCAGAATTCTCTGTATTTAAGTTATGCTGAAGGCATGACTTTGGAGTAGATTCATTTAGTTTTAGTTTTTGTATTGTTTTTAGAGGAAATATTGTGAGACAGGTAGGTAAGTGACCATTACTATCTTCAGCTATCACAGCCTATTTGTATTTAATGTAATTATTGGTATGATTAGATTTAAGTATATCACTTGCTACTTGCTTTTTAAACATTTTGAATTGAGGTATAATTAATATAATATAAAATTCACTGTTTTGTTTTTTAAATTTATTTATTTTATTTTTAGGGTTTTTTTGAGGGGGGTAATTAGTTTTGTTTATTTTTAATGTTGGTACTGGGGATTAAACCCAGGACCTCATGCATGCCAAGCACACACTCTACCATTGAGCTATACCTTCTCCTACCAAAAATACTCACTGTTATAAAGTGTAGACTTATCCACTATGCTGTCCATCAGCACTATCTAATTCCAGAACATTTCCACCGTCGCAGTAGAAGTATAATACCTATAAGCAGTTAGCCCCCACTTCTTCCTCATTGCATCCCTGGCAACCACTAATCTACTTTCTGTCTCCATAGGTTCAACAATTCTGGACATTTCGTATAAAATGGAATCGTACAATATGTGGTCCTTTTTATCTGGATTCTTCCACTTAGCATAAAGCTTTCAAGGTTCATTTATGTTGTACCATGGATCAGCACTTTACATTGTTTTTTAATGGCTAAATAGTATGAAATATACCACATTTTGTTAATCCATTCATCAGCCGATGGGTGGTTATTTCCATTGTTTAGCTATTATAAATAATACTGCTATGAACATTCATGTACATGTTTTTGTGTGGACATAGTTTTCAGTTCTCTTGGGTGTATACCTACGAGTGGAATTGCTGAATCATATGGTAATTTTATGCTTAACTTTCTGAGAAACGGCCAACCTATTTGCTGCAGTAGTTGCATAATTTTACATTTCTACCAGCAATGTATGAGGATTTCAATTTCTCCACATCCTTGCCAACAACTAATGATGACTGATGTTCCCTAATGATGAATGATGTTGAACATCTTTTCATGTGCTTATTGTCCATTTATATATCTTCTTTGGAGAAATATCTATTTAAATCCTTTGCCAGTTTTAAAATTGGAATATTTGCCTTTTTATTGTTGAACTGTCCTTTATTTATTCAGGATAATTGATCCTTACCAGATATATGCTTTGCAAATATTTTCTCCAATTTTGTTGTCATTTTACTTTCCTTATGTGACTTCTGAAGCACAAAAAGTTTTTATTTTTGATGAAGTTTATCCAGTAACTATTTATTGTATGTTGGATATTTGAAGGCAATGTTGCTGAGTGTCTGGATCTTGTTGTCTTCCTTACTAGTATTGAGTTTTGTTTAAGCAGGTAGTTTTTTTTTTTTTAAGCAGTAGTTAATTTATTTGAGGATCATTTTGATCATTTTGAGGCATGTTTTCCAGTTTTGTTAAAGAAGCTCTAGAATAACCTTTTTGCTATTGCCAGTTCAGGCCTGAGGATGGTTTCCATAGGAGCTGTTGTGGCCATTTCTCTGACGTTTAACTCCAGATGGCCAGCTTCAGTTTGCAGGGCTTCAGGAGGCAGGCTGTTTTAGCTGTCAGTGATGCCAAGTCAAAAGGGTGAGAGAAAATGGGAAACATTCGTGGAGAGGGTCATAGCCAGATAGTGGAGGCAACTAGAAGACCTTCAGAATCCGGGCTGGTTTTCAGGTTAAGACCAAAACTCTAAGGAAAGCGCTTGCTTCCACAGCACATCGACTAACATGGGAACCAGCATGGCCCCTGAACATGGATGACACATGCAAATACGTGAAGTGTTACGTATTTTTAGTGAAGTCAGTCACACAGAGAAAGACAGATATCCTATGCTATCACTTCTAGGTGGGATCTAAAAATAAAGACATCCATGAATACATAAATAACTACATTTTAAAAAGACACAAAGGAACCTATTTACAAAACAGAAACAGACTGGACTGGCAGACATGGAAAAGAAACTGATTAACACAGGGGACCGGGTACGGTGGAGGAATGAGGATAAATTAATCATTGCAATTTCTAAGGCAAGAGCTTTCTGAGATGTCTACGGAATGCCCAGGATGGTCAGCAATGTCTCTTCACTCTGGCTTGTGGGAGCCTGAACATCTCCCAGTGTGATCTCTGGCAGTTGTTATTTCCTTAGTAGTTATTCTTTGTTCAATCACATGGAATCTCACCTGATGTGTGTGTAGCTAAGTAGCTTAGTACTATAGCAAAAGTAGCAAAGATTCAAAGGGATCCCTATGTAGACTTCCAGTGTTCCTTGTATGAACAGATATCTTTTCTGTGGTACACTGTCCCACAAATCCCAGCTACCTCATGACTTTGAATTCTAAACTCTGTTTCCTCACTTGGTGAGATCATCGAACTCTGTTTGGCCCCCCTCCCTGTGGTGTAGCTGAAAATCACCTCCAAGCAGAAGGCAAGAGCAATTGTGAGGTTCACCTTGTTTGTTTTCCTTCTCTCAGGGTTCACAGTCCTGTGCTGTATGTGTCCAACATCTGAAGACATTTATTTCATATATTTTGTCCAGTTTTGGATTTTTTCTTTCTTTTTTTTTTCTTTTTGTGGAAAGACTAAATGCATATTATTACTCCATTATGGTCATAGGGAAATCCTTTTATTTTTTTAACATTTTTTAATTGAGTTATAATCATTTTACAATGTTGTGTCAAATTCCAGTGTAGGGAAATCCTATTTTGTGTTTTGAAAAGACAAGTTTGGCTGCTGGAGAATGGACTGGGTAGGATGCAAGAATACAAGCAGAGAAATCTGTTGGGAGTCTATTCCAGAGTCCAAGAAAGAGATGATGGTGGCTTGGACTTCTGTGGAAATACAGATAGTGAATGAAGGAACTAATGCTTATTAACTAGAAGTCCAAAAGGTTTAAACAAATATTTTAAATAATATACTTGAAATGAAAATAACCTCTTATTTTGCTTTCTACTTTTACGAGTGTTCTTTTTTGTTGTTGTTGTTTCTCCTTATACATTCCTAGTGTGGGAGACAATTATTTCTTTATTTTTTTCAGAAGAGTAAACTAATACCTGAATGGTGGAATCACTTGTCCAGTGTTCTGAAGAAACAATACTAGATCCGAGGTCCCCAGACTGCTAAGAGTTCTATAGTACTGCTTTCAAACTGGCTGGAACTATCATGCCAGATGACAAGGGAGTCTTTGAAGTCATTGGAAGCTTCTACTTATGGAGAAAATAGTCTCTCTTCAGGAAGTCTTTGTGTTGGAACTGAATATACCCTTCATACCTAAAATTGGGCTCATTATTATCCTTGAAAGAACTCAACTTATTTTATTATGATGGGTCTTTCTTCAAATGACTTATAGTAGGTTCTGGAGAAAAGGATTCTGTCCCCCAAAGCATGATACTTCTGTAGTTTCCACAATTCCATAGACAAGGGATTATTTTAATTATTGAAATGATTTAAAAGTCCATTATAATGGCCTTATAATTTCATATCCTAAGTTTTCTCTCCCATTTGTCACTGTCCTCTTGTAACTCAGTGAATAACATTCTTTTGATTATTGTTTTATGTTAATTCTCTCACATAATCAAAAGCCAAGACATGCTGTAGGCAAAACTGTGGACTGAATGGATTTTGCTCCTCTTCAATTTTCTTTTCTTCCTACTCTCCCATCCTTTTGCTCAGGCTGTGGTTTTTTGTTTTGTTTTGTTTTGTTTCTTTTTTTTCTTTCCTTTTACTTACAAGGTATCAGAATCTTTTATAATCAAAAAGACTGCAGCATGACACTTTTGTCAGACCTGGGCTTCAGTCCTGCCTGGCCTTCTGGACTGGTCTTGAGACTTTGAGTAAACTTATTAGGGAGCTATACTAAGAGTAATGATCTCAGTGCTGTAGTAAGTGTTAGAGGTAATTATATATGTACAGTGTTTAGCACATTGCCTTGCACAAAGTAGGTGCTCACCTGTCTCTTCTTTCATTTTGTAAACATGGATGGAAGTAGAATTAGAATTGCTCTCAGTAGTTTCAATGGGATGAATGGTCAGTGGAGATGAGTGGCACATAACTGGAATCAGTTTAATTATTTTAGAGACTCTTATTCACATTAAACTCAGTTAAATCATGCTTCTTGCTTCTTTCCCTTGCAACTGAAATTACACAGTTCTTTATGTCTCTTATTTCTAAAATTTCTAGCAATGTTTTTGGCCAAGTCAAGTATTTGTGCATGTAAGAGAAAAAAATGTTTCCACAACAGGGAATCTTCCATGACTTTCTAGTACTGTATTAGGCACTTCGCTTCTGTGTTCCTTCAGGGTTTTTATCAAACAGAAGATAATTGTTTGATTTGTCAATTGTCTTTCCACTAGACTATAAACTCCTCGAGAGCAGAAACTATAACTTGTTTATCTCTGATTCTTAAATTCCCAGCAGAGTCTTTGATGCACATTTCACATTCAACAAATATTTACTGAACAAGTAAGCAATAATATAATAAGTATCATGATAGCCTCTTATCTTTCTACTGTGTACCACCTCCCCAAGTCTATTTATATGAATCTGATCACTCAACAACTCAACTGTTATTGACAGCCTGCTGTGTGCAAGTTTACATACATAATGCACCAGAGGATACAGGGATGAAGAAGACATGGTCCCACCTGAAGAAAGTGATGAGGGTTATATAAGTTCAAGGATCACATTCTTTCTCTGATCAAAATATTCAGTGGCTCCCTGTTGCTCATAGGATAAAATCCAAACTCTTTGGTACGATATTCAAGTCTTCTATAGGCTCACCCTAACTCTTTTTTTCCAACACTATCTTATATTGCTCCATATGGTATACTAGGCTTTTAGTTCTGTCTATCCAGCACCCTTCCTAACTGATCCTTTCTCTCAGGCTGTGGTGACTAGTTGAGAGATGGGATCCTGCTCTTCTTGATCTGATTTTCTGAACAAAACCATTCTCCCTTTTGCTTAAAAGAACTAGAATGCTCAGTTATTGATACAAGAATCCTCCTTTTCAACTGACAGCTTTCCTTACTGCCTCCTGCAAACGGCTGCTATTTCTGCTGGTACTTTTATTCAATTACTCTTTTGAAAGGCCTTCTTCTACAATCTCCACATATTAGCCCTATGATTCCTTCAAGGCCAAGCGCTAGTCCTACTTATTTCCCAAAGCTTGGTCCTCCTTCCTTATCCCTATCTTTCCCTTTACCAGTGTTATTACAGCTCCCTTGAAAATATGAAATCCCTTTTCTTGCTACTTGAAATATGCCACCTATTTTGTCATTTTCTTTTTCATAAATAGATTCCCTTTCTTATTGTAGAACTGGGGTTCTCAAAGTGTGATCTAAGGACCCCTTGAGGTTTCTGAGAACCTTTCAGTTGGTATATGAGTTCAAAACTATTTTCAAAATAATACTAAGACATTATTAGTGGCAGGTAAAAAACTTGTCTTCTTACTAGATACGGGAGCCACCTACTCTGTGCTGACTGATTTCCTTGTACCCTTGTCCTCCCAATCCTGTGTAATAACGGGGATCAATATTAGGCCCCAAACAAGGTGCTTACTAAAAATTTACTCTTACACACCAGTTTTTGCTGGTGGCTGAGTGCCCCATCCCCTCGCTGAGAAGGGACCTACTTACTCAGTAAATCCCCAAAAATAATCCAATTCAAAGACCCTTAGATGAAAGACACGCACCAAAAAAACTGTCTACTCTTGGCTTTGAGGGCCTGCCTCAGTCCCAAGCCAGAAGAGGTCTCCCTTCCACCCCGTATTGTTTCTCAAGTAAACCCTGCTGTCTGGGAAACAGAGGTCCCTCGCAGGGCTACTTACGTGCCTCCAGTTTAGATCTCGTTAAAGCCAAGTGCTGATTACCTATGGAAGAGACAGTATCTCTTGAGGCCCGAGGTTCAACAAGGTATCCAGCTTTTTATAGCCAAGTTTTTAAAGTATGGGCTGTTACGACCTTGCCAATCTCCATGTAATACTCCCATTTTGCCCATAAAAAAGCAAAATGGAGAATACCATTTGCTCAAGACCTAAGGGCAGTTAATGAGGCAGTGGTCCCAGTTCACCCTATAGTCCCTAATCCATACGCTTTATTAACCCAGGTCCCAGAAAATGCAACCTGGTTCACAGTACTAGACCTAAAGGATGCTTTCTTTTGCATTCCTCTGCATCCAGACTCTCAATACCTCTTTGCCTTTGAGGGGACCGATCCAGATACTCATAGTGTTTCCCAGCTAACCTGGACTGTGCTGCCTCAAAGCTTCAGGGATAGCCCTCACTTGTCTGAAAATGCATTAGCAAAAGAGTTGAGAGAATTAAAATTGACCAATGGCTCTCTCTTACAATATGTGGACGATCTCCTAATTTCTAGTCCCACTAGAGAGGATTCAGATAAAAACATTATTCAGGTTCTCAACTTCTGGGGGAACTAGGATATCGAGTCTCTCCCTACAAGGCCCAGATTTCCATGCAATAGATTAAGTACCTGGGATATATACTCTCACCTAGGACTAGAACTCTAGCCCAAGACCGAAAGGAAGCTATTATGACCCTCCAATCCCCTCAGACTAAGAAACAACTGAGGGCCTTTCTGGGGATGGCAGGATTTTGCAGGATCTGGATACCTGGATTTGGGCTTATTGCAAAGCCTCTTTATGAGGCCCTAAAAGGGGGCGACCACAAGCCCCTAAATCGGGATAAAAATTATCAACAGGCATTCTTATCTTTAAAGCAAAAATTGGGAACCGCCCCTGCACTGGGTCTCCCAAACTTAGAAAAACCTTTTACCCTCTATATAGCTGAGAGGCAAGGAATAGCTTTGGGTGTTCTCACTCAAAAGCTCGGGGGCCTGCCTAGACCAATAGCTTATTTCTCAAAACAACTTGATCAGGTGGCCACTGGGTGGCCAGGATGTCTTAGGGCAGTAACTGCCACTGCTCTGTTAGTAGACTAGGCCAATAAGTTTACCCTGGGACAGCCACTGGAAGTTCTAACCCCTCACCAGGTACAAGGAGTCTTAGAGACCAAAAGACACCACTGGCTGACAGGTGGGCGATTACTTAAATGCCAAGTCCTCCTACTTGATTCCCTAGATGTAACTCTTAAAGTTTGTCAGGTTTTAAATCCGGCCACTCTAATGCCAGATGCCCCACCCCAAGAATCCCTTATTCACTCCTGTGTAGAGACTATCGAACAAGTTTACTCTAGCCGGCCATATCTCAGGGATGAACCCCCGTTCAATCCTGATGCAGAATGGTTTACTGATGGAAGCAGCTTTATACATAATGGAACCAGGTGAGCTAGCTACACTATAGTAAACCTACAAACAGTTGTTGAGTCTGGAGCTCTGCCCTCCCAGACTTCTGACCAAAAGGCTGAACTAATCGCTTTAGTCAGAGCACTCCAGTTAGGAAAAGGTTTAAGAATCAGTACCTATACTGACTCTAAAGATGGATTCCTAGTGTTACATGCCCATGCTGCCATATGGAAAGAGAGAGGACTGCTAACAGCCAAGGGGGTCCCCTATAAAACACCAGGTAGAAATTCTAAAACTCCTAGAAGCAGTCCAGCTTCCAAAAGAGGTTGCAGTCATACACTGCAGGGGTCACCAAAAGGGTGATTCTTCCCTTATAAAGGGAAATGCCCTAGCAGACAAGGCTGCCAAAGTTGCAGCCAGAGAACAGCCAGCCTTACAAGCCGCAGTTCTCCTACTTGATGACCAGCCTCTTCCAACAGTGCCATCCTATACACCAGAAGAGGTCAAGTGGGCTAAACATAGGGGACTAGGAAAAAAATCTCTCGGGGTGGCTAACAAAAAGATAATAAGCTCCTCATTCCTGGGGACAAGTAATGGAAAATAATTAAACATCTCCATGGGTCCACTCACCTAGGGTTGGACTCCATGATCATACTAATTTCTCAAGTGTTCCTAGGCAAGGGGCTATCTAAAACTGTTAAGGATGTCACTAGGGCCTGTGAACTTTGCGCCTGCAATGACCCAGGGACTCACCCTATACCCCCACCTCTACTCCGGCCCATAAACATTGGGGAACTTATCCAGGGGAAGATTGGCAAATGGACTTTACTCAGATACCCCCATGTAAGGGATGGAAATACCTGTTGGTATTCATAGACACCATTACAGGAAGGGTAGAAGCTTTCCCCACCATAACAGAAAAAGCAATAGAAATGTCAAAATTTCTGCTCAAAGAAATAATACCGAGGTTTGGGTTACCAAAAAGCTTACAGAGTGATAATGGACCCTCCTTCACTGCCAAGGTGACTCAACAGGTTTCCTCAGCTCTGGGTATTAACTATCGCCTCCACTCTTCCGGGAGGCCTCAATCCTCAGGTAAGGTAGACAAAGCAAATCATGTTCTAAAAAGAACATTTGCTAAGTTATGCCAGGAAACTTTAGAAACCTGGGTCCCTCTCCTGCCTACTGCTCTTCTAAGAACAAGATTTGCCTCTAAGGAAATTTTAAAACTTAGCCCATTTGAAATGATGTATGGAAGGCCCTTTGTAACTTTAGATTTCTTGTTTGATGAGGAGACCCATAAACTAGTCTCCCAAATTAACTTGAGCCAAGTTCAAAGAGCCCTCCAGGAATATGGAATCCAAAAATGTTGCTCTTCCCACAGAGGAAGAAGTTAAAGTCCCTGTCCAGTCAGGGGATTTTGTTTTAATAAAAACTTGGAAGGAAGGGTCCCCTGAAGACCAGCTGCAACCAAAATGGAAGTGACCATATCAGATATTACTAAGCCATCCCCAACTGCCATTAAGCTACAAGGAATTGCTAGTTGGGTACATCTGTCCAGAATAAAACCTGTAACTTACAAGCCCCAGCAGGAACCAGGAGAAACCTACACTTGGGAGGCAATACAAGACCTCAGGTACTTGTTTAAAAAAAAAACAACACCATGTAGCGATGATTACAACAGTTCATAATTGCTTAAATATATCCCATTAAAGCTCCTAAAATATTTAAATACACTGTGAAAAAGTAAGATATATGTTTTCAGTAAAAGAGTTTCATAAAATACAAAAAAATTTCATGCATAATCAGGATTTTGAGAATTTAACAAATTCTAAGAGTTCTTTTTAGCTTCAGCTAATTTTGAGATGCTTTAAAGGAAACCTGAGGCATCTTAGATATTAAGTTAACTAGGATTCTTTATTATGTTAAGTTAAATATAATCAGTCATAATTCTAGTAAACACAAGCAAGTCTCTTTATTGATTGCATATGTTTAACTATGCCTTGTAAGTCTTTTTGTCGTTACAGACTGTCAAACTGTTGTTACAAAGTGCTTCATCTTTAAGAAAATTTATCAGAAGCCAGTGGAAACAGTGGGTTACAACAGCCCCACATCAGATGATGGCTATGTGAGGATTGCAGCCCATACCCTCAGCCCTCCGGGCACAAAAACAAAAGGCTATTCTGCCCCTGGGGCCTCTAGATTGGACATTCAGAGATTTTTACTCCCTGATAGGCAGAGTCAACGCCCCTACTTAGCCTGGAAGCAGTTTCAGAAGATGGATCTTCACCCCTCTGCAACCCCATAACATTATGGGAGTAAAATCTCTGAGGGGGAATGAGACAGGAAGGGGGCAGGGCACAGCCATTCAAGGAATGCTACAGCAATTAACATCAAAATGGCAGAAGATTCAACCCCTGGTAGGCCTTGAGGTTCAAGATGGTGGGAGATTTAACTTCTAATAGAACTTGAGCTTCATTATATGCTCATTGTAACATATTAAGATGGTGAATAACATGCTCACAGTCACCATGGCAGTCCCAAGGCTAGCCACAAAAGGTCAAAGAGTA
This sequence comes from Vicugna pacos, assembly GCF_048564905.1. Taxonomy (NCBI): domain Eukaryota; kingdom Metazoa; phylum Chordata; class Mammalia; order Artiodactyla; family Camelidae; genus Vicugna; species Vicugna pacos. The sequence goes on along the minus strand of NC_133005.1, from coordinate 25,508,793 downwards.
GGAAATGGCCAACTTCCTAGGAATCCCAACCCCTTCCCCAGAGTAGTTAGACTGGTCCTTCCACTTATTAGTATATGAAGCCACTGAGCCCATAAAAACTGGCAACACAGTGCCTCGCGGCCACCGTCTACCCCCCAACCCTCCCATTCGGAGATGTCCCACACTCTGTCTATGGAGTATGTACCTACTTTTAATCTGAGCACCCAACCCCCACACCTCGTGGCATTTCTCTTGCCTTTCAATGTATCTCTCTGAATAAATCTACCTTTACTCAACTGTGGCTTGCTCTTGAATTCCTTCCTGCGCAAAGCCAAGGACCCACACTTGGCGGGGCAAGTCCCAGGAGCTCATCCGAAGTCTGGGACAGCCTTTCTCAGGCCCCACATCTGTTCTTCCTGCATCAGTTAAACTAAGTATATTTACAAATTCTGCCTTCTAAACTGATCCTAAAATTCACATTCCAAGTCTTGCAAGATAGCCAAGGTGTACAGAATGTAAAGTCATCACACTGATGTTTCTCTGTTTATATACGCTATGAAAATGCCTCTTAAGACCATCTCTATAGCCCATGCTGAGTGTGAATGCATCCCTAGTGCAGTTTATTCTTCTTCTGGTGCCGCACTTCTCAAGACGGGAGAATTTTAAAGAAACTTATTTGTAGGTTAAGAAAGATATTCAGTAGATTGAAAGAGATACAGGTTTTTAAAACCTAAGGATATGGTTTTCCTGGCTGATTTTGGCCACTTTCCATTACTTTTTCGTTTTAGAAAATATAGTTTTCATAAAAACATGGTATTGTTTAAGTTGTAATAGGCATATTATTGTTACTTGTAAATGAAAAAAGAAATATTTATAAACATTTTTTCATCCTTAATTTCTAATATGGTAAACATTAACAGATAAAACTCACATAAACAAAAGCTCTTTGGGATCTTCAAATTTTGCAAAGTGAAACTCGGTCCTGAAACCAAAAGTTTAAGAACTATTACTTTAGATTATAAGAGAGCAGGAAGCAGGTGTTAATATCTCCTTGTGTCTCCACTGCCATGTACATTGTAAGATTTCAATAAATGTTAATTGACTGAAAATGTGGGAATTTTGAACACAGATGTCAATAAGTGAAAGTGATTTTTTAAGGGAAACATTTTGTTATCATCCTAAATGTTACATTTTTATTTCCTAGGTGTAACTCCCAAGCTATAATAACCTTAACCTGTTTCTTCTCCTGCGTGTTTGTGAATATAAAAACAATACTTCGGGGGGGTATAGCTCAGCAGTAGAGTGCATGCTTAGTATGTACAAGGTCCTGGGTTCAATCCCTAGTACCTCCATTAATAATAAAAAATTAAAAATTAAAAAACTCCAATACTTTACTGAAACTGAGGGTGGTGCTTCTGGGCTGTCATCATAGGGGATAAGATATTATTCAGAAAAATTTGAACCCTATAGAAAGTTTAATGGGGACTGTTAAATTGCAAATGCTCCCACCATAGAATGAGAGAGCTTTAGGAGGGAAAATAATGTCATAAAAAAATGCCCAAGATTAAGGAGAAACAGCTGCATTAAAGAGCTTCTAGGCACAAACTATTTGATTTTAATTGCATGGAAGAAAATTGGCCCCAACTGATTTGTTAAAGATTCAGAAACAAAAGAACATCAAGGAAAAACAAATAATGATTCAAGAACTGTTTTAAAGCAAGACAATGAGATTCATTTCAACCTCAATTATCCCTTAAGGCACATTTTCTGAAAACAAGGGAACTATTTCAATTAAAGTTTTCTAAACCTGCCTTGGAGCTTTAGTTAAGAAGTTGCAAATATATCAAATTTTAAAAAATGGTCTCCAATAAAACCTTAATTCTCTCCCTTATTAGAGGATTTTGTATTTCCCTGTTCTTTGACCTGAGATTCTCATCATTTATGTATGAAAGCTTCTGAAAATGCCTGAAGTCTTGAATCAGTCTTAACTTACAGTCTTAGATTAAACTGATAATCAAAGTCTCTCTAAAATCCCACTTTCATCAAGTCTTTGCTCTTTAGCTCAGGGACCAGAAAACTTTCTATAAAGGTTTTGTGGGACGTAAGGTTTCTATGGCAATCACTCAACTCTGCTTTTGTTGGAAAACAGTCACAGAAATATGTAAAGAGGTGAGTGTAAACTTTATTTACAGAAACAGGAATTGAGGGGGGAGGGTATAGCTCAAGTGGTAGAGCACATGCTTAGTATGCATGAGGTCCTGGGTTCAATCCCCAGTACCTCCTCCAAAAATAAATAAATAAATAGACCTAATTACCACCACCACCCCCCCCCCGAAAAAGAAAAAAGAAACAGGAATTAGACCAAACTTGGCCTTTCTGCTAAACAGTTTGCCCACTCTTGGTCTAATCAAATCCAAAAGCCTCACTCTGGCATCTCAGCAGAATATTCATCATTTGTTTCTGCCTAATATTCTATTGTTCCTCAACATTAAATCTATTATCTAAAGAAAAAAAAAACTGTTGCCTGCCATTCCAATGCTACGAGGATCAAGCCATTACACACAGCAGTTGCCCTCAGACAGTGCACCATGAGGGGAATTTAGGATGGAGGATAACAAGAAGCATTCTGTGCTTTGGATACACTGGCTCCTAGATAGTTAAGACATATATCTAAGGAAAATTTTCAATGACCCCAGATTCTTGCATCTTTCTATACATAGAAAAGCACTAAAGTCATTAACTTGAGATGTCTGTTCTTTGTGATTAGCAGTAATCTTTTTATGTTTGACTACATGTTTTTTCCCAGCAAAAAAGTTCATATATATCCTGACTCCTCCCTTGTCTCTTCAGACCAGTTCTCAGAGCTGAGAGACTGTCTCCCAAGCTTCAGTCCTCAGTAAGGTCCTAGAATAATACTTAAGTCACAGCTTTTAGGTTGAGCATTTTTATTTCATTTGACAAATTCAAGTGTCCCCACATTTCCCAAATGCTCTGCTTATCCCTGCCTTCAGGATTTGCATACATGAATCCCTCACCAGGAATAACTTCTACCCTTTATTCTGCCTTTCCAAGTCCGACCCATCCCTTGGAGGTCTGACTACACCTTCTTTATGAAGCTTTTATGGATAACTCCAACAAACATTCCTCTTTCCCTTTACTCAGTCCTTCATGACTATCCATAGCCCTTAGTATGGCAAAATATTCTGAAATTATTGTAGCTCATTTAGTCAATTACTCTACTATAATACTCCAACTTATACTGGTCTTTAATTGTCTTGTTTAGATAATCTAAATCTTGCTATAGAGGGCAAGATCCTACTCAGGATTGGATTTACTGAAAAGCTAATTAAACTTTCACTTTAGGGACCTTTACTTGCTCAGGTCCCTGTACTTAATTTTGTATTTATCATTCTCTATTTTCTTACTTAAAAAGGGCCTCCAATTTTGTAATAGCTTCAGGATCCACAAAACCTGGATCTGTCCCTGGGTTCACCACAGACCTAGCAGAAGGCTGGTACAGCAGAGATTACTTTATATCTTAATCTCCATTTTCCTTGCTGGAAGGCTTGCCTCCAAGGTTGTTGCATGAGGGAGACATACACATCTATCTTGTTTAAATAACTGTTTTTGGAGTCTTTCTGTAACAGCAGGTTAGACCTTCGACTATAAGCTGGTCATAGCAAGTGCTCAAAATATTTATTGAACTAAGTGTCGCCATTAACTAAGAAACAGATCAGTGCAGACCTGCTATTCAGAACCATTCAGCTCCTCATCTAACCAAAGCATTTGTGCCACATTTGCATTTTATAGAATAAAAAGTGATAGGAAATATTTACATAATAAAAGTATAATTGGTTATAACTGCATTTCGTGTTTTAGGGAAAGTGATTTACTTTTGGATAATCTGTATGAAGCAAATTAGAGCAGTAGTTTGCATAGGTGGTCCCATTAAAATGGACCACTTACTTCACTTGGGCACAACTCATCAATACTTTGCTTATCAACTCCAGGCCCAAGAGGAAGGAGATCGAAGCAGGGAATCTTGTGGTGTGTGTGTGTGTGTATGTGTTGGAGGATGGGGAGGTGGGGAGTAGAGACAAAGAAAAGACTGTGAATGTTCAGTTAGATGAATGGCAGGAGATAGGTCAAATAGTGTAGACTGCAGCTAGGAGCAGCTATCAATCACTCAGTCTGTTATTACTTCAGTGAGTAGCAAATGGTAAAACAGGGTAGGAGGCCATAAAAACAGATTGTCTATTTTTAGTATCTAGACTGTCTATTTTAGTGAGCCCTAATCAGTTTTCCAGAAGAGAGGGAAACCCCAATGTCATTCCAGAGAGGCCTGAGTCCTGTATTTCATCAAGGGAACCATGTTACTTGTTGAAAAAGATCAGTGGCAGCTATGAATATCATTTCATTTTAAAGAATGGCTACCTGTGATTTCTGTGTCAAGTTATTAAATTTAGTACATATTGCAATCTCCTCTCTTCTGCTACAAACCCCTAAAATAGTAGGTAAAATTATATATATTATTTAATACATACCATATTATACATAATTTTATATATATATATACACACACACATATATATTTAAAATTTGGGGCTGTACTCAAAAGCAAGAAGAGGAAAAATAGCCAAGGACCAAAAATGGGGAAATTTCCTTCAAACAATAACAATAAATACCCAGGAATCCACAGTACCAAGTAGAAGCCAAAGCCTCAGAACCCACAGGAATCAGGACTGAACATAAGCCATGGGCAGATAGAAGCAAAAGCAGAACATACCGTGGTAAAAGCTGGAGGCCCAGTTAGCACTGCCCACTCATGAACAGAATCCCCAAAGAAAAGTACCTACCCAGAGCTTGGGCAGAAACAAAGTCACCTGCCTAACCACTCTGTTATGAAGACAATAGAACAAGGTAGTGAGACAGACTGTCAGGGTAAGGAGGAACAAATTAGACTGAGTAGTCTTGGAAGGCCAAAATGATGCTTGACCTGAATGGTAAGAAGTTGCCAGCCACACTAAGATTTAGGGGAAGAGGAAAGAGCAATTTGAAAGGCCCTAAGGCAGGAAAGAAGCCAGTGTGGCTAAAGCTTACTGACAGAGTGAAGGAGTGGTAAGAAGTGAGATTAGCGGAAGAATGGGGCTTAGAATATTTGTAACTTTTCACCAATATGGCAGTCTAAACTGAGGCAAGACGTCCCCGTGACCTAAGCACAGAGAAGTAATGGATAAAATACAAAAATACATTTAAATACATGGTTTATTTACAAAACAAAAGAAAGAAATCCCCAACTGCTAGAATACCAGAATGTTAAGAAAAAGTTGAAGCCAAAGCTGAAGCCAGATAGCTCCTGCAGTAAGTAGCACTGTTACAATTCCAGTCTGTGGCCTATAACTGGTTCTAACACCTCCATGGCTTAAGATCTTCCTTATCACTCTAGCTTAGGTGTTAGCAAGCTACAGCCCACAGGCCAAATTCGGCCCACAACTGGTTTTGTAAAAAAAGTTTTTTTGGAATTCAGCCATGCTCATTCACTTGCATATTGTCTATGGCTGCTTTCATGCTATAGTGGCTGAGATGAGTAGTTCTGACAGAGATCACATGGTGCACAAAGTCTAAAATATTTATTCTCTAGCTTTTTACAAAAAAAATTGCCGACTCCTGCTCTAGCTCTTTCTCTAAAAAAAACAAAGAAAGCTTTGCTGAGATATAATTTACTTGCCATAGGTTCACCAGTTTAAAGTGTACAATTCAATGGTTTTTAGTATATCTACAAAGTTTTGCAACAATCACTATAATCTGGTTTTAGAGTATTTTTATTACCCTGAAAGATACTTTATACTTAATAGCAATCATTCTCATCCCCCTTACCCTTCTGTCCACTCCCCAGCCCTAGGCAACCAGTAAACTACTTTTGGTCTCTGCAGATTTGTCTATTCTGGTTACTTCATATAAATGAAATCATATAATATATAGCCTTTTGTATCTAAAAAGAACAAAACAACAACAACAACAGAACAAGTTCATAGATACAGAGAATAAATTGGTGGTTACCAAAGTCAGGGGGTGGGGGTAGGAGAAACAGGTGAAGGAGGTCAAAAGTTAAAAAGAAAAAAAAGCAATGCCAGGGATAGTTTAACTGATTTACCACTGTACCATCAGAACTAAATTGTGCTTTTCATAGTAGGTAAGCAAACGATATTTGCTGAATCAATTAGCTAGTCAAATCTTGTAGCTAAAATCTAACAAGGACAGTAAGAGAAGAAGAAAAAAATTACAGACCAATCTTATTCACAAACATAGTTGCAAAAATCCCAAATAAAATATAAAAGAATCAAATTTAATTTCACTACCAAAAAGGATTATCATAGGAATGGCTCAACATTAGAAACTTTATTAATATAGTTGGAAACAACAGAATCATCTCCATATGTATCCAAAAAATTAAATTCAACACCCATTCATGGTTTAAAACATCTGCCTGCCATTGTATAAGCATAATCTTGAACCTCTGGGGGGATGATAAATCAGTGAGATATACACAGCCTTTGAACCTCAGATGGAAATGTGGGCTTAATCTCATAATTTCCCAATGATTGAAGTAGACAGATCTTTAGAGTAACCAAGAATTATTTTGTATAATAATGGTTTTGTATGAGACTGAAATTTTCTATAATAAAATGTTTTAAAAATTACCTGGAACATCTATAAAATATTTAGATTTCAGGCCCAATTCCAGAGATTATAATTTAGTAGATTTAATGTGGGATCCAAGTAAATATATTAATCTCTGTTATTAATTCTCTTGCCTGCTCCCAATCCCTAACCACTCCCCTCCCCATGCAGTTGTTCGTCAGATCACATTCTGGAAGCCCTCTAATAGAGTATCTGGTTCATTTCAAGTGATACTTTGAAACGAATATGTTCTTCATTACAGATAGTTACTCATTATTAGACATTTTGTTTTGATTTTAAAATAACAACCCTGGAGAGATCAACACTGCCCTCTAAGGAAGACTACAGATCTCTCCCAGTGCTCCAGAGGTAGCTGAATTTCCAAGAAGTCTGTCAATGAACACATTTAGAAGGCATCCTATCCACCGTACATATTTAGATTCAAACCAGAGTTTGAAGAAAACACAGGGTTTTTAGCTACTTACCTTCCCTGAATTTCTGAACTGTGTATAACCTGCTCTTGAGCACTCTTCACTCTTTGCCCTCCTTCTTTACTCTTCCACATACCACCTTTTCCACCTTCCCTCCACAGAGAAAACCCCATGCCCAAAATCCAAGGTAGGGATCTGTCTAGAGAGTCTACGCACATTTTTTTTTTAATTTAGTAAAAGAGAAGGAGCTATTAGGATATACTTTCTCTTATTTTCCAACTCTGACTTAAAGTCTTCAGCAGATAGTCTCTGGAAGATCAGAATTCATCATTTTGAAGATAAGTTGTTATGCCCCAGATCACAACATTTCCTACTCTCTTCAAGTCCACTGCCCACCTTATTTGAAGCAGATGACTTTGCCTCCTACTTTTAAGAACAAAACAGAACCCCCTAGAATAAGCTCCCCTGAGCTCTTTCTCTCTCTTCTACTTCTCCTTTCTTTCAATCTCACTAAAAGAGGAGACCCTCCCCCTATTCAAAGCTCACCCTTCCTCTAGATGTCTTACTCACACCTTCTTGCTCCATCTTTTCTCTCTTTTCTATACTCAACTTCTTTCTGGAAATAGTAACTTTGGCCTGGCTCTTAGTCTTGTCTTTTCTATTTGTTGTTTTCTCCTTTCCCCTACACTCTCTTAAATTCCAACCTATTTCCCTTTCCAACCCAACTTCCCCTCCACCCCTCCCCAACTGCCTCTCCTCTACACATCCCAGTCTTTCTTCAACTCTTTATAATATGTCTCTCATTCTTCCTTTACCACTCTTTTCCCAAAAGATCACCTTTCAAACTGGCAAGCCAGTGGCTCCTTTACACTCCTCATTTTCCTTGGCATCTTTGCAGCATGTGGCGCTGCTGACCTCTTCTTTCCTAAAACACTATCCTGCCCTGGTTTCTATGACATTACTCTCTCCTTGTTGTGTCTCTCTGATGGCTCCTTTTCAGATACACTTGATACAGCATCATCAGCTGCCAGCCTCCAAAATGTTAGCATGGCCAAAGGCACCAGAGCACCTAACCTTTTAGGGTTTTTGTGAAGGTTAAATGAGATAATGCATAGAAAGCAGTTGGTACTATGACTGGCATACAGTAAAAATCATTCAATAAATGGTTGGGATGATGATAATAATGAGTTCATTATTTGCTTCTAGCTTCATATATTCTCTTTGAGTGATCTCACCCACTCACAGTGCTTCAATTCCCATATACAAATTGAGGACTTTTAAATTAATATTGCCAGAATTTGAGATGTCATTCAAGGTACATATCTTCCACTGCTTATCAGACATTTCCTGATAAAATTGGGTACTCTTACAGCACCTTTTACATGGCCAGTAATATTATACTCTGGAGTTAACATCTTAGTCTTTCTCATTACTAATGAGTCTCCATGTGAAGCACATTCTCACCAGAGAACAAAACCCTTCTACCACACAATCAGATTAAGGGTGGATAGGGTGGTACTTTGATGACTGGCTCTTGAAAACTATAATACATATTCCTAAGGTCATATGCCTTCCCCAATCCCACTTCAGAATCACTGCTTGACTGGGAGCTCACCAATGACATTTTTTATGAATTCCAGTACAATTACAATTTAATTGTAAAATACAATTTAATGAAACCATATTTCTACTTATGTCAATAAAGTTGGTCTTAAACGTTAACTTTATCAGTTTATAAAGTCCTAGTCTATGCCTTCTTTCTTCACCTGGACATGTTCCACAAGCCCACTGGCAGTTCATGGACCACCAGTTTCTGCATGCATGCTGTAATACCTATGTAGACAGTCTCTGAATATGTGTAAAAAATGTTCCTAATTGTTTGTGGAAATGAATATATACTCTCAGTGATTTTATTTTCTGGCAATTATCAAAAGAGGTCCTATCTTTTTTGCAGAAATGGAATGTGCTGAATGCTCATTCATAAAAGAAATTGCCACATATTTAAGACATCTAGAAAACATGTCCATTCTTATGCATTCTAGTGAGTATTATTGATGCTAAATGACATAATTTTAATAGCCTTCTTTCTAAACATAATCATCAATTGAAAGTTTTCACGAACATTAATAAGCTAAAAATTAAAATTAAATTAAATTAAATTAAGTCCAGCTAAGACATAAGAGGGCTACATCCAAGGCATTGGGGATGAAGAACGGGGTAAAGACTTTCTGTTTATCACTAGCTTTCAGCCAAAAACAAATGTACCAACAAACAGCAAATATCTCATATTGAGAAGAAATGTTTCTGGCTTCTGAAAATATAGTTTCTTTTCAGTCTTGACGTATAAATGTATAACAACAGATTTCCAGACTGATGGGCTGTTATTAAATAAAATTTTAAATGAAAATTTCATTCACTTGAAAATATATATTGAGCTATGTAGCAGGCACTGTAGAGAGGAAAGAGTCTCTGCCTTCTGAAAACTTGGAGGTTAATGGGGACCACAGATTAATAAACCAAGGAAAGGAAGGGCAGAGGCAACAGCACATGCAAAGGCACAGAAGTCAGAGATAGGACAGCTCTTTCCACAAATACTTCTATGTCGCTAGAGGATAGGAGCAATTGTGAGGGGAGATATTAAGGTTGGAGAGAGGGGAAAGGGTCAGATATGCCGTACTAAGAGACTGGATTTTATTCAGTGAGCAGTGAAGAACTCTCTGATAGACAAGAAAAGGAAAAGACTGAAGGGGAAGTAAATCAGAGGTAAGGAGATTAGCTGGAGGCTATTATAAACGTCCAGCTAAGATATAAAAGGGCCAAACCCAAAGCAGTGGGGATAAAACTTTGTTTCTCACTAGCTTTAAGAAATTGAATCATGATGTGCCTTGATGTAGTTTTCTTCCTGTTTCTTGTGTTGAGGGTTTGGTAAACTTCTTGGATCTATGGTTTTATAGTTCTTAACAAATTTGAAAATTTTTCAGTCATTATATCTCCAAATATTTTTCTGTACCCTCCTTTCTCCTTTGGGGACTCCAAATATACTTATATTAGATCACCTAAAGTTGTCCCATTGATACTCTTTTTTATTTGTAAGTCTTTTTTCTCAGTGTGTTTTATTTTGGATTGTTTCTACTGCTGTATCTTCAAGTCTTTTATCTTTTCTTCTGCAAACTTTTAATTTGCTGTTAATCTCATCCAGTGTATTTTTCATATATAATGTTGTATTTTCATCTCTAGAAGTGAGACTGAAGTCTTCTTAAATATCTTCCATATCTCTACTTAACATTTTCAATCTTTTCTTTAGCTTCTTGAACATATGGAATAAAGACAGTTATAGCAACTGTTCCAATATATTTGTCAACTAATTCTATCTTCAGTGCAATTCTTGATTTGCTTCTATTGATTGATTTTTCTCCTCATTATGGGTCATTTTCCTGATTCTTTGCATGCTGATAACTTTTTTTTTTATTCCAGACATTGTGAATTTCATTTTGGGGCTGGTACTCTGAGAACTAGGCTCTCTGTTCTTTTCCAGTGGTACTTTCCCCAGCTTCAGGTAGTCTCCTTAAATTCATATTCTGATCAGTATTTAGATGAAGCCTCAATGGAGACTCTTTGTACATCTGCAGAATGTTCCCTTTCTCTATAGTCCTCTTCTATATGCTCTTCTAGTCCTCTTCTAATGCTGCTCTGTGAATTCTAGGTGCCTTGGCCTTCCCAGATCTCCAGCTCTATCTTCTTAGTTCAGGGAAACTGTTGAGCTCCACTTGGCTTCTCTCTCCAATAGCAGGACTTAGAGTTAAAACATATCATGGAAATAAAATCAACATGACTTGATAAACAACTGGAAAGGGAGAAATGGAGGATATTGACATGAGGAGAATGATGGTATCACTCCCCAGGTTGGGGGATTCATGAACAAAAACATAGACTGGGGCTAGATAGAACAGAGGAGATTAGGAGCTTGGTTTAGGGCATGTTAAGGCTGAGGTCCTTATGGACATATACAGCTGAATTTATTCTTCTTTTGCTCAGAGGGAATAAATGAATTAGAGGGTGCAGATTTCAGAGGCATGCACTCATGAGTCTAAAGCCATTGATTAAGTCATCCAGGGAGCACGTACTGAAAAAGAAAAGAGGATGGAAAACAGAAGTATGGAGTACTCTTAACATTTAAGGTGCTACAGAAGAGGGAAAGTCAGTAAAGAAACTGAGGAGTACACAGAGAAGGAAGAGGAGAGCCAAGAGAGACTTGTCATTAAAGCCAAGAGATAAGAGGAATTTCAGAAGGAAAGAGTATTCTGTAGTGTCCAATGCTCTAGAAAAGTAAGGCATGATAAGAACAGAAAATTGTCTTTTAGCAATTATAGCAATTTGGAGGTCACTAGTGGTCTTTAAGGAAAAATTTAAAAAAAGAGTGACTGTCATTCACTTGTTCATTTGTTTGTTCATTCAGTCATTCAATGGACACTTAAGTACCAGTGTCTAGGGATATAAAGATTAATGAGAGCCTCTTCTCTGAGAGAAATCCCTGTCTAACACACAACTGTTGAAACAGCTTGGTTAAGTGTTAAAATAGAGTGACATATGAAGGACTTGTTGGTAGCACAAAGAGAATGTCAGAGAAGCTTCCTCAGAGGAAAAACTAGAGTTGAAATCCAGAATGAAGAAGAAGTCATCATTTCGGAGAGGGACTGGATGACTCAAAACAGGAGGGGTAAAAACCCAAGAAGTGGGTACTTAATCTTTTGAATTCCTCATGCTATTAGGCTAACAGAATTGGATCTAGCTAGGATTCTTGGTAGATCTTCAGGAAATAGAACCATACTCTAAAAGGACTGCTGAAGAAATACCAGATCTTAAGGGTAGGGCACTTCCAATAATGAGAAGGATGAAAAACTTTGTTTATAAATAAATGACTCCTCTGTTTTGGAGTCCTTACCTTACTGACTGGTGCTAACCTTGTTCTGTCCCTAAAACATTTACCTCCTAAATCTAAAGGTGATGACTTTGTCAGTTCTAATCCTGTCTTTCTAAAGTGACCAATTTGAGTTTCATATCTTACTATGAGTCAGAAAAAGGAAAGATTTTTCTTGTACATCTGAAGATTTTTTTTACAATTAAAATATTACTCCTACGCCCATATTTTTGGTAACTTGCTAGATACAATTTTCACTGACAAATGTGAATGTACTGATTCCTCAATTTTGAACTTCTTGTTAAAGGATGGGGTATGAGAAAATGTAAACTATTCATGGAATATGATGAGTAAAGCTTGCAAATCAACATATTCTTTCAGACACTTTTTTTTTTTTTGCATAAAAGAGCAGGCAGTCAATCCTAACACATTTTAAAAAACAGTTTAATAGTAGAATCTCCAAGTTACCCCATATTCCATCTACTACACTTAACTCCAAAGTGGTCAGATTCCAACAAGCCTGAGAAGGGAAGATAAGCCAAGACAGCTTAGAAAGCAAGAAAAATCCGAACTTTCTAATGAGACTTCTTTTTCTGGGACTGTGGCGTTAAATGCCTGTCTGACTCAGCTTCAGGGAGAAGAAGGAAATTGTCAGTAGCTCAGAGTTACCCCATAGGAGGCATAAGCACATTTGACAAATGTTTTTCCAACCTGGAAGAATAGCTATTCTCTCCTCAGATGCTTTCTAGTCAAAGTGAATTACTATATCCCTTTAAAGAGCAACAGCTTTTCTGCAAGGGAGAGAACTGGTACCAGTTTCCAGAAAGGAAGTTTAAATTTTGTAGAATCTAATACATTAGGAGAAAGGAATACAGTCTGCACTTCAAAGTGTTTTGTTTCTAGGCCTTCACCTACTTGCTTAGAAACTTTACTTCATCCAAATCTCCCTTCCAAAGCAGATGTCTGTGAGAAACTTTATTTCATCCAAATCTCCCTTCCAAAGCAGATGTCTGTGAGACAGCACAAAGACGTTTTTCCAACAGTAATTCCCAAGATGTGAGCTGCCCAGAATGATGAAGTGCAGCCCTGCTGTCAAGTCCCAGGACAATCATGGTCTGAGTTCTCTTGACACATGCTTTTATGCAGTTTTAGCAAAAGAAGCCTAAATTTAGGAATAGGTGACAAAATTCCATCCTTTGTACCACATCCTCTTGTGCTAAAACAACCTAATTCTCCCAATCATACATGATTTGTGTATGGGTTGTAATTAACTCCAGTCTGTCTAAGGCTAAGATAATTAAAATATAACTGGGTTTTTGGTTTTTGTCCAAACTGCTATTTATCCTAATATTTGAATGAAGGTGACAATAAGAACATATATATATATAATAAAATATATATATATATTATATAATACATATAGCTTTGTGCTTCCTGTGATATGAAGAGGCATTTCTAGAAAAAGTTATAAAGAAGATTTGAAAAGGGACTGAGTATAGTGAGAACACAATGCCAAGTTGTATGACAGAGAAAGGAATGGCTAGTTTGGACATTTTTTCAGACAGTGTTCAAATTGGTACCTCAGTAGCTGAGGCTCAGGAGGCTCTGAAGAGGGTATTTTAAATCTAGAAGTTAGGAATGCAAATGGATATGGTTTGAGATATTGCTACTTCTACTGTGACTAGAAAAGTTACATGTGGGAATTCTTGTATAGGCTGGGAGTAGACAGGAAGTTGTTTGGAAATAATTACAAAAGCATGATGTGTGTGTAAACCCATGACAAACTAAAGTAATATGACTGTGTCCATAATTAATTGCCTATGGGTTCAATGATATTGCTTATGAGGAAGAAGGATTGATTTCAAAAAAGCTCTTTTTCAAAATCTCCTTATTATCAGTCTAGGTAATTTAAGCAGTAAAAAGATACTGTTACAGGATGTTAGCTAGGAGAATTATGGTATGAACATGTCATTAAATATTGATTAAAGTAGCACCAAATAGAGACTTAGAAAGAGGGAGGAAAGGGCATGTAAAGGCAGAGGGGAGAGAGCTTTTCCTGGGCTTTTCTCTCAGAGGAGTGGCTGGCAGGGGTCTGGAGGATACTGTTCATTCCAGAGAATGCAAAGAGGCCAACAGATATAGAAAAGACTAGGAAGATACATGGTGCTCCGATCCCAGTGGTTCTGGGGAACAAATTTAGGAGGTTCCAGTTTGGTCTGCCTGGGAAGCAGATGAATATGGAATTTAATGGCTTAACTTCCTGATTTCTGCCATTTATTATGCCTCTGATCTCACTATTAAGGGAAAAAAGGTGTCAAGTTACAAAACCTGGCTAAAATGCAAATATTAAAAGAAACAACTTGAAGTGTAGGTCATTAGTCAAAGATTAGTACAAAGATTATAGGTAATACCTTTTCCAGCTTTTTTTTGAAGAAGCCTGGGTATGAAGAATGTTTACAGTTCTTTATAATATGAATTTTAAGAAGGAAACAGAAAAAGTGGATGCCCCCTCATTATCTATAAACTGTTTAAAACTCATTAGTCTGGTATTCAAGGCCTCCCATGACCTGGTCTTAACCTCTCCAACCTTATTTCTATTACCCTAGACTAGAGCAATGATGAGTAACTTTTGGTCCACTAGCCTCTCAATATAATTTCAAATACAGCCTTTCAGCTTGAAGGGTCTGAGGAACTTATTTAATCTGCCATGAAGGAAATGTTCCTGTCTTATTCTAACTTGATATATTTCTTTGGTTGAAACTTTACCACCCTTTTGTGAAAATGTGGGCTCCATAAGGGCAGGGAATGTATCTATCTTGCTCACTGTGTATCTCCAGTGCCTAGCACAGTGCCTGACACATAATAGACACTCAATAAATATTTATCGAATAAATGAATGAATGAATGCATGAATGAATGCATAAATAAAAGAATGTAAGACTGTAGGACTGGAATGTCCAGACAGTGAGTGGGAGATGGGAGAAGAAGCACTCTAGACTGAACAAGAGTAAAGGTTGAGGCAATCTTAAAGATGATGTTTTCTGAGGCTTAAGGGTGAATCAGCTTTATGGGCATTTATTTATAGAACAAATGGTCAGAGCTAAGAAAGGGGCAGAATTAGAACAGTACTCAAGGAAGATTAACATGGCAGTAACCTGAAGGACGGATTAAACTGGATGAGGCTGGAGCCAAGGAACTGAGTAGGAGAGCCTGGGAGTAGTCAGTGACCATGAGAATAGACCAGACGCAACTCAATGGAGAGACACTGCAGAGGTGGAATCTATTGTTCCTGAAAAGTGACAGAAGAGTCAGAGATGGCTCCAAGGTGCCTGGCCTGGGAAACTGTCACAAAGATGGTGATGGCAATAGGAGTAGCAATAACACAAGTAGGGAACACAGGAACCACACAGGTTACCAGATCACCAGGAAAATTCACATAGCAACAAAAACTATGATGGAGCATCAAGAAAAACCCAAATATCTAAATTTTAAGTAATCCATCTATAATGATATACCAAATAAAATTTATACTAGATCCTTAAATTAGATTTTTCCCTCCCTGAATCTCCTTGTCCTCACCAGGGACAGATTAGCCCTGATCTCAGGTAGCTCTGTTTCAATTGTTAGCAGTTATTTCAGCCTTGACATATCCAAAACACTTAGCAATTAGTCAGTATGAATTATAAGGACAGAAGAAATAAGAGAAGGATATTAACTGAGCTTTACCTTTGATCTGCTACATGAGCCTTTGATGAACTCCTTGATAATCCTTTTCTGGCTCAGGGCTATAAAGATGATGTTTCCTCTGCTTAGACTACCTTCTCCCCACTCTTCTCAGGACTAACTCTTACTCATCTTTCAGGTTGCAGTTTAAATGTCATTTCAACTCACCAACTCACATCTAAAATCTCCACTGTTATTCTCATTTATAGCAACTTGTTCTTTCCCTTCATAAAAGTCACAATTTGTTGATTATATGTATCTTTATATATTTATTTACTATTTAACTCCCACATGACTGTAAGTTTCATGAGGGCAGGGTCTATACTTTATTCTCCCATTCTTCACCTAGCATCTGACAAAAAGCCTCATGTTCTATATGTATCTGTTGAATGAATGAACAATTAATCCCAGGTCTCACCTGGGGATTAATTCCTGCTATGTTTTCTAGTTATTTTATAAAAGAATTTGGAGGTTTTTTCCCTTCTGGTCCCAGGTGCTTCAGGATCTGCAGGCCCCGGTGCAGACATTGCCAAGTCCAAGAACCACACCACGCACAACCAGTCCCGAAAATGGCATAGAAACGGCATCCAAAAACCCCAATCACAATGATATGACTCTCTTACGGGGGGTGGACCCCAAGTTCCTGAGGAACATGTACTTTGCCAAGAAGCACAACAAGAAGGGCCTGAAGAAGATGCAGGCCAACAACGCCAAGGCCATGAGTGTATGTGCTGGGGCTATCAAGGTTCTCATAAAGCCCAAGGAGGTCAAGCCCAAGATCCCACAGGGCCACAGCCGCAGGCTCAGTCGACTTGCCTACATTGCTCACCCCAAGCTCAGAAAACGTGTTTCTGCCCACATCGCCAAGGGTCTCAGGCTCTGCTGGCCAAAGGCCAAGGCCAAGGCTTAAACTAAGGCCAAGGCTGCAGCTGCAGCTTCGGCTCAGGCTCAGGCTCCCAAAAGCTCCAGAGTGGTGGCCTTCATCTGTGGATGTGAGGATAGAAAGACTGGTATGACTCTGTGGCTACTGTCTGCATGGGGGTCGTGTCTTCCTGTGCTGTTTGTACAAATAAACCTGGGAGGTAGGATTAAAAAAAAAAAAAACTGGAGGATTTTCAAGGAATATTGTTAGTATTCAGTTTCAAGTTTAAGAAAAAGTTTTCTCATATGAAAACATGTCAGAATTCTGTGAAGAAACATTCGCCTCTGAGGTATGGTTTCTAGAAGCATTATATGTTTGATCAACTAGATCATCTTTATAAAAAGCTAAGTAAACTCTAACGTCAAGGGGATATATATTCTATGTTTGCACTGAGTGAGATATACAGTTCACAGAAATACTGCTTATTATATATAATGACAAACCCAAGTCAAAATTTCCAGGATTCATTTCTTGCTAACATCAATATTAATTATGAGTTGACATTGTTCAGACACATACATAAATAATATTAAAAAGAACAGTTCCTCTCCTTTCCCTTGAGGTTCTTATAAAGAAATGAGACATGAATAAGAAGACTGAAATAGGAGACATTTTGGGAAAGTCTTTGTTTTTTCCATTTCTAATTCATTTTCTGATTTTGCCTTTTGTTTCATACTCCTTCTTGTGGCTCTCACCCCTTTTTTCTCTGCTTTTCTCAATTTTCTCCCATTTCTTTGTTTTAGTGGTATTAAACATGCCTCTCAAATTCTAGCATTTACTGAAAACAAACTGCATTTTTTTCTCCTTTCCTGGTAATCAGTTCCAAATAGCCCAGAGAAGAGTCATATTTTTCTCAAATGTTGATACAACTACTACCCAAACAACTCCTGTGACCTGGGGATCAGAAGAAAGAGGTACTCAAGGGCGCACATCTAGGGCTCACATCTAGGGCTCATGGCAGATAACTCGATAAATTATAGCCACCAAATGCTCTATAAAGAATATCTGCTTCCCATTACCACCTACAGTCATAATAAAAAATATCCTTTGGGAGTACCAAGGAGAATAAATAACAAATGTACAACTCTTAACAAAATAATTTTCATTCATGATCTCATTTAATTTTTTCAACAAATCTGTGAGGTAGGTATTATTATTATCATCCCATTTTACATAAAAAGAAACCAAAGTTCAGAGAGACAAAATGACATTCCTAAGGTTACTCACTTAGTAATTGCCAAAATTAAGGCTCCAAGTAGGCCACAACTCCATAATTTGTGCTCTTTCTACCACAGCAAAAATAAATTTCCCTAACAAGAGTAGGAATAGGAACAGGAACAGTGACAAAGGAACAAGATCTGAACTTAGGGAGCTTTATAAAACCATAATGTGGTTAAAGAATCCTTCAGGGAACTCCTCCTGCTTCATTCCACCTACCCTTCTCCTTCAAAGCAAATGTACATAAACATCTTATATAGCAGAAGTTGTCCTAGTGAGAAGAGTCACCAACTATTCACAGGCTACTCTATCCAGAAGTGACTTATATTCTAATCAGGCAGCAGTCTGTGAGTAGGCTCTCCAATTCAAGCCTTATTATCTCTTGCCTGGACATTTCCAAAAGCCTCCTAACAAGCCTTCATGCCTCTGATCTTGTCCTCCTTCAGTTCATCACCCACAGTATTACCAGTAATGTCTCTGAAGTACAGATCTGTTCATGCCCTTTATGATTAAAATCCTTCAATGGCTTCTGTTATGGGCTGAATTGTGTCCCCTAAAAATTCATATGTTGAAGTCCCAACCTCTAGTACCTCTGAATGTGACTATTTGGAAATAGGGTCTTTAAAGAGATAATTAAGTCAAAATGAGGCCATTAGAGTAGACCCTAATCCAATCTGACCAGTGTTCTTATAAGAAGAGGAAATTCAGACACAGACATATACAGAGGGAAGACCATGTAAAGACACAGGGAGAAAACAGCCACCTGCAAGCTAAGCTTTCAGGTCTCAGAAGAAACTAAACTTGTTGATACCTTGGTCTTGGACTTCTAGTCTCCAGAATTGTGAGAGAATTAATTTCTGTTGTTTAAACCCCCAAGTCTATGGTACTTTGTTTAGCAGCCCTCAAAAACTAATACAACTTCCCAATGCCTACAACACAAAATACAAACTTATTAGTGTGGCATTCTAGGTCCTTTGTGGCCCAACTCCTGCTTCTACAGCATTATTTCTGGCTATGTCCTATATTTGACCATATACTCTAGAACACTAAATGTTTCTTGTCTCCATATCTTTGCCTCTAGTGCTCTTGTCTCTTTCTCATTTTATCCTCTAAGATTTAGCTCCTCACAGCCCTTACCTCCAGGCTGAATGAGTTATCCTTCCTCTAGTAATGTGTGATGTCCTGGAAGGGAGAGGCTGTCTTATTCATGTTTATATCCCCAAACTCCATCACACTGGTCCATTCATAGGCAGATATCAATATATATCTATTGAACTGAACTGAAGATGAGTGGAGAGGAAAGAGTGGCAGGGAAACAGTTCTCTGTCTTAGTGATCTCCTTGCTCTACAGTGAAAAGTCAACTCACTCCTCTTTGTCAAGGCCTTAGGTTGGCAGCTTCCTTGTTAATTCAAAGTTAAGAAAAAGCTGGTACTATGGAACTCAGGACATTGAGAACATGATTCATGAGTTTCAGCTGTCTCCACTATGTCTTTCTCCTCCTCCTCTAGAAGAAGCCTACAGCTTCTTCCTTAATTAGGTTCTTTGGATTTCCAATTCAGTCTAAATATGGGTGTTCCTCTCAGGTATAAGTAACTCCTGAAGGAAGTAAGAATTCTCTTTCTCTCTTCCCCCATCCCTATTTCTCTCCATGCATTGTTCTTACTCTCTCCTATCAGAGAAGGGCTTCTTCTATGCCACCAGCAAAGAAAGATATGGCAGCTTCAAGCTTATATAGTCCCATTTTAGTAACTTAAGTGGAAAAAAATATTTTCTTTCTTCTTAGAAAAGACTCTAATTTTCTTTGGTCATATGTCTGCTCCTTGGACCAATTACTGTTGCAGGGAATGAGATACAATCATAGTCCTGGCCGGAAACAAATTCTCCATGTTGCCCTTCCTTCACTCCCAGCAACACACACAGATACTTTGGCTAGAGGTGGTGGGGTGGTAGGGTCTTTACAGAAATTTTATTAGCTACAACACATGTTAAAGTGAGTACTGACAAAGACTTAACACACAAATGTTTGTAGCACCTTTATAATAGCCAGAAACTGGAAACGACCCAATGTCCACCAAAAGGTGATTAGATAAACAAAATGTGGTATATAAATCTAATGAAACTTCAGTAATAATAATAATAATAATAATAATAATAATAATAAAACTACTGTTATACACAATAACACAGGTGAACCTCAAAAGCATCATGCTGAGAAAAAGACACAAGAGTGTATACTACAGAGAGAAGCAAGATGGCAGAGTAGAAAGATGCTTGTAGCTCACCCTCTCCCACAAATACACCAAAACTCACATCTACGGACCTACTCAGCCAACCAGAGCATCTTCAGAACTCTGACAGAACGTCACCCTCTTCAAAAGACAAAGATGCTAAAAATCTGGTAGGAGAAAAGGAAAAAAGAAAGAAGAAAAAGCAAAACAGTGTGGGACCAGTCCCGTGGGGAGGGAGCAGCAAAGGAGAACTGGTGCTCGTTTGCTGGGTTGCCCCTCTCCAACGGAGAGGCCAGCGGGACGGAGGGGGAGCCTCCAAGGCTCAGATCTGCCCCAAGCACCCCTTAACTGATAAAACTGAGTTAAATGGGCACAAAGGGTCCCCGCGACACCCAGCCTGAGATGTGAGCCTGCAGCCGAGGCCTGGACAGGCCGCCCGAGCCAAGCAGAGGACTGGAGTGGCTGCACTGAGGCAGCCCTGGGGGACTGCAGGGGGCTGCGCGCTGTGGCTGGGAGGGGATACGGAGCAGAACAACCTCGGTTCGCCATAAATTGCAAAAAAAAGCAAAGCAACACGGCTGGTGTGCCCTGGGGGAGGGGCGCTGCAGCCTTTGTCTCCTCAGACCTGTGCCGCCATTACTGGAGCATCTCATGAGAAGAGAGGCGGGGAGCAGCCACAGCCTCTATCTCCTCCTGTGCACAGCACCCGGGCGGGGATAGGGGCGGGGCCGAGACCTGAATCCACACCTGGGGGCTCTGCAACCTCCTGGGCAGGACTGAGACTTGTTTACAGCCTGAGGCAGATAGGATCTTTTTGCCCTGGCACCTCAGAGAACTTGTGCAGCCAAGACAAACAAGGAGCTGAGATTTGGCATGGAGCAGGGGTGGGGCCGTTCCACAGTCTTCCCCGAGCCTGCCTTCGGAGCGCTGACCGGAGGCAGAGCAGGCAGCTGCACAAAGCAGCGGAGCAACTGGTGCCGGGATTGGGTGGGCAGCCACTGCCCTTCCTGGCAGGAACGCAGCACCTGACCACGGTGCTGGGAGGGGGCGCAATCTGCCCACCTGCCTCCCCTCAGCGCAGCATCTGACTGCAGCATTGGGAGGGGGAGTGACCCACCTGCCCACCATGTAAGAGCTCAGCTCCTGACCCAGTGTTAGGAGGGGGCACGATCTGCTAGCCGACAGCCACTGGGAGCAGCACAGAGGAGGGCGGAAACAGAGGGCCTCTGGAAACAGCAAGCTGAGTTCACAAAACAGGGCGAAGACACAAAGACCTCTCGATAAAATCATTAAGAGGACACCATCTCCAGGAGAACTAGATAACTGATACTCCTTAAGCCACAGTGTCAGAGAGATATGAGCAATATGAAGAAGCAGAGGGACCGCTCCCAATTAAAAGAGCAAGAGAAATCCCCTGAAAGAACAATCAATGAAATAGACATTGATGGCCTACTAGATCAAGATTTCAAAAAAGGAGTGATCAAAGTACTGAAGGAAATTAAAAAAATAGTGTTTAGAGATATAAAATATGTCAAAAAATGAAATAGAAGCTATAAAGAACCAAGTAGAACTGGTAAACTCATTTGCTGAGATGAGATCTGACCTAAAGGCTGTACAAAGCAGGCTAGATAATGCAGAGGAATAAATAGGTGACCTAGAAGACAGGACAACAGAAAGCACCCAATCAGAACAGCTGAGAGAAAAACAAATCAAAAACAATGAAAACAATATACAGGACCTATGGGATAATATAAAGCATGCCAATCTATGTATAATAGGGGTTCCAGAAGGGGAAGAGAGAACAAAGGGGATTGAAAAGGCATTTGAAGAAATCATGACTGAAAACTTCCCAAACCTAAAGGAATCAGATATCCAAGTACAGGAGGCTCAGAGGGTCCCAAACAGGAAGAACCCAAACAGACCCACACCAAGACATATCATAATCAAGATGGCCAGAGTCAAGGATAAAGAAATGATCCTAAAGGCAGCAAGAGAAAAACCAAGAGTGAATTACAAGGGAACCTCCATAAGGTTGATTTCTCTACACAAACACTACAGGCCAGAAGGGAGTGGCAAGATATAGTCAAAGTCCTGAATGAGAAAAAGATGCAGCCTAGGATACTCTATCCAGCAAGGCTATCCTTTAGAATAGAAGGATAGATAAAGAACTTCACAGACAAGCAAAACCTAAAAGAGTTTAGCAACACTAAACCCATGCTAAAAGAAATATTGACAGGTCTACTCTAAATAGAAAAGAAGCAGGATGCTACAAAAATGAGAAACTCATAACTGGAAAGGAGATAACTTCCATGAATTACAAAAAGAATAAACAAAATTGTAAAAGAAGACATCTAAATCATTAAGAGTGGGAGAGGGAAGCAAGGAAAGCCACTGTGGAAAACAGTATGGAGATTCCTCAAAAGACTAGGAATAGACTTACCATATGACCCAGGAATCCTGCTTCTGGGCATATATCCAGAAGGAACCCTACTTCAAAATGACACCTGCACCCCAATGTTCATAACAGGACTATTTACAACAGCCAAGACATGGAAACAGCCTAAATGTCCATCAACAGATGACTGAATAAAGAAGATGTGGTATATTTATATGATGGAATAGTATTCAGCCACAAAAACTGACAATAAAACGCCATTTGCGGCAACATGGATGTTCCTGGAGAATGTCATTCTAAGTAAGCCAGAAAGAGAAAGAAAAATATTGTATCAGATCTCATACATGAGGAATCTTAAAAACAAAACAAAACATAAATACAAAACAGAAAAACACTCATAGACATAGAATACAAACTTGTGATTGCCAAGGGGGTGGGGGGTGGGAAGAGACAGACTGGGATTTTAAAACGCAGAATAGATAAACAAGATTATACTGTATAGCACAGGGGAAAATATAGAAGATCTTGTGGTAGTTCATAGCAAAAAAAAAATTGTGACAATGAATATATATATGTTCATATATGACTGAAAAATTGTGCTGTATACTAGAATTTGACACAGCATTGTAAAATAACTATTACTCAGTAAAAAAATTTAAAAAAAAAGAGTATATACTACAGTACACTTGGTCCTTGCTTTACATGGTGATGAGGAACGTAAAAATGACTGCACAAGCTTAAAGCAAAGAATCTCAAAAATCAAGAAGCAAATTACAACTGTTCTACAATCTTTAAAAATGTTTGTCACAACATTCAAATCTCTTTTACTGTAGATTTTAAATGTAAAGAAAAATTTAAACAATAGCAAAACTAGTATTTATTTAGTACACAGTAATTTAACATATTTGAAGCACCAACAATTAACGTGTTTGATTTCTTTGCATAAAACATGTCAAGAGTAAAAATAAATAAATAAATACTTGTTAATTAAATGAAGTTAGGCATAAAGAGATTTTTAAATCCTTGAAGATGGAAATTACAATATAAAATTAGATTCTTAGTGTTACTGTTAATAATTAAATGTTTTCCCCTTATGATTAGCAAAAAAGGCATGTTGTATTTTTAACTTGTACTTCACTGCATATTATTAAAGTTCAACGTATTTCATGTAAAAAAAGTATATACTGCATAATTCTACTTAATTAAGACTTAAAAAATGACGTACCTAATTTATATTGACAGAAATCTATAGTGGTTGCCTAGTTGTGCGTGTCAAGCTAGGGGGAATTGATTGAGAAGGGGACCCAAGGGAACTTTCTGAGATAAAGGTAAAATTCTATAGATTGAGTGGTAGTGGTACATAGGTATATAAACTTGTCAGGTCATCAAGATGTACACATAGAGTGGGTACATTTTATTGTATATAAATTATGCCTTGACAACAGTGATATTAAAAATATAACATAAAATGAGTGCTGAGCTGCCGTGATAATAATAAAAATATTGAACTTTCAGGATAAAACCCAAGATCCTTGGAACCCAACTCCTCTTTATATAGATCTCTAACTGTCCCTGCAACCCTGTCCTTCACTGAACCACTCTCAATTGTAGTTCCTCCCAAATTCCAAGCTGCTTTCCCTTCTCTGAGTCTTTACACGTGCTATCCCTCTCCTAATAGTAGTCCAGGGGGCAAACAGCTCTTCTTTTAGGACTCAGGTCAAGCATCACCTGGGCCGACCTTCTATATTGCTTTAGGTTGCAGTAATTACCCCTCCTTTTCTCTATATCGTTCCCTGCACATTCTATGGCTTTCATTTGTTTGCACACTGACTCCTCTACTAGACCGTGAACTCCTGAGGGCAGGTATGAAAGACGTTTCTCCCATAGTAATAAGCTTAGGGGTGTTTCAAACACAGAAAAAATAGAGATTTAGGTAAAATTTCTTAAATACTTACCACGTGCCAAAAACTGCTAGGCTTTTTCACTTCCTAGTTGGGACTATGTGGTCTACAGCTGTGACATGAGAGTTTCAGAGGAAATATGTAAGCTGAGATAATGTAATCCAGCAACATTCTGCATTTCTCTAACACCGCGAACATTATCCTAAAACATTTTTTTTTAATTATGAAGAGCTTTCCAGCTAATTATTAAATCCATATGTATTTCAATGGAAATTTAAACCTGGTTTGTTTCATTCACATTCAATCCATTACAGTTTTACTTTTAAGAGCTGTTTGATGTTCAAGAAGCCAGTTAGAGCCTCCATAACACCCATTTCTGAGAAAAAGAGGATGTGGGTAAAATTAAGCAAAACCAAATGTTGATAAAATCCTCAAGGATTAAATACAATCTTAATGAGGACAGTTATGCTACACCGTTTTGACTTTTCAGACTCCAAGTAAGTCTGTATTTCCTAGAGAGGCCCTCACAACTTTATCACGTGTTTTCTCCCAAAGGACTGTGAGGAGATGAGAAAAGGAATAATTTGATGGGTACAGAAATGTTTGATGTTGTATTTCTACCAATATTTCAGTCTACTTCTCTGAAAACCCCCCTATTACAAAACATTTAAAATTGCTGAGTAAAATACCATGAACATTATTTTAAATGTACATTTGTACTCCTAAGAAAGTTTCTTCTTTAAGTCAAGGTACTAAATATAAAGAAATAGTTAAAACTGTAGGGTAAATATATGAATTGATCTTACAGATGGGGGAGTGAAGGAAGTTGCTTGTCTCGGTAATCAAGGACCTGCTGTTTTAAAAGACACATGGACAGAAAATGAAGCAGGATGCCAAGGGAAAATTGGGAAGAGAGTTTTTCCATCATCAAAGAAAAACAACAACCCTTTCCTCAGCTGCCACCAAGGTGCTTGATCCTTCTGAGGAAGCTAAGGCAGTTTTGGGGTGAGACCCTCACTTCACCTGGCAACTAGCACAGCGCCCGGCAGTGCCGGCCTAGAACTCTCCTGCGCCATGGCCTCACTCTAGCTCGCCTGCATCTACTCGGCACTTAACCTGCACGATGATGAGGTGACGGTCATGAAGGATAAGATCAATGCCCTCATTAAAGCAGCAGCTATAAACGTTGAACCTTTCTGGCCAGGTTTGTCTGCAAAGGCTCTGGCCAACATCAACATGGGGAGCCTCATCTGCAACATAGGGGCTGGTGGACCTGCCCCAGCAGCTGGTGCTGCACCAGCAGGAGGTCCTGCCCTCTCTACCATTACTGCCACAGCTGAGAAGAAAGTGGAAGCAAAGAAAGAAGAATCCGAGGAGTCTGATGGTGATATGGGTTTTGGCTTTTTTGACTAAACCTCTTTAGAACACATTTAATAAAAAGCTGAGCTGTTGAAAGAAAGGGAAAGAAAGGGAGAGAGAGAAAGAGAGAAAGAGAGAGAGAAAGAGAGAAAGAGAGAAAGAGAGAAAGAGAGAAAGAAAGAAAGAAAGAAAGAAAGAAAGAAAGAAAGAAAGAAAGAAAGAAAGAAAGAAAGAAAAAAAGAAAGAAAGAAAGAAAGAAAGAGAGAGAAAGAGAGAAAGAAATAGAGAAAGAAAGAAAGAAAGAAAGAAAGAAAGAAAGAAAGAAAGAAAGAAAGAAAGAAAGAAAGAGAGAGAGAAAGGCAGGGAGACAACAAGGAAGTATGTCTTTTAGCTTGCTCTGCATGAAAAGAAGTCTCCCTTTAGAGTTTGTAACTGTAAGCCTATCCTCTGGTGGGTTTGAGTATCATATTTACACTAACTACATCTTTTTAGGACCTTCAAGACAAAATATTAAAGTAAAAAATTGCTCCTACATTCAGGCATTTGACAAGAGCAAATATTAAATCTCTCTAGAGGGGAAATCTCAACACAGATCATACAGAATTTAGAGGTAAAGCCCTACCAAAGATAATCTCTTAAAAATTACAAAATGTACGATGAAATAACAAGAGTCAGCCTATGAGCTCATTAACAGACACCATTAAGAAAGTGAAAAGGTAAGAACCAGACTGGGAGAAGATATTCACAATACACATATCTGTCAAAGGACTTGTATCTAGAATATAATGTTCTTCAACAGATAAATTCTAAGGGGAAAAAAAGGAATGAAGAAGAACTACAAATTAAAAGAGTTTTAAAATATAGAGCAAAGAAAAATAATACATTACTTTAAAAGGGCAAGACTAAATTGTAGTATCATACTCAGATGATAAGACTATAAAGAAATGCAAGGAAATTACAAACGTCAGTATAGTGGTTATTTTTGAGAGGAGGAAGGTGCTTATGATTGGGATAAGGTACAAGAAAGGCTTCTTGGGGAGCAAAGTTTTATTTCTTGACCTGGGTACTGGTTAAAAAGAAGTTCACTTTGTAATAATTCACTAAGCTCTGTGTGTGTGTGGTTTTCTGTATGTATTTTATTTTATAATGAAAACCACTAAAAACAAACAAAAACAACCATTGTTGCACAATGTAGTAAATAAGCTAAAACCACTGAAATATATATCCTCAACTCACTGAAAATTAAATAAATTCAAATTAAAACAATAATAGGAATCATATTGGAAAATTTTAAACAATTAATGATACTCAGTGTTGGTGAATTTGTGGGGAATCAGTCTCATGTACTGTAGTTGGGCATATAAGCTGATTCAAATGTTAGTGACAATGTAAGCTGACAACTTTTGTGGAAGACAGTTTGGCAATAACATCAAATTTTAAATGTCATTCATTATGACCCATTAATTCTTCTTTAGCTCAATGAAATAATCAAATTAAATCCACAAAGATATATGAATATGAATGTTCACCACATTGTTATACACAATTCTGAAAAACTGGAAACAACCTAAATGTCCATTAAAAGAAGACTGATTAAATAAATTACAGTATATTCACACAATGATATACAGAGTGGCCACAGACTCAGGAAACATAAATTAATTGAAAAATCAGATAAAACTCATCCCCTTGGTTACTTCTTCTGGTGTACACCAAAGGAACAGGCTTAGTACGTGAAACGAAGGCCACAATCAACTAAGGCAATGCATGCTAAGGCAATGCATTTCAGATGCATGTGTAGGGACTAATGAAAATACTGTATTTATGTACCATGTTTATTGCAATTTTGCACAGCTTATCGAACTACACATTGCTAATGAAGGACAACACACTGAACATATCACGAAATATCACTGAACATATCTTGTACTACAATGTCATATCAATAAATCAGTTATGTGTTCTTGACTATTTTTCCAGACCTTATGACCTCCCTTTATTGCGCAGTTTTAATAATACTGTGATAGATCTGTTAGTACTGACATAGAAAAGACTTACAATTTATTAGCTGAAAAAAATTATAGACAATGAATGCATTTTATGATGCCAGTATTGTAAAAACATATGTGTATATCTGTATATGCATAATAAAAGTTCTGGAGAACTTTAAGTTTTTATTTTTCTATTGTTTCATTTTTATGAACCTTTATTCTCTTTATAACCAGAAAACCAATATAAATTTCCATTTAAAAAACTTGAGCAAGCAATAGCCAATATCATGCTTGGGGGTTGAATGAGAGTATTTAACATCTATAAACTAGCCAATGCTTTGTTCCAAGCTGTCTCTGTATGAATTCTGGGATTGAGGAAGGAAAAGGAAAAGAGGTATTAGTGCAAAATCCAGTAAGTGAGGATTAAGGACTCCAGTCTTGAAAGAGGAAAAGAGGGAAAAGCTTAGAAAAAGAAAGCTCCTTTCTTTGTAAAAGTGAGTAATAGAGTCATAATATAAAGAATTTAGATCTACTTGAAGGGAAGTGAAGGTTACCAGGGTATTGGATCCCTCTTTTTTCACATTTCTTTCTGACCTCTAATTGTGCATAACCCCAGTGAAGGGTGGAGAAGGAGATGCTGCTCTCTCTAGCCTATAAGCCACGGAGGTTTACCCATCCATCAGTGAGCTTGCATCAGCCCTGGGAACCTCCAGGCCATGCAGCCAGGTACCCTGGGATCCTACCCTCCCCATTAACAGGACGACAACCACTGAATGAGGCAGGGCCTGGCAGCCAAGCAGGACAGGGGCAAGTCCTGTCTACCAATGCACTCACAGCAGTTGGCCCCACCACAGTAGAAGGGCCCATGCAGTCCACATAGGGGGCACTCCTAGAACATATAGCTCTGGTGACCAGGGGAAATGTGCTGCTGGGCCTCAGAGGCTGTCTCCTATATAAGGCCACTTCTCCAAGATTGAGAAACATAACCAATCTACTTAATACATAGAAATAAATACAGAGAATTAGGCAAAATGAGGAAACAAAGGAATATGTTCCAAACAAAGGAAAAAGACAAAACGTCAGAAGAATAACTAAGTGAAGTGGAGATAAGCAATCCACCTGATAAAGAGTTCAAGGTAATGGTCATAAAGATGCTCAATGAACTTGGGAGAAGAATGGATGAACACAGGGAGAAGTTTAACAGAGTTATAAAATTAAAGGCGAATCAAACAGGGCTGAAGAGTGCAATAACTAAAATAAAAAACACACTGAAGGAATCAAAAGTCGATTAAATGATACAAAGGACAGGATCAGTGAACAGGAAGACAGAGTAATGTAAACCAACCAAGCTGAAAAGAAAAAAGAATTTTAAATGAGGATAGTTTAAGAGGCCTCTGAGACAAAATGAAGCATACTAACATTCACATTGTAGGAATCCCAGGAGAATAGAGAGGAAAAGGGACAAAGAACTTATTTGAAGAAATAATAGCTGAAAACTTCATTAACCTGGGAAAGGACACAGACATCCAAGTTCAGGAAACAGTCCCAAACAAGATGAACCCAAAGGAGTCACTAAGACACATTATAATTAAAATGGAAAAATTAAAGACAGAGAATCCTAAAAGCAGCAAGAGAAAAGCATGTAGTAATGTACAAAGGAACTCCCATAAGACTACCAGCTGACTTTTTTCATCAGAATCTGTGCAGGCCAGAAAGGAGTAGTACAATATTCAAAGTGGTCAAAGGAAAAAACCTGCAACAAAGAATACTCTACCCACCAGGTCTATCATTCAGATTTGAAAAAGAGATCAAGAATTTAACAGACAAGCAAAAGTTAAAAGTTCAGCACCATTAAACATGTTTTATAAGAAACATTAAAGAGACTTCTCTAAGCAGAAAAGAAAAGACCACAACTGAAAATACAAAATTAATGAAAGGAAAAAATCTCATTGGTAAAAGCAAGCATATGGTAAAGTAATAGATCAACCATTTATAAATCTAGTAGGAAGGTTAAAAGACAAAATAAATCAAATCATCTATATTCAGAATAAGTAGTTAAGGAATACACAAAACAAAAAGATGTAAAATATGATGTCAAAAACATTAAACGTGGGGAAGGGAGTAAAAATGCTGTGTTGTTAGAATGTGTTAAAAATTTTGAGATCATCAATTTAAAAATAATCATACATATATGTGGACTTCATGGTAACCACAAACTAAAAATCTATAATAAATACACACACACACACACACACACACACACACACACACACACACACACCCAGAAAGGAATCCAAATATTACACTGAAAATAGTCAGCAAATCTCAAGGGGAGAGAGCAAAAGAAGAAGAAAGGAACAAAAAAGAACTACAAAAACAACCAGAAAACAATTTTTAAAATGGCCATAAGTATACACCTATCAATTATTACTTTAAATGTAGATGGGATAAACATTCCAATCACAAGACATAGAATAGTTGAATGAATACAAAAATAAGACCCAAATACATATGCTGCCTACAAGAGGCTCACTTCAGATCTAAAGACACATATAGACTAGAAGTGAGAGGATGAAAAAAGATATTCCATGCAAATGGAAACAAAAAGAAAGCTGGGGTAGTAATACTTATATCAGATAAAAAACTTTAAAACAGAAACCATAACAAGAGATAAAGAAGGGCATTACATAATGATAAAGGGATCACTCCAATAAGAAGATATAATGATATATATATATATATATCTCCAACATAGGAGCACTTAAATACATATAAAGCAAATATTAACAGACATAAAGAAAGAAATAGATAATAACACAGTAATAATAGGGAACTTCTAACACCCCATATACATCAATGGACAGATCATTCAGACAGAAAATCAATAAGAAAACACTGGCCTTAAATGATGTATTAGATCATCAGATGAATGTACTAGATACATACAGAACATTCCATCAAAAAGCAGCAGAATACAATTCTTTTCAAGTGCACAAGGAATATTCTCCAGGACAGATCACATGACAGGCCACAAAGCAAGTCTCAATATATTTAAAAATAGTGAATCAAGCATCTTTCCTGACCACAAAAAGTGTGAGACTAGAAATCAACTACAAGAAAAAAACTGGAAAAAATACAAACACATGGAGTTTAAACAATATGTTATTAAACAACCAATGAGGGTCATTGAAGAAATCAAAGGGAAAATTTAAAAATACCTGGAGATGAATGAAAATGTAAACACAATGATTCAAAAGTCTATATCCATCTGTTTATCAAATTATCTCTCCACAACAGAATATTACTTAGCCATTAAAAAAACTGAAATCTTGCTATTTGTGACAACATGGATGGACATAAAAGGTATTGTGCTAAATGAAATAAGACAGAGAAAAGCAGATACCATATGATTTCACTTCTATGTGTAATCTGAAAAATAAAACAAATGTACAAATATAACAAAACAAAAACAAACTCATAGATACAGAGAACAAACTGGTGAAGGAATATAGTAGGTAAAGGAGAGTAATTGGTACAAACTTCCACTTATAAAATAAATGTCTTGGGGACGTAATAGCATAGGTAATATAGTCAATAATATTGTAATAACTTTCCTGGTGAAAGATGGTAGTTAGACCTACCATAGTGATCATTTTGTAGCATACAAAAACATTGAATCACTATGTTGCCCACCTGAAACTAATTTAATATTGTCAGTCAATTATACTTCAATTAAAAAAAAAGGATGTTTCCTAAGGCTGCAGATATCTAAAAGCTTAATTGAAGCAGGAAGACCTTTTTCCAAGAGATCTCTGATCCTCACTAGCTACTAGTGGAGAGATTAAGTTCCTCGTCACATGGCTTTAACCATTCTGATAATTGAGTGTCCTCATGACATGGTAGCTAGCTTCTTTCAGAGTGAGTAAACCAGGAGAAAAGTTGCACTGCCTTTTATGACCCTGCCTTGGAAGTCACATACCATTACTTCTGCCATCATGTATTTGTTAGAAGCAAATGACTAAGTCCAGCTCACACTCATGGGCAAAGGAATTAGAAGCAGAGAACAGTAATAATAAGATGTGGGAAATTTCACAGGCAAAGATACATAGCTAGTACTTTAAAAGTTCTTATAGTTTAATAGAAAAGACTGAATAATCCCTAATAAGTACACTGTAGCATATTTACTACTTGAGGGATTTAGCATGAAGCAGTTCTTCTTGAACATTTTTCATTGCAATTCAGCTTCTGGAGTAAACAGGGAAAATGAGAGGGCCAGGAAAAATAATACAGCTAAGGTCACAGAGCCAATAAGTCATAGAAAGGGGATTTAAACCTAGGTTTCCTAATTCCATACATGAGACAGTCTCACAACATAAATTTTGAGGATAACATCTTTTTGAGATTCCAAAAGATCAATGAGATTCATTTTCATAATTGTTACCAATCAGCCAGTAAGAGTGATTAGAAATCAGAGGAGAGCAATGCTCTAGCATTCCACCTTACTTCTCTCATTTTGGGGGAAGGCAGCACCCGTGACACTGCAAGTTAAATATGATACTTCAAAGAAAATGGCGTAAATAGTTAAGGTTTTATTTTTCTCAAATATCTGGGGTTGTTATTTTCTAGTATTCCTCCAGAACTTCTCTATAAAGAAAATTCATAATGTCATTTTATAATATAGGTCTGGGTGGATGCTAAATATTTTCTTTCTCTATCTTTGATATTTTAAATGTTTATCAAGGTAACACATGTAAATACTTTAAAAGTTTTATGGTTAAAAAAAAAAGTCATGTAGAACTACAAGGCTCATAACAAAACATAGCAGTAGCATATTTTAACACACACAGTCTTAAGAAAGAAAAAAAGCAGTGGCTTCCTCAAAGCCTGAGATACCCTCCCAGACTTTCACTTGCTGCTTTTCTTATTTACCAAAACTTTCCTAAATAAAATATTTTTACTTCTATTTCCTGATTTGTACGTTTTTTAAAACATTTTTATTGAGTTATAGTCATTTTACAATGTTGTGTCAAATTCCAGTGTTGAGCACAATTTTTCAGTTACACATGTACATATATTCATTGCCACATTTTTTTTCGCTGTGAGCTACCACAAAATCTTGTATATATTTCCCTGTGCTATACAGCATAATCTTGTTTATCTATTCTACATATGCCTGTCAGTATCTACAGATTTTGACCTCCCAGTCTATCCCTTCCCACCCCCCGCCCCCTTGGCAGCCACAAGTTTGTATTCTATGTCTATGAGTCTGTTTCTGTTTTGTATTTATGTTTGTTTTTTTTTAAAGATTCCACAATGAGTGATCTCATATGGTATTTTTCTTTCTCTTTCTGGCTTACTTCACATAGAATGACATTCTCCAGGAACATCCATGTTGCTGCAAATGGCATAATGTTGTCATTTTTTATGGCTGAAGAGTATTCCATTGTATAAATATACTACATCTTTTTTATCCGGTCTTCTGTTGATGGACATTTAGGCTGTCTCCATGTCTTGGCTATTGTGAATAGTGCTGCTATGAACATTGGGATGCAAGTGTCTTTTTGAAGTAGGGTTCCCTCTGGAAATATGCCCAGGAGCAGGATTCCTGGGTCATATGGTAAGTCTACTCTTAGTCTTTTAAGGAATCTCCATACTGTTTCCACAGTGGCTGCACCAAACTGCATTCCCACTAGCAGTATAGGAGGGTTCCCTTTTCTCCACAGCCTCTCCAGCATTTGTCATTTGTGGACTTTTGAATGACGGCCATTCTGACTGGTGTGAGGTAATACCTCATTGAAGTTTTGATTTGCATTTCTCTGATAATTAGTAATATTAAGCATTTTTTTCATGTGCCTATTGATCATTTGTGTTTCTTCCTTGGAGAATTGCTTGTTTAGGTCTTTTGCCCACTTTTGGATTGGGTTATTTGTTTTTTTCTTATTAAGTCTTACGAGCTGCTTATATATTCTGGAGATCAAGGCTTTGTTGGTTTCATTTGCAAAAATTTTCTCCCATTCCGTAGGTTGTCGTTTTGTTTTAACTATGGTTTCCTTTGCTGTGCAGAAGCTTGTAAGTTTAATTAGGTCCCATTTGTTTATTCTTGCTTTTATTTCTATTGCTTGGGTAGATTGCCCTAGGAGAACATTTTTGAGATGTATGTCAGATAATGCTTTGCCTATATTTTCTTCTAGGAGGTTTGTTGTATCTTTTCGTATGTTTAAGTCTTGGATCCATTTGAGTTTATTTTTGTGTATGGTGTAAGGGAGTGTTCTAGCTTCTTTGATTTATATGCTGCTGTCCAGTTTTCCCAACACCATTTGCTGAAGAGAATGTCTTTATTCTATTGTATATTCTTGCCTCCTTTGTTGAAGATTAGTTGATCGAAAGTTTGTGGGTTCATTTCTGGGCTCTCTATTCTGTACCATTGGTCCATATGTCTGTTTTTGTACCAAAACCGTGCTGTTCTTATTACTGTAGTTCTATCCTGATTTGTAAGTTTTAAACAATATCTAACATAAAAGATAAAGATCCATCACCTTATGCTTTTCCTCCCTCCAGTCTCCCCATATTGTTTTATCACAATATTTCAAATTAAATCAATGTTTCATATTAACCTTATTATGACTCTATAAGTATGGTTTACTTCTGTATCAATTAATTATATTATGATCATACTTCCTTCTTATGCAGCGTTTTGTTCTTCTTGGAATTACTAATTGCCTCAGTTTTTGTTTGCCAGATTTTCTATATCATTATCACTAATTCTTCCAGACTCTCCAATAGAAAAGTAAAAATGCCTCAACTATTTCCAACACAGTCAAACATGTCATATACTCTA
Organism: Vicugna pacos; assembly: GCF_048564905.1. Taxonomy (NCBI): domain Eukaryota; kingdom Metazoa; phylum Chordata; class Mammalia; order Artiodactyla; family Camelidae; genus Vicugna; species Vicugna pacos. Next base: position 25,474,208 of record NC_133005.1, on the reverse strand, counting down.
TCAGTTTCACTGGAAATACTCCCCTGGAGTACTCCTTCCTTCCATCTGGACTGTCCCTCCCTAGGTCTGTTGCACAGCTGTCATCATAGGACTTCCTTTTAACTCTTTCCTAAGTTGATTCCCTCTTTCCTAAAACCTCTATCTTTGTCTTTCTTGTTTTAGTAGAACACATCCCCCAGTAGTGTCTCAGGAAAAGTTGGAAAGGGGTTAGTAAATTGTTGATCCTTGCAAGCCTGAAAATATTTTTAATCATTCCTCACATTTGATTGATAACATGATTTAGTACAGAATTCTAGATTGAAAATAATTTCCTTTCAGAATTTTGAAAGCACTGTTTGTCTTCTAACCACCAGTGTTGTTAAGAAATATGGGGTTCTTATTACCTACTCTTTTATAAAAAATCCATTCCATTTTCCCTGCTCCCTCCTCACCTCTTATTAACAAGATTTTTGGATCTTCTTTTTATCCCTTGTGCTTAGAAATTTCATGATTATGTGCCGTATCACTTTCAGTTTGGGTTTTTTTTTCCTTCATTGTGCTGGGCACTTGGTAGGTTCTGTCAATCTGTAAACTTGTGTCCCTCAGTTATCAGAGATCTTCTTAAAATTTTTTTGATAATTTCCTCCCCTTCATTTCTTCTCTATTTCTAGAACTCTGATTAGCCTAATGTTGGACTTTATGGATTCATTCTCAAATTATCTTTTCTCTTTTATTTCATTTCTGTCTTTTTGTTCTATTTTTCTGGGAGATTTTCTCAATTTTAATACTTCTATTAATTATTTTTGCTATTAATTTTTTAATTTCCCAGAGCTGTTATTCTCTTATTGTTCCCTTTTTTGAAGCATCTTGTCTTTGCTTTCTGGATGCACTATTTTATACCATCAGAGGCAAAAGATGCTTATTGCTTTGAAAAAAATATTCTTCTGCTCTCTATATTGTCTCTGTTTCCTGAGTTTCTTTTCTCTTTTCCATTTCTATGTGATGCCGTGTTTCTTAGAGAAGGTTTATCTCAGCTATCTGGTGATCCTTTGCTGTCCCTTCACATTTAAGAGTGAGTCACTACAAAGATATTTGGAAGCTCTAGGTTATCAGGAAGTTTGTCAGTTGGAGGGTTTCATTGCAGGATAATAAAGTGGGGAACTATTTGTTTTGCTGGGAGACCCTCAAGTATGTTTCTATAGATATTCCTTCTGGGGTTATTCAAATTTAAGTTTCTTCCAAAATTAATTCCCTGGTAGCCTGCTTGGAGACTATAAGTCTTGCTTGCATTCTGGGAGTGAAACAGAGCAAGATGGCTGGGTGAGTTTCCATCATTAACTCACTGTCATTTGATTTGGGGGCAAGAATAGGGATGAACATATGTGCTTAATCTGTCCATGTATGATGAGAATTGCAAGACTGTAAACATGCTCACTCTTTCGCTCCCGTTAAAAAAATATATCAGAATTAGAAAATTCAGAGATAAAATTCTGCTCTCATGAGGCTGATGTGGAAAAAATCTGAGAATTTCAGGACCTATTTTCAAGTCCTGTTATTATTATTTAATAGTTGGTTGATACTAGGTAAGTTTAATTTTCTGTTTCATCATCTGTAAAGTGGTGATAATCATCCGTATCACAGCCTATCTTACTTGTAATGACCATGTAACACAATGGATATAAATGTATGAATATATATCAAATATATAACATTTATCATTAGTTCTATTTCCAAGAGACACAGTCAAATATATTTTGAGAGGTAATATAACAGAGTAGAAAGAGCATGGGCCTCAGAATCACACAGATCGGGACTTAAATTACATCTCTGTTATTCATTGTGTTATCTTGAATAAGTGACTTAACCTCTCTGAGCTTCTTTTTCCCTATTCATAAAATAAGTATAATATTATTAACCTGACAAGGCTGTTGTTAGGATTGGATTAAACAGATAACGTATGGCACGTCTGCTATAGGGCCTAACACTTAGTAGGTACTCAGTAGATACTAACTCTTCCTTTTATCCCCCTAATTTGGGGCCAGTTTTCTTATGTTCACATGAAAATCCAAAGCTTGTATTTCCCCAGTTAATGCTAAACCACATTAGTAATTTGCATCTTAGGTCAATAGTCCTCATAAAGGCTGTTTATTTGCTGTTTTCCCAGGACCAAATTATAAGGTGAGCTGCCCAAATTGAAGGAGTTCAGCATACATATCTTTTGAAGTGGTAACAGGTTATTGCTGAGGCATCTTTAAAAATGAGACATGAAACTTGTAATGAACATTAAAAGAGATCAGGGACACTGGAATACTGGAAAAACTACTACTCCAAAAATTATCTTAAGAGTTATTGGTGTGTTTTTGCTTTTTCTATCTGATCCTCACACAAACTCAGAAGCCAGGCAGGCTTTACTATCCTGTTTAAAGATGAAGAGACCAAGGCATGAGTGAAAAACTGACTTGTTCAAGATTAATTAGTCATCAAGGATAAACTAGGAACTCCAACTTGGTCTTTTGACTCCCTATTTGGTGCTTTAAAAAAACAAAGTTCTGGTTAAATACACATAACGTAAAATCTACTGTCTTAACAATTTTGTGCACAAAAGTACATTCATAGTGTTATGCAACCAATCTCTAGACTCTTTTCGTCCTGCAAAACTGAAACTCTATACCCATTAAAAAATTCCCTATTCTCCCTCATCCCCTAGACCCTGGCAACCACGAATGATTCTACTTTCTGTTTCTATGAATTTGACTACCCTAGGTACTTCATATAAATGGGGTTATACAGTATTTGTCTTTTTTGTGACTGGCTTATTTCACTTAGCGCAATGTCCTCAAGTTTCATCTATGTTGTAGCATTCAGGATTTCCTTCTTTTTAAGGCTGAATAACACTCCACTGCATGTATATATCACATTTGTTTATCCATTCATCTATCAACAAACATTCAGGTTGCTTGCACCTCTTGGCTCTTGTGAATAATGCTGCTATGACCATGGATATGCAAATATCTCTACAAGGCTCTGCTTTCAATTCTTTTGGATGTATACCCAGAATTAGAATTCCTGGATTATATGGTAATTCTATTCTTAATTTCTTGAGGAGCCACCATTTTGTTCTGAGGAATAGCCATGCATAGTGGCTGCACCATTTTACATTCTAACCAACAGTACAAAAGGGTTCCAGTTTCTCCACATCTTTGCTAATACTTGTTATTTTCTTTTTTTTTTTTCCCCTAATAGCCATCCAGTGGGTGTGAGGTGGTATCTGAAGTCGTTTTCTTATGAGTTTGGAAAACTTCTGTAGAGATGCTAAGACACTAAGTAACCCTAGGTAACAGCACCCACAATTTACAGCATTAAGATCCTGTAACACACTGCAGGAGGCAACAGTATACACAGTCACTGCCCTCAAGGATTTTATAATCTAGCTGGAAAGAAAGGACATATGCACGTAAAAGTAAATAACAATGCAAATAGCATAGTCTAAATGATAAGTATTACACGAAGACAGAGAAGGGTAAAATTATAGGTTAGATTGATTAGAAAAGGCTTTAAAGAGCACCTGGCACCTCAAATACTTTAAAAGAGGGGGTTAAATTGTCCAAGAGAAGAGAGAAAATTTATTTTTTTATTTCATTTTTAATTTATGCATACATTCAGCAAACAATTATTGTGCTCCTAATGAGTGTTAAATACTAGATGTTGGGGCTTAGAGTCTCTCAAAAGCAAGGGAAAAAGATGTGGAATAAGTAGTGACAATCCAAGGTGCTGAGTGTGTGCACAGTACACTAAATGCCTTTCTAAAGGCATGCTGATCTATCTCCTTTTACAGTGAATCATAAAGGGAGTATGCAAAGTATACTTCTTTCCAGACTGTGTTCACACCCAGTTATCTCAAATGAAATACAGCTAGGAAGTTTCCCATTCTCCCTTGGGAAGGAGGCTATCTTGCAAGTTAGTTATTAGCACTCATACCTATCACTCCATATAGGTTCTTGCATTCACAAACATGTGATGGCATTGGAAAAGCAAAGAAAGATGAGTAAGACACAGATTCTGCCCTCTGGGATCTCAAACATAGCCATAATATGATATTATAAGGGCTGTAATAATGAGAAGCGACAAGTAGAAAAAAAGGAATAGCTTCCCCCACCCTCAGGGAAATCATAGGCTCTGTTAAAAAGTAGTATCTAAGCGGAATCTTAAAGGATGGCAGGAGTTCATCAGATGGGAAGACAAGGGGTGAACATTCCAGCCATGGGAACAGCATGTTCTGCAAACATGATGTGATTTAGTGTGGCTGGACCTTACAATACATGATGGGGAATAGAAAGAAGGGTAGAGAGTAGAGTGATGAGGAGAGCCCGAGGGGTAGACTGTGGGTAACTATTATACTGAAGGTACCAGAGAATTAACTGATTTTCAGGCAAGAGAGCAGCATTGGACTTTTTCTTTTCTTTCCTTTTTTTCTAAAAGGAAACTCTTAGGCTAGATGGAGGATGAATGGAGCTACAGAAAACCAAGAAGGAGACATCAGAGGAAGTCAGCTGGTTAACTAAATAGGGTCTCACAGAAACTTGAAGTAGAGCACTGAAATTCAGGATCTCATATTTGTCCTTCAAGACCAGAAATCTGATTTTCCCTATACATCTAGCATGAAACAGATACCTGAGGACTGATTCACAACAACTAAATTCATAAGAAAATGTGGTGTAAAGTATAATTCTAATTTACTAACACACATCCATCTATTCATCAAACACGTATAAAGGATCTACTTTGAGCTAAGCATTGTTCTAGGTTCTAGGAACACAGCTGTGATGAACAATTTCCTGCCCTTGCAGAGTTACATTCTAGTGTGGAATATATGTTTTCAGGGACTAAAATTTTGTGTTTGCTGCCCAGAGCATTTCCTTCCAAGTGTGAAAATACCAGGAAATCTAAGTTGGTAATCAAAATATTTTGTGGTGAATGACCAGAAAAAAGAGAAGCAGATGGTTTTAAGGTCCATTTCACTCAGGCCCCATGTAAAGCCTAAGAAAATATCTATGCTCTAGAACAAGTGTACTTGCTACTGACTTGCTTAATAGTTTTCTTCGGATTTATGGTTCCTCTATCCTGTACATTTCTGGGTGAAAAATCATGGCCAAATCCTGGCAGATTCCTCTTTTTCTGGATTCTAGGAAAAACCATTTCAATTCTAACATTCTTTCAGACATATTGTAATACTATTAATTTTAATTATGTTAGCTTCAGTCATTTTTACCATATATGATTAAATAAAGGCTCTAACTTCAACTATATTAATGTAAGAATTATATTAAAATTTTGTATACTACTGGATTTTCATCCATAAATTCAAGAAAAATTTACCAAATATTGAAGTACCTATGATGAACCAGGCACTCTGCTAGGTGCTGGGGATATCAGAGTGAACAAGACAGATTTTGTACCTACCTCCAAGAAATTTATATACATTCTAGTAGTGAAGTAAGATTATGAAATCACAAGTAAAAAACTGACAAATAAATTAAGCAAACTGTGTAAGTGTTATGAAGGAAAGGGGCAACTGGAGACTGCTGCAGTATCCAAGAAAGAGATGATAATCACCTGGACCAGGCTAGCGGCAGTAGAAATAGAAGTGGCTGGATCTGAGATTTATTTTGGACACTGAATCAGTGAGTTGGATGAAGAAAGCGAGGAAAAAGCAACTGAGTTAACTCCCAGGTTTCTGAATAAAACAACTGGGTAGAAAGCAGTGCCTAGCTAATTGAGATGAGGAAGATTTGCAGTGGGAAATACCCAGAGTTCTGTTTTAAACACAGTAACTTTGAGACCTTTGTGAGACAAGCAAATGTAAAGAAAAATGCACTTGAATATGTGAAGCTGCAGCTCAGAGGAGAGGTTTGGGTTGGAAATAATGAATTTGAGAATCGCTGATATAATGATGGTATTTGGAGATAAAATTTTCATTAGACTAGATTCCTACATCTCGGTGACACATTATCTCGTAAGTCATTTCCATACGTGACTAAATAATTAAGAGTTCATTTCTGCTAGTTTAGTTCTCGAAGGATAACTATCCAAGACTTCTTTGAGGAGGGGGTGCTCACTATACTTTGTCTATTTTATCAACCCAAAGATAAATCTCAGAGTTACTAGATGCTTTTCATTAATATCTCAGCAACTTTCTGTTTTACTCATCAAACCTAATTTGTAAAGGCCCCATGTAATGGAAGAAAAGGATTGAATAGATCTGCATTTCTGTGTGGATTATAATTTCTATCTTATGTTTTCTGTAAGTTAATTATCACCTACAAGGATATATGGGCTTGCTTAAGTAAAGAGTACTGGACTAAAAATCATGACATCTGGGCTCTAGTTCAAGTACTGTCACTATTTAATTTTGAAGTAATAGCCTCTATAGGCCTGCTATTTTATGGGTCAAGTGACGTGACTAAAGAATATGTTAAAGCCTATTAAAACGTAAAATTTAGTATACAATGGAAGGATTAACACCATTAGCTTACTGCTGGGAAGCTGGAGATCTGGAGTAATGCTGAGCATTAAGAATGGCCCAGAGTGAAGATTCCAGTAGGCTGTTCTGGATTTCTCACAATTTTTTGTGGACTCCATAATTTGGCTTCTGTATCTATAAAATAGGAAGATAATGATTTTCCTCACCATTATGAGACGAAAATTAATAAATATCTATATGTTTTACAGATTCCTAAATAAAAGAGGTTAGGAAAATACAAACAACTATTTGTGTCGATGTTATTAGCTTAATCTAAGTAGGATCTATCTCTTGGAAAATCTGGAAAAGCTTAGCTACCATTGCTTTGTGACTTTTGCCAGCTCCCCAGAGAATGTTAGCTTTGCCTAGAAAATAAAGTACTACCTTGGGAATAGCCTGAAATCTCTGAAGAAAGTAATTTCTAATACCATGCTGTAAAGGAAAATGAATCTTTTCACAAAAGTGGTCAAGACTGTTTGCCAAGCATCCCAGCATTTCCCAGGAATACAAATGAAGCCTCATTAAGACTTTGTGTCTCTTTGCTGCCATGAACTAACTTTGTTAGTGTGAACTAAGTACCTTAAGGGTGGGTCCCTATGGGCTCCTCTCCACTTCTACAATTTCTCTTCTGCCCTGGTTTTTTCCCACTTGTCTTTGTCTCAATCTTCATTTTCTAGTGGAAAGAACTTTCAAAAACTTAGGCCACATTGTTTCCCTCTCTTCTCAAGGCCTCTCCACTCAAAGTGATTTGGGGACTGTCATGCCCCATTTACCTCTCAGAGACCAGGAGGAGATAAATAGTACACACTACTGGCTTTCAACCAGGGGTGATTTGGTAATGACTAGAGACATTTTTGGTTGTCACAACTAGGGGAAGAGTGCCATTGGCATCTAGTGGATAGAGGCCAGGGATGCTATGGAAGATCCTACAATGCACAGAACAACATAATAACAATAGCAAAGAATTATCTGGTGCAAAATGTCAAAAGTGCTGCTGTTGAGAAACCATGGTATTCACAGATATCAGTCACTTTAGATTACTGAGGAGGCAGTGCAGCCTCCTTAGGGAAATAGATTCTGAGGTGTTAAGGCAGCAGCCACTGGCATCAGATTGCCTGGACTTGGATCATTCTAAATTGTAAGCTCCTTGGAGGAAGGGATCTAATTCTACCTACCACACTTAGATTAGAAACTAGTATCCAATGGGGAGTAGTAAATATTTGTGGACTGTCTCAGAGAGTGGTTATGAGGCTAAAGTAGAGTACATATATTAAGCGACATGAAGGACAGTAAGATGGAGAAAAGCAGCCCCTGAACAGTGGGAGCTAGGATGGCATTATAAACCAGGATATGCTTCCCCATTAAACACACACAATTTCACAGAACACTAACATGAGACAAAACCACTCTGTGACTATGATGGATCAAAACAAAAACAAAACCACTCCACGAACATGCCTGAATACAAACAAAAAAGAACACTGTTCTAACCACACACACACACACACACACACACACACGACCAAATATCCCCCTATCCTGGCTAACATGAAGTACTGCTGCTTCTCAACCAATCATAGCTTTAATCTCTCTTGGTTCTCGTCCCGTTTTAGACATGAATTATTAAAATACCCCATCCCAGAATTTCCTCCACGCCCTAATGTCATTCAAGCCAGAGACTAGAAGGCCTGCTTCCTTGAACCCTCTCCCAAATTACCTAACACAAGCCCAAATCCTGTAAATTCTTTCCAGTACCCTCTTTCTGAGATGACCCCCTGTTCCTCAAGGTGTGCCTCCCCTCCTTGCAAGGAGACAAGCTTTGTTCAACTATAGGGATGTTCTTGATGGCCTTTGGCTGGAAGGCGCTGACAACAGTGACAGCCTCCTTAAGAGTAACTATTACTATGCCTCACGGAGAATTGCATAATGTACCTATAGCGTTCAAGGAGACTGCCAGGCTGCGTCCCCTGAAGGGACTGACGTCTTCTCTCCAGACTACAGTGAGCAGGCTTTTGATTTCCGACCTCCCAAGTTGAAATTCAGCCTATTGGGTTAAATTTTTCATGAAATAAAACCGCCTTAGTGAAGTGCGCGTCTCTAGCCCCAACTTCGAGTTCCTCAAACACTAAAATAACCCAAGGGGGCACGGTGGAGGTAGTAGCAGGGAAACTACAGCCCCAGTGGGTTCATATTACTGAGTACCTTACCCACAACCCCAACCTAGGAAAAGCGGCCCGGAATTCACTCCACAAGAATGCAGAACAGCGCGGGTTCTGTATTCAAAAACCTGAGGAGAAAGAAGCCGCCGGCAAGACCGAAACTTTCCCGCCAGCTTCCTCAGACGTCGCGCACGCGCACGGGTTGCTGGGCGACCGCCGCGCAAGCGCCCGCCTCTTCTATACGGACTACGAGTCCCGGCTTGCCTGGCGCCGTGGCATCGTCTGGTAACTCGCGCCAGTCCGCGCGCGCTAAGTCGGCTCCTCCGCGCGCCTGCGCCTTGGCGAGCTCTGCGCAGGCGCACTTCTAACGCTTGGGAGGTGAGGGCGGGGTGTCGTTCCCTTTCGCTGATGCAAGAGTCTAGTGCGGTGGTGGTAGAGGTGTCGGCAGGAGCAACGTTGCAGCCGGGGCCTGGGGCTGACCCGTCCGACTTTCCGTCCGTGCCGAGCCCACTCGAGCCGCAGCCATGTCCGGGGACGAGGTGAGGGCCTGAGGCAGGCGCTAGGGCTAAGGACTGAGGCAGGGAGCCAAACGCACCCCAATGTGGGAGACCGGGCCTGCGGCCTAGTGGCCGGCTGCCGCCATGTGGGACAGCCGGGCCTAGGCGGCCCGGAGCGGTAGAGCTGACGAGGGCTCCGGAGCCGCGAGCTTGGCCTCGCCCGGCTCTCCTCAGGGCCGCGACGCTGAGGCCGGCGTCCTTCCGTGGCCCGCGTTTCCGGAATGGAGAGCACGTTGAGTCGCCCTCCAGGAGAGGGCTTGAATGTCTGGTTAATGGCCCAGCTGACTTGAGTTTGGGCTGGCAACCCTTGCCTTCGTTTCGATTTGACGCTACAGCTCCAGCTGTCCCTCGCTGGGCGCTGGTGGTGCAGAGAAGAGCCTCTTTCGGCTCCTGTTCAGCGCCCTCGTTTAAAACTTTATGGGCTGGCTTACCCTACCCCGTGTCTACCCTTGTTCTCATCTGGGGCATTATTATTATTATTTTTTAAGGCCAGAGGGTGAGGGGAATAGGACGAGAGTATAAGATCCTTCAACCTGAAAAAGTGATTAACCTCGGAAAGTTTTAGAGCGGGAGTCCCTGAACCTTCCTTAGCAAAACTCGCAGCGACGTCAGCGGGAAGTCAGGCTGCGGAGCTGCCAGGATCTTTTTCTACCGTCGTATTTGTACATCAGAAAATTTTCTCAAATCTTTTTTGGCCAGATTCATCCCATTCATTTTAACCAAATGGCTCAAAATGAAATGTGGCTTTAAGCTTTGGCCCCTTGAATTTGTAATTCACTTCTGTAAACATTCAAGTGCTTGGCCTATAAGGCCTTGGAGAGAAAGAGAGGAAGAGGAAATTTTTCCTCTTTTTCGAGTTTTGGCTTTTTGAGGTAGGCCCTGAAAATGCTTTGAATTTCCACAAGTAGTGGGAAGGCCTGGTCCCAGGGCAAGGGAGTGGTTAAAGCAAGTAAGTGTGCTCACAGAAAGCAGAATATTCTCCAGTTTAGTTAGTTAATCCCTTAAAATATAGATAGTGGCTGGTTCATGGAGGAATTTGAAGACCTAATTAAGAAATTTGAATTTTATTCTGGAGGGGATTCCAATCTCGCATTTGATTTTTATGACAACCCTTTAAGATGGGGGGCTTTGTTACGCCCATTTTAGAGATGAGAAAACAGGCTTTTTAGAGAGTTGTATAATGCCCATGATCAAATAGTAAATGGCTGAGCCACTAATAGAATTCCAAGTCTATGTATTATAGCCTCCATTTAGATGACTGGGAGGCTCTTGCTCTCTTAGGAAAGAAGTACATCGTTCTTGGAGGTCATGGAGACATTGCTTTATGGCACTCTATTTCAGAAGTTACGAGTGTCAGTGTCTCATTCTTATTTTGTTTCTACCCATTTTCTAAGATTTTCATAACTTTTAATGAAGTACCTAAATAGAACAAGGTACTGTGGAGTGCTATTCTGTGTGTGTTTTCTATGGTAAAGAGCTCACAAGTGTTCTAAGAGATCTACTAGTTGCTACAGGAGGTAGGAGGTAGAAATAGAGCCATTAACAGCGATTTGGAGGGCTGGAGGATTCAGTTTTAGCAGTGGGATCAAATCTTGGAGGAAATGAAATACTACTGAAGGGTGAAGAGGATTTGTCAGAACCAGCATTCCAACAGAGGACTTTGGAAGTCAATAAAATATTAAGCAGCTTGGCATTTCTCAGGTCTACCAGTCCATTTTATAAACAGGGAATTAGGGCTTCAGTTGCCCAAGATCACACAGTAAGTAAATGGGACTAGAATCCCAGCCTTTGGCTTCCACTTTGGATGTATGTGCAGATTCGGGTTCCTCTAATACTGTTTAATTTTTAAAAATTTTCTTCGGCCAGTCCTTAACTTCTGACAGCTTTACAGACTTGTAAGGATCAAGTGAAAAAATCTGTACATGGAAATGATTTATAAACTACCAGGGACTCCCAAGAGTGGAAGTAGTCCTGCCTGGTGGCCAGGATAGAGAGTTAAAAACCTACTATTAAGACGTAATTTATCTCTTTTTTTCTTCACATTTCCTTCTTTTTTCATTAGTCTTTTAATATATAATTGGCATAAACTGCACACACTTCCTTTTAAACCTGGTGATTAAGCCCAAAATTCAAGAAAACACAATCTCTTTTAAACTAGTGGAAACATGACCTTTAAAAACCAGTATTCTAGAAATATGGGTGCTACCTAGTGAGGAAAAATTCCTTAATCTGGAGGCATTAAAGTGTTGTCAGTAGCTAATATTATTTACTACTAGGCCCCACTCAAAAGTATCAGAACATCAGGTTTTCATACAACATGGTAAAGTGTTATACAAAAGAATCTTTAAACTAAAAAAAAGTTTCTGATTAAAAATGAAATATATGTTATCTGAAGTCTACAAAACACAGAAGAATATGAAGGGAAATAAAAATCTCCCAGAATCCCATCACCCAGAGCAGACACCTTTTGGTCTGCTCACCTTGCTTCTCTGGGTTCTTTTGTAACCCTGCCTTCTGGGGTGGTATGGGCTTTAAGTTACTATATTGGGTAAGGTATGGTCGATGGGAGTAGGCTTCCAATGTGCTGAAGCACTTTGGGTTATTGTCAGGGTAATTTTTGCTGATACCCCTTTTCCTGACCTCCAGCCTAACCTAACGTGGGAAGTTGAAAAGAGAAAACTGTTGTGGACTTGAAAAATAGCTCAGGAAGAGTCTGATTTTCCATAACTGCACTGTGAGCAACTATTTACTTCTTCAGTTCCCAACTAGTCTCAAATAAAACATTTGGAATGTGATAATTTGTTAAGTCAGATATGAAAGTCATAAAAAAACACAATTTTTTCAGTGAAGACTGACGTGGCCCTGTGGTTTGGGAGAGGTCTGCTTTGGGTACTGCTTTGGGATCCTTGGTTTCCATATTTTTAAACTTTACCTTGCCAAGTGGTGTGAATAAAATGAGGAGATGAATATATGTCTAAAATATCCAGACATGGTAATTGAGAGAGGTGTTAATTATTTCAGTGTATAATTCTTGCGTGTTTATAACCCTTTATAAGTTTACAACCAAACTGTTTCCCTGGGGACCTATACAAATGTTTTTCAGGATTAACAGGGCAGTTGTGAGGATGTCCTTTGCTGAGTTCAGGATCCCTCTCATCTTTGGTCTGTCTTGCTAAATAATAGTTAAAAGATGGTTAATATTCTGGAGAACTTGATACTTGAAAAAAATGCAATAAATGAGTTGTAAATCCTGGCAGAAAACCAGATTTATAGTGTGTGGAGTGTTGTCTGTCCTTTAGCCAGATAGCCATATTCAAGAATGAGGATGATTTATAGCTACCTCCCTGAAACAGATTATAACACTGTGTAGGGTGACCCCAAGACCCAGTAGGTCAGCAGTGGGGAACCCCTTCCTCCTGGCTCTTAAATCCTCTTCTCTGAATTTGCCAGATTATGTTCCTCAGACTGATTGCATTTCAGGATTATTCGTTTATATGATTAGATCCTTCTTAAAGTAGGAGAGGCTTGGAAATGAGGCTGTATCAATTTCCAGAATGTTTTGCAGATCCTTCTCTGTTGGGTGATGATGATTCTACCCTACCTAATTACAGACCATAGTTTGGTTTCAGTGTAGCTTGATTTCCTTAATGTACTTGGGATATGAAGAAATTTAAGTTAATTAGAATCAATTTTGGGAGGTTTTTTTTCAGAGTTTCATGGTATGTCTTGGAAATTAAATCACCCTGAGTTGATAAAATTTCAGTAATAGAAATCAAGAGATACCATACTTCATCAACTGTAAAGCATCACATAAATTATAATAATTGCTAACATTTATTGAGTACTTCTGTGCCAGGTGCTTGATATTGATTACTTATTTAATCCTAATAACCTTGTGAGGTAAGAGCCAGAGCCAGGATTTTAATTCAGTCAGTTGGGTTTCAGATTTGTGCTTTTAAACACTTTACTGTGCTGTCACAGCAGATCATTGTGCAAAATGGTAAATTTAAGCATGGTAGAATTTGGACAAAGATTGGTCAGGGACTTAGAGAAAAAGGACCTGGGATTTGAATCCAGTCCTGTTTGACTTAAGATTTCACTCTTTTCACTATCAGCATCTGCCCTATATGTTGTTTAAACTATTACGTTTAAAATAACTATGTATTTTTTTCCAAGTGATTTTTACAAACCATCTGCAACAAGTTACAAATTAGTTTTTCACTTGTTCTCTACTACACATCAGATTAAAATAACCTAAAAAAAATTTTAATGGTCCAGAAACAAAAACCAGAGTAAAAGTTTGCATAGAAATTTCTCTTACTCAGATAGAGATTGCTGTATGAAAGATTTCTAATGGATTTCCTTCCATTGTGTTCCAAATCCAAAGATTTGTCTGAATTTCATGACAAAATGTTTTAGTTTTTTATCAGGTCATGTCTTCTGGTGTAGCAACCGCAGTTTACCAACCTTAAATGAAAGATGTATAACTTGCCTGTGCATTGGTTTTCTCATCCATTAAGCAAGGGATGAAGCATAGGTTATTGCTAAGCTCCCTTCCCTAAAATCTGTGATTGGTTTATAAAGTCTCTAAAGTTGCTCATGAAACTATAAGTGAAGTTGCTGTATCTTGTGATAATTTATAAATTAAAAGACATATACACATGTTTTGGGGGGAACCCTCCAACTTCTAATAGTATAAAAAAGGTTGAGTGGATTTTCTTTCTTTTTTCTTTTTCTTTTTTTTTTTTTTGCAAAATCTTTTTAGGTACTTTAATGCATCAAATACTTTTTTACATTTAAGGGTATGCCTTTTGAGAATACAGCATATTTGGAATGTGAACATCATTAAAAACAATCACTTTTTCATTATCTTTTAAATAGATGATTTTTGATCCTACTATGAGCAAGAAGAAAAAGAAGAAGAAGAAGCCTTTTATGTTAGATGAGGAAGGGGATGCCCAGACGGAAGAAACCCAGCCCTCAGAAACAAAAGAAGTGGAGCCAGAACCCACTGAGGAGAAAGATGTAGAAGCTGATGAAGAAGATAGTAGGAAAAAAGGTAAGTGGTGGACATGAGTCACTGTTGTCCTGGGAGACCTGGTTCTCTTCCATCAGTGTTTTGGATTTTGTTCACACAGTGACCTCTCAGTCTGATAAGGCTGTTCCAGTGAAGCTGAGGTCATCAGCATTCTGTGTGCATGGGACCTTGCCAGATTTCTGATAGACTTGTTTCAGGGAAATTCCCACCAAATGCACATGGCAGAGATGACAGAACTGTCATTTCAGGGCTGGTTTTCCAGTCTAACCTGTCAGGAGGTTTCTTTTCTAACTTTAATGGTGGTTGTATTTGAGTGTAGGCAAAAAGAAATAGGACCAAGATAGTCAGTTTTGTGTCTTAAGCAATTCTGAAAATATATAGAAGATATTTAAATTACAGCCTAAAATGTTTGGGTTTAGAAACCAGCATTGGTTATTCACTCTTGTTCTAACATAGACACTATTTTGGTATTAGAAATAAATGATTCAGTAAATATATTTATGTCTTTTGAATAGAAGACACTGCTAGGGACAGAGAAAACTGACACTCATTGAGCATCTACCATGTGCTACATGTACAAGCATCTTGTACATACTTAAAACAAATTTGGAAAGTAAATCATTCTTTTAATAGACAAGATGAATTCATAAATAACTTCTTGAAAAACTTTTGTAGCAGAGGGGTTTTAAAATATTCCTAGTGTATAGTAGGGCAGAACAAATGGAAAACTTACTGAACCAAATCCATTATTACTCACTAACGGTGGATAAAATTTCATTTTATTCATATTATAGCCTTATTTTAATGAACGTAATGTACTTTTTAAGGCCCTTTGTTGATTGATTGTTTGATTGATTGAATAACTTACTGAGTTAGGCACTAGGTTTAGGTGAGAAAGCCATAGCCCCTTAGTATCTCATAGGGAGATAGACAAGTAAGCTGGTAAGTACCTCTGTTGGAGTGACAGAAAGTACTATCGAAGCACCTAGGGCATACCTAACCCAATTGGGGGAAGGGGATGTAGACTTAGAGAAGACTTTTAGGTGGGAGTAAATTTTAACCAAGATCCTGTGCGGTGAAGGTAAGAGCTATGTGGGAGGGCCCATAGGAAGGCTTGAAGGTGAGAGATCACACACTGCACTAAGAAGCAGAGGTAATTCAGTTGGGCTGAAACTAAGATTTAAGATACAGGAGATAAGAGGGTAGGCAGAAGTAGAGAGAGAAAGCTGGAGAGCCTTGGAAATTATGTTAGAGCCCTGATTTTGTCGTGGGAACAATGAGGCATGATATGGTCAGATTACTAAATATTCCCAATATGGTCCCCTAACAGTTTTCCAACAAAGCTTTGAGTTGTGTTCTTCAGAACCGTAACCTTTGTGGTTGTGGATGAACTACTGTGCTAATTAATACCAATCTCTCTATTCTGGTGACTTAATTAATAGCTGAAACATTTGTTTAACTCGTAATTTGATGCTTTGCCTTCTGCTATTTATTAATAATTGATAATCTCAATTATCTGTCTTTTTAGATGCTTCTGATGATCTAGATGATTTGAACTTCTTTAATCAGAAGAAAAAGAAGAAAAAAACAAAAAAGATATTTGATATTGATGAAGCTGAAGAAGGTGTAAAGGTAGTATTGCTTTCTTATTGAAGGTAAAATTTGACCACTTGAAGGGTTCTAATGGCTGGTGTTTTTCCCTCTGTCTCATCTCTTACTAGCTTTGCTATTTGTTATTTAATCACCATGTTAAGGTCATTTTCTTGGGATTGTCTGCCTAGGTACCTTAAAGGGATAATGGTTCAAAGGAATGTAAATTTAGATTTTACACGTTGTATTGTGTACCATTAAGATGATTATGAAATGCCTTTTGTCAATCTACTGAGATTGGCTGAGGAGAGATATTTCTGTAAGTGAGAAATCCTGTAGAGCAAATATTCCTGTGGTTTCTTCTGTTAAACTTTTGGTAGCGTGTTAAGGATACACAAAATTATGTGTGTACCTCTGAACAGCAAAGAATGAACCCCAGCCTGTGTTGGTGGCTAGTGATTTTGTGGCCTATAGAAGAACCAGAGCACTCAGGTTGATTTTATGGAGTTCTCTGATCTTGGAGGTACTTGAGGCCCTGTGATTGCCTTATTACTGGATTGATTTCCAATACAAATATCTCAAAATTCTTTTGAATAAGGAGTAGATAGGTGGGTAGATAGGTGAATAGGAGGATGCATGGAGGAAGGAGCTGAAAGTCTGTTCTTCCCTTACTTAGAGCTGCCGTTTTAAAGACCCTGTCCAGGAATCTTGGACAGAGTACAAACTACAAACATCTACTTATAAAACCCAGGATAATAGCAATTTCACGTATACAGAGAGAGAGAAAGAGCGAGAGTAAGAATACACATACACATGCACTAAGTTGTCCCATTTTGTGCCCTCTATCTGAATTTTTCTTTCGTAAATTATTTTCTCAAACTCAGGTAAATAAGATATATCCCACATGTAGCAGTAATTCACTGAGTTTTGGAAACAGTGTCACAGTTTTGATGACTTGGTTAATTCAGCAAATAATGTATTAGTGATGATAGTGAGTCAGGCATTGTGTGCTAATTGTTAGGGTACTGAAATGAATAAGGTATTTTTCCCGTTTTCAAGAAGTTATTTTAGTTCAGGAATAATTTAGAGTTCTTTAGAACAACATGCTTTTCTCCGGATTTATCTTTTTTTCTCCCGTTTGGGAATTCTCTTCCTACTAGGGAAATTGTGAAAGAAATGCTCAGATTATACTGAACAAGGAGGTATAAATATCCTGAGTAACAAGGTGACAAATCAGAGATGTGTCACAGGTGGTCTTGGTTAACAAGGTTTTGTTGGTCACCTTCTCTCATGGCTTTTGTACTGAAGAGTCACTTGTAAGCTCTATTCTTATTTAGTGCTTGGATACTTTTCTCTGCTATTGAAGTCGTAGCATAAGAGGTTGTTACAAGTACCCTTATCAGGCAAGACATGGATATTAACTTGACACTAAAGTGGTTTTTAAGGTCTTGGGTTACTCTCCCCCTGAATTTTCAGACTTTACAGGGCTTTTGAAAATGGAAAACACTTTGTGCTATTCTCTGCCTTTGACTGAGTCTTAGCCTCAGTTTAGAAATAAATCTTACTGGGATAAAATAAGTAATTATATGGGACTGGAAGCTGGCTGGTATGTGCTAATTTATACTTAGCATATGTAAGTTTCTCATTTATTGGCTCTCATCTTAGAGACTAACTTAATATCTGGTTTCTTGTTTGGTATTGTCTAGCTAATACACTGATTGGTCTTTGATGGTCAGATGTGGCACTGAGACTATTCAGCTGGGTTTGGGATCTCAAGACTGAGCTTCATTTGCTCCTGGCTGTTACAGCTTTTCTGCTGATAAGATTTCTAAAATTACTATAGCCATTTACAGAGTAGTTCAGGATGTCGGTACACAAATACAGATATTGATAGGTAATGTTGACACACTTGGGATAGGGAGTTGGATATGCTGGTGAAAGGAAGGCAAGATTAGAAGGCTGGAGACTGAGACTGGCCCTTTTTGCTCTTCTCGGGGTTTTATGACTCATTTCAAGGCTGTGAAATGCCCTGTTTACATCCATGACTATAGCAGCTAATCTTGGAATCAGGCTTTACCTTTTCTTCATTCATTCATCACATGACCCTAATTCTCCATGGGTTCTGTGTTTTCCCTCTTTCATGATACCATCTACTGAAGTGATTCCCAAAGACTTTCACAGTCTGGTGCCAGGCTGGCTGTGATACAATAAAAAATAAATATTTGGGTTTTGTTCCCGGTTCCTGACACACAGCTCCTAAGACCCTTGGATTCTCTGGATATAAGTGTATTTTTAGATGACTGGTGCCTGGAAGGTCCTGGATAGTTTCAGGTTGAGGGCTGGTCATCAAGCCATGATTAGTAGATTGGAACTTTTCTCACACACACACTCTAAAGAGAAAGGGTGCTAGAGATCGAGTTTGGTCCAAAGCTGGTGATTTAATTAATCACAGCCTACATGATGAAGCCTCCATGAAAACCTCTAACATTGAGGTTTGGAGAGCTTCAGGGATGGTGGTCACATTGGAGTGTTGGGAAAGTGTTACACCTGGAGAGGGCATGGAAGCACTGCACCTGCCTGCCCCCCCCCCACCTCCCTTTCCTTGCTCTATGCATGTCTTCCGTTTGGCTGTTTCTGAGTGTATCCTTTATAATATAATAAAGTAATAGTTAAGTAAAGTGTTTTCCTGAGTTCTGTGAGTCGTAGCAAATTACTGAACTAGTGGTGGGAGGACAGGTGTAAGTGGGAAAATATGAATTTGAATCCAAGTAGGACATATGTGTGGGAAACCTGGGGACCCTATACTTGCCCTTGCCTCAGTGAAGAAAGTCCTGTGGGTCTGAGCCCTTAAACCCAAGGAGTCTCACTAACTCTGGATCGTGTCAGAATTGAATTGAATTGAATTGTAGGTCACCTAGTTAGTGTCAGAGAGTTGGAGAATTAGTGTGGAAAAACACCACGTGTTTAATGTCAGGAGGAAAAAGAACCCTCCCACTAACTGCATCAGAATACTTAGAAACTTACGTAAAATATTCCCTGAACCCTGTTCCTGCTGAAGATTGTCACGGAGAAGATTTAAGAATCTTTGTTTCTCAGGTAATTCTGACAGTGGTCTGGTTTAAAACATGGACAATAATTATAATAACATCCCAAGGCTGATGGATTGAAAAAAAGGAAACAATCCCACAAAAGTGTCTTGAAATTTTTCCAGTTTAAATGACAGAAGCTTTGAACCAGTTTGGTTCACCTGTGAGAGACATTCCTGATCTGTAATTTCAGTTTTGAATATTTGATTTTTTTCCCTCTAAAACGACGTCTGGCCATGTCATTAGAAACGTATATATATATGTATCATAATAATCCTAGTAGCAAAATGTTGAGAGTCTTATCTCACTTTCTTAGGATCTTAAGATTGATAGTGATGTTCAAGAACCAGCTGAACCAGAGGATGACCTTGACATTATGCTTGGCAATAAAAAGAAGAAAAAGAAGAACGTCAAGTTCCCAGATGAGGATGAAATACTAGAGAAAGATGAAGGTAATATTGGGGGCTAAGCAGCTCATTTCTAGGCTACATAAGCCTTTGGCCTAGTCTCTTTCATGGGCAGGCTTCTTTTTTATTTTTTCTTGCCCCTTATTTCCACTGCCTAATAATGGAAGCTAAAAGGAAATAGAATCTAACTTGATAATGAAAATTAAAGATTTCATCGGGGGAGAACTGGCACTTGTGATTACATTAAAACATACTGATTCAGACTATTGGGAAAACTACTGTAACTGAATTTTACATAATGTTAAAAATTTTTTGTTTTGCCCAAAGTGCTGTTTCATTAGTTTCTAAGTGCTATAGGGTCTTTAGAGAACTTTAGTATAGTCAGCAGGTGGGTTTTTATGGATGTGTGTGTTTCTTAAGTGCTACAAAACAGTTGGACATTTTTTTCCTCTAATTATCCGAGCACATTATTTTATCTTATGTTTGTTAAATCAAGAAACAATTCAGTGTGTCTGTATTACCAAAAATTCCTAATTAGAGAGGTCTCTATTAAGGGTGGTTTATGAAAGTCATAACATCCATGTCTTCAGTGAATAAGGGGTTATTTGTGAGCCTGGATGCCTTTATGTTTGAGTCTGTTGTGAATGCATTGTGGGATGGAAGACAAATGCCTTTGAAGCTTTCATTTCTCTAGATCTGCTTCTCCCTTCTCCCCCTTTTTGTTACTGTATCAGGCCCTCCCCCTCATTCTTACAGTCTTTGTTATCTGTAGCTTTAGAAGATGAAGACAGCAAAAAAGATGATGGTATTTCATTCAGTAACCAGACAGGCCCTGCTTGGGCAGGCTCAGAAAGAGACTACACATATGAGGAGGTAAGACAAATTCTGTAATGAAAAGCGGCTAAACTGTTCACCAGACCTCAAAGAAAAGCAGGATAAATACTCCTTGAATTGGAACCGCCAGTGAAGTACAATTCAGTAGTGAAACAGACCCAGAGAGGTAACACAGCCAATGCACAACACTGCCTGATGTCCATGTGTGGGGCAGGTGGTCCACAGTGTGGCGGTCATAGTACTCACTGTTCCATCTGAATCCATGAACTTTTGAGGTCACTGGAGCCCCACTGGAGGGGACAAATGGGGACAGTAGGGAGAGGGAGTGGCTAATTTGGGGCCAGGGTAGTCTGGAATTTGCTTATTTGGGCTTCCTGAATCTTACTTTTCCATGTAGCATATACTTTCCCACAGAAACAGTAGAATTAGTATGGGTTCCTTGTTTAACTTTGATCAAGGAACTGCTGAGCATCCATAATGGACCAGTTCCTGGTTGAGGATTGAGTCTTGCTTTCAAGAAACTCCCAGAACATGTGTTGTGTGTGTACATTTAGTAAAAAGTAAACTTCGCTCTGCTTAAAAGAAAAGCACAGTGACTTGGGTGGGAACTCTATACTCCTGCTATTAATGAGAATGTACATGAATACCACTTTATCTCTATAGCTACTGAATCGAGTGTTCAACATCATGAGGGAAAAGAATCCAGATATGGTTGCTGGAGAGAAAAGGAAATTTGTCATGAAACCACCACAGGTCGTCCGAGTAGGAACCAAGAAAACTTCTTTTGTCAACTTTACAGATATCTGTAAACTGTAAGTTGATTAATGCGAAGTCTGTATCCCAAATACCAGATTCTCAGTGGAGTATGTGTTAAATATCCTCATTGAGGACTTTACTGCAGGTAGAAAGAGAATGCACAGATGCCAGGGTTGGGTTAAGGGAGGTCACGGTTCACGTCTGAGTTCTTTGGATTCATAGTTCTTAGGCTTATTATCCAGAGATGAGAGAAGCCACCTCATGCTGAGCCATGAGAGGATCCTAACCATAGGAGTGAAGAGTGAGGAGGCTGAATGTAGTCCCCTGACAGGGGCTGGGGAGCCCTGGGTGGTAGAAAAGCTCATCGGGCTGGAATGGGCCTGACAAGCAAGTACAAGCAAGTATAAGCAGTGAGCTTCAGGAAAGCAGCTAAATTTAGTGTGCTTCTTTCTTGGATACTTGTTGTCAAGACACAGTTGATGAGATTTCAACTTTTTTTTAATTATCATTGCACTCTATGCCTGTCTCACGCCTAGGTCACTGTCCTGGCTCTTCTCAGAGCTCCTCAGCTACATTTTCTGTCAGGTTTATTAAGGCATCTGACCTTATCTCCTGTTTGTTCTTCAGTTTCATAAGTGATACATGCTTAAACAAACAAAAAGTCAGTAAAAATTCCCCGCTGAGAAATAATCACTTGTTTTCATTGCTTATAGGCATAACTTAAAAGGTTTTAGATTTTTTTTGCTGATGACAGTAGTATATGCTTATTACAGAAGAATTTAAAAATAATATAGACCTACTTAAAAAATGAGAAATTGTGAGTCCATTAAGAGATAGGGAATCATAGGTTAATATTTTTATGTTTAGTTAGCTTTATGCATATAAATATGTTAAAATAAATTGGTATCATATTGGTTTTTAACATTTTTTATCTTAATATATTATGAAATTTTTACTCATACATTAAATAACCTTTATAAATGTTTTTAGGCTTTATACAACATGTTCTAACAGTTCTTTAGTTGGACATGGTTGCTCCCAAGTTTTCGTTATCAGAGGCAAAGCTTTAGGAAACATCCTTATACATGTATCTGGGCAGTAACTCAGAATAGAGCCTTAGGGCAAAAATTCCCAAAATGGAATTGTCAGGTCAAAAAGAATGAACATTTTTATAGCAAATATTGGCAAGTTATTTTCCAACAAGCTTATACCAGTTTATACTCACACTGGTAATGTAAGTGCCAACCTGTTTTATTATATTTCCACCAACCCTTACTCATTACATTTTTCAGGAAAAATAACTTTTAAAAATTGTAATAGTAGTACCTACTTATTGGAATAAGCTCAAATAGTGCCAAGTGTCCGTTTATAGACATTTACTCATAGGTATATATTTGTAAATGTAATATTTTATGGGCTTTAAAATGTAAAGAAATAGTGTCATATTTATCTTCATGTCAGAGTTTGATGAACTGTACTGAAATTCACCTAATAGCTGAGTAATCACAGATTAAAGCAGTGAACAGGGTGGTGTTTTTAGAAGTTTGGTTAGATTTCTATGAAAGATAAGGTTTATATTATTCACTGTCTTTTTAGATTACATCGTCAACCCAAACATCTCCTTGCATTTTTATTGGCTGAGTTGGGTACAAGGTAAGACTTTATTTATATTTATATATAGTTTTTATATATAGTTATTGGATGTTTCATAAAAACTTATCTTGAAAAGAATATGTAACATGCTTAGGAAAAACATGCATCTGATTGTCAGAGGAACTTTTAGACTAATGAAGGAAGAAAGTCAGTTCATCTCTATGGGAGAGCTTAGCTTGGCTGCTTGGGAATAGGAAATAAGGGTCATGGTGGCTCATGTGAACAGGCCTTTTGGTGTACCAGAATGAATACCATGGCTCTGCCATGTTTAGAGTTTCTTGTCATTAATTGGAATTCTTGGGTCTTTTTATGGAGCAAAGATCAGATTTCAGAGGAAGCCACTATTTTCTAAATTATATATAGGCTATTGATGAAATATAACTTAGATTGATGAGTGGTAGGGGAGAAACAATGAAATAGGGATTCATAATTAAATAGCTACTCCCCTGTATTTAGGGCTCACTTGTTGAAGACACCAAGCCTGTCCATCCCCACTTGGGAAGGTGGTGGGGAGAGGCAGGATCCCATGGATCCCATCCCAATGAGTTTGGCCTTAAGTTGCTAGGAAGCCAAATGTCCCTTTAAAATTAAGTATTGTAGAATTAGAGCATAATAAATATTACTAATACCTACTGAGTACCCATTGTGTGCCAAACACTTTTTTGGGTACTATCTCAAATCTTGTACAACAGCTCTATGAACTGTTAGTAGAAACTAACACTACCCCTGTCTTACAGATGTGGAAACAGGTTCAGTGAAGTGAAATTGTAGCTGGTCACACAGCTAGTTAATTGCACAATCAAGATACAAACTCAGGTCTGCCTTTCTCAGGAGCTTGGGCTTAAAGTCTTAATCCTTTTCCTTGCTGGCAGTACAGAGATAGCTAAGGTGTTCCGTTCTCTTCCTACTCTTGAAACTCAGTTTGGGATTGGCTATACTTGCTGTGGGGCTAAGGAGTAATTTATTTGACCAGTGGTAAATATGTAGGCTTTGTTGTAGAATTGTTGTAAATGTAAATTTTTTTAAACATTTTTTTATTGAGTTAGTCATTTTACAATGTTGTGTCAAATTCCAGTGTAGAGCACAATTTTTCAGTTATACATGAACATACATATATTCATTGTCACTTTTTTTTTTTTGCTGTGAGCTACCACAAGATCTTGTATATATTTCCCTGTGCTATACAGTATAATCTTGTTTATCTGTTCTACATTTTGAATGTATTACAGTCATTGTTTATTTTTTAATTTGCATAAACTGATGAAAGAATGAAAGCTAGCAGTGTGTTTCCTACTTCTCAGAAAAATAATTTACAGTTTTTAGAGGTCACAAGTTGTGACCAGTGAACTTATGGCCAGTGGGCTAAAATATTACAGGGTTGTTAAGAAAACTAAATTTCTTTTGATAATGAATGAAAAATTTTCCTACATCAAGCAATGGAATCACCATAGCCTGCAGATTAAGGGTTTGGGTCCATGGAGGATGATAATAAACCCTTACAGGAAAATATTAAAGGAGAATTATAGGAGAGATTCTTGCGAAAGTCAGTTTTATAATGAGATACAGAACAAGTATAAATTTAATGCTGCCTGGGTGAATTTTGTTGTTTCACTTTGTGATTTGCAATTTTTAACAAGTGATGTCTAGCCTAGAGCTTTGCTTTTTTAAAAGTACTTGTCAGCAACTTCTTTCAAAAAGTTTCTCTTTAAGCACCATTGACAATATGAGGCCTGTGATTTCAGCTGTGCTTTTGGGAGAGAGGTTGTAATAATTTTATAGATACAGTTCACACATTTAAATGTACAATGCAATGATTTGTTTTTTATTGAAGTATAGTTGATTTACAATGTTGTGTTAGTTTCTGGTGTATAGTATAGTGATTCAGTTTTTTTCTATATATATATTTTCTTTTTCAGTATAGGTTATTATAAGCTATTGAATATAGATCCCTGTGCCAGTGGTTTTTAACATGCTTACATAGTTAAATACAATCAATTTTAGAACATATTCATCAACTGTATATGACTGAATCAAAAGGTTAGGTCTTAGTTTTTTTTAAGATATTCTTAGCTCCTTTTATATATTAATAGTATACATTCAGTACACGTGTGATTTTCCTTTGGATGAATGGGTCATCACACAGACAGTTAAGGAATTAATTTGTTTTAGACTTGAAATCATTTATAAATCGAATTTGTTGCTGGTGACTTTATTAATTGAAATTGAATTTAATGTTAGGAAGTAAGGATATGCCATCAGGCACCAACTACTAATTAAAAATAAATTTTGGGAAGTCGGTACTTTTCCTACAACTTACCCCATACCATTGAATATATTTTAAATTTATCAAATGTAAAGGTCCTGGAATTTGATTCCTTACAGGAAAAAACAATAATAATGGAGATGTTTTTGTTTTCTTTCCTAGTGGTTCTATAGATGGTAATAACCAACTTGTAATTAAGGGAAGATTCCAACAGAAACAGATAGAAAATGTTTTGAGAAGATATATCAGTAAGTTTATAATTTAATTTCAACACATCACTCTGAGATATTCTCATTGGGCTGCAATATTTTGGGGAGAGCTGTTGGTTTGTAATGAAGCTAGAAAGGGTGGCCTTAAAAGATGAAGGGAAGTGACTGGTATGGTGAGGGGTTGGGGTTTCCTCAGAAGACCTAGTTGATCAAGGCTGCTGGTTGGTTCCAGGCTCAAGGCCAAGTCAGAGAAATCTGTCTGCACTCAGGCCTGACCCAGCCCAGCTTTGTTTCCTTCCTAATCACTTAAAATTGGCAGATCTGTTCCCACCTGTGAAAGCTAGTAAGTCCTCTCTCAGTGGCTCTCCTGCAGACAAAACCAAGAGTAGGTATCTGGCAAGCATTGCTGCTGCTTTGGACATTCTTTTTTTCAACCCATGGTTCAGTATCTGAAGCATCACATGGAGATAACTTGTGTCTTCTTGTCCCCTGGAATAGCTAAGTATAGCTAAGCTTCCCTGGTGTGGGTGCCAGTGTGGGCTTGTGGAGTTCAGTGAAGTGTTTTAGAGAGAAGAAATCTCTCGCTCACTGTGGCTACCATCTAAATTCTGTATGTTGCTTTTCCTGCAGAGGAATATGTCACCTGTCACACATGCCGATCACCAGACACAATCCTGCAAAAGGACACCCGACTCTATTTCTTACAGTGTGAAACTTGTCATTCTCGATGCTCTGTTGCCAGCATCAAAACTGGCTTCCAGGCTGTCACGGGCAAAAGAGCACAGCTCCGTGCCAAAGCTAACTAATTTGCTAATCACCACTGATTTTGCGAAGTGTGTTGTGGAGATGTGGCTGGACAGGGTTACCATCAGAGTGGATATACCATTGTATTAAAAACAACATAGAAAAGCTGCCAAGTTCTTTGGTGTTTGGCTGTTGGTCTGAAATCCTTGCAAGATGCCGATGCTCAAGCTGTTGACTTACTCATTGCCTACTTTAACAACTGTCAGAGAAACGTGATGGGGTAAGGCGGTGCTTTTTTAAAATCGTTCATAGACTTCTGTAAAATGCAAGATAAATTAAAGTTATTATAACAGTGATTCTTTCAATTTGGTTTGTCCTTCAGTTTTCTTTTCTATAAAAAAATTATGCTTAATGAATTCAGCAAAACAGTTTGTGCCTGGGCTCTGGCGAGGTCTCTGTATCCTTGTCCTGAGAAGCTTCAGCTAGGTAGCCATTTTCCTTCTCAGCTTCTCGAGAAACATGAAGCAGACACAGCTTCATACGAGAGGGTGGTTGGAGCATGCAATCTGGGAAGACAGCCTATTTTCAGTGTCCAGGGAATGATTATATAAACTTGAATTCTTTTCATTATGTGAGGGTTGTTGCCACTACCTCACTGCCGAGTCTTCTTTACCACGAGGGAATTCAAGGTGCTAAGTACCTTTCTCAGAATTTTCTTCCTTATTGGCCACTAAGAGAAGCTTAGATTTTAAGTGTGTCTTGTAACTGACACACCTAGAAAAACCCTAGTTGGGTATCTGTTGGTGAGGAAGCACTGTGGCATGTGCAGTAGAAAAAACTTTTGGAAGTCCAAACCATGATGCTAGAGGAAGCTTTTCTTGCTTCCCCAGCTTGTGTTCTGGGTTTGAAAAGGGCCCACCACAAATGCTTTTCTATTTTCTGTATTAAAGTAGCTTTTGAATACGATCATGAGAAACCAAGAGGTGACGATTCTTGTGTGGTGCTTCTGGTGCCTCCTTCTGGTTCTGCCTTCTTGAGGGTTTGGCTGAAAAGGTATTTCTTCACCGAGCACTGGGAACATCATCCTACATGTCTGCTGTGATCTGCCTTGCACGCACTTGCCGAGGATAAGGGCATAATTCTGCTCCTTACTTTCTTGTTGCCAGACTATTCCAGGGGCAGTCACTCAGCCCTGAATGTCTTGACGATGTTGTTTTTAATCACTGTGACCCTTAATTTTAAAGTACAGGCCAAGTGTTGTAAAGCATCCTGGCCAAGATGCGGTGGAGTGGGCAGAGCATTCCCTCAACCCAGTGGGTCCTGAGGGGACTACACACTGGCTGAGCTGCCACCACTGCCCAGATGAACTCAACTGCTGTTTATGATTTCATCTTCCTTCTTTTGTATCTACATCCACAAAATTCCCAATGTCAGATGTTTCTGCGTGAATAAAGCAAGGATCAGTACCTCTTGTGTAATTAGCGCTTTTGTGCATATATATGTGTGTTTTGTTCATTTCTTTAGTGGGACCCCCTTAGGGGAAGACATGGGACTTTACAGTTTGGTGACAGGTTGGCACATAGTTTTGTTGGCAATTTAATACCATTTCTTACCTTCACCCAAAACAGAGTCTCTGGACTGATCCTGGCCCTTTAAGATAGTGCAGTTGAACTACTGTCTGGTTAAAACTGGGTTGACTATAGCTAACCCATTCAAAACAATGGGTTGCCCTAGGTCACAGTACCATCTCCTGTCTCTGCTACCTCACACCAACCACAACTCAGCTGGAAGGAATCTTTTATAGTAACAAAGCAAAGGCAGTTGAGTTTCTGATCAAGAGCTGTGTTCTGGTTACAAGGAGGGAACCAGACTACCATTTCCAAAGCATCTTAGAAAAGAATGTTGAAGAGTGTTCCTGATTATGCAAGGGATGGGGATGGGAGGGGAGGTCCCATGGTAAATAAGAGTTTGAGACTAGATAAACATGTTCCATGACTGCCTAAGGAACAGTGTTTTGTGTGCTGATGTGCATTTTCTTTAGCATATAACATGCAGTTCTACCTTTAGTCTTTAGAAAACCCTATACCTGTCCCCAACCCCACTTCAGAAAATCTTAAGCTTTTCCTAGGTATCCTAGCTCATCCCACACTTGAGGTCCCTCTCCATGCATGTAAAATGCCATTTCCCCTCAGGCCACCATAAGTGCTAACAGTTTGCTTGTTCACTGATGTATCCCCATGCCTAGAGCAAGCAGTGCCTAGCTTGTAGGTTAAGTTGTAGGTAGTTTTCCAATATTTGAATTTCTTTTAGAGGAACATAGAATATGCAGACTTGTAGTCCCTTCTCCCTCCAAAACACTTTGCAGGGTAAGTGTTTAGAAAAAATGCTAGGCTGGACAGCCTGGAAGAAGTACTGCTGTGGTGTATGAGGCCCCAGATATGGCCTCCCGCTCCTTCGGCAATGCTAAGGCTTCCCATGTGAACAGGACATTATTTTTTACAATGCATTTTTAGAAGTTGGGCTTTATAGCATGTGGTAGTCTTTTTTTTAATTGAGAAGATGAATTTATAATTAAAAACTAATTCCCATAATCCTATCACCATAGAGCCTTTTAGTACCTACCAAGAACATTTTTCCAAGCTAGTACAGTCTTCTTAAGTTTTTAAAACTGCCTGAGTCTATTTGTTGTTATGCCATGGTTTATTAAGTTAGTACCCTAATGGTGGGTTTTGCTAATTCTTGATAATGCTATGAGTATAGGCTTTGAACAGTCTGGAGCGGTAGTCCTCTACCATTGATTATATCCCACACTCTCATCTATAAAATGAGAAAATGCCTATCTCAAAAAAGTGTGCTTAACCCAGGTCTGCCTTATTCCCTTAGGCTGAATTTCCCTGGTCCGAGGGGAGGAGACTTAATGGCTGATAGTATTTCTAAGCCTATATCTCTTTTCCCAAAGGGTGGCCCTGCCAAGTGTACAAATCCTGAGGACGGTAGGTATTCCTCCTATTTTTATGGTAATAGTGGGTTTACTGACCTTGTTAAAGAAAGACTGACCTGCTTCAAGACAGGATGATTGCCTCAGTGATCCTGATAAACCCTGCCACCATTGGCCATAGAAGCACCAGACTCTCCCAAGGATTTGCAAGAGGCCTAGTCCCTGGAGCTTTGTCACATTAATGGTGGTGAGGACTAAACACCTGCTGAGTGCCTGCCATTACTCTTGTCCTTTCAAACCTTCCCTGGTAACAAACCTTTCTAATCACTGCCCTTTGATTTAAGCTTGGCTTCTGTTTTAACACAGCTAGTCTTCATACTGGACACCACCATTTTAAGGAGCATCTCTATAAAGTTTTATTCATCAGCTGCAGATTTTCATGAGCTTTTAAATGAGCCAGGAACCAAATTAAAGCCAAAATATTACATGGGAAGTTGGCCAAACCTAATCATATCACGCTGGGCAACAGCTTCACTATCAAACTATTTTGGCCTCTGAGAATTATGACTGCTGCAGTCACAGATAGACCAGTGCACTGTGACATGCTTCTCATGTGGCCCAGGCTCTGCGCTATTTTTAAGTAATCATTTACATAATAAGCGGCTAGTATTGCCAAAGTCCCTAATTTGTGCCAGGCCCTGTTCTAGATGCCTATATATATTTTTATTCATTTAATCAGCACAGCAACCCTTTAAGGTAGGTATACTATTGCTTCCATTTTACAGATGAAATGAAGACTCAGACCAAGGGGCCACGTAGTTGTTAAATGGGGAGTCAGGATGTGGTCCCAGGCGTTTGGGCTCCAGAGCCTGTCCTCCAGAAGCTTACAGTTTAGTAAAAATGAGAGATAAGTAAAATCAGTTGTAAATATATAATCTGTAAAAACTGTGATAAAAGTAACACACGGGAGTGGCCAGTGCTAACCCAGGCCAGCCAAGTGTCTGGGAAAGTGACTTCTGAGCTGAACTATAAAAGATAAATGAGGGTTAGCTAGTAGAAGGCAAAGAACATTCCTCATGTTATAAAGACAGAAAAACAGTTCTCATCACAGTTACATGTGGCTTGAGAATAGAGGGCAGACTTGGGGAGGGGAGGTGTTAAGCTAGAGAGAAAGGAAGGTGTCAGATCCTCAAGGGCTTATATGCCATGCTAAGGGGTCTGGAATTTACCCACTGGGCAGTGGATAACTGATGGTGGTAAAGAGGAAAGACTGATGGGAAGTAAGTGGCAAGAAGACTAGTTAGACGTTACTGCAAAAATTTAAGTAATCAATAAAAAGGGCTTAACCTACCAAGGCAGTGGGGTGAAAAACAGGTTAGGGCCAAGACATACCTGGGAGAAGTGGAAGATGTTGACCTGAGCAACAGGGTGGACTGTGATGCCATTTTCCAAGATGCAGGATTCATAAGGAAAAAGATCGGGTGGGGTGGGTGGGTGAGGGACAGGGCTCAGCTGAGGCCTTCATGGACATTCAGGTGCAGCTGTTAGATAGCTGTATATCCTCTGGGGAGGACTGAATTAGAGGTGGAGATTATGGAAGTATGAATGTGGAGTCTGAAGCCATGGGTTTGGTCAGGCAGGAAGCTACACAGAAAATTAAAAAGGATAAAAAGGTGCTGGCATAAGAGGAAGAGTCAGCAAAGGAAACTGCAGAGGAGGAGGAGAGCCAGGAGAGACTGTTGTCACAAGAATCGGGAGGAGTATGAGACTCGTTTATGACCCACAAGTAGGGAGCAATTGCCCAGGTTTGCATCCTGCTTCCACCTCTTCCAAGTGACATGATTTTGGGCAATTTATTCAGCCCAGAGACTCAGTTTCCCAA
This sequence comes from Vicugna pacos, assembly GCF_048564905.1. Lineage (NCBI taxonomy): Eukaryota > Metazoa > Chordata > Mammalia > Artiodactyla > Camelidae > Vicugna > Vicugna pacos. Next base: position 25,443,593 of record NC_133005.1, on the reverse strand, counting down.
TCGGTAACGGGATGAGTATCTCCAACTCCAGGGGACTGATGTGAGGGTTAAAAAAGAAAATGCAATCTGTTAACAGAGCACCCAGGAAATGCCTATATATAGGCATGATGTGAGATAGGTAGGTAGATAGGTAGGTAGATAAATAGATAGGTAGATACATAAATTCTATCCCACTTTCTGTAGTCAAATGCTACAGGGGTAGAGTATATAAGAATACAAAGGTAAATGCTAGGTTGGATTGTTTGCATTTGCACCATAATTATGTAGTTCACCGAGTCACACTTTCCTTTTTTAAAAAATCCCTTATGGGCAAGGATGATACAGTTTCTCACCTTAGGCAGCTCCCTGTGTGGTCAGGGAGCTAGACACTGGGATGTGCAGGGTACAGAGGAGACAATGAAGGTGGGGTTTGAGGAATAAGAGGGGTTATTGTTAGAAGGGACTGGGGGGTGGGGAGATGGGGTCGAGGTCAGAAAGTGGAAATGGGTAAATAACCCTGTTAAGTTTTCTGTTCTGTATACCCAGAAGAGCCAAACCCATGTACTTGTCCAAACAGGACCCGGCTGCTGCACTTTTGTGGAAAGACACCCCTGATCATCTGGGCTCCCACAGGAGATACACTGGGGGTGCATGGAAGGGTATGTGTGTACCAAGAGCCCACTGACTAGTCAGAGGATAGAGGTATCTATTCATTCACACAAGCAGGAGGACCAGCTTGCCTTGCCCCATGGGCCTAGTGACTGGACTGATACTGCTCTTGACTGCAATAAATTCATAGACACTGGAACACTAAAAAAAAAAAAAAGCCTCCTTGCTATTACCTTCCTTTGTCTTGCTTTTATAATATTCTTTTGGCTCATTGTAAGCTGCCTGAAATATGCTTCAAACAAGGTGAGTATAAAAATAAGTATTAAAAAAATAGGAAATTATGGCCTGTTATTTTTAAGAGAAAATCACCTGAATCTGAATTAGGCAATAAGCGCTCTCATTTATTTAAGTATTGTCTTAATAAGAATGTGCTCTTTTCTGCTTTTTCAGATGAGGAAGATGAGGCTCAGAGAGGTTAAATGATTTGCCTAAGGTCACACAACAAATAGTCTGGACAGGAACTCAATTCAACACAAAGTTTATACTCCTAACCCAGCCCCAAGGTAGAGCAAGCTACTTAACCCCTCTGAGTCTCAGTCTGTGTTCTGGTTATCAATTGACATACAGCCAATCATTCCAAAACTTAGTGGCTTAAAGCAGCAACAATCATTTGATTATTCTCACTCATGGTGCTGAGCTTTGACTGAGGTCAGCTAGGCAGTTCTTTCTTACTTCTCAGACAGTGGCTGGGCTAGAGTCATCTTGAAGGCTTCCTCACTCATGTCTGATAGTTGATACTGGCTGTCAGCTGGAACATGTACATATGGCCTCTCCGTGTGGCCTGGGCTTCTTCACAGCATGGTGGCTGGGTCCCAGACCAGAAAAAAAAAACCCAGTTATAACCAAACCGTTATATAACACATAAGGGTTTTTAAAAAGGAAAGTGTGACTTGGTCACCTAAATAATTGTGGAGCAAATGCAAACAATCCAAACCCAGGACACCTGGCTGAGAATCTTTTGCCTTGCTCTACCTCATGTATTTTTGTGGTCTCATCAGATGGCCCACTGTACAGTAATATATGTTCTTATGGGACAAGATACGTCCTGGCCAGGGTTAGCTAATACCCAACACTCACATACCTGTATTTCAATTCTTTCCCATAAAAAACATTACCAAACTACCATGTTACTATTTCCTCATAGTCTAAAAACTGCTTCTACTAGATGCTTTAAATTGGCAAGGGAAATGAGGCCTGCGATAAAATTAAAAACAAATTATGGCCATAAAGAGCAATCTAGGCTTAGCCATATGACTTCCTTTGGCCAATGGAATCATACAAGCATGACACAAGCGTACACTGTCTTGCCTGCTGGATGCTAGGAATATCTTGGCCCAGTTGCCCCCATTGCCCAACAACTTGATAAGTGGGTGGTTACCTGAAACCAACCAGTTTCCAGCCAATCTGCCAGCTCACTTCAGCCATATGAGAGCCCAGCTGAGATAAAACAGAAGAATCACCCAACTGAGCACGGCCCTAACTGCCAAGCCACAGAACCAGAGGCTAAAAAGTGTTCATTAAAGGCACTAAATTTCAGAGTAGTTTGTTATACCAACAGTTAATAACTGAAATAAGGCCCATTTACTATCCCTGATCCAGGCCAACCTCACACAGATGAGGAAACCGAGACCTGGCAAAGAAACAGAACTGTCAGGGTCATAAACCTTATTGGCAGCAGTACAGCGGGGAAGCCTTAATTAGCTCACAATCCAGGAAACCCCCTGGCTGTCATATTCCTTCAAGATGGCTGCTAGGATCACAATTGATGCTTCCGATCTTGATCGCACCTAGACAATATTAGTCCTTTAGGCAGAATCTGTTATCACATTTCTTCAGGACCTCCTTTTGGTTTTCAGAGGTTGGACAGAAAAATGAAAATTGTTGAGCAGTGGAATGGGAGATGAGAAGTCTTTCCTGGCCCCGGACACAGGGAGGACAGGCATGTGTAATGCAGGGTATTGTGGATGTGAGCCTCCCAAAGCAAGGACCCAAATGTGAGTTTTCTCAGTTCAAGGGCTTTTCTGGGGTGCCAGTATGGGGATCCCATTCTCACTCTGTCCAGGATATGTCCTGGTGCCAAGATGTTTAGGCAGGGCTTGTAGGTAGAGCAGATGCTTCCAACCCTCAAAGAGTCTTCATTGCTCTTCTCATGGCCCTCTATGCCTGGCCTATTAAGGAACCCCATGGCCCCTGCTCTTCTACCTGGCCCCTAACCTCTGAAAAGTGAGTGTCTCAGTCAAGCACAAGGTCTACAAGGTAGACCTTGTAGAGTCTAGAAGTGTTATTACAATACAGTGGGCACATAGCACTAAGCTCTAGGGACAAAGAAACACAGTGCCAGCCCTCAACATGATATTTACCAGACTCCAAAACCCCTTCTTTGGACTTTGCTCAAGTTCCAGTCCAGGACAGCAGTTCCATACCTTGTACAGATGGGAACATGGAGACCTGCCCAGCTTTGCAAGTGGGTTGGCTAGAGCTGGGCTCAACATTCCGGGCAGCAAAGACAGACTGTGGGTTCAGGGACTGTAGGGCTCTTTATGGGCATGAGATACTCCCTGTGGACCTAGCCCCTTCCTCTGGACACCCTCTTCATCTCTCCAGATTGAAGTCTTGACCAGTTCCAAGGGGCTATTTTTCCCTCCAGGTCTGGATCTCTCAGACTGATCCAGAAACCTGAGACATGAGAACTCAATGACCAGGTTTTAAAATAGTAAATTATAAGTCACTTTACCTCATTCTCCCTACTAACACCTAAATCTTTCCCCAGCATCTACTCTAAGAGTTCAGCCAGACACTGAGCAGGATAACAGCTGGTTTACCTGTGATGCTATGGCAACCTCTTACTAGAGTCAGAAGACCCCTCAGCCTCTACCCTCTCTCCCCTTGCTGCCCAAGATCCCCGTGAAAAAACAGTGTCCTAAACTAAGACAGAGAAGGGTTTAGGCAAGTGATGGGTTCTAGAACCATTTTGGAGTTGGGAAAGACCAGACTTAGTGAGAAACTGAGGCCCGGACCTACCACTGCCTGATCAAGTGTATCAAAATCGTTTGGCTCTTCAACCACAAAGGTGCTCTCATAGGCACTGGCACATCTGACCCTCCCCAACAACCCTACTCGCCATTTTTATCCTCATTTTAGCCATGGAAACTAAGGCCCAGATGGATTAGTTTTGGGCATCCCAGACAGTGCTTCCTGACAGGAAGGAGTGGAGGAGGAACAGAAGAGGGTGTAGCAGATCTGTTTTCTGGTTAGGCAGGAGGCTCAGGGTACCTTCGTGAGAAGACACAAACCATCCCATCTCAGAGCAAGTTGGGATCCAATCTCTTTATTGTCAGGGTCCCCTCCCTGTGCCCCCACCCCCCCTCCAAACCTATAGAAAAACCCCAAGGTGGGAGTGTCCTGGGGAAGAGAGGCAGACTGTGGGGAAACTCCGTACTCTGCCCTCTCGCCTGGGCAGTGCCAACAGGGAGGGTGTGTGAGGAGGGGATGCCAATAACTCCACCTGCAGAGAATGTGGCACTGGTTGAGATGTGTCAGGGAGAAGGTGCCTGCTGCCAGCTCTCCTCTGGGACCTGCTGGGGATGGCACCCGGAGGGGGGGTGGTGCCCAGCTTGAGGTCTGGTACAGTGCACACCCTTCTGCCAGTGGCCATTGTTCCTGTCAGGCTGAGAGAGAGAGAGACAAGAGTCTAAGGTTGAGAGGAAAAGCCCCTTGTGCTCTCAATAACAGAGGTTGGGGGGGGGACGGTTCAGTGGTAGAGTGCATGTTTACCACACACAAGATCCCAGGTTCAATCCCCAGCACCTCCAATTACATTAATTAATTAATTAAAACCTAATCCCCTCCAAGGTAAAACTTCGCCTCCCAGGTAAAACTAAACCACAAAGCTCCAAGAAGAAAGGCTTCAAAAACTTAAATGTAAGGTGGAGCATCTCCTACATGAATGTGTCATGTGTAAGGACATCTATGTTGTTAGGCTTTCCTCCACCTAAGCCTGTCTTGCATTGAACACGGCCCCCAAGGAACAGGGCAGAGTGCTGGCAGAGCTGGTGTGGCCTGGCTGCCCTGAACAATGGGGCAGAGCAGGGTGGTAAATACCAATCAGAGAGCAGGCTTTGAGGCCACACACCAGTGGGTTCAAATCTAAGCTCCACCAATTACCACCATGGGATCTTATAAAATATGTATCTCCCTACCCACCTCAGTGCCTCAGTTTCTGCATCTGCTACACTGGCACAATCACAGCCCTTGTGGGACTTGGGCACACAGGACATTTCCTCCTTTAAGGATCATGTCCCAGCCCCTAAGCCTGACACAATCATCACCCTCTGATGATGAGCAGCTCCCTCCTCCCTATTCAGAGCTGGGACTGCAGCCACAGGAGGCTCCTGGCTGTTCCCCATACATAGGTCACTGTGCCTCTGCTAAGGGTCCTTCAGATGCTTCTCCCTCAATCTTGAACAGGTTCAGCTACATGCCCCACTCCCACCACATGCCTCTTTGACCCTCTGGCTCTCTAGCCCCTGTCATCCCAAGCATACTGGGTGTCAATGGTTTGTCTTCCTCCACTAGACTCAGAGCTTCTCATAGTGAAGACAGGTAATGTGGCTTGGAGCGTGCTGAATGAGCTCCTGCTGCGTGGACCCGGCTAGCCCATCCATGGCTCCTGCAATCCACCAAACCCCTAGCACAAAGGGGTGCAGCAGAATGGCTGGGGATGATGGGCCCTTCATTCTGGGGACAGTACTACCCTGCTAGGTCTACTTCATGGCATGCCCTCCACTTCACTGCACCCCTCCCCACCAGGACCCCCATACCTGCTTACTGCAAGGCCCCATCCTCCGCATCTGTGTCCTGGCTGTGCTCCTGATAGGGAGGAGGCAACAAAGGACCACACATCACTCAGTGCAAGCTCTGGCCTGCCTGGTGGCCCAGAGCACACCTAGACCACTCTCAGAAAGGGGGAGGGACAGCCAAAGAGAATAACTATGGGACCAGTCTAACTAAACAAGGCTGGCTTGGGATCCCAACAGGGCCCCTCAGGAGAAAGAACCAGTAAAGTAAGTTCTAGCTGTGGCAGAGGACACGCTTCTGCATAGAAAGACCTCCTCAGACTCGAGGAGGCTGAAAGTCTAGTAGACTGATGAGTTCCCCATCTTAGGAGCATCTAAGCCTTCATTAGGGCCTTTATGGAGAGTACTAAAAGAATAAGATGGATTATCAGGCTAGGTTCAAAGAAGAGACAAGCTGGGCATGAGGAGGACCTCTTAACTGTTATGGCCATGAGCCCATCTGTCCTCACACCAGAACCCAGCCATGTGCAGGAAGGTCACAGATCTGCTAAAGAAATCCAAGCTCCAATTCTGACTCAACTCATTAGCTTACAAGGCCCTGAGCAAGCTACTCAACTCCTCTGGTTCTCAGTTTCCTCATGGGGTAAAATGCAACAAGAGTAATCCTTCGCACAGTACAGGGCCACTGTTAAGGTTAAATGAAGTTAAAAAGTGTAAACTACAGGGTTTGGTGCTCAGTGTTAGGCAAATGAGCAGCAGGCACACAACAGATATCTTAAAAGACTCAGAAGCAGGTCTCCCTTCCCACTTAATATAAGCTCCTTGCCTCAATCTGAAGAATTCCAGTAATAGACAGGGAGCTCAGTCCCTCATCCTTCATGAGACAGCCTGTTTTGTGCTCAGGCAACAATGGCTTGTAGAAAATCCTCAGGTGAAGGATTTTCTACATACCCACCCTCCCTGTGGCTTTCCCCAGGCAATACCACTCCTGCTCCCTGGAACTCTGAAGACCATGTGTGCTTCCTTGAGCCTGTGACTCTCCCTTCTCCAACTATGTAGAAAACAGAGTCTAAAAGGGCCCTGGGCTCAAGAAGGGTCTGCCCCTGTCCTCTGACTGGCAGCTGAAATAGCTAACTATTCCTACGCCATTCCCCCCTCTTCCTCACCAGACTAGAACCCCTGGGAAGGAAGAAAGAGGGAGCTCACAGGGGTGCCAACCACCTCAGAGGTTCCCCCTTTCTCAGCAGACCTCTTGCAACCAAGAGTGCGAAATCCAGGCCCAGTCCTTCCCAGCCATGCCCTCACCAGCTCTTCCTCGCTGTGTGTTAGCAGCCCCTCCTCATCACCGTCGTCTCGAGCCTGTGCTTCTCCCTGGGGTGTGCCTGCTTCAGAAGCTGTGTCCTCCTGAGGGGCCGGTGGCCGGCTGCTGCCACCACCACTGCTGCTGCCGCTGCCACCACCGCTGTTGCCGCCGCCGCCGCTGCCACTGTCACCCTTCTTTTTGCCATCTTCAGGGAGAAGGGGTGGGAAAGAGGGGAATAAAACTCAGCCTGGGGCTTCCTTAGTGGAAGCTAGGCCTCAGCATAGTGGGTCCAGGTGGGATTGGAGGCCACAGCCCCTCTCTGCCCCATGCACTGGCCCCTCCCCACATTCTGTCCTGTGCCCCTGGTCACTGAGGTGGGCAAGGACCCTCGGAAGCTGACCTGGATTAGCCTTCTGCTCCTCGGCAATCTGCTCCAAGCGACCCAGCAGGGCATCAATGTTGGACTTGATCTGTGTCAGCTCCGTCTTGATGGTCTGCAGCTCACTGCTCTTTACTGGGAGTGGAGGGAGCACATGGCTGTCACCTGAGGGCTGGAGCTCGACACTAACATGAGACCCTAGCCCCATTCTGTCAGTTAGGAAGGCAGACCAGTGGCAGAAACTGTCCTCTTCCATGGTTCTTCTTCTGGCCAGGGAAAAGGCCAGAGCTGCCTATAGCTTCCCCCTGAGACTTTCTAGAGGCCATTCGTAAAGTGACCAGCCTATCCTTCTGAACCTGGATCTTTTCCCACCAACCTCCCAATTCTGAAAGGAACTGGGGATGGGTAAGAATGGACACATGTGGTGTGAACCTATGTGAGCACCTGAGCAAGCATGTGTCTGGTTGTATTACATGGTGGTATCTGTCATCCAAGATGTGTAAATGCAGGTGTTTTACAATCAGATTTCCTGAGTGCCTGTCTGACCACAGTATGTGCATACCAGAATCAATGTGGAGCAGCAGGGCTGTGTGGACCTGTCCTTGTCCCTACTAAAAGAAAGATGACACCATCTTCTCACTGGACTCCATGTCACAGCACTGGATTCTGTGCCTAATCCAAGCCCCTCCTCCTCCAACGTCAGTCTTCCTCTTAGAAATGCATGACAATACTCACTTGGTTGTGTTAGAGCTGCAGAACTGTGGAAGATTTGTTCTTTATTATCCAATGTAAAAAAATGTGATTCTATTATTTTGCTAATAAAAAAAGTAAGAAGTATCTAGGAAGAAGATAATAGTCACTCACACTTGATCTTGGCTGAGCCAGTGGTGATGGCTGAGGAGCGGGCAAAGAGCTTGACAGGTATGGTGGTTTTGACACGCCGGACCAAGGGGACTGTGACGCGGGGTCGCTTCACAGGGACCGCCCTGGGCACTGGCACTGGCGACAGGCGTCCCCGATAGTCAAAGAGCCTGTGAGAGCAAATGGGCCAGAGGCTGCAGAATGGCCTGTGGCCACCAGGGGGCACTCTGACCCTAGACCAACACATGTATGGCTGGTGAAGGGCTGGGCAGTCTGCACTACATCCCTACACCTGCTCCCAGCAAGTCCTAGGGATGAAGAGGAAGGGCTTTCCGGACTTTAATGGTTGCTGGAATCCTTACTACATCCACCTTTCCTACCAGCCACACTGGGTAAGGGCAGGAGAGGTGACAGGTGGCAATGGTCACAGCCTCATTCAACAAAGGAGCAAACTGAGAACAGCCCCAGAATGGAAATCACCCTGACACCCACTCTATTACCTGCTCAGTCAACTGTCACCACAAGATCTGGTCAGAGTTTGCAAATCTCCCTAAAGCAGTACAAATCCCCAGCTGGAACCAGAGAGGTGTGGCAGTGGGAGCCAATCCCTAAGCCTGCCTGAGCCTCAGTTTTTCCATCTGCCTGGCGAGGATGGCTACCCCAAATTCTGTGGCCCTCCCCTGCAACCCCCAAGGCTGCTGTAAGAGTAGAACATGAGAGAACTCAGTTAAAAACACAAAAGTCAGAAGGTGGGATAGGTGAAAGGCCAGGGTACCGAGACCCTCAACTCGGGGGCCTATGACCTCAACGGCATGAGGCTGGAATCCAAGCTCCTTTCCTCTTTCTGGGTCCCCATCCTTACTTCACTTCAGAGATGGAGGGCAGGAGGCCCAGTGGAGTATCAAGGTTGAGCAGCCCCATCAGACCCTCTGTCCAAGACAGTATGCTGCCCCCCAAAGCCATCACCCAGCCCTTTCCAGGAGGGCTTCTTTTCCTGATCAGGCAAATGCTCAGTAGGCTGAGTAGGGATCTCTCCCACCACTGCTGCTGCTACCACCTTTCTGCAGGAAACAGCAGCCTCAGGGGTATATTATGATGAGAGCCAGGAAACCTGGCATCACTAGGTAGTTCAGTGTCCCATGTTTTGGTATTTCTTTGTTCAGGGAGCCCCTGCCCTGGAATGGTGATGGCTGGAGATGGAGAGTCTCTGGGAATGGACCCAGTCCCAGACCCTGCATTTCTGCCCCTAAGGGGAGGGGGCGGCTCTGGCCTTGGTCAGAATCACTGAACCACAGAATCCCAGAGCTGGAAGAGCCCCGAGGGATCACTTGGCACAAGCCCATTTCACAGAGTGGGAGGGGATCTGCCCAAAGTCATGCAATCACTTCAGTGGCAGAGCTGAGATTAGCACCCAGGTCTTCTGATTCCCAGGCTAGGGCACTTTCCACTACACTGCGCTGACTCCTGAAACTACTCACAGGTGAGAAAACTGAGGCTCAGAGAGGTTCTGTTCTTCCTGGACAGACTTGGGCAGACTGAAAGGGAGGGAGGGAGAAACAGGGAAGGGGACAAGTTTGGGCCAGCCCCTATCATAATTTCCACTCAAGAATTTGGCTGGTGCCACAGAGTGGCGCCCACAGCCTCGAGGCTGCGGTCTGGGTAGGCTTGGGGATGGGCCAGGGACTAATTCAGACCCCCAAAGGACTGTTGGCATTTTGGCTATAAATACAAAAGGCTCAGACTGAGGTTCTTTCAGGTGACAGGGCACCTCAGGTTGGTAAGGAAACTGAATAGCAGAAATGTAAGGGCTCAGAACCCCCTGCACCTGACTCTGCACCTGATCCTGCAGCTGTTTTGTATTCCAGCTTGCTACATTTATGTGTCCCCTGGCTGTCCAGTCCCATCAAGTCCCACGCCAGGCTTAGGAGGATAAAGGGTGGTCAGAGAGTTGGGAGGCAATGTGGGGTGGGGGGAGCTCTGGCCTGGGCACCTATAGAACTGGACTCTAGTCCCAGCTCTGCCACCAACTTGTGGAGCAGCCTTTGGCAAAAGCCTGTCCACACCTCTGGGCTTTGGTTCCCATGTGGAGGACTGAGTGGGCTGCACCAGCAATCTCTCAGGACCCTTCCAGCTTGGCTGTTTCATGCCTGGGCACGCCCCTCCCCTGCTCACCTGTCGTAGAAGTCGTCGCGGTAGTAATCATAGTCAAAGCTGTAGCCACTGGGGAAACAAAGGGGAGAGGGCCAGGGCTTAGGGACAGCCGCTCAGCCCACTCTCCACAGGCCCTCATCTCCAAATGCCTCCCCAAACTCTAGGCATGTCATACCGTCACCACCAGTGTTCACTCCCCCTATGGAAAGAGGGACCAATCCCACCCAGAGACAGAGACCGACAAACAAGACAGAGTGCCCCACCTGTATATGGCAGATGCTGCTCTCTTTAGTCCCTTGGGTCTGTTGGGCTTGGGCTCTCCAGCCATGTTGATGTCTGTATGGAGGGAGGAGGTGAAGTCAGATGCTGACAGGACAGTGGGCCACCCATACATGTGTTCCCTCATGCACATGTGCAGCAACTTATACGCTTACATGATACACACACGGACTTTACTAACATGAACAACAAAGGTCTTAACAAATTAGACTCATACCCACACATCACATGGATATGCCTGTTTACATACTCATATACATCCAGACGCATGCACGCGTGTTGAAATTATCACTCACACACAGGCACTATGTACATCACACATATATGCATTCTCAAGTACACTCATGTAAACACATACATCAGACACACACCCACACGTGTGTTCACATATCCAGGTAGTAAGATCACACGCTCTCAACCACACTCAGACTTAGCTCCAATATCATATACATAACTGCCCAAATGCAAACAAGCCAATGCACATTTACACAAACATTCTACCAAAGATCTTTATGCCTAGAGCAGTGCTTAGCAAATGACAGAATCTCAGTAAATATTTGGTAAATGAATACATGCTTATCTGCTTACACACTCAAGTATATTCCGATACACATGTAATTCTCCACAGTAAGATATGTGTCCACATAACATTCTCCACACATTGTTACATCCACATACCACATATTCAGGAGTACATATCCCTTCTCAAACATACATAAATACACAGAAGCATGTGAATATATACAAACACTACACACGCCCCAAAGTAGACCACCACACAGCTACACTGCAAGTATGTAACAGCAAGACCAAGGGCACCTGCTTCACCTTATGCTACCAGTCCCTTCTCCTGGCTCTCAGAAAGGGTTCTAACATAAGTCATGCAGCTGAATGTAAGAGGCTGGGCTGGGCCACCCTGTTCCCTTTCTCTGGAGAATCTGCATTTTAACTGGAACCCTAAGACCTGTCATTAAAGGCACTGTGAAAGCTGGGAAGAAATGTTTTTAAGAAACTTCCAAGAAAATTCTCCCCTATAGGCACTGATTTTGTAACTACTTAATTCATTACTTAATATAATTAATAACTAAGTTATAACATCTCCGACAGGGGTATGGGGGCTAGGGGACAGAAAAGAGGATAAGAGAAGAGCAAAAGAGTCCAGGTCAGCACCTGCCCAGGAGAATACCAGGAGCAGGGCCATGGAGAGACACTTACCCAGGGTCTGCCCGGCCAGCACCCGCCCATTCTCTCCCAGCACAGCTGCCCGGGCATGGCGCTCGTTGGCATACTGGACAAAGGCATAGCCCTTGTGCACAGAACAGCCGGCCACACGGCCATACTTGGAGAAGATGGTCTCCACATCTGACTTCTTCACCACAGCTGTGTTGAGGTTTCCAATGAAGACCCGAGAGTTGATGGACTTAGGGTCATTCTTGTTGGTTACATTGCTTGTCTGGATCTTCAAGGACATGGTGACCACCTGAAGAGAGAGAGCCACTGTGAAGCTGGGACCCTGGGTTGGACTCAAGGGCTGCCCATGGCCTATAATCAGGCCAAACTGGATTGCTCTGTGCCTTCCTACACACACACACACACACCCCTACAGCATCCAGCCTTGCCATTTTTGTTCATCTCACTGGCTGCTGACTTCATACCAGGTGCTTTACACATGTTCTGACACCTATCTATATGATACTGACATGATAAGCAGAACCAGGACATTTTACAAGGGAGGAAATGCACAGTCAGAGATCACAATGCCAGTAAATGACAGGGCTAGGCTTTGAACCCTGGTGCTTGACTCAAATCTTTCTCTTTTAACTGAGGTTACATTGGTTTATAACATTACATCAGTTTCACGTTGACTCTAATTCCTCCACTTCTTTAATGCTCATCTCAAATGTTAACCCATGCAGGATCTATATTTGAAGATCTTCCATAGCTTTTCTACTGTTCCTTAAATGTAGAACCATGACAAAGAGGTCACATGGTAATTATAAGTAATATTTGCTCCAGAACAGTATCATATTATGAAAGTTGCTCAGTCTGACCCAGACATGGACCATGGCTGTTTTTACTGGTATTCTGAAAAAGGTGAGCTAGATAAACCTCACTGAGCCCTTACTGTGAGCTAAAGGTAGTACACAATACTGAATAATTTCAAGACACAATGATTATTATTATCGTCATTCATATTTTACTAGAAACAGGCTTCAACAAGTTCACTGACTTGTCAGGAACAGGCATTCAAACCCAGGTTAATGGTCCCTAAAGCCCATTTTTTTTCCCAACTTTATCACTCTCCCTCCCAGAGCTAAATCCAATTTAAATACAGTTGACCCTTGAACAACTGACTTTCAAATGCATGAATCGACTTATATGTGAATATTTTTCGACAGTAAACACTACAATAACACATGGTTTCCGTGGCCGGTTGAAGCTGCAGGTGTGGAAGAACAGTGGATACAGGATACAGAGGGAGGATGACTGTAACTTAGTTATACAGGGATTAACTCCTGCATTGTTCAAGGGTTAACTGTACTACAGTAAATCAGCATATTTATTTGACACAACACTGTAAAATGATTATGAATCAATAAAAAATGTAAAAATAAAAAAAAGACAGGAGAAAAAAAATCAGCATATTTACCTGAGAATAGTTTTAATAATGTTTTTAGAGTTATCCATGTTATACTTACTCAAATTCCATTCAAATCCTGTCCCCTTTGCTTAGAGATACTGCATCTAATCTTTGCTCAGGCAATTTTTTTTTTTTTACCCCAAAGAGCTGTACAAATCTCTCCTACTTCCCTCCCTGGACAAGTTACATCTGGGCACAGGCTTCAGAGAGAAAGGGGAAAGGAGGCTCAATTTCAGTAGGAAAGGCCTAAAGCTAAGCCTTAGAATTTATACTTCCTGGCCCAGTCTTCCACTCACTAGCAGAAGGTGCTAAAGAACCAAGCAGCATGTATAAAAACTCTCATCAGCCTAGGTTAATCATAAATGTCTACCTATTTACCTAATATTCTTGGGCAAGGGGGACTTCTTTTCTGTAAATTAGAGAAGAACTGAGCATAAGCTGGGAAATCTGCATCTTCTGTCCCACTAGGGTAAGAGACTCCTTTCTCATGTAACTTACCAGCTTAGAAGCTGGCACATTCTGACCAGCAGACGGCACTATCTGCAAGGAGACCTTGGGCTGGACCTGTGAAAGACCCTGGGGTAGAACCTGCGCCGAGGGTGGGCTTGCAATATATACTGGGGTCAAGTACGCATCATCAAAGACAATAAAGGTTGACGTTTTACTATAGGAGATGGAGGTCCTGTATAAGGAGTAAGTACGGTGGGAGAGTCGAAGGATGGCCAAGCAAACACAGTGAAGAGCAAACAAGGGAAGAATTTTAAAAATGGAAAAAAGTTATGTAAAAAAGATACTGTAGAGGCAGCATAGATTTTACCACGTGAATTTCTACGATAAACGATGGAGCGTAAGAATAAGAGGGGAAGGTTCTCTTACCAGCTGGAAATTTTTAAAGGATTTCCCCAATGAAAAAGGTGAAATTCAGTGATTTGTTTTTCAAGTGAATGAAAATGGTTCATTCTCCAAGGAATTAATATATAAAAATTGTTTGGGAATGTCTATTGCATAAATATGGCATCATTACAAGAAATAAAAAATGTCAAAACTGATATCCAAATAATTATAAAATATTATTTTTCTGCTTCCCCTCCCCCACCCATACAAAAAGGATAATAAAGTTTGAGGGCTGAGAGGGCACTGCTACTGATAAAGGGCTGGTGCCAGCTTTAGAACTGGCCTGGAAGGACAGATTCTTTTTTTCCCAGTTTGCCTTTGGATCCAAGCATCAACATCTATAAACAGTGAGGGGCACAAAAGAGATTACCCATGAAAACACCTAACACACAGGAAATGCTCAATGTATGTGGGTTCTCAGTCCTCACAGTTCTCTGACAGTCCCTCTCCTACCTGGATGACAAGCTGACTATTGCTGGGTTCCTTCATGCCTCTGCCAGGAGCCTCTAATACCACTGAACAGAAAGCACTGCTGAGCACCTGTGTTTGGTGCTATAGTGGTATCAGCATTCACTCCGTGGTTGGTGAGCAAAGTCCTTTGGGTTTGGCCCTACCCAGTCTCTTCTCTCATCACCTGTGGTTTGGGACAATGTATATAAGAGGACTTTGCAAACTGTGAAGCTCTTTATAGATCTGGTAATTACTCTGACTAGTTGAACTTCTCTGTTTTACTAACAATGCCATTTGTGGGCCCATTCTAGATAAGGGGCAAGGTCAGACTGGAGAATATTCTGAACAATGCCAAGGAGAGGCAGTCAGAAGCCATCTCACACAGGGTCAGTTTTTCAATCTCTAGAGAAGAGACTTGGGAAGTGTATGTATGTGGCCGCTCTGCAAAGCCAAGGTGCATACTCTGGGCACTCAAGTCCTGTATTCCCCAACTAAACAGCCCCCAATCTGCTTTCAAGGCCTGCACTCCTCAAAGGGTAGGCTGTGCTGCTGCTGTGCATACTCTTGTGGTGACAGGTATCTCTGGAGGTAAAGAAATGCTTGAGTGCCCACACACACATGTCCACAAAGCTTCTAAAATCGAAGAATGGAGTTGGAGGTGGCAAATGAAAAGAAAGCTCTCCCAGTACTTCTAGGTTCAGGCACAGAATCCCAAATTCAGATATGGTCTTCCAGGTTGTTATGAATGTAACAATTTGTTGGCCTCGCTTATAAGTTATAGCCTTCAAATATTTGAACATATTATACTCTTGTTCTGCCCTGCAAATGTTAGAAGCAAGCTTGACAAAGCCTGGAGCACAGTAAATGCTCAATAAATACTGGGGAGGAAGCAGTGAGGATAATATCCCACAAGTGAGAACAGTTAGCTGTGGCCCTTAAGCAGGGGTGGGGAGAAGCGGGGATGGGGGTTCCTAGGGGGCTGAGGTCCCAAGCACCTCCTCCTAAACACCCCAGTCCACATACCAACCATCCCCAACTCAATCCTTCCCACACAATTCTTTCTCAGCTCTTCGAGGCTTCCCACTAGCTTAGAATGGGACCCCTAGAAAATACTGACATCCTATTCAACAGAACTGCTACACTTGATAAGCTATTTTCCCCCTGGGCCGAGCTCTGCCTCACAGATTGGCTGTGTAATTAAAAGCAAAGTGTCTGCAGCCCCTAGAGGCCCCATGTTTA
Organism: Vicugna pacos; assembly: GCF_048564905.1. Taxonomy (NCBI): domain Eukaryota; kingdom Metazoa; phylum Chordata; class Mammalia; order Artiodactyla; family Camelidae; genus Vicugna; species Vicugna pacos. The sequence continues at coordinate 25,427,952 of NC_133005.1, read as the reverse complement.
GCAATGAGCTTAGGAGAGGTGGGTAGAGGGATTGTTCTTGGTGGTGGTGGGAGAGGAGAAGGGAGAAGGTAAGAAAATGACCTGTTCCCAGACACCTCTGCAATGTCAGATTAGCAGGGACCTTAGTGAGCATGGAGCTTATACGCTCTCACTCTGAGGAACAGAGGAGAACAGACTTGGCCAGGATGCCAATGAGTAGCAGGGCCAAGAACCCCATGGGTCCTCTGACTCTAAGTCTAGGGTTCTTATATTCCATATTTCCTTTTAGGTTGTTGAGAGACAAGCCCCCAGGACAGCAAGGAGCTCAGAGGAGGCAGTCTAGATCTGCTATCCTTGGGAAAACTGGGGACTGGCTCCCAAATAAGTATCGTCACTTTTACCTGCTGGAGAAACAATCGCTGCATAAAAGCTGTACCCTTAAGCTAATTAAAATCCACCAGGGACATAGCCTTTGAAAAGCAATTTACAGCTCAATGGGATGGGCTTGCTCTCTAAGCTGATAAGAACAGAAGAAATTTTTACAAAAATAAATAGTTCTTCCCAGCTGAAACATTTCAGATGGAAGCTATGTTTTGAAGACAAGAACCAAGCCTGAACATGTGGTAAAGTGACAGGGCTTTGTAAAGGCAGAAAAGCCCAAAAGGTACCTGCACCCCTGAACTTTGGGTAAATGAGCCACTCAGAGGAGTATTACAGTAAGAATACCCTCTTTACTACTGAGTGCCAACAACGTGTCAAGAGACTTTACACACCTCATCTTATTTAACTCTCACAACAGCCCTATGCAGAGGTAATTCAGATAGGGAAAGGAAGCTCAGAGAGACAAAGTAATTGGTTAATAGAGCAAAACCAGAACTGGAACCCAGATCTGTTTGACTCCAAAACCCTATGGATAGAGATGCCTTGGGTACTGATTCCCATGATGAGAATGTCGCCCTGAGCCAGTCACACCCTCTCCTTGGTCCTTGGTCCTTGCCCTTTTCCCTTTTCTACTACAATGCCTCACAGGACTTAAATGAAGAAAGCCAGTTTATATCCTTGATCCTGACATTGTTAGTTCCATTTTATAGATGAAAAAGCTGAAGATCAACATAGGTAACATGTCTTACTTAAGGTCACCCAGCTAGTAAAGGGAGTAGCTGGGAACTTGAATCCAGGCTTCCTCTACATGCCACCGTCTCAACTGTCCTAAGCCTCTGATTCTGCCTCATCAACCCTCATGCCCTCCCAATCCTGCCTATCAGGATCTAGTCTTCAGCCTGACCTCTGAGGCACTCCATCACCAGAACGCTCATTTCCCCAACTCTGTAAATCCTCCCTAGCACTGGGATCTCTTCTTAAAATACTCATTTCAAAAAAGAAGCTGCTGTTCTTGGTCCCGATACCACTCCCAACTTCCCAGTGCTATTTAGAGCCTCTGTCTTGGCTGGTCCTGCTAGATACCTCTGGCCTTATTCCCCAACAAGGGGATGAGTGGTCATTTCAGCCTGTGGCCAGACCTCTGCCCTTAGATAACCCTGAAGACATTTGGGTGATTTTGAAGGAAAATAGCTATTAGTGATGGGGAGGCTATTTCTGGAGAAAGCCAAGCAATTATACTGATCAGTGCCCAGGGTCTCCTTGGTCCAGAGACTCCAGGTTACCAGGCAGCCAGGGATGACAGAACATCCATTAATCTCATTAAATTCGCCAGGCCCCAACTCATTAGTATTGCCCAAATGATCATTACTGACCAGACAAGACTAATTTCCCAAGGAGTGCTCTTTAGTTCCTGACCATTCCCACTCCCATGAGAAACCCCAGCTCCGATCAGGCTGAACACTGAGGGCACCTGGGATGGGTAGAAGTGTAAGGGGTGTAGGCTACAAGTCCAGGAGGCTTGGCTCTGCTGTTCTTAGTCATGTGACCTGCAACAAGTCATGTAATTTCTCTGAGCCTTATCATCCTTATTCTGAAAACAGAAACAATCTTTTTCCTGATTACCTTTCAAATCTGGTATAAAAATCAGATAGGCTAACTGATGTGAAAGTTCGCTGCTGCATCTGTAACATACTATAAACAAATAGGGGATTATACCTATTTCTATTATTACCCAAATCCTATCCCTTTCAGTCATTCAACAAACATTTCTTGAGTATTCTCCTGTGTGATGGAACTGTGGAGATGCTGGGGAACAGTGCTCATGGGCTTTGTTCTTTACTTGCTTTTTAAGAAAGACCTCTCTATAATGTGTATGTGCAGTCGAACTGTAATAATTCTCCCCAATAAAACTGAAAAAAGAAAGAACAAAAAAGAAAGCCCTCTCTCCAAGAACCTGTTTCTTGACTGTTTCCTAATAACAAAGCAACGCACATGAAACAGCACAGGCTCTGTAGTCAGACAGGACTGAGTTTCAATCTCAGCTCTGCCACTTACAAAATATAACCCTGGACTTGTCCCTTAATCTCACTGGGCCTCAGAGTCCTCAATTGCAAAATGGGAATTATACCAATCTCCCAGGATTGGGGTAAAGATTAGAGATAATATGTGTAAAGTGCTCAATATAATGGCTGGTACCAGTAGATGTTTACATAAGAAACTCAAATGCCCTATGCCCTATGAAAACAGATGAATCTAGCCTGGCACTCTAGATCCTCCACGTTCCTGCCCTGATGCTCTTTACGGTTATCTCCCAATGCTCCAACACCTCACCTTAGAATAAAGGAGTCAGGGAAAGGGGGCCTATACATGCTCCCTTCCTTGTCCTGGTATCTGGAACCAAACCTAGAAACTTCGTAACAGTGCCCCCTCCTCAGACCTGTCAAATCACTACTGGATAGGACTAGGGGAGGAAAGAACACTCACTGGCTGAGAAGAGTTCCAGACCTTGCTGAGCCACTGACTCATCTCTTGGCCACACTATGAGGTCTCTGGTCCCATACTAGAACACTGGTATCAGCATCTGTTAGGCCCTGAGGGGAGATCCCAAAGCAGAAACAGAAGGTAGAGCTGGGGCCTCAGTCCTCTCTCCCCAGTGTGGTCTGAGTATATAACCCGCCTTCCCTGCATCTTGCACTCTAACTCTATCCCCGACTGTGGCCGTAGGCTGAAGTTTAGTATCTGCGACAAGCAGCCTTTATAGCTACAGAGGGAAAGGCAACAAAGAATGGGTAGATATAAACTTGGGCCTACAATCCCCAATACTGAGTTAGAGTTAGCAAACTACAAATGAAAGTCAACCTCTTTATTTTTGCCAAAGAAGTCACCCAAACATCTACCTCCCAATTCAACCATAGTTATAGATACCCAAATACTCACTGGGCCAATTATGGGCCAGGTGTTAACTAACAAATGAACCATTCATTCATTCATCCAGCAACTGGTCTGGAACCTCATCTCAAGGAACTCTCCCAGTCTACCAGCGGACATCCACCATGGCCACAAAGCTGAAGTCAACTGCCCGAGAAGCAGCCCAAGCAAAGCAGTCTGGGATATTAGAGAAGGGGCAGGAGCATCATAGAATGCTCTAGAAAAAGAGAGCATGTTTAAAATGAATTCCTACTGGGTGGTGACAAGGCGAGGAGCTACACCTGGCAGGAAGAACTGCAGGAACAATGTATAAAAACATACCAGTCTCCTCTTTGCTCCCCCTATTCTGCCCTTCCTCCTTCAAGTATGTACAGGATAGGGCTAGAAATAAAGGTTTGAAACAGGAGAATTTCTTCAGTGCTATCTCCTCTTTCCTTGACAGCTGCATACTAATTCTTGTCTTGAAGGAGAGCAAAAAGGGAACACACTATTTAATAGGCAGCACCTTCATATCAGGTATTGTGTTGGAAGCTCTATATGCATAATCTCTAATAATCTTGATCACAACCTAACGAGATAACTAGAATCATCTTCATTCTGCAGATGAAGAAAACTGAAGCTCAGGGAGAACGTAAATAATCTGTCCACAGTTACATTAAATGGTGTTAGTATAAAAAGACAGCAAACTTGCCTGGTTCTAAAGCCTTTGATCTTCACACCTACTAGATTGCTCCCACTGACATCCCTCCCACTATCCAATAAGCTTTGCTACTGATGCACCACATGACCATGGAGCACATGACCATAAAGGGCCCTTCCAGGGTTAACCATTACCAATACTTGCTGAGCACTTACTACATGCTAGGAACTGCAATGTCGTCTGCTACGAAGTAGGTGATAGTTTGTGTGTGTGTGTATACACACATATATAGTGTTCATTTCACAGATGAGGAAAACTAACAGTTGGAGCTTAGTCCTACACAACACAAGCCAAAAAAATGGCAAAGCTGGGATCAGTCTGTATGAGAAAAGATCTGGTGCTCTTAACCTTGACCTAGAATGGCTTTGTGCTAGGTATGCCCTGTACCTGCAGGTCAACCTCTAACAATTTCTGTTTCTTTGGGGAAAAATTCATGGAGCCTTGCTGAGGGCATACCCTCAAGTGCAAGAGCCAATAAGCACTTGCTCTGAGTCTGGGGGATGGCTCCCTCCCCCTTCCCACACCTTAAGGGACCGTCTCCTCACAGTGATAATGTGGCAAGATTAGTCACTGCTTGCTGTTGGTTGATTACAGCTATTATTTTCTGTAAATGAAGTTTAAAAGTCATCAAAGGGTATGTCAGCTGTGACTTATGAGCCTCTTTCCCGAAGGGAAGTCAGGCGGTGACAAATGCCCCTCTCATTCTGCCATCCATTACGAGTTGGAAGGTGCCATGTTCCAATTACTGGAGACCCGAAGAAGCTCATGGAAAACCCTGCTCCAGGCTGCAGCCATTACTCAGGCCTGGCAGGGCTGCCAGCAGAGCTGCTCTAAGTCCAGGCCCCGTTGGATAAGAGTGGAGTAAGAACATGTTTCTGACTTTGTGAGCCAGCCCCTTCCACCCTATTCTTGTGTTATCCCTGGTGGGGTTTGTTTTCACAAACAAGTAAAAACATGGGCATCACATGGGCTGTCTCAAAGTACCTAGGATCAAGATTGCCTAAGACAAACAGGTACAAGGAAGTGAGGTCTTGCTGTCAGCTAGAGTAGATGGGGAATATAATGCTCAAAAAGGAAAGAGGATAAAGTACTTACGATGTTCAGAGAAAGTGGAGACTGAAAAAACCCTTAGAGAGATTATCTGCTGTAATTAATTGCCTCAGTACTCAATACTCAGTATATGCCAAGCCTTGTCCAGCTAAATGCTGGGGGACCAAAAATTAATAAAAAACATGGCCCCTATCGCTGAGGGTAGATGAGATAATTAAGGTTTAAAGAAGTGCCTTGCTCAAGGTCACAAAATAAATAAGGGTCAGTGATAGAATGAGAAAGGTCTCCAGACCTCTAGTGAAGTAGAGAGAGTGGAGTGACAGGGAACCCTCCTGCATGCCAGGCTCTTTAACACTGACCATGGCATAACAGTTGAGAGTGCCAGCTCCCATTCAAATCCCACCTTCACATTTACTTCAGGTTTGACTTCTGACAAGTTCCTCTACCTATCCAAGTCTCAGAAAGATGAGGATGGTACAAAATTTATTTCAGAGTTGTGGTGAGATTTAAGTAATACATGTATAATGCACAGTGGCAGGCACATATTAAATATCCCAAAATATTATTTACTATCAAGTAATTCTCAAAACATCTTGAGGTAGGTATTATTAATCTCATTTTAGAGACAAGAAGACTGAAGCTCTTTTTCATTGTCACACTAAGTAAGCCAGTACTTCTCAAAACTACTTGTGGCAAAGGACCCATTTTTTGTTGGTTTGTTTTGCTTTTTAAATTTCTAATCCATTACAGACAAATATATGTGTAAAATACAATAAAAATGTCAAATTACTGTAAATTTCTAAGCATTTACCCTCAACTTCTGTACTCATCACAAACCAGCAACAGTTTGCGAACAAGCATTCGTCTGTTCAGCAGGCTACACTCTGAGTAGCACAGCTCTAAGCCACTCTCACCCATCCCTGTCAACCTCCAGAAAAAGCAAAGCAAACAAAGAATGAGTTTATTTCATTTCTTTCAAGTCCTTTAACCTGATTTCTTGTAGACTTTGGTGATAGACTAATTTACAAAAACTATCCTGATCTTTCCCTTTCTTCTCAAGAAAGAGAGAAAAAGGTAAGCAGATTCAAGGATTTGCCACCAAACACTTCTGAAGGTGATTTATCTTGGTCATCTGCTCTAGGTCATGTTATATGCTGCAAGTGAAGTTGATCTAGGCTTAATAAGCACTGAACACTTTCCTGAAGCCTGGGGATTTGAAAGGAAGGTATATTCCTGAAGAGGCGAGTACTCCTAGACCCTCTCCCCTCACACTAGAGGACATGAGGAAACCAGCTAGGAGGGGAAGCACGTTTTAACTCTTTCTGGTATTTCTAATTTTCAGTCTTGTGTTATGGCTGTTTACAAAGCAGTCTTCTAGGAAGTTTCTTGACAGCAAGATGGATACTGGATTCATTCCTGAATGCCACTATGTACCCAAGAGTGTGACTGGCTGGGGCAGATTAGTAGCTCTCAACTAGTGGGCCAGACATAATAATGTACCCTGAATTTTCCAGGTGCATGGCTAAATTTTCAACAGTGTACAAAATTTCTTTTTGTTCTGAGCTAATGTGGTGTTTTTCAGCAAAACCCGGAGTTAAGTGGGTCCATATGACATGGTGTAGAGAGAGGTACTACCTGCTGCTGTGTATAGGGGCCTGCCATCAAGCAGAAGCCAAAGCCTAAATGTTTACTGCCATGTGAGAGGCCATGTAATATGGTCAAGAGAGTAATCACTAAAGCCAAAATGCCTTTATTCTACCACTGAACTAGCTGTGTGGCATTACCTCCAGTGTCTTTCGTTCTTTATGCTTCAGTTATCTCACCTATAAAATGGGGACAGTAATTTGTATGTCTAGGGTTGCTGGAGAATAAAAACAATCTTACAATGGAATATTACTCAGCAATAAAAACTGACAACATAACGCCATTTGCAGCAACATGGATGCTCCTGGAGAATGTCATTCTAAGTGAAGCCAGAAAGAGAAAGAAAAATACCATATGAGATTGGTCATATGTGGAATCTAAAAAAAAAACCAAGCAAAGCATAAATATCAAACAGAAACAGACTCACAGACATAGAATAACAAACTCGTGGTTGCCAAGAGGGCGGGGGGTGGGAAGAGATAAGACTGGGATTTCAAAATTGTAGAATAGATAAATAAGATTATACTGTATAGCACAGGGAAATATATACAAGATCTTATGGTAGCTCACAGAGAAAAAAACGTGACAATGAATAGATCTATGTTCATGTATAACTGAAAAATTGTGCTCTACACTGGAATTTGGCACAACATTGTAAAATGATTATAAATCAATAAAAAATGTTTAAAAAAAATCTAATTCATGTAAGTGTTTACAACAATGTCTAACAAATTAGAAAGTATGCAAATATCAGCTGCTGTTACTGTTATTATTACGGTTATTGTTGAACCAGGAAGAACTTCTCCTTGTGAGTATGAAAGGTGGTGAGCTCTATTTTAACATTAATCTAGAGCTGAAGTATGATCAAGAAAAGAATACTATCATGATGGATGTAATAAACTCTCTTCAAGCATGCTGCCAAAATTTGAGAATCTGGAAATGTGCCTTGAGCATAAAAGGAATCACAGTAGTAGGCACTCATTAAGTACTGAATAAATAAACAAATGAGTATCTAGAGTAAAACAGCCCCCAGGAATACAACTTGAGAAGAGGGTGGGTAAAGAGGGCCCTAAGTGAAGGTTCTCAGAAAGGCCTCTTTGTACCCTAAGGACCCAGAAGGCAGGCTGGACTCCTCTTCTGGGGGACAGGGCTCCAAGGGCTGTTATTGCGAGAAACCTCTGCTTGCTCACTGTTCTGTGTTTCCAGTGGAACCTCCACATTCTGTGGATACTCTATTCTGAAGAAGGCTGCAGAAAGTTGTGCCATGCAGTGCACGCATCCCCATTCTTCAGCCTGTATCAGAGGAACACAGGGAGAGTGGCCGAATCCCTCCCACAACAGGCCTTGCCTTAAGTTAAGATAGTAATAGAGGATTATTAGCTTTGAATTCCTGCTTGCCTATAGAGTCCTGGGTCCTGAATTTCACTTCTATTAGCTGTGTGAACTTGGGACGGCACTTCACATCTCTGAGGTCCAAGACTCCGTACCTGTGAAATGGGGATAAAAATCCCTGCTCTGCCCACCTGCAGCGCAGGCTGATGTGAGGGTCAAAGAAAATAACATGGGATTGTATCATTACCTGAGATGTGCTACAAAAATGCACACAGGGATATTTCCTGAGACGAATAGCTGCTGCAGGTCTTCCTGGACGGTCACCTAAGCAGTAAGCCAGTCGGCTGAAAGCAGAGGGTGGATGGTGCACAACTTGGCAATGCAGCCAAGCACTATGCCCCTCAGGTGTAAGGGCAGTTGATTAAAATCCTTTCATGTGGAGTCAATATTTTTTTCATTACAACAATACTTCTCCTTGAAAACACCCAATACCACCCCTCAAAGCCCACAAACGATTGATCCTGCCAACAACATATGCACTGGCATATATTTATATATATTTAATTTCCCACATTCAGACAAGAGAAGGGAAGAAAACTGACCTCTCTCCAGAGTACTGATCTAAACGTAACTCAGGGCTCTAAGCATCATCCCACAGTGCCATATGTTTGGCCCAAAGAGGACCACTGAGAATGATGCCACTATCATAGCCTCTCTCCCTTTGTCCCTCTGGTAACAACATTAATTCCACAAACATTACTAAGCTCTGCCTCTTGAGTGAACCACTGAGCAAGTGTGTCTCTGTCTCCTGTCTAAGACTCTTCAGCTGTTTCCCACCACCAAGAATGAAGTCCAATTCCTTTACTGTGGTTTACAAGCCCCTTAACTAACTAAAGGTACCAATTTCATCACAACAATCCTCTGAGAGATTGTAAGTCACACCCACTTTACAGATGAGTAAATCCTAGTGCAGAGAGACAGGCAGTTGCCCAAGGTCACACAATGAGCAAGTTGGTATGAACTGAATTCTTCCTGAAGGGCTCTGTATCAGACTCCAAAACAAGACTCAAATTCAAAACCACCTTTTCTTGGACAAATTCAAAACCACCTTATAATATGGAAATGAGGCATTTATGGCTCAGGCAAACCCTTTCGTTTCAGGGAGCTGCTTAGACACTACCCCTTGTTGGAGGCTACCGATGTGAACGCTCTCACTCCCACGGCTGCTGAATCATTAACAAACTCGACATAATGACCACAATGCTCATTTGCAAGTAATATGGTACACATTTGCATACCTAAGTTCAAGAGGCCCTGCTGCCACAAGCATTGAATAAAAGTCAACCAATGAACCACAACTTAACAAAAAAAAGTCAGGCCCCCAAAACTACAAGCATAACATGACCAATACCTAATGAACTTCTAAACAAATCTATTCAAATGATCATGACAGAAGCAGCTGTGGCCTCTATGGTCTTTCCCCCTCCGCTGTCATCATCTTGGAAAGAATCAACTAATCCTTTTTGACCTCCTTTCCCCTCAAAAAAGAGACACTACACTAAATAAATTCCTACACTACAATAGCTGGCCTAAAAAAAAAGTTTCCCCAAAACTTTAAGAGATGTCTCAGCTGTAGGAGCAAGAGCATGAGTTTTGGACAAAGACAGACCAGAATCAACCACTTTCTACTGTGTGACCTTGGACAACTCATTAAATTCCCTCAGTTGAAGTTCTCTACACAGCGTACACCTCTCCCCTCCACATATTGAATCATTTCCTGATTGACATACTGAACCAAGCCCTGCTGATTTTGCCTCCTAAGTATTTTTAGAATGAAGCCCTCTCTCTCCATTTTTATTATCACTCTTCAAATTCATCTTCCACACAGTCACTAGAATAGTATCACCATGTGACTCCTTTCCTTAAAACTAAAATTAAAGTTTTACTTTAATATTTCAAATTTTTTTCAATTAAAAAAAAGCCAATGTTTAAAATTACTTACTGGTTAAAGTACTTAACTGTTTACCCCAGAAACTTTCAAGTAAATCCATACTCCATGGGGAAAAAAAATTCTTAAACATTAATTCCAATGAATGTTTGCACTAGTGTGTTTATTTCTTGAAATTACTTTAAGAAATCACCTAAACTCCAACCCCTCTATAGGACATAACAATTGTTATTAGCATCTTGGTATACTTCCTCCCAGTGCATTATTTTTGGGTTACATAGTTAGATCATTTATTCAGTCCCATAACCTAATTTTTTCAATTAATATTATAATACATTATATGTATTTATCTTTATTGCTGCATAGTTTTCAATAGGTACCATTTTCAAACAGTTATAATTTTTAATAACTGAGTTTTCCCATGAGTGGATTTATCATAGTTTATTTTTTAATCATAGTTTAGACTAGTCAGCTTAGGTAGTTATTTAGGCTTTTTCCACTTTTTCACTATTATAAACAACAGCATCTGAGGGAAAGTTCATTCTATAATTTTGGATTATTTCCTTAGGACAGAGTCCCAGAAGTGGACTTACTGTGTCAAAATGTATGAAATTTTTATGGCTCTTGAGACACACTGCCTAACTGTTTTCCAAAAGTGCTGTACCAATTTATACTGCTATCACCAATGAATGCCCCTTTCATGGCACCTCACCAGACTCATGTATTACTGTATGTATTTGGGGAAGGGGGAGTTAATTAGTAGGGGGAAAGCAAATCTTCATTGTTTTTTTCATGTATACGTGAAGATAATAGTCTCCTGTGATTGTTATGCTAATTTTTGAGTCTACAGAGTTTTGAATGCCACAAAGAAGTTATAGGGGGGTCTTAGGCAGAGGAATAACATGCTGAAAATTTAGTTATTTACTCATTTACCAAAAAATCATTTATTGAGCACCCGTTTCTGCCAGACACTATACAAAGTGCAGAAGTGAATACAGTACAATCCCTGCCCTGGAGGAATTCACAGTCCACACAGTCCAGTGGTGGGGATTCGCAAGATAATCAGAACCTATGTTTCACCTTGATAAGGGCTATGACAGGAACACAGGGGAACTCAGAAGCATGTCACTTACCAAAGGGACAACAGAGAAGGTAGAGAAGGTAGAGAAGGTAGAGGAGTCAGAGCAGAGGAGTCATCAAGAAGTTCTGATTTTGTCCACAGGGATGAGTTAAAGTTAGCCCACACACAGATGAGAGAGAACATTTAGGAAAGAGGAAACAGCATGAGCAAAGGTGTGGAAGCTGGACAGAGCTTCCATACTTAGTAAAAAATAACATGCATTATGGTTTGGCTGCAGTGTATGGTGTAAGACTGCACGTTGCAATAGATGGTAGCAGAGAGCCAGGAAGAGGCCAGATGAGAAAGGGCCTTGTGGGTTGCTGAAGAGCCTAGACTTCATAGGAGCCAGGACCCACTCCTGTCACATGCAGGACAGTGCTCAGTAAGAAGGCATTCATAAGCCCCTACAGGTGCTGAGAGCCTGAATCACACAAATCAATCCCTGATTGGAGCATCTCATCTGTGTCAACTCCTTGTGTCTCTTATGTTAGTCTTCTGTTACCAAGCAGTGCAGGACTTCTAGGGTATTTTTTCACATTACCTAGCACATTGCTAGGCACATGGCAAGGGCTCCAATAATGCTCATGGATCAGCTAATTGGAGGTACCTCATGCAGTAACACATACACTCATGAAACCCTTGCTGCCCTGGCATAGTGCCTGCCAATCTCAGCAGATGCTCTGTCACTGCCTCTCTTGGCAAATGTCCTGCCTCAGAAAGCTACCTCCTCCTTCTTGTTCATTCTGCCAAATACAAAAATATGCCTGGGTACAAGGAACTATAAAGTATGTGATAACTAAGGAGCACATTGGGTGGCCAGAGGGGAGGCCTAAGGGACATAAATCCTTCACCATAGCACACATTCCTCAAGCCAAGGATTCCCTTGGACTTACTGGCAGTTTAGCAGTGCCCATTCCCACCCCATCCTATAAAAATAAATTTTTTTTTCCAATTGGGCATGTTAATAAGTCTCCTTTGAGTAGCTGCTGACCTTCTCTAAGGTATTACTACTTTCTACATTAATAACATCTGCTTTAATGATGACAAGGATATGAAGAGGATAATTATTTAAACAATTAATATAACAGAAGTCATTCTTGCCCTGCTAGTTGTGGTATGAGCCATGGGCAACGGGGTCTGAGGTACTGCCTAAGACCCACATGAGAAGACTGTATTAAAATATTTGTGTGTCACCTCCCCTCCTAGACTGTGAATTCCTGGATGGCAGGGAGCACTGTCTATCTAATCTTGGCATCCCTCCTGTCTTTCAGGATAGATCCTGGCCCAGAGTAGGTGTTTGGAGAGTATCTGCTGAACTGCACTCCATGTACTACTGACCCCGCCCCCTTCCTCATCCTTTAAGAAACAAAGAAGCAGGCAGTAGAGGTAACAAAGCCACAGGAGACTTTGGGGGGGAGACAGAATGAAGACATCTTGGCAGGGGCCCAATCCACTCCAGCTTTTAGGAAAGGCTGTTTTGTAACATAATAAATGATCATTATAATTTGTAATTGCTTCTTATATGGTAGATGCATTGCTAAGTATTTTACTTCCCGTTCTTACAACTTTTTGAAGTAAGAATTATACAAGGTCACAATGGCCCTTTCTGAGACTCTTAAGACAATGACTCTAGAGTCGGACTACCAGGTTCAAATCCCAGCTCTGCCATCTATCAGCTGTATAATTCTGGGTAAATGACTTAACTCTTCTGTGCCTTAGTTTTCTCATTTGTAAAATGGGAAAAATATTACAGTACCTTCCCCATAGGTTGTGAGAATTAGATAATGTACCAGAAAGTTAAGTACTCAGGAATTTTCTGAATGAAATTAATTACTATTGGTCCCATTTAATAGATGGCTCCAAATATCACACTCTCAACATTGAGAAAGGTTAAGAGAGAGATTGTTTCATTAATAAAGTAGGCCCAGAACCAATTTCTGATTTGGTGATAGAGGCTGGAGCCAGAAGAAGTCTTCTGAGCACAAAGCCATTGACATCATGCCCCAGATGAAAACTCTTAAGGAAAGCCTTGGTTTCCCATCCCACAGGCAGATATAGTCACTCTCTCCTCTGGATCCTGATATTCTCTACAGACCTCTGCCTCAGCAACATTCGCTGCACTCTTATAATTACACATCTGTTTCTCTCCACTGGACTCTGAACTCCTAGAAGGTAGAGACTCTTATTAATCTTTGCAAACCCAGCTTCTAGCATTGCCCTAGCAACCAGTAGATGCTCAGTGAGTTTCTCCTAACAGGTGAAAGAATCCGAGGTGGACACAGTGTCAGTAAATGGCTTCCCAGTGTACCTGACATGGCAGCTCCTTAAAAGAGAACTGTGGTGTTCTTGAGATGAGCCCAAGTTCCTCATCCATTAGCAGGGCAGAAGCACAGGCAAAATATTGACGAGAAAGAGAACAAAGGAGGGCAGAGCAAAAAGCTGGGAAGCAACAGTGTCTTTGTTCAGTAGACTACAGGGAGCAGAGACTCAAAAGAGAAGTTGAATCTGCAGCCTAGAAACTGCTGAATCTGGGCTTCTGGTGGTGGGGAAAATGTACAAGGTCCTCACCAAGCAGAGAGCAACAAAGCCTAGAACTGCTGTCCTTGTCAACAATCAACTCAGCAAAGGAGACCCAATCTGAATTATCTGGTGACCCTGAGATGAGCCCAACCGCTGGGCCCCACCATGGTGGTTTAATGGAAAGAACATTGGGCATAGAGTTTGAAGATCTGAAGTTCAGTCCTGAGAAAGAACTAATTTTTCAACTAATAAATATTTGAGAACAAGGACCTTGTTGGACAAGGACTAAGTATAGCACAGGGAACCATATTCAATTTCTTGTAATAACATACGATGGAGAACAATCCAAAAAGAAAAAACATACGTATGCATATGTATAACCAAATCACTTTGCTGTTTATCTGAAATTAACACTATAAATTAACTACACTTCAATTAAAATTAAAAAAAAACCAGAGATATCACTATATACCCATCAAAATGGCTGAAATAAAAAATAGTGACATCAAAAATATTCTTTTTAATATTTGAGGATTACTGTATGTCAGGATTGCACTAGGCACCTGTAATACAACAATGAACATATCACTAAATTATGCTGTCAGACCCTGGACAAGTCACTCTTTCTCTGAGCCTTGTCCTCATATGACACATGGAAGGTAACTTAGGTTTGTTTTGAGTATCAGATGGTTTCGAAAAGTCTACTATACCACTCTGCAAAAGTAAGGGTGATATTATTACTAGGTCTAAACTAGAAGGCTTAGTAAAAGGAAGGAGAGCCCCCACCAAATGCCAAGGACAACTCCCCCTGTAAGGGTCTAGACAGAAATCCAGCAGCACTGAATTCCACGGTGGAGATGGCGACGGAAGAATAGAAATTTGACCCATTCCCTTCAAACTCCTCTCAGGATCTTTCCCAGAGTTACTGGTGTCAGAGTGTTCATCACTGGGGCCTCTGCACTTTGGGCCTCTTGGATGAGCTCCTTGGAAGCAAGTGAAACTTCTTAAAGCAAGAACAGACTTAAACAGACTCTGTAGGTTAGAGGCACCTTTCCAGACATTGAGCTACAATTACCTGACCCCTGGTCTTTCATCTGTTTGGAAACATTTGGTGGCCATTAAGCCTGTTGTTTCCTCATTTGCCTGCTTACTGGCACAAACATGTCAAAACAAAAAGCTTGATGCTCAAACAATGCTCTCTGATTAGTGGTTTGCAGAATCCCCTGTAATTTTAGTGATTTGCTGGCTAGAAGAGGAAGAATAATGGAATGCAAACAGTGGTGTGGCCCAAGAAGGAGTCAGGCACCCTGAACTTTAGATTTGGTTCTACTGTGGACTGGCTCCATAAACGTGATACAGACTTTAATGGCCTTACTCAGAAAATGGAAGAATTTAACCAGATCAGTGTTGCATGAACTCTTCCATGAAAAACCACCATTCCTCAAGACATTATCTTGAGTTCCTAAGAAAAGTGGCTCCAAGATCAAATAAAAATAGGAAACTGGCATGCTCCATCCCTTCCTCTTCAGTCACATGCACGCTAAGGCTCTGAGAAGTCAATGGTAAAGAGATGTACTTTGCATTATTTGGTCTGACTTTTCCTGGATTAACATCTCTTCTGAAGAAGACACACTGGAACAGATCTCTAGGTCTCTGTCAGCTCTAATCCACCGTGATTTGAATCAGAAGTACTCAGCCAGTGCCTGGAGCATCCCTGCTTTCCACTAATCCAGTTCTCTTAATCCAGTGGGGCACTTAAATGATACTCTGCTTAACAGAAATTTATTACATTTTATTTATTTATTACAATTTATTTTACTGTAGTGAGAGTACTAATTTTCAAAGACTCAGAATACAGGACATTTAAAAACACTTAGTTGGGAAACCTACAGTTACTGAGCACCTAATACTTGTTCTACACTGTGCTGCCATTTTCCATACATTATATTATTCAATCTTTAGATTAAATTACCATAAGACGTAAATATATTGTTATCCTATTACAGACAAGAAAGATGAGGCTTGGAGAGGCTAAGTAACTTGCCCAAGCTCACGGAGCTAGAATGTGGGAAGCACCGGATTTCAAACCCAGGACTACTTGTCTTCCAAATCTTAGTTTTGTTTGGGGCTCTACCACCATGACAATCACTAACCTTCCCTAACCTTCCTTGGTGTCAGCTGTCAAGTGGGAATAGTAATCCCTGCACAACTACGCTCAAAGTGTTGCTTTAAGACTCAAAGGGGATAACAGATATGAAAGGACTCTGTAATGTACATGAATATCAGGGACACTGGAAATATTTTGAACACATGTTGATAGTTCCTTTCATGATTTTTTGAGGTACTTAAGGTTCTTACAGGCTTCCCATCATGGACATCCACTGTCCTTATCCCAGTCACCGCACAAACCTCAAAACAGTGTTCCTTAGAATTTTCCAGTTAGGATTTTGGATAAATAGGAAATATGTCAATTTCTCAGTGTTAATTACTCTTTAGGGTATTTGTCAGATTCACACCAAGCAGCCAATGTGCTTAAGGAGTCAGGAGTGAAAACAGCAGAGTGCAGGAGCCTGTTGGAAGGCCTGTAGATAAAGGAGATACCAGACTGGCTGTGGGGAGAGACTCCTTAAATCTTGGAACATGCATGGGCAATAGATTCAAAGGGTCATTTGGGACAGCAGATCATAGAAGCTTTTGTATGAAATCTATTCAGAGGACAAACAAGTATGTTGCATATGGGGAGAGGAGGGGGCAGGAGGAGGTGATTGGAACTGGAAGGAGGGCTGGCCAGCTTCACCTTGCTCTGGGATGGAAAATACTTTGGCAGGAATCTGGACACATAAATAGCAGTAGATGGGTCTAGGGCTCTCAACTCATCCTCCAGCCCTGCCTGGGATCACACCTCAAGAGCCACACTACTGTGACCATCTGCTCCCTTCAGCTTCTGGTACAATAAGGCCAAAAATAATGGCAAACTATTCTTGGAACCAGGCCCTAGCCAGACAGAGAAGTAAATAACCCAAGCCCCTGTTCTTAGAGGAAGGCACTGCACCAAGACGGTCTGAGCCTAACCAGAGATTCTCTTGTATAGCCAAGTCTCTCTGGCTCATAGGGTATATTCAAGAATAGTGTGAACTGAATAATCAAAGTAGCTGCTATGTGTAGCCAATGACGTAACAGTTGAGACAGCACTCCGTAAATGGCATGAGATGGAAGAGCAGGAGCTGACAGCACTGAGGCACATGGTCTTAAAAGTTTAGAGACCAGCCTGGGGAAGACTTGAAATAAGTACCTTTTCTTTCTCTCCAGCCAATGTAAGTCTGCTTTTCTCACAATGAAGTTTTCTTTGCATTTCTAGTGAAGGGAGAGGGAAACCTGACACTCAAAGAAGGGACAAAAAGGTTGCAATCTCTCTACTTTTCAAAGTTTGTTCAGATCCACTATACTGCAACACAGAGCACAGGTTTTGGATCTGTAATTCTAGCTTCTGTTAATCAAAAGCTATAAAACCATAAACAAACCTCAACATTCCTAAGTCTTAGTTTCCTTGTCTATAAATTGGTGGGAAGTTTCCTAAATCATAAGATTATAGTTAAGATTCAACTAATTAATGATGGAAGAGTGGTTTGTAATCCACAAAATGTCACACAAATATCAGTCATTACAAAGCTATCTTCCCATCAGCTCATAAGCTACACAGGACAGTAGTTATCACCACATGACAGGTAAGATAAAGCCCAGAGAAAATACTGATGGTAACACATAGCTCAACTCTGACTTTCTCCAACAAAGGCAAGTATTACTTTAATTTACTAATAAATACTACTATTTATTAGTTTGTTAGCCTCATTAAACTGACAGATCTCTGAGGGACAGAGCTACATACATCCTATGCATTTCTGTACCTTAATGCCCAGCACTGGCACACTGAAAAAGAAAAATGTTTAAAAATGCTGGTAGCAGAAACACATCTAGAACACGCATGACTCCTAATCCCAGGGTTCTTACAACAGAAAGTGGTCCAAACCTCACAGACCGACTTGTCTTGATTTATCATCTCTTCCTCCACCCTAGCAAGACTCAAACTTTCCATTCCTGGAGAGAGTCTCCTAGCCTTTGAAGGTGCTGATCCCTTGGCCTTGAACGCTCTTCATTTATTTCTTTGCAAGCTAATTCCTACTCAACCCTTCAGCCTTGGAGGCCTTTTTAACCCCTCAATACTGAGTCAAGTATTCCCTCTCCCCCTATGTCTGTTTCATTTATCATAGAATCCTGGCACAGAGAATGTGTCAAATGTATCTGTTGGAGGTTGAACGAATGGAATACTCAATCTAGAAATACAAAGGTGATGCAAGGGAAAAATTCCTGGCCTGCAAGTCAGCAGGCCTGACTTGTTTCCAATTCTAGCTCCACCACTACTGTGCTCATGATCTCTAGCAAGCCCCAGTTCTTCTCTGGACCATCCATAATTAAGCTATCATCTATGAATGATCTCAGAAGGTTCTTTAAGTACTGAAAATATATGAGACTTCAACTCATGCTAAGTCCTAAGGGTGAGAAACTTCTGAAGCCAGCTGTGTGCTCTGGAGTATGGAAGGCCCAACATCCTCAGCCCACAAGCAGCATCAGGCACACTGAACTCTGCTGTCAGCAGCCTCTCAACCCACTGGTTTACTTAATTCCTCGTGATGAAGTGCCAAGAATAAATTGTAGGTGAGCAGCAGAGCATTTTAATGAGTCCAGAGCCTAATGAATCTTTTCCTTCCTATGTCAATTAGCATTTCAAAGCTAGGATCCCCAAGGACCAATATATTGGGAACAGAGAGAAGCCTTTTTCTCATCAGCTGCTGTCTGAGCTACCTGCCCTGGCCCTTTATGTCTGCTATGTAACAATCTTACTTATTCAGATATGCCACCTGGTGGGACAGAGACTGCCCAACATTTCTGGGGCCTGAACCTGAGGAAGGAAAGAATTCCAGGGTATTTCTGGGGTGGGTGGGGAAGTGGTCAGAGAATCAGAGCAGCCCTGACCTGAATGCCACTTTCCAAGAATACTGGTCTTCAAAAAGCTAACTAATCTGGTAGCAGATCAACTTGCCATTCACCCAACTAAGTATAAGGTATTATGTGACACCTATTTGCCTATGGTATTTTGAATCCTCACAACAACCTCCAAAGTAGGTATCAACAGCACTATTTCACAGACAGGGAAACTGAGGCTCTAAGAAGTAAAGTAAGAATTTTAAGAACTAAGGAGCTAGTTAAAGAACATAATCAGTAGTTCGCAAGCAGGGATTTGAACTCCCATCTGTGCAATTCCAGAGACTAGGCTCTTTCTATCGAACCACAGCAACCTTGCCTAGGGGCTGACAGGGCCAGCAACTGATGTCCTAAATGGCAGAGATGGCGTATGGGCAGCCACGGCCATGGTAGACACTTGCCACTAACATACTGTCTTTTGCCCACGGAATAAGGAAGGGCACCTGTGTATTGCTAGTTGTTCCATTCAATGAAGTTGGCCATCCCACTTATCCTCAGAACATAATCCAAGTAGAGTCACCATCAACACTACCCCCAGACTCTTACCCCAGAAATCTTTTGATTTATCTGATTTGTGAGGAGTTACCAATCCTTGATCTAATGACTCCCAGGCACCTACTTCTCTTGTCTCCCATATTGTCCTAAGTCACACAGGGTGGGGCCAGTTGCCACTGCAATGTCATCAAGAGAGGCACATTTTCTAAGATGAGAGGGTAAGCAAGTCAAAATTTCCAAATGGTTATGGGACAGAATTTTAGGGCTCTGGTGGAAAAAACACTTAAGAGTGAGATCAAGAGGTTTGTCCAAATTTAGATAGCTAGAAAATAGCGACAACTGGAACAAAGGCATATACTGAATCCTAACCTGGCACCTACCTATTTACAGCAAGAATAATAAATATAGAAAAATTAGGTCAGTGGTTCAAAGTTGTTTTTAAACGTTTTTACTCTGAGATAATTACAGATTCACATGCACTATAAGTACTAATTTTAAAAGCAAGTGTCTGGCACATAGAAACCTACTCAAGAAGTGTTAGCTATTAGATAATTAGGAAAAAAGGAGAGGGCACTAAGAATGGGCCTTTGAGGAAGAATGACTAAGTTTCTCTTTACAGAATGCTTAAGTGTATACATATAATACTTTAAATAATCTTCCCAATGAGCCGAACAAGCAAGTAATAACATCCCCATTTTACAGATGAGAGAACTGCTCTCAGAGGTCAAATAAGCTGTCCAGGATTACTCTGTCCCTGTATATGCCAAAGCCAGAATTCAAATCCAAATATATCTAATTCCAAACACTGTGCTCTTTCAACATTGCTTCTCCCAAGATGAGACTGGGGCTGGGCTTCAAAGACAAGCCTGGATGTAGAACGGAGGTTAAGAGCAGGCTGCTGGGTGAAGTAGGGGGTTAGAGTGTACAAGGGTGTGAAATCTAGCAACATACAGTCTTTGTAAAGGGTGGCAGTTCAAAGACATTGGCCAGAATAAAATAGTAAAACTACACAACAAAAACCAAATAAAAAGTTCAAGGGCAGATGACAGAGGGCCACTGAATGCTGGCTGCTCTTGCCAACTATGTGGGTTACAACCTGACTCCCTTTTTTTGGACACTAAAGAAAGAGAGGTAGCATGCAGAAAATGAAGGACCAAAGACTGGGAAGCAAAAGCAATCAAGTTCTGCACTAACTAGATAAGTGGCCTTGGGCAAGCCACTTATCCTCTTTGAGTTTCTAATACCAGAGAACCAAACTAAAGGATATTTAAGGACCTGTCAAGCTTTGGCTTTTCAGGAATCACTATTACCAGGTCATGTGTGCAAATATGAGTCTGAGAAATGCTAATGCTGTGATTAAGCAAAGCAGAAACAGAACAATGGTGTGACAGGAGCCCTGAGCACAGGGGTAGTGAAAGAGAGCTGAGAGAGGGAGAGAAGAATAAAGGAATTAAATGGGATTCAAGTTAATCTAGGGTAAAAGTCAGAAGACAGCACGGAGGGAAGGGAGACTGAACCAGGATGGTACCAGTCCTGGCCTTGTTACGAACTTGGTATGTGGCCCTGAATATTAGCCTTATTTTCCCACTGGCCAAATGGACCTCAGGGCCCTGTATGTTCTGGCCTCAACTTTGCCCTCTCTAACCTCATCTTCTGCTTCCTTCTTCTCAGTGCTGTTCCAACCATACTGTTTGCCTTCTAGTTTCTCTACAAACATGCTCTTACCTTTGGGTTTAGCCCTGCTTTTCTTCATAACACATAAGAAATAATCTAATAATTAATTTATTTAATTAATTAATTTAATTTATTTATTTATTCATTTTCTGGATCCCTCACTAAAGCAAGTTCCATGTAAACAGTCTTTGTTTTATTCACTACTATATCCCAGGTACAAGAACAGTATTAGGCATTTATTGAATGCATCAATGTATGAACTACTGGTCCTTAAATCCCCTTTCCAATTCTGGCATGCTATGCTATGATTAACTTATGGGCTTGTGGAACTGGTAAACATCTCAGAAGTTCAAGCACAGGTGGGATTAGGTCTAACCTGTCTTTTTGGCTCCATTTTTAATATTTGCTTTGCCTCAGCGGATCTTTAAAAATCATCTCCAAATGTTAACAATCACATCCTAACACAACTACACACATAGTGATCATCACTGTTGTCTACTTAATCTACCTGTTTTCCTTGATCAACTGTATCTCCAAAGGCCTAAACCATGTACTTGCCTACTCCTTATCCCTAAGAACCTATCCCTGTGACTGACACAAATGTTTCATATTGGATGTTAACATAGCACCACAACTAACACTTCCTAACCTTCACTGGCAGACTTGATCAGGTGATTCTTGCTTCATATTATCCAAAAGTTGGTTTCCCTAATATTTCTACCCACTAATATGAACTCCTGTGGGACTGGACAGACGCTGGAAAGAAGAGGGAGATACAGAATTTGCAGACCCTTGAATGTCATGCTAAGGAGACTGGATTTATTCTAGAGGTTTTATGAGCAGGGATGTAATAGGAATAAGATCTGTATCTTAAAATCTATGGAGAGAAAAGGGAGGTTATATTTCAGGGGCAAAGACAGGAGATGGAGAGACAAGTTAGTTGACAATTAAAAAGTCTCAGTAAGATCTGGCCTTGGATGGTGGCAGTAAGGAACGAGAAGATGGGCAAAACAGTTCAGAGACAAAACTACAGAATGAAAGCCTACTTTACCTGAGTAGAACTCTGCTCAAAACCTCCAGATGGAACTCTGAACTCTTTGCATCTAAAATGGCCCAGAGGGTAACCAGAAGCAGGGAAAAAAATCTCTGTGACCAGATACAGTGGAAGAAGCAAGTCTGGGATTAGCAAAGGCCAAGGTCCAAGCCAGTGAGTAGGGCTGTAGCAGACAGCTCAAGGTCTTACTGATGGCTGTTACCTGCAGAAATTTCAGCAAAGAAACCAAGTCTGTTCCCTGAGCAGAAAGATGCCTTCTTGGATTGGGACAGTTCTACCCAGCTTTAATACCAGAGGCTATGATCATTTTCAGTGGTACTATGTTAAGGAAATTTATAACTGGAAGTAAGGCAAAAAGATGACAATGTGACCTTTTAAGTCATGTTAGGACTTTTTTTAGTATTCATCTGAGAGTTGTCTGATACTCTTGGAGAATGGAATTTTGTTTGACTTACTATTCACAAACAGAGCCCAAATATTTTTAAACTCTGCAAAGTTATGGGTTAATGTATAGAAAACTGAGAAGGAGCACTTTAAGTAGAAAAGGTAATATGAAATGTTACATTTCTATTAGAACATTAATCAATTTTGGATCTAATTTAGCAACCTAATTTCAGCTATCCTTTTTCCACTAACAACATAAATTCACTTTCTCAGTTATTCTTTCTGCTAATTCCCACATCAATGAGTTAGACAAAACTTGACATATGCTCACCACATGTATGAGAATTATGCCCTGTCAAAGTACACACATCCACAGGCCTGCCTAACTCACAGGAACCAGACGCCAGGAGGCAAAAGAAGCCTGCCATCCAGGCACAGGATGTTAGTGAAGTGGAACAGGTGGTGACTTACGAAATGACAAAGCTCAGTGTAGCAGAAAGGGCACCAGGATGAGAGTCAGGAGACCTGCCACTAATTCACTGTGTGACCTTGGGCCTATTATTTACTGCCCCTTGCTGGGCCTCAATTCACAATTAAATAAATGGGGAGAGTTGATTTTGTTGTTTTACAAACTGTTCCTGGCAGCCCTGCAGGTTTGAGGCAGATGCCTCAGAGGCTGTCTATGAAGAGGGTAAGGCTGAACTGGTGGACTCTGGTGCCCCTACCACCACTTCAAACAGAGCAGTTCTTTTTTTTTTTTCTTTTCTTTTTTTTTTAGTAGGGGAGGGAATTAGGTTTATTTATTGATTTCTGTTTGGAGGAGGTACTGGGGATTGAACCCAGGACTTCTTGCGTGCTGAGTATGCACTCTACCACTTGAACTATACCCTCCCCACCAGAGCAGTTCTTTTTTCAGATGTTGGATTATATGTTTAAATAAAGGGCTCCTCTGTAAACTTGAAGACTGTTAGTTAAGATCTCTTCCCACTCTGACATATAAAATTCCATCATTTTATAACTAACGGTCCTGGGGAAAATACAGAGCCAAAATTATCTCCTCTTACCCTGTGCTTAAAAACATCATTAGAAGAGGGTTTCATTAAGAAGGCCCTAGCAATTGAGTAGGAAGGGGTGAGGAAGGGGACATGTGGGCAGAGGAGGGCTCAGACAAGGGCAGAGAGAGACTAAAGGCCTGCCCTTTTGCAAATGAACACTGGGTAGGGCCCAAAGTCAGGGCAGAACCCTTTCAGGGAGGGCTTATCAAGACTAAGCATTTGGACTCTAGCCCTTAACTCTGCCACATAAAGGCAGATGTCTTCAGTTTCCTCAGAAAAATCTCTACAAGTAAGGTGCTTTGTAAACTGAAATGCAATTACAGATTTGAAGACCTATTAGAGCAATCTTATTCTTAGATCTTTTACATGTATATATCTCCTCCCTGAAGGCTCATCACACTTGAGATGTACAGACCCTCTATGTACCTTCTCTGCATTTCAGAGTTGAGCACAAAAGTAAGGGGCTTACTTTACTGCTTGAAATACTCCCCGCATTCAACTTTGAAAACAAGTACACTTTTACTAGAGACTCTGTGTTCCATATTGAAGATGGAAACCTGGCCTCTTGTTTAGTGCTTGGAACTTTGGCCACACACCTGGATCCTAGAGAAGCTGGTCTGAGGCAGGGCAGAGCAGAAGCAACTCATGTGAAACTGTACTGTAGGCATGGAAGATATTCCCGTTATACTAAAGCCACTGAATGCCCCTTCCTGGGCACTCTTGAACACTCTACCCTCCTGGAGGGCAGAGGCCGTAGGCAGTATGATACTCAGGAAAGAGCTTACTATACTAAGTACATGGGGTTTATGGGGACAGGAGGAACTGAGTTCAAACCCCAGCTTTCACCGACTGGGTATTAGACCTCTGGCAAACTCATTTACTTCACTGAAGCTCAGCTTTTCCCTCTGGAGCTATTAATAACTTAATGAGTTATAAAGATTAAGGGGGATAATCAATTTAGAATACCTATCACAATACTTGGCACATAGTGGGCACTCAATAAAAGCGACTTCCATCAAGAGGGAAAGGGCAAAGAACGAAAAATGACCAAATGTGATTCACACGACAGGTAAAGAGGACTAGGGGACAAACCTCAGCCAACAACGGATCAGGGCTGTGAGTGGCTTAGCATGGGAATGGGCTAATTTGGAGAGTCTTGTGCTAGTTTAAGAGCATCTGGATCCTGTACCAGCCAGAGCAAATCAAACAGGAAGTGCTTATGAAGCGTTTGTTTCTAAAACAAGTACGAGCTGTGTTATTGACACAGGCCACAAGGGAATTGAGAAGACTGTTGGAGGAGATGTTAAGAAAGCTGACATGCTTTCAGTTTCGATCTTTGCTACTACATACATATGGGTACAGCTGACCTTGGCTTCAAAGAAAAAACCCTAGACTAAGACACAAGAGACCTGGGTTCTGCTCTGAGCAGGTAGCATCATCTCTCAGGCCTGTTTTTTCTTTCGCCTCCAAATACAATTCTCTATGTGCTTACTCTATCATCACTATTCTCATTTTCAGACGATGATACTCTAGCACAGAGAGATTAAGCTAATGCTGGCAGGAATTTGAATTCAAGGTCTGTTGTCAAAGCCCGTAGTCTTTCTACTCTGTTGTCTCATCTCTCAGTGGCAAGTAAGGGGGTCAGACCAGGCAGACCAAGGAATTTCTGGACTTGAAAAATCTTATGATCCTTAGTGGCCTGAAATTGTGGTTTCAAGAGTATTTTAAATACATACTCTAGTGCTAGACAAAGCCTGGCTAGTTAAGGAGCCTTCTCCTATTAATGAAATCTTCAACACCAAGGGCAAAGCTGGGGTACAAACCAACTTGAGAGCCAGAGTAGACAAGAAATTTTAGGAAGCCCTGAAGAGGCCCTTAGAGAATACATATCCTAATTCATTTTACAGATGGGGATATGGAGCCTACAAAAAGAGAAAAGCTTGACTGGGAACGTGCGGAAAGTGGGTAATGGAGGACACCTGGGTCCTATGCTTCATGGTCTCATACTTTTTATCTACTCAGTCTTCAACTTTCGGGCCATTCTGATCTTCTCTTTGATATTTCTTTTCCAAATGCTGGGTGACAGGCAGGTCACTGTCCCTGCAGTAGACTCCCAGACACTTCTTATTGTAGATAATGGCTCTTTCTTTCTAACTGTCCCTGCTGCAGCCTTAAGCAATACTAAAGCTTAGTCTCCTTTGGCTCTTCCTGACTTTTTTTTCCCTTTAAACTACAGACCAAGTATGTTTGGAGGACAAAACTGGAAGAGACACATCAGCAATTACAGATCAACTTTCTACTTCTCATTCCCTCTTTTTGAAGCTGAGGAAACTGAGGCCCAGAGATATTAAATGCTTTCTCAAGCTTGAGTTAGGCTTAAGAGCCTGGGTCACAACACTCACCTCCTACTACAAAGTGACACTGAACACGTGGCATCAGAATTTATTTCAACTACTAGTGGTTGAACCTCAATCAAGACAGTATTTTTTTATCATCTCCTTGTGGCATCATAGTAACCATATAGGCATTATTCCCATTTTGAGGATGAGGAAACTACAGCTCAGAGAGGTTAGTCATACAGGAAATAAATGTCAGAGCAAGGATTCAAACCTTTGGTTTTAAAGCTTCCTCTCTTTCTCCAGCAGCATATGGCCTAAGGTTTTTAATAATATATAAAACAGTGGGAAAGATGCAGTTAATTAATCTTCCCAAAGACCAGTTATACTGTAGATAATGTTCATCTCTTGCCCTATGCACTTAGTACAGTAAATCTTGACATTATGCTAATTGTAGAGATGGTGAGGGGAGGGAGATGAAGGTAGAGAGGAGGAGTGGAGACTCTAATAATACAAAATGACAGACAACTCAAAAGAAGCAATTTCTGCTTTTGTGTTAACCTGATCTTTTGTACGATAGATTTGGGGTTT
This sequence comes from Vicugna pacos, assembly GCF_048564905.1. Taxonomy (NCBI): domain Eukaryota; kingdom Metazoa; phylum Chordata; class Mammalia; order Artiodactyla; family Camelidae; genus Vicugna; species Vicugna pacos. Next base: position 25,401,721 of record NC_133005.1, on the reverse strand, counting down.
TGTGTTTTTTTTTTTTTTTTTTTGCATCCTCCCCATGAGATCTTAAGTCTCCTTTATTCATGTCCTACTCATGTCAGGATTCTAATACCACAGGTGCTGATGAACCTTGGTTTCCTAATGCATTGTTTCCCAGCTTGGGTTTTTGATCTTTTGGCCTTATTCTCAGGCTCAGAACCTTACCTCTCTGCCACAGTCAATGTCCTAGTTTGATGTGATCTATAAGACCTGTGAGTCCCTTTTCTGTCAGGCATGCTGCTCCAGTGGGACAGAAAGATCCTCTTTAGTTTTAATGAAAACTAGGGAAGGAGGGGCACACAGGGCCTAGAGCCTTGTGTACACTACTCTGTCCCTTCAACTGAGCTGGACCTTATTGCTTTCCCTTGACAGCAACCCTCAAGAAAGCCAACTGTCTCTGGAACCAAAGTAATAAAATGTGGGCAAAATTCCTGGCTGGGGAGAGAACAGGAACAGCTGCTTCTAATAGGAGCTGCTCTGGTGGCCTCCCTCAGATTTTCTCTGTAGAATTCTCCAAGAGCCATCTGATGACTACACTGGCAGACAATGAACCTCTAAGCTACAAAATCAGCTCTGATCAGACATTCATCCTCCACACCTCGAAGGATGATGATGTATTGCTACTGCTCTTGGACCTTCTCAAACTCCAACCGAGGTTCCCCAGGACCATAATTACTAACATTAACAGTCCTTTGCATGCGTACAGTATCTAACAGTTTTATCTAGCACTTATTTGGAATGTGCCTTACACAGTTGGCTGGGTAGAAACTGTTACTCCTTGTTTATAGAGGAAGAAACTGAAGGCCACAAATAAGTACCCAACAAGTCCATGGGTTGCTTAGATCTCTTCCCATATCAATATTTACCTATTGGGTCTGCCTTTAAGACTTATTTCTTTGATGGAATCAAATCTCTGCTTAGAATCTCACTCATTAAGAAGCAACAGAGGTATTCTGCAAGGCCTCCAAAGCCATTTGCCTCTGAAGTCTATGAAGTGGGCAGCCGTCTCCTCCAGTTCTGTATCAGGCAAAATTTCCTCAGAAGTCTGGGGAGCTCTTGGCTTTCCATATGTTACCTGACTACTTTCTACACCACCCCATCTCAGGCCCACCTTCACACAAATGGGGCAGGCAGGATCCACGTTGCCCATATGGGTTGAGCCCTAGGCCCCTTCCTGTTGGTAATGCATATACTGCTGACCACTTGTTCTCCCCAACTGTTTTTGAGTTAGGCCCTCTCTGAGTCTCCAGATACTGCTCCAGAGACTACATCAGGAGCACATGACAGCCCACAGGTCAGTCAAGCCTGTAGAAAAGTTTCATTTGGGCTGCACAGTGCCTGAAAAAAGTAACCTAAGCCAGAAGAAATCAGAAAAAGAAGAGCAACCTAAACCCAAAGCAAGCTAAAGTTAGGAAATAATAAAGATTAAAGTAAGAAATCAATGGAATAGGAAAACAATGAAAACAAAAGTTGGTTCTTCAAAAAACATCAACAAAATTGACAAACCTTTAGCAAGACTGACCAAGAAAATAAGAAGATACAAACTGCCAAAACCGGGAATGATATCACTGTTGACTTTCCAGAGTATTTAAGATTATAAGGAAATCGTATGAACAACTTTAAGCCACAAAATGAGACAACTTAGACAAAGTGGACAAATTCCCAGAAAGACACAAATTATCAAAAGTGACTCAAAAAGAAATAGAAAATCTGAGTAGACCTATAACGAGTAAAAAAAAAAAAATTTGAATTAGTAATTAAAAATCTTCCAACAGAGAAAAGCCAAGGCCCACATAGCTTCACTGGTAAATTTTATCAAATAATCAAAACACACACACACACACACACACACTAATCCTTCACAAACTCTTCCAGAAAATAGAAGAAGGATCACTTTCCAACTTATGAAGCCAGTTTTACCCTGATACCAAAGCCAGACAAAGACATCACAAGAAAACTACTGACCAATAGCCCTAATGAAAACAGATGAAAAAAGTCTTCAATAAAATGTTAGGAAACCAAACCCAACACCATACAAAAAGGATTATACACTATGACCAAGTGGGATTTATTCCAGGAATACAAGTTTGGTTTAATATCCAAAACTCAATTAATGTAATGCCATGTTAGTAGAATAAAGGACAAAAACCACACAAACAAAATTCAACATCCATCAAATAGACTAGGAATAGAAGAGAACTTAGCCTGATAAAAGTCATCCACAAAAATATCCTACAGCTAACATCATACTTAATGGTACAAAACTGAATATTTTCTCCCTAAAACTGGGAAAAAAAGTGTCTACTCTCACCAATTCTGTTCATCACTAAACTGGAGGTCATAGCTGGTATAATCATGTAGAGGGATTTTTTTCTTTGTTAATGAATGTCAGAGGCCTTTTTCATCACAACAGTCCCTCCCTTTTCCCTTACCCTGCTTCATTTTTCTTCATATGTACTTATTTGTTTTTCCTCCACTAGAATTTAGACTACATGAGAGAAAGCTATTTTCTTCACTGCTACATTTCAAACACTTAACACTGTGCTTGGCACATGGTGGACACTCAACAAATACAAACTGTATGAATGAATGTCTTTAATAAGTTCATATACAAGACAATGAATAAAGGGGGAAACAGGAACCACTGGCCCAAGAGGCTGAGAAGGACCAGGGTTTTACGTCATGGGGAAAGAGCCAATGTAAAGTAATAGAAAAAAAATCTGGTTCTCTTGAGCCAGATTCTTAAAAGTTCTACGCTGAGCTCTTTCAATCACTGCCTGTGTGACCCTCCCTAAGTCTCAGTAATTTACCAAATGAGAATATCACCACCTATCTCCCAAACTGTTATCAAAATGAAATCAATTTATGTAGAGCATTCAATATAGCACCTGATAATATAGCAAACACTACAAGTAATTATACATTCTCTGATACCTCTGGCCTTCAAAAAGAACCTAGAACTACTTTAAAAATTACCTAGCCCCACCTTACTGAAGTACATAGATATCTATAGGGCTGTTGCTCCTAAAACATGGCCTTCATACTCATTTTAACTTTATGATTCTTCTTTTACCTCTCCCTGTTAGCTTTCAGTTCTCACCTCTAGCTGCTGCTAATATGCTAGCTCCTCCTCTCCTTTTTATATGCTGCTTTTAATCTTATGAGGGTTTAGAAACCAGATTGCTAAGCAATTTTACTTGTTACATGTGAAAACAGGAATAAATTAGTGATGTACAAGGCCTTAAGGATGACAATGCTTTGCTTCCTTCTTTTTAATAGTTGGACTCTGAAAAATTGAGATAAATAAACCACTATATGGATATCAGTATATTATACACTTTTTTATATGGAATCATTTATATTTTAAAATAGTCAATAGTGGAACTTCTTCACAGGGCAGTTGTTACAAGAACAATAAAATGCAAGCCTGATGCCCAGGTCATGAAAAGGCCAGAAGCTATAGAACTTTTAGATCAACCAAGACAAAAAGAGGTGACAGCAAGAGCTTGGAGTTTCAGCATAGGAGGGAAGATTGGCCAACAGGGATTCCAAGAGCATCAAGTTGGGGGAACAGACCCTGTGTACCCTCAGGTAGGCCGAGGAAAGAACAGAATGCCCCTTGTTACAGTGAAGAGAGTGACCTATATCACTGGCCAAGGGCGAAGAGAGAGATGGTGAGAAAACCAGAATGCCCATGGCTTCTGATACAATACTAGACTACAGTATAAGTATTTTTTTCTGGAGCAGTTGAGGCAGGGCGGGGTGGGGAGGGGGAGGTGGTAAGGCAGGGAACCTAGGGCCAAAATAGGAATAGCCCTCCTCTTCTGAGATGACAGCAGGTAACATGGCAACAACCCAGTGGAACTAGTCAGTGAGTACAGACACATGCTGAGGATGGGCTCTTGAAAACAGCTTATCTGTACCAGCAGTGGTCTTGGAACCAGGGTGTATGAGTGCATTTAAACCTGCGCTCTGCAGCCCACATGCTGCAAGTCATGGTTGCCGATACTGCCTGGTTTTGTCTCTGTGCCCTAGAAAGACTGAACTTGGGGAACGACTGAACTCTGGGTAGGGCCTGCAGAAGAAGGGAAGGAGGGAAGGGCACCGGAGAAAATTTACAGTTTAAATTTCCAGAGCAAAACCTTCCCTTTTACTTTTGGGGAGTGGGGTGGCAAATAGTTCAGGGACTGAGATGCCAGGAATACTTGTAACACTTTCTTCTCACTTTCTCTCTTTTCAGTCATGCTGTTTTACAACTCACAAAACTTTCCAACTTGCATTTCTCATTTGATTTTCTACAACATTCTGCATGGTTGGTGTACACAAAATAAATATGTGGAGGTGTGGGTCCAATTTTACAAAGAGGGAAATGAAGATTATCTAAAGGCAAATGTTGAGAAAGAAGATAAAAATCTAGGTTTCCCAACTGCAACTCAGTTCTCCGGGTCCCTATCTGTGCTGGCCCAAATATTTATAGCATCCCATGTGTTACAGATGTTTTCTTCTCTTTCCAGTCATATTTAGCCTAAGTCTCTGCTTGCTTGAAGGTTCTTCATATCTTTCAGCCTCTTGGCCCCCCTCACTAAAAATGCCAATGCTCAGAAGGGACCCCTAACTCCTATTTGGCCTGCTGGGCCCCTCAAATAGCTAGACCTCCTTTCTGAATCCCTAAGGAGATCTGTCTTCTTGAACTTTATTAGAAAAATCATGATGCCAGGGGTATCAGCAGTCCAAGGAAAGTCTGCCAAGTCAGCGTGAACAATGGTATTCAGTTAGACTGACCTGGGTTCTAATAGTTTTATGGATTCCCAGGTGTAAACCCTAGGCAAACTAATTTTCCCAAGCCTCAACTCCCTCACCTATAAAATGAGGTTTTGTCTAATTTAAATGAGATCCATAACACAATTGGCTCTTCATGTGTCGATTTCTTTTCCTGTCTCACTATCTTCAGTTTTCCTTCTAAGCTTCCCCATCATACAGCCCCACTCTATCGCCCCATCTTCACCACTATTCATGATTACATTCTGTAGGATTGATAAAACCACAAGATTTTCTGAAGCTGACTCTGGGCTTGGTAGGTCACAATCAAGACGGAAATCAGGAAAGTCTCTAAGGGCTCTGAAGTCATGTTAAGAGAACTTATGAGAGAATGGGCTTAGCTGCGAGGTCCGGGATACTCCCCAGCAGAAAGCAGCTGGCAGAGGAAGGAGCTGCTTCCAGAAGGAACTGGGCCTGCTTTGCTTTATTCACGGCAAATGATCCCAGGCTGTCTCATGGCAGCTCTAAGAAAGCAAGTTCAATTCTCTCAATACAGGAGGCTGCTTATGACAATCTTTTAGGCACAGAGTAGGAGAGTAATTATATTTAAGTACCTGTACTAAGGGTAAAACTAAGCCCCCAATCTAGTTATCCTGTATCTTGGCCCAAATTTGCCCAGAGTTTACCTAGGTACTTTCACTCACCAGTACCAAGGCTGAGCTCAGCCAGCAATTTCCTCTTTTGGGTTACAGGGTCAGCACCAACTGCCTTAGGGAACAGAGCTCACCTATAACAGAGAGAGAAGTCAGTCAGGATCTTGCTCAGAACAGGCATGAACTTAGGTCAATGCAGACAAAGGTCCTGCCCTTACATGTCTTGCATCCTAGCAAAAGCTAGGTTACCAAGTAAATACATAATTTCAGGTTTGTACTGAGTAGTATGAAGAAAAATAAACCAAAAAATAAATAAATAAAGCAGAGTAAGAGAAGGAAGAATGACAAGGAGTGAGAATGGGGTCTATTTTAGATAAAATGGTCAGGAAAGACTTCTCTAAGGGGTGACTATTAGATAGAGACCAGAATGCAGTCAAGAAGCAGGATCTGCAAAGGTCAGAGGGAAAAGTGTTTCAGAAAGGGGAAATATCAAGTGCAAAAGACCTGAGGCAATATTAGGCAAGAATAAACTTGCTATGCCATGGAACAAGACAGTCAATATAGTTAGAATGCAGTGATGAGGAAAATGAGGTTCCAGGTATACATAACCTGGAACCTAGCTAGGACAAATTTTCAAGCACTCTGAGACTGGTTGCAGGTTTCTATGCTCATCCTCTCCTCTACTGGGTAAAGATAGTTGAAAAATGGAGAAACTCCCATATATACTTGGAATGTGGGATAGACGTAACCAGGTAAGGTGAATAGCAGCACATGCCAGGCACTACTGTAAACCCTCTATCTGTATTAACTCATTTAATACTTACAACACTCTTTTAAGGTTGGTGTGCTATTAAATTCCCCATTTTACTAATGGGGAAACTGAGACACAGAGAAGTTAGTAAATTTTCCAAAGCTGCACAGCTAATAGATAGTAAACCTGGGACTTTAACTCCAGACGTCCAAACTCCAGGGCTTGCCCTCTTAACCACGTTATTATACCACTTCTCAAAAACAGAAGAAAGAAGACAGGAAACATGTTCTCTAGTCCTAGCTGACATGAATGACTCAAAGTCCCTATTTACCCTCAAGCCTGAGATCCTCTTTTATTTTACTTACAGTCCAGGCTTTTTACTGAATACCGGTTTAACGACTCCTGAGTCCTTCAGCCAGGAGTTCCAGAGGCTACTGGGATCATAAAACTATGATGTTAACAACAGCCACTGAAAAGCCACTAACATTTAATACACACTTTAAATAAACCTGCTATTGGGATAAGCACCTTACATGTACTATGTTATTTCAGTGAAGTGATAGCTGCTCTTCGACATGGGTAGAGGGACCTGTGGGGGGAATCCAGTCCTGGAACAAAGCAGTAAACACAAGGAACTAAAGGATCTCTGTAGGCCAGGGTCAAAGTACAAAAGCAGAGGCACTAGACGGGTGGCTGGTTAGGAATGGACTATCAGCACTTCCAAATAACATGTCAACAAACTGAACTCATCTCCTACTTCCCAGCCCCTACGGTTCAGTAAATAGTGTAAAAATTCTCCCAAGTACATTTTTAGACTCCGAATGTTCATGCTCTCCAACTCCTCTTTTCTCACTCCCCATTCCCGCTATTACCAAGTCCTTGTGGTGTGTGGCTTTGGGTTGGTGTTTTTTTTCTCTAAGAGCTTGCATCCAAACCATCTTCTTTATTTCCTGCTGTGTCAACTTCCTCTTGGTAGGATCTCATTATCTGCTGCCTGCCTGCACTGCTGGAACATTTCTTAGAATTTATTGACATTACAAGGGCAAGCTCTTGTAGTAGCCTCTTCCCTGATCTCTCTTTCACCAGTCTCCCTCCACCCCTCCCACTTCAATTCACTGGGCCCACACTGCCAGACTAATGTTCCTAATGCCACTCCCCTGTTCAAAAACAATCATGGTTCCCAGTCACCTAAGCTTTGTTCTCTACAGACTCTCATACCATGGTCTGGTCATCTATCATCTGCCATACCTCTACTGTGGGCTTTCCAGATCCCATACTTTTGCGTCTATGTTGTTGTCTCACCTGGAATGCCTGTCTTCATTGGTACATATTCAAATCCTTCTTAACCTTCAAGGGCTAGCAATCCAATGAATTTATCCTGAACACTTTCTCACCCTTCTCTCTGTCATGTTCTTGAAACATCTCTAGCTATAACTACATCTGGCTCTGGCTTCACCAACCACTAAACCCTCAGCACTACAGTTCCCCTATTCTTCTTCCTTGTAAAGGTTCTTGCTGTTCCAGAGAATGAAGACCTAGTCAGTTAAGATTTCTGTTCACATTTCTGCTACTCTTATCGTACTCTGGATCTATCTCCTAACAAGAGACCTGAGTTCATATCTGAGCCTTAGATTCTCTAACTACAAAATTAGGATACAAATCCAATCCTGCCTACAATACAGGGATTTTGTCAGAATCAAGGTAATAACGGAAGAAAGAGGAAGAGTTAAGATGGGAAACTCTGAGAGTTTCTATGCTCATCCTCTCCTTTACTGGGTAAAGATAGTTGAAAAATGGAGAAAGTCTTTATTAGCTCTTTTGGTCAGCTGCAAAACCCCAAGTCTTCTATCCAATCAACCAAAAAATACTGCCAGGGCCTCGTAAGCCATGGTCCCATCTCTGGGATAGTGGTTATAAAGGATGCAGGAATGAATGAGAACAATCCTTATCCTTGGGCTCTTTGCAGTTAAGGGTAGGACTGTGTCAACTTCCTACAAAGGACTACTTAAGAATATTAGGTGGGACCTAATAGTTCCAAGAATGCTATGTATTGTAAAAGTGGAAAAAGAAATCAGTCTGAATAGAAGTGACCTCAGAAGCTTCATAAAAGTAAGGGCTTAAGCAAGGCCTTGATGCAGGGTGACAGAAAAATACGGGCTACTATGCACCAGGCACTGGGCTAGGTGTTACACTTATTAATCCTCGTAATACTCTGTGAAGCAAGTGATGGCACGCCCATCTTATGGCCCAGGTAACTGAAGATGGGTGAGGCTAAGTTTACTATTCAAGGTCAAACAGCTAGTAAGTAGCAGAGCTAAGATCTGAACCTAGGTCTGCTTTACTTTAATCCAAAGCCTATGTGTTAGCCTACTTCATGGTCTGCTACTTATTATGTAGCAACATGAAAGGAGGCCCAGATTAACTGTGAAGGATTAAAATCCAGTGATTTGAATGGGGGGCGGGGGTGTAAGGGGAGAAGAAGAGGTTTATTGCTGCTATATTTTTTCCGTAAGACTGTGACCTTATGGCAGGTTTAGGGTCTTATTAACTGGAATAGCCCAAGTATCTGACACAGAGCCTGGCAAGTAGGAGACGCTAAGTATTTGGGGAACTTGCCAGTGAATAAAATACCTGCCCTACTAATGTTGTTCTAAGGTCCAAAATCTCAAGCTTCATGTTCTGACTCTCAGCCTGGATACCTCTAGTATCTGCCAGCTGATGGTGCCCTTTCCCCATACTTGTTTTCAGGAGTTAGGGGAGAGATGAAGAGAGGTGAGAAGAGAAAAGGATAAGAAAGGGAAGATGGGTGTTTAACACAGAAAAGAGAAGTAGAGGACAGGGTAAAAGGGAGAGCAGATAAAGAATAACTGGATAACCTAGAGGAGATGGACAAGTTTCTGGAAACATACAGTCCACCAAGACTGACTCAAGAAGAAACTGACACTTGAACAAACCAATCACTAGGAATGAAATCGAATTAGCAATAAAAAACCTCCCTACAAATAAAAGTCCAGGACCGATGGCTTCACCAGGGAATTCTACCAAACATACAAAGAAGAACGCATACCAGTCCTTCTCAAACTCTTCCAGAAGATTGAAAAGGAGAGAATACTCCCAAACTCATTCTATGAAGCCACCATCACCCTGATACCAAAACCAGGCAAAGACACTACAAAAAAAGAGAATTATAGGCCAATATCACTGATGAACATAGACGCCAAAATCCTCACCAAAATTTTAGCAAATAGAATCCAACAACACATAAAAAAGATTATACATCATGACCAAGTGGGGTTCATCCCAGGGACACAAGGCTGGTTCAACATACGCAAATCAATCAATGTAATACATCACATCAACAAGAGAAAGGACAAAAACCACATGATCATCTCAATAGATGCAGAAAAATCATTTGATAAAATTCAACACTCATTTATGATAAAAACTCTCACCAAAGTGGGTATAGAGGGAACATATCTCAACATAATAAAAGCTATATATGACAAACCTACAGCCAGCATAGCACTCAACGGTGAAAAACTCAAAAGCTTCCCACTAAAATATGGGACAAGACAAGGATGCCCACTATCACCACTCCTATTCAACAGTCTTGGAAGTCCTAGCCACAGCAATCAGGCAAGAGAAAGAAATAAAAGGGATCCAAATTGGAAAAGAAGAGGTAAAAGTGTCACTATATGCCGACAACATGTTACTATATATAGAAAACCCTAAAAGGTCCACACAAAAACTACTAGAGCTGATTCAAGAATTCAGCAAGGTAGCAGGTTACAAGATTAACATTCAAAAATCAGTAGCATTTCTTTACACTCACGATGAATCAACAGAAAAAGAAAGTAAAGAAACAATCCCCTTTAAAATACCACCCAGAGTAATAAAATACCTAGGAATAAATCTAACCAAGGAGGTGAAAGAATTATACACAGAGAACCATAAACCACTGATGAAGGAAATTAAAGAAGATTTTAAAAAATGGAAAGATATCCCATGCTCTTGGATTGGAAGAATCAATTTTGTTAAAATGGTCACACTGCCCAAGGCAATCTACAGATTTGATGCAATTCCTATCAAATTACCCAGGACATATTTCACAGAACTAGAACAAATCATAATAAAATTTACATGGTACAATCAAAGACCTAGAATTGCCAAAGCATTACTGAAGCGAAAGAAAGAGGCTGGAGGAATAATTCTCCCAGACTTCACACAATACTATAGAGCTACAGTCATCAAGACAGCATGGTACTGAAACAAAAACAGACATACAGACCAATGGAACAGAATAGAGAGCCCAGAAATGAACCCACAAACTTTTGGTCAACTAATCTTCAACAAAGGAGGCAAGAATACACAATGGAATAAAGACATTCTCTTCAGCAAATGGTGTTGGGAAAACTGGACAGCAGCATGTACAGCAATGAAGCTAGAACACTCCCTTACATCATACACAAAAATAAACTCAAAATGGATCAAAGACTTAAACATAAGAAAAGATACAACAAACCTCCTAGAAGAAAACATAGGCTAAGCATTATCTGACATACATCTCAAAAACGTTCTCCTAGAACAGTCTACTCAAGCAACAGAGATAAAAGAATAAACAAATCGTGCCTAATTAAACTTACAAGCTTCTGCACAGCAAAGGAAACCATAAGTAAAACAAAAAGACAACCTACAGAATGGGAAAAATTTTTGCAAATGAAACTGACAAAGGCTCGATCTCCAGAATGTATAAGCAGCTCATATGACTTAATAAGAAACAACCAAACAACTCAATCCAAAAATGGGCAAAAGACCTAAACAAGCAATTCTCCAAGGAAGACATACAAATGATCAAAAGGCACATGAAAAAATGTTCAATATCACCAATTGTCAGAGAAATGCAAATCAAAACTACAATGAGGTATTACTCACACCAGTCAGAATGGCTATCATTCAAAAATCCACAAATGACAAATGCTGGAGAAGCTGTGGAGAAAAAGGAACCCTCCTACACTGCTGGTGGGAATGCAGTTTGGTGTAGCCACTGTGGAAAACAGTATGGAGATTCCTCAAAAGACTAGGAATAGACTTACCGTATGACCCAGGAATCCCACTCCTGGGCATATATCCAGAAGGAACCCTACTTCAGGATGACACCTGCACCCCAATGTTCATAGCAGCACTATTTACAATAGCCAAGACATGGAGACAGCCTAAATGTCCATCATCAGATGACTGGATAAAGAAGATGTGGTATATTTATACAATGGAATACTACTCAGCCATAAAAACTGACAACATAACGCCATTTGTGGCAACATGGATGCTCCTGGAGAATGTCATTCTAAGTGAAGTAAGCCAGAAAGAGAAAGAACAATACCGTATGAAATCGCTCATATGTGGAATCTAAAAAAAAAAAACAAAAAAACAAAAAAACAAAAACAAACAAAGCATAAATACAAAACAGAAACAGACTCATAGACATAGAATACAAACTTGTGGTTGCCAAGGGGGCGGAGGGTGGGAAGGGATAGATGGGATTTCAAAATCGTAGAACAGATAAACAAGATTATACTGTATAGCACAGGGAAATATATACAAGATCTTATGGTAGCTCAGAGAAAAAAATGTGACAATGAATATATATATATGTTCATGTATAACTGAAAAATTGTGCTTTACACTGGAATTTGACACATTGTAAAATGATTATAAATCAATAAAAAATGTTAAAAAAAAAGACAAAAAGGAAGGGAATGACTGGGCAGGATTAAAATGTCTGACGCCTACAATTTGGGAAAGGTTTCTTTTTTATTCTGATTCCAGAAACAAAGTTGTTTTTTGTTTTTTGTTTTTTTAAGAGGAATAGTAGGAATTCCTCCTTATAAACTTTAAATGAAGGGAACTTGCTTATCCAAATCCCAGACTAAATCTGTCAGCAGGAGGTAAAGTGAAGCTCCTCAGGGATCCCATCCTCAGTTGTCACCACTGTCTTGCTCCAGCCCAACCCTCACTCACCTGGTTTAGGCTGAAGCTTGCAGAAATCAGAAGATATGCAGGTTCTTCCTCTATTCCTCTGCTTCTTCTACAAGGGTTACTCCAGGCTAATAAGCCCTGGGAGTCTAACCTTCCCTATGATAAGGAGATACAGACATCCTCTGGACCCAACCCCACAGCTCCCTATCATGAAAGCTTTGTTGAACCCTAAGGGGAGAAGTGTTTTTCCCTTTCTGCTAAATTTCTCAAATGTGTGTGAATGTACTGGGATGAAAATATGGATGAAGGAGGCAAGGTCCCTTCAGAACTCTCTAGATCCTGGGTTCTAATACAGCTTGACCCACTTTAGATCTGACTTGCATATTATACACACACAGCCTCTCTTCTTACTAAATTAGTAGAAAACAGATAAACAACAAGAACCTACTATATAGCACAGGGAACTGTATTTAGTTTCCTGTAATAACATACAATGGAAAAGAATCTAAAAAGAAAATATATATGTATATGTATAACTGAGTCACTTTGCTGTACACCTAAAACTAGCATTGTAAATCAATAAACACTTCAATAAAAAGTAAATCTGAAAATAAATAAATTAGTAGGGAGAGCACTGGGCTGAGAGAATACCTAAAGGCTAGTTCCAGCTCTACCTCTAATTCACTGTATGAGCTTGTCAAGTCATTTCACCTTCCTGGACCTTAGTTTCCATATCTATAAAATTAGGTTATTAGTACCTACTCTTCTGAAGGATTTCCTGATGGATCAAACAAGACTGTTAAGAACAATTTAACGGTTCAAATCTACTTGTTTTAATATGAATGGCAAAGGAATGAGGGGATGATTTCTTTCAAAAATGAAATAAAATAAAAATAGGGCTGTACCACCTTTCAGTTGAAGGGATCTGCTCTGACTAAAAAGAATCAGGAAGAGCTGTGGAAGACACAGTGTCACTGTCTATACCTCCATCAAAAGACAGTCAAGGGGGAGGATACAGGTCAGTGGTAGAGTACGTGCTTAGCATGCACAAGGTCCTGAGTTCAATCCCCAGTACCTCCATTAAAAACAAACAAAACAAAATAAAATAAAGACAGCCAGGCACCAACCGAGACAGAAAAAGCTCAAGAACTACTTGCATTCAAATCCCAACAGGTTCAAGTAGAAAGAGGATAAGAACCATGAGAAATCATATATTGCTTAGGGAAAGTAACAAAAAGTAGTAATGACCAATTTAGTAGTGAAGAGCTCAGGCTCTAGAATCAGACCTAGATCTGAATCTCAGCTCTGTATCTGATTAGGTTTGACCTTAGGCAAGATATTTACATTTACGTTCTGTGCCTCAGTTTCCTACATTTGTTTTAAAAGATTTCCTACTTCATAAACATGTTATTGGGAGAAATAAAAGAAACAGCATGGGAAAGCCCTTACCTCAGGGCCTGGCATAAGTGACTCAATGATAGGTATTGTTTTTGCATTTTAAGTGCCACAAAAGGATGAATCAAGCAATTTAAAAAGGCCTAGGAGAAAGGAAAAAAATGTACATTTGCTATTACCTATTATGTATCATGCCCTAAGCCTTAATTATTCTCATTTATTCCCAATCACCTTTTGGAATCCATAGAATTAGCCCCATCTTACAGAAGGAAACTGAGCCTCAGAGAAGTAATTTGTCTAAAAACTACACAGTTGAGAAACAGAACTTACTTCAATAGGTCTGACTCAAAAGACTGTTCTTTCTACTACATATATATATACACCTTGCACTTCCTCATGCTCAAAAATAAGCTCTGTATATCAAAGTAGGTTCCAATAATAAAAGTTTTAGGGAATGGACCCAATTCTCCCATTGTGTACTTGATGAAGAAACTGTTGGTTTTGCGTGCCTGGGGAAAAGATGGGCAGGAATAAAATGCAACTGCACCATCAAGTTCCAGAGTTGTGGACTTGACTTACCAGACCCTCCCAATGGACTCTCAGATTTGTTACAGTAAAAGAGGAGATAGGGGCTTTTGCCAAACTGGATACCACAATCTAAAGGACAAGATATTATAAGATTTAACAAACGGGCAAAAAGCCATGAAAGGTACCTAGACTGAACTAAAATACCTGATCAAAATCCCTTATACTGGGAGGGAATACAATGCTATGAACACTTTTTCCCCTCAAGAGTCAGCATGTACTGTGTCCTGAGTGTACATACTGTCCCTATTTCTGGGAAGCACTTTACTGTGGCCCAGATGACTGCAAGTTAGTCTGAACAGAAGCACTCCTTCCTTTGGGCCAAACTATTATTTTGGAGCATTCCATTAAAAAAAAGAGGTGGGGGAGCAAGCAGGTTCTTACAGGAGTATATGGAAACCAGGAATTTACAGCTGACAAGAAGGGAAAAGAAGCCAGGAAGTGAATTAAGAGAAAATTCTGGCAAGAACTAGGGCCTGGATATCAAAGGCTTTTGGAAGGGTGGAGAACCAAGCAAAAGACCTAGGACAAGAAGGGGGTGCTTCAGGGGGCTAAGGAAAGATTTTGACAGAAGAAATTATCTCTTACATTTGTAAAACATTTTTTTTTTTTTAAATAGCATGTCCCTATAGAAACCCTGGTGTTTAGAGTACAGCTATCTCCAGGGGGTGCAGGAAGACTGATTGAAAGAGGTGTTTCTGAAGTGGTATCTTCCTTGGGAGAGGGGAAGAAAAATGGAAGCTGGATTCTTTAGGCCTCTGGGGTGGCAACAAGGGCAGGAGTGAGCAGTCACAGGAGATAACCACAGCATAACCCAGGCTCAATCAGGCAGAGCTCATCTGCAGGTAGCCTCAGACCCATTTCAGCCACAGTCAGCACAACTGCCCACATCCAGCAGGGAGTACAAGACTGGCCACAGAGCAAACAATCCTTGTCTCAGAAGCCACACTCGCCAATCTATTTTAGTTCTGTTCCAGCTTGCTCCCAACCTCTTGGCCTCAAAACTCTAACTGCTTCAATCTTTGCAAGGCCTGCTTTTCCCAGCCTGGACCAACCAAACTCTATAGTCTTGCAGTTCTACCAGACTCCTCCCTCCTCACAAGAATACCTGACCTTGACTCTTGTGACTAGTTCTACTGTGGGGCTGCCTATGCCCTGGCATAATAAACCAACTGGCTGTGTTGCCTTGGAGGTTAAAAAGATGACCTCACAACATAATAAAAATGCAGCCAGGTCACAAAATGGTTCAGTAAAACCCTCTTCTACTCCCCAACAAAGACAGGTGTCAGGATGCCCAGCATATCACAAAAAGAGGCTCTGGAGGGCAGCTGGTTTCTTAATGACAGGTGATATTAGAGCCCTTGAGCCCAATCTTTGTCCATGTGTGAGAACATTATACATGCCATAAATAGACGAAACTCAATCCAGTCTCTAGGCTGCCTAGAGGAATGTTCAGAGAACACAACAGACATGCAAGACAATCATTTTTGCCTCTGCATTTTTGGGGGAGTTAACAGTATTTCTCCTTCCTCAGCTGAAGCTGTCTTCAGTTTCCCCCTCTTCCTTCCCTAGAAGAACCAACCCTGCAGGAATCATCAAGGGAGGAACAAGTAATTACTGTTTCTTTTCTCCATGCTAATGAGACAGTTGGATGGTTCCCCTTCCCCCTCCTGAGTTGAAGAGAGAATCTAAGGCTTTATAATCTGTAACCAACACACCAAAGCTGGGACCAGACACTGCTCTGCAACTAAACTGTGCAGAAGATGGCTTTTTGTCTCTAATGAGAGCAGAGCTAGAAGAGGCCCCACCATTCTACAGAAGGGGTGGTAAGACCAGAGGAGAGGATCTGTCCAAATTCACAGAAGGAAGGCAGTGGCAGGGCCAGAATCAGTCTCCTTACTCCCAATCAGGGCACTTCCCACATCATCTAGACGTTCTATGGCACAGAATGACTTTGGAGGTGTCCTCAACATGGAACCTGGAACTGCAAGTTTCAAGCTCACATACCGGTTTTTGAATAGATATTTAAAAAACAATGACAATCCTCTGCAGAAGTGGACTCAGCCCCAGAACCCCAGTTTAGGGCAGGGCAGGGGGCAGGGGAGTGTGGCCAAGATCCGAGAGACAATGCCAATTTTACACCAAAATTAAAATCACAAGTAGATGGTCAGGCAAAAAAAAAAAGAATCTATGAATTTTATGGGATTCAGCTCAGTTACATGAAGACTCTAGATACCATGGGTGGGGTCCAGAACTAGCCTTAAGAATGAACCTCAAGTCTGGTGAGTAAAGAACCACTTTAATATAGAACACTAGGACCTCAGTCCGCTAGACAGATCCTCACATTTCACAGATGAAGAAACTAAATCTAGCACTGTTGGGAGCTTCAAGGGGAGGACCCAAAGTAAAGCAGCAGACTGAGGGATGCTATGGCCCAGAGCTGGCCATCACCTGTCTGCCTAGCCATGGTCAGAGAAAAAGGAAGACAGGGTCTCTGGGAAAAGGAGCCAGAATATATGTAAAGACTGTGCTAAGAAGAAAATGGTTCAAGTTTCTAAACTGAAATAATCTGTAGATTCTAATAAAAATTTTTTTTTAATTTCTTACTTTTTTTAACCTGAAGACTGGCTTCTTTCAGCCCCTAAAATCTCTTCGCTTCCCTCTCACTGTCTATCCTAGCTGTATCATTTCAGGTTGGATTCAGCAACTCAAATCCAGTCCTCAAACTAATTCTGATTCCAGGCAGGAAATATTTAAAACAGCCTTGGCCCTAACTCCCACCCTCTAGCCACAGGGCCTGGATGTCAATGCCTCCTTCCTGTCTCTTGTACCACAGAGTTGACTGTGGGGCTCCTTGTGGTAGACTAGGATATTGCCAGTGCTGACCACCCGGCTTCACCTTCCAGAAGGCATAAAATCACATGCTGTGTTCTACAAATTGGCCCAGGTCCATGTGAGAGCCCCTGCCTTAGGTCACCTGCCTAACACCTCAGGCCCTCCTAGGACTAAAGTCCAGCTCTGAATCTAAGGTTAGGCCTTCCCACCAGTGGCCACTCTTCAGAGACTGCCTGCCAGCCTAGACTAGTCCTTGAGTATGCTACAGCCCCCACCCTTCTGCAGGAAAGGCAGCATGTTATAGTAAAAACAGCACGCATGCAGACCTTAGGTGTAAGCCCTGGCTCAGGCTGCCAAAACTGGGTATCCTTAGGCATTGTTATTTAACTGCTCTCCCGTTTCCTCTTAAGAGCTTTGATTACTGTTTCTTCCACAACTCTTCCTCTGCTTGGGATGAAGGAATATTTAGGTATTTCCCTGTATCCTCAATGAGTCAGTCACTGTCTACTGAATGATCCTCTAAACCTAAGTTCTCACATCTGTAAAATGTTATCTGTGATAATATCACCTATCTCAGAGTTATGAGATAAATAAACAAAAAAATAATAATTGCCCAGATCAGAGCCTGGCCCTTTTCCCTCTACTGTATCATGGATGCCAGGGCCAAATGTTTGCCTTTACTGAACCAGACTGCCCTTCCTAAAGACATTATGCCTTGCTGAACCCTAGGGTCAGCTGAATCTGACCCCCAAGGTCTGTTCCACTCCAGTAATTAAATTGAGTGCCAGTTGCTGGAACCCTGCCAGTGAAAAATAGCTAGAAATATGACTATTCTCCTCACAGTCAAAGGCAGTGAATTTGAAGCAGATTTTGAGTATGGACATACACAAATATTCCAGATTGAAATAAGGAGGGAAAGCCTACATCCTATGAGGTGGCTAAAATCATTTGAAGGGCCCGAGAAATGAAACAGATTGGCTGAGGTCAGATGATAAGTTAAAGGGAGAGATGAGTTTGGAACCCACCACTGCAGTCTCCTTTCTAGTGTTTTTTTCCTATCCTATAGGGCAAATGCACAATGTTGTAGGAAAAACGAAGTGAGGCATAGGGGGTTCAGTGTAGTGGCAGGGAGAGGCACATAAGGGTTGTCAAGTGGTACTTATGTAGCTGCAAAAGGCGACTGAGAAATAAATTCAGCCTTTAGTTTTGCAGGGGCTTAATGTGCTCTACAAATTAAAGGGTAGAAATAAATTCAATCTGGCCAGAACAAGTGCCAGCAGTTAGGGAAGGGAAGAGGATGTCCTCAAAGTATCCTGAGCCCCTCTCCCACACCACCAGCTGCTCCAGGAGAGCAAAACCTCTGCCCACTTATCCCCAACTTCACAACTCAAACTATAAACTATGTTCCAGATTTTCTAGGATATCTGTCTTTCCCAAAAGAGGGCCCTCAGACTTATAAACTGTGGGGTGAAATACAGAGAAGTAGCAGAGTAAGAGTTCTGCTCTGTGAAGAAAAATCTGATTCTTTTGTTTTATTCACCATATTCACCTGAACTTCTGGGAAGTTAAAATTTGCCCAAGGTCACAAAGCTAAGAAGTGCAAATCAGGACTTGCTTGCATCCTGTGTCCTTTTGTGACCATGATGACTTTCAGCAGCTTTGATCTTTACAAAGTTTTGAGCAATAGGTAGGGGAGGTGTTTTCTGTTAAATCATGCTGTCCGTCCCTCTGAAAAGTCTCATTTGACACCTCCAATTCATTTCAGGCTTAGTCCTGACATTTATCTGCTCTTACAGAACTTTTATAATTACCTTCTAACTCAGAGGTCACCAAACTTTTTCTGTACAGGGCCAGCAGTCTCTGCAGTATTCAGTTCTGCCAATGTAATATGAAAGCAGTCATAGATGAACAAATGAGTGTGGCTGTATTCCAGTACAATTTTACAAAAAAGAGGCAGCAGACTGATTCAGCCCACAGGCCAGTAGGCTGACACCTGTTCTACCTAATCTACTGTCTCCACTCACCCTGTCTCCCAATCCATCATACACACTCATATCACAGCCCTGCACCCTCAGTAGATTCCCTTTGCCTATAGGATTAAGTTTAAACTCTATCCTCATCCTCTACCATTACCTTCCCTGCAAACTGTACTCCAATCACAGCAGGCTGCCACCAGGCAACTTCTTACCTTCCACCACGCTCTTCCCTAACACCTGCATTGCCCTTCTCCATTCCTTTGCCAGTATTACCTATTCAGGGACAAGCTCAAATGCCAACACCTGTGAGAAGTCTTTGCTTGGTTCTGCCTTACATAATTAGTCACTATATGGCTGTCCCTCATTCACGAGTACCTCCCCAACTCCCTCACAATTCTAAGCTTCTCAGGGGCAGAGAGTATGTCTTTTTCAACTCAGTACCTAACAAAACACACAGTGTCCACTGACTGAACAGGCTTCTAGGCTGAGAGGAAGTCACTAGAACATGGGGATCTTTGGTTCCAACAGAATCATGATGTGTCTCACAGTATGAACAGAGCCTTCAGTTGGCTTCAAGGGCTGGCCCCCCTCCCATCCCATCATGTTCCCTGTCTAGCCAGGTAACTAATTAAGGTAGGAGCTAAGACCAGGCATTTCACTAGATGACTCTAGCCTATTCTGAGAAATGTGAAGAGGGACCCTATTTTCAGAGCTCCTTGTCCCTGACCTCAAACTGTATCCTTAATACCAGACATAAACTAATCCCACATACAGATTTAGCCCTAGATCAGCAACAGCTTTCTCACACACGCAGATCCTTGGTCTCCAAAGGCAGATTTCACCCAAGCCTGACGGAAAGGCTCAGGACATGCAGTCCAATCTCAACTGAAGAGAGAACTCAAAGGTATGTGGTAAGAATCATCAGGAGCATCGCCTCTGGATGCAAAAGGATCTCTATTGAGATTAAGGGGCTCTAGACAAGCCTGTAACCCCCGAGTGACTATCCTAGCTTGGGAAGCTGTGAGACCAAAGACTAAACTGCTGATGGGGAAAAACAAAACAAACACACAAAAGAATTTTTCTCCTAAGCCCAGAACAGAACAACATTCCATCTGGGTAAGTAAGCTTGTCACAGGCATGGGGTACTTAGCATATCTGCCATTCCAGGATTACAGCTGTCAAGTTTTAATTAGGGTAATTAGAGTTAAAAATGTAATTTCATTTCAGGGGTATTTTGAACAGATTCCATTAATTTTTTTTTTTTTAAGAACACAGGAAGGAGGGGAAGGCTGAGTGGAGCAGAGGATTTTGCCATCAGAGAAGCAAAGCCATGTGCCTGGGCCAGACAAGCTTTCAAGCCACTGCCAAGAACCCCCAGCATCTCTGCAGGCTTGGCCCAGGGGACAGTGGGCTGCTGCTCTTCAGCTTTCCTCCCTAGTTTCCTCCCTGAAATTAAGTTTTAGTCCACATCTGCTAATAAATCCACCTCCTTCTCCCCACCTGCTGCTCTTATGCTACTGCCATTCAATGGCTACACTCATAGCCTTAAGTTTAGCAGGAGGCAAGGGCTGTCAATCTGATTTGCTACAAGTTAGGGACTACACTAATGTCCATCCCTTTATCAAGGGTTCTTGGACACATCTTTATGCTTTCCTTTGTGCTAGTTCCCTGGTTTGAAGTGCACTCCTTGCCTTGCCTGCCTCTATTCTTACTCTTCCTTCAAAGCCAGATCACCCCACCGAAAAAAAAAAAAAAAGAGAGAGAGAGAAGGTGGAAGGTATAGCTCAAATGGTAGAGTAGTAGCATGCATGAGGTCCTGGGTTCAATCCTCAGTACTTCCTCTAAGAATACATAAAATAAACCTAATTACCTACCCCAACCAAAAAAAAAAAAAAAGCCAGATAAAAGTTATCTCCTGCAGGAAAGCCCACCCTCATGCCTCTGTGATCCTAGAGTACCTTCTATGTGCCTCTATTAAGACATACACAGAATACTGTGTTTTGTTTCCCTTTCTGTCTGATGCTAGATTGTGATGGACTGGGTCTTCATCTGGGAATCCTTAGTACTAGCACAAGCCTTGACATATTGGAAATACTCAACAAATATTTGTTGAATGACCAGCTATAGGGAGAATTTGGTCTGATCACACTGGTCAAGTTAAGCCCTCAGGTTCTGCAATGCCTAGAAATACCCAATCATGAGTCCCTTCCCCATCCTTGCACAGGGCCAATTCAGACACCTAACTCAGCCCTCCCACTGATCCCAAATGATTGATCTCTCCCATTAGAGCCTGCTCATTCCTTAGAGACCTTGGAAAGGAGATGAGAAAGCCAAAGCAAGCAGATCATCTCCCCTCATCCTCCTCAGCACTGGTTTTAAGGAATTTCCTCTAGTCTCTGAAGGATTCAAGGGAGAGGGCCTGAGTTCCAATTCAGTCTGTAGAAGCGTAAGGGATGGCCCTAGCTTAAAAGAAAAAAAACCCCAAAAATAGTTCACAGGCTTAGAATCAGTGCTGCAAATGCTCAGAAATGTTGTGGTATAGTACAACAGAGAAAAAACACATGACACAGGGCAGCCAAGTCACTTTGCTGAGCTTCAGTTCCCCTTTCAACGTATCCCGTAGGCTGTTAGGGGAAATGAACACACAAGGAGGCTTAATGCAGTATTTAGCACTAAGTGATTTTTTCCATCTGAGGAGGGAGCCTGTACTATATACCTAGCACTGTATTTATTATGTATGAGTTTATAAAGGTGAAGAAAACAATCAAAAGGGAATACAAGTTATCCATTTCCCCATTTGCTCAGGACAGCTCTGCCTGCTGGTCCCTAGGGAGGAGGGTTATACCAGCAGAACCCTTGTGTTGACAAGTGTAACCAGATCCATTTCATAGTAATCAGATTCTCCCAAGCTAGGAGCACTCCTCCAGCCTCCTCCCACGCTGCCAAGGCCTGGCTGTAGGCCCATATTGATCCATTTCTAATTAGAAGCAGTGTCAGTGCTTCTGACAGAAGGTCAGGGGCTAGGCTGCCTCTGCTGGCCCCTAGCCAAAGCCTGAAATGCCCTGTCCAGGGTAGACAGAGAATGGACACTTTCATGGTAGAAAAGTATCCCAGATTGAACTCATCATAAAGCAACATGAAATTTTAGAGCTGAAAAGGCCCTTTATGAGCATGAGTCTTGTTAAATTCCAGTTGAGAAAGCTATGGTCCAGAAAAGATAACTTGTCCAAGGTGATACAGAAAGATAATGCAGATGTTCTTACTTCTAGTTCCTTCCTCCTGAGCAGTGCTTCCCAACCTGGACACACAACAGAAGAACTCCGGGAGCTTGTTAAAAATACAGCTTTCCAGGCTCTACCCTAGAAAGTCTGATTTCGAGTATCTACAGTGGAAGTGACCCCTGAAATCACAGGATTGTTTGGAACTAGGTTCAAATACACCTTGGCTCATAATGGTGCCACTTAGAAGCAATCTGCTATTATTCAATATAGCCTTCACCACCTCCACCATAACAGAGTTATTCTAGGGGCCTTAGTCAAAGGATCTGTCATAAATGGTTCAGACTTCCTTATGGTCCACTAGCTTGGCTGTCAACAAAGACATTTCCCTTTCAAAACTAGTCTGAAACTACAATATCTCTTATGAAGATTAGAAATACTTAAGGTGGGAAATTCAAAGAATAATGGGAGATGGTGTGGTACTGAGTATGTGGGGCCGAAAAGTAGACACATGTCAGCATCTGTGTGTAGGGAAGGACTTGTGTGGCTATATAAGGGAGTGGACAGTGTGATGTCTGTGAGACAGGGTTGCAGATATTTTCAAGGTACACAAAATTCTGGGTATTTAGGTAGAAAACAGTGGGACAGGGGTATAGGAGGATAAATGTGTAGCAACATGGCAGGAGGAAGTAGATGACCTGAAGGTGTAAGGGAGACAGTATGGGTGTGTATGGAAAAGAAGAAACACGTGCACCTTTGTGACTCAACTGTATGTGTCTATGTCACAAAGCATACAAACCTGTAGGGACTGAAGAGTGTGTATTTGTCTGTGTGGCCTAGACACCTGTATGCATGAGAAAACAGACCCATGAGCATTTCTGATTTATCCAGTCCCAGCTTTACCTGAAGGTTCATATCACTCAAGGGCAGGCCTGTCCACAGAAATTTCTCATTAAAATTGACATTTTGACAACTACTAAAAAAAAAATAAAATGATAACAACACCTCTAACATCATGGGAGGTTAAAAAAGTCAATGCCAATAAAACACAAGAGACAGATGAGAACCAATTAGGCCATGATTACTTCTCAGCTTCACAAGCGGAGGTGTTATTTGTAATTAAATGTTGTATAGCTGATTCACATCTCAACTTAAAGGCCTGGATTTCCTGTGTTATCTGCGGAAGAAGGCAAGAAAGAAGAAAGAAGATAGAGAACAGTAACCAATAAAGTGTTAAAAAAAAAAAAAAAAGGACTGGAGCAATGGAAAGATGAAAGAAAGGGAAAAGGCTGAGAAGAAACCAAAAGCAAAAGGCAAGTGAGGAGGGAGAGAGAGAGAGGGAGAGAGAAGGGAAGGAAAAAAGAAAGAAAAAAAGGTAGAAAAGGCAGGAGACAAGAGAGAATTTCCTTCAGGCTGGCCTAGAAATTTAGCACACATTCTAGTAGGAATTCTAGCTGAGGTAATGAGTGAGGCCTGACCCCTGTACTTCCTCACAGCTTTTACTCGAACCATCTGAATGTTCTTCTCACCATCTTTGCCAACTGAACTTGCGAGTCTTCAAAGACATATGCAAATACTACCAGTTTCTGGAAGCTTCCAAGATTTCTCTCAGTAGTTCTCTCTCAAGAATTCCGTAAACTGCCAAAACACTTTATCATATTTCACCTGTAGCATTTAACATTCAACCTTATACCATGGGTATGTGTACAAATACAGTTCTTTCATTCATTCCACAAGTACTATTTGTGCCAGGCCTATAACACAAGGTTAACAGATAAATAGCACACTGTCCCTTCGCCCATAAGGTCTCAATTTTCATGAATGAGAGCAGACTCAGGTGTGATACAAAACCAGAGTACAGAATTAGAAACAAAGTAGAGAGAAGATCAAAATTAATTCTGTTTATGGAGAGATCACAGAAAGCTTCACTGAAGAGGAAGCATTTGAACAGTTATGACAGATGAGTAGGAGTTGTCAGGTAGAGGACAGAGAGCCAAGAGGGCTTTCTACTCAAAGGGAATAGTCAAAACAGTCATTCTCCTAAGCAGGAGCACAGGGAAACACTGGACGTTAAGCACTGGCCTGCTGACAAAAGGTAGTAAAGTGAGGTGGTACCAGACGGTATAAGCCTTGTAGCCAAGCCCATAGTTGAGATTTTTATCTTTCCAGTTGGGGTGGAGGTGGAGAAGAATACATATAATCTTCCTTATTAGTTGCCCTACTTTAGACCAAGTCCTCTCAAAACTGGAAAACAGGCCCAATTCCAGGCTCTGCCTATTGCAGTGGCATCACAAGAATTTTCCATGGAGGAGGAGGGCAACAGTGAGAGAAAAAGAAAGGATGGGGGGTTGGGGTGCAAAGGAGGGTAGCAGGACACAAGGAGGAAGGCGCTGGAGGGGAAAAACAGAGAAGAAGAGAAGAGGCAAGGAAGGCACAGGAGGGATGGGTCCATCCTGGCACTGACGCTCTTTGTTGCTGAGCTGTCCTCTACATCCTTCCAGGTAGAAAAAATAAGGTCAATTTGATGCTAGTGACAGAAATAGACTCTTGCGCCAAGATGAGGCTGAGCATGTTATTAACTGCCACCTCAACCCTCCCTTTGCTCAGGATGATAGGGCTGTACTAAGTAGGGGAGTTCACCCACCTCTACCAACCAATCCCAAAGTATGCCAGAAGCCCCTAGCCGAGTGCCCTAAGAGCATGAGGCAGGAACACCAAACAAAGGTCTGGAGTTCCAACAGGGGCCTGCCCAAGATCTATGGCTGCTGCTTAGGGTCCTAGAGGAAAGTTCTGCTTCTTTCTCTGGACCTTAGCTTCATCTGCAGAGCAAAGGAAGTAACGTGAGGCTGCGGGCTAAGATATTATAGAAGTTGCTTCCCATAGAGGGTGATGTTTAACGTGGGAATTTTCCTAACCTATCAAGTGTTTACTTCATTTTTTCCACTCCAAGCTATGGCCAGTTTGAAGCCAAGCCAGACCCAGAATGGAAGTCTTCCCTGACACCATCATCCATCTGGCCCTGTCCAAAGTTTTGTTCCTGCCCAGACCTTTTTATCTCATATGTCACAAGGAGATGCTCAGTCCCAAGGATGTGTTTTATCTGACCCACACAAGTTTGTTTAAAAACCCAGTTAACTGCCAACATTTAAAATCAGATCTCTTTTTTTTCCCTAACTTGATTTTTAGCTTCTCTTAAAAATATCAGTGATCTGGCAACACTAGACCCTCTAGGGTAAAAAATCAAATGATCCTATATGATCCTATAATTTATCTGATGCACTCTCAATTTCTCTAAAAAATTTAAGATAATTTATCATCCATTCCATAACATGACTTAATATAAAAGTATACTTCAAAATTACTAGTAATATTTAAACTAATCCAGCTACAAAAAATATTTTGAGTACATCAAAACTTCAGGAAGATACATGGTTTATCCTGTGATTTCACGCATCCCAGTTTGAGAAACTCCAACATAGTTTATCTATTCACTCAAAAAATACTTAGGTCCTATGGTAGGTACTGGGAAAACATTAATTAACAAGACAGACATGGTTCCTACCTTTGTGGAGCTCAAGGTCCAGTGGGACATAATGGAAAGAAGCCATATAAAATAGGAGGCACACACTATATACAAAAATAGATTAAAAAAAAAGTTTCTTCTGTATAGCACAGAAAACTATGTTCAATATCTTATAACAACCTTTAATAAAAAATATGAAAACAAATATATGTATGTATATGCATGACTGGGACATGCTGCTGTACACCAGAAATTGATACTCTGTAATTGACTATACTTCAATTAAAAATTAAAAAATTAAATAGGAGGCATAAAGAAACACTAAACTGAAGATTTCGCATATATTCCACAACCTAGTGACCCCTTATGATACTTTTTCAACCTCTTTAGATCTGTTTTCTTGCCTATAAATGGAAAGGGTTTTATCAGGCAGTTGCTGCTAAAAACTCCTTTCCAGCTCCAAATTCTATTAGCATCACAAGAACTTAGCCCAATACCCTTTTCAAGTTCCTAACACTTATTAGCTTCCTCCTTTTATCTGGGAAATCGTGATCAGTTGTCATGGAAATTACCATGCTCCTCCACACATTGGATGATGATGTTACAGTAATTACAAGAAGCCAAAGGGAACAGGCAGCAAGAGTCACTCAGAAAGTCACTCACTGTCAATACACAGGAGCTGCTCTAACTGAAGCGGAGGGCAAGGGGAACGGACCAGGTACTAGCTCATAAGTAAAACAGTTTTGATTTCTATTGGATGTTGTGATTTCTTTCATGAGACAGCAGGCCCATTTCACTTGTGAGTTGTTAGATGCAAAAAAAAAAAAAAAAAAACCAATTTTACAAGGATGAGGTTCACTGAGCCTTTACTAGTTTGTTTGCTGTTCCTGTGAAGTCCTAAGGCAAGTCAAAGACAGATTTGCTGGGCAACGGGGGCCCCAAAAGTTCCTGGTAAAATTAAGACAATTCATCCAGTCCCAGGGACTATGAGCACTATAACTGGGCAAAATCTCTTCAATATTAGAGTTCCATCTAGAACTAGGTTGACCCAAGCAGGTGGCAAAAATAAGTACAGCTGACTAACTGTTTCAAAGAAAAAAGCTAGCCTGGTGATAAATGCCAGTGCAACTGGCACTGGGCTTGGATAGCAAAGAAATCACATGAATTGGTGTGGGCTTTGACAAACTTGAGAATAAATATGACCTTAAAGGAGCCAGCCAATAAAGGAGCATGTGGAACGAAGGAGAGAAATGAAGAACATGATTCTGTAAACCCAAGCATTTTGTTAAATTGGCCTGGATCTCCAAAGGCTTACCCAAAAATCAGAGCTGCATCCCTTTGCCTCAGAGTCCCAAAGGAGTTAAGCTACAAGCTTCTTAAACATGGACAGGCCAGTGCACAAAGAGTCGTAATACAGGGAGTCCACTGTAGAGGGCTCAGGAAGTGAAGCCTGTAGAATAGTTGGGGACTTCCCACTCCTGTGAATAGGAAAATGCTCATGGGCAGCTTCAGGCTCCAGCCCCTGATACATTCTCAAAAATTTTACTCCCTCTTCAGGAGAACTCAGTTATCCTCATAGCCCACATGCCAGGGCATCTGATCTCATATTATCTCCAGTGAAAGCCCCAATCTACCCAGGCTGGGGTCCCACACAAGATAAAAATATTGCAGGCTAAACACAACCCAAGAGGCTGCCAACTCTGCAACCTCTGATCCCGAGGGTAAGATCCTCTGAAAATAACTGGAACAGAAAGGATTTAGGCGTTCCCTAACGACTCCGAACTTTTATCAGAGAAACTGCTTTTCTAAGGAGCTATCCAGGGTCCTAGGTTACTCAGCTCCTGAGCTTTAGAATCCGTGATTTCATAGCCTTCTTCTCTGGCTTGATCCACTGTCAACTTACTTTTTTTTTTAAGACTTTTAAAAGATGTTTGCTAACAGAAAACAGTCCTATTCATATGAGTATCACCCACAGCATCCAGCATCATGCCATCAAATGGTCATAGGCACACAGAATACTACTCCTGTAAGAGCTCTCAGTGCACACATCAAAGAACCTAAGGCCCAGAGAACTGAAAGTGATTTGCTCAAACTCACAGAATGGGGAAATAGTGAAAAGGAAAGGGTACAGGCTTTGAAGGCAAGAAGGTCGCTTCAAATCCAAGGCTGCTGTAAGGTCTTGGGCAAGTCACCCAACCTTTCTCAGTCTGTTTTCTCATCTGCAAAATAAGAGTACTATCTATTTTTGTAGGGCTGCCACTAGGATTAAGAGATATTGCCCACTAGATAAAACCACAAATTTACAGGAAATACAGAAGACAGAGGAACATATTAAACACACCACAAAGACACAATGAGCAAAATTTCTACAGGAAAAAACAATCCAGCTCCTTCAACAAAAAAGGGAGGGGAAAAAAAGTGAACTTACAAATTTAAAAAAAGACTTAAAAGACGTAACAACCAGGGGTAAGGGGTATATAGCTCAGTGGTAGAGTGTGTGCCTGGCATGCATGAGGTCCTAGGTTCAATCCCCAATGCCTCCGTGAAGCTGGGGGCGGGGAGGGGCAGACAGACGTAACAAACAACTAGAACATGTGGACCTTATATGAATCCTAACTCAACAAACTGTAAAAATAAGATTGTGACATTTACAAGAAAATTGGAAATTTGAACACAATCTGGATTTTAACGGTAGTAAGGAACTGTTAAATTTTATAAGGTCTGATAATGGCATTGTGACTGTGTTTTTAAAAATCATCTTAGAAATACACTATGAAATACTTAAGGACAAAATATGACAGCTAAGCTTTCTTCAAAGCACAGGATGAGGAGAAGTAGGTAGGGGTACAAATGAAGACTGACTATGAATAGATAACTACTGAAGCTGAGTGATGGGTACATCATGCTTCATTAACCTATTCTGTCTACTTTGTGTATGTTTGAAATTTTCCTTATTAAAAATAAAACCAAATTGGTTAGGTTTAAATACTGGCAACTCCGTTTACTAGCAGTTGACTATGGGTATATTTCTTAACCTACAGGTGTCTCTCTGTATGATAAGGAGCAACAGAACCTACTTCTTAGGGTTGAGGTGAAAATAAATGATTTTTAAGACACATTTATGTATTATATTTAAAATTTATATGCAATATGTAAAAAAATTTATATGTAAATATGTCATACATATAAATTTTATATAAATATATGCCTTATCTAAGATTATATATAAACTTAAATAGATTATACATACATACATACACACACACACACACACACACACACACAAGGGCTTAGCACACAGTAACTTTCAGTAAATATCAGCTCTATTAGTATGAATACAAGTTACCAAGTATGGTATCTCAACACAGTGGTCACCCAATTTATGGAAGCTATTGTTAATATAAGCGGCAGTGTCAGGTCTAGAATCCAGGTCGGACTTTTAATCAAGTACTTGACAAGTCCCCTCAACAGAAGGCCTAGAAACCCTCCTGTCAATGTCCCACTGACAGCTCTAATGCACCCCGTATCTCCTGACAAATACCCGAGGACCTGACATAGGATCAGGAACTGACTAATGCTTAATATGCCTCTCAGAGAGCAGGCAGGGCCACCTTATTTCCCCAAACCAGGTAATTTAAGGTACATTTTCTAATATTTGCTTATAGAACAAAGGAAAAAGGCTCTAAGATATGATCAATGTTCATGCCAGCCTTCAAAGTGATTCGGTAAAACTACAGAAAATAAACATCCAGCTAGGGTCGACCCGGCAGGATAAAAGCTGACAAAGAAATGGCAATTTTTCCCTAAGCAAATATACAAGTAATAGATGAGCACTCAGACACCAAACTCTTTAGGTCTTGGCATTCCCCTTCCTCCCCCTCCATTTTAAGAGAAGACAAACTCTCTTTTGACACACTTCAAGTATGACTGTTTGCTGGATTAATTTCTTCCCTAAAATAATGTAATTCATAGGCAAAGAGGCCATTCCTATCCTATCCAATTTAAATACAAATTGGCTTGGGAACAGTATTTGCCACCTGCTCCAGGAGGCTATGAGAAGGCACCACCCACCCACAAAGTATGGGACATGCCCTCCCCACTCTGCTCATTAGCAGGAATACAATGCCACTTGATATAGTCACCTATCTGTGTTTCTGCTCAAGTTGTTCCAGTTGCACAGTATGTCCTTTCCCCATCTCTGGAGCCTATATCTCCTGTGACCATACTTTCTGGAAGCAAAGGGGGAGGGGAGAGCAGCACAACAACTAAGATACCTGGGTGCTGCTTCTGGGAAGTCTGGGAGATTTGGTCCAGCCACAGAAATATTGGTGCTTCATAATTTATAATCACAACCAGACAGGATATTAGAATTGGGATGGTCCTGCATAATACATGGTGACTATCCTTATCCTACAAGGCCCAGCTCAAATGCTCACTCCTCCCTAAATGACCCTTGGACACCACACCCTCATGAAGTAATCTCTCCCTTCTTTGAACTTCCCAATCACTCTACCCCTTTATGGTACTGCTACCTGAGAGTTTTTATCGTGGTTCTTAAAATTAATATCTGCAATTACACACTGACCAGAATGACATAAAATGAAAAAGACAGACAATGCTAAGTGTTGCCAAGGACGTGGAGCAACAGGAATTCTTTCATTCACAGTTGATGAGAGTGTGATCTGATATGCCTCTGAAAACTGTCAATAACTACTAAAGCTGAACCCTATGACTTGAGTATGTGGTGGGAGAACATTCACTCACTCTTTCCCCTTAACAATTTTGCCTACAGTCCTTTGCTCCATCATAGCCTGTCTAAATGCTTCCGTCATTCTTTCTCCCAATCCCAAGCCTGGTCCAGATCACTCTTCTTGATCACTCTAGCCCAACAACATCTCCCCTTCTATGGAAAACTCTATTTACCTATTACCTCTGACAAATGACTCAAGGATTCTTCACATATAAATTGCATCATCTGGTTTCATAATGCATTTTTAGTAACATTATCTAACTTGCTCCTCACAGTAACACTGTGAGGAAAGCAAGATATAGGATATTAATCCCATTTCAAAGATGAGAAAATGGAGGTTCAGAGAGGGAAAATGACTTACTCCAGTTTACCTGGCCAAATTAGTTCCAAGGAACAAGAGTAGGACCTTAGTCTTCCGAACCAAACTCTCTACACCAAAACTGCCTTATTATTAGCTGTATCTTCATGATTACCTTCTCTCTTCTAAGAGACCATAGGATTCCTGAAGGCAAGAGTATGCTTTACACATTTACATCCCTCACAGCACCAAGGAAGACACTTAGTGGGGTCCATACAGTTTAGCTGACTGATTTCGATATTCTCCCCAACCTCTGAGGACAAACACAGGCATATTTCCTCTTCTTTTGAGACCTCATAGACAAGGCTAAATTGTTGGAAGAAATCATGAAGACAACATAGCATTCCAAGTAACATTTATTTTTTGAGGGTAGGGACAAGAGAAAAAGAAGAGCCCTTCAAGACAGGGTAGAGTCAATGTTCCCTCATTTCCTAGGGCTCCATGCTGAAGTGGTCAAAGAAGACTGGCAGAGACAGTAACAACGAACCATAGTTCCGTCACAGTTAATAAGTCACAAATTGATTAAGAGCCAGAAACCACACCTCAAATAATTCTACTTGTGAGCAAAATGGAGAGCTATTTTATTTCAAAACTGAGTATAATAAAACTTAAAATAATTCAATATGAAACTTAATTTTCTTCATTCCTAAATAAGAAGCTACACAGTGTCAAATCTTTCTAGAACCCAGCCAGAGAACTAATGTGAGGAGAACAGGGAAAGCGCTAGGCAGATGTATGAACACCCAAACCTAAAGGACAATGTTGTCCCCTACCTGAAGGTTCTTGACTTTACACACTGGGTGTCAGACACCTCAGCAATAGAGGATAAAACCTTGGACAACAGGCAGAAGAAAGGAAGAGAGGGAGGGAAGGCTGAAAATAAACTGAAACACTGGAAGTCAGATATTCAAATAGGTCTCCCTGCCTAGTGATACACCCATCAGTTCTGCTATTTCCAGTCAGAACCCTTAACCCAAATATCTAGGCCAGGGTAGCAAGAGGTAAGAACAAGCTAGGACCTGTTGTACTTCTCCCTGTCTCTCTCAAGACTGAATGTGATTTGAAGGCAGGAATCACGTGTTGTTTGGTTTTTATGTTCTCCTTAGGGAGTACACATAGCAGGTACTCCAAATTCCTGGAACAAATGGTTGAACTTAGGGATGGAAGGCCATTGGACTTCCAAGCACAATCTTGCTACAGCAGCTAGGTAAACTATTTAGCAGGGTAACTCTACCTAAGATCCCAATTTTAGTAAGAGTTAATTTAATCTGTGTGAAAAAGCATTTCAGGGTGAGTCTTTAAGGTATGAAGAAAACTTATTCTTGTGTTCAACTGATTCAAACATAGCAATATTATTATATTGGAAGCACCATTCCTCAGTGCCAGCTTACAGCCATATGGAAGAACAAAGTCCCAAAGCCTTAAAATGGTCTGTGTAAGCAGGGAGCAACATTTGACTTCTCAGTGTAGCATGATCATACCTTCCAGAAAGGAAACCCAGACATAGAGAAATAATGAGTTTTGGAAATGATTCTTTTAAATCTACTGCTGAGCTTGCTTTCCGTAACAAAAAGAATTAAAGGAAGCTAAACAAACAGATCAACAGATACCATGCAAACATCACCTGTAACTAGGCTTAGTGAAATCCTTAATAAAACAGGAGACCGCTAAATACCAAGTAAATACCTCTAGAATGAAGAAAACCTGGCCAATAACATTAAGCTTCTAAATCTGGCCTTCTAAATAAGAATACTTACTTGGAATAAAGCAATGATTCTTATCTTGACAAACAGAACTACTCAGGCTCTAGAGATGGCATTTCAAGGGTCAGGTAACTTCAGCCGAGTTGTCTACCTCATAAAGCTAAAGCTCTGAGGAAATGCAAATTTTTGGTCTAGTGTTTTTCCAGTCCTAGTACTGCTTGGGAATCTTATAGTGGTTTTTATTTTCCTTTTATTCTATGATTTTAAACACTTTGCCACCTATTTAGATAAGTTTGTTAGTCTTAGACTTCAAGTTTGCCCCACGGGACAACAGCTCCAAGTTTATGATGGAACTCAGTAGACTCAGTTTGATAAATTCATTTCACAAGCAATTTTTCAGCAATATGTCCACTCTAAAAAGCAATATCCATCTGTTTATATACTGAAAGGTATCTGTGAATCCAGAATTTAACCCTGTGAGATACTCTCAATCCTCTAACAAAGCCCTTCCTCCTTCCAGAGATGAATCCTTAAGCCACTTCCATAAAATCAGATATTCAGACCATTAAGAGGTCAAAGTATGATTCAAGATTATCCAGTCCAACCCCCCTGTTTAGAGACAGGAAGACTTGTCAGTAAACTTCAACCAGGGAGTATTAGGTAATTACAATTAACATGAGTTTGGCAAGCAGTAAGAGCCCATGAAAGCTATCTCCCCCAGTGGAACTGCACTGGGCATGTTGGGAAGATGGCCAGATTTGCATTTTAGTCAGTGGAGCACTCCATATACATGTGTCTGAGCCTCAGAAAACCTGAGTATTCAATCACAAATTCCCCACTCCTACTCCAGCATAAAGAGCAGAGGGCAGCAGACCGTCTAAATGGCTCTTTGGGGATATAGACTAGGATTCATCCTTCCTCATCTCCTCCCAGGAGGTACAGCACATTTATTCATATGTAGGCCATTATGAAGTAACAGAAAGACACTAAAACTCTAAGGAAAAAGGAAGGCCTGTAGAAACAGTCAGAAGAGATAACTAACAATAATACTTGAGCAGATGCCTGTCTCTAGTTATTCACCAATTATTCCTCCCTAGAGAGGAAACTCCAATCCTTTTTCTGTCCCCAGTCCTCACCCTTTGGCCCCACTAGATTATTTTATGAGGAAATAGGGCCAGAGAAGAAAAATGGCTTGGTCAAGCCCACACCAACTCAGGGACCAGACCAAAGATCCTCAGACTTAAGACTAGGCTCCCGATTCATCCCAATGCCCTTTCTCTCTGGTCCTGAGAGTCCATGAGCTTCATGCCATCATGGGTCTCAAACTTTCCTTTCAGTACCCAGGGGGCAGCTGTAGGACAGCAGGCTAATATTACTACTTGCCACCTTCTCCCCTCCAGTTGTACATTTTATATACAAAGCTAAAACTGAATAAAACTAGGTTTTTATGGACACTCATGTGAAAACCCTCCTATGTCCACCCCTACACCCCTACCATTGCCTAACTAAGGAAGAAATGGGAGGAGAGAGGGAGAGAGGGTGGGAGGGAAGAAAAGGGAAGAAAGAAAATCTCTCTCCATGAGATACACTGTCTAAATTATCATCCTAGAATCATAAAATGTTATTGCTAGAACGGACCCTGGGGGTCATCCAGTCATTATTTCCCATTGTTACTCAAATGAATAAACCTGGCCCTTTGAATAAGCATGGACTTTTGCCACCTGACAAAGACTGGAGCACAGAGCAGGGTCCCCAGTCTCTAATAAACATCCCTCCTGGTCCCTCCCCATCCTGTCCCACTCTCATCTGACCTGTCTCAGCCCACTCGCTCCCCTCCACTACAGTATCTAAGCTACTGAGTTCTGCTGCCCTTTTGAAAGAAAGCTCCTCAAGTTATTTGACTCATCTTTGTTTTCCCAATGCCTATCAGAGAGGAAGCAGAGGTGACTTAAAGAGGGACACTAATAAATGGAGAGAGCAATGCCAAAGGATGTTGTCTAGAGAAAACATAAGCTTTCCTTTCTTTTTTTTTTTTTTTTAACATAAGCAGTCTTCAGGGCTGTGCAAGGCCTGGATGTCTAAGAGCTAATATTTCCTCCTTTCCAAAACCAGCGTCTACATCATCCTGTTTAGCCAAGGACAGTTACCAAATTTGCTGTGCTGTACTCTCCCTCACCCCTGCTCCCCAGTCACTCCCCTCGGAGAACTACAATCAATAACTGGAAGAAGGTAAGTGAAAGCAGACGCTACATGAGAAATCCTCCCCACCTCTTATGTGCTCCTCCACCAGTGTCCTCACCTTAATAAACAGCATCCCTGTCTATACAACTGCACGAGGTGGAAATCTTGAAGTCTGCCTTGATTTCTCCTTTACCCTCCACACCAACAATCTATGATTGCATCTCATCATTCAATTCCATCTCTTCTCTACACACACACACAAAAAACATTCATTTGAGACACCATCACCTCTTGCCTGCACTACTGCAAAAGCCTTCCAACTGGTCTCTTTGTCCATGGTGCTCTAGCCCTCCAATCCATTCCCCAAACAGCTAGAGATATCCTTCTAAAGTACACGCAGGATCATGGCCCCCTCACCAAAATGAAGTCCAAACTCTTCAGCCTGGGCAATAAAGCCCTTTTATGACTTGGCCTCTGCTCTGCCAGTCTCATCTCTTGCACATCCACCCATCTCATGTTTATGCTCTACCCAGGAATCTTGAGAAACTTATTTAACCCCTCTGGATTTGTTTTCTCACCTACAGAATGAGAATAGTAATAGTATATACCTCTCAGGGTGGTTATGTAAAGAAATAAGTTAACACATGTTAAATGCTTAGAATGGCACCTGGTAGATACAGTAAATGGCCAAAAGTCTCACCTATTACCACCACCATCTCTAGACATGCTACTCCTCCTGCCTAGAACAGTCTTTCCTGTCTTGTCCTCAACTCTCCCAATATCTTCTTTTCCTAGTTTACGTCTTTCCCTTGAGGTCAAGACTTAGCCACTTTCTCCAAGGAAGCCTTCCCTGACCTTCCAAGGATAGGTTAATTACCATTCCTCTGTACTCTCAAGATGCTTGTCCCTGTCACAATTCTAACAATATTTCCTTGCCTGTCTTCCCTGCCAAGACACCCAAATTCCCAAGCTTAGTATTATGCAAGGCAGATGCTAATAATCGTTCCATAAATAGAAAACTTTCCAATAATGAGGTGCCCAGTGAAACAGAATCTCAACAGGTAGCCAATTCAAATGTTGGCCAGGTGGCTGGCTGGTTTTCATGACTTTAAGTCCCTCAACTACAGGATTGTATCCAATAAACAATTCAATACACTCTGACCTTATTATCACACTCAGGGGTTTAGACTTTAATATGTAGATGATGTTTTTGGCCCATTACATTTTTAAGGAAAGTGCAACATGCTCAGATCTGTGTTTGTTGACCTATTATCCATCTCTGCAACCCTACCATCTCAACCCCCTGTCAGCATCAGGACAAAATTCCAACTACAAAAACATAAATACATACCAGGAGAGTAGGTATAGCTTAAGTGGTAGAATGTGTGCTTAGCAAGCACAAGGTCCTGGGTTCAATCCCCAGAACCTCCTCTAAAATTAAATAAATAAATAAATAAACCTAATGACTTCCCCCCACCAAAAAAACACTTAAAAAAAAAAAAAGTAAAGAAAAAAAACCACATAAATACCATATCCCACCACTGCATCCCCCCAAATACACAAAGACACAGACAAACTAAAGGGAATTCTGAAAGACTATAAATGTAGCATTTAATTCCATCTTAACCACCTGCAAGCAATAAGGATCCATAAACACCCTCTAGGAAACCCAAAGCTAATCCCTCTTGTGTGCCTTTTGGAAAGAGGAGGGCAAAGAGAGGGAGCATTTCATAAAGGTAATCCATTTAATCATCCTGAGTAGTTCTGATCCGAGCTGCCGTCATAGCACAGCTATTCCTGATCACTGCAGCCCCATATGCCCAAACCTGGGATAGTGAGAAAGGAAGATGCAAACAAAGCGAGGGTGGGAAGTCCTCTGGGTTCTATTTCAAGAGCAGGAGATCTCTTTAGATGATACAGAAGAAGCTAGCAGAGATCTCCAAAAAAGACTTCAGTGATAAGGAACTTTAATATACAGAGCAGGGAAAAGAGGGGGAGGAAGCTTAATCAGAGGGGTACAATCAGGCCTAGGTTCTTGCTCTGGAGCTGCATGCCACACCATACTGCAGATGAGGACTAATAATCATTTTGGATTTACAGAGCACCATGGGGTTACATGAGGCACTTGAGAGTGCCAGCTTTGCCAGTCACAAAAGGACAAACATTGTATGATTCCATTTATATGAGGTACCTAGAGTAGTCAAATTCATAAAGACAGAAAACAGAATGGTGGTTGGGGGTAGATAGGAAGTTAGAGTTTATACAGAATTTCAGCTAGGGAAGATGAAAAATTTCTAGACATGGATGGTGGTGGTGATGGCTGCACAACAATGTGAATATACTTAATGCCACATAACTATACATTTTTAAATGGTTAAAATGGTAGATTTTATCTTATGTATATTTTTTACAAAAGAATAAATAAAAGCACACTGGCTTTCTCTTGTCTGCAATTATCAATTACATGACCCTAAGCAAGTCATCTAACTTCTCTAATTCTGTTTCTTCTTCTGTAAAACAGGGATAATAACAGTGCCTAACTCATACAGTTGCTCTAAGGATCAAATAAGATACTCCACAGAAAGTCCTTAGTCCAGTGACTCGTACATGGAAAGTACTTAATGAATGTTAGCTATTATTTCTACTACTACAACTACTACAATGCACTTTCACAGCCATTTCTCATAGTCCCCCACAACCCTGTGAGAGTTTACAGGTAAGGAAACTGAGGCTCAGAGCCACGAGTAGCTGAGTTCATGATGTCACATCAAATCAAATTCTTTGCCCATGAGAGATGTCCTGTCCTCACCAATTGTTAATTTGGTGATCTAAGTAAGGCAAGTGCCATAACCTCGCTATGCCGCAATTCTCAATTAGAACTGTAAAAAGGAGATATAAACCAACTCTGCGAACTCTCTCATAGAACTGGATGAGACATGAGATCAGATAATGGTTACAGAAGAGCACTATAAACCATAAATAAAGTAACTATACAATAAAAGTGATGACTTACGAGAACTGGTACACATGTGCACAAAACCTGGCCTCCTTTTAATGCTAAACTTCCTTTCAATGCTGGGACTAAACAACTTCCTTGTGATTTCAAATTACTCAGGATTCCTGGTCTTAAGGCCTGAATAAATAGTTTAGTGGCCCTTTCAAAAGGTGGTAAAGTATGGTAGAAATAAAAATATTACTGGACAGGTAGGCAGAAGACTGGAATTCTAGTTCTGATTCTGTCACTAAAGCAGTCTGTGAATTTAGACAACTTACTTCCCAAGGTTCAGTTAACAGGAAAGGGAACAGGCAAAAAAGTTGAACCAGGTTAAGACCCCTTCCAGCTCCTATATACAACGCTTAAGTCCAGAATCTTCAGACTCCAAAGAACCAATGCAAACCTCAGGAGACTCCTCAAGACCTGGCCTAGGAACTCCCCTGCCTGATCTTTAGACGTTGGAAAATCAGAACACTTGCCAAAGTTAATTTTAGTTCACTTTTACCCCTTTGGGCCTTATGTGAAAATAGAGGAAATAAATCCCTATTTGAAGGCACAGCGAGCAGAAGCAGTTCATTTGAGCCACTTTCTGCTCCCCTTCCCCGAGTCAGGATTTATAAACACCACAGAGAACAAGCAACGTTTGGGGAGGTACATACCACAAATATAAAAAACGGACCTTATTGTCCTTAAGGACTTAA
The DNA here is from genome assembly GCF_048564905.1 of Vicugna pacos. Taxonomy (NCBI): domain Eukaryota; kingdom Metazoa; phylum Chordata; class Mammalia; order Artiodactyla; family Camelidae; genus Vicugna; species Vicugna pacos. The sequence continues at coordinate 25,363,348 of NC_133005.1, read as the reverse complement.
CGCCTTCCTTGAATCAAACCCCCAGGTAACTTCAGTTGTGTTTGAGATCTGGAGTCTCTGCACCCAACAACTTCTAACTGGCAATATTAGCAAGAAATTCATAGTAACTTCCTTTCCCTCCCATAGATCCAGAATGGGACTTCAACCACAGTGGACACTGGCCCAAGGGTCAGGGAGAACGGAGTTACACCTCTTAACTAATGGTGTAACCGAAGGTTAAGTCAAAAATCCCTTCTGCACAGGCTCACACTAAGAAATAAGTAACAGGTACTAACACCACGGCTTTACCCTTCTAAGGCTATTGTGATTTGGAGCACATTATTTAACCTCTCTGCCCCTTAATTTCTGCTTTTGTAAACGGGGATAACCCCAGAGGCCGTCGTAAGCATTAAATAAGACTTACGAAGTTCCTGAGTCAAGTCCATTAAACGTTACCTGTTGGTAATAAATACTTCTCTCACATATTCCCTCCCTGAATCCAAACACCCTTCGAGGCGACTTTCTTTCTCCCTTTTCACTGAGAGGCAAACTGAGGCTCCGCAGCCAAAGAGGCTGCGTGAAGTGCGGAACACAGACTCAGCTCCAGGGCCTGCTGTTGTTCCTCTCTAAGCCCAAGGTGTGCATCGAGCCCAGGACGGGGAGAAGTGGGGGCCAGGGAGGCGCTCAGCCCCGCGAGGAGCGAAGCGCGACCAGTTTTGCGCGCCTCCGGGAGCCCGCAGCCCCAGCACGAGAAGAAGAGCCGGAAGAAGCCCGCGGCCGAGGGCAGAGCCCGGGCCGGGCCCGCCCGAGGCCTCTCCAGCGCGGCCTCCGCTCCCTCCTCCTCCCTTCGCCGGGCGGGGCGGGGCGCGAGCACAAAAGACTCCCAACTTCCGAGCGGGCGCGGGGCCCACCCCGCCAACTCCTGGCCAGGCTCGGCCCGCGGGGAGGAAGCGGGCAGGGAACGCCGGGGGCGTCCAGGAGCGGGCGCGGGCGGGCCAGGGCGGCGACCCAGGGCGGCGGGACCCAAGGGGAGGGAGGTGCGGGGGGAGGGGGCCGGGAGTTACTCGGGCTCCCGGGACTCCCAGAATGGCCGAAAGAAGAGTTTCTAAAAATAGGCAGCGGCCCGCACCGAGAGGTGGGAGATCAAAAAGGAACAAGAAATACCCACCCGCACCTTTAAGGAGACGCCCGCGGCCCCCACTCACCCGCGCTGAGAGGTCTGGAGGAAGCCGCGCGGCGCGGAAGGAGGCGGTGCCGCTGCACACGGGGGCGGAAGGGAGGGAGAGAGGGAGGGACGGAGGAAGAAGGCGGCCCTGGCCGCGGCGTGAGGAGCTGAGCACACGCGCGGTTGTCCCCACCGCCGCCACCGCCCCCTCAGCTTCTCTCAGATCAGACCGCCCTGCGCCCGCGCCGCTCGCGCGCCCAGCCGCACTGACAGCAGCGCGAGCCCCGCAGCCGCGAGTCCTTCCCTTGGCCGGCACCACTGGGTCAGGGGGCTGGGGGCGCCCGGAGCGGCTTCCCTCACCTAGGCCCCGCCCGCCGCTCTGGCCCTAGTCCTGGACACCCCCTGCCCCCGCCTAGGTATCCAGAGAAGGACACGGCGACACTAGCGCGAGGAGTCACAATCCCGCCCTGACACAGCCAGCTCCCCAGGCGCACGAGCTCTCCCCACCTCTTCAGCCTAGGTTTGGAAAGCTCCAGAGCTTCGGCGGGGAGACGAAGAAGGAGGGGCCGGGGCGGGGCCTGACAGGAAGGAGGGACTGAAGTGGGAGTCTGGGGAGGCGGGGCTAGGGCGGGAAAAGAGACTCGCTTACACCAGCGCCGAGCTGAAGGCGGGGCGGGGCTGAGAGGTTGACGGTGCCGGAGAGGCGCGCAAGATGCGTATGGAAGACAGTGGAGGCCTCGCAGAGCCAGGAAACAGGGAGGTGCTTGAAAGGAGGGGTTGTGGGCGGGGCTAAACGGCAGCCTGCCCAGAGGAGGAGTCAAGGGTGGAGGAAGGCTCAGGCGAGGCTGGGGAAGGAGGGGCCCTTGGCGGGGCGGCTGGGGAGAAGGTACTGGAGGCGGGGCTGAAGAGAAGTCTAGAAGGGTGGAAAGACTGTAGCGGGACAGAAAGAGGCGGGCCCGGAAGCCTAGCGGGAAGAGGGGGCCCAAAGGTAGCCTCTGCGGAGGAGCCGGAAGGAGGGTTGACCCAAAGGACGGTGGGGAGGTGGGGTAGGCCTGGAGGTGGGCAGGGTCTGAAGATAGGGCCCAAACTAGGCGGCGGTGGGCGGTGCCCGAGGGGTGCGGAAGAGACGAAGAAGGCAGGAGTACCAGGTTCTTCCTTTCACTTTCAAGGAAACTATTGCTCGTAGTGGACGAAGTTCCACGCTGCCCGTTGGGAGTGGGCGGAGACACCGCCGTGAGGGCGAGTCTGGGGAGGAGGTGCCATTTCCATCTGAAAAAAGGTTAAATTCAAGTAAATTTACCCTTTGGGGTGCAGGACATGTTTTATAGTTTGATCTGGATCTGGATGTTTGTACTCCCTCCTGAATATTTCTCCTGTTGAAAACTATCACTTAAATCAGTGTTCCAGCCTCCGCGGAACAGCCGGAGGGGGTCTTCCCAGAGCACCCGAGGACCACATACCTTTAGTCCTCACCTATAGACTTCCCTGAAGGCTGGGAAGACAAATTCTCTATGCATCGTCCGACTTGTGATTTTTGTGGTTGTATTTTCACATCACTTCCCCCCAGAATGCCTAAGAGGATTCTCGAAAACGGGGCAGAGTTTGAAATGAATCCTGCCTGGATCGGCTAGACCAGCAATTGTAGCTATACTTCTGTTTGTCGACCTCTGGCTCTCACATCAAAAGGAAGAGAAATCAAATTAGAGGGATGGTGACAACTTGAAAGCAAGGCCAGGAACGTTCTTACGTCTTTCCCCACCTCTTCTAACTCTGGTTTCTTCTTCTTCTTCTTCTTCTTTTTTTTTTTTTTTTTTTTTTTTTTTTGGTTTCTTGTATGTCTGAGGTCTCTACTTAAATATAACCTCCTCAGCGAGGCCTTCCCTGAACACCCGGCTTAAAGGTGTTCACTAGTTTGGTCTCTTGTTCATTTCCTTCATGGCCTTTCTTAGTCTTGTCATTTATTAATCTATTTATGTGTTTTTGCCCGTCTTCCCCACTACAAGGTAAGTTCCATGAGACCAGGAATCTTTGACTGTTGTATACATCACTATGTTACCAGACCTAGGGCATAGGCCTAGTGTTCAATAAACACTTGAGTGAATGAATGAATCCATCAACCAATTAATTAATCTAGTCCCTGCCAAACTCCTCTGCTGTTTCTGGCCACTCCCTGGCTCCTTACCTCCCTCTCTGCGTACCAGCCTTACCATGTTGGCTTGAATACACCACAGTCTTTCAGCACCCTCTGCTGTAGCACTTTCTCTACTTGGATTGTGTCTTCCCTTCTGCCTAGATGCTTTCTATTCATCCTTCAAGACTCAGCCCAGGAACCACCTCCCCTGAGATGCCTTCCCTGACCTCCCATCAGCCCCTCAACAAGGCAAAATGAGGCACTCACCCTTTCCCGTTTGTGGCCTTGATTATACACCTTCCCTGTGCTGGTGACATCCTCTTCCCTGCTGGCACTGAGAATTTTTTTTTATAGCCTATAAGGTCCTGTCTCCTTTTAATCTTCTGACCTTATCCCTATTGTACTGCTCTCACCTCTTCTCACTCTACTCCAGCCACACTGGCCTCCTTCCTGTTCTTCTGACATCCCAAGCATACTGGTAATCTTAGGGCCTTTTCACTTGCTCTTGTGTCTGCCTCAAATGCTCTCCTCCCAGATAGTGGCATGCCTTTACTCCTTCAGGTCTCTGCTCAAATGCCACTTCCTCAGAGAGGCCTTCCTTGGCCCAAATTTAAAATAGCAACACTCCATTCCTCTGCATTTGCTCACACCCTTTCCTGTTGAATTTGTCTCCGTAGCACATACCACCTGAAACATAAGTTTATTGTCTCTCTCATTCCTACCTTCCACTACAGTGTGATCTCCACAAAGATAGGATTTTGCCTGTTTTGCTCGTTTCTCAGTACCTAAAACAGTAGGTCCTAATTTAATATTTGTTGAATAAATGGCTTTGAATTCAGCAGAGAAATGTTAGGAATACACTGCATTGTCCAGAAGAATCCCGGAAGATTACAGTATAAAGGGAGATGTTTCTGAGGAAATATGCTGGCAACACTTGCTAACATTGGAGCATTTACCAGTTGCCAGGCAATCTGCTAAGCACTGTTCAGGCTTATTTAATTCCCACAACAGCCTTATGAGGTAGATACTATTATAATCCCTATTGTACAGAAACTCTGGCACAGAGGGTAACTTTCCAAGGTCATTCAGTTAATAAGTGGTAGAGTCCAACTTTAGAGCCTGCATGCTAAATCCATATACTATCCTACCCTCCTAATTATTAAGAACCTACTGTTATTGGCCCAATAAAGGTGAAGAATGAGAAATAGACATCCTTTTGACTTCTGGGCAGTGTAGTACAGGGTATGGTGGCTAGAATTGTGGCAGAATTTTTTCTTAGCAACTGTATTAGTCAGAGTTCACAAGAGAAATAGAACCGATAGGAAATATTTAGATATATATATATATATATGAAGAGATTTATTACAGGAAATGGTTCACATAGTTATTTGGGCTCAAGAAGTCCCATGATCTGCCATCTGCAAGGTAGAGGTCCAGGAAAGCCGGTATGTAATTTGGTCCAAGTCCACAAGCCCAAGAACCAGAAGCACTGATATCCAGTGTCCTGGACAAGAGAAGATGGATGTCTCAGCTCAAGCAAAGGAGCAAATTCACCTTTCTTCCACCATTTTGTTCAATTCAGGCTTTAACAGATTGAATGATGCCTCACATTGCCCTTCTTTACTTAGTCTACACATTCAAATGCTAATCTCTTCCAGAAACACCCTCACAGACACACCCAGAAATGTGTAACCAGCTATCTGAGCATACCTTTGCCCCTCAAGTTGACACATAAAATTAACCATCACAGCCACAAAGAGGGAAGCCAGCTAGAGAACAAAACCTGGAGGAGGTCAGGACTGAGAAAATATTGCAGAAAAAATGAGCCAGAGACCTGATAAAATCATACCTGAAGCTTGACCACCACTGGACTTCTCCATCGACAAATACATCTTTAGAGTCTGAGTAGTCTGAGTTGGGGTTTTTGTAACTCACAAAACCAGATTTCTTAGCAAAAACAGATGAGTAGGATTCAGCAGGTGAAGGTATTAATGCCTCACATTTTTATGGGGTGTTTGTTTACAGAATGTTGGAGAGTATTCCAGAGGGAATAGCAAATATGAAGGCAGGAATGTAAGAGCTGGGGGTTTCTGCAGCACAAGGTATGAGTTGAGTTAAGAAAGATGGGATATAAAAAGTAGGCTAGAATTAGTATCTGGAGGAACTGTTTTCTCCACTCAACTTTCTCCACTTCAACTTCATTGAAAGGTTTTGAGCAGAAGTTGCTTTAAAATGATAAAGTGTCAAGGCAGAAGAATTTTTAAAAGTAGTCTGGTACTACTGATGATGTTGAGCAAGCTTTTCATGTTCCTGTTGGCCATCTGCATTTCCTCTTTTGGAAAAATGTCTGTTCAGTTCTTCTGCCCATATTTTAAATGCGTTGGTTGGTTAGTTGCTTTTTAATTGAAGTATAGTTGATTTTAAATGTTGTATTAGTTTCTGGTGTACAGCATGGATGGACTTGGAGGCCATTATGCTAAGTGAAATAAGTCAGACAGAGAAAAACAAATACTGTAAGATATCACTTACATGGGGAATCTAAAAACAAATACAACAAACTAGTGAATATAACAGAAAAGAAACAGACTCACAGATGTAGAGAAGGAACTAGTGGTTACCAGTGGGAAGAGGGAAAGGCAAGATGGAGGTGGAGGATTAAGAGGTACAAACTATCGGGTATAAAATAAGCTACAAGGATGTATTGTACAACATGGGGAATATAGCCAGTATTTTATAATAACTATAAATGGAGTATAACCTTTAAAAATTGTGAATCACTATGTTGTATACCTATAACATATAATATCAACTATACTTCAATTTTAAAAATATGATATTGTAAAATAAACACATAAATAAAGTTTTTTTTAAAAGGAAGGGAAAAAAGCAATGTGGTACAACTCTGGGTTCTGTTTTTGTACGCATTTCACGAATGAGGAAATGTGACAGGGCCAATGTCTCCCAGGTGAAGAAAATAGGATTTGAACCCAGGGCCATCTGAGCCCCAACACATGCTATCAATGACCTCCTCCCTCACCACTGGAATTAATTCTGCCCTCTGAGCTCACCCTGAATGGGCAAATCCTTCTTCAGAGATTGACAATGATATCTGTAGAGATACCCAGGTTAGAATTAGGAAGATGGATTCAAGGAAGGGAAGAATAAATATAAATAAAGAATAAAGATACCTAACAGGTATCTTCATCAGAGGCAAAGAATGAAGGCAGATAAGGAAGGCAGGTGAATAAAGAGGAGGGAGCAGGTGGTGGGGGAGAATCAGCAGGACCTTGAGAAGGAGCAGATGATGATGGAGGGATATATGAAGGAGGGATATGAAGGAGGGATATATGGAGGGATATATGAAGTGTTTAGTGATGGAGGAAGGCACAGAGTCATTATTAGAACAGGGGTTGCAAAATCAGGTGCCTATAGGGCCAGGCAGGTCCCATAAGGGAGCAAAGTGGGTCAAGTATAATATAGCAGGGAGTCATGGTATCTGTAGTAAACCAGGAGTTCATGCCCCTTCTAGAGGAGGCAGCTGGTACTCATGTGGGAATATGGGTACCCAGTGTTGGCAGTTGCCAGGTCTGAAAAGAGAGAAAAAAGCTAATTTAAAATTTTTATACAAAGTTATCTGTTCTTTTAAAATGCTGGCAACCAGTTCAAATTTTATAAAGAACGAAAGCGTGGTGCTGACTGAAGGACCCACATCTTAAGCCTGGGTTGGCCTGTGGGTTGCCATTTCATGCCTTCTCATCAGTTTGGGTCCAGACCCCCCTTCACTGCTTACCAACTGTGTGTTCACGAGCAAATTACTTCACTCCTCAAGTCCCAGGTTCTTATCTGAAAATGGGGATAATACCCCACATCATAAGGTTGCTGTAAGGATTTTTCAAAATAAAATATATGTAAAACACGTAGCACACAGTGCCTGGCATAGAGCAAAACACTCAAAATAGTTTTATCATCAGCATGAAAGTTATTCTTTCCCCTGTAACCCATAAAATCATGAACTAGTAGAACAGGAAAGGTCCTCAAAGACATCATCTCATCCAGGGGTTTTCAAACCTGTTAAGCTACAGAGCCCTCTTTTAAGCCAGACTTTTCACAGAAAAGCAATGCATAAACAGATGGGGGAGGCAGATGGCTTTGTTTGAAGTGGGAGAAGGGAACCCAGAGTCCTTCCTACTAGGCTTCCCTACCCTAGCCACAAACCACCCTCCTTAGGCAGTGATCCCTCCATAAAATCCCAGGCTGTTGCAAAGCAGGGTTTTGAGAATCACCATTCTATTCATTTCACAGATAAGGAAACTGAGGCTCAGAAAAGTGCAGAGATATGCCTAAATGTCAGGGACAGGGAGGGATTCCTGCCTCCCAGGCTAATGCACTTTCCAATGGGAATGACACACCCTCTTTCCTATCCACTTGCTTGAGAATAAACCCTCTTTTGTCCCCTCCTCGACTGAAGTGAGAAGTAGCACCACTAGCATTGCCCCAAAGCCCCGGGATATAGCCCAGATTCTCAGTTGCAAATTAGGAATATAAAATGAACTCAGACTAACAAAGGCAGAAAAGGAATTTATCACAAAGGTATCAGGGAGCTCCCAGAACTGATGGGAAGGCTGGAGAACCAGGCTCAGAGAATTGAAATGATGGAATCAGGGACTTGGGTGTTGCTAGGACTTTCTCCCCAGTCCTTGTCTTTCGTTCTGTGTGTGTGAGCTTTTCTCCTCAAGACTGAATTCTTGGCTACAGCAGCTCTCAGCACGCCCAACTCTCAGCTGCTCCATTAGAGAGACCAAGGCTTTCTGCTTCTGGCCTTAGCTTTTTGAGGTCTTCCTTAGGGGAAAGACTTGGATTTGTCCAACATGAGTAGGTGCTCATCCTTAGACCAATTATCTATGGGTGCAGGGCCAGGTATTGTGACTGACCCAGCTTGAGCCTGGTGCCTACTCCTTAATCATTGAGGATGAGGAGGTGGGGCAGATAAGGAGATGGCAGCCTCCATTTGAATCACATGGTCAGAAAAGGGAGGGAGAATTTCTCTCCCCAAGAAGCCTGTCTTATCTCCCCTACCACACACCTGCCATTAGCTAAGTCTAAAATGTTTCACTCTCCAAGATTTGTTGCCCTTTGTTAGACCATGTGTGCAGCAAAACTAGAGGAGGCCTGTCTTAAACATCTTTGTATCCTTCTAGCACAGCCAAACAAGAAGCCCTCATGAGTGCTGTCAGGTTGGACTGGACTGAACTGACTTTTGGAGACATTTAGTCCAACTTGCCCATTTTACAGATAGGGAAATAGGCCTAGAGAGGGGAACTCACATGTCACATACACTGAAAGCAGGAGAGCTGCAGAACCAGGACTGAAGCCCTCTCATCTCGACTTCTACTCCAGGGCAGTTTAAACTCTGTGTTTAATCCTTGCTGATATAGATGTCTGAGACTTGAATAGAAGATATTTCTCATTTTGGATGTGCCCATTGGCAAGTCTTAGGAGCCAGTACCTCCCAAGTGTTTAGTAATTGGTGACATCAAAGCCAGAAATCGAATATTCAGGCTTCTGTTACAACCCCAATCCTGTCTCTTCTTGGACAGGCTCCTGACACAAAGTCCCAAATTTCTCCTCTGCAAAATGGGCATAAATTACATTTACCTTGACAGTTGCTGGAAAGACTAGAAATAGTGTAGTGTTCCTGACACATAGAAGGTCCTCAAGAAATGGTAATGTCTTCTAATGACTGTTACTGATGATAAAGAAGATTAAAAAAACAAGAGCTCTGACTTCTTAAAGGGAAGAGAATCATTCCTGAGGCTGCTCTCTTAGAAAACATAAATCCGTATCTTCTCTATCCCAAACAAATACCCCCTGGAAGGGAACAAAGGAATTCCCTTTGTTAGGAAGGAAGAAAGAGAAGGAGGAAGAGCTGGCAGGCTGTGACTGTCTCTGCTTCTCCCTGAAACTTGCACTGCTTCCCCTCCATCCCACAGCCATGCTGACCTCAGATCATGCTCACACTGGTGTGAGACTGCCAGCTGGGAGGGAAGGAAGTACATGTAGCAGAACTGGGGGACTCCCATGACAGCAGTCAGCAGACAGGAGGTTTGGAGTATACAGTCCCCACCCCTGCTACTGGCAGCTCAAGGCTATAGGTGAAGTTCTCATAGGTCAATGCAAGGTTGTGTGTGTCTCATTTCTCACCGGCTCAGCCCTCAGAGCCTTGTCTCTCCTCTGCTGCCTTATTACTAAATCTCCAAATTAGTTTTTTTTCCCCACACACAATAGACAGGCTGGCATTTTAAAGCATGGTCTTCATTAAATGGGAAGCAAAGAATTCCACACCTTCCTTTCCAGTGCCTCCCTCACCAGGGCCTTCCAGTCTCCTAGCAAGAAGGGACACCTCCCTCCACCTCCCAGTGACCTTCGCTCCACCCCCTGCCCACTGCATCCATGAGCAGCAACACCAAGATCAGATGCAGCGGCATTAATTGAAATTGACATTAAGGGCTCACTTGCTAAAGCAGAAGCACGTTAGAAGAAATACAAACAAGGAAGGCTTTGCATTTGTGGCATTTGTTCTAATGAGAAAAATTATCTTTAGAGCATCTTATTCAAAAAGGATTGAGTGTTCCAGGAAATGACAATTACAGGAGGCCTTCTACCCCCTCCCTATTCCCAATATTCAGAACAGTCACACACACCTTCTGAGACTTTTCAGTTTACCTTGCTTCTGTCCTGGCCTCCCAGATGCATTTCTGTAGGAGCTGTCCACTCTTTCCCCTTCATGTTCTCCATTTGCTTCTCAAAGTCCACTTCTCCATGTTCTTTTAATAATTCTCGGTCAGCTGTTCTTATTTGCTGCTGCATCTCAAGAATTCTTTACTAGGTGGGCCGAGAACTTAGCTTTGGATCCAATCAGGAGACCCTAAAACTAAAAGAATCCCAGCTGGAGTAGAGAGGAAGATGCCCAGTTATGCAGGTGTCCGCATAAAGAATATAAAAGTGTTCTTCAAATTGTGCTGTAAATGGCACACAATCATGCATTAATGGGTGGGGTTTGGTTATAGATACTATTTTTGTCTGCATAGTATCATGTCTGCCTTCCCCTTGATATCAGTTCCTGATTTTCCCATGAACCTCCACTCCCATGCTTGGTCCAAGCCAGGAAGAGTGTGGATACTAAAGTTAGACTGACTGGGTTTGAATCCCAGCTCTGTCTTCTACTGGCTGTGTGAACCTGGGCAAGTTCCTGAACCTCTCTATGCCTCATATAAGGAATACAAAGAATGGTATCTACCTCATAGAATTGTGGGGAGGATTACATGAGTTAATGCACATCAAGTATCTAGAAGAGTGCCTGGTGCATAATAAACACTCACTAAATGTTGTCTATTAACAATATTCCTATGATTAGTTCAGAATGTGCTGACCCCATTCCCCCTGGTTCTGATGATGACACCTGGCCCAGGTCTGGCCAATCAGGACATTTTTCCCAGCCCACTATGGAATCCTTCAAACATGGGCAGTCATATCAGTCATTTGGATTGGTACCATGTGTTGAAACCTAATCTGGTTTCTGAAAGCCTACTCTTGCTAGGCCAAAGCTACAAAGTGAAAGATGACATAAGATTCTGGGCTGGTTCATCAGGAGAGATAAATCTTAGTAGGGAAACTCAGAGACTATCAAATGTCATCCTGCAGGTGAAGGTGCACTCTCTAGCCATTGATCAGACACCATGAAAATAACTGTGGTACACCATTATTTTGGTGAACCCAGTAGCCATGCTTTTAGGTAGCCTCCTTCCACAATGACACTGGACTTGGTCACATGACAAGCTTTGGCCAATGGGACAGCAGCAAGCATGATGCCAAGCAGAGGCAATAAATGCTTGCATGCTGGCTTGTCCTCTTGGAATGCTTGTTCTTGGGAGCTTATTCTTGAAGAACCATCTAAGAAGTGTGGCTGGAGAGACCACATGGAGAGAATCAGAATTCCAGCCATTTATCAACCTGCCAGGTGAATGCAACCACAAGAGTGATCACCAGCAAGATCAGTAGAAAAAGCATTCACCAAAGCCCAGCCTGGACCGCACAATCACAAACAAATAAAGTGGTTGTTTAAACCATTAAGTTTTGGGGTGCTCTTTTACATAGAAATAGACAATCAAAAGAGCAATTATGCTTAAAAAACTTTCCTAGCTCTACAGGGTTCTCAAAGCCTTTCCACGTCTAAAAGAGTGGGACTTTTTTTCCCTCACTGGGAAAGCTGAAGCCCAAGGAGAGAAGCAACAGCCCCAGCCAAGCAGAAGCAGAGCTGCCACCCTCATACCCCCTCATACACTTCTGAATGAGCTCCTTCTCCTGCATGTCCCACTGCAGACGAGAAAATTAAAAACAGGAGCAGGAGGTGTTGTGTAAAAGGAGCACTGGACTGGGAGTCACAGTGGCCCAGTTTGGGATTGGCCATTGCTTAGCTCTATGAGCTTAGACAACTCAAACTTCTTCCCTCTCTGAGCTACAGTCTTTCCAACGGTTCAGTGAGGGGGAAACAAACTCAGAAGCTCACAAGAACCAGGAGGATAACAGACAAGGACAGCAGGGCGGCTGGGGCTGTGGTGGTGGGCGAGCACATGCCCACCTAAGGGAGGTTGTCACTACCCAGCTCCTGCATGGTTACCATGTGGAATCTAGGCCCAATGTGGCCAAATTGCCTGATTATTTTTTCCTTGGATAGGCAGGAAATATAGGTTATGATGTGAAGTTTCCCAACATTAAAGTGTTATGAATTCATTTGAATTTTTTAATGCTATGTGGGACTGAAAACACACACACACACACACACACACACACACACACATCGTTTAGACTTTAGGCTGCTGTTTTGAAAACCTGACCACATAATTTCAAAATGTGCTTCCAGAGGTTACACTGGCATCAAAGAAGGATACCTACCTATCCCACCTCCGTCTTACACACACACACAGCAACAGAGCATTTCCTTCTATCCCACCCAGGTCATAGAGCCTGAATAGCAGGGAAGCCTTGAGTGCGGCCACCATCTTTCTCTCCATGGACTCCAACCCTCTCACCCTTCTAGCCACAGGGAGAGGGGTACAGAGGCCCAGCCTCAAATGCCTAAAGTTGATGGAGCCTCATAGGGGGCCAAAAGTGGAAGGGAAGTAACACCTATTAAGCACCTACTTTGTATCAGGCATCATGGTAGACTCTTTGTAGCATCATGTACTGGTGAAGAGCCCAGACTCTCCAGTCATACAGACCTGGGTTTGAATCCTGGCTCTGCCACTTGCGAGCTATGTATCCTTGGGCTTGTCTTTCACCTCTCCTGGCCTCAGTTTACTCATCTGTAAAACAGAAAACATAATGTTTCCAGTCTCTCAAGGCTTTGGTGGGGATTAAAGGGGAAATTGTATATGCGGCAGACATTGTAAATTGGCTACCCCCACGTTGTTTACAGCCTTCTTTGCCATGAAGGCTGGCTTGGTTTCCTAGGCTTCCTAGCAGGTGGGATTGCACATAGCACCCAGGTAACAAGATTCTGGCCAATGATACATAAGTGGAAGTTGCTTGGTGTTACTTATCAAAAAGTTTGTTTTTTTTTTGAAAGAGACAGACTCAACTGATGTTCTTCAGCCTTTAGCACTTCCCTCCATGTTCTGCCTGTAACACAGATGTGATGCACAGAGGCACAGCAGCCATCTTGAGATCTTGGGAACAAAGACTGACTTGATAAGAATGTTAAAGCAGAAAGATAGAAAGAGCCTGGATTCCTCTAGACTTCTTATGTGAGATAAATAAAGCCCCACAAAACATATGTGCCACTGTTACTTTTCATCTTTTCTTTTTTCTGCCAAGCACATTTCTGACTCACATAGCATAATATCTGGCTCATTGTAATAGTCAATAACTATTAGCTAGTGTTATTTTGCCTGTGATACTTTTCATAATCATAACCACCCTCCACTGTGAGTACTATCGCTCTCAGTTTAGAAGTGGAGAAAGTCAGATTCCTTCTGAGAGTGGGTTGTAAAATTTCAATGAGATGGGTAGCCGTAAGAACAACAAATTATCAGTGCTCACTATGCTTCTAGCACAGTTCTAAGTGCTTCACAGATATAAACTCACTCACTCCTTACAGCAACCCTGGAGGAGAATGCTTTTATTTCCACCTAAAGGATGAGGAAACAGAGTCAGAGAGGTTAAGTGAATTGTCTAAGGTCATACTAGTAAGCAACAGATTTAGGGTTTGAACTCTGCAGTCTTATGATAGTGCTTGGCATCTGGAGGGGTGTGTGTGTGTTTAATTAGGAAAAAAAAAAGGGGGAGAGAGAGTGCAGCTAGTAGAGGTTAAGTGGCTTGTCTAAAGCCACGCAGCCAGGAAGAGGCGGCAAATTTGAATCCAGGATTTGAACCCACGTCTGGTTAACTCTAGACCCACATCATTAAGGGAATCCCATAGGTGAAAAGGTGTGTAGCCTGCCATGCTGAAGAGTCACATATGTTTTCACCATGAGGAGAGGCTTTGCAGACAGAAAAGCCTAGAGATATCCTCAATGCTGCTGCCCTATCCAGATGAAAAATCTGAGGCTCAGGGAAGGAACATAACTCACCCAAGTTTGTCCAACTAAAAGAGGGCAGTACTGAGCCTGGGATCCAGCTCGACTCCATGATTGTGGGGCCATAAGAGGTCTGAGGAAGCGCTGTTCATCCCTGAGTATAATGAGCCTTAGACACAGAAACGTAGTTGCAGCAAAGGACAAGCCAGTCATTATTTATATTAATTAAGGGCATTAAACTGAAGGGACACACATAGCCCATCAGTTACCAGCCAGTCCTCTGACAGCCTCACCACTCTCTACAAGTTCAGCCGGGCTTGTGCGCAGTGCAGAAAGCGGTCCCTCACACCCTGGCTCTCTACTAAAGCGCTTAACTGTCTGGGAGAAAATACCAGCAGTCCTGCCCAGATCTGGGTGAAGCTGCAATAAACTAATTGAAATTAAATGGCTTGGATCTCAGAAGGGAAGGGGCCACCAGTAGGAAAATATAGAGCATGCATTCATTCAACAACCATTTGTTCAGCATCTTATGTGCCAGCTACAGTGTTTCATTTTTTGCTTTTTTTTTTAAATCTGCATGAGTTTTATATTTTCTTAAGGGGGGCTGGATTGGAAAGGGTGATTTTGGAGGCAGGGCATTTTATTTTTAGTGGGTGATCTTTTTTGAGGTGGGGTGGTAATTAGGCTTATTTACTATTTTTTTGGAGGAGGTGCTGGGGATTGAACCCAGGACCTCGTGCATACTAAGCTACACCCGCCCCCAGCTACATTGTTATGAGCTACAAATATGGCAATGATCTAAGCAGGTAAAGGGCTGTCCTCATAAGCATTATACTTGTGGGAGGGTTGAAACCTGCCCGCTATAACTCATAGATGCGAAAAAAAGTATAGGTTCTTTCTTGTTTATAAGTGACTTAATTTTTTTCTTGTACCTTTCCTATCAATTACTGAGAGAGAAAAATAAAAACTGATTATTAACAGTATCTTAGTCTCCCAGTTTAAAAGTCTCACACAAGTTAGTGCTTAGTATCCTCTGAGTAAAAGATTAACCTGTCTGTGCCCCCACCCCTTTCTCTACTCAAGATGGTGTCTGGGTGTTGGCCAATCCACACGTGGATCCTTGTGCTCTCCCCTAGGACTGTTACTAGGAGGCCAGGGGACAGCATGTGGACAACACCCTCCTTTCCCCGTTGATTCAGTGCTAGGGTGGGAAACCCCAGGGTATTATGGTTTAGAGGAAGAAAAACCCATCTATAGCCAATTACCAGAGCCCAGCCCATACTTCCTCAGCAATCCACCCATGCTCCAAGGATGATTACTGCAGCTATGACCAAAAAGACCTGGCCACAGGAGCATGGTTGGCCCATGCACTGGGCAAGGCAGAAGTACTGGCGATGTAACACCCACAAAAATACACTTCAACCAATGACCACAGGGAGTTGATGGCTACACTAGCGTCCTCATCCATTGTTTGTGATAACTCTGAGGGGTGTTCTTAATTGCCGCCCAGAATTCCCCAGTGGGATTCTGCTCCAGGTGCCCATAGAGGTAAATTACTTGATCACACATGATTTACTGGCAGCCTTTCCTTCTCTGCCTCACTCCCGACCCTACTCAGTGTTTCCTGGGATCATCCCCCAAATAAACTAGTTGGTCTCGGATTCTAGTTCCAAGGTATGCATCAGGCCTAAGACACTATCCACTTAACATTTTTTAAATGTTATACCATTACGTATTCTACTGGAGGATGACAGAAAATAAACAAATATGGTAAAACTGCTTTATCTCATGTTATCAAGACAGATAACTTGACACAGTGCATCAAAAATATTAGTTCAAATGTGGATTAATCATAACGTATGATGCATACGTGTCTTAAACATTTTAGTTTAATTTAAAGTAAATAAAAGTAGAAAACCCTTTTGACAGAGGGCCAATCTTCAGAAAATTCTGCATTGCCCACTAGGGTTTTGGGTGAGTGGAGATACGCTTGGGGAGAACTTGAAGAAGAGGCAAGGGGGTGACAGAAGGGAACTGATCAGTGGCATGGCAGGGCCAATTCTAGAACTCAAGGCTTGTGGGACAAAGGCACATCAAGGTTGGAATGCCCCGAGCTTCAAACGGAGTCAAAATCTCAGGGAAGCTGGCTGGTAGCCAGCCCTCTCGGGGGCCCAGGGACAGTGGGCAGTCAGGTTTCCCAGCAACACTGCTCCAAAGAAGTGGGCAATTGCTGTCCAGTCTCGTATTCCAAGCCAACTACCCTGGTGATATTGAACCTGACCCACCCGCTGACCCAGAGAGACAAAATCCAGAGGGCCCCCAAAGACAGCATGAGGGAGCTATATTAGTTTATATCAGGGTCACAGGACATCTCTGTGGGATGGTTTTCCAGGTCTCCCCACGCCCAGCCATTGTACAGATGGGCCTTCAAAGGAGAACATTGGCGAAAGGGCTTGGAACCAACTTTATAGTTCCCATAAGAACTATAGTTCATACAAATTAATGTGGTTTCATGTTTCCTCATGAATTCCCCAGTGGCCATGCTAATGTTCAGCACCTTTATACTGGAAATTAAGTCACAGTGGTTGGTCCAGGCCATAAGCATGTGACTCAAGCCAGGCCAATTACAGACGTCTGGAATTTTTTACCCCAGAGTTAAGGAAGGGATGTTCTCTATCCTCCAGGAGTTGCTAAAGCTGGAAGGCTATGATTTGGGAATGACCAGAGGTCATATCCCCTCCTTGTAGGTAAAGACAATTTGTGAGAGGCAGGAATGACTCCAACAAGCAAAAAGCAGCAGAGAAAAGAGAGAGAAAAGCTTGATGGCATTTGGATGTCTGAATCCTGTCAGTGCTGGGGTCAGCTCCACCCTGTGCTGTCCATGGTTTGGTAATGTGAGCAAATAAATCCTCTTCTGTGCTCCAACTAGTTAGATTTGGGTTTCTATCCCTTTGAACAAAGAATATTTGACTAATACAGATATCATTAGGAATGGAAAAGATGAGGAGCCTTCAAGGGCCCTCTGGGCAGCAGCTGTTCATAGGCTGGGCTGGGACAAGAGAGGAAGGGCCACACAGAGATGACTGCCAATGGCAGGTCCTGCGCATGCAGGAAACAAATACCTTCTGGGGACTCCTAGGAATACACATATCCCTTGCTTAGTTCTTTTCTCTCTCCCTCCCTCTCTCTCTCTCCCTCCCTCACACACACACACACACACACACACAGACACACACACACACACACACACACACACACACAGAACAAAGGGTAAAAGGAGCTTTGGGGAAAAGGTATTGTCATAACACAACATTCTGAGTCAGGTACTTGCTATTCAACCTCCTTGTAAAGCCCAGACCCTAGGTGTGTTCTCTCTCACTATATAAGGCAACAAAGAAAACATACACTTTAGCAAGTGTTCTGACTCTTATTCTCTCGCTCTTTCCTGAATCATTTCTAAATTAATTTATTACCTTTTATAACCTTATATAACCATAAAAACTAGAACAGATCCATTCCTTATGAGGAATTGCACAATTCGTATCTCCTCTCAAACAGAAGGCCTCATGTGCATGTAAAAGCTTGAACATAAAGTGCCGGGGTTATTTGTCAATCCAAGAGCAGGCCCCAGCCACAGAGGAGGGAGCTTAGAGAAATAAGCTTGGAATTAATGCTTTATTTCTTTTTTGTTATTGGGAAGAAATTTTGGTTAATTGAGAAAAATGAGCGTAAGTTTTTCTAAAGTCCTATTCTGGTAGATGGGAGAGGAATTTGTTGTGTGAATATTCATCATTTAAGGGCCAACTGTACTTTAATACTTTGGTATTGAAGGGAGAACATGGGGGAGACTTTGTAAACAGGGCTTGAGGTCCTATGTGAGTGAAAAATGAGAAGAGGAACCACAGGCTTTTTTGATAGACGATAGATGAGATTGTCCTCAGGACTATCTCCTCCCCTTGCTCCGCCTCCATGGATGGGGTATACGTCCTTATCCCTTAACTTTGGGCTTGGCCACAAGACTTGCTTTGGCCAATGGGTTTGAAATATGCTTGTGCAATTGGGCATGCCCTCTTGCAGTTCAGCCATCATCAGGAGAGAAATACGTTCTGGTTAGCCCACTGGTTCTGGGAGGTGAATGAGAGACACAGGGAACAGAGCCACCCAACCCAACTTGTGCAATGAAGCAGAGGCACCCAGCTACCAGGGAAGTCACAACCCTGAACTAAATTCTGTCGTATGCCACCAAGAGTTTGGGGTTGATTGTTATGTGGTGTTACTAAAGCTATAGCTAATTGATACAGCACATTAGTGTGATTTCCCTTGAACATGTGAACTAGTGAAGACTAGCAGCATTTGAGTTATCTTACTAATAAAAGTTAAACTCTGAAGTGAGTAAATTCTTTACCTCTTATTATTACTGACTTAAGTGGAATCATTTAAAGTGGAATCAGGAGTCGGGGAGAGATGGTGGAGTTTTAGCTCTGGGAACTCACAGCACGATTCAGCCTATCTGACCTGGGTCATGGGGCTTGAAGCTTGGATATTCGTGGATGTGTTTTGTCCGGACAGGTAGTCCACCATGGGCTCTAAGCTTCTACGCACATTCTTGCTGGATATGCCAAGAATGCAAGGCCCTGACTACCCTCTACCCAGGCCATTTCCCAGGATTGTGTTTGTAGCAGGCAACCTTGAAGGATGAAGTCATGTTTTCCCCAGAAAAAAACAGGCTTGTTACTGTTCACCGTCAAAGCGATAGGTCCTCCAAGTGCAGTATTCTCCTCTAACACAGCTCACTGTGTATGCAGGCCGACCTGTGTCATCCCTTGGGACTTGGGAGATGAGGAATCAGAGTAAGCCTGGCATTCTTGCTACACTTTCTCTGTGACACAGTGGCAGGCTCTGCCCCAGGACTCTGTCTTCTGCTAGCAGCCAGGAAGCAGTCTCGTTTCTCAGCTTGTCAGTCGGGTAAACTCTCAGACCCTTCACAGCTCCTGACATGGGTCACCTCCCATGAATGTTCACTGTTCCAACGCACTACACAGGAATGAAGTTGGTGAACTCCTTCAGAGAGCAGGGGCCCCCGGGGGCAACATGCAGCACCAACCTGTGAAAAGGAACCTCATAAATACTCAAACGTGAAAGTTAGAAGGGACCCTTGTGATCAGAATAAAAGTTTAGTGCAGTGATCTTAGCAGCTGGGGTGTATCCTGGGTGAGTCACAGGATGATTTCAGGTGACACGTGGAAGAGCATGATTTTAAATTTTAGTAGCAATCATTTACAATATGCATTAGAAAAACACTTTAATGTATTCCTCTTTAAAGACATATTTAAACAAAAAAATAGGTTACCATAAAAATATGAATAAACAAGACTAAAAGTATGTATAAGTTAGGCTGGGATTATTCAAAGGCTGGGCTCAGTACGGACTCTTGACCACAGCACCTCCACCTATGTTGCTTGGGCTTCCTTACAGGATTCAGGGAAGTCATATTGGCTTACATATTGGCTCAGGGCTCTAAGAGCAAACCCTGGGAGGGGTCATTAGGATGGGTCCTAATCCAGCATGACTGGTGTCCTTATAAAAAGAGATTAGGACACACTCACACAGAGAAGAGGCCATGTGAGGAGAAACAGATAAAAGATGGCCATCTATAAAACAAGCCATCAGAAGAAATCAATCCTCCCAACCCTTTAATCTCATACTCCTAGAATCCAAAACTGTAAGAAAATAAATTTCTGTTGTTTAAACCACCCAGTCTCTGTTACTTTGTTATGGCAATCCTAGCAAACTAACACAGGGGTCTAGAGTTAGGCAAAGAGTTCTTAGACTTGACACTAACAGCATGATCCATAAAAGGTAAAACTGATAAATTGGACTCATTAAAAACTTTTGCTCTGGGAAAAACCTTCTTCAGAGAATGAAAGGATAAGCTACAGACTGGGAGAAAATTGCTGCAGTCCACATGTCTGACAAGGGACTATCTGGAATATATAAATAACTCTCAATACTCAACAGAAAAAAAAAATCCAGTTGGAAAAATGGGCAAAAGATACAAACAGATGTAACAGACATTTCATCAAAGAGCATAAACAGAGGGCAAATAAGCACCTAAAAGATGCTCAGCATCATTAGCCATTAGGAGACTGTAAGTCAAAACCATAATGAGATATCGCCACATGCCTATCAGAATAGCTAAAATGAAAAACAGTGACAATGGCAAATGCTGGTGAGAATGCAGAGAAACTGGATCATTCATACATTGCTGGTAGAAATGTAAAATGATACAGCCACTCTGAAAAATATTGTGGTAGTTGCTTATGAAACTAAACATGCCACTTCCATACAAGCCAGCAGTTGCACTCTGGGGCAATATCCCCTGAGAAATGAAAATTTACATAAAAATCTATACATGAATGTTCAGAGCAGTTTTGTTTGTAATAGCCCAAACTGGAAACAGCCCAGATGTCTTTCAATGGGTGAATGGTCAAAAGAGCTGTGGTCTGTCCATTCTATTGCATACTAGTCAGCAAGAAAAAGGAACAGACTGTTGATATGCCCCACAACCTGGATGCATCTCCTGGGAATTGGGCTGAGTTTAAAAGTAAATCCCAGAAGGTTACATACTGTATGATTCCATTCATACAGCATTCCTCAAATGACAAAATTATAGAAGTGCAGAACAGATGTCTGGTTGCCAGGGTAAGGGAAGATGAGAAGGAGGATGCGTGGGGAGGAAGGTGGTGTTGCTGCAAAAGGGCAACATCCAAGATCCTTGTGGTTCCGTATGTTGACTGCATCAATGTTAATACGCTGGTTGTGAAATTGCACCATAGTCTTGCAAGATGTCACCATTTGAGGAAACTGGATAAACAATACATAGAATCTCTCAGTATTATTTCTTATAACTTCATGTGAATCTACAAACTTTTTTTAAAAAAAGAGAGCATGAAAATGTTCTCTTTACTGACGTGAAAAGATCTCACTGTTAAGTGAAAGAAAAAAGGATCAGAAGAGTGCATTTGTATGCACAGAGAAATCTGGAAGGATCCCCACCAAATTACTTCAGGTGATTCCCTGATGAATCCCTGAGGGCTGGAAGAGGTGGATGGGGAAGAGGGTGGGTGGGAGAGGTGTATACATTTTTGTAATGTTGGCCCTTTTGGCTTTTGAGCCATATGAGAAAACAAACACACAAACAAAAAAGAGTCTTCTAGTTCCTGTTTGAAGAGTGGACTGGAGGAGACAAGAGTGGAATTAGACCAGAAAGACTTCACCCAGCCAGAGAACAGCAGAGCTCCAGACTCTTCAGCGCAGCATAACCTGCCATTTGAAACAAATCTCACTGCTCGCCCCTGCTTAGAAACCCTTTTCTCCCCTAGGATAAAGGTCAGCAGCTCAGCATGACATTCAAGACTTCGCAATGTGGTCCCCAAATGATCTTTCCAGTCTCACTCTCTCTCACCCCAACTTGAATCATGATGCTCTCTTTTATCTGAACACTTGAAGTATTGTCACGCCTCTGTGCCTTTGCCCATGCTGTTCCTTCTACCTGGAACAACCTTCCTGTACACTTAGCCCTTACAATCTCCAACTCCTTAAGACCAAATTCAAGGTTCTCTGCCTTTCTGGATGCTTTTCTGACCAGTCCATCTCCTAAAGCCCCGTACACAATTAATTGCTCTCTGTTGAGTACTCCCAAGGCACTTATCTCTAACTGCCATTTTATCACTTGTGACATTGGCATACACTCAGGTGTGACTTTAATTAATTGTTGTTAAATAATTGGGTAGTCATTTGCCTAAATCCTTCTCCCCCACTAGACTGCCAATTCCAGGAGGGTAGGGACCATGTCTGTCATATAATCCCACTGACTGGGACAGTGTCTAGGATTCTCTGGTGCTTACAACTAAGGGGCTCTCTGAAAGGCTTGGGATCTTGAGCCCCCATTTCTTAAAGGAGCAGTGTTCTGCAAGGTGATACCCAGAGCATGTTCTCACTGGCACTGGAAAGGACTGAACCATCACCATCCTTGTTCAGCTCACACAACCATCATTGGACTGCTACCCCACAAGCCACTGAACTCCCTGAGATCCTAGCCCAACAGTTGTAAGGACTTAAAGCCCTCCAGCAAGAGTGAGAGTGGGTCAGGGAGCCTAGAACTACATGTCCAAAACAGTGGCCACTAGCCACAAATGACTATTTCAATTTCAGTTAATTAGAATTGAATTAAATTAATTCAGATCCTTAGTCAAGCTAGCCACATTTCAAATGCTCAATAGCCACCTGTGGCTAGTTCTTACTGTATCAGACACCACAGAAGTATAAAACATTTCCATCATCACAGGGAGAGCTGTTGGACATCACTGGCCTAGAAAATTACCCTTTCCTGAGTGCTTCCCATAAAGCAGTCTGTTGAAGGATCTCAGAGGGCATGCTGAAGGGCCAGCGTGTCTTGAACCTCAGCTCTACCTATCACTAGCTGTGTGACCTTAAGCAAGTTACTTCACCTCTCTGTGCCTCATTTTCTTCAACTGTAAGTTGGGGGTCATAATAGTATCTACCTCATGAGGTTGCTGTGAGAATTCAATGAGATAATGAAATGGAGCAGGACCCTATGGGGTCTACCCAGGACAGACTATCCCCATGTCCTCTGCCTGCCTCTTGCCTGTAGAAAAACTTTAGTCAAAGAGTAAGTTTAATCAAAGAAGAAAATACAGAAACAAAGGGAAATAGTCAAGGACTATTAGACATTAAAGTCAAGGACCTTTAATTCCTCCTCAATGGCTATACATAATATTCTAAGCCATATCCTTCGAGCTGTTTTGTAGACACTGAAACTCCCACCAGGTGGAAAAAGTTAACTACATGATGACCAGACTGTAGCCAGGACATAAGCTGCCACACTTCTGAGAGCCTCAAAGAAATGGGAACAAACCGACCCTGGAGCTGAAGATTAAGTGTACTTAAAACAATCACGATTTCGCTGATCTGACCACTGCATGACCACTTTCAGGATGACTGTCAGAGCTGTTGTGCAGGTAGCCCACTGTCCCCGCCTATACACCCCTGAAATCTCCCCCTTTAAAAGCTGATTGTCAGCTGTGGGGGTAGATGGTCTTTGGACATGAGTCTGTACTATCCCCTCACCTCCCCCACCCCACACCATTGCCAGTCTCTGGAATAAAGCAAACCTTCCTTTCTACCAGCACCTGCCTCTCTTTGTACTGGCTTTCAAGTGGTAAGAAGATGGATCCAAGTTTTGGTGATAATAATAAATGTAGAATATTTGGAATATTACTGGCCCACAGTTAATGCTCAGTACCTGGTTGTTTTCTGTTGTTGTTGTTATTTGTCTTTATTTAAACGTCACAACAGTTCTATTAGATGGATGCTATTATGATTCCCATTTACAGATAGGAAATTGAGGCCCAGAGAGCAGAAGCAACTTACACAAAGTCATATGGTGAGAAAGTGGCAGAGCTGGCTTTAAACCTCAAAGCCCACAGTTTTTTAGACTTCTTCCTCTGCAGGGTGGGGATGGATCTGCCCCTAGCTCCAGCTGTAACTTGGTCTAGTTTCACAGTCCTCTTTGCCAAGATGAGCTCCTGCCAACCCTTCCTAGGGACTCCAAGCACTTGACTGATGCCCCATCCCCATCAGCAGGGGGCCTCTGCCATCAGCTGGCATCCATCAGAAAGCCTTCTCCTTCCTGCTGCCCTAGATGAGATGCTGGACCCGGAGTGCTGTGCAAATAGAACATGAATTCTGCTGACAGGGTAATAATAAGGCTCCTAAATCAGCACTTGGACTTTTTGCTTTACATATATTACTCAAATTACATGTCAGGGATTAATATACATTATAAACCAGATGTGCCGGTTACATATTTCTCTCTGGAACGTCTCTTGGGTGCCTCCTGAAACTGCTACTGGTGTTAATCACACATTCTACCCACCATGCTTGGGCCATGGTGGGGCCACACTGACAGCAGGAGGGCCAAGGAGGGGTCAGGAAGGATAAGAGGCTAAGAGGACCTGTAAGGAACCAGAAGCAGATTTTCTCACTTTGGAACCCGGCCCAGCTGCATGAGGTTTCACAATCACTTCTGCATCTTTCTGCAGTGCAGGCTGTGGTTTTCAGCCTGGTGTGTCCAGTGCTTAGCCAGGGTCTGGTCCATAGTACCTATTCAAAGGGAGTGGCAGAGGCACCTATTGCCTACACAAGGTCTATTTTCTGCTTGTTCCTAATGAAAAGAACCCTGATATTATTTGGGGCTGCAATGTACCAAGCTAAAAATATTCACCTTCCAATTTCCTTGTGGCTAGGTATACGTGTGTGAGTCAGTTCTGGCCAATGAGATGGAAGAAGAAATATGCTGGAGATCTGTGGGAAATCCTTACATAAGGACCACCCCTTACTTCTTGATTCCTTTTCTCCCTGCCTGAAACACAGTTGTGATCGTCACAGCTGCAGCCATTTGCAACCATGAGGTGACAAGCACGACAACAAAAGCCTACATATTAAAATGGAGGCGTGGAAAGATGCAGAGAGTCTGGAATCATGTGGCTATATCTGAGCCTCTGTACTAATCCTATTTTGCCTCCTCTGGACACATTTTTACATAAGATAAATAAGCCCCTATCTTAAGATTGCAGTCACTGGGTTATCACATTCCTGATGCATTTGCCTTTAATACGCCTGTCATCCACAGAGAAGCAACTTTTGGGGAACCTCCTTAGTCCTGGCCTCTCTTCTCTGAAATGGGCTCGTCACCACCTACTTGCCCACATCTGTTTCTTGGAGAGTTTTCACCATATTCCCTGCTGGGTGGCGAGTGGACTGTGGCCATAGCTGATTGAGGCAGGACTAAACCGGATTCTTCCCTGTGAATTTCAACTGAACCCAGAGATTTGCATTCAGAACACACAAACTGGGATCAGTAGCCCATCATGGCCCTGGGAAGGTTTTGTTTGGACTGTATAGTGTTTTTTCATTACTGATATTAGAAACATCAAGCTTCCCACAAAAATCTGGATTTCTGGCTTCTCTTCGAATAGTGGAAGGTCTGGAATCTCTGGGCTCACATTCCACATGGCAATAAATGGCTGCTGCTGAGAAGTGGCTGTTCCTTCTAGACAGACACATTCTTCCATATTCGATAGTCCTCACCTTGCCCCAGTGTGTTCTTACACGTGGCTCCACGTTACTTATTCCTGTTCCCTGCCTGGCTCCTTTTGGCACTGGAGTTTAAGGCATTTGCTCTAATTAGTCTCCATAAGGCCCTTGAATCATGATGATGATGATAATTCTGCGTGAAGATAACAATAGGAACAATTATTGATGGTTACTATGAGCCAAGTAGCTTGGTGAGGGCTTTACATATGTTATCTTATTTAGTCCTCAAAACAAGAAGACCCTACTATGATCATTGCACAGAAGAGGAGAAAAGTGAGTAACTTGACCAAAGTCTCACAGTCAGTAAGTTATACATCTAGGATTCAAACTCAAGCATTCTGACCTCAAAGTGGGTGCTTCCCAACCAATAGACTATACTGCCTTCTCATGAAAGAAGACAAATCCACAGCTGGAGAAGGATGTGACAGATGCACAGAGAGCAAGTGGGAGAACCTGAGGGACCCAAATAGGAGGCGGAGAGTGGCTGCTGTGGGCCCTGGCTGTTCACTGGTTCCTCGTGAGGCTTAGATGCACTCCACCCAAGGAAACCTCCACCAGTTGGGATTCATAAATGCAAGCAACAGAAACTGACTCTGGTAGATTTCAGCAGAAGAAGAATCAGTGAAATAGATACTGGAGAGGTTTCAGCATTGCTGGGAAGGCTAGAGAACCAGACTGGCCACCACAGTGGCAGAAGCATAAGATTAGTCTGGTAAAGACCCTACAACCCCTCTCACAGAATTCCAGACCCTTCAACTCACCCTTCTAACCCTGCTAAAAGTTCACATCTGACGCTAGGAACTGCCACTGGCCCTATTGCCTGGGGTTACCCCAGAGATGAATATTGCCGCTTTTATGGCCACATCACCAGATTGGGTCTTTCCACTGTCTCTGTGTCTTCATGTCACTGACTCCTCAATCAAAGCCTAATGTTTACCTCTAAATGCCTGAGCCTAAGTTCCATGCCCAAACCCTAGTTGTAAGGGAGGCTGGGAAAGCAAGTAGCTAGCACTTCCACATTCTACTATGGGAAGTAAACTCTACTTCCCACTAAGACTCATATGGTGGGAGATTCTCCAGATATAAGTATGGGTTTCTGAGTCTGAGTTGCCAAAAGGGACAACTATGCATGAAAATTCTTACACTGGCTAGCCCAAGTGATATGTCATTCAGGGCTGCATTAGGAAAGAGAAAGCACACTCAAATGGAAGAATCAAGGAGAACAAAGAATTCATAACGGTGCAAGAAGACTTCAGGGAAACCAGTAAGGGATGAGGAAACATCTCAGAGATTGCAACAGTTAGGGAAAGCATTTTGACTCCAGACCTGAAAGAGCAAGGAGAGGGGTTGCTTACGGGAATGTGGAAAGAACTGGAATTGTAGAAGAGGGTTTTCTAGAATGGTTCCAGTCTGTGGCTCCAGTACTGAGGGAGCTGGGGAAGCAAATACCTTCATTTCTCTTTCCTTCCATCCTCTAGTCTTCTGTAGGTGCCTCCCATTAGGCAAACCCAACAGGAAGCCAGAGAGTAAAGGATCATATTCCATAGGGGGGAGCCTCTAGGGCACAGGATCTCCTGGGTGGGAGAGGGTGGAGGGTCAATCTGGAGAGCTAAACAGATGAGCCAGCAACCCATGATGGGATCCTGGCCCCATCACTTGATCAATTTGGACTGTTTTCTCCACTTTAAATTGAGGACCCCTGACATTCTGTGGTTCTCTCAGGCCTTCCTGCTGACTACTCTGTAATTTCCTCCTTTTTGGCTTGTTCTGTAAATTCACAGCTATGTCAGACTCCACATTAAAAGTCAGTGCATTTTGTTTCCAAGAAGCAGAGTCTCTTCTGTGTGGTCACAGAGACTCTCCTTTGCCACAGGTAGAAACAATTCTCCATCCAACTTGCCAAATTCTGACTTGGTGACTCCTCTGGAATTTTTCCATACCAGCAACTTGCCTTTTCAAAGCATAAAAAGTCTGCCTAAATCTCAAGAGCCACCCTGAGGGATCTGCTTCTTTATCCTTCAATGCCTCACTCATTCTCTCCTTTATCTCACAACTCGTTCTTCCAGCCAAAAATTTCCACCCTGGTTTCCCACATTCCCCTTTGAGAGATTTATAACCCAGATCTTAGCCTCTCGCTCCTCTTACTGCAAAGAACAACATCAACATAACATCTCTACCTTAATTACATTTTGGTGACTCCATTGCCAGCATGGTTTGAAACTGTTCTTGCCTAAATTTCTGGGGGAGAAAGAAAAGTTTCTCATTATTCCTTAAAGTTTTGAGCGGATGACCTTGATAAATGAGCAATGGAACTATGAAGACTGAGCTCAAAGGAGTGACATTTAGCATCGTGATCATATAAAATCTATGCGCAGTTAAGGCAACACATTTAATAAGTGATTACAAATGTTTAATGTATACATATAAAACAAGTTACAATCACGTTCTCAAAAAAATTAGCACCACGAGTCTTAGGGAGATGTGGCAGCATTGAGGACTCTGCTATTCCACACAGACACCCCACCCCACCCCTCCTGAGGAATAAAGGACTTATTCCACCAGCTGCTGGGAGTACTGTTGACAATGACCCTTAGCTGTAAGCCTTTTTTGAGAATCCCCTTGGCAGCTGCCTTTCTGAGGCAGCCTGCATACAATGATTGATCAACTTGGGAGCATAGAGACATGGTCTCCTTGCCTCAACTCAGAACGACTTTGAACACCTATCCCAGCTTCAGAGCTCCCCTTGGAGTCAGTTGAGGCCTTTGTTCTAACATCATAGCTCAACTTCTCCCTCTGCTCCATCCTATTCCTTCCTCTCTCCTCCACGGGGGTTGATCCCAAGAGCACTCTCCAAATAACTTCCTGCATGCTAATCTCCATCTCACAGTTTACTTTCCAGAGAGCCCAACCTGCACTCCTACACAAACACACCCCTTACGTCCATACCCATTAGAATGTGACTCTGTAGCTTCTCCAATCAAGAGATGAGGTCTATTTCTCCACTCCTGCAATCTAGGCTGGCCCTGTGACTTGTTTTGGTCAACAGAATGAGGCAGAAGTGGTGATGTACGAGTTCTGAGCCTGAGCCTCCAGAAGTTTTGCAGGCTTCTGCTCTCACTCTTGGAGCCTGCCACTGCCATGAGAACAAGTCCAAGCTAGCCTGCTGGAGCAGAAAAGACATGAGGCCAAGTCACGGCTATTCCCCAGCCAACAGCCAACCACCTCCCAGAAGCAGAGCCACTTAGCTGACCACAATGTACGAAAGAACTTAGCCAAGACTAGAAATACCACCTAGCTGAGCCCAGCCCAAATCGCTGACCCAGAGAATCACGAGCTAATAAATAGGATTAAATTTTGAGTGGGTTTGTTTTATGTAGCAATTCCTAACTAATACAAGAGGGAACTGTATTTGAGAAACCATCCTGATAAGACAGAAAGTAAAATTGGGGCAAGAGCATCAGGCCCCAAGTAACACAAGGGTTAATTAAGCAACTTTCCATGAGAAAATGGGAGGAATTCATTTTTTGCCCCAGTGAAGGAGGTAGATAGATGCGACTGGGGGTGGAAGCATAAAAAGGAGATAAAGAGGAGAAAGTTGGAAAGTTGTCAGCGTGATGGTACGTGACTGGGAACAATATGGGTTGAAGCAGCAGATGGAATCCCACCCCACCCCCAGCACCCCTGTGGGTGTGGGTCTGTATGCACAGAGATGGGGTGGCAGAAGGACATTTAAGCACACATAAGCCTAATGGTTATTTTGAATTTCTTTGCATTTCCTTGAAGTAACCACTTCTCTGTTTATTTGCATCCCTTTCAATCTTCAGAAAATCTCCTTAAACAAAACAGGAACCTCTCACTCTGCCGGTGGAAGTGTAAACCCGCACATCTACTTTGGAGAGAACTTTGGTCCTATTTATCTAGCGCAGTACAATCCCACTTCTAGGTTTTTATAGAGAAATTCTTGCACGTGTGCACCAGGAAATGTGTACAAAAATGTTTGCCCTTTGCAACATTGTCTATAACAGGGGAAATTTGGAAAAATCTTAATTGTAGAGCTTTTAGAGAGATGAATTTATAAATAGTCATATGATAAAATACTAACAGTTAATATGAATGAACTAGATGTATATTTATATCTATACATATAACATCAAAGACAGATCTCAGAAACACATTATTGCAGTTCTGAATAGCCAAGTGAGTTATCCAGAATCTTTATGTAAAAAAACTACAGCAACAATAACCACCAGGGAATCTAGATAACTGGGGGAAGAATATGTTCTTCATATTATTTCTTTTGAATGAACCAATTGCAGTTTTTTAAAACTCACTACATAAAAAAGCAAGTTGCAGAAAATAAAATACAGTATTTTCGTGCATTTTTAAATCACACAAAATGGTGTTAAAAGCATTTATGGATACATAAATACATGCAGTGAAAGTACGAAAACAAAATTTGGAAGAACAGACACCAGATTTCTGATGGTGAATTCCTTTGGGAAGGGCAGTGTATACAGGAGATTTCACTTTTAACCCTACTAGATTTATAAAATTAGAAGCAAAAACTATAAAATGGTGGCATTAAATTCTGAGACTTGGAAGGCACTGGTGTTTGTCAGATTACTCTCTGTTCTTTTCAGTATTTAAAAATTTTAGCAACTGAGAAAAAAATCTAATTTTACCCCTGAATGCTTTTTGTGATTTGGGTGGTTATTTGTCTGTGTGTGTGACTGAGTTTCACATCTGGGTCACACAGATTCATGCCAGAACCAGACCCCAGGAGGCAGATGTTACCAAGCATGTGGACCCCTGCAGTCTCCAGACTCTTGGAGACAGCTTTGTGGACCTATAGACCATGGCCCTGGAATCTGAGTCAATCTTAGTGAGCTCACCCATGGTGAGAGACTCTAGGGTACATCTGGGTTATATGTATAATTGCACAGGCACTGACACCAATGGTAAGCTGGTTTTATAAATTACATGAGCAGTGAAAAAAACCTTTTCTCACTTTGCTAATTTCCCAGTGTCGATGATCAGGCTAGATGTAGATGTATATCTTGGCATATTGTCTTCCAGTCATTTAGAAAATGAACTCTATTGTTTTGGGAAAATTACACCATTCTATTATGAAGAATTTCAAATAAAGCAGAAAAAGGTAAAGGTGAAAGTAGAAAAAAAAAAATCACACCAAATTATGTGGTCTAGAAATTACACGATATGAACATTATTTGAAACATCTTTATATGCCAATATAAAATTAGGAAGATGAGATAGAAATATTTTATTAAAATTCGATTATATTATAGATTCAATTTTAATTTAAAATATTACACTTATTTTTATTATAATTTACTTGAAAAAAAAAGGAACTAGAGAGAAACTAAAGGGATTGTTGAAAGTTAAAGTTTCTTTACTTCAAGTAATCATTTCTTAAAATATCCCTCTAAATTTACAAAGGAGAGATTACAAAAACAGTAAGGTCGTGGTGACTATATTTTTATTTTAAACCATATGTTTCAGTTTTGTTTATCTCCCCACTTTGAAAAATGATGAACATGGAAGCTCCTAGAGAATGTCATTCTAAGTGAAGTAAGCCAGAAAGAGAAAGAAAAATACCATATGAGATCACTCATATGTGGAATCTAAAAAACAAAAAAAAAAAATACAAACAAACAAAAACAAAGCATAAATACAGGACCGAAATAGACTCACAGACAGAGAATACAGACTTGTGGTTACCATGGGGGTAGAGGGTGGGAAGGGATAGACTGGAATTTGAAAATTGTAGAATAGATAAACAAGATTACACTGTATAGCACAGGGAAATGTACACAAAATGTTATGACAAATCACAGAGAAAAAATGTGACAATGAGTGTGTATATGTCCATGAATGACTGAAAAATTGTGCTGAACACTGGAATTTGACACAACATTATAAAATGATTATAAATCAATAAAAAATGATAAAAAAAAGAAAAATGATGACACAAACACTCTTTCTTCTCATTTTACCTCCCAAACGTTGTTATTTATATATTTTTACATGTTTTTACAATTTATTTTTATATTTTTATAAAATTATTTTATAATTTACAGGTTTTTAATCAGTTTTATAGTATTCTAACAATGTTTCATGGATTTCTCTCTAGGCATTTTTTTTTTGAGCTATAAGCTACATAAAATTTACCATTTTAAAGTATATGATTTAGTGGGTTTTAGTATATTCAACAAATTGTGCAAACATCATCCCAAAAGAAATCCTATAGCCTTTCCATTCCTTCCCTCCCCACCTCCCTAGCCCCTGACAATCATTAACCTATTTTCTGTCTCTATGGATTTGCCTATTCTAAATATTTCATATAAATGGAATCATACATTATGTGGCCTTTTGTGGCTGGCTTCTTTAATTTATCACAATTTTTTCAAGGTTCATCCATGTTGCATCATGTTTCAGTACTTCATTCCTTTCTATGCTGGAATAATATTCCATTATAAGAATATACAACAATGTGCTTATCCATTCATCAGTTGATGGACATTTGGATTGTTTCTACATTTTAGCCATTATGAATAATGTCTCCATGAACATGTGTGTATAAGTTTTAATATGAACATGTTTTTAGTTCTTTTGGATGAAACCTATGAGTGGAATTGCTAGGTCTTATGATAGCTATATGTTTAGCCCTTTGAGGAACTACTAGACTGTTCCAAAGTGACTACACCATTTTACATTCCCATCAGTAATGGATGAGGGTCCCCATTTCTCCCCATCAATCCCAACACTTATTAGCCATTTTTTCCCTTTTCTTTTATAGCCACGCTAGGAATTGTGAAGTGGTACCTCATTGTGGTTTTGCTTTGCATTTCCCTGATAACTAATGGTGTTGAACATCTTTTTATGTGCTTCTTGGCAATTTGTATTTCTTCTTTGAAGAAATGTTTACTCAAATACTCGACCATTTTTTAATTGGTTTTTTTTTTAATTGAGTTGTAAGAATTCTTTGTGTATTCTGAACACTAGACTTACCAGATAAATGATTTACAAATACAGTCTTCCATTCTGTAGGTTGTCTTTTTCCTGTTGTGGCACAAATCTTTTAAATTTTAAGTTTAATTTATCTGGTTAAAAAAATTTTTTTATTATTTAATTAACTAGTTCATTTTGGGCAGGAGGTAACTAGGTTTTTGTTTTTGTTTTTATTTTTATTTTTGTTTTGATGGAGGTGCTGGGGATTAAACCCAGGAACTCGTGAGTGTTAGACATGCATTCTACCACTGAGCTATACCCTACCCACCTCAATTTATTTGTTTTTCCTTTTGCTGTTTGTGCTGCCGATGTTATGTATCAGAAACCATTGCCTAATCCAAGGTCACAAAGATCTTCACCTGTTTTCTTTCTAAGAGATCTATAGTTTTACCTGTTATATTTAGATGTTTGATACATTTGGAGTTAATTTTTATATATGGTGTGAGGTAAGATCTTTTTGCTTGTGGATATTCAGTTGTCCCAGCACCATTTGGCCAGGCCTCTCTCCTGGCCTGTAGTTGGCTGTCTTCTGCCTCTATCTCGTCATATGGTATTCCCTCTATGCTGGTCTCTTTGTCAAATTTTCTTTATTTATAAGGACATCAATCATTACTGTAGTGGGGCTCATACTAATAGCCTTTTTTTTTTCTTTTTTTCTCCTCTTTATGGAGGCACTAGGGATTGAACCCAGGATCTAGTGCATGCTAAGCAAGCACACACTCTTGCACTGAGCTATATACTCACCCCATCCCCAGTGACCTCATTTTAACTTGTTTATCTCTGTAAAGACCCTATCTCCAAAAAAGATCACATTCTGAAGCACTGGAGGTTAGGACAGTAACATATAAATTTGGGGAGTCATAGTTTAACCCATAACACTGTCAGTTTTGTTTAGTTTGCCAGTTTGTGGTTTTGGCTTATTTTTTCCTGCTTTTATTATTCTTTTTTTAATATTCTTAAGTATTAGAGAAGGAACATGCTATTAGGGCATTTCAATCAACTTTCTTGGAAGCCTCCTCAGTCTCCTTTGTAACCCTTGAATCACAAAGTGTTCATTCTATTCCTTGGCTTCACTGCCTACAGGAAGAACTATATCTGCACAGCCCAATTTGAAGTCACCTGCCACATGTGGCTATTGAGCACTTGAAAGCTGTCTAGTGTGAACTGAGATGTGCTGTAAGCTAAAAATGCATGTTGGATTTCAGAGACTTAGTACAAACAAGAAATCATATAAAAGAAAAATAAAAGATGGAGGAGGGAAAAACTAGGGATATGGGATTAACAGGTAAAAACTACTATACACAAAATAGATAAGCAACAAGGATCTACTGTATAGCAAAGGGAATTATACTCAATATCTTGTGATAACTTATAATGGAATATAATCTGCAAACAAACCTGAATCATTGTGCTACATTCATGAAACTAACATAATATTGTAAATCAACTATACTTCAAGAAAAAAAGCATAAAAATAAAAGATTAAAAATGCATATTTAAATGTAAACTGTTTTACATTACATACATCATGTTCCACATTATATTTTTTATACTTCATTAATAATGTTATATTGATAACATGTCCAAATGATAATTTTGATATATTGGGTCAGATAAAATATATTATTAAATTAATATCATCTGTTTCTTTTTTTTTTAATGTGGCTACTAGAAAATTTTAAATTACATATGTAGCTCACATTTGTGGCTCATATTATATTTCTATTTATTCCATATATCTCTAGAAACGTATTTTATGTTTCTAGTGCTGACTTAGACTTTAGAAACCCAAAAGGTCTGATACCCATTCTGGTGGTGGCAGTGGTTGGGGCTTACCTTGTATGCCCTTCCCAAGTACATGGTGATTTGCTGGTAACTGTTTTGTTGAGATGGAAAACACACAAATTAAGTCCTCACCAGGTCACTATGCTAGTTAAATCTTCAGTGGGGCATCTCAGTAGATAGCTACAAGTTCAAGGTATCGATTATTATCGTGACCTGGTATATTCCTTGCCTCCCCTGATCTCACCTAACATCCTGCATTTTGGAACAAAATCCCCAAGCTCTGGTACCTCCCAGCAGGGTCTGCAGCTTCACTCTGAGGTAGCCTGTACTTGAGTAACAATTTATTCTCTGAACTAGCTCTTCAAACCTTTGTAAAGGATTTGCCAAATGCATCTCAAGATGAAGACAGGTTCCACAACCCCTTTGTCTTCTCCTTCTATCATTTTAGAATTTGTTAGATGATGTAAATTTCCCTTTATCTTGTCCAAGATGAAAGTGTAAATGAGTAATACCCACCAAAAACTGTAAACCTTGAGGAGCCCAAACCATTTACATGAGGAAAACTTCAAAAATCCCTTCCAGATCACACACAGGCCACCCAGAGGGAGGCATCCATTGTGAAATTCAATTACCAGACCTCAGTTCAGCTGCTCCCTGGAAGACCAATTAATTTTCCCCCTTTTCTGCTTGTGGAGGCTCTTTATAAAGCTGCAATTAAGGCTTTTCTAGAGGCAGAGCCTGCTTTCCCTTTGTGGTAAATATAATGATCAGGAAACAGAATTTTATTCTCTTTCTGCCATGGGAGAGGCCTCCAGGGGCAAAACGCAGCCTACACCCTGTGGACAGAGCCCATCTTCCAAGTCTCTTCCAGGCAGGTTTCCTGGGTATACCAGGGGAGAAGAAATCCTGGTATAATTTCTTTTCCCACATTTGTAGAGAATCTCTTCTGGCCAGATGCTGGGGAAACTACGAAGAACAAAGTCCCTGCAAGCTTACAGTCCAGCAGGAGCAAAATAAAGGCTAACAACATTATTAGCATCACGGGATGCTGTAAGGATGAGGGACAGCTGTCTGACAGCAATTAGACCATTCATCTGACTATCCCTTTAAAAATGTTTTTCCTTTTTTTTTTACTATAGTTTTGTTTATGATTTTTTGCTACAGAACCCTTTTGGTGAAGCAAATCTCACAAGGGAGGAGAACAATGTGTAAAAAAGGTTCCAGTGGAACTGCTCTGGTTGAAGGGAGGATGGGTGCGGCAAAGCCTCACAGAATAAACCCTCCCCTAGTTACCTAAGACAGCCCCTGAATTTCCACCAGGCACAATTTAAAAATCACTGGGTTGAGAAATTATCTCCAGAGTGTGCCTCAACTATCCCGTGAAAGCCCTCCCAGGAGGAGCAAGGAGGCCACCACTTTCTCACCCTGACATCGTTCAAACCCGAAAACAGCCTTCTGATGCCAACATCAATGGTACCCAACTCATCAAGTTGTTGCGAGAATTAAACATGAAGTGTGTAGAATGTAGTAGGTGCACAGTAAACAGCCAGTGTTATTCTCATTGTTATTACTCAGTCTTGTACTCTGAGACTCAGCATAGATTTTCCCCTATTCGTGCTCCCACACTGACAAATGGGGTTGTGCCCTGTCCACTGTGTCTGGATTCTCGTCCTAGACACCTGTCCTGTCCCCAAGTCTGTTGTTCTGGTTCTGAGCTGGAGGATTCTTCTCCCCTTTTCACAGGAAGGACAGTCCTTCCAGACTCCAGCTTTGACTCAAACGGATCTTAGCTCCAGATCACTGTTTCACAGGTACCCCAAGGCCGTATCTCCTGACTGTATGAGTATTAAAACCTCTGTCCATAGTCCTTAAAGTCCATAGATATGCCCTGGCGGCTGCTACAACATCAGCTGAGAGTTTACTGTTCTTGCTTTAAGATCACTCTTATTTTCAGGCACTTAAGGATCATCTCCCCTCCTTCTAAACTCAGCTATGTTTTAAAAGGATATGTTTTAAGATTTCTATCCAGCATTTCTCTGTGTTTGTAGGTGAAACAAAGGTCCACATAAACTTGGGAAAATACATAGCCAAAATCAGAGTTCTCTTTTTCAAATAATTGTGTAAAGATTTCATGTTCACTTTTATTTTCTTGTTCTACTAAAAACCTGATTCTCTTTCTTCTAGGCAAAGGCCATGTAGACTTACTGAGCTATAGATTTCTATCTCACATGGGGGTTGTGCCCTAACTTCAACACTGTAAGGTGAAAATTACCTGTTGTCAAAATTACCCTTGAAATTTTTGCATAATTACCTTTTAATCACCAGGATCTGAATCTTTAGGAATTAACTTCTCTGGTTTCTCTTCCCATTCAACTGTGGCTCTTTCTGGTGTGCAGTAAGATCCCAGGTCTAGAGAAAGGGAGTAAAAAGGGTAATAGGGTAAATGTAAAATAATGCATATAACTGTTATCTAATAGTTGAACCTGTGTAATTTATACTGTATCAATTGTAGTCCTTACATCCCTACAGCAAGACATAGCATTTCTTTTTATAACTCCAACTGCCTTCCAGGAAAGGGGGTCAATTAAATGGAAGGCCTCATTTGTGTTCTGCTGAGCACCTTAGGGAATGCTGGATGCGCTATCCAAGAAGTAGGGGCTGGAGGAAAATAAGACTATTTACTCAGTAAATAATCTTCGAACTTTTTGGATATCCATGGTAGAACTGGTAGAGGGGAATCTTTAAGGTTTCTCTGACTTCAAATAGAAAAATGAAAAAATGCAAACCAAAAGACTACATAAAAGTGGTTACTGCAAACAAAGTGGATAAGAAATGGTAGAATATAATAGTAGATTCAGTATGTGGAACTACCCCGGCTCCTGCAAATGAGCCAATGTTGAAATTCAAAATGAAAAGCTGAATAATGATTAAAGGTTGCAGTGCCCTGAAAGAAAAAAAGAAGAAGTAAGGGCTGGGGAGAGAGAGTCATTTTGCATATAAGAGGGAAAAGAATTTGGACAGGAGTGAAGGTGATTCAAGGTAGAAGGCTGAGAAGAGATGGAGGTAACTGGAGGGAGAGAAGCAAGGAGCCAGAGGTGAGAGGATGGAGACCCTATGGGATGATGTGGTGAGGGGCTGTCGCTGAAGGCACGGCTGAAGCTTAGCAACTGCCATGTCCAAAGACAACTTGAAGTTGTTATGTCACAAGCAATAAATTCCTCCTTGGCCCATTGCATTCAAATACTTTTTGTAAGCTCTGCAATACTCATACAAACATATTTGAGTGGGAGTTTCTGTGTGGGAATTAAAGGAGTGAAATTTAACATCTGATAAACATAGTGCAGAATCATCACCACTAACCCCAATATAGCACTATATCTGTTCTGGGTGCTTTACACACAGTGGCTTACTCCCCCTTTACAACCTTGACAGGGAGGCGTTCTTGGGGGAAAGGGCATGGGAGGGGATAAGTTGGGAGTTTGAAATATGCAAATATTAAATACTATATACAGAATAGATTTTTTAAAAAGCTTCTTCTGTATAGCCCAGAGAACTATATTTAATATCTTGTGGTAACCTATAATAAAAAGAATATAAAAATGAATATATGTATGTATATGTATGACTGAAACATTATGCTGTATACCAGAAATCAACATTGTAACTGACTATACTTCAATTAATAAATAAGAAAGGTAGCCTTTCGGCACTGCAGCCGCAGCCATGAGTATGCTCAGGCTTCAGAAGAGGCTTGCCTCCAGTGTCCTCCGCTGTGGCAAGAAAAAAGTCTGGTTGGACCCCAATGAGACTAATGAAATCGCCAACGCCAACTCCCGTCAGCAGATCCGGAAGCTGATCAAAGATGGGTTGATCATCCGAAAGCCTGTGACTGTCCATTCCCGGGCTCGATGCCGGAAAAACACCTTAGCCCGCCGGAAGGGCAGGCATATGGGCATAGGAAAGCGAAAGGGTACTGCCAATGCTCGAATGCCTGAGAAGGTAACCTGGATGAGGAGGATGAGAATTCTGTGCCGGCTGCTCAGAAGGTACTGTGAATCTAAGAAGATTGACCGTCACATGTATCACAGCCTGTACCTGAAAGTGAAAGGTAACGTGTTCAAAAACAAGCGGATTCTCATGGAACACATCCACAAGCTAAAAGCAGACAAGGCTCGCAAGAAGCTTCTGGCTGACCAGGCCGAGGCCCGCAGGTCTAAGACCAAGGAAGCACGGAAGCGCCGTGAAGAGCGGCTCCAGGCCAAGAAGGAGGAGATCATCAAGACTCTGTCCAAGGAGGAAGAGACCAAAAAATAAGCTCCTCCTCTTGTCTGTACATAGTGGCCTTGGCAATTACATGGATCACTCATTCAATAAAACAAGCCTTTATCTGTTAAAAAAAAAAAAAAAGGTAGATGTTCTTATCATCTCCATTTTACAGATGAAGAAACTGAGGCCCAGAGAAGTTAACTAGCCCAAGAGTAAGTACTGGAGCCCAGAGTTTATACTCTTAACCAGCAAACCACGCCACCTTTCTAGACAGATGTACCAGAAGCCTGGAGTCAGAGGTGCACATAAGTGGCCATAAAATTCACAGGACTTTCTCTGGCACTTTCCAACAGGTACTGTTCCAAGCCCTTAAAAAGCATTAACCTGCACAGAGGGCAAGTGGAAGGTTTGAGCCCATCCTGGGTCAATCTCAAGGGGCTGGCTAGTACACAGGTTAAATCTGTGTTGTGTGCCTTATTTCACTGACTCCTCACAGCTACTTTCTGAGGCTGGCATTATCTCCATGAACAGATACGAAAACCCAGGATCAAGGAGATGACATTCCCTGCCCAAGTTCTCAGGAATATGAGAGATTCACATCATGAAGCTGGAATTTGAATTTAAATCTGTCTAGCTCCAAAGCCAGGCTCCCTTAGCCTCCTAAAATTCAAAGCATCTTTAAGGTGAGGAGGCTGGTGGTGCCCAATGCCAGGAGGATACAACCAATTTGTTTCCAACAGTTTGTCAGATTAATGAGGCATCACTGGCTCATCCAAGCGGCTAAACAGCATCTAAATATGTTTCAGAACCACTTAACAGAGGCTTCGGAGATGGTTCCCCTGAGTTTGGAGTTTGCATCCATGAAGAGTGACAGGGTATGACAAGGAAGCACTGAACTGGACATGGCACACAGCTTCTCCAGCCGACAAACAACCTCTGCTAAGTTCTTCTAAGTTCTCTGCTTTAGTTCTCTGCTCAGGTGTTGACAAAACAGCCAAGGGAATGAAAGGGCTGGGAACTGGCTTGAAATGACACCCACATTTCATTCCCAAGTTCAAAAGTCACCGTCCATGATGAAACATCCAAGGTCTCAGCCTGGGCTACCAGAAAGGCCAGGGCCACAGGTTAAGCAATCCTCCTCCAGGACTGGAGGTGCAGGAAGCAGAATAAGTCCCCCACCCCATGCTATGGATGGGATAAGATATAAGCTGCCTTTCAAGAATGCAGACTCAGAGGGGGACTTGGCATGTAGGGCAGGGAAAGTGAGTCAAACTTGATTATGGGGTAGGAAAAAAGGTGAGGCTGAAGTTTCATGAGTGTCCCAGTTGCTACTGATGGATAACATAACTCCAAACTTAGTGGCTTAAGACAGAAACCATTTATTTCTCTCATGAGCTGATTCAAGAGGGACTGCTCACCTTTACATAAGCAATGTCAGCTGGTACAGCTCCACTGAGGCTGCTGGATCCATTTGCAAGATGGCTCACCCTCATGATTGGCATGCTGGTGCTGGCTGCCAGTTCTTCTCCACGTAGGACTCTCCTCAAAGCGGCTTGGGCTTCCTCACAGCATGGTGGCTGAGTTTCAAGAACGAGAGTTTCAAGAGACAGAAAGTGGAAGCTGCCAGTTTCTTAAGGTCTGTGCCTGGAAACTGGTACAGAATCATTTCTCCCATGTTTATTAGTCAAACATTCACAGAGCCCAGGCACAAGGGAAGGAGACATAGACCCCATCATTTACTAGGAGTAGTATCAAAGAATTTAGGGGCTATATTTAAAAACTACCAGAGTGAGAACTTTCCCTTGCATCCTATTACCACAGGGAAAGCAAGGCAAAAATTTTCATTTTGTCTGCCTCCCCTATTTGCTATGGGACATGGCTGGGTGTTGCACCAAGGATTCAGAAACTGTCTTCAGCTTTAGAAGGAAAGAAAGAAGACATGACTGATCAGCGACTCCATGGACAAAGGAATGGGAAGTGGAAGCATAGGTGCCAAGTATTTGTCATTTATCTCTCAAGGGGTGGGTCCAGATTCTGTCTCTGGAAACCACCTTCTCTGTCTTGGCTCTTCATTGCTTCAGAAACATCATTTCATTTATTCATGCATGCATGCATTTCTTCATTCTTACATTGATTTAAGCAATATGTATCAAGTACCTATTCTGCTCCAAATACAGTAGTGATGAATAAAGCAGATATGGAAACTGCACTCATGGGATGTACCTACTGTGGGGGAATCAGACAGTAAGCCGGTAAACAAATATGTAATTAAAATGTGATAAGTGCTATGAAGCCCATAGAGTGCACTACTGCGACCTGTGCAGTAACCCAGCAAGGATACCATCAGCGATGGACAAGCATCTGGGGGATTATACAGAACCAGTCTTCAGCAGCCACACCATGTGGCTGTGAGAAGCAATTGCTATAGGGAACTATGTAGACTTTCTAGTTTTCTCTATGGTGACACTGGAACTGCACTGATGCCCTAACCCCAAATTATCCCTTGATCCCAGGGGTCAAAGGAGGTATAAAAAGGGAAATTTTGGCCCTTGTACAAATATGGGCATGTGAGGACTTGAATGAGTGGAAAATCAAGAAAAAGTGGCCGTATTTGTGCCCTCAAGTTGGCAGAGTGGGTCATTCTAATTATTCCAGTTTAAAAGTCCCAGGCATGTGATTTGTGCCAAGACGCTAGAGCTTGGTGAGTGGGGAATCTGGTTATAAACTAAAAAAGCTAGGCAGCTATAAGGTGGGGGAGAATGGCTCAATCAAGCCAGTACTGGGGCTAGAGTTGTTGGCCCCTCCAACTCAGGGCAGGAGTTTCCTTGGGAACTGGAGAAGGGCTGAGCCTGCAGTAGTTGTCAAGAGGCGTCAGCTGGAGGGCAGTGAGGCAGAAGGAATAGGAACTAGGCAGAGGTTGATGGCTCTCTCATGATACCATTCTTTGCTATGTAGCCAAAAAATCAGAATGGAGAAGGCACTGGCATACGGGCAACAAGCACAACTGCTCTCAGATATATTAATCAGTTGGGTTTAATCTGGCTGCACGTAATATGAAATCCAACTAAAATTACTTACGCAAAAGGGGATATTACCAGCTCATGATCCCAGGGTGTTCTGGCTTCAGGTGCAGCTTGACCAGGAGATCAGATGAGCTCACCAGATCCTAGTTCCCTTCACCCCTTCCTTGTGCCTCTTCAGTTGGCTTGAATCCCAGGCCTCAAGTGGTAACAAGATGGCAGTAGCAGATCCAGCTCTTATGTACTTTTAGGTTGTATGTACTGCAGAAAAGAGAGAGTCTCTTTTCCAGCCCAAGTAAAAGTCTCACTGAATCCCACTGGCTTTGATTGGGTCACATGCCCATCCATGAACCATTGTTGGGGCCAAAGAAATGAGATGTGCTAAGTGAGGAGTTTCATCTCCAGACTGGACAGTGAATTTAGTTTTATCAGATTCCACGTAGACTGATTATGGAGCAGAAAGTGTTTTCTCAGAGGAAAACTGGGGTGTGAATAACGAGAAGGATGAATGGATGTGGGATCCATAAGTGAGCACCAGGAAGACACTGTATCTGGAAGTGGGAACAGGACTGTCTCTAGGCTGAATGGGGCCCTTGACAAATATGTTTTAGGGAGCCCTGCCTATATGAACAATTTGATTAGAATTATAAAATTCCTGGACCCAGGTGAGGTATAGTGATTTATTGAGAAGATTTGGAGTAATGGGTACAGAAGAGGTACTTATACGTTTATTGCTCAGTCAGCACACATGAATTTTCTTTGTGGTACCCATTGTTTCCTATTCTTTACTATCAAGTGTGCTGTTCTAGGCTAATATCGTATCTCCCACTAGAAGAAAAAGGCAGTAACAATGCTATTGCTCACAATGCCATGCTCTTCAGGCTCTGTTTATATTGAAACAATACAGATCTGCTTGCCTCTACATTTCCCTATTACCATTTATTTAATGTTGGCTACACCATTACTCATGGGGCTACATCATCCATGGTGCTGCCAGTGAATACTGGTTTCCATGGACTCTCAAAGGTAGTGCTTCACTGATGAAGTCTTACCCGGAGTATGGAGAAATATGTGAATGATAATTTGTTTTCTGGTTAAACTTGCCATTTGGAATTTTTATTCCAAACGCGTTAAGTGTAAATGTAGAACAACACGTCTCCTAACCACATCTTCTAACCATGTCTACCCTTGAACTCTGGGCCACAATCGCTGCATCCTTAAAATGTGATCTATTTCAATGCTGACCTCACTCCTGCCTACCACACACCACCACCAGTGCGGAGCACAGATGAGGAGCCCATCAGTGGAACAATAACAGTTCCATTTGTACAAAGAGCATTTATCCTCATCCAGCACAGCTCAAGGCCAACCCAGAAGACCAGGATTTACCTTATGAATCAGAGGCAAGAAAACACACTGACAGGCCCATGGGCAGAACAATGAGTAGGCACAGCCACACCCAGAGGACAGACTGACACCCGACCCAAGGCCTGCAGAGGGGTTGGGGTCCAACAGCAGAAAGTGCACAGGCTAAGATACCTGCTGCCACCCTGCAACCATGGGTGCTGCAGATTAGAGGTGGCCCTCTAGTCTGCACACAGATGAGTGAGAGACTGCACAGGCCCATACATGTGGGTCAGCCCAAGGTCAAGGGTAGGCCACTGATAGCCCAGAGCTCCAAACCTTTCCTGTGTCTGATGTGAGTCACCCAAAATCTGTGTCAGCATCATTCTAGAAGCTCAGTCTCATGTAAT
This sequence comes from Vicugna pacos, assembly GCF_048564905.1. Lineage (NCBI taxonomy): Eukaryota > Metazoa > Chordata > Mammalia > Artiodactyla > Camelidae > Vicugna > Vicugna pacos. The sequence goes on along the minus strand of NC_133005.1, from coordinate 25,320,467 downwards.
ACCACAGAAGAAATACCAGACCAACCAGAGGGAAAGACCTACTCCTATGCCACCCTCCTGAAGTAGGTCCCACTGCAAGGCCCTAGGATCACCCCACAGGCAGGATCCTGGTGTTCCTCATGTCATCTGTTTGACTCCCCAAGTGGGGAAGAGGGTAGAGACCACTTTGAAGGACAGAGTAGGAGTAGGAACCCACACAGAGCTCAGTTCAGGCTCAGGGAGCCCCCACAAATGGCACAGCCTGCCCTAGCCAGTCCTAGCCCCCAGGGGGGTTCTTAGAAAATTTTCAGGTGTGTTTCTTGCAACCAGGACTTAACACAGCCCAGGTCTGGGCTCAGGGCACCAGGCCTGAATTCTACTGCCAGGCCCACCAGGTCTCAGACATTAGAAGGGGACTTCTCTGAGGGAGACATTCCAAAGCGCAGGGCCCCTGAAAGGTGAGACTGGAGCAGCAGCCCCACTTGCCTGGCTCTCAGGGCAGTACTGAGTGGGAGCTAACCATGTGTGGAAGCCAGATTCACAGTTCAGTTTGACACACTTACTGAGCACTGCTAAGTCCCAGACACTGCATAGAGACAGATTCAAAATCTGTGACGCCACAGTGCATTGCATATTGTAGTGTTGCCTGAGCAATGACCCGCCCTGGCTTCATGGCGTTGCTCCACTCCTTTCCAGTAGATTCTGAATTGCCTGGAATGCAGAGCAGCCCCATGCACGCAGGGGCCTGTTTACACCTCACTGCATCCACTGTTTCATTCCATTCCAATAAATATTAAATAATAGGAAACACTGAGGTTTATTCTGTGTATTCCAGACATTTGTTCATACCTCATTAGTTACCAGACAGAGCTATTGGGTAGAGGCTGGGGAGTGTGGAGACAGTGAGAAACCCAAGGAGGTGCATCCGGAGGAGCCCAACTCAAGACTGGGGATTGTCCGTGTAAACAAGTCTCTTTCTATCCTCCTTCCACTTAGGTTCCTTCAAACCTCACACCTTAGTAAAGACTCCATTGGTTACAAGAAGACAAAAAACTACTCAAAAAATGAGACTCCTGAGGGCTCACCGGAGGAGGCAGAGATGATCAGAGATGATCACTAGTCAGGTAACTATGGCACTTTTGTTCAGTTGAGAAGGGGAAGCAAGCCGAGGACAGGGCTGAATAGCTCAAAAAATAGAGGGGATTCCAGAAAGTTCTTCAGAGAGAAGAGAAGGAAAGACACAGGAGCAACATAGGAGGGTACAGACCAGGAAGTCTATTCAGTGCCTGCCATGTGACGTGAGAGGCAACTCCCCTACTCTGTCTTCCCTGAAATCTTTTTTCTTTTTAATAATAGTGCATTTTATTATTTTTTAAATGGAGATACTGGGGATTAAACCTAGGACCTTGTGCATGCTAAGCACACATTCTACCACTGAGCTATACCCATCCCCTCCCATGCAATTTTCAGTAAAACATTTTTCTCATTTATGTCCTGTGATTTCCCAAATTTCTTTCATTCCCAAAGCTCCACCAACGCAAGGCCATTAGAAATTGTGTTTTCTAGGATTGCCACAGCAAATCACCACCAACGTGGTGCCTTAAAATAACAAAAATGTATTCTCTCACAGTTCTAGAGGCCAGAAGTCCAAAATCAAGGTGTCATCAGGATCTTACTTCCTAGAAAGGATGTAGGGGAGGATCTTTCCCTGTCTATTCCAGCTTCTGGTGGCCACAGGCAATCCTTGGCTTATGGCTACATCACTCCAGTCTCTGCCTCCATCTTCATCTCCAAATTCTTGCCGTCTCCTCTACGTTTTCTCCATGTCTGTTTCTTATAAAGATACTAATCATTGGACACAGGGCTCACTCCAATGATCCAGGATGACCTCATCTCAAAATCCTTAACTTAATTACACCTGCAAAAACCTGTTCTCCATTGGGTCACATTCACAGGTTCTGTGGATTAGGATGTGAACATCTTCTTCGGGAGCCACAATTCAACCCACTGCTGGGGTAGCAACTGATACTGAAGATTTGGGGACTGTTAAAAACCAAAATTCAACTGAGTAAAATTTAAAGATTTTATTGACTTTATTCAATGATTCATGAATCCAGCAGCATTCCATCTAGCAGACAGAAATGAGTTCCAAAGAGCTGTACAAACCGACAACATAATGCCATTTGCAGCAACATGGATGCTACTGGAGAATGTCATTCTAAGTGAAGTAAGCCAGAAAGAGAAAGAAAAATACCATATGAGATCACTCATATGTGGAATCTAAAAAACAAAAACAAAAACAAACAAACAAAAACAAAGAAAAATACCATATGAGATCATTCATATGTGGAATCTAAAAACAAAAACAAACAAACAAACAAACAAAAACAAAGTGTAAATACAGGACAGAAATAGACTCATAGACAGAGAATACAGACTTGTGGTTGCCAGGGGGGTGGAGGGTGGGAAGGGATAGACTGGGATTTCAAAATTGTAGAATAGATAAACAAGATTACACTGTATAGCACAGGGAAATATACACAAAATGTTATGATAACTCACAGAGAAAAAAATGTGACAATGAGTATGTATATGCCCATGAATGACTGAAAAATTGTGCTGAACACTGGAATTTGACACAACATTGTAAAGTGATTATAAATCAATAAAAAATGTTAAAAAAAAAACAAAAACAAAGAGCTGTACAAAACGAAAGAATTTTACAGGCAGAAGGGAGCAGAAACAAGAAGTTATACCAGGCAAAAAGCGAGTTGGCAAGGTCACTTTCCTTTAGTGGGTCGCAGGTTCCCTAACTAGTGATGATTAGAGATTCCTGATTGACGGGGTTAAGATTCCATTCCTGGGAGAGCCAAAACTATAAATAAGTCTTGGTTTGGAGACCTGGGGTTTAGCATAAGCAACTCCATGTTAGGCCTGTTTTCTTGCTTTTAACAGAACAAAAGAAGGTGTCATCACAGAAATGTTTAAACTGAGCTTTAGACATGTCTGTGGCCAACATTCCCCACCTGAGAACACCTTACAGGATGCTTGACTCCTTATGCCCTGGCCTGTTGCCAAATTCTCTGTTCGACATCTCCCCTCTATCTGTTATGTACAAAAATCTGTTAAAACAAAGTGCTAAACAAATGTTGATAACAAGGCAAAGATGCATGAGGCAAATACAAAAGACAATGCTTAGGTAAAACTGAAAATCCCTGTTGCTTAATCATTAAAGCAGAACAGCAAGGTTGGCCCCTCCGCAGGTGTCCTTTGTATAATCAATAGGTCTCTTGAAATACTTTCCAAATAAAAGAGCAATTCTCTCTCAAGAAAGAAATCTAACGTCTGTCTGCAGGGAGCAGTAAGCTCAGACTACTTGCAAAATAACAAGTTTTCTCCAGCACCTGAAAGCCTCAAAACTGACCCCTCTGGTCTCCTGTGAATCTGATCAGACAGAGAACCTGGGTTTCCCTGGCTCCTTGTTCAGGAAGGAATTTTTCAGAGACCAGGGGAGTTCTCGATCCAGAGAATATTCAGTTAGGCAGTGCCCATCCATGTTTTTTCTTTAGGCCTTCAAGTTGTTTCAAAAAGAAAAGCAATCCTAGCACATTTATGTCCATTATTTTTGAGTGTAAGGTTATGGGGGGAAGGGACATGCCCTACCTGGGCTGTTTTTCTGCCACTAACTGTGATATTGTGCTTTATAATAAGAAATATATATTTGTGGGGAAGGGTATAGCTCAGTGGTAGAGTGTTTGTATGAAGTCCTGGGTTCAGTCCCCAGTACCTCTGTTAAAATAAATAAATAAATCTAATTACAGCCACCCACCACAGAATTTTTAAAAAAGAAATATATATTTGGTCTTCATCTCTATTTCTGGCACAGAGCTCCTAAAACTTTCGGAATTTCCTAAGTGATAAGAGCTATAAAGGTGAAAAGAGTGTCTTTTGATATTTACAACAAGCCACTTTCTAGACACCTGAGTTTATGTTAATGAATGAGGTGACTTTTGGAAGCCCCTAAGGATGGGGGCTCAGCTCATTGCCAGGGGAACCAACCTGATTAGAGGGTTAAAACTTATGGCCCCACCCTACCTCGACCTTCAAGGAGGGGAGAGGAGCTGGAGATTTGAGTTTAATCACCAATGAATTATGATTCAATCAACCATAACTGTGTGCTGAAGCCTCCATAAATACCCAAAAGGATGGGCTTCGTTGAGCTGGGATGGTGAACCTGCAGGGGTGCTGGGAGAGTGGCTCGCTCAGAGAGAGCATGGAAGCTCCCGAAGACCTTTCCCCACATGCTTTGCCCCATGCATCTCTTCCATTAGGATGTTCATTTGTATCCTTTAATATCCTTTGTAATAAACCAGTGATCTAGTAAGTAAACTGGCTTCCTGAGTTCCGTGAGCTGCTCTAGCAAAGTAATCGAACCTGAGGAGATCATGGAAACCTCTGATTTATAGCCAGTTGGTCAAAAGCACCAGGTGACAACCAGGACTTCTGATTGGCATCTGAATTGGAGGTAGGGGGCAGATTTGTGAGACAGCCCTTAACCTGTGGGGTCTGACGCCATATTCAGGAAGATAGTGTCAAACTGAGCTAAATTTGTAGGACATCAGTCAATGTCCACTGAGAACTGGAGAACTGCCTGGTGGTGGAAAAACATGTAAGAATAACACAAGGAGCGGGGGACTCCAGGACACCTGCATAGAGACGTCAGATGTTGTTCCCTTTTATCTGTTTCAATATAGGACTTCTATGTCCAATATCATTTGAAATAAGTCTGAAGACTAGTAAACTCGATAACTTCTAAGGGCTCCATACAGTTCTGGATGAAGGGATCACTCAAGCCGGTCCTTCTCAAACGTCAATGTGCATATGAATCACTTGAGGGTCTTGTTAAAATGCAGGCTCAGCTGCTGTAGGGTGGGGTCTGAGAGTCTGCATTTCTACCCAGCTCCCACTTGATAATGCTGCTACTGGTGTGTGGACTGCACTTTGGAGGTGTAGGTCATAGTAAGTTCTTTGGCTTTTACTCTGAATGGGAATCAACAGCCACTGGAGGAGTCTGGGTGAACAGATGACCAGATCTGATGCACATTTTTAAAGGTTCACTCTGGCTGAGAGGAAAGTAGATGGAGGGCTAAGGGTGATGAGAGTGGAGACAGGAAGGATAGGAGGATATTGCAATAACCCAACTGAGAGATGCAATAATCCAGGTGAGAGATGAAGACTTCATGCAAAATTTTAATCTTGTAAATGTAGTATTTATAACTGGTTCCCAAAATAGAGGGCACATATCAATGGTGGTATATGAGATCATTTTAGATAGGATACAAAGTAATCATATTTTATTTTTAATAGTTACGCGTTTATCATGGGTATTTCTGATTTTCATTTTTAGTGATGATATAGTTATCTTTTATTTATTTATTTATTTTTATTGAAGTATATACAGTTATCTTTTATAATAAAAGTTTTTAGGTTTATAAAATGGGAGTTGATTTAAAGTAAAATACTAAGTAAATTAGCAGTGCTGATACACACATACAGCAAATGTGAAGGCAGCTCCCTAATGCTGAGTCTGGGAAATGCTGATCAAAATTTATTAAATTATTACTGGTAGTTATTTATTTCATAGGGTAATTTTTTCTTCAAGAATACATCCCACATTCCCTAATAAAAGACAATGAGAAAATTGGAACCATAATTTGACACTGGCTTTGCAAGCTACCTTTCAAAAAAGCATCCCAGAGCTTAATAATCATTTGCTTTTCACAAAGTCATTGTCCAAAAGGACAGCCCTTTAGTAACACAGGGCACAACTGAAGGGTCACCCATGATGGCTGATCCAGGGGGAGTGAGCTAGCCTGCAGTTAAGGTAGTGTCCTCAAGTCTGGCAGACCATAGGGTAACCTCTTTGAAATAAAAAAAAAGCCCAGGCCACCCCAGATCAAGTACTTGAGAATCTTTGAGGGTGGGTTCTGGACATCTGTGTGCTTTGAAAGCTCCCAGGTGATTCCCTGCCTGTCCAACATCTTCCTCCTGGATACAGAGAAGGTACAGCTTTTGGAATAGGACAGACCTGGGTTCAAACCTTCCACTTGTATGCTGTGTGAACCTGAGCTGCTTATTTGACCTTTCTGAGCCTCTCATGCCTCATCTGTACATGGGAGTAGTCACTCACCCAATAGTGTTGCTGTGATGAGGCAATGATGCAGGATCTGCCATGCGCCCACACAGGGCATGCCGGGCAGTGGGGGTTCAGGACATCCTCATCCCCTCCTTTCTTCAGTGACACTCCCACCACTCAGAACCTGACACAGAATAAAGGAGCACCCAGTAGGCTCAGCTCCTGTGAGGGCTTGGAGAATACACATTTGAGCTGGTAATTCAGTGGTTAATTGAAGGGAATATGGAGGCAGGGCAATGGTAGGAGGGTCAAGTCTGAGGATCAGGACTGAGCCCCATGGATGGTGGAGGGGAACCTCCCTACATGTGTCAGAGGTGAGCTGGTGGCCGTCATGTCAGGATCAACACCCACCATCTGATTTTAACGGGGAGAGAGGAGAAGCAGCATCTGGAAACATTGCCCCCAATTCTGACCAGCCACAGGCCACACCCCTCTCCACCCCCCAGGGATGGCTCTGGTCCTCTCACCCCTGAAATAATTTCTGAGCCCAACTCCCCCATGTAAGGACAAGACAATTCCTTGAGTTTCATTTACCTCCAGTCATAGAATAAAGATATCTGTCCAGTCTCTTCTGCTAATAAATATTTGAACAGCAGTTTGTTAATTTTTCTTAGTCTCTGTGACAGAGATTAATTGCTATTTTACATTACACTCAATTTCTATTAGTTTAGGATTTACTTCTTCAGCGATTCCACTGGCATTGGGCTTGAATAAAACATTTTAACCTAGACAAACTCATTAAACTCTTGAAGGTTAGTGGACAGAAGTGAGGCAGAACCAGTCCTGGTTTTGCAGTTTTGAGAGCATCAATTTAAATCCACCTGGGGAGTGTCAAAAGGGTGGGGGCCAGGGAGTGCTAGATGATGAAGGAATCCACTAGAAGGGCAGTCCCGTTCAGTCCTGTGGGGCCTCAGGCCACCAGAACTAGGCCTTTCTCACAGCTAGCCCCACTCCTAAGCTAGTTTCTGACATCTGCAAAGTGTTCAGAGCCTTGGTCCCAAATGGCTCATCCTGCCCCAAATGGGACTCCATTTCTCAGTCTGTTCCCCATCATCCTACTTTCTACCCATTGAATCACATTTTTTCAGGGTCTGATTTTACTGTTTGGACCTGACACTCAGCCCTGCTAAGAGTGGTGAAGTTTCCTCACCTGTAAACAGATGTTATGACAACTATCCTGTTCACCAGGTACGCTTTACCTATGACTGTGGCACCCTATATTGAAAACCCCTCTAGCCCAGAAGCCAACTGCCTCCACCCACTCCTTTACTCAACCAAGACCCTATCCCTGCTAGCTCTATTCTTCCCTCTTTCCTCTACAGGGAATATGGTATAAACTCCATGTACTTACCCCATCAAACATCAAGAAGTCTAAAGAATTTCTACCAGAAAGTCACAGACAAAAGGAAGTAAAATAGGAAACTTTAAGACTGGGTTTATTCCTAAAGGATCAGTAGCTAGACATCCTCCCAGGTATCAATTTCAAAGCCTGCTGGAAGAAACGCTGGTGTTGAACACTGGTCACCAGTGCAGATTCCTTTTACAGTTACGGTCCTTTTCCCTGTGAGTCTTTATGCCCTTTCTTTCAGGGGCCTCAACTGAACTCATCCCAGTCAACCAGAAAAGTTGTGATCATGTTTTATCTCAAAAGGAAAGGGTTGGGAGTCTTGATTCCTGACCCTCTTGATCTCTGGCCCATATGCAAATTTGCCCAACTCATCCTCAGCTTCAACTCTGCAAATCAAGGGTTTACTTTGAGGGGCACATTTATGAAGCCACAGAATGTTCTTTCCCCAGAGCAAGAGGCATCAATTCGCCATATAACTGCATATTTCAGAAGGAAGTTTCTGGAAAAAATCCAAGAATCTGCTACACCTGGATAGGGGAGTGGCTAAAAAAAATTTATGTTTCAGAATACCTAACATCCTAATTTATAAGACTACTTGGAGAGCCAAGGGGGAGAAATGCAGTGCAGCGCTCACAGGGACCAGAACTAGAGCCTCGGGAACATAGGAACCCTTTTCCTCTCTTTTTCTCTCTCGCCTTCCTCTGGCCAGCTTCCTCTACTTCTCTTTCCACATCATGTCCACACACCACCTAACTTTGTTTGGGTTCCCTAGAAGCAGACCTTGAGACAAAGATTCAAGGTCAAGTAGCTTATTTGGGACAAGATCCCATGAAATACTGGTTGAGGATTGGGACAGGGAAAGGAAAAGAAAGGTGCATGATCAGCCAGTTACCACTGATCCTACCAGAGAGCTCTGGAGATGAGGTTGAACATGGGTCAGAGTTATCCCACCCAAAGGGCTGGGGAGCTGGGGTGTTCATTCCCCTCCCCCTGACTTCCATCAGTCGTTGGTGGAGGGCTGCTCCCTGGGCAATAAACCTCTGGGACTCTGGCTTTCCTTGCATGCAGGTGACCATGCCCTCAGCAGAAAGCAGCCAGATAAAAGCCCTCAGGTGGAAGGCGACAGGTCCTAGGTGTTTGTAGTGTAAACAGCATTCAGAGTGTCCAGCAGGGGGCCATACAGTTATGGGAGGGGCACTGGCCATGGCTGCTCCCTTGCCCCAGCCCAGATGCTATGTGAATTGTCATCACAGGTTCTTGCCCTTTGTTTTGGGTTGAATGATACCCTCCCAAAATTCACATTGAATCCTAAACCCCATGATCTCTACAAGTGACTATATTTGGAGAAAGGGTCTTTAAAGAGGTGATTAAGTTAAAATGAGGCTGTTAAGGTGAGCCTTAATCCAAGCTGACTGGTGTCCTTATTGGAAGAGGAAATTTGGACACACAGAGAGTCTCCAGGGATGCACACACACAGAGGAAAGACCATGTGAAGACGCAGAGAGGAGGCAACTCTCTACAAGTCATAGAGAGAGCGCCTCAGGAGGAACCAGCCCTGCCAGCACCTTGATCTTAGACTTTTAGCCAACAGAATCTTGAGAAATAAATTTCTCTTGTTGAAGCTACCCAGTCTGTGGTACTTTGTTATTGCAGCCATAGTAAAGTAATACACCCCTTCCCTGGTTCTGTTTCCCCGTTCCTAGTGCTGCCTCTGGTTGGCTCAGCTCATCTTTTTGAGCTGGGTCACAGATCACAGATAACTGAGCCATCTTTGGGTCAGGTGTCCATCTCAGTCCAATCAGCTGTTAGAGGGGAAGCAGGGCCACATGGTCTGGACTGTAAATGAGAAAAGACTTCTGGAGAGGGAGCATCACTGGGGAAGGTGCCAAATGTGTCTGTACCTTGGCCTTCTGGGAAACCTAAGCTGAGGTAGCCAGTCATCCACATACTTGCTTTAATCTGGGATGTCTTCAAAGCACTGTGTCTTTGTCCTAAAGATAGATCATTGGGGAAAATAAGTCAACACAACACTGAGCATCTAGACACTACTTCAGACAAACCAAACGTCAGGCCACATGTTGGCCAGTTTCCTGGCTTGGAGATTGTGAGTATGAAAGCCCACAGCCCCGTCCACCAGGGTTGACTCGGAAGCTAAGAGGCATAGCTCACCTTGTCTGGAAACCAGCAGGATGTGAGGCTGACAGTTAATTAGATTAATTAGGAAACCATGCCTTAAAATGTAATGTTGTTTTCATGAGCTTTTAAAGCCTATCAAAATGTTTACCAAGTTTTATGGCTGGTAATTAACAACCTTGTAAAAATATGCAAGGAAACAAGGAGATGTCAGGCAGCTAATGAATGTGACAGCTGCCAGACACACAGACAGAGCCTGGTCCTGGCCTTCGCATCAGCTGGCTTTGAATCCCAGCACTGCTTCAATTTTCTATGACCTCAGATGAGTTACTCATCCTCTCTGGTCTCCTAGTCTCATCTGCCCGATGAGGAGGATGGATAACCTCTAAGTCCTGGACCAACTACATTTCTCAGCTTCTCCCTTTCTTGTGTCTCAGAGTTCAGCCCTCCTGCAGGTTCCACTGTTCTGAGGGCTATTCAACCGTCAAGGCCTTAGTATCCCCATAATGGTAGCATTCTAGTATCTAAGGCAGATCCTCAGCACCCCATCCATGGAAGTAGACATACAAAGCTTTTGTGGCTCAAGGTCTGTTCAATTCTCTTTGGCAACAAGTTTTTCCTTTAGGAGAGCTCTCCCTCCCAGTTCTCAGTCTCTGTGCTTTAGACAGAGTTGATTCCTTGGCACTAGGGGTGGGTCTGTGTCTCATCTGTAGCAATCAGAGCATCTCAATCCGCTGACCACAGTGACTTGTTCAGGGATGGTCGCCTGATCCAATCATAGCTTATGGGACACAACGGAGAGACAGAGAGAGAGACTCTCCATTCAATTCCACTGGGATGATTTAGCCAGGGCTTGTTGGCAGCTATCTTGGCACCATGTTCAGTGTAAACGCTTATCCAGCATGGAGCAAGTCTGAGCCAGATGCTAGGGAGAGACCAAGTATGAATACCACTGTTTGGGCGCCAGAGTTTAGTGACATCTTAAATTTAACCTTGGACTTTTCAATTACATGAAACAAAGAGATTCCTTTATTTGTTAAAGCATTTTGAGGTGAGTCTTCTGTCACTTGCAAACAAGAGTTCTAACAGTGACATGGTGTGTTTGTGATTATAGGGGTGTGAGACAGGAAGAGAGAGGGAGAGAAACAAATTCATAAAAACAGAAAAATGGAAATAATTTTTTAGTGAAAGTACATACTAGAATTAGCACATGCTGTTTCCTGTGCATAAAATGTCACTTGTCCTCTTTTTCCCTTTGAGAATTCCTATTTATCTTCTCAAAGCCCATCTCAATGACATCTCCTCTTTCCCAGCTCCCAAGGCTGAGTTAGTCACTCCTTCCCCCGTGCCCCTGTGGTGGATTGACATGATGTTTCTCCATACACCTTTTGCTCTGGGACCCTCCGTAACTGGACTGGGATGGATACATAAGGTTGCCACTCGCACTTGAGTCAAATTGTCAGAAGGGAGAGAAGAAAACACCTTCAATTGTTGTTGACAAGATTCATTATTTTATTCAATGCCCCCTTTGTAAGAACTCGCATTAAAAAATCCCCAGAAAAAGTCAAGGTATTTTAAACAATTGGTAGATTTCTTTCTGGAATGTAATGAGAGTTATTGAATCCACTGGGTTTCCTTTATGCTTTCACCACCAGGGCACTCAAAGCTAAATCAAAGGCTTTTAGCAAGGTCACTAGTAACCTCCACGTTGCTAAATCAAATGGTCAGTCGTCAGTTCTCACTTTCTTTATCCCGTCAGCAGCACTGGACATAGATGACTACTCTCTTCTCCTTAAAAGCCTTTCTTTATTTGGCTTCCTAGACCTTTTACCCTCTTGGTTTTCTCCTGTTTCACTGGCCACTTCTCAGTCTTCTTTTGTTGATTCTTCCTCAGCTCCCCAACCTCTAAACATAAGAAGGTCATAGGGTCTGGTCTTTGACCTTCACTGGCCATCTCATGTGGCCTCATTACTTTAAATACCACCTCTCGGATGATGATGCCCAAATTTATATCTTTAGCCTGGACTTTTCTCCTTGAACTTTGGGTCCATATGTTCAACTGCCAATGTCAGATCTCTTTCTAGACATCTGGATTAATCATCTCAGATTGCCATAACAAGATGCTATAGGCTGGGTGGCTAAGACAACTGACATTTATAGTCTTATAGTTCTGGAGGATGGAAGTCCAAGATCAAGAAGCCAGCAGGCTTGGATTCTGGTGAGACCTCTCTTCCTAGTTTGTAGATAGTCACCTTCTCACTGTGTCCTCAAGTAGCCTTTCACATGTGTAGAGAGAGAGATCTCTGGGTATCTCTTTTGATAAGTACAGTCTATCAAATTAGGGCCCCATCTTTTTGGCCTCATTTAACCTTAATTACCTCGTTAAAAACCCTAAATCCAATACAGTCACATTGCAGGTTAGGGATTCAACATATGAATTTTAAGGAGACACAATTCAGTCCATAACACTTTATCCAACAGGCATTTCAAACTAAAGACATTCAAGACTAAATCTGTTATCCCAAAGCCTGCTCCACCCACAGCCTTCCTTATCTCAGAAAATGAAAACACCTACCTTTTAGTTGCTCAAGCCAAAAAACTTTGGGGACATCCTTGAATTCTTTCTCTTTTTTTTTTGACACCTCGCCTCCCCATCAGCAAATCTCATCCCCTCTACCTTTAAATATATCCTTTAGCCAACCACTTCTCACCTCCTCACTGCTCCTACTTCAATTCCAAACTACCAACATCTCTTGCCTGGTTTATTGTCCTAAATGGTTCTCCTGCTTCTGCCCTTATCACCCTCCCATCTATTTTAATTACAGCCTCCAGAGATATTTCTTTCAGGCCACAAGTCCTATGGTACCTTCTGCGGCTCCTGCAGTGGCATCATCATGCTTGGAGTAAATGCCAAAGTGGTCCACACTGTCTTACATAGTCCGCGTGGTCGGTCCCCTTGTTACCTCTTTGACTTTCTCTCCTGTTGAGTGACTTCCCTTTGTGCAAAGATGATGACTAGTGGTCATGGAAGGGGGTGAGGTCACTCAGAGTAAGGGAGTTAAGAGAGAAGAGAAGGGGGGTAGGGGAAAGGGGAAGAAAAAAGGGGGTGGGGGGCACCCAGGACAGAGGCTGGAGGAAAAAAGTGAGCCTGAGAAGGGGCAGCCAGAGGACTAAGTGAGGACCCAGCAGAGGTAGGTCCACTAAAGCCCAGGAGAAAGATGTCTCCAAGGAATGATCTCTCACTGAGGGCCCACAAGGCTGAACATCTCAGCTTCAATTTCCCTTTCATGCTGTTAAAAATTTTTTTAAAC